>NC_083876.1:22919252-25838504 GCF_032452875.1 Bos javanicus | reverse complement strand
TCTTCCCGACCCAGGGATTGAACCTGGGTCTCCTGCATTGCAGGCAGACGCTTTACCATCCAAGTTACCAGGGAAGCCCCCATGTTCAGAAAGACTTGATAAGTGAAAAAAGCATTGGCATTTTTTTTGTTGTTGCAATCAATGAGGTACTATAAGATATATTACATTTATCAAGAAAGAACCTTTGGAAGTCTTTATTTTTATAAGGCAGCTGCAAACATATTGAATCAGAATTTTCACATTTCATAAAATGTTAAGTATTCATTTATTGTTTCTTCTTAATAATTTTGTCCTTTATGAGCAAATATTCCAACAGCAATAGTATTCCTAGTCATTTGGAATGCTTCTGTTCATCTGCACATCCTAAGGGGAAATATTGGACATCTTTAATAATCACATAACTTCTGTTGAGGTTTTGAATGGTCACCAGTCAGGGGCAAGGGGGCCAGGGTTGGGGTCTGGGGGACCACGGAAAGAGTAGAAAACCTTGCAAAGATGCCTGACTTTTACTACTACGTCACTTTCTAATCTTAATTGTCACCCACATGTTAGTAAACACTGGACTTGACAGAAAGGATGACACCAGAGCTGTGCAGGGAGGAGAGAAAGCCATTTGCAAACACAGGACTGTTTGGCTGGAAGAATACCAATTGAGAAATTAATGATGCCCACACATATTTAATTGAATGCAGGGAATTTAATCCTGAGACATCTTGAGTTGGAGCTCACTCTCCTGTTTCCTGTTGGATTTGGCAGTGCCTTTTTCTATTATTGAGATGTGCCTTGGGAAGGGGGATCCTTAGAGGAAAAGGGGCACCTCTTTCCTCACATCTAGGAGTTGCCATTAGCAAGACAGGCAAGACCCACAGTTCCAAAAGCCTTTCTCACATCTTCCTAAGGAGGCTTTCCCCTTTTTTTCCCCTTTTCTTTCTATTTTTTCCTTTTTTTGACATTTGCTTTAGACATGCTTACACTGTGTAGTGGCATCACAATTCTAGTCATGCATTAAAATCACTCTTCAGCCCTGTTGGACTTTTTAATCACATGAATTTATTTAAAAAAAAAAATCACTGCAGGGTCCAGAAATTCTAATTTAACTGGTCTGAAATGGGGTATTTTTAAGCTCTCCAACTGGTCACAATGTGCAGTGTAATGTGATTCTCAGCCGAGGGCCTGCAGGAGTCCACAGGAGCCACTTTGACTATTTCAAACAGCCTAAGGTCAGTCATATATTTCAGTCAGGATAAACTTCCTTGGGGTTAACACTGAGACTCTTTGCTCTTAAAAAAAAAAAAAAAAGAAAGTTAGTTGCTCAGTTGTGTTTGACTCTGAGAGCCCATGGGCTGTAGGCCACCAGGCTCCTCTGTCCAAGGGATTCTCCAAGCAAGAATACTGGAATGGGTTACCATTTTCCTCTCCAGCAGGTCTTCTCTACACAGGGATTGAGCCTGCGTCTCCTGCATTTCAGGCAAATTCTTTATTGTCTGAGCCATCAGGGGCTGGAGCTAAGTCAGTGCCTTGTGGTAACAGCTTATCATTTGCTAATAAAAAACTCCAATGAGCAGAGTTTCTAAACAAAATAAAAATGAGAAATTAATTATTAATTTATAAATACCATTTTAAATAGATAAAATCTTCAAGAACCTAGTTGATCACGAGAGAAGATAAAAGACACTTTCAGGTGAAAAAGTTGGAAAGCCATCTGATACGGTTATCTTCTAAGCTGGTATTAAAACTAGCCTTCAAACACACAGCAACAAATTAATGGAAGGCACACCAGAAAGACGGTGGGTGCTAGCGGAGGCCAGAGTAGGGGTTTTACATTTGTCCTGGATAATGTGCGCTCAGAGATGCAAAGGGTGACCTGCGTGATTTTGTCCCTGAATTCACTTGCCTTCTCTTGCTTTAGGCAGTAACACAGCATCTCCCCATCACCCCATCTTGAATCTGTCAATCCCATTAGGACCAGACCCTTCAAGACCTGTCTGAGAAAAATCACAGAGGGAAGTACTAGAGATTATTTCTATTGTCTGTCAAGTTGGTCTCTTGCTATCATCCGGAAATGTTTAACATAAGTGAATCTTTAATTAACTTCAAAAAGTGCCTGTGCTTGGTCTCAGGTATGTAAACATGGCAGGACAAAAGTCACTAATGTTTGGCAAGTGGAGTTTTCAAAACATCAATTAGAAAGAGTTGGTATGCCCGATGAACACCCACCTTGACGGTAGAAAAGAAATTAGTGCAAATCGTGAGCATCCTTCTTACTCACCAAGCATTTGTTCATGATTACACACCAAGGAGGTGAAACCAAGCAGTTTTGGTTGTTGTTGTTGTTGTTTTTTACTATATTTTATCTATTCATACTTTCAAAGGATATTTACAGGGACTATGCTATGTGCCAAACACCGATCTAGGCACTAGAAATAGAGAAGTGAGCAAAATAACTAAAAACTTCTTATCCCCCTGAAGCTTAGGTTCTAAAAGAACTATAGAGCTTGGAAGTTACTGCTAGGCAAGAAAAGTGCATGACAAAGCAATTGTTACTTAAAATTGTATTAAAACATTTGTAGTTCAGACTTTCAAAAAATTTTCTCATTTGAATATAGAACACTGAGGTATTCCTTTCAACTCTTAAGAGTATTTTTAATTCACGGTTTCCCATTCTCTGAACTGATTAAGTCAAAACCTAACCAAAAGAGGAAAACATAAATTTATGTGTTATATTCTCCATCCTCAAGAGTTTACAATTCAGCTTTTGCTAGCCAGGAGCTTGGGTCATTCCAGTAGAGCATATTTCCTAAGAGACGATAAGCAGGACAATGCCTGGTGTTTATGGCTTTAGGGAGAAAAGTTATGGATATAGAGAAAGAAAAGCAATCTTAGGAAACCTGAAAACGAGTTTGGAGACCAGTAAAGTACTTTGGAGAGCATTGACATTCAAATCAGATACTTCCATGTAATAAATATTTGCTGAATATTTCGTTGGGCGGCTAGATTCCATAGATAAGTTGAAATTGTGTCTCTTAAGATGTTAGTAGTTTGTGTGTACAATTGTACTGTATAGGATACATTTCAGCTCTCATTTCCAGCTGGTAATCCCTTGAAAAAACTGGTATAATGTGTCCGTGACTGAGTGTAAAATTATCTTGGGTAGAGCTTCTGTGAGAGTATTGAAGCAAATGCTAATTGTGCCACCTTCTTGGCTTGGGTGTTTTTCAAGGAACAGTTAGAAAGCCTTTAAGGCAGAGAAAGTGGCTGAGAGTCACAAAGTATTCTAGCAGCTGAAACCCTACTCTTGAGATAAGAGATACCTTGCCTAAAATACAGTGAAAAGCAGCCTTGAGACAAAGAATTAACGTGAAGAGGTGCAACGAACACGTCTTCTGAAAGCCCCACACCATTGCCACATTGTTCTGAGTATTTATAAAAAGCTTTCCAGCAGGACAGACTTTGCAAGGAAAACTGTTCGCTTATAATGGGGTTTCTGTGAAGAATTATTAAGGAATGAACAGTGCTTTTTCTTAAGCCTCCTCCATTTAAAATTTTATGTTAAAATGAAAGGAAGTAGATACTCTAGGAACTGATGATTAAATAATAAAAATTTTAGTCATATAATAAGTCATATTATAATAAGTCATAATAATACATATAATAATAAGTCATAATAACATATGTCATATAATAATAAATGCATACAAATTGGTTAAAAAAAAGAGATAGAGAGAAATCGTTTTTTTTAAGTGTTTACCCATAGAAACGTCAGACAAATGTAGCAATAAATTTTACCTGGATACTTTAAAACTACCTCATCTCACGGTTCACAAGTCAGTTCAACAAATATATAAGTTAAGTGTCCTGAAGAATAATAAATACGTAAGCTATGATCCCTTACATGGAAAAAAATAAAGTGATGTTCCTCGTGGTGAAGCATGGAAGAAAGGATTGCCAGAGAAAATACAGGACATTAAATGTTGTATGGGACATACTAAAAGCTTTTTGCTGTATAGCTGAGATTCAACTATAACTGGACATTCTGCATTTTATTTGCTAAATCTGGCAACCCTAAAAGGGTACATCCAAATTCAAAAGAAAATCAGTAAAACCTTAAATTTTTTAAACATTTGAAGAAAATACTCCAGTAGATTCTCCCCAAGTCTTGCAATGGACTTGTGTCTCCTGTCCCCACATCCACACACTGAAGCTCTAACTCCCGATGTGACTGTATTTGAAAGTAAGACTTTTGGGAAATAATTAAGGTTAAATGAGGTCCATAGGGTGGGGTGCTAATCTGATTGAATTGGTGGCCTTATCATAGAAGGAAGAGAGGGAAATCTCTTTCTTCAAGCACACTACTGAGGAAGAGCCACTTGAATACTGAATAAGAGAGGACCGCCCACAAGCCAGAAAGAAATCACTCACTGTAACCCAGCCACGCTGGCACCCTGATCTCAAACTTCTAGCCTCCAGACTGTGAGAAAACAAATTTCTGTTGTTTAAGCCACCCAGTCTATGGTATTTTGTTATGACAGCCGACCTCACTAACACACAAGACCTATTGCACTTCCTCTCTGAAATAGTCATCACACTTATAACTACAAAACACCAGGATTTTCTCTCCTGGCAGATCAAAATCTCCATGATGACAGGGCTTCCTTGGCGGTCCAGTGGTCAAGACCTCACCTTCCAATGCAGGGGGTGTGGGTTCAGTTCCTGGTTGGGGAGCTAAGATCCCATATGCCTCTGTGGCCAAAAAAACAAAGCATGAAACAGAAGCAATATTGTAACAAATTCAATAAGGACTTTAAAAATGGTACACATTAAAAAAAAATCTTAAAAAACCCCACAAAACGTCATTATGTCAGAAAGGGCAGAGAGGGGCCTAATTTGTCTTCTGCTGTTTGTTTCACTGATTGCACAGTGCCTTTGACTTGGAATAAGTGCTAAGTGGATGTCTGTTGATGAATACTGAATGAATTAAGTGACTAGAAAGGTAGACCAAAAGGTTTGCTATGGTGTTTTTCACTATAGGATAATCTGAACGTTCAAAAACTGATGAACGTTTAAGTAAATTAATCCAATTAATAATTGTACAATCATATGACAATATATCATGTATTCAGTGAATTTCCTGGTGGTCTAGTGGTTTGGGCTCTATGCTTCTACTGTAGGGGTCATGGGTTTGATTCCTGGTTGGGGAACTGTGATCCTGAATGCTGCATGATACAGCAAAACTAAATAAATAAATGAAAGGGTCTCACAGATATTATTTTTAATGGCATGATAAAAGTCACACACAGTTGTGTTAAATAAAAATAGGATATTTATGTATATGCATTGTTGCTGTTGTGCTGTGCTCAGTAGTGTCCGACTCTTTGTGACCCCATGGACTATAACCCACCAGGCTCCTCTGTCCATGGAATTTTCCTGGCAAGAATCCTGGAGCAGGTTGCCATTTCCTACTCCAGAGGATCTTCCAGATCCAGGGATCGAACCTACCTCTCTTGTGTCTCCAGGATCAGCAAGTGGATTCTTCACCATCGTGCCACCCAGGAAGCCCCACGTACAGGCATACATGGGGCACACACACACAGAAGGGAATTCTTGGAGTGAGTGCAGTAGCTAGTACTGGTTGCCTTCAGGTAACAGGATTTGATGATTTTTCCATTTGTTTTTCTTTATTTTTCAAATTTGCTACAAGAATCATAGATGCTTTTTAATCAGAAAGAAAAGCAGCAGTCACTTGACACAAGTTGTATGGATTAGAAAGATAATCTTTGCAAAATTTTTATAGCAAGGAAAACAAAGCTTAAGTCGGTCAAAGTCATTATTAGTGCAGTGCTCAGGAAAAACAAACAAACAAACAAACATTCAGACTCCACTGAGAAAACAGTGTTAATTGGGAAACATCACTGGGGACCCATTAGTATAGGGAGGGCCATACTGCCCACCTGACAAGTACTCCTTGTCAAGCGACTTGAGGCTTGTTTTAGGTGATGTTCTTTCCTGTAGCATTACATTTTTGTACAGAAAATTGCAGTAACAGAACTTCAGGTGTGCTGATTCTTTTAACTCTTTTATTAAAAAATATTTTTTTCTTTCTGGTCATACCACACAGCATGCCGCACTTCCCCAACCTGGGATCAAATCCATGCCCTCAGAGTAATTTCCTTGTTTGAAGTCCCTAGTTTCCCAAAGTTTTTTTGTCAGTATCCCACATAAATATTAGGGCTGACTTTGTCCTTGGCTTTACCTGGGTGGCTTTATCACTACCCCTTCACTCTTCCACTAAGCAAACCTCTTCCATTTTATCTTTCTTTCAAAGGAATAATTTATTGATTTTATGACTTGAGGAAGACTTGTCCAAGGATTAAAACCCAACCCTACAACTTAGAGAGTTTTCAATTTTACTTTCAGAATGTTAATACCTTTGAGAGACTTGGAGAGAATCAAAAGATTTGAGAACTACTGATGAACTTTTATCATATCAAAAATATTATTTAGAATATACTGCTTGACAAGAGTCCTGGAGTTGCATTTGCACTTCCTGGAATGAAGGATTCATAAATATGAATACAAAATATACATTCTGCAATGAAAATAACTTGCACCTTAGTCTTGTGTGTGGTTTGTCTTATTTTTTGTTTTGGGAATTGTTATTGTTTTCTAGGCACCTGACTATCT
Source organism: Bos javanicus (assembly GCF_032452875.1). Classification (NCBI taxonomy): domain Eukaryota; kingdom Metazoa; phylum Chordata; class Mammalia; order Artiodactyla; family Bovidae; genus Bos; species Bos javanicus. Next base: position 25,831,823 of record NC_083876.1, on the reverse strand, counting down.
TTCTGCCCCCAAAAAATAAAGTGCTACACACATACATTCTATTCTTACATTATTTTATCAATTTATTATTACTAGTGAGAGTTCGGAGAAGGCAATGGCACCCCACTCCAGTACTCTTGCCTGGAAAATCCCATGGATGGAGGAGCCTGGAAGGCTGCAGTCCATGGGGTCGCTGAGCGTCAGATAGACTGAGTGACTTCCCTTTCACTTTTCACTTTGATGAGTTGGAGAAGGAAATGGCAACCCACTCCAGTGTTCTTGCCTGGAGAATCCCAGGGACGGGGGGGAGTCGCACAGAGTCGGACACGACTGAAGCAGCTTAGCAGCAGCAGCAGCAATGAGAGTTCAAAGCAACAAATATTTACTGAATATCTACTAACTGAAAGGTATTGGCCTAGATATGGGGAATATAAGGATAAATGGAGATGAACCTCTCTATCTCATCTGGAAATATCTTTACCCTCGTGAGGGACACAGTCGTGTAAACAGATCATGCCACGACATTAAGGACTAAATAAATAAAGCCATGTAGCAGGGACCTGGAGCAGAAAGGAAAGGCCTTGTCATGGATGTCACTGTTTTGTCTTGTCAAGATTCCCTTTCTCAGCCTAGTAGAGAAAGAGCTATTGTTGCTCTTCAGTCGCTCATATCATGTCTGATTCTTTGCGACTGCATGGACTGTAACACATCAGGCTTCCCTGTCCTTCACCATCTCCCGGAGCTTGCTCAAACTCACGTCAATTGAGTCAGTGATGCCATCCAACCATCTCATCCTCTGTCGTCCCCTTCTTCTTCCACCTTCAATCTTTCCCAGCATCAGGGTCTTTTCTAGTGAGTCAGTCCTTCACATCAGGTGGCCAAACTGTTGGAGCATCACCTTCAGCATCAGTCCTTCCAATGAACACCCAGGACTGATGTCCTTTAGAATGGACTAGTTGGATGTCCTTGCAGTCCAAGGGACTCTCAAGAGTCTTCTCCAACACCACAGTTCAAAAGCATCAATTCTTTGGCACTCAGCTTTCTTTATGGTCCAACTCTCACATCCATACATGACCACTGGAAAAACCATAGCCTTGACTAGACAGACCTTTGTCAACAAAGTAATATCTCTGCATCCTGAAATTTCCAAGATAATACATCACAACCAACAATACATCCCAGAGGGAAAGGCAGAGATTGGTATTACCCTCAAAGACTTAGAGTCTGAACGGATCCTGGTTTCCATCAGCTTCATTAAATTCACCAGTCACGAAATGACTGTGGACACAATGACTCAGCCAGTTGATCCTGGTCAACTAAACATCACCCTACTGACTAACCAGGTCTTGGAAAATATGTTCCTGGATGGAGAGAATTCATGTGAGAAACAACTGCTTATGAGTGGTGTAAGGAATAGAGTGTCATAGACGCTGTGGGTGCCCTGCCAAGATCCCCTTTTTCTAGGCCAGTGCACTCACCCTGCAGCTACTGTGAGTTTGTCTGCTAAAGGCTGCTCTCTTACCTGGAAGATTGTCTTTCACCAAATGGGAATTATCTCTCCTGAAAGGTAATATAACCCCACCCCCTCCCAGCCCCCGACCCGGAGCAACTTGTAGTCAACAACCAATTGACGTGGTGTACGCAAGTACAGGCTGGCCGGAGTACATTGTCCAGATGGGATCAGACTAAAAGAGTTCCCCTGAGACTACATTCTTGTTTAGCTCTTTCCCTGCTCTATCCTGCTTCTCTCTCTTTCTTCTGAGAAGAATCCCTCAATCATATCATATGCACCAAAATTCCTTTCTCAGGCTCTTCTGCTAGGGAACATAACCCAAGATAGAACCTTGTCTAGTTCCGACATCCAACAACTTTTCAGAGGAGACAATGGCTGATGTAAGATTTAAAGTATTAAAAAGTAAAATAGAAATCAGAAACAGATATTAGTCAACATCTTGATTTTGACATTCTTGTGCTTAAGCTACTTCCACTGAGAAAGACACTTTTCAATGATAATAAAATTCCAATTGGTATTCCTTATGGTAATCTGGAATTTATTTTTCAGTGAACTGCAGTAAAACTCATTTTGTAGAGTCATCTCTCACCATGAAGAGGAAAATGGTTCCTTCTTTTTGTCTTTTTTTCTGTCTCCTTCTTTCTTTCAGAGCTCACTCTCTGGGTGTTATCTGAATCTCACTCAGTTTTGTCTGGAAAGATGAGAGCAGGATATCCTTCTGAGCAGAGAAGTGAGGAAACCACTGTCTTTCTGAGGGGACGATGATAGGGGTAGATTTTCCAAGTATAGGCAACAAGCGGATGTACTGTCTGTAGAAATTTTAAAACACTGGCAAAAATCAACCAGAAGTTAGTGTGCTTTTTATTATTATCACATGAAGACAATCCTAAAAAACGGCAGTCTTAATGTTCACTCCACTCCCAACTCCTGTTTGTCACAGAAGAGAATTCCAATATCTCTTTGGGGAAATCCCTGGGTAACCAGACCTTCTACTAAGTTTGGGGTCCCAGCAGCTTCCAGCACCACTTTAGGAGTGGTTTGAAGCAGGGATTTAGAACAACTTGTCCTAAAAGAACCTAAAAGAACAAAAATCAAACACTTTCTACAAGTCAGGAGTTTGGCTTCTGTGGGGTCTGAGAAAAGAGATGATTCTAACCTGCCCTGGCAAAGATTTAAAGTCCCTGATTCTGGCAGGGAAAGTCAAAAGATCAACTGTTGATTCCTAGAGATTTGGAGGTAGTAAGTAACTTGCTTTTATTTTGTCAGTAAAAATTTTTGAAAAAGATAATTAAGGGACTTTCCCAGAGGCTCGGGGTTAAGATTCCTTGCTTCCACAGCACAGGGGTGTGGGTTCGATCCCTGACTGGGAAATTAAGATCCCACATGCTGCCCAGTGCATGCCACAAGGTGTGGCAAAATAAAGTTCATTGACAGAGGAATGGATCCAGAAAATGTGATACGTTTATACAATGGAATCGTACTCAGCCATTAAAAAGAATGGAATAATGCCATTTGCAGCAACATGGGATGGACCTAAAGATTGTCATATTGAGTGAAGTAAGACAGAAGGAGAAATAGTGCGTGGCATCCCTTATATGTGGAATGTAAAAAGAAATGATGCAAACGAACTTACAAAACAGACTCACAGAGAACGAACCTAATCGTTGGCGCCTGTACGTACTGCCATATTTAAAATGGATAACCAGCAGGAACCTACTGTATAGCACATAGAACTCTGCTCAGTGTTATGTGGCAGCCTGAATGGGAGGGGAATCTGGGGGAGAATGGATTCATGTATATGCAGGGCTGAGCTCTTTTGCTGTTTCCGAAACTATCACAACATTGTTAATCGGTTATACCCCAATACAAAACAAAAAGTTAAAAAAAAAAGATAAGATTCTAAACAACTACAGACTATTCCTATTCAGCAAGCTTACAAGTCTATGAGTTTTAAAACTTTGCAACTTGTTTGCAAAGCTTTAAAACTGTGTGGAATAAACAGTCTCTCATCTGCATTAGTCATCAGAATGGGATAGAAAATGAAGAATGAACAAATGCATTACTTTGTAAACCTTGAATTTTATTATGATCTAATTTGGCACAGTACTGTTGTTAATCAAGAGACATTGAAATAATATGGATTATATTTTATGTTTTGGGTAAATTTTTCATACCTGAATCTTCTTCAGGAGCCTAGGAGTAAGAACAAAGGGAAATTAAAAAGTTGCTTGGCAGGACTTAGTATTTTTTTATTGACATATAGCTGATTTACAATATTGCTTCAGACTGTAGCATAAGTGGTTCAGTATTTTTACAGATTATACTCCATTAAATATTAATACAAGATAATGGCTGTAATTCCTTGTGCTACACAACATATCCTTGTTCCTTATCTACTTTATACATAGTACTTTGTATCTCTTATTTCTATCCCGCTAGCTTTCCCTTCCTCCCTTCTCTCTCCCCTCTAGCAAATGCATTTGTTTTCTATATCTTTGAGTCTGCTTCTGTTTTGCATATATATTCATATGTATTATTTTTTAGGTTCCACATGTAAGTGATGTCATACAGTATTTGTCTTTCTCTGACTTTTCTCACTAAACATATTCTCTAGCTTCATCCACATTGCTGCAATGCAGAATTTCATTCTTTTTTTTATAACTGAGTAATATTCCATTGCTTATTATCTTCTTCTTTATCTGTTCATCTGTTGACGGACACTTAGATTGCTTCCATATCATGGCTATTATAAATAGTGCTTCTAGGAACATTGGAGGTGTATGTAACTTTTCAAATTAATGTTTTCATTTTTTCTGAATCTACAGCCAGAAATGGAATTGATGGATCATACAATAGTTCTAGTTTTCAAGGAATCTTGAAAGCTTCCATAGTGTTTTCCACAGTGGCTGCACCAATTTACATTCCCACCAACAGTGTAGGAGGGTTCCCTTCTCTCCACATCCTTATCATCATTTGTTATTTGTAGACCTTTTTTTTTTTTTTTTTTGGACTTCCCTGGTGGGCTCAAATGGTAAGGTGTCTTCCTACAATGCGGGAGACCTGGGTTCAATTCCTGGGTCAGGAAGATCTCCTGGAGAAGGAAATGGCAACCCACTCCAGTATTCTTGCTTGGAAAATCCCATGGACGGAGGAGCCTGGTAGGCTACAGTCCATGGGATGGCAAAGAGTCGGACACGACTGAGCGACTTCACAAACCTTTTTCGGCACTGCTTGAGTAGCTTTTTATTATGGAGCATAATGCCCTGGAAATCCATCAAGCTGCTGGTATAGGAATAGTTTGTTTGTTTGTTTTTAATGAGTGAGTAGTATTCTGCTGTGAGGCTATCTTATCTGCTTCTGGTTGCTATGACAATAGGCCATAGATTAGAGTTTTATAAGCAACAAAAATTTGTTTCTCATAGGAACTCTCAGTCACCGGGCCCTCACTTTTGCCCAGGCCTTAATGAAGGCAAGCTCAGTGAGCTTCTCGTTGCTGCAGAGAACAGCATTGTTGTTCCCTACCCTCCATCACCCTTTAGCTTATGGATGAAACAGAACCCAGAAGCAGATCAAAATGTAAGGGTCTAGAACAGAGACAAAGGCAATTCATTGCCCCAGGCTACAAGGGAAGAGACAAGGTTTAGGCAGGGATCTAAAACTAGAGATCTGGGAAATAGATAAAGAGGTAATCTAGAGGGCAATGAAGAGGGTAGATTAATACAGTGAGACTGAGATACTAGTAGGTCAGGGAACAGATCGGGACTAGTCCTAGAAGGGTCAAGTTCCTTTCCAGAGACTTTCTGGAGACAGATATTGTGGGATAGAAATAGCTGAGGCAAAAGTTGCTTTCTTCAGAGTACCCAGATGCTAATTTCTTCTCACAGAATCTCCCAGAAAGAGTTTTCTTTTTCCTAGTACAAGACTTGGAAAAACTTTCCTCAAATGATGTTCACAATTGGGTTTTGTTTTCATATACTTTATGCCAAAATTTATCTAAACTCTTCAAACTTCATCTCAATGCCTATCCACCCCTATCGCTGGGGCATAAGAAGACACCAACCATTATGACTTACATGTGTCTATTTTCACTACCAACATATTTAAAACAGATATAATTTTTCAAAGAGCGGGTTTTCAGTCCAAATATGATTTTGGAAAAGAGAATATGGACACAGAGGTGTGAAAGAGACATACTAGGCCAAGATGAAAACTAACAGTATTATTTTAGTGTGCTCATTACCAAGTCATAATAAGAAAAATAACAATAGTTTTGAGGATCAACAAAGTTTTTTTTTTTTTCCAAAATGGTGCTAGAGTATGATATAAGGAGTTAGATTGGGAGTTCTATGAAACCATGTAGAAATTCTTGTTCTGTCATTTAGTAGTTCCATTACCTGGCGAAAATGACACACAGGTCTCAGCTTCAACACAATGAAAGCAATCATAATACCTATCTTGTAAAGTCATTATTGGGATGAGATGGGATATAGTGCATGTAAGCTGCTTAGCATGATGTCTTCATAAACTTGGCACACGTTACAGGTCACCTTTCTTTTTTTCCATCTAACCTGTGATACCATCACTTCTGTTGCGCCTTCTCCACCCACTTTGCTGTCCTTCATCCCTGCTGCTGGCCAGGTGCCCTCTTCTCTTCTGGACCCCCTGTTCTTTTGTAACAAAAGTTACTACAATCACCATGTGTTTTGTAACTGGGCATTGCTTCTATTAATTAAAATAACATTTACACAGAATGCTTAGTAAAATTATGGATCAGGTTCATCGCTAGCCTTTCTTTCTTAATTTTATTTATTTTTTCCCACACACTACAGCACATGGGATCTTAGTTCCCCAACCAGGGGATCGAATGCGTGCCCCCTGCATTGGGAGCACGGAGTCTTAACCACTAGACCGCACTAGCTTTTCAACTCTCGAAGTTTCCCTATTTGTCCACTAGGTTTGCCACTGAACAGTTGATTCAAATTTACTTTATTGGACTCAGCGTTCATGTTTATTTTACAGTGTTTATCTTTATTCCCAATTATTCTAACCCACAGAAAGAAAGCAAGGCCCTCAATAAAATGGAGCATGAAGTTTCAATTTTCACATGAGTCACACTTGTGAATAGTACTTCTTTTGTCTTGGGCTCAGCGCATGCTGCAAATCAGAAAAGGATGGAAGAGCTGTGAACATGTATGCAGCTGGAGCAGTGCTAAGCTGATAGTATGGAAGAATCTGAAGCTCTTTTTTTTTTTTTTTTTTTGAGGTCTCTGTAGAGAATAAAACTAGGAAGAATCATCTTACACCCATGGGAAGGATTTACTGGTTTGTAAATATGATAAACCTTTGTTAATGCTGGTGCTTTGAACCTGCTGAGCGCCTTTCAGCAGTGGATTCCAAAGCACTTCACTGACAGTAAACCCCAGGACCCTCGGGATGGAGGCATTATTTCCATTTCATTGTCGGGGAAATAGATGCTCTGCTCGGAGTGCCTTGCTGGAGAGCACAGGAGAAGTCCCAATCAGGCTTACATCTCAAGGACGCAAACCAAAGCTAACCACTAGTCTACCCTTCTCCCCACACATGCATTTCGTAAAAGGAAAACAATGATTTTGAATGGATATGAGTGAAGCATAAAGATAGGTCCCTTTCCACCTGTTTTAACAAGTTTTTGAAGTTTTGCCTGCTTTTACTTTGGCAGGATTTTCAGGTGATTAGCTCTGAGTGTCTTTTGTTTAAAGCATCTCGTGTAGGGGATGAGCGAGATCGGATGATCAAGGATCTTTTCACTGCTTAGTCACTGATTCATGTTCTGTCTAGTTGGGTGGTGATCCACAGGGAGAGAGGTAAATATAGTGACCATCTTAACCTTGTGTTCGGGTGGGGAGAGTGGTTTCAAAATGGAAAAATTACAGAATTAAGGATAAGTTGTTCATATTCTGTGCAGAAGAATTCTGTGAATGCCTAGGGACACTGGCAGAAAAGTACAGGAGGGAATAATTTTAGAAACAGAAAATCATGTTCCTTTCAGAAAAATAAACAAAAAATGTAGGGCAAGAACACTGGAAGAAGGGGCAGGAGAGAAAGGCAGAGATAGAGAAATGAAAAGTGGAATCAGCAAGGCTGATGCCACTAATACTAATTTGTAAACAGATTTCAGTAGAGGTTTTTAATCTCTCCGGACCAGAAGGGTTAAAGGGAAAACCAGGTGACATCAAGCTGCTGGGAAAGCAACTTTATCACACCAATGTCCTAGAGAACAAGATAAAATATATTTCTAGTTCTAAATGGGAATTTGCATCTATTTAATTGTCTAGTATAAGAGTGAAGTGAAGATATTGGGCTCCGAAATCACTGCAGATGGTGACTGCAGCCAAGAAATGAAAAAATGCTTGCTCCTTGGGAGAAAAGCTATGACCAACCTAAACAGTGTATTAAAAGCAGAGACATCACTTTGCCAACAAAGGTCCATATAGTCATGTGAGAGTTGGACCATAAAGAAGACTGAGCACTAAAGAACTGATGCTTTCAAATTGTGGTGCTGGAGGAGACTCTTGAGAGTCCATTTGACAGTAAACAGATCACACTAGTCAATCCTAAAGGAAATCAGTCTTGAATATTCATTGGAAGGACTGATGCTAAAGCTGAAACTCCAATCCTTCGGCCACCTGATGTGAAGAGCTGACTCATTGGGAAAGACCCTGATGCTGGGAAAGAGTGAAGGCAGGAGGAGAAGGGGATGACAGAGGATGAGATGGTTGGATGGCATCATTGACTCAATGGACATGAGTTTGAGCAAACTCTGGGAGACAGTGAAGGACTGGGAAGCCTGGCATGCTGCAGTCCATGGGGTCACAAAAAGTTGGACATCACTGAGCAACCGAACAACAACAAAGAGTAAAATAAGTCAGAAAGAAAAAAACGAATATCGCATATTAATGCATATATATGGAGTTTAGAAAAACGGTACTGATGAACCTATCTGCAGGGCAGGAACAGAGGTAAATGTAGAGGACACACTTGTGGGCACAGTGCGGGGAGGAGAGGGTGGGACAAATTAAGAGAGTGGCTTTGACTATATACACTACCGTGTGTGAAATAGCTGGTAAGAAGCTGCTGTATAGCACAGGGAACTCAGCTCGGTGCTCTATGATGACCTAGACGGCTGGGATTTGGAGGGTGGGGGTGAGGGGTGAGGCTCAAGAGGGAGGAGATATATATATATATACATAGATCTGATTCACATTGTACAGCAAAACTAACATAACATTATAAAGCTATTATGCTCCAATTAAAAATAAAAATAATAAAAAATTGTCTGGTATAGGTGCAATAGATCAAAAAAGTAACTGTAAATCATCATTCACATCAAAGCAACATTTAAACTATCAAGACCCGAAACATAGAGTAATAAATAAACACCATTACTCACGCCATACACACTGCATTAATAAAAGCTTCTCTAATACTCCCACCCTATCCCACCCTCCAATGCACAAAAACCTTTTGAGACAACTCCTAGCCTGGATCCAATCTTCATCATCTAAGGGAAGCATCAGCTTCACATGCTGACAGGTCACTCCCTATTTCTTCTTTCCTCCCTTTCGGTTTGTAAAATCTGGGAACAGGAAGTGATATTTTCTCCTTGGTATTGAGAACAATGACAGACACTAAGGATATACTCCACTCTAAATATTGACAGCAAAGGAAACATTCCCATAGGAACTCTTACAAAGCTGATGCTTTCATTTTTGAATGTCTAGATGCTTTTCTTGTAATTAAAAAAAAAATTAAGAATGAATTGGCATTTGGGTTAAAGGAGAAATGAGCCCCATAGAACTAGAAGAGTCCACGTGATCCTTTTCCAGATAAATGTAGGGTTTTGAGTCTGGTGGAATTGGGTGAGTCAGTGAGTCAGTGAAAGGCGCTCAGTCATATCTGACTCTTTGTGACCCCATGGACTGTAGCCTTTCAGGCTCCTCTGTCCATGGGGATTCTCCAGGCAAGAATACTAGAGTAGGTTGCCATTCCCTCCTCCAGGGGATCTTCCCAACCCAGGGATCCAACAGAGGCCTTCGGCATTGCAGGCAGATTCTTTACCATCTGAGCCACCAAGGAAGACCAGGAGAAGGTGGAAGTGGGCAGGGGGAGGTGATTTAATAATGCTTTCACTCAAGGGACATTGTGCATAAAATGAGTAAAACATGATTTCTCAGTCACAATTCTATAGGCTATCCAGTTGTGATGTATAACATTTGTGCTGGCATTACCATACAACCTATATGTTTAGGGTTAAAGTTTCCTTTTCATTCAGAAGAAAAGGAAAATAGCAATGTCTTAGAGCTTCTGTAGCAGTTTGGCTCTTCTCCTCCCCATGATCTTCTTTTTGGAAAAAGTCATATAGAGTCATGGTTACTATACTTATTTAATAGTACTTTAAATGATCCAGCATAGAAACAGATGAAACATTATCTTATTTGTGCACTTCTTTTATGTAATTAATTTGTAATATTGAGTTACTACAAAATCAATCATTAAGCACACTAGTATTTTGATTTATAAAATAATTTGAAATCAGTCTCACCATTTCATTTTTCACTGTATTTTGCTTAAGTTGTAGAGTATTGAGAAAAATTTTAATCCAACCATTCAAGTCATTACAAATGATGCAATTCCTACACAGCTCTCCTTGCAATATTAACATACTCTTCAAAAAAGTGAGTAGCATTTCATTTAAAAAACTGAGTTAGCATTAATATATAACAACTGTTCATTCTTTCTCATAAATACAAAAGTCAGAAAAATGTACCCAACATCTTTACAGTAAGAATCCCAATTTTTACTGAAATAAAATAACTTGTCATGAATTTTTGCACAATTGTGCAGTTATCCTGGGAACAGAGCTTGTTCTGAGCAGATTCCCAGGCCTGACCTGGAATTCAGTCAAGCCCGACGTTCATATAACCCTGTCATGTACTTTTACATGAGTACACTTGAGCAGGCCTGAATTTTTAAAGAAACATTTAAGCACCATTACATTGCTAATAGATGGCACACTTAGGAGAAGGAAAAATATTTTCAGAGAAGGCCGAAGAAATCGCTATGTTGAATCGACACAAAAATGAGTTAATCTGAGGACATCAGTGATATCAAAAGTGTTAAATGTAGTATATAGCATATTGAACACACATGCCATTTCCATTGATTTTTCAGATAGTAAATATATATATAAGTCTAGAATAAAATTCAAATCAAACATTTGCATCTCCTCAAAGCACACTGCAGAGCCTCCCTGGTAGCTGGCACAATGCCTGGTGCAGAAGCAGCAGTCAATCCTCCTTGACTGGATAATGGATGTTACTTTAAAAATTCACTGGTATAATGTAGCAAATGCTTCTCAAAACTCCCTCGGCCTCTCAAGGGGAGGTGGGATAGAAAACTAAGTCATTCCAAAGTTACCTATCTTCAGTACTTAACCACCTCTAAAGTTTATTTTTCATGGCTACTTTATGATGGAAGCTTTTAGAAGTATAACTGTAGGTCTGTAAAAGAGGTATTGTCCCACTATCATAGCTCAAAAATCAAAGCAAAATAATGCTTACTAAGGTCTATTAATGAGCAAGGTGAGGAATTAAGATCCAAAACCTGAACCACAGGGCCCCCAAACCCATGCTTCCCCTTCTGCATCTCTTTGTCTTTGGCATTCTCCACCTCTCACTCCACCTCCTACGTTCCCTGCGACGTGAAAACATTACACATCATTTAAAACCTGTTTGGATCTGGGAGTTTAAAAAAGCCATCATATCTAGAACTTGCTCTTGATCACATATAAAAAAATTGAAATAATAATTATATACACTAACATATACAGCATATAATAAAAATATACATATATAATGTATTTTATCTCTACATCATATGTATGGAATAAGTCCATTAAGACTTGGCATAAAGTCTATTTCTCATTTTGTCAGAGCGTTTCACAGTGAGAGGCCTTTCCTGTTCAGAAATGAACATTATGTTTTTCCCTCTAAATTTTTGTTTAAAGAAAGTTGCTTGAATGTCTTCTTCCTTTAGAAAATGGAGAGTGTGCTAAGCAAACAAACATAGAGTATTAAAATTGCCTTCCTGATAATTTTACTAACCCTCTGAAAAATCATCTCTGTTGCATAAATAGGATGCAAACAACAGTCAAGGATCAGGCTTTCTCAGCACACAAAGTAGGCTTTGTCCAGTGACTGTTTTCTTTGGGCTTTTTCTCCTCGACAGAGTGGTAACAAAAGTATAGCTTTCCCACTTTGTCCCGGAGATGAGGGTTTCAGGTCTATTGAGGGCAACTGTGTGCCTTATCTAAGCCTCTCATGGTGGGTCACTTAGGAGGGAAAGCCCCGCTTCACTGACCCCTGGACAGGAAAGAGGGGCCACCGTGGGGACAGGGAGCAGTTCTCTGCTTAAAGGGATCTGGCAGCTTTGCATAAAGGAAGATGTTTATCCCTGTTTATGGCATATCCCTTCTGCCTTTACAATACCCATGGTTGATGTTACTTTTTATAGCACGTCTGACTGTCTGGGAAGGAGCCACGTTATTCCACCCTTAGAAAGCAAAAGGGAAAGATGAGAAACCTTAGTAATGCTGTCTGCAGAAGTGTTTCTGGCTTTCAGAGTGTACAAAGCAGATGAACTCTGTATGTGTGTGTGTGTGTTCACTCAAGCACATATATATAGTATGTGTGATGTAGAAATTTTTCAAATGGATAAATAAATTGTAAGAATCAATAGTTTTTTATTTATAAACTGCCCGGTTTCTCTGATCTATTGAGTACATTGCTAAATGAATATTGATTATTAACAGTTGACTCAAAATTATATTTTAACGCCACTTTTTCAGTGATATAATTAATGAGTAGCACCCCATCATCTTTGAGTTTTAAAAATACCTATAGAAAACACTAAAATTCCTGTGATCTACTTTTACTTTTATCATTGGGTTTGTGATTTTAGTAAGAAAAGAAAGAAACTTCCAAGCAGAGTTTAATTTTAAAAAGGATGCAGGGTATCTATTAGAAAGATTTTCTTAATCATGTGGATTAATCCTGACTTTCAACTCCAGATAAAAAATAGGATATCCCATAAGGAGGATTTGCAGCATGCAGGGAGTATTTTGCCAACCAAGAAAGGCTCCCAGGGTCTAAGTTATTAAAGTTAAATTTATTGGTGATTATGTCTATTTCCTGTATAAAATGAAAATTCAAAACAAACACTCGAAAAAGTCAAGAGAAGTCAACCAAATGGCATGGTCTTTATAAATGTAAAAGAAGTGGCTATTTTCAAAGGACCTCTTAGCTTGGCAGATTGAATAAATGAATGTGAGAGCTTAAGGTTAACCCCTGACAAATGCTGACACAGTTGTAGAGACACACACATACATATACACAGGCTGTTCACAAGAAATAGAGACAAACTGCCGGGAGATACCCAGCTTTAATCCCATCAAGGGCTCTTGTGACATTGTAAACTGAGTAACTAGAGTTTGAGTAGTTGAGGCTGTCCCTAGACCTTCTGGATGGGATTAATTCCATGTAATTCTCTACAGCCCTTCCTAATTGGTTAAGATGTGTGAGACACCATGCGTCTCGGAATACTTAGCCATCTGTATCTCACAGGCCGTTTCAGTGAGAAAAAAAAATTCTCTTAAAAAGAGAAGCCAGCAATTGGCTCTACCTTACAGGAATATATTACTTAACCTTCTTCTGGACACTATGACAAAACAAAACAGTGAACATCAATGCTGCTACTTCAGCAATTCCATCTCTGACCAAAAGGGCAATTAAAGTATAATAAACCAGGATATGGCGTGGTTGGGCATCTCTCTCTCTCTGTACATGGAATTTTAAGTTTTGGTAAAAGTAAATGCCAAGCCTTGTGCAAGTATACACACTGGTTTCTTATAAACCTTTTCTTCAGAGTTAAGCTGTCACAAAATAACCTACACCAGATGGAAAATTTAAGCCAAATCTGTACCTGCTATCCACTCAAATACTCATTTTGTTGAAGTTAGAAAGTAAATTATTGGTGCGACAAGAAGATAAGACAATCGGCTAGTTTGTTGAATTTTTTTCACTTTTCAATTTGTTTGTCACAGTGTTATATAAACACAACTTGAGCCCATAAGTCATTACAAGAGCAAAACTCAAACAAAACGATACTCCATATTACTCAGTGCTCATCGTACCTACCTGATGCTTATTCCCTGTTAAAACCGAATCCATCTGAGTGAGCATTGGACACTAACAATGTGTCTCCAACCACACATTTGTTTGAAGCGCTAGAGACCTCAGCGCAATCCTGGCAGCTTAGAGGACAGACTCATGGAGGCCTATATCTCTGGGGAAGCTAAGTGGATTTAATTATCTGCATGCTTGGTTTTTTGTTTGTTTGTTTTTAATATGATGATTGGAAAAGGCATAGGAGAAAGGGTGATTTTCTTGGTAAATAAGATTGAAGATTACCACTCCCACCCCCCAAAATGTGGGAGAGTGTAATAGCACAGATGCAGGGCAATAAAGTCAGTTTATTTTTTACAGTTAACTATAAGAGAGCCATGTTACTCACAAAAATGAAGTCTTCTGGGCTGAATGTATTTAAGAGCAGTGCTGTTTTCAAGTATGTTCTTTTAGGCACGTCCATTTGAATTATCCAGTGTCCTTATTAAAAATGATTCTCACCCCTGAAGCCTTTTCCACCCTCATCCTTCTTGTCTGATTGACTACAAGTACAAATCTAGTGTGTTAAAAAGCAAAGACATCACTTTGCCAACAAAGGTCTGTACAGTCAAAGCTATGGTCTTTCCAGTAGTCATGTACGGATATGAGAGCTGGACAATAAATAAGACAGAGCACAGAAGAATTGATGCTTTCGAACTGTGGTGGTGGAGAAGACTCCTGAGAGTCCCTTGGGAAAGCAAGTAGATCCAACCAGTTAATCCTGAAGGAAATCAACCCTGAATACTCTTTGGAAGAACTGATGCTGAAGTTGAAGCTCTAATACTTTGGCCACCTGATGTGAACAGCTGACTCATTGGAAAAGACCCTGATGCTGGGAAAGATTGAAGACAGAGGTGAAAGAGGGAGACAGAAGATGAGATGGTTGGATGGCATCACTGATTCATTGGACTTGAACTTGGGCAAACTCAGGGAGATGGCGAGGGACAGAGAAATCTGGCACGCTGTTGTCCACGGGGTCGCAGAGTCAGACACAACCTGGCGACTGAACAACAGCCAGATCCTTGAAGCCTTTCTTGTCTGTTATGTGCTGGGTTTTCCCCGAAACTCAGAACTGCTTTCAGATGGGGGCTGTACTTCACTGATATCTCCAGAACTTAGCAGAGCCTAGCAAACATTCATGTTGAATGAATGAACATTGATCTTAAAAAAGTGGAATTTCGTCTGATTTCACAACAAATTGAAATAGTGAATAACATGTGTTTACCTGTCTGGTGGGTCTCAGAACAGCCTATTGCTCCTTAGCCAGAGCCCCTGAGCCAGTATTCATGCCCTAATTGTAGACTTGGGCGGGGGGCGGGGAACTGTTGTGTATCAGACACAACATGCTAGGAATGACGATAGGTATCTCATTTAACCCTCACGATACCACTAGACCACTTGGAGGAAAATTGCTGCTCATTAGAGAGCCACTGTAGAAGCTCAAAAAGGTTACTTACTGACCTGATTTATCAGACTTAAGACGTAGCTGAAGAAAGATACCCTATACCTAAGGGATCTTTTATCCCCTGCTGCAACCAGGGGTCAAACGGATTTTATCCATGTCTGAAATACCTGATTTATCCTGGACCTGCCCCAGAAATTAAGAAAAATCCCCAGACAGGGAAATTGGTTCAGTAGCGCATCTTCTAGGTTTTCCATAGGTCAGGCAGGCTATTCAAAAGTAGCCCTTTCCAAAGCACTACTCTTAGAGCAGATGGGATGAGACCCTTCCTTCCCCTGGCCCTCATTAGTCCCACCAGCTGGCCGCTGGGCTCAAGCCAAGACACCAGTGGTTCACAGGGTCACTCCAGGGTTCCTATATTCCAACAGACAGCTCCCCAAGTCTGAGCAGAACCTAGATCCCTCACATAGGCCGGAGTTCAGGGTCTAGGGTCTTTAACTCTGTAAAGGGACTAAGAGACGATTACCTCAGTCCCAGATCATTTTCCAGGCTTCCCAGCTGGCTCAGACAGTAAAGAATCTGCCCGCAATGAAGGAGACCCAGGTTCAATCCCTGGGTTGGGATGATTTCCTGGAGAAAGGAATGGCTACCCACTCCAGTATTCTTGTCTTACTTAATATTTCAAATGCAGACATGTTTTCTGGTCTTTCAGATGTACAAGCTTCCAAGAACCCTCCTTTTCCAAGAATGAAAAAACTGGCTTAAAACTCAACATTCAAAAAACTGAGATCATGGTATCCAATCCCATTGCTCCATGGCAAATAGATGGGGGAAAGTGGATTTTACTTTCTTGGGCTCCAAAATCACTGCAGACTGTGACTGCAGCCACGAAAGTAAAAGACACTTGCTCCTTGGAAGAAAAGCTATGACAAACCTAGACAGCATATTCGAAAGCAGAGACATTACTTTGCTAGCAAATATTCATAGAGTCAAAGCTATGATTTTTCTAGTAGTCATGTATGGATGTGAGAGTTGGACCATAAAGAAGGCTGAACACCAAAGAACCGATGCTTTCAAATTGTCCTGGAGAAGACTCTTGAGAGTCCCTTGGACTGCAAGGAGATCTAACCTGTCTAAAGGAAATCAACCCTAAATATTCATTGGAAGGACTGACACTGGAGCTGAAGCTCCAGTCCTTTGGCCACCTGATGTGAAGAGCTGACTCACTGGAAAAGACCCTGATGCTGGGAAAGATTGAAGGTGGGAGGAGAAGGGGACGACAGAGGATGAGATGGTTGGATGGCATCACCAACTCAATGGATACGAGTTTGAGCAAACTCTGGGAGACACTGAAGGACAGGAGAGCCAAGTGTGTGCTGCAGTCCATGGGGTCACAAAAAGTCAGATACAACTTAGAGACTGAACAACAATAAGTACAGAACAAAATTAAATCTCTTCAGAATAGGTTTCCTTCTCCAGTTTAAAACTCCCTCCTTGATACATTTGATGTAGTTGAACAATTCATTTATTCTCGACATTTGCTATTTCAGAGGCCCCGATACATATATACATGGTTAAGATCTCCAAGGGGCCAAAAAATTTTCCCGTGGCCAAAGCAGCCCAGGAAAGTGCTTTCAAACAGATATCTTCTCCTTAAAAAGAGGTCTTCCAAGTATGATCACGATTAAAGAAATGTCATTACAAAGAAGGAAGGAAAGAATAGAGGAAGTTCTGATATTCTTTTTAAAGTTACATTTCCCTTATTATTTTACTAAAATAAAAATATTTTAAGGGAACTCTCTGTGATTCAATGGTTAGGACTTGGTGCTTTCACTACTGGGGACCTGATTAATTAACGTTGGTTTCCCTTAGTTTCCCTTAGTTGGGGAACTAAGATCCCACAAGCTGTGTGGTGAGGCCAAATGAATAATATATGTATTTTAAAAGACTGATACTAGTTATAAGAAGAGTCATTCTCAACCTTAATTAATATTGGCAATAGTTCTTGAACTATGTCCAAATTTTTCTTTAAAAATTATGATCAAAAAAAATTTATTTTTTTAGCCCTTAGGAAATGAGTACAGCTATGGTTCAACTTTCTCATTTTTAGGAGCACACTGTATACCAAGACATGAGACTCATTCAACTTACTAATTTTTCCACGCACATGTTTTTTTGAACTTTTCCAACTATATTTACATAGGTTTGGGAAAGCACAGGCAATTTCAGGGTAGGGAGAGAAATACCATGTTTCATAGTATTTCAACAGGGGATTTCATCTGCCAAAGAAAACTCTGACATTTGTGAGTTGTTTACTGATGAGTTGTTGGCTCTGAAGCAGGCAACAAAGATGGGATCCTCCTTTATACCTCAAAGGAGAAACCTATTTTAGATTTAATGAGGAACTGATTTATAGGAAGACCTTTTTTATCCCTAACAATTCAACACCCTTTTAAAATTTCACAGTCTCCTTCCAAAACCACCTTCAGTGCCATAGAAGAATTCTAAACCACAACATTTTCCTAATCCAGGATTACTCACCAAAATCAGGGCCTATGAAGATATTTTGGGTAAATTTTGTTTGCCTCCATCCTAAAAGAAGGCTATACTGAGTGTTTTGTTTGGAGGAGCAGCAAATCATGCTCAGAGATTGAGTTGTCTTTGCCAGTATTTTATTTAACACCGGTTCACTGTGAAAGTGAAAGTGTTAAGTCGCTCAGTTAAGTCTGCCTCTTTTCGACCCCCTGGACTGTAGCCCGCCAGGCTCCTTTGTCCATGGGATTCTCTAGACAGGAATACTGGAGTGGGTTGCCATTCCCTTCTCCAGAGGATCTTCCCCACCCAGGGATCAAACTAAGGTCTCCTGCATTGCAGGAGGATTCTTTACTGTCTGAGCCACCAGGGAAGCCCCAGATTCACTCTGGGGATTATCAGAATTTCACAAGACAGTAGGATAATGTCTCCTAATAATCCAATAGAGAAATAACATACGCCAAACCAATGATAGATTAATTACACCTGTGGTCCCCAGTCCTTTTTGGCACCAGGGACTGGTTTCGTGGAAGACAGTTTTTCTACAGATCGGCGTGGGGGGTGGTTTCAGGATGATTCAAGCACATTACATTTATTTTTATTATTATTACATCAGCTCCACCTCAATCATCAGGTATTAGATACCGGAGGTTGGGCACCTCTGAAATTATGCTATTGTTTCATGCAAGGGGAGATGAAGGAATAAACTCCAAATTTAAGCTTGAGGTGTACCCTCAGATGAGTTGGGGAAAATCAAAGTCCCTTTTGGCTGGAGCATGTTGCTAGGCAACTGGGATATTTGTCAGCTAGATGAACTTCTTGGGGCCGCTGCGTGGCTTTTCCCACTGCTGGTCAAAGAGAAGCTTTGACCAAGGCAGAAGCCAATGCCCCCAAGGTCTTACCAGAGCTATTTAGATCAGCAAAGTGTGGCCTTGCCCAGACTGAACATCTTCAGATTGTCCTCACAAACTCTGGGTATTTCTAAACCAGTCCCCTAGCCAGAGCTGCTTCTTTATGTTCTTATTGATAAGCCCACAGTAGTACCCTCAGGTGCTGGGCTACCAAGTTCTTATCAGCAACCACAGACATGGATGATGACATCCAGACACACAATTTCACTTTTCTATCAAAAGAATAACTTCATTCTGAAAACACATTTACTCCTACAAACAGTCTCACTTTTGTCACAAGCAAGCAGATTTGAAATCATATCAAACCACTGCACAACACTGAACTGCAAAGGACCGGCCACCAAGGGACAAAACTCAAAAAGGCCGTGTGCTGATTTTCCCTTCAAGCATACAGCATGGGCTTTCCCTTACCTGGCTGCTTACCCCACTAAGGAAGGTGTATGTATCCATCACTCAGATCAGATCAGATCAGTTGCTCAGTCGTGTCCAACTCTTTGCGACCCCATGAATCACAGCACGCCAGGCCTCCCTGTCCATCACCAACTCCCGGAGTTCACCCAGACTCACGTCCATCGAGTCAGTGATGCCATCCAGCCATCTCATCCTCTGTTGTCCCCTTCTTCTCTTGCCCCCAATCCCTGCCAGCATCAGAGTCTTTTCCAATGAGTCAACTCTTTGCATGAGGTGGCCAAAGTACTGGAGTTTCAGCTTTAGCATCAGTCCTTCCAAAGAAATCCTAGGGCTGATCTCCTTCAGAATGGACTGGTTGGATCTCCTTGCAGTCCAAGGGACTCTCAAGAGTCTTCTCCAACACTACAGTTCAAAAGCATCAATTCTTTGGTGCTCAGCCTTCTTCACAGTCCAACTCTCACATCCATACATGACCACAGGAAAAACCATAGCCTTGACTAGACAAACCTTTGTTGGCAAAGTAATGTCTCTGCTTTTGAATATGCTATCTAGGTTGGTCATAACTTTCCTTCCAAGGAGTAAGCGTCTTTTAATTTCATGGCTGCAGTCACCATCTGCAGTGATTTTGGAGCCCAGAAAAATAAAGCCTGACACTGTTTCCACTGTTTCCCCATCTATTTCCCATGAAGTGATGGGACCAGATGCCGTGATCTTCGTTTTCTGAATGTTGAGCTTTAAGCCAACTTTTTCACTCTCCTCTTTCACTTTCATCAAGAGACTCTTTAGTTCTTCACTTTCTGCCATAAGGGTGGTGTCATCTGCATATCTGAGGTTATTGATATTTCTCCCGGCAATCTTGATTCCAGCTTGTGTTTCTTCCAATCCAGTGTTTCTCATGATGTACTCTGCATAGAAGTTAAATAAACAGGGTGACAATATACAGCCTTGATGTCCTCCTTTTCCAATTTGGAACCAGTCTGTTGTTCCATGTTCAGTTCTAACTGTTGCTTCCTGACTTGCATACAAATTTCTCAAGAGGCAGATCAGGTGGTCTGGTATTCCCATCTCTTTCAGAATTTTCCACAGTTTATTGTGATCCACACAGTCAAAGGCTTTGGCATAGTCAGTAAAGCAGAAATTGATGCTTTTCTGGAACTCTCTTGCTTTTACCATGATCCAGCGGATGTTGGCAATTTGATCTCTGGTTCCTCTGCCTTTTCTAAAACCAGCTTGAACATCAGGAAGTTCATGGTTCATGTATTGCTGAAGCCTGGCTTGGAGAATTTTGAGCATTACTTTACTAGCATGTGAGATGAGTGCAATTGTGTGGTAGTTTGAGCATTCTTTGGCATTGCCTTTCTTTGGAATTGGAATGAAAACTGACCTTTTCCAGTCCTGTGGCCACTGCTGAGTTTTCCAAATTTGCTGGCATATTGAGTGCAGCACTTTCACAGCATCATCTTTCAGGATTTGGAATAGCTCAACTGGAATTCCATCACCTCCCCTAGCTTTGTTCGTAGAGATGCTTTCTAAGTCCCAGTTGACTTCACATTCCAGGATGTCTGGCTCTGGGCTTTCCCTTACCTGTTTGCTTACCCTGCTAAGGGAGGTGTATGTATCCATCACTAGTGAATTGGGTAAGGTCCCTCCTTGGCTTCCCTGGAGGCTCAGACAGTAAAGAATCTGCCTGCAATGCAGAAGACACAGGTTTGGTCTCTGGATCGGGAAGATCCCCTAGAAAAGGGAATGGCTACCACTCCAGTATTCTTGCCTGGAGAATCCCGTGGACAGAGGTGCCTGGAGGGCTACAGTCCATAGCATCTCAAAGAGTCAGACACGACTGAAACGACTTAGCACTCACGCACTGAGGTTGCAAAGAGTGAGACAGAAAGTGTTAGTCGCTTAGTTGTGTCCGATTCTTCGCAACCCTATGGACTGTAGCCCTCCAGGCTCCTCTGTCCATGGGATTCTCCAGGCAGGAATACTGGAGTGGATTGCAGTGCCCTCCTCCAGGGGATCTCTCCAACCCAGGGATTGAACCTGCGTCTCCTATGTCTCCTGCTTTGGCAGGTGGGTTCTTTACCACTGGCGCTACCTGGGAAGCCCTGCAATCATTACAGGATGAACCAAATCCCCTTTTCCTGGAATGCTTTTCCCTCACTTCAGTCATATTCCTGCCCTTTCAGTTATCAGAGCGGCCTTGCTCTGAGCACCCTACAAAGACTAACCCACCACCGCCATCTCTGCATCTGATATCTTAACCTGATGCTCTTCTTCCTTATAAAGCATCACTTGCCACCTTTATTTTTTGGTTCCTTTTCTCCAATTAGAATGTTATTTCCTTGGGGGCAGGATTTTTCGTTCAACGTGATATCCCCCAAGGCCTAGAACGATGCCAGAACATTATTCAATTATAAATTTAAGAGAATTTTTGCTTTTATCTTAATTATGCATTATAAATTAATTTTCATTATAAATTATGAATTAATAGATGACACTTTTGAGATATTTATTTTGTGAAATCAATCAATGAATGGTAAGAGGCCTTGGCCTAGATTTTCAGGAAAGATTTAGGGCATTTACTGAACTGTTTTGGTGTGTGGCCCTCACATTTTGTGGGTGGCTCAGAGGTAAAGCATTATATCACAGGATCTGGGGGACTTCCTTCAGGCTGTGGAAAAGTCTAGGCTTCATAAGAGATAGGGGAGAGGATAAAATCCCCACTCACCGTGGCCTGATCAGAGGTTTAAAGTTCTTAGTCTGCTTTTAAAGCACTCCAGAGAATGACTCCATTCTTACTTTCCAGCGTTCTCTTTCTTGGAGTAAACATAACCATTCTCGGCCAAGGGGAGCCACGTTATACTACACGTCTTCACCCCTGCCCCTCAAAATGATATTTCATTTGCCCCCAAAATCTTCTTTCTACTTTCTCATCCTTCCAGGCACCCCTTGTCACTTCACCACCCTTCAAGACCTCCTCTAGGAATCATCCTTCCACGAAGCTCTTCTTTACCACCACTGCCCCCCCACCCCCACCTCCCCGCCATCATTACCATTATCCATCATTCCATCCAGGTTGGAAGGGACCACTTCTCTTCTTTCTCACTGCTTAAGACCTCCAACTCCTTCACGGCAATAACACTCTTTACTGTGTAATTGAAGGTTTTGGCTGTTATTGTTTGTTTCTTTGTTTTTGTAGAAGCCTCAGCTTCCCCATTAGACCCAACAGCAGTTTCCCTTGTTTTACTAATCTGCCTCCACCCAGTTCACATGCGCAGAGTATTCCTCATTCACAGTGATTTTCAACCGCAGGGCGCACATCCTAAGGTGGGGAGGGGTGGAAGTGGAGGCGGCAAGGGTCTGAGGTTATGGTGGGGGAGAATGTATGTAGACTGAAAGAGTTCCCCACCTCTTGCTACTCCACCACACTCCACTCTGTGATTTCTGGCATCCAAATAAGCTCCCCATGCCTGAGATTTTTTCATATTAGACTAGAAACGGTTTGTGTATTATCCACCACTGTATTCCCTACAGTGTCTAGCACAGAGCCTTGAACTTACTGGGTGCAGAACAAATGTTTGATGAATGAGCAAATGAGTGCATCCATGGGAAACCTTTCTGTGTCCTTGAGCCAAGCACCTCCTTGATCCCAGACTTGAAACGCACATCCTTAAGGCAGGCTCTAAGCCACCTTCATCTTTAATCCTTATCCCCTTCCATAGCCACCCACACCCTCTGACCAGGCATTTATCTCAGGGCACAAAATGCCATTTGCCTGCTGATCAAAGGCTGTGGGAATGGGCGGCATGAGCAGAATGGCAGCTGCACTCAGATCCTGCCCACACCCTTCCTGTTTGCAGCAGCCCACCCCAGGAGCTATTATGTTTTCAGTAGGCTGAGCAGAACCCCTCCCCACCCCCCCAACCTCCTTCCCTGGTCCTTGCAGACACTCTGCGGGGTCTGCACTGGCAACCCCTCACCCTTGGAGCCCGCTTTCAGTGTCTCATTGTCCCCAGGCAGGCGCAGATAGCCAGCCAGACCTCTTTTCCCCTTTCCTGGGACACTGATAAGGCCATGAAAATAGTTCTCTATTTTCCTGCACAAAAGCTGACTTAGAAGAATGGGGTGGAGCATAAGTGATAACTAGCCAGAATTTGTTGCTTTTTGAAAAGAAATGTGGTGGGGAGGAGTTGGGGGAGACTGGAAGCCTTTGAGTTTTTGCTCTGGGTTGTATAAGTCAGGCACTTTCCAACGGCAGTGCCCCTTTGCCAGCTTTGGAGCCTCGTTTCACTTCTGTAACGGGAAACTCTGCCCTCAGGTCAGAGGGCCTCAGTGTCTCCTCCTGAGGGTGGCTGGCCACCTGGGAGCCTCTCGGGTGACCCATTTAACCAGACTGCAGCTTATTGGATGGAATTCAGGGAAGGTAGGGGGGAGACTGGAATGCCTTCCTTGCATTGAACCCATTCCAAACGGGGTTCTTATCCTTGAGAACCCCTCAAATGGTCAATGTGCTCTCAAGATACATGTGCCTTATGGGGAGCTTCACCAACTCCACATGATCTCGGTTTATCACAAGTGTCCTAGATCAGGTGGTGGTGGTTTAGTCATTAAATCATGTCCAACTCTTCTGACCCCCATGGACTATAGCCCACCAGGCTCCTCTGTCCACGGGATTTCCCAAGCAAGAATACTGGAGTGGGTTGCTATTAGGGGCCCTTTAAATAAACAAAACTGTCTGGAATTTCCAAGTTATTTTGCAAGAGGAACCCTTCAAAGATGTCTTCAAAGACAATAAAAGCAAATAAATAAATACGATTGTGTTAACTTAGATCTATAGAGCAAAATCCTTCAAACGCCAACAAAGGTGTTTGTTGACTGCTGAGGTGAAGAAATGGGGTTGGGGAAAAAATGGAGGATCACCACTTCCACCCAGAACTTTAAACAATGAGATGGAAGAGAGAAATACATAGGACTTTCTGAAAAAGTGATTTCTGCTGGGAGTACACCGCCCTGATGCTGGTGCTGCTGGCCCCATTCTGCCACCACTTACTCTGCAACCTGTTGCAATTAATAGAACCTATAGGCTTCATCTTTTCTGTGTGTGTGTCAGAAAAATAAAGGGAATTAATGCTTTGGGGTGAAGTCCCAATACTAGTACTGTTTTTTAAAGCCACTGAAATGGTTCTAATGTACACTCAGGGTAGAGAACCAGTGAGAAAGATCATCTCTAATCTCTAAGGTATCTGCTGCTTCTAAAATGTTATGGTTTTGTAGTTTAGGGTCTGAGTTTCTTTATTTTTTTCTGTTTACATATAGCTGACATATAACCTTATATTAGTTTCAGGCATGCAATGCAATGACTCAATATTTGTGTGTATTATGAAATGACCACTATAATTAGTCTAGTAAACCTCCCAACACCATCAAGTTTCTCCATTAATCTTTCTCTCACTTACCTAAAGATTTGATTCATAGCTCCTCACTGCCACCCAAGTTTTTCTGAAATGCTGGAAAAAGAAATTCACACAGGGAGCCCAGCCAGGCAATCTGTGATGATCTAGAGGAATGGAATGGTAGGAGGGGAGAGATGATCAAGAGAGAGGTGATAGGTGTATCATTATGGCTGATTTGCATTGTTGTATGGTAGAAACCATCATAGCATTGCAAAGCAAATTTTCTTCAATTAAAACATAAAAAAAAATTTAGCAAATGGCCACTACTACTTCTCCTCCCACTCTGGAACATCAGAGCAGGCGGTTGAGCATTTGCTGAGTCACCCAGAACCAAATTTCACAAGGCATGCAAGTTTAGAGGCTCTGGGAGAATAAAAACAGGATTATATACATGAACTGAACATACCCAAGAAAAAGAGAGAACTTCAATGAAATAGTAGCAGTGAGAAGAAGGACACAGCAGTAGAACAACACTATTAGGCAATTTAGACTCTAATCCATTTTTTGTCATGAACAAGGCTGCACTGAGCAAATACAGCCCTACTAACCACCAACTGGGATCTTCCTCTACTTCCCTTGAGAAAACACTTGATTATCTTTACAAATCTCACTACTTTAGCTTTTTGCTTCCTAAATCGAAATCTAAATCATTCTTATAATACCTCTGTCCCCATTGTGCCTCCTTTCATCCAGCCCCCAGGACCGACTTTCTAGAATCCATACTTCGGATTTGCCTAGGGAGGACCCACCACCCCAAAATAGTCTTGGGATTGGCTCTTTGCGACAACTGTTTAAGGCATTGCCAACAATTCTCAAGTGGTTTTAAAATCAAGTATGTGTGCGTGCATGCTAAGTCACTTCAGTCATGGCCAACTCCTTGCAACCCTATGGACTATAGCCAGCCAGGCTCCTCTGTCCATGGGATTCTCCAGGCAAGAATATTAGAGTGGGTTGCCATGCCCTCCTCCACAGGATCTTCCCCATCCAGGGATCGAACCCGCATCTCCTGCGACTCCTGCATTGCAGGAGGATTCTTTATGGCTAAGCCACCAGGGAAGTCCAAAATCAAGTATGTAGTTGCATAAATAGAAAAATCACATGCAGCATAAAATTAAGTAAAATGCCAACTATCTCATATAAATGGAATAGGTAGACAATAAAAGCAAATAAATAAATAAGATTGTGTTAACTTAGATCTATAGAGCAAAATCCCAGGAATCTGAAAAGATTCTATTCACCACATAGGCCAACTCCCAAAGGATGCTCTCTTCAGCATCCTTACCATATAGTCATACAGGATCTGACTAACCAATCCAGTGATGGAGTTCTCTCTCTCACAAGGCATCTCATTCCAGTTTTGATCTATTTTAATTAAAATCCAGTTGAAGTAAAATACCCAGTTAGAAGCACTGTGAGTAATGGTGAAACCCTGAAGGAAACATCAGCCATGGAAGAAGAAAAGGAGAATCACAAACTGGGGAGAAAGTTTACAGAATGGGCCACAGTGGTCTGAGATATTTAAATTTTCCCTTAGAATTAATTTTAAAGCTGTACATTCACGTGGTCTTTCCATGTTCCCATAAATACTCCTCTTCAGCAGCTTGTGCTGTTAGATTAAAAAATTGAGGCAAAGCTTTTTTTAAAGTAAGTTTTTTTTTTTTAATAAGTTTGTTCTTTGCAGCTCCAACTATTTGGCAAGTACTTTTGCACTCTAGTAATTTAAATGGTATGGATAAGCAGAGAGTATTATGATTATCTATCCCTACTCCTCCCAAATTCTGGACGTTTAGGAAAATGGATTAGAAATATGTGCAGCAATTATACCAAAACCATTGGAGTCCAGAACATAATTTTAAATCTGATGCTTCAATACAAAGTTTTCACCCAAGATACTTTAGGTAATGTAGATAAAGAAAGATAAGAACTCACTGAGGGATGAAGTAAAAGCAGTTTGCTCTCTGGAATTAATTCCACTTCTCAATGCACAGATTTTACACCTTCAACATGAAAATATTGCTCTTGAACTTGTTGCATTAATCAAAAGAAAGATATTCCATGCACATACTGAATTTTCAGTATAAATCAATAAATTTATTTTCAAGTTAGTTGGTAGGGCTCTGAAATGTTATAATTTTCAGAATGGGAAAGAAAATAATAGTAATAATAGCAAACATTTACTGAGCACTCAATGATAGGCCTGGGACTATACTAAGAATTTTATATACATTATCTAATTCAAAGAAATAGTCTTGATTTGCTTTATCTGAAACCACTTCACAGGTAGTACAAAAGTGAATCTCCAGAGGCATTATGTTTCTGTGACACTTAAAACTTCTCTGTTCTTCCCTAGCTATAATCTCTTAAAGATATTTCATAGATAAAGTACATATGGATAAAGCTAAGAAGATGTTAGGTGGAATTGCCTAAAAACAACCAAATAAGGAACAGCAGAGCTAAAAATAGAAGCTAAATCCTGCCCTGTCTCCTATCTTTATTTACAAAATGAGAAAACCTTGTGGGTTGTTTTCAAATTTCTTTTTGGTTTCAGAATCCCCACCCTATAAGTCTTTGCCCAAGGCCCAGAACATTTAGAAAATAGTGCTGTGTTTATTATCTTACAGTCAAATCTAAGCTTGTCTGCTGTCCACCTCCTCTCCACCTTCACAGATGTCAAGACGGGTCCTAACTTTAGAAATGCACTTTAATCCAACAACTAGCATGGTTGTTCATGCTCTGGGAGTTTGAAAGAAAAATAACTAGTTACTAAGAATCCTCAATATCCTTTGGAAAGATGAAAGTGAAAGTGAAGTCCCTCAATCTGACTCTTTGCGACCCCATGGGCTGTAGCCTACCAGGCTCCTCTGTCCATGGGATTTTCCAGGCAAGAATACTGGAGTGGAGTGCCATTTCCTTCTCCAGGGGATCTTTCCAACCCAGGGATCAAACCCCGGGTCTCCTCATTGAAGGCAGATGCTTTACCATCTGAGCCACCAGGGAAGCCCTTGGAAAGATGAAGGAATGAGATAATTCCAACTGGGAGAAAGAAGGAAGTTGTCAACAACTCCAGTAACCATGGGGCTGGTGACCAGCAGGATAAATAAAAGCCATTTTTACAGGGCTGACTCTGTGGGCAAGCTCTGTGAGTCTGGGGAACTATACCACTGAAGCATATCCGAATGGAATGGCTTCATTTGCTTATTTCCTCTACATTATTTTTAGTATCTAATGCTCATCCCCCAAATGAAAGTCAGTGTGTTTCTATGTGTGTGTGTGTTTTAATGATTTAATGAACAAATAAATAAGAAACTACTAAATCAATGGGCGTCCCTGGTGGCTCAGACGGTAAAGAGTCTGCCTGCAATGCAGGAGACCTGGGTTTGACCCCTGGGTCAGGAAGATCCCCTGGAGAAGGAAATGGCAACCCACTCCACTATTCTTACCCAGAAAGTCCCATGGATAGAGAAGCCTGGGGGGCTACACCACATGGGGTCGCAAAGTTGGATACACATTAAATCAATAGTGTAATAAATGTATTTATTCACCTGCTGAACAAATATTTATTGAATATAACTCTGGACCTAGTGGCTACCCATGTAGGATTTATAATTTACTGAGGAGAGTTTATAACTTAATACATTAAGCAACTAATCACAATTAATTTGTGATTCCAACTGCTGCTGCTGCTGCTAAGTTGCTTCACTCGGGTCCGACTCTGTGCTGCCCCATAGACGGCAGCCCACCAGGCTCCCCCATCCCTGGGATTCTTCAGGCAAGAACCCTGGAGTGGGTTGCCATTTCCTTCTCCAATGCATGAAAGTGAAAAATGAAAGTGAAGTCGCTCAGTCGTGTCCGACTCTAGTGACCCCATGGACTGCAGCCTTCCAGGCTCCTCCATCCATGGGGTTTTCCAGGCAAAAGTACTGGAGTGGGGTGCCATTGCCTTCTCCGGTGATTCCAACTAGTCACAATTAATTTGTTTTTTTCCATCCACCCTGAGATCACGTCTCTCTCTCACATCTGCCTTCAAGCCATCCAGTTAACTACTTCTCCTTGAGCCAAAAACTCCTTCCTGCTACACCATGGACCACTTGGCTGCCATTTCCTGAGGTCACCTCTAGAATTCTGCTTCCTCCTCAAAGGCCTATGGGGAGGATACCAGAAGACGAGGCAGGTTTCTCCCTCATCTGCTGGCTCCATCACCTCATCACACAAACTTAAATGGACATGTATATGTCACTCAACAGTTGTGAGAAATTAAGGGAAATCACAAAATATGAAGGGAGAAATATTAAACTTGTGCTAAATGAGACATTAGAGATCGAGAAGGGATTATGCACAAAGTGAAACCTTCTGTAAGGGAATACAGTAAATTTGTTCTGAACTATGTCCTCTGGACTCAGCTGGTCCTCCCTTTCATCCCAAGAGCACCTTTTAAAATCCCAGCTACCTTTTGGGAAATGCCAGCTTAGATCGGTAAAATGCTTTTATTAATACTATGTCCTGAAAACAGCAATAGTCATACAAGAAAACAGTGCATATAAAAATGCATTGCCTTATTCCCAGAGGCTTAGGAGAGAGGGCGGTAGAGACTGTAGGGCAGTCATCTAGCCATCACCACCCCTCCAGCTGCCCTTGGAGCTGCCCCTACGTGGATCATTCCCCCTGGGGATGGGTGAGGGGGGAAACCTTTCAAGACTACTTCCATAGAGGAATATTACAGATGTCAGGCATCTCTAGACAGTGGTCTTACTTTTAACATGCTAGCCCCCAAACAGGAAGTGGGCAGAAGAGTTCCCTATTTCTCTCTCAGAATACTCCCTGGGCACTTTCTGATAAAAAAGTTAAGTGAATGTTGCCAGTGGGCAAGAGAGGTCACCAGGGTGGGGCCAACATCAAAAGCCCAAGGACAGGAAGGTTCTACCTGGAAGCAAGAATGCAGTCAGGAAATTCACTTCACTTCATGTCAACAAGACTTTCATGAGCACCTACTAGGTGCAGGCCCGTGCTGAGGTCATGGATCACCGAGGTAAGCGAGCAACAAGCAATGATAAAAGCATGGAGCCTCTGGGAGAAATTACGGGAATGTAGATACAGGAGCCATGGAGGCATCCATCCCCGAGAAACCAGCTCCTGAAGGAGGAAGGATAGAGCAGGGGCACCACATCAGTTAGTTAGAGAGGCTACAAAGTCCATCTTGTGCAAGAAGAGAACCACTGGGCAAGCAACTCCTGAGATCAGTGCCGACTCGGGACAGGCACTGTCACTGGGCAGTGCTTATTTCCTGCTGCTACCTGGGGAGGTTTTCCAGGTGGCGCTAGTGGTCAAGAACCCACCTGCCAATGCAGGAGACAGAAGAGGGTTCTATCCCTGGGTTGGGAAGATCCCCTGGAGGAGGTCATGGCAACCCATTCCAGTATTCTTGCCTGGAAAATCCCATGGACAAAGGAGCCTGGTGGGCTAGAGGACACGACTGAAGAGATAGCACACACATACACACGGGAAGGCAGAAATAAGGGGCAGTTTGCTCCTGACTCCCCCTGGGACAGGGCTTCCCCAGTGGCTCAGCAGTAAAGAATCCGCCTGCAATGCAGGAGCTGGAGGAGACATGGGTTCCATCCCTAGGTCAGAAAGATCCCCTGGAGAAGGGCATGCAGCCCACTCCAGTATTCTTGCCTGAAGAATCCCGTGGACAGAGGAGCCTGGCAGACTGCGGTCCATGGGGTCGCACAGAGTCCGACAAGACTGAAACGACTTAGCACACACACACCCCCCACGGGGACGGGATGAGCGCTTCACAGAGACTCCAAATCCTGGGGGTTAGTATGTTATTAGGTTTCCTTCTTGGCCTCTCTGCTCACCTCAGACCTCAGGAACCCCTGAAGGTGTGGTCACCGACCTGAAGTGCCACAGGTCCCTGGTCCCACTGCTCAGGGGGGACCCTGCCCTTGACCACATTCTCCCGGGGCCTGGTGGCTGCTTTCTCCTGTTCTACCTTTGTTTTTCCTAGTCTGTTCCTCCCTCCTGGGGCTTGTTTGTGTAAGAAAACCTCTCTCCCTGTTTCCTGTGTCTCTGTCATTTCCTCCCATTGCCATTCTACACCGTGGCACTGAGGGCCATTGTTTTTCTTTCTAACCATATTCTAGTCTCTGGGAACCAGCCAGTAGGTACAGGACAATGTGGAGGAAGGCAGGTCTGCCGGGGCTATTTCGGAACCACTCTTAAGCACCAGAATATCACTGTAAACCAAACCGGTGTGGGGGGGTGGAGTGGTGTTTGCTTGTCAGCTAGGGAAGGAAGAAACTCAATATCAGGAGACAGCTCCTTGCCAATTAATCCTCGGACACTATCTAAACGGAGGCGTGTTCCCAGGAGCAAGACTGGAGATGCCTGACAGGGCTGATAACCATCTTTGCGAGAGGAAGCTGTGACTATCCCACTTGTTTTCTGGGTTTTTGACATGTTCTCACTGCTTTTTAAATTAACTAAAAAAAAAAAAAAAATCAACTGAGCTGTATTAAGAGGGGAGCTAAACAGAGATCTGAAACCCAGCACAGGACGTAGGGATGCCAAGCGAAACCCGCTTAGGAATGGATTTCCTTGTGGTTCTATTCAGTGCTCTATCTAGCCTGTTAACTTTTCTGATCAGCCCCACGATTCACCCAACCCGTATTGGAGTGTAAGGTAAACTGCTTCATGCTTTCCTGGCAGAGTTTGAATCACACAGGTTCTCACAGGAGATCCTGGGTCGTTTTCCTGAACACAGGAAGAGGACCTGGAAAAGGAGCTGGCCTGGGGAAAGAGAAATGTAATGCCTTTTTATTTACCATGGAAATGCCTATGCTGGGCTGCTGTGTTGATTTCCAAATATAAATGGGAGGAAATTGTGGTCCCTGTGCCGCTGAAGGACTAAGCAACACACTGGCTTAGGTTTGTAACCTTGGGCATTTCTTTAAGTGCAATTCCAATAAAGTGAACTGAGCAAAGTTTGACGTAGGAACCCCAGCTTGATTTTCCTAAGAAATATATCAAGCAGCACATTTATTTTGACTGTCACCTAGCAGAAGTACGTAGTTCTATTTTGGTAGCATTTGTTCCATAGAACTCTCATGGCTTTTGCCAGTTCCTTTCATTATACTTTTCCCACCAGTTATGACACTAAGGGTCACTCATCAAAGAGATTTTGTTTATTTCATGTTTTACAGGGCAACGTGGCTGCCAGGAACATGCAAACTTCCAGGTTTCTGTTAGAAGAGTAGAAAGTTGTAAAGTACAAATATAATAGAAACATATCAAATTCCCGTATTTCAAATAAAGATGTGTTTTTCATTAAAGGATTAAGGCATGCCCTGTGCCACCCCCATGCTGCAAAGCTGCTAATCTTGGGACACATTTTAAATACCGAGCCAGTCTCCATTTATAATTCAAGAAAACAACAGTCCCTACTACTTAGGACCAGGGGCAAAATTAAGTTGTAAAATCTTTTTCAGGGACCCCTTTCCCCCCAAATCAGATTGGGTGCATGCTAAGTCACTTCAGTCATGTCCAACTCTTTGCAACCCCATGGACTGTAGCCCTCCAGGCTCCTCTGTCTATGAGATTCTCCAGGCAAGAATACTGGAGTGGATTGCCATGCTCTCCTTCAGTGGATCTTCCTGACCCAAAGATCGAACACATGTCTCCTGTAGCTCCTGTCTTGCAGGCGGATTGTTTACCACTGAACCACAGGAGAAGCTGAAAATCAGATTAGCAGAAGTCATTTTAGAGGAGATATTCTGTTAAAAATAGAGGGACATTAAAAAAAAAAAATGGAGAAAGATTTCTTTTTCAAGGGTTTTTTTTTTCAAAGATTCTTATATTGCTAGGGTTAAATCATTGCTCTATACTTGGGTTTTAAAAAACTCTAAGACATATTGAAATATTTAAGGGTTAAGTGAAATGAGTTTTGAGCTGTGCTTTAAGATAAAAAGAGAGGTGAGTTGGAGAGGTTTATATGAAACAGGACTGATGAAGAGTTGTTGATATCTGGAGGTGATGGGTGAACCAATTTTCCTTATAATAATCTGTCTATTTTTGCATGTTTCATCTGTAATAATAATGTACGAAATGAAAAAGAATAACAGAGGCAAAAAAATAATTTATTTTTCAATAAAGAAAATTAACGTATTATTTCTTCATTTAGTTTCTAATTAGGTAACAGTTTACTAGCATGCCACTCTGAGGTTGTCTTCTCAAAGAGGTCCAACATGTTAGAACTGTTGGAAATTCAGAAATCTGAGCAGGTACATCATTTCTCAGGTGTCCAGTGAAAGAAATGCAAATCACACATTAACTGCATGCAAATGACTTGATATTATTAACTCAGTTGTAGTAACTCAGTTAGTAATAATTATTCAGTCCACACAATTTCCAATCCAGACCCCCACTTGCTCCATCTTAAGCCTAAGGTAGCCTCTTCCTCCAAAAGTCTTCCTTAGAGGTCTCTCCATAACATTTGAGGAGTCAATTATTTTAATCACTTGATGTATTTCTAGATAGAACGAGATTTACAAGGAAAGTCTGAGAAATAGTAGTATTGGTGAATAAATCTGAGAAATGGGTTTTTCCATGTCTGGTTCTACAACACAGTAGCTTAACTAAAAGTGTTCCAGAATTGCTTCACTGGGATGAGGTCCTTATATGAAAAGATAAAACTTTCCTTTACCTATGAATGAGAAAGGACCCTTTCACTTCCACTGATAATAATGCTTGATACATGCAAATCTGTATTTTCTAGGATCACATCTCAGGCTCATGTCAGTGTTCCTTCTCTGTGCTTCTGAGAACAGGGTCTTGTGTATCAAGATTTTTTCCATCACAGTTTTGGCAATCAGATCTGGCAGTCACAACATCTGCTTCCTGGAATATTTTATTTTCCTCAGTTTACCTATTTTACTCACATTACATCTATATACAAATCTGCAACAAAAGGGGCTTCCCAGATGGCTCAGTGGTAAAGAATCTCCCTGCCAGTGCTGGAGATTCAGTAGAGTGGGTTCCATCCCTGGGTCAGGAAGATCCCCTGGAGGAGGAAATGGCAACCCACTCCCGTATTCTTGCCTACAGAATCTCATGGACAGAGGAGCTTGGTGGGCTACCCAGTCCATGGGGTTGCAGAAAGTCTGACACAACTGAGCTGATGGAGCTTGCACACACGCATGCCGACACGCAACAAAAGCATTAAATAATGATTCACTGAGATACTACTTTCATTGTTAAAGTGTCCTGTGATGAGATTCTCAGACTCAGATTTGTAGACTGTCTACAAAAGGAAGTTAGGATCTGGGCCCAGAGATTCATTTCTTTATGTGGCCCAGATGAGGAACAGATAACCGAGCCCAGTATTTTCCTAACCAAGCATTTATGGTATTTTGAGTCTGTGCTCCCAAAGGAGGGTCAGTAGCCAGCCTTTGGCACTGCCTGGGGAAACACCTCACCTTGCCGAGCACAGTAGTTATATTTCAGGCCATCCAAGAGACGGGCTCTCCGCTAAACTGAGCCGAAATAGAAAAGAATCCTTACCTCTGTGTGGGTTAAATAAAGATCACCAGTTACAACAGTCGGCCTCAAAGGGTTGAATGGGCCTCTCCCAGACACTCATTCTACTTATCTGGGGTCTTAATCCCAGTCTGCACCTTTTGATCAGGCAGCCCCCAGACCACGGATGACTTATCAAAGGGGTTGGAATTTGCACTGTGCCCATTGCACCCCATCTTACTGGCCACTTGTAGGCTGGATTGTGGGACTAACACTTCAACACTCGCAAGTGGAGCCCTGGGCAGGGGGGGGTGGGGGGTTGGCTAATGGTGTCCATCACAGGCGAGGTGCCACGAGTCAAGTGGGAGGTCAAGCAGAACACGCCAGAAGCCTCCGGCAGCCTCTGAGCCTCTTCCCAGCTCTCCGCGATAACAGAAATATCCTTCCTCGCTTCGGCTGGCAACAAGGCTCGCTTTTTTTTTTTCTTTTGAATGTAGGAACAAAACCCCTTCCCTTTTACACATCCTCTCCTTTTCAGGGTGGTCCTGCTGTCTCACCAGCTTCCCATTTCACCCCAGGAGGCGGCTCCCACCTGTGCCACCAGCCGGCTGAAACTTTCTGATCTTCCTGTCTACAGATTTCTGTTATCAGCCTCCAGGCCTGCTGTCTCCCAGCATCTGCTTTTCAGGATAGCAATAGCCCCCAGGCCTTCAACTCCTCTCCAAGGAGAGCTGGACTATTACTAAGATTAATTACTACTCTCCTCCCCATCGGATTTCCCCATCGCATGTGCCCCAAACCCCAATTCAGAGCCAGCCTTAGCTAAAAATTATAAAACAAGGAGGTACATTAACCCTTGGTGGCCCCTCTCCCCACCCTCAAACTAACTCCTGGACTAGCAGAAGCCACTCACTGTTAGCCCTCACCTTGTCCTGACGTCTTTCCATAGTTTCTTCTCAAACATTTTCTTTACCACCTTCCAGAGTATCAAAATTTAGTTTCCTTGCGTTGCATTTTCTCCTGTCCCATCCTAGTGAACTACCCTCGGAGAATAAGTTTTGAACAAGTTAATTAGTATTAACACAAAGATGTTGATAGATAAAGAAAGCTGAATATGTGATACCTTCTGAAAGTAGTTTAATATGACTTAAAAGAAATGTTTTTAATGCCAGAATTTTCAAGTACCAAGGGAAACAACTGGCCCAAGAAATAGTTATTTAGGGGGAAAAGGTCCTTTCCTAGCATCTCTTTTTATACAACACAGCCAGCTTTTCCTCTATAAGGTTGATCGTGGTTCATTTCCTATCAAATTTTCCCAAGCTGGAACTCATACTTGCAGATTGTTTTGGAACATAAATGTAGTCTGACAACTGCAATAAATACCAGTTAATTTCCTCATCACTTAACATTTTATTTTTCCCTAATGACAGCTTCATTCAATCCTGCAGAACCAGCATAATAGCCTACCTGTTGACTTTAGTTACTAAAAAACTCAGGAAGACATTAAGATCATTTGAAATCCAATTTTTGGCTAATTCTAGACTACTTAGTGACATATCATGAGGAGCTGAAAAATAAATGGAAAAGATGTGGAAGGTGAAAGAACTGAAAGTCTATTCCTACTGAGGACAGGAACTGCCTTCACATTCAAATTTTGAATATAAAGTCTAGTAATATAGCTTCTAAACAATTCACACATTGGATTTTTTTTTTTTTTTTTTGCCCCTTAAGAATAGTCATTATAAAATTATAAGTCTCACAGTGAGGAGGAAATCTTCTCAAATAACAAACCTAAAATTTCCCTACTTCTTGACAATTCCAGAGGATCTTAAAATATCCATGAGTGCTTGATCTGGGGAAATGTCCTATTTCTATATGAAAATAGTTACCTAAATACAGTTTAGGAAACGATAACATTTCTTGATTCTTTAAGCACCTCAAGAAGGGAAATCTTTATGACTAAATTTGTCACTTACTCTTACACTAACGATGCTATCTCCTCACAGCGTCAGTCTCTCACAACTTAACAGATTTCTCTTTAAGTTGGTTTGTGCTTTTCATACAGAAAATGAAGCTTTTCTGCTCCTGGGCTGGGAAAGGAGATGCCAATATCTTCCTTATTTCACTTTTAGTCACTATTGTGAATCTGGAGCACATTAGCTTACTTGGTTGGAAATAACAGTTTTAAAAGGTGGCTCATACTTATTGCCTGTGATTCAGAGCTGAGGCTTCAAAGGCTCTGGGAGATTCTGAATGTGCCCAAGGTCACCTAGGCATTGGTGGCAGAGTTCAGACTCAAGCCCAGGAGGCTCTCACATCCCCTGATCTGAAGGTCCGCAGCATTGTCCGCTTCCCTTGAACCGCAGCCGGGTGTCCTTCTAGGCTGTGCTATGGTCACCAGCAGAACCAAGTGAAAGAGAGAGGAGCCCACGCAGCCCCTGACAGAATCAGCTTGCCAGAGGGGACACACTTCAAGAGGCAATGTGGCTGACTCTGTTTCTCTGTCCTTTTAGAACCCCAACCTCCTGCTCTGTGCTTCAGTTGAAAAACTAACATGTAATTCAGAGTTTGCATGTATGTATGCTCAATCATGTCTGACTATTTGCGACCCCATGGGCTGTAGTCCGCCAGGCTCCCCGTTCATGGAATTTTCCAGGCAAGAATACTGGAGTGGGTTGCCATTTTCTACTCCAGGGGATCTCCCCGGCCCAGGGATTGAACCCATTTCTCCTGCATCTCCTGCATTGGCAGGCAGATTCTTTATCATTGAGCCACGTGGGAAGCCCAAATTCAGTTTATCTTCCCTGTATATCTAAATGGGATTCCCAGGTGGCTCAGTGGATAAGGAATCTGCCTGCAGTGCAAGAGACACAGGAGCTGCAGGTTCAATTCCATAGGCTCCCCATTCAGGCTTTTGTTTTCTTTGGTAAATCCATCACACCTCTTTGGGGCTTCTCTGATGGTTCAGATGGTAAAGAATCTGCCTGCAATGTGGGAGACCTGGGTTCAATCCTTGGGTCAGGAAAATCCGCTGGAGAAGGGATGGCAATCCACTCCAGCATTCTTGCCTGAAGAATTCCATGAACAGAGGAGCCTGGCAGGCTACAGTCCATGGGGTTGCAAAGAGTCGGACACGACTGAGCAATTAACACTAACACAGACTGGAAGGGAAAGCGAAACGTGCAGGCCCGAGAAAGGGCAGAAACCAGGGTAGCAAGAAGGTTCTACTCTGGAGCTGGTGGACTCCCTTGGACACTGTCGCCACTCCAGTGGCCTTCAGGGCTTGGTGTCTGTCTACCACAAGGTCCCAGTTCCCAGGAGACAGACACTGGCTGGCCTAGCCTCAGTCATCTGTGCCAGGCTGAGGCCAGGCCAAGGCAGGGGCACAACAAAGCCACGTGAAGTGAAGAAAGGGTGTCTCCCCAAGGAGCAGAAGAACAGGGAAAAGAAGTCATAATTGACTCCGCAACGCCCAATAGCCTTCTCTTTGTATCTAATTGACTCCTTGATTCACCATTAACATTTCATCTAATTTTATTGTTGACAAAATGATTTTCACATTTGTTATCTAATCCCATTAAAGTGTACAACATAATGATTGGATATACATATATACTGTGAAATGCTTACCACTGTAAGTTTAATTAACACTCAAGAACCAAACACGTTGATCATAACTTCACTTCTAGGGAATTATTTTAAGCAAATTATTAGACAAAGATTAACACATTAAAGTTACCACAATATTCATGATAGCTAAATTATAGACAATTTCAATACACATCCCAAACTGAAAAGGGGTACATTACAACTGATTTAATTGAGGTAATATGACATTGCAATCATAATGTGTTGATAAAGGGTTTCAGTAACATGTAAAGATGTTCGTGACAGAGGGACTGTTAAACGAGAAAAGAATATGTTTTCTAAGCCGTGTAACCTCAACCATGAAGAAATATGCACAGAAAAGTGGCCAGAGAATATGCATAGAATCCGAGTTCCCACATCTAGATTCCCATATTCAAACCAATAGAATTTCTTTTTTTTTTTAATACACTGAGCTCAATTTTGTGGGAAAGAAATAAATCAGAAGTAACTAAGTTAATGTGAAGAGCTTGTTTAGAATTGCCCATCCCAGAGTAGGCCTGTGGGGAGTGAGTTTGTTCTTCCACAGCTCTTAAAAATGACATGTTTAATGGTGACCCTAAGGCATACTACATTCTGAGGCACTTCTGAATCAGGAATGGATTTACTCTGTATGGTTTTAATAGTAGGTGAGTGTATTGTCTTCTCATTTTTTGAAGTTGGTGGTCTATGGGATCTACATAACTCTGTAAGAAGAAGATCCAATTAGCAGAACTGCTTTCTCCCATCTTTACAGATAATCTGGGGCTTACCATCTTGTGGCTGCAAGTTTTATTCACTTAAGGAACTCCATTTTTATTAATAATTATTTAATGAGTGGATCTCACTTGGCCTCAAACAGGCCTCCACATGAGAAGGTCCACATCTGAATGATGAGAATGAAGTAGTCTCCAAGTTTTTGTAGGCAACGTAAAATAACAGCTCATGCAAACTGGAGGAACAAGTTGCATCATTAATACACGAAGCAATGAAAAAGTAGATAGACCACCAGTGTATTAATATTTTACATAGGCCACTGCATCTTCTCCATGGTATCTCTTGTGGCAGAACCTTCCAGTCTGACCAGTGGAAGACTGGCATCTCTCCAGGAAGTGAAAGGCTCCTTTTCATATGCTGAGATGCCATATGTTTTGAGTTGATGTTGATACTTCAAAGGTTCTGTGAAGTGGCCACAGGGCTTTGCTTGTTCATATGCCTTTGGAACTGTTTCTGAAGACTACCCCACCGTGGCCATTCTGGGTATTTTAATAGCTTTGTTTACAATTGGGGTACAGACTTTGGTCTAGGATCAAACATGAGCTCTGAATGGAAAAAAAACATTTACATTGGCCAAGAAAAATGCTTTTCTTCCAAGTGGGTCCAAGATAGCAGCTTAATTTTGAGTGACACCTTTTTGGGCCCCATAAGCAGGACTGCTAAGATTTTCAGATCCAGTATTGCAAGAATCCCTTTTTCCAATTGTTGACCTGACAGAAGGTGCCAGAGTATTTCAGGTGACTCTGCCTCATCCTTTGGGTCTCTGGGTTTTATCCTTTTGACATTTGAACTGCATTTGGAGTGGATGTATTATTTGGGGTCTGTGCTAGACTCCATCCTAATTCTAACTTCAGAGTTTGTCAGATGGTAAGCATTTTGCTGAATGTCTGATGAATAGTGTGTTAGTTCCAGGGACTGAGCTTAGAGAGAAATGATGGAGGTTAGGGATGTAGGTCCCAGAATCACAGGATGAACCTAGTAGATCGTTCTGTGCTTAGAAGTTATTGAATAAATGAATGAATAAGTGTACATTACGTGAGAAAAACAATAATGCAACAATAGACGGGCAATTCACATGAATGGTATATGTTAGTTGCTCAGATCAGATCAGATCAGATCAGTTGCTCAGTCGTGTCCGACTCCTCGCGACCCCATGAATCGCAGCACGCCAGGCTTCCCTGTCCATCACCAACTCCCAGAGTTCACTCAGACTCAAGTCCATCGAGTCGGTGATGCCATCCAGCCATCTCATCCTCTGTCGTCCCCTTCTCCTCTTGCCCCCAATCCCTCCCAGCATCAGGGTCTTTTCCAATGAGTCAACTCTTCGCATGAGGTGGCCAAAGTACTGGAGTTTCAGCTTCAGCATCAGTCCTTCCAAAGAAATCCCAGGGCTGATCTCCTTCAGAATGGACTGGTTAGATCTCCTTGCAGTCTAAGGGACTCTCAAGAGCCTTCTCCAACACCACAGTTCAAAAGCATCAATTCTTCGGCCCTCAGCCTTCTTTTTTCACAGTCCAACTCTCACATCCATACATGACTACTGGAAAAATCATAGCCTTGACTAGATGGACCTTTGTTGGCAAAGTAATGTCTCTGCTTTTGAATATGCTATCTAGGTTGCTCAGTTGTGTCCAACTCTTTGCCACCCCATGGACTGTAGCTCGGTAGGCTCCTCTGTCAAGGTAAGAATACTGGAATGGGTTGCTAGTCCCTTCTCCAGGGCATCTTTCTGGGTTGCCTGCTTTCAAGGCAGATTCTTTATCATCTGAGCCACCAGGGAAACCCCAATTTACATGATACAAATGGACAATTTGAGAAAATTAAGACTGTAAAAGTGTTTAGAGTGGGATTAGATTTAAAGGGAGAAGTTGTGAGGAGATTAGAAGCAGGTCTCTAAGAAACTAAACTAAGGAAGGGGCATGGCCGCTGGCCTCGACGCACGCATGCACGTGCTCTTGGGCCTCACAGTTACGTGTCAGGCCACGTGACACCCACCCCGAAAGTCCCCCCATGAAGCAACAGGATGTTAAAAAAAAAATTGTTTTGGGGGGGGTGGGGGCGGGGAGGGTCGCAAAAAAAAAAAAAAAAAGAAACTAAACTAAGCCCAATTTTTGGAGTATCTTGTTGGAACAGAAATATCTGTTTCAGCATAACAATGCAAAAGTACTCTCTATAGGGTAAAGGACATTCCTCTGATGATGCAAACGCCTTTCCAGTCATGAACATGACAAAGAATGCTCACTTACACAGTATACTCCAGCCTGCAGATAAATTGTTTTCATGCATCTTTAAAATCATCTTCAGTTCAGTTCAGTCGCTCAGTCATGTCCAACTCTTTGTGACCCCATGAATTGCTGCACGCCAGGCCTCCCTGTCCATCACCAACTCCCGGAGTTCACTCAGACTCAAGTCCATCGAGTCGGTGATGCCATCCAGCCATCTCATCCTCTGTCGTCCCCTTCTCCTCCTGCCCCCAATCCCTCCCAGCATCAGGGTCTTTTCCAATGAGTCAACTCTTCGAATGAGGTAGCCAAAGTACTGGAGTTTCAGCTTCAGCATCAGTCCTTCCAATGAACACCCAGGACTGATCTCCTTTAGGATGGACTGGTTGGATCTCCTTGCAGTCCAAGGGACTCTCAAGAGT
Organism: Bos javanicus; assembly: GCF_032452875.1. Taxonomy (NCBI): domain Eukaryota; kingdom Metazoa; phylum Chordata; class Mammalia; order Artiodactyla; family Bovidae; genus Bos; species Bos javanicus. Next base: position 25,790,804 of record NC_083876.1, on the reverse strand, counting down.
CTTCTCCAACACCACACTTCAAAAGCATCAATTCTTCGGTGCTCAGCCTTCTTCACAGTCCAACTCTCACATCCATACATGACTACTGGAAAAACAATAGCCTTGCCTAGACGGACCTTTGTTGGCAAAGTAATATCTCTGCTTTTGAATATGCTATCTAGTTTGGTCATAACTTTCCTTCCAAGGAGTAAGCGTCTTTTAATTTCATGGTAGAAATAAATGTACATTAAATATACATAAAAATTTCCCCATAGGTTTACTAACTTATTTTCCATTAGCAACATTTCTAAGATCTTATCCATTTTATCATCATCAACAGCACTTAAAATTCATTTTAATTGACTTTTATTTTATTTATGCTTCTGTCATTCCCCTCAAACGTCTCTCTTGGTAGGTTATCTTATCCAATCTGCAAGTTCTTCTGAATGCAAACAATTCTTTACAAAAAAAAATTACAAATACATAGCCTATTTTGAAGTTACTTTGTCTTTCTGCAGTAAAGAAGGCTACTTATCACTTTTCACTTTCATACACTGGAGAAGGAAATGGCAACCCACTCCGGTGTTCTTGCCTGGAGAATCCCAGGCATGGGGGGGCCTGGTGGGCTGCCGTCTATGGGGTTGCACAGAGTTGGACACGACTGAAGTGACTTTGCAGCAGTAGCAGGAAAGGAGGTTGTGGCATAGATGGAACGCTAAAGCTCTCAATTACTCTCTGATAAGTTTAATGTGACAAGTAGAGGCTCACACTTCACTATTTTCTACAGGAAGGCTGTATTTCTGTCCTCATGATGCTTAGAACATCTAAGAAATCCACATTCTTTTTTTTCCATATTCCTTTTTGAGTTATTATGTTAAAATATTATAAGACAGAAAGAAGACATGAAAAGCCCAAGAAAAAATTAACGTACCTGTATTTTGTCTTTGTAGTTGACTGGGGGTCTCTGAGAAGAGCTGACTTGTTAGATAAGACCCTGATGCTGGGAAAGATGGAGGGCAGGAGGAGAAGGGGATGACAGAGGACGCCGACTCATTAGATAAGACCCTGATGCTAGGAAAGATTGAGGGCAGGAGGAGAAGGAGATGACAGAGGACGAGATGGTTGGATGGCATGACCGATTCAGTGGACGTGAGTTTGAGCAAGCTCCTGGAGATGGTGAAGGACAGGGAAGCCTGATGTGCTGCAGTCCATGGGGTCGCAAAGAGTTGGACATGACTGAGTGACTGAACAACAACAACTCAAGAAAAGAAAAAATGAAGAGACCATGGCTCTGTATCTGCTTTGCAACCTTCTCAATCTCCAAGTTCCCCACATGGGGCAGGGCTGGCTCAAAAAGCAACATAGAGAAAGTTCTGGGGATGAATGACAGTGATAATTGTATATCTCATACACAGGAAGATGGTTAAAATGGTAAATTTTGCTTTATCTTTGCCCCATCTCCCCACCCCCCATAGGAAAACAGTAGAAGCTTTACTGATTTTTGCTTGGCCTTCCTGAGCCTGCTGCTGCTGTCTATGAATCTGCCACAGCTCACTAGCTGCTGCCAGGGACTTCAACTCAATCAAGGAAGCTAACTGACTCAGAAACCCTGCCCCAGCCCTTCTTCCAAATTAGCAGCAATGAAAGTATAGCCATAAACATAATATATGTGAAGAAAGACTACTGAAATAGTAGAAGCCGCTACTTCACTCCTGCTAGGTGACTGGAGTACAAGGTTTAGAATCACCGTCAGATGCCCTGACTACAGAAGATGTCACTGTAAGTGTGTCTTGCTTTCCATAATGGGCAGATTTCTAGAAATGTTATATGATTCACTTGGAAATTAAGCACATACTGCTTAATCGTGCCAAGTATTATTATTTGTCTCTTTAAAAAATGTTATTCGTGCACTCAAATACATGTCTCATCTTGCCAACTAGACTGTAAATTGATTCAGGACTATGTAATGAGCTTGTTGTGCATGTTTAAAGAGATATAATATAACAAGGACCTAGTATAGTATTTAGCATATGGTACAGGTTTCCCTGGGCTTCCCTGGTGGCTCATTGGGAAAGAATCTGCCTGCAACAGAGGAGCTGCAGGAGACGCGGGTTTGATCCCTAGGTCAGGAAGATCCCCTGGAGGAGGGCATGGCTACCCACTCCAATATTCTTGTCTGGAGAATCCCATGGACAGAGGAGCCTGGTGGGCTACAGTCCATAGTGTCACAAAGAATCGGACACGACTGAAGTGACTTAGCATGCAAGCACAGGCTTCCCTGGTGGCTTGGTGATAAAGAAACCATTTGCCAATGCAGAAGATGCAGGTTTGATCCCTGGGTCAGGAAAATCTCCTGGAGAAGGGAATGGCAACCCACTCCAGTACTGTTGCCTGAGGAATCCCGTGGACAGAGGAGCCTAGGGGGCTACAGTCCATGCAGTTGCAAGTCGGACATGACTTGGTGACTAACAACAACAACAACATGAGTTTAGTAAGTAGAAGTTTTAATTTTTTTCCAAAGTTTGTAACATACACCTCAGTCCAGAATATGTACAAGTTATCAATTAACCATTGCATGTAAGAAACACCACACTGTGGATATTGGTTGATGACTCCCTTAAGCAATCCTTAGACAGGACTTAAAAAGAATACTCTGGGTCCATATCAAACGACATTACCAATAGAGCAAAACTATATCAAAGTTAAGAGGAAGCAGTGATAATGAATATAGGCTTTGGAATTAGGCAGATCCTGGTTTAAATGACTACTCCATCTCTTACTAGATAGGTAGCCTTGGCCAAATTCCATCACTCAGTCAACTCCATATGAGAACAATGATACCTGTTTCTGCCTTGTGATAAGAATTAAAGGAACCAATGTATGTTAAGAACTGATGATTAGATAGTATTAGTTACTCTAATTAAAGAGTCCAAAAATTTTGTGTTCTGGGATTGAATATAGAAAAACGATTAACGTGTCCAGTACTTTGGCCACCTCATGCCAAGAGTTGACTCATTGGAAAAGACTGATGCTGGGAGGGATTGGGGGCAGGAGGAGAAGGGGACGACGGAGGATGAGATGGCTGGATGGCATCACTGACTCGATGGACGTGAGTCTGGGTGCACTCCGGGACTTGGTGATGGACAGGGAGGCCTGGCCTGCTGCGATTCATGGGGTTGCAAGGAGTCAGACATGACTGAGCGACTGAAATGAACTGAACTGAAAGAGAGATAACTTGGTCTGACAGTCTCCTTGTCCACCAACCCAACCTTCATAGTTTGAGAATTAAGGAGAGTAGATCACATATATATGAACATGTTTAATGCATATATTTTTTGGCAAAAAAAATTGAAAATCTGAAAAATGTATTTGGTTGTTGAAAAACATGCCTTTGTGGTTTAGACTAAGACTGGATTAGTAGACATCAGGAAAATGCAAATCAAAAACCACAATAAGATACCACTTTATACCTACTAGGACGAGCATAGTAAAAAATACAGGCAGTAATAAATGTTGGTGAGGATGTAGAAGAAATTTTGGAACCTACATTCACCACTGGTGGGAATGTAATTGGAGCAGCCACTTTGGAAAATAGACTGACAAGTCCTCAGAATTGTACATTATTGTTAGAGTTAGCATTAAAGTTGTCATGCGTGCCTGCTAAGTCACTGCAGTTGTATCTAACTCTTTGTGACCCTATGGACTGTAGCCCGCCAGGCTCCTCTGTCCATGGGATTCTTCGGGCAAGAATAACAGAATGTGTTGCCATGCCCTCCTCAAGGGGACTTCCTGACCCAAGGATTGAACCCCCATCTCTTGGGTCTCCTGCATTGGCAGGGGGGTTCTTTACCACTAGTGCCACCTTGGAAGCACCTAAAGTTATCTTAACATGACGTGACGTGAAGTCACTCAGTCGTGTCTGACTATTTGCAACCCCATGGACTGTAGCCTACCAGGCTCCTCTGTCCATGGGATTTTCCAGGCAATAGTACTGGAGTGGATTGCCATTTCTTTCTCCAAGGGATCTTCCCAACCCAGGGATCGAACCCGGGTCTCATAGGACCCAGCAATTCCACTTTTAGGAATATACCCAAAAGAAATGAAAACATATGTCCACACAAAATTTTACATGCAGGTGTTCATAGCAGCAGTATTAACAATAGCCAAAGAATGAAAGTGAAAGTAAAAGTCGCTCAGCTGTGTATGAATCTTTGTGACCCCATGGACTTAGTCCATGGAATTCTCCAGGCCAGAATACTGGAGTGGGTTGCCTTTCCTTCTCCAGTGGATCTTCCCAACCCAGGGATCGAACCCAGGTCTCCCACATTGCAGGCGGATTCTTTACCAGCTGAGCCACAAGGGAAGCCCAAGAGAATGAAAATAACGCAAATATCCATCAACTGATAAATGGCTAAACAAACACGATATATCCATACAATAATTATTCCACAGTGAAAAGGAATGAAGTACTGATAAATGCTACGGCATGGGTGAATCTTGAAAATATTATGCCAAGTGAAATAAAACAGTCACAAAAGGCCAAGATTATGTGATTTAATTTATAAGACATGTTCAGAATGAGAAAATTCCTAGAGATAGAAAGTAAATTAATGATTGCTGAGGACTAGGAAAAATGGAGGGAAACAGGGAGAGATTGCTAATGGGTATGGGAGAGATTGCAAAAAGATTCATTCACTTTTTGGAGTGATGAAAATATTTCAAAATTGATTGTGGTGATGGTTGTCAAACTGAATATACTTAAACCATTGACTTGGGCACTTTAAATGGATGAATTTTATGGTTTGTGAATTATTTCTAAATAAAATTAAAAATTTTTTTCATTATTTGCTATGTTAATTAGAAAGAGTTTATTAGCTCACAGAAAGTGAAAAAAAAAAAGAGCAAACCAGGGAATGCCCTGGCAGTCCAGTGGTTAGGACTCTGCCCTCCACTGCAGGAGGCATGGGTTCGATCCCTGGTTGGGGAACTAATCTAGATGTCTTGAAAACTATAGCTTCGCAGTATAGTTTGAAATCAGGGAGCGTGATACCTCTTTGATATTCTTTCTCAATATTGCTTTGGCTATTCAGGGTCTTTTGTGGTTCCACACAAATTTTAAGTTAATTTGTTCTAGTTCTGTGGAAAAAATGCTGTTGGTATTTGACAGGGATTGCCCTGAATCTGTAGATTTTTTTTTTTAGTAGAATGGACATTTTAACAACATTAATTCTTCCAATCCCTGAGCATGGTGTATCTTTCTATTTATTTTTATCCTCTTGAATTTTTTAACCCAATGTCTTATAGTTTTTAGAGTATAGGTTTTTTACCACCTTGGTTACATTTATTCCGAGGTGTTTGTTCTTTTTGATGCAACTCTACCCATCTTAGAATATGCAATTTTTGGATTCTTGCTAATAAGAGGAAATAACACTATTTGGTTCTATGTCAGTTGTTCACATGCACTGGCTCCTTTCATTCTTATAACAGTGGTGGAGCAGGTAACAGCATTCTCATTTGGAGCTGACAGAGTGATGTAATTTGGTTATTTGTTTGTCTTTCTCTGTTCCTTTCTTCTTTGCTCTATTACCTTGTGATTGATGATTTTCTTTAGTATTTTTGTTTGCAGTCCTTTCTCTTGATTTTTTGTGTATCTTGTATCAGTTCTTGGCTTATGGTTATCAGAAACAGATTTTAATTGCTATTGAAATATCTTTAAAATTTACTTTATTTAATCACAGTGCCCTTGTTTAATATTTTCTCTGTTAAATTTATATTTAATATAATTTTAGAAATGTTACATGCCCCTTAACTTTAGGATCTGATTCCTGTCTTTATAAAACATATCTATGACTACAAAATATTTAGCAGCAGTTGAAACTACATCTAAAATCATTTAAAGTTGAAGGTAGATTTAAAATTGAGTTTCTATCAATCATACCTCAATAAAATGTTTTAAAAATAATTTTTAAAGCAGAGGCTATTAACAATAAACAAAGAAAACTTCAAACTTTTACCATAATGCAATACTTATTTTAATAACCCCCAAATTAATTTTATTTCAAGTTGCTTCAAATTTTCGCCATCATTCTGGTGTTCACCTTGCTATATTGTAGAAAACAAATTAGAGAAAATATACCATTTAAGAACAGGATCACATAATTATTATTCTCATTCTATAACTTCCTAAAAAATAAAGAATTCTATTTCAAAAAATTATCTAATAATTCTGTGAATCGAACACATTGTTTGTATATTAATTATGTTTTATTTTCTCACCTTATTTAGAAAGTTGAGTTGGTACAGGGAAAATTCACATTTATATGTGAGGAATTCTAACACTCACTTCTAATTAAGGACCATGGATCACAGTGAATAAGCTAACGTGGATTTACATGTTAGCTTTAGAAAATAGCTTGACTTTCAAAGAAGTGACACCTTCTTCAGATGAACTATAAAGAAAGTCTTTAAAAGTTAGTAAAAAGATTAGAAATTTCACATTTTTTTTTCCCACCATGGTAGTTCTACATATTTAAAAATATTTTTGTAGTCAGAGTACTACAGAAATCTGGAAGTAATTCTGATTTTAAAAGGCAACAATTTTCAGCATCTTGAAGTTTCCTTTTAAGTGAAAATTAAAAGCCATGGCTAATGTTTCATTTTAGTTGGATCTGTTACCCTGAACGTGAATAAAGTAATGATACTGGGAAGTAACAAAATACATACTAGGCATAACTTAATTTCAGATTACTGAATATGCATTGTATGTAATGAAAATGCTTTTTATATATGTAACATATTTAAAAATTACTATAATGCTATCCATACATTTTTCAAAAGCAGGAAACAAACTTTTCAAAACTCTAACTCAAACCTTTAATACGTGTTAAGAGAAATCAAACTGAAGTTCTTAAATTATTAAATAGACTGATTTATAATTGTTCAGTAGAAATATATGAGTTTAGATAAATGTATTTTAAATGTGTAAAAAATGCTCACGTGTGTGTGTGTGTGTGAGTGAGTGTGTATAAATTTCTAGCAATAAATTTAGGGCCAAGCAATGTCATTGGAATGAATTCCTTGAACAGATGTAAAGGTCTTGATGACAGGTATTTTCCAGGTCGAGGGTTCCACAATCACATCTCTGAAAGATTTTCTACATGAAGTGTTTGAAGAAGTGGTGGACGTGTCACTGATCTCTGAGGTCCATTCTGGGTCTCCTTTAAGGTGGAGGTGGGGCAAATAGGAGAGAAAAAAAATGGTAATGCTGATAAGGGAATCTGAACCAAATGTTGTCGTATGCTAGAAATGATTAGATGCCCTTGTCAAGGAGCTGTTACTGAGGTCCAGGGTGAAAGAGGGAAATAAGAGGTCAAGTGTGGGCACAGGAGCCAAAAAAAAAAGTTGGTGCTGTATAGCGGAGGGAAAATGAATCCTTAATCTACTCCTACATCTTCTCTCCTTTTCCTTTTTAAATGTTCTCTGGTCCTGGGATGGGAAGGATGGAGGTGGGTCTTGTTGCTATGTAGTAACACATATCAGGTTTAGCTACACAATATGTTTGTAATTAAAAGCTTGAGCAAGAATATTTTGTTCCCTTCCTTTGACGTTCCCAGAGCATGGGCTTGGGGCAGAGCTACTGAACTGACCTTCTTTATGCAAAGCCTGTTTTATTTTTTAACTTATTTTTTTGCAAAGCCTATCTTTAAATGTCAATGTCTTATCACCATAGTTGCTGTTTGGCAGGAGTCGGGTCTTAATTCATTCAATACTTACGCCTTGAGGACCAGCTAGGGGCCAGGTCTTCTTCTAGACAATGATCAAATGCACCAAAAGCTCTGCTCCCATGGGGTTCACATAATATGCATTTTAAGTGATGGTAACTTGTATTTCATTTGGTGATTTTTTTTATGGTAAGCCATAAAACTTCAGTGATAGCATTTAAGGTTCAAAAAAGTACAGCAGAATACTAGAGAGTAATAAATACCTTGAAAGAAGAAGTCTAGCGTGTGGAATATTGTAATTTTTGATCATGTAGTCAGGGATAGTCTCCCTGAGAAGATGCTGCTGGGGCCCAGACCTAAAAGATGAGGGAACAAGCCACACAGAGCATTCCAGGCAGAGGAAACTGCAAACACTAAAGTCCTGAGACAGGAGGGTGCTTGGTCACACTCTGGGAATACAAGTCCCGTGTAGCAGGAAGTGGATCAGGGCAAGAACAGCTGTGGTAAAAGGTGAAATCAGAGGAATAATAAGGAAGCCAGACTGTGTAGGGCCTTGCAGACCATTGTAGGGACTTTGGCTTTGGCTTTGCATGAAATGGGGAACCATAGGAGGGTTTGGAGTAGATATGATATTTGATATGAATTATACACAAAAGGTAAAAAAGTACTTTTAGCTGCTGTGTTGAGAATGGATGGACCTAAGGAGGGCAAGATGGACAAAGAAATCACTTAGGAATCTACTACATTTTTCCAAATAAAAGCTGATGGTGGCTATCACTAGTGTGTAAGCAGCAAAGGTGATGAGTGGTGGACAGATTCTGAATAGATTTGGAAGATAAAACCAAGATTTGTTTATTCTGGATTTGGGGTTTGAGAGAGAATTTTCATGGGTGACCCCAAGTTTTTTGGCCTGAAAAACTGGATCTGAGGTGATGTCATTAAATATTCTAATTGTAAATGAGGTTCCTCATGCTAAATCAACAAGTTTCTCACTGAATTTGTTGTTGTTTACTTGCTCAGTCATGTCTGACTTTTTAAGACCCCATGGACTGTAGACCCCCAAGGCTCCTCTGTCCTGGGAATTTTCCAGACAAGAATACTGGAGTGCGTTATCATTTTCTTCTCCAGGGCATCTTCCCAACCCAGGGACTGAACCCACATCTTACTCATTAGCAAGCAGATTCTTTACCACTGAGCCACCAAGGAAGCCCTTCTAACTGAATAGGGTCATATGTACTCAATATAGAAAGTTTCAAATAGTAATGACTGTAAGAGTCCTGTACTCCAATACAAGAATGCTATTTAACAAAGCAAGGGAAAAATGCAATAAAGGCAAGAGTGGAGGGGAATTAACTTTACTGTACCAAGTGGTTCATGTACAGTGTCTCATTTAATCCCAACAACAGTCACACAGTCTTGGTATTCAGTTCAGTTCAGTTAGGCAGTCGTGTCCGACTCTTTTTGCGACCCCATGGACTGCAGCACACCAGGCTTCCCTGTCCATTCTCACCAACTCCTGGAGCTTACTCAAACTCATGCCCAACTAGTCGGTGATGCCCTCCAACCATCTCATCCTCTGTCATCCCCTTCTCTTCCCACCTTCAATCTTTCCCAGCATCTGGGTCTTTTCAAATGAATCAGTTCTTCACGTCAGGTAGCCAAAGTATTGGAGTTTCAGCTTCAACATCAGTCCTTCTAATGAATATTCAGGCCTGATTTCCCTTAGGATTGACTGGTTTGATCTTCTTGCAGATCAAGGGACTCTCAAGAATCTTCTCCAACACCACAGTTCAAAAGCATCAATTCTTCAGCACTCAGCTTTCTCTATAGTCCAACTCTCACATCCATACATGACTACTGGAAAAACCATTGTTTTGACTAGATGGACTTTTGTTGGCAAAAGAATGTCTCTGCCTTTTAATGTGCTGTCTAGGTTGGTCATAACTTTTCTCCCAAGGAGTAAGCATCTTTTAATTTCATGGCTGCAGTCATCATTTGCAGTGATTTTGGACCCCAAGAAAATAAAGTCTCTCACTGTTTCCACTGTTTCTCCTCTATTTGCCATGAAATGATGGGACCAGATGCCATGATCTTAGTTCTCTGAATGTTGAGCTTTAAACCAACTTTTTCACTCTCCTCTTTCACTTTCATCAAAAGGATCTTTAGTTCTTCTTCGCTTTCTGCCATAAGTATGGTGTCATCTTCATATCTGAAGTTATTGATATTTCTCCTGGCAATCTTGATTCCAGCTTTGCTTCATCCAGCTTGCCATTTAGCATAATGTACTCTGCATATAAGTTAAATAAGCAGGGTGACAATATACAGCCTTGACATACTCCTTTCCCTATTTGGAACCAGTCTGTTGTTCCATATCCAGTTCTAACTGTTGCTTCTTGCCCTGCATACAGATTTCTCAGGATGCAGGTCAGGTGGTCTGGTTTTCCCATGTCTTTAAGAATTTTCCAGTTTGTTGTGATCCACTATGCTTTGGCATAGTCAATAAAGTAGAAGTAGATGTTTTTCTGGAACTCTAGCTCTGTATTACTCTCCCCATTTTACAAGTAAGGAAACTGGGCCTTAGGTTGATTAAATAACTTACCAAGGTCGCATAGCTGCAGTTCTCCCCTTGGAACTGGTTGCAATTCTTTAAACTTTCAAATCAGGCACCGCATTTTTCTTACTATTTCTAGCTCTCTTTCCTTCTCCCAAAGAATATGAGGGATTTTTTTCTGCATATCAGTGGAAGAATATTTCAGTAGGTACTACAGTGCTTTTCCAAAATGCATCTTCCAGCTAACATACTTCAGTGTCCTGGAAGTGTCTTAAATTTCACTGGCAGAGCCCCTGCCCACCCAGAGCACCAGCCTTTATCCAACATTCAACCCTCCTTACACCCCTCTTTACTATTTTTTCTGACTCTTCATCCTGGGAGTCTAACCTCAGAACCTACAAATTTTCTAACTCCCTTGCCATATTATCAGCAGATGCTCTCACCTATATGACTGCATGCCCCCTGAGCAGTGATTACACAAGAGGTTCTCATGATGGGATGCTTGATCTTTTATGGTAAGCCTTCCCTAAATAGGTTTACTAATCTAGTGCAGCATGAAGAATGAGGATATTGATATCAGCTAACACTGGGTTCAGATCTGAGTTTCTGACACTTTCTGGCTCTGTGATTTTGGGCAAGACACCCAGCTTTTTGAACTTCATTTTTTTTTTTTTTTAATCACTAAAAGGCAGAAAACTATAACTATGTTGTGAGGATTAAATGTGCCTGTGAACCATGGTAAATTGCATATGCATCTTGTAGTATAGAAAGCAACCATTAAGAACAGTATACAAAGCTGTATATTCTCAGAGACTATATGTCAATCAAGATGCCACAAATACATAATGAATGAATGAATGGAAATAGGTTCTTAGGAATATTTAATTTTTAAAAATCTTGCTTTCAACCAAAAAAAATTATTGAATATAAATTTTTGAAAATCATCACCATTATACATGACAATGATCAAAAGTTTTTTTTGGTATTGTATTAGGAGATTAACATTTTTAATCATGAAAAAGAAATGTAAAATCTGCCTAAAGGAAAGACACAACCCCCCAAACAAACAAACAACAGCAAAGATAAAAATGCAATCTCACAAAAGCAGCAAGTGTGGTCATTTCAACCTCAAGACCCTGTCCTGATCCCATCCTTTCATTCAGATTACTTTTGTTTTTTAATTTACTGCTCTAACTTGATGCAAAGCAGCTGTTTTCCCACAAAAGAATCTTATCTTTTGCAGCATGGAGAATAAAATAGGGTTTAAAATGCAACCAGATACAGCCCCAGTCCATGAAGCTTCAGGTTGGAAGAGGCTACAAGCAGTACCAGGAGCTCATAAAGTTGGTCTGAAGGTGGGATTATCTTGTTCTCTCAAGACAGAAGCCATTAGATCAAGGTGGAGGGCTGCAGCTCTCAGACAGCCCCGCAGCCAGCAAACTCCAGACCTCTTTCCTTGTCCTTGACAGAGATGAACTCTTCAAAGAGAGAGACATGTGGGCCCCGGGGCCGAGGTCATCTCCGCTCCTCCTCACCCAGTGACCTCTGGCCCAAGTGGATAGAGACAGAGACACTGCCTAGAGGGAGATCAAAGCCCTCACCTTCATCACTGGCTCTCTTGACTCCCCTCGGAGGGGGCTGAATGGGCGGTTAAGGAGGGAGTGGGAGGGAGAAAAAGGAAGGGCGTTTTAGCACAATGTAAATCACCGAGGGGTCCACGGAAACACTTCGGAGGCATCACTGGCCAGGTGGCTAAAGGCTAACCAGTCAGCTGCCTCGGCCACAGCTGCTTCTAGAGTCCTCAACAGCTGAGAACGCAGGGCTGCTACAGGTAATGAGATGAGCAGAAATGAAGTCCGGAGAGCGACTCTGACAGACAGGACTTCTCTCCACGGTCTCTCATTTCAGCAGCGGCCTCTGACTCACTCATCACAGGAGTCAAAGCAGAGCTCAGAAGGAGATGGGGCACCTCTGAGCCAATTCACCTTGTCTTGGACGGTTTTGTTTTCTCCTGCCTTGCCGTCACACCTCCAGTGTGGGGATATTGGTCATGCAGTCCCTTTGGTCTGTTGGGGGGTAACCAACCATCATGCTTTAGCCAAAATGCTCCTTCCTCTGGTTTTAGCACCAAAAGCTCCATTGCCAGGAAATCTCATGCAGGGAAAACCAGGACAGTGGGCCAGCCTAACAGTGGACCTGCAGGTTTGCACAGGTGACTGTATGGTTTGTGGAAAGGTAACTACAGTGGGCAGGATGGTGTCCTCCCCCAAAGACATATCCACACCCCTAGCCCCCAAATCTATGAATGAGACCTTTTGGGGAAAAAAGGTCTTTGCAGATGTAAAGAAAGATCTTGAGGTTATCTGGATTTACAGTGGACTCTCAGTGCAATGTCAGCCGTCTTCATAAGAAACAGAAGATGAGAGAACACGAAGACGCTGGAGAGGGTGATGGGAACACAGAGGCGGAGATCGCGGTGATGCTAACACTCACCGGAAGCTGCGAGACAAAAGGAACAGAATCTACCCAGGAGCCTTTGGAGGGAATACAGCCCTGCCAACACCTCGGCGTTCAGACTTCCGCTCTCCACAATGATGAGAATAAATTGGTGCTGCCTTAAGCCGCCCAGTTTGTAGTCATTTGTCACGGCAATCAAGGAAACTGATACAGAGAACCTGGTGCTTGGTGTCTCCCCTGAGCTTATGATAAATTAAGATTTTTCAGTGAAGACATGCAATGGCCGCAGATAGAATAAAGCCAATGCAGTCATTAGAGGGAGAAAGAGCTTTAAGATGAATCCTTAGGAATCATCAATGAGTTTAGCAGATTGGCTTTTTTTCATAAATACTAGTTACATGCAAATTTGCCTTAGGGGAAAAATCCTGACCTCTCTCAGATATGTATGGGGCTTCCAAGGCGGTGCTAGCAGTAAAGAACCCACCCCCCAATTCAGGAGAAGTAAGAGATGCGGGTTTGATCCCAGGGTCAGGAAGATCCCCTGGAGGAGGGCATGGCAACCCACTCCAGTATTCTTGCCTGGAGAATCCCAAGGACAGAGGAACCTGGCAAATTACAGTCCATAGGGTTGCAAAGAGTGAGACATTACTGAAGCGACTTAGCATGCACGCACACATGCACACATGTCTTTCTTTCTATCTGTCTATCTGCTTAGAGCAACAGCACATCCACCAGGTCTCATATTTTTGTCTAGTGTAGATATAGGCTCACTTTTCATTTTTGAATTTTTATTCATAAATTAAACTTCCCAAGATAATTTTCCCCAAATAGAAATATCTTGTTGTGTCTGTTACTAGCAGATTCCAGTCTTCTAATAATGTGGCACATTTGAAAGGGGCATTGACTATGATATTGGGGTTCTTAGTTGGCTCCAGTATTAAATAAGTGATGATCTTATGCAAATCACTTTGCCACTCTGATCCCCGTTTTTATCACAAATAATATTGGGAAGTTCAACTAAATGATTTCAAAAAGTCTTTTTTTTTTTTTTTTACTGTAGCATTTAAGAGATATGGGTCAAAATTCATATTTTAAATGTTAAAAAATACCATATTTTCACACTAGAAAAGTCATGTCTCTATAAAAATCACATATGAACTTCTCTGGTTTTGAACTTTTGTTTCAAGATGAAGGCATCTCCTACTTTTGCTTCTTTTTGTATTGTATATAAATAAATTTCTTTATGCATTTTTTTCAACAGACTGTGGAGGGTCAGAACATTGCATTCAGGAAAACATTATGCTGAAGACATTACAGTTTATTATTATTGAAGTCTTTTAAAGGCTAAAAATGAGAAGGCAGAAAGTAAATGAATGAAATGAGTATGAAAGCCACAATAAAAAGAGATGCTCCAACTAGCATCTTAGCTCACTTGAATCACTACAGAGCACATTTCCAAACAATGTGACAAGAAGGAAAAATACCTATTAATATCCCCAGAGATATGCTAAAGGAGATCTCTGTGTTCTAACTCTCCACAGACCATGCCAAATGGGATTATTATTGATCTCAGTGAATATCTGCTACCACCCACCAAGAACAGCTATAGTAATTGCAACTTGCCCATTTATCCAGCTTTCCTTTTCTTCACAATGCCCGTCTAGCCCCTTAAGTGTAGAACATGTGCCCCCTCCTCTGTGTGCCCATGCACCCTCAGGTCCTTTGTTATTATTTCCTATGTAGCTATCTTTTTCTCTCCCATAGACAGAAGGGTCCTTGGCATCAATGGTACCTTCTGTCTTTATAATCACTGTATGCCCAGCATTTTGTAACCTTGGCTGAACCTATCACACTGCTTTACTCACTACCTGCCATACCAATCAAACGAAAACAAACCACACCAAAAGTTTTATTTTCTCTGTCAGACTCTCCTGTTTCCATCTTGGTGGATGTGACCACTACATAAACCGGAAGCATGGTAATGATGATGAAAAAAGGAAAAATGAACCAATCACAATGGAACAGCAGAGGCCAACGGTTCCTCTGTTAGGAACCTTCGCAAACACTGCAGAAGAACTGCTCTGATTTGATGCCAACTGTGTGTTGTGGAGTCTGAGAAAGTACACTAAGCAAGCAAACGGAGGACCAAGAAAGAATCCTTTCCTCAGGTAAGTGGCTGTCCACAATTACAGTCATCACTGAAGAGAGGAAATAAAACTGAAAATTACCACAGAAGTTGCCAAAAACCCAGCCAGAATAAAACAAAGTCAGATGGCATGGAAGCCTTACATGCCTGAATGAAAAATGACTAAATGAAACCAAATTTTGTCCCACAAGAAAAATGGGTAAAACTTTTACCCAATTAAAGAAATGCCATCATGATCAAATATGAGCCACATAATTATTACATGGAACAGTAAACATTTTAATTATATAATTAGATGCAAATGTAAGGTTTTTGTTTTCTTCTTTTGTGTGCTTGTATTTTTCTGCTTTCATGGTCAGCAGCCTAATGTAGTGATTTAATTACCTCAGAGTCAGTCAGTTAAGCTCACTGTCTGAACACTGCCTTTTCACAATGCCCTGAACTGACCTAAAGTGAAACTCAAACTCACCCTTTGTGTCCAGGGCTTTCCTGACAACAAAAGAGGTATTGGTTCTCCTTTCCCCAGATACCAGCCCTGGGCTCACTTCCCAGTCCTTTCTCCTCCTCCCCAGGTCTCTTTCCTCTCCTGTTCCTTGCCCTCACTCCAGTCTCCAACTCATTCCCCACCCCCAACTCCCTGAAATGGAAAGGAATGCCCAATCTGCCATCTTGTTTCTCTGGGTTATCACAGAAACAAGAGCGTCGGGATTCTCCTATGTTTCTAGGCACATAAAATCCCTCAGTCTCTAACAGCTCTGACCTTGGCTGCTATATTCATGCAAGGGAGTAGATCTCGTGATCTTGTTTTGGAGTCATGGGTAAGAAAAGGAATCAGAAACACTCTCTAGTGAAAAGAGCTGGGCAATCACCTGATCTGTTAGAAGAACCTGGATTAGATTAAGAAGACTTCAGATTCTGATTCTGGGGCTCCAGTTCTACTTAACTAAGGAGAAATACCTTCTACAGAAAAGGCTTCAATGGATAGAGGTGGATTTTCTGTGTCTTCACCAGTTTTTTCCTCTGCAAACCATACTGCCTAGGACACACACCAAGGTTAGAGCCCATGTGAGAGGTGTCTGATACTCTGTAGGTAAGAACAACGGAGAAGGCAATGGCACCCCACTCCAGTACTCTTGCCTGGAAAATCCCACAGACAGAGTAGCCTGGTGGGCTGCAGTCCGTGGGGTCGCTAAGAGTCGGACACGACTGAGCGACTTCACTTTCACTTTTCACTTTCGTCCATTGGAGAAGGAAGTGGCAACCCACTCCAGTGTTCTTGCCTGGAGAATCCCAGGGATGGGGGAGCCTGGTGGGCTGCCCTCTATGGGGTCACATAGAGTCGGACACGACTGAAGTGACTTAGCAGCAGCAGCAGCAGCAGCAGGTAAGAACAATGATCAGGACCCCTGGCTCCATGTTTCACACAGGACATACCACCATGCCCTCACCTCATGCTCATTTACTATGTTGGTACTTTCAAAATCTCTATCAGCAGCTCTGGGTACACGTCTCAAGTAATTTTCCTTCTCAAAAAGTAGTCTTGTGTCATAATACTGAAAAGCCAATGAGAATGAGTACCGTGGGGCATTGATATAGGGGAGAAAAAGACAGCATCAAGACATTTTCTTAAATTTTTTAATATATACTACGAGTTATGGGTTATTCCTCTGAAAGATTTTTTTTCAGTTCAATACATTTTCTGTTTCTGTGGCCTAGAGTCTAAGAAAATATCTAACATAATGGGACTTTTGACATCTGCACAGTTAAGATCCTTCTACATTAAAAAATGAATACACTGCCTAATAGTTCAAGGGTGTCCTTTGAGAACCCTAAAGCATGACCCCACAGTGGAAGCTTTTCCACAAATAATCCCCTGGAAACAGATTATACAGCAGTTAGGCCCTGAGAAAGTTTTAAATCACGTTACCACTGACAGAATTTGGTAGTCTGCTTCTACCACTGTTCCTTCTACAAGTTCTACGAATTCCTTCTACAACTTAACTTCACAGAGAAAGCAGTCAACAGGTGTGCCTGCTTATTATTCCACAGTCTATGATTCCCAGGAACCACTAATGTGGGTCTGCATTAGTTGAGTGGAGAAGGCGATGGCACCCCACTCCAGTGCTCTTGCCTGGAAAATCCCCATGGACGGAGGAGCCTGGTAGGCTACAGTCCCTGGGGTCGTGAAGAGTCAGACACAACTGAGTGACTTCACTTTCACTCTTCACTTTCACTCTTCACTTTCATGCATTGAAGGAAATGGCAACCCACTGCAGTGTTCTTGCTTGGAGAATCCCAGGGATGGCGGAACATGGTGGGCTGCCGTCTATGGGGTCACAAAGAATCGGACACGACTGAAATGACTTAGCAGCAGCAGCAGCATACGTAGAGAGTACAGACATAAACTTTTATTCTTCAGAGAGATTTGCAGGACTGGCTTGTGTTGTTTGATTTGCAGCAGAGGCTCAGTTTCTTCCATTTTGAAAAGGATACTAGTGTATGTGTCGCTCTGACAGGGAGACAATTAGAAGTGAACATATCATACTTAAGCACTTGGCCAGTATGACCTGGCCTTCTTTAACATGGAGACAGAAAGGGTTGTAGTAACAGACAGACATAGTATTCTTATTACAGAGGATGCGGATCAATACACTCAGTCTCTCTTAAGATCTAATAAAAAGAGGTAAGGGATTTAAGCTAGAGCAGAGCATAGTTGGGTGAAGTGAAGCAAAAGCCTATATTTCTACAAATAGAAGTAGAATCTATTTCTCTGTGCATTTTGATTGGTTCTTATTCCATTATTGTGGGTGTTACCAAATAACAGCAGGATGAATTCTTAGGGGCTCTTCCAATATATATATATATATATTTTTTTTTTCAGAAAAATGGTTTAAATGTTAAAAATAGTGTAAGACTATGTATTAAATAATTTCTAACAAATATGGCTTTCCCACTTGCTTTCGAATTGTTATTGCACTCCTAGAGAGCATTTATTTTGTACTTAATAGGCTATAAGCTGCTGTTAAACTGGAGGAGGAGTAAACACATACATATTTATATGTGGTAAATATATATATATATATATACACATTATGTGATTAAAAGTACTGAGCTTACCGTTTTTAGTCATTATCCAGAAAAATACTGTTTTTCATATAGTTGCCATAAATATCAAAACATTACTTCTGTTAAAATTTTAATGTTCTCTAATAATTAGAAATGCTATAAGTAAATAGTCAAGAGTAGTGAAAACAGCTATTTGAAAACACTGAAAAGAAAAACAAACACAACTTTGAAGAAATAGAAAGAGAGAAGCAGGAATAAGCATTAATAGTAAACCTGGCCTGTAAGAAGTAGGTAAAATATCCACCTTTTTAAGTCAACCTGGCCAGACCATGGTGCCCTGGTGTTTGATCAAACTCCAATCAAGATGTCCTTGTAAAGATTTTTTAAATGAAATGAACATTTAAATCAGTAGACCCTAAGTAAGGTAGATTACCCTCCAAGGGGGTGGGGGTGAGGTGCTTCATCCCATTAGTCAAAGGCCTTAAAAGAAAAAGACTAACCTCTAAGGAAGAGGGAATTCTGCATTCAGATGGCCCTCAGACTTGAGCTGTAACATCAGCATTTTCCTGGGTTTCCAGCCCGCCACCCTGCCCTGCAAGTTTTGAACTTGCCAGCCTCTACAACTATGTGAGTCAATTATCAAAAAAAAAAAAAAAAAGGCAATAAGTCAATCTCTCTCAACTTTCTCATATATATATATATTTGAGAGGTATGTGATACGCATAAACATATGTGTGTGTATATATATACACATATAGTTTCTCTTTGTCTAGAGACCTTGATTCTGACTAACATGCCCACTCTAAAAACTATATATTTTTATATTTCTTTATTACACTTGTCTTAGCAGCTGGGTTTATAATTATGGCTGTGGCCATTAATGCTTGCTTGTAGTAGGTATTCAAAAATGCAAGTTAATTTGAATTCAATAGAATGGAAAGAAATAAGTCATATAGATTCAGTCATTTGATAACCTGATATTTCTGCTTTCTTGTACCCTAAGGGGTACAACAGTAAAACATGCTTTGCATTCAGACTGGTGCTATGAAGTGAAGTGAAGTGAAGCGAAAGTCACTCAGTCGTGTCAGACTCTTTGCGACCCCATGAACTATGCAGTCCACGGAATTCTCCAGGCCAGAATACTGGACTGGGTAGCCTTTCCCTTCTCTGGGGGATCTTCCCAACCCAGGGATCAAACCCAGGTCTCCTGCATTGCAGGCGGATTCTTTACCAGCTAAGCCACCAGGGAAGCCCATGGACATCTCTAATACCTGCAGTCTTCAAATAATTCTCTTTAAAATGAAAGCATTGGAATGGATTAATTGTTATTAACTGTTTAGAAGGACCCTTACAGAGTGAGGATAATTAGAGCCAGGGCCAGACTTTCCAGACCCCTTGTTGCAAGGCACTTTTTGGGTACGATAGGTATCTTAATTTTATTGTTTTTATACTATATAGTTTTGCCTGCAATAAAACAGACTCATAAGCATTGTTATTTTAATCCCATGAATCTTCCTTAGCAATTGAAATGTGATTGTCTCTCTTATCACACCTGGGGACCAAATTTTAATAGAAATTGAATCCAAAGATGCAAAAGAAAATGTACAACAATCTGAAACCACATCACATATTTAAAGACTTGAAAGAAGTAAAGAGGTATCATCTGGGAAAAAAGATGCGAAGGATTGTAATAATGTCGTAGGACTTTGTCTATGTCTCTTTCAACTCTCGGAGAAGGCGATGGCACCCCACTCCAGTACTCTTGCCTGGAGAATCCTATGGACAGAGGAGCCTGGTAGGCTGCAGTCCATGGGGTCGCTAGGAGTCAGACACGACTGAGCGACTTCACTTTCACTTTTCACTTTCATGCATTGGAGAAGGAAATGGCAACCCACTCCAGTGTTCTGGCCTGGAGAATCCCAGGGACGGGGGAACCTTGTGGGCTGCCGTCTTTGGGGTCGCACAGAGTTGGACACGACTGAAGCGACTTAGCAGCAGCAGCAGCTTTCAACTCTAAGACTGCACTATTAATTTTTTCACATATTTCTAGAAGGTAAAACAAAATAGTAGGATGATATATTACTCCAAGACATTTAAATATAAGGATGAATTTCCAACAATTTGGGGCTGTTTTAGCTGGAATAGGCTTCTTTGTAAGGTTGAAAGCACCTTGTCTCCAGATGGTTTAAGAGACTAGAAGACAAGAAGTATGTATACATGGTACCATCGCCTTTCATTTCAAAATTATGGTAATTTTTACTTCCCTTTCAATGCTAATATATTAAAATTGTAAGATTTTTGTGGGTATAAACAAGAAGAGTCCCTATCACAGTGACACCAAGATTAACTTTATTCATGATATGTTTAAAATGTCTTCCTCTTGGGTACGTCTGGCTTCATTGTACACTGTGTAGACTACACATCCATTCCCCCTTCTTAGCAAAAGTGAGCGTTCAAGTTTCCACTTAAAATATAAAGAAAAAAAAAAAGGTCAAAGCTTATTTTCTCATAAATTTCCTTGTGACTAGAATAAGAAGGCAAAAAGGAAAACTGTAACTGAGAATTAGCACATCCTCTGAGCTGGCTGTCAAGAACTGGAAGGACGCATCCAGGAAACACATATAACTGGAAAGTGTTGGGCACTGGGGGGAGGAACTGAGGCGGCTGCCAGGAAAAACAACAACAACAATAACAAAAAGAATCTCATGTTTGTATTTCAAACATCTCGGGCGCCAGGAGGAGAAGGCAATGGCAACCCACTCCAGTACTCTCGCCTGGAAAACCCCATGGTTGGAGGAGCCTGGTAGGCCGCATTCCATGGTGTCGCTAAGACTCAGACAGGACTGAGCGACTTCACTCTCACTTTTCCTTTCATGCATTGCAGAAGGAAATGGCAACCCACTCCAGTGTTCTTGCCTGGAGAATCCCAGGGACGGGGAAACCTGGTGGGCTGCCGCCTATGGGGTCGCACAGAGTCGGACACGACTGAAGCGACTTAGCAGCAGCAGCAGGGCCCCAGAATACCGGTTTGATTTTGGGAGGAGCACACCAGGGGGGAGGTAGCCCATTGGGTCCAAACACAGAGAGAGGTTCAAAAACAGACAACTGTGCTCCTGAGAGCGAGGCGAAGCATCCTCCCAGCGCCGTGGGCTGAGATGCTGATGATGCGTGTTGGGATTGCAAGGCCTGCCTAAGCTCGGCCGCCAGTGGTGCACGTGGATCCGGATCCCGCGATTTCCCGGACGGTAGGTGGAGAAGACAACAGCAACCGGAATCTGTGAGTCACCGCGAACCGAGGACATTTTGAGATGCCGATTCCAAAGGAGACGCCAGAGGGGCTGATGAGACCTAAACCCAAGGCCAGGTTGGAGAGGGGAAAGGAAAGCAGCCTTTTCTTGGGGACAAGGGCGGAGCGGCCGTGGGAGGCAGGGCTCAGGTGCCAAGACATTTCCAGCGGCCAACGTCTCTGTGTTCACCCCATGGCAGTACGGTAAGACGTCTTGGGTTTTTCTCCTCAAAACGACTGCTGAATAAAATACAGTCGGTCCAACAGCTTTCCATTTCATCCCCAAATGTAGCGTCTTGTCCAGACACGTATTGGAAAAAGGTTGTCTGCCCAAGCCCCCCAGTGCAGGTAATATGTCTTTAAAGGCAGCCTGGGAAGGAGTGGACACCCCCCACCCCTAGCCCTACTCAGGCATCGCCATCCATCCTGGTCTAACACTTCATAAATTACCAAAGAGGAAAACTTTCCTCATCTCATTTAAAGGAGTGAGGTGTATATGGCTTTAACAGATCCAGGACACTTATCTCAAGCTGGGAGTGTGATTTCACGGTAATAATTTGTTTCAAGTGTTGCTGATTGCTTCCTATTTCTCCCCTGCTAATGACTTTTGCACCTTTCCACTGTTCCTTTTATATGAGCTGCTATGGCAATTCATCCACAGGAGGCTGTTTAGACAGCACAGGGCCTTTCAACAAGCTGCTGGGAACTATACTGGACACTCCGAAGATCTGAAAGTCTCTTTCGTATCGATTCTTCTCTTTTTTGTTCATTTTATTTGGTTCACCCCGCAGTATGTGGGATCCTAGTTCCCCAACCAGGGATCAAACCAGCACCCCTTGCACTGGAAGCAGGGAGTCTTAACCACTGGACTGCCAGGGAAGTCCTGATTCTTCCTTTTTGGGAAAAGATTTTTTACCTTCTGTCAGTACTTTGCTCTCTCACAATTACTACTACTCCTATAGTGTATGGCTATTTAGTACGCAACTGAGCAAAGCTAATTTGTTGTTCGTAAATTTCCTGTTGACCGAAATCAGCTTGAGGAAGGTGGTGTGGAGGGGCTTGATTTGGCCGTATCAAAGAACACATCTCAGGGAGGCTACAAGTCCAATGTGGAATATCTTGGAAAGTGTGTTAGGAGTTGGAGGGTCATTTGAGAACCTTTCAATCTTTACATTTTTAAAGCAAGCCATGCTTGTAAATTTTGGCAAAGTATTTTCTTCTCCTATTGGCAGAGATTTCAAATCTGAATGATGAAGTAGCTTTGTTGTGTTTGGGGAAAAAAAAATAGCATGCTCCTCATGTCACATAATGCATAATGCATGAAAATGCCAGGGAGAAAGAGGCGCATGCAACACGTGAGCATCACTGCACTCCCCCACCTCTGGGCTGCCTTCTCTCCCGGTTTCAACACATCTGTTCTTTCCATTTATTCACCTTTTTCCAGTCACTGCTTTTCTCTGTTCCCTGCCTTTCTCACCGCACTTTAATTCTGGCAGAGGCAGGGCAGTGTTGGGATCAGAAAAGAGAACAGAACAACTGAAAACCCCAGCCACTCAGGTTCAGGCATTGGATTCCACTGACCAAGTTCACCATTTCGGCCCAAAGGTGAGTGTGAATGAGGAAAGGAATGGAGATCCAAAATACCGCACGTGCGTCAGCAGCGCTGACAGCCCAGGCTCTGAATCACAAGGCGCTTTAATCCCTCCATGGCAGACCCACCTAAGGAAAGGGATACCTGAAACCAGACCAGGAAATATTTGTGCAGGAGGCAGGGAACACGATCCACACTGCTTTTCTCAGTCACTCAGATTCTAATTAAAAACAAGGACAAGTCCTAACTCCAAAAACAGTGTTCACAACCCCCATGTCCCAAAATGTAACATGAGAAGCCTTTGCCAAGCCTGTCATCTCAAGATTGCTCTCTATACTTTTCGGGTGACTTTCAGGAAAAAGTCTTCTCCTCAGGGTCCAGTGCTTTCCTGCTGCCATAGCCATCTTGTTAGAAAAGTAACGTCTGCAGCCTAGGTCTCTGAAGTTGATCACCTCAGTTTGTTTCATATTCATCAGATAATCAACCTCATCTTGGATAGCTATTCATATTTGTTCTTTCAGCAAATGTATAAAGTGCCTACAATGTGCCACACATCCTTCTGGGTGCTTCTGGTACATCGTTTCCTCCCTTCATAGAGCTTATATTCTAGTGGTGAGTGGGAAGGTCAAGAGACACAGTGAACAGGCAAGGAAGTGACCTCATATGCTAGCAGGCGGTCAGTCGTTCAGTCGCTCAGTCGTGTCCGACTCTTTGTGACCCTATGGACTGCAGCACACCAGGCTTCCCTGTCCTTCACTATCTCCCAGAGTTTGCTCAAACTCATGTCCACTGAGTCAGTGATACCACTGTCTCATCCCCTGTTGGCCCCTTCTCTTCCTGCCTTCAATCTTTCCCAGCATCTGGGTCTTTTCCAGTGAGCTGACAATCAATGCTATCAAACATACTGAACAGAGAAAGTGGACAAGGAAGTGGCAATACAAATAGGGCTGTCTTAGTAGATCTTACTGAAGAGGAGACATTTGAGCCAAGTCTTAAAGAAAGTGAGGGAGTTGTCCAAGCAAATATTAGAAGAAAGGATTAAGGAGCAAATACCCTCTAACAAGAGCCAGCCTAATGTGATCCAGGAGCAACAAGGAAGCCCCTGGGGCAGGCTCTGAGTTAGAGGGGAAGGGTGGTAGACAGTGAGGTCAGAAAGGGAACAAGGGCTTTACAAGCCTTTGTATGGACTTGGGGTTTTATTCAGAGCAGAGTAAAGAGTCATCTGAAAAATTTCTGAGAAAAGGAGTTGAATGACAGGGCTTCCACTTTAAAAGAACCTCTCTGGCTGCCCCATTGAGAGTAGACAGGGTGTGTGTGTATGTGTGTGTGTGTGAGTTAGGAGGCCACTTAATCCAAGAGATGTTGGAGGCTCCACCAGAGTGGTAGGAGTAGAGGTGTTACAAAGGAATCAGATTCTGGAAAAATTCCAAAAGCAGAGCTGGCAGGATTTCTGATGGACTGGTTGTGAGATGAGAGTCAAGGACGACAGAATTTTTGGACATAAGCAGCCGTAAAGCTATGGCAAACCTAGACAGCATAGTAAAAAGCAGAGACATCACTTTGCCAACAAAGGTCCATTTAGTCAAAGCTATGGCTTTTCCAGTAGTCATGTATGGATGTGAGAGTTGGACCATAAAGAAGGCTGAGCACCGAAGAACTGATGCTTTCGAATTGTGGTGCTGAAGACTCTTGAGAGTTCCTAAGGAGATCAAACCAGTCAACCCTAAAGGAAATCAATCCTGAATATTCACCAGAAGGACTGGCACTGAAGCTGAAGCTCTAATACTTTGGCCACTTGATGCAAAGAGCCGACTCATTGGAAAAGACCTTGATGCTGGGAAAGATTGAAGGCAGGAGGAGAAGGGTGTGACATGGGATGAGATGGTTGGATGGCATCACCGACCCAATGGACATGAGTGGAGCAACTCATGGTGATAGTGAAAGAGAAATCTGGCATGGTGCAGTCCATGGGGTTGCAAAAAGTCAGACACAACTAAGCGACTGAATAACAACTGGAAAGGTGGAGTTACCATCACCAGAGATGGAGAAGACAGCAGGTAGCAGAAGTCAGATGGTGGAGCTCAGAAGTTTAGTTTAAAATACATTGAGTTTAATAGCTTTCTATCATTTAATAATGATTACAAAATAGTATTATATGCTATCTTATTTGACAGATTGTGAACATTGAGATTTTCACTTTGTGCATGTCTAGAAAAGCTCAAAAGTCACAGGAAGAATACAGCTGAAAGGCAGCCTAGGATCTGCAGACAGTGATTCTATACATTAATCTTATCAGTAAGTTGAGAAAGTACACCCTCTTTTTTGGAGGAAATCGCTGGATGCTAGACAAACTCCTTACTTGAGGAAATTGACCAGCTTGTTCTGATGAATGAGATTTCTTCATTCCCTCGGTCGCCCTGCCAGCCTCACACAGGATTTCCTGTGCACAGAGCTCAGTAGAGATAATGATGAAGTGCCATGGCTCACAGTCTTGGCTCTTTGGGAAAGCCTGCAGAAGCAGCTGGATCCAGAACACAGATCAGAGAAAGAGGGGCTTTACCCCAAAACTGATTGTGTCCATACCAAAATAGTGCACACTTATGCTTGAAGTGGTAGGAGCAAAAAGTCATGGTTGAATGAAACACAGTTTCTTATAGGAAGAGTCTGAAAGCCCAAGCCAAAAAACAAACAAACAAACAAACAAACCCTGTCGTGTTGGTAGTTTTTGTGGGGCTACAAGCAGGATGGAACAAGAAAATATCTAGCTGTCTACCTGTTTAGCATAAAAGGCCAATCTTAACCAAACTGGACATGAGGTCTGGGCCAAAATTGCCCGAGGAGTGAACTCATTGAAAATTCTGATGGTTATTCCTAGAGCAAAGGACCCGTAAATTTTTTTTTCTCTCTGTTCTTTTCTTTGGAACCTTGACTCTAATAAAATAGATACTCGATTCTTATCAAATTAAGAAGAAACAAATGACTGTTCAACTGTACAAATTAAACAGAATTTCAGAGCTGCAGTAAATAAAACAAGTGAATAAGCAGCTTTAAGAAGAGACCTAACAATCACGTGGCTCAGAGCAAAGAAATGTATCCCTCTCTTAGCTAACAACCCAAGGTCAGTATTTCAGCCAGCAGGCAGCTTGGATCCCTGTGACCATTCAGGAACCCAGGCTGATGGCAGCTCTGCCATCTTCCAGGTGTTGAAGGTCACAATGCCTGGAGGAAAGAGGAAAGAGTAGAAGTTCAAAGCCAGAAAATTCTTCTTAAGCAAGTGAGGCAGAAGTTGTTCACTTCATTTCTGCTCATGTTCCATTGGTAAGAGCCAAACTACATGACCAACCTTTGCCACAAGGGGCGCTGGGGGATGCAGCGTGACTGGGCAGTCACTTGCCAATACAGCTGTATTACTATGGAAGACTGGTTCAGAATTGGGAAAGGAGTATGTCAAGGCTATATATTGTCACCCTGCTTGTTTAACTTATATGCAGAATACATCATGCGAAATGCCGGGCCAGATGAAGCACAAAATTCATCCAGGAGAAATATCAATATGCAGGGAGAAATATCAAAAACCTCAGATATGCAGATGACACCACCCTTATGGCAAAAAGTGAAGAGAAACTAAAGAGCCTCTTGATGAAAGTGAAAGAGGAGAGTGAGAAAGCTGGCTTAAAACTCAACATTCAAAAAACAAAGATCATGGCATCCAGTCCCATCACTGCATGGCAAATAGATGGGGAAACAGTGAAAACAGTGACAGACTTTCTTTTCTTGGGCTCCAAAATCACTGTAGATGGTCACTGTAGCCATGAAATTAAAAGACACTTGCTCCTCAGAAGAAAAGCTATGACCAACCTAGACAGCCTATTAAAAAGCAGAGACATTACTTTGCTGACAAAGAAAGCTGAGCAGCGAAGAATTGATGCTTTTGAATTGTGATGTTGGAGAAGACTCTTGAGAGTCTGTTGGACTTCAAGGAGATCAAATCAGTCAATCCTAAAGGAAATCAATCCCGAACATTCATTGGAAGGACTGATGCTGAAGCTGAAAGTCTAATACTTGGCAACCTGATGCAAAGGGCTGACTCATTAGAAAAGACCCTGATGCTGGGAAAGATTGAAGGTAGGAGGAGAAGGGGGCGACAGAGGCTGAGATGGTTGGATGGCATCACCAACTCAATGGACATGAGTTTGAGTAAGCTCCAGGAGTTGGTGATGGACAGGGAGGCCTGGCATGCTGCAGTCCATGGGGTCACAAAGAGTCAGACATGACTGAGCGACTGAACTGGACTGAACTATGGAAGAGAACATGGCAACTCACTCCAATATTCTTGCCTTGAGAATCCCATGGACAGAGGAGTCTGGTGGCCTGTGGTCCCATAGGGTCACAAAGAGTTGAACACAACTAGAGCAACTTAGCACGCACTATGGAAGAAGAAATAAAAGCAGTTTGGAAAGAACTAGATGTTTTCATCCCAACTGCATTCATTACGGTAAGGTGGACTAGGAAATGCCGGGCTTCATCTGGCCCAGCATTTCGCATGATGTATTCTGCATATAAGTTAAACAAGCAGGGTGACAATATACAGCCTTGACATACTCCTTTCCCAATTCTGAACCAGTCTTCCATAGTCCATGCACTGAGCTAACAAGGAAGGGAAGATGTCTGTCTGAAGAAAACTTTACTCTGTAAAGCTGGCCTTATGACCTGACTACCAATTCAACTCTTCCTAAACCAGTAGAATTACACAGAAGTCAGATATTCCCTGAAATTCTTTAAGGAGAGATTTCAGATTATCAGGAAGTTTAAGAACTTGATCTTAAGTCATCTAAGCCATGTACCTACCTAAGACCCTAGTATCCCAGGATACCAGCTTGTTTGGACACTTGAGCTATATTGATGCATATAGCTTGGGTAGCCAAAATAAGGTGGTTAGATGTATCTGCAGAACCTACATACACGCACGTGCACATCTGCACAGAATAACACCAACAATAACACACATAACCACTAATAGCTGGCTGAAAAACTTTCTCTTGTTGTACTACTTAAATGCACGAAAGGTCACTCGCCCTTGTGCTATGCTCTAATGAAGGCTTTGGTTTAATCAGCGGTCTGAGATGAACCTACTTAAGGGTAGCAAAACACTTGTACCCTTCACCAGAGAAAAGATTAATTTATAATAATTGCTGATCTTTATTGAGTGCCTACCATTTTATATCTGTCATCTCATCCTAACCCTTAGAAATGTCCTATAAAATTTTTATGCAGATATGGAAACTGATGTCAGGTAACTTCCTTAGGATCTCAGAAGTAGCAGATGACTGAGTCAGAATTTGAACAGACTTTCTGACTGTAGCATCTATGCTCTTTCCTCTACACTATGCTGCCTCCAACTATGCCAGGAATAATTTGTGTTTGAGTCACACTGAGAGACCAAAAGTGAAAGTGAAGTCGTGTCCGTCCGACTCTTTGCGACCCCAGGGACTGTAGCCTATCAGGCTCCTCCATCCATGGGATTATCCAGGCAAGAGTGCTGGAGTGGATTGCCATTTCCTTCTCCAGGAGATCTTCCCGACCCAGGAATCGAACCCAGGTCTCCTGCATTGCAGGCGGATGCTTTACCATCTAAGCCACCAGGGAAGCCCATAGAGACCAAAGTATACCTGAAAAATTGGGATTATCTTGTGGAGCAGAGATTAGATTATTCTACCACTAGCAGACCCAGAAAAAGTGGAAGGAAGACACTGGAAAGCAGATTTATGTGAAGTAACAAGAAGACTTCCCAGGTGGCCCAGTGGTTAAGAACCTGCCTGCTGATGCAGAAGACATGGGTTCTATCCCTGGTCTGGGAAGATTCCACATGCCTTGGAGCAGCTAAGCCCATGCATTGCAACTACTGAAGCCTGTGTGCCTAGAGCCTGTGCTCCGCAACAAGAGAAGCCACCACAGTGAGAAGCCTGTGCTCCGCAACCAGAGAGTAGCCCCTGCCTGCCGCAACTACAGAAAGCCCGCGCGCAGCAACGAAGACCCAGCACAGTCAATAATAAAATAATAATAAAGAAGTTGCAAGCACTTTCCAGCTATCCCAGCTGTCTGACAGGAGTGTCAGCTTCTGCATGTGGTGCTGAGTTTCACACTGCTGGATGTATTCATGCAAAAGCTTGGCAAACAGTCTTCTGAGTTTCTTGCAATGGAAACCTAGTTCAGTGGCTCCAAAGACCCCTTCCAATTCTATTGTTTCTCTGCTCTAACTTCAGATATCTAAGATGGCATTTTATCTTCTTTGAGAATTTTTTCTTAGGATAATTACAGTTTTGGTTATACAGACTTTGATAACTGATTATCTGCTTTCTGAACCCATTTTAAGTCCTGTCAATGATTGTAGAATATAAATGAGAAATGGTAGAGCATATAGGTTGAGAGTTCATTTTTAGCATCAGATCTTTGGCCCAGTGATTCCAAAACTTACCAGCTGTGTCATTTAAGTCTGCAAGCTTTAGTCTCTCCAACTGTAAATGGAAGTAATCAAACCTCTTTTACAGTGTTATTGTGTTACATATGCTAAGTCACTTCAGTTGCGTCCGACTGTTTGTGACCCTATGGACTGTAGCCCACCTGGGATTCTCCAGGCAAGAATATTGGACTAGGTTGCCATGCCCTCCTCCAGATGTGTTACATACCATATTATTAATATTTATAAAATCCCTAGTATACCATCTGGGACATGATAAGGGCTCAAAACATGATTTTTTTTAATAAAAAATAATAACATAGAATTCAGAGGCCAGTGAAAAAATCATAATCATATCTCTACTCCCAGAATGCTTACCTTCTCTTGGTAGACAATTTACATTACTGTAAATGTAAGCTGATCACACACACAACATACAACCACCCCCCACAAAGGGCTTGATTAGTGGGTTGTTTATAACCCAAAGTTTACTTGGGTGACTTTACTGCCTTCTCCTCATGAAAAGAAATGTGGCAGTGAGGATGGGAAAGGAGGAGGGCAGCCACCAAAGATCTTTCTCATCATTTAATCATTTATCATGTCTCTCAGGGAAAAGATATGCAAAATCACCTGGCCAAGAGTAAATAGAACCTAAGCTCACTTCCATGTATACCTGGAATAAGCCACGAACTATGGGCTTCCCAAGTGGCTCAGACAGTAAAGAATCTGCCTGAAATGCAGGAGATCTACGTTCGATCCCTGGGTGGGGAAGATACACTGGAGAAGGAAATGGCAACCCACTCCAGCCTGGGGAATCCCATGGACAGAGGAGCCTGGTGGGCTACAGTCCATGGGCCCACAAAGAGTCGGACATGACTGAGCAACTTCCTTTTCTTTCTTTCTTTTGAAATTCTGGGCAACCTGCTGTAGCTTTTCAGAGACAAACTGATATAATAAGTCAGGCAAAAGTTTTTAATGCTGAGGAAGACTACTGCAACAGAGTTGAGTAACATGCTTAAGTTTAGGAACATGCTTTTATGTGTAGACATGTTTAAAAGTTGTTCATATACTATGTCTTTGTTTTCTTTTGTTTCTTCAGGCTGTAGAACTTTATATGTATAATTTATACAATAAACATATTTGTTCTGTTGGTGTAGATACATTTGAATTACTAGAAACCACAAAAAAAAGAGTATTTCCTAGGTACCACGTCTGATGCGTGATATGTCTCTAACAATTGGTTTATAAGTCACTGAGTTGTGTCTGACTCTTTTGTGACCCCATGGTCTGTAGCTCGCCAGGCTCCTCTGTCCATGAGATTTCCGAGGCAAGGATACTGGAGTGGGTTGCCATTTCCTTCTCCACAGGATCTTCCTGACCCAGGGATCAGACCTGTGTCTCCTGCACTGGCAGGGGAATTCTTTACCACTGAGCCACCAGGGAAACCCTAACAATTGGTAGAGAATAATATTTAACAAGGATTTGCTGTGTGTTAGGAGATGGAAATGTTAGTCACTCAGTCGTGTCCAACTTTTGCGACCCCATGGACTGTAGCCCTCAAGGCTCCTCTATCCATGGAATTCTTCAGGGAAGAATACTGGAGTGGGTTACATATCCTTCTTCAGGGGATCTTCCCAACCCAGGTATTGAACCTGGGTCTCCTGCATTGCAAGCAGATTCTTTACCATCTGAGCCACCGGGGAAGCCCCAGGAACTATTTCAGTACATTATGTGCATTGATTCATTTACTCTTCAAATCATTTATGAGCAAGGTGCTTTTATAATCCCCATTTTGTAGATGAGGAAGAATGCACAGGGAAGTTAAATAATTTGCCCTGAATCACACAGCTACAGTCAGAGACAGAATCTGAACCCAGCAATCTGGCTCCAGAGCCTACATGCTGATCACTATTTCTGGTTATCTGACTCTGACTGAGTCCCAGGGGAATCTCAGCCAAAGTAGATCAGACTTCAGAGGAGCAGCTAGACAGAGGACCACAGCTTCAGCCCTGGCTTTAGTCAGCATGCACTGACCGTGCCTCATAGCACCTCATGGATGGCTCTTGATAAATTGACTCTAGTGTGTATCTTTGGTCTCTCCAGCTGCAAGTCACAGTTGCTCATCTGTCAGTTACATTACTGACATGTTCATAAATGTCAGCCTCCGTTACTGTCCAGAGTTCTAGGCCTGCCTCTCTTCTTGGTTATAATGCACCGTAGCAATAGAGGCCCTGGGTCCAAGTCCTGTTTCCACAACTGATCACCTGTGTGACTTTGGCCAAGGGACTTACCTCCTAGAGCAGTCATACCTGTAGCCTGAAGCCGATACTTACTGATAGGATTTCGGAGGTTTAAGGTAGTAAATGTAAATTCCCTTTCCCCCAATTTCTAACATTTGAACTCTATATAATTTCTGATTCCTGAACTGTATTTGTTTCTTGCCACATATGTGTGGCACACACACAAAAAAACCCAGCAATTTAATTCTACCTTCAATATTATTTCTTGATATTAAAAGGTTAACATTCTTTGAGAATCATCCATTTTGAGTAAAGACATCCCATGATGCTAGAGTCTCTTCATGATGGACTAAAAGTCTGTTTTTAAAGCTCTGTTCAAATTTCCCTCTCAAATTGAGGGTGAGATGTATGGAGAGAGTAACGTGGAAACACGCATTATCATATGTAAAATAGATAGCCAATGGGAATTTGCTGTATGACTCAGGGAACTCAATCCAGGGCTCTGTAACAACCTAGAGGGGTGGGATGGGGAGGGAGGTGGGAGGGGACATGGGTAAACCTATGGCTGATTCATGTTGATGTTTGGTAAAAACCAACACAGTACTGTAAAGCAATTATCCTTCAATTAAAAATAGATAAATAAAAAATTTGCCTCTCAAATAAACTGATTTTTTTTTTTAAATTGCAGCAGAATACACAAAATATGGGCTTCCCAGGTGGCTCAGTGGTAGAGAACCCACCTGCCAATGCAGGAGACACAGGAGACACAGGTTTGATCCCTAGGTGGGGAAGATCCCCCTGGAGGAGGAAATGGCAACCCATTCAGTATTCTTGCCTGGAAAATCCCCTGGACAGAGGAGTCTGGCAGGCCACAGTCCATGGGGTCACAAAGAGTCCAACACAACTGAGTGGCTGAGTACACACACATAAAAGTCACCATCTTAGTCGTTTTAAAAATTTTATGTATTTTAATTGAGGATGATTGCTTTACAACGTTGTGTTGGTTTCTGCCATACAGCAACACGAATCTGCCATAGGTATACATACGTCCTCCCCTCTTGAACTTCCCTCCCACCTCCCACCCCTCTGGGTTGTCCAGAGCCGTGGGTTGAGCTCCCTGTGTCATACAGCAAATCCCCACTGGCTACCTATTTTGCAGATGGTGTGAATCCGTCCCACCCTTTCCTTCCCCAGCTGTGTCCACAAGTTCTCTGGCTGCCTTTCTACTGCTGCCCATCAGTGCCATTTTTCTAGACTCCGTATATATGCACCCATATACGATATTTGTTTTTCTCTTTTTGACTTACTTCACTCTGTGTAACAGGCTCTAGGTTCATCCACCTCACTAGAAAAACTGACTCAGATTCCTTCTTTTTCATGGCTGAGTAATATTCATCTTAGCCATTTCTAAGTGTGCAGTTCAGTAGTGTTAAAATAATTCACATTGCTGCACAATCCATCTCCAGAACTTTTTACCTTGTAAAACTGAAACTCTGCACGCATAAAAAACTTCTGGTTTTCCTCTCTTCCAGTCCCTGCCAGTTACCATTCTACTTTCTATCTCTGTGAACAGTCTACTCTAAATACATCCCATGAGTAACCATGGTGTGTTTGTCCTTTTTTTGACTGGCTTATTCCCCTTAGCATAATGTCCTTAACATGTTCATCCATGTTGTATCAGGGGTCAGAATTTCCTTCTTTTTTAAGACCAAATAATATTCCATTGTGTACACTTACCACATTTTGTTTGTTCATTTATTTGTCAATGAATACTTGCATTGCTTCCTCTTTTGACTATTGCGAATAATGTTGCTATGAAGATAGGCATAAAAATATTTCTTTGAGGACTATTTTCAATTCTTTGGGGTATATAACCAGAAATAGAATTACTGGTCATATGATCATTCTGTTTTTAAGTTTTTGAGAAACTGCCATGCTGTTTTCCATACCATTAATATTTTACATTCCCAGCAAGAGTTCACAAGGGTTCAGATTTCTCTACATTGTCACTAACATTTGTTTTTATTTTCTGGTTTTGTTGCTAGTAGCTGTCCTAATGAGTATGACTAGGATGGCTAATGAACCATCTCAGTGTGGTTTTGATTTTCATTTTCCTACTGATTAATGATGTTGAGCATCTTTTCATGTGTTTTGGGGCCATTTGTATATCTTCTTCAAAGAAATGTCTTCTCAAGTCCTTTGTTCATTTTTAAATCAGATTGTTTGGGTTTCTTTTTTTGTTGAGTTGTAGAAGTTCTTTATATATATTTTGATATTTGCTTCTTATCAGATATATGTTTTACAAATACTTTCTCCCACTCTCTGGATTGCCTTTGTGCTCTGTTGATTGTGCCCTTTGATCCAACGTCATTTTAATTTTAATGAAGTCTAGTTTACTTATTTTTTTATTTTGTTGCCTGTACTTTTGGTATCATCCTCATGTATATAAACTACCATTTTATGCATAGGACTAATAAGGCAAGAATCACTATCTCTTTAGGGACTGTCTGGGAATCTAAAACCTTTGGCTCAGACATTCCCAAGGGAGCCTTGTGAGTAAATACACACAGCAAACTCTGTTGCAGGAACACGACCAAGGCTACTAGGCATAAAATTGGAACCCCTTGTTTGTTTATTCACAGCCTGTGCGTGGAAGCCAGAGGGTCCTGAGATGCCAGGATCAGGCTTGAGAAGCGCCTGCAGTTCAGCCGTGCCTGCTGTCACAAGCGGAGCAGCCAGCTCGTGTGGAGGGTCATGTGTCAATGAGTAATCACTAAGAAAAGCAACTCTCTGAAGGGCTGATCAACACTTCAGGGTCAGGACGCATCACATGGACATGTAGATGCCTTGGCGTGTGTGCGCGCATTTTAAGTACCTATTCAGACCTGTCAAACATGATCAAGTGTCTTTAATTAAGTGCCTGGGCCAGTCTGTATGCACACATATGCAACTGTTCTTTTCTATCCACTGTAGCTTAATAAACACTCTCTATGAAATTTCATGTTAACTTATTTACCTAAGTAAATAAAATACACATTGAAAGAATTTTTCCTCTTTTGCCCACTCTTGAGATTCCATAAACATTTCTATATTTCATACACACAAAATTCTCACCAGCTATTTAGACAGCCAAAATAGGATCTAGAGGTGGGTGGACAGTCATTTAACTGTCAAATATCTCTAGTGAATTTTTTTTTTCTCTAGTGATTCTGAATGCTCGCCAGAGCATTTGAAACAGTGTAGTGTGTCTAGCACTACTTCTCTTAATTTTTAAACATGGGTGTATTTCAAGGGGAATTTAATCCATCTGGTTCGGATTCGCTTACTCTTAGCTCATCAAAGTGGGACTTTGTAATTGATGTTTGATGTCCAGAATGCCTTGTGGATTTTCAGGTCATTAGAAAGATTCCCCCCTGCCTGCCTGTCTGCCCCTCCACAGCCCTGGCCCTACTCAAGAAGTTATATTTTATTTACCTGACTTAGTTTTAAATGAGCAGAAATGAGTACTTGACCAAATGTCAGAGCTTTCAGCCCTCCATAGTCACAATTTTGGAGTGTGACAAAGTGAGAGCCCTGGGCTGGCAGGTTGCTGGGGGCTGTGCATGCACTGTGGGCCTGATCACTCAGGAGGCCAGACCACACACTCTGCACTGTCCCCTGGCTTGAGATCTGTGTCCACAATGGATGTCTCTAGACGCTGGGAGCGAGTTCTGAAACCTCTTTCATCCAGCACTCGCACACGATGCCACAGCCACCCCCACGCCCGTAGCACATGCAGACATAAACGGGCCCCCAGACAAGGTTTCTCATCATGCGTGCGTGCAGTCTCTTTAGGATGACTTCACAACAAGCTCTTGACTCAGTAAGCCCTGCTGTATCAGGAAAACAACATGCTCATGCCCTTCCAAATCCTACCAATAGGAAACTTAATACCATCTTCTCAAGGATTGGCCTCTCTCAAAGTCCTCCAAAGAAGATCCCAAAATGCTCAGCTCTCTCTCATGGTGGGGAGAAAATGCAGTCTACTGTGTCTAAAAAACAATGCAGAATTTTAGCACCAGAAGTGGCCTTGAAGATCATGTAGTCTTGATCGTCTCCCATAGCTGCAAAGGTAAACTGTGCATTTATTTCAGCATTTGCTGTTTCTTTTAAATATTATTGATGTATGGTCATGGCCTTAGTCAGCTTCTCCATTCAGCAGGCATTCAATAGATCTTTGCTGAGCACCTCCCTTATGTCAGTCACCTTGCTAGTCCCTGAGATTTTCAGAGGGCAAGTAAGCTTATCCCTGCAAGAGGTATGCATCCATTCCCTTCTCTATCACTGCTCTGTCCTTATAAGCCAACTAGTGATGTCAACTGAAAATAAGCAAAGGGTTTCCGAGGTTGCCAGTTTGTCTGAGATAACTTTGGAGAACTCGCTTTCATTTGTAAGGCTCCTATCAATAAATCTTGCCGATGTGATGGCCCTCTTGTCTTGATTTGTGAACTATATAGCTCTATTAGTTTTCCTACCTGACCAAGGCTCTCTGGATGGCATTTTGGATTTCCCAAGAAATAAATAAAACCTATATTGATCAATGTTTGTGGATTAACTCTATTCAGCTAACAAGTGAGCATCCTGCCAGCCAGCATAGAACCTCATACTACTGAGAACAGCAGAGAAACACCACAGAGAGAGAGAGGAGGCTGATGAAACACCTCTTAAAAAAAGGCTGACTAACAACAAAAAAAATTCTTTTTTCTTCCTTTTTTGTTTTAAAAAGGACTATATTTAAGCTTCTGAAAACTAAAGAGTCTGAACAGAAATAGTCAGTGCTTACTTACAAAAAAATAAAAATAAAAATGCACACGCAGGCAAAGCAGACAAGAGGTAAAGGGCCAAGTGAGCATTGGTCACAAGCCCTTCCTGCTTTCTCTTGAACAGTTTCCTTAGCTTAAAGTCATTTATCTTTTGCAGCATCGAAACCAAACATACGAACATTTGTATAAAGTCTGGCACTGAAAATATCACAGTGCAGCATCCCATCTCAACCTTCTGCATGTTGAATATTTTACTGGTGAATATGGAATTCTTAGACGTGAGAAGGTAGTAATCCAGGCAACTTTGCCTTTGTGATATTTACTTTTATCAGTTTACAGAAATGGAAAGCTTCTTTTTGAACTGACTTTTGCTAGCTTTTCCATTTCCCTTGACAACTGCATTTTACTATCATACCATAAAGGAAAAGTTTTCAGGCGACTGATTCATGTGGCAGTGAGGTCATCTGAAGTTTTAGGACCTTAAATAGGAATGGTGTTGTGAAAAGAATGAGCCTGGCTTGTACCAGGCGAGCTAAGAGCTTATCTTACCAGGACATGGAGTCCCCAGTGGGTGGAGGAGATGGCCCGGCTGCCTTTCTTTCCTTCTCCATTAGAGTTAAGCAGATGTGGTTAGTCACTGTGTAAGGGAGAGGGTGGAAATGTAAGTATTCAAGCTTGTGTGTGTTGCCAGGTCTCAGTCAGCCAGGCAGTCGTTTCTCTGGAGCCTAAAGTAGGCACTAAATTTCACCCTCACCCACCAAATGGGCAC
Source organism: Bos javanicus (assembly GCF_032452875.1). Lineage (NCBI taxonomy): Eukaryota > Metazoa > Chordata > Mammalia > Artiodactyla > Bovidae > Bos > Bos javanicus. Next base: position 25,753,739 of record NC_083876.1, on the reverse strand, counting down.
ACTTGCCCCTTAATCTGTCTTCCTGCAGGAGGGCTCCCCTGGCACCATCCCGCCTGAACTTGGGGCCAGCCTTTCCCTGGAGCCCCTTCTTGTGAATTACAGCCTGCAGCCTGGGGGCTGAATAGAAAACAGCCTCCAGAAACTCAACTGGAAGGGCTGACCGGAATTCAGCCTAATGTGGAGAATGGCAGGAAAGCTTCTATTATTCTACTTCATTCTATCTGCTGGGAGGCAGCGCGGCGCCTGGAGTCTGACTGAGCTTAACTCATTTCCCTGGATTTCCGAGTCACAGCCACCATGCCTACTAAAGCCAAATATCTCACTCCCGGGGCTCACTCCACTTCCTGATATAGGATGCACTTGCCTGTCTCCTGGTGACCTAAAACACTAATAAAGGAGTCATAATATGACCTAGACAAGACCTGGAAGCCAACCAGAATGCAAATGATTGACGGGAGTGCTTCCAGTTATCTGCTGTTTGTTCTGACTCTTTGGCGTGGTTCTTTTTATTAGGATTGTGGGAGTAGGAAGCTTAAAAATACATACAGGCATTACTCTCCACATTGGTGAAGGTTAATCCTAAGGTGTGGCAAAAGAAACTCTGTGTTACAGATTGGAAACCCACAGACACCAGCTACAATTTTTGCTGCCCCTTCCTTCCCCTGGCTTTCTGCAAGGATGGCCATGGCACTTTGGAAACAATTCTTAAATGTGACTTTTGTCCAATTCTGGGTACAGGGTTAAAGGAGCAACTTCCTTTGTTGATTTATTTTCCTCACTGATTGTTCTGATGATCTCTGCTTGCTATTTCTCAAATGTTATTAAAGTGATTAGCATTTCTGCAGAAAGGTCATGAATTCACTGTCCTATTCTTTCTTTTTTTTATCTTTTTAATACCAATCTTAATCTTTTATTCCAAAATAAGATAAATATTTGATATAATGGAGATCCATGGTTAAAATAACCACTTGAGTTATGAATCAGGACTAGGGAAATTTTTTTGGAGTCATTTCTTAGGTTTGCTGATTACCATGTTTCAGTATCTTTAACCTCAAATTCCTCTTTTTTTTAGAGGAAGGCTTTTTATATATCCATTGTTCCTTTCCCTTCTTCTTAATATATTTAGATTCAAAAGCTCATCTTATATCTAGCTAGACAGAGAGGTAGGCTGCCCAAATGTTAGTTGCCTGTCTGTACTTGAAAAGTATCCACTGAAGTCAGCTTGCAAGGAGTTCTTGTAAAACCCACACTGGAAGTTTCAGTCTGCCATCCTCAGAGACCAATGTCCTAAGGTGATCTATCATAGCAATGCTTGAGAATGGTCATCCTTCCTGTGGGAGTAAAATCAAATGGAGTCAGGTTCCTCCACCCAGGGTACCAGAGTCAGACTGGACTGGCACATTATCCTCAATGACAACAGTCCCAGCAGGCAAAGGTATGCTATGGAATACATTTTAATGTATTCCCTTTAATACTTACATTTCTAGGTTAAAGAATCCCTCTACTTTTTAACATCTATTCTATTAGATTTAGATTTAACTAGTACTTCTGAGTTTCTACTATGTGCTGGGCATTGTGTTAAAGTCTTTCTCATATGATAATAAAGTGAAAGTGAAGTCTCTCAGCTGTGTCCGACTCTTTGCGACCCCATGGACTGTAGCCTACCAGGCTCCTCCCTCCATGGGATTCTCCAGGCAAGAGTACTGGAGTGAGTTGCCATTTCCTTCTCCAATGATGATAATAATAATGCCTGATATTTATTATTATTATATTTATTGTCTAATATTTATCTGCCAGGCACTGTTGAAATACTTTTTGTGAATTAATTCATTTAATTCTTGCATCAATCCTATGAGAAGTTTCATCTCATTTACCAAGAAAAATTTCATGGATTTACATTGTGATTCTTACTATATAGATGATAATTCTAGGGTTCAGAGAATTTTGAGCACCTTGTTCAAGGCCAAGGATCAAGAACCAAGATTCATACCTAGAACTTTATCTGTGTAGAGCATCTTCCACCCTTCTTGGCTGTATTGCATAAGTCATAGAAAACTAATTTTAGTTCTGTTGGATGTTGCTTCATCTAACTAATTCTTAGAGCTGGGTTGTTTCTAACATGTTATACAGATTTTTTAAAGTAAATTTCTGAATTATTTTTCTATTGGTCTGTTGTCAATTGATACTAACACATGGAGAAGTTAACCTGATACAGTATCTGAACACAATATAACTCTAGAAGAGCAGATCCAACTATCAGATACCATGGTATAAACATACTTTAATGCTCATCAACTACAGGTTGCAAATTCCATGTTCTACACAAATAATTAATGCCAAACTATAGTTGGTACATCTGGAACTTACTTTAATTCATTTGCTGTGTTTGGTTACTCACACTTTGGTTGTAAAAGTATTGTAACACATTAGTGATCGTCTATTGAACAGAAATTCTCTATAAAATAATCTGTAGAGAAGCCAAAATGAAGTCATTAAAATTATTTAAATATGCTCAAGTTCAAAGGGCTTTTCCTTTCCTTTATTTTAATATTTTGTTTTTTCTTTGGCCATGCCCCAAGGCATATGGGATCTTAGTCCCCCAACCAGGGATCGAACCCACACCCCCTGCACTGAAAGCTGAAGTCTTAACCACTGGACTGCCAGGGAAGTCCCTTTCCTTTCCTTTAAATTCATGCCCATTTCCTTAATCCTTTTTTTTAAACGTTAATTTTCCACACTTTTAATTACTTTTGAAAACCCTCCACGTCTTCTGTTTCTCTCAAGTTACGAAGCCCAGAAATGGACACTTACCAAAACTGAGTAAGACATGGAGACAATTTAATAAAGATTCCTACCTTCCCTTCTTCTATTCTAATTTCCACATATTATTCTCAAAAAGCACTTTAACACATTGCCTCTTTAGCACAAAAGATAATCTCCAGATTTTATTTATGTCTCTCTCTCTTTTTTTTTTTTTTGCATACCAGATTAAAATTGACAAATGCATGGTCTGGTTTTCTTAAATTAACCACTTTGCCTTTTCCCCTTAATCTCAGACCTAGGTGGGCTTGGGTTTTTGCCTGTCCCTCACTTTGGAGGCATCTGAATCCTTTGTGTTCACTCTTTTCCTATGTCTAAGATTTTAAACACAACGCCAGGATCATAACCTGTAGAATAAGCTGTCTCCCCAGGATACCACAGTGACTTGGTAATAATGCCCCTCTCTGGGTATGTTGTAGCTCAGTCCACAAGTGTAGCTGGTGCAAAATTTCATATAAAAATATCATCTGCTAATCACTGGGCCAGTTGTTTTCTAAAGCAACAAGCTCCTAACATAAATATGTCATTTGCATGTGGGAAAACTGGGCTGGATAAGTTGATTTCTTCAGTGACATAACCAGCCCTGCCTCAACTCTGCTTTATCTAGAGGGAGGAAAGCAGAGATACATAAACAACACAGGGTTCCCACCGCTCGGGTGGGAGGTGGGGGTGGAGTCAGACAGCCTGGGGTCCTTGGTTTTAATCGGGGCTTCTCTCCACTGCAGACAGGGACAATCACCCCTGAATCCCACAGAGTTGTCTTCTTCCAAGCGGCTGATTCAGACAGAGTCTAGTCTTGTTTATCTTTTCGTTTTTTAAAATATGCATCCACAAAAAGGCCCTAAGGTCTCTTGTAAAAATGTCACTGAGATATTTCCTAGTGATTTCTCACTAGCTATTTTCCCCTGAAATAGATATTTTCACCAGCATTTCGTCAGATATTAATGGAAATGCTGAGCTAAATTTTCAGCCATCCTGATATGCATTGATAATTAAAAAACTGACTTCCACTTCTGGTTTTATAAATCTCTATTTCTGCTCTTGGTTATATGAATTATAATAATGAGGGACTACTAAACCATGATAAAGTACAACAATTTTTTCAATTTTGGCATAAAGATTATTCCAAGGATAGAGTTCTTATGGATTTCTGATCATTTATACATAATGAAATAAAAATATCCTTTTAGATTTTTCAAAAATATTATTTAAGCCAAGATGGGATTTATCATTTTTAGTTTTTATACTTGCTTGATTTTTGTTGCATTTTTTTCAGACTGTGGTTCATGACAGGGCAAAGTTTTTACAAGTAGGGAGAGGGTTTGATTACATTTGATGTTCTCTAAAGCGTATTAATCTTGGGAATAAGAATTGTATATTTTCCCAGAAAAAGATATAAGATGTTTGATCCAAGAGAAGCTTCAGGGATTATTAAATCAGTATTGCTCAAAGGAGCTCTAGGGGTTCCTCAGACACTCCTGAAGAGCAGGGGGAAAGAAATCAGTTCAGGTTGGGCTGGGTGGAGACAACTAGTGGAGTCTCCAGACACTGAACCAGGGCAGCTCCACTTTTAATTTGATTTACACACTGGACTTCTGTGTGAGGTTTCATTTGAAAAGGCTACATCTGCTACAGGAATATTAATAATATTACTAACAGTAAGAAAGCCTTGAAATCCAATAGACAAATGCCTAAATGTTATAAGTGAGGAAACTGAAGTTGGGAGAGAATAAATGATTTGTTCAAAACAATGCAGCTAGTAAAAAGTTAGCTGGATTAATGATTCTTAAAAATTAAAAGGCGCAGATGTAGAGAACAGACTTGCAGAAGGAGTGGGTGGGACAAATGGAGAGAGTAGCATGGAAACATGTAAACATTACCACAGGTAAAATAGACAGCCAGTGGGAAGTTACTGTATAACAGGGAGCTCAGCCCGGTGCTCCCTGACAGCCTAGAGCGGTGGGGTGGGAGGGGCAGGAGGGAAGTTCTAGACGGGGGTAATATACGTACACTTATGGCTGATACACAGGGTCTTCCCTGGTGGCTCAGAGGTTAAAGCATCTGCCTGCAATGCAGGAGACCTGGGTTTGATCCCTGAGTCAGGAAGATCCCCTGGAGAAGGAAATGGCAACCCACTCCAGTATTCTTGCCTGGAGAATCCTATGGACGGTGGAGCCTGGTAGGCTACAGTCCACGAGGTTGCAGAGAGTTGGACACGACTGACTTTCACTTTCACTTTCATGGCTGATTCATGTTGTACAGCAGAAACCTACATAACATTCTAAAGCAACTAATCTCCAATTTGAAAGAAATTTTAAAAACTTAAAAGGCTATGTTCAATTTAATCAACATTTATCAAAGCCCTACTAAGTGTAAGATACTATGCTAGGCCTCCAAGGAATAAAGAAAATAGCATATAGCCCTAGTATAGAAACCTAGTACAAGATTCTTTAGCATCTTGTCCTAAAGTTAGATCATCCCATCTAACGTCTTTGTTTTAGAGTTAGAAGCTTGCTCAAAGCCACACTGCAATTAAATGGCAGAATCAGGACATGAGTCTTACTTTTAAAATCTTCGTTACAATGCACTTCCCACTGTACCATCATGCTGTCAAATTTGGTTCATGAACACTGAGTGTCTCAGGAAAATCCTCCACTTGAAAAACCCAACTGAACATTCGCATTTTAAAAGTTCTGAAAAGTCCTAGAGTAAAGAACTGTGCTTAGCTATGGTTCCAAAACTTAGGCCTTAGAATACTACTCATGCCTTACACATCTATGTCCCAAAGAACACACTTGAGAGATTCTGCACTATAACTTCTCCTCTAGACTTTACTAGATATGATACTGAACTCTAGTAGGACCTTTTTTAAAAAACCACATTTCCATGGTTTATATATAAATAGGGCTTGAGCAATGTACTCTCAGTGATGTGTTAGACCAGATGGATTATTTACAAATACATATTGTGTTTGAATGTCACAGAAAATATTATATACATATGTCCAAATAAGTGTGAATCAAATGCAATATACAAAATGCTAACAATGTATTGTTTCAGCCTTAATATCAGTTTATATCTGCTCCTATCTACCATGAGAGGTTCAAGGCTATCTATTTGCTTCCTAAGTTTAATGTATGCATTTTAAGTCACCAGAAATATTGAATTAATTTTAGTAAGATAAGAATTGGTGAATAACTTGTTGCCCAGTGTTTAGAGATAAAGTTACTGTCATGCAAAGTGAAGACCCATTTGTTTTTTCATATAAAATACATGTATCTTGGTGCATTTGACTTTGGTCAGACCGCAAAATATAGAAAAGGAATAAATAGTAAAATTTCTCCAAAAAATATTACTCAAGGTACACCAAACCAAGGTAATACTGTAAGCCTTGGGAGCGAACCTGTTCTTGCAAGATTTGCAGACCAATTTTTCAAGATCAAAAGTGTTTCTATAAGCACACAAAATCTTGGACCTTTTCCCAGACTAAACCTCCAACACTTCTGAGGTTGGCCCATCACTAATATTTACAATATTTTGACATTTCATAGGATGGACTCCATAGGCCTTTATGACAGGCAGGCTTCCGACTGTGACAGAGTGCTGAAATGGTTTGTGGTGTGTGAAAGGCGGTCAGACAGCACTGGCATTTTGCAACAGGAAGGAAATGATTTGTAGGTACCACCAGCTTGTTGTATCTTGTCGGCTTTGTTAGATGAGAAGCATCACTGGGCACCCATTAGTATAGGGAGGGCCATGCTGCTCACCTGAGAAGCACTCCTTGCCAAGTGACTTGAGGCCTGTGTTTAGCTGATGTTCTTTCCTGTAGCATTATAGAAAACTTTTAGAAACAGGACCTCTAGTGTGCTAATTCTCTTAACTCCTTTATTTTAATTTGAAAAAAAAAATTTTTTTTTTCTTTTTGGCCACACCACGCAGCATGCTGAATTTTCCAACCAGGGATCAATCCCACGCCCCTGCAGTGGAAGCCTAGAATCTCAACCACTGGGCCACCAGGGAAGTCCTCTTAACCCTTTCAAATAAGATTGAGCATAGCAACTTACACTTAGTAGGGCTTTAATAATAAGAGTTTTCAACAAATCCATGCATTTACCAAGTTGGAACATGTAAGATAAAATAAATCCTGTACTCTCTGATGACATATACCTCTAAGGACCTACTTATCCACTGTGATTTATTTCTTTTCCATTTTGAAAAGTGAAAGTGTTAGTTGCTCAGTCGTGTCCGACTCTGTGACCCCCAAGGACTGTAGCCTACCAGGTTCCTCTATCCATGGGATTTCCCAGGCAAGAACACTGGAGGGGGTTGCCATTTCCTTCTCCAGGGAATCCCCCCAACCCAGGGATTAAATCGCAATCCACTGCAATGCAAGCAGATTCCTTACCACCTGAGCCACCAGGGAAGCCATGGTCATTCCTAATAATGCTTCTAAAGAATTGCATGATTATTGTACCTTCATTGCCAATAGCAGCAGTAGAATAAAGCCACAGGTGCTCTCTTACCTGCTAAATTAGGATTCTCCTCCATAATCATCGTTTTTACTTTGCTGCTTTTAAGAGGTCCATTTCCCTTAGATGACGAGGGTCCACACTTGCAATATGTATGCTCAAGGTTCTCCAATCTCAATAGATTTCATGTGTGACCAGGTAGGAGACACTGTTAGAAAAAACGAAATGTATGAGATGTGAGTCCTGCTCTCAGAGAGTTCGGTCTCATTGTGGAATCAAGAAAAACACAAATACAGGCAGTAGCACTTGTCAGTGACATTTGAAGGTGCTGCTCTAGAAGCAGGGATTCAGATACTTATCTTGACAACAAAGAGGTTGACAATTGCATGTGTTCATCTATTCTTTAGGGAATGGGGATATAAATGAGACTATCTCATTCATCAGGCTTCCCTGGTGGCTCAGATGGTGAAGAATCCACCTGCAGTGCAGGAGACCTGGGTTCGATCCCTGGGTTGGGAAGATCTCCTGGAGAAGAAAATGGTAACCCACTCCAGTATTCTTGCGTGGAAAATCCCATGGACAGAGGAGCCTGGTGAGCTACGGTTCATGGGGTCGCAAGAGTCAGGCACGACTTAGCAACTAAACAATAATAACTATCTCATTCATCACATGATTTAAAGCCAAAAATCAAGACTGCCATTCTTCCAGAGCCACGGGTGTTTTCTCCTCCATCATCCCCAGGAGTGTCCAAGGCTTTACTCCTTTCTTGTCCTACCCTGACTCAGCCTAAGTCTTTATGGGAATTCGATCTATCACTGTCAGAGCTCCACAGTGGGATTAGAAAGAAGCCGATCTAACAGGAGAGAAGTGAGCACACCCGTAGTGATAACCCCAACTTGGGGTTCTCTTTTTCTAACTGGTCACCATGTCTATCCACATACGTGATAATTTAGAACTTGTGGTCTTGTGACATGGGCTTAGATTATTTGCAAGGCAGTTCCCAGGCAACCTGGGGACTGTACTCAGCAGTGAAACGTTTAAGGTGGCAAGCAGATGGTGCCTGTCCAGGAGTCCAGCCCTATTAGAATATGTCCTGTGAGGCAAGCCTGCCAGTTGAAGGGAATAATTATAAGAAGCTGTCTAACTGCCTGGCAATAGAAACTTAACCCAAGTGTTTTCAGGTAACTGCCAGCCCTGGGCCTGGCCCCCTTCCATAGGCCCCACAGCACACGGCCCTGTGTGAAGTGGGTGTTTTACAGCAAGTTACAGCAACGCAGCTGTTTGCACTAGAACTTAACCCAGGTATGCCAGACAGCTGTGCCAAAGCACGTCTTACTGTTTCATTAATTCAAAAGCAACTCACATTTAAAAAAAAGCAAAACAAAACTGTGTGACCCTGACTGCTGGCTTCAGTTCTTTGTCAAGAACTGGTTATTTAATTCAATTTCATAAAATGTTTCTGTGTACCCAAAATGTGTTTCAGGCTTCCCTGGTAGCTCAGATAGTAAAGAATCTGACTGCAATGCAGGAGACCCAGGTTCAATTCCTGGGTTAGAAAGATCCCTTGGAGGAGGAAATGAAAAACCCACTCCAGTATTCTTGCCTGGAGTATTCCACGGACAGAGGAGCCTGGCAAGCTACAGTCCACAGGGTCACAAAGAGTCAGACATGACTGAGCAATTAACTACACACACACACACATACACACACAATATGTGTTTGATACCTGAAAATAAAGAAGGTACAGGCCCTGATCCAAAGACAAAAACATCATCGCAACTGGTAAGCAACATCCTATCTAGTCGTAATAAACACACATACATTACAATTCAATGATATGTGCAAAAACAGAAATAAACATGAACTAAGTGGTGAAACAGAAGAAAGAATGGTTACTTCACACCACTCCAGATAGTAAAAAATGGCTTCCCAAAGGTGATGCTATTTGAACTGAAATTTGTAGTATAAATGGAAATTCTCTAGGCAGATGAGAAAGGGAAAAGGTCTAACAAACAGAGGGACTATAATGAACCAGAGTATGAAAAGCAAAAATACAGTGGGAGAAAAATAAGTAGATTAGATTTATGGAGGGTAACTCTTGAACAAATGAGCCAGGGTGAGTAAGTCATGTTGATAAAGCCTGGGGTGTCATGCTTGGAACTGTAACTCATACAGTGCCCATGGGGAGATTTAAAGGGTGTTTCCCAGGGTATGACATGAGTCTGGCAGCCCCTGCTGGAGGTCCATAAGAGAAGGAGACTCAAGGCTGCTAAGAGGCTACTACAACAGTCCAGGCATTCTTTGCCATGATGATACTGAAAGTGTTAGTTGCTCATTCATGTCTGACTCTTAACGACCCCATGGACTATAGCCCACCAGGCTCCTCTGTCCATGGGATTCTCCAGGCAAGAATACTGGAGTGGGTAGCCATTCCCTTTTCCAGGGGATCTTTCTGACCCGGGGATCAAACCCAGGTCTCCTGCATTGCAGGTGAATTCTTTACTATCTGAGCCACCAAGAATTCTCCTGGATGGGCTCAAAGAGACTGCAAATTTCCCCTTTCCTTCTGCAGCTGGACTTTGGGGCTTGTTGTACACAGATTTGTTGATGTGTAAAAAAGAAACCGTCATGGTTAGAAAGAATGGAAGAATACTAAAATGATAGAATTATAGAACATTCAAACTGAAAACTATCCAAAGAGGTCCATTCCAACGCCCTCATTTACCTACAGGTGAGTTGGCTAATTAATCGTGAATTCCAGCCTGGCAGCCAGGTCCCTCGCCAGTGAAAAGCTGGTTGTTTTGTGGGGTATTGTTATGGGTTGAATTATGTACCACAAACAAGAGATATTGAAGAAGTCTGAAGCCCTCAGTAACTATGAATGTGACCTTTTTCAGAAATAGCATCTTTGCAGTATAATCAAGGTGAACTCACTAGCTCCTGCTGCTTCTAAGTCGCTTCAGTCATGTCCAACTCTGTACAACTCCATAGACGGCAGCCCATCAGGCTCCCCTGTCCCCGGGATTCTCCGGGCAAGAACACTGGAGTGGGTTGCCATTTCCTTCTCCAATGCATGAAAGTGAAAAGTGAAAATGAAGTCGCTCAGTCGTGTTCAACTCTTAGCGACCCCATGGACTGCAGCCTACCAGGCTCCTCCGCCCATAGGATTTTCCAGGCAAGAGTACTGGAGTGGGGTGCCATTGCCTTCTCTGGAACTCACTAGAATGGGCCCTGATCCAATAGGACCAGTAGCCTTTTAAGAAGGAGAATGCCATGGGAAGATGAGACATGGGAGAATGTCACGGGAAGATGGAAACAGAGACAGGAGCTACTCAGCTGCAAGCCCAGGAAGGCCAAGGATTGTGGCCACTACCAGAAGTCAGAAAGAGACAAGACTCCACCCAGAATCTCAGAGGGAGCACGGCCCGGCCAACACCTTGATTTCAAACTTTAGGGCTTAACAACTAAGAGTAAACTTCTGCTATTTTAATGTACCTATTACAGTAGCTTAAAACAGCCCTAGGTACCAAAGGGAAAGGGGAGTGGAATTAATTAGGAGTTTGGGCTTAACATGTACATACTACTGTGTATAAAATAGATAGCCAACAAGGACCTACTGTATAGCAGAGGGAACTCCACTTAATATCTTATAGCAACCTATAGTGTAAAAGAATCTTAAATTTGCATATATTTATATATATATATATATATGTTTAGCTGAATCACTTCTATATATACACCTGAAACTAACATAACAATAAAAAATTTTAAAAACAGCCCTAGGAAACTAGGTAACCCTATGAAACTAATTCAGATACTGCCAACATTTGAATGTTGTGCTCGTGTGTGTGGGTAAACTTAAATAACTTCAAAGATAATGCATAATGCAGAGCTACCTTAAAAAAAAAAAGCTGACTATAAATTTTACACATTGTAAATCAATTTGGTTTGACAGTAAATCTCATTATCACAGTTTTCACAGAATGAAAAGATTTTAGAAAGTAAAAGCTGGGTATACTTTATAAAGCATCTCCATCCATTATCTCATGTAATCCTCATACCAGTTCTGGAAGGTGGTAATCATGGAGAAAAACCACTGATTGTTCCAAAGTTACCCTGTGATGGAATGAAAATCAAATGCCGTGCTGTTGCCTTCATTCTGCCCCAGTGGTGACTCTAACGGCTTACGTCTGCTGAGAATCACTCAGGATAAACTGAGGTTACAGACAAGGAAGATCTCTGCCTTGCAATTGCTTATTGGATGTATTCAAGAAGAGTGAACTTGAGGTACTAGTGCAAGTGAAATGACATGTTGTTACATCTCCTCCCTAGCTGTCTCTCCCAAGTCTGAAAAAATAAGCTTTCTTTATATAAAAAGGGATATTTATAGCCTTGGAAACCAGAACCAACTCAGCTTCTCTTAGACAAGCGGGGGTCTTCTCTTGCTTCACCCATCATCCTATAATTTACTATCTCCCTTATTACTGTGGGACTTTTATGGCTGCTAAGAAAAATCATGCCTTAGGAAAGTGACACAATTCAGTTTTTGTTGTTGTTGATTTGGAGTTTTTATTTTTACTTTATTTTTTAGGCACTAAAAAGCTCATGTAGGTAGTTGCAGGGAGACAAATAGTTGACTAACAATTAAACAGAGGAGGAGGAATTGGCTTCTTGAAATAGTGTGATGTATGGCCCCAAACGCCATTTATCAGAAATTGGCTAATGGTATTATGTTAGTTACAGCTGTGCCATGCATGGAAGGAGGAAGGAGAGGGGAGAGGAGGAAGAGGAAGGAAGCCTCTCGATTTGCACAGATCAATCAATAAATGTCAGTGGTTCCTTGTAGAGATCAATAAATGACAGTGGTTTCTACTAGCAATCTTATGGAACTTTATTAAAGAAGCAAGAGAGTAACATCCAGTCTCAATCAGGAGGAGTCCTTGGCACCGCAGCAGTGAGGCATGACATTTCTAAGAGTTAACAAAGCTTAGGGTCATTCTCTATCTGTTTTATCTCCTTTAAGTACTTAAAAGTCAAGGATAGTGGCTCAAAGGAGACCCTCAGCCTTTCATCTTTCTGACTGGGCTGAAGGCAAATTCATGACCAAACCTCCACCTAGGTCATAAATGTACGTCATGTTTGGTCTCAAGACAGACACCAGAAACAGAGCAAATAAAGTCTGTCTCTCCATCTGCATTAAAGACCTTCTCCATTAGAGCTATGACTCTGAGTGTGTGGAAGAGTTCTCCAGACTAAGGATGTTTGCCCAGTGATGAAGAGTTTGAGTTGTTGCTTTTAAAGTACTGACCCATGGTCACATAGCCTTTTCCACCCTTCATCCACCCATGCATGCATGCATGCTAAGTCACTTCAGTCGTGTCCAGCTTATTGTGACCCTATGGACTGTAGCCCACCAGGCTCCTCATCTACTCGTACCCTTAAATAAAATTCAGGTCATATATTATAATATAATCCAGAGGATATCCAAATTCTTGACTGGTATGTCATAAAACATCCATTATTTTAAATAAAGAAGTCACGAGTTACATGTTAGGTTTTCTTTTTCCTTTCTTTTTTTTTTTTTTTGAGGGTGTGTGTGTTGTGTGTGTGTAAAGTCGCTTCAGTGGTGTCCAACTCTTTGCAACCCTATGGGCTGTAGCTTGCCAGGCTCCTCTGTCCATGGGATTCTCCAGGCAAGAATTCTGGGGTGGGTAGCCATTCCCTTTTCCAAAGGATTTTCCCGACCCAGGTATTAAACCTGCATCTCTTATGTCTTGGGCATTGTCAAGCAGGTTCTTTACTACTGACCAATTTTTTTTTTTTTTTGGTAAAAGGACTTGGATTTACCCTGTGGCTTTTAAAGTAAAAATTGCTTAATCTTGCAAATGTTCAGTATCGTCACATACTTGCAAATGTTTACAAAGATTTTATTCAGAAGTTCCAAAGAAGGCTGAGGAGCGTTTCATTTGGATAATTGAGACTCAACAGCTAAAGTCAACAGATTTAACGCAGACAGATTTTTGTGGCTTTCAGAATTAAAACACCAGGACCCCCAATCACATCTTTACATCTGTCCCCACATTTGCTGAGCGCTTAGCCAACCCCAAGGCTGTGAAGGGCCGTCCTGGAATAGGAGCCCCCAGCCAACTCAGGGCACCACACACAGCTTTTGACTTTTCGCCCGTTAGTCAGTTACTCTGCCCAGATTTCCAGGAGAAGGACAAGCCTGCCCAATCCCCCACTGCCCCCAGAGCTGCGGATGACCTCCCAGAAGCACAGAGGAGCTCTCGGGGGCAGCTGCTGTGAGGTCTGAGACTCCCCCCAGCACTGAAGCGGTTAACTTGGAGGAAGACCCAGAGAAAGAAAAACAGACAGGACTGCCTTGTGCTGGGAGGAGGACTAGAAAACGAGGCTGTTGCTGTTGTTTTCATTGTGTGCACTCTAATCAGGGAGAGTAAGAACAATGATGCATGTGATGCTGATTTTGGAACGCGTCCATGCAGCTTTTCCCAGGCTAGACAGCCTTGGGAACCACTGATAGAGTGGCACACCAGGAGCGCAGCCTCAATCACCAAGCCCAGGGCAGGGCAGCCTTTTCTGTGGATAAAATATGTGAGGGATGACAAGAATCTTCCCAGCATGGGAAGTGGTGGTAACAAAAAAATACACAACGCGGGGGGGCGGGGCGGGGTGCGGTGGGGGGAATCTGTAAGGGTTTTGCAAATCCCAGCCCAGGCCACGGGGGACGTGTTATTTGAAAGATAGGAGAACTTCTCCTTCTGCCCACCCTACCCATTTTACTTTTTTGTTTGTTTGTTTCCCTCTTTGCATTCAACCGGCCCTCCCTTTTCTTCCCCGCTCCCCTCCCCCCAAAGCCCCTCCACCACACTTTGAAGCCGAGATGAAAGCCCTGTGTTGTGGCTGCAGGCCCCAGTCAAGCCGGGGGACCGCTGAAGTGTGCTTTAGTTTAAGACGCTGTATTTTTCTCCCAAGGAAAAGGGGGAAAAATCAGCTTGAAACAATACGTCGCCTTTTGCTGGAGAGCATCCTTTATGTATCTAAGGTTCAAACATGGTCCTAATTTTTCAAAGCTTTTGTCTCCAAGGATAAGAAAGAGCTTAAAATGTGGTATCCTCTCTCAAAGTGAATGCCTATAACTCGGAGGGCTTGGGAGTGCAAGTGTTTAATAAAATAGAACAAGAGAGAGGCAAAAATCAGCCACATGCGCTCTTTGGTATTGACACAGCAGCAGGTCACAACTTTCTCAACTTTTTTTGACACCGCTCACTTAGTTTGAAATAGCACATCCAAGCTTCGAGGTACTAAGTGATTCTGAAGGAATGACTTCCATACATTTGCTTAGATATTTGGCTACCAGGTTTAGCAAATAAAACTTCAGGACACCCAGCTAAACCTGAATTTCAGGTAAAGAATGATAAATCTTCAGTGTAAGTATGTGCCAGGCAATATTTGGGATAAACATATGCTAAAGATGTACTTGCTATTTATCTGAAATTCAAATTTAACTAAATGCCCTATAATATGTCTGGCCACTCTAGTAGTTAGGATAGATTTTAAATCAACTTATCTTTTGCAAAAATTTATGTGAAAACATTTGTAAAGACTTTTTATAACATGAATTTATTTGCGATTCATCAAATTTGAACATAGGAATATTCAACATATTGTTTCCGAAACACAGACTATCTGTAGTAAGGCCCTTTTGTACCCCTGTCAACTCATCCCTTAAACATAACACACATATATAGAACTACACACACACCTGACCCCCCACATGAATATCCCACAGGGATTTTAAAAGGATTCTATGTATATATTTTTCTTCCATCAAAGAAAGGGCTGGTTAATGTGTTGCCTCGAGCAATAGGTCAATATTTATAATCAACTCCTACCATGGAAAGTGCATATGGCTCCCACTTGGCCATTCTTAAAACTGCGGCTGCTTTGTCAAAGAGCAATAGCTCATGCAATCTAAATGAACCATAATTATTTTTGGTTAAAAAATTTTCCCTAATATATCTACTTAATGCCCTGAAACCTGGTTTTATTATTTTATGTTTACTTAAAATAAATGTGCTTATAGACACAAAATCAACATGAAGGAGCCATCTGGAAAGCTCAGCTGATTTGATTCTGGGTGTCGTGTCTGCAAATCTCTCATGTACACTCTTGTTCGTGTGAACTTGGGTTCACTTGAACTTGGACAAAGTTGAAGGCCTGGTATTTTTGCTCCTCACAGCTGCCAATCATGGGGACTGAAGAAGGGGCTAAAAGAAAAACTAAGACTAAAGGAGATTTCTGAGCGATCTTTGAACTCTCAGTGTGCATGAAATTCAGACACTGCTTAATAAGTGGTGAAGGCTGCATATAATCCCGTAGTTGGAAGATTGTTGAGTATCATCTGAAGAGTCATGTCTCCCTTGGACTACTGCTTTCCTCCCTACCAATACTATTTTTTTGATTAGGCAAAATATTACTTTGTCATAAAAGTGATGATTAATCAAAATTTCAGTGTAAGTTCCCTGATGCTTCCTCTTTCACTGGTACTAGGAAAGGAATTATTAGAAAATTTCCTGAACATCAGTATACTGTTCAGGAAAGCTAACAGGATTTCAGCTTAAAGATTGACTTGAACTTGGATGTTTCTACACAAAGCTAGATAGATAATATTACATGATCTTAAATCATACAATTTTCTAAATGTAGTCAAGAAAACCTCCTTAACTGAATTAAAAAATTCACTTTGGAAAAAAAAAAAAAATGGAGGATAGATATATTCACCTCCTCATCCCACTATTCAAATACTATCTATACTCATCCCCATCTCCACCTCAATGCTTATACAAAATGATAGCATGTTTACCTAATTAATCTATGCACGTGTTTAGCTGGTGAAGTAGCATGATGACTGACTCTGGAGAATTCTGTCTACTTTCAGTTCTGATGCTAATAACTATATAATTTGGACAAATCTAGTCTTCATTGCTAGTCAAAAGACTGAGAAATAACAAGACACTTAATGTCTTTGAAAAAGAATGTAAAACCAGATGTTCAAAAACTCTTTCTGATACTACATCAATTTCCACCAGCAGGTCTTTTCTCCACTCTAAGTATCCAGAGGCAATACTGCATCAGTTAATTTCACTTAATTCAACTTTCTCTATGGTCATGGCTTATTTGGGGGAAACCTATGCCCAAGCAGAATTATGAAGAAGTATGTATAGAGGAGTGAAATTGTCAACTATTAGGTCTATAAGTCCTCTCCTTTGGGAAACTAGAATTTGTGAATATTGCATCTTGGCCACTGAATTTTCAAATAAGGACAACACATGGATATACATGAGTATCTGTTCACTCAGATAGTGTGCCAATTTGTGGGTATCGCAAATTCAAGGATTCCAGCTGTGCCGGAGTACAGACAGACACCCAAGGAAAACATATAATTTCTTAAAGACAGCAAATGACACTCTCATTGCTTTCAGCAGTATCATCAAATAGAAAAGGACTTGGATCACTTATAGGATTGATATGGCATATGGCAAATGCTGTTCTTTTAGGGGGGAAAAAATGCAAAATATGGAGACTGGGAACCAGGAACCAATCAAGGGAATATCTAAAAAATGAAACAAGCATCTAGCTTGCTGATCAGAACCAGGCCCCAAGGATTATTGTGGAGAAGTCATTGAAATCATCAATTGGGTTGAGGGAGAGTAAAAATGACAACCTGGATAAAGGGATAGAGAGAGAAACTGCACAACAAAAGTCTCACAAGGGAACTGTTAGGGCCCAGAAGTCCTTTCTTCAGAACTTCAAGCCTCTGGGGTCAGTTTTCTTCTCTCTGCAGCTCCCTGGCACGTGAAATCAGCCAGGTTCCTGCTCATTCTTCCCAGATACAGACTTCAGTGATCCAAGGCAGAGTATTCTCCAAAGAGGGAATTCATTGCTTTCTCTGTTCTTAGAGATCTCTTCTTTTCCTTGACATATCATTCCAAGGGGCTTTTAATAAGGAGATCATTTAAAAGTGAAATCACATACCAAGTTATCATGTATGACTTTGCTGCTGCCAGTACTTGATTGCGATTAAAGCTTTTTACCTACCTATGTATTTTACTTAAATATATATTCTGGGAAAAGAAAACAAAACAGGGTTTTGCTATAGCTCACATGGTGTATTTTATGTTTGTTTTATTATTTTTCTCTTTATTTTAAGAATTAATCATGTCCTTCAAAAGATAGATACAAATTGTTGTATGTAAACAGTCTCTCTCTCCAATACAAAGTTTTCTGTACTAGTTTTCATACATCCTACTTTAATTGGGCCACATTTTTCAAGTTGGCTTCCTGTTACCAACCGTCTCTCAGTATACAGAAAATGTGCTCAATATTTCACATAAGATGGCTAGAAAAAGTTCATATGTGGCACCCATTTCCCTTCTCATTTCTGTGTTCACCTTAGAACTCGGTTTCCTCTCTTTTAAAGGGAACAAAAGGGAATCCCTAACAGCTTGCCCAGCACCTCCTTAGCTGGTTAGAGGAGCCTCACATCTCCTCTCCTAATTAGGTACTGAATACCCTGGACTTGGAAGACTAACCCCAATTCAGATGAAAAATGTCCCGTTTTCTCTAAGACGGTAAGTCACTTTTCCTTATGTCCATATGTGGACACTCTAGATGCTTTGCCCCAGCCTCCTTCTTCCATTCACTGGCAAGAATTGGAGATCCTTGGGGCACACGAGCCACCAGCACTGTCCTCTTCCCACTCTGTGAGACGTAGGTGTCATGTCTAACTTGTTTCCTCCTCAAACTATAGTCCCAGAACAAGAATTTGTTCACTCATTTGACAATCATGTAACAAGCAGTATACTAGGGAGCAGATGTTATGTGCCAGGCAGATACAAAGGAAAGCAAAACAGATGTGGTTCCAGCCATCAAGAAGTCCAGTGAGAGAGATGACCATTGGTTGACTGATCACTAACATGCATGAATAATTTAAAACTGTTGTGAAGTATGGGCCTCGCCGATGACTCAGCAGGTAAAGAATCCTCCGGCAATGCAAGTGAGGCAGAAGTCATGGGTTCGATCCCTGAGTGGGAAAGATTCCCTGGAGGAGGAAATGGCAACTCACTTCAGTATTCTTGCCTGAAAAATCCCATGGACAGAGGAGACTGGCTGGTTACAGTCCATGGGGTCACAAAGAGTCAGACATGACTAAGTGAAGAGACATTGCAGAATATCATGAGGGTATAAGGATTTCTCAATAAATTTCTCTCAAGTGCCCTCATTCAGTGTCGAAACACTGGTTTTTTGGGGGGTGGGGTGGGGGAAGGGATGGAGAGCATAACTTGAATGCTTAGTGCATATCAATTAGTTCAAAAGAGGCTTCCCCAATGCTGTGCCCTTCTTGAATTTGGTAAAGCTTATATATTCACTGTTTATAAACTTTTATTACAATCCAGTAACAATGTTAGTTTCCTTCATTTCTACATGCAAGCAGAATTGACAGATTTTGTATGGTATCAATTTCTAACGAGTCTGAACTTGCCAACTCCTGTAAACGATCATATCCATATTATAACAACTTTGTCTTTCCCCAGATTCTGAAATATACTTCACTAAAAGGTTATCGTCTGCTTTAAGAATTTGCCCTCTTTTTGTATCTCGATGAAAGTGTTAGTAATTAGTCAATCAGTCATGTCCAACTCTCTGGGATCCCGGGACTGTATTGTAGTCCAGCAGGCTCCTCTGTCCATGGGATTCTCTAGGCAAGACTACCAGCGTGGGCTGCTATTTCTTCCTCCAAGGGATCTTCCCAACCCAGGAATCAAACCTGGGTCTCCTGTGTCACAGGAAGATTCTTTACCATCTGAGCCACCAAGGAAGTCCTATATCTGAATGGAATGACTGCAAATGTTCTCAGTGGTTGTTTTCCAAGACTTATACAGAAAATAATACATGTTTATGAAATTTGTAAAATTGCAATTAAAAAAAAACTTAATAAAAAAAAATTTCATTCAATCCAAAAGATAAAAGGTCCAAAGTAACAAGCTTTGCAATGCCATGTATGTTAGTAAAACAACCTCTTCTCTCTTTACCAAGTGGAATAATTGGCAATAATAGATGTCAAAATACTTGATTCTTCAAGAGATTTGTAGAAGCTTCCAGTGATCTTAAAACCCTTAATCTCCATTTCATGCCTTTAAAACATGTAAGTGATTTCAGTTATACCATTTTCTCAAGTGTATCATAAAGTTTTTTCAAAATGTATTGATGATGGCAGCACTTCCACCATTTATTTTTTCCAAATTCTAGCTCAAAACTTTAACAGCTCAAAAAAAAAAAAAATAAGAAAGAAATAAATAAACCCACTGCTGCTACTGGTAATAACAATAATAAACTCTGCCACTTGCTGTCTGTGTAATCTGGGGCAAGTAAATTATTTTCTTCATCTGTAAAATGAGTGAATTAAGACCCGTCAGATTAAAGATAACATGTGAAAAATGTCTGGGACTTACAAAAACTCCGTGAATTGCCATGGGACAGTGATGATTATTGTAAGATGCTGGTGGTTTAATTTATCCTCCAAACAACAGAAAACAAACACAGAATCCCATATATAAATCATATTATGAAAATAAGAAATCTTCAACAAAATAATTCCTTTTTATAAACTGGATTGAGCATTCAATCATGTAGTTAGCAAAGTTAACAAGTTCCTACATGAAGCTATGCTGTTTAGGTAGAATGAAATAGCTGGGCTCTGAGAATGAGACCAAAGGGGGAAAAAATTAACCTAAAATTGCAACCAGAAAGATCTCTGGTTGTGAGACATCAGAGTCAGAGGATAAAACAAAACTGGCAGCTACTTGGGTGGTTTAGTGAGTGGAAGTTCTGGGTTTGGTTAGCTGACAGCCCACCAGAAGAGTGAAGAAGAGTTGGGAAATCCATCAAGGTGCCAATGACCCACTGGAAATTGTCCATTACATTTAAAAATGAAATCCAACTTAAAAGGACTAGTGTGCTGTAGTCTGTATGCTGCAATGCTGTATGTGGTATCATTTGATGCAATAGAATAATCTTTTCTCACAACTTACAGGAATTGCTTTTACCAACTTGCACATGATTGAGTCAACCAGAGACGAGGGCAGAGTTACCATGACCGGTTTAATATATTATTCTTGTTCATTTTTCACATTGTATTTATCCCAAAGGACATCATGCTCCATAAGATAGTTCAGCTTGGGTTGCCAATTGGTCTGAACTTCTTAAAGCTATTTTCAGAAACCATAATTCTATTCTTTGGCAATACAACCAACTCATACGTTCTACATTTGGTAAACAAACACTAGTTCCTGTAAAATTGTGTATTTATTACTTAAAATTATCTACAAAGACAGTCCACTGGAAATACTACACTGGGACTCCAAGCAGACTGCTAATAATTTGGAAGCAAATGCTTCCTGATTTAACCACTTAGGGGAAACTACCAAATTTCCATTCTCTAAAAAACAAAAAACAACTTTAAAAGTACTTCTGTTGCAATTTGTATAACATATGCTGTGCATACAGAGCTCTTTAAATAGGATTAGGTTAATCCACAGTCTTAACCTTAAAAAGTGTTTGACTCTGTGTAGCATGGTCTCCAAATGTGTGAGAGCGCCACGTGAACCGGTCCTCCCCACCATGAAATACTTAGCAAGAAGACATCAAGCACTTGAATCTCAACTGAATGCCTAGGATTTACAGTTATAGTGTGTCTTTTGTTCCTAAGGAACCCCCTTGTACAGAGGATTTACAAATTGGCAAGAAGATATCAAAATTCAAATAAGGTATATGTATATATAGAGTGTGTGTGTGTGTGTGTCTCAAAACTCAATGCTAAGAAACCAAACAGCCCAATTTAAAGAATGGGAAAGAGATTGGAACAGATACTTCACCAAAAAATCATAAATGGAAAATAAACACATGAAATGATGCTAACCATTATTGGTCATCAGGGAAATGCAACTGAAAACCATAATAAGATACCACTACACACCCATTAGAAGGGCTAAAATTAGGAAAACTAGCCAGGATGGGTGTGAATGTGGAAGAACTGAAACTCTAATGCATGTATGCTGGTGAGAATGTAAAATGATACCACCACTTCGGAACAATATCTCTTTCTTTTTTAAAATGGTTCTTTATTCATAAATTTGATGCAAGTTTACAACATTTGTTGTACATTGCCAAATAAATATGCAGTGAAAATAAAATTTTTTATAAACCCAAGAACCAAAAAGCAAAGCATGCCAAATGTGCAGCTGTCAATATGCTAGCCATCTTGATAAATCTATAAGAAGGAGCTTGAGAGGCATGTTAAAAGATACAGTTACACAGTAGTACGGACAGATTTCTAGGGATCACTATTCACCTCCTAGTCTATGTACATGGTTCATCTTTGGATATGTAAAAAGCGTAATCTGGGTGGCCTTATGTGGCAAATCTTACTAAGGAAGTTGTTTTGAGGTGAGGAATAGGATGTGGCTGGGAGCGGGGTTAGGGGCAGGCTGAAAGCAGGAAAGGAGGGTCATTCTTGAGGGGTAAGAGATCAGTTTTGTCTTCTGACCACTGTGTGTGTGAGTGGATGTTAGTTGCTCAGTCGTGTCTGACTCTTTGCAACCCCTGGCCTATAGCTTGCCAGGCTTCTCTGTCCATGGGATTCTTCAGGCAAGAATACTGGAGTGGGTTGCCATGGAAGGCATGTGTGATTCAGTAGGCAGGTCCCAGCGGTGTGTGTCCCCAAAGCTGGTGATAAGGAATGGAAAAAAATCATTCAATACAAACCAATATTGGGTTTTCAATAGAGGAAAATGAGGTTAATTAAATGAAATTGCTATTATGGACAGTTTTCCACTAAGAAATATTGACTTTCAGAAAAAACTGAGAGCCGTAAGAAAATAGCAAAAATTTAGTAGGGTAGGGGAAAGGATTGGTGCACGTGGAGAGAGATATTGTTTCTAATTTCTTAAGGAGAACTCAGTTGTGGAGTAGGGCTAGGCAAAACTAAGATTGTTGGGCATCTGTCTGCTGTATGTTGATTTATTGTAATGGGAAAGCTAAGAACTAATAAGAAAGTTATAATAGCTGCTACTTATTGAGACTTTATTAAATCCAAGCTCCAACTTGTTCAAAAATCTTTATACATAATCCAGTTTAATCTTCACAACAACTAAATGAGGTAATTATTATTGTTTCCATTTTGTAGGCAAGAATATCAAAGACTAGAGACTTAGGGAAATTGCCCATTGGCCACACAACAAGGAAGAGGAAAAGTTAGAACTTCAACTTGGGTGTTACTTAATCTTTCATTTATCCAAGAGTTAGACCAAGAATATAAAATTCTATTCTAAAAAATAGTAAATAATATAATTACAGAAACTTCTACTTAGTAATTATTGTCACTAATGAACAGAGAGACCAAGAGTGTATGAGAGGCAGAGAAGAGTAAAAAGCGAAGAACATCTTGTTAACAGTCACCACTTCATGACGCTTGTCCTACCTTGAAGTTCTCCAGGATCATTCTAAGACAGCAGGGTAATCATCACCCATTTTTTTTCTGCCCTCCAAAAGGACCTGTGAAATATGAAAGCAGTTTGTTTTCTTTCTAAACAAATTACACTTCTAAAATGAAGTTTGATTTTCCTAGAAATCCTGGAAATTTTGCCCAGATGAGATAGAAGGACAAATATAAATTTTTAAGTTGCTCCCCACCGCAAAAAAAACGTTTACTTTCCAATGCTTCTTGGCACAGGTCTCCTGTTAGAATCATCTGAGATACCAGGGCCTCACCTCACATGTGAACTCAGTCTCTGTGGGGTAGGCCTGGGCATCACCATAGACTTTTATATATATATTAATATATATAATTTTATTTATTTACTTATTGTTGGCTTTTCTGGGTCTTTGTTGCTGCGCCGGCTTTTCTCTAGTTGCGGCAAG
The DNA here is from genome assembly GCF_032452875.1 of Bos javanicus. NCBI lineage: Eukaryota > Metazoa > Chordata > Mammalia > Artiodactyla > Bovidae > Bos > Bos javanicus. The sequence continues at coordinate 25,730,451 of NC_083876.1, read as the reverse complement.
GAGGGGCTACTCTCTAGCTGAGGAGCTCGGGCTTCTCCTTGAGGCGGTTCCTCTTTTCGCAGCGCATGGGTTCTCCGGCACCGGGGCTTCAATAGTAGCAGCATCTGGGCTCAGTAGCTGCTGTTTCCAGGCTCTAGAGAGCAGGCTCAATAGTTGTGGCACACAGGCTTAGTTTCTCCACGGCATGTGGGATCTTCCCAGGTCAGGGTTTGAACCTGTGTCTTCTGCACTGGCAGGCGGATTCTTTACCTCTGAGCTATCAGGGAAACCCTCACCATAGTCTTTAACCAGCAATTCCATCAGGTATTTCTAACATAAAGTTTGAGCACAGAGTTTGGAAACTTCTGCATCATAGCTAATTCATTTAACTAGTAGCCCACACGTCACGTGACATTAAAAGCTATGCGGTGGCCTCATCTATGGAAACTGGAACTGCATCATATTCTGTGCCTCCTTGTCTCATTCAAGAGGAAGCAAACATCTCCAGTTCTTGCAAACAGCCTACTCAAAGATCAGAAGAGGCCTTGGATCCCAGTTCAAGTTCCCTGTCTTGGGTACAGATCAAAGGGGCCCCAGGATATAGTGAGACAGGGTAGGCTCTGCCAAGAGCAGGCCAAGTGGCAACCTCTCTGCTGTTTGGTTTTTATACCAGCGTCCTTTGTAAAACTTCGGTACAGAAACACACATATGTAAATATCTACATCAACATAATATGTATAATTTTTCAAGTTTTCAGAGACAAATGTCAAAGGACTGAAAGGTCCTTTCACTTACAGTTTATCAGGAAAGGAAGAAAAATATACATCAGGAGATAGCTGATGTCATTCATTGTAGAATGATCTGAGGCCTTGCTTTCTCCATCTCTTGCACCCCAAGCACCCATGTTGCATGTACTCACAGGCAATGTCTGATGCAAGCTGATTAGACGACAATCAGAAAACTGAATCAAATCCAGGCTCACTCCCTAGAAACTCTGTGACCAGGTCACTGATGATCATGACCTGTAGAATAGAGGAGAGATACTACCTCTGGATACCAAGTCAAAGAGGAGATAGAACATATGAAAGCATTTTATATGGAAGCCCTGTATATAAACTGTTTTGATTACTTGTTTCATTTGCATTACATGAATTTTAGCACCCTGCCTCTAGGCAGGAATGAGGCCAACCTCAGACTAATTGGAACCAACACTTGACAGCTTCCCGTTCGCCTGCTTCCATGTGCTGTGGAGGCCTCAGCCTTGCCTCCTGGGCCCCCAGGCCAGTGGAATGGCTAAAAGGAAGTGTAGGTGATCTTATCTTCCACTTGGTACACTGGATTGATTGAACATTGGCAATTATTGGGAAGCATCATGTCCTTGATGACAGGGCGGCTCTATCACAAGGATCACCACCATCACCACCATCACACCTGTACCTTACCCCCACCTCCAGCAGGTGGCCAGTGACTGATGGGGAGATACAAAGCCTGGCTCCTAGGCCTCAAGTAGGGCAACTCTGCAGTGAGATTTAAACTTTCCACAATCAGATCAAGGATCACACCCTTGCTTGGCTCCTTCCCCTTCCTTATCTTGCTTCCCTCCCTCCCTTACAAGGGTTTCCTGAGAAATGCTGATCAATAAATCACATACCTTGTTGTGTGTGATTTATTGATCAGCATGTCATGTACACCTTGTGTACATGACCAACTGAATCCTTGTCTGAGGACCTGTCTTTAGGCAACCTCACTAAGACAATTATATTAAAGTTACCTGCTTTATGTTTTATCTACTGAATATTTTAGAATGGAACCTTAGCCTCATTATTCAACCATTTGTGGAACACTTCTCCCTGTCATCTAGCACTGATTAGAAAAGAATGTAAAATAATTTAGTAATATCCCAAACAACACACATATAACAAGGTGAATCCGTACATATTCAGCATTCCCATGTCAATGTCATCTAAGTAGCCAGAGAGAGGAAGCTAACATTAGATCTCCCAAAGATGCAGAAGAGAGTTACAATCATCTCCTGAGCTTAGAACAATGGCTATTCCTAGAAGTTTGATGAAAGTTAGGGAACCTAAAAATTTGATGGAAGTTAGGGATCCTCTCCCCTCAATAGGCACAAACCACAGATATATAATATTTTGGATGAATTTTCAGAAATTCATTTCAGAAATGTTGTTAGCTTCTGAAGTAAATTCTAGATCCCAAGTAAAGAATGTGGGGCTATAGCAATATGACCCCATCATCTGAAGGATTAAAAATTGCTTATATTTAGTACTGCTAAGTTAGTGCTAATAATAAGTTTAATTCCTATTTCATCTTCCATATTTAGCATATGGGGAAAAATCTACTAACACTCTACCCAAATGGAGACTCTCAGTCCCTTCTCACAGGAACTGTGGGCCCACCTTTCCTGAGAAGCTGCCTGCAGGCTGTCCTGAAGCTGCCAGCTTGACACCAGGAGGCCCAGACCTCTGGTTCACAGCCATGTCAGCCCACCCCAGCCCCAAACGAGGCTGATTCAGAAGCGACAAGGCCCAGATTTAACACCATTTGGAATTAGTACCATCCTTTCCCTCTGCCTACCCCCATCATGCCTCATTATCACTCCAAACATAACACCTTCCAGAACTCTCTTCTCTTTCAACTCTCATCTCCATACTGTTTTCCACTTCCTCTCCTCTCCTCTATCTTCTCTCTGATCTTCCAGATCTTTCACTCTTCCCTCTGGATCCTCCATGCAAAGATAAACAAAACTCTATATACCCGCCACCTCTTTATTGAATGTTCATTTCCTTCATTTCTTTGCCTTAATTAAAACTGGGCTTTTCCACTATGGAAGACGGTATGGAGATTTCTTAAAAAACTAGGAATAAAACCACCTCTCAGTCCCATTCCTAGGCATTTACCCTGAGGAAACCAAAATTGAAAAAGATACATGTACCCCAATGTTCATTGCAGCACTGTTTACAATAGCTAGAACATGGAAGCAACCTAGATGTCCATCAATAGATGAGTGGATAAAGAAGTTGTGGTACATGAACCCAATGGAATATTACTCAGCCATAAAAAGGAACACATTTGAGTCAGTTCTAATGAGGTGGATGAACCTAGAGCCTATTATACAGAGTGAAGTAAGTCAGAAAGAGAAAGATAAATATCATATACTAACACATACATATGGGATCTAGAAAGATGGTACCAAGAAATTTATTTGCAGGGCAGCAATACATCATGAGATACACTGGGCTGGAAGAAGCATAAGCTGGAATCAAGATTGCCAGGAGAAATATCAATAACCTCAGATACAGATGCAAATGATACCACCCTTATGGCAGAAAGTGAAGAGGAACTCAAAAGCCTCTTGATGAAAGTGAAAGAGGAGAGTGAAAAAGTTGGCTTAATGCTCAACATTCAGAAAACTAAGATCATGGCATCTGGTCCCATCACTTCATGGGAAATAGATGGGGAAACAGTGGAAACAGTATCAGACTTTATTTTTTGGGGCTCCAAAATCACTGCAGATGGTGATTGCAGCCATGAAATTAAAAGATGCTTAGTCCTTGGAAGGAAAGTTATGACCAATCTAGACAGCATATTCAAAAGCAGAGACATTACTTTGCCAACAAAGGTCTGTCTAGGCAAGGCTATGGTTTTTCCAGTGGTCATGTATGGATGTGAGAGTTGGACTGTGAAGAAAGCTGAGTGCTGAAGAATTGATGCTTTTGAAGTGTGGTGTTGGAGAAGACTCTTGAGAGTCCCTTGGACTGCAAGGAGAGCCAACCGGTCCATTCTAAAGGAAATCAGTCCTGGGTGTTCATTGGAAGGGCTGATGCTGAGGCTGAAACTCCAATACTTTGGCCACCTCATGCAAAGAGTTGACTCATTGGAAAAGACTCTGATGCTAGGAGGGATTGGGGGCAGGAGGAGAAGGGGACAACAGAGGATGAGATGGCTGGATGGCATCACCGACTCTATGGACATGAGTTTGTGTGATCTCCAGGAGTTGGTGATGGACAGAGAGGCCTGGCGTGCTACAATTCATGGGGTTGCAAAGAGTCGGACATGACTGAGCGATTTAACTGAACTGAATGAAGAAACAGACAGAGAGAACAGACTTATGGATGTGGGGAGAGGGTAGGAGAAGGTGAAATGTATGGAGAGAGTAACATGGAAACTTACATTGCCATATGTAAAGTAGATAGCCGATGGGAATTTGCTATATGTCTCAGGGAACACAAACAGGGGCTCTGGATCAACCAAGAGGGGTGGGATGGGGAGGGAGATGCGAGGGAGGTTCAAGAGGGAGGGGATATATGTATACCTATGGCTGATTCATGTTGAGGTTTGACAGAAAACAACAAAATTCTATAAAGCAATTATCCTTCAAATAAAAAATAAATTTTTAAAAATAGAAAAAACAAAAACAAAACAACAAAAAAAGTTGGGCTTTTCCTCCAGATGCAGCTGGAGCAGATGCTTCTATTCAGTTTGCCATGCTCCATAGACCAGGAAAAATGATCAGTAAGAGAACTGAAATATTTTGTTTGCCTGGAGCAGTGCCACTCTCATCTGCTCGTATATTTCTCCTCCTAACAGATCCCTAACTGTACTGCTCAAAAGTAGGCTGCATTTTCCTTGTTTATTTTGGGAAATTTCATTATGTACCAGCTTATCAGGGGCTTCCTTGGTGGCTCAGATGGTAAAGAATCAGCCTGCAATGTAGGAGACCTCAGTTCAACCCTTGGGTTAGGAAGATCCACTGGAGAAGGGAATGGCAACCCACTCCAGTATTCTTGGCCAGAGAATTCCATGGACAGAAGAGCCTGGCGGACCACAGTCCACGGGGTAGCAAAGAGTCAGACACAACTGAGTGACTAACACTTCCACTTTCTTTCACCAACTTATCAAGAAGACTTTATTTCAATCACTAATATGTAAAATAGGAGCCTGGTGGGCCACAGTCCATGGGGTCACACAGAGTCAGACACAACATGCAAGCCAGGTAACTTTAATATAAATGTATTAAAGTCAGGATTTCGGAAGCAGATCCTAAAGAGGGACTCAGTTATATGTGATTTATTGTGAAGATGGTCTCGGGAAACTCTGGAAAGGGAGGGAGTGAAGTAGGGAAGAGGGTGAACAAGATCCTTGACTGATTGCAGCCAGACAAACTCTACAGTTGAAACTTCCTGGCAGATTTCTCCCATCCTGAGGCAGAGGGGGCCAGGCGCATTCAAGGTCCTAAAAATACAGAACTAAATTGAAGAGACAAAATCCCTTCTTCCATGGGACTGCCATTCTCTTGGGGGAGGCAAGATAAATATATAATGTGTCCGGAGGTAGCCATTGTTACAAACAGGCAGGCGAAGCTAGATATGAGATGGTTTAGGAGTTCTGTTTTGGATGGAGTGGTCAAGGAAGACCTCTCTGGGAAATAATACATGAGTAGAGACCTGAATGAAGTGAGGAACTGAATATACTGGTATCTGGAAAGAAAGTATTTCTGTGGGACAGCAGAGGCAGAGATCCTGATCCAGAAGCACATTTGATGCATTTAAGGAAAGGCAGGGAGACCTGTGTGGCAGGAATGGAGACATAGCTGAAGAGCTGGCAAGAAATCTGCTGGTACTACCATCTACAGGCCAAGGTAAGAGGTTGGGCATTTATTATGAAAGCAGTCTTACAGGTCCCACCTCCCTAGGCACAGTGATTGGTCCATGGTTGGACTCGTGATTCTAAGTGGACCAATCATAGCCTCTCCCACATTACTGGCCACAGTATTAGACATAACAGTGGGCACCCAACTGGGCTATGCCTGAGTTCTCTCCCCCAAATCTTCACATTAGAGCTAAGAGAAGAGAGAGAGTTCTTCTTCCATAGCAAAGCTGAAAAATATGAGACTAGAAGCCAAAGGTGAAGAGATGCAAAATGAGTGGTAGAGAAAGACAGTACCATTGGCGAGGACATCCTTGATTCTGATCACCCAGGAGCAACTCCATCTATTCACACCCTCAGTTTGGCCACATGTAATAAGTTCTTCTTAACCTGAACTAATTGGACTTGGATTTCTATCACTTGAAAGTTATCATCCTCCTAACTCCTAGCACTCCTTCAAACTTAATCCTTTTCCTCATTGGGGAAAAAATAGCCATCTGCTTATACTTCCCTGCTAGCTCAGACAGTAAAAAATCTGCCTGCAATGCAGGAGACCTGGGTTAGATCCCAGCGTTGGGAAGATCCCCTGGAGAAGGGAATGGCTACTCACTCCAGTATCCTTGCCTGGAGAATTTCATGGACAGACCACGGGATAGCAAAGAGTCGAACATGACTGAGCAACTGACACTTTCTTATGCCATCGGTTTATGGCATGTACCATCTCTTCTTGTTCCTGTCATCCAGCAATTTCCCAGTCACTCCTTTTCATTCAAGTATTTCAGAGTATTCCAGCATCATCCTGAATGTGTCCTTGTAAGGATTCCTGACCCCAGACTCACACTTCCTTGGCTTCCTCAGTTCGCTCTACTTCCATCTGTACTTTAATTTACTTATCTGCATGGTCAAACTCTGAAATATGCTACTCATGAGAAGTGTTCCATGTAAAAATCTTAAATACACTCCATCATCTCAAAATCAATCCACATCCTTCCAAACAGAATGAAAATCTGAAACAGAGGACCACCTGCTTTAGAATTAGAACAACTCAGACAGGAGCAGAGACTGAAGATTACTAAGGACACTGTTTCCCATCTAATCATTTTCTGTGTTTTTTCTTAAGACTTGGTAAACTTGTTGTCACTTGTAATAGAAAGAGTCACCGCTAGTGACTAGTTCAAGGTCTTTTGCCTGTGCTGGGCCAGTTGCCTATTATTTCCCTGAGCAAATATCACATATATGTTTTATTACATATTGATATGTATTTACTACTCATTATTCTCCTCAAGCTTTCTCACCTTTCAAGCATGCTCATATTTATAGGTGTTGACCAACCACATCATCTACCACTTGAGAAAATTAAGGTGAACACGCTTGTACATACATATGCATACATTTTAAAATTATTCTTCCTTCCTTTCTCCCATCTTCTCTCTGGTCTCAGAGAATGTGCTCTCTCTCCCACATGCCAGAACTCCACCTAGTCTGGACCCAGTTCTCAACCCTGTCCCTAACCTTTTCCCCTGAAAAATCCCATCTCAACCCTCTTCACTTCCTCCTTTCTCAAAGCAAGCTCCTTTTCCTCAGCTTAAAATGTGCTCTCTTTCCTGGGCCACGTCCTCCTCCATCTCTTTCTGTCTCCACGATTACAAACTTGGTCTGCTAACCTTCCCAGGTAAGTGCACTCTCTTCTCACTTGTGGCTACCCAGCTATGAGTTGGTATCTGACAAATTTTTATTCAGCCCAAATCTGCCCCCATAGCTTCAGAATCCTAAGTTCAATACCTCCTTACTTTTCAATGTTTCAATTGATATGTCTGAAATTGAGTTCAGTATCTCTCTGCCATCCTAAACCTCCTCTTCTTCCTATTATCACTGCCATGCACCTGCTCACTCAACCTAGCCAATCATTCTCCAGTCCTGGTAATTGACTTTCTAAATGTTCCTTGAATTTCTGTCTGCATTTCCACCTCACCATCTAGACTACTGCATTTAAATGAGGCATCCACGTGGACCCAGAGACTCTCATACAGTGAAGTAGGTCAGAAAGAGAAAAACATCTCATAATATCACTGATATGTGAAATCTAGAAGAATGATACCTATGAACTTATTTACAAAGCAGAAATAGGCACAGACGTAGAGGTCAACATAAGGTTACCAAGAGGAGAAGTGGGGAGGTGGGATGAACTGGGAGACTGGGATCGACATATATACACTACCATGTATAAAAGAGATAGCTGATAAGAATCTGCTGTATAGCACAAGGAACTCGACTCAATGCTCTGTGGTGACTTCAATGGGAAGGAAATCCAAAAGAGAGGGGATATATGGATACATATAGCATACATGTACTTTTCTGTACAGCAGAAACTAACATAGTATTGTAAACCACCTATACTTCAACAAAAATTAACTTAAACAAAACAAAACCGATCCACGAATCCATTCTCCACTACTGCGACAAATTCCTGTCCAAAACGCAAACATGATCATGCCACCATCTACCAAAAAATTGTCAATATTTTACAGATCTAACAAACTAAACAAATGTTTCTAGGAATATTGACTTTCATCATTTAGTAGAGACACTAGTCATTCTCAAACCAAATGAATTTTTTTCTCTTTTTGGCCAGTTTGAATTGTCCATGGCACTTTTATTCCTCATTACAATGCCATCAAAAACTGATTATGTTAAGCTTTGGTCCACCAAGTTTCAATTATTGTCCCTCTCTCTGTAGAGTTTAATGAATGACATAAATTTAGAAATGAAGAAATGGGTTGGTACAGTAATGGAGCACCTATGAGTATAAGGTATGGGATTTAAATCAACATGACATATTTGGAGTGTAAGCAGCTTTTGGTATCCAGTATGCCTGATCTTAGCCAAACACAGTTTCCCGAGAAAACCTTGAAAAGTTTCCATAAGATGGATTGAAAAGGCTCTGCAGACTTCAAAGCACTGTTTAAAATATTTTGATGAGTTACATGTAAATGAACATGCAGATTAAATTTCCATCTAAGGCACATGCTCTTAAAACATTGAGGAAAAGTGCTTTGCCAAACACGCTCTGGGTCATTCTGAACTCAAAGCAGTTTGCAATGTTCAACAAACCTAAATGTGGCAGGGGTCACCCATCTCTTCATTAGTCTCCTTACTACTTCAAAGCATAGTCACTAACTTGTAAGTGTCAATAAGAAAGGAAAATGTACACAGAGGATTGAACTAAATGGAAACTAAATCCTAAAGGAAATCAACCCTGAATATTCATTGGAAGGACTAATGCTGAAGCTGAAGCTCCAATATTCTGGCCACCTGATGTGAAGAGCCAACTCATTAGAAAAGACCCTGATGCTGGGAAACGTTGAGGGCAGGAGGAGAAGGGGGAACAGGATGAGCTGGTTGGATGTCATCACTGACTCAGTGGACATTAGACTGAGCAAACTCCGGGAGACAGTGAAGGACAGGGAGGCCTGCTGTCCTGCAGTTCATGGGTCGCAAAGAGTCAGACACGACTGAGTGACTGACAACAACAATGGAGAGGATGATGATATCTTCAAGCTATGAAAGAGCAACATGGATGGATCTAGAGGTTATCATACGAAGTGAAATACTAAGTCAGACACAGAAAGGCAGATATCACATACTATCACTTATATGTGGAATCTAAAAAGATGGGACAAATCAACTTATTTACGGAACAGAAACAGACTCACAGACTTCAAAACAACTTTATGGTTACCAAAGAGGAAAGCTAAATGGGGAAGGGATAAATTAAGAGTCTGGGATTAACATACAAACACTACTACATATAAAATAGATAATCAACAAGGACCTACTGTATAACATAGGAAACACTACTCAATATTCTATAATGACTTATATGGGAAAAGAAACTGAAAAAGAAAGAACAAGTGTATACGTATAACTGCATCATTTTGCTGCACACTTGAAACTAACACAACGTTGAAAACCAACTACACCCCAGTGTAAAATAAACATTAAATTGGAAAAGGTAAAAGAAGGTTATTTTCTTTCTCCAGATTTTATTTGTCCAATTACTGCTTTAATCAACAAGCCTATTTTTGAGCATTTACTACATGTGAAGCACCATAAAGAAATCAAAGAGTTATATGGATTGCCCTTGAGTTTCCTGGAGATAGAAAAAGGATTTTATCTGTTAACCCAAAGGACAGTGTCCAAATGCACATAAGCCATGGGAAAAATGAAGTAGAAGGTGTAGAAAATGTTCCCATACATACATTCTCCAACCTGAAAGTGAAAGTGTTAGTCACTCAGTTGTGTCCAAATCTTTGCAGCCCCATGGTGTGTCCATAGAATTCTCCAGGCAAGAATACTGGAGTGGGTTGCCATTCCCTTCTCTGGGGGATCTTCCCGACTCAGGGATCAAACTCAGGTCTCCTTCTTTACAGGCAGATTCTTTACCATCTGAGCTACCAGGGAAGCCCATTTTCCAGCCTACAGGGCCAGAAAAGGGCACACTGTGGTTTCTGTTTTCCTGAGATAGTTGAAAGGCTGGGAACCACATCCTGAACCTTGTGCCCTGCTCAGCACCAGCAGGTCCTACATACCTTGGATCTTAGTATTCCAGCCTCCTGCCTGGAGTAGTCAGCTTGTCACTGGAGTTCTGGAAAGTCCAGATTGCTAAACATTCTTGATTGCCCCAAATGGAGAACCACCTAACTCAGAAATCCATTTTGTCAGCATACAGTCTGGTGACAAAACCACAGAATGCCTAATTAGGAGTTTTCTGGCTTAAAAAATGTTACCAGCTCCCCAGTGTTGACCATGCTGCTCAAAATTCCCTGTCATCTAAGTTTTCAGTCCCAAAGTTTTGAGAGTCTGCCTGATTCAAATGTAGCTGCTGGTAAGTAACATTTTTTAAAATTTCACAATTATTTCACTTTCTCTTGATGAGAAATAAGATGTGATCATCTTACTGTCCCCCAGTAGACCCACAAAAGAGAGGAGGATAGTTGAGTGACTATTCATAAAATGTTCAAAAGAGAAAGGGAAAATATTACAGGGTACAGACCTCTTTGATTACAGGCATTCTAAGAGTAGGGACTTCACATTATTTTTTTTTTCATGCTTCCTTATAATGCCTAATTCAAAAAACACCATCCATTAACTAACAACAACAACAACAAAAAAAACCCAACACTAAAATCAAGGCTAAATGAGGGAAGGACAGAGTCGAGGAGGAGATTGAGGGAAAAAGGGTCCCTGAGAAATGACTCTCTGGTGACAAACTACAATCTTTTCATCTCCTCCTGTTTTGTACTTTGTCAGTCACTTTTGGCAAAGTAAGAAATGAGAACATTCCTCACCTAAGAAATGATACACATTTAACTGCCCATCTTTAACATCCCCTGGACAGGTTGAAAACAAGCACAAGAGGATGAATGAAAGGAAAGGGACCGTGCAGTAGAAATAAGAGCGGGTTCTGGTGTGGGTCGTTACTATCAGTTTTTTCTTTAGCAACTGTCACATGGCGATTAAGTTACATTAGATACTGTGGGAATGAATTGCTAAGCTGGCAGTGGCCTCATGTTGGAGAAACTCTTCTTTGGATCAAGAGTTGCAAAATTGAACAAGAAAAATGCATCCCAAGATCCTTTCCAGAATGTGGAGGCTTTATTATTTCTATTTCGAGTGGTGCTGTGCCCTTGCCACAAATTCCAAGGTCATGCCGTGAATTCTCAATGTTGACCTGCTTCTGAGCCTCACAGAACAAAGACTCAGCAAATCAGATTTTCCCAGTACATAAATTACATCCAAGGAGTAAATCAGGCACCTCTGGAAGCAGCGATGACTTTTTTAGGCCACCAGGACAAGTATAACTGAATTACTGCTTCTGTGAAATAAGTGGACTCTTGTCTTGATCTGAAAGAGCTAATTCAGTTTCTTAAAGGGCCAAAACAGTATTTTTGGAAGACTGTGGGTTGAACAGCATGGGTCAGAGGGCTAGATGTTGGATTCCACAGGTTTACGATGGATCAAAGCCGGATAGTCCGGTGGTCAGAGAAAGTGACAAAAACCTGTAGTAGAGAGTGAATGATGTCATTGATGGATATACTCCTGAAAGACTAGTCCTGTCTATCTCCTCATGCCCCCTGCTTATCTGTTAAACATGGTGATCCTAGATTGGACACGAAGAGGTTAGACAAGCAAGCCATAGTGGCCCCAGACCTCCAGCCATCATGCAGCAAGGCTACTACCCGTGGTAAAAGCAGCAGGAGGAGACTGCTGATCCATGGGCGCAGTGCTGGGGGCAGCCTCTTCCTACCTGAGCCCCACCTGGATCACAGAAATGCTGTGTGAATTTGCTGGTTGAATGAAGATTGTTAAATACCCTATATGTGCTCAGCTAGATATTAAACAAATCAAGAAAGAATGAGTCATGTAAGTATACAGTTAATCATTAAAGTTTTTAGAGAAAATTTTTAATTTCACTAATACTTTCAAATTAAGGAACATCTTCAAACATCATCATAATAAAAAAGAATATAAGAAGCAATAGAATGCACTAAATGGTACAATTAAATTTTTGGATAAGATTTACACATTGCAAGTGCTTAAAGTACTCCAGGAATTATTTTAATCACTGCAGATTTTAAAAATTGTACTTGTTCCTCATATGGAAATACCCATTCTCAGAATAAGAAAATTTGAAAGTATCTGGAGAATATGCCAGATCATGGCATCTGGTCCCATCACTTCATGGGAAATAGATGGGGAAACAGTGGAAACAGTGTCAGACTTTATTTTTTGGGCTCCAAAATCACTGCAGATGGTGATTGCAGCCATGAAATTAAAAGATGCTTACTCCTTGGAAGGAAAGTTATGACCAACCTAGATAGCATATTGAAAAGCAGAGATATTACTTTGCTAACAAAGGTCCATCTAGTCAAGGCTATGGTTTTTCCAGTGGTCATGTATGGATGTGAGATTTGGACTGTGAAGAAAGCTGAGCCCCGAAGAATTGATGCTTTTGAACTGTGGTGTTGGAGAAGACTCTTGAGAGTCCCTTGGACTGCAAGGAGATCCAACCAGTCCATTCTGAAGGGGATCAGTCCTGGGATCTCTTTGGAAGGAATGATACTAAAGCTGGAACTCCAGTACTTTGGCCACCTCATGGGAAGAGTTGACTCATTGGAAAAGACTCTGATGCTGGGGGGGATTGAGGGCAGGAGGAGAAGGGGACGACAGAGGATGAGATGGCTGGATGGCATTACTGACTCAATGGACGTTGAGTCTGAGTGAACTCTGGGAGTTGGTGATGGACAGGGAGGCCTGGCATGCTGCGATTCATGGGGTCGCAAAGAGTCAGACACGACTGAGCGACTGAACTGAACTGAACTGAGAGAATATTTAACTTGATCCCTTTGTTTTTACCAGTTGGCTTCATATTATACTATATATTTGTAAATGTTTTTACTCAAAAATATGAAAAACAAAAAAAGACACATTTCACCACCCAGAAGCAGCTTGGGGCCTTTTCTTTCTTTTTCCTATATTTATCTAGCTATTGCTACATTGAAAGAGAGAGAAGAGACACCTTTAAAAAAAAAAAAATCCTGTTCTACCTTTTGATTTAGAAAATGTATTTTCAATTTATAGCAAATCATTGACATTATTCAGGATAAGCAAACATAGAGACTCATCATTGTTTTTAGAGGTTGCATGGTACTTTATTACTTTATGCACTGTAATCTAATCCATTCTTCCTGTATTGATGGACAATTAAATACTTTTCATTTTTTTTACTACAACCTGAACTAAAATGAAGAATCTTGCATATATCCATCTATACCTATATTTATACCTATACTTATATCTGTATCTGTACCTGTGTACATGCTAAGTCTCTTCAGTTGTGTCCAGCTCTTTGCAACCCCAATAGACTGTAACCCACCAGGCTCCTCTGTCCACGGAATTCTCCAGGGAAGAATACTGGAGCGGGGTTGCATACCCTTCTCCAGGGGATCTTCCCAACCCAGGTATCGAACTGGTATCTCCTGCATTGACAGGTGGGTTCTTTACCACTAGCACTACCCGGGAAGCCCATATACATATAGATAGATAGATAGATAGATAGATAGTTGTTCTAGGCTCTGAATGAGATGTTGAAAGGGAGATGCTAGATCAAAGATCTCCCGTTTTGTCCCACACAGGTCCATGGAAGTTAGCTTGTATAAACTGGAGGGTTCAACACCTCCATCTCCCAGAAATGGAGAAAGAAAACTGATCAGAGAAAACATCAAAGGAAGAGCCAGATATCAAGGACTCCTGTTGCACTCTGAGAGTTAGGAACCTGCTTGGAGTGACATGTTGCTTTCAGAGTCCCACTACACAAGGGGCTTTGAACGGAGTGAAGGAACTAATTAGAGTCTCCTAATCCCACGAAGGACCAGCCATGCTGGAAGCTGGGAGTTTTGGCCAACTGCTTGACAGTAGCCCCCGAGGATGGTGTGAGGATGGACTACAGTTCAGAGTGGGAACAGGAGACAGAAGAGAACATGACAAGAACTCAAAGCAGAAGAGGCCCAGCTGTACGGCCACTGGCAAAGACCACAGGCAAGGATAATCTCTGAGGGGCTTCAAGTCATCAGCTATTCTGCTGTCATTCTCCTTCATCCCCAGACCTTCAACAAAAGCCGCTACACACAAAAGCATGGTAGAAAGAGAAAGACTGTCCCAAGAGAAAGACAAAGAAAGAGAAAGACTGTCCCAAGTTCAAGAGTGTCAAGGACAGCAGAGACTGGGCTTACGTGGGGACATGGAGGCAACGGCAGAGGAGCAGGCTGGTGCCTGGCCTGACTCCAAGCAGAAGGGCCCAAACTTTAATCCAAATGTACTGGGGGCAGGTGGCCTGGCAGGGGCACGCAGAGTCCAGATTCTTCTGCTTCACTATAAAAGGGTCCGTCCATGCAGCAGACACATGGGCCACAAATAAACAGCCCTGTAACAATCTTAACTCTTTTTCACTTCAGCCAATGTTCCAGAAACACATTCATTTCAGAATCCAACAGCAGTTTCGAGAGGATTTTTAGCTACTCATTCCTTGCCACACAGGTCCTAAACTTTAGTTACCAAATCTCTGTGCAAGATGCAACAATTTGCTTCCAGTCCTTCCGGCTTCTGCCAGGCCCTCACCCATGCGGCCGGCCTCCCGCTGGCCCCGAGCCACGGCTCCCCCACTGCTGTTGCTGACATTGCAGGTCTGCCAGATGCTCCTAGCAGCAGCACAGACCCATTGGGCAGGGAGAGGAGAGGCAAGGATTTTTGCTTTTTTTTTTTAAATTTAGGACTGCACCCCCATGGCCTGCTGAATCTTCATTCTCTGACCAGGGATCGAACCTGTGTCCCCACATTGGAAGGCAAAGTCTCAATGACTGGACCACTGAGGAAAGTACTGGCAAGGACTTTTTCTTTTCCCTCCACCAGTTCTCTCTTTCTCTCCCCTCCCTCTCTTTTGTTGGTCTCTTGGCAAAATAAACCTGGCGAGACCAGATGTCAACCATAATTTCAAGTTTGCTGTGCTCCTACTGTTCCCGCTATAGACATTGTCCCTCTGAGGACTAAGACATCTCCACCCACAGAGCCTAAGCTGAGATTCCATGATTCATTTTGGAGGATGATACCCCATCCTCAGATGATATTATCTCCCAGCTGGCATCTCATTGTGTATTTAAAAGGCCAGGACATCACTCTCAGGTCAGCAACCTCCATGTATGATGGGACCAGTGGATCCATAATCATGAACTCAAAGGTGCATATCCTTTGCTGTAAATTAGGGCCATTGGTGCAAGACAATGTTAAATCAAATGCTCTGTAAGTACTCTGATAGTGGTGCTGGCAGAGTTTCTGTTGGCAGGAAAGGCAAACTTGTACCTCAGAATACATGAAGATTCCAGTAAAGAAGACTTGCTGCATTTTCCAGAGTGAAAGAGATCCAGAGTAATCAACTTGCTACTATTATTGAACCTATATTGGCACATCTTAATAACAAAAGTCCATAGTTTGGCTTAGGTTTTACTCTTGGTATTGTAAATTCTATGGTTTTGTGCAAAATATTTTTCTGCTCTAAAAATCCTCTGTTCTCTGGCTATCCATTCTAACTACCCCTGCTCACCAACCCCTGGTACCAGGAAAACAATGATCTTTTTATTGTCACCATAGTTTTGTTTTTTTCCAGAATGTCATATAGTTGGGATCATATAGGATATTCTGGTTTTCAGACTGGTTTCTTTCACTCAGTCATAGCCATTTAAGATTCCTCCATGTCTTTTCATAACTTGATAGCTAGGCTACCCACTCCAGTATTCTGGCCTGGAGAATTCCATGTACATTTCTTTTTAGTGCTGAATAACTTTCCATTGACTGGATGTATCATTATTTATTTAGCCACTTAACTACTGCAGGATATCTTGGTTTCTTCCAAGTTTGGCAATTGTGAACAAAGTTTCTACATACATCTGATACAAATTTTTGTGTGGGCATAAGTTTTCAACTTCTTTTGGTAAATACCAAGGAACGTGGTTGCTGGAATGTGTGGTAAGAGATGTTGTCTTACCAGACATTTGTTTGATCACCAGAAAGGAAAGGGAGGGTGGATACTGGGGAAGAGGCAAGCACTTTCCTCATTGTTGAGTCTTCTGCAAGATCCTCAAGCAAAGCAGAGGCACCATCTTCTAATAAAGGAAGATGCATCATTTCAGTAAACCCAGCAAATTTCAGGGAATTAGAGATTTCAAAGTTCACAACTGCATTTACCCAGGTATCCTCAGCCCAAGTTTCAGGATTCCACTCCTCTCCCAGTTTGGCCCCAACACTGGCTCCAGAGAATCACCAGGATGGGAGTTCAACCTTCTCTGAAGCTCCAGTACTCTTCTGATTAATTCCTGAACTTGGTTCTCCTCTTGTTTACCCTCCACCTGTAAGAGATTAGGATTTCCCTGAAGGCTGCCAAACAGTGCCTCTAATTTTTATGTTCTGCCTTGAATTGGTAATTAATCATCCTAAGGTTGTCATTAAAGTGAAGTGAAGTCGCTCAGTCATGTCCAACTCTTGGCGACCCCACGGACTGTAGCCTACCAGGCTCCTCCATCCATGGGATTTTCCTGGCAAGAGTATTGGAGTGGGGTGCCATTTCCTTCACTAGGGGATCTTCCCAACCCAGGGATCGAACCCAGGTCTCCTGCATTGCAGGCAGACAGGTTGTCATTATCCCTCTTCAATGAATCGATGGTGCCAAGCAATAGTCATCCAATTCCAAAGTCCTTATAGTTACAATTTCTGTCATACTTCTCAATACCAGTCAATATGTGGAACCAGCCAGTATATCTTCTTCCACTAATATCCTGATCCAGTTTACACCAGAGAAAGTTTTAATAGTTACGCCAGGACAACATGGCAGGGACTGTATATATTCTACCTGTATGTAGTAATGGGGTCCTCACTGCTAATGAGCCAGCAAATAATTTTTCTCTTAGAGTCTATTTCCTATAACCATTCTTGGTACAATCATCTTCAACTGAGTTCACTGAAAATCTAAAAGATGTCTAAAAATGGAATGTTGCATGCAGAATGTTCTCAGAAGAGACACCTATCAGGAAGTTAAAAAAAAAAAAATAAGGTAGGATCAGTCACAGGGAGATGGTGATCTATGTGAAGTGACAAGTAAAGTTCTCAGATTTCATGGTGAGCTTTAGAGCTTCATGGCCCTTCGGAGTAATTCCAAAATGAAGCAAAGGGGACAGGCCTATGAATCCCTACAGAAGGCAAGCATTGGTTTTAATTCATCCTTTGGGAGGAGATGAAACCCTGGGTGGGACAATTCTCTAGTATGGAGAGCAGTTCTCAGAGAGGACAGCAGCTTTGAGCCTGGCTGTTATCCCCAGGAGTGAGGGCGGGGTACATCAGCCTTGAGAACATGACCTCGGAAGAGCTTTACAGTTTTGATGGTTGTTGTTGTTCAGTTGCTCAGTCCTGTCCAACTCTTTGTGACCCCATAGACTGCAAGCACATCAGGCTTCCCTGTCCTTCACCACCTCCAGGAGCTTGCTCAAACTCACATCCATTGAATCGGTGATGCCATCCAACCATCTTGTCCTCTGTCATACCCTTCTTCTCCTGCCTTCAATCTTTCCTAATATCAGAATCTTTTCTAATGAATTGACACTTTGCATCAAGTGACCAACGTATTGGAGCTTCAGCTTCAGCATCAGTCCTTCCAATGAAAATTCAGGATTGATTTCCTTTAGAATTGACTGGTTTGATCTCCTTGCAGTCCAAGGGACTCAAGAGTCCTCTCCAACACCACAGTTCAAAAGTATTAATTCTTCGGCATTCAGCCTTCTTTATGGTCCAATTCTCACATCATGGAAAAACCATAGCTTTGACTAGATGGACCTTTGTCGTCAAAGGAATGTCTCTGTTTTTAATATGCTGTCTAGATTTGTCATAACTTTTCTTCCAAAGAGCAAGAGTCTTTTAATTTCATGGCTATAATCACCATCTGCAGTGATTTTGGAGTCCACGAAAATAAAGTCTGTTACTGTTTCCATTGTTTCCCCATATATTTGCCATGAAGTGATGGGACCAGATGCCATGATCTTCATTTTTTGAATGTTGAGTTTTAAGCCAGATTTTTCACTCTCCTCTTTCACTTTCATCAAGAAGCTCTTTAATTCTTCACTTTCTGCTATAAGGGTGGTCTCATCTGCATATCTGAGGTTATTGATATTTCTCCCGGCAACCTTGATTCCAGCTTGTGCTTCATCCAGTCCAGCATTTCACATGATGTACTCTGCATATAAGTTAAATAAGCAGGGTGACAATACACAGCCTTGACATACTCCTTTCTTGATTTGGAACCAGTCAGTTGTTTCATATCCAGTTCTAACTATTGCTTCTTGATCTGTATACAGGTTTCACAGGAGGCAGGTAAGGTGGTCTACATTCCCATCTCTTGAAGAATTTTCCACAGCTTGTTGTGATCCACACAGTCAAAGGCTTTGGCATAGTCAATGAAGAAGTAGATGTTCTTCTGGAATTCTCTTGATTTTTTCAATGATCCAACAGATGTTGGCAATTTGATCTCTGGTCCCTCTGCCTTTTCTAAATCCAATTTGAACATCTGGAAGTTCTTGGTTCACGTGCTATTGAAGCCTAGCTTGGAGAATTTTTAGCATTACTTTGCTTGCATGTGAAATGAGTGCAATTTTGCAGTAGTTTGAACATTCTTTGGCATTGTCTTTCTTTGCAATTGGAATGAAAAGTGACCTTTTCCAGTCCTGTGGCCACAGATGAGTTTTCCAGATTTGTTAGCATGTTGTGTGCAGCACTTGAACAGCATCATCTTCTAGGATTTGAAATAGCTCAGCTGGAATTCCATCGACTCCACTACCTTTCTTCATAGTGATGATTCCTAAGGCCCACTTGACTTGACACTCCAGGATGTCAAGAATAATAGTTTTGTTATTCAGTCGCTAAGTCATGTCCAACTCTTTGCAATTCCATGGACTGCAGCATGCCAGGCTTTCCTGTCCTTCACCATCTCCCAGAGTTTGCTCAAACCCGTGTCCACTGAGTCGGTGATGCCATCCAACCATCTCATCCTCTGTTGTCCCCTTATCCTCCTGCCCTCAATCTTTCCCAGCATCAGGGTCTTTTCCAATGAGTCAGCTCTTCGCATCAGGTGGCCAAAGTACTGGAGCTTCAGCTTCAGCATCAGTCCACTATACATATTTTATCTGCACTACCGCTGTGTACAACTGCGAGTGCAGCCTTCTTTGTTCTCCCTGCCTCCACAGCAGTCTTTTTTTCCATGATTTACAGAGAAGGACTTAAACAGAATTTAATTCACTGCATGTGGTCAAAATGGTGTGAATGACTCTACAGTGGGATCAATCAGGCAAGCTGGACAAGTCACTATGAGTATCAAGCAAGTGGTGGGATCGCAGTCTTCATTTGAAGGATCTGAGCTGCGTACAGGAAGTCCCTAGAAGAGCTTCAGCATTTGGAGTCCAAAAATCTTATGAAGTTCATTGTCATAACATCAGTAGACAGGCTTTAGCCCAGTTTCTCATTGTTGTTGTTCAGTCACCAAGCCGTGTCCAACTCTTCTTGACCTCATGGACTGCAGCATGCCAGGCCTCCCAATCCCTCATCATCTCCCAGAGTTTGCTCAAACTCATGTCCATTGAGTGGATGACGCCATCCAACCATGTCATCCTCTACAACTTCCTTTTCCTTTTGCCTTCAATTTTCCTGGCAGCAGGGGCTTTTTCATTGAGTCAGCTCTTCACATCAGGTAGTCAAAGTACTGGAGCTTGAGCTTCAGCATCAGTCCTTCCAATGAGTATTCAGGGTGATTTTCTTTAAGATTGACTGCTTAGCCCATTTTCTCCGATTTTGGCAAAAATGTTTCTGCTTGCTTTTAAGAAACAGCTAAGGCCAAGCTACCCAACCAACCCTTCTAGAGCAGATTTACATCATTAGAGGGGCCTGACTGAGCCCTGTCTATATCTCTCCACTGCCTATCTTCTGACAGCCTAATGTTGCCTTGTGGCCTTTAGGGCACCAAGAGAGTGCCATGTATCTAGCAGTCTCTAGTCTCAGAGTCCACCTTGTTTTCTCCTCATTTTTTCAGCATTGGGCAGAATCATGGTCACCCTCAAAGTCAGTGACATAAAGCCACGGTTCTGAGTCTAGGAAAATGTGTTGCAAGATTACTTTGCAATTGTCTAGTGAGACGCATTCAGGAGAAGATTCACATGCATTGCCACAACTTCTACCAGACACTCCTTCAAAGTGCAGAAAAATGTGAATTTGTCCCAAAGTTTGCCAGAGATCAAGTTCAGTGGCCAGGGTCCACTTACAAATCATTGTAGTTACTTCACATAGTTGGTACTAACACACCTGAGAACCACTGATTTTGTTGCAAAGTCAATCTTGTTCTCTGACCACGGGCCACACTTCCAAACACAGGCAGCTTGATCCCAGCTGCAGACAGGCTTCTGGAGAAACAGCCTGGGCATGCGAATAGACCACAAGGAAAGATCACAGCCCAGAGGTCATCCTCTTGATAGCAGGCCAACAATCTTAACCTCCGCGGGGAAATAAAATCACTGTGAGGGATCTATGAGTGCTGAATAGCTATTTATAAAATCAATGGCAAACTTCTTTAAGGGAGTCATTGTTGTCTGCATTTCACATGTCTGCCCATGGCTTGTCTGTTTCCGTATGGAACCAGAAATTAATGCTGAGCAGAGATTTCCCTGCACCTCATCCACTGGCAGAAAGCATATCATGTCTCAGCACACCAGGGGGTACCCGGTAACCTGCTGGGGAGCGTGAGCTGGAGCCATTCCTGTGACAGCATGTGCCACTTTGCCTTAATAGAAGTCACCAAACCGAAAACAGATGACAGCCGCAGATGCTGAGAAACTGAGATGTAGAAACAGGCTCCTTTCTTTGCCATAGTTTTTGTTTTTTTTTTTTAATTTGGTCATTTTTTTTTAACCAGTTGTGTGTGTGTGTGTGTGTGTGTGTGTGTGTGTGTTGCCCATGTGTTAATGAAGACTGTGGGAGGCCCTTGGCCCAGTGCTGAGCTGTGTACCAGGTTGTAGCCTGCAGAAAAGGCTCCCTGGGACACTGACCAGACTTGA
This sequence comes from Bos javanicus, assembly GCF_032452875.1. Lineage (NCBI taxonomy): Eukaryota > Metazoa > Chordata > Mammalia > Artiodactyla > Bovidae > Bos > Bos javanicus. Next base: position 25,709,110 of record NC_083876.1, on the reverse strand, counting down.
TGAAATGACAGGGTGGTCTGCTCTAGAAGAATCCACTTCACACAGGGGGGTCTCCTTTGATTGTTTCTACTTTTATCATGAGAAAAAAACATGGGAATCAAGTCTATTTTCCTGAATCTTCCTGCGCTATACCAGTTCCCTTCATTTTACACTCTCTTTCCCCGCTAGGTCACCCTATCAGTCAGCAATATTTATGAAAACTCTGTTGTAGGCCGAACAGCAGCAGTAGATTCCATGAAATACAAAGAAATAAGCAAAATAATCCCTGCCTTGGAGGAGCATATAGACTATGGTAGGAACAGCCACACACGAGCACGAACAACAGGGCATTTTGTGAAAGCAACAGCGTTGCAGAGTGTAACATTCATTATAAACTAGAAAGCGACGCGGCACAAGGGAAAAAGGCTGAAGTGACTTGTAAACAGCCCTCCTAGAAGAGGCAAGTTCTGAAAAAAAGCACTGGTAACACCACCACGTACTATATTCCAAGTTGCAAATAACTCAAATCATCAAGTTTCTTTGAATCTACCTTCAAGTTTCCTTCCGTCTTTCTTTCAACCCTGGCTTTTTCGTCCTACCACCACCAGGCCATAAAGCACTTTGTTCCAACAACATTTTAACTGGCCTTCCTGTGTCCAGCCTCTCTCCGTTTCATCTCTTTCATGTGCAAGTATCAGGTTTTCTTTGTAAAATACAATGATTTTCATTAAATAATTGGCCCGCTCAAAAATGAATAATGGCCCCATATTGCTTCTCAGGAAAGAGGAGAGGGACTGTGGGTCCCTCTGGGTATAATCTGGGTATAATCCACATATAAATCAGCATGTAATAGCTAAACCATGTGCACTAGATTATTAAATTATTCTTATTCATATTTAGGTAAATGCTTAGTAAACTGTATGTATTCCTTTCCATACTGTTGGTTTCATCATTCACAGAGAATTGAGTCCTAAAATAAAAGAACCTATTCAAAGCCATAAACCTAAATCATGTAGTCATAAGCAAAAATTTAGGGTAATTTGCCTAATATGCAAAGTGTGGAAAGAAAGAAAGATATACTATTGAAATCTAGATGGACCATCCTTTTCCAAGATACTCACCACCTAGATGGCAAACTGATGAGGCAACAAGAAGGAAAGATCTAAGGTTGAAAAGGGCTAATGTTTAAATTAATATTATATTCCATAATTTCTCCAGCAAAGCAGGTGACACCATCTTCCTTTCACCCTGGAAACTTTTACTCACTTGATTTTTTTCACCCTCCCAAGAACTCCTAGTATCAAATGAACTCATCAAATCAAGAAGAATGGATAAAGTAATGAGTTGAAAACTTTTTCTAAAATTATAATACATGGGAAGCTAAAATAATTAAAACAACATGGTTTGGGTTTCTAAATAGACAATAATGAAAGAAAATGTATAATGTCAAAAACTAGATATTAATTACTATAAGAAATTAGTATATATGACATTTTTAACCAATGATGAAAAGACAATGCTCAGATGAATAGGTAGCCACTTGGGGGAAAAAATTCTTTGTTGTCTTACTTCACCTCTGATTTCAAAACAAAGTTCAGGATAAAGATAAGATTTAAATGTATTTTTAAAGAAGCAATGAAAGTCCAAGAAGAAAACATACCAAAAATATTTTATGAAACAGAAAGGAGGGGTGGCTGTTTTGGGAAACAGTTTGTTATTTCCTCAAAAACTTAAACATAGATACCACATGACTCAGCAATTCTACTCCTAGGGATACATCCAAGAGAATTAAAAATATATGTTCATACAAAAACATTCATGTACGTGAATATTCATTGTAGTGTTATTCATAATAGGCAAAAGATGGATATAATCCCAGTGTCCTTCAACTGGTGAATGTATAAACAAAATGTGGTATAGCCAAACAATGGAGTATTAGTCAATCATAAAAAGTCATGAAGTACCCATACATGCTACACCGTGGATAAACCTTAGGAACCATATGCTAAGTGAAAGGAACCAGACACAGAGGCCACAGAGACACAGAGGCCACACACATGTTACATGATTCTATTTATAAGAACTGTGCAGAATAGGCAAATGTATAGAGACAGAAGGTAGATCAGAGGTTGTAAGGGGCCAGAGGGAGTGGGGATGAGGCATGACTGCCAATGCGTAGAGGGTTTCTTTTTTGGATGATGAAAATAGTCTCCGGTTATATAGTGACAATAATCATTTTGGAATCATAATAGAAACAGCAAGCAAGACCTCACAAGGTGAGAGCAAATCTCTTTCCCATATCAGCTGAATCTCAAAGAACAACTTTTGGATTCTAAGAAATAAGATATTTTTGATTTTATAGTTTGTTTTCATTAATATCATGATATTAACTTCCTCCTTTAATTAGATGATCTTATACATATGTTAAGCTATTTAAAGTTATTTTTATTGTAAAATGAGACCAAAGTTGGTTATATAGTCATATATATCATATAATGGTAGTATCATGGGTTTCTGTTATTTTGGGGAACTGAAGTAACCCATAGGAAAATATGATTTATATTGAAAAATTCATTTTGTAGTCAACTGTTCAGGAGATGAAAGACATAAGGGAGAAATATCTGTAAATAAAACAAATCTACAGTGTTACTGTGAACTATTGATTTTTTTAAAAGTCTATTTAAATTTTGTACAAATCTATATAAAGGATTCAATGGAAGTTCAAAGAGCTATATTATAATATATTATTATATTATGTTACATAATACTATATTTATAATCCCTCAGCTGAAATCCATGTAGCCATGTGGATTTCAAACTTCAGGATTTGGGGATTTTACAAAGGTAACACAGCATGTCTACTGCTTGTTGCATATCAAGTCAGCGAAGGCTGGCGCCATTCCCTGTAATCAAACCCACTAATATTTCTGCAGAAAAAAGCATAAAAATTCATACTAACTGAAGTAAATAAGACTATAAATAGACTCACATAAGTTCAAGTCAGGTTTTCTTCCAAATTTGTTCAGGTCACCTTAAGTTTTGCCATCATATAAAGTAAAGGAACCTAGTTTTCCTAGCCTTTTGCATTTCAGAGTTGTGTCTAAGAGATTATAGGTCTGTGTGTGTGCACACGTGCTCAGTTGCATCTGACTCTTTGCAACCCATGGACTGTAGCCTGCCAGGCTCCTTTGTCCATGGAATTCTCCAGGCAAGAATACTGGAGCAGGTTGCCATTGCCTTCTCCAGGGGATCTTCCCACCCAGGGATCGAACACACATTTCTTACATCTTCTGCACTGGCAGGCAGATTCTTTACCAGCTGAGCTATGGGCGAAGCCCTTATGGACCTAATATATTGCTATTTTAAAATAATTTGTCTTGAAAATCTCTATATAATTAATTTACTAAGCAATTCTGTATTTTAGCATTTCTGAGTTTTGAAGGTGTTCTTTTTTTGATGCCTGGGAGTTTTGTTTGTTTGTTCAATCTGGGGGTTCTTCAAGAAAAGATTGCACTTCACTTTAAACAGTAAATGTGCTTGACGATCAAATCATACTATGTGCCAAGCTAGATGTTTATTTAAAGTAACATTGCAAAGAAATGATCATTCCAGAAGTGATGTGTTTTGTAAGTAGGGATTTTTATAGATCAGAATTTGTTAAAATAGCCGGTCGCTGAGGGTCGGACACAACTGAGCGACTTCACTTTCATTTTTCACTTTCATGCATTGGAGAAGGAAATGGCAACCCACTCCAATGTTCTTGCCTGGAGAATCCCAGGGATGGGGGAGCCTGGTGGGCTGCCGTCTATGGGGTTGCACAGAGTCGGACACGACTGAAGTGACTTAGCAGAAGCAGTAGCAGTATCATAAAAATCAGCAAAAGGCAAATCAAAGTTTTTAATCTGTAATACAAAGACATAACTATGAAACTATGAAGTTACAGGCATAATTATCAACTCTCTCTTTGGTTTGTGGGGAGGAGCAGTCACACACACACACACACACACACACACACACACACACACTCCAATCTCAAGTTCTCAAAACGTCACTACTGTAATTATTGTTCTGCTACCTCTCATGGGAGCTTCTGACTCCTCTGGCTTATTTGCATTTTTAAATTCCCTTCCTTTCTCCAGGGTTGTGATAACATGCACCTTGTTTTATTTGTTTAGCATTATATTAATAGCTTATTCAATCATTGTAGCTATGCCTTATAAATATTTCATACTCTGGCATTTAAAAAGCAATGTTGTTTTCAAATAGAATGACTCAGGACTCCAATGCCAGCATGAGCTAAAAATATGAATCCAAAGAGTTTCTCGTCTTTTAGAGTAAAAATTACTAAAAACTTTAGGATCCTGACCTTTAACTTTAAAAATCTCAGACATAATTCCTTATATTGTATAAAACTAGTAATTTTAAAAAATTATTCCACTATATAACAAATTTCTAACAAAGTCTTCATTGCTTGAGAGATTGAATTTGATAATGTCACTACTGAAAGAACAATTTTGAGTTAGAAGGGAATTTGATCAACCCCTCATTGCACAAATAAGAGAACTGAGATTAGTAAAGGCTATTGCCTGCAATGCAGGAGTCACAGGAGACACAGGTTCAATCCCTGGGTTGGAAAGGTCCCCTGGAGAAGATCATGGCAACCCACTCCAGTATTCTTGCCTGGAGAACCCCATGGACAGAGGAACCTGGCAGGCTACAGTTCATGGGGTCACAAAGGGTCAGACATGACAGAAGTGACTTAGCACGCACGCACTCATCAGGACTCAAGCTGAGATCTCTAGGACTAGTGCTCTTCATCCCACCAATTTGGTTGCTGTTGCCTTGGTCTGTTTATCTCATACCCCCATTAGAACTACAAGCAACCTGACCAGAGGAATCAGGCATCATTCTCCCCTTTCATTTTCCTTTATACAATAGATTTTTATTTCATACATGTGGAGCTATCATTAATCTCATAAGTGCTTGAAATTGCCACTCATTTGTCTTTCACTGTGATTTTAACTTAACAGCATCCAAGACTCTGCTCTAATTTTTCCAGCCATTTGCATGTATTTTCAAAGAATTCCTAGCTGCAAGTCCTTATGCACAATTATATTAAAGTAAGAGCCCAATGCACAGCAACAAGTCACAATGCTTATGTCAAGTGAAAATTGTTTTACTCTCACGATATATCTTCCCAAAGATGAGACGATCAGGTAGTTAGACCATTCTGGGACACCTTCTTGATCTAAAGCATCAGATGTGGGTTGATATTTACATGAGAAGCTTTGCAGTTGGAAAAAGTAGGTGGAGGGTAAAAGAAACCCTTTGCCTCTGCCTGGCACAAACATTACAATGAACTTAGGTGAGGATATGGCTTGTTGTTTCTAGAGTTGTTACCATGACAGTGTGTTCCATGGGAGAGGGGGCACTAAATGATTCATTTAAACTTTTTAACTCTATGATCTGTAAAATGAGGACAATCCTTGTAACTGGTTTAAATGATTATGAGGTTACCGTTAAGATCTCACTGGGCCTTGAAACACCAGAAATCTGACATATCCTGCATCCTTTTTCCATGTTCCATTCCCAATTTAAGATTACTATTGAACACAGGAGTGTACTATGTTCATAGGCATTTTCCTTTGCCTATGGACAGAAGGGCAAATCTTTAAGTGGCTGTGTGTGGGGGTGAAGGTGGGGAGAGAATACTTTCTGGATTGAAACATCACTGCTAAAAATATCTCACATTTTAAATAAAAAATTCTATTGTTACTTTTTTATTGTTTTTGTTGTTTTAGTCACTAAGTCATGTCTGACTCTTTTCGATTCTACAGACTGTAGCCTGCCAGGCTCCTCTGTCCATGAAATTCTCCAGGCAAGAATACTGGAGTGAGTTGCCATTTCCTTCTCCAGAGGATCTTCCCAACCCAGGGATCCAACCCGTGTCTCCTGTGTTTCCTTCATAGGCAGGTGGATTTACTTTTTAGAACTTTTTATTTTGATCTAATTTTAAATATACAGAAAAGCTGTAAGAATGAGTAGGACAAGGAATCTTCGTATACCCTTTACTCAGATTATATGAATTGTTTATATATTTTTCCCATTCTTTGTCTCTCTCTCTTGACCATTTGAGAGGAAACTGGAATCATGTCCTTTTACCCCTAAACTCTTCAGTGTGCATTTCTTAACAGCACCTACATGATTATCACTTATCAAAATCAGGAAATTTAGCATTGGTAACATGTACTAATTGCAATTATTAATGTTTTTTTCTTCTTTTAACTTGAAGTTAGTTGACGTAGAACATTATATAAGCTGCTGCTGCTGCTGCTGCTAAGTCACTTCAGTCGTGTCCGACTCTGTGCGACCCCATAGACGGCAGCCCACCAGGCTCCGCCGTCCCTGGGATTCTCCAGGCAAGAATACTGGAGTGGGTTGCCATTTCCTTCTCCAATGCATGAAAGTGAAAAGTGAAAGTGAAGTCGCTCAGTTGAGTCCGACTCTTCGCAACCCCATGGGCTGCAGCCCACCAGGCTCCTCCGTCCATGGGGTTTTCCAGGCAAGAGTACTGGAGTGGGGTGCCATTGCCTTCTCTGATTATATAAGCTATAGATGTTCAATACAGTAATTCACAATTTTTAGAAGTTATACTCTATTTGAAGTTATTATAAAATATTGGCTATATTCCTCACGTTGTACACTATATCCCTGTAGCTTACTCTATTCCTAATAGTTTATATATCTTAATCCTCTACCCTCATCTTGTCCTTCCCTCTTCCCTCTCCACACTGGTGATCACTAGTTTGTTCTCTTTGTGCTCTCTTGAATTTGTTTCTTTTTTGTTGTATTCACTAGTTTATTTTTTAATCCACATATAAGTGATATCTTACAGTATTTCTCTTTCTCTGCCTGACTTGTTTCACTTAGCATAACACCTTCCAAACCCGTCTGTGTTGTTGCAAATGGCAAAATTTCTTTCATTTTTATGACTGAGTAGTAGTGCATTGTGTGTACACACAGACACGCACACATGTATATACTACACGTTCTTTATCCATTCCTCTGTTGATGGACACTTAGGCTGCATCCATATCTTGGCTATTGTATTATAAATAATGCTGCTATGAACATTGGGGTGTATGTACCCTACAGCTAATATCTGCTCTATGGTGTAGACCTCATACTAATGGCAAGAGTTGTACAATAATATGTGGGTCATATATTGTTAGCTATCTAGAGATCTGTTGCTATCATGACACACTTGACTTCCCTGCTCACATTTTTGAAAGTTGGCAACATTAAATAAAGATCAACATTATGTAAGAAGTGTAGAAGACATGAAAAGAGTGATTTATGTTAGGGAGAGCTGAGTACCAACTAATAGAGAAATTTAAATTTAGAAACTAGCAATTCTCTTTCTCAAATTTCAGCATTCATTAACTCCAGTTACAAACAAGGACCTCAAGATCAGAGAGTTAAGGGGATTACAGACTTACATTTACAATAGGAAAATTAATTATATGATAAAATTAATTAACTCATTCATAGATGATATCTCCAAAGTCTTCGAGTAACATCCCTCAAGTTACTTGGAACTCGTCAGTTGTGCTTCTTTTTAATGACTACATTCACCCGTAAGTGAAAGCCTATTATGAACTACCCTGATTATGATCAGAGTCAAATTTAAAGAACTGAACTGCACTGAACTTTGATTATTCAGTATACAAATAGTGTTTAGCTTCAGCCTTGGTGGTTCAGTCACTAAGTCGTGTCTGACTCTTGTGACCCCATGGACTGTAGCCCGCCAGGCTCCTCTGTCCATGGAATTCTCCAGGCAAGAACACTGGAGTGGGTTGCCACTTCCTTCTGCAGGGGATCTTCCCAACCCAGGGATCAATCCCTGGTCTCCTGCACTGCAGGCAGTTTCTTTACGGACTGAGCTAACAGGAAAGCCCAGTTCCAGCCTTACAATCAGTTAAGGTGTAGTTAACCTATTTATCTGGTAAGGATGGGAAGGTGAAAAAAAGGTAAGAAAAAATATTTATTGAACCCGTATTTTGTGCCAGGCACTTTGTGAATGCCTGTTTAATGCCCAGGAAGGTTAGATAAGACAGCAGAACAGGACTATCAACTCAATATTGGACCATAAAGAAGGCTGTGTCCCAAAGAATTGAAACTTTCAAATTGTGGTGCTGGAGAAGACTCTTGAGAATCTCTTGGACAGCAAGGAGATCAAACCAGTCAATCCTAAAGGAAACCAACCCCAAATATTCATTGGAAGGACTGATGCTGAAGCTGAAACTTCAATACTTTGGCCATCTGATGCAAAGAGCTGACTCACTGGAAAAGACCCTGTTGCTGAGAAAGATTGAGGGCAGGAGGAAAAGGTGGTGACAGAGGATGAGACGGTTGGATGGCATCACCGACTCAATGGACATGAATTTGAACAAACTCCAGGAGATAATGAAGGACAGGGAAGCCTGGTGTGCTGGAGTCCATGGGGTCACAAATAGTAGGACATGACTTAGCCACTCAACAACTCTGTTCTTGTTTAGAAAACAGAAATATTAGTCTTAACTTCAGAATAAAGTTGTGAGGATTAAATGGGAATAAAAGAAATGTCTTTGAAAAAGAGCTTTGTAAACCATAAAGTACTATGGCCACATAGAGAAACATGCATGGTCTCCTAAAGAACATTTTACTTGTAACTTTTAATATGTCCAGACTCAAGATTATCATATTGAAGATATCTAGTTCCTTCTGTGGGCTCCCAAATAGAGTTCTGAAAAAACACACTGGGGCCATCTTTCAATTCCAATTCCTTCTCCCTTCTACATACATCTCCACCCACAAACAACTGTCCTAAACCAAACCTGTCTTGTCTCTATCTTCCCCAGGACTGCCCCAGGGCTATAGAGAAAGAGGAGCCACATGGATTGCTATACGTCTACTGTTATAGCTGAGTGTATAGCAGGAGACATCCAAGAAGTACTTTTCAAGACATCTGACTGCATTAAAATCATCACCCTTCTATTTCCCTATAAACTGAATTTCCTACACAAACTGCAAGCAAGCTGCCATAAAATTTTAGACCCCATCTGGCAAGCCCAGCATTATGCATGGATTTCTCTACCCTAAGTGAAGGCTATTGTCAGATTTGAACCTTCCCCAGAGAAACTGGGACACCCAGCACAATTGGAGGCAGGAGCTGTGCATGCCAACCTGTGGTGTTCACTCTAAATGGATGACACATGAACTTCAAAGAGCATTTTACAATGCACAGCATAAAAGAATTCAAGTCAGGGGTGGCTGGAACTGAAAGACAAAACAAACATTTCCATTTGCTAGGTAGGGAGTGAACCAGTTGCAGTGAGCCCCCCTTGTTAAAATCAGGGCCTGGAGTAAAAAGTGTAGTGAACATGCCGAGCTCATTATTGTGCTTCCTAGTAAAGTGGACAAAAAGCATATTTCTGAAATGATGTTTATTACCATATCGTGTATTCTCTTAAGAAGCTGAACAGCTGCTGTCTAACCACTGTCTTAATGGAAAGCAAATTTAAGACTTTGGAAGCTTTTGGTGGGATTGGGGATTGGGAGGCTGGCAGGGAGAAGGGGTTTCCTTCCTTTCTATCTCCCTTTCTTTTTTTCTCTTCTTATTTCTTTCTATAATTTTGCAAAAACTTTACTACTAGATGATTGATTGGGTTATGTAACTAAGTCAGTGTAAAAGCCTCAAGTGTGCCAAGAACAAAGAAAAAGTTAGAATTTAGGCAAAGATGAGAAATTTTACTTTGCCCAAATAACTAAATCACTGATTGCTCCAATGATTGTCCTTGAGAGGAATGGTGTTATCATTCTAATGGAAAGGAAGGGGAAACACTGAACACTGAGTTTGCAGACTCACTTTGTAAACTCACTGAAGCGTAGGATCATCACTAAGTCAAACTTTACAGTTTCATTTCTTACCCGGTTCAAAAACATAAAGATGTTTTGGCAGAAGCGTCTGTCAAATTCTCAAGACTATCCAAAAGCAACCTGCTCAGAGGCTCAGCAAGCCACACCCAGAACAGACACACACAGAGTTCAATAATGTCACAACACACAACAGAAAAGTGGTCAGGAGCCCAGTGTGGTAGTCAAGCGAAGCCGGGCTGCTTTGGAATAATTGCACAGAATCTCTGAAAGGATAACTGGTACGCACGTGGAGAGTGAAGAGGCTCCTATGTCTTTCTGTGATACGGTACCACAGGGTCAACACAGGGAAAAGCGGCAGCTTTGACAAAAATGGTAAAAAACAGAATTTCAGTGGTATCTCAATAAAGCTGGAAACAATTCTCTTTCATTTTAAAGAAATACTAACAGACACAAACACAAATTTTTAATTAAGAAAAACATTTGAGCACAGAATTTCAATCTCCTGTTGCAGGTTGAAGTTGCAGTTTTTAAGCCCTGAATCTATAAACCTGTAAGTAAGATGAAAAAGTAAAGAAACAGAGCAAGGCATACATGAACATAGAATGACCAAAAGAAGGCTCTCGAGGAAAATCAACGCTTTAACCCAGAATAATTCTTCATTATTACTACAGAGGATTGTGGTGGCTACCATCAAAGCGAGAATGTGTTTGAGACTGATTGGGTGTTATTATATACTTTGGGGGATTAAGCCTCCCCACACCATGGAAAACTCTCAGATTCATCCCATTTCCTGATTTCTGATGATTGGTCCTCATCATCCAACTATAAAGACCTGGATCATCGCAGTTGCATTTTGTAGTTACAAGGGGCTGAGCACATCTGCAGCGCAGCAGTGAGCACTGAAGACCTCAAAGGAAAGTCATCCACATGAGATCCGTGATGTGCGTTTCCAATGTCAAATGCAATTAACTTTTAAACGGGCACTTGGGTTTTAGGAGCGTACACCCAAGGCTTCCACTGGTGACTGCCTGAGTGATGATTTCAGTTCTGCTCATCAAGGGCAGCTGGCCCTTCTATCCACTCACTCCTGGAACAACCCGACACCCATTGCAGTCTGCTCAGCCCAGATGGATAATGCTATCAGATCTATGCTTGTTCATTATCATCTCCCCAAATGCGATGTCATGGGAGGCAGAGACGATGCTTGTGAGAAACATTCTCCACCACTTTACACCATTATTAATTTTAAAATTCCCCTTTAAAATGTACAGATTTGATGTAGAATAGATATCAGAGCATAAGGTTTAGATTTCTCTGTTGCTGTTTTGCTGTTTAGTCACTAAGTTGTGTCCAACTCTTTGTGACCCCATAGACTGTAGCCCACCAGGCTCCTCTGTCCTTGGGATTTCCCAGACAAGAATACTAGAGTGGGTTGCCATTTGCCACTCCAGGGGTTAGACTTCTCTATCTCCTACATAAATGTTCATCTACTGTAACTATATGTAGCATTTCATTGAGGTTTTCATAAAGTAGAAGTTTCATTTATAAGTAATGCAGAATTGTCCATTATATACAATTATTATTTCATCATCTTGAAATTCAGAAATGGTTTCATTTCTTTCGTTTTTCTGCTCCCAAAGGGGTATCATTTCATTCACATGTGAATGTTTTTAGATCACTGATATACAGTTAAGTGGTTTTGAGATGCTGATCAGTGAAATAGGTAGTAAGAAAAAATATGCTACTTAAATCTTTCTGATTTTGAAAGTTAGAATTCAGGATTAAGATTCAAAACCATAAGAGCTTAGTGATGATCCCACTACATTTATCTGGAAGTCGGTGCTGCTATGGGCTTCCCCAGTGGCTCAGATGGTAAAGAATCCGCCTGCAATGCAGGAGACACAGGAGATGCAGGTTCAATCTCTGGAGAGGGGAATGGCAACCCACTCCAGTATTCTTGCCTGGAGAATTCCACGGACAGAGGAGCCTGGTGGGCTATAGTCTGTGGGGTCGCAAAGAGTCGAACACGACTGAGCCACTAACACACACACACACACGCACATGTGCAGTGCCGCTATACGGTGAGTGGATAGATCGGCTGCATATTTTTAAGAGTGCTCTGTAGAAAAGGCCAAGTAGAGGAGTATAAATAAAAATGAATAAGTTCTGAAGCAGGTCTGTGCTACAGGGGATCTTGGGAAAGTTTCTGTTTCTCAGGGGTGTATAAGGTTCACCCTGCAATTTTATTTATTGGTTCTCAAGCTCCCACGTTCAAATGTATTGGATAAGACTACACTTTCAGGAGGGGCTTCCAAGACCCTGCTGGCTCAAGCTGAAGGAGGAAATACAGGTGCAAACAGTGAGCAAGTCTATCCAAAATCCCTGGGCTGAAATTAAGCACCTTAGGTTTGTGACTGTCATGCTAAATAACTTTAAAATGGTAAAATAATAATCATAATTTCCAAAAGGAAAAGCATGGGATTTAGAGTTTATTTATGAAAAGAAAGAGGAACTAATCTGGATTAAATAGCCCTCTTCAGGTATTATATAGAGAAGAGGGTAATCAGCTGGTATTTCATTCTACTGCTTTTAGAATGAGAAAGAATTTAATTCAGCTTAAACATGCTGAGCGCCATGTAAAAGCTTCATGTTAGCCTGTGACTGCTCAAGTTTATGTTAGATATTTACGTTGTAAAATACAAAAAGAAAGGATGTCTGTTATTCGACAGTGAAATTTGTTGTGAGGGAAAAAATTATTATGGAGTATCTTTGGTGACTTTAAGGATAAATATCTACCTGTCTATAGAATGAATCTCGGAGAAGGCAATGGCACCCCACTCCAGTACTCTTGCCTGGAATATCCCATGGATGGAGGAGCCTGGTAGGCTGAGGTCCATGGGGTGGCTGAGAGTCGGACACGACTGAGCGACTTCACTTTCACTTTTCACTTTCAGGCATTGGAGGAGGAAATGGCAACCCACTCCAGTGTTCTTGCCTGGAGAATCCCAGGGACGGCGGAGCCTGATGGGCTGCCGTCTATGGGGTTGCATAGAGTCGGACACGACTGAAATGACTTAGCAGCAGCAGCAGCATAGAATGAATCTATTTGGAAAGAGGGGAATCTATCATATCACCTCTCATCTAATATATTGTCTTTTTAAATAAAAAAAAAATTGTTTGGACCTCTCTGAATAAATTAAATTATAACAATCTAAAACTTTAGATTTGCATAATATGTATGGTGGTCTGTGGTCACTTCCATCCCTTCATCTAAGAAAGTAAAGCAGATTCTAGGATGAAAAAGCTGTCTTGCTCCAGATAGTAAGAGAAGCAGCACTGGACTTGGTGGCAGAAGGCCTGAATTAGCATTCAAGCTCTGCCACTTACTAGCCAGGTAACTGCAGGCAGATTGTGTGTGTGTGTGTGTGTAGATAGAGAGAGAGAAGGAGAAGCTATATATAATTATATAACTCTCTAAGTCTCATTTCCTTCACACGTAAAATGCAGATATTGAAAATAATCAGTCAAGCAATTATTCTGAAGGTTAAATAGTTCCTGGAATGTAAGCTTCCAGCACCTAGACTTATGCCTGGCATATATGTTTAATAACTATTCATTATTGAATAAATGATAAATTAGTGTATATATATATATATATATATATCCATAATCACTAGCAAAAAAGAATGGAAACTGACATAACCTCCTTGGTCCCATTTCCCTTCTGCAAACATGACATTTTTATCTGGGAACTTTTAAGAATGTCTAACAGGCAAACTTCCTACTGTGGTTGTAGTCATGATGATTCTCGTTATCCCCATCACAGCAGCATTTGTTGAGGTTTACTAAGTACCAGGCACTGCACTAAATGTTTCACATGCTTATCTCTTATGATCTTCACAATAGCACTGGAGGCAAGAAGATTATTGCCCCCATTTTATAGCTGGGGAGACCAAAGCTAAAAGAAGCTAAGTAACTTTTGAGAAAGCTCGCAGCTAGTTAGTGGTGGAGCTCAGGATAAGAATGCAGACATCAGAGTCCAGAGCCCAGGCTCATGGGAAAGAGCAAGTGTTTGGAGCAAAGAAGCCTGTATTTGAGGATCTGTATGGCCCCCTTTGAATGTGAATATATCAAAAACTTCTCGCAGCCTAAATAATCAGAAAATTAAATCCCACATCACAGGGTTATTGTGAGTACCGAGTAAATGACTGTAGTTTACTTTCCTATGAACACTGTGAAAGTGGGATCATGTTCTACTAATATTTAAGTCCAAGGTACCCAGACCTTTGAAAAACTCTACTGTACTTGTTAGATAAACAGAATTTGAGGAATTTAGTAGGAAATTCTGCTGTATAACCAGAATTCTGTTGGATAAATTAATATTCACGATTTGCTTTGTAACTATAAAACACTGCAAATTCCAGTAATCCTCATTGTCAACAACACAACCATAGATTGACCAAGAGCATCCAGCTTCTAGACTCTAAGTGATTCCCAAACTCTCTCAATGAACCAACACTCTGCCACAATACAAAGGTGACTTTGATCACCACTGTCCATGAAATCATGATCTAGGCCTTATAATAGAAGATGAGTAGCTGGTCACCCTGATTACCAACAGATGATTCCAGAAATGAACCTTTTTTTCAAGGAAGTAGTTGAAAAATCATTAGAAAAACATTCAAAATGTGGTCAACAGCAGGGGCCCAGCGTGAGGCTCAAAGCAAACAGTGGAATCTTTAGAAGCCTACTTTGCGTTCCCAGGGTCAGGGGAGCAGGCACACGGCAGACTGCAGCACTGAGCCGCTGTGGGAGCCAGAGGCGCTCCTTTAGCCATCTTGAATTTAGCAGGAAAAAAAAGGATTGTAATTTAAAAAACAGAAAAGGGAATGTGATATTGGTCATAATATAAATATTGCGATAATGAGCCATATCAGATATGGCACCTCAGCTACTCAAAATAACCATGGGCAAAACATAATTTGTCAAATGTTTCCAATTCTGAGATGAGAAAATGAAACTGTGGCTAATGGTAGCCTGGAACAGGGTCCAGAAAAAATACAGGTTACCTACCTTGATGCTGCAGTAAGTACATCCCTGGGCTTTAGCCTCTTGGAGCACACCACAGATGGTCTGAAGGCTTAGTGAGTTCTAGAAAAGACCCAGCCCCGATCACTCTTCCTATGTGAATAAATATGCCAAACAAGATGAAGGCTGCAAAAACATCACAAGGAGTTCAAATCTTAGCTCATAAGATGTGATCTGACATACGGTTTCACTTGTAAATCCGTCAGTATCAGTCAATTCTTTTACTTAAAAATATCATTATGATAGAACTCTGAACACAAAATAGGGTAGACCAAGTAGGGACAAAAAGCTTTATCTGGATCAAAAATATCTTTTGATTCAAACTTGAAATATTACTTAAGAAAATAAAAAGAGGACACTGCATTTACTTCTAAATTCTTTCTTTCATGGAAATAATTACATTCTGTGTCAGAGAGTGTGTGTGCCTGTGGTGGTAAAGAGACTACGTGCGTGATAAGTCACCTCAGTCATATCTGACTCTGTGCAACCCTATGGACCGTAGCCCACCAGGCTCCTCTGTCCATGGGATTCTCCAGGCAAGAATACTGGAGTGTGTTGCTGTGCCCTCCTCCAGAGGATCTTCCCAACCCAGGGATGGAACCCAGGTCTCTTACGTCTCCAGCACTGGCAGGTGTGTTCTTTACAACTGGAGCTACCTGGGAATCAGTAACGAGAGTACCTGCCTAGGAACTGGGTCACTGAATTTCTGTTACGGCTCTGACGCAGTCTCTTTCAGTTTCTTCATCCAAGATCTCCCTCACACCATTGTGAATTGGGCATATATCATGTTCCATGGACTCCCTAACAGGTTAACAGGTTACTTCATTTAACCCCTTCATTATTATTCCCATATTCCTTTGACTGTGTGGATCACAACAAACTGTGGAAAATTCTGAAAGAGATAGGAATACCAGACCACCTTACCTGCCTCCTGAGAAATCTGTATGCAAGTCAAGAATCAACAGTTAAAACCGGACATGGAACAACAGACTGGTTCCATATTGGGAAAGGAGTACGTCAAGGCTGTATATTGTCACCATGCTTGTTTAACTTATATACTGAGTACATCATGCAAAACGCCGGGCTGGATGAAGCACAAGCTGGGATCAAGATTGCCGCAAGAAATATCAATAACCTCAGATATGCAGATGACACCACCCTTATGGCAGAAAGCGAAAAAGAACTAAAGAGCCTCTTAAAAGTGAAAGAGGAGAGTGAAAAAACTGGCTTAAAACTCAACATTCAAAAAACGAAGATCATGGCATCCAGTCCCATCACTTCTTTGCTAATAGATAGGGAAACAATTTTCTTGGACTCCAAAATCACTGCAGATGGTGACTGCAGCCATGAAATTAAAAGATGCTTGCTCCTTGGAAGAAAAGTTATGACCAACCTAGACAGCATATTAAAAAGCAGAAACATTACTTTGCCAACAAAGTTCCGTCTAGTCAAAGCTATGGTTTTCCCAATAGTCATGTATGTGAGAGTTGGACCATAAAGAAGGCTGAACACCAAAGAATTGATGCCTTTGAACTGTGGTGTTGGGGAAGACTCTTGAGAGTCCCTTGGACTGCAAGGAGATCCATCCAGTCCATCCTAAAGGAAATCAGTCCTGAATATTCAATAGAAGGACTGATGCTGAAACTGAAGCTCTAATATCTTAGCCATCTGATGCGAAGATCTGACTCATTGAAAAAGACCCTGATGCTGGGAAAAACTGAGGGCAGGAGAAGGGGATGACAGAGGATGAGATGGTTAGATGGCATCACTGACTTGAAGGACATGAGTTTGAGCAAGCTCTGGGAACTGGTGATGGACAGGGAAGCCTGGAGTGCTGTAGTCCATGGGGTTGCAAAAAGTCAGACACGACTGAGCAACTGAACTGAACTGAACCAAGATGAAAAAATAAAGGATTCATAAGAAGCCAGCTGCTAGATGGAGATAAGAGCATAGGATGTGGGGTGAGAAGACAGCCTCACCCCTATACAGCTTTTTGTTCCCTGGTCTTACTTTTATGTAAAGTGCATCCTGGCACATGCCATAAATACGGACTCTGCTTCTTTCTCTCCCTGTATGTGCGACTCTCCAGTGCCAAGGCTAGAATTCAAATTCAGACCTGTTGACTTAAAAGTCAATGAATAATCTTTATTTCTGCAGAGGATGTGAGCAGGACTTCCCTGGGCAGAAGATGACTCAGAACATGCCAAAAAAGAGACAGCTCAGAGGCGGGGAACCAGCAAGACCAAGTTCTCCCCAGGGCTCACTTTCGATGAATCACAGAGTAACAGGCTGCAAGACCGACTGATAAAGAACATCACTTTCCATATCTCCTTTCTGCTGATTATAAAAAAGTATGTACCCATGCTGAGTATAAAGCAGGGTTTTGTAGAGGCTTAGGTTAAAGATATTTCTTACTCTAAAATATTAAAAACATAAATTATATAGGTTATTTCACAGAGATCATATCTCCCCAAATAATGAAACATTCCATCTCTGGAAATAGCAGAATAAAAGTAATGTCTGCTAGTAACAGGGAAAAAATATCAGCTATAGTTAACTGTGTGACTGCGCTCAGTTATTCCTGACCCTCTGCGACCCCCTGGACTGTAGCCCGCCAGGTTCCTCTGTTTGTGGAATTTTCCCAGGCAAGAATATGGGAGTGGGTTGCCATTTCTTTCTCCAGGGGGTCTTCCCAACTCAGGGATAGAACCTGCATCTCTTGCATCTCCTGCATTGGCAGGCTGATTCTTTTTTTTTTTTTTTACAGTAAATAAACTTTATTTTTCTGTTCTGAGATGATATTGCCAACAGTCACAGATTTGCATACGATACAGTTATGTATTGGCTATTTACAATTTACAGTAGTATTTTTTCCTCTGAAAAATATAAGTACAAAAGCTAAGTAAACAATGAGGTACTGCCATTTGGATTTATCATATGTCAGAGCTTAAAGAACTAGTCTTCAGCAAATATTCAACAAATCAATCTGGATAAAATAGTCAATTAAATGCTCTAATTTATCAGAAAAAAATCCACTAAATTTCACCTCAAAATGTATTGCACAAGTCTTAAAAAAAAAATCACCCTAGAAATAAATAGGAAAGTCAAGCAGTTCTTTAAAAAGAGGGACAAAAAGAATGGAAGAAAGGAACATGAAGTGAGCCCATAAATCAGGCTAAGTTATTCAAAATATCTTTTAAACAACACAAAACTCTTCCCAACAACAACAACAAAAAATTGATAACCCCCAAAACTATTATTGTTTCTCCACTGATATAATAATCTATTTTAAAGGCAGTCTGCAATCTTTCCGAGGGCCAATGTCAGATTTTTCTTGGTCTTCGGGCTACATGAGGGGCCCTGAATACAGCTTCGTACTACCAACAGCAAATGCGCACAGTTTTCCAGGTCTGTCCAGCATCACTGTCCCAACTTCTTTAAGATGAAGGCCGCAGCCATGACATGAGTCGAGCATCTTCTCGTTCCAAAATTTTCTGGGTCTGATCATCAGGGAACTTCAGTACAGTGGTTATAACCTTTGCCATGGTCTTAGTCTCACGACCCATCTTATACTCAAAAAGCACTTTGCGCAAATACTCAAACTCCGTAGGTTCTCCAAAGAGTGAGACATCAGTATGGTACAAATTGCCACCTTTGTAAGGTATCCCTACAGTTGTTGCGTATACATTCTTCTCATATTTCTTCAAACGATCTTCTAAATTGTGAATCTGTTCTCTGAACTCCGGCTCTTTCAACTTTGAGTCACTGATTAGAGTAGTCTTCTGTGCTAGTTGTGTCTGTAACTCCATAATTGTTACTTTATCGCTGCCGGGAGTCTCCTCCTGCTCTAGCCTTTGCTGGTATTTCTTCTGCAGGTCCTCAAATTGAGTCTGCAAGTCCATTACTTTTGCAGTCATTTCTTCTTCACGAGCATCAAGGATTTCTTCATATCTTTTCGCCGTTCTCTTTAGATCATCTTCTTTCTCTGCAATTTTTTTTAAAATTTAAAATTCCACATTAAAACAGCTGATGAGAGAGTTTCATACACAGATGGCACAAAAGGAACAGGAACTGGAAATGACCATAAAGGAGACCATCGATAAAGCCCAGGAAGTGGAGGCTGAACTTTTAGAAAGCCATCAAGAAGAGACAAATCAGTTATATAAAAAAACTGGCAGGCTGATTCTTTTACCACTTGCGCCACCTTTATACTATCCTTAACAAGCCACTGTAACAATATGGTGCATTTACATACAATATTCTTTGATGCATAGATATTGTAAATTTAGATAGAGCATATGTATATGTATATGTATATGTATGTGTGTGTATATATATATATATATATCAGAAAAGGCAATGGCACCCCACTCCAGTACTCTTGCCTAGAAAATCCCATGGACGGAGGAGCCTGGTGGGCTGCAGTCCATGGGGTCGCTAAGAGTTGGGCACGACTGAGCGACTTTACTTTCACTTTTTCCTTTCATGCATTGGAGAAGGAAATGGCAACCCACTCCAGTGTTCTTGCTTGGAGAATCCCGGGGACAGAGGAGCCTGGTGGGCTGCCGTTTACGGGGTCGCACAGAGTCGGACAAGACTGAAGCGACTTAGCAGCAGCAGCAGCATATATATATATGAAAATGTGAAACTGGGATCATACTGTTTATACATCTTTGTATTCTGCTCTTCTAAATTAACTTAAATTGTTAATGAAATTTTCCAGACTTCAGTCCTCCATTGTTGGGTATGTTGGCTGTGTCCAATTTTTTTAACCATCATAAACAATACTACAAGAGCATCCTGGTACATAATTTGGCAAAGCCTTTCAGAAAGATATTCTAGGGAAGCTTAGAGCACGTTAGGAGTGTTTACTGTGTGCCAAACATTGTGCTTTGGTTTGCGAGCATTACCTCAGACCCTGCCAAAATCTTATGAGATAATCTGTGATTAATATTTCCTTTTACAGATAAGAAAACTGAGTAAGTATCTCGCCCACATTAAAAAAAAAATGACCAGAGCCAAGATTAAATATATCCAGTCTGCCTCCAGAGCCTAGACTTTTCATTAGAATGATGCCATGCGTTCTAACATTCTCCCTGCTTAAAACGGGATTTCCCGCCACATCAGATACATGTACAAAACCTCTCTGATTAGACAGTCCACCCTGGACAGCCTGAAAAGACTCAGGAATCTGAATCTTTGGTCTTCTGGGCTCAGGGTGTCATTCACATGTAACCACATATTCTATGAGGTGGTAGCGCCAAACAGCCCCTGAGACCACACTGGCATAAAGGACATTTACTTCACACACTGCTATGTTTAAAACAGATAACCAGCAAGGTCCTACTGGTTCCCACATGGAACTCTGCTCAGTGTTACGTGGATGCCTAGATAGGCGGCGGGGGCTTGGGGGAGAATGCATACGTGTATATGTATGGCGGAGTCGCTTTGCTGTCCGCCTGTAACTATCACAACATTATTATCAGCTATACCCCATAAAAGGCTTCCCTGGTGGCTCAGATGGTAAAGAATCTGCCTGCAGTGCAGGAGACTTGGGTTCCATCCCTGAGTTGGGAAGATCCCCTGGAGGAGAGTATGGCAACCTACTCCAGTATTCTTGCCCGGAGAATCCCCAAGGACAGAAGAGCCTGGCGGGCTACAGTCCATGGGGTCACAAAGAGTTGGAAATGACTGAGTGACTAAGCACACAGCACATACCCCATAAAAAAGAAAAAGTTAAAAAATAAAGACATTTACTTCAAGAATCCTGACAGCACAATCTAACAAAGCCACACTGCAGATGTTTCTACAGGCTCTTCCCCCAAAGCTGACTTTTCATCTTGTTGCTTAAGGACATGTACCTTTCTTTTCGAAACTTATATTCTCATTTCTACAAAAATAATTTGTCATCATCAAGTGTATAACAAAGCTCATCTGTGAAGATTAAGCCTATTGAGAGGAAACACAAGAGCTTTAATCAGAATCATTAACAGTATTCGGGAAAATATTAGAATCACTGGTGTTACAAAAACAAGTTTTTAATAGCACCCCCACTATATTATGAAAATTAGACTTCTACTCCTTGCTCACATATGAAGGAAGATACAACCAAAATGTGGTAGAAGGAATCCCCAAAAGCGACCTGGCTTTCTCCAGAATGGGGGACAGGATGTGTAAAGGTGACTGAATGACACAAACGGGGTTTTAATCCATGGGGGCTGGAAGGTGGGAACCAGCATGCAGCCACCGAGGGGGAGACTTGGTACAAGGGCAGTGCTGGCAGGTCATGGGACCCAGCTGAGAAGGGAGAACTTGAGATGGGTGTCAGTGAAGACGTCCTGGTGGTGAGAACTGCTGGATTAGAGAATAGCCTCCCCAGGGAAGGGCGAGGAACTCCTTCCCGCAGGACACTAGGAACCAGACAGAGCACGCCAATGAGGGCCTGGCTGAAGGCAGAAACTCTGCACTAACAGAGGATCCGCTGGAGAACCTGCAAGGTCTTTTCTATCTGGAGTTACTTTGATTGCAGTAATATAACCCTTCAGGGATGTAGGAGAGGCAGTAGGGGTGGAGTGTTTTAAATGTTTTAGTGAACTGAATTCTGATGGAAGGTGCTGGACCGACATCCTAAGAGACAAAAGCTCCCTGTTGATCCACACAACATTGACAAGAGATACGTCTCCCCACTGGGCTTCACCAAATGTGTCCCCAGTCCTGGCGTTAAAGGAGAAGGAAAGCTGTGTCCTTTTGCCCCTTGACTCCCAGCTTCTCCTCATTGCTTTCCAACAACAAAAGGGCTGTCAGTTTTAAACGCTGGCCCTTACGCTCCCTCCCCTGCACACCGCAGCCCACCCCACCCCAACAATTGCAGTGCTATGTTTTGAAGGGACCACAGAGAAGCTTTTAAAGCATCCATCTGGGAAGTATTAACATAAGCAAACTGCTTTCAAAGGCTGGTGTGTGGCAGCAAGTCTTGGTCTCTGTTATTCTCTTTTCCTACATGGACAGATGTAAGGAATGGATGAGTATTAATAAATGGATCGGGGTGTCGTTCCTCCCTACCCTCTGCTTCTGTCTTGAACAGGAGCTTTCAGAGAAGCTTCCTGCTCCCTTTCCATTCTTCTTTATCTTCCATTTCCTTCCACACCTCTCCTTCCAAAGAATACTTTTTGTCCTTCCTTAAATTTGTTTGGAACGTGACGGATTGCAGTGGGGAGGCGGGGGCTGGATCTCAGTCACAGGAATTTGGAGTTACCCACCAGACACTGTGCCAGTTAATTCAGATCTCTTGTGTCTCTCATGCATTTCTCCCGAGTTGCTGGTTTTCTGTTTTCTTTACTTGAATTTTGGCAGAAGTAACCTGAAAGTGTTGGGCAGGTTCTGCACGAAAACCAAACAGGAACATTCATCTGAGACCCAGGTCTTTGATCTTCTCTACAAACAGATCTTCTCTTCTGTGTAAATGTGAGGGTTTAGCTTTCTATCTCTCTCTTCTGCTCAAGCAAGACATCCCTGGTATGTCCACATCGTTACCCATCTTCCTCTCATAGAAAGCCTTGCTCTCTATGTCCCATTTTATCTGCTTTTCTAGAAGATGTGTGAGCAGGATGAATGCTGCTTGTTCACTGTTGGACTGAGTAGACCTGACCAACCTTGCCCCCCATCCCTGCGGATTCAAATCTCAGAGAGGTGAAACTTTGCTGCTGCTAAG
The DNA here is from genome assembly GCF_032452875.1 of Bos javanicus. Classification (NCBI taxonomy): domain Eukaryota; kingdom Metazoa; phylum Chordata; class Mammalia; order Artiodactyla; family Bovidae; genus Bos; species Bos javanicus. The sequence continues at coordinate 25,686,414 of NC_083876.1, read as the reverse complement.
TCACTTCAGTTGTGTCCGACTCTGTGCAACCCCATAGACGGCAGCCCACCAGGCTCCCCTGTCCCTGGGATTCTCCAGGCAAGAACACTGGAGTGGGTTGCCATTTCCTTCTCCAGTGCATAAAAGTAAAAAGTGAAAGTGAAGTCGCTCAGTCGTGTCTGACCCTCAGCAACCCCATGGACTTCAGCCTTCCAGGCTCCTCCATCCACGGGATTTTCCAGGCAAGAGTACTGGAGTGGGGTGCCATCAGTGCAGCAGGTGGGACAGAGCCTTACCCGGGTCCTAGTACTGAATTAAGGGATACGAGGCGTAAAGAGAAAGGCTCCTTTGACTGCCCCCCACTTTGTGCAGTGATTGTTAACAAAATTCCCTGCATGTTCTGACAATGAACATATCCAGTTACTTACTTCCTATAGAAAGTTTCTCTTACACCTCAATGGACTTGGGTGAAAACAAGGCTTGACATGTGGCCCCCAAAGGATTCAGAAGGCGTCCTGGCCGCTGCTTGCCTTTGGAGGTTGGAACTTGTTTTCCCTCTCTGTGTTTAAATAATCAAACGAACATCTACTCCATGACAGAGAGCTGAATTGGTCAGGAAGTAGTTGTTACCTTTGATTTCCTGCCCCTTCATTGCGGACAAAAGCCGGCTATATAGTTACCTCCATGGCGTGTGGTGTGCATTGCAGACCACAATGTAGATAAGTAATGAATCCTGTGAGAATCTGAGTGACCCGACCCAAGACCCCACTCACAAGTGGGCAGACAACCTGGAGCCTGCAAACACGCTGTTTTTAAGTTACTGAAAAGCAATTTGTAAAACATTAAAATCACCTAAAAGTAGAACACAATGACTCTCCAATGAAGAGTGATTATTTGCATGGCAAATAAGAAGAAAGTGATTTGACACATACAACACCCAAGGGTAAAGCATCATCAAGTACAAGAAATACACCCCAGTGAATAATCACCTCCTTGAATCCAATTACTGCCCAAGAGTCTCCTGCTTCAGGACTTGTGTATCTCCACAGCTTACCCAGCTAGCAAGAGAAAGTTTCCTTGAAAAAGGACCTGATGTAAACTTTGTAATATAGACGAGCTGTGATAACCTCTCCACGACCCCAGGAAGAAATGTATCACTCTGTCTGCAGACACTTGGCACACTGACTCCCTTGTACAGCACTTCCAACATTGCGGCCGAATTGTCGACTTATCGCTTGGTTAGTCCTTCAGTCCCTAAACAGAAGTGCCTTTTGCCAGGAGTGCCTCTCCTGAACTCCAGGATCACATCCTTCCTGGGATATAGCAGGGCTAGAGCAGCCTGTGTGCCGTCTGTCGGTCAATGAATCTACCCCACAACATCCTGGCCCTGCATGTCTAGATCTACTACACCAGCCATGGAATGCCTGAAGTTGTATCCTGGGTCTTTTACACAGGGACCAAGCTCCTGGCCAAAACGATCTGATGCCTTTCATTATAATCAATCATTATCACATGGTCTTTATTTTCATTTTAAGTCCCTCATAAAGTAGACCTCCCATTCAGCTGGGTCTCCTACATAAAGGAGCTCTTATTATGAGTATACAAAGTAAGTCATAGGCTTATAAAGAGATTGCCTATTGCCCCAGAGTCCCTTTGCATCCATATACTCAACCCACATCAATATAATCCCCTTCCTATATAACTCGGAATGGCAAGACCCATTCTAGACATGAAGGAGTTCGGTTCTCTCAAGGCTTTCTTGATTTGAACTAAGGGAATCCACGGAAGCTTATCCACAAGCATCCCGAGACACCACCTGCCTCATGTCTTAATTGAAAATTTCTTCCTAGAGAAAACTATGCATAGCCAGAAGCTCATGGTTAAAATACTGGCTGCTTGTCCTTTCCTGTTAGTGCCCAACTTAACCATCCTCTCACTCCCACGTGCAGCTTTTCTACATTATTTCACAGAAATAGCTTTTTAAAATGTTTTATTTCACAGAAATAGCTTTCAAACTATTTTCTAGGACACCTGAAACATGCATACACACATATAAACATGCACAGAGCCTTCCTTCAAAGGCCACTGAGTGACTTAAAATAGTTGTTTTGTTTTGCTCATAGTTTTGTGGGGAAAGCTTGGCTGTGTGGCTCTTCTCTGATCCTGATGGCATCCTCGTGGGGTATGAAGCTGAGAGTTAAGACTCCTCTTCTTTAATGATTCTTCATTCTAGAATCTAGTAACTCCGTGCTCCTTGGACTCTTGCCATATGATGTCACCAGGGTCTCTCCATGTGGCTTGAACTTTTTATGAATGATGGTCTTGAGATGTTCTTTTACATAGATGCTTAGAGTTATAAGATCATTTTAAAAGATCCCAAAATGAAAGTGTCAAGGCTTCTTTCTGACTGAGTCTCAGAAATCCCTGAATATCCCTTCTTCAACATTCTATTAATTGAATAAGTCACAAAGGTCAGTCCAGTTTCAAGCGGTTGGGAGAAACAGATTCAACCTCTTTACCAGAGAATAACATATAGGAAGGAAAGGGATCGATGGTGGCCATCTTGGATATAAACTACCACAGAGAGAATGCCACACTTCCTCCACGAGCGTCACATTTCCCCACAGAGGTGTAAAGAGCAATGTCATTTGTGCCTCACTTTTTTACAAAGTTTTGTTTTGAAAGAGTTGCTTTATTTTCTCATGGAGGTCCACTTATTCATAGACTTCAGATATAAATCCACGAGAGGCTGGACTTAGCTAGTTATCGATCGATGACAAACACCATGCTTGACCTAGAAACTCCTCTCTGCTAAGAGTATGTTAGAGAACCAAGTTGTCTATTGAACTCATTCTTCCCTCAAGATAAGTTCTCTTCCCAGGTGCTTCTAAGTTCTCCCAACCTTCTGGAAGATCCATTTTGCCAAGTCACCAAATGCACCTAGACATTGCAGGCTCCAAATGGTGATGGTCTGGGCTCAAGCTGAGACCCTGCTACACGAGTTAGCCAGCACACATTCTGGACATCTGCAGATGCCCAGCAAGCAGTACTTCTCATTCCTTTCCTTCTCTGACTATGTACTAAGACATAGGTTAAATAATGGATTATGATTCCCACTTGCTTGTGCTAAGTCACTTCAGTCGTGTCTAACCCTTTGGGACTCTATGGACTGTAGCCCTGCCAGTCTCCTCTGTCCACAGGATTCTCTAGGCAAGAACACTTGAATGGGTTTCTGTGCCCTCCTCCAGGGGATCTTCCCAATCCAGGGATCGAACCCACATCTCCTATGTCTCCTGTACTAATAGTGCCACCTGGGAAGCCCATGACTCCCACTTACAGATGGTAAAAAAAAAAGCTAAGAGACCTGCCCAAGTTACGTATCTGGTATGTAATACAGTTGAAACTTGAGCCCAAGTCTTCCGAAGCTTAGTCTAGAGTTCTTTCAGCTCCAGCAAGGTTTAGCAAAGTGCATTTATTCCTTGAATTCCAAGGTAAAAAATAAAGAATAGATTCTTCAATGGAAAGGAATATAGTATTAAGAAAAATGGGATGCCAGGGTTGGTGGAGATGGGCATTAAAACAGAAGTAGCAGGATTTTCCTGGTGGGCCTGTGATTAAGAATCTGCTTTGCAATGCGAGGGACATCAGTTCAATCCCTGGTCTGGAAAGATCCCACATGCCACGGAGCAACTACGCCCATGCGCTACAACTACAACTCTGAGCCTATGCTCTAGAGCCCGTGAGCGCAACTAGTGAGACTATGCATTGCGGCTACTGAAGCTCGCCACCTAGAGCCTGTGGTCCCCATCAAGAGAAGCCATCGCAGTGAGAAACCCACACACTGCAAGGAAGAGTAGCCCCCACTCTCCACAACAAGAGAAAAGCCCGCACAAAGCAATGAAGACCCAGCCCAGTCAAAAATTAAAAAAAAAAAAAAAAAGTAGCATACTATAAAAATCACATCACCTGTTCATCAGTTTTGCCCAGCACTAACCTTATTACATTCCCCAGATACAGTATTCCAGAGGATTTTATTCCTGCAAGTATATACCAAGGGTGTTTTGATGTTTCCAGTGGAAAATATCAGTGATTCTAGTAGATAATTTTTAGCCTTGTGCAGCCCACTCCATCTCCCTTTTAATCTCTCACATCCTGCTTACAGTGAATGGAATGCCGAAGGCCATCTAGCCCTGTTCTGCAGATCTCCCGGCAGGACGTCACTGCTGTGTATCAGTTACTAGGTGTGGGTTTCCTTTTGCACCAGCTTGTCTGCCTTCCCAGGGATGAAATGAAGCTTTCCCCAAGGAGAGAACCCAATATCATTGCCTCTGGCCTGGTCAGCGTTGCTGCAAGGCCAGTGGCAGCCTTTGCTTCCAGCAACAACAGGCTGCGTATCCATAACAAAGGTGGCAGGAGGCTGTGATCTGGCCATCTTCAACTCTGTCATTTAGCCAAGATGGTTTCCAAACCTTGCCCAGAGCCGTCAGCCTGTGGTCTTCGGTGGCCCCACCACCTGGCGTATACTAATGGGTATACGCAAGAAGAGTCTAGGTTCCCCCTCCTTGACTCACCAACTCCCTGTGACTATGCTGAATAAAGGTTACTCCTTTCCTCAAATGGACAAGGGAATGGCAACCTACTCCAGTATTCTTGCCTGGAGAATCCCACAGACAGAAGAGCCTGGTGGGTCCACGGGTCACAAAGAGTTAGACACAATTGAGTGACTAAGCACACACACATCCTTACTCAAACATCCAGAGGATATCTGCAAGACGGTGAGTGACCTTAGGCCACAAATGTATATATCACTTTGAAATGCAAATGCATATAAATTGGCCAAAATCACAGCATTTTTTATGCTATCCTGAAGCAAGAAATAAATAAGTGCTTCATGTTCTGTGATGACTTTACTTTAAATTATAAATTATATTATTTAAGTACACTGTGCTTATTAAAATATATGTGTTGAAATTCTGGAGAGAAGCATGAGAATTTTCTCCTTGAATTAACTTAACAGCTCCTTCCTAGGGAAATATACCCGGTAGGGTCTGGTGTAATAATAAAAGTAGCTCCAAATCGGCAGACAAAGTATTTAATTTTACTTTCACCAAAACAGGAAGGGGTGAAAGGAGAACACAATGTTCACCTATGTAAAATAGACTGGATCATCAGTTGCATCCAATCCAGTTTACTAACTTTTTAAAATATACAAGTGAAATGGAACATTATAAAAATTAAGGAAACAATCAAATAAAAAATAAAAATCACCGAGAGTCAAGAACTACCTATAAGTGACATCTCACATATATGTGACAACCATGTCACATACATATATATATATATATATATATACACACACATATACATAACAGCTGTAAATGCCTTGGAATGTATATCCTTCTAGACCTTTCTCAGTGAAGAGGAGCTAAAAAGCCTCCTGATGAAAGTGAAAGAGGAGAGTGAAAAAGTTGGCTTAAAGCTCAACATTCAGAAAACTAAGATCATGTCATCCAGTCCCATCACTTCATGGGAAATAGATGGGGAAACAGTGGAAACAGTGACAGACTTTATTTTTGGGGGCTCCAAAATCACTGCACATGGTGACTGCAGCCATGAAATTAAAAGACGCTTACTCCTTGGAAGGAAAGTTATGACCAATCTAGATAGCATATTCAAAAGCAGAGAATTTACTTTGCCAACAAAGGTCCGTCTAGTCAAGGCTATGGCTTTTCCTGTGGTCATGTATGGATGTGAGAGTTGGACTGTGAAGAAGGCTGAGTGCCAAAGAATTGATGCTTTTGAAGTGTGGTGTTGGAGAAGACTCTTGAGAGTCCCTTGGACTGCAAGGAGATCCAACCAGTCCATTCTAAAGGAGATCAGTCCTGGGATTTCTTTGGAAGGACTGATGCTAAAGCTGAAACTCCAGTACTTTGGCCACCTCATGCGAAGAGTTGACTCATTGGAAAAGACTCTGATGCTGGGAGGGATTGGGGGCAGGAGGAGAAGGGAACAACAGAGGATGAAATGGCTGGATGGTATCACTGACTAGATGGATGTGAGTTTGAGTGAACTCCGGGAGTTGGTGATGGACAGGGAGGCCTGGCGTGCTGCGATTCATGGGGTCGCAAAGAGTCGGACACGATTGAGCGACTGAACTGAACTGAGACCTTTCTCTGTGTGTGTGTGTAAGCACTTTTAACAAAATTGAGAACTTTGCAGTTCCGTAATTTTCTATTTTTAATTAATAGAGCATGAACATCACTCCATATCAATAAACATACATCTGCATTTCAAAATATCAGACCACATTAAATTGAAAATGAACCTTTAAGTAAAGGCACTTACTAGTCAAGCCAAACTTTGCTAATAATGCGATTGCCTCATATTCTGTGCCTCCTGACACAATGTCATAGGAGGTACATACATCATCTATGAAGTATTCTTGCCTGAAATGTCTAACCTGAATTTAATTACAAAGAAACAGATTAATCCAGAATTTCAGGCTTTCTGTTAGAAGGCTGAGCTGGACTGTTCAAAGGGTTTTATATCATGGAAAGACAGGGGAACAGTGGTCTAGACTGAGGGGAACTGAAAACAGACAGCAATCGAGGCCATGAGTGAATTGGGGTCAGAAAAAAAGAACAACAAGAAAAATTTTTAGGATAATTTAGATGTTTGTGAAAAGTGTAATTGAATTAATGATGATTTTATTAGGTGTGGTAATGGTGTTGTGAAAGAGAATACTCTTATTCTTGGAAGAGGCATGATGAATGAAATAGGAGATACAACATCATGATATTGGTAGCCTGCTTTCAGTAGGGTTAGCAAAAGGAAAGAATGTGCATATACATATGTAAGTAGACAGGGAGAGAGAAAGAGAAGGTATTGCAAGTTGTTAACAGATAATCAGTGTACCATTCTTTCAGCTGTTCTGTGCATTTGAAATATTTCAAAGTAATATACATATTTACCTTTATATATAAATATATAATAAACATATCTCTAGCCCATCATATTTAATGACCAAATGTGATTCTCTTATGTGGATTCACAATGATCTAACAAATTCTTGATTGTCAATACTTCATTTATTTTAATTTTTAACTAAAGAGAAGTTTCAAAGAATCCTTGTTGTAAATTGTTTGCACATATTTTTAACTATTTAGGATAAATTCCTAGAAACAATTGCTCAACCAAGTCCAAGGACATTTTTTAAGTTTTTGGCACTGCAACCTACAACACAATTATTTGATTCAGTCCTGAATATTTTTGGTGGCCCTCAATTCCCAGGACCTAATAATTCTCCTTAAAATGGTTAAATTTGTCAAATGATAAGACTTCTAATGCTGATATCCTATTTCCAGGTTGTTTGGTAAAATCAGAGCTCTCAGTTCTTGATAACACCTAGTAACTTATGTGCATAACCATGGACATTTCAATCTCTACCAAAAACGGCTTTGTTGTAACCTCAAGTCTCCCTGTAGAACTTAGGAATTGTCAGTCACCTTTCCTGTACTGTCCATCTGTTCTAAAAAATGTCTGTCTTAATTATTGGCAGCAATGTATCTTTGGACACTATCCCAACAAATGTGGCACTACCCTGATCCTACCGAAGATTAGACCAAGCAGTGTGCCAGAGTCATTGGCACTGTGTGAGACGTCTCTGAAGACAGAGTCTGAATCCTGTCACAGCCTCAACCACTGCTTCCAAGGATACGTCTCCCAACACTCACTATGTGATCCACACATCATGAAAATAACACTTACTCGGCAGCCTGAATCGAACCTTAGCCAGTTTCAGCACTGTTCCTAACAGGTTTGGTCTATTGAACAAGCCATGCTTACTGTTATAATTCATTCAGATGCAGCTAATTCATTTGAGCGTGCACTCTCTCTCTCACAAACACATGCACACACACATTTTCCCCACACTTGAGCATGTGGGAAATATTTTCCAAGACCTCACTTTGGCTAAGTGACCAAAAAGGAAAGTTTGAAAAAAGTAGACGCAATCCTTTTAAGTAGTATATTTCTGCCACTAGAAGTGAAATTGTTGACCCAAGAATCCAGGCAAATTCTGTTTTAGCTGGATCCCTTTCAAATAACAATAGTCAAGAAGCCTTCAAATAACTAGAATCAAAGTCGCCATTTATGGAAGCACTGAGATAAACCCATGCCTGCTTCATGCTTCTCACAAGCTGTAGGATCAATATTTTTTTGTTACTGGTTCTAATGTGGTACCCAAGCCCAGGTCACGTTGACTAATAATGGAGTTTATCCAAAGAAAACAGATAACATGTTCTATTGAAACTCTTAATGCCTTTCCAAAGCAACTATTTTTCCTAAGAACTCACGGTAGATCCAAGTTCCAGTGCCTCTTTGCAGTGGTTTTGGCTACACGTTTTGCACTGAAAGTACATTGGCCCTGGTTCTTTCATTGACTCATATGGTACAACACATAACTTCCTAGATACTAAGGAGCCATGGTGGAACGGTCCTTAGGATTAGGCAGCATATAAGGAGCACACAGGATATTCATATCCCAGAAAGGGATACGTGAGGCCTGGATCACCTGCACGAACTATGTAACCTCAGGTGAATCTCATAACTTCTCAAAACCATAGATTCCACATTTATGTTCTGGCCACTGTTTACTCAAACCCACAAAGTTACTGTGTGGAGAGGGTGGAAAACTCTCAACTACAATAGTTCAACGCTTATTGTGTTTATTATTCATTATGATTATACAGTGGAAGTGAGAAATAGATTTAAGGGACTAGATCTCATAGACAGAGGGCCTAATGAACTATAGACAGAGGTTCGTGACATTGTACAGGAGACAGGGATCAAGACTATCCCCAAGAAAAAGAAATGCAAAAAAGCAAAATGGCTTACAAATAGCTGTGAAAAGAAGAGAAACGAAAAGCAAGGGAGAAAAGGAAAGATATAAGCATCTGAAAGAAGAGTTCCAAAGAATAGCAAGGAGAGATAAGAAACCCTTCCTCAAAGATCAATGCAATGAAATAGAGGAAAACAACAGAATGGGAAAGACTAGAGATCTCTTCAAGAAAATTAGAGATACCAAGGGAACATTTCATGCAAAGATGGGCTCAATAAAGGACAGAAATGGTATGGACCTAACAGAAGCAGAAGATATTAAGAAGAGGTGACAAGAATACACAGAAGAACTGTACAAAAAAGATCTTCATGACCCAGATAATCACAATGGTGTGATCACTGACCTAGAGCCAGACATCCTGGAATGTGAAGTCAAGTGGGCCTTAGAAAGCGTCACTACAAACAAGCTAGTGGAGGCGATGGAATTCCAGTTGAGCTATTTCAAATCCTAAAAGATGATGCTGTGAAAGTGCTGTACTCAATATGCCAGCAAATTTGGAAAACTCAGCAGTGGCCACAGGACTGCAAAAGGTCAGTTTTTATTCCAATCCTAAAGAAAGGCAATGCCAAAAAATGCTCAAACTACTGCACAATTGCACTCATCTCACACGCTAGTAAAGTAATGCTCAAAATTCTCCAAGCCAGGCTTCAGCAATACATGAACCGTGAACTTCCAGATGTTCAAGCTGGTTTTAGATAAGGCAGAGGAACCAGAGATCAAATTGCCAACATCTGATGGATCATGGAAAAAGCAAGAGAGTTCCAGAAAAACATCTATTTCTGCTTTATTGACTATGCCAAAGCCTTTGACTGTGTGGACCGCAATAAACTGTGGAAAATTCTGAAAGAGATGGGAATACCAGACCACCTGACCTGCCTTTTAAGAAATCTGTATGCAGGTCAGGAAGCAACAGTTAGAACTGGACATGGAACAACAGACTGGTTCCAAATAGGGAAATGAGTATGTCAAGGCTGTATATTGTCACCCTGCTTATTTAACTTATATGCAGAGTACATCATGAGAAACGCTGGGCTGGAGGAAGCACAAGCTGGAATCAAGATTGCCGGGAGAAATATCAATAACCTCAGATATGCAGATGACACCACACTTATGGCAGAAAGTGAAGAGGAACTAAAGAGCCTCTTGATGAAAGTGAAAGAGGAGAGTGAAAAAGTTGGCTTAAAGCTCAACATTCAGAAAACTAAGATCATGGCATCTGGTCCCTTCACTTCATGGCAAATGGGGAAACAGTGGAAACAGTGGCTGACTTTATTTTTTGGACTCCAAAATCACTGCGGATGGTGACTGCAGCCATGAAATTAAAAGATGCTTACTCCTTGGAAGGAAAGTTATGACCTACCTAGATGGCATATTAAAAAGCACAGAGATTGCTTTGTCAACAAAGGTCTGTCTAATCAAGGCTATGGTTTTTCCAGTAGTCATGTATGGATGTGAAAGTTGGACTATAAAGAAAGCTGAGTGCCAAAAAATTGATGCTTTTGAACTGTGGTGTTGGAAAAGACTCTTATAAGAGTCCCTTGGACTGCAAGGAGATCCAACCAGTCCATCCTAAAGGAGATCAGTCCTGAGTGTTTATTGGAAGGACTGATGTTGAAGCTGAAACTCCAATATTTTGGCCACCAAATGAGAAGAGCTGACTCATTTGATAAGCCCCTGATGCTGGGAAAGATTGAGGGCAGGAGGAGAAGTGGATGACAGAGGATAAGATGGTTGGATGGCATCACTGACTCAATGGACATGAGTTTGGGTAAACTCTGGGAGTTGGTGATGGACAAGGAGGCCTGGCATGCTGTGGTTCATGGAGTCGCAAAGAGTCAGACACGACTGAGTGATTGAACTGAACTGAACTAATGAAGTACCTTAATTCAAGTGAGAGTATTTAGTGTAAACACTGAGACGATTTTCTGGTCTATTTTTAAGAGAAGATCAACTGACATAAGACCCAAAAGAAGAATCTTATGTGAAGTTACTTTTAAACTGTAAGTTATAAAGGAAAACTTTAGTGGCAAAGAAAGTTGTTTTGAAAATTTTATCAATGAAAGATGATTTTTAATAAAGTATGTGCTATTACCTATATTATACAAAAAACATGCATATCAGATAACTTTAAAGAAAATCAGAGGCACATTTTACTTCTTTTTTTAATATAAATTTATTTATTTTAATTGTAGGCTAATTACTTTACAATATTGTGTTGGTTTTGCTATACATCAACATGAATCCACCACAGGTGTACACGTGTTCCCCATCCTGAACCCCCCCACCTCCCTCCCCGTACCATCCCTCTGGGTCATCCCAGTGCACCAGCCCCAAGCATCCTGTATCCTGCATCAAACCTGGACTGGTGATTTGTTTCATATATGATATTATACATGTTTCAATGCCATTTTCCCAAATCATTCCACCCTCGCCTTCTCCCACAGAGTCCAAAAGACTGTTCTATACATCTGTGTTTCTTTTTCTGTCTTGCATGCAGGATTATCATTACCATCTTTCTAAATTCCATATATATGAGTTAGTATACTGTATTGGTGTTTTTCTTTCTGGCTTACTTCACTCTCTATAATAGGCTCCAGTATCATCCACCTCATTAGAACTGATTCAAATGTATTCTTTTTAATGGCTGAGTAATATTCCATTGTGTGTATGTACCACAGCTTTCTTTATCCATTCGTCTGCTGATGGACATCTAGGTTGCTTCCACGTTCTGGCTATTTTAAACAGTGCTGTGATGAACACTGCAGTACACATGTCTCTTTCAATTCTGGTTTCCTCGGTGTGTATGCCCAGCAGTGGGATTGCTGGGTCATAGGGCAGTTCTATTTCCAGTTTTTTAAGGAATCTCCACACTGTTCTCCATAGTGGCTGTACTAGTTTGCATTCCCACCAACAGTGTAAGAGGGTTCCCTTTTCTCCACAGCCTCTCCAGCATTTATTGCTTGTAGACTTTTGGATCACAGCCATTCTGACTGGAGTGAAATGGTACCTCAGTGTGGTTTTGATTTGCATTTCTCTGATAATGAGTGATGTTCAGCACCTTTTCACGTTTGTTAGCCATCTGTATGTCTTAGGTTGGGCCAATGGGAGACCTTATTCCATCTTCTTCCACCAGGGTTGATTGATTGTATTACCTGGCTGTGACCATGGGTCTAGAGTTCAGTGGCAGCAGGACCAGACCCCAGCTATTTCACTTAGAAATTGTGTAACTTTCGGCACCTACTTTAACACTCTGTATCTCTTTACCTGCATAATAGGGGTAAAAAGTCCTTTCTTTGTGCATCCTGCAACTGATTTTTATTCAGAACTGACATCTGGGCCCCCATTTGGAATAACTCTCAAGTATTACTCTAGCTACAGAACTCCCAGTAGGAGGAGCCGAGGCCTTTATTGCAAAAGCATTGTAATTCAGCTTCTTCTCTGCCTAAGCCTGCTTTCCTCACCTCTCAAAGGCATTGTTGCCAAGAGCACTTCCCAACACACTTACTGTTTATAAATCTCAGAACTTGTATTAGGAGAACCCAAACTATGACACATCTCTTCCATAAACATGGAGGAAACATCTGTGTCATAGGGATTTGTGATGCTAAGTATACCTTCCAAAATACATCAAAACCAGAATAAACAACAAGAAAACCTTGGTGATCTGGTTTCTAGCTTCTTCAGCAACTTCTGCTATAGGATCTTAACAAACAACAACTTAACGAGATATGAGAGCATCTGCTATCAACTGGAAGTCCCCACTCCCAGAAGCAATTTCAGTGTTACTTGTTTCTCTAGATTTGCTTCCCTTTCCCATATCATTTATTCTTGCTTTATCTTCCAAATATACAGACCATATCTGTGGTGGGATCTTGGTATAGCCTCAAAATCGACTCACTGTCCATCTTCTACAATTACACACCTGGTTCTGGCAACACTTGTTCTGCTTTTATTTCTCCTTCAAAGCTCTGTATGCTGCATTTAATCCAATCTCATCACTGTCTGTATCCTCAACCAAAGATCAGAACCTAACACAGGGGATGGGAAGACTTCAAGGCTGATTTCAACAAGCTCAGGGAACAAGTGCCTCAGAACACTGAGAATGCCAAAAAACTCCCAAGTGGCATATAAAACCCTCTGTTTAGAAATAGAGCCTTAAGGACTATATTTAGCCCAGGACATTATCTCCTCCCATTTTACTGTTAGTTTTCTTCTGTTCTGTCTGGAATCTGGTTCTATCAGCTATCCAAGAAAATGATGGAACTGTCTCAAAGGTACTGCTGATATCCACCTTCCCCAGTGTTTCCACGTTCCTCAAGTTCCAAGTGCTTCAGTCAATTAGGTGACAACACACGGTGACCATCCAGACACCTTCTGCCCCAGCTGCTGAGCCAGCCGTGCTTTTCCAGATGAAAAGTGTAAAGTTGAAGGAGTGCCCCCTTGACAGCACTCACCTTGGCAGAAAAAGGCCTTTTAGAAGCCCAGGTGTTGCCAACTGAACTCTCAAACTGTGGGGTCCAATAACAGTCCAGACAAACCACTAGTAGATTCAACATGTTTTTAAAAGGGTTTAGAACATACAAACTTTTAAATAAACGCCTCTGTGGTATGATCTTCATTTTTGAAGTGCCTTTGTGAACACTGGCTTCTTTTCCCTTCTGTTCTGGCCACACCAAAAGGGAGGTGTCCTGTGAACTCACTTCAGGACTGAGTCAGATCCATCCCTGAAGCAAAGTTTTGAACAATGTAGTGGTGGTTATAAATGTCTTATTGTGTATTTTTGCTCACAACTTTAAACAAAGAAATTCCAATGTTTCTAGCTTGTTTTTCTTTTTTAAAATTTAAATTAGTGTCTCTCTTAACAAAATTTCTAGGAGGTCAAGATTTTTCATTATCTCCAGTAAGTAGCAAAAAAAAAAATAGAAAGAAAAACCCAACAATCTTTAGGTGAATGCAATATTAATTTTTCATGAGATATTAATATTTCATGCAATATTAATTTTCCATGAGAAACACTGGGCTGGACAAAGCACAAGCTGGAATCAAGATTGCCAGGAGAAATATCAATAACCTCAGATATGCAGATGACACCATCTTTATGGCAGAAAGTGAAAAAGAACTAAAGAGCCTCTTGATGAAAGTGAAAGAGGAGAGTGAAAAAGTTGGCTTAAAGCTCAACATTCAGAAAACTAAGATCATGGCATCCAGTCCCATCACTTCATGGCAAACAGATGGGGAACAGTGGCTGACTCTATTTTGGGGGGCTCCAAAATCACTGCAGATGGTGACCGCAGCCATGAAATTAAAAGACCCTTACTCCTTGGAAGGAAAGTTATGACCAACCTAGATAGCATATTCAAAAGCAGAGACATTACTTTGCCAACAAAGGTCCATCTAGTCAAGACTATGGTTTTTCCTGTGGTCATGTATGGATGTGAGAGTTGGACTATAAAGAAAGCTGAGCACCGAAGAATTGATGCTTTTGAACTGTGGTGTTGGAGAAGACTCTTGAGAGTCTCTTAGACTGCAAGGAGATCCAACCAGTCCATCCTAAAGGAAATCAGTCCTGAATATTCATTGGAAGGACTCATGCTGAAGCTGAAACTCTAATATTTTGGCCACCTGATGCAAAGATCTGACTCATTTGAAAAGGCCCTGATGCTGAGAAAGGTTGAAGGTGGGAAGAGAAGGGGACGACAGAGGATGAGATGGTTGGATGGCATCACTGACTCAATGGACATGAGTTTGAGTAAACTCTGGGAATTGGTTATAGACAGGGAGGCCTGGCGTGCTACAGACCATGGGGTCACAAAGAGTAAGACACAACAGAGTGACTGAACTGAACTGAATATTAATTTTTATGATGTGTACAGGTCATGACACTTCTTCAGTTAAATACTTTCTGCATCTTCATATGGATTATTTTCCTAATTTGCCAGTAATATTAAGTCATTAAGCAGAAACAGTTGCTTGAATGTAGCTTGACTAGGACTAAGGAGGCATTACTACCTGTGTTTAAATCACCTCATGGCTAAAAATCAAAACTGGCATAAGATTCATTGAGCTGAAAGAGGTTTAGCAAGATGAATTTTTATCAGGGATGATCCCTGATAAAACTGTAAACTATATCTGGCATGTAAACTATATCTGCCTCTCCTAAATGTAGACGGAACTTAACTGAAAAATGAACATTTTTGAATGTCACAAAACATTTTGCTTCCATTTTGGCCAGAAAGAAGTGTAAAACATTTCCCTGCCTCTTTTCCAAATCCTCTGTATGTAATTTATAAAGTATTAAAAATTAAATAAATAGTGTATAGTCCTGGCTCTGATAAATGTGAATTGATTGCATTTACAAGATTTACATTTCCTATTCCTGCTAATATCTTTTGATGTTACATCAATATTTTTCAATAATAAACACTGCATCATTGCATGGGATTTTGTGCCCTTAAGAAGAAATGAGAGGGAAAAAAGTTTGAAATTATCCTCCCAACCACTCCTATAATTGCATGTTTATAATTATAGGAAAATATTCTTAGAAACCAACTTGGGTAAATCTTGGGGAGTTCTATAAACCTTTCACAACTTTTTGAAATGGAAACAATAATTAATTTACAGTAAATGTTTATTTCTTCAGGCTTGTATTTAAAGTATTTCTCTGAGGGTAGAGCTATAGAAAAAAAGAAATGGGTTAAGAAAGTTTAAAATAGCTCATAGAGGTAATTTTAAAACCTTTTAAAAGTATTACTTGTAGCTAGAATTCAGTGTCATTTAATTCTTCATTTAGGGTGTAAGTTACAATAGTTGTGCCTAAGAGATGCAGTGAGTTATATCACAAAAAACAATAGAACAGGAGTCAGTAATATGTGGGCAGGACAAGGGACCTTACCATGAGCAAGTTAAGAAAGCCAGCTAAGTCCTCGGGGTCTTGATTTCCCATCATTACCAAGGTTTCCTCCTGCTCCAACATTCTGCAATTCCTTATCCACTCGACAAACTTGGCGTGCGTGTGTGCGTGGTCAGTAAACTCAAGACCCAGAGGACTTAGCTGGCTTTCATAACTTGTTCATGGCACTTGTCATGCCCCCATTTCCTGACTCCTGTTCTATTGCTTTTTCTGATATAACTCACTGCATCTCTTGGGCACCAACAGTTTATTAAATGCCAATTTGCTTTGAAAAGATAATTTGTTACATTGCCCTTGTTTAATATAGAGCCAATACACTAGTGGTAATGAACCTGCCCGCCAAAGCAGGAAACGTCAGAGACTCAGGCTCAATCCCTCGGAGGGAAAGACTCCCTCTTGTGGGAAATGGCAACTCACTCCAGTATTCTTGTCTGGAGAATCCCATGGAAGAGGGGCCTGACAGGCTACAGTCGATGGGGTCCCAAGGAGTCAGACACGACTGAGCACTCATGCATAATGCCAAATATTACATCCTATATAACACTTCTCTTTTCACCTCATCTCCTTAGAACGCTATTCAGATAGATCAAGCACCACCAAGCCCATTTTTGGATGAGTAAATCTGAGCTACACAACAACTAAGTGACTTGTCTAGCACCTGTACAGCTAGCAACAGAATTACTTCAAGAATTCAGGTCTCCAGAGTCCAATAAAATAACCTCTCTATTTGAGCACTCTTTGCACAAATTAAAGAGTGTACCTGGCCATATTACTGCTCCTTTGTTTCTTTCCCACAAGGATATCTTGCATCAGCATTTTAGGAAGGAAATGGCAACACCACTCCAATATTCTTGTCTGGAGAATCCCAGGGATGGGGAAGCCTGGTGGGCTGCCGTCTATGGGGTTGCACAGAGTTGGACACGATTGAAGCGACTTAGCAGCAGCAGCAGCAGACATATTAATACAGAATTTGAGATCAGGGCTGTGGCTTGGTCCCAACCTCTCCTCCAACATCCTGGATGACCTTGGGCTAGTGATCCACCCATGGAATAAAGATCTACACCCATAAGGATACTCTTGGCGTTAGGTTATGTTACTGCCTGGGTATGCTGTGGGAGCAAATGTCCATAGAGTCCTTGAATAAAAGCAATAAACTTTATAAATAGACTTCTACCAAAGTTTCTTTCAATAGAAAAACTGAGGTTTCCAATCATTGCTTTCTCAAAGCCATTTTTGACTCACATCTCTTGGTTACCAAGGACACAATAAGGTCATGAAGACTGTTATCATGGTTAGTTCCATGCTCCATTCCCCAAAAGGCAGAGCTGGTGCCAGATTCCTGGAGATGTGGGGAGGGGAAGAACAGGAGACGCACAAATGCTTATGGAGGCACTAAAATATTTTGTGTGCTTTTCATATGTTGAAAAGTTCAAAACAAATCACACTTTTTCTATAGCAAAAGATTTCAACAGAGAAATTCTCTAGACTCTACATTCAAGCTAAGATTTATTCCCCAGAACTTGGCTCATACTTTCAAGCCTATTTTGAGCATATTCTTTTTTGTGCCCCCTTCTTCAGCCCCAAGTGGGGAAACTGATCAAACACATTCTGTACATACCTCTGAGCCCACAGGCTCAGCCTCCCAGCTGCAGCATTAACCTCACAAATTCAGAGACCATCTCCCATTTTCAAAAGTGCAGTGGCTTTCTTGACTTGAGAAACACCCCCCAGACACACCCACTATTCTCAGCTTGCCTGACTTTTGCATCTCTGCCTCATTATCACTGACACCATGTTCCTGTCCAATCAGGCCATTAGATAAAAAACGGATTTCTCTTTAATATTCATAGAAAGAACTTTCCTTCAATACTCTTGATCTCTCTCCCCACGTCACAATTTCATCTTCATATTCAATCCTGCATTACAACAGTTGCCTTATTTCCCTGTCAAGGTCCTGACAGTGATGAGGTGTCAGGACATCATCATGTTTTAAGCTGGAAAAAAAAAAATTGGCTTTATGTAGTCTGTATGTGAAGAGTTTGGCAGATGAAAATTCAGAAAAGCTGCCAATGGGGCAAATGTTTAATCTTGGAGAAAGCCCTTCACACGAATGCAGCTGACGTAGAGGAAGGGAAACCACAAAAACAACAGGGTAATAATATTGAAGACTGGTTTCCATATACCAAAAGAAAAGGAGTCTCAGAGCTGACTTCCATATCCCATCTTATAATTCATCACAGCAGGATGAAATATGCAGATGATGTTTCCTCTATGAAACTGGAAAAAGGGCACAAATTTCAAAATCAGATGAGCAAAATATAGCAAAATGGCCAAATGGCAAAATGTCTGGCTATTCTTTGCACTTTCATGGTTCTCATCCACTTAAGGTTCTCATAACACTTTGTAATAATGAGTCTACACATATTATAGCTGAGAAAAGTGAGATCCAGGCCAGTAAAGTCATTCCTTCAAACATACAGAAAAGCAAAGCCACAAATTGAGTTGCACCTCCTTTTCTCACACCTGCTATAAAAGTAACCTTGGTAGAATGCTTTTCTCAAAAAGAAACTGGCTTTCACTCAAAAGCATTTAAAACCATTCTATCAGTCAAACAAATATACTATAAGATCATTGTAACAAGGACTCTGAATATATGTTTTAAACCAAATTTTAATTCATTTGTAATAATTTGAAAATTATTGATAGGTCTTTCCAAACTCATCTTCTAGTTTCAATGATTCAATAAATTTTCATGGCATAATCATGTCTAATTATTCTGAGAAAAAAGTTTTTATACTTCTTAATATTGAGACATAAAAATCATAAAACATAGCCCTAAATCCCTAAAACAGGGAAACAAATATTTCGGGTAAAATGTATATCAACTTAAACAAGGTTTCGTGTATATATATCAGTTCAGTTCAGTTCAGTTCAGTCACTCGGTTGTGTCCGACTCTTTGCGACCCCATGAATCACAGCACGCCAGGCCTCCCTGTCCATCACCAACTCCCGGAGTTCACTCAAACTCACGTCCATCGAGTCAGTGATGCCATCCAGCCATCTCATCCTCTGTCATCCCCTTCTCCTCCTGCCCCCAATCCCTCCCAGCATCAGAGTCTTTTCCAATGAGTCAACTCTTCGCATGAGGTGGCCAAAGTACTGGAGTTTCAGCTTTAGCATCATTCCTTCCAAAGAAATCCCAGGGCTGATCTCCTTCAGAATGGACTGGTTGGATCTCCTTGCAGTCCAGGGGAATTTCAAGAGTCTTCTCCAACACCACAGTTCAAAAGCATCCATTCTTCAGCGCTTAGCCTTTTTCACAGTCCAACTCTCACATCCATACATGACCACAGGGAAAACCATAGCCTTGACGAGACAGACCTTTGTTGACAAAGTAATGTCTCTGCTTTTGAATATGCTATCTAGGTTGGTCATAACTTTTCTTCCAAGGAGTAAGCATCTTTTAATTTCATGGCTGCAATCACCATCTGCACTGATTTTTGGAGCCCCAAAGAATAAAGTCTGACACTGTTTCCCCATCTATTTCCCATGAAGTGATAGGACCGGATGCCATGATCTTCGTTTTCTGAATGTTGAGCTTTAAGCCAACTTTTTCACTCTCCACTTTCACTTTCATCAAGAGGCTTTTGAGTTCCTCTTCACTTTCTGCCATAAGGGTGGTGTTATCTGCATATCTGAGGTTATTGATATTTCTCCCAGCAATCTTGATTCCAGCTTGTGTTTCTTCCAGTCCAGCATTTCTCATGATGTACTCTGCATGTAAGTTAAATAAGCAGGGTGACAATATACAGCCTTGACGTACTCCTTTTCCTATTTGGAACCAGTCTGTTGATCCATGTCCAGTTCTTACTGTTGCTTCCTGACCTGCATACAAATTTCTCAAGAGGCAGGTCAGGTGGTCTGGTATTCCCATCTCTTTCAGAATTGTCCACAGTTTATTGAGATCCACACAGTCAAAGGCTTTGGCATAGTCAATAAAGCAGAAATAGATGTTTTTCTGGAACTCTCTGGTTTTTTCGATGATCTGGCGGATGCTGGCAATTTGATCTCTGGTTGCTCTGCCTTTTCTAAAACCAGCTTGAACATCAGGAAGTTCACGGTTCACGTACTGCTGAAATATATATATATATATGTTGGGAGTTTCATTTGATTTGTTCTATGTTTAAATTTTTACCTTGATAAATTGTGAGAGAACTTCTCCCATACACCCCAAGTTCCTCTCTGTTCCTTTTTTAATTAAATGTGTCATCAACCAGAATCTGAATGTTTTGAACCAACTTACCAAAAGTCAGCACCAAAGAAATGATGCTTTTGAACTGTGGTGTTGGAGAAGACTCTTGAGAGTCCCTTGGACTGCAAGGAGATCCAACCTGTTCATCCTAAAGGAGATCAGTCCTGAATGTTCATTGGAAGGACTGATGCTGAAGCTAAAACTCCAATCCTTTGGCCACCTGATGTGAAGAACTGACTCATTTGAAAAGACCTTGATAATGGGAAAGATTGCAGGAGGGAGGAGAAGGGGATGACAGAGGATGCGATGGGTGGATGGCATCACCAACTCAAAGGACATGAGTTTAAGTAAACTCTGGGAGTTGGTAATGGACAGGGGGGCCTGGCGTGCTGCTGTCCATGGGGTCACAAAGGGTCAGATATGACTGAACTGAACTGAACCAAAAAATCATTCCCATAAAAATTGTACTGAGGTCAGAGCTTCCATGATCCAAGCCTAACTTGGAAAGAGATTTCTCCAGAGTGGCTGGATGCAGCAGAGCTGGAAGAGAATTTGGGTGACCGTCAAGCAGGGAGCCAAGAGTGTAGCCAAGAAATTGTGCCAAGCCTGTTCTGAAGAAGCAGAGCAAGATTACTGAAGAAGGGAATGTGAAGCGAGGTCAAAAGTTAAGAGGGAGAGAAGGACATGAAAGTCTAGAAGATCAGTAGGTAGACCCTCTATATGGAACAGGGAAAGTCAGTGAAGAAGAGAGAATGAGGGTAGAAATGATGAAAAGTTGCTGAAGTTCCATGAGAGCCAGGTGGCTGAATGTGGCACAAAAGAGCCAGTCATGTATGGCCAAATAGGTCCAAACAAATAACGCTGAAAAAAAGAAAGCCAGGTGAAGGTCAATAAATGTTCACATGAAATTTTTTAAAAAACACTGCTGATTTTCAATGCAGAATAAAGATAAAGACATTTTTAAAATAGGAAGAACTCCAAAAGAACTCACCACTAGCAGACATGCATCAAAGGAATTCCAAAGGCTGTTCTTCAGACAAGAGGAAAATGGTCCCAGATGGAAAAATAAAGATATAAGAAGGAATAAAGAGCATCCAAAAAATGGTATGTTGGTTAACCTAAATGATTATGAAAGAATATAACAATGGTAGAGTTAAGCTCAAAGCTCACAAAACATAGGATGCAGGGAACAGGATAAAATTGAAGGGATTCCAAGAAGGTGAGTGAAGGGATATCCCAGGATGATAAGCTATACTGGAAGGAGAGGGCAATTAGCTAACACTGGGACAATGTGACTCAAGATCTTCTTTTCTTCACGAGCTGAGAATGTCTGAATGATTCCAACAAAATGATTATCTGTACTTGGCTTCCTCTGACTACATGCTGAGTAAGTTACTGCTGTCCACCCGATGCCTTGCAGCCTATATCAGCTGAAGACACTCAGTTCATTCCAGGGAAGTGTTCTGCTTTGACCTGCTCTCAAGCTGCTGCTGCTGCTAAGTTGCTTCAGTCGTGTCCGACTCTGTGCGATCCCATAGATGGCAGCCCATCAGGCTCCCCTGTACCTGGGATTCTCCAGGCAAGAACACTGGAGTGGGTTGCCATTTCCTTCTCCAATGCATGAAAGTGAAAGTGAAGTCGCTCAGTCGTGTCTGACTCTTCGCAACCCCATGGACTGTGGCCTACCAGGCTCCTCCATCCATGGGATTTTCCAGGCAAGAGTACTGGAGTGGGGTGCCATTGCCTTCTCCGATGCTCTCAAGAGCTGGAGGTAAACTTAGAAACTGAGCAGCAGTGATTAGCTGAGAAGCAAAAAAATAAAAAGCAACTCCCTTTACTATGATTTTCCTGCTAGACATCTAGAACCCAGCCCCCAACACAGTCCTGGTTGCTGGCCCAACTCCAGTAGGCCAGCCCAGTGTTTCCCAGTAGTTAGGCAAGACCTTCAGGCTGGGAGTTTTTACTATATGCAGCCAAGGTCTGAAATGACCTGGTTATGTTACCTCTCTGCTTTCTGGTTTACCTCTTCTATCTCTAGCTACTTGGGGCTCCTTGTTGCTCCTTGAATTTACCCAGCAAACTCCTACCCCAAAGGTTTGCTTTTCCATCTCAAGATAGTCATATAGCTCAGTTTTTACTTTATTCTGATTTCAAATCAATGACTTCTAATCAGAAAGGCCTTCCCTAAATAAACATTCTGTTTAAATATTATTCCCCTGACCTGCTTTATTTTTCTTTTTAGAACTTATTAACACCAGACACATATATTTATTTGCTTATTTCTTTACTTGTATTGCCTTTTTCCCATAACTAGAATGTAAGTTCCATAAGGCCAGGAACTTTGTCAATTTTGTGAACTGTTGAACAGTGCCTGGCAACATAGTAGGAGTTCTTTTAATGTCTGTTAAACAAATGAAGGTAACCCTTTTTTAATCACCTTCAATCTTAGCCAAATTTCCCCCGAAGTCCTAAGCTTACTGGACTTTCATGTTGTATACTCAGGTTCTTATAAATGATAACTGGAGTGGGAGTTTGATGTATGATGCAGGGAACCCAAAGCAGGTGCTCTGTGATGACCTGGAGGCATGAGGTGGGGAGGGAGGGGTCACATATATGCCTATGACTAATTCATGTTAATGTACGGCAGAGGCCATCACAATGTTGTAATTATCCTCCAATTAGAATTAATTAATTAATCTTAAAAAACGATAACTGGAAGAATGATAATATGTCAAATAAGTCACGTGGGGGGAAAAATGATAGTTCACAAAAGCAGGGGAATATAAAGATATTGGTGAACTCTGAAAAACTCAAAACTCAAATATTAGCATGAATAAAATAGAAAACTGAAAAATCTGAATTATGTGTTTAAGACTAAAAACAAAGAGTATAAAATATAATTAAAGAAAATAAAAACAACTATAAGCCATGCATGAAATGTGTGACTTTAGTTTAAGTCCACATCTCTAGGAAAAGAGGCTGTTTGGCTTACAGAATAGAAAAAGACACAACTTCAGCTATGCCAGGCCAATAACTATACTTAAGTGACTATGAAAATAAACAGTGAAAAGATATTTGAGATTTAAATCACTCTAGATTTTAATGTATTTAATTGAAATCATAGACTACTAAAAAAAAATATAGTTAATTTTAAGAGAAAGATTCATAGATATCTTGGGAACACAAACACACACGAAAAAACACAGCATATCAAAATGTATGAGATGCGATGAAAGCACTGCCAGGGTAAAATTTATAAGAGAAACTAGAAAAGACCAAATTGAACCCAGGGTAAGAAAAATGAAAGAAACATTAGCATGAAAATGAATACAATAGAGAATTGAAAAATAGAGGAAATCAACAGAACCAAAAGTTATTTGAAAAGATCAACAAGATCGACAAACCTTGAGGTAAAGTGACTGAGAAAAAAGAGAAAAGACTCAAATTACTGAATCAGGAATAAAAATGGGGGTATTATTTAGTCTTATAGAAAAAAAAAAAAACTAAAAGGAAATACCATGAACAATTACATGCTAAAGATTAATAACTAGATGAAATGGACAAAGTCCTAATAAGACACAATCTAACTAAACTGAATCAAGAAGAAATACAAAATGTAAACAGGCCTATAGTAAATAAAGAAATTGAATTAATAGCTAAAAACTTCCCACAAAGAAAAGCCCAGAAACAAATGGCTTCACTGGTGAATTCTACCAAATTTTAAAGAAGAGAATTAACATGAATCCTTCACAAAGTCCTCCAAAAAATACAAGGAAGGAAACACTTTCTAAATTACTCTAAATTTAGACAAATATATCACAAGAAAGAAAACTATAAACTAATATCTCATTCACAAATACAGAGACTGGAAATTCTAACCAGGGCAATCAGACAAGAAAAAGAAATATGATGCCTTGAGATTGAAAAGGAAGAAATAAAATTGTGTGTATTTGTAGATTACACGCTCCTGTATATAGAAAATCCTAAGAAATCCACAACCTTGAGTTCAGCAAGGTTTCAAGGTATAAAATCAATACACAAAAAGCAACTGTATTTCTATACACTTTAAATAAGCAATCTAAAAATAAAATTAAGAAAACAATTTTGTTTATAATGGTGTCAAAGAATAAAATACTTAAGGAATGATCTTAACAAAAAAAAGTGTAAGAGGTACACATTGAAAAAATATAAAATATCACTGAAAAAAATTAAAGAATACCTAAATAAATAAAAAGATATTGCATGTTCATGAATTGGAAGACTTGATATTGTTAAGATAGCAATACTTCCCAAATTAATTGAATACTATCCTTATCAAAATCTCAGCTATCTTTTTAAAAATTTTATTTATTTTCATTGGAGGATAATTACTTTATAATATCTTGACATGAATCGGCCATAGGTGTACATGTTGCCCTCCATCTTGAACCCCCCCTCCCACCTGCCTTCCCACTCTGTCCCTCCAGGCTGTCACAGAACACCTCAGCTAGCTTTCTTGCAGAAGCCAACAAGCTGAACCCCAAATCTGTATGGAAATACTCATAATAGCTAAAACATTTTGAAAAAGTGTAACAAAGTTGGAGGACTCATACTTTCCAATTTCAAAGCTACAGTACTTACCACAAAGCTATAACAATGAAGACTGCATGTTACTGGTATAAGGATAAACAGATCAAAGAAATAGAATAAAGAACCCAGAAATAAACCTAAACAATCATGAATAGTTGATTTTGACAAGAGTGCCAATCATTCATGGGGGAGAGGGGGTGGAGGGAGAAAATAAGCTTTTCAACAAACAGTGCTGAAACAGTTGGATATATGCATTCAAAAGAATGGAGTTGGACCCCTATCCCATACTATATGCAAAAATTAATTTCAAATGAGTCAAAGATCTAAATGTAAGAGCTAAACTATCAAATGCCTAGAAGAAAATATGAGACTAAATCTTCATGATCTTGAAGTAACAGTTTCCTAGATGTGACACCAGAAGTACAAGCAACTAGAGAAAAAATAGGTAAATTGGAATTCATCAAAATTAAAATATTTTCATCAAAGGACACTATCAAGAAACGAAAAGGCAAACCACAAGATGGGAGAAAATATTTACAAACTATATATCCACAAAGGATCTAGTTTCCAAAATACATAAAGAACTCTTACAATAGTTAGACAATCTAATTAATAAATGAACAAAGA
Organism: Bos javanicus; assembly: GCF_032452875.1. NCBI lineage: Eukaryota > Metazoa > Chordata > Mammalia > Artiodactyla > Bovidae > Bos > Bos javanicus. The sequence continues at coordinate 25,661,178 of NC_083876.1, read as the reverse complement.
ATATGAATAGACATTTCTTCAAAGAACGTATGCAAATGACCAATAAGTTCATGAAACAATGCTCAATATCTTTAGTCATTATAGAGATACAAATCAAAACCACAAGATACCACTTCATAATCACTCAGTTCAGTTCACTCGCTCAGTCATGTCCAACTCTTTGTGACCCCATGAATCACAGCACACCAGGCCTCCCTGTCCATCACCAACTCCTGGAGTTCACTCAGACTCATGTCCATCGAGTTGGTGATGCCATCCAAGCCATCTCATCCTCTGTCGTCCCCTTCTCCTCCTGCCCCCAATCCCTCCCAGCATCAGAGTCTTTTCCAATGAGTCAACTCTTCGCATGAGGTGGCCAAAATATTGGAGTTTCAGCTTCAGCATCAGTCCCTCCAATGAACACCCAGGGCTGATCTCCTTTAGGATGGACTGGTTGGATCTCCTTGCAGTCCAAGGGACTCTCAAGAGTCTTCTCCAACACCACAGTTCAAAAGCATCAATTCTTCAGCACTCAGCTTTCTTCACAGTCCAACTCTCACATCCATACATGACCACAGGAAAAACCATAGCCTTGACTAGATGAACCTTTGTTGGCAAAGTAATGTCTCTGCTTTTGAATATGCTATCTAGGTTGGTCATAACTTTCCTTCCAAGGAGTAAGCATCTTTTAATTTCATGGCTGCAATCACCATCTGCAGTGATTTTGGAGCCCCCCCAAATAAAATCTGACACTGTTTCCACTGTTTCCCCATCTATCTGCCATGAAGTGATGGGACCAGATGCCATGATCTTCGTTTTCTGAATGTTGAGCTTTAAGCCAACTTTTTCACTTTCCTCTTTCACTCTCATCAAGAGGCTTTTTAGTTCCTCTTCACTTTCTGCCATAAGGGTGGTGTCATCTGCCTATCTGAGGTTATTGATATTTCTCCTAGCAATCTTGATTCCAGCTTGTGCTTCTTCCAGCCCAGCGTTTCTCATGATTTACCCTGCATAGAAGTTAAATAAACAGGGTGACAATATACAGCCTTGACGTACTCCTTTTCCTATTTGGAACCAATCTGTTGTTCCATGTCCAGTTCTAACTGTTGCTTCCTGACCTGCATATAGGTTTCTCAAGAGGCAGGTCAGGTGGTCTGGTATTCCCATCTCTTTCAGAATTTTCCACAGTTTATTGTGATCCACACAGGCAAAGGCTTTGGCATAGTCAATAAAGCAGAAATAGATGTTTTTCATAATCACTAGATGGTTATAATTAAAAAGACACACAATAACAAGTGTTGCTGAGGATGTGGAAAAATTGGAACATTCATATTTTGATGCTGGGAGTATAAATGGTACAGCCACTCTAGAAAATAATTCAGCAGTTCCTCAAAAAGTTAAACATAGAGTTACCATATGACCCTGCAATTCCAGCCCTAGGCATATATACCCAAGAGAACTGAAAATATATGTTCACACAAAAACCTGTATGTAAACGTTCAGAACAGAATTATTTATAATAACCAAAAAGTAGAAACCACACAGATGTCCACCAACTGATGAAAGGTTAAACAAAATGTGGTCTATAATGGATTATTATTCAATCATAAAAAGGAATGAAGTACTGATACATTTCTACAACATAAATGAAACTTGAAAGAAATCAGTCACAAAAGGTCACAGATTGTATTCCATTTATATGAAATGTCCAAAACAGGCAAATCCAAAGTGACAAAAGGTCAATTAGTGGTTGCTTAGAGGAGGAGAAGTGGTTGCTTGGAGAAGGAAATGGCAACCCACTCCAGCATTCTTGCCTGGAGAATCCCAGGGACGGGGGAGCCTGGTGGGCTGCCGTCCCTTGGGTCGCACAGAGTCGGACACGACTGAAGTGACTAAGCAGCAGCAGAGGAGAGGAGATCAGAAGTAACTGCTAGAATGGTAGGGGGTTTCTTTTGGGGATAATGAAAAAATCCTGGAATTAGCAATGATGGTTGGATAACCTTCTGAATATATTAGAAGACAATCAATTGTACTGGTTAAATACAATTTAAAAAATGAATTTCATGATATGTGATAAGTGAATTAAACCTCAAATTAAAAAAAAAAATCTGAATCTAGAGTGTAGCAATTTGTATCAAATGGACTGTATATTCTGGAGTATATCTGCTGTATTGCATGCACATAGGGAGGATAAGGTGGAAGAAGACAGAAGTTTATCACTTTAAAAAGGAACAAAATTAATAACTCCCCCCCCCCACCTCAGGCAGAAAATTTCTTAGGCACCCATGACAAAAAGGTTAGTGACTATTTCCAGACCCGACGTAGACTCTTTGAAAAATGAAATTACCGGTGCTTAGATATGCCACTGGTGGTTTTAAGATTAAAACTGCAAGGTGATTTGATACCTAGATCACACTTTTTTATTAAGCAAGCAAAAGTCAATGCACAGTTATGTTTAATTTTAAATCTGTACCCCTCCCCAGTCAGGCCCTTTAGCCAAAGAGGTGCTGTGACATTTTCCATTGCCCTAGTTAGCATGGTCTTCAGAGCTGAGAGAAAAAAATCATGTCACAAAAAAAACAAAAGAGAGAGAGAGAGAAAGTTAAAAAAAGACTTTGTATTTAAAAAGTCTCTACTTTTATAAAAAAATTTTTTTAATAGTTTTGTGCTTTTACTATAGAGAAAATAGATACCATTTCAGGATAGCAGTTACCTCCAGAGAGGAAGAGAAGGAAAAACAATGAGACCAGAGAAGTAGATGGTGGAGGCTTCTAATTTTAACATTATGTTTTTATAAAGATACAGAGAAAGCTGCAGCATCTCTATTTAGTGACTGATATACATGCATCTGTTATTTTAATTTCTGAATTTTTCAATTCTTGAAATGTTTCAAAATTTAAAAAGTATTTTTAAATGACTTGATATTAAAACATGACATATGTATTACTGTAATATTTTCTCAACCTTAACACATTTTATACTTAATTTTATTTTTAAAAAATTTTCTGGTTGTAGTTAGTAATAGCTAAGTTCTGCTATCAGCTGGCAGAAAGTCCTTAGAAATACATTCGGTCAGTCATGAAATATTTATCCAGGACCCACATGGCACCAGGCGCCAAGTGCTATAGACGTTGCTCACAAGACAAAGTTAATAAGACACAGTCTCTGTTCTGAAAAAGCTCTCATCCTAGTGGATAATTCAGATAGACGAATGCATCATTCCAATACAATTTAGAAAGCGCTACGAGAGATATATGCGTGGGAGGCATGGATTCAGAGAAGGAAGTGGAAAAGCAAAATCCATCATATACACTCCCAATTCTCCCCAGTGAGTTAAGCACCAGATACATCAACCCTGGGTGGGGGAGAGGGTGTAGGGAGACAACAAAAAAGTGTTTATTCTACCTAACATAATTACACAGGTGGCGCAAGCTGCAAAGAATCTGCCTGCCGGTGCAGGAGACGCAAGAGGCGTGGACTCAGTCCCTCAGTTGGGAAGATTCCCCTGGAGAAGAAAGTGGCAACCCACTCAAGTATTTCTTGCCTGGAAAATTCCGTGGGCAGTGGAGCTTGGAGGGCAATAGTCCACGGGGTCACAAAGAGTCAGACACGATTGAGCACACATATGCTACACTACCAACAAAAACACAGCATAAGACACAACCCACTGAATGTGGGCTACAACTATAATTTTCCCCCCTGTAATTTTTTAAAGCTTTAATTTTATATGTTTACTTTAATCAAATGCTATTTAGCCAGCTGTAAAATTTCTGCATACTTATACCAAGGAAATGTTTGCAGCTAACATGTATTTTTCACTACATAGAAAGCATTGTAAATGGATTATTTCATTAAATCATCATAACGTATCTGGGAGACAGGTGCTATCACTATGCCCATTTTACAGATGAGAAGACTGAGCCTCAGAGAAACTAGAAAACATGTCCAAGTTTGCAGTTCCACTTATACAGAGCCCTGAACCATCTGTCCATGCTATATCAATGTTATTCACATAAGGGAGAAATCAAAGATCTATGGACCCCACTATTACATAGAGAATATTTTCATCATGATGCTTGGAATTCCATCCAAATTTTAAAATGAAAAAAAAAAAAAGCCCTTGAAATTTTTTGCCTTCTTATATCTTAGAAATAGAGTGCTTATATAATTAATCTTTAGCTCTGTAAGTGTGCAAAGGGAAACCAACCTAAAAGCATTCATTTTTTGTGATCATTGACCAGATTCGGTTCTGGTCAATTAAAATGGTCTGCCCAGGGGAATTCCCTGGTGGTGCATTGGTCAAGACTTGGGCTTTCACTGCTGTGGACTCAGATTCCACCCTGGTCAGGGAACTAAGATCACATAAGCCATGCAGTGCAGCCAAACACACACACACACACACACACACACACACACACACACCTCAGGGGTGAGTTGTTGTGATTCAGTCATGTCCAGCTCTTTGAGACACCATGAACTGCAGCACTCCAGGCTTCCCTGTCCTTCACTATCTCTCTGAGTTTGCTCAAACTCATGTCCACTGAGTCAGTGATGCCATCCAACTATCTCATCCTCTGCTACCCGCTTCTCCTCTTGCCCTCAATCAGGGGGGAGGGATGGGATGAATTGGGAAACTGGGATTGACATATATACGCTATTGATACTATGTATAGAGTACTAATAAGAACCTACTGTATAGCTCAGGGAATCCCTACTCAGTGTTCTCTGGTGACCTAAATATGAAGGAAATCCAAAAAAAAGAAGGGATATATGTATATGTATAGCTTACTCACTGGAAAAGTCCCTTATGCTGGAAAATATTGAGGGCAGAAGAAAAAGAGGGCATCAGAGGAAGAGATGGCTGGATGGCATCACTGATGCAATGGACATGAACTTGGGCAAAACTTGGGAGATGGTGAAGGACAGGGAGACCTGGCGTGCTGCAGTCCATGGGGTCGCAAAGAGTCAGACACGACTGGGCGACTGAACAACAACATAGCTGATTCACCTTGCTGTCCTGCAGAACCTTGTAAAGAAACTATCCTTCAATAAGAATTAAATTTAAAAAAATTGATCTGCACAGGCTTCTCAGCAGGCTGGTAGTTGATGTTAAGAAAGAGTCCTTACTGAGACCTACAGACTGCTTTCTAAAGAAAACTCACAAGGACATCATTCCTCAGTGGTGTTTGGACTAGGGGGACACAGTGCCATTGACAACCAGCAGGGTGCTAGAAACAAACAAAAAGAAAAGGCTGCTGCTGCTGCTAAGTCACTTCAGTCGTGTCCGACTCTTGTGCAACGCCATAGACGGCAGCCCACCAGGCCCCACCGTCCCTGGGATTCTCCAGGCAAGAACACTGGAGTGGGTTGCCATTTCCTCCTCCAATGCATGAAAGTGAAAAGTGAAAGTGAAGTCGCTCAGTCGTGTCCGACTCTTAGCGACCCCATGGACTGCAGCCTACCAGGCTCCTCCCTCCATGGGATTTTCCAGGCAAGAGTACTGGAGTGGGGTGCCACTGCCTTCTCCCCGATGATCCAGCAGATATTGGCAATTTGATCTCTGGTTCCTCTGCCTTTTCTAAAACCAGCTTGAACATCTGGAAGTTCACGGTTCACGATATGGTTGAATAGCATTTTCAAAAAATTACTTACTCCAAAAGTATCTATTTCTTTGTATCCACACAGATTTTGGGCATAATCAAACTTTTTTATCTTCACTAATCTGATAGCAAAAAGAAATCTACCTCCTTGCTTTTCACTAAATAGTTATCATTTTCCTTGCTACCAAACAGAGCACAAGATCATAGGACTGTCTGATAATCCATAGACTTCTGAATGACCATATTTGCCTTCTAGAATTTTTGATGAAGACCTATGTGGGGCTTCTGCAGTAGCTCAGTAGTAAAGAACCCACCTGCCAATGCCGGAGACACTGAAGACGCAGGTTCAATCCCTGGGTCAGGAAGATCCCCTGGAGGAGGAAATGGCAACCCACTCCAGTATTCTTGCATGAAGAATCCCATGGACAGAAGAGTCTGGAGTGGCAAAGAGTCAGACATGGCTAAGCAACTAAGCCACACATGCTTTATGTGCACAGCTGCTGAGAGAAACCACTTGTTTTCAGAAATCCCTCCTCCTTCCCCATCATGATCATACTGCTGTTATGTCTTCTGTATACCCCTAACACTTTAGATCCTACAGGAGTAGAATATATATCCACGTATCTCTTAGAGTTCATGCTTTTACCTCTTCTTTTAAATGTTTTTGCTCTCCCCAGTGTTCCTTTCCCACATGGATATTTAATCATGTACACAACAAACCAGCCTTACATGTGACTCTCCTAGTAATGCCATATGGTTTCTCTGAATGAGGATAGATGGAGGAATTTATGGACTTTGATCACTGCAGTATAACAAATACAATTATGGCATGGGAAATTTCCTACTAGAGTTCAAGAGAAAATGGGGTACGCCCCTCTTCTGGATGATTTGTGTGTCTGAATGAATCAGGAGGTTTCCCCCACATCCCATCCTCTTCCATATGTAATCAGGGAGATGATGTGCCCATATGCATTACTGTTGAAGGATTTCTCTCCATCCCCGTTGTCAATCAAATAATCACTCCTTTAAAACAGAGGGAATGATTTAGCAGTTCAAGTGTTGGCTTTGAAACATTTAGACTTGGTGGCATCTTTCAAAGTTTCATCAGGATTGACTTAGCCCTTCATTCTGGAAATATCACAACCACGTGGACTCCTAAGCCGTTATAGAAGAGCTCTCTCTCTAAGAAACTCCAAACCAGGAGCCCTATTTTCTCTGAGATTGTTCAATACACACAGTATCATTTTCTGAATTGCATCCTTATTGGACAAACAAACTATGATTAGACTCTGATCTTAGTTATCCCTGGTAGGTTTCAGCATTTTAAATAGTGAATGTAACCTAAATATTTAGTTCCATTCTTAACTCCCAATGCTATATGCATTTTCACACAGAGTGCTTTTATGCCATCTAGTCATTTCAACCTCTGACGCCCTCCTCTCCTTCTGCCCTCAATCTTTCCCAGCATCAGGGACTTTTCCAGTGAGTAAGCTATACGTATACATATATCCCTTTTTTGTTTGTTTGTTTGTTTTGGATTTCCTTTTTGTAGTTCCATAGTTGTTCCTGTGAATAAACATGTCACTTTGCTTAGGTAATTCACCTTTGAAGTGTTGCTTTCTGAAACTTTAGCAAAATTTAGCCTTTTTTTGATCTTTTTTTAATAAAGGGAAGGGAGGGAAGCAAAGTTTTCAAATTCAGGACACCCCCTTAGAATTCCTGCTTTATGCATTGTTTCCAATGAAATGGATTGTCAAGAAGTTGGATGCCCCCTCATCTTTGGCCTGGCCTCTTTGAGGACAGTCACTGTCATCATTGTGACCCACAGCCTCAGTCAAAGCTTTCTTTATTAGAGAATGGAAGAAGTCGCGAGAGCCCACAAAGCAATGTTATATGTAGTGAGTGTCTGAGGGAGGCATGCAGATCAGATCAGATCAGTTGCTCAGTCGTGTCCGACTCTTTGCGACCCCATGAATCTCAGCACACCAGGCCTCCCTGTCCATCACCAACTCCTGGAGTTCACTGAGACTCACGTCCATCGAGTCAGTGATGCCATCCAGCCATCTCATCCTCTGTCATCCCCTTCTCCTCCTGCCCCCAATCCCTCCCAGCATCAGAGTCTTTTCCAATGAGTCAACTCTTCGCATGAGGTGGCCAAAGTACTGGAGTTTCAGCTTTAGCATCATTCCTTCCAAAGAAATCCCAGGGCTGATCTCCTTCAGAATGGACTGGTTGGATGTCCTTGCAGTCCAAGGGACTCTCAAGAGTCTTCTCCAACACCACAGTTCAAAAGCATCCATTCTTCAGCACTCAGCCTTCTTCACAGTCCAACTCTCACATCCATACATGACCACAGGGAAAACCATAGCCTTGACTAGACGAACCTTTGTTGGCAAAGTAATGTCGAACATGACTGAAGAGACTTAGCAGCAGCAGCAGCAGCTGGATCATCAAAAAAGCAAGAGAGTTCCAGAAAAACATCTATTTCTGCTTTATTGACTATGCCAAAGCCTTTGACTGTGTGGACCACAATAAACTATGGACAATTCTGAAAGAGATGGGAATACCAGACCACCTGACCTGCCTCTTGAGAAATTTGTATGCAGGTCAGGAAGCAACAGTTAGAACTGGACATGGAACAACAGACTGGTACCAAATAGGAAAAGGAGTACGTCAAGGCTGTATATTGTCACCCTGCTTATTTAACGTCTGTGCAGAGTACATCATGAGAAACGCTGGTCTGGAAGAATCACAAGCTGGAATCAAGATTGCCGGGAGAAATATCAATAACCTCAGATATGCAGATGACACCACCCTTATGGCAGAAAGTGAAGAGGAAATAAAAAGCTTCTTGATGAGAGTGAAAGAGGAGAGTGAAAAAGTTGGCTTAAAGCTCAACATTCAGAAAACGAAGATCATGGCATCTGGTCCCATCACTTCATGGCAGATACATGGGGAAACAGTGAAAACAGTTATCAAACTTTATTTTTTTGGGCTCCAAAATCACTGAAGATGGTGATTTCAGCCATGACATTAAAAGACGCTTACTCCTTGGAAGGAAAGTTATGACCAACCTAGATAGCATATTCAAAAGCAGAGACATTACTTTGCCAACAAAGGTCCGTCTAGTCAAGACTATGATTTTTCCAATGATCATGTATGGATGTGAGAGTTGGACTGTGAAGAAAGCTGAGTGCTGAAGGACTGATGCTTTTGAACTGTGGTGTTGGAGAAGACTCTTGAGAGTCCCTTGGACTGCAAGGACATCCAACCAGTCCATCCTAAAGGAGATCAGCCCTGGGATTTCTTTGGAAGGAATGATGCTAAAGCTGAAACTCCAGTATTTTGGCCACCTCACGCAAAGAGTTGACTCATTGGAAAAGACTCTGATGCTGGGAGGGATTGGGGGCAGGAGGAGAAGGGGACGACAGAGGATGAGATGGCTGGATGGCATCACTGAGTTGATGGACATGAGTTTGAGTGAACTCCGGGAGTTAGTGATGGACAGGGAGGCCTGGCGTGTTGCGATTCATGGGGTCACTAAGAGTCGGACACGACTGAGCGACTGAACTGAACTGAACTGATTCAACCATATTCGTGAAATTTTAAAATTTGCATAAACAATGGCCCCCACATGGTTAGGCACAAGATATAAGAATATATATACACCTATGAGCAGTCATTGTAGCATTTTTTATTCTAGCAAAACATGGAGTAAATCTGAATATGTAATAGAGGAATGACTAAATGTATTAGAATAATCCATTCAATAGAAGTATATGCAGCAAGTAAGAAAAAGGTAAATCTACCTAATTCTGTGTCCAAAAATTTTTGAAGTCATAAAATAAGAGTCATCTTGTGAAAGTGAGGAAGGTAGGAAGGAAGAAGTAAGAGAGGGAAGGTGGGAGGGAGAAAGAAAAGAAAAAATTTAAAGCATAGAGCACCTCTGATAAATGTTTGTTTATAACAAACAATAGAAATAATGTAAAAAATTTCTGAAAATTTTTAAAAATTGTTTTTAGCAAAATGCCCAAGAAGTAGTATTTGAAGAGAAAAAGATTTTTGCTTTACATTTTATACCCTTCTATTCCATTTTTTTCTTTTAAATAAACATGTAAAATATAATTTTTAAAAGCTAACTTATAAAAAATCATCTATAGCCTAAATTTTTCTTTCTCCTATGAAATATTTATTGAAGTACAACTTATATACAATAACATTCATTGTTTCTAGATGAAAAATTCAATGATTTATGACAAATGTATACAGTCATAGAACCACCATCATAACTATGATGTAGAATAACTCCATCACCTTTAAATTTTGCTCTTACCGCTTTGCTACCAATCCCATAACTGGATCCCTTTCTCTCAAGGATTACTGTCCTGAGCTGCCTTTGACTGTTGTCCAAAAGCTATTGCTTCATATGTTTTCTCTGGTTCTCTAGTTGTTTAAGGTGGACTGTATATCCAGCCCTCTACTCTATAATGACCTATACAAAGATTTATAATTTTTAAATAAGAGGAATACAGATAACACCAAAACTGTCTGCGTAAATTTTACTTTTTATGAGACCTCAAAATCTTAGATAGCCTTCTAGTTATATTTCTAACAACCAGTTATCATGCACTGTAATTCCACAGGATCATATTGACTATATATAAAACTCTGAAAGTGAAAGTTGCTCAGTCATGTCCAAGTCCTTGCGACTGCATGGACAATCCATGGAATTCTCCAGGCCAGAATACTGGAGTGGATTGTATTTCCCTTCTCCAGGGCATCCTCCCAACTCAGGGATCGAACCCAGGTCTCCTGCATTGCGAGAAGATTCTTTCGCAGCTGAGCCACAAGCGAAGCCCAAGAATACTGGAGTAGGTAGCCTATCTGTTCTCCAGCGGACCTGCCCAACCCACAAATCAAACTGGGGTCTCCTCTGGGAGAGACTATTACATGCTTCTCCACCATCTCACTGTCATCCTGGGTGAAGCCAATATCTACAACAGTTGCTGAAACTCTGTTTTCACAACACTTTAAAGTGTTGTTTATTTTCTGAGTACCTATCAGATCCATCTTCTGAGCTTCTCTGCTTTCTGCCTCCTGTTCAGATTTAACCAACAGGAGGCCTTGGCAGGATATCCAAGAGTAGAAGAAGACAGTGATCCCATCCTCACACATTCTTTTCTAACCAAGATTTTGCCAATAGTTGCATTCATCTGGTTATGGCCAGAGTTCTTAGGAACAGTACCTCTCTCATGGCTGTACCACCAGCCAAACATCACTCCTCCTAGATTTTCAGGCCTAGGGATGAAAATGGCTTGGTTTTCTGTCTCTTTTGTGTGTGTGTTAGTTGCTCAGTCATGTCGGACTCTTTGTGACTCCATGGACAATAGCCCGCCAGTCTCCTCTGTCCATGGAATTCTCCAGGCAAGAATACTGGAGTGGGCAGCCATTCCCTTCTCCAAGGGATCTTCCTGACCCAGCAATTGAACCTGGCTCTGCTCATCGCTAAATACATCACCATCCTTTGTTGCTTGTTTTTTGTTTGTTTGTTTTACCAGCTCACACCTCTGCAAACACTCCTTTTATTAAACTGTCTCTGGTTAATCCTTAGTGGTTTATTCCCTGCTGCAGCTTCCACAACCCCAGGCCACACTATTTATGCTTCACCTTTGCCATCATAGTTTCACTGAGTTAGAAAAGGCTGTGGTCCATGTGATCAGATTGGTTAGTTTTCTGTGATTGTGGTTTTCAGTCTGTCTGCCCTCTGATGGAGAAGGATAAGAGGCTTATGGAAGCTTCCTGATGAGAGAGACTGACTGAGGGGGAGACTGGGTCTTGTTCTGATAGGTGTGGCCATGGTCAGTAAATCTTTAATCCAATTTTCTGCTGAAGGGCAGGGCTGTGTTCCCTCTCTGTTATTTGACCTGAAGCCAAACTATGGTGGAGGTAATGAAGATAATGGCGACCTCCTTCAAAAGGTCCTATGCATGTACTGCTACTCAGTGCCCCCAACCCTGCAGCAGGGCACCGCCGACTCATGCCTCCACCAGACTCCTGGACACTCACAGGCAAGTCTGGTTCAGTCTCTTGTGAGCTGCTCCTTTCTTCTGGGTCCTAGTGCTCACAAGGTTCCGTTTGTGCCCTCCAAGAGTCTGTTTCCCTAGTCCTGTGTAAGTTCTGGAGGCCCTATGGTGGGATTAATGGTGACCTCCTAGGCTTATGCCATACCCAGGTCTGCTGCACCCAGAGCCCCTGCCCCCGTGGCAGTCCACTGCTGACCCGTACCTCCACAGGAGACATTCAAAAACAGTTCTGTCTTAGTCTCCGTGGGGTCTCTGGGTCCTGGTGCACACAAGGTTTGTTTGAGCCCTCTGAGCATCTCTGGCAGGAATGGGGTTTGATTGTAAATGTGAATTCTCCCCTCTAACTATCTTGCTGGGGCTTCTCCTTTGCCCTTGGATGTAGGGTGTCTCCTCATAGCTGCTCCAACACCATGCAGCTGCTGCTCCGGGCAAAGGCTAACAGAGTTTTGTCAAGAGAACATACTGGTCATAGGAAACATCTTCTTCCAAGAGAAGACTCTACATATGGACATCACCAGCTGGTCAACACCGAAATCAGATTAATTATATTCTTTGCAGCCAAAGATGGAGAAGCTCAATACAGTCAGCAAAAACAAGACCAGGAGCTGACTATGGCTCAGATCATGACTCCTCATTGCCAAATTCAGATTAAAATTGAAGAAAGTAGGGAAAGCCACTAGACCATTCAGGTATGACCTAAATCAAATCCCTTATGATTATACAGTGGAAGTGAGAAATAGATTCAAGGGGTTAAATCTGATAGACAGAGTGCCTGAAGAACTATGGATGAAGGTTTGTGACATTGTACAGGAGACAGGAATCAAGACCATGCCCAAGAAAAAGAAATGCAAAAAAGCAAAATGGCTGTCTGAGGAGGCCTTACAGATAGCTATGAAAAGAAGAGAACAGAAAGCAAGGGAGAAAAGGAAAGATGTACCCATTTGAATGCAGAGTTTCAATGAATAGCAAGGAGAGATAAGAAATCTTTCCTCAGTGATCAGTGCAAAGAAATAGAGGAAAACAATAGAATGGGAAAGACTAGAGATCTCTTCAAGAAAATTAGAGATACCAAGGGAACATTTCACGCAAAAATGGGCACAATAAAGGACAGAAATGGTATGGATTTAACAGAAGCAGAAAATATTAAGAAGAGGTGGCAAGAATACACAGAAGAAGTGTAAAAAAGATCTTCACAACCAAGATAATCACAATGGTATGATTGATCACTGACCTAGAGCCAGACATCCTGGAATGTGAAGTCAAGTGGGCTTTAAGCTAGTGGAGGTGATGGAATTCCAGTTGAGCTATCTCAAATACTAAAAGATGATGCTGTGAAAGTGCTGCACCCAATATGCCAGCAAATTTGGAAAACTCAACAGTGGCCATAGAACTGGAAAAGGTGTTTTCATTCTGTTCCTAAAGAAAGACAATGCCAAATAATGTTCAAACTACTGCACAATTGCACTCATCTCACACGCTAGCAAAGTAGTGCTCAAAATTCTCCAAGCCAGGCTTCAGCAATAAATGAACCGTGAACTTCCAGATGTTCAAATTAGATTTAGAAAAGGCAGAGGAACCAGAGATCAAATTGCCAACATCTGCTGGATCATCGAAAAAGCAAGAGAGTTCCAGAAAGATATCTATTTCTGCTTTATTGACTATGCCAAAGCTTTTGACTGTGTGGATCACAACAAACTGTAAGAGATGAGAATACCAGACCACCTGACCTGCCTCTTGAGAAATCGGTAAGCAGGTCAGGAAGCAACAGTTAGAACTGGTCATGGAACAATAGACTGGTTCCAAATCGGGAAAGGAGTACATCAAGGCTGTATATTGTCACCCTGCTTATTTAACTTCTATGCAGAGTACATCATGAGAAACGCTGGGCTGGATTAATCACACGCTGGAATCAAGATTGCCAGGAGAAATATCAATAACCTCAGATAGGCAGATGACACCACCCTTATGGCAGAAAGCAAAGAAGAACTAAAGAGCCTCTTGATGAAAGTGAAAGAGAAGAGTGAAAAAGTTGGCTTAAAACTCAACATTCAGAAAACTAAGATCATGGCATCTGGTCCCATTGCTTCATGCCAAATAGATGGGGAAACAATGGAAACAGTGAGAGACTTTATTTTTGGACTCCAAAATCATTGCAGATGGTGACTGCAGCCATGAAATGAAAAGACGCTTGCTCCTTGGAAGAAAAGTTATGACAAATATAGAGAGGATATTAAAAAGCAGAGACTTTCCTTTGCTGACAAAGGTCCATCTAGTCAAAGCTATGGTTTTTCCAGTAGTCATGTATGGATGTGAGATTTGGACTATAAAGAAAGCTGAGTGCGGAAGAATTGATGCTTTTGAACTGTGATGTTGGAGAAGACTCTTGAGAGTCCCTTGGACTCCAAGGAGATCAAACCAGTCCATCTTAAAGGAGATCAGTCCTGAATATTCATTGAAAGGACTGATGTTGTAGCTGAAACTCCAGTACTTTGGCCATTTGATGCGAAGAACTGACTCATTTGTAAAGACCCTGATGCTGGGAAAGATTGAAAGCAGGAGGAGAAGGGGACGACAGAGGATGAGATGGTTGGATGGCCATCACCGGCTCAATGAACATGAGTTTGAGTAAACTCCGGGAGTTGGCGATGGACAGGGAGGCCTGACGTGCTCCCCTCCATAGGGTCACAGAGTCAAACACAACTGAGCGACTGAACTGAACTGACCTGAAATTTGCCATCATAAACTCACTTTCTCTGTCTTTGCCCACAACTTCCTGTCCTTTCGGTTCTCTGTTTCCGTGACTATCTGTCTGTTCTTTCTCCATTCCTGCTCCCGATCCCTCCCTCTCCTGCTTTTCCCCATCTTTCAGCCTCTTTCTGGATTTACTTTCTTCCCAATTCAGCCTAGATTCAGTAGTCCTTCATTTCACTCACCCTTATGTTCCCCCTCGTATAATGCCGCTGCTGCTGCTAAGTCGCTTCAGTTGTGTCCAACTCTGTTCGACCCCATAGACAGCAGCCCACCAGGCTCCCCCGTCCCTGGGATTCTCCAGGCAAGAACACTGGAGTGGGTTGCCATTTCCTTCTCCAATGCATGAAAGTGAAAAGTGAAAGTGAAGTCACTCAGTTGTGTCCGACTCTTAGCGACCCCATGGGCTGCAGCCTACCAGGCTCCTCCACCCATGGGGTTTTGCAGGAAAGAGTACTGGAGTGGGGTGCCATTACCAATGGCAACCCTCATATAATAGTTCTCTTCATTTCCAAGACTGCTGACTCCTCAGGTTAATGTTCAAGTTTCTTAAATACCATGGGTCTTTCTTTATCTACAAATCAAGAGTTGGATAACATAATCTCTAAGTAGAATAATCTAAGTAGGGCTTCCCTGGTGGTTCAGATGGTAAAGAATCCACCTGCAATGCAGGAGTCCCAGGTTTGAGCCCTGGGTCGAGAAGATCCCCTGGAGAAGGGAATGGCTACCCACTCCAATATTCTTGCCTGGAGAATGCCATGGACAGAGGAGCCTGCAGGCTACAGTCCATGGGGTTACAAAGAATCAGACATGATTGAGCAAATAACAAATAGGATAATCTCTGCCCCCATCCAGGTTGCTTTTGAGGATGAAAAGGGGGAGTTATTCATTATTGCATCAGGCCACAACTGAGCACATGACCATCTATCACGATAGCCTCTTCCTGATCCAGAATATATGATTATATTACATACATTAAAACCAGAATATAGATCTCCATTTCTTCTGAAGTCATGAGCTTGACTTTAGAATACATTCTGTTTAGTGAATACAACAAAACATTTGGAAAAAATAAAGATAAGAAAAAGAAATCAAAGGCCGAGAGGTAAGGGTTGTGAAGTGTGAAGACAGTGCAAGAAGAAAAGACCTACAAAAACATGTCTCCTTTCAGATCTCAGGCTTACCAGATGGTTAGCCTCAAGGAAAAGCCCTGCTTTTTTGAATAAGCAAGTGAAAGTGAGCGCACAGAATAACCTATACATTTGGGTAGAAATCGGATGCCTTCTTGCCTACTTGTCTCTTCTCTTCCATTTTCAGTTTTCTGTTTCAAACCACACAGAAGCTGATGCTCTGCCCTGTGGGCTGCCTCCCATCCCACAACACAAAGGCTCTTCCAACTGAATAGCCATGGTCGTCATGGCAGCTGGGGGTCATAAACTCCTGAGCTGTGGGTCTTGGCACTGTTCCATGCATTATCTGCATCCTGGTGCAGATTAGTCTCTTTATCTAATTAGTAGCCTTACAAATAGCCACCTGCCCCAGAGCTTAACCATTAAAGATGCAATGTTGCTGAATAGCTCCAGACAAGGAGTGAGGATAAGAGAAAACTGAAAGCTGATCTTAGCGAGGTCCTTCTCTCCTGGCTACAGACACCTGAAGCCCTGGCCCACCCACATAGCAGAAGTTCAAACACAGGCAGAGAACAAATCTCTCCTGTGTTCTTTTCACTGCTCACCTTGAGCGTCTCTTGATCCACCAGCCTCCCAAAAACTGCCTATAGGACATGCTTGATCATTCCTGCTCAGAGGCCCAGCCGTTCCCTGCCTCAGAGCGTTCTACCTGAAGCATCCAGGCTGGTCACTATTTCTAGAACTTGACCAATTGCCCTCGCCTGATGTATCCAAACCCTGGTCTGGATACTTCAGAACTATCTCCCGATTCATCTGAAAGGCTGTATCCTTTCTCATTTGTTTAAGTGCTAAAACGTCCTTGTGCTAATGAAACATACTCCAGACGCATATTATCCAGGTGTTTGTCAGGTTCATCTTTTTCCCACCCAGTAAAAACAAAATTATTTTTTTGTTATTTACTATATAGAAGTAAATATCTATAAAATAATAAATATAGAAGCAAACTTATTTGCTTCTATATTTACTATTAGAAGCAAATATCTTCCTACATTCATTCTATAAATAATAATAAATCTAAACTGCTATAAAAAAATTGAGACCAATGCATTCTGAAAGTGTATAATGCAGTCAATCTAACATTTGCATCCTGGGCTGAATTTCAGAAATGCTATCAAGTGCTTGGGATGGACAGGAGTAGAGAGATGACAAAGGAGTCCAGCTACTCGTTTATAGTTGATGCTGTGGTGTCACATTTGAGTGTTTCTATCTATTACAAAGGAAAAGAGAATTCTAATCAGTATACTCACCATGAGCTTCTGGAATTAAAACAGACTTAAAGCTCACCCAGTAGTTTCCTTTATTCTGGGAAATATTTATTCCAGATGTGCAGAGCAAGAACATGCCTCACTGTACTTTTATTGTCATGTAATGATTTCAAACTTTCTTGCTTTTTATTACTGTGCTATGTGTTTATGAGAATATATATCCAATAAAAATCTATTAAACTAGGAAATGATTATTATGCGAGCAATTGTCAATCAAATATGAAAACTATAGCAGAAGACTTACAGTAGAAAATCTTTACCAAGTCTTTTTATCTATTCTTTTGTTGATGTAAGCTATCGTTTCTTTTGTTTTACTATCAGATAAGTCACTCCAGTTTGAAATGATATCAAGCAACAGGGTTTCTTATACTTCCTGAGACATGCTATTCCAGAGCCTAGCAGATTTGACCAATATCTTGACATTC
Organism: Bos javanicus; assembly: GCF_032452875.1. Classification (NCBI taxonomy): domain Eukaryota; kingdom Metazoa; phylum Chordata; class Mammalia; order Artiodactyla; family Bovidae; genus Bos; species Bos javanicus. Next base: position 25,643,888 of record NC_083876.1, on the reverse strand, counting down.
AGGTACAGACTCCTTTCTTGCAGTTTCCATTGTTGCTATTTATTAATTTATATTTCTAAATAAAATACCTTCAGGGTCTCTGAAAAGAAGTCAGTGTTTTGAATCTGTGCAAGCAAAAATGAAGCCAGGCCCATACTCCCTTCGTGCCCACTATGACCACCCCCTAGGCCATTCCAGGAACAATCAATTTAAATAGCTATGCCCCGAACCAAAGCCAAAAGGCCATTATTTAGGTTTCTTCTGAGAAAGGGAGAAACTACATGCTTAAAAATAAAGCTGTCTTTGTAAAAGCTTTTCACTTCTCCAATCTTCTTAAGTAAGGGTTGCCAAGCAATCACCACTGTACTCAATACAGATTGAAATATTCTTATGTGCATTTATCTCTTTGGCCACTTCTAATCATTATCTTATTAAAGAACAGCATTCAGTACTTATGGAGGTGATGTCTTCCTGGTACATAAATGCCTATTCAAGGTCTGATTTCTCTCCAGACTTTAAACTCCATGGGGGCAGAAACAGTTCATTCCTTAATCACCATTCCATCCCTGTGAAAAGATGTTTATAACAAGAGGAAAGTGTGCCATGATCTCTTTATTATTTAGGAACTATGAAGAAGAGTGAGCTAAAATTCTTTGGCTTTTGAGAATTACAAAGTATCATTCATATTCTTAGTAACTTCTTAATAATATAAACCAATTTATCATCAATTAATGAGCAAAAGCAATGTCTAGGTTTCAAACAATGGAAAAGATATGTTTGCAGAACCTATGACTTCAAAAATTAAAAAAAAAAAAAAATTCCCAAACAACCATTGTGTTGAAAGGATTCCCCATTTAAAATCTGCTGAGTTACCTGCTCAATGTTATGTGGCAGCCCAGGGGAGTTTGTGGGGAGAATGGATACATGGGGAGAATGGATACAGCAAAGGGGTGAGTCCCTTTGCTGTCCACCTGAAACCATCACAACATTGTTAATCTGTTATATTCCAATTTAAAATACAAAGATTAAAAAAAATAAAATCTGTTGAGTTATTCAAAGAAAGCTATGTAAGCCTAAACTACATCTTTCAGAAACACCTGAGATAATCTGTAATTTCTCACATACATGGTTTCTGGGATCTAACTTTTGACTTATACTTCCCAACTTGACAAATTTATAATTATAATTAATGAATACCAAATCTTTTTTTTTTTCTCCAGACCATCTTGTCCTCCTCTACAAAGCCCACAAAGGAAATAGTAGAGAGGGCAGGAATGCAAAAGAGGCCTGTGGTTTGGAACTGGCCCAAGCCAAACTGAATTTTTCCTAATATACATTAAACTGTCAGTAAAGAGCTCCACGACTCAGAACTTGAACCAAGGGGAAACCCCACAGCCCTCTGAAGTCACTAGTTCTGTGAGTTGTTTTACAGAGAGGGCACACAACCAGGGATTATTTGCATATTTTAAATGTGTCCTTCCAAGTGCCAACGGAACCTCCTCAGGAGAACACTGAAATGAGTTCCCTTTACCTAACCCAGGTTAAGTGGGATTCCTCTGAGCAGCACATCTTTGAGAGCACTTGCTGGGTCTGTGCCTTCCCAGGTGGTACTAGTGGTAAAGAATCCACCTGCCAATGAAGGAAGACGTAAGAGATGCGGGTTTGATCCCTAGGTCGGGAAGATCCTCTAGAGGAGGAAATGGCAGTCCACTCCAGTAGTCTTGCCTGGGAAGCCCCACAGATAGGTGAGCCTGGCGGACTACAGTTCATGGGGTTGCAAGGAGCTGGCACGACTGAAGCGACTTAGCACACACACAGGCATGCTGGGTCTGTAGATTCTCATATCTGCTCTGAGACTTGCAGGATAGGGCCCCACCTTCACTTTAAAAGAAGGTCCCAGGAAATTGATATCTGAGATCTGGAATTGCAGGATGGCACTCCACTCCAGTACTCTTGCCTGGAAAATCCCATGGATGGAGGAGCCTGGTAGGCTGCAGTCCATGGGGTCGCTAAGAGTCAGACACGACTGAGTGACTTCACTTTCACATTTCCCCTTCATGCATTGGAAAAGGAAATGGCAACCCACTCCACTGTTCTTGCCTGGAGAATCCCAGGGACGGGAGAGCCTGGTGGGCTGCCGTCTATGGGGTCACACAGAGTCGGACACGACTGAAGCAACTTAGTTGTAGCAGCAGCAGAACCTGAAGGTAAGCAAAGAACCCCAAGTTTTTCTGAAACATCCCCTCTCAGAGACAGCCTAGCTAGTTGTGGAGGTCCCTGGCAGAGGTGTACAGAGATGAGAGAAAGGAGAATGGAGACAAAAACAGCTTCCAGCTCAAGACTGGCCCATCTCCCCTCATTCTGGGATGACTAATTGGGAAAACAGAGGGCAAGTGAGAACCATCTCCACTCATGTGTTTGTTAAACTCTTAAAGAGTAATTCTCTGTTGACTACATTGGTTTATTTATTTATATCTTATGAATGCAAACTTAAGATGGCATCATTGACACAGATAATAAGGAACAGACAGAAACACAGAGTTAACTTTAATCATCAGAATTCTTGTTTTGCTTAAGTCGCTGTGTGAATATGAGCAACTTAACTTCCCTAGGAACCATTTCTCCGTCTTCTGAATAAGACAGACGAAGCCAAAAGTTTCTGAGATTACTTTCTGCTTTGCCCTGGTAATAAAGTTTTATGAATGTTGCCTGTAATCCAAGTAGAAAACATATGCAGTAAGTAATAGTTGGTAACAGTAGAAGGGGGGATCATGTGGGAGGTGTGTCAGTGAGATTTGCTGCTCTTTTCCCGTCATCCCAGGGAAATCTATGGAAAAAAACAATGTTCTAATGCATAAGAATGTCTGCTGAACTGAAGTGTACAAGCTTCACAGACATGAGTTGTAGCCAAGGGGATAAAACTTAAGGATGGAGTAGAAGTGTTAAGGAATTTTCTTCTAGAAAACACCAAGGGTAGGGGAAATAGACATTAGTAAACTCACAAGAATCAGAGAGCTAAAGTGCTTTGAAATAGGATGTGAAGGCCCAGACATATTTGAGAAGATATGTTATAATCAAAATGAAGGAAGGGAAAGGTGACTTGAGTTCATCATGATGGATTTATAGAGAAGGCTTATAGTGGTGGCCATGAATCTAATGAGGATGAAGAAGGTAGTAATAATAGCTACCATTTATTGGATCCTTACTAAGTATTAGAACTTTTTGCTAGGAAATTTATAAAGACCTTGTCTAATTTCTAGAACTCTAAAAGGTATTGTGATATTCAACATGCAGATAAATAAATGAAGGCTCAGGAAAAGTGACTTCTCCAAGAGTAAACTCTGGCCTATCCATGCTATTTTCAATACATCATTACTTTTTGCCCATGAATAGGAAAGCCCTTCATCCAGGGCTTTGAGAAATTAAGAATGATTAAGAAAAAAGTTAACCATTGATGGATCAATTGATGGAACTGTTTCTCCTTGAGCAAAGGGACTGTGTCTTCCTCACCCACTTGTTTCCTCCACTTTGCCCAGAGTCTGGCCCAGAGATGCCCTTTCAATGACAGACTTACTGCCCAGCTGCTGGGACTGGGGTCTCCTTCCAACTGTCACCTCCATCCAGAATATTTCTTTAAGATGAAATGAAAATGGCACGTCCACTTTCATATACATTGATTTGCAATCTCAGCCTCTCTTTGGTCAACTGAAGGAAAATATCTTCTACAACTGAATAGCTAAACGACGTTAAGTTACTTCAAGATACTTTCCATCATTTCTTATAAAGACCTTGATCTATAGAAAATTGTCACTTACTGTTTCTCCTCTAAGGACAGCCTTAAAATCTGAAATAGTTTTGTAAAATACAATGAATTTGTTTCTATTCAGAAAATGTTACAGGTTTTACCTTAGTTTGTTTTATCCAAAGTAGTTTTTTAAAAAATATATGTATACACAAAGTAGTTGGAATTGGAAGAAGGCAAAATCACTCTAAGGACTTTGTGCACCCTCATATCTGCTTTGTTCTCCCTGTTGAAGCAGTGGCTGGTGATGCTTTTGCCATTTTTTATTTCTTTCACCATGTGGGATCTTAGTTCTCTGGCCAGGGATCAAACCTGCATTGGAAACACGGAATTTTAACCACTGGACTGCCCGGGAAGTCCTGATGCTTTTGTCATGTTATTTATCCTTAAAATTCTGTCCAACTCTCCCTACCACAACCACACTATCACCCCCTGCCATGCTCTATCTGTTCAATATTCCTTTTCACCAATGGGCGCTTTTGCTCCCGTCTCTGATACCAGGCTTTGAAAGAAGAAAAAAATTATTTATTTCTTTAACTCTCTATTCTCATTTAAAATCTCTCCCCTCTTCCTCTTGTCCTCACCCACTCACCACATCTCCAGCTCACCTCTGACCCCTACACCTCCCCAGCCATTTCATCACTAACTTGGCCTGAGTCAGAGGAATGATTCATGGAATCATAAAACTTAGGGTGGAAGAGACCTTAAAGGTCAGCTAATTCAACCACCCAAGTAAGTGGAAAAACCAGCTCTTATTTTCATTCTTTCTCTCCTGACTTCCCAAACTCAATTGCAAACATCAGAACAATGTCTCTAGTTGTTATGGAACTTCTGCTTTGGATATCCTTTTAATGAAGGATTCCCCTCTCTCTGAGAAAGCTTAGGTAGAGGCTTGTCAGTGGTACACAATGGATTACAGATGTGGAAACCTACAATCCTCTGAATATAGAGTTCGTTACTCTCTCAAAAAAGTGTTCAAAGATGAGCATGTTTATTTCACTTACTTCATTTATTCCATGGGACAACTGCATATCGGCCCCAGAAAATATAAATAGATTACTTGATGAAAGGAGATATACAAATGGCCCATGAAAATATTAAAATATGATCAACCTAATTCATAGTAATAAATAAATAAATGTCAATTAAAATTACAATGAGATTTTATTTCTCATCTATCATATGCAAAGATATAAAACAGGCACACTCATATATTGCTAATGGGTATGTACAAAAGCTGCATGGACAGAGATTTGCAATATCTAACAAAACTATATGTGTCTACCTTATGACCCTGCAATACCACTTCTAGGAATGTACCCTGAAAATACACCTCCAAAAATATAAAAATATATTTGTAAAATATTATTCAGATTATTCATTGAAGTATTGTTTATAATGTTTAAATAATGGAAACAGCTTAAATGCCCATTTATAGGAAAGCAATTGAATAAACAAAGAGCATCCACACAATGAAGAAGTAGGCAGCTATAAGAAAGAATGGGAGAAGGCAATGGCACCCCACTCCAGTACTGTTGCCTGGAAAATCCCATGGATGGAGGAGCCTGGTGGGCTGCAGTCCATGGGGTCGCACAGAGTCGGACATGACTGAAGCGACTTAGCAGCATAAGGAAGAATGAATAAGATCCTTATGGAAACAATACGGAGTGCCCTCCAAGATACACTGTTAAGTGAAAAAAGAAAAGCATGTCTATAGTAAATTATTTTTCTGTAAGAAAGAAGAGAAACTTAGAAAATATACATATATCTGGCCTACATGGGAAAAGAACCTAAAAAGATTGGATATATGTATATGTATTAAAGATTCACTCTGCTGTGTATCTACCGACACATCATTGTAAATCAACTATACTCAATAAACTGTTTAGAAAAAGAAAAGATGTATATATATATATATATAGGCTCTTCACAGCTAAGTCACTATGTATACTCAGACATATAGGAAATAAATAAATCAAATGTAAAAAAAGACAGAGAGAGCTCCTATATTATTTTCATTTTCTCCAACAATGCTTATGAACCACAATTTTAAAATGGTAAACATAAACAGGTAAATATATATATGAATTCAGAAAATAAAAAAAAAGAAAATATACATATATCTACTCATCTGTATGTAAACACAGGATAAACTAGAAATCAATAATACTGGTGAAAATAATAAAAGGAATGGTAGGAAATTACACCACTTTTTATATAATCCTGGAGAAAGCAATGGCACCCCACTCCAGTACTCTTGCCTGGAAAATCCCATGGGCAGAGGAGCCTGGTAGGCTGCAGTCCATGGGGTCGCTAAGAGTCGGACACGACTGAGCGACTTCACTTTCACTTTTCACTTTCATGTATTGGAGAAGGAAATGGCAACCCACTCCAGTGTTCTTGCCTGGAGAATCCCAGGGACGGGGGAGCCTGGTGGGCTGCTGTCTATGGGGTCACACAGAGTCAGACACGACTGAAGTGACTTAGCATAGCATAGCATTATATAATCCTGACTTTTGGAATCATGTGCATGCTTCACACATTCAAGAAAACAAGATGAAGGAAAAACTAAAATGGAATACAAATAGAAACAAACAAATGAACCAAACTGGGGGACAGGGGAGAACAGTAACTTAAGAAGCTTTTAAGTGGAATAGAAGACAAAAAATGTTAACAATTATTGAAGTCCAATTAGCAAGTGTTTCTTGTTATCACTGAAATATAAGTATGGAACTATTTTCTTTATATATATACATTTTAAAAAAATATTTAAACATTTATTTATCTGCTATGGGTCTTAGTTGCAGCATATGGGATCTAGTTGCCTGACCAGGGATCAAACTTTGGCCCCCAGCATTGGGAGCACCAAGTCTTAGCCACTGGACCACCAGGGGAGTCCCTGAAACTGTTTTCTGTATATTCTAGGATCTTGCAAAAAAGTAAATCTATGGTGGTCAGTGGAAGCCTGATTTCTCACTGATAATGAAAAGTTACATATGTGGAAAGAAGGAAGGTCTAAATGATCCCTGTGGCTTTCTCCAGCTCTGTCTACTGAGAGGGCCAAAAGGCAATACTTACTCTCCACTTGCAAAACAAAACTAGTCTGGGGCAGGGAAAGTACAACTTGAAACTGGAACATCTTTTTGTGGCAGAAAATAAGGAAGTGCTCAAAGAATGGTGGGAGTATACCAGAAGGACAAAGAAGTTAGCTTGAAGAACTTCCAAGGAGTCAAACTCTGAAAATCTGAGCATCAAATAATAACAGCAACTTATTATAACCCATTGAATAAAATAAAAATCCATGAGTCTATACTGTTATTTACACATACGTACATATAAGGAGAAAGATCTTCTCACAGTAGAAAATCAACTAATAAATTTAGAAGAAATAGTGGACTTGAAAAGTCACTATCAGCAACCATCATTGAAATAATTAATTCAGGCCAGAATCATTAACGGGTGCTAAAGTAGTGTGCGTGAATTTAATGAGTAGCAAGAGTGTTTGAAAGAATGTGAAAGTGTTAGTCGTTCAGTCAGATCCAACTCTTTGAGACCCCATGGACTGTAGCTCACCATACTCTTCTGTCCAAGGAATTCTCCAGGCAAGAAAGTGGAGTGGGTAGCCATTCCCTTCTCCAGGGTATCTTCCCAACCCAGGGATCGAACCCAGGTCTCAAACCCAGGTCTCCTGCATTGCAGGCAGATTCTTTACTGTCTGTGCCACCAGGGAAGACCAGTAAGAGTGTTTACATGGTCTTAAGTTTCTCCTGTAAGTTTCTTCATTAACTGCAGTGAATAAAGTAGCAACTTTTTGGTAACAAATCTGGCAGACACCTCTTAACCAAATGATCAGACATTATCATTAATGGGGCATATCCATATCACATGCCTCCTGGTATGATACCCTGGAAAGGAAACAGCATGACTACTGTGGAATGCCTGCTGAAAGTGCATACCCCAAATCTAATCATGAGAAAACATCAGCAAAAAGTGAGGAACATTCTAAAATGTAACTGGCCACACGTTTCAAAAAGGTCAGTGTCATAAAATAAAAAGCAGTATTGAAGAACTATTCCAGGAAAAAGGAGACTAAACTGTATGCAGTGTGAGACTCAGCAGGGTTTTTTGTTTGTCTGTTCTGCTGCTACTGTGTTCTTGCTAGTTTATTTTCTATAAAGGTAATTACTTGGACAATTTGAAAAATCTGTCGGTATCTTAAATAAGAGTTATGTATCAATGTTAACTTCCTGATTTTGATCATTACGCTTAGTTATGTAAAAGAATGTCCCTGGGACTTCCCTGGTGGTCAGGAGGCTAAGACTCTGTGCTCCCACCACAGGAGGTGCAGGTTCGATCCCTTGTCAGGGAACTAATATCCTATAAGCCACAATTAAGCCTCAGGGCAGCCAAATAAATATTTTTTTAAATGTCCTTGATTTTAGGATACACAAATAATTAGAGGTAAGTGACCTCATGTCTGCAAGTTTCAGTTTTTATCTTTTTGAGATTCTAAGTGAAGGATATAATTGAATCCTTTGAAATCATCTTGCAACTTTTCTGTAAGTTTGAAATTTATGTGAAAATAAAAATATATAAGAAGAAAACAATCATCTTCTTGTGGTTGATCCCCCCATTACTTACAGAGCACTTATCACATGCTCTCTGCTCTACTTCATTTTGTGTTGCATTCTATGGGATCCACCCAGACATCCTAGTAACAAAATTGGGTGGATGGGCAGCCTTTTGATTCTCCTAACTCTCAGATGTAAAAAGCAGACATAGCCCCATTTTTATTTAACATGTACCAAATCCATCCTCCATACACAGGAGTAGTTGTTACGGGTACATATGCTTCTCTCATTATGTCATCTACCAAAGGTGGCTGCAAGAATATGATGTGAGACATTTGGGCCAATTCCAGTCCTTTTCTATAAATCCAGTCTAAAGCAGGAACCCTTAGACACCTATATGGTCGGTCTAAAGACAACTAAGGGAGACTAAAATAGGAACATTTGTACTTTTTTAAAAGTATGTATACACTTGAAGAAGAGCTTGTCCACACTGTATTTAAGGCATTGTGAAAATGTGTATGACTCATTCATTCATTCAGAAGGCCTTCATGGAAAAACTAGTACTCACCAAGTTTTACAGGTAAGTTATACAGGTTTTAAAGCTAAAGGAAATGTTCCTCTTCTGGAACAGTATTTTCTGGAAAGAACAAGATGGTAAGTGCTAAAACTGAATTATATATTAAGAATTATGGAAACACAAAGGAGAGCATGATTAACCTCCCAACAGTTGATATTAAATCACAGAAGCAAGAGTCAAAGAAACCATAAAAGACACCTAAGCTACCTACCTTTTCCAGATCAATATCCTAAATCTTGTCCATGGTATTCCTGACCCCTGAACATGGAAAGGGATGAGGTATCACGCCCACACCTTGAAAATGACATGGAAAGGGATGAGGTATCATACCTACACCTTGAAACTGACTCAGAGGCAGAGGAAGGGAGAAGATAAGGCACTGAAGTAGAGAGCTGACCAGAGTAGACCATCTCCTAGCCTTCTAGCTCCACCCATGAAGAGGGCCTCCATCTCATAGCTTTAAGATATACACTTGCCACAAAATAATATTCACTTGATAAAAAGATTTTTAAAATCGATCTAAACATGAATTTTAGCACATGATTTCTCACACTGATATGAATGTGTGTTTGTATGTACACTGCCAGATGGAATGTGCGTGCACGCTTCCAGCTCTTAATATCTGGCATCTAGGTACACAAAAAAATTGGAAGAGGCTGTGATATTAATAACAATAGTTAGTTTAGGTTAAAGGATAAATATTGATGCAATGTTTATAAGAATTAAATGCTGATACCACAACTTAAACATCCAGCAAATGGTTAGATAAATGCTACACTGAGCCATATTTTGAAGGGATATTTCTAAGAAGCTTGACTCATATGTGTTCGTCAAACAGATTGTTCGGAGTATGTTGTGAAATATACATACAATGTTATTATCATTACAATGCTAAAGAAGTATGAATTTCGATTTACAAATTCAGATATGCAGGAAGGGTCATTTTTTAAAAAATAATGAACTTATTTTCTGTTTTAGCCTTATTTTTATGTGGTCATATAAAATTAATTCCTGATATTGCAGTTGTGCTCCAGAAAGGCTTATTTAGGGTCAAAATATGGGTGAAGAGACATCTTGTCCTTGATTTTGTCCTCTATCAAGTACTGGTATCTTGGGGACTTCCCTATAGCTCAGATGATGAAGAATCTGCCTACAATGCAGGAGACCTGGGTTAAATCCCTGGGTCAGGAAGATCTCCTGAGAGGGAAACGGCAACCCACTGCAGTATTCTTGCCTGGAGAATCCCAGGGACAGAGGAGCGTGAAGGGCTACAGTCCATGGGGTCACAAAGAGTCAGACACGACTAAGTGATAACACACACACTGGTATCCAGGGATCCATTCTTACCCTGTCCAGTCATCCATGTTAGGATCATGCCAGTCACTTCTGCCTCCTCCCCTTCCAGAGTCTGGCTCTCCCAGCTACTTCCATGCCTTTCCCAAGGATCATTCCATTCATACTACACTGTAGGAAATTCTGAGAGAACGTCTGAGGTCCAGTGGGTCTAGACATATTCCACTGGCGTTTCCTGGGGCCTTGACACCAGCCCTGCCTGAGGAACTACCAGGACAGCAGGCATGGCCTCTCCACCTTCAGATCTGCTGAACCTGCTTGAGCCCTGCCTCTCCACCACCAAGTTCATCTGCCTTGAGAAGTCAGGGCAGAGGACCTTCTTTCCCAGGAACCCCTAGGAAAAGATGCAGCAATACGGTTGTGTGAGATGAACACCACACAAAAGTACTTGCTTGAGTATGAGTAGGGATGAAATCTACAAAGTCAATGGCATGGGGCCAAGTTTGCTGGAAGAAGGAGGGGCTTGTGTCTTTATATGAAGGTGTTGTCAGCCACCTAAGCCACTGCCCCTGGGAAGGATCTGCTCAACAAGGTACCTTATTATAATTCATTCACCAAAATGTGGTCTTTTTCTAATTTTCAGAATGAAGCTGTATAAGCTGCTAGGGATCCTTTTTTCCTCTCTAAATCGCTCTCTTCTTCCAAGAATTGATAGCTTTTTTATCTAGTCTTGAAAGCTCTAAGGCTTCTTTGGACTTATTACATATTCTCCCAAATCTCTTTTTATTCCTTTTCTTTTTCTATTTCTACAAGGGCTCAAAATGTTGAGATTCAAAAGTTGTTGACTTCCTTTTTAAAATGCATTCAGTTGGGTCATCTTTTCCCTGAAGCAGTGAATACAAAATGTTCTAGTTTATGGAGTAGGTGAAAGGCCAGGACCACCAGGAAATACAGTGGGAAAAAAAATCCTCAGTTAATATCTCAAAATGTCATCTTACCATTGCATACACCAGTTCTGGAAGGCTGCAGAATTACTGTGAGCAGTAATTCTCCTCAGGAGTGAAATTTGGGGATGAGAGATTTTTTTTTTTAATTTTGCTATATAAATTTCTGCATTTGAATTGTTTTTATAAGAAGTTTGTATGAATTTTTCAGATTTTTTCCAAAGGCCAACTTTTTTAAAACTGGGGGAAAAAAAATTCCAATGTGCTTTTAGTGACAGTATGCAGAATGATAGCCTGTTTCTTCTCTCTTTTCGTAAGTTCTTTGTGCTATATACCTACTTCTCTATAGTTGAGTTAAACTATTTTCAAGTTCTGGATCATTGCATAAATGGTGACATCAGTGTAAGTTACAGAAATGGTGCTGTTAACTGATAGAAACCATTCAGATTAAAATGTACATAACTGACATAATTTAATATGATATACCTTCCAGGTAGGGCCACAAAGGGTCGCATGACTGGAATTCTGATTTTGCACTTCCTTTTGCAGATGAGAAAGGGCCAACACTTAACAGATAACAAGAGTAATTCCCAAAAGATGGCCCATAGGTACAGAGTCGGGAGAGCCGGGACAAAGCTCCTGGCTCACTTTGGGCTACTTCTTTTCTTTAGTGAATATAGAGAGACTGGTGAGCAGAAGCGAATTTAAGTGAATAAAGTTCAAGCTTCAAATACCTAATTTGCATGGCCCCTTTCTAAGCCCCCGAGAGGGCCAAAGCATTGAGTTCACATGAGTACATGACTTTTTTAAATGTTCAAAGTAATATGTATATATTTTTTAACAGCAAGAGGTTCAGGCCACTGTCTCTTTCCACTCCAACTTTCCCTCCTATTAGGTAACACTGGATGGCCATGAGCCTTTGGAGGATATGATTAAGGGGTGGTTGATTCAGTTAGGGATACATACAGTTTCAGGACATTATCATATGCACATGGTTCACAGATACTTCTATGAAAGTCACCACTGCCGTTCTAAGAATCCTCTTACAACCCATTGTGTCACCTCTCCTGGCCTCCTGACATAGAGATACAGCACCAGAGGTGGATTCCTTCATAGCTCAGGTCTGATGGCATGTGATGGTGGATGATGAGGTTGAAATGTATGGAGCCAGAAGCTAATCTGTAGAAATTTCTTCAAAAATCAAGTGTCTAATATTTTAACAGAGGATTTGGTTCTCATTAAAATCTATTCAAAAAGAGATGTTTTCTCTTATCAGGAATACATTTTAAGAAGCATTTAAATACACTTATTTTATTTTCCTGGGCTTCAAATTCACTGTGGATGGTGACTGCAGCCATGAACTTAAATGATGCTTGCTCCTTGGAAGAAAAGTTATGACTAACCTAGACCACGTAGGAAAAAGCAGAGACACCACTCTGCTGACAAAGGTCCATATAGTCAAAGCTACGGTTTTTTCCAATAGTCATGAACAGATGTGAAAGTCGGACCATAAAGAAAGCTGAGCACCAAAGAATTGATGCTTTTGAACTGTGGTGCTGGAGAAGACTCTTCAGAGTTCCTTGGATTGCAAGGAGATCAAACCAGTCAAGCCTAAAGGGAAGCAAACCTGAATATTCATTGAAAGGACTGGGGCTAAAACTGAAGCTCCAATACTTTGGCCACCTGATGTGAAAAGCTGACTCATTGGAAAAGACCCTGATGCTGGGAAAGATTGAAGGTAGGAGGAGAAGGGGGCAACAAAGGATAAGATGATTGGATGGCATCACTGAGTCAACGGACATAAGTCTGAGCAAACGCTGGGAGATACTGAAGGACAGGAAAGCTTGGTGTGCTGAAGTTCATGGGATCACAAAGAGTAAGGCACGACTTAGAGACTGAAAAACAACACACAATTATAAAAGGTCCATATTTCTCACAGTTTATGATAACAATGTGAGATAGAATTTATCAGAATTCTAGCTTTAAACAAATCCTTAACTATATTAAAAATAGAGAGCGGGTTTGTCAGTTCAACAGTATGACAAAACGTTTTCCCAATTTGATGACAGTTGTAAAAAATTATGACATTGATAACAATGATGGTGCTAAAATTTTAACTAAGCAATAATTTTTTAAAATATTCAATGAGGACTAAAATATCTTTATTATCTTCCTACAGAACATAAAATTGATACTTAATCAAGAAGCAAAGAGCATGGAGAAGGAAATGGCAACCCACTCCAGTAATCTTGCCTGGGAAATCCCATGGACAGAGGAGCCTGGTGGGCAAAGAGTCCGACACGACTGAGGGAGGGGCAGGCGTTCGCTAGAGGCCCCAGAGCTTTTGATGGCAGAGCCAGCACTGTGGCTGAGGACTCCCGGCTCCCAGGCCTCTCTCACCAGATAGGAGCGTGGAAAACTAGTCTAAAATACGCCTGAGGGCTTTCCTGGCAGCTCAGTGGTAAAGAGTCGCCCCCCTGCCAAAGAAGGGGACACGAGTTCCACCCCTGGTCTGGGAAGACCACACGTGGCAGAGCAGCTGAGCCCATGCACCACAGCCACTGGGCCAGGGCTCTCGAGCCCGGGAGCCACAGAACTGAGGTCTGTGGGCACCAGAGCCCATGCTCCGCAACAAGAGGAGCCACCGTGGTGAGAAGCCCATGGCCCGCGCCCACTGGAGAGCAGCCCCTGCTCGCCACAGCTAGAGAAAAGCCCACAACCCCCAACTGGAGAGCAGCCCCTGCTCGCCGCAGCTAGAGAAAAGCCCACGCAGCATGAAGAGCCTGCACAGCCATAAATAAAATCATTAAAAAACAAACAAACAAACAAAAAGCAAAGAGCATAGAGTCAAAACAGTATTTTTTAAGTGCATACAGTTAATTTAAAAATTGCTCTTTCTATAGCTAAGGAAGCAGTTACAACAGTTCCACATCAAGATGATGGCTATGGGAGGTTTCCATCCCATCCTGACTTAAAACAAGGTCCTTAAAACAAGGACCAATTATATCCTGCCCCTGGGGTCCCTAGATCAGGTATTCAGAGATTTTTACTCCCTGACAGGCAGGGTCAACATCCCTACTTGGCCTTGAAGCAATTACAGAAGATGGACCATCACCCCTCCGCTTCCCATAAGAATATGGGAGTAAAACTGCTGAGGGGGGAATGAAACAGGAGGGAACGGGGCAGGGCAAAACCTTTGAAAGAATGAGATAAACTGAGGACACAACATGAACTCATTAGAACCAAATAAGTCTAAGATGGCGAGGAGTTGACTTCCACTAGACCTTGAACCTCAGTATAACACATCAGAGAGCTACTTGGCACACCCACAGGCACCATGACAGTTCCAAGACTACCATCAAAGACTGAAAAAGGGGCAGTGACCCAACTGCTGGAACTCTCCACCCATTCCCCAGAATAGTTGGAATAATCCTTCCACTCATTAGCCTAGGAAATTACTTCACATTTCAAGGCCTTCTGAGATGGCCTGTGGAGTGTGTTTCTCTCTACATACATCCACTTATTACTTACCAAAAAACCCAAATTTGCTGTTTCTAGATTTTTTTTTTCTTTCCTTTTTGGTATTGGTGGCTTCAGAGGCTTTAATAAGTTTGGAATTTGCATGTGTTTTTAGAGATATTGGGTTGTTTATGCTTTGGAAAGCCATTAAACCCAGCTTCACCCTGACAGGGAACACAATTTTAGATTTACTTTTGATGCTTGCCTCTAGAATTTGTTAATTCCTGCCTTTTCCTGACTTCCCATCCCACTTCCCCCTACTTCTTCAATCCCTCATTCCTCATTCTTGAAGGTAGCAGGCACAGAAGTCTTCCCTAGATACCTAGTCAACATTAATAGTTCTTTTCTACAGTTTTCACAGCAGCCAATACTTGCCTCTTCCATCATACTTATCAGAATCTGCCCCAGAATACTTTATATGTCACATATATATTGAGGACCAATTGTATACTGAGTTCTGTGCTGGGGCTTAGTACCTCCCTTGGCCTAGGTCTTGCCCAGGGCCCTGAATCTTAGAAGGCCCTCCAGCCACAACCCTCCACATGGGCTAGAGTCTGTGGGCCCAGCTGGGTATGTTCACCACAGCCCCAGTTTACTTTCCTAAACCACATACTTTGGACTCCAGAATTCTTCACTTAAATCTACACTGAATCTGCTTTTGCATGGGCCTCTTAGCCATGCAAAAGCATATTCTCTGGTTCTTCCTCCAAAGAGTTGATCTGTCTTTGGTATGCTCACTCCCAACAGCTCCTCTGTTGTAATGGGAAAAGACAGGAAGAAGCTAAGAGCTTCATTTCTATCAAACCTCAGACCCTACAAATGTCAGTTATGGGCCTGCTAAGACTGCAGTTGGATGTCCATGTCTTATTTTTATCCAGGAGGTTCCTAGACTTTTCTGCCTCTGTAATCTTTTAGTGTCTTTATAATTTTTTTCATGGCATAACTGGGACAAAAGAAACGTCTAATGGTTCTATCCACTCGAGTAGGGACTTCTTTGGAAAAGATAGTGTTTCATTCATTATGGCAAATTTTATTTTCCAAAAATGACCACAATCCAGTTCACATACCTTTTTAGAAACTTAGCACTCTCAGTGAGATACAAAGTCTAATATCCTTCTCCTTGAATTTGAAGGGACTGATGACACTCTTGCAATCAATGAAATGCAGCAGCAATGATACCGCATGACTTTTAAGGCTAATCATGAAAGGTGATACAGGGCTACCTTGTTACTTTAAACTCTTGCTCTGAGCTGTCATGCAAGCAATCCAACTGCCTTGATGCGTCCATGCTATAAGGAAGTCCAACCTATCCCACTCAAAGAGACCACACTGACAGGCCCTAAAGCCCTTTGAAGGAAAACAGAGGCCTTAACTCCTCTAGCTCTCTTTCTCTTCCAGCTCCAACCACTATCTGAGTGCAACCATATGAGACACCCAATGCTGAAACAACCCATCTAAGCCCCTTCCTGAATTCCTGCCCAAAGAACCTGTGGTCATAAAAAAATGACTTCTGTTATTTTAAGCCATAAGTTTTGGAGTGATTTATTAGATGACAGTGGTGACTGGAAAACTCTTTTATTTTTAATCACCTTGACAGCATAGTAGTTTGAATATTTTGGAAAGTTAATAAATGTTCATCAAATTGCATGGAAAAATGGAATATCTCAAAGTACTAGTGATTAATCCAAATGTCAATAATGATTGATAAGGACAAAATTACACATATATATGCTGAAAATATAGAACTTAGGTTATATGTATTCTGATTTCATAGCAAATATAAGACACTAGGATTTGATTTTTTTAGACTTTTAATAAATCCCTTAAATGAGTTAATTTCCTTGCCTTTTGTTTTCATGTCCTCACAACAAAAGGTAGGAAAATAATTCTAGATACTCATTAGCAAGTTCACTATATCTTGAGGTCACTGTAGAGGTCATGTATACTGAATTATCAATTCCAGTTAATTGAGGATTTTAATTAGTCAATTCAGATTAAGCAAGGTACTACCATAATTGGTGGGTTCCACAGGCAGCCATCTGTTCCCTTTGTATTAATATTATGTCCTACAGAGTCCATCAAGGAGAAGAATTTGTCAAGTAGAAATCTTCTTAACATGAGCAAAAGGCGAATGCTTAGGAAATGAAAGGGAAGAGCTGGAGAGAAAATAGACTAAAGATAAGACACGAAAGAAAAGAAAAGAAAAAGCCTAGGAATAAAGGAAACAGTCCAATTATTTTCTACGTGAAGAGAATCAAACTGAATTTAACCTTAGACATCTGTTTCTGCCTGATATTTTTTTACCCCACTGGAGTGGAGGGAGGTAATTAACATGCCATGTAGCTGCTTGCCTTGTATGCATTTCTCAGCATAATTCAGACTCTTATGAATCTGCCCTCTCAAAGAAATAGTTGATTATAGAAACAGAACAAAACCTCTTTGATCCCTCTTGTGATACAACTAGGTCATAAGAAGCAGAATTCCAAATGTATTCTGTTTTGGATGATTCCTCATGAAAAGTCTGGCTTGGGGAAGTTTTGAAATGAACAGTGATGGAAACCAAGGCAGAAAATAAAGCAAAAGACTTGTTGACATGAAAAAAACACCAACTCTGCAAAGGTTACCTAAATGGACTTACTGTTGACATGCCTTTTCTTTTTCTAGCCTCCTTCATAATAGGGTTTTTAACCCCTAACAGACAATGCCTAAAAGGTGCAGTGTAAATATCAGGTGCGTGTAATGATAGATGAATTGTGCCATGCGAAAATCCCATAACATCTCGGGTACTTGTTGGGGGAAAAGGACGACATTTAGGAGTTTCTCATAAACTTCAGCCTGTTTTTCTAGCGGTTTTGTTACCTAAAATACACAAAAGTATCTTTGTCTTCTAGTCAGAGGAAAATTATTGTGCCTCTCTAAAAGCACAAAGTTAAAACTATTTTGCAGAGAAACTAGTATTTTTTAACATTTCCCTGTAAAATAATATAATTAAGATAAGGCTATATATATCAATTAAGGTGGTTTTTCTCCCTTACAAAGAACAGAAAACCTCTAATAAACTAGTTTAAAAACCAAAAGGGACTCACATAACAGTAAAGGTCAGAGTTAGGGCTGGCTTCAGGTGTAGCTCTGTCAGGAACATGATTCTTGTTTTTCTACAGTTTTCTTGGTTTTGCCCTTCTCCATAATGTCAAGTTCAGCCTTCCCCCATGACTCCAAAACAAGTCTCCCAGAAAGGTTGTTTCACATGCTCTCACTCACATCTCTCAGTCAGCTTGAGACTGAATTTCTGGTGCACCAATAACAGTGACCTGGGGACTGCTGCACATGCATATATAAGCCTACAGCAAGCAACAGTCAGGGGGTATTCTGATTGGTCTATACCAATTCAGGTCCAACCCCTGTACTGCTGGCAATTCAATCCCATCCAACTAAGGGCTACTACACAGCGAGGAGGGGTGGCTCTTCCAAGGAAAACCTGAGTACTGCAAGGAAGGAGAGAAAGGGGGTGGATAATTGATGTTCATTCACCACAGGTAGTTCGTACGAACTGTCACAGCAGCTCTTACATTTTCTGGGCAAATGTAATTATGGTAAAGTATAAGATTTTCACCAGAAAAAAAAAAATGATCCTTCTATTCTAAATTATATTTTTTTAAAATATGCAGAACTAGTGGGTTTATCAGAAATCAAAGAATCAAATTAGCAAGGATTTCAACTATGGAACATGATTTATGCAGTAGCTCTGATTCATTTAGCAAATATTAAGTATTCAGATACTGTGCTAGGTTCTAGACACCAAGGATATCTTCATGATTTTTCTACACTAATTCCACATTGCAAAAAAAATTACCTATCAAATAAACTACAAAAGCATTAACTTGCTTTCTCATTTCAAAGATTAACCAGACACATCAGTTATAAGAAATCCTAAAAGGTAAAAAAAAAAATGAAAATGATACAATTTTAGATTTAGAGAATGAAGTTATGGTTACCAGCAGGGAAGGGTGGGGAGTAGGGATAGATTGGGAGTTTATGACTGGCACATACAAACTGCTATATTTAAAACAGATAACCAACAAGGACCTAGTGTAAAAAAAATTTTAAGTCCTAAATGGTAAACAATGACCAATGCTGAAACACTGAAGACAGTTGATATTTTTATCAGTCTATTCTGTATCATTGTGATACAATAGATAATATAATTTTTGTTACCCTAAAAAGCATTATTAAAGTTTAAATAAATAACATATAGGATTTCTCTTAGGCTTTTAGAAATAGTTTCTCCCCCTCCCGCCAAAATATTCATGATTAGGGGCAATAATCAAAATAAAACAAGCAAAAAGGGTAGATACTAATAAATATGCATAAACCATATATATCCTATAGTTGCGATGGTTTAGTTGCTAAGTTGTGTCTAACTCTTGCGACCCCATGGACTGTAGCCCACCAGCTCCTCTGTCCATGGGATTTCCCAGGCAAGAATACTGGAGTGGATTGCTTTTCTTCCCCAGAGGATCTTCCTGATCCAGGGATCAAACCGGCATCTCAAACTCACAGCCCCTGCATTGCAAGCAGATTCTTTACCATTGAGCCACCAGGGAAGCCCATAAATCCTACACACTCTTGGTATTAACATTTAAAGTTCAACCCTTCACTAAATCATTCTCTAGCAGGAAGTTATACTCTGACGAAGGGCTTCCAAATTTCTTATCTACCATTTACTTCCCTACAGGAGTCAGAATGAGCCACCTGGACTCAATCTGAGTTCAACCTGGCATTGTTTCTTCATGCTATGACATGGGACAACTCAACCCCAGACCTCAGGGTGCCATTGAGTACACAGTATGCAGAATTAACCCTAAGAATTAATATCTTTAATATGTAAGTAGCTCGTGTGCTGTGCTTAGTCACTTCAGTCATGTCCGACTCTTTGCAACCCCATGGACTGTTGCCTGCCAGGCTCCTCTGTTCATGGGGATTCTCCAAGCAAGAATACTGGAGTGAGTAGCCTATCCCTTCTCCAGGGGATCTTCCCAACCCAGGAATCAAACCGGGGTCTCCTGCATGGCAGGCAGATTCTTTACCAGCTGAGCTACCAGGGAAGACCTAAATAGCTCATACCACTCACAAATTTCTCTCTCACAAAGAACAGCCTGAATTTTATGTATTACTCAAAATCCTAGCAGAAGTGTTCACAGCATCAGCCTAGCAGGCAGCTGACTTTGTATTAGCAATGAATGCTCTCTGAGCACTCACATCCCACTTTCCAAATTTCTGTTCCGCCCCCACACAGCCAACCTCTGTTCAGATGATCATTTTTACTAAACACTTCACCTCCCACAAAGCAATAGTGTATAAGATTTACATAATTAATGTTTGTAAGGGACTGCTAGAGCCTGGTCTGAAAGATGCCTTTGAAGAGGAAAAGATTGTTGATGCTATGATGTCCTGGGTTTTTTATCTTTATCAAGACTGCTTCTATGAGGAAAAGCTACAGAAATGATAGATGGGACCATTTTTATTTAGCACAGTTACAGGTGGCAAAACAGTACTGTAGGACTCGGGCAAGAATATGTCCCTAGGCGACAGCAACTATATAAACATGTATCCTGTCAATCACTAAGAACGCAGGTCCGATACTTTATAGACTAGGGATAATGTTAATTCCATCCTGCTTACAGTATTCTTTGTACTGGAAAAGCTCAAGGCGCTTTGCAAGCACCATAATTTAGCGAAGCATAAAATGAAAGCTACACATAGGAAAGTTGAGGCATTTTGAAAAATTAAGACATTGTCTTTATTCAGCCATTAACCAAGAAGAGTTGAATTCTCAGTGCTACAAATGGTTCCCATATACAGACTATTTTTGCATGCGAAGAGTTGACTCATTGGAAAAGACTCTGATGCTGGGAGGGATTGGGGGCAGGAGGAAAAGGGGAAGACAGAGGATGAGATGGCTGGATGGCATCACCGACACGATAGACGTGAGTTTGAGTGAACTCCAGGAGTTGGTGATGGACAGGGAGGCCTGGCGTGCTGCAATTCATGGGGTCTCAAAGAGTCGGACACGACTGAGCGACTGAACTGAACTGACTAAGGAAAGGAAGGGAGAAGGAAATGGCAACCCACTCCAGTATTCTTGCCTGGAAAATTCCATGGACAGAGGAACCTGGTGGGCTACAGTCTATGTGGTCGCAGAGAGTCGGCCATGACTGAGCACATCATCACAGGGAAGGAAGGGAAAGGAGATGGATCTTCACTGAGTGTTTACAATGGACTACATGTTGCTAGGAGGTCTCACACTATTTATCTTGTTTGAGCTTTAAAACAGCTGAGTGAAGTATATTTTATAGTTGAGGAAACTAAGGCTTAAAGGAAACATTAATTTGACTGAGATAACATAGGCTACCAAGTGACAGAACCAAGAACTTAAGCCATTTATACACAATTCCAAAGCCACTGACCTTTCTACTACACACGCAACAGTGGACTAATAAACATCATCAGTCTAATAGTTTCTTCCTTCTAGAAGTTTGTCCTTACCTTTGCAAAGACCAGAAGAAACGTATCTTTTTCAAATAAATTATCCTTGAAATACCCATGAAGCTGTCCCATAGCATGCCAGCTCTCATTTCTCTTTTCCTTCCCTGAACTACGTACCAGAATACACAGTTTAGTGTTAGATTGTTAACAAGATATCTCTGTTTTAAAATAGTACCTGATTTATACCGACTCACTGCCAACCAGACACACAAACTACATCCAACACATCTACTGTCACTGGAGTCAATAATGGTCCTTACTATAGGAGGAAGGCCAACAGAAAATTGAGTTCACATTTCACACAGACATCAGCTGACAAAACAGGGATGCCTTAACATACTGTGGATGGGCAGGCAGACTTAAGGAGCTGTCAACTCAAAAATAAGCTACCCTCCTGTAGACTAAAATTTTAAAAGATATTTTGCTATGTTATTGGAATTTTTTTTTTTAAAAAAGCAAATCATTTAAAATCACAAATACCCTTTTCCTAAAATACACATTCCACCAAGAGGCATTTAATTTTCCCAATACCTCTCTGAGATTAATTGCAAAAAAGAAATTGTCCATATTTATTGGAGAATGAAGATGTAACTAGTTAACTGTGAAGCATGAGGCAGCTTGAGGGAACTTCCAGGATCAAGGTAGAGTGCTGGCTTGGGCCAGTATGAAGGCATTCTGTACCAGTAAAGTGGGAAGATAGGCTTAATAGAACAAAAGGTAGATAGAAAGGGACATTAAAGAATGTTAAGAAGACACTAGAGGAGTTTGGGAGAGGAGTTTGACAAAATGATTCCAAAGTTCTTCCAGAAGCATAATACAAGGGACACCACCACTGAATGGATATATGCAAAGTGTTATATTACCTACACTGGAATATTATCTAGCTATAGAAAGAAATCAGGCTCTGATATGTGCTACAACACGAATGAACCTTAAAAACATGCTAAGTGAAATAAGCCAGACATAAGAGGACAAATATTTGTATTTCACTTACATAAAATCTCTAGAGAAGGGAATGGTAACCCACTCCAGTATTCTTGCCTGGAGAATTCCATGGATAGAGGAACATGGTGGGCTACAGTTATAGGATCGCAAAGAGTTAAACACGAGTGAGCAACTAACACTTTCACTTCACTTTGATATAAAATATCTAGAATGGCAAATTTATTGAGAAAGAAAGTAGATTAACAGATGATACCACTCTTATGGCAGAAAATGAAGAAGAACTAAAGAGCCTCTTGATGAAGTGAAAGGAGAGTGGAAAAAGTTGGCTTAAAGCTCAACATTCAGAAAACTGAGATCATGGCATCTGGTCCCATCACTTCTTGGCAAATACATGGGGAAACAGTGGAAACAGTGGCTGACTTTATTTTGGGGGCTCCAAAATCACTGCAGATGGTCACTGTAGCCATGAAATTAAAAGACACATACTCCTTAGAAGGAAAGTTATGACCAACCTAGACAGCATATTAAAAAGCAGAGACATTACTTTGCCAACAAAGGTCCATCTAGTCAAAGCTACGGTTTTTCCAGTAGTCATGTATGGATGTGAGAGTTGGACCATAAAGAAAGCTGAGCGCCGAAGAATTGATTATTTTGAACTGTGGTGTTGGAGAAGACTCTTGAGAGTCCCTTGGACTGCAAGAAGGCCCAACCAGTCCATCCTAAAGGAGATCAGTCTTGGGTGTTCATTGGAGGGACTGATGTTGAAGCTGAAATTCCAATACTTTGGCCACCTGATACGAAGAGCAGACTCATTTGAAAAGACCCTGATGCTGGGAAAGATTGAGGTCAGGAGAAGAAGGGGACAACAGAGGATGAGATGGCTGGATGGCATCACCAACTTGATGGACATGAGTTTGGGTAAACTCCGGGAGCTGGTGACGGACAGGGAGGCCTAGCATGCTGTGGTCTGTGGGGTCGCAAAGAGTCAGACACAACTAAGCAACTGAACTGAACTGAGTCTGGGGAAAGGGGATTATAGGAAATCATTGCTTAATGGACAGAAAATTTCTGTTTGAGGTGATAAAAAGTTTTAGAAAAAAATAATGGTGGGGATATCACAATACAGTGAATATAATTAATGTCACTGAATCATACACTTCAAAATTGTTAAAATGGAAGATTTTATGTTATATATGTTGTGACACAAGAAAAAAATTTAAAAAATAAATAGAAGAGACAAATCAAGAAAAAAATTAAAGAACAAAGCAAGAAGAATGAAATTAGTTCTTGCCTTGCTATTTATTAAAATGCATTGTTTTAAGATTATGATCATTAAAACAGTAAGATACTGGCACAGAAACACAGAAACAAATAAACAGTATCAAATAGAGAGTGTATAAGCATACCTGACTATACGTATGTATTTGGTGTGTAATGAAGGAGGAATTTAAGTCAGTGAGAGGAAAGTAATGTACAAACATAACTAATGAGCCACTTGAAGGAGGAGCTCCTCCTGTGGGCAGGAATTCTGCCTGCCTTGTACACCAATTATTGCCCAAGCAAAATCATACCTGGTATACACTGTAGGCATGTATTATTAGTTAATGTTTGTTGAATGAATTAAAATCATTTTTATATAACAAAATATACTAAAATAAACTCTCGATTGAATACAATTTTAACTGAAAATTTTAAATGAAATTTTAATTTCATTTTAAAGACATCAAATTTCATGGAAAAAAATCAAATAGTGACAAACTTGAAAAAGTAAAAACCTCTACACATACATATCAAAAGGTGCATAAATAAGATTGAAGAGAAAATGAGAAATTTAAATAACTATTTATGTACACTTGTAATATATGAGACACACATTGTACCTTGATTTATAATTAGCACTTTTAACTCAATAATGAAAGGACAACTATCTCAAGAGAAAAAGAAAGTGTATCAAGTCATAAAAACTACTAATAGCCAAAAAGACTATGAAAAAATCTTACATCATTGATAACCAAAGAAACTAAAATTAAAATGATAGATACTATTCACCTATCAGGTTGGCAACTATCATACTCTCTAGTGTTGGTGATTCAAAGAAATGAACATTCTCACACATTGCTGGAAAGGATATAAATCGATACAACAGTTATGTAAGGTAATTTGTCAGGAAATACCAAAAGTGTTTAAAATGTGAATACCATTTGGTGACCTGATTCTATTTCTAATGATTAAAGCTAAAAATAATTTAAAACAAATACACATTTTTTACCTACAAGGCTGTTTATTTCAGCATTGTTCATAATAGAAAAAAAGGTTGTAAACATTTGAATGTTCAGAGATAATGGTTAAGTGAAGTTATGCTACATCCATAACAAAGAATTCTATACTATCAGGAAAAAAATGTTATAGACTAATGGAATGAGGGAAATTCTCATTATATTTTTAAGTTTAAAAGCAGATTATTAAATATTATGAGGCAAAATGATTCCATGTTTTGTGAAAAGGAAAAAATGCCAAAACTGAAAGAATAATTATCTAAATATCAATGGTGATTGTCTCTGATTGTCAGTTTAAATGGCAATTTAAATGTAATTATTACTAATAAAATCTACTAATTTTTCTGCAATGAATATATACTGCTACTATAATATAAAAGCAATGAAAGATGTCCTTAATTTTAATAAAGAAATAAAATAACGAAGTTGGTCCCCTGTTCTCAGAACCCATGCTGAGTGAGTGAGTGAAGTTGCTCAGTCGTGTCCGACTCTTTGCGACCCCATGGACGGTAGCCTACCAGGCTCCGCGATCCATGGGATTTTCCAGGCAAGAATACTGGAGTGGGCTGCCATTTCCTTCTCCACAGAACCCATGCTAATCTGCTTTAAAACCTGTCTCTTTCTCTGTGTCAAGCACATTACTAAGCACTTGGCACTTTTATTTTATTTGATCCTACTCTTTTATTAGGTATCATTAACCCCGTGAATGAGGTCCTGGGTTTAGAAAAAGGAGTGTGTTCAAGGCTATGCAACCAGTGGCAGAGGCTGGAATTCCCCCCTGTTGTCTGATGCCAAGGCTTATGTTCTTAACCACAAACTTTCCTGGGTCTGTTAGGAAGTAGTTAGGCTTTTTGAGAGTAGACTCAAAAAACTAACCACCGGATATCATAGTTTCTGTAAAAAAAAAAGTTTGGCATTCTAAACAACACACTTACAAACTGCCTTTGGGAAACAATTTTTTTAATTTGTTTTATCTTATTTTTTAAATTTTATTGGAGTACAGTTGCTTAACAAATTGTGTCAGTTAACAAATTTTTCTTCAAGTGTGCATCACTTCTACTGAGTTGCACAATCTGTGTCTGTGTCATGTAAATTCTTCTCAGAGGTAATGTCCAGTAACAGGTAAGAACACTGGCCTAAAATAGGCTTTCCTGGGTTAAACCTGGCTTGACCGGTCCCTTAATATCCATAAAATCTTGGGCAGTTATTTAACGTCACTGGGTCTGATTCCTCACCAATAAGATAAAGACAATGAAACATCTAGTTACAGGATAAGTACTAGGGATGTGATTGATATATGACATGGTAAATATAACTAATACTACTGTATATTATACATGAAAGTTGTTAAGAGAATAATTTCTAACAATCTCCATCACAAGGAAACAGATCTTTTCCTATTTCTTTAATTTTGTATCTATATGAGATAATAGAAATTCACTTATTGTGGCAATAATTCCAAAATATATGTAAGTTGAATCATTATGCTATGTACCTTAAACTTTTACAGTGCTCTATGTCAATTATATCTCAATAAAACTGGAAGAAAAAATATAAATAGATAAATTTAAACCCACAAGCATGCAGGCAAACATACATACATAAAATGATAGTCTTACCTCAAGGAGTTTTGATGAGGATTAAATAAACTAATCCACATAGGACTTTGATAGCTAAATATCTGAAATAAAGCAAGCATTTGATAAATGGCAGTTATTCACATCATTAATGTATTCTCTAGCCAGTAAACTCTCCAAGGGAAAAAAAATCACATGTTAAATTGCTTTTGAATTTCCTAATGAGTACACTAGATGTTTGTTCAGTGGACTGAAGCTGAATGTGAAGTATTATCTGAAGAGAAGTCTCTGCACTTCAAGTTCTCTGCTCTGATTCAATTTCAAAGAGAATCCTACCTTGCTAACCTTTGTCCACTAATAGGAACTTTGTTTTATTCTCATCTGTAATGCAGTGACTAAAAGAAAATCACAACGTTAAGACTCTCTTGCATTTCTTAAACAAACATTATTGCTGTTTACTGATAACATATCCAATATTTAAATACAAGTTACTTTCATTTCAACAAGGCTTCTCAGGGAAGGATGGAATTTTACTAGTCTAAAAAATTGTTAATCAAAACTCAAGTTGTAACATCCTTGAATATTTGTTTCTGACATCCTCTAGAAATGTAACTACAATCAATTTCTCTCCTTCAGCAAGAAAGTAGCAGGAAAGAATCTGGCTCAATCTTTCACTGAAAGTATTCAATCTGTATAAATCTAAAATAGCTAGCAACTTTCATGTGATCTGTTGCTTTGAAGTCAATGAAGCTGAAACCTCACTTTAGAAAGTTCTCTTAATCCTTGAGAGTATAACAGTGTGCTATTTTAATTATGACATGACAGACTGTAAAACAAATGTATAAATATTGATGTGCAAGTCCTGGCATAATTCTGTGAATACTCCACAAAACAGGTAGTGAACATGTTCTTTCATCTAAATCAGGACATATTAAATAAACCCAAAGAACCTAATTAAAAGCACTGAGTTTCCCAAGGACTGAGTTAACAGTCCTATCTGACATTGCTCTTTGGTGGCTAAATGACTTGCACTGAGAAACAAAGAGGAAGAATTCCATTTATGAGGACAAACCACCCTGGAGTTTTTCTTCTATTATAATGTTTTCAATTCAAATTAGTGACAACTAAACCAAGGAACAGACTTCACTGGATCAATCTAATGAATTATAGCTCTAAACATGTCACTTCTCTTAAAATCCTCCAGTGCCTCTCAAATGACTTCAGGACACCCATTTGGCATGCAAGCTCCACCATGATTTGGCTACAGCCTAATTCATTTCCCCAAACAACTCTTTCCCTTCCACCCACTTGCCTCCTTATTTCTCAAGTCAGCAGAGAATCATCCATATTCCCCTAAGAATCTAATCGCTTGCATTCTTCAGGTGTCTTGGCGATTCTGATCCCTCTCCATGAGACTGTATTTGTGACTGTAGCTATTTTGCACACCCCTCAAGGCTCTTTTCATTTTCTCACTTAATCTTATGATTGCACCAAAGGATAGATGAGAGCTTAGAAACCTCTGCTTCTCATAATGTTTAACAGCTATACAAAGACATCTCAATAAATACAATATGTAACTAAGAAGAGTGTGATTGTCACATAAATGGAAATTGAACACCAAAGTCCTTGGGCCACTTCTACCCTTCCAATGGGGTTGCTGCCTTTAATCTTATACAAAAAATCTGGCACTGCCACTGATTCGATCTCCCTTTAAAAATGAATCTTCTTTCACTTTGTGCCCATAGCATTTGCTTTTCCTTTTACTTTGGCCTTGACTGCATCCCATCTTGGTAACAGTTGTTTGTGTTTAGACGCCTGTGTTATTTCACTTGCGCTTTCCTGAGAACAGGACTGGAGGCTTATTCACCAGGTATCACCCCCACTGCTTAACAGAGAGCATCACTCGAAGTGGGTGTTCAACATTTAGTGGCCTGGAGATGAGAACAAATTATGAGACCAATTTTGAGAGGCACAGTCTGAAAAATCAGGCCATGATTAATGAGTTAGCCTTATTAGTTTCAAGTACACACACTCATAGTTCCGTCAATGATCTCTGTCTGTAATCTCTTTGGCTTTACTTTCAGATTATTTCCTCCCACACTTCTGTTTATTTAGTCCCCACTGTGATGTTCCTAATGTACTAGTTCTCAGACTACAGTTTTGAATGAAAATAAAGAGTTTCTTTGTTAAAATTAAAGTATGGATAAGCTTTTCTCAATTCACATAGATACACACAAATAAGTTTATGGTTAGTATGTTTCCATTTTAAATCTTGCTCAAATCTTTATTCTCTTAACTAGAAGCTATGCATGCAAATATTGTTATTTATCAATATTTCATGGGTTCGTGTAAAGAGAACATGGTTCTTCAGTTGTTCATCTGAACACCAGAAAGAATCACTCTCCCAACCGTTTAACATAACAAAACCCTTTAACATAACCTTGCACCAAGAGGCTCAACTACCAGTCTACTTTTCTAAGGATCTACATTTTTTAAATTACATAACGAAGGGCTTCACTGGCGGCTCAGTAGTAAAGAATCTGCCTGCTAATGCAGGAAACACGAGTTTGATCCTTGGCCCAGACTTCCCTGGTGGCTCAGAAGGTTAAGAATCCACCTGCAATGTTGGAGACCTGGGTTCGATCCCTGGGTTGGGGAGATCCCCTGGAGGAGGGCATGGCAACCCACTCCAGTATTCTTGCCTGGAGAATCCCCATGGACAGAGGAGCCTGGTGGGCTGCAGTCCCTGGGGTCACAAAGAGTCGGACACGACTAAGCGACTAAGCACACATGCCAGGAAGACCCCATGTGCCACAGAGCAACTAAACGTGTGTGCCACAACTACTGAGACTGCTCAAGAGCCTGGGAACCACAGCTGCTGAGGCCCTCTCATCCTGGAGCCTCTGCTCTGCAACAAGAGAAGCCACTGCCGTGAGAAGCCCACGCACTGCAACTGGAGAGCGACTCCTGCTCACAACCTAAGAAAAGCCTGTACAGCGATGACGATCCACCCCAGCCAAAAGTAAATAAATAATAAATTACATAAGGAAACACTTGAAATGTAGACAATAAAAAAATTTAATATCTAAAATATCAACTAGAATACAGCGAATGTAATTTTTTAAAGTGCAGAAAATACACACAAAAATACATAGTTTGTAAATTTCATGTTACAAACAGTGGTTTAATTACAACATGCAACATTTTCCCGTGATGTGAGCTACTGGTCATTGGCAGATTATTACCGTAGACATTTATACATTAACAATGAAATCATGTCAATTAAAAAAAAGTTTATTTTGTGCCTTTTATATCTATATATAGAGAGAGATAATATTTACTGGAGTATAATTGGTCTACAATGTTGTGTTCATTCCTGCTGTACAATGAAATGAATCAGTTATAAGTATACACATATCCCCTCCCTCTTGAAACTCCCTCCTACCCTACCCCTCACCGCCCCTCTAGATCACTGCAAAGCACCAAGCTGAGCTCCCTGGTTTATACCACAGTCTCACCAGCTATCTATTTTTACAAATAGAAGACCAACTTATGGATAGAAAACAGAAAATCAATATAAACAAAGTATGTAGGAGTATATGTATCTGTCTATTTATATACAAATGGGTAGATAGAAGAATCTCTGTATAATATAGAGATACTTAGAAGAATGTGTAATATTGAGATACTTAGAAGAATCTCTGTGTAACATAGAGATACTTCTATCTATCCATTTGTATGTAGATAGATAGATAGATACACTCCCAATACATCCTTTGTGCTGGTTTTCTCTTTTCTATCCATAACTTGGTCTACTACTTTCAGACTCTATTTATGTTCCTATCAAGACTGTTATTCTAGTGAAATCCTGATAGCTGGCCTTGACAAGTGTTGCAGTGCTGTGATTCAATAAAGCCCTAGGATTCTCAGATTAAAAGTGCTATGGAAATGTACATTTCGTGCACTTTTCTTACATATTCAAGGAAGAGTACACAGCCCTTCTTTACACTGCAGTTGAGCAAGTTTGCTCTCTACTAAGCACCATGGCCTTTGCTTTCATACAGATTGCATTGTCCTGATGAATACTGCAGTTGCTCACAGAACTGTTATTTTCTTTATTCATTTCCTGGGAATAGAATGAGCTATTACTTAAAACCAAAATCTACCTCTAAAAAATTTTAGTCATATGTTACCAATACATTATAGCATTATTAAATTATTTTAAAGGCTAAAGTCAGAAACGGAGAAGGCAATGGCACCCCTCTCCAGTACTCTTGCCTGGAAAATCCCATGGATGGAGGAGGCTGGTAGGCTGCAGTCCATGGGGTCACTAAGAATTGGACACAACTGAGCGACTTCACTTTCACTTTTCACTTTCATGCACTGGAGAAGGAAATGGCAACTCACTCCACTGTTCTTGCCTGGAGGATCCCAGGGATGGGGGAGCCTGGTGGGCTGCCGTCTATGGGGTCACACAGAGTCGGACACGACTGACGTGACTTAGCAAAGTCAGAAAAAGAAGAAAAAACTTTGGTGCTGTCCCCTCAACCAATAGATGCCAAAACTTGCTATTTTCTATGTTTCTTGTAAAGTACTACTTCAATAGGCTTACAAAGCATGAAGGTCCAAAAATAGCCTGTATTTTTCCATAATAAATCTAAAATTAGCAACTTCTTATTTCAATCTATGAGGGTTTTCCCCCATAAATTCTCTATCAATTTAAAAATAAACAGATAAGGGCCTAAATGTGCGCACATCTAATTAAAGTATTCTAATAAAAGCGTGAAGAAAAATATACGTGGTCTGCATTCTAGTGGGAAATGCTTTTAGTCCTAAAATTTTCCATAGGACTTGCTATTTCAGAAATCTGTAGAATTTTATTAAGTAAAATTTTTTCTTGATTAAAAAAAGTAAAATTTTCTTTCACTTTTATCAAGTAATGCCAACCAACCAGATCCAGGAATCTTTGATATAAATTTTTCTAAAACTGAAAGAAATTTCCCTATGGAGAATCCACATTTTCGTAACTTTGTGAGGCACTGGTCCTATTAATGTCACTTTATTAAACTTGAGAGCATAGATAATGACTTATTCAGCTAGTAGGAGATAAATTATTATCTTCATTTATACATCATATGAATGTTCATGTAATAATTAATGTAGATACTTGGGGAAGAATTTTAGATAAAGAAACTAATTGTTCTCAACAAAATTAAATCTTAAAACCTGAGAACAAGGCAATCATGTAGTTGTTTTAGAATTTAGCAGTTGGATATAGTTTTCTTTGACACATAATATGCTTTCTCTTTTCTGATTATAAGAATTAGAAAACTCACTATGTTTCCCTTTCTGACTTGGCTGCCAGGAAGCTCAGGGGTGAACTAATGGCCCATTATAATAAATGCTTTCCTGCTCATATTTAGATATATTCTCATCATTTTTTTCATGATTTTTCACTTCACAATTGTTTATTTCCATTTTATTATTCTGATGTATCTAATAGACTATATATATATATATATATATATATACGGAAAGAAGCAAAGAATTCATTCATTTCAATTAGAAATTAATTCCAAACCATTTATTGTGTGTCCATTAGGTGTCAGGCACTGTTCTAGTCTAGAGGATGGAGATGCAGTTAGTTAAAAAATGATGTCCATGAGAGGAGTGAATATTTTTACTGTATTCATAAGAGAGAGGAAAAATTTATCAGTCAAACCAACTTCAATAAAATGAAAATTTAAAAGAATTTTCTTACAAGAAAAGCCTGCCAACCTCAAGTTAACCCTCACAAAGAGGAAGTTAATATCGTCAGTATCGTTATCTTTTGATTGTTGCTTTCAGGGATATGGAAAACTGATTATTTAATTATACAACCCTCTTTTCAAGGGTCCTAGAATAAAACCAGCCTTTATACTTAGACATGTGCTAAGTACTAATAATATTACTCATGAAATAAAAGTTTTTAAATAAATTGCCCCTTAATAAGAGATCAACTTAAACATTCTAACTCCCAAGAAAGGGGGTTTTGGGTCTTAAGACTCCCTACCTTAAAGCTTCTGATGTAACAAATAAGCAGTACCTACTGGGTCAAACCAAGGAATACAATGCACTTTGTGTGGCTAACCAGGCAAGTACCATTGTTAACTGGTAAAGCAGTTCCCTTTCAGAGATGACTTCAAGGTTGGTGGGCCTAAATTTGCCTTTGCTTTCAGCTTTGTTTTGCTCTACCGGCTTGCAAATACATACCAGTCGCACATTGACCCTAGGGTGGCCTGCCTGCTGCTGGCCTGCTGTTGGAAAAGCTATTGAAATTTACAAGGATCTTGCCCTTGGCCTTCACTCTCAGGGTGCAGCATTCTCACACACTATAAAGTGTTGCCAGCTCACAATAACCTTGTAGTCAGAGAAGCCAGCCCAGCAAGGCTGCCTGGAGATGTGGGTCACCTGCCCCAACAATTGCAAATACACTAGCAGGCACATCTAGACGACCTGCTTGTCTTCCATTTGCAAGAGAAAGCTGTGTAAATAACTATATTTCCGAAAAGGCAAAATATTAGATTTCTCAATTTGAACTATGTACACTTAGCCTTCTCAGACTAACACAAGGGTCTTTAAATGACAGAGTTGCTTGTATTTCACTAAGAAGTTAAACTAAAACATATTTTAAAGTGTGTCATGCCTTAGTGACTTTCTAGTGAACCCAAACACTGGAGTGGCTGACACTTTTTAAGTAACTGTAAGCAGCATCTCAAAGGATTCAGAGAAGCAACAAATAAGGAAGTACGATCACTGATCTTGAAAAATCTGAGGGCTCTAAAGAGGAAAAAAGCAGACCAAGAATAAAAAAAGATCCCAGATCTCTTCCAAAAAATGCTGCAAGAAGAATTTAGAATGCTGCAAAGTAATCACTTCATTAATTTATGCAACGACTCAAATTTTGTGGGACAAGAAATAACAGGGTCAAGGTGGCCAGGCGTATATAGGTGCAAAAACTGCAACTTTATATTAAATAGTTGAGGGAAGACTTGGGGAGGATGGGTACCACTGAGTCTGATGTTTCCAGATGTCGGCATTGGACATCTCACTCATGTCATTAAGTGAGCTAAAATCACAGAAAGACAAAAAGAGGCGAGAGGGCCAATTTCGAGAAGGCAGCTGTCTCCCCTCCTCCGTTTCGTTCAGATTTGTCTTTCTGGCCTTTCTTTCCTAATGGCATTTCTTTTGTAGGGAAGTTCCTCACATCTTTCGGTCTAATTATCTCATTGTACAAATCTTTGAAAGGGAACGAACTGCGGTTTGCTCTGCGCGCGGACATCTTTTTTTCTGCCGGGGTTCTTAACTAAGCCTTCAACCAACTTTCACTGAAAAGGATGTCGCTGAGGAGCGATGAGGCTTGAAATCCCGCGGTTTTCTCATTCTTTTTTCTTTCTCTTGGAAGACGCCACCCCTACACCTCGGCCCGCTCCCCACCACCTCCCGACTCGCAACAATTCACCACTGTTTTTAAGTGTGTTTTAAGGCATCTCCTCTGTCTCTTCCTCTGACCCGAGAAGCTCTTCCAGTGTTAGGGCGCCTAACCAGGGGATAGGCAAATAGGATACTTAAGGGGAATAAAAGACCTAATTGAAAAATCTCGTGCTGCCTAATTACGATTAAGTATGTTGCAGATAAGTGAGCATATTATTAATTTGATCATGTGCAAAACGCCGAGGTCTTTTGCCTTAAGTATTCATGTTTATTTAACAGACGTATACAGCGCGTACCATAAACCAGACACTATTCCAAATGCTTTTAAAACACGACCCTCTTTGGTTTTAAAAGTATTTCTAAGTGACATTAAATCCGCGTGTGCATTTCGAACGTCCTTGCCATAGTTTTCTTTATAACATGGGTACAGTGGTTAAGTCTTCAAAGACAAATACGGAAAAACGTTAACCAGTTGCAACTTTATTGCAAGCCAGTCATTTCCCTCTTTGCAATTTTTCGCAATTATTATAATTAAATGCAGCCGTATAGTGAGAAAGAACTTTTTTTTTTCAATGACGATTTTGCACCCCGGGCGTTTGGAAGCGCCCGCTAATTTGATCGCGTGGCCAAGGTTAATGGCACCTGTAGGCATTCACTTTCAGAAAAATGCGCCGCCTTCGCTGAAGGTTGTGAAGGCTGAGATCGCAGGTCAGAGGCGATGTGTCTCCCAGTGGCCTGTACAGACTGGACTTGAGCACACCCGCCGGGGAGGAGCGAGTGGCCACCCGCGCACACCCGCTCATCCTAGAGGGGCTTAGAGGACCGGGAGCCGAGTGGCGTCGGGGGAGGTCGGAGCCGCAGGTACGCGAGTCCGCTCGGCTCCCTGCAGCGGGCTCGGGCAGCCGAGCGGCAGCGAAGCAAAGGCCGAGAGACCCGCACAGAACAGAAGCCTATAGCCGAGCTGGGGGGTCACCGTCCTCCGCGGCCCCGAGCTGACCCGTTCCAGCCCCATCAGGCCCCGCCCGGCCTGCTCCCCCCGCGCAACCGCCCGGAGACTCTGTGCTTTGCCGGGTGTTAAGTTTCAGAAGTCAGGATGGAACGTTTCGGGTTTCTATTCACACGGTTATTGCAGGCGCCGCGCTGGAGACCGCACAAAAGAGACGAGGGCTTGTGGGGAAGGGGTTTTGTGGTTTAACGCGGGCTTAACCTGCGGACTGCAGGTCCTTCTCGCTCCCCGCCTGCCCAGCTCCCGCCAGGGCTCGGCCTTCTCAAGTCGCGTCCCTTCCTTTTCTCCTCCCCGCCCCGCGCCGATCTTGTGTGAAAAGAATGCAGTGTGAGAGGGACACCCTAAGCAGATCCCCAGAAAAATAAGAATCCGTCCGTGGCGCAGGCTTCTGGCGATTGATTGACGCCTCTTTCTCAGGGGCTTTTCCGCACTTAGCACAGAGCTGCCGGGACGCGATGACTGCAGTCTCGGCTTGACCCGGACCGACCCGGCGCCCGCCTCCCGGTACCGCGGCCCCCGGGCGGGCAAACCGACTCCAGCTGCCCTCGCAGATAGATCCGCGTAGCCGCCGGTTCCAAAGATACTACTTCAGATCATGGAGAGAAAGAGCAGCTTGAAAACGTGTTTTGAGGGCACATTTTAAATGGTATACACCCACGCTGTCCAATGCACAAAAAACTGGACACGAATTTCGTCTTTTAGAAAACAAGTTTCCAAGCCCGATTTTTGTTCTTTTCTTTCACGTAGGGATTCTAATTAGCTCTACCGCTGTGACTACCCAAACCAGAGACTGTGGAGAATTGCAATTATCTGGATCATCCAAGCCCGAAAAACTCGAACTTGAAAAAACTACTAAACCTGTATCCTAAAATACCCGCACCATTGATTTGTCCTTCCTGTCACTAGAGTAGACACAACTCCGACCCAAGGTCTACTCAGCGGGATCTATTATCTACAGCCTACAGCCCGGGTGGCCAAATGGAAAGAACTGATTCAGAGCAAATCGAAAATCGTTTGGTGGCCTGTCTCTCAGACCCTCCGACCGCCAGCGGTTTTAAGTACCTGGTCGGGGAAACTCGCGTCCTTATCTGTTCTCGGCCCAGAGGCCGCGGAAGCAGCCGTGCGAGTTGCCAGGGAGAAAAGCAACTTTGATTTAGGGTTTCCAAAAACCCCAGAGGGCAAATGTGACCGCCAGGGTCAATCAGTCAGCAGTTTTGGTCCAGACAAGGGACAGTCGAGTGGGGCGGTTCGGTTAAGCCACGGCGCCTCCCGACGTCACACACGTTCGCTCACACTCAGCCACGCGCTTGGGGTTATTCTTTAAACACAGGGCTGAAACTTCACGGGCAGACGGCGGGGTGCGGAGGAGCGCCAAAACCCGAGGTCCAGAGCCCGCCCCTCTCCGGCCCGCCCCCGCCGCGCCCG
Organism: Bos javanicus; assembly: GCF_032452875.1. NCBI lineage: Eukaryota > Metazoa > Chordata > Mammalia > Artiodactyla > Bovidae > Bos > Bos javanicus. The sequence goes on along the minus strand of NC_083876.1, from coordinate 25,607,955 downwards.
CGCCGGCGCCCGTGCCCACGTCCGCGCGCCTCCCTATCTAGGGTTAGCAACTTCGCGCTTCCGCTTGCCGCGGCGCCTCCCCACCTCAGCTCCAGGGCCGCCGAGGCGCGGCCGCGTTCCCACGCCTCAAGCCCGAGCTCCGCGGCCCGCATTGGCCAGCGCGGCCCCGCCCCTCCGCCTCAGCCAATCCCAGGCCACGCTAGCCCTCGGGGAGGCGGTGCCCGGCGGAGCGGGCGGGGGCCTGCGCGCGGGTGGCGGGCGAGGGGGCCCCGCCCGCGCGGGAAGGGAGGCGTGGCCGGCGCCGGCTCTTGCGGCCGAGCTGGGCTGCGGCGTGGGAAAGAGCCGCGAGGAGCTGACCGCGCCGCCGCCGGAGCCGCGCCTGCCGGGGCCCAGGGAGGGCAGGCGGGAGGAGGAAGGCAGGGAGGGCGCTGCGTCCCGCTCGGCGTCCGTGGCTCCGGCCCGGCTGCGCCCGCGCGGTCTTCTCCGCGATGAAGCGCCCTTGCGAGGAGACGACCTCTGAGAGCGACATGGACGAGACCATCGACGTGGGGAGCGAGAACAATTACTCGGGGTGAGCGCGGGCTCGGCGGGAGCTCTCCGGAGCCCGAGGCATCGGGGAGCTTTGTGTACCAACGGCTCGTTGGAAATCCCGAGGTTTTTCGCCGCCGCCTTCTAACCTAGCAGGGGAAAGTTTTGCCTGGAATACTTTTGAGTGGTGGGCGCTCGCGGAGCGCGTGTTGGGGTGGGGCGAGGCATGTGGGTTTGCACTCGAGGGGTGGGGCGAGAAGACGGGGGACGCGGCTGGAAGTGTGCAGGGGCTGGCGAAGGAGGGTCCCCTGGCTGTCAGCGTTGGACACGCGGACTGGCATGTCCGGGCGACCCCGCGACGCACCCGCCACCGAAATTGTATTGGGGAGCTCTTTCAAAATGGGCCAGGCGAAGGGGGGCGGGGAGATTGTTTTAATTTTTAAAGATGCTAAAAGATGACTTGCTTTTTGGAGAAATTAAAGCAGTTTGCGATGGCAAGGCTAAATAGTTTGAGATTTCCAGGTTGGTCGAGTGTAATTTGGTTGACGGAGGTGTGAGTGACAAGTCTTTCGGGCGTCCTCACTCTTACTGTTTGTTCCTAAGTCTGGAAAAGATCGGGGTCGTGATCACAGAAGCCAGCCCTCCACTCTGCAGTGACAGAGGGAGGTTATGGAGGCGTTTTAGTGCCAAGGCGGGTCAAATGATAATTGCTTCTAATTGGCATCCCCAGAAGCACCTTAATTATTTATCTGCAGCTGTCACTCAAGAGTAAAATTCTTTCTACCTTTAGAAAACTGGTTTTCTTTCAATATTAGTCTAATATGTACAGACCTTAGCTAGCCTGGAATCAGCAGAAGCAAAGATATTTACTTGAAATATTGTTTCCAAAGTATCATAATTATTAAAGTGTTGTGTCATCTTTAAAAAAATGAGATCTGAAAAACAAAAGATGTGTGAAAGGTGAAACCAGTTGAGAAGGGGTGGAAATGAGGGGAACAGTTAATTCAGAAATAAGATCCAGAAGTGAGAAGGTGAGGTAATAAGAACCTGGTGTGCACAACATTTCTAAAATGAAAGAACAAATAACAGGAACCTGGAGAATTTGAGAACACGAAAAAGCAGAGTATCCATGAATTATGAAGAGAAACAGATACCAACTAGAATGTATCATAAAAAATTATGTGACAGTGCGGTGATTTGATTGAACTTTTGATACAAAATATTTTTTTATTAGCAAACTCAAGATGGGTTACAACTCAGAGTTTTAAGCTTAGATTGAAGGCTGAGAGGTAGTCACCTAGAGTTTTATTTTCAAAGTAAAATATTTACCTAATAGTTGATCTAATTTTAATTTTTCTGTTAGTGGCATATTTAATTTGGGGTCATTCTTTTGGAAAATTGACACAGAAAACATTGAATTTGTCTTTTTTTTCTTTCTGTATGACTAATTGGAGTTTTGAAATAGATAACTTCTGTTTATCTTAAAGACTGCATCTAGGGACAGCAGTTTGACATACGGTGACTGTATATCTGTTTGATAATACTGCTAAACATGGCCTTTATTTTACAATAGCATTGCTTTGTTTAGTGGGTCTGTCCTCAGGGAGAAGGAGGGATGCTATTAGAGATTAGCTGACTTTTAAGAAACATTTATGAGTGGAACTAGGAAGTACTAATATCTAACTTCTCACCCTGACTGCCCATAAGTATTTCATTGGGAGACCAATAAAAGTTTAGAGATGTTTTCTGCCAGTAGATTTGGCATCTGGATTACTCATTAAAAGAAAAAAATGGCATGATTCTTTTCCTGAAAAGATATGAAAGGGCTGAAAGCAAAGTTTGTTAAGAATAAGAATTAATAAAATAACACTGATCTAAACTATGCTCTCTCTCTGAATTATTTCATGGGTGCCTTCAAGCACCCAGAAGAAACAACTGTTATGTTCATACAGCACCTGACAAACTCTTCTTATCTCGTAGGCAAAGTACTAGCTCTGTGATTAGGTCGAATTCGCCAACAACAACATCTCAGATTATGGCAAGAAAAAAAAGGAGAGGGGTATGTGATTCTTTTTTTCTTTTTGTTTCCTGTAATCCTGCCTAACGTGTAGTGGTTGTATTTTTCCATTATGAATCATTTTATCATCCGTGTATTCATACATTTTTGTTGTTCTTTTGCTTTTTTGGGGATAGATAATAGAGAAAAGGCGTCGAGATCGGATAAATAACAGTTTATCTGAGTTGAGACGACTGGTGCCAACCGCTTTTGAAAAACAAGTAAGCTGCCCCCACCCCTGACCATCCCACCAAAGAGCTCAAAAAATCTAATTCTCTCATCTGGGAATGTGGGTTCTTGTTAAAGCTCATTAAAATAATGGTGTATGTGCCCTGATCTGGCACACAGCAGCTATTTCAATAAAATGCTTTGTTGTGGCAAAACTATTAAAAACATAATCCATCATGAAGTTGAAAAACATTTCCATTCTCTGGCTTATTTTCCCCTTCAGGGTAACATGTTCATGCTTTCTCTGTTCTTTCTATGAATACCAGTAGTGGTTTAAAACCGAGCTGTATGTAGTAGTCTTCTTAACAAAAAAAAAAAAAAAAAGATATCTATGTGAAATTTCATTTTTTGTCTCAAACTATTTTTAACTATTCTTTTAAGTAAGCTTTTTTATTAAAAAAAAAAAAAAAAAAAAACAACAGCCAAAGCCAAGGAAGTAACATCTCTCATTCTATTTCCTAAATAATAGTACTAACAAAATTTATTTACCAAACCACTTGGTTTCATTTTTAATCCCTGGGTTAATAGAATCATGTTTATTTTGAGGCATATTTGTGAAAGTTTGGTAAAAATCAAACTAGCCATAAATTCCCCTTTTCAGAATTCAAGTGTTTGTTTACAAAAAAAAAAAAGAAAAAGGAAAAAATATTTTGCACACTTGATAAAGTAGGAAGCCAAATGTTTAAATCTTCCTCTGTCATTTTGGAAAAGTTGTGGTTTTTCCCTCGGCCTCCATGGTTGACGGTCAGAGTTCTAACAGCATCTTTCAAACATCATGGCATCATACGCTTGTTGAAGATGTTATACTTTCAATTAACTTCAAATAGGATATAAGACATCCATTGTTTGTTTATTCCACTTTGTTGTTTCATGAACCACAAACATTATAAAGCAAGCCCCACAAAGTCCTTGGAAATTATCCAGAAACTGCAGTTTTGTTATTAGTCACTTTCACTGAAACTCCTGTTCATCTTCATGGAAAAATTGAACATGAACAGAAGTACAAGGTGTCATGTGTTATTGATTACACATTTTTAAAAGAAAAAAGACACCCACTCTGTATGCTAAAACTGATAAGCTAAATATAATGGGCAAGTTGTAGTTTTGATTAGTAGCATTTCCCACAACACGCTGAAATATCAGTAATCAATGACATTTTTTACTTTCAGTACTGAAATGTCTACAGTTATGAGGTACAGTTCGGTGATTTTTGCGGGAAGAGGGAGGGTTGTTAGATTTTTTTTTTTTTCCCCCTTAACTGTCGACTTAAAACAAACCTTAAAAGCAGACCTCAGTAGTTTGGCAGTTAGTTACCATAAACACAGGCTTTCCCATTTGCTGAGCTTGGCGACCAACCCTGGTGAGCTGGCTGTGTCACAATATGATTAGAAGAGTGTTCTTTTGAGCAGTTTAAATAACTCTGGCACTCTCACCGTGTACTGGGTGCTGACAATTTTCACAAAACAAGTAAAGCATAGGAACCTGAAATAAACTTCAGTTTCCTTTTCAAGAAAACATACTGATTTAATTATTTCGCTCTTCCAAGAAATTAGAAGCCACCCACAGCCCTCTGAGACAGCTTGAAGTGGCATATTCCAGTTGGTTTCCAGAGGTGCCTTAAAATGGGGGAATGGGCATAAAATATATTTCCAAGACAGTTTTATTAAGAGCCGTTTTAAAGCGTTCAGATATCCTTAAGCATTTTTGATGCTTACTAGATAAAGAGGTAGATATGCTTTTCTTGTTTATGATCTTGGAATTTACAGTGACACCTGCTGGTAGTTATTGGGGGAAAAAACTTTGAAAGTCTCCCTTTTTGCACTTCTGGTACTTCTTACAGCAGTAGTGTAGTATGAATTACCTTAAAGGCATCTTAGAATTCTATTTTTGAAAAATATGCTTTTGACAATAATTTTCTGAGATCCTATCTCCTTTTCCTCCAGAGTTGGATTCAACTGATCCAGACTTTGAAGTGTCAGTTGCCCTATAGTGTTAGTTGCTCAGTTGTGTCCAACTCTGTGACCCCAACAACTGTAGCTCGCCAGGCTCCTCTGTCCATGGAATTCTCCAGGGAAAAATACTGGAGTGGGTCCCATGCCCTCCTCCAGGAGATCTTCCCCACCCAGGAATCGAACCCGGGTCTCCCACATTGCAGGTGGATTCTTTACTGTCTGAGCCACCAGGGAAGACTATTATATATCGCCTAATAAAGTATATTATTAACCAGGGCAGAGATTGATGCAAAGTTTGAGAATTTTGCAGTTGTAATAGTTTGGGTGGAGTGATCTTAGTGTAATTGTTTTTGTGATTAAAAATTACTTATCATGCCTTTTATTCTTTAAGAGTTAAAATGGCAAATGTCTGTCACTAGGTGTGACATAATTAGTGTCTTCATGTGAAATTTGGAAGGAGTTCAGATTTTTTTTTCTATGAAAAAATTAAACTGAGAATTTCTTAGTGGGAGGGAAAATGAACATTCAGGATAAATTGTTCCAAATTTGTTTCCATAGGATTTATGAGACTTCATTATTTGTTTATTCAGGGATCTGCAAAGTTAGAAAAAGCTGAAATACTTCAAATGACAGTAGATCACTTAAAGATGCTGCAGGCAACTGGGGGTAAAGGTAAGTCGGTGACTTCATTCCTCCCCTCCTTTCTGCCTTTCTCTTTTCATTTTTTTCTCCTTAAGATTGTAAGGAAGTCATAGTTGAACAGCTCTTTAACAAGCTGAGATAGGAGGTCCCAGATTAAAGCCGTGGAAATCAATGCTAATGGCAGGATTGAACTCGTGGGAAAGAACTTCTGGAACAAAAGCAGCACTTGACCCTGGGCTTGTGTTTGCTTTCATAGTACTGTGGGAGTAAGGCTTCATTCACAGCAGCCTGGTCAGAGATTTGTTTGGGACTTTCAGAAGTGCATGCTGGAATTTGTACCAAAGACAAAACAAACACACAAACATCCAAACATAAACAGGAGGTTAGAGGCAATCTTTTTTATCTTCTTCTTTCCCTCCCCCACCGCCCTCCCCTCCACCCATTAAATCAAGGCTAGGACTCAGTATCATGCAGCTATTCCAAAAGAAGTGAATTTTCATTGTTGTTTTCAGAGTCTGATTGGTCTTGGATTTAGACCACACAGAGCATTTGAAGTGCAGGTAGTGAATCTCTGTCCTGGAAACCACTGATGCAACAGTCATTCCCGCAGAGAGCAAACAGGAGCAGGTGCCCTGGCCCAGTGCCATGGAGAGATGTATTCTGTACCAGATAGTGACTTAGGGAGGAATAGTCCAGGGGTCTCGGGGACGGACCCTCACTTCATGGTATAAATGAACTTGAGATCCTGGACGCTGATTCGTTCAGATTTCATTATCGTACTTCTCACGTATCCTCAGACTTGATTTTGCCCATTGTATCTTCTTCCCCTTCAAGAAGGCCTTCCGTATTCGTCTTACCCAAGGGTGCTAGTTCATATATTTGATAACTGGCTGAGGAGAGGGTACCATAAAGATGAAGCCCTGCAGCTACACCCTAGAGGCTTCTCTCTGTTCAGCATTAGCCTTTTAGTGCAGAGCACCAGAGTTTTCCCTAGATCAGGGCAGAAGCAGGGCACTGGAGAGAAATAGCTGTTTACCAATTGGAGCCCAAGTATTTCAGTATTTAACTCCACTGAGGACCTGCAGAACATCAGCTCTGAGCATCACCATCTTTCTACCTGTGTCAGGTGGAGGGTGACCATGATAAAGGGATGTCCTCAGCCCAGTGTGACTTACCTTCTGTTGTCCTTGGTCAAGGAACTGTCCTGCATGAATAAACATACTGAATGGGTATGGAATTGTGATTTCTTCTCATTAAAATGTAACCCTCTGCAAAGCATGCAAATATTCTTACATAATAGAGAACTGGATGAAATTGTAGATGCCAGTGATCCAGCCCAGCTTAGCCACTGCCCCTACCTTTAAACCGAGACAGAGGTGCTAAGCTACATGGGGAGGCCTGTACCAGCAGCACTGAATTCTCAAGGGTCCCCGCAGCTCCATGATTCTGTCTCTACACGAGCTCCCTCAAGATACTAGGAGACTGACTGTGTTAGAGATGCTGCAGGGGAAAGCTGTTTGATTGCTTTACCTCTCTTGGCACTGTTAGCTGTAAAGCTAAGGATTTTGATCAGTGTTTCAAATAGTTGGCATGAGCTATACTTCTAAAGAGTAATATTGTTCTTATGCCTTAGTATAAAAACGAAGTTCCATCTTGGTTGCTATTCTCGGCTACCTGAACAGTCCTAAAATCCGTCCCAAAATAGTCTGTGAACAGACATTTGCGAGCAAGTTCCACACAAGTCGCCTGACTGCCCGGTCATTAGAGAGGTCACCTCACCAGAGAATGTGTGGGCCTTGGGGGGAGGAGGGGCTGGCGGTGTGGGCGCAAGTTGTTAGACTCACAGCAACTATGGGGCCTCAGAATGTACTGGCGAAGGGCAGAGACTCTGCGGTTAGGTTGCCTGGTTTCAAATCCTGGCTCTGCTATTTTTTTTTTTTTTCTTTTTTTTTAAGCTCTGTGACCCTGGATAAGTTACTAACCTTCTCTGAAGCCCAGTTTCTTCATCTATAAAATGAGGACAGTGAGAGTGTTTGCTTCACAATGTTGTTGTGAGTTTAGTCACTTAAAGCCCATAGTGCAGTGATGGAAAGCGGCGTGGACCCCTCTGCTATTGTTATTGGCCCAAGATCCAGTCACAGGAAACAGCTGCTCATCGTGGTTTCCCTCTGCATTCAGCGGTAGAATAGGAATTATATAATTTATATGCCTTAAGATACAACAGAGAACTCAGCCATGTTGAACAATATATAGCCAGCAAATCACCAATTTCAATTACTTTGTGCCTAGTCATGAAAATTCTTGGAAGCTCTTGGGGTTCAATTATTTTGATCTATTCTTTAGTCTGTTTTGCTAAGGCAGTAATTTCTAGAGAAGATTTAGAGTAACCTAAATTTCTGGATCCCTCTGGGTTTCTGGACTCTGTCTACTCTGATGATAACCTCCGTTCTCTCATGGAAGTCAGAAGTCTGCAAAGCCTTACAGAGGACCCTAAGGACACTTAATGTGAAATCTTTCTTTGGAGGCATCTTCTTCAGGAAGAACTTTACCTCCTAAATGTCAGGGGCTTTATTGCTAACTGTGCTGAAGGCCTGGGATGATAACGATTTTTGTTGCTTATCTTCCACATTTCATGATATTCTCTTATGTCAGCTTTGTGCTGTTACTATCTTAATGTATATATTTTTCCCCAAATTTCTTTTTTGGGACGTCCAAGTTTCTCTTGGAATTCTAGCTCTTGAACTTTGACTACTGTGACAACTATTTTTCCAGAGTCAAACTATAGAATAAGTTTAAATGTTAATAGATGATAAATGAAACAGGTAATACTTTGATCTACAAAAACAAAAAAGATAATACAGTAAATGCCTTAGATGAAAATAACCTTGTTTGAATGTGATATTTGTCATTTATATATACACACATCCCCAAAGTGAGTAGACTAAATTTTAATTTGAAAATTGTTTTTAAAAAAACTTGCAAATGAGAAAAAAAATCTGAGAAGGATGTGTTTGTACTAGAGGTCACTAATTCCAAGTGGTGACATTTCCCCAAATCTCTGATTATTATCAGTACCCTAAATTGGCACTGATACTAGTCAGATATTATTATTTTCTATTCTAATGTATTATCTTTGGATAAAAAGAGATTCTCATAAATGTGATGGACTTTAGCCATTTTTATGATAATAACCTTATGTGTAGGAGTACATGCATACACAAGGACATAATTAACATACATTTATTTTCTTGAATAAATGCCAGAAAAAACTTAAACTAAGACAACCAATGAAATAAATTTATATTTGAACTTCAGGAAAGCTAAGAGTTATAGTAACCTCATGGCAGCCAAAGAGCCTCATATTACCTGATAGAAAAATCCGATCTTCAAATTAGTAACCACATTTTTAAAAATCATTTTTCTTTCTTTAAATTTTTTTCATACAAAGAATGGTGTTTTCATTTTGTCGATTAAAAAAAAAAACACCATGAGTCACGAAGCATGTATGACTTTATTAAGCAGTTCTAGCACATTTCTAACAAAGTCCTCAATCTGGTTGTATGCTTTTCACATCTCAGCTACAAATGCCAAGGGAGTGAGGATGTTTCCGATAAACCCTTTAATCTCTAACTCATGTGACAGAGACAGAGAGACTGGTCCTCTGTAATACCCGTGCAAAAGTTTACTAGAGAATTTCACTGTCCCACCATACAAAAGAGACACCATTTTTTTTTTTTTTTCTGGAAGTGTTTGAAACACAGATGTTCTTAATTTTTTCCCCCCACTGTAATATTTGGTTGCAAGAACAGCTGTAGTGTATAGCACTACCAGAATTGTCACACATGTGAATTGCAAAGTATACTTTCTTAATGTCTGCAAAAATTACGGCCATAAATAGCTGGCAGCATCTTCAGAAAGGACCGCTAGTTGTACTTAAATCTCTGAAGGAGAGGGTGGAACGTAGTCGGTGGTTACTTTTCATAATGGTTATCATTCTCTCTCCCTCGCTGTGTCTTCTGGCCCGCACTGTGCTCGAACCCCTTTTTAGGCTACTTTGATGCACACGCCCTTGCCATGGACTTCATGAGCATTGGATTCCGGGAGTGCTTAACAGAAGTGGCGAGGTACCTGAGCTCCGTGGAAGGCCTGGACTCCTCCGACCCGCTGCGCGTGCGCCTGGTCTCGCATCTCAGCTCGTGCGCCTCGCAGCGGGAGGCGGCGGCCATGACCTCCTCCCTGGCCCACCACCATCACCCCCTGCATCCTCACCACTGGGCGGCGGCCTTCCACCACCTCCCTGCAGCCCTGCTCCAACCCAACGGACTCCACGCCTCGGAGTCCACGCCCTGTCGCCTTTCCACCACTTCGGAAGTGCCTCCTGCCCATGGCTCCGCCCTCCTCACCGCCACGTTTGCCCACGCGGATTCCGCCCTGCGGATGCCCTCGACGGGCAGCGTCGCCCCCTGTGTGCCGCCTCTCTCCACCTCTCTGCTGTCCCTCTCCGCCACTGTCCACGCGGCCGCGGCAGCGGCCACCGCAGCTGCGCACAGCTTCCCTCTGTCCTTTGCTGGGGCATTCCCCATGCTCCCCCCAAACGCAGCTGCCGCCGTGGCAGCTGCAACAGCCATCAGCCCGCCCTTGTCGGTATCAGCCACATCCAGCCCTCAGCAGACAGGCAGTGGAACAAACAGTAAACCTTATCGACCCTGGGGCACAGAAGTAGGAGCTTTTTAAGTTTTCACGGAATTCCTCGCAGTAGCAACTGAATGTCCTTCATTTCCGAGTCAGCTTAAAACCTCTGCAACCCTGGAAGTAGCCATAGAGATGTCTGCAGACCCACAAAGGAACAGTAAAGTTGTTTGAGACACAAATCTCACAAGTGGAAATGTGGTATCTTTTTTTTCCCTCTGTTTTGGTTTAAGGCTATTTGTAACTTGACATCAGCAACTTTTGAAAACTTCACGCTTGTTTCCATTTAGAAGTTTCCTGGAAAATATATGGACCATACCATCCAGCAGTGCATCAGGATGTCTGAATTGGGGAAGAAAAATGACCTGACTCAATTCTCTTGAAACTAGATGGGAAAAAATATTTGTGTTTCATAAGTGCCTGAGCTAGTAAAGTTTTCTTTTGAACATACAACATTGCACAAATAAAGAAGAGTGTAGAGGTTGGGTTAAGAAAGGATAAGGGACAGAAGTCCTGCATTAGGCTGCAGATACTTTAGTACAATACAAGAGAAGAGCACTCTGTTGAAACCAGCAGGTTTTTATTGGCCAAAAGGATTGCTGAAAATAATTTTCAAGTTGAAAGTCCTAGTTTTATCTTAGTTTGCTTTCTTTGTACAGACTTGCCAAGTGGTGACATTTAGCAATGCATTAGTGTAAGCAATTATTACATCAGTGCTCAGATTAACAAGCATTTCTGCCCTGCCTGCAAACCCCCAGGCATTTTCTTTCATGGCTCAAAACGTGGTGCTTCTTTTTATAAACCATGCATTTATAGAGTGCACCTAGAGGCAGTTACTTACTATGTGCCCACCAGAGGCTATCTGACTCATGCCAACTTGAAAACTCTCTGGTTGTAAAAGTTTAATTTATTCTGTATCATTTGGACAATTTTTACATATTTATCTTCTTGATTTCATCCCAATAACATGTAAAATCTATTGTCACCTTTTGGAGAGAAGTTGCATTTCTGGAAGTGATGAGGCAGGGAGAGAACAATGGTAAGAGAAAAGCCACGATTTTTAAATGTCCTTTGTCAAGCTTGTGATTGCATTTGATCCCAAATCAAGATGAATGTATTCAATGGGATGTACATAAATTATTTTTGTCCATGCCTAGACTAGTGCTACATAATGTGTTTTGGTTTTGTTTTTGTTTTAACGACAAAATAATCTCTTAATACTTTGAAATTGAGCACATGAGATTTTATGTTTGAAAGACAAAGACACAGCATGTATTATTATGCACTTCATTTCTCTGCTGTGTGGAGAAAGCAATAAACATTATGAGAATGTTAAACATTATGCAAAATTATACTTTTAAATATTTGTTTTAAAAATTACTGTACCTAGTCTTCTATGCATTACTTTGTAACCTTTTTCTATGCAAAAGTCTACATATCACTAATTAAATGAAGTCCTTTTTGACCATTTTAATGTGGATGAGTTGCTTTGCAGAATGAAAGTTTACAGGAATTTCAAGAAAGGCCTTGTTTCACTAACAAATTAAGCCTTGGCTTTTCTTTTTCTAAGTCATTTGGTATAATTCACAGCCTTGAAAATAACAGGTATTTGAGTTTGTAAATCAATTAAGTATAGGTGAGTATGACACCATTTGGAGGCAAGAAGTGATTGGTTTCCTCTGCCTTTTATTTTTAGCATAGTTCTTGGAAAAGAGCAAATAGCAGAACGTCAAATAATAGTATACTGAACATAGGGTAATGAGTTTGTGTCATACGTTTTGTAACTCAAATATTTATAGAGTGTTTTTAAAATATCACATGCTCTGTATCTACCTCAAGATTCTTTTGATGCTGTAGAAACTATGCAGGGATCCCTTCTTCAGTGAAGCCTAAAATAGATTCTCTCAGAGTTTCTGAAACTATTGGGCCAAACATAGAAGAAGATTTTTTTAATGTTCTTATTATGCTTATCAATTATGCTTAGAGTTAAAGGAAAAAGTGGGAGACCTCTTAAATAATTTTAATTTTGAAAAATCAAGCATATAGTTTATTTTTTCTTTCTGTAAGTGGGTGAAAAAAATGAGCCAAAACAGATCATCTTTGTTCCTTGTCTGTAAGCTCTGTGGTTATTTTATGTCAGTTAGCTCTGATGGGATTAGGTAACAAATAACAAAATGGGTTTAGTGGTATTTGGAGTTTGTTTCTTAGTCATGATTTGTGGATAACAGGCATAGAAATAATTTTGATTTAGGATCTAATAGTTGATTCTGTGCCTGTTGTAATGACAGCATTCAAATAACTTTTTGTAGATTGTAAACTTTTAGTGATCAGGATTTTTTTTTAATTTGAATTAAATATTGAAAGTAAATCCCCTCTTCCTTCTTTCTTTCATCTTTTTCTCTTCCTGTTTCAGTTAGATATTGGTTATTATTTTTCAATTTAGTTGATTAAAATATTTGCCAGCCAACATGTTACATAATTGCTAAGGTTGTCAGTATTCCTAAAGATAATCATCAGTAATTTCAATCGTTTAAATTTCATTGGTTCTTGATCAATGTTTTACATCTTCAATTTTCAACATCGTATTTCATTCTATTAACTTTATCATTGAGTTTTCCCTCTCTGATTCAGTGTTCTGTGAAAGCAGTGTTCTGCATTTAAGGGTGGGAATTTTCAGCATTCACTACAAAAATAGTTAAAAAAAAATTATAGTTCAAGGGAAAAAGAACTTTTAGGGTTTGATTTATTGGTGGCTTTTAGTTGGGTAAAAGTTGGTCCCAAAGTTAAAGGATTTTTAATGGGGGGAAAAAAAGAAAAAAAAAAAAAAGAACAATTTTAGAAATTTAGTTCTCCCCAGATGATGAAAGCTCTATGTGGCTAATTAGAACCCAGTTTTGTATTTCACATCAGTGAACCAGAAAGTGTTTATTGAATAGCTCCTGTGTGCCCAGCGTTGTGCTGTGTACACTCACTTTCCAATGCTGTGTGATCTTGCAGCCTGACAGTGTTGGGTACGACTGCCACCCTAGCTATTCACAGGGACCCTCAAAAGAAACAGGTGCCCTGAAAATGAGGAAAGGGGTTTCTAGAAACTAGCTAGGGAGGCTCTTTCTCTCCTTGGGATCTTTTGCAATTACAAATACGACATTTCCTATCATATTTGGAAAAATCTAAGGGACTTTTAAAGTAATGGTTAAACATAGAGTCCAAATATTAACCAGATTGTTGGCTTATAATCCACATGTACAAATGTATCCTCAGTCTTAAAGATGCCTTTTAAATTATCTTTCTTATTTATTTAACTTGTCCCTTTTACCAATAATTAATGCAAGGTAAGAGTAATCACAAAGCAAGATGATTTTAGAATTTCATATCTCTGTAAGTCTAAGACTCCATTAATTACAAAGTACGCTATTTAAGTTTTTAAGGAAAAGTACCACCACAACATAATTTTACATATCCCAATTTCCAAAGTGTGAAACTTTTAAAAAAATTGCATCTTGCATTTGAGGTGATACAATAATAATATATTCAGATGTGATTTTAAAAGTCCATGGCTAGAAATGTACATAGATTAAAACATGGGGGATTTAGCTTTCTTTAAAAATATCAGCAAGAGTCTTAGTCAAATCAAAGAATCTGGATTGACCTTGTAATGGTTTAATGATCTAAAGATAGATGTATTTTTTTAAGCTTTTCATGTTTTTATTGCCCAATGGGACTATTCCTAGTTCTGCATTTTACTGAAGAAAGGAGTTTGACTTCCCCTTGTAATTCTTTTAAGATCTAAGCAATAACCGAGGTTGTGAATATTTTAGCAACTACAACAAAGCATTACAGCACATACGACATCATAAACGGTGACTATAGCTTGTGTTCTTTGGAGTGAAGGATAAGTCTTTGAACTTGAATGAGATATCTTTAAAAGAAGAAAAGTCCCTTAGCTTCCATAGACAGTCTTGTACAAGAGGCCAGAGGCAGATAGGAAATGGCTTTTCAGGTACCAGGTGGCACTTTCTCCCCCTCTTCTAACTTTAGAAGAACAGACTGGAATGGGGTTGGTTGGTCAGGGAGTCCGGTCCTCTTTTAAGACTGACAGAATCAACAACTCGCTGTAAATCACTAGTCTAGAAACAAATATGTCGTAATACTATTAATACTGTTCCATTTTCTGTGCTAAGCTCCATGTCGAGTGCTTGACAACTGTTACCTCATTGAAGCCTGGTTAAGTGTCCTATAGAGGAGATAGTTTTATTATCGTTACATGTTAGGAATGGAGAAGAGGTTGATTTCCAAGGTCAAACCTAGCAGTTTGAGCTGTGAGTCAGCCCAGGCCTCTCTGATTCTTAAGCCCATACCTTTGACCTCTAGGCAGTAGCTTCTGGCAGAACTTTTGGACTCACTTATTCAGACTAACCAAAAGTTTCAACCTGCCTGAGATCACTTTGAGCTAAAGACAAGAGTAAATTAGCATAAAAATCACTATCATCTCTCCCATTTAGTATATGAAAGGATAAAAAATAATAACTGCACTTTATAATAATGCAACATAAAAGGAAATTATTTTGGCAGTTCCCTGGTTTTAACTTTAAACTGTCAAGCAGTTGAGAGTTAAAGTATTGAACTGCTTATCTTAATCAGTGAAGTTACCCTCTGTAAAAGCTATCAAAAAATATAGCTTGTCAGTCAAGGTGGCTGACAAAAGTGAGGCAAAATAGTGGCTAGATAGCTGAGAGAATTGAATTTGAAAAAAATTCCTGTCTTCCATTAGATATAAAAGTTAAGGGATTTTTTTTGAGGGGAAAATGATGGATTATTCTGAATGTTTATGCATTCCAGGTCCATCATGTCATAAAACAACACTCTTCGTTTGGCCTATGAAGACCTGCTCAGTAATCCACTCACTCTAAAAAGTCTTGTTATCAGGAAGGGCTCTTTAACTAACCTAAAATTTTCCACCTGCTGTTAAGCATGCTTTCTATAACTGTTAACAGTTTATATGTGTATAATTTTTCAAAAATCTTATATCCAGAGACATTTTTATATGCCTCTAAATTCTCAGTCTTCTGAGAACTGAATATTCTGTATCCTTGACCTCTGTTGTCATTTTATTAGTCTGTGGGAATGAAGAGATTTATGCATATGAAATGAAATATGCATGTAACAGAATGCCTCATAAGCTTTTTTTTTTTTTTTAAGGGACTGAAAGAGGCAAGTTAACTCTAAAGTTTCTTGCCTTAAGCTTGCATTGCAGTAATTTTGTGTTTTCATTGCAGTGAAAACAAAGTCAAATTTTCTCATGCGGAAGAAAAGCTATTTTGCAAAGAAGAATGGCTATTATTCATAATGTTTTACTTGTGTAAGTGGGATGATAAATTTTATATTTCTCACAAATTCCTAAAACAACTGAGTATTTTGAGTTAATCCCGCCTGTTCTGATTATAAGTTGTTGAGCTGAATATTATTTACCACATTATAAAACTAAAACTCTGCCTGCTTTCTATGTCTGTCATTGCTTTTTTTTTTTTTTTTAGCCTTTTTCCTTAAGTGCAGAGAACCAAAGACTTTTTTTTTCCCCAGCAAAACAACATGAACAGAGCTTCATGTAGCTGCTCGTGTAGACTTTCTCCTGGGCCAGCAAAGTCTGTCGTCTTCCCATATCCTAGCCAGTCTGTCCCAGCACAGCTGCTTTAAATAGGCTTCCCATGAGACGTGGCCACAGTCAGGAGGGTAAAACACAGAGGTACAGAGACCATATGTCACCATCGTCATAACACATTTCTCAGTCGCAGTCACCAGCCACCTTCCAAACAGGAACTAAGCCAGTCGCTTTTTTGTCTCACAGGCAGCCACTATCAAATTTATTTTGTTATTTTGACATATTTCTGACAGCCGAAAGATAAGCATAGCATAGTGCAAATGGTGGAGTGTGGTAACGTCAAAACCCACATACAGCCTGGTGACCTCGGATAAGGGTACTATCATCTCATGAGGATACTATCAAGCTCATCGGGCAAGCATTGTCTCTGGTGACAACATCCTTTATCGCTACAATAAAGAGGCTTGATGGGACACTGCATTCCCTTTCAAGGTACAGAACACCCCCCAAAAGATGTCCATGAGTCCACAATTGCTGAGGCATTAAGCAGGCTTAAGGCATATGTGTTATACCAAGAGAGCATACCTAAACACCAAGTACTACCTGACCGTGACTGTAGGAGAACAGGTCTCAGCAATAAACCCGTGAATTATCTGGCTCATGCTGACCAGGTCTCACAACACAGTCTACCGACTTTGATGTGACCATCAAACCCCAAGTGTGCCCAGCAGCGGGAGCCGCAGACAGAACAACACAGGAGCAATAACTCAGTGTTTAAGTGCCTTTAGTCAGTTCCCAAGACACTGACGTCTGGCAGCCAGCTTTCTTGCTTTGGGTATCAGGAGCTTAAGACAGGAGAATAAACAAAATTCAGTACTGTTTATTTTCAAGATATGACAAGCCAGAGAAGTATAAAAGTTGCTCATTTAATGTCCCCTTTAAATGTATGCGTGCTGCCTGCTATGTTGCTTCAGTTGTGCCCAACTCTCTGTGATCCTACAGACCGCAGCCCGCCAGGCTCCTCTGTCCCTGGGATTCTCCAGGCAAGAATACTGGAGTGGGTTGCCATGCCCTCCTCCAGGAGATCTTCCTGACCCAGGGATTGAACCTGGGTCTCTTACATCTACCTGCATTGGCAGGTGGCTTCTTTACCATAGGGCCACCTGGGAAGTTTAAATGTATAGCATAGGGGTTTAATTCTGTAGGCATATCCCCTATTGATACAGGAAAGACATATTAACATATATGCTAGATGACAGTGCCACTCCACAACACTGTCCAGTTTACCGTATGTTTAACTAGTTAAATCAAGTCAGGTAAGCAGTTTTAAGATGTGGTAGCTTATTAAAAATGTCGGTACTTAACTCAGATCACTTATACATAACTTGAAATCCATATTTATAAGTCTAGTCAGTTTCTCTCTATTCTACTCAACGTTGGTAAGTCATTGCTAAAATCTCACCTCTTTAGTGAATATAATACATCGTATAATGACTAAAAGGACAAGTTCTGAGGTCAGATCTTGAGATGTATTGATGGTATGACTTTGGACAAATGAGCGTATCTGTGTCAGCTTTTTCTCATCAGTAAAATAAGATTTAAAAAGCAGCATCTTGGGCTTCCCTGGCAGTCCAGTGGTTAAAACTCGGTAATTCCACTCCAGGGAGTGGCTTCAGTCCCTGGTGGGGAAGCTAAGATCCTGTATGCTGTGTGCAAAGCCCCCCGACCAAGAAAGAAACACCTATCTCACAAGGATTTTCTGAGGATTAAATGAGATAATGTTCAAAAGACCTGGCACATGGTATGCTAATCAATAAACAGTAGTGTTGCTCGTTCAAATTTAGTTTGTTGAAAGTGTCTTAAGATCCAGAATAAGTCTCAGTTGGTCCCATTCACACAACTTTATTCAAATATGTGCCCAGGTAGGCCAGCAAGACCTGTTCTCTTTACATTAAATTAGTGGCATGCACATATTTCTTTTTGAATGTATTTAAGGTGGATAGAATTTCAGACTTAGAAGAACATAATTTAGACCAGTGCTTCATTTACTAGGTGAAAAATACAGAGACTCAGCCAAGTTAGAGAATTTTTCCCACAGTCACGTAACCCAGGTCTCCTGATTTCTAACACATGATCATAAACTAAACCTTTTCTTTCATACCTTTTATATTTTAGGTGCCAAAGGTTTTTATTCTGTTGTGGATGTGCAAAATCGGCCTATTTATTTGTTAAGAAGTACACCTTACATTTCCTGTCTTCAAAAGCAATGGTTTCTAGTTTGATTCAAAACAAATATGATGGAGTCATGTTTCTTTAAAAGAAAAATCTGAAATCTAACATAGCTGAGATTGAAATCATATTACTGTTTTTTAATGAGGGAACTTCCCTGGCAGTTCAGTGGTTAAGACTCCATGCTCCCAATGCGGGGGGCACAGGTTCGATCTCTGGTTGGGTAACTGAGATCTCACATGCTGCATGGCCTAAAAGTAAATAAATAAATAACATCCTTCACTATAGAAAAACTAATCGTGCATAGGTGAGCAGAGTCGTGCCGCCATCTAGCACTTAAGGCAGAATCTGTCATACACACTGATGAAGCTGTCTCACTAGCAACTGGGCAGGGGTTTTGAGCTGCTCGCACCCTCTTTTCTGTGCCTCCCTGTTGCTCTTAGAATGAAGACAAAATCCTTAAGCTCAGGCCAGGAGACCATGTAAGATCCGACCCCCGCCCACTTTTTAAACCTCTCCTTACCTCTCTCTGGAGCAGGGCATGGCAACCCACTCCAGTATTCTTGCCTGGAGAATCCCATGGACAGAGGAGCCTGGTGAATTATGGTCCATAGAGTTGAAAAGAGTCGGACGTGACTGGCGCGACTTAGCAAACACACGCCCCCCCATCTCTGCTACTTCTAACTCACCACCCAGCCATCTGCCTTTTTTCCAGCCCTTTTCTCATTGCTCTCCCCTGCTACAAGGTCTTGTACATATTCCTTCTGCTCTGAATGTTCTTTTCTCTCCTTCTTACCTAGGTAACTTATCTTACTTTTTAAACCTTGAGAGATGGATCACTCCTCTAACATCTCCAGTTGGTTCAAAACCATATTGTGGAATGGCTTGAACCACATACTTTTCCTTGACTGAATGTATGAGTTGCGATTTAAATTCGTTACTGTATGATTACTCCACCACTACACTGAAAGCAAACAGTAGTGACTATGTTCCCAGGTAGCACAGTGGTAAAGAAATGCAGAAGATACAAGAGATGCTGGTTCGAACCCTGGATCAGGAAGATCTCCTGGAGAAGGGAATGGTAATCCACTCCACTATTCTTGCCTGGAAAATCCCATGGAGAGAGGAGCCTGGTGGGCTACATACAAGGAGTCGAAAAGAGTCGGACACAACTAAACAGCTGAGCACAAATATGTTTTGTTCACCATTAAGTTTCCAGGGCCTCTTTGCCCTGTGTCTGGTGCAGAAGAGAAGCTCAAAAAATACGTGTAACAGTGGATGAATGACTGAATATATAAATGCGTGACTGATGGAATGAAGAACAAGGGAATAAATGTCATATGCTAGACCTGCATTCTTGTTGCACTGAGTTTATCTGAATTGTTTTCCCCAAACTTTAATCTGATAGTGCAATATATATGCAGGTAAAATCACGCATACTTGATGAAACGAGATGAAAGACGCTAAAAGAAAAAGAACTTTATATTGCTCCTTATGAATACAATAAACTCTAGATTTTGACCAGGTCCAACATTCTCAATTGGTTCCAAATAAGAAAAGGAGTATGTCAAGGCTGTATATTGTCACCGTGCTTATTTAACTTATATGCAGAGTACATCATGAGAAATGTTGGACTGGAAGAAGCACAAGCTGGAATCAAGATTGCCGGGAGAAATATCAATAACCTCAGATATGCAGATAACACCGCCCTTAAGGCAGAAAGCGAAGAAGAACTAAAGAGCCTCTTGATGAAAATGAAAGAGGAGAGTGAAAAAGTTGGCTTTAAAGCTCAACATTCAGAAAACAAAGATCATGGCATCTGGTCCCATCACTTCGTGGCAAATACATGGGGAAACAGTGGAAACAGTGACAGACTTTATCTTCTTGGGCTCCAAAATCACTCCAGATGGTGACTGCAGCCATGAAATTAAAAGACACTTACTGCTTGGAAGGAAAGTTATGATGAACCTAGACAGCATATTAAAAAACAGAGACATTACTTTGTCAACAAAGGTCTGTCTAGTCAAGGCTATGGTTTTTCCTGTGGTCATGTATGGATGTGAGAGTTGGACTATAAAGAAAGCTGAGCACCGAAGAATTGATGCTTTTGAACTGTGGTGTTGGAGAAGACTCTTGAGAGTCCCTCGGACTGCAAGGAGATCAAACCAGTCCATCCTAAAGGAAATCAGTCCTGGGTGTTCATTGGAAGGACTGATGTTGAAGCTGAAACTCCAATACTTTGGTCAGCTGATGTGAAGAGCTGACTCATTTGAAAAGACCCTGATGCTGGGAAAGATTGAAGGTGGGAGAAGAAGGGGATGACAGAGGATGAGATGGTTGGATGGCATCACTGACTCAATGGACATGGGTTTGACTAAACTCTGGGAGTTGGTGATGGACAGGGATGCCTGGCATGCTGCAGTCCACAGGGTCGCAAAGAGTCGGACACGACTAAGCAGTTGAACTGAACATTCTCAAAGTAACTATGGGGTGTGTGTGTGTGTGCGCGCTAGCTGCTCAGTCATGTCCAACTTTTGTGTCCGACTCTTTTGCGACCTCATGGACTATAGCTACCAGGCTCCTCCCACAATGCAGGCAGATTCTTTACCACCTGAGCCAAGTATGGGTTCAATTCAGTTCAGTTGCTCAGTTGTATCCGACTCTTTGCGACCCCATGAACCGTAGCACGCCAGGCCTCCCTGTCCACCACCCTGGAGTTCACTCAAACTCATGTCCATCAGCTCGGTGATGCCATCCAGCCATCTCATCCTCTGTCATCCCCTTCTCCTCCTGCCCCCAATGCCTCCCAGCATCAGAGTCTTTTCAAATGAGTCAACTCTTCGCATGAGGTGGCCAAAGTACTGGAGTTTCAGCTTTAGCATCATTCCTTCCAAAGAAATCCCAGGGCTGATCTCCTTCAGAATGGACTGGTTGGATCTCCTTGCAGTCCAAGGGACTCTCAAGAGTCTTCTCCAACACCACAGTTCAAAAGCATCAATTCTTCGGCGCTCAGCTTTCTTCGCAGTCCAACTCTCCCATCCATACATGACCACAGGAAAAACCATAGCCTTGACTAGACAGTTACTTGGATTAAATGTGTCTGAATGAAACACATGAGTCTAGGGCGCCACCTTGTGGTTTATTTTCACATTTATAATTTTCAATCTTCCCAGAACTTTCTGTTAATACTTGACCAAAAAAACCCATTAAAACTATAGCAGCAGAGAGGAGTGGAATTTTTGGTCAAATAAATAATTGCTTTCATATCATTATCCCAAAGACTTTATTCTAATATTATCATCCATTCCTTTTTATTTTAATTAGATATTGAACTGATAGGAAAAAAGTGTAACATATGTATGTTATAAATAACCAAATAAAAACTAATACTTGTGTACTCACCACCCAGATCAGCACTGCCAGTGCTTAGAAAGACTCCTGTGTGCCTGTGCACCTCTCATTTTATCCTTTCTCTGTTTTATCCATTAACCAGGCATACCCACTACCTTGTTTTTATGTATAGTTTACCGTCCATGTACCTATCAGTGTGGCTTCCTTGATGGCCCAGATGGTAAAGAGTCTGCTGCAAAGCAGGAGACCTGGGTTCGAACCCTGGGTGGGGAAGATCTCCAGGAAAAGGAAATGGCACCCCCTCTAGTATTTCTGCCTGGGAAATCCCATGGACAGAGGAGCCTGCTGGGCTACAGGCCATGGGGTCAGGAAGAGTCGGACTCAACTGGATGACTAAGCACACATGTATATACATATCATTAAGCAATAGTTTGCATTTAGCATTTAAAACATCATATGAAATGATATCATTCTGTATTGGATTTGGGTTTGGAATTATACAGTATTTTTCTGCAATTCATCATGTTGATAAGAAAGGCTGTGACTCATTTGTTTTCACTACTCTGTAGTATTTCACTGAATGACTATACCACAATATATCTAGAGGTTGTACTCTTTTTTTTTACCTTTTTATTTTCTACTGGAGTATAGCGATTAACAATGTTGTTAATACAATAAAATTAACAATAATTAATAAAACAAATTATTAATTAACAAAATTAACAATTAATAATTGTTAATTAACAAAATTAATTAACAAAATTAATAAAATAATAAAATACAGTTTCTGTTGGAGCATAGCCGATTAACAATGTTGTGATAGTTTCAGGTATTTATGCCAAAGGAATTCAGCCATCATATACATGTATCCATTCTCCCCCAAATTCCTCTCTCATCCATGCTGCTACATAACTAGTTCTTCCACTCTTGATGGATATTTAACTTGCTTCCAGTTTGGGTCTATTATGATGGTGCTACTGTGAACATTCTAGTATGTATCCTCTGGTGCTCACATGAAGATTTCTCCCAGGAGTTTGAATTGCTAGGTATGAGAACCTCCAAATTTACTAGATAATAAATTATTTTTCACTTATTTTATTGCACCAATTTATATTCCTACCACTAGTGTATACACATTTCAGTTCAGCGTCTTTAAAAGCGCTTAATATTGTTAGGTTTTCCTCCAGTTTTTATACTTTATGGGTATAAACTGAATCTCTTTTGTTTTAATTTGCATTTCTTGATGACACAAGAAGTCCATCCTTTTTTCAAATGTTTATTGATGACCCATGTTTCTTCTGAAAAGTGCCAGTTCTGATTTTGTGCCTCATTCTTTAATTTATCCACTCAAGAATCATTTTAATTGCTGCTATGTGCCAAGTACTGTCACTGTTTAGAGGATACAAAGATGACTATGATAATCCAAGTCTATGCCCCAACCAGTAATGCTGAAGAAGCTGAAGTTGAACAGTTCTGTGAAGACCTACAAAACCTTCTAGAACTAATACCCAAAAAAGATGTCCTCTTCGTTGTAGGGAACTGGAATGCGAAAGTAGGAAGTCAAGAGATACCTCGAATAACAGGCAAATTTGGCCTCGGAGTACAAAACGAAGCAGGGCAAAGGCTAATAGAGTTTTGCTAAGAGAATGCACTGGTCATAGCAAACACCCTCTTCCAACAACAGAGGAGAAGACTACACATGGACACTACACATATACCAGATGGTCAATACCGAAATCAGATTGATTATATTCTTTGCAACCAAAGATGGAGAAGCTCAATACAGTCAGCAAAAACAATACCAGAAGCTGACTGTGGCTCAGATCATGAAATCCTTATTGCCAAATTCAGACTTAAGTTGAATAAAGCACGGAAAACCACTAGACCATTCAGATATGACCTAAATCAAATCCCTTAACAATTATACAGTGGAAATGACAAATAGATTCAAGGCATTAGATCTGATAGAGTGCCTGAAGAACTATGGATGAAGGTTTGTGACATTGTACAAGAGGCAGTGATCAAGACCATCCCCAAGAAAAAGAAATGCAAAAAGGCAAAATGGCTGTCTGAGGAGGCCTTACAAATACTTGAGAAAAGAAGAGAAGCTAAAGGCAAAGGAGAAAAGGAAAAATATAAGCATCTGAATGCAGAGTTCCAAAGAATAGCAAGGAGAGATAAGAAAGCCTTCCTCAGTGATCAGTGCAAAAAAATAGAGGAAAACAACACTATGGGAAAGACTAGAGATCTCTTCAAGAAAATTAGAGATACCAAGGGAACATTTCATGCAAAGATGGGCTAGGTAAAGGACAGAAATGGTATGGACCTAACAGAAGCAGAAGATACTAAGAAGAGGTGGCAAGAATACACAGAAGAACTATATAAAAAAGATCTTCACAACCCAGATAACCATGGTGGTGTGATCACTCGCCTAGAGCCAGACATCCTTGAATGCAAAGTCAAGTGGGCCTTAGGAAGCATCACTATGAACAAAGCTAGTGGAGGTGATGGAATTCCAGTTGAGCTATTTCAAATCCTAAAAGATGCTGTGAAAGTGTTTCATTCAATATGCCAGCAAATCTGGAAAACTCAGCAGTGGCCACAGGACTGGAAAAGATCAGTTTTCATTCCGATCCCAAAAAAAGGCAATGCCAAAGAATGTTCAAACCACTGCACAATTGCACTCATCTCACATGCTAGCAAAGTAGTGCTCAAAATTCTCCAAGCCAGGCTTCATCAGTATGTGAACCATGAACTTCCAGATATTCAAGCTGGATTTAGAAAAGGCAGAGGAGCCAGAGATCAAATTGCCAACATTTGCTGGATCATGGAAAAAGCAAGAGAGTTCCAGAAAAGCGTCTATTTTTGCTTTATTGACTATGCCAAAGCCTTTGACTGTGTGGATCACAACAAATGGTGGAAAATTCTGAAAGAGATGGGAATACCAGACCACCTGACCTGCCTCTTAAGAAATTTGTATACAGGTCAGGAAGCAACAGTTAGAACTGGTCATGGAACAACAGACTGGTTCCAAATAGGAAAAGGAGTACGTCAAGGCTGTATATTGTCACCCTGCTTATTTAACTTCTATGCAGAGTACATCATGAGAAATGCTGGGCTGGAAGAAGCACAAGCTGGAATCAAGATTGCTTGGAGAAATAGTAACCTCAGAGATGCAGATGACACCACCCTTATGGCAGAAGGCGAAGAAGAACTGAAGAGCCTCTTGATGAGAGTGAAAGAGGAGAGTGAAAAAATTGGCTTTAAACTCAAAATTCAGAAAACTAAGATCATGGCATCTGGTCCCATCACTTCATGGCAAATACATGGGGAAACAATGGAAACAGTGACAGACTTTATTTTGGGGGGCTCCAAAATCACTGCAGATGGTGACTGCAGCCATGAAATTAAAAGACACTTGCTCCTTGGAAGAAAATCTATGACCAACCTAGAGAGCATATTACGAAGCAGAGACATTACTTTGTCAACAAAGGTCCATCTAGTCAAAGCTATGGTTTTTCCAGTAGTCATGTATGGATGTGAGAGTTGGACTATAAAGAAAGCTGAGTGCCGAAGTTCAAGAAGTTCAAAAAGCTGATGCTTTTGAACTGTGGTGTTGGAGAAGACTCTTGAGAGTCCCTTGGACAGCAAGGAGATCCAATCAGTCAGTTTTAAAGGAAATCAGTCCTGAATATACACTGGAAGGACTGATGCTGAAGCTGAAACTCCAGTACTTCGGCCACCTGATGCGAAGAAGCGATTCATTGGAAAAGACCCTGATGCTGCTTAAGGTGGAAGGCGGGAGGAAAAGTGGATGACAGAGGATGAGATGGTTGGATGGCATTACCTACTCAATGGACGTGAGTTTGAGTAGGCTCTGGGAGTTGTTGATGGACAGGGAAGCCTTGCGTCCTGCAGTTCATGGGGTCGCAAAGAGTCGGACACGACTGAGCAACTGAACTGAACTGATGACATAGAGCCTGTCCTCATGAAGTGCCTGACTTTCTATCACTTCATTGCCTTCAGGGATCTAACTAATTATCAAGACCAAGAAAACAACAATAATTTGAAGCACAATTCTGTGATTATCATTTTAGAAGACAAGTATGTTTTATGAACTCTGACTTCAAGGAATTTACAAAGTCATAACTTACACAGAACAATAGAAAATTATTGGAAGTACTATATATTATTGTTATATATTATAAAAATTGAGAGAATGTAATGAGCAGAAAAAATAATTGATCAAGTGTGTCCATAGTTGAAACAAATTGTTTTTGTTTTATGTAACTAATGTAAAAACATTTTTTTATATAGCCTACTCATTAAAGGAGGAAAATGAAAAAAAAAAAAGAACCATTTTTATTTAAGTCAATAATAGTGATTTACATGGAGATGTGGCAAAGATTAGTTTTAATTAAATAAAAATTAAACTGAAGAAAAAAGCACTTTCACAAATCAACATGTTTATTCAAAAATTGCAAGTATGCTGTGTTTTCTATTAAACTTATTTCTTGATAAGATTTCCCCAAGTTTTTAGGGAATTTGGTAGCTTCCAGTAAGCAGCTGCTAGAGTTGACTCTAACTAAAGTTGTAATATGTAGAGTTCAATTGTACATTTGAAAGAGAACCTTAAATACTTTCTTTTTCTTTCTATGGAACACCCCCATGAACCACCCTATTTGTAAAGACTGCTCCAAAGAACACTCCATAGTATGACCAGAAAATTGGTTGTCACTAGAGAATCTTAAAGAATACACAACTTAGGCTGGGCAAGTCCAGGTTGGAATCCTGGTTGCCTGACATAATTGTGGACTTTAAGTTACAAACTTTCTAAATTTCCTAAACTACAAACCAAGGATTATTATGAGAATTGATTCTAATATTGTGGATAAAGTGCTTAGTTCAGCATTCAAAACCATAACTTACACATAACTTAATAGCAAATTATTAAACACACTATTGTGTTAAATATGTCATAGAAATTCATAGAAATAATTTAGAAATCATCTGAAAGAACCTAGTAGCAATAGCCATTATTCAGGATGATGCAGTTGAATTCTTTTTCTACTTTCTGCTCTCAGTGAAAATATAAAGGTGTGATTCATAAAAAACGTATTATAAGGGGTTAGGTTTTAAGTGAAGATCCTGCAACCTACTTGGCTCAACTGATCAGTTAATTCATTCATTTACCACCAACCATATGTCAGGCACTGTACTAGATGCTGTTGGAAGTCCCCCAGCCCTGCCCCCGCACCCTTGGTTACTTTCAGACATCCTTATAATTTTAGAATTTGTCAGCCTGAGCCAAGGTCCATCTTTGGGTGAATGATGATTATTTAAAGAAAGCAATTTGACAGAAATACATCTTTTGGTATACAGCAAATAACCCTTGCTATGTTTTGTGCACATTAACTAATTTCTATTCCTTTACCCTTAAGAAACCTCTTCATATGTGGAGTATTTCTGCAGACAGTCCTTCAGCTTTTCCCCACTCTTCAAAAAGCAAGAAATGGAGTAAACCATCTCTGCAAAGCAGCAACGTTGTGCTCTGTATAGGTTGTGTGTTTTTTATTTTTTAATTGGTGGAAAATTGCTTTACAATGTTGTGTTGATTTCTGGCATATGACAGTGTGAATCAGTCATAATTATATATGTATCCCCTTCCTCCTGAGCCTCCCTTCCCTCCCTACATCCCATCCCTCAAGTTCATCACAGAGCACCAAGCATGCTCCTTGTATTAATACGGCAACTTTCCACTATTTTACACCTGGCAGTATATATATGTCGATGCTACTTTCTCAGTTCTCGCCACCCTCACTTTCCCCTGCTGTGTCCACAAGTCTTTTCTCTACTAGGTTCATCAGTATCATTTTTCCAGATCCATATATATGTGTTAATATCCGATACTTGTTTTACTCTTTCTGACTTACTTCACTCTGTATACGAGGCTTCAGGTTCATCCACCTCACTACAACTGACTGACATTTTTTCCTTTTTATGGCTGAGTAATATCCCATTGTATATAAGTACTGCATCTTCTTTATCCATTCATCTGTCACTGAACATCTAGGCTGCTTCCGTATCCTGGCTATTGTAAATATGTGATATTTTTGTGTCTAAATCACAATATCATGTATAAAAACTGACAAAAATAGCAATAAAATAGATAAAATGCAGTTAAAATGATTCTAACCATAATCAAAGAAAATAAAATTCCATTAAAAAATAAACCAAGCAAGAGAAATGTGCTGTTGCTATCAATGACTACCCTACAATCTCCAGGGTCTTTCTTCTTTGACTTCCTTGATCCTAACTTATCCTGACTCTGCTCCTTCAGAGTTTCCTCTTTATTCTCCCCTAGTTAGTCCTGCAAACCTCAGCTCTTCTTTTTTGCTGCATTCAGTCTCTTGGTGTGCATCTCCATTCTTGAGTGTTCCGTTCTCACTTCAAAGCTGAGTCTCCTCTGAATCTATCATTAGTCAAAAAAATGTCAACCTACGTTCAGGACAGCTTCACTTGAAGACTTCTCTTTAGTCCAAACCCAAAGGCAACTTGACTTCCTGCTGTGCCTCGATCCGAATCAGCACCCTTTCATAGGCCATATCAAAACCTTAGTCACTTTCTCCTTTGATTCCTACTCAACTGTGTTAGACAGTCTTACTGCCCTTTCTTATCTATGCCTAGATCAGTGACTGACAGGGAGTGAAAATTTCGAAAGTGCTTGCTAAACCAATGAATGAATGGATGACAACAACTCTGTGAAGCGTGCATGGGAGCTAGTAGCAACTCCATTGTGCAGGTAAAGATCCAGAGGCTCAGAGAAGCTGAGTCACTCTCCCAAGGTAGAGTGAGTGAGTGAGTGAAGTCGCTCCGTCGTGTCCAACTCTTTGCAACCCCATGGGCTGTAGCCCACCAGGTTCCTCCATCCATGGAATTTTCCAGACAAGAATACTTGAGTGGGTTGCCATTTCCTTTTCCAGGGGATCTTCCCGACCCAGGGATGGAACCTGGGGATCCTTCATTGGAGGCAGATGCTTTACCATCTGAGCCACCAGGGAATAATCAAGATAACTCAGCTGCTATTGACAGACAAGATTAATTCAGTCTCTGGCTCCTGAACAGGAGTGCTTTCTGTGCTTTCCTAAGACCTCTCTGTCTTCTTGGTATTTGCTCTTCTGTGACATCTAGTTGTTGATAGGTTTGCTGTCTCTTTCTAACACTAGTTCAGACCTTCAGCATGTATTGCATGTGTGTGCTAGTGGCTTCAGTCGTGTCCGACTTTGCGACCCTATGGACTGTAGCCCACCAGGTTCCTCTGTCCTTGGGATTCTCCAGGCAAGAATAATGGAGTGGATTGCCCTGCCCTTCTCCAAAGGATCTTCCCAACCCAGGGATCGCACTTGTGTCTCTTAGTTTCCACATTGCCAGGCAGGTTCTTTACGACTTGTGTCACCTGGAAAGCCCCATTTAAAGCTATGGCCTCCTAAATAGACTTACTTCCTGTGGTCTGGCTTCCATTGATCTATGCAGCACCCAAAAGCCATGTCTTACCACGGGTCTTTGCTTAATTTCCTTGATAATTCTCCTTGACATTTCCAACCTTTCTGCAATATCCTATTCTCTTCATTGCTACTTCCTTCTTAAATTTCTTTGATCTGCTTATAAACTCTCTTACTGCCCCTTTGGTGTTTGCTTCATAGTATTCTACTTCTTACCATTCTCCTATAATATATTTTCACTTGGTTCATTCCTTGGTTTTCTGTCCTTTTTATAGATTCTCTTTTTGAAAGAGAGCCCACATCTTGTCAAACTTCTAAGCTAATAGCTCCAAAATCCCTTACCTTCCTAAGTGCCTTCCTGTTTTTCCAACCACCATTTAGCTGTGCTGCCTCTATTGGGATCAAAGTGGACTTATTTCTCTTCTGAGTCTGTTTCCCCACCTCAACCTCCTAATCACATTTCAGGCCACTCCAACTTTACTAACCACACAGAACACAACTTCCAGAGCCATTACTGCTTCCTCCCTATTATTCTTAAGCTTTTCTGTCCTGTCGAATACCTAGGCTTGTTGCATTCCCTTTGTGACTCTGTAGCTTGTCTTCAACCCACTCCAGTACTCTTGCCTGGAAACTCCCATGGGCGGAGGAGCCTGGTAGGCTGCAGTCCATGGGGTCGCTAAGAGTCAGGCACGACTGAGCGACTTCACTTTCACTTTTCCCTTTCATGCATTGGAGAAGGAAATGGCAACCCACTCCAGTGTTCTTGCCTGGAGAATCCCTGGGATCAGGGAACCTGGTGGGCTGCCGTCTATGGGGTCGCACAGAGTCGGACACGACTGAAGCGACATAGCAGCAGCAGCAGCAGCAGCAGCAGCAGCAGCTTGTCTTCAGGTCCTCCATAATGTGGTTACACTAACCTGCCTGACCTGGACCTGCACTGTTCCCTGGCACAGGTGCCCTTCTATGGCCAGCCTGGTGCAGCCACCCTTGGTGTAGATGCCAGGCTTTGGAGCTCCTAAGGTTAAACGCTCCCTTTCTCAGGCTTTCCAGATCCTCTAGGTTATTTGGTTAACCAGTGTTCAGTTCTATTTTCATTCTTGTATCCACTTCCTTCTCCCTTTCCTCACCACATACTTCAATTATTTGAAGTTCCTTTGTTGTTGTTTAGTCACTAAGTCCTGTCCCACTCTTTTGCGACCCCATGGACTGTAGGCCGCCAGGCTCCTCTATCCATGAGATTTCCCAGGCAAGAATCCTGGAGTGGGTTGCCATTTCCTTGTCCAGGCGATCTTCCCTGCCCAGGGGTGGAAGCTGTGTCTTCTGCATTGGAAGCTGGATTCTTTACCACTGAGCCACACCTCACAGCAAACTGTTGAGAAACGGTGCCTTTGTTGTTGTTGTTGTTAATGTCAATAATAATAACAAATATATTTGTGTCTTAAATCCTTCATGAAACACTCCTTAAACCCTTCTGCTTTTTCCAACCCCTGGGCCAAACATTTTCATCTTCCAAACCAGTCTCAGCACAGATTAAAGGTAAGTAAGACAAAGCTATGAAACTCCAGTACTTTGGCCACCTCATGCGAAGAGTTGACTCATTGGAAAAGACTCTGATGCTGGGAGGGATTGGGGGCAGGAGGAGAAGGGGACGACAGAGGCTGAGATGGCTGGATGGCATCCCTGACTCGATGGACGCGAGTTTGGGTAACCTCCGGGAGTTGGTGATGGACAGGGAGGCCTGGCGTGCTGCGATTCATGGGGTAGCAAAGAGTCAGACACGACTGAGCGACTGAACTGAACTGGACTGAAGACAAAGCCATAGGAGCTGTAATCAAGCTCTTAGTTTATTTCTATGCTACTGTGAAATTTCAGGCTTAACATGAAATGGTTAAAAAAAAAACACAGTAGCTTAAAAAATAGCAAAGGTTAGAATGATTTTGAAATTTCCAGATTAAAAAAATGTAATGTCTATATATTAATAGCACCATTTTATCTTCTTTTTGATGCCAGCGTTTCCATATTTTCTTTTGTGGAACCCCAAGAGTCTTTCTTTGCCTATATGATAAATCTATAGGGAACTGACACACTGGAGGCAAGAAATTTGTCATATTTGTGTGAATGTCTTTGAGAAAAGTTAAAATAAAACAGGTAAAATAATTAACCATAATGGTTAGGTAGAAGAGTGGTAAGAGGAAATATAAAACAATTACTTGGTAATTAACCAACAACATCCCTCAAAAAAGATCTTAAAGGAGAACAGGATAAGAACAGTTCAACTATATGCAATCTACAAAACACATAATCCAAATATTTGAAACGTGACTCTTAGTATGATGTATAATAGAGAGAATCCCTCCTAAAATTATTTTCCTCCTCTTCTTAGTCAAAGGAAACTCCAAATGAACAAGGCTCAATAAATTAATGTTTGTATACACATCCAAATTATCTTCCAAAGCTGGAAAATGCAATTTTATAAGTGGCTTAAGTTGTCTTTAGAGTATTTTAGAATCAGAGATCACTTTGTTGTTTGATTGCAATTATCTGTTAAAAGGTATGGTGTATTTTAAGTCTTAGGTTTAGTAATATTAAAAAAGAAACGGATTGAATTTTTATAGTGGAAAAAAAGTCGGTAACAACTATAGTGGGAGAGAAATCAGTAACTCGAAACAGTAATAACGGGGAGAAAAAAAAAATTCAGTAACTCGACTGCAAGTAAGAAAACACGTGTTTCCCTGACCGGGAATCGAACCCGGGCCGCGGCGGTGAGAGCGCCGAATCCTAACCACTAGACCACCAGGGAACTTGACTCGGTTTTCACTCCTGGCGTATTTGGTTCTTTAAAAGTCTCTACGTAAACCGGACCAATGGCGGGAAAGATTGTTGACTTTAAACCCTGCCTACTTCTTTCTTGTTTCGGATTTCAGATTCTGAAACTACAGCAAACTCCCAGCGCTCTTAGGCTAGCTCCGCGACGGCTCCCAAGGCTGGAGACTCCAAATCGAATCCTCTTCGGACTGCCACGCTGCAAAAGACGTCCTGGGATTGTATTCCAATTACATGACGTGTAAATATCTATACCTGGACAATGTTAAAAGAACTGTCCAGAACCTTGTATTTGCTTTATTATTTTCGAAGTCATTTAGCTCCTCCTTCTAAATCTAATCTCTTTAGGTATATGTCTTTCTTTCTTTCCTTCTCACGCAGTTGTTAAAATCCCACTACATTTTTTACGAAATGGAATGTTTGATTGCCGCGGCCGGAGAGCGTTTCCCGGTATAGAGCTCGGTGCGACCCTGCACACGACCTTGGCACAGAGCACATGCTGGGTAAACGTGGACGATGAAGGGCTTCGTGGCCTTTTAGGACGCGACTGTTTTATTTATTGGGGAGTCAGATTAACGAAGCTAGAACGGCTGCGGATGTCTTGCTTAGTGAAGAACCCGGGCCTGTACACTCGGGTCCAAGTAAACCGTTTTGCACTGTGCTTCCATTGCCTCCTATTTTTCAAACTGTTATTATCTGGGCAGTTACTTCACTTCTTGTTATGTCGAGAAAAGGCCAGGGAATGATGCAATTACCAAAGGAATCAAGAAACCTTCCAGCTCAGCCTCAGTTCAGAATCCCTCATGAAATAGGAGCAGAAGGCAATCGCATGTAACTCAGCTTTGAAAGTGCCAACCGTTCAGTTGGACTGATGTAACCCAAGAGACCCCGCTCCGCTGCAAGATGGAAGGAGGCTTAAGTAAAACAGATATAAATTTGTAATGAACTTGCTCGCAACATCCGGCGCCGCTGTGAATTACAGCCTTCGCCCATCACCGTAGACTTCAGAATTTGTTCTTGTTTTCAGCAATTCAGAAATGGAGTTTACATTCTTGATAAAATTTGTCAAAAATTATTTAATAATACGCAAACAGGAAGATTAAAATGACTTAATAAATAAAGATGGAAGCATCACCAGAAGAAATTTCTAAACGTAATCACTATATTTTAGATGGGACCCACACTCCTTTCCTGTATCAAGGAATTTTTCGGAAATCGGGCGCTGTAGGTGGAGCCCTTAGTCTTAATTGGGGATTTTCAGAGCTTACAATGTTAAGTATCTGGTTTTGGATAAAAAGATAAAGCAGATAGTACTTTTAGAATAATTTTAAGTTGTAATAGGTTTGGTGACAATCTTGTACAAAGCGGTAGAAAGAGTACAAGAAACATCATCCCTCTTTCATCTTGTAATCACTCCACGTTTTCTGTCCAGAGCTGACCATTGTTAACAGTTTCTTCTGTATCCTCCTGGAAATTGTCTGTGCTATTTTAAATTGTTTTTATTTTCTATTTCCTAGAAATATCTATTTCTTTCTCCTCAAACTTTTTATCTTGAAACATTCCAAACCTACAGAAAACTGCAAGTATAGAACAATAAACACACATATATCCCTTCATCCATCTTGTGCTAATTTAGTGGTACGAGCATCCACTGTGTGACTTGTGCGCTGAAATGTGATTAGTAAGAGTTGAGGTGTTCTATAGTTGTTGAATGAATACTGGATTTTTAAGCCTTTGTATGGAAAAAAATGTAAACACTCATTAATAGTTGAGTATATTTTAAATGCTAATTGAATATATGAATTAAAATATTATTAAAACTTAAATTATTAATATTATCTTTATTTTTTGTTTTTAATGTAGCTGATGAAATATTTAAAATTATATTTATAGCTTGCATTATATTCTAATTTATAGTACTAATCTAGATTCAACAGTTGTCAATATTTTGCCCAAGAAAGCAATGACACCCCATTCCAGTACTCTTGCCTGGAAAATCCCATGGACAGAGGAGCCTGGTAGGCTGCAGTCCATGGCATTGCTAAGAGTCGGACATGACTGAGTGACTTCACTTTCCCTTTTCCCTTTCATGCTTTGGAGAAGGAAATGGCAACCCACTCCAGTGTTCTTGCCTGGAGCATCCCAGGGACAGGGGAGCCTGGTGGGCTGCTGTCTATGGGGTCGCACAGAGTCGGACAGACTGAAGCAACTTAGCAGCAGCAGCAGCAATATTTTGCCATGTTTACTTTCTGTTGATCTTTTTTCTGAACCATTTGAGGGTAGTTGCAGACACCATGATACTTTACTTTGAAATACTACATCTAAGAACAAGCAGTACACTTATCACACTTGGGGAATTTGAATTTTATACAATATTATTTATTATACAATTCATAGTGAAATTTTCCAATTGTCTGACACCTTTTATATTTTTTTGTTTTTATCCAGGGTCCACTCAAGGATTATACATTGTATTTGTCTTGTTTCTGTAGTCTTCTTCCTTTAATCTGAAACAATTTTCCAATTTTTTTTTTTTTTTACAGCACTGAATGCTGCTGCTAAGTCACTTCAGTCGTGTCCGACTCTGTGCGACCCCATAGACAGCAGCCCACCAGGGTCCCCCGTCCCTGGGATTCTCCAGGCAAGAACACTGGAGTGGGTTGCCATTTCCTTCTCCAAAGCATGAAAGTGAAAAGTGAAAGTGAAGTCACTCAGTCATGTTTGACTCTTAGCGACCCTATGGACTGCAGCCTACCAGGCTGCTCGGTCCATGGGATTTTCCAGGCAAGAGTACTGGAGTGGGGTGCCATCGACAGCAGTGAATAGTGGAGGACAGTTGCTTCAGAAAGTCCTTCAGTTTAGACAAGTATTTCTTTTGTCAGACAACTACCTTAAGTGATGTGTTATTCTCAGTACGTTACATCATAATTCAAATAATGCTGATGTGTTATCTCTAATGGTAATTGTGGTAGGCAGGATAATGAACCCCACAGAGATGTCCCTGTCCTAAGCTCCAGAACACATGGATATTACTTCATGTAACAGTAGGAATTTTGCAGGTGTGATTAAATTAAGGAATTTGGGAGAGAGGGAGAGAGGAGATTATCCTGGATTTTACCTGGGTGGGCCCAGAATCATGACCAGGGGTCCTTTTAAATCCAGAAGGACATCCAGGGATGTGATCCCAAGAAGACTCAACCAGCCTTTTCTGGCTTTGAAAGTGGAGGAAGAGGCCCATGAGCTAAGGAATGCAAGGGGCCTCTAGAAGCTGAAGAAGGCAAGGGAAAGGTTCTCCCCCAGAGCTTCCGGAAAGAAAACAGCTTTGCCAACAAACACCTGGATTTTAGCCTAGTGAGACCCATGTCAGAATTCTGGACTCCAGAACTGTAAGATAATAAATTTGTGGTGTTGTAAGCCAGGAAGTTTGTGGTGATTTTTTTCACAGCACCAGTAGGAAACAAACACAGTAGTAAGCTGGATCATTTGGTGAAGGTATGTGCTATATTTCTCCATTGTAAAGTTACCCTTTACACTTGTAATGAACAAATTAAAAAAAAAAAGCAAACATCACCCATGGGAGTAATACTTTGAAAATGTATGAATTTTCTCTTCCCCTGCAAAATCTCACCCAATGGCTTTAGCATCCACTGATGATCCTTGCATGAATCAGTTACTACTGTGGTGACTGCAAAGCGGTGTTATTTTATCATTCTCATGGAAAGAACTTCGCTTTCTCTCCTCCGTTATTTATACAATAACAGTTTGGACTCACATTCTTTTTTTATTTTTGTGTTTTTAGTCAATGTGTTATAATCTACTGCTGTCGTTATTCACTTAATAATTAAACTGTCCTAAATATGGCCACAATGAGTCCCTTTAAGCTTTCTCCTCTATTCTTTCAACATGTTCCTGTAAATTTCTTAGCATTTATTTGCTTTCTGACATAAGGTAGTCCAGGCACACCCAATACTTTGTAAATGATTTAGAATATTAACACCTTTAATGCTTATATCTTTTTAAATTTCCTTGTTTAAATTGTTACATAAGAATGGGCATCCTCCACATACTTTTCTGTAACCTTTTTATTAATTTCTTTTGAAAGGTGTCCATTCTTTACATAGTTTTTTGATTATTTTATTAACTGAATTGTATTCCATTGTATAGGTATTTTATCAAAGCAGTTTTATATCATTGGCCATGTAGATTATTTTCAATTTATTGCTGTTAAAGTACTACAGCAAATAACCTTGGCCTGACATAATTTGGCATTTATTTTTTATTGATTAATTGACCCACAAATGACTTACCTTATAGAGTGCCAATTTCTAGCTGGAAAATGTTATATATTGGAAAAAAAATCATGGTATCCTGCTCAAATTCAGTTCTAGTTATAATTTATGGATAACTCAGTTTTTCACTTTGATTTCAAACTGATTCAGCTATTCTTTTTCTGTTCATTAATTTATTGATTTGCTGAACAAATATTTACTGACGATCTAATATATGTTAGTCACTATGTTAGGCATAGGATGCCTGATCTTGAAGTTTAGTCTGTCAGGGTTCAAGTAAACAAGCAATTACAGTTAGTAGAGTAGTGGGTAATATTGATAAAAGAAGCATTTGGCTGTACTTCAATTTAATAAGTTCATTTAATAGATCATCAATGTACCATTTATCAACATATTTTGCTGATAGGAATGTAAAATGGTACAACCACTTTGGAAAATATCTTGGCAGTTTCTTATAAAACTAAGTATGCACATAATATAATGACCCAGTCAGTTGTACCCTTAGGCACTTATACCAGAAAAGTGAAACCTTATGTTCACATAAAATCTGCACACAAGTGTTTATAGCAGCTTTATTCATAATAACCTAAAACTGGAAGCAACTGAAACATCCTTCAGTGGATGAATGGTTAAACTGTGGTACACCCACACAGTGAAATATTTATTTAAAAAAAACTATTGATACCTATATAAACTTGGATAAATCTCAAGGGAATTATGCTGAATGGGGGAAAAAAAAAGACAATACAAAAGGTTATATACTATAGATTCCATTTATATAGAATTTTTTTTGAAAGTATATAGATGGGAACAGATTAGTGATTTATAGGAATTAGATGCGGTGGGGAGGAAGATGGAGGTGATGGTAAAGGGCAGGTGTGGCACCTTTGTGGGAATGATAGACTGGTCCTATATCTTATTGTGTGTAGAAGGATCTGTACTGATGATAAAATGTATAGAAATCACACACACATACATAAACACACAGAGGCAATGAGCTCTAAAGATTAAATCAGCGCCATTTTCTGGTTTTCATAGAGTACTGTAGTTACACAAGATGTTATCTTTGGGGGATAAATAGGGGAAAACCCGGGCCTTCCCTGTACATTTTTTGCAACTTTTTATGAATCTCTAATTATTTCCTTTGAAAAACTCCCTTTTCAGCTTGAAAAAAGTGAAAGTGTTAGTTGCTTAGTCGTGGCTGACTCTTTATGACCCCATGGACTATAGCCTGCCAGGCTCCTCTCTGTCCATGGAATTCTCCAGGCAAGAATACTGGGGTGGGTGGTCATTCCATTCTCCAGGGTATCTTCCCAAAGCAGGGATGGAACCCAGGTCTCCTGCATTGCAGGAAGATTCTTTAGCGTCTGAGCCACCGGGGAAGTCCCCTTTTTAGCTTACCGCACTGTGAATTTGACTCAAATAAGTCCAAACAACAATCACCATTTAACATCACTTTGAGTTTAGGGCTTCATTTCAGAATTTTAAATTATATCTTAAATAATTATCTTAGCACTATGTTATTTAAACTAGTTTTTCAGAAATTAAACTGAAAAATATAATGAATTCTTATATTTGGGCTTATTCTAAATAATCAGCCATAAGTTCTGCTCGCTAACAGGCACCCAGACAGCAATTCATTGCTATATATGTCAGTATTTCTTTCTCAGTGTGCTCTGGCAGGCTCTTCCTCTTTTAAAATGACAAGAAAATTTCCCCCTCCTCTTTAGACACGATTTCTACCTCCTCTTTATAACAAGCTGAGAAAAGCCCTGAACCTAGGTGGACCCACAAAAGAAGCTGTTTGCATTCTCCTCAAAACTCAAGATAGTTATCTATAATATTCTGGACCAATGACCCCAGTTGTGAAAAAGAGCCACTGCCTTCAACACTGTTAAACAGTGAACTCTAATCTGCATCTTTAGGTGCAAGTTAACTTTCCAACAGACCTCCCAGAGGTAGTATTTCCCTCCTACGGAACTCCTGTGTCTCAACCAGCCTAAGGCAGATGTGTGAAAGCAGATATGTTTTTCTCTTTGTGCTAGAAAAAGCAGGATTGGTTTAACCACTAGAGAATGAACTGTCTTAGTGCTGGTAGATTAAATTTACTACCCAGTAAAAAAATCTCTTCTTTTCCAGAGAATACTCCCATAGAAGTTTCAGGTCTTTCTGTGGTTGTGAGCTCATTCCTTACCAGGGGGGTTTTCATTTTGACAAAGTGCTGCAGCAGTATTTGCCTCTGTTTCTGGAATTCCCGTTTCATGAGAGGTTACTAGTATTGTGGTTAGAAGCAGGCGCACTGGTCATACTTCATTACAAAACTATTCTTGGATAGCTATGTAAGAAAAATACAGAACACATTTGCAGTAATGGTTGCTATTATTTGGTGATGTTCCCTTAGCTGTGGAATTCCTACTCACTCCTCTGGAAAGTCCCTTGGGAGAACACCTGATGCCTGAACTCCGGGATAGGGGTCCCATTATCCCATTCCTACCCTGAGGGGCAAAAAAGAGGTGGGCAAGCGACTCTCTTTTCTTCCTTTAAGGGCTGAAAAAAAATCTCTGCTTCTGTTTGCTCCAAAGTCTCATCATACAGGGTTCTTTACCCCAGGAAAAGCGACATGACAGTTCTACCTAAATTGTTCTAGAATGGCCTCTAACCTGCAATAGAGATGGAAAAGTCTGTTTTCATATTTAATCGAGGCCCTCAAAGACATAAAATCAGTGTTGCCTTATAATTTCTCATCAACTCAGTGTCTACCAAGCACTTTCTATTACCCAAGTACAGTGAGGAGTGCTAAGGGTATAATTAAAAAAAAAAACCTCTTATAATAACGTATATTGCTGTAAAAGTACCTTTCTTGGAAGTCATGTTCCAGAATTTAGTCTAAACATCATTCATGGATTATCTCATGTAATTCCTATTGTTTTTGCTGTTGTTTAGTTGCTAATTTGTGTCTGACTCTGGATTGCAAGGAGATCCAACCAGTCAATATTCATTGGAAGGATTGATGCTGAAGCTGAAACTCCAATACTTTGGCCACCTGATTCGAAGAACTGACTCATTGGGAAAGACCCTGATGCTGGGAAGGATTGAAGGCGGGAGGAGAAGGGGTGACAGAGGATGGTTGGATGGTATCACTGACACAATGGACATGAGTTTGAGTAGGTTCTGAGAGATGGACAGGGACGCCTGGCGTGCTGCCATCCACGGGGTCGCAAAGAGTCAGACAAGACTGAGTGACTGAACTAAACTTGTGACTCAGTGGACTGTAGCCTGTCAGGTTCTTTTGTCCATGGGATTTGCCAGGCAAGAATACTGGAGTGGGTTGCCATTTCCTTCTTCAGGGTGTTTTTCTGACCTAGGGACTGAACCTGCTTCTCCTGCATTGATAGGTGAATTCTTTACCCCTGAGCCACCTGGGAAGCCCTTAATCCCTGTGTGTGTTGTGCTGTGCTTAGAAGCTCAGTCGTTTCCAACTCTTTGTGACTCCAAGGACTGTAGCCCGCCAGGCTCATCTGCCCAGAGGGATTCTCCAGGCAAGAACACTGGAGTGGGTTGCCACGCCCTCTTTCAGCAGATCTTCCCAACCCAGAGATCAAACCCAAGTCTCCCACATTGCAGGTGGATTCTTTACCATCTGAGCCACCAGGGAAGCCCTATATCAATCCTGATATTTGTTACTGTTATCATCTGCCTTTTACAGATAACAGCAACAGAAGTTAAATTATTTACCCAAGGTAAGCATGTGATGGAGCTGAAGTCTGAAGTCAGAGCCTGAAATCTTAGAGATTACCCTGTTAAGAAGTACACATTCTACTGAGGTTTGATTTGTACTGTACTAAGATTTCCCAAATAAGTTTATATACTATATCTTTTATTTCAATTAAAATTTCACTTTCTATTTAGAGCAGTGCTGTCCAAAAGGATTTCTTGAAATAACGGAAATTTCTATTCTCTGCTGTCCAATGAGTCGTCTCTAGCCGTTCGTAGCTCTTTAGCACTTGAAATGTGGCTAGTGGAATGAAAAACTACATTTTAAATTTAGTTTAAATTTAAATAGGCACATGTGGCTAGTGGGAACTGTATGAGACAGCACAGATCTAGAGCATAAGGAAATGGTTTATTTCTTTGGATTTCTCTGTAAAGACAAGGCTTAGGCAAATCAGTAAACGTCGAGTAAATGAAAAAACAATAGTCAAGGGGGAATTTTCTCCCTCTTTAAACTGAAGGGCAGAAGTCTTTATTCTACCGAAACTTTCACTGTAATAAAATGTTATAATAAGCATGTGAGGTAGCCTGTAGTTCTAGAGCAGTTCATGAAGATAGTAAAGAGGATCCTTAAATTAGAAGCAATGTTTTTGAGAGGCAGAGAAACATTTTATAATTGATGGTTAGTACTTTTAAAATATGTTTGTCTAATAAAAAAAGATCGCTGTTTTTTTCTTGACAAAATCTGGGGTCCATAGAGAGAAAAACAAAAGGGGACTCTTGGTGGAAGGTTGGAAACAGTCCAGAATTGCAACTCAAGGGACATTTCCTGCACAAACTACAATCTAAAGCAGACCTCTTAACAAATGTTGTTAAGAGTAAGCAACTGCCAAACCTCACTGGGTGACTTCATTCTTTCACTTATTCATCACATATATACATATGTTAGTCAAGTTGTTCTGAATATGGGGCAAAATATCATGAATAATAATAGGTACTTTTGAAAATAAAATGGGGCTCTCGATCAAATCAGTCTCTGGATGTAACCGAGGCTTGTGGCCTGTGTTTCCTGACCCATACACAACACAGGTCCTACCCCACTGGATGTCTACGTACTTAGAAGAATTCATCTTATAAGTTTTATCACGATTTTACCACAGTTTGTACTGCTATGGAACGTGTCTTTGCCAGTTTTTACATTAATCTTAGATTTCAAAAACATCAAAGAAGTGTGAGAGCCTCTCAGTTTCTCTGGAGGTCCCAAACCTCTTCTGATTCAATGAAATCAGCTCTTTAAATTGCAGGAGCCTTATTTTCCCTTGGAAGTCGTTTACAAATAACATAATGCCTAAAGAAAAAAAAAAAAGAGGAAAATTTCCAATTCCTCACATTCAAAGCAAAAAGATGTAAACCCAAGGTCCAGTTTTATACATGCTCAGTGCAGAATTGGGTAATTATTCCATATTTTGCAAGACAGTATAACGTGACCAGTTGCAACTGAAATTCCAAAGCCATCTCTGAGAAATGCTTCGCTTGTCTTTCATGAGAGGCTGTTACAGCATAAGCAGCAACAACAAGCCAGCGGAGGCTGCTATCTCTTGGGCCTGTGTGTTTGGCCTCTGACACACCAGTGTTATCGCACCAGCTGCAGGCTCCACCATTAAGTCTTTTCCTTACGTAAGGGTCAATTTCACGGCCAAATCCTCCTAGTCATCTTGCAGTGCTGGTCATGGGACCTTAGAAGGAACAGCTCCCCAATGGGGATGGGAAGCTCACAGGCACTGGCCCGCAGCTGATGCCAAGCTTCCCAACCCAGGCTCCCTCGGGTCTCTGCCAAGAGTCAGCCTGGAGGGCTCAATTGCTCGGTCCCCACTGCTGCAATGACAGCAATTTGGCAGCACCCCGGATGCTGTGCGGAGGATGGGAGCGGGAGGGGGGAGGACATGGGGGCCCCACTGCGAAACACAACGCCGGAAAGGACAGAAGGATGAATTTACTGTGACCAGCGGTCCCCGAGCTACAAGGAACCTCAAGGTTTTTATGCTCGAGAGACACGAACTCGAGCTCTGCTCTCAAAGCCGTATTCACACTGAGTGTAGTGGCCAGCCGTAGGGGATTACCCGCCCGGGGTGAGGTAAGAAGACCTTCTTAGGTTCCGCCGCCCGCCGGCCAGCCGCGGGAAGCGCCACGAGCTCGCTCCCGGGAGGCGTCACAAAGGGCCGCGGCCTGCACAGGCCGCGCGCGCAGCTCTCCGGGGCGGAGCCGCCGGGCCGGGGCAGGGGCTGCGCCCGGGCCGCCGAGGCTGCCAGCAGTCGCGGGTGCCCCCAGCCTCCCAGCCCGGAGATCGCCGGGGCGGGGAGGATGCAGCAGCTGCAGCCCAAGCGACCGAGCCAAACCGCCGAGCTCCCCGGCCCCCGCCGCGGCAGAGGGGCGCCGAGCGTGGCGCGGACCGGGCGGAGCTAGAGGCGGGCGTCTGCACCGCGTCGTTCCACCCGCAGCTCCCCGCCTCCAGCCGAGCCCGGCAGCCTGTCGCGGCCGATGTACTGACTCGCGGGCGTACCCGCAGGGTTGGCTAGGCGCCGCGCGAAGGGGAGAGGCCTGAGGAGTCCCGGTGGCACTGGCCACCGCGTCCACTAGCACGGGACGCTGGTCCCGCGGGGCGCGCGCCTGGGCGCTCCTCCCTCCTGCCCCAGCTCCGCGTCACCGCGCGGTCCTCCCCCGACCCCTCCTCCCACCCACCCCGGAGGATGCGCTCCCCCGCGCCCAGCGGCAGAGGCCACCGCTCCCAGAAATGCGAGCTCCCGACGCCC
This sequence comes from Bos javanicus, assembly GCF_032452875.1. Classification (NCBI taxonomy): domain Eukaryota; kingdom Metazoa; phylum Chordata; class Mammalia; order Artiodactyla; family Bovidae; genus Bos; species Bos javanicus. The sequence goes on along the minus strand of NC_083876.1, from coordinate 25,565,546 downwards.
TTCTCCGGGACCCGAGGAGCCGGCGCCCCCGCCCTGTAGTAGGTAGGTGGCGAGGCGGGGACCAGCCCTGGCCGCCACCCGCGGCTGATGCTGCCGCTGCGGAGGGGCGGGGGGCCGGGGCCGGGACCCGCGAAACTTGCCTCCCGCCGGAGCTCGGTGCGGCGCTCGGAGGTGTTCTAATGGCGCTGGGCGCAGCACCCCCCCGTTAACCTGACAGCCTCCTCTTGAGCTCGGGAGGCCGAGCGGTGGCGAAGGAGAGCGTGACCCTTCCCCGTCCAGCCCCTGGGCCCGGAGGGGCCCGCGCTGCTTGCAGGGGTGGGGAGGATGGATTGGTGTGAGGGTTAGTGGGGGATGGAGAGAGGGAGCACCGCCGAATTTTCAGCAACTCAGGTGGATAAATGTCACCGTATTTTTTCGGCCTGATGAACAGATGCCTTCCTGTTTTCTCCCAGTGTGCAGCCACGCAAAGAGTTATTCTAGCGGCAGGTAGAAGTCACTCAGGATTTTGATGTATTTCGGAGCTAGCTGATTGATACGTGAAATTGACGTCTCAGATTCTTATAGTCAGTCATTTAGGGCCAGTTGGAGAAGGCTCCTTTAGAAATCAGATATTCAGGAGCTAGATGAGGCTGGGGAATTCTCGTGCTGCCTACCTGGGAGCGAGCCTTCAGCTTTCATGAAGAGATGTGTTCGGGAGCATGGCAAGTTTGATACAGGTGTAGGGAGTTTAGAATCTGCTGGAAAGATGCTAGGAGTCGGCCAGCAGAGGCAGCCTTGGGCGCAGCCTAGCTTCCAGCTGGATGTTAATAAGGTTTGTACTTTTGAGAAACTAGCTATAAATTGTTTCTTCTCTGCCAAGTGTAAATTTCGTACATCAGAACGAACGATAACCTTTTGGCAAGATTATCTCTTCACAGGCTATCATTTTTAAATTTCGTATTAAGCAGTAAAGTTGAGAGTCTGGGAAAGTGGATCATTGTACGCTCCGATTTTATTAACGTATGAAGGTTGAGAGCTCCAGGAGGACAGAGACTTCCTCTTGTTCAGTGTCCTAATCCCCTGGTCTGATGCATAATAGGTGCTCATGGGTTATTTGTTGAAATGAGCTGTGCTTCAGGCTTCATCTAAAGACAGTTTAGGTTTAAAACATATTTGTTTACCCTATGGTGGTTGAAGCTTAACTGTATTTTTAAAATTACTTCTTTGCATAAATAGTCAAAATCAGTTATCTCAACATTTAAGTTGAATTTCGACACTGGGACTTCCCCGGTGGCTCAGATAGTAAAGCGTCTGCCTGCAACGTGGGAGACCTGGGTTCGATCCCTGGGTTGGGAATATCTCCTGGAGAAGGAAATGGCAACCCACTCCAGTATTCTTGCCTGGAAAATCCCATGGATGGAGGAACCTGGTAGGCTACGGTCCATGGGGTCGCAAAGAGTCGGACATGACTGAGCAACATTTACTTTTACTTTGACATTTTTAGTCCATGGGGTCGCAAAGAGTCGGACATGACTGAGCAACATTTACTTTTACTTTGACATTTTTAGGACCATATGTTTTCCTTCTTTAATGTGTTGTTAAATAAGGTAATTCTCCCCAAATGCTAATATAAGTTAATTTCATTTTTAAGCTTGCACATTTTTTCTAATGGGTAATCAGACCTATTTTAATTAAACTCTAAAACACAATTAAAAAGTGCAACTTGTGTAAAGTAAATTTCAGGTTACTCCAGGAATAACTGTGATTTGGTTAATAAGTGACATATTAACTTATTTTAGGGTTGAGTTGTTGTGGTTGACCTAATTATAATGTATTTATTACAGGTAAAGGTGAAAATAAAACATTTAGAAGAGTCTGTGATTCCTAAATGATTCAAAATACATGATATAGATACACATTTTCAACAGTATGGGTTTCCCTCAGTATATAAACATATCAGTTTTCAAGTTTGAGAACCAAAGTGGTTGTGAAATCGAGGGTTTGGAAGGTTTGTTTCCTTTCTCCTTTTTAATTTTATGTTATCTTGAAATCATCAAGGATAACTGCATTACATTTCATTTGCTTTATTTTTGCACTATGGTATTTCCAGTTTTGTTTTTGTTTTTCCATTATGTAAGTTTTATGAGTCAGTATTAACCTTTTTTCACTTTGTTTAACAAAATTATCTGGGAATGATCCAGTCACTTATTATCTTTCCTTTTTCTTCCTTTCCTTTTTTATCATTTTAATACTCTTCACCATCCTTATTACATATTACCCCCAAAACTTATTTCCACAAAAGTTATTACTATTGCTCCTCCAGCCTACTTGGGCTCTTGTTAGATGGTGAGGAAATAACACTTTTATGTAAAAGGTGGCGAGACTGGGCGAACCAACAGTAGGAGAGAGCTTATGAAAAATACGTTATGATTTATTTGAACAGAGCAAAAATTCTCTCATGACATAAAGATAGCTACATTTTATGCATGTTAAATTTGTAGTCAAGGATATTGAGCAGTTAATTTATATCATTCTTCTTTGCTCATTCTAAACTTCTTAAAAGAACCCTCCCCTGCAGTTACATTAAACTCTCTTTGTTGCAGATAGCTTGATTGTGCTGGCACTCCTGGCCTTGGAATCAGTTTCTAATGTCAGAATGAAAGAGGCATTTTTCTCTCTGAGACCTGCATCCCAGTGCACAGCGCCTCTGCAACTGAATGACTCACTACCTGGGTCCTGACCACTGAGTCCCCTAGCTCCTTGCCTCCACATGTACCACTGGAATTCAATCCTAAGACCTGGATTTATTCTATCTTATTTTTCTATATCTTTCCTAAGGTTTTATTACCAAAACCCCTGTCCCTTCCTTGCTAAATGTCGCTTGTGTGCGTGCATCCTAAGTAGCTTCAGTTGTGTCCACCTCTTTGCAACCCCATGGACTGTAGCCGTCCAGGCTCCTCTGTCCATGGGATTCTCCAGGCAAGAATACTGGAGTGGGTTGCTATGCCCTCCTTCAGATCTTCACAACCCATAGATGGAACCCACATCTCCTTTGCCACCTGCATTGGCAAATGGGTTCTTTACCAGTAGCGACTGCTGGGAAGCCCACTAAATGTCCTTACTGTCCTTTTTTTTAAATCCCAGTGCATAATTTTGTTATTGTTTACATCCGGTAACATCCACTCAATTCACCTATATTAGAACGAGCATTGTTATGGTTGCAGAAAAAGCAGAGAAAAGAAAATTTATATAATCTTGAGTTTCAAATGTGGGGAACTAGTGGATGAAGAATAATTGTTGTATACTAATCTCCCTTTAATGGTGGTATAGAGTGCTGGGGACTATGACTTGTCTGCTCATAAATTTGATCAGAAGCTTATATGAGAGAAATGTGTATATAGAGAGCTGGCTGAACAAAGGCTGTGATGTCCACCCATTCCCCTCCAGTCCTAGGTGTTAGGCCAGGTGTGTAGCCAGATGTTCAGAAACTGTGTACTTTGTTGACTTTGTTTTGCATTCTTTGCACCCCTCCCCCCAAATCGTGCTCACAAGGAAGCGCTCTATTAATAAAGACAGTCACAAGAAACCTACTGTTAAGTTACTTAAGAGATGGGGTTATTAAGATCATAGTTCATTTTACAGCTCCTATTTGAAGGCTCATGCAAGAAATTCCATTCAACTCTAAATGCCAAAGAAAAGCTTTATCTCCCATGAATAATTATTGAGTGTCCTTTTTTCTTTTCATCATGCAGAACTAGAATTAGATAATCGATTAAGTTTCCCTTTCTGCTTTGCAACTAGGAAACGCAGAGTCAAATTTGCAACTTAATTTTAATAACCCTGTAAAAACCTATGAGCTAATATTGATGATCTAACTCTCCCTTTGGTCTTGAGTTTCTGTTCTACCTTTTTTTCTTATTCTGATTTTTTTACCTAATAGAGTTTCCCGTTTTATTGAATTTGTTATTTTAAGCTGACTCACAACATCTTTTGTAGAACAAGTCAAAATATAAAACATAAAATCAATGAATGGAAACATTTGCAGAATTGATCTTTGGACACAGTATGTTTTGATTAATAAGTTTAATAGGTACCATTAACTATGCTTTGAACAAGTATCGCAAGTTTAGTATATTTGAGCTTTATGGCCAAATGGGAAACAAATGGGAAATAAAAACTTATTTAGTTTTGCAAAGCTAAGATCCACTTATTTTTTAACTATTAAATTTATGTCTGCTATTGGCTAATTTAAAATTGGTCAAACCATTCACTTTAAGTCAGTTATTTCTGGAGTACCTGCTTTATATGCTGTTATCAGGCTGAATAGGAGATTCATCCTATTTAATTAAAAAAAAAAAAGCTAATATAGGCTAAAGGGTTAGCCTATATTAGCTTAACACTCACCACACTGGACCTGACATCTGATCTCTTTCACATCAGTAATTTATTTGATTCATCTTTGTTTTTAGTAAACTATTGTATTTAGTTTGTATTTAGTAAAAAACTTTGTATTTAGTAAACTATGATTTACTAATCATAGAGATTCTTTGAGCTCTTATCTTAAAATTGAGAAGATTGAGGTCCCTGAGTTAATTGATCAGACTTTCTTCATTCGAGTATTTTGACAACTACATGTTAAGTTGGTTGAATGTAACCAGGGAAGTAGTTGTTTATTTACATCTGTATGGTGTCCACTTCAGTTTCATACATTTATCACCGCCGTCAACAGAAAGACTGGCCCTTCTCAAAGGACAATCATGGGTGCAGTCCAGGAGCCTTTGAGGTAAAAATAATCTGAATTCAGAAGTGCAACTTGAAACACTGAGAGGGGGTTTGGAGAGAAAAAATCAAATTTTTAAATAGAGGCATCTCATTATGATAAGCTCCATGTCTTTTTAAAAAACGTTTTATTTTTATAGTAGGCATTACCTTCGTGTGATTCAAAAGGTACAAATGGGTAAACAGTGGGAAGGATGCCCTCTCATCCTCTTTCTTGGTTACCCGCCTCCCTTGTCCACTGGCAACCAGTGTTATCAGTTAATTGAGAATCCTCCCGGAGACACTCTGTGCATACATTGATACAAGCGAACGTGAATATTCAGCCTGCTTGTTTTGTCTCCTAATCATTTCTCTGATTCCCTTCTCTCCATTCCCACTGCTCTTGTTTTGCTCCTGAGGTGCTTTGGACTGTTGCCTGCACTTCACTTTCGCCTACATTTCAGCCTTGTACACATCGCTTTTCATTCTACTAAAGGATCCCAGTCTGTACAGAAAGGAGTCCAGCATGACTCAGCCTGGTCTTGTGGCCCCTGAGGAATTCATCTCTTGTCCCCTGCCCCGCCTGTCATGCATTTGGCACACAGTTTTTCTTAACTTATCTCCCCATCCCCAATCAGGGATACTTAAAAAAAAATATCTGATGAAAGCTTGTGGTCTCACCAGACACTGAACACACTGCTTTGCCTCTGTGTCCTTGTTTACAGACCCCGAGTTCAGAATCTCTATTTTGGTAACACAGAACTGTCTGTCACTTCCTGCGCATACATTGCATATGATTTTTCTTCTCCAGGCCATTTCCTCTGCATGGAACCCTTGTCCTACTATTTTCATTAGCAGGCCACACTCAGTTCTGGTGTCATCTCTACGGACCATTCTTGGTACGGACCATTCTTGGTTGAGATTCCAGAAACTCATGGAGCCTTCTATATGTAGTGTAGCAAGTAGGCGTCCATACTGGGAACAGGCATTTCTCATCAATAGCACAACTGCCTTGCTAGTAGAAAAATAATTGTGATTTTGGATAACATGCTCTGATGGGTCCAAAAAAAAAAAATTGAAGGTTGAAGCTTTATTTAACTAGTCATCTCTCCTCTACTACTCATTGCCCAACGTTCAGTAAAATACATGTCCATATGATTTATTTTCTTTAGCATCCCTACCTTACTTTACTAATTTTCAAACTTTGTGTTAACACTCATTTAAAAAAAAACCTCCATATTTATTATGTCCCTGAGAGAGAGAGTGTGTGTGTGCATGTGTGTGCGTGTATGTGCGTGCATGTGTGTGTGTGCATGTGTGTGTGCGTGTGTGTGTGTATTACCTCTGCCTCTGTAGCTGGTACATAAAGGAGTGAAACTCTCCATGTATGGGGCTACCCTTAAAAAATTGAAAGTGTTAACCATCAGTCCTGATAGATGACATGAACCATCTAGAGACAGTAGCTCATCCTAAGAAGTGACTCCTAAGTATGCAAATGTGGTATTTTTCTTTCCAAGCCAGGTAATCAGAGAGCGTCCTAGGTGCTCAATTTTGTTGCAGAGTGCCTGGCATGAGGTAAATTGTTAACTGATTAACAGAGGGTTTAGTGGGTAAGAATTTAATAGCTTTGGTTCCCCACTGTTCCGGTAGAATCCTCTGACTAGTGGATGATTCTGTTCACCAACCACGCTAGCCATGTAGAAGATAGGAAAAATTTGTGAGACTGCTCTGTAGGTGTGAGATCCCTGAAGAGCTTTCATTTTCCTTCTGTAATTCTGACCTCACTAAGCAAACATCCCTGGTGGCTCAGATGGTAAAGAATCTGCCTGCAGTGCAGGGGACCCCAGTTCGATCCCTAGGTCAGGAATGATCCCCTGGAGAAGAGAATGGCATCCCACTCCAGTATTCTTGCCTGGAGAATTCCATAGACAGAGAAGCCTGGCGGGTACAGTCCATGGGGTTGCAAAGAATCAGACATGACTGAGCAACTTACACACACTTATCAGCAAACATCAGGTTTACTGAGTTGTGTTCCCAGATATGTTGATACGAGAAATTGAGTGTCTCGAGACCCTTAATGACTGTGCCAGCCTTCGGATAAGTACAGCCCCTGCTGTGTGGAATAAAGCACAGTTTTAGGCTGTTAGTGTGTTGGGAGAGCCTGCTCAGTCCTTATGGCCCCAGGTGTTTACAGCTGAGCCTTCAGCCCTGGGTCCCGGTGATTCCCCTGAGGTACTTGTCTATCTATAGGCTCCCACTGACACAGCTAGTTAGCAACCCTCTGGTATCTTTTAAAATAGTTTCAATTGAACACACTTTACTAAGCATTCTAGGAAGGAATCATTTGAGTCCATTTGGGCTGCTATAACAAAATTCCATAGACTGGATGGCGTATAAGCAGCAGAAATTTATTACTCAGTTCTGGAGGCTGGAAGTTGGGAGATCAGAGTGCCAACATGATCAGGTTCTAGTGAGAGCCCTCTTGGAGTTGTAGACTCAGGGCCTTCTTGTTTGTGTCCTCACATGGTGGAAGGGGATCCCTCATGACCTAGTCACCTCCTCAGTGCCTTCCCTCATACCATCACCTAGAGCATTAGGTTTTCAGTGTATGAATTTGGGGGTGGGGATGGGGGACATAAACCAACTACATAGTGGGAATAGAAAGCTCACAAAACAGGAACTACAAATGGCCAAAACATGAAAAAATATTCACCTTCATTGCATCAAAGAAATGCAGATTGTAATTAGATTGTAGAAGTCCGTAACAATGATGAGGTTGGGTCATTTCCCTTTCCACAGGTAAGAGGTTAGATGGGGGTATTATGCCTTTGATGGAGAGCAGTTCAGCTCATAGGCTCCCTTGGCCCCTGTGATTCTGTTCTGTTGCTGTTACTCGCTAAGTCGTGTCCGACTCTGCGACCCTATGGACCTTAGCCCACCAGGCTCCTCTGTTCATGGGATTTTCCAGGCAAGAATACTGGAATGGATTGCCATGATTCTGTTCTGAGTACATCCTTAAAAAAATCAGAGATGAAGCTTAGTTTCAATGATAAGCACATTGTCTCTGGGAGGCAAGTGGTATGGTAGATGGGTTAAGAGTAAGGATGCTGGAGCCAGTTTCCTGGCTTAAAGTTCTTTTTCACCGTTTATCAGGTAGGTGAACTTAGGCAAGTTAATTTCTCTTTGATTTTCTCATCTGTGAAATGAAGATAATAATAGCATCCACCTCTCACATTGTATTGAGAATTAGCTAATAAGTTAATATATATAAAGTACTTGAAATTCTGTCACAGAATAAGCAACTATATAAGTATTAGTTCATTAGCAAGGTTGATATTGTAAAAATTGGAGTTTTTTTAAGAGACAGTATACCAAACTGTCAGAGAAGGCAGTGGCACCCCATTCCAGTACTCTTGCCTGGAGAATCCCAGGGATGGGGGAGCCTGGTGGGCTGCCGTCTGTGGGGTCGCACAGAGTCCGACACGACTGAAGTGACTTAGCATAGCATACCAAACTGTATATACAAAAAGACCCTAATTTGCTTCATAAATGCAGTTGCATAGCAGAAAAGACGGAAGTGACAAAACATTCAGACTTTTGTCCCCAGTAATGGTATATAGCATTTCCATTTACACATTTTATTTGTGAAATATTTCACATTTATTTATCATAAGTATTATAATGATATTGCTAGAAATAATTGAAATTAATATATCATAGGACTTATATTCTTGAGTTTTCTTTATAAAATGCATATTCATTTTGACGTATTTTACTTTCTCTTCCTCTCTTCAAAGCTGCTAATATTTCACTTCCTCCACATGTTCACCCACATGCCATCTGCTTGATATTTTCTTGCATTTAGCTTGCTTGCTTGTTTTATGTATAGATCAGCCTCAAGGCTAGTTCTTCAAGAATAAGTAGACCTAGTGAAATGATTTATGAGATATTCATGGTGGTGGCTTTCTCATGGAAACTTAAGCCAGAGAATGCTTAGGCAGTGATGGCATTGTATCCTGGCATTATATCATCTCCACATTTTGGGCACCCAGCCTTATCTCCCTAGCCCCACCTGCATACATTCAGCAAGTTAGTAGGATCAGAAGGCTTCTCAGTAACCCTGACAACCATGTAATTCTTGCCTTCAGGCTTTTGACTGCCAGCTGTATCTGAATTTCCTCATACATTTCTTTCTTGAAAGCCAGTATTCTGTACCAGGTTGATACTTAATTCCATCAACACTTTCTAGGACATCTACTCTACCCCTAATTTCATTTTCTTTCTGCGCTTAATGATTTGTACTACAAATTAAATACAGATTTGCTTTATAGCTTATAGCTCACCCCAGTGACTTAGCAGTAAAGAACCTGCTTGCAATGCAGGAGACCTAGGTTTGATTCCTGGCTCTGGAAGATCCCCTGGAGAAGAGAATTGCTTCCCACTCCAGTATTCTTCGGAAAAGGCGATGGCACCCCACTCCAGTACTCTTGCCTGGAAAATCCCATGGACGGAGGAGCCTGGTAGGCTGCAGTCCATGGGGTCGCTAGAAGTCGGGCATGACTGAGCGACTTCACTTTCACTTTTCACTTTCAGGCATTGGAGAAGGAAATGGCAACCCACTCCAGTGTTCTTGCCTGGAGAATCCCAGGGACGGGGGAGTCTGGTGGGCTGCTGTCTATGGGGTCACACAGAGTCGGACACGACTGAAGTGACTTAGCAGCAGCAGCAGTCAGTATTCTTGCCTGGAGAATTCCATAGACAGAGGAGCCTGGTAGGCTACAGCCCATGGGGTCGCAAAGAGTCAGACATGACTGAGCGGTTAATACTTCCACATTTATCAGCTTACCGTAGAACTAAGCTATAAAGCAAAGTGAAAGTGCTAGAGGAACTTGGTGGGCTACTTTCCATGGGATCACAAAGAGTTGAACACGACTGAGCAACTAACACTTTCAGATTCTTTACTGTCTGAACCACAAGGAAAGCCCTGAGGGCTACAAGGAAACCCCTAAGCTGATAAGGGGTTGTGTTTTATAATACTCCATGCCCTTCAGGTTTCTAGCAAAATGTTGTCCACATGCACACAGATGGAACACAAGAAAACTGGTTTTTGTTGTGTTGATAACATTCTTAGACAATGACTTAATGAGTTTTCTGTTCCATCTTCATTTTGCCCATCTTTCTAGTTCTTGCTCATGTGTGTAAAATACCACACACTCCCTACCTTTTGAGAGCTTACGGTCTGACTGAAAATGTGGGCAAGAGGTGCCATTCATTAGAAAATGGTACAGGATAGCATAAGTGTGTGTAAGAAAGCTAGCAGCATGAGTTTGTTAGACTAAAATCGCTGAAGTACGGTAAGAGCGCCATAATACATGGTGATGCTACATTCTCCGAAGATTTCAAAGCTCCTTTTTTGTTAAGGATTTTCCTTGATAATTAGGTGAGTTCTTAGTCCACTACTCAATAAAGTGTACTTGAATTACCTCCTGGGTACAAATGTTAACTGTGTGAGCTTTCTCCTCTAATATTCAAAATAATATTTACCAATGCTCTCAACTGCATGTGCAGATTTCCTTTAAAGTATAAGAGAAAGTAGCAGAATAGGCATGATGGGGAAGTCATATTTTTGATGCAGTATCCTTTTGGAATAGTTATAGTATGTAAGATTTAAGACAAGTGAATTGGTTTCCTAGGGTTGCTCTGCTGCTGCTGCTGCTAAGTCACTTCAGTCATGTCCAACTCTGCTTGACCCCATAGATGGCAGCCCACCAGGCTCCCCCGTCCCTGGGATTCTCCAGGCAAGAACACTGGAGTGGGTCGCCGTTTCCTTCTCCAATGCCTGAAAGTGAAAAGAGAAAGTGAAGTTGCTCAGTCGTGTCCGACTCTTAGTGACCCATGGACTACAGCCTACTAGGCTCCTCCGTCCATGGGATTTTCCAGGCAAGAGTACTGGAGTGGGTTGCCATTACCTTCTCCAGGGCTGCTCTAACAAGTACCAAAAACTGGGTAGCCTAAAACAACAGGAATTCATTGTTTCACAATTCTGGAAGGTAGAACTCTAAAATCAGGGTGTTGTCAGGGCTGCGATCTCTCTGAAACCTGTAAAGGGATCCTTTCTTGCTGCTTCTGGCTTCTGGTGATTCGCTGGCTGCCTTTAGCATTCCTTGGCTTATCGCTGCCTAACTCTAACCTCTGCTCTGTTTTCATGTGGTGGTCTCCTTGTGTGTCTTGATCTTCATATGGCTATCTTCTTATACAGATGCCAGTCATTAGAGGCCCGGAGTACTCCGATAAGATCTCATCTCAACTGAAAGTATCTGCAATGACCTCTTTCCAAATAAGGTCATATCCTGGAATACAGTGGATACAACTTCACTGTATTTGGGGGGATTGTGGGGTGTGCAGTGATGCAGTTCAACCCCTAATGATAAATAATATCAAATTCCATGGACAGAGGAGCCTGAGGCGGGGGGAAGGCTGTAGTCCCTGGGGTCACAAAGAGTCAGACATGATACACTCACTTTTGGACTTCCCTGGTAGCTCAGGTGGTAAAGAATCTGCCTGCAGTGTGGGAGACCCTGGTTCGATCCCTGAGTTGGGAAGATCCCCTGGAGAAGAAAATGGCTACCCACTCCAGTGTTCTTGCCTGGAGAATCCCATGGACAGAGGAGCCTGGGGGGCTACAGTCCATGGGGTTGCAAAGAGTTGGACGTGACTGAGCGACTAACACACACAGATAGATGGATGTACCAAGACGTACATAAGTCTCGCTTGGTGTTAAGTGATGTCTTCTTATAGTTAAACTTGCATAGCCATGCACATGGGTTATGGGATAAATGAGAAATGGAAGGAAGGGATGCTTTCTTGGCTGTTTTTGTTAATTGACTGCTTTTGTCTCGGCTTTGGTATTCCTGACCTTGGTAGAATTATGCGTATGGATAGTAATACGTACTATGTGGCTTTGATCTTCTTGGTAAAAATCCACAAAGTAATTTGTGGATCAGGATACTTCTAAAGGTGTGTTGATTTTGTTTTTGTTGTGATACTATACTGCATGTGAAAGTGTTAGTCACTCAGTTGTGTCCTACTCTTTGTGACCCCACGGACTGTAGCCCATTAGGCTCCTCTGTCCGTGGGATTCTCCAGGCAAGAATACTGGAGTGGGTAGCCATTCCCTTCTCCAGGGGATCCTCCTGACCCAGGGACTGAACCCAGGTCTCCTGCATTGCACGCAGATTGTTTACCACCTGAGCCACCAAGGAAGCCGGATAACTACTACCTAACACCATCCAACGGAGAAGGCAATGGCACCCCACTCCAGTACTCTTGCCTGGAAAATCCCATGGACAGAGGAGCCTGGTAGGCTGCAGTCCATGGGGTCGCTAAGGATCGGACACGACTCAGCGACTTCACTTTCACTTTTCACTTTCATGCATTGGAGAAGGAAATGGCAACCCACTCCAGTGTTCCTCCCTGGAGAGTCCCAGGGACGGGGAAGCCTGGTGAGCTGCAGTCTATGGGGTCGCACAGAGTTGGACATGACTGAAGTGACTTAGCAGCAGCAACACCATCCAAAGCTTAGTGTCTTAGAACCACAAATGTTTATTTCACTTTAGTGAGTCCACAGGTTGGCAACCGTTGACTGGGTCCAGAAGGGCTGGGCTGGGCTCCAAAGCTGAGGCAGGAATTCAGGTCTGTTCCATAGGTCTTCATCCTGGGACCCGTGTGGAAGAAGGAAAAGCCACTACCCGGGACGTACTTTTCTGATAGAGAGCAGAAACTTGCAGGCCTCTTAGAGCCTTATGTTGAAATGGGTACACTGTTTGTCCTCAGTCTGTTGATTAAGCCAAGCCACATGGCCAACTGGCTTAGAGCAGCATGCTCTGTATGCTAGTGCAGAGCACCACTCAGTGGCATCGTGGAGGGTGAGCGTCTGTAATTCTGTTACAAGGAAGGAATACATACTCGAGGACAACAATCCAGTCTGGCCAAATGGCCGAAGAGCCCTTTTTCTTTGGAATTCTTCAAGAATTTTTATATCAAACAACTGAATAAACCTTTAAAGGAAAGCATACTTAAACTATAGACTTGGTTTCTTAACCAGATCTCTTGGAAAATTAGTATTGACTACTATATTCCCTGGTGGCTCAGAGGTTAAAGGGTCTGCCTGCACTGTGGGAGACCTGGGTTCAATCCCCAGGTCGGGAAGATACCCTGGAGAAGGAAAGGGCAACCCACTCCAGTATTCTTGCCTGGAGAATCCCATGGACGGAGGAGCCTGGTAGGCTACAGTCCATGGGGTCACAAAGAGTTGGACACGACTGAGCGGCTTCACTTCATTATATGCATAAATCTTTTCTTGAAGAAGAGGTCACAGTACCTCCCAATGGTGGTCTGACTTTGGGTTGGGCAGATTTCCTGCCCTGAAGACACTTTTCATCCTGCCTTCTTCCTGAAGGGACGTTTGTGTTTTTACCACATTTTGTACTATGCTAACCAAAGCAGTACAGGCTTCTCTCCATCTTTGTCCCATGTATCTGAGAGGAAGGTGGAATTTTGGTCTTCTTGAGCATGCTCTGAGAGAGCACTTTTTCATTAAGGATGCAGCTCTTTCTGGATTACACACATGACTGTCCATTGTGTAGCACTGTTGAACTACCACCATGAATGTTATTTTGGTCATGTCTCACTTTACACACCTCCCTGGGAACACTGGCCCCTGTGACCTGGCCCTTTTCTTTTGGTTGCTACTTCTCTGTGTGAAACAAATTTTATTTGGCACAGCTTTTTAATCATACCCCTTTTTTTCTGATTATTTTATTTATGTCAGTTTTATTTCCTTGTTAAAAATGTTAAAGTTTTCTTAGTGTATTGAGTCCTCTTTATATGCATAGGTTTCAGATATATAGTCCAGTGGTAGGCATAAAACAGGTTCTTTATAAATGCTTACTCATTGAAGAGATGGCTTGTCAGTATGTGACAAGGTACAATTTTGGAGTAAGTGTAAATTGTTTATTGCGACTTGTACATTTATGTTGTATGTTTCAGTTCAGTTCCGTCGCTCAGTCATGTCCAACTCTTTGTGACCCCATGAATCACAGCACGCCAGGCCTCCCTGTCCATCACCAACTCCCAGAGTTCACTCAGACTCAGGTCCATCGAGTCAGTGATGTCATCCAGCCATCTCATCCTCTGTCGTCCCCTTCTCCTCCTGCCCCCAATCCCTCCCAGCGTCAGAGTCTTTGCTTACTTGTATGTAAATATACTGAAAGCATATTAAAAAGTGATAAATCAATTATTTTTTATTTGGCATTTTCACATGTATGAGTGCATGCCAGTGTATTTTGAAGATGGTATTCTATTGCCAATACCGTCCACATGAAAACAAAGAGGCATGTGGCTTTCCTTAGTGGAATGGCAATTAACCTGGTAAAGTGAGCATTATGTCTCTTGATTGTCTCAAAAGACACTCAGATTTAATTCTTGAAAACTAGTGCTTACAGCCTATATGTTCTTTGTAAAGGCATTCCATTTATTACATCTTCCATCTGTCAAATTTTATTGGTTTTGTTTGCATCAGTTAATCCTGATTCAGATTCATCTAACACATAGCTCCCACCTGATAATATTAATAATAATAATAATAAGAAGAAATAGAAGTAGTAACCACTGCCCATGCTTATTCCTGTCCTAAAATTCAAGGAGTTGGGGCATGATGCAAGACCAGGACCCCTGCAGTAGTGATGGCGTTTGCTGTGAGCAAACGTAGTGATGCAGTGAATGATATTGGTGCTTACTCTTTGGGGAATAGGCAGGCCTACTCTTTGGGGAGTAGGCTTGAATTCTATACTAGTAGATAGAGACTCCAGAAGACTCTGGAATTTTTTTTTTTTCTTTTCTTTTTAAAAATTCCTTTTGGGCCAGGGCTAGAAAGATAACTACAAAAAAAAAAAAAAAAAAAAGCAAATAGGCCAGAGATCCTAGGATTTTAGTAGTGGGTCTGTCTAATATTAAAATGAATGCCAGAAGTAATTGAAGACAAATTTTTCTTCCTGTGTCATTTTTTAAAACATAATATTTATTTATTTATTTGGCTGTGTCAGGCCTTAGTTGGACATACAGAATCCTTTGTTGCAGAGCATGGACTCTCTAATCGTGGCACCCAGGCTGAGTTGACTCTCTAGTTGGGGCACGCAGGCTGAGTTGCTCTGCAGCGTGTGGGATCCCAGTTCTCTGACCAGGGGTGGAACCCACATCCTCTGCGTTGCAAGGCAGGTTCTTGACCACCAGGGAAGTCCCTCACCTATGTGTTTGTTGCTGCCGTTTGGAGCCTGCCACCTTGGGACTCACCTTAGAGATGATCTGAAGTGATCTTCCAGTGCTGGAGCAATAATAGGGGGCGTCCCTGGAAATCACCTCATGACATTGCAGGCATCAGATTTTTTTTTTTTTCAACTTTTGTGGGTTTTGGACACTCATATGCCTGGAGCAGACACCCAATAAATAGTGACTGATGGTGAGAAAGAGGAAGTTTTCTGGTTGAGACATGAAACCAGCAGAACAGACTCTGTTCTGTTTTCATTGTCTCCAATAACTTTTTACATGACTTTCTGTATATTTTGCCCATTTAATTTGTGTTTGTGTACAGATAGAAAACTGTTTAAGACTAAATAGTTATATCTTTTTAAGTATTAATGAGAAAATGCATGCAATATATTAAAGACCTCTGGTAGAAGTTTTATAAAATCATAACTTTTAGTTCTAAAAAGAATCATCAGTCTTAGTCCCTAGGGGAAGAAAAAAGGGACTTTTGTAACTTAAAATCCATAAGGAAATTTTTTTAAAAGATCAAAATTCCATTTTTAAATCCTGATGCTGTGTGCTTACTAATTTCAGTGGAGAAATAATTGGATTGGCAGGCAATTACTTTTCATAACAACAGAAACAAAGACTATGCCAACGGCTAAGGGATATATTTCCGGCGTAGTGAGTTATATCATTACTTCAGTCCTTAATATTTAAGAGGTGTTTCACTTAATTTAATGAAGTAAGGGAATGTGCATTCCAGTTAGCTTTTTAAAAGCAGTAAATGTTTATTAAGTGGGTGAACGTGTTTAGTGCAGTGCTGTATTAATGAATAGCAATGCCTAACTTGAATGTGGTTCAGAATCGATGTCCTAAAGGACGAAGGACAAGAACGCTGGTGTTCACCCTCTTCTTCTTTTTAATGGTGGGTAGAACCAACTGCCAGGAAGAACCAGGCAACTGATGTGAAAATTCTGTGTAGTGTTACAGCCTCGAGTTAGAGATCCATTATGAATGGTTCTGAGTTTAGTGTCAGACAAAGCTGATCATTCTGGCTCCAACTCTTATGGCTATTTGACCTTGAATAAACATTTTAACCTTTCTGAACTTCAGATTCTTTATCTAAAAAGGATTGAGAAAATGAACTCTCGTAGAGTCATTAAGATTAAACTGTGTGTATGATAGCATTGAACAAAAAAATCTGGTGCATATGGTTAATGTTTGGTAAATGTTTTGACTGTTGCTGCCTGCTCTCATCTCTACATTCTCCTAGGCTGCCTGGCTTGAGTTAATTCATGATCTAACATGTCTGTTTAGGGGCAAATTTGAATCTAACTCTGCAGGCGCTGATGAAGATAGGTGTAATTTTCATGAACACAGGAACATTTGGGCTTGTTGAAATCTCAGTTGGAGGGAATTTTCTGTTCCATGGGATGCTAGACTCGATAAACACCTCTTGGACATGTTTCATTTCTAGACCAACCCTTTCACAGATAAGGAAACTGGAAGCTAGAGAAATCGAGTAACTCGCTCAAGGCCCTATACCTTGGAAATGCTGGAGTCTGGATTCCAATGGGGTCTGTCCAGCTTCAAAGGTGCCTGCCTGATAAGTCGCTTTAGTCGTGTCTGACTCTTTGCTGACCTTATGGTCAGTAACCTGTCACACTCCTCTTTCATGAGATTTTCTAAGCAAGAATGCTAGAGTGGGTTGCCATGCCCTCCTCCAGGGGATCTTCCTGACCTAGAGATCCAACCTGCATCACGTAGGTCTCCTGCATCAACAGAGGGTTCTCTACCACTCGTGCCACCTGGGAAGTCCCTTTAAAGGTGCTGTGCTGCCTTAACATGAGTCAGAGGGCTTAGTCAGGTAAAGCACAGAGAACCTTGAAGACAGAACTACTCAGGTGTGTGAAGTTTGTAAAATCTCGGCTTTGAAGGAATTTTTGACATGAAAAATTTTTGATAAAAACGTAATTAAAAATATTAGTCTATCCATGTGTTGGCTTCTGCCATACATCAGCATGAATCAGCCATAGACATACATATGCCCCCTCCCTCTATGAAATTATTTCTGATCTCATTTCACCTATAGCTAAACTTGTGGTGGTATAAGCATCTGAGCATTTGTTGTGTCTTCTAATGAACTTCTGCTTGAGAATTTACTTTATGATTATAAATTATTCACTTATGACTTACCTGTTATAAGTTACTTGTCTTTTGGCATTATATTGATTTTTGAAACCTGGGAATATAGATATTGAACTACCTGTGATCAGTTGCTTTCCTTTAAGGCATTACATCACCTTCATAAATTTGTGTTAAATGGGTTATATTGTTTATCAACTTCATCTCAGCATTATAAAAAGGGCATGTTATAAAATAATTATATACAATTGACCATTGGAAACTGTGAGAGTAGGGGTGGTGACCCTCCAGGTAGTTTAAAAAAAATGTGTGTAACTTTCAGTGGGCCCTTTGTACATGCCATTCTTTCGTATTTTCAGATCATGTGATACTATAGTATATTTACTGAAAAAATCTGAATGTAGGTGGACTCACGAAGTTCAAACCCCTGTTGTTCAAAGGTCAGCTGTTTTTATTAGGTGAGGGGTGTTGAAGTTTGGTAGAATTGAAATGTACCAGTCCACAGCCACCCCCTAAAGTGGTCCAGCTTGTGCTGTCATCTCTGGAGATTAGGAAGCTGCTCTCTCTGGAGGCAGCTCTTTGCATCAAGCCCTTATGTTGAGCCAAGACATCTCTCTCTCAATACCCAGTGCCTGGTTCTAGGTAGACCCTTGAGGGTCTGTTGGTACAAGCCTAAATCCTCTACTAGATAAGATCCTTGAGATATTTGAAAGTAACTGTCCTTTCCTCTAGGGCTTCCCAGGTGGCTCAGTGGTAAAGAACCCACCTGCCAATGCAGGAGATGCAGGAGACTCTGGTTCAATCTCTGGGTCAGGAAGATCCCCTGAAGAGGAAATGGCAACCTGCTCCAATATTCTTGCCTGGAAAATTCCTTTCCTGACAACTTCTCTTTCATATCCTTTCCTCTCAACTCTTTCCATGCTAAACCCGACCAGCTCCTTTGACTAATATTCTTAAAATTTGGTGGCTCAGATGGTCAAGAATCTGCCTGCAATGAGGGAGACCTGGGTTCTATCCCTGGGTTGGGAAAATCCCCTGGAGAAGGGCATGGCAACCCACTCCAGTATTCTTGCCTAGAGAATCCCCATGGACAGAGGAGCCTGGTGGGCTACAGTCCATGGGGTCACAAAGAGTCAGACATAACTGAGCAAGTAAGCCCACAGCACAGCTTAAAGTTTAGTTTTAGGTTATTTAATCATTCTATTTGTTCCAGTTTCCTTCTATTTCTCCTGTATGAGGGGATCCAGAGCTAAATGCAATAGTCATGATATATTATAACCCTCAAAAAGGGTAGGACAGACCATCATAGTCTTTTTCATTCTGGGTTGACTGCATTGGTTTTTTATTTCTATTTTTTGGCCTAGGTGGGTGGGGGGAGGTGTTGTGAAGCACTGGAACCACACCACTGGGTATGTGAATCTTACTGTCACCCCAAACATGATATATGCCTGTCCTATTCATTTGTGCTAATGCTAGGTTCTACCTCTCCCAGATGTAGAACCCTGAGTTGATCTACAGACAGCTGACATCTGTCTGAATTGAAATGCTGTTATCCAAGATGTTATTTATCTCTTCAAAAGTCTATTAAGCACATATTTTCATTCACATCATTAGTAAATGTATTAATGAGGACAAGGCTTAAGAAAGAACACTGCATTAAGCTGTTAACATTCTCCCTTTAGGTTGAAGTTGGAAGTCTGCTCCCAGCTCCAGATAGAGGCCAGTCGGGTGGTGAGCACATACCGCTTGGTATAGTGACTCAGTGCTTTCTGTAATCAGTCCAATCCTGGGGGCATTCATTCACGTCTAGGCCACATCATCCATCTTATTCATAAGCAGATCAAGAGAAACTTACCAAGTGCCTTACAAGTACAGTTACACTATGTTTGCCTCATTTCCTTGTTGCACTAGAATAGTAACTGTGTACAAGAGGGAACTTAGGTCGGTACAGTTTGGCTATGCCCCGTCCTTGAACTTCCTTCTCTCTACCAGCCCTACATGCCCACCGTACCAGACCACCAGGCCTCCTTGAGTACCACGCATTCCCTGCCAATGGCTTGTACATCCTCATTCGGCCTAATGAGACCAACCGCTTCTGCATTCATCATCAAACTCTCTGTTCCTCCCTCACAGTCTGGCTCTGGCATCATCTATGGCATTTCCCAGACTCCCCTTCCCTCCCTGGCAGAGTAGTTGCTTCCCCTCTGTGCTGCGTGGTTCCTTGTACCACCAATATCAGACTGCTTGCCATTTGCCTTACCACCTGATGGATGTCAGTTGCCTGTTTCACTTGAGCTGGCTGGCCTGTGAATGCTGTCCTCTTTGTGTCTCCCTGGGAGATGCTTCAGAAAGGGATCTGCTTGCTTGTTGTTGTTGTTCTGCTGAACGGTTGATTTTCTGTGAACATCGTGGATCTCAGGGTTCACTGCCTCCTCTTGTAAGTCCTTCCCAAGCTGCCTTTAATTATCACGTCTAAAGTTTTGCTGGGGATTCGAATGATGTTTTGTTGAATACTTTTTTGATAACTTTTGTTGAAAATTAAAATCTATTTGCATCTTGTTAAGCTTTTGGCCTTTGCCACATATTTAGCAATTCCTGACCCTGCTAGTGATGCTTTAGAAATCTTATTTGCACATTCTCCTCCTAGAGGGAACTTAAAAAGTGACTGTCAAGCCCAGAGGTGGATCTTTCTTTAGAGTATCAAGGAGATTTGATGAAATCTCTGTACTTATTTTGGGTAAGAGAGCACTGATAACCACACTTGTTTAATTCTTTTCACGTCTAATTTCAGTTCCCTTGACAAAAAACAATGGAATAGGAGTTGATGAGGTCTCCATTTTGCCATCCATTGGCTTTGTCCCATTCAAGTGGCAGACCTCTAGCCTGTCCTTGATCATCACCTTGATTCAAGTATAACTCTGTAGTTCTTTGTTGCTATTAAGTTCTGTTTTATTTCTATGATACACATTTGTTTATCTGGGAACATCATCCCCTAGATGTTTCCCTTCCATGTTTGCAGCATGCTTTTGTTCTATTTCTATGTATTTCTTCCCAGATTTCTTTTTAGAGTATTCAAGTTTCTGACCTTTGTTTAACACCTATATTTCTGAATACCCTTTCTGTGTTTAGATGACAGTAGAGCTTTGAGAAAGATTGAATTCCTGTCATATTTCAGCATAAGTATAAGTATTTTCTAGGAGGAAATGTTTGTAGAAAGGTACATTTTGGCCTGTTCCTTATGTGGCCAAGGCTTACAGGGTGGTGTTGTCATTATTTCATTTGTATAATAGGAAACATGTTGTTGGGAAAACAGCTGATGGACATTATGTGTGCTCTGGTGTTTTCCTAGTCTCCACTGGTCATACCTGAATGAGCAAGGAGCTGCAGTGTGTTCGATGGGAAGCCAGAAAGCCACGCTGGGCTGTGTGGGACCACACTGGTTCGATGGAGTTAGGGAGTCTGATAGCTCTGTCCTTAAGTTCCTTCTAAGTGGCATCACATTAGAGGGGAGCATCAAACATTTGTTGGTGATACAGAAAATACTTTGTCTTTAACACAGCTCTTACGAGGTAAGGGTTTTGTATATGCCATTTTAAAAAAATAATGAACTAAATTTAAGTTGACTATACTGATTTAAGATCACAAAAAGAAATATTTAGGTGGAAGATACATCTTGTACTCCCTCATAGCATTCTTCTTGGTCTGTAATGCACCCTGAATGCAGGAGACTCTTGTAATTCAGTGTTTGGATGAGTCTAGGGTTTATTGATGTGAGGAGAAAGTCAACATTAAATGGAAGAGGGGCTTTTAAGAAGCCCATTATAGCCACTTATAATGGAGAATGTAGTTCCCATTAAAGATTGATTTAAGGAGCTCTGGTTCTTCAGTGAAGCATGAAGGCTGCCGGGTGGTGCTCTGTGCAAATCATTTTTATAGCATCCTTTGCTGATCTCTTCCTGGTTAATCTGTTGGTGTGTCCAGACCTGAAAGGGCTGCATCCATCTGGTTTAAGAAATATATCAGTTCCCAGAAATTTAAAAGAAACCAAAGATTTGGATATTTTTTTTTATCTGTTGAATAGAAAATGGAAAAAGAACTCCACTAGTTCTAAACAGACACAGCAGCACCAGATGTCAGTTCTTGGATCATTTAATCTTTTTTTTTTTTTCCTTGTGTTTATTTTTGTCAATATTTTTCCACTAGAACCAAATATTAGTTTCTGGCTCAGCTTGCAATATAAAAATTTTCCAATTAGGTGGTTATGACTTCATCTTTATTCATGAGGGGAAATCTAATAAATAGAGATCATCACATATGATGGCATGCAGAAGCGAAACTTTAAAATAAACCACCTGACCCAGGGCAGGGCAGAGAGCCAGGGTTCTAATTCTTTCTGGAGTATCCCCATTTCCAAATAATAATTACATATATATATATGTATTGTTTGGCATATATATGCCAAACCAAGCAGGGATTGAACCCATGCCCCCTGCAGTGGAGGCACAGAATCTTAACCACTGGACCGCCAGGGAAGTCCCCAAATAACTGTTACTTTGGGAGGAATCCTTGGATTGATATCTGTCTACCATGTCATTAATCTTATCCCCAGGACTGGATTAATTCCTTGCTTAGCTTTTATGTGGTTTTTCTGCCTAGTTCTGTGTTCAGTATTTAGGGAAGTGTAAGCAGAGTATCAACCCACTCCAGTGTTCTTGCCTGGAGAATCCCAGGGACGGGGGAGCCTGGTGGGCTGCCGTCTATGGCGTCACACAGAGTCGGACACGACTGAAGTGACTTAGCAGCAGCAGCAGCAGCAAGCAGAGTATGAAACATGATGGT
This sequence comes from Bos javanicus, assembly GCF_032452875.1. Lineage (NCBI taxonomy): Eukaryota > Metazoa > Chordata > Mammalia > Artiodactyla > Bovidae > Bos > Bos javanicus. The sequence goes on along the minus strand of NC_083876.1, from coordinate 25,543,520 downwards.
TTTCGACTAAAGGGAACCTAGGTTGTTTGGGGCTGAGGAGGCTAAGTGAAGTGGCATTGTCACGTGGTGTAGAATGAAGTGCCTCGCAGTAAGTGATAAGTGACACGTGAAGTACACTTATAAGGCAGAGAGAGAAGGGCACACAAGTGGTCAGGGAAGCACGGCTGAATCTCATGTTGGATCCGGTCAGAGGAAGACGAAGTGTAGCAAGACTACCTCAAGGTTGGAGAACAGTAAGGATGAAGGTACAGAGCTGGTAAGGAGCCCCGAGGGCTCAGGCCACTTGTGAAATGGAGGTGATGAGAGTTGGTCACTTGGCTACTGTCTTTTTCCTCTTTGTTTTCCTCCTCAAATTTTCTAATGAGTACTGTCCTAGTTCGTGAAGGCATGGCTTCCACCCCCACCACTCCACTTTGTTGTTGCTCAGTCTCTTCAGTCGTGTCTGACTCTGTGACCCCATGGACTGCAGCGTGCCAGGCTTCCCTGTCCATCACCATCTCCTGGAGTTTGCTCAAACTCAGGTCCATCGAGTTGGTGATGCCATCCAACCATCTCATTCTCTGTCGCCGTCTTCCTCCTGTCATCAATCTCTCCCAGCATCAGGGTCTTTTCCATTGAGGCCGTCCTGTTGGGGGTCTCACTGACCTGCTGCCCCTCCGCTGTGTCAGGTACGTTGGTCTTAACCTGAAGGAGCGTATGCCAAGGCATTAGATGCTGCTGATTCCAGACCACTTTTCCTAACTCATGTCCAAAGCTTTCTGGCCTCACAGGTTATCAAAAGGCATGGAAGGTACACCAAACTGGATCTAAATCTCTGCTCCACCAAGGCTGGGAGGGTTGAACTAGGGAAATTAGCATCTCTCAGCCTCAGTTTAATGGAAATAAGGATGCCTAACTCATAATGTGGTGTAGGGATGAAAAGAGAGAACATGTGGAAAAGGTTGAAGTGGTGACTTATGGAAAGGAAACGTGGTTTTCTTTCCCTGCCCTGGCCACTCTGCCCTTTCATGTCCAGACTTCATGCTCGGCCGTTCTCTCGTTCTGAAATCCTTTAGCTTTTCCCTTTTTACCTGTTGAAATCCTCTGCCTCCTGAAAGGGGTACTTTGTTACCTCAGAGTTGAACTTTGTGTCTTCTGGATTCTTGGTGTTCTTTTGGACAGCTCTAAGTTACTAACTATCCATTCTAGTCACGGGCACACATTTATTTCTTACTGGTTGGCAAATCCCTTGAGGGCAGCCCTGCGTCAGGGATTCAGAGATAAAGTAGTCAGAGTGGAGCCCGTGTCCTTCACTGTTGCCATACGGGGCCTTGTGCATAGTTGTCGTATGTGCAGGGTGTTATCATCATGTTGTTTTTTCTTTTCCTCAAGTGCAACCATATGCTGTTAATTTCTCAATCTTTTTTCTCTAGCCCTCTCTGCACTCCTGTGCTTTATGAAATCTAACATCTGGTGAATGTCTCCAGCTAACAGTCCCGTGGGTACTCAAAGGCAGTGTGCCCGAAACTGATCTTTCATCTGTTTCTGCTTCTGCGCCCCGCCAAGTGCCTGCCCTTTTCCTGTAGATCGTATCTTATCTGTGGTATCACAGTCTATCCAGCCCCTGAGGCAGAAACTTGGAAGGCGTTCATCATTCCTTCCTGTCCCATGTTGTCTTCATGGAGTGCGTCACCAAATTTGGACTCATTTGCCTCCTTAATATGTCTTGAACTCATGCCTCCTCTTTCTGTGTAAGTACTGTTGGCCTAAGTGTGGGCCCTCTCTCAACTAGTTAGACTGTGATATCTTCTTTAAAAAAATCATGTATTATTATCATCTTTAGAATTTATTTATGGCTGTGCTGGGTCTTCATTGCTGTGTGTGGGCTTTCTCTAGTTGAAGCAAACAGGGGCTACTCTTCATGGCTGCGTGCGGGCTTCTTACTGAGGTGGCTACTCTTGTTGCAAAGCATAGGTTCTAGGGTGCTCAGGCTTCAACAGTCGTGACGCACGGGCTTAGTTGCCCTATAGCAAGTGGAATCTTCCCAGACCAGGGATCAATCCTGTGTCCCCTGCCTTGGCAGGCAGATTCTTAACCACTGGACTGCTAGGGAAGTCCACTGTGATATCTTCGAGCAGAGTCTGTTCACCCTCTTGTCAGCCCTCTGAAGTCCATCCTCTGTAACCTGTGGGTATTACACGCCCTCCCTCCCTGTGGCGATGTCTGTCAGGAGGGCGGCTGTGGGGTCAGCCTGAGCCCTTCGTGACATGGTGCTGGCAGAGGTGCCGGGAAGGGGAGGCAGCACAGGGTGGGCAGCGAGGATAAAGTTCCAACTCTTCGCATGACACGAAAGGTTTTCACGACCCTAATCCTGTCCATGTCTTCATCCTCAGCTCCCACCACTCTCCTGCTTCACATTTGATCCTGGAGCAGCAGAGAGAGACTGTGTCTCCACATCCCTTTTGTTCAGCCAGACCTGCTTGCCGTGTCCTTTAACTAGGAACCCATGCTCATCTTTCAGATCTTGGTGTGTGTGGGGCCTGCTGTAGGGTGGAAGGCTCAGTGTTCTTCCTCTAGGCTCTGTGCTTTCTCCACAGCTGTGTGTATCCCACAGAGCTGAAATCCTAAGTGTCTCCCTTGCAAGACAGTGAACACCATTAGGGCAAGTCTCATGTCTTATGCGACTTCCCTGGTGGCTCAGACGGTAAAGAATCTGCCTGCAGTGCAGGAGACCTGGATTCGATTCCTGGGTCAAGAAGACTCCCCTGGAGAAGGAAATGGCAAACCACTCCAGTATTCTTGCCTGAAGAATCCCATGGATGGAGGAACCTGGTGGGCTACAGTCCATGGGGTCGCAAAGAATTGGACACGACTGAGTGAGTTTCACTCATTCATTTGACTCATTTATCATAGTACCTTCCCTGTAATAGGGATTGTGAAATAAATTATTTATGGAGTTGATATAAATTAGTAAATAATTTTGATTGATGAAATTTTTTTTTTTACTTTGAGACTCATTCGGGGTGAAAAGGCAAGATTTTAGGAAAGGCGAATGCTATGCAGAAAATTTAGATTAGTGTACCAGGCAGTAAGTAGACTTTAGGAATTTTTCATCAGGGGGATGGCATAATGAGAGTGGTATTTAAGGAAGACTGATCTGGAGACAACCTCTTATTATAGGTTTTAACCAGGTTACTCCTGGGAAGCAGAGGTGAGAGTTGCATGGGTGAGACAGTGAGGTAGAGGCAACCATATAAAACCTTTCTGACGGATAGCTTCCCGAGGCTTTGTGCTTTCATTTCCACATTCACTCGAGTGAGATGTATTGATACTTGCTGGCATGTTTCCAAAATAGAACACTGATGTTATTTTTACTTTTAAAGTAAGAACATTCTTGTAAAACACCCAAGTGATCCATTTTTTTTTCATCATTGTGGATGAGACATATTCATCATTAATGGCTTGAAAATAGTGATTATGAATTCAAAGATTTTTAAGAAAAATTAGCTTCTGCATAGCCAGCCTAAAATCTTCCCAAGTCAGCAATTTTTGCTTTAGCACACTTTGAAATAATTGTTAATTATGAGAAAAATACTTCAATTTATTTTTTCAGCTACTTTTCATTTTGTTTTAACACCTCCATTCTAATTATAGTGTCCTGCCCCCCACTTCCTGCAGGGGCACTTGTATTTCATATATGACTCATGTGACTGTACTCACTGGTTAAAGTTTAGCTTCCATTTGTTGGGGCCATGTAGCTCTATTTTGCTTCTTTCTTCATATTGGCCATTAATGAACTTCTTAATTTACAGTCACTCTGTTTTGTTTGTTTTTTTTTTAACCAGGGTTATGACTCATTGATTAAAAAGGAATTTTGCAAATACTTTGCACTTTTGATCGCATATTATGGATACCAAGGAAGAGAAGAAGGAACGGAAACAAAGTTATTTTGCTCGGTAAGCATTTGTTTGGCAAATTTATACCAGTATTGAAAAATGTTTGAGGGGACTTTGTCCTTAAGTATTAAGGACATTTGGCTTTTTTTTTTTTTTATGACTGTTTCTAAAGAGAGCACGTAACCAGGAACAATTAGATGGACTTTGTTTCATCTTTTTCTTATTTTTACTAGAGAAATAACATATGGTTCTTCTCTTTCTATCTTTGACAATTCTCTCAGGCCAGTGCTGCTCAGAGAGTCTAGCCGTCTGTATGCATCGCGTTGCAGACTGCTCAGAATCCTGTGTTTAGCAAGCTGCATTGAATTTTAAATCCTAAGTACTTAGTTCCTATTGCTCTTTAGCTTCATTGGTTGAGCTATAACTAAAAACCTATGTCATATTTAAAGTTTATTACCTTGTGAGGTGTTTATTACTAAAAAGTATGTTTGTAGGTAAATGGAATGGATGAAATTATATCATTGTAGTCCCTGTCATTTTTAAAGCTTGAACTCATCCAGCGTATACACATATGTTGGTATCTGAATGGAAACAATCTGCTGTATGATTGGTCACTATTGATAGATTGAGACATCTGTGTGGCAGCCAGTCACTGTTCATAATAACATGAAGGGTACACTAGAACGTTCATAAACCATTCTGATGGTTGGACTGTTTTTAAGCTCAGAGTGAGAACATGGCTTTAAAATGATGATTATAATCTCCTAAACTGAAATATTTCTTAACCAATTCAGCTTCATCACATCCCCAACTCCAGTGTGCTTGTTGAAGATGCATTTCCTGTTTTCCAAACAAATGTCTTGGAAACTGAAAGCCAAACTTTTTGTTGATATTTTTATGTCTGGATAGATTGTTAATGGGAAAATGGAGGGAATGAGCATTTACGGAACTACTCTGTGCCAAGTACTTTACTTACTGTTTTATGTAGCTTCACAATAGAAGTATGAAATAGGTTTTACCCCCATTTATTAATGAGGTAACTCAGAAAATAAGTATTTTGTCCATTTCATGTAGTGTTAGAGTCAGTATTCAAATATAGGTTTATATTCAAGGGACATATTTCAGTTAGTAATACTAAACCATGAATAAGAATTTTCGGAAAGCAAGAATTAACCTACCAATTTTAGTGAATTGTTTTCCACTGTTAGGACCCCAGAGAGTATCAGGGTTATTTAGGGAAGAAAGAACCATAGAAAGATAGGACACTTAGAATAAACACAACAATATAGTGATTTTTTAAATGTTTGAGATAATTTTAGATTCACATGTAGCTCTAAAAAATAATAGAATGATATCTTATACCCTTCATTCAGTTTCCTGCCGTACATGACTATTGTATGATAAATGTCACAACTAGGAAATTGACATTGATACAATCTTCTAACCTTATTCAGATATCACAAAGGTTTACAAGCATTCATTTGTGTATGGGTGCGTGTGCATGTTTTAGTCCTGTTCGGTTTTATTACATGTAGATTTGTGCGGCCACCATCACAATCAAGATACAGAACAGTTCCGTCAAGAAGATTTCGTGTGCTACCCTTTGGAAGCCATATTCACCTTCTTCCTTCTGCCCATCACTCCTGACAACCACTGCTGTTCTCCATCTCTATAATTTGTCATTTCAAAAATATTATCTGAATGGACTCATACAGTAGCTAACCTTCTGAGATTGTTTTCTTTTCACACAGTTCAATCCCCTTGATATCTTAGTCTATTTGTACTGCTGTAACAAAATACCACAGACTGAATGGCTTATAAACAGCAAAAATTGTTTCTCACAGTTCGGGAGGCTGGAAGTCCAAGATCAGGGAGCCATCATGTCTGTCTTCTCACTGTGATTTCCATGTGGTAAGAGGCAAGGAGCTTTCTCAGGCTTCTTGTATAAGGACACCAGTTCATGAGAGTTCTGCCGTCATGACCTGGTCACATCCAGAAGGCCTTTATCCCCTAATAAATACCATCACATTGGGCATTAGGTTTCAACATATGAATTTTGGGGATACACAAACATTCAGATCACAGCACTTGAGATCTGCCCAAGATGTTGCTTGTATTATGTAATAATTGTATTATGTAAAAGTTATGTAATAATTTTTCCTTTTTATTGCTGAGTAGTATTGGGGTTGTTTCTAGTTTGGAACTATTACAAATAAAGCTAGGATCATTTGTGTAAAAAAAATTCTTTTTGTGAGTATCAGTTTTAATGTATTTGAAATGAATGCTCAGTGGAGTGGCTGAGTCAAATGATAAGTACATTTAATTTTATAAGAAATTATCATACTCCTTTTTCAGAGTGGCTATACCATTTTCCATTCCTTCCTATCTGCAGTGTATAAATGATCCAGTTTCTTGGCATCCTCATCAGCATTTGGTATTCTCACTCTTTTTTTATTTGAACCATTCTGAGAGGTATGTAGTGATAGCTCATTGTGATTTTAATTTGTGTTTCTTTAATGACTAATGAGATACAATGTCTTTTCATGTGTTTTTTAGCCGTCTGTCCATCTTCTTCAGCACAATGTCTTTTCCTCTCTTTTGTCTATATTCTAACTGTATTGTTTTCTTATTGTTTAGTGCTGCGAGTTCTTTATACTTTCTAGATACTAGTCCTTTGATAAATAGTTTGCCAGTATTTTCTTTCAGTGTGTGGCTTTTCCTTTCAGCTTCTTAACAGAGCCTTTTGCAAAGCAGAAGTTGTCAATTTTAACTTTAATGATTCAATTTACTAGGTTTTCCTTTTATGGATTGTGCTTTTGGCATTAAGTCTAACAAGTCTTTGCTCAGTCCTGGGTCCTGAAGATTTTCTTTCATTTTTTTTCCAAACATTTTATAGTATTATGTTTCATACTTAAGTTGGCTATCCATCTTGAGTTAATTTTTATGTAAGATGTTACTTTAGGTCAAGATTCTTTTTTTCCTTTTGCCTAGGGATGCTGTAAATAGTGATTCCACAAGCTGTAGCGCCTTCTCAGGCTGCATGCAAACTGATATCAACAGTAAAGGTGGCTGTGGTTCATGAACAACCTGCTCAGGGTCAACAGTGTGTTGTTCCTAAGATGCAGGGGGAGGGGAGCCCCTTAAACTGAGAATTTCTGGAAGAACAGCCTAGTATTTTTCAACTCAGAAATGCAAAAGTTAATTGTCACTCTTGTCTTGACCTCTTGTGGAGAGTATTCTAACAGTGGAAAAGAAAAACATTCAAAAATGGGGTGTGATCCTAGAGGCATAGAAATAACAGAACAAGGCCATCAGTCAGTGGTACTATTAAATAGTAAATCACTGTGATGAGTTATTAGGAAATGAAAGAGGGAACAGTTTAAACTGTTTCAACCTGCATTTTAGCTATTATGATGCTGTTGTAGCCCTAAATGGCCAAGCTTTAAAAGCAAACAGCAAATAAACAAGCAGAAACCTGAAAACTTTATTATCAGGAAAGAGGCAGCCAGAATCAGAAATCTTTTCAACTGCCTCTGACAAACCGTAGAATTCTGCAAAGTGAAATTACCAATAGGATCTGCTTGAAAGCAAGTTTCTGACCACCTAAGGCAGTTTGCTCCAGCGTATGTATTTACAGGTGCTCCAAGCAAGATCTCTAGGGACGATCAGAAAGTCAGGCCAAGGGTACAGCCGCAGTGATGTGGCCACACCACTTTACACAAACATCTACTAGTGAAAGTGAAGTCGCTCAGTCATGTCCGACTCTTTGCAACCCCATGGACTGTAGCCTACCAGGTTCCTCCACCCTTGGGGTTTTCCAGGCAAAGAGTACTGGAGTGGGTTGCCTGGAGTGCCTTCTCCACTGCTAGTGTGCAGAGGAGAGCAAAAGCAAGATCTGCCCTGATATCTGCCTGCTACAACAATATGTATCAGAAATCCTAAAACTTGCTTTTAAACTCTCGTCTCCATCCCTTTACCCTTCTGAGTAGTTAAATAGTCTCTGTTTTTTGGTACACTATTTTACCTTGTGATTTCATAAACATTGTTTGATTGTATTTAGTCAGTAATCCTTTACCCACCCCCTTTGTTTATGGTTCTCTTTCTTTCTGAAATTAACATCAAAGCAAAGTTAAATTTAAAAGACCCCATTTTAATAGTTTAAGGTTGAAACTAGTTACTTGAGGATCACCCAATCCTTCCTTTTCTTTATCTTGAAATATGCTGCATAGCTCTAAATGGAGGAGAAAGCAATGGCAACCCACTCCAGTACTCTTGCCTGGAAATTCCCATGGATGGAGGAGCCTGGTAGGCTGCAGTCCATGGGGTCGCTAAGAGTTGGACACGACTGAGCGACTTCACTTTCACTTTTCACTTTCATGCATTGGAGAAGGAAATGGCAACCCACTCCAGTATTCTTGCCTGGAGAATCCCAGTGACAGAGGAGCCTGGTGGGCTGCCGTCTATGAGGTCACACAGAGTCGGACACGACTGAAGCGACTTAGCAGCAGCAGCAGCTCTAAATGGAAGCGTGAATCAGCATCACTACTCGATAAATGTGTTCTGGATGAGCCCCAAGGAGCTTTCAGGATCTCCCGGCTCTGGCGCACTTGGTTTCTTAGCCTCTTCAGTATTTTGTTCTAATTTTTTATTCATGATCACATGATTCATGAGACATTTTCCCACACTTTTGCAAATAATTTGTATATACACAAGTCCTATATTATATATGTGAGTATTCTGTGATGCTCGATAAGTCTTTAAATCAAACGAAAAACTGCATTATTAAAGGAAATTATACTTTCTGTACTATCTCCAGGGTGATCATTATTCCTTATGGACTCTGCTCCCTCTTTCTTCCTCTCATGGTTAGAAGGCAGGTATTTTGTATTTTTTTTTTCCCAATCATGCCACAGAGCTCCCTTCTTTCACACTCATTTTGACATTATTTGGCCCTTGCAGAATTTAGTGTCCTTTCAGTGACTTTTGTGTAGGCTCCTTTTGTGCTCTTTGTGTATGTGGTTCATCCCCAGATATGATTTGACTGCTGTGGAAATTTAGACTCAAAGGGTTTGAATAGCTTCAGTGAGATTACATAGCAGGCAGGTGAGGCAGTGTTTGAGCCTGATTTTGTCCTTAACAGGGCTGCCCAGGGCTGTGTGGCAGCTTGGTGGCAGAATGGCACCCACAGAACACAGGTACCTGACCTGCTGCCACTCACATTATGGGCTGAGTAGATTTCTGTGGGCAGTCCTGGCAGCTTAACATTAATTTATGCCACTGTAAATTAATATGCAGAAATACATCGTGGATTCTAAAAATCTGCATTATAAGTGAACTTTTTGAAAAACAACTTGTTTATAACTTGAAGACATCCTATAATCCATATCTTATTTATTTTCTGCTGTGTGCTCAGTCACTCAGTCAAGTCCAACTCTGGTGACCCCATGAACTGTAGCCCACCAGGCTCCTCTGTCCATGGGATTAATCCAGGGAAGAATACTGGAGTGGGTTGCCATGCCCTCCTCTAGGGGATCTTCCAAACCCAGGGATTGAACCCGTGTCTCTTGTGTCTCCTGCATTATCAGGTGGGATCCAGCACCACCTGGGATCTACTTTATCCATCTGTATAATACAGTTAATGTCAGAGTATTAACCAACCAAGGCAATATGGAACATACAGTCTGTATACCCAACCTGTGAAAGTCAGGTGTGTGCATTACAGTGATCCCGTTTATACCCTAGGATTGCACTGTGTCTAAAAAAAGTAGTTGCGCATAATAGGAATGAATGCAGAGCTACATTTGGACAGACGATCTCAGCTTGCCTTCCTGGTCAAGTTCAGAGTCTAAGATTCAGTGGAAGGCGTCACCTGGGTGGGTCTGGCTGGTTGACCTGCAGCACTGCTGACGACCCAGGGAGTGCTCCCTGCTCCCACAGAAGCACTCTGAACCTTAGGAAAGAGCCATCTCTCTGTGGTACAGCCGGACTAAGAATGCGTATACCACATGGGTGGGGTGGGGTGACTCGAACTCTTGCCCTTCCTTTAATTAACAGTCTCTAGGTTGTTTTTTCCTGCTGGCCATTAGAGAAGAACCTTAGTATGTCCCAGATTTGAGGGACAACCTTATTATTACCAGGTGTTGGATTCAGATATTATCATATTGCAGGCCTTACTTGAGCTAGGGTATGAAAAGCGAACAGATCCATTTTAAGTGCTTGGTATGTGTTAACTCTAAACCTTCTGAATATTTGGTTACTGTCTTTTCAGTTTTACTATGCCTACTGATTCTAATAGAAGTTAATACTAATAGCATTGTGGTGCTTTATAAAGTGCTTTCAGGTGCGTTCCTCACTTCACTCTTACCATGATTGTATGAGTAGATAGAAATGCAGATGATGAAGCAATCATTTGAAGGTTAAATAACTTGCCTCCAATCACTGAGCCTTTAAATGGATGGTCTGGACCCTGTATCCCAGTCTGCTTCATCTGTATCTCTGATTGTTTTTCTTCATTCTGTGTTGTTTCAGTTTAAATTGCATTAAGTGTTCATTTTTACATTGTCTGAGAGGGGATTAGAACATATTAGAACATACTGTGATAAGTAGGAAAAGTTGTATATAGATTTGAAAGTAGGATATCCTCTTTGACTTCACTGGAAACTGTATCTGATTTCAGCTTCTAAGAACCATCCTAGAGGGCTGCTGGGGACCCATGCTGTAGTGATCCATAGCCCTACGCAAGAACACTCCCGTGTGTGATGTTCTTAGCTCCTATTTGTGTTTATGTGTTTACAGTCTTTCTCCCCCTAGATGGACCATCTGGAGGGAAGGGACTCAGCAGTAGTTCCTTCTTCCTTCCTTATGCCTTCTTAAATATTGGTTGACATATGTTGTTCAGTTGCTCAGTTGTGTCCAGCTCTGCAACCCCATGGACTGCAACACTCCAGGTCTCCCTGTCCTTTGCCATCTCCCCGAGCTTGCTCAAACTCATGTCCATTGAGTCAGTGACATGTTAAGTATTTTTTGACCCATCAACAGACTGAGAATATTCATTTAAAACAGCTTCTTTAATGTAGGATACAAATGGTTTGTGTGTCTTAATTTTTTATCACCTTACATTTTTCAGTATTCAGAATTTTACTAACCTTAAAAAATTAAGAATCCTTCCAAATCATTTCCTGTGAAAAAGCTGCATCTGCCTTATTTGAAAATATTCCTAATTACCAGTTAAATTCTTGTGTGAGCTGTAGTGTTGTTTAAGGCTCATGTTTCCTACTTTCTTGATTTGAATTCAGAGCAAGTGGCTCTTAAGGGAATATTTACATATTGCTTGTCATTCATTACTGGGAAAAACAGCCATGGTTGAGTTTGATCTGCTAATGCTTTCAGGAAATCATTAACTTTTTTTTTCAAAGATTAAAAAAAAGGCATATAAACATTTAGCTAGTAGCAGACTCGAGCTTTTGCTTCATTTTTAAAGAACAGGCAGAATGACTTGATTTAATTGAAGAATACTGCTTTTCAAGCTGTAGGTTACCAACCTGTTGGGCATCATGAAATCAGTTTAGTAGATAGGAACCAGCATTGTTTTAATGGAATGGAATAGAAAAGATCAGTTAGGACTGAGCTAGACTGAATAGAAAATAATCAGTGTGTGTTGTATGTAGTTATAATAAATATTATTTCATGAAAATCTTGTTTTAAATATTTATAAGGATGTTTATATTGAATCTCAATATAAATATTTTTTTTTATTGTGTACCATATTGAACAATGACTCATTGATTTAGAAAATTCTTCAGTGGTTGGTATACTGGCAGTGAAGTTATTTTTCCTCCCCGAAAAACAAATTTCTTTGATCTAACACACATTAAGCGATTGTTCAAAGACAGCTGTACATAAAATGCTTGTGATGATATAAATGTGCTTTCCCACTGCAGTGTAATGGTTCTAACCAATTTGGGCTTCCCTGGTGGCTCAGCTGGTAAAGAATCTGCCTGTAATGCGGGAGACCTGGGTTCTATCCTTGGGTTGGGAGGATCTCCTGGAGAAGGGAACGGCTACCCACTCCAGTATACTGGCCTGGAGAACTCCATAGACTATTCCATGAGGTCGCAAAGAGTCGGACATGACTGAGCGACTTTCCCTTTCACTGTCACTTTCAAAGAGAGCTGTACATAAAATGCTTGTGATGATATAAATGTGCTTTCCCGCAGTGCAGTGTAATGGGTCTAACCAATTTTAAGGATAAGTGACAAGCTTGTCCCTGTTTAACCTGAAATTCCCTTGCTGTCCCAGGGATTGTCCCAGATTCTGGAGTGAGACCCAAGGAAACTGAAATTCAGCAAAACTACCTGATGAAACTAAGCTTATGCAGCTTCTGCTCTGGGGCCTCCTGTGGGTTATTTCCTCTCTGTAAGACTACTAGCTGTGGGGTTGTATAGTTTTCTTTTCTCTTAAATGAGAGTAATAATAGTAGTTACCTATTTTTTAAGATTGTTGAGAGGATTGACTGAATTAAAATACATGAAGTCTTTGGAATAAGCTCTATTGAAAAATAAGCACAAATGAATTTTAATATAAATCTATACTGCCTAAGTAAGGAATACATGAATAAATGAAAGATTGAGAAAGAGAAAGAATAAATATAATATATAGGCATGAATTTTGTGTACATTTCAGGGAGTTTATCTATCCCTTGAAACTTGTCCAGGCTCTAGTCATGGGTCTCAGTGAAAGACCCAAGACAGGACTCCAAGATACAGAAAGACCAAAGCACGTGAAAAGTAAATGATTTAAGCTGCCCCCCTTCTTGCCTGTTGGTGCTGACAGTCAAGAAAGACTTCAGCTGAACTGACTCCTGGGTTTGGACTTAAACTTGTCACTACTGGCTCCAGAGACTTTTGTCACATGCATTTGAAACCTTTCCTTGCTGTTGGTCTGGGAATTGGTGCAGGACAGGGAAGCCTGGTGTGCTGCAGTCCATGGGGTCGCAAAGAGTCGGACATGACTGAGTGACTGAACAACAACAAGTTGTTGTTGGTATGACAACTCTTCCACAAGAGAAAATTGAGTTCTGAACTAGAAAATGCTTTGTGCTCGCAGCTCAGGAAGTTCACCACTTTTGCTTGTAATCCAGCTGTCATTGATTTTGGTAGAAGTTTTCCTTTCTTTCCCCCCTCAAATTCCTGTCTGCAAATTTCTACAGTCTTCACCCCCTCTAACTCATAAGTCAGATGCTGATTGCATACCCTCCCACACACCCTCCCAGGTTAGTCTCTCTGAGGCCCACTTCAGATATGTCACTTCCCAATCCCCAGTCTTCTCTTGAATTTGAGGTTCTGAACAAAATGGCTCATTCCTATCTTTCTGTCTGAATCTCTTATTTTGATTTTCTGTACATTTCTTACTCTTTGCCTCCTCAGGCCTCTGCTTTCATTGTGCAAAGAACTGCTCTTTATGATCCACTTTTTATTTACAGTGACGTCAAACCCATCACTCTGGCAACCCCATCTTTAATTATCTCCTTGAGGCCTTTCCTGTTTCATCTAATCCTTCACCACCACCCACACACATAACTAGATGTGCCCTCCCTTGCTCCTTGACCCAAGGCATTGCTAGGCTTCTTAATCCCTTCTCTTGGGGCCCTGAACACCATTGTCTTTGGATACACCCAGTAGCACTCTCATCTTCTCTGCCTTATTTGCTTGTGTTATTTATTGTCAGTTCTTTTTCATTTTTGTATTCCTCACAGGGTGTAGGTTCATGTCCTACTCCTAACAGTCATTCACTGTGAATGATGACCAACATGTACTACAGAACAGAGACTGATTTGTGTACTCATCTAGTCTCATAATTGCTCTGTTAGTATCGTAATTACAGTCAAAGATGCTGAACTGTATCACAGATGTTATGTAATTGACCCAGGGTCACCTAATGATGAGATAGCAGATCTGGGACACAGCCCAGGTATGCCTGACCTCACAGACTATGTTCTTAATTATTACATTGCATTCTTCATTAAACTACGTTGAACTGAGTTTTATAGAACCTTATCAGTTACCCATATAAAGATAAGTAGGACTCACTGATCTAAATGATACAGTAATTAATTAAAACTGATGTTTTCTGCTTTCCACTGTAAAGGAATTACTAGGAACTTTGGAACGAGCTAGGAAATCTCTGTGCTTTCAAGGAAACTTTGCAAGTCCCTACATACCAATGAAAAAGTCAGCAATCTCCTGAACTTCCTCTATATTTGGGGCGTATAGCAAGGATTCCCCTATGATTTCTCTTGATTCAGAGTTGGCAGCCCTCACAGGTGAAAGTCTCCCAGCTTGGTTACTTTTGTTGTAGAGGCAGTGACCTGGTGCTTGTGCCACAGGACATGTACGTGTTCATACATTTTTTTCAAAAACTTTTAAAATTAATTACTTTATTTCTCTTTTGGCTGTGCTGGGTCTCCGTTGCTGGGTGGGCTTTCTCTAGTTGTAGTGAGCAGAGGCTTCTCTCCAGTTGCAGTGGCTTCCCTCGTTGCAGACCTTGGGCTCTAGGGCACATGAGCTTAACAGCTGGGGCTCCTGGGCTCCAGAGCACAGGCTCAGAAGTTGTGGCTCATGGGCTTAGTTGCTTTGCAGCAGGTGGGATCTTCCCGGACCAGGGATCATCAACCCTTGTCTCCTGCATTAGCAGGCAGATTCTTTACCACTGAGCCAGCAGGAATGCCCCTGTTCATGCATTTTTACTTCCCTCTCCCTTCATGTACCATTTTAAATAAAGTTTGCATAAGCAAAATGGTTAATGTCCCATTTTTTTTTCTGTACCCATTTTTGTGTTATACCAGCGAACATGAGCTGGGCCTGCCTACTTGTTTTAGCTTTTTGCTTCTCACATGTAAATGAAAACAGTATTGAAAAGGATAATGGGCCAGATTTAAAGAGACTGAGCAAGACATAAGGTGGCCTATGGTTTGCAAATGTGACTCGGCACCAAATAAAGCAGACAGATGAGTCAGCACCATGGAGCCTGAATCAGAGTGTCCCAGGGATGAGAAAGGAAGATGCTAGTTGAATTGGGGAACCTCCTGGATCTCTTCCCAAAGCAAGACCTGGTCTAGCACCTGCTGAGGCAGAAGGTGGTGGCAAACATGAAGGAGGGCTTTTCTTAATGGTTCTGTTACTAGACCCGTGCAGTTGATTTCACTTGAACCGTGTAAAGGTGACTTTGAGGTGGGTATATCATGTACTAAAATGAGAAATGTAGCTTTCTAGTTTTGAAATAGGGTTTCTTTAGGTATGAACTGAGAGTGTGATGTGCATATAGAGGAACCAGAAAACGAGGCTATGGATTGCATCAAAATTTAAAAGTAGTATTTATCAATGTACTTATGGAATACTTGACAAACTAGATAGCCAAAATATGAACCTGGGAACGTAGGAAACAGTTAATTAGAGGCCAGTTATTCATGCTTAAAATATTCTTTGCTACACTTAGAAAAACAACCATGAACCCTAATTCTATTTCTAAATCACTCTATGGCATTTAAATACAGTTTATACACACATGTCCAAGAGCACATCTGTTGTATAAAGAGGACTAGTTTCAAAATGGATTGATCCTGCTTTTGAATAGGTGGCATGATTTGAATCCAATTTCTGTCGTGGATGCTTTAAGTTGTTAATCTTTCCATTAATTTTTCCTGTGCATGTGAGAATGTTACTGTTGATTATGACAACCTTGGTGCGTGTTCTTCACCATTTGAAGAGGTTTTGGTTTAGAAGTTGTGTAATGTATAATTTAAAGCAGGTGAATTTTGATATTTCAGGTTAATTTTGTTAGCACAGCAGAAAGCTGAACAGTAATTTGGTTATTTCATTTTCAGAAGGTAATTGAAGCAGATGCTGGTGAGGTCATTGGGGAATGAGCCATCTCCATTTCAATGGCTCCATCATTTTTTTTAAGTGGGAGGTATTTCCTTTTACTTTGCTAAATCAACTGCTTTCACTAGATAATGAGAGAAATTTAATTTCTTTTAACCATAAATCTGAGCTTCTATAATCAGGATTTCAAGATATTTTTCTTTTATAAGAGTAGATGTGTTTTAAATGGAAAAGTGTGCAATATGTACACATTAGGTATATGAAAACATAATTTTTCTGAGAGTATATGGATTTTTAAAATAAAAGAATTAGTTATAAACATACATATTTACCTTTAAGTGCAATTTTCACTGTCTTAACAGGTCATTGAAAACTTAAAATTATAAAGCTGGTTGAGTTATAAACCTAATCTATGTAATCTTCTTCCTGTTTATTTTTAACACATAGGAAAATCTTTGTCTACTTTGAATTTGGTTTCCATATTATCTGAATAGTTCTTTCACCTAATCAAAAGTAGACTTTATTTGTTGTTGCTGTTGTTCTGTCGCTCAGTCGTGTTCAACTCTTTGCAACCCCATGGACTGCAGCACGCCAGGCTTTTCTGTCCTTCACTATCTCCCGGAGTTTGCTCAAACTCATGTCCATTGAGTCAGTGATGCCATCCAACCATCTCCTCCTCTGTTGCTCCCATTTCTTCCTGCCCTCAATCTTTCCCAGCATCAGGGTCTTTTCCAGTGAGTCAGCTCTTTGCATCAGGTGGCCAAAGTATTGGAGCTTCAGCTTTAGCATGAGTCCTTCCAATGAATATTCAGGGTTGATTTTGTGTAGGATTGACTGGTTTGATCTCCTTGCTGTCCAGGGGATTCTCAAGAATCTTCTCCAGCACCACAGTTCAAAAGCATCAATTTCTTGGTGCTCAGCCTTCCTTACAATCCAACTGTTAACATTCATACATGACTACTGGAAAAACCATAGCTTTGACTAAATGGATCTTTGTTGGCAACGTAATGTCTCTGATTTTTAATATACGATCTAGATTTGTCATAGTTTTTCTTCCAAGGAGCAAATGTCTTTTAAATTTGTGGCCATCCACAGAGATTTTGGAGTTCAAGAAAATAAAATTTGTCACTGTTTCCTTTTTCCCCATCTATTTGTCATAAAGTGATGGGAACCGATGCCATGATCTTAGTTTTTTGAATGTTAAGTTTTAAGCCAGGTTTTTCACTCTCCTCTTTCACCCTCATCAAGAGGCTCTTTAGTTCCTCTTCACCTTCTGCCATAAGGGTGGTGTCATCTGCGTATCTGAGGTTATTGATATTTCTCCCCGCAGTCTGAACTCCAGCTTGTGCTTCATCCAGCCTGGCATTTCTCATGATGTGCTCTGCATATAAATTAGATAATCAGGGTGATAGTATACAGCCTTGACATACTCCTTTCCCAATTTTGAACCAAGTCGTTGTTCCATGTCCAGTTCTAACTGTTGCTTCTTATCCTGCGTATAGGCTTCTTAGGAAGCAGGTAAGGTGGTCTGATAGTCTCATCTCTTTAAGAATTTTCCATTGTTTGTTATGATCCACACAGTCGAAGGCTTTAGCATAGTCCACGAAGCAGGAGCAGATTGTTTCTGGAATTCCCTTGCTTTTTATGTAATCCCTCAGATGTTGGCAATTTAATCTCTGAATCCTCTGCCTTTTCTAAACCCAGCTTGCACATCTGGAAGTTCTTGGTTCACGTACTGCTGAGGCCTAGCTTGAAGGATTTTGAACATAATCTTGCTAACATGTGAAATGAGTGCAGTGAGTTCGAACAGTAGTTTGAACATTCTTTGGCATTGCCTTTCTTTGAGATTGGAATGAAAACTGACCTTTTCCAATCCTGTGGCCACTGCTGAGTTTTCCAAATGTGCTGGCATATTGAGTGCAGCACTTTCACAGCATCATCTTTTAGGATTTGAAATAGGTCAGCTGGATTTCCATCATGTCCACTGGCTTTGTTAGAAATGTGTATTCTCGCCACTGCTTCTTAATCTCTTCTGCTTCTGTCAGATTCAGGGCATTAGTTCTGGTAGACAAGTACCTGAAGAACTGTGGATGGAAGTTCATAACATTGTACACAAGGTGGAGACCAAAATTATCCCCTAGAAAAGGAAATGCAAGAAGGCAAAGTGGTTGTCTGAGGCGGACTTACAAATAGGTGAAAAAAGAAGAGAAGCAAAAGGCAAAAGAGAAAGGAAAAGATATACCCAACTGAATGCAGAGTTCCAGAGAATAGGAAGGAGAGATAAGAAAGCCTTCTTACATGAACAATGCAAAGAAATAGAGGAAAACAACAGAGTGAGAAAGACTAGAGGTCTCTTTAAGAAAATTAGAGATACCAAGAGAACATCGCCTGCAAAGATGGGCACAACTTGGATAATAGCTGGTAAATTTATTTTTCCTGCATTCAGAAATCTAATGAGTGTCTCCATGGCTTTCTTTTTATAAAAAATAATTTTATTCATTTATTTAGTTAGTTTCATTCTTTCTTGGTACACAGCTTTTCTCTAGTTTCCATGCACAGGCTTTTAATTGCAGTGGCTTCTCCTGCTGTTGGAGCCTGGGGCTCTAGGCAAGCAGGCTTCAATAGTTGGGGTATGGTGGACTCAGAAGCTGTGGCTCCTGGGGCCTAGAGCACAGGCTCAACAGTTTTGGCCCAGAGGCTTAATTCCTCCAAGCATGTGGGATCCTGCTGGACCAGGAATAGAACCCATGTCTCCTGCATCGCCAGGCAGATTCTTTACCACTGAACCACCAGGGAAGCCCCTCCATGACTTTCTTTTAGTGCACAATTTCATAACAACTGAATAGGTTTGAGATGTAGAAGCACCAGGTTATATAGTAACTTGGTAATGTTCTGGAGACTTGAAAGAAGTGATTGAGAGTTATCTTGATATCTCATTTTCTTCCTCCATTCCTCCTCTTGACACAGGCACCATAACTAACTTCAGAAACATAAAATCTTTTAGTTGAAATACAGAGGTCATCTGGGCTACCACACCATGGCTGGAAACTCCACTCCACCCAACAAATTGGCCTTTTCCAGCCTGGATTTGAGCTTTCCCAGTCACAGGCATGTCCCAGGGACTCCTAAGGATGTTTCTTGCTTAGAAAGCTCTTGTTAGTTGACAGTTGCTTTTAAGTTTTTAGTTAAAATGTATTTCCTTTCAGATGGTAGAGGAAACGCTTTCAGTTTTTCACCACTGAGATGAATATTTGCTGTGGGTTTGTCATGTGTGTGCGTGTGCTCAGTTGCGTCTGACTCTTCGCGACCCCACGGACCGTAGCCCGCGGGAATTTCCTAGGCAAGAATGCTGGAGTGGCTTGCCATTTTCCTCTTCCAGGGCATCTTTCCGACCCTGGGATCAAATCCATGTCTCCAGCACTGGTAGGTGGATTCTACCACTGAGCCACCTGGGAAGGCCAAGTAAGACTGAGTGCTCACTCAGTTGCTCAGTCATGTCCGACTCTTTGTGGCCCCATGGACTGTAGCCCGCCAGGCTCCTCCGTCCATGGGATTTCCCAGGCAAGATTACTGGAGGGAGTTACCATTTCCTTCTGCAGGGGGTCTTCCTGACCTGGGTTGTCATATATGGCCTTTATTATGTTGAGGTAGGTTCCTTCTATGCCTACTTTCTGGAGACTTTTTATCATAAATGGGTATTGAATTTTGTTGAAATCTTCCTCTGCATCTGTTAAGGTGATCATATGGTTTTTATCTTTCAGTTTGTTAATATGGTATATCACATTTATTGATTTGCATATATTGAAGAATCCTTGCTTCCCTGGGATAAAGCCCACTTGATCATGGTGTATGATCCTTTTAATGTGTTGTTGGGTTCTGTTTGCTAGAATTTTGTTGAGGATTTTTGCATCTATGTTCATCAGTGACATTGGCCTGTAATTTTCTTTTTTTGGTGGCATCTTTGTCTGGTTTTGATGTCAGGGTGATGGTGGCCTCATAGAATGAGTTCAAGGGTTTTCTTTTGTCTGCAATTTTCTGGAAGAGTTTGAGCAGGATAGGTGGTACCTCTTCTCTGAACTTTTGGTAGAATTCACCTGTGAGGTCATCTAGCCCTGGGTTTTGTTTGTTGAAAAAAATTTTTTTTTTATCACAGCTTCAATTCATGTGCCTGTGATTAGTCTGTTCATATCTTCTATCTTTTCCTGGTTCTATTTTGGAAGGATATAGTTTTCTAAGAATTTGTCCATTTCTTCGAGGTTGTCCATTTTACGGCATATAGTTGCTCATAGTAGTTTCTTATGATCCTTTGTATTTCTGCATTGTCTGTTGTAACTTCTTTTTCATTTCTCATTTTATTGATTTGAGGCCTCCTTCTCTTTTTTTTTTTTGATGAGTATGGCTAAGGGCTTGTCAATTTCGTTTATTTTCTCAAAGAACCAGCTTTTATTTTATTGACCTTTGCTACTGTCTCCTTCATTTCTTTTTCATTTATTTCTGCTCTGATTTTTATAATTTATTTCCTCCTGCTAACTTTAACTTCTTTTACTCTTTGCCAGTTACTTAGGATCCACACAAAATAAATCAAATCCCTCTTTCATATATTATCATTGTATGTATTTGAAGATAATGTTGTATTCTCTCTGAACCCTCTCTTTTTCAGGCTGACTATCCCAAGTTTCTAAATATCCTCACTTAAAATAGTTTTCAGATTCTTCACTATCTTGGTGTGGTTTTGATTAATGTATTTGGAGAAGCATTACTTGTTATACTTCTGTTAATACAGTGGTATACTTCATTAGTTTATTGACAGTCATTCACACGAAGGGAAAAGAGTGTTTTCCTTGTGAATTAGAATTTTAATTGTATCTTGTTTTCCATCCATTATTCCAATTTTACAGAAAGTTTGAAGCCTGATTTTTAACATCAAACACATTTGCTGTCCATTCTAGCTTGGGCCAAATTATACAGGCTGAACAACAGGCTTGCTATGTCCTTATCCACATAGTTGATAAAAGTGCTGAATTGGAGAGCTGTATGCATTATGGCATGTTTGTGCTATTTGTGGTTAAATAATTATCTTTAAGTCTTTCAACTTGCTGTGACTCAATTTTCTCTCAGTTCACTTAACCAAAATCTCTAGCTCAGCTCTTTCCATCCTACTTTCATTAATAAGAAGCTAGCCACAGACATTTTCAAGAGCCTAAGTGAAAACTTGTTATACTGCCTCCTGTGACACAAGCATCAATATGCCAAATCTAGCAGCCTATTAAAGAGAGAATTATTTTAGTTCGTATTCATTCATTTTAGCATACCCATGGTGTCTCCCAGTAGCCAATAATTCATCTTTAAGTAATCCCAAATGATTTGTCTAATATCTGTCAGTTTATTTTTCTGGGAGTTGGTATCAAGCTGCTTTTAGTGTGTCATTTCTAGAATCTGTTTTGTTCCTTTTTTTAAACCAGGATCTTTTTTTTTTCTTCTAATCTTTCTCCATGATTCTTCCGTGATTACTAGTAATAGTTGTACCACTCAAGGAGTTACTGCTTATAGGGCTAGAGACTTCGTCCTGGGTTTTGTTTTTTCCTTAGCCATGGGTGCGCTATGCTTTTTAGTTTTATACTTTGTCTGATAGAGCTGCACTTTAGGATTGAACTGGATCTACTTTCTCTCTCTTACAACTTCAGGGTGCCATAGGCAGTGGGCTTATTACTTCTTGTCTCTTCATTCTCTCAACATCCCTGAAATTTTCCTGTTACTTTTTCCTTTGCATTGTTTACAAACTTCTGTTAACTCTGATCTTCGGCTGTCCATCGTTGTCCTTACGGGTTTCTGTCATTTGCTTTTGGCTTTTGTTTGAGTGTCATTATGTGCCTTTCTGCATCCTTTATTTATGTCCATTGAAAACATGGGTTCATCAGGAAGCATTTGTTTCTGGAGATGCTTTTTGCTTTGCTTCTTCAACAGGCTCATCCGTGGTAGAGTTGGCAGAATTTGTTTTGAAAGAGCATATGCCTCTTGAGCCATTTCCCTTTTAGACTCTGGCCTTGAAGTCACACTCATCTGTCCTTTCCCTCAGCAGACATTTGTAGGAATGCACAATCTAGTGTAATAACAGGATACTTGTAAAGTAGTAACAATGGAATAATACTGGAAGCAATGTGCCTGTCAAGTGCTCTGAGCGTGAGGCAGAAGAAGTGACTGCTCAAAAGAGCCAGGGTATCATCATCAGAGAGGTGACGTGGGGCTGTCCTCCGATACCAGAAGGAGAGAGTGAAGGTGGAAACCCTGTGCGGATGCATGGTCACATGACTGTGCCTGGGATTGCATGTGCCTGGGACACTGGGAGAGATTTCCTTAGATGAGTTGCGTCAGTATCTAACTGTATACTTCAATATCTTCCTTTTGAGTTACAGTCACAATCTTCAGCTGAAAGGTAAGGAGAAAACATTGCTGAAGATCCAAATTCACAAGATTCCTCCCCAGAACTTCCAAGTCACTCGAAAATTGTTTCAGGATTTTTCCCATTGTAGATGAGTCCCTTGACCGTGTGTCTGGGCAAGTTCCTCCTGACTGATGGTTTTAATAAGTGTTAGCAGGATCTCTGCCACTTTGTCCTAACTAACCCAGCCTGGTCAATTTTTGGTTGCTTCCAAGTGCTTTACTCTTTGTTTTTTAACTATTATAGCAATCAGTAAAGCAAGCACTGAATTAATTTATTACTTGCTAGATAAGAAATCATTCACTAATACATTGGTAATGCTAATGAAGGATTGAAGTTTGCCTTCTGAAGAAGAATAAGCCCACAAGCCATTGGTTTTAACAAGTCCCCTTTGTCATTGGTCAGTTAAGAGGCTTCATTTATGGTCCGTGAGGGTCTAGTGTGCCAAAGCTGCTCACAAGTTGAGTTTTTAATTTTTTTAATATTTAAAATTTTATTGGCACGTAGTTGATTTACAGTGTGGTGCTAGTTTCTGCTGTACAGCCAAGTGACTCAGCTATACATGTATATATTCTTTTTCATAAGTTTTTTCCCATTATGGTTTATTACACGATATTGAATATAGCTCCCTGGGCTATACAGTAGGACCTTGTTGCTTATCCCTTCTGTGTATACTGGTTTGCATCTGCTGATTCCAGACTCCCAGTACTTCCTCCTACCACGTACCCTCTGGGCAACCACAAGCCTGCTCTCTGTGTCTGTGAATCTGTTTCTGTTTCTTAGATGGGTTCATTTGTGTCGTATTTTAGATTCCACACGTAAGTGGTACTATCGTATGGCGTTTGTTACTCTCTTTCTGATTAGAAGTTGAGTTTTTAAAACCAGCTGTGGCCGATGGACTGCTCAAAATTCACAACCAGTTATAGTGAAACAATGCACTAAGTTTATCTGCTGGGAAAGTGCTGCTACGAGTGGGAAGTTCTTTGGCAGGACTCCCGAAGGACAGCTAGGATCTCAGCAGCTTCTCTTGTTTTCCCATAGTCAGGCTGGTCCGGCTCACGCACCAGCCTGATGTCATCACCCTGTGTCTCCCACGTGGCACAGTCTCTGAGCCTGCTTCCCAACTCCCCGCCCCGATGCATGTTCTGCCCACCAAAATTCTCTTACTAGTTTTGCTTCTGTCTGGAGCCACTGAATAACTTTCTTTCTCACATCTCATATAAATGATTTTCCAACTTCTAGAAATTAATGAAGCAAATTAATTTTTTCAAGATAAAATTTTGCTCCCATCTTTGTTACTATAGAGTGAATTGGTTGGTCCTAGAAATTCATTGACTTGTTAATAATGTGAGGTCGTAAATTTAAGTGAGTCTCATAGTTTGACCTCATTGTGGAGAAAGTGCTAAATTAAGCAAAATGCAGAAACCAGGAAAGACAAGTGTGATCACATGCAGACACATAAAAAATTTTGTTGTGTAGGCAGACAGCTAAAACTTTTGAAAGGAATAAGGGGGGCAGGTCTTTTGTGTGAGGATGGAGGCAGGAGCTGCTCGGGGGGGCTTCAGTACCCTCCCCCATGCCGCTGCCATCAGCACGCCCCCGTGCCACCCGAATAAACCTGCAGTCCTGATAGAAGGAGTCTGCCTGCTTAGCAGGTGCAACTTTAAGGTAGCTCCACTTTTGTGCAACTTTTCACCAAAGTGAAAAGTGGAAGTGTTAGTCGCTCTGTTGTGTCCGACTCTTTCCGACCCCATGGGCTGTAGCCTGCCAGGCTCCTCTGTCCATGAGGTTCTCCAAGTAAGAATACTGGAGTGGGTTGCCATTCCCTTCTCCAGAGTATCTTCCCGACCGAGGGATTAAAACTGGGTCTCCTGCATTGCAGGCAGATTCTTTACCATCTGAGCCATCAGAGAAGCCCAAGACAACTCCCCGTCTTCCTTAACTCCTCCAAAATTGAATTCTGCTCCTCAGTCCTTCTTGTAGAGAAATTATAAAGTTATTGCTAGCTTCAGTAAGGCCTCTTTCCCTCTCTTTCTTCCTTCCTTTTTGGTGATTCCACAAAGTTGCTTCCTCTGAGAAATAAAAATGGCCCTTTAAAAAAAAACTGGCAAGTTAAGCTGTGACGTTTTCATTGTTTTTTAAAAATCATAATGCATACAAATATATTTGGTAAGCAGATTATCGAGAAACCATAGAGAATCTTTGAAAATAAGAATAGACTCAGCGACTTCACTTTCACTTTTCACTTTCATGCATTGGAGAAGGAAATGGCAACCCACTCCAGTGTTCTTGCCTGGAGAATCCCAGGACAGGGCAGCCTGGTGGGCTGCCGTCTATGGGGTCGCACAGAGTCGGACACGACTGAAGTGACTTAGCAGTAGCAGCAAGAGAGTATAAAAGGAACGTGGATGGTTTATTTTTGGTTTTTAATAAGCAAAAACTATTTGGCTTTAACTGTGGAAAGCAAGCACTCAGAAAACACATAGCTCCGTGTCTGAAACCACTAGATGCAACTAAAGTGACTTAAAAATACAAATAATACTTATGAAATATGTGTGAACATAGGACAGTCCTCTGCAGCTGTAAGAAAATTCTAAGAAATTTCAAAAAATATACAATGAAGATTTTTTGGTTTTCTGAGTAATCAATCTCCATGTGATTTTTAAAAATTTTTATTCATTTATTTATTTAGGCTGTACTAGGTATTCATGGAGAAGGTAATGGCACCCCACTCCAGTACTCTTGCCTGGAAAATCCCATGGACAGAGGAGCCTGGTAGGCTGCAGTCCATGGGGTCGCGAAGAGTCGGACACGACTAAGTGACTTCACCTTCACTTTTCACTTTCATGCGTTGGAGAAGGAAGTGGCAACCCACTCCACTGTTCTTGCCTGGAGAATCCCAGGGACGGGGGAGCCTGGTGGGCTGCCGTCTATGGGGTCGCACAGAGTCGGACACGACTTAAGCGACTTGGCAGCAGCAGGTCTTCATTGCTGTGCGTGGGCTTTGCTCTTGTTGCGGTGAGCAGGGGCTACTTGTGGTTTGCAGGCTTCTCGTTGAGGTGGCTTCTCTTGTTGTGGAGCACGGGCTGTAGGCACGCAGGCTTCAGTAGTGTGGCACACGGGCTTAGTTGCTTTGCAACATGTGAAATCTTTTTGGACCAGGAATCGAACCCATGTCCCCTGCATTGGCAGGTAGATTCTTAACCACTGGACCACCAGGGAAGGCCCTCAATATGATTTAAATTTGCTATTTACCTTGCTTTTGTATTTTTTATAGGCAGTTAGGGCCAAAAAACACCTCAGAAACTACTTAAGCTAATTTCTTGGTAGAGATGAGCTCCTGAGTCTTGAGAGGTTGTTATTTAACCAGAGTCAGTTAGTGACTAGTTAGGGAATTTCCATTCATTCATTCCACAAATGTATGTTTTGATTCTGTTGTGTATCCTGGATACTGTGCAAAGAAAGCACACATCTCACAATCTTTTGGAGGAGTCAGCTATTAAACAACTAATTGCAGTAATCATTACTGAGTTACACTATTGCTAAGTTCTGCAAAGTAAAAGTAGATGGCAACATGGAGTCTGTGGTAGGGAGACCTAACCAAATCTGAGCATTAGGGAAGGCTTTCTTGAGGAAGTGACGTTTGGTCTCTTGAGGGATGATAGAGATGGGGTAGCGAAAGAGTGATGGGATTCATTCTTGATGGAGGGAGAGCTTGTATAAAGACGGAAGGTACAATGACTAGGAAATAGCAATAGTGGAATGTGGAGATTGAAATGGAGCAGGATCCAGGGTATCCAGTTTTCCATGTCAACAACTTAGTGAATAGTGGTACCTCCAGTAAGATAGGAAACACCTCCAGGAAACCAGGATCTGGGGAGACAAGCTGTCAGGTTCAGTTTTGCTCGTCTTGAGTTTGCTATACTATGAGAAGAGTGCATAGAGTTATGGAGTAGGTGATGGGATCCACAGAGAAGAAGCTTGGAGCAGAATTCTGAGCTGGAGGTTTAAAGCTGAGAGTTAGCATTTGGGGGATAAAAATGGAAGCCATGGGCAATGGGTCTTCTGAGAAGAGTGTGAGGAGGCAAGTCCCTAAGCTGATCTCTTCTTGATCTTCTCCATCACAGACTAAGCAAGACCACCCATTAGTTTAAGCCAAAAATCTGGGAGTCCATTTTAACCTTCTTTCTGTGCTCAGATGGTAAAGAATCGGTCTGCAATGCAGGAGGCCTGGGTTCTATCCCTGGGTCGGGAAGATCCCCTGGAGAAGGGAATGGCTACCCACTCTAGTGTTCTTGCCTGAAGAATCCCCATAGACAGAGGAGCCTGGTGGGCTACAGTCCATGGGGTCACAAAGAGTCAGACATGACTGATCAACTAACACTTTCACTGTCTTTCAGCAAAACTGGTGGACTTCACCTCTAGAACATGATCTGAATCTGTCCACTTCATCTCCTAATTCCCACTACCTGTCTTCTGGATTGCTGCTGTAGCCTTTGACTAGCCTCCTAACTTCCACTCTTGCCCTGGACAACCCATTCTTTACATAGAAGCCAGAAAAACACTTTTAAAACACACATCAGGTCATCTCATTCTCTGTGTTAAATCTTCTGGTGGCTTTTCATAGCCCTTGACATAAACTAAAACTCTAAACTCCTTACTCTGGTACCAAGCCTGCATGTCTCAGCCTCTGACCTCTCTGATCTCATTTATCAGTGTTCATCTGGGCATCTGCTCTCTGTTGCCTGCGACCTTCTTCCTGAATACACACACAGGGGGATAGAGATGAAGAGGCCCCTCCAGACCAGGAGGGGAGGTGTCAAGAAGGCTGGAAAACATCTGGTTAGTAGTGTTGGTTACAGCTGAAGGGTCAAACGAGACCAGAATTAGAAATTGCCTACTGAGGCCTCACAAACCTTGGCCCCTGCTGGTTGCATCATCAGTGCTGGGCCCTGTGCGGAGCATTTCCTGAAGCCAGCTGCTCTGTGACTGCACTGTCCCTCGGAGGAGTGTGTAATCCCGTGCCACTAAGAAACTTGGTGTCCTAACTGGTCAAGGTCACTGAACACTGAAGCATTATTCTTGGTGGAACAAAGGAGTAAGAAAGACCTCTGTTTTTACCAATTGCAGAGGCTCACCCTTTTTTCATGATTCAAAACAACAGTGATACCAATAAGAAATTCAAATAGGATAAAAGAGTGTAGCACACATGATTTTTGAAGTCCTCTGACCTTCTTTTTTCTCCTTCTCCTCTGCAATTTATTCCCCAAAGGTAACTTGGAGAACAGAATTATACCTATCTTTTCAGAAATATCCATGCATATATAATCATGTTTTCTCTTAATACTATGTATAGACATCTTTCCATGATGCCTCCATTTTTTTGTACTTAATACTTTTTAAAAATTAATTCTATGTATAGACATCTTTCTATGATGCCTCCTTTTTTTTTGGCTATTACAATGTTGCATTGAATTGCATTGTATACATATCTCTGTGTTTTTGTGCAACTATTTCTGTAGAAGCAACTCCTAGCAGTGATCAAAGCCTATATACAGTTAAAATTTTGATAATGACTCCAAATTGCCCTCCAGAAAGTTTGTCTGAGTTTGCACTCCCATAAGCAGTATTTTTCATAGGATATTACCATTCTTCTATGAAACGCATGCTTTTTAAAAGTGGTTACTTGGAAATGTCTTGGTCTGTTACGTTTCTCCCTCTTCCTTCCCGTCTTTTTTTCTTTCTCTCCTTCCTTTCTTTTTCCCTTGCCTCCTTTTCCATCCATCCAGTCATCAGTATGTGCTAAGAGGCTCTTCCACAGCGGACAGTGTGCTGTGACAGCCCTAAATGGCCTAGCGTCTCCTTGAGGAGATGAAAACAGATTCCATGCCTGCCTGCCTAGGCCCCAGAGGAGATTCTGCAGGTACTCAGCTGTGTTTGTTTGAGAGCAATGAGCATAATAGAAACCCATGAATATCTTGTGTGAGGAGAAATGGAAGGGACTGGAGGTATTTAGTTGGAAGAAGAAAAAAAAAACTTGGTGTGAGACTGGGTGTCTTCTCTGTCTCATATTTTGAAAGGCCTGCCACAAGGAGCAGGAATCTGAGTTCTCTGTGGTACAAAAAGAAGTCAAACCAAGGCAGGGGAACTTCAGAGGCAGGTTCTGATGCTCAGTCTCATGAAGAACTTTGTAAATGCCTTTGATATACTTGCAAGACCTTCTTGTTCAGTTAGTGTTCTTTTTCATGCAAGTGGGAAAAAAAATCTCCAAGAGTAAACAGGACACAAAGAATGGAGGACTTCTGGATTCAGCCGCCACCTCTCTCAACTATTTCCTCTTCACTCTCAGACCCCACAGGGAGCTGCCGGGGCGGCTGTAGACCCTCATTATGTGGTGATGAGCAGACTGCCTCAGCTGCAGCCTCACGTCCTCCTGGGTGGGAAAGAGCTCATCTAGTGGTTCAACTCAAGAGTTGCCCTGACTGGACTGCAGTGAAAACTCCCTTCTGGAAAAAAATCAGATAAAAACCAAACAACTCGAGTTTGGGAAAGGCGGCTGGGAAGGAGCATATGGTAGCCAGTGGTCTGCTCTCCTTGGCCCGTCTTGCTGGACAGGAAGAGCAGGTTCTGCTGCTCTGGGAGCGGGTCAGTTCCCTGCACAGCCTGAGGGCAGCCCCAGTTCTGTCCAGAGCCGCTTGTCCAACGGGCGGAGGGGGAAGAGTCTTCTGGGAATTGGATTTCTCTAGCAGCTGTCTTCTGATGGCAGAGATTCGGGGACCAAGCACTTCCTTTGGGAGTTGAGCAATTACAAGTCCATTTTGTTTGACAAATCAAAGATTTTTTCTTTTTTTCCTGGCAATACAATTCCATTAAAACATTTAGCAGGCTTTCATTATGTTTTCATTGGCCAAATACCAAGACTGAAAACCAGAACCATAGACTTGGTGGAGCCATGGTCTTTGGATGAAGATAGAATTTGGCTTGGGAATTTTGGGTTTCTCAGGGGCATCCCTTGTGGCTCAGCTGGTAAAGAATCCGCCTGCAGTGTGGGAGACCTGGGTTCGATCCCTGGGTTGGGAAGATGCCCTGGAAAAGGGAAAGGCTACCCAATCCAGTATTCTGGCCTGGAGAATTCCATGGACCGTATAGTCCATGGGGTCACAAAGATTTGGACATGACTGAATGACTTTCACTTCACAGCTGTGAGCTGGTCCTCAGCCCATTTCCTTACCCTTGAGGACGGCAGAGGATGAGATGGTTAGATGGCATTGCTGACTCAATGGACATGAATCTGAGCTAACTCCAGGAGATAGTGGAGGACAAGGAGGCCTGATGTGTTGCAGTCCACGGGGTCACAAAGAGTCGGACACGACTGAGTGACTGAACAACAAGAGCAACAACTGAGTCTCCGCTTCAGGGCAGTGAAAATCAGTGACCTGAGTTGGAGAGGCACTGTTGATTTCCTTCTTAGGAGCCCTGGACTGTATTTCTGCTGCATCTGTACAATGGGGCCATCATCATGTGTGTCTAGCAGAGGGAATAAGTTGGAGGTATTTGGGAAGGACTTCTCACAAATACTCATCTGGGAACAGCCGAGTCCCCTGCTTTCCTTGTAGCAGCTTGGGGCAGATACTTGGCTTTCCCACCTTTGCAAGAGTCCAGGTCACCCTACTCTTAGTGGCTTTCCAAGTGGCACTAGTGGTAAAGAAGCCGCCTGCCAGTGCAGGAGACTAAGACACACGAGTTCGATCCCTGAGTAGAAAGATCCCTTGGAGAAGGGCGTGACCACCCACTCCAGTATTCTTGCCTGGAGAATCCCATGGACAGAGAACCCTGACAGGCTATGGTCCATAGGGTCGAAAAGAGTCAGACACGACTGAAGTGACTTAGCACACATATACTCTAAGTGACTGAAATCACAAACAAAGATTTTCTCTTAATGGAACTGTATTTTTATCTAGCTCTAATTTTAGCAGATCAGTTACAGCCTAAACTTGTTTCTTTTTGTAAGGCTAAATAAGTGGACAGTTTAGACCAGAATCCTGAAAATTCTCTCAAGTCCCTTCATAATGCAGTCCTTATAGACACATGATCTAGTTTTAGGATATTGCAGGCATCCGTTTTATTGTCACATGACACAGATGGCCAACTTCCCAGCTGCTGTCCAACATCAACTCAGCCAGTCCACATTTTGGGGTCATTCATGTGTATTCACATAATAGTTAACTCTCTTTTGGGGGTGGTGATGTCAAATAAACATACAACCAGCTTAGGGGAAAAAAAGTAAGGCTTCCTTGGTGGCTCAGATGGTAAAGAATCTGCCTGCAATGCAGGAGACCCAGGTTCGATCCCTGGGTCTGGAAGATCCCCTGGAGAAGGGAATGGCAACTCACTCCATTACTCTTGCCTGGAGAATCCCATGGACAGAGGGGACTTGTGGGCTATAGCCCATGGGTTCTCAAAGAATCGGACACGACTGAGCAACTAACACATCCACTTTCATTTTTATAAGTTAAAAAGTCCTGGGATACATTTTAGATTTGACTTAAAGAATACCTTGATTTGAGACCCAAATAATGTTATCCTGACTCAGTTTCTGTGTAGATAAGCTCTTCCATTCTTTTGACTTCCTTCCCAGGTTTTACTTGATAAACCCTGAGAGTACAGGATCTCCTCTGTGTAACAGTAGGCAGGGTGAGTGTGTTACCAGTGAGTCCTGGGATTCACTCTGATTGGAGCAGCTTAGGTCATGTGCTCTTTCTTGGCTGCTGTGTAGATGGCGTCTCAGTAGTCTGATTGGCCTGGGTGGGATTCAGTTGACCTTTTACCAACATAGGAGTTATGGGCGCCAACCTTCCGTGTAGTCAAAAACTCTATATAACAGAGTTGGCTCTCTACATTTGCATTTCCTCTGTATTCATGGTTCTGCATCCATGGATTCACCCCCTCTCACATCATGTAGGACATAGTACTATCTGTTGAAGAAACCTCCATGTAAGTTGACCGGTAGAGTCCAAATTTAAATTGTTCAATTGTATTGAACCGTATTTTTTGTCCTTGGAGCTGGGGTGGAACCTTCCCCAGATATAGTATTAAAAGTAGGGGGAGGGTATGTTTATTGAAAATTGGTCCTTGATGGCAAAACAAGGAGGAAAAGATTATAGGGGAGGTCAACAAAAGTCTGCTATAATTATCTATAGTGTGTCAGATACTGAACTAGGTGCTGGAGTTGAAGTTTTAAAACGAAGAATAATACATGTTGAATCTTGGTGAATTTCTAGGCATTTGAGTGTACTGAAGGAGTCTGTAAATATAATAATTAATCCCATCATTGGATAATTCAATGAGCTTTCCTACCTGAAGTATTATGATTTGTGCTTCTTGGAAAACAAAATAGAAAAGATAATTTTTTTATTGGCTTAGATAGTTATTTTATCATTTTAAATTATTACTCTTTCACTATTTTAGAATTTTTAATATTGTGACAGCTTTCTGTAGAATTCTGAAACTCAGTTTAGTATTTTCTTTAGTATCACAAGTCCCCTAAAACAATATCTGAATATAGAATAATATATATTGATGAAAACACCTTATTTTTTATGTGTATAATAGTTTTACCAAGGATATAATAATTGATAAATACTGAAAGTTTTTGCCCATGTTCTTGTAAAATTGTAATCTGTAATACATGGGTTAAATATTGGGCCTTGCTTTTTGCTGGTTGGGGCGTCTTTGCTCTAATCCATGTAAATAGCAGTGAAACTTTGACTTTCATTTGAACTGTAGCTAGTATACCCCCTGCTGAGAGTCTCAGTGAGAGTTAAAAAACATATCTTCCATCATCTTATGAAATATTGTTATCATGATATTTTGATTTTGTTCAGAAGCCTTCTTTCAATCTCAGCCAAAATAAAGTCCAGTTGAGTTTTCCTATGGCTTTACACAGGAACATACAAATCCACAGGAAATTTGATTGATTATTATTCCAATGTTATAAACATGTAAAAGAGTTCTATAATATGTATGAAAATTTAGAATTTCTCAGATCAGAATATTTAAAACTATATAAACAAAGGCAAATATATATGTGAAATTACTTGCCTTTTATCAACTACTATTAAAAAATCAAAAAGAAAATGTAATAAAATCAAAGTGAAAGTTTCTTGGTAAAGACTGCCCTTGGAGAGAGAATGGTTTGATTACTCAGTTAATGGCATATAATGAATTTTGTTTCTCCTCCCTGTACCAAGTGACATATTAGGTATGAAGCAGAGTCAATGTTGATAAAGCCCACTTGTCTTTCTCTGGGGGAATGGGCAAAGTGTTCAGGTGATGAGGGAGTTGTTAGGTCTCAGTGTCGCTGTCCCCAACTGAGCACCTTACAGTCTTTTAAATTAGTACCTTGATGTTGAGTGGAGTTTAATTTCTGTCGTATGAATATCAAGCAACTTCACTTGTGGTATTAGTCCCTTCTAGTGTACGTGACATGATGGGACTCAAGGATTTTAACAATTTGTGGAATTTGACATAGGTAACTTACAATCAACCTGCTTTATTATTGCAGCCCTTAATTCTTATCTATTCATTCATTCATTCACACCCCACCTTGTTCCACAAAAATTTCAGATACCTTATAAAAACTACATTTATGAATCCCATCTATATGGGCAGACTTGTTTTGGTCCAGTCCCAGCATTAAGTCACATTCAAAGAAATAAGTATGACAGTGAAAATAATTAAAAATAATTCAAGTATTTACTTCACCTCTCAGAAAACATCCAAGAGGGAAGTAAATGCATTATATAGAATAGAACTTTTAAAAAATCCTCTTTCCCATCTCTCTGCACATAGCTGTCAGTTATCCTCCCAAAGTTTCTCTGACTTCTTGAAACACAATGCTTAGTCATCCAGGGATGCCCGACTCTTTGCCACCCCACAGACTGCAGCATGCCAGGCCTCCTTGTCTCTCACTATCTCCCAGAGTTTGCCCAAGTTCATGTACATTGCATCAATGATGCCCTCCAGCCATCTCATCTCATCCTCATCATACCCTCTTCTCCTTCTGCCCTCAATCTTTGCTGGCATCAGGGCCTTTTCCAATGAGTCAGTTCTTTGCATCAGGTGGCCAAAGGATTGGAGCTTCAGCTTCAGCATCAGTCCTTCCAAAGAGTATTCAGGGTTGATTTCCTTTAAGATGGACTGGTTTGATCTCCTTGCTGCCCAAGGGACTCTCAGGAGTCTTTTCCAGCACCACAATTCAAAGGCATCAATTCTTTGACACTCAGCCTTCTTCACAATCCAACTCTCAAAACTATATGTGATCAGTGGGAAGACCATAGCCTTGACTGTATGAACCTTAGTTGGCAGAGTGATGTCTCTGCTTTTGAAGACACTGTCTAGGTTTGTCGTAGCTTTCCTGCCAAGAAACAATCGTCTTCTGAATTCATGGCTGCAGTCACCACGGGCCTCTGCAAATCCAGGCAGTCCTATCGTTCCCCTTGTTTCTTAGGTGTCTTTTCTTCTGTTTCTTCTCTCTGTATGCTTGTCTGTACAGACGAGCTGTATGTTCATCTCCGTTTCTCTCCTTCCTCTAATTTATTTCTCACATTTGTGTCAATAAACCCAGAACCAAAGAAAGGGGGCGGGGGGAACTGAGACTCAAACCCAGAGTTCCCTTTAGGAGGTACCACAGGAGTGAGGTTGCAGTTATCCACATATTAGTATATTTTCTCTTTGTCACCCTTATAAAAAAAATTGCAAAATACTAATTAAAAACTAAAAGTCCAGGGCAGGGAACATATAAGTTGAGAAGAAAAATAGAATACTAAGCAGCACGATATTAGTTGTGTAGTTGACTGGGAACTACAGTTGACCTTTGAGCAAACATCCATTTTAATTGCTCTGTCCCCTTATATGCAGATTTTTAAAAACTAAATGTACCATCAGCTCTTTGAATCTGCAGATTCTGCACCCCTGGATTCACCCAATTGTGGATCTAAAAGTTAATACAGGATCCCAGGTTGGTTGAATCCACGGATGCGGAACTAGACAATATGGAGGGCCAAATGTGGGATTTGCACATCCATGAATTTTGGTATCTGGCTGCAGATCCTAAACCACTCCCCCAAGGATTCTGATGGAGGAGTACTTGATAGTTGGTGATATAAAGGGACTCATTTCCATGTTGTTGTTCAATCACTAAGTCGTGTCTGACTCTGTGACCTCATGGACTGTAGCATGTCTGGCCTCCTTGTCCCTCACTATCTCCCAGAGTTTGCCAAGTTCATGTCCATTGACTCTGTGAGGCCATCCAACCATCTCATCCTCCCTTCCATAGTTCTCCCTAAGCATCAGTGGAGCACATACCAGTTCCCCAGATGACAAAGCCCTTAGTTCTAAAATTATATACGATTTACAACCTAGATAAAAGGAACACTAAAAAAAAAAAAAAAAAGTAGGGGTAGTGCCTTTAACGTCCATAATAGCAGTTTATGCCAGTGACTATGAGTGAAAATAGAGGATTTGATGCCAAAACATGACTCAAAGACTCTGTAGTAGGCCGACACAATGTAGTCTGAGACTGCAGCTTCCTGATGATCTGAATTGACCTAAGAATAAAACCTTATGCTCTCTGTAGCAAAACATGCAAGCAGTGACTTTAGGGACCACAGTGGTGGTATAAATGAGTGGGTGCCAAGTGGTAGCTGCCAGCCTTGGGCCTGGGGTCACTGTACAGATGGACGGGACTGGTGACCACACAGCACGGCCGCTCTCACGGAGGATAGCTGCTCATTCCCTATGCCATCCTGTTTTGTCATTTGGGGCTCTGGTCCAGTGCCACTGTGTCATCTAATGCGTCAAGGTGAGCCTGAAACCCAGTTTACTTTTTGACCTCAGCTTGTGGGATCTTAGTTCCCCAACCAGAAATTGAACCCACCTCTTCTGCATTGGAGGCACAGAGTGTTAACTGCTGGACTGCCAGGAAGTCCCCTGAATTCTGGATTTTAATGTGAAATATCTCCATTTTAAATGCTCAGTCATTAAGTCATTTGGGCTTTCCTGGTGGCTCAGTTGGTAAAGAATCTGCCTACAATGCAGGAGACCCAGGTTTGATCCCTGAGTGGGGAAGATCCCCCAGGGAAGGAAATGGCAATCCACTCCAGGATTCTTGCCTGGAAAATTCCATGTACAGAGGAGCCTGAAGAACTACAGTCCATGGAGTCTCAGAGGCAGACATGACTTAACAAGTAAACCACCACCTGGGCTAAGCAGAACTTGCCAGCATGCCTTCAGTCATCCAACGCTCATCATAGGAAAGTGTAGCCTTCCTGTTTTTCATGCAGATCTTTATCAGTCTCAGCACCATCGTCTCTGCTGTGCTCAAAGTTGGTTCTCTGGCAAAGTCTAGAATCTGATATTCTCAGATTCTCCAATACCAGCTGGGTGTCCAGCCATTCAGTTCAGTTTTGGTCCTAACACCTCTCTGAGTCAGTGTCAGACTCCACAAGTTTAAGGACTCAGTTTCTCATGACTGCCCTCACTCCAGATGCTACTTGTTAAGTTCTACATCCCTAGTCAACCCATATATAAAACCAACTTGGCTATGCGTTTGGTTCCCATGATCCTCTGCTCAGGTCTGAATTCACCAGGATGACTCACAGGACTCAGGGGAACACTTTACTTATATTTGCCAGTTTATTATAAAGGATGCAACTTAGAAACAGCCCAATGGAAGAGAAGTGTCAGGCAGAGTATGCAGGTGGGGGTAAATAGAGCATCTATGTGCTCTCTGGGTTCTGTTCTCTCCCAGAACATTGATGTGTTCACCAACCCAGAAGCTCTCTGAACTCCCTCATCTAAGGGCTTTTTATGGAGATTTCACTGGGTAGGCTGCCCTGGTGGCTGAGATGGTAAAAATCTGCCTGCAATGTGGCAGACCAGGTTCAATCCCTGAGTTGGGGAGATCCCCAGGAGAAGGAAATGGCAACTCACTCGTGTATTCTTGCCTGGAGAAATCCACAGACAGAGGAGCCTGATGGGCTACAGTCCACGGGGTCACAAAGAGTCAAACACGACTGAGGGACGAACATACACACACAGGCATGATTAATTGAATTATTGGCCATTGGTGATTGAACTTTCATCTCCTGCCCCTCTCCTCTTTCTGTCTTTTCTCAAGGTCTGGGGGTGGGGCTGAAAGTTCCAAGCTTGTAGTCACGTTGTGGTGTTTCTGGTGACCAGACCCTATCTTGAAGGTATCTGGCCTGCTCCACACACACCAGGAGCCACCTCATTAGCATACAGAGGTACTCGCATCACTCAGGAGACTGCCAAATGTTCTGGGAATTCTGAGCCAGATAGGAAAAAGATCAAATATTATGTTTTTATTAAACCACAGGTGTTCTTTTTGGTTGGTTAAGAGCAGACTAGTATACAGTAAGACCCCTGCACGTGAACCTTCAAGTTGCAAACTCTCAAAGATGTGAATCAAGTCAAGCATAAGTGGAATTGCAGCTTGCCCTCCATGTCTTACTGTTGATGATCCTTCAGCTCTGCCGTCTCCCACTGCCTCTCGCTCCTCCCGTCGGTAACTCTTCTCTCCTGTTCACTGGGTGCCAGCCCCTGTATGCCAGCTGTTGTACTATGCTACTGTACTTTTCAAGGTACTGTACTGTAAGATTAAAAAAGTTTTCTTAGCTTTCTGTGTTTGTTTTTTGGTGTTATTTGTGTGAAAAGTATTATAAGCCTATTATAGTATAGTACTATATAGCTGATTGTGTTGGTTCAGTACCTCGGCTAACTAACATTGTTGGACTTACGAGTGCACTCTCGGAACATAACTCATTCATGTGTAGGGGACTTATTATACTCGAGAGATGACCACTGGTGAGGTTTTTCTTTCTTTTTTTTTTTTTTTGAATACCCGGATGGAGACTGCCATATGGTTGGAAGATCATCACCGTAGAGATGGGCCCTCAGATAAATAAAAGCAAGGCCAGGATTTTTCTTGAAAAATCTGTGTTTGGTTCACCCTGACACACAAATGAATTACCCCAGAGTTCTACACTAATTTTAGAAGGGAAATATTTCAAAGTAGATATTACTAGTCTCCCACTCCCGAAATCCTAATTTTGAGCAATGTCACTTCCCAAGGACACAGACTGTATATATTCATTGGAAAAAATACATCTACATACTGGATGGTAAAACAACTAAATTGTGGGTATCTGTGAAACTAATTTTTTAAAACGTATGCTTGATATAAGGTTATTCTTTCTGAAAGAATCCAGTTCCATAATGGTAGGAGGAGTTGTGATGCCATGTCTAATTTATGACATTGAAGTAACATTATCAGAACAGGATATGTGTGTGTCTAAAGTTGCTTAAAAGCAGTTAAAGGTTATTAGAATATATTTTAAAAGTTGGAAGGAAGAGAGAAGTTGAGTTAGAGCATATTATAATTTCATGCCACTCATAATTGTTTTCTGTCAGCGGACCATTTCTGCTGATCATAAATGTTGTGTTTCACTCACTAGGCCTTTAGGAGAATATTACTGTATGTACTGAACTTGATTTTTTTCAGGATTGTATTTTTTTCAGCCTTATTTTTCCTCCATTTTTCTCTAGAGACTTAGATCTGAGAATAAGATCCCTGGTATCTTTATATTTCTGCTTGAAAATTTTCAAAGTAGCTATGCTTTAGTTGCTTGTTTTGCTTAAATGGCTTTAATAAATCAAAATTTTCTATTTCTTTAGAAGAACTGTATCTCTGAAATATTTTGTTGTTATGCTGAAATATGTACATCGTTGAAATATATATCCCAGTGCTTTTTTTTTTGCAAATGTCGCTGGAAAGTCTGAGCATATGATTCATTTTGAGTAAAAGATATTTAAAAAAAATATTTAACTGACTTAAAAAAGATTTCTGAGTATGCTACAGGGCTCTCGTAAAAGAAAAAAATATGTGGAGGATTTTGTGGCTTTGGTCATAAACAGTGACTGATTTCAGTGACAGTTAAAGAAATCAGATATTAAAGTGAGATGAACTCTTTAGAAATCCCTCCTGTTAAAATTTTTCCTTACGATACCTACACTTCCAAGAAGCTATTTTGGAGTCACTGAACATAAAATGAGAGCTTATGTCTGTAGTATTTTCATTGCTCCTTTAAATTTCAGGATAGTTCTGAGTAAAATTTTGAGGTGTTTTCTTGAGAAATACATGCTGTCAGTCAGCGCCAGGAGTGAACTTTAACATAGACAATACAGTGTGTGGACGCAGCAACGATTTAGATACGGGAAACTAAGACGCTGCAGTGATATGCTGCTCGTTTTACAATTATTTATGACACAAAAGCTAATTTATCCAGTGTGGTAGACTAAATAATGACCCCTCCCCCCCCAAAGACTGTTGTTGTTCAGTTGCTGAGTCATGTCCAACTCTTTGCAACCCCATGGACTGCAGCACACCAGGCCTCCATGTCCTTCACTGTCTCCTGGAATTTGCTCAGAGTCATATCCATCAAGCCGGTGATGCCATCCTACCGTTGCTTCATCTGTTGCCGTCTTCTCCTCCTGCCTTCAATCTTTCCCAGCATCAGGGTATTTTCCAATGAGTTGGCTCTTTGCATCAGGTGGCCAAAGTATTGGTGCTTCAGCATCAGTCCTTCCAGTTAATATTCAGGGTTGATTTCCTTTGGGGCTTCCCTGGTGCTCAGGCTGGTTTGATCTTCTTGTTGTTCAAAGATGTGTGTTAGCTGCTCGGTCATGTCCAGCTCTTTGCAATTCCAAGGGCTGTAGCCTTTCAGGCTCCTCTGTCCATAGGATTTTCCAGGCCATAATACCAGAGTGGGTTTCCTTCTCCAGGGGATCTTCCCAACTCAGGGATCAAACCCATGTCTCCTGTGTTTCCTGCACTGCAGGCAGATTCTTTACCCACTGAGCCATTGGGAAAGCCTGTTCAGAGATACCTAGGTTCTAATCCCTGGACCTGGGAATGTTAACCTTCTCAGGCTTAAAGACCTCGAAGATAAGATTAAGACTCTGGAGATGGGAAGATGATCCTGGATTATCTGGGTGGGCTTCTGAATGCAGTCTCAGTGTTCCCGTAAGGAGGAGGAGAGTTGACTACAGAGGGAGATTTGACTGCAGAGAAGAATGTGGTGTGACAGTGAAACCATATACCGCACTGTTGGCTTTGAAGATGGAAGAAAGCAGCTCTTGCCGCTGGAAAAGGCAAGGGAAGAGAGTCTGCAGGGAGTGTGTGACTGATTTTGGACTTCTGACCTCCGGAACTGTAAGAGAATGTGTTTGTGTTGTTTTAAGCTACCAAGTTTGTAGTCATTTGTGACAGCAGCCATAGGAAGCTAATACAGCTAATTAGTTGATGCTATTAAGTTAAATAAACTATCAATACATACATAATACCACTGTAAACCAAAAGGGAGTTTA
Organism: Bos javanicus; assembly: GCF_032452875.1. Lineage (NCBI taxonomy): Eukaryota > Metazoa > Chordata > Mammalia > Artiodactyla > Bovidae > Bos > Bos javanicus. Next base: position 25,503,879 of record NC_083876.1, on the reverse strand, counting down.
CAGGCTACTAAGTAATTAGTCATTTCTTAGCATTTATATTTGCAGATTTTGGTTAACTTCTGCATTGCTATATTTATCAGCTTGTTCTTAATTGACAAGCAGTAAAAATTCCTAACACTTAAATGTTATATTTATAGGACTTGGCTGATTACTCTTAGCAGAATGCAGTTCACTTATCTCCCAGAGCAAGTTCCTGTTTCTGCTTCCCTTTCTTCAGTTAATAGCTGAGGTGTATATTACTATTGTCGGTGCTATTGATTCCCCTGGAACTTTTTCAAGCTATGACTCAGCATCCTGATTTTTCGAAAAGGGAACCAGACTCCACACGGGCAATCTATAGATGCAACAAAAGCCTGTCTTGTTTTATAAATACAAGGCACACATTCTACACACTAGGCATCCATTTTGTGGCAGTACCATTATCATCCTGGTACTGGGAGGAAGTATGGAAGGTTCTCTGAAACATCCATTAGGAACCCACCCCAAGGCTTCTCTGAAAGTGTGACAGTTTTTTACATCCACTCCTGGCACCTGCACTTTGATTACCAGAGTCCCCTCAGATCTGCTGATTCCACACTGTTATAGAACAAAGAAATCCTACAAAAGGGAAAATTTTGTGATGTGTCCCTTATTGGCATTCTGTTTAGCAGTCTTTATTGGATGCACTTGTTTCTTGAGGCCAAGGGAAATTCTGTTGTGGTATTCATCTGTGTGGGCATATTGCTGGTTATTAAACCCAAAGCCAAAGGATTTCTTTTTCTAACTGTAGGTTCTTTGGAGCTAGAGTATTTCCATTTGAGCTTGATGAATTCTCTTGGGGGAGAGGGATATTTCAAGATCAAAATTAAACTAAATGAATAAATGAATGCACATTTCAAAGGTGGCACTTCAATCAGGTACCCATAGATTTCCTCCCCCCGCCCCCCGCCCCCCCAGGGATTACTGGAACTTTTTGGTTTTATTTGATCATAATTCCAAGACAGGATTTTTCATTGGTGTTTGTTTTGTTTTTCAATGATTCTCACCCCCCCCCCCCCGCCACACACACACACTTTAAGTTTGATTTTATTTGGCATTTATCCCAGTTGGCAATTTGCAGTGTAAACAGGAAGCTGACCTTCCATTTGTGAAATCACAAAGTGAAATGGAATACCAGAAATGATGTTCTCCTAGAAATAATAAATAGCTTTCTAGCTTTGTGCTGTTGTCTAAATTCATAGCACAGTATTAACTAAAATTAATATTTATGTATAGTGAGAAGAATAATGTCTAGACCTAGGTACCTTTTTGGTTGTATTATATTACTTTATATGTTACCTCATTTTCTTTGATTCTTAGAAATCCTCAAGTAGAGACAACAGCAGTGGCATAACCAAGTACTGGGTTGGCCAAAAAGTTCATTTGGGTTTTTCCAAATTTGGTCAATTTGGGTTTTACATCTGGGAAAAACCCAGATGAACTTTTTGGCCAACCGAATAGTAACATCTGGTCATTGAGCTCTTACTGGGAACGAGACACAGGTTGTGTTTAATAATACAAGTAAGCTTTCCTTGAACTACTTAGTTTAACCATCAAAAAAAAAAAAAAAAAAACCCTATCTGAGGCCATTATTTCCCTTGCATGGACAAGGAACCTGAAGTTGAGATTTAGAGGAGCCTGGCAGACTGCATTTCACAGGGTTGCAAAGAGTTGGACACGACTGAGGGACTAAACAGCAATAACAACTGAGGATGCATACCTAATAAAGGATAATGAGTATTCAAACACATGTTTCTAGCCCACAGACAGAGCTTATTCCATGGCAACAGCCCATTCCTTGAGTCTGGAGATGGCAAGAGTCACGTTTAGGCAGCCAGGGAAAAAACAGCTAAGACTCTGAAGGTCAGAACAGTACAAGAACAAAGGTTCAGTGGAACAGCCAAGAACAAGATCTAAGAGAAGGTTCCCTGAGGGCCACAGAGCAGCTCTGCCTTGATAAAGAAGGGGATTGGGGCTGCAGTGCAGTAATTCACTGTGATAGCTGGACTCAGAAGGAATGAACCTCTGAACAAGATGTAGTGAAATTTTGTCCTAGTTGCAGATGTTTCATTTTTTTTAATTAAAAAGTTGGCTCATAATTACAAAGTAATATATCCTTCCTGTATAAAAAAAAAAAAATCAGCACCAAATTATGTAAGTGTGAAGGGACATGAATTTGAGCAGACTCAGGGAGGTAGTGAAGGACAGGGAAGCCTGGCGTGCTGCCGTCCATGAGGTCGCAAAGAGTCGGACACAACTGAGTGACTGAACAACAAAAGTCAGAGCTGTCCCTCTTTTTCCTTCCTCGTTGACCCACCATTTTCCCATATCTATATATCTAAATCTCATATATATATATAACTAAATGGAATAGTTGTTGGTCTTGGAGGGTTTTCTTCTATTTTTTTTTTTGTTTTATTTCACAAAAATAAGGTCATACTTTGCCAACAAAGGTCCGTCTAGTCAAGGCTATGGTTTTTCCCGTGGTCATGTATGGATGTGAGACTTGGACTGTGAAGAAAGCTGAGTGCCGACGAATTGATGCTTTTGAACTGTGGTGTTAGAGAAGACTCTTGAGAGTCCCTTGGACTGCAAGGAGATCCAACCAGTCCATCCTAAAGGAGATCAGTCCTGGGTGTTCACTGGAAGGACTGATGTTGAAGCTGAAACTCCAATACTTTGGCCACCTGACGCTAAGAACTGACTCAGTGGAAAAGACCCTGTTGCTGGGAAAGATTGAAGGTGGTAGGAGAAGGGGACCACAGAGGATGAGATGGTTGGATGGCATCACCAACTCAATGGACATGAGTCTGTGTAAACTCTGGGAGTTCATGATGGACAGGGAGGCCTGGTGTACTGCAGTCTATGGGGTCGTAGAGTCAGACATGACTGTGACTGAACTGAACTGATCATACTGTTCTATGACTTTTTAAAGGCAATAATAACACATCTATATCTTTTATGTTAATACTCTTACTTCCCTGTGGAAGGAATTTTGAGGAGAAATACTTGTATTAAAGAAGGCTGTATTGCAGGATGGGCGAAATGGGTGAAGGTTGTCAAAAAGGTACACACTTCCAGTTATAAAGTGAGTTCTGTGGATATAATGTGTAGCCTGGTAACTATAGTTAATAGTACTCTATTGTATATCTGCAAGTTACTAAGAGAGTAGATCTTAAAAGTTGTTATCAGACTAAAAAATTTGTAGCTATGCATGCTGATAGATATTAACTAGACATTATAGTTGTCATTTCACTATATATATATATCTACTGAGTCATTATGTTGTACACCTGAAACTTATATGTCAATTATATCCCAATTAAAAAAATACACAGGGTTATTCCTTGTGGTTTGGGAGGTCACAACTGGGACCTGTCCTGCTTGAATACTTCCAGTGGCAGGGAGTTCCCTTCTTTGTGACGCAGCCGGTTCCATTATTAGATTGCTCTGTTAGACCTTTACCCTGACCGAATGTTTATTTCTCTGTGACTTCCTATAGCTCATTAATATGTTCTCTGGAGTTCCACAGACCAAATCTTATCCCCTCTTCACCTGTAACTAGATGAAATGAGACACCAAAGGGTTTGCTTAAGAAAAGTTAAAAAATGAAAGAAAAAGTAAAAAAGTAAAAAAAGTACAAGAAAAAAATTATATTGCTTCTGTGGCTGGTCCATTTTCTCATTTTCTACTTTTCTTCATGGAGCTATTAGCTCCAAACTGTAGAACAGAGCCTCTTTGCCTTTAAAAATTTTTTAGTTTTATTTTTGTTATTGTTTTTAAACATCCTTTGTGTACAAAAGGTGTTCTTTCTTGACCTCTGGATTTTTCCAGGGCTGAAGGCGCTGTAGTGGAAGGAAGATGTCATCGGATATGAGGGAGCACAAGGAAGTGCAGACTCTTAGGAAGGTTTAGTTTGGATTTAAGAGAAGATTTTTTTTTTAACCTCAAAAATAGTGTTAGCACATTTCCTAAATCTCAGCCAACTGTTAGAGCCAGACAGACCTTGAAAATCTTGTCAACCTCTTGCTTTTGTTTACCTTAGAAGTCCTAGAGCGTTTATCTTATTTCCAAAGAGGGTCATGACTGATTATGAGATAGCCAAGCCCAGAACCTAACTCTTTCCTTCCCGTGAGTACGTTTCTCCATTGTAGCCTACTAGATTGCCAGACCATTCTTCCCCAAGTAGTTCCGAGAATTTCCAAAGTCCAGTGGATTTGAAAGTCGCAGTATATATACATTTGCCATAGAATACTTTCAGGAGAGGTCTTAGAGGCTCTATGGCCTTGTGAATTCCTGTTCCACAACTTAACGAAGCCCTGTGACCTTGCAAAGTGGCCCTAATTTTTCTCAGCTGTCCTTTTCTTATCTGTAACATGGAGCTAAGACTGCCTTCCTCACTGGAGGATAGGATGATATTTATGAGGATATTTATGAGGATTTATGATATTTTTATGAGGATAGGGTGATATTTGGAAAGTTTGTAACACAGTGCCTGATTCATTAGTCACCTCAGTAGTGCTTGCTGTTAGGAAAAAAGTTCTTTCAAACTTTTCATGATAATCTTTTTTAAAAAGTAAATTCAGGTTTTAAAATCTTATAATATATATGAGTTAAATTATTGTAGGAAGGAGACTTCAAAGACTAAATATTAAAAATTTTATTGACTAGCTATTGTACGTAAAATATAAAAAAGAGTTTATTTTTTTTTTTTACTTTCTTTCCCCACAACTTTTACCTTTCTTTTGCTAGAAAGTCACCAAATTTTTTGTTGTACCCTTAGATGACAGAGGATGAGATGGTTGGATGGCCTCACCAACTCAATGGACATGGGTTTGGGTGGACTCTGGGAGTTGGTGATGGACAGGGAGGCCTGGTGTGCTGCAGTCCATTGGGTCACAGAGTTGGACACGACTGAGGAACTGAACTGAACTGTAGATCTTGTATTGTATGCATATACTCAATAAGCTTTAAATATGAAAACATTTCTATCTTCACTCTTTGTCTCTTGCGAATAGGGTTTTTTGTTTTTTCCGTACCTATGGCTTGCATGATCTTAGTTCCTTGACCAGGGAGTAAACCTTCAGTGAAAGGGCAGAGTCCTAACCACTGGATCGCCAGGGAATTCCCATGTTCAGGTTTTAAAATATGGCTCTTATAACTCAAGAACTGAATTTAAATTTTTTTATTTAAATTTTTACTATATTTTGTCTATGACGCTTTTTATAGAAACACATGGACCTCAAATTGTGGGATTAAGTAAGAGTCATAGAGAACCACTAATTTAAAATTAATGAAAGAAGTCTATTTAATATATTTTTAATTATATATGGCTAATATATTTTCTTTTTCAGTATCTAGATAAAGAGAGGGGGCTTTCCTGGTAGCTCACAGTAAAGAATCTGCTTGCAATGCAGGCGATCTGGGTTCGATTCCTGGGTTGAGACTATCCCCTGTAGAAGGGAGTGGCAACCAATTCCAGTATTCTTGCCTGGAGAATTCCATGGACAGAGGAGCCTAGTGGGCTACAGTCCACGGGGTCACAAACAATTGGACATGATTGAAGCAACTTAGGATAACATAATATCAAATAAACATTTTTGTATTAGATTTAATAAAAAAGAGTTTAAATATCAATGCTGTATGTACAATAGCCCTCAACTTTTGGAAATAGTAATTTGGTGATAAAAGGCTCTTGGATGATTTTTCACATTTATTTCTCATATTCCTCTAAGTTGGGCTGTATTACAGAAAAGAAACTGAAGAATTGAGCAAGTTAGTAATTTACCAATAGATCAAGACATGAGAGTTTATTTTTGAGAACACATTGCTAATCAAAGCTGTGAAATGGCATATTTGTAGGAGAGCAACTCTCAGACAAATCAAAACATGACCTCATTTATCCACTTATTGATTCAAGAAGTATTTATTGACGAGCTAATGTTTAATGCATAGACCCTTGGAATATGGCATTTAATAAAACCTGGACAAACCCCTGCCCTCATGAAGCTTTCACTCTATTGCAAATGAAAGCCTCCTCTCTCCATTTGGTGCTCCTCTCCAAAGGAGCATTTTTGTTGCATTCCCCTGGAAGTCAGCAAACAACACAGGAGACCTCTTGCAGAGACAAAGAAAGGAACTTGCTCTAGGTCCTTGACATTGATGGCTGCCAGTGCTCTGAACGTATTTCCTTTAGTAAAGGAAAAAATGTCGGAGGGAACGGTTTTTACTGAGCTACTAAAAATGCTTTCTTTCACAGTATCACTTTATTTCTTTAGCTCTGGGTTAGGATATGAGCAGGGAAAAAATGAGGTGTGCATATGTCTTACAAATGCACACAATTTTAATGTAAAAAGAGCCAAAAGACTCCAAAAAAGCCCTTCAATATTCCTTTTTCAAAAAGATTGTAGTTAATTTACAATGTTGTATTAGTTTCATGTGTACAACAAAGTAATTCAGTTATAGTAGTTAGTTCAGTCTCAGTCGTGTCTGACTCTTTGAGACCCCATGAATCTCAGCACTCCAGGCCTCCCTGTCCATCACCAACACTTGGAGTTCTCTCAAACTCACGTCCATCGAGTCAGTGATGCCATCCAGCCATCTCATCCTCTGTTGTCCCCTTCTCCTCCTGCCCTCAATCCCTCCCAGCATCAAGGTCTTTTCCAATGAGTCAACTCTTTACGTGAGGTGGCCAAAGTATTGGAGTTTCAGCCTTAGCATCAGTCCTTCCAATGAACACCCAGGGCTGATCTCCTTTAGGATGGACTGGTTGGATCTCCTTGAAGTCCAAGGGACTTGCAGGAGTCTTCTCCAACACCACAGTTCAAAGGCATCAATTCTTCTGCGCTCAGCTTTCTTCACAGTCCAACTCTCACATCCATACGTGACCACCGGAAAAGCCATAGCCTTGACTAGACGGACCTTTGTTGGCAAAGTAATGTCTCTGCTTTTTAATATGCTGTCTAGGTGGGTCATAACTTTCCTTCCAAGAAGTAAGCGTCTTTTAATCTCATGGCTGCAGTCACCATCTGCAGTGATTTTGGAGCCCCCCAAATAAAGTCTGACACTGTTTCCACTGTTTCCCCATCTATTTGCCATGAAGTGATGGGACCAGATGCCATGATCTTCGTTTTCTGAATGTTGAGTGTTAAGCCAACTTTTTCACTCTCCTCTTTCACTTTCATCAAGAGGCTTTTTAGTTCCTCTTCACTTTCTGCTATAAGGGTGGTGTCATCTGCATATCTGAGGTTATTGATATTTCTCCCAACAATCTTGATTCCAGCTTGTGCTTCGTCCAGCCCAGCGTTTCTCATGATGTACTCTGCATAGAAGTTAAATAAGCAGGGTGACAATATACAGCCTTGACGTACTCCTTTTCCTATTTGGAACCAGTCTGTTGTTCCATGTCCAGTTCTAACTGTTGCTTCCTCACCTGCATACAGATTTCTCAAGAGGCAGGTCAGGTGGTCTGGTATTCCCATCTCTTTCAGAATTTTCCACAGTTTACTGTGATCCACACAGTCAAAGGCTTTGGCATAGTCAAGAAAGCAGAAGTAGATGTTTTTTTGGAATTCTCTTGCTTTTTCAATGATCCAGTGGATGTTGGCAATTTGATCTCTGGTTCCTCTGCCTTTTCTAAAATCAGCTTGAACATCTGGAAGTTCCTGGTTCACTTATTGCTGAAGCCTGGCTTGGAGAGTTTTGAGCACTACTTTACTAGCGTGTGAGATGAGTGCAATTGTGAGGTAGTTTGAGCATTCTTTGGCATTGCCTTTCTTTGGGATTGGAGTGAAAACTGACCGTTTCCAGTCCTGTGGCCACTGCTGAGTTTTCCAAATTTGCTGGCATATTGAGTGCAGCACTTTCACAGCATCATCTTTCCAGATTTGAAATAGCTCAACTGGAATTCCATCACCTCCACTAGCTTTGTTCATAGTCATGCTTTCTAAGGCCCACTTGACTTCACATTCCAGAATGTCTGACTCTAGATGAGTGATCACACCATCGTGATTATCTGGACTGTGAAGATCTTTTTTGTACAGTTCTTCTGTGTATTCTTGCCACCTCTTCTTAATATCTTCCGCTTCTGTTATGTCCATACCATTTCTGTCCTTTATTGAGCCCATCTTTGCGTGAAATGTTCCCTTGGTATCTCTAATTTTCTTGAAGAGATCTCTAGTCTTTCCCATTCTGTTGTTTCCCTCTATTTCTTTGCATTGATCTGTGAGGAAGGCTTTCTTATCTCTCCTTGCTATTGTTTGGAATTCTGCATTCAAATGGGAATATCTTTCCTTTTCTCCTTTGCTTTTCTTTTCTCTTCTTTTCACAGCTATTTGTAAGGCCTCCTCAGAGAGCCATTTTGCTTTTTTGCATTTCTTGGGGATGGTCTTGATCCCTGTCTCCTGTACAGTGTCACAAACCTCTGTCCATAGTTTTCAGGCACTCTATCTATCAGATCTAGTCCCTTAAATCTATTTCTCACTTCCACTGTATAATCATAAGGGATTTGATTTAGGTCATACCTGAATGGTCTAGTGGTTTTCCCTATTTTCTTCAATTTCAGTCTGAATTTGGCAATAAGGCGTTCATGATCTGAGCCACAGTCAGCTCCTGGTCTTGTTTTTGTTGACTGTATAGAGCTTCTCCATCTTTGGCTGCAAAGAATATAATCAATCTGATTTCGGTGTTGACCATCTGGTGATGTCCATGTGTAGAGTCTTCTCTTGTGTTGTTGGAAGAGGGTGTTTGCTGTGACCAGTGCGTTCTCTTGGCAAAACTCTATTAGCCTTTGCCCTGCTTCACTCCATAATACAAAGCCAAATTTGCCTGTTACTCCAGGTGTTTCTTGACTTCCTACTTTTGCATTCCAGTCCCCTATAATGAAAAGGACATCTTTTTTGGGTGTTAGTTCTAAAAGGTCTTGTAGGTCTTCATAGAACCGTTCAGCTTCAGCTTCTTCAGCCTTACTGGTTGGGGCATAGACTTGAATTACCGTGATATTGAATGGTTTGCTTTGGAAACGAACAGCGATCATTCTGTCGTTTTTGAGATTGCATGCAAGTACTGCATTTTGGACTCTTTTGTTGACCATGATGGCTACTCCATTTCTTCTAAGGGATTCCTGCCCACAGTAGTAGATATAATGGTCATCTGAGTTAAATTCACCCATTCCAGTCCATTGTAGTTCACTGATTCCTAGAATGTCGACGTTCACTCTTGCCATCTCCTGTTTGACCACTTCCAATTTGCCTTGATTCATGGACCTGACATTCCAGGTTCCTATGCAATATTGCTCTTTACAGCATTGGACCTTGCTTCTATCACCAGTCACCTCCACAACTGCGTATTGTTTTTGCTTTGGCTCCTTCCCTTTATTCTTTCTGGAGTTATTTCTCCACTGATCTCCAGTAGCATATTGGGCCCCTACCAACCTGGGGAGTTCCTCTTTCAGTATCCTTTCATTTTGCCTTTTCATACTGTTCTTGGGGTTCTCAAGGTAAGAATACTGAAGTGGTTTGCCATTTCCTTCTAATGAGAAGGGAATGGATTTAGTTATATATACAAATAAATAATTTTTCAGATTCTTTTCCACTTTAGATTATTATAAGATATTGAATATACTTCCCTGTGCTATACAGTAGGCCCTTGTTTATCTATTTTCTATACAGTCCTTTAATACTCCTTTATAGGAAGGTACCTATAAGAAGCTCAGAACCCTGACGGTAAGCCACAGCGCCTCACTCCTCTGCCCTTGGGGAAAGTCTGACTTAGTCTAATTGCCCCTAGTTTCCTTTTCTCCCCCAAGCAATGATTGCTTCTCAGTGTTAGCATTTCATCTTAGAGTTCTTTGTTTTTACTTTGCTGCATTTTAAAAATTTACTAGTATGAAATGCATTATGTTCATAGTAAAACAGAGAATAAATTATATTGTAAAAAAACAGTCAGAGAGATAATACAAGCCTAAAATCATTCTGTGGGAGCTGAGACCAAGAGGAGGAGGTGAACTGGAGAAGGAGAGATTCAGGAAACAGAATTGACCGGGCTGGGTTGCAGCAGTGACAGGAGATGTAGGAATAAACACTCGTTTTATGTCATTGTGGCCTTTTATTTATTTATTTTTTTAAGACAAATAGAGCATTACAAGAGGTTTTTTGGTTTTTAGGGTTTTTTTCCCCACATTCACAGCCATTAGATGTTAACCATGTTTCATTATTTTCAATCAGCTATCTGTTTAAGATAATTTGCCAGATAATTTTTTTAGTCCACCATGTAAATGTTTACATTTAGGGTCATTGAAAAAGCCTTGGTGAAATAAAGGGAGTTTATTTTCTTGTAGAACTTTTTGTTTCCAGTTTACCTTAATTTAGTGAGAACAGAACCCTTCTGTGGGAATGTCTTGCAGTGATGTTGATTTGAAGAACAAAAGGAAAGGCCTCAAAGATAAAAAGTCATGAAAAGGAATGTTTGAATAGCATTAACTATACCACATTTATCAGATTGGCAATTATTCCCCCTTCAGTTCAGTTCAGTTCAGTTCAGTGCCTCAGTCGTGTCTGACTCTTTGTGACCCCATAGACTGCAGCTCACCAGGCCTCCCTGTCTGTCGCCAACTCCCGGAGGAGAGTCACAAACTCTTCATGTCACAAACTCATGTCCATTGAGTCGGTGATGCCATCCAACCATCTCATCCTCTGTCGTCCCCTTCTCCAGCCTTCAGTCTTTCCAAGCATCGGGGTCCTTTCCAATGAGTCAGTTCTTTGCATTAGGTGGCCAAAGTATTGGAGTTTCAGCTTCAGTCCTTCCAATGAACACCGAGGGCTGATCTCCTTCAGAATGGATTGGTTGGATCTCCTTGCAGTCCAAGGGACTCTCAAGAGTCTTCTCCAACACCACAGTTCAAAAGCTTCAATTCTTCAGTGCTCAGCTTTCTTTATAGTCCAACTCTCACATCCATACATGACTACTGGAAAAAACATAGCCTTGACTAGACGGACCTTTGTTGACAAAGTAATGTCTCTGCTTTTGAATATGCTGTCTAGGTTGGTCATAACTTTCCTTCCAAGGAGTAAGGGTCTTTTAATTTCATGGCTGCAGTCACCATCTGCAGTGATTTTGGAGCCCAAAAAAATAAAGTCTGACACTGTTTCCACTGTTTCCCCATGTATTTGCCATGAAGTGATGGGACCAGATGCCATGATCTTAGTTTTCTGAACGTTGAGTGTTAAGCCAACTTTTTCACTCTTCTCTTTCACTTTCATCAAGAGGCTCTTTAGTTCTTTTTCGCTTTCTGCCATAAGTGTGGTGTCATCTGCATATCTGAGGTTATTGATATTTCTCCCAGCAATCTTGATTCCAGCTTGTGCTTCGTCCAGCCCAGGCATTTCTCATGATGTACTCTGCGTATAAGTTAAATAAGCAGGGTAACTATATACAGCCTTGATGTACTCCTTTCCCGATTTGGAACCAGTCTGTTCCATGTCCAGTTCTAACTGTTGCTTCCTCACCTGCATACAGATTTCTCAAGAGGCAAGTCAGGTGGTCTGGTATTCCTGTCTCTTGAAGAATTTTCCACAGTTTGTGATGATCCACACAGTCAAAGGCTTTGGCATAGTCAATAAAGCAGAAGTAGATGTTTTTCTGGAACACTATTGCTTTTTCGATGATCCAGAGAATGTGAGCAATTTGATCTCTGGTTCCTCTTCCTTTTCTAAAACCAGCTTGAACATCTGGAAGTTCACAGTTCACATATTGTTGAAGCCTGGCTTTGAGAATTTTGAGCACTACTTTACTAGCGTGTGAGATGAGTGCAATTGGGAGCATTCTTTGGCATTGCCTTTCTTTGGGATTGGAGTGAAAGCTGACTGTTTCCAGTCCTGTGGCCACTGCTGAGTTTTCCAAGTTTGCTGGCATATTGAGTGCAGCACTTTCACAGCATCATCTTTTAGGATTTGAAAGAGCTCAACTGGAATTCCATCACCTCCACTAGCTTTGTTTGTAGTGATGCTTTCTAAGGCCCACTTGACTTCACATTCCAGGATGTCTGGCTCTAGATGAGTGATCACACCATCGTGATTATCTGGATTGTGAAGATCTTTTTTGTATAGTTCTTCTGTTTATTCTTGCCACCATTCTTGTTTATTCTTCTTAATATCTTCTGCTTCTGTTAGGTCCATAGCATTTCTGTCCTTTATTGTGCCCATCTTTGCGTGAAATGTTCCCTTGGTATCTCTAATTTTCTTGAAGAGATCTCTAGTCTTTCCCATTCTGTTGTTTTCCTCTATTTCTTTTCACTGATCGCTGAGGGAGGCTTTCTTATCTCTCCTTGCTGCTCTTTGGAATTCTGCATTCAAATGGGAATATCTTTCCTTTTCTCCTTTGCCTTTTGCTTCTCTTCTTGTCATAGCTATTTGTAAGGCCTTCTCAGACAACGATTTTGCCTTTCTTTTTATTCCCCCTTAGGTAAATGTTAAAAATGTATTTCCATGCTTTGAAGAAGGATTTTACAGTGGGCTTCCAGAACTCATAGTATGATTTCCAGTTACAAGGTCAGAATGCTCCAGTCGTATTTATAACCTCCAGATAAGCAAGTTCCCCTAGTTCTCTAGTCAGAACAAAAGATGTAACTGATTGTAAAATCACCGAAGTGTTAAATTGTACTCTGTCTTCTGTTATGCAAGTTTGGTATTGCTATTATGTAGCTTTTTTTTTTGAACTATCAATATGTTTGTCTCTATGGCTTGACAGTAAAGGTCTGTGTGGAAAAGGGGGAAAGTGAATGAAACAATGTATCCCATTTTGTTATTTCCACCTGTGAAAAACAGTCTCTAATGAGATGTCCCCAAACAGTGCTGCTGTTCATCAAAACATGTGCCCTAGATCTGAGTGAGTTTAATTATAATGGGAACAGTGAAATGAGGACATTTAGATCAACTTACAGTGGCAAAATTCAGAAGATTAAGCAGCAGCAACTATCTCAGGCTGCAAAGAACTAATTTTGGAAATCTCTTTTCTCTCCTCCCCGGAAGGAATCATTTTAGGAAGTGGGCAGTAACATTCATCTCAGGCATGTTTTTGTTAAACCAATATATCAGAAGAAGATTAGCATGTCCTTCTGGATACAGAGACCAGCTGCCTGCATAGACCTCCCTAAGCAAAGAACTGATCTCTGTGTGATACCTAGGTTGTGCATGCGTGCTCAGTCATGTCCAGCTCTTTGTGACCCTTTGAACTGTAACCCACCAGGCTCCTCTGTCCATGGGAGTCTCCCGGCAAGAATACTGGAGTGAATTGCCATTTCCTTCTCCAGGGGATCTTCCCCACCCAGGGACGGAACCTTCATCTCCTGCATTGGCAGGTGGATTCTGTTACCACTGACCCATCAGGGAAGCCACCACTGCGTATTAATTTCAACCTCATACAGAAATCTTGATCAAGAAATTGTTTTATTAGGAGCATTATCTGACTTACCTTTGCAAAGAGCTACATACTGTTTTACCTGAAAAAAAGCAGTTTAAGATGTGAGGGTACAAAATAAAAATATGTTTATTGGGTATAATTCCTTTTTTATGAGTTTCCAATTTTATTTAGATTGTATTCTTGTTTTGTTTGTTTGTTAACAAGTAAACCTAAAGAGATAGCTAAACTCAGAGATGGGGAGTATATCCATCTATGATTTTTTTTTATAGCTGTGCTTTCTCTTATGCCATATACTTATTTATTAGCCAGTGAAAATCTAAGAACTTGCCTGCTCAGTGTTCAATGAATGACAGCCTAGTTGAAATATTTGTTAGAACATGAGACTGTTATCTCAAAAGCTAAGTGTGTTGTATACCATGCCATACTTAGTTCTCATGTCATCATATAATTGTGTTTGTGTATATTCTACTGTTTGTGTGTGTTCTGTTGTTGACACATATTATTTCAACTGATCCTGATAAAATATTGCATTAGATAGCCAAGCCTCAGTGACTTTAACTGTTAAATTGATTTGGCCAACATTACAGAGCAAAGCAGCATAAAATCAAACTTTGTCCCTTTCTGATCCTAGTTATTGCCTTTTCTTCCCAAAACATTTCCTCATCCATTGACCAGCATCAACTTGTGTAGATGCTCAAGGGAGTAAAGGAAGTAGACGTGTGTGAAAAAGCTGACTGCGCCTCGACAGAAGAGGGGAAAAGGGTCCTAATTTTAAAAATGTTTATATATGACCAGCCTGTCTCACACAGCAGAGGCCAAGGCCCTTACTCTTTACATTCTGGGAGGTAAAAACATTCTTAAGAAGGACTAGTGACCCCACTCCAGTACTCTTGCCTGGAAAATCCCATGGACGGAGAAGCCTGGTGGGCTGCAGTCCATGGGGTCTCGAAGAGTCGGACCTGACTGAGCGACTTCACTTTCACTTTTCACTCTCATGCATGGCGGAGGAAATGGCAACCCACTCCAGTGTTCTTGCCTGGAGAGTCCCAGGGACGGGGGAGCCTGGTGGGCTGCCGTCTCTGGGGTCGCACAGAGTCAGACACGACTAAAGTGACTTAGCAGCAGCAGCAGCAGTGAGTACAGAATGACATGTTAGTAAATCAGAATGATAGGTCAACTGGAAAATATTTTGAGTTACTGGATTTCAGTGAATTATGCTAAACCTTTTACACGTCTTTGAGGAGTGAAAAGTTGAAAATGTCAAATAAGTTAATGTTATCAGTCAGCTTTTAATTATACTAAATTGATATTGTCATTATGGCATTGTCTATCCCAAGAAGTTCAGCTCTTTCTTACTACTATCTTACTACTATACTAGGTATAAAGGAAAAGAATTACTCAAATCTGAACCAGCTCACCTTGACAAACCTTTATATTCAGTGTGTGAGTCAATTATAAAGGATTTGTTTTTTATAAATATGCTTGCTCATCAGGCTAAAGGTACCCTTGAGACCAGAAACAGTTAAAAAAGCAACACACTAAAAATGGCATGATAGTAAAGTAGCTGTACATTTTGATAAAAAACATACCCAATGTCTTATAGCCTGTAGAAGAATCTTGTATTTCCTCAGGTCTAAAGCATTTCCAAGTGATGTTTTTGAGATATAAATATTGAGGACATAAAACAGAGGAAAGGCCACAGATCTCCATAAAAGAGTTTTGAAGTGATTAAAAAAGAAAAAATAACAGGAAAGTATAATTAACAATAATATATAAAAATAAACAAAAATGGAAAAAACCCAATAATATAAAGTGTTTTCAGTATCAGTTAATTAGTTTCTCAAAGCCCAATAGCATGAAATTAATATAATTTCTCCTAGCAAATTATTTTTCTAATGTTTTTCCTATTTTTTCCTTCTCACCCTTAGATTGAAAAAGAAAAAGCAAGCCAAACAAAATGCAGAGACAGCCTCAGCTATGGCTGCAAGGACTCATTCTGGAAAAGAAGATGCCAGTAAAGTCATTTTAGAGCAAGACAAGTGCAACATTGCTGTGGAAGAGGAGTACATTACTGATGAGAAAAAGAAGAGAAAAAGTAATCAGTTAAAGGAGATCAGGCGTACAGAACTAAAGAGATATTATAGTATTGGTGAGTATTGGTGGCAACTCTGCAGTATTTTCATTTTAAAACTATAGTAATTTTTTAAAAGATGATAATTTGTTACTGGTTATAGTATATCATATGATAGTATGATATACTCGATTATATATAACAGTGTAGTGTTAGTTGTTCAGTCGTGTATAACTCTTTGCGACCCCATGGATTGTAGCCCGCCAGGCTCCTCTGTCCATGGCATTCTCCAGACAAGAATACTGGAGTGGGTTGCTGTTCCCTTCCCCAGGGTATCTTCCCAACCCAGGGATCAAACCTGGGTCTCCTGCATTGCAGGCAGGTTCTTTGCCATCTGAGCTACCAGGGAAGCCCATATAATATTATAATATGCTATATAATAATAATGAGAGCGAGAGGTGGAACTTGAGGACTTTAATATTTGTTACTCTTGCACATGCGCGCTCAGTCATGTCTGACTCTTTGTAACCCATGGACTGCAGCCCACCAAGCTCCTCTGTCCATGGGATTTCCCAGGCAAATATACTGGTGTGAATTGCCATTTCCTTCACTAAGGGATCTTCCCGACTCAGGGATCTCACCTACATCTTCTGAGGCTCCTGCATTGAGCCAGGTGGGAAGCCCAATACAATAGTAACAGTTTATTGAGCAGCTTCTATGTGCTGCCAGGCCTTGTTTTATTGATAAAATCTTATATAAAGAGAAGTACAGTTAAATAAGATTGATGTGTCTTATTTAATCTTATCTTCCAGCATCTAACACAGTGCCTAGCACATAGTGTCTGCTCATAACTATTTATTAAATAATGGTCACATACTCTGTATGAGAAGTATTTTTCTTAGTGTTTATAGACATATCCATAGAAGTCTTGGTAGAAATGCCTGCACAGTTTGGTATCAGCTAGGCAGTAGGAAATGGAGGAGACATGGCCTGGCATCCTTAGATTAAAAAAAACAAAAGACCACGACGATGATGACTTGGAAGATGTAGTTAAGAGGCCTCTTAAGATGAATCCAGTGTCATACAGCATCTGAAGATGATCGTTGCATCTGCATTCGTGTTAGCACCAGTGACTTGTCTAGCGTGATGGAGGTCATACTCCTGTTTCACTTTACCACCCTTCTCATGCCTCCTGATCCTGTCACAGGCAGGATCTGAAGTATGTTCAGAGGTCTCTTGCATTGCAGGCAGATTCTTTGCCATCTAAGCCATCAGGGAAACCCCCTAAAGAAAGGGAACCAGGAAATGAAACTTGATGTGACACAGATTACGGTGTACTGAAGATTGCAAGGCTCAGAACACTAAGGAAGTCTCTAAGAATGAACTGCAGTTCAGTATATGAAACCTGGGCTGGTAGCAGGCACTTGGTCCACAGGGCCCCAGACTTGGTCCCAGTTAATGCCAGTTACCGGGGGACAGATCTGGTCTGTGGGTTTTATATAACGTTCTACTAGTTCTCATCAAAGATACAGGTGGGCTGCCATTGGGATGGTTATAAGTGAGGTTTTGCTGACATTGCTCCTACAAAGGCACAGGCTTCCTGCTACAGATACCTGCCTGCTTTTAATCTGAAGCCATCCAGCATTTTATAAAAAGCTGTAACTGTAAACGCTTTGAAAAAGACTTCTGTGTGATTAATAAACTCCCTCTTAAAATTTTCAGTGTTGAGTATTATCTCAAAAAGAGAAACAGGGGTAAGCAAAATGGCTGCTCACATCTTTTACAGTGCACACATTGGACATTTGAAAATGTGTGGTTTTTACAGTCACACAGTTTAAAACACTCTCTTCTCATCCTACGTTAAATGCTGGTGCTTACAAAGTATTTTAAAATCGAGACATTTTGCTCTGTAGAGGTTCCCTGAAGGAAGCTGACAGAGTCCTTTCCATTGAGATTTCTCTTTTCATGATGCTCTACTAACTTCAGCTGATGCATTAGGCCAGCTTTTTAATGTGCTGCACTCTGTGGTGTGTGTAGCACTTTGAAACAATACCGTTCACTCTGTTGTTGTTCAGTTGTTGTGTCCAACTCTTTGTTACCCCATTAACTGCAGCATACCAGGCTTCCCTGTCCATCACCAACTCATGGAGTTTACTCAAACTCATGTCCATTGAGTCAGTGATGCCATCCAACCATCGCATCCTCTGTTGCCCCCTTCTCCTCCTGCTCTCAATCTTTCCCAGCTTCAGGGTCTTTTCAAGTGAGTTGGCTCTTCGCATCAGGTGGCCAAAGTATTGCAGCTTCAGCTTCAGCATCAGTCCTTCTATTGAATATTCAGGGTTGATTTCCTTTGGGATTGACTGGTTTGATCTCCTTGCAGTCAAAGGGCCTCTCAAGAGTCTTCTCCAACACCACAGATCGAAAGCATCAATTCTTTGGTACTCAGCCGTTTTTATATAAGTCCCACTCTCACATCCATACACGACCACTTGAAAAACCATAGCTTTGACTAGATAGACCTTTGTCAGCAAAGTGATGTCTCTGCTTTTTAATACTGTCTAGATTTGTCATAGCTTTTCTTCCAAGAAGCAAGCATCTTTAAATTTTAGGGCTGCAGTCACTGTCTGCAGTGATTTTGGAGCCCAAGAAAATAAAGTCTGTCACTGTTTCCTTATTTATTTGCCATGAAGTGATGGGACCAGATGCCATGATCTTAGTTTTTTGAATGTTGAGTTTTAGGCCAACTTTTTCACTTTGACCTTCATTAGGAGACTCTTTAGTACTATTCGCTCTATTCTTTACTTAATTTAAAAAAAATTTATTTATATTTTAATTGAAGGATAATTACTTTACAGAATTTTGTTGTTTTCTGTCAAACATAAACATGAATCAGCTATAGGTCTGCATACTTAATTCTTATTAGACTTCACCAGCCGCCACAGCCATCATTTCTTCCAGGAATCCCACTCTTTCCCTGGACAGGTTAAATTTCCCTTCTGTATTATCATCATGGGTTTACTTACCTTCTTTCCTGTTTGTAGATTGGTGTGGATTAGACCCTGTATTAGCTTTGTTAGTATCTGCTTCCCAAGTGCTCTTTAAATGTGCATTGAGTGGATGAATTATACACATATGAATGAATACTGTGATTGTTTGGACTTTCATGAAAATTCTGGAAGGATATAGGCAACAAAAAAATAGTTTACTCAGAATTATCCTGTGATTTTATTTGGTGACAATAACTAAAGAGATGCCATTATAACTTTTCATCTTCTTTCGAGAATGGCACTAATAACTGGTTTGGAGGTTTCAGGCATTTCCTTAGGAGAACCCAGTGCTTACAGAACACCACTAGGTCGGCCATTGAGTCCCAGGGTTCCTTGTCTTTTCCACATCTTACTCTGCCTGTGTTGGCAGGTTTGCTTGATCTCACGGGGTGGACTTGGCATATTCCCTGTATTTCCACCCAGAAATGTTGTCTTGTACCACTAGGTGGAGCTTAGACTCAAGTCAAAAGTAATTCCGGTTTAAGTTCTTTTGATGGCACCAGTCTGGGGAGGAGCGATGCTAAAATGGGAGGATCTTGTAAGCCAGATTTGTTGTTGTTGTTGTTTAGGCGCTAAGTTGTGTCCACCTCTTTGCGACCCCATGGACTGTGACCCGCCAACCTCCTCTGTCCATGAGATTTCCCAGGTAAAGAATACTGGAGGGGGTTGCCATTTCCTTCTCCAGGGGATCTTCCCAACTCGGAGATCGAATCTGCATCTCCTGCAGTGGCAGGCAGATTCTTTACCACTGAACCACCACGAAAGCCCTAGCCACATTAAGGATTTGGATTTTATCCTGTATCTGTGGAAGCCGTTGAGGGAACTCTGTAACTCTCTGTTCTAAGAGGATAAATCTAAGGACAGTGGGTGGAAGTGAGCCTGAAGGCAGGTTGGAGACCGGGGCAGAGGAGAAACAGAACCCTAGGGAGAGAATTTGCTCCTAGAAACAGCATTATTTGGTACAGTGTGTGAAGGAGAAAAGGGACAGAGTCAAGAATTGGCAAACTTGAAAACTCAAGAAGGAAAATAGTGAATATGTGTTTGGAGCTATTTTAGAGGTACCAAGTAGATTTGTTTAGAGGGGTCTGAATTTCAGGTGAAAGGCCTGGAAATTGCTACTTCAAGGTGTAAGGTGAATACATACATGCCGGTGCCAGCCGGCAAAGTTGATCAGGTCCCGAGAACGTGCATGGCGGGGCTGAGAAAGGAAACTACGGCAAAAGAATTCTACAACAAAGATGGGGTCGAGAGGTTCAGACACGTCTCCACAAAGGGAAGCGGTCTGACACCAACTTTATTCAGCATCTTATATTTATACAGAAAAGTGTGAGAAAGACAAGACAATTGACATTTTTTCTTGGTTGACCTATACATCTTACAAACAGTCACAAGAAATCTTGAGAGCATGGGAATGGCACCCTGTTATTATTTCTTACACCAGATAACATTTCCCTGTGTGTGAGAAGTTTGTCCAGAACTCCAGGTGTCTGCAGTAAATAAGCGCCTAATCTCTGGGGTGGCGGGACAGAGAGCTATGTTTGCAAGCAAACCCTCAAGGACTGAGGCAGCTCCCAGAGCTGTGTCCTTCGGACAAAGGACCCCATTCTCATGGGCAGCTCCCCGCACATATAAAAGACACAATCCAGGGAAAACAGAAAGTCGAAACAAAAAGTTAATGGATGACAAATGATAATGAGTTTATAGAAAAACAGACTAGGAGGATCTGTAACGGTAGGCTGATTTTTGTTTTCTCTGGGTACAGAAATTACAAAAGAGTTTTGTTTTCTTCATTTTTTTCTGCATCACACAGTTTAAAGTTATTTTTAATACCAATCAGAAAATTATAGCGAACTGAATAATGTAACAGAGCAAACCCAAGGGCTTTAGAAAAAGATTAGACAAATGTAAAGTTCTATTATCAATATAAAATAATTACTTCCTGTTGGCATCTGTTTCCACATCTATAATATTACCTACTTGATTTAAGGAAGCATATTTTGACAAAATAATATTTTTAGCTCTTTAGATTTATCTGTGCCTCATGTAAGCCTTGGATAGCAATTCCTCACTCCTACCACTTAGAAGAACACAAGAGCTAAGATGCTGATAGAAGATGTTATGGAAAGACTGAATCACGAGAATTGCCTGTAACAAAATGATAACCACCTCCAAAAATGCTTTGTTTTTGAGGAGGGGAAATGGGAGTAATTTCCTTGAGGCAGAGATGGCATCAGATAAATGGAGATCTAGCACCTGCTGTAGCACCGGGCACATGGGAAGCATCCCAACAAAAGCTTCTGACATAAGTGAGCTCAGTTCTTCTGTGCCTGCCCCGGTATTTGCTGATAGAGCTCCTTACTCAGTTATTCTGTGTACTTATATAAACCCTTAAGGAATTGTTTGATCACAGTATATTTTTTACAGTTTTATATTTTAATAATATGTTAATATATTTTTCAAAATTTGCTCTTATAGTTAAATTTAACACAAGTAGTAGTAATGTTTACATATGTTTCAAAAGATGTTTGGTCCATATCACAGTATCAAAATATATTGAGTGGCATGAATTAAATATATCTCAAAATTCTCTTATATTAAAGGAATACATTATTCCTTTACATTAGAAGAGTATACATCTTTGCTTCTATGGAAGTGAAGATAGGAATGGGAATTTTATAAATGTGGATACTGTCTCAGTGGGAAGTTCTTCAAACGGAAACATAGATATAGAGATGTAAGACCTAAAAGAGAAAAGTTTTATAAATATGGGAGGCAAGACTAAATTGGAATAAAATAAATCACTGTGTTTTTGTAGTATGTTTATGTAAAAGATTAGTAAGAATCCTGAATGGTAAAGTAGATATTTTAAGAGAATTAGGAGGTGATTTTGACAAACAGAAAACACTTAGGTATGAGTATGGTTAGTTTTGTGGTTATAGCAATAAAGATTTATTTAGAGAAAACCTCTGCAGTATAAAGAATGAATTTAGCTTTTCAACAATAAATCTGTAAAGTCTAAAGCATTTCAAATTGTAACTTTCCTTCCTGAGTTCAAAAGAAACTTAACAAGAGTAAAAGAAATGAACTTCTCCACTTTTCCTTTGTTAAACATTTTTGGGGTTTGCCACGCAATACAAGTAACCAACTACTGAATTATTTCTCATGATGGCAACCCTAAGACTTTTCCTCATACAGATTATTTTGCCTTGGGGTATTTTTTAACCACACATGTGAAGATTTCCCATCTGTCATTTATTATTGTTTCACTTTGCAAGTTCAGAAAGCCAAAGCTGTGCTATTTTGATAAGTTAATTCCTACACGTAAAATTAGGTCAAACCACAGACCTACAATAGCATTATTCTTCTGTTCAAAAATAGTGTTCATTCTAGTACTTCAGAGTTCAAACTAAAGGGTTAAAATGGACTTTGATGTGAAAGGAAGATATCAAGACCCTAATTCATAATTTTTAAAAATCAAGCAGGATACTCGAGGGACTAGGGTATAACATAAATTGAAATGATTAAGGTGGAAATAATTGGGCCTGTGCTTCTTGGGGCCATTAAGGAAGTCGAACTAATGTTTAAAGTGAAGTCTTCTCATGAAAGCCTAGGTGGTGAACAGGTCCAATCTGATGAGTGCCCCGGAAAAGTGCTTTCATGAGCGAAACTTACAGTTTAGTTCAGTTCAGTCGCTCAGTCATGTCCAACTCTTTGTGACCCCATGAACCAAAGCACGCCAGGCCTCCCTGTCCATCACCAACTCCCGGAGTTTACCCAAACTCATGTCTATCGAGTCAGTGATGCCATCCAGCCATCTCATCCTCTGTCATCCCCTTCTCCTCCTGCCCTCAATCTTTCCCAACATCAGGGTCTTTTCTAATGAGTCAGCTCTTTGCATCAGGTGGCCAAAGTATTGGAGTTTCAGCTTCAACATCAGTCCTTCCAATGAACACTCAGGACTGATCTCCTTTAGGATTGACTAGTTGGATCTCCTTGCAGTCCAAGGGACTCTTGAGTCAAGAGTCTTCTCCAACACCACAATTCAAAAGCATCAATTCTTCAGCGCTCAGCTTTCTTCACAGTCCAACTTTCACAATCCAACTCTCACATCCATACGTGACCACTGGAAAAACCATAGCCTCGACTAAACGGACCTTTGTTAGCAAAGTAATGTCTCTGCTTTTTAATATGCTATCTAGGTTGGTCATAACTTTCCTTCCAAGGAGTAAGTGTCTTTTAATTTCATGGCTGCAGTCACCATCTGCAGTGATTTTAGAGCCCCCAAAAATAAAGTCAGCCACTGTTTCCCCATCTATTTGCCGTGAAATGATGGGACCAGATGCCATGATCTTCGTTTTCTGAATGTTGAGTGTTAAGCCAACTGTTTCACTCTCCTCTTTCACTTTCATCAAGAGGCTCTTTAATTCTTCACTTTCTGCCATAAGGGTCAAAGTGACCTGCATATCTGAGGTTATTGATATTTCTCCCGGCAGTCTTAATTCCAGCTTGTGCTTCTCCCAGCCCAGCGTTCCTCATGATGTACTCTGCATAGAAGTTAAATAAGCAGGGTGACAATATACAGCCTTGACGTACTCCTTTTCCTATTTGGAACCAGTCTGTTGTTCCATGTCTAGTTCTAACTGTTGTTTCCTGACCTGCATACAGATTTCTCAAGAGGCAGCTCAGGTGGGCTGGTATTCCCATCTCTTTCAGAGTTTTCCACAGTTTATTGTGATCCACACAGTCAAAGGCTTTGGCATACTCAATAAAGCAAAAGTAGATGTTTTTCTGGAACTCTTTTGATTTTTCCATGATCCAGTGGATGTTGGCAATTTGATCTCTGGTTCCTCTGCCTTTTCTAAAATCAGCTTGAACATCTGGAAGTTCAAGGTTCACGTATTGCTGAAGCCTGGCTTGGAGAGTTTTGAGCATTACTGTACTAGCGTGTGAGTTGAGTGCAATTGTGAGGTAGTTTGAGCATTCTTTGGCATTGCCTTTCTTTGGGATTGGAATGAAAATACCTTTTCCAGTCCTGTGGCCACTGCTGAGTTTTCCAAATATGTTGACATATTGAGTGCAGCACTTTCACAGCATCCTCTTTTAGGATTTGAAATAGCTCAACTGGAATTCCATCACCTCCACTAGCTTTGTTTGTAGTGATGCTTTCTAAGGCCCACTTGACTTCACATTCCAAGATGTCTGGCTCTAGGTGAGTGATCACACGATCGTGATTATCTGGGTCGTGAAGATTTTTTTGTATAGTTCTTCTGTGTATTCTTGCCACCTCTTCAAAATATCTTCTGCTTCTGTTAGGTCCATACCATTTCTGTCCTTTATTGTGCCCGTCTTTGCATGAAATGTTCCCTTGGTATCTCTAATTTTCTTGAAGAGATCTCTAGTGTTTCCTATTCTATTGTTTTCCTCTATTTCTTTGCAGAAGAGCTCGTTATATTTAAGCAGAAATACTGGGAAAACTGAACTTAAACTGTTGCCAATGTTTGCAGGTTATGGATTAATGGTATAAATAAATAGGTGAAAAAATAAAAACCTTAACAAAATGTTCCCTTCAAAGGAGCAAAGAGGAGAGGCACAGACTTCTCCACAGCAGCGAACAGCAGAGGAATTAAACTTCTTCAGAATTGTGAAGTGAAAGTTGTTTTCCAGATTCAAAGATAACAACATCCTCAGACATACTAAGGTCTCAGGAAACAGACCTTTTGTGTCATTCCTTTCTTAAAATAAAGTTACTGAGCGGGAGTGATGTTCTTTTCTGAGACACATGTCGAAATGTAGTCCTCAAGAATGAAAAAGTCATTGTATAAAAGAATTGTTGGTGGTCAGTATTGTAACTAATTAAACATAAAATTTAAAAATACATAATAATCATTGTAAATGTGGCTTTAAATATGACTATAAAAAAGCATCACCCTTCTTTTTTCTAGCTTTATTGAGATATCATTGACATAAAATTGTGTAGGTTAATGTATACAATATGTTGATATATGGATATATTGCAAAATGATTACCACCCTGGAATTAGCTAATGCCTTCATTTGGTCACATAATTACCATCTCTTTTGTGTGGTGGGAACATCTAAGATCCACTCTCTTAGAAACTTTTAAGTATAAGGTACAGTATTATTAACTGTGATCACCACGCTGTTCACTAGATCCTCAGAACCTATTTGTCTTATCATATCCCTGGAAGTTTGTACCCTGATCAGTGTCTCCTTGTTTTCCCCCGCCCTACCAGTTCCTGCTAATCTGGCTGAGTTTTGCTCAAGGGAAACTCCTTCCTTTTCCTCTCACAACTCCAGCCCTCCCACTAACACAGTGTATTGTAACCCGTTCTGGTCACTGAGCGGAGCAGCTGTGTCTGACAGAACCTGCTGTACTCTGAGTTCAAGTTGAGAGTCTAGTCCTTTTATGATCATGGTGCTCTGCATCATGCAAATCTTGTTTCCTGCTCAGTCAATTGTGTGATACCCACTTTGTGTTACGAGAAATCTCACTGTCGGTGGAACACTCAAATGTGGTTTGGGCTGAGAGAAGGACAGCAGTTCAGACTCAACAGGGTTAGTGATTTTTCAGTTGGAGTGATTTTGAAAAACCAAATTAGAACTGACCTGGGGAGTTTGCAAAGGAAAAATACTGACAGGAGGAATGTGATTGGGTCTTTTTTGGAAGGCAGTCTGGTCACTTTTATCAGGAGTTTTACTTTGGCACACTCTTTGACCCAACAATTCTTTTTGCAGAAGCTTACCCTAAGGAAATGATTGTGCGTGTCGATAGATTT
This sequence comes from Bos javanicus, assembly GCF_032452875.1. NCBI lineage: Eukaryota > Metazoa > Chordata > Mammalia > Artiodactyla > Bovidae > Bos > Bos javanicus. The sequence goes on along the minus strand of NC_083876.1, from coordinate 25,478,531 downwards.
GACCATAGAGACTATCACTGCATTGTTTAAAATAGTGGGAAAATTAAGATAATATTAATAACTTAACATGGAATACTATGTGTCATTTTTTAATGATGAAAACCGGTTGATGATGTGGGAAATTTTCACAGAATACTGTTACAGTGGAAAGGGAGGTTGGCAATAGGGTATAGACTATGATTCCATTTTTGTTTAAAAGAAGGAGAGCTGCTGAAAGAAAGTACATTTACCATAAATCAGATGTTTCTCTCTGAACCAGGGTAAAATGGGTTCTTTTGTTCCACTGTATTTTCAAATGACCACAGATAGTTTTGATTTATATAGAATTGTTTTTCACATTTCCTAAAATTTCTCCTAAGGCTGAAATGTACTCAGTTAAGGCCTTGATCTATTTATACAAAAGGGAAAAAGACATTTTGAGAAAATTTTTTTTCAGAGGGTGGGAAGGTAAGGAGAAGCAGCATCAGACATGAGGGAGAGTAGAAAGAATGTTTTGGGTGAGTGTCTCCTGTGGGCTAGATGCTTTAATTTCATTATTTAATTTTCTAATCATCATGATCTACTGCAGGCAGTAGTAGCCTGTATTGTAAATGAGAAAATCTAGAAGCTGAAAAACTTTCAGAAGGTCCCACTGCAGCTCTGCGTGAAGCCGGGTTCAAGCCCAGCTCTGTGATACTGAAGCCCCAGTGAAGCCTCCCTCATCTTTCTTGCTTTCCTCCCAATCTACTGTGAGAGAAAAATAAGGCAAGAGTTAAATAACATTTTCATGTCTTCTCCCCTGCCCTAAGAACATTGTTCTATCTTAGTGAGGAATAAAAAGGTGACTATGCATGGAATTTCCTTTTTCCTTGAGCTGTAATGAATGTGATGATAAGGTTGAAAGTTCTCACTTAATTACCTGACCCAGTCACATATGTAGTTACATTCAGAACACTCAGTGACTTTACAACTAAATCAAATGCGGAGAGAAATAACTGGTTCCTCGGAGTCAGAGTGAGACTAGTTCGCTTATTCCACAGCATCGTGTCAGTGGTATAGTGGTGAATCTTCATTCATTCTGCATACGGGTGAGGGCGTGATCAGAGCGGAGGGTGGTACTGGGCTCTGAAGTAGAGGGTTCTGTGAGAGACAGCTCCTCCTCTGCCTTTCTTTCCAGCCTAGGTTTTACTTCAGCGTGACTCATTTTAATCGAGGACTGTAGTGCTTGTGATGTGCTTGAAGGAAGGTAAATAACACCTACTGAAGACATTTCCCTTTGTGTCAACAGAGGATGAAACATGGTGTTCACACTGAGTACAGAGTTCCTCCTCAAGTTCCCAGACTCTCCAGGCTCTTTATGGCATGGCTATCTAAAACTTTATTAATGGTTTATGATCAGTTATTCCAGAAATTACCCTTAGAATGCTAAACAACAATACTGAATGTTTTAATTGCACTCTTGACTGAGGTAGGCTAGTGATATGGAAAGTGTGTATCATCAATAGAGAAAATATGATATCTTTAAGCAAAGACAAGTCCTATGTTTTCTTCAAGAATATTTATGACTTGACATTTTACTGTTAAATCTTTGATCCATCATCTGCTTTGACCTCAGAGCGATATGGTTTTATCTCCAAACGTTAGCTAGTGCTCACCATTATCATTTAATAATAGTCCGTAAGGTTTCCTGAGTCCTTTCTTTGCACTTTGTGGAGTGCTTTACTGGATTGAATTGCCTTATCTAATCCTTACAGTAACTCTCTGGGAGAGTCCATTTGGCATTCCCATTTTACACCCTGAGAAACCGCCGTAAGTCACTTGTCCAAGGTCACGCAGTGAGTCAGGGACAGACAAGGATTCATTCTGTGTGCCTGATGCCAGAGCTTCCACTATAACATGAAGGTAGACATTTATGTGAAAACGGAGCCTTTTCTTACTGGTTTTAAAGTGTCACGCAAGTGTATGTTCCTCGGTTCTTTGTCTCGTCACAACAAAGATTTGGAGCAACGGACATTAAAGCCCTCGGCGCGTCACAGCTCTCGGGTCTTGGACAAATTGTGCTACAGCTCTTAGGCAAATCAGTGTTACAGCTCTATTTTATTTAGAAAATAGCAGGAGAATCCAAGACTTGAAGAGAAGAGAGTGGAGGAGTGCGTGGGGAGGGAGGGAGAGAGAGAGAGAGAGAGAGAGCACATGCATGCGGAAGAGAGAGTCCGTGAGAAAGCGCTTTGGCTCCTCCTTTTATATGTTTTTTTCCTCCACCTGGGCCTGCCCTATGCAAATTGGGCTTAGCCAGGGGTGCTATTTGTTCTGTTTGTTCTGCCTGAAGTCTTCACTCTGGTCCTCGGACCTTCCTTGTCTTTTAGCCACCGCCATTTTTGACTCCTTTTCCTTATTCTACTTGCCTAACAAAAGGTACCTTTATTTTACATGAAATTCTTTCAATACCAGGCTTCCCTTGTAGCTCAGATGGTAAAGAATGTGCCTGCAGTGAAGGAGACCCAGGTTCAATCCATGGGTTGGGAAGATCCTATGGAGAAGGAAATGGCACCCCATTCCAGTATTCTTGCCTGGGAAATCCCATGGACCGAGGAGCCTGGCAAGCTGAGGTCCATGGGATCTCAAAGAATTGGACACGACTAAGTGACTTAACATACACACTTTCAATACAGCTCTGACATTTGGTTGTTTCACTACAATGTTTTAATTGCTGTGGCTTTATAATCATGTGTTTTAACATGATACATATTGTTCTTGTTTAGTCTCTCAGTTGTGGCAGACTCTTCTTGACCCCATGGACTGCAGCACACCAGGCTTTCCTGTCCTTCACTATCTCCTGGAGTTTCCTCAAACTCATGTCCACTGAGTCGATGAAGCCATCCAACCATCTCATCCTCTGTTCCTCCCTTCTACTCCTGCCTTCAATTCCCAGCATCAGGGTCTTTTCAAGTGAGTCAGGTCTTTGCATCAGGTGGCCAAAGTATTGGAGCTTCAGCTTCAGCATCAGTCTTTCCAATGAATATTCAGGGCTGATTTCCTTTAGGATGATATAGTATCAGATCAGATCAGATCAGTCGCTCAGTTGTGTCTGACTCTTTGCAACCCCATGAATCGCAGCATGCCAGGCCTCCCTGTCCATCACCAACTCCCGGAGTTCACTCAGACTCACGTCCATCGAGTCAGTGATGCCATCCAGCCATCTCCTCCTCTGTTGTCCCCTTCTCCTCCTGCCCCCAATCCCTCCCAGCATCAGAGTCTTTTCCAATGAGTCAACTCTTCACATGAGGTGGCCAAAGTACTGGAGTTTCAGCTTTAGCATCATTCCTTCCAAAAAAATCCCAGGGCTGATCTCCTTCAGAATGGACTGGTTGGATCTCCTTACAGTCCAAGGGACTCTCAAGAGTCTTCTCCAACACCACAGTTCAAAAGCATCAATTCTTTGGTGCTCAGCCTTCTTCACAGTCCAACTCTCACATCCATACATGACCACAGGAAAAACCATAGCCTTGACTAGACGGACCTTTGTTGGCAAAGTAATGTCTCTGCTTTTGAATATGCTATCTAGGTTGGTCATAATTTTCCTTCCAAGGAGTAAGCGTCTTTTAATTTCATGGCTGCAGTCACCATCTGCAGTGATTTTGGAGCCCAGAAAAATAAAGTCTGACATTGTTTCCACTGTTTCCCCATGTATTTCCCATGAAGTGATGGGACTGGATGCCATGATCTTCGTTTTCTGAATGTTAAGCTTTAAGCCAACTTTTTCACTCTCCTCTTTCACTCTCATCAAGAGGCTTTTCAGTTCCTCTTCACTTTCTGCCATAAGTGTGGTGTAATCTGCATATCTGAGGTTATTGATATTTCTCTTGGCAATCTTGATTCCAGCTTGTGTTTCTTCCAGTCCAGCATTTCTCATGATGTACTCTGCATATAAAGTAAATAAACAGGGTGACAATATACAGCCTTGACGTACTCCTTTTCCTGTTTGGAACCAGTCTGTTGTTCCATGTCCCTACCTTCATTTCTCTTTCAAAAATAATTTTGGATAATCTTCTGTATTATGCTTCTAGTCTTATATATTTATGCCTAGTTGTCAATATTTCCCTTCTAAGAAATTTTGTTTTAAATTTTTACCTAAATTGCATATAATTTAAAAGTTAATTTGAAGGGAAAGATATTTATAAGAATGATATTTTCTATTAGGAACATTATATGTACTGCCCTTTATTCAAGCTTCTGTTTATATACTTCAGAGAACCTTAAAAACTTTCTTTCTATGTCTCTTGTCATTGTCTGGCTATATTTATTCCTAGATATTTTCTAGTTTGATACCAGTATATCTGGGACTTTTCCAAATAGTTTCTATTACAAGTGTAAAAGACTGTTACATCTGGTCACCTTACTGAACAATTTTACAATTTCTGAATTTTTAAAAATATATTTAGGCCGTGCCGTGTCTTAGTTGCCACGTGGGCTTTTCTCTAGTTACAGCGAGTGGGAACCACTCTCAGTTGCGGTGAGTGGGCTTCTCATTGCAGTAACTTCTCATTGCAGAGCGAGGGCTCAGTAGTTGTGGTTCCCAGACTCTAGAGCACAGTGGTTGTGGTTCCCAGGCTCTAGGAGAAGGCAATGGCACCCCACTCCAGTACTCTTGCCTGGAAAATCCCATGGACGGAGGAGCCTGGTAGGCTGCAGTCCATGGGGTCGCTAGGAGTTGGACACGACTGAGCGACTTCACTCTCACTTTTCACTTTCATGCATTGGAGAAGGCAATGGCACCCCACTCCAGTGTTCTTGCCTGGAGAATCCCAGGGACAGGGGAGCCTGGTGGGCTGCCGTCTATGGGGTCGCACAGAGTCGGACACGACTGAAGGGACTTAGCAGCAGCAGCAGCAGCAGAGAGCAGTGGTCGCGGTTCCCAGGCTCTAGAGCACAGTAGTTGTGGTGCACGGGCCTAGTTGCTCTGCAGCCTGTGGGATCTTCCTGGATCAGGGATCGGGCCCATGTCCTCTGCATTGGCAGGTGGATTCTTTACCACTGAGCCACCAGTGGATGTTTTTATGATGTTGGCTCTATAGGTAGATAACTTATCTGCTAATAATCAAACTTTCACTTCTTTCTTTTCAGTGTTTAAAACTTTTTTATGTGTTGCTTTGAATGGGGATTCCAGGAAAAAAAAATTTGAGTGTAAACCGATAGTAGGAGTTCCTGTATGTATTTTGGTTAGTGTTTTACTTTTTATATTTGCTTTCGATTTCTGCTACAAGAATGCTTCTCAGTTTACTCAGGTATGACTCAGGAGGGTTTAGAATAGGGCTTCTGGTGCTTAATTTCTAGAGACCATTGGGAAACCAGCGGGTGCCTGGTGTTCATTCTGCACAGGTGTTGCCTTTCAGGGTTCTGAAAGGGGACCTCCAGTAAAGGGCAGGGATTCCCTCTTCTCGGATTTCCAGGCTGTCTTCTTATATTTGAAGTGTTTCTGTTTTCATCTCCACTACAAAGTTTATTCTATGCCCGTCGATGCTTGTGGTTTAGCTTTGCATCACATTATGTTAGCCTCTTTGTTGTAATTTAGTGGGCTGGAAGATACTCTGCCCAGAAGCATAAAAGCTATGCTGGAAGTGCTCTCAGGCACATATCTTCACAGAACAATAGGAAAAAGAAGAGTGGATGGAGTTTGTACAGTGCCAGTGGGTGTCTCTCCCACTGCAAGCCCTGGAGTCCTCTGTAAGGCTGGGGTGGGGGCCTCACCCGTGTGTTAGTTTAGGCTGCATTTAGGTAATTAACAAGCCACTGCAGTCCTGAATGATGTCATGAAGTCATTCCCTCTTCATTCTTATGGGGAAATTGCTTTTGGTGTGTATAACCTTTAGGGTTTCATTGCTTTTTCAGAAGCCTATTTCTAATGAATGTCACAGAATAAACATTCTTCATCATGTTAAGGGAGTTTGCTCCTATTCTTAATTTTCTAACAGTTGGATTTTTTAAAATGTTATATTTTTAAAAAAATATAATAATGGCTATTTAATTTCATCAGATGGTTTTTTTGGTCATGTACCGAAGTGACCAGATAAGGCTTTTCTCCTTTAAACAATTTATAATCATCTATCGCATTAATGCTATATCATTCTCATATTTCTGTATTCAAACTTTAACATTATTAATGTTACTGTTGTTGTTCAGTCACCAAGTCGTGTCTGACTCTTCAAGACCCCATGGACTGCAGCAAACCAGGCTTCCCTGTCCTGCACTATCTGCCAGAGTTTGCCTAAGTTCATGCCCATTGAGTCAGTGATGCTATCCAACCATCTCATCCTCTGTTGCCCTCTTCTCCTTCTGTCTTCAGTTTTTCCCAGCATCAGGGTCTTTTCCAATGAGTCAGCTCTTTGCATCAGGTGGCCAAAGTATGGGAGCTTCAGCTTCAGTGTCAGTTCTTCCAGTGAGTATTCAGGGTTGATTTCCTTTAAGATTGACTGGTTTAGTCTCCTTGCTGTCCAAGGTAGCATTTGTTAAACACTATGCCAGGCTCTGAGATAAACTGTGCCCATTATCTCATTTAATCTTTTGAGCAACATTGTGAGACGTCCATTTTACAGATAAGGAAATGGAGGTACAAAGATTTTAAGTGACTTGTTCAACACTGCACAGCTATGAGGGTTGATTGGTGAAGCCAGCTCGTTTTGACTCCAAAACCAAATTGCAATCAGAAAAAATGTGCTGCGATTCATGGGGTCACAAAGAGTCGGACACGACTGAGCGACTGAACTGAACATAAGGGAAATGGTACATGACCTGACTGATTAGTATCAAAGTGTGCCATCTCTTTCTAGTCTGGGGCTGTGTCTGTCATTGGAAACAGCTTTTCCTGTTTACGTATCAGGATGCCCTTTTCTTAGAAAGCTCTAGAGAGACACTGGAGAAGGAAATGGCAACCCACTCCAGTATTGTTGGCCTGGAGAATCTCATGGACAGAGGAGCCTGGCAGGCTACAGTCCATGGGTTTGCAAGAGTCAGACACAACTGAGCAGCTAAACTACCATGAGACAGGCATCGACAATTACTGCCGCATTGATCCCCCTCTTTTGGATGTCATGGAAACCATCCTTCCTCTTTGGACAAGTGTGTGTGATTCCTGTGCCATCAGCCTCACGTTCCCCATTCAGATGGTCTTGTGATAAGGATGCAAGGAAGGAAGAGAACTGATCAAGAGGAGTACGGGAAGAAGGGACACACAGTAAGTGGAAGGCCAGAGCAAATTTGATCCTGATAAAATTTGAAAACCTGGTAATTTTCAACATTCTATTTGTGCTTGTTCAGACACAATTGAAGCGACTTAGCAGCAGCAGAAGCAGATAGTTAATAAGAGGAAAAACAAAGCTATATACTGTCTTTTCTGTCCTTCATCTATCTATGTAGAGCTTATGGAACCAAGAGCCAGGGAATTCACCAGTGTCTCTTGTTTCGGTTTTCAAGGACAGTAATGGATAATGTTCACTGTCCTGACTTCACTTAGTCTCCAGTGGTCTGTGCCTGGAACCACATGCCCATGTTTCAAGGTCATGGATAGTATCTCATTTTTGCTGGATTTTTTTCAAAACCAAAACACATAACCAGAGCTGCATTCCTTAAGTCCCTCTACCCTTTCTCCCTCCCCCAACCCCAGCACACTCACGTACCTGGGTTACTACTTGAATCATCAAAAATTCCCTTTTGGGATCTGAACTTCTTTTGTCTTTTCCCGTAAGTCTGTTCTCCATCTCTGGTAGGCAGAATAATGTCCCTTACCCCTTCACAGAAGGTGTCTGTGTCTTAATTCCTGAAACCTGTTAGGTTACACACAGAGGTGAATTCAAGTTGTGGATGGAATTCAGGTTGCTAATCAGCTGACCTGAAGGAGGAGAGCATCCTGGATTATCTAGGTGTGCCCAGTGTGGACACCAGAGTGCTGAAAGTGAGAGGCGGCTGGCAGGAGAAACTGGAGAAACGGCAGTGTGAGAGCACTCGGCTTGATGTTGCTGGCTCTGCCGACTGAGGGAGGGACCTTGAAGCCAGGAAGGCGGGCTTGTTCCGAGATGAACAAGCAAGAAGCCAGTCTTCCCCTTAAGCCTCTAGAAAAGAGCTGCCTGCCGACACCCTGAATTTTGCCCAGCGAGACCCCATGTCAGACTTGAAATGTATAGAGCTATAAGATCGTAAGTTGGTGTCTGTTTAAAATTCGGACCCACTTGATTTGTGGTAATGTCTTACAGTAGTGGCAAATACATCGTGTCATTCTCCTAACACGGGTGGCCATGACGGAGGGGGTTTGTTTATTCCTTCCATAGTCTGTCACCTTGGTGTTGAGACCCAGCCCTCAGGGAAACCCTTACTGCTTCTTCCTGTTGCTACTTTCAGTATTTATATCTTTGAAACCTCATCTTTGCCGCAATGACTCTTCCAAATTTCACAGCCCCTTACGCCCCAGTCCTGTCTTCAAACTTTCAGCAGCTGACCTTTTCCCTACTTTACTGAAAGGGTCAGCACATCTGTCCTGAGATCCCTCCCCTATTCACCGCAGGACCTCTGCGACCTCCCAGTTACTCGTTTCCAGGTCTCCATCTCGATCCTCAGGGTAACATTTGGCAGTGTCGGCACAACCCTCCTTTAACTTGGTTTCTGTGCTTTTGTGACATAACACGCATTTTCCTTTCTTCTCAACCTTTCCCACCCCCTCCATCAGCCACATTTCTTTTTACCTCCCCCGCCCCCAACCCCCACCAAATCTCAGGCTTCTGTAGGTTCTGTTCTCAAGCCTCAGATATTCTCTTAAAATGTATCCCCTTGGCCATGATAAGTTTCCTTTACATCCAGCCTTCCTGCCTTTCCAGGCTCTGGACTTTCTCCTGAACATCAACTTCTGTTAGCCCCAAAGCACGGAGAGAGAAAGGAGTCTTTCAACAAACATTATCTAGGATGTCCTCAGATGCCGGAGCCAGTAGCCATGTGTTCCAGACACCCCTGGCCTTCCTGTGGGCAGAGAAGGGATGAGGAGGCAGGACCTGTGGCCAGGGCATCAGGTCAACGCTGATTCCTCCATTGCCATTTCAACCCTTCTAGGACTTATGAGGAAACAAGACAGTTAAGGCAAAAGGACCTGTATTTCCTTCTTCCAGGGTTTTGTTCAGTACACTTATTGGACTGGGAAAAACTGTCTCTGGAAACTTTTCAGAGGTGGGGCAAACAGGAAATACAGTTGCTTTCCTCTGAATGGCTTCTGAGGACCACTTGGCCAATGTTCTCCTCTGGCAGTAGATACTTCTAAATGATTTGCTTTTGTAAGCAGGGGGAGGATTTCAATTTGGGCAGGTGTAACAGATCTGAGGAAGAAGGAGAAGGGAGCGGCAGAGGATGTGATGCTTGGATGGCATTACCGACTCAATGGACATGGATCTGAGCAACCTCTGGGAGAGGGTGAAGGATAGGGTAGCCTGGCATGCTGCAGGCCACGGGGTTGCTAAAAGTCAGACATGAGTTAGCGACTGAACAACAGAAAGGTCTAAGGAGGCCTGAAGCTCGAAACAGAGATGTCAGGTATCATTGGGAAATAACTGCATCCTTGCGGATGGCCCTGAGTCCTCATCTGAAATGCTAGCAGCAGAGCCCCTCCTGAAACCCGGCAGAGAAGTTCTCTCTGCAGGCAGTCCAGGGCTCTGCCCCATTCTCCCCAGTGCTTTGTGGACCATGTGCTGCAGAACTTGTGGAGGTAATGTATCCAAGACTTCACTTACTGAGAGGAACAGCTAGCCATCTTGAAAACTTACTGCAAAAAAATATTTAAGAAGCAGTATGACTGTGTGGATCACAACAAACTGTGGAAAATTCTTAAAGAGATGGGAGTATCAGACCACCTGACCTGCCTCTTGAGAAATCTGTATGGAGGTCAGGAAGCAAAAGTTAGGATTGGACATGGAACAACACACTGGTTCCAAATTGGGAAAGGAGTACATCATGGCTGTATATCGTCACCCTGCTTATTTAACTTATACGCAGAGTACATCATGAGAAACGCTGGGCTGGAGGAAGCACAAGCTGGAATCAAGATTGCTGGGAGAAATATCAGTAACCTCAGATATGCAGATGGCACCATGCTTACGGAAGAAAGCGAAGAAGAACTGAAGAGCCTCTTGATGAAAGTGAAATAGGAGAGTGAAAAAGTTGGCTTAAAGCTCAACATTCAGAAAACTAAGATCTTGGCATCTGGTCCCATCACTTCATGGCAAATAGGGAAACAGTGGAAACAGTGGCTGACTTTATTTTTTTTTAGTTCCAAAATCACTGCAGATGGTGACTGCAGCCATGAAATTAAAAGAAGTTTGCTCCTTAGAAGAAAAGTTGTGACCAACCTAGATAGCATATTAAAAAGCAGAGCCATTATTTTGCCAACAAAGGTCCGTGTAGTCAAGACTATGTATGTATGTGAGAGTTGGACTATAAAGAAAGCTGAGCACCCAAGAATTAGTGGTTTTGTACTGTGGTGCTGGAGAAGACTCTTGAGAGTCCCTTGAACTGCAAAGAGATACAACCAGTCCATCCTAAAGGAAATCAGTCCTGAATATTCATTGGAAGGACTGATGCTGAAGCTGAAACTCCAATACTTTGGCCACCTGATGCAAAGAACTGACTCATTTGAAAAGACTCTCATGCTGGGAAAGATTGAAGGTGGGAGAAAAGGACAACAGAGGATGAGATGGTTGGATGGCATCACCGACTCAACGGACATGAGTTTGAGTAAACTCCTGGGGTTGGTGATGGACAGGGAGGCCTGGGGTACTGCAGTCCCTGAGATCGCAAAGAATTGGACACTAATGAGGGACTGAACTGAACTGATGAATCCTTACCTTGGGCTATAATCATATGAAGACAGATTGGGTCCTTAGAACGTGTCAATTACTTCTCAGCTTTCTGTATTCAGTCAACTGTAAAACCTAATGTTTGGTTTGTGGCTTTGGTTCCGATGATGTTCCTGGTGTGATGTTCTATCAGTGAAAACATTGCCCATATTCAAACTCATCAGGCCCATTGATTTGTATTGGTAAATTGGTAAATACCCATGTGTAATGGGTATCACACTAAGGCACACACCTCAAATATTTCAAAATCTTAGACTCTGGAGGAAATGTTGTTATTTTTTTTTTTCTTCTAAGTATATTATTACCGTGTTTGCTGTTTTTCTGGCCTATCCACCTGTGTGGAAGAAAAGTAATTTTTGTACTAAATCAGTTGTACATAGTCAAGTTTATCTTGAAAAGTTCAGCCAGCACCTGGTTTTCTTTGGCAGCTGAATAATATGAAAACTCATGATTTGCTGGCATACAACAGGACCCGCACTGGGACCAGAGATGACTGTGTACAGCCTGTGGGAGGGCATGAGCTGAAGCTGCCACAGATGGAAAGAAGCAGCAGATTAGGCTCTAGAAATAGGAAGCACCTACAGAAGGATATGAAGAGACTGTGCTGAAAGCAGGAGGACCTAAAGGGACAGCTGTTTATGGTGGCAAAGAAAAGGGCAGGAATGTGGGGCAGAGAGTGGAACTAAGATATTAAAAGGAATGAACACCATGCAGATGATGAGAGTTTTAAAATACTCTGCTTGATTTTTTACTAGACTGTATGGAACCTCCAGATTCTCCTCCTACAGAATCTGGAGATCTGAAGCCAGTAGAGTCTCATCTTACTGAAATAATTTAGATGCGATTGATCACCTAAAGGAAGAGAAACTTTTTTTTTTTTTATAATCTAGAAGATTTTGGGGCTTCCCTGGTGGCTCAGACAGTAAAGAATATGCCTGTAGTGCAGGAGACCTGCGTTTGATCCCTGGGTTGGGAAGATCCCCCGGAGGAGGGCATGGCAAGCCACTGCCATATTCTTGCCTGGAGAATTCCATGGACAGAGGAGCCTAGCAGGCTACAGTCCATGGGGTCACAAAGAGTCAGACACAACTGAGTGAATAAGCTTATAATAGATTTTCAGAGTGTCTCTGGTTCTACAAAGGACTAGAAAAGGACTCTAATAGCAATCTATTTTTTTTCTCTTGGTTTTTAGTTTTAAATAATATAAAGGAATTTCTTAAAAGGCAGAGAAATCCCATGTACATTGACTATTTCACATTCCTGTGTTCCCTTCCATCCTCATCCAGCTTATCCGTGTTTGTTAGGTAGTTGAAATGATACTGGTGGTCTGCACGTGGGTATGGGGGGCTGTAGGGTTTCAGATGGAGAGGTCCTCATCTCCCCCTCCTGTTTCTCTCCCCCTCCACTTCATTCTACGGTGTTCAATCTGTGTGGGCTTTTGTTTGGGGGTAGCCTTAAAAAGGGAGAAGGCAATGGCACCCCACTCCAGTACTCTTGCCTGGAAAATCCCATGGATGGAGGAGCCTGGTGGGCTGCAGTCCATGGGGTCGCTAAGAGACGGACACGACTGAGCGACTTCACTTTCATGCATTGGAGAAGGAAATGGCAGCCCACTCCAGTGTTCTTGCCTGGAGAATCCCATGGATGGAGAAGCCTGGTAGGCTGCAGTCCATGGGGTCGCACAGAGTCGGACACGACTGAAGTGACTTAGCAGCAGCAGCAGCCTTAAAAAATGTGGCTAGCTGTCAGAAGGCTCTTTGAAGAGATCAGAACTGTAATTCATGGATTCCCTCAGCCATCCCAGAAGAAGTCAGAAATAGAGATGGGATTTCTTGGAAAGATCTGTAAATGAGCCTTTTGTCTAATAGACAGGAGACCCTCCAAGTTCTTGAATGTTATACCAGCAGGAACATTGCCACCTTGGACTAAGGGGAACGGAAAGAAGATAAAATGAAATAAGACTGATCGACTCCTCAAATTCTATAAACAGAGAACTGAAAGAAGATGAAATAAGACTGATCAACTCCCCACATTCTATAGGCAAGGAACAGGTTGATAAAACTGTTCAACCGCAGGGACTTCGCTGGTGGTCCAGTGGCTAAGACTCCACGCTCCCAGTGCTGGGGACCCAGGTCAGGGAACTAGATCCCACGTGTCACAACTAAGACCAGGTACAGCCACACAAATAAATAGAAGTATATTTTTAAAAAATGTGTATAGTTTTGTGTGCAGCTGTTTTTAGTATACATAATGGTACCACTCTGTACATACCATTCTGTTTCTCTCTAAACATGTTTTGGTGTATGCTTCTGGTGTGTTATGCCCTGGGATTCTAGGCAGTACTTAGATATGTTTTGCTTACCCTCCTGCTCCCCACTGCCACAGATAACTCTGTTCTATGCACCCTCCAGCAGGTCACTCACTTTCTGATATCTCCTGGGAGAAGATATGTATCTGTGGGTCAATTTGCTGAGTCGTACTGGTGGCTCAGTGGTAATGAATCCACCTGCCAATGCAGTAGATGTGGGTTTGATCCCTGGGTCAGGAAGATCCCCTGGAGAAGGAAATGGCAACCCACTCCAGTATTCTCGCCTGGAAAATCCCATGGACAGAGGAACCCGGCGGGCTCCAGTCTGTGGGGTAATAAAGAGTCAGACACGACTTAATGACTAAACAACAGCAGCAGGCTGTATATAATTTGCTGGAATGGCTGTACCAGTTTACATTCCTTGTAGCAGCTTGCATCTTTCCCAACCCTAGAATTATCCAGCTTTCTGATTTTTGCCATGCTAATAGCTTTAAATGATAGCTCATCTTAATTTGCATTTTTCTGATCTCATACAAGTTAGAGCATCTTTTCATAGTTAGTTCAATCTTGTGCTTTTTGTCACTTAAATGTATATCTACTGGTATATGTCTCTCTGGTTTTCAGTGTCCAGATTGTTTATATTAAGAAATATTTTGTCGTAGCAACTAGGTCGAATCATTTGTAGCTGCCAAACTACTAGGTTGACTGGTTTTGGCCTCTAAAAGCAGCTTGATCTGTGGTCCAGATTAATGTGTTGTTGAACACAGAGGTCTTTCCAAGTTTTCACTATGATAAATGATACTGCAGTAACCATATGCTGTGCCTAGCATTTTCCTTGTTTTGAATTTTTCCTTAGGATAAGTAAGGGAAAAATTACTGAGTTGTGGACATTTTAATGGCTGTTGTTACATATTGACAAATCACTTTCTAAAAGGGCTGTGCTGATTTACGTTGTATACCACTTGTATCACCATACTAGTTAACATCCTCATTATACAGTGTCGCGTAAACAAAGACTTGGTTAACTGTAAGGTGCAACCTCATTGTTGTTTGTCCTATTTAACTGCAGTTAGCATTAATCATTTATTCAAGTATACATTGATGACCAATCTGTTTTTATGAGTTTGGTCTATTTGTGCCTTCAGCCCATTTTTCTTTTAGTGTCTTTTTATTTTTTCAAAGTCATTTTGAGAATGGGTTTTAATATACTGTAAATAACCCTATCCTCAATTCCTGAAAATGAAATCATTCACTTATATCATTTTATTCCTCAGATGACAATCCAAACAAAACACATGATAAAAAAGAGAAGAAGATGGTGGTTCAGAAGCCCCATGGTACTATGGAATACACTGTAAGTATAAACAGGTAGTACCATTTGTTAATACCACTAGATTTACATAATGTTTCTCCCTGACACATCCCGCCCCTTAGCTGCCTTCCTCTCCTGTAGCCATTAAATAGCAAAGCTTCTTAAGACCTCAGTCATTTCTCCTTTGTGTAATTTTTCCCTGAATAAACCTATTACTTGAATTACCTTTGATATGCCTGCTGCTGCTGCTAAGTCACTTCAGTCGTGTCGGACTCTGTGCGACCCCATAGACAGCAGCTCACCAGGCTCCCTCTTCCCTGGGATTCTCCAGGCAAGAACACTGGAGTGGGTTGCCATTTCCTGCTCCAATGCATGAAAGTGAAAAGTGAAAGTGAAGTTGCTCAGTCGTGTCCGACCCTTAGCATGGTCTGCAGCCTACCAGGCTCCTGGGATTTTCCAGGCAAGAGTACTGGAGTGGGGTGCCATTGCCTTCTCCTTTGATAGACCAATGATGAGTAATTTTAGGTCTCCTTCTTAGACATGCTTTCTGACTTCCCAAACCATACGTTCAGTTGTCTACTCAACAGAGTCACTTAGACCTTCAGGCTTGGCCTGTTTTCAAGAAGCAGTGACTCCATCATCCATACATTTCTACAAACCAGAACCTCAGCCTGAACATCATCTTTCTATCACTCTCCACATTCATTCTTCCTTTCTGTGACCATCCTGCAACTCGAGGGCAGATCCCTTCATTTGACCGTCTCATAGAATTGTGTTCTTTTGCATAATCTTTATCAGTTTAACAGTGTTGATCCACTAGTGTAATTGTTATGTTTCAATGTCTGTCTTGTGCCTTAATTCATATACCCATGGAGACAGACCAGATTCCATTTTGGTTGCCATTCTAATTCTTGCAGGGTATTAGACCTCCATATGGTTGAATCAGCAGACGAATGATGCAGTGCATGTGTCCATGACTGCACCTCCCCATTATGTACTCATCTCTCCCATCACACCATGAGTTTCTGGAGGCCAGCAGCTGTGCATGCTTATCCCAGGCCTGGCATGAAGTGGGCACTGTTATAGATCTGTTTTTATTACTTTGAACTGGCATTGCTGAGGAGTGATCTCTGATTTCTAGAAAGAAATTAACTGCTGTTGCCCCTGCCCCTGTGTTTTCCTCGTGTGTATTTATTTTCTACTCATTATTTGTGTGCAATGCCTGGCTCTCTATATAAGGCAAGGAGCAAGGCCTGTCCGTCCCTGGCATTTCTTCTAGAATGATGAATCTTCTCCAAGCTTCTGTAGCATCACATTTGACAGGTTGTTGCTGAACCATGGAAAGATGCCGGGATTCTTGGCCTCCGGAGAAGAAGAATTCAATCCGGGGCCAGAGACAAGGTTTAATAAAACTTTAAGTTTTACTAAAGTATAAAGGAGATAGAGAAAGCTTCTGACATAGACATCAGAAGGAGGCAGAAAGAATACCCCCCTGCTAGTCTTTAGCTGGATGTTATATAGCTACTGCTGCTGTTGCTGCTGCTAAGTCGCTTCAGTCGTGTCCGACTCTGTGTGACCCCATAGACGGCAGCCCATAGCTACTAGCAGTCTGCTAATTAAAGGAAGGAAATGTCTCAAAACTCAGAGAGTGGCACCAGGCCCCTCACCCACAAGATGCATTTTGAGATAATCTTGGCACCAGGTGAGTCATCCCGGGCCATAAAGTGATTGACATGAATCTTGAAGAGAGGCAGAGTCCCATACAAATACAGAATTCCAATAACATAGATTAAGAGAACAATGTATGAGTATAACATACTGGTTTGTCAAGTCAGTTCTGAGCCTTTAGGCGAACTGACTTGAAGACAGTCTGGGGTAAATACATAGTACATTAACAGAGCTTAAGACAAACATTTCCATTAGGAAAATGCATTGGTTAACTCAAGGTTTGAGAAAAGTTAAGTTCAGGTGGAACCAGGTGTCATTATGGCAACACAGTATTTTAAGAGTAACCACTTTTTAAATTTGTATAGAGGAGGGAAAAAAAATATATCACTAGTTTGTTTCCTCCTGCTGCTTAAGAGAAAGAGAAAAAATGTCTGACACTTGGAGCCTGTTTCCTCCATCTGGAGACCCCTAGCCTTCCTGCCTGTTACCCTCTCACACTGAAGGCCCTGGCACTGGCGTTTCATGCTCAGTGCTCTGTGAACAGCTTTCTAGGCATCTTTCTATGGTTTATAGGCCTGGGCCTTTACAGGAAGAATTTGGGGGTGACTATATATGTCCCATTACCACTGGCTACAATATGTTGTTGATCCCCATAACACCTAGCACCATGCCTTTACCTCCTGCAGGATCTTGGGAAAGTGTTGGATTGTTTATCACTAATAACATCATTGATTCTAAAGCCTTGTGTGTATCCTACAGTGTGACTCACAAGCACCTCCAAGGAGATGAGGAGTAGCCTTTGCTAGGAGATGCTTCACACAGGGTGTACTGAATGATGCACTGAGCATAAAATATCAACTCCAAATTAATTGCCATATAAACAGGCAATCGAATTAGTAATGCAGATCTGTCCACCTGATTGATTTATGTTATGGAGATTAGTTGGCCAGTTATTTTGTATACTTCTCATTATTAAAAACTTTGTGTTTAGAGAACCATGACCAGAGCCACTTACACAATTGCTTGCATTGTTCCAGTGCTGTGGATGTCAAGCGTTCTGTTTAGTTTCAAACATTTAATGATATAAGTATCCCTCCCAGGTTCTGTAAGTTGGCTCTGTATATATGTTTTATCCTTGTGCAATACCTGCAGATTGCTAAAATTTTCCTCCTTCCTGGAAGCCCCTATACATAGTATCCTCAAGTTTTTGTGTAAAAATGTGAAGCCAGTTTATTGATCACTTGTCATATGTATCTCCATTTGGATGAAGAAACCGAGGAACAGAGAAGTTAAGCAAGTGACTCAAGGTCACACAGCTGGCAAGTGGCAGATTTGGAATTCAGGTCCAACAGTTTGACTCAGTCTGTCTATATTATCAATCTGTGTCTTCTACTGACTCTAAACTTTGAAAAACCAGGGGTTTGAATATATTATGTAAATATGTACTACTTGAAAAAATATTTTAAAACTTTTTTGTTAACCTTTAGTACTGATGATTTTGCTCAGGGTAAGGTAGGGGCATCTGTTAAGTTTTCAGTAACTGTAAAAAAATTATGTATGATATCATGTATGAAACGAGATGCCAGTCCAGGTTCGATGCATGATACTGGATGCTTGGGGCTAGTGCACTGGGATGACCCAGAGGGATGGTATGGGGAGGGAGGAGGGAGGAGGGTTCAGGATGGGGAACACATGTATACCTGTGGTGGATTCATTTTGATATTTGGCAAAACTAATACAATTATGTAAAGATAAAAAAAATTATGTATTTCTATCTTGTTCTAGAAATGTTTGAAGTAGTTTTAGTGTAATCTGTAACTATGAACTTGGTTATAGTTCTGGGACAGTTATAGAACTGGGACAAGTGCATGTAGTCGGTGGGCTTTTGATAGGAGGGCAGTGAGTGGTAAGTGGAACTCTACATCTGTCTCATTTCACTTGCTTACAAACTCCTTCAGCCACCTCAAATCTCCGCCTGTCATTCAAGGCCTGCCTGGCGGAGCCCGTTGTGCTAACAGAGGTAGCCCCCAGTGTTGACCAGGGCTGTAGTTGGGAGCATCTCAGTGACAGTTGCCAGAGGGACGTCCTGCTAACAAGTTCCATCCGGTGACCCTGGACAAGGAGGCTGTCCTCGGATACCGACCTGACCAGAGGCGGCAGACTTCTTTTTGGGTGGAGCTTTTCCGCTGAGCTTTCACACCTTTTCTTTTTAAATAATTTTATTTATTTATAGCTGTGCTGGGTCTTTGTTGACACTGGGGCTTTCTCTAGTTGCGGCAGGCGGAGGGCTACTCTCTAGTTGGCGGTGTCGGGGCTTCTCACCGCAGTGGCTTCTCTTGTGAAACACAGGCTCGGGGGCGTCTGGCTTTCAGTAATTGCAGCGCGTGGGTTCCGTAGTTGCGACTCCCAGACTCTAGGTCATAGGCTCCATTGTGGCACGAGGGCTTAGTTGCTCCACAGAATGTGGGGTCTTCCCAGATCAGGGATCAAACCTGTGTCCCTCCATTGGCAGGTGGGTTCTTTACCGTAGAGCCACCAGGGAAGTCCAGTTTCACATCTGCTTACAGCCCTTTTTATTCCTATTCCCCCTCTATTAGAGGACAGAGATATGAACAGCTGAGACATATCCCAAATTTTATAGATTTAAAGAATAGCACTAATTTGGCTGACTGTGGGAAATTGTCATGTTAATGTCAGTGAACAATTTTTGGTAGCTGATCTGAGTCCTTTTAGATTTCCATGCCTTTCACTGTATTCACTCATCAAATATTTAAATGCCTTCTAAGTGTCAGGCACTGTGGGGAAAATGGTATTTTAACAGGCCACAATCCAGGAGCCTGAAGTACAGTAAAGAGACAGGGAAATCGACAGAAAAATGCAAAGAGAGAAACTGGCTCCATTTCCCCTATGAGTAGTATTATGTGTAATATTTCTTTTCTTCTTAGCTTTATATTATACCTCATAGAACCTCTACTCCACACACCTAAGTTGTGCCAGAGTAAGTTTAGAAATCTATTAGTGGACAGTGAAATTTGCAAATAAGGGAACCCAGAAATGAATAATACTTAGACTTTTTTGTTAAGAGTTGAGAATGTATTTGCTTTTTTCATAATATATTTGGATGTATGTGTTACTTTTTTATGGACTCATATCAAAAATAGATTAATGTGACTATCAAGAGAAAGGTTTTGTCTGTCTTTTGCTTTGTGTATTGAATCTTGTTTGTTTGATTATTCTAGGCTGGAAGCCAGGACACCCTAAACTCCATAGCACTGAAATTTAACATCACTCCCAATAAATTAGTGGAACTGAATAAGCTTTTCACGCATACTATTGTTCCAGGCCAGGTAATGATTTTCTTATTGAATTTTCCTTTAGAAACGTTTTACTTTTAGAAATTTATTTTCGCCGCCATTTTTAATGACTTGCTCTTAGTGTCTCAGGACTGTCATCATTGTTATTGTGTCTTGGTTCAGTCTCTTAGATCCGAGACTTCTGAAAGCATCCTGATGCTTATGAACTGTTCAGAGATAAATGCTTTGCACATGATTAACACAGTTGATTTAACTGTCCTTTCTGTTAATAGATGTTTCCATCAAGAAAAGTTAAATTAATGTAACTTTTTTCCCTGTAGAATTTCATACAGATATTCTTCAAATGTTTAATTTAGAATTGCAAGTGTCAGTTTAGTCCACTCATGGGGTATATAATAGCCATCGTTTTATTTTAAATTAGGCAAAATTTTTGTCATTTTGTCCTTCATGTGATACCATGACAAAAGTAATCAATCTGGCCAAAGGTGGAGACATTCAGCAGGATTAAGAAAAGGCCACAGACACATGAAAAGACTCTCATCATTGCTAATTGTTAAAGAAATGCAAATAAAACTACAATGATGTATTACTTCACACTGGTCAGAATGGTAGCCATCAAAAAATTTACAAATAAATAAATTGTAGTGACATTGAGTTCTTTCATGGTGGATGCTGCTACGTCTAAGAATAACTTCACTCAGGCAATGGCAGTATTCTTTGCATTTATTTCAAGGGCAGCAAACGAAGCCACCAGGCTATAAATTGGCCAGTTTGTACTATCATGCTTTTGGTATTTATGTCCTTGTCATAAATGAGAGAAATTAGTATACTGCCAGTACCAGGTAATTGAGGGCAAATATAAATTAAAATTTTTCAAAAATTAATACATTTTTATCTCTTCAAAATTAATAGATTTTAGTCATTTTTATTGGGTTTCTTATAGTCTGGGATATTGCTGAATAATCTGTTAACTGACCCGTAGCAGAGAACCTACTCATATCTTTACTAATTCAAGCTGTAGCCACTGGAACTTACTAAGATAATTTAGGGTGATTCTTTATTCTTTTACTAAGTCCATGAACAAAATAGTTTATTGGTACTGGATTAAGGTCCACTACTAATAGGAGATATAGGAACTGTCTTAATATGCCCTGTTGTTGTCATTCAGTTGCTCAATCATGTCCAACTCTGTGACCCCATGGACTGTAGCACGCCAGGCTCCTCTGTCCTCTGCTATCTCCTGGAGTTTGCTCAAATTCATGTCCATTGAGTTGGTGATGCTATCTAATCATCTCATCTAACCATTTTAATATGCATCCTTAAGGATAATAATACAAAAATAGGTGCCCCAAAGGTTCATTTCCTTTGACCCTTTAATAGCTATTAAACTTGGGCAAGTCACTTCCTTTTTGACCTTGGTTTCATCTCTGAAATGAGGGGTTGGGCTACATTTACTCAGATGGTCCTTCTTGCCTTTACTATGCTGTGTAGCCCTCATATAGCTAAACATTTATGTGCTGTTGGTTGTCCCAAGATCTGGCTGTGCCATGATTTTTCTGGCAAAGATGAGGAATTAAGAAGAATGATCCAGACTCACTTCCACGTTGAAGGAGGACGTATAGTGACTGGGCTTGTCCAAGTTGACGCTGTCACTTCTATCTACAGTACAATGGGCTATTTAAGCATAGGAATGATCTCTTTGATTTGACATTTAGAATGTCAGGCAATAGAATCTCAACCTATGTTGCCTAACACTTGTCAAGAGCTCAGGTGCAAAAAGAAAATATTAATGGAGAATTGACATCTGTTTGGAAGAAATCTGTTTCTGTCCTAGCCCAGAAACATACAATAAATAAGAGCTGTATACTAAGACCATGTAATCTTAGCCTTCTGTAAATTACTTTCACAAAACTCTAACCTTTTGACATTTGCCACCGACCCATTTTGACATTGTTACAAAGAACAGTCCTTCAAAACGGTTATTGCATTTACTGTCAATGTGTCATTAGGACAAAGAGTTCACTGTGAGACACTTTTTTTTTTTTTTTTTAATGAGGGTTCATGGGAGACTACTTGAACTAGTAAGAAACTGGTTTGTTTTTATTTTATGGACAGTGAATTCTGTTGATTCATGATGTCTATATCTTTCCATTGGTTATTTGGAAACTTATACCAAATCTAATGGCCCACTTCTTAATGAATGTTTGGTAATTTCGGAGCTCATATTTTCAGTATTATCAGTCCTCATCTTATTTCTCTTTGACGATGTTTTTTCCACCTTATCTTAAGGTGTGTTTTGTTCTTGGCTCACTTTTTTTCTGGACTGAAGAGAGATTTAAAATAACTAAAGTTAAAATTTGTCTATGACAAACCTAGACAGTGTGCTGGAAAGCAGAGATATTACTCTGCCGACAAAGATTCATATAGTCAAAGCTATGGTCTTCCCTGTGGTCACATATGATTGCGAGAGCTGGACCATAAAGAAGGCAGAAGCCAAATTGATGCCTTGAAATTGTGGTGCTGTTGAAGACTCCTGAGAGTCCCTTGGGCAGCAAAGAGATCAAACCAGTCAACCTTAAGGGAAATCAACCCTGAATACTTGTTGGAAGGACTGATGCTGAAGCTCCAGTCTGATGTGAACAGCCAACTCATTGGAAAAGTCCCTGATGCTGGAAAAGATTGAGGGCAGAAGGAGAAGAGGGCGTCAGAGGTGAGACGGCTGGATGGCATCAATGATGCAGTGGACATGAACTTGGGCAAGCTTCAGGACATGGTGAAGCACAGGGAGTTCTGGCATGCTGCAGTCCACGGGGTTGCAAAGAGTTGGACATGACTGGGCTACTGAACAACAATGTTAAAATAGAGATATGCAAAAGAATGATTTGAGTGAGCCCAGACTCTTGCATCTTCCCGTACAAGAAAAGTGCTAAATTCCTTAACTTGGGATATCTGGTTTTCTTTAGCAATAATCTATTGATGTTCAAACTACCTGCCCTTTTTTGTAAAACTCCTGTATAACCTGGCTTCTCCCCTTGCTTCCTCAGAGCAGTTCTCTCAGGGTTACTTGAGATGCTGTCTCCTGGGCTTAAGTCCTAAAAATTCCCACTGAATAAAACATAACTCTCAAAAATAAATAAGTAAATAAAATAGAGATATGACTAGAATATGGGGCAGAGTGTTCAGTAACAATATTGAACAGTTGTTACATGATTAGCTGTGAATTATTTTAGCTCAGATGGTAAAGAATCTGCCTGCAATGCAGGAGACCCTGGTTCCGTCCCTGGGTTAGGAAGATCCCCTGGAGAACGGAATGGCAACCCACTCTAGTATTCTCACTTGGAGAATCCCATGGACACACCATGGGGTCGAAAAGAGTTGGACATGACTGAATGACTAACACTTTCACTTTCACAGGTTTTGTAGCATTAGAGGTCATTTTAAAATAGTATTTGATATAATGCAAGAATGTAGCATGTGTTGTTAAAAGAGTGTTGAATAACAGAATCATAATAGCATTTCGGGGACCAGAATATCTTGCAGAAGAAAGCAGTTTAGTGCAGTATGGGCTCAGTGGCTCAGTTGTGTCTGATTCTTTGTGGCTCTATCGACTGTGGCCCGCCAGGCTCCTCTGTCCATGGAATTCTTCAGGTAAGAATACTGGAGTGGGATGCCATTTCCTCTTCCAGGGGATCTTCCTGACTCAAGGATCGAACCTGCATCTTTTGTGTCTCCTGCATTGACAGGTGGATTCTTTACCACCAGCAGCACCAAGTTAGGGGATTTTTAGATATCCCAAACAGTGATGGAAGAGAAGGTACTGAGATTATTGATGCTGCTGTGTATAGGTTTTTCATATAAGGACTTAATGCATTCGCACTCAGGGCCTGCTTGGAGTCAGGAAGCCTGGATATGTCCGGTTTCTTCCTGACACGGGTGCTACATTTAGAAGTATGCCATGCTACTCTCGCCTCTATTCCCTTGTACTATCGTACCCTGCCCTGGAAGGCTCTTCCCTCCCTGTCCAAATCCCCCGGTCCACGGCTTCACTTGGACCCGCCTGCTTCACGTAGCCTATGCAGAATATTCCCTCACCTTTCTCTCTTCTGTGAGCGCCTGCAGTATGTTCAACACCCTTTGCACTGCACACATTCCTCTCTCTGAATATTATTGCATAGATTAGTCTGGGAGACCCCGAGTAAGTCAGAAGTTCAGTGCAAGCCAATAGATCTTCGTCCCACACCCAGCGTGATACTGTGTGGAGAGAAACTGCTCTGAGCGCTGCCCTGGTTCTTGGGACTCACCCAGCCTTTCTTTCCCATTCTCAGGTTCTCTTTGTGCCAGATGCCAACTTTCCCTCGAGTACCTTAAGGTTATCATCATCCAGCCCTGGTGCTACTGTCTCTCCTTCATCATCAGATGCAGAATACGATAAACTGCCTGTATGTATTTCACTCTTGCACTGAAGTGCATATTTATCAGCACCGGTTTTTGAATAATTATAGAAAATAACTCACGTTATTTTTCTCAGGAGTTCATCTGAAACTCCCCTCCCTCACTGAAGAGGTGGGGTTAAAATAATTTGTCATGAGTTGAGAAAAGAAACCGGTTCACATTTAAGGTCTCAAAGGCAGAAATGCATGTCTTGTTTACGTAGAAGTTAAACTCTCAGTGAGGCCGGTAGTTTATTTGTATCACTTTTACTCCTTTTTCTACAGAATTTGAATGAGTTCAATATGAATTCTTTCATTTAAGATATTTTCTAAAGACGTGATGGGGCATTTTTATAGGTTCATATATATATGCTTTAAAAATCTTAGTTTGACTTGGGTGATTATTTTTGAAGGATGGAAGACATTTACCTTTTATAAATACTCAAGTTTAATAAAAGCAGGTTGCTTATAGGAAACTTAAATAACCGAATTCATATAAATAAATAATATTTTTTAAGTGTTTCTATTTGTGGAAATTTTTGCTTTCTCAAGGATGCTGACTTAGCAAGAAAGGCCTTAAAACCCATCGAGAGAGTCTTATCATCCACTTCGGAAGAGGATGAGCCAGGAGTGGTAAAATTTTTGAAAATGAATTGCCGGTACTTCACTGATGGAAAGGTATATGGTTATGCAGTTTGGTTTTTTTTCCCCTTAGAATCTGTGGAAAACTAAACCAGTTCCAAATTACCAAAGGTAGACTACTTAAAAATATCTTACCTGAAGTTTCAGCTGCAAGATTTCACAACTGTGTATTTGTTTTTTCCACTTGGATGCCTGGCATTTTACTTATAAAGGGAATAGTAACCATTGAGTGGACGTGTGATTCTTTGTAATCTTGGGTTTATCACTTATATTTAGTTCTTAGCCCGTAAAGTTTTAGGGAGACAGTATAGAATGTGTTTTACCAGCAAATGCTAGAGTCAGAGTCGCTGAACTTAAATTACAGCTCTTTGCCACTAGCTCTGAGACCATGGGCAAAATACTTACACTTCCTAAGTTTCCATTTTCCTCATATGAAATAAGAATAAAGTCGTGTCTGACTCTGTGCGACCCCATAGACGGCAGCCCACCAGGCTCCCCCGTCCCTGGGATTCTCCAGGCAAGAACGCTGGAGTGGGTTGCCATTTCCTTCTCCAACGCATGAAAGTGAAAAGTGAAAGTGAAGTCACTCAGTTGTGTCCGACTCTTAGCGACCCCATGGACTGCAGCCCACCAGGCTCCTCCGTCCATGGGATTTTCCAGGCAAGAGTACTGGAGTGGGGTGCCATTGCCTTCTCCAACTAAAAGATAATTCATGATAACCAACAGGGACATACTGTGTAGCACATGAAACTCTAGAGCTCAGTGTTATGTGGCAGCCTGGATGGGAGGTTTGGGGGAGAATGAATACATGCATGTGTGTGGCTGAGTCCCTTTGCTCTTCACCTGAAACTATCACAACATTGTTTGTTGATTGGTTATACCCCAGTGCAAAATAAAACATTTTAAAAAATAATTTAAAACAAAAAAAGATGATTCATTTAAGGAGCTTAGCACTTGACTTGGAAAATGCTAAGTTATCAACTTGTTTGCCACTAGAGATGCTAGTATGAAAATGTCTGTTATATAATTTTTTTAGTTTTTTGCTTGTTGGTGTTTTGTATAAAAAACAAACCTACTTTTAGTGAGCCTCTGAAGAAGGGGTAATGTTAATATAAAGCGAATTCCTTACTCATAGGAATGCTAGGTTCCAGTGGTAGAAAAAACTTTTGCAACCAAGAATAAGTAATGTCTGAAAGGCAAAACTTTTTGCTAAGGTGATCACTAAACTCATTAAGAGTATCAAAATAAATAATTTACCTAAAGGGAGTTGTTTGTATCCTACTGTGCCTGGTAGACAATATCCCCATGGTCAACATGGTCTACCATGTAAACCGACAACGTTTCAGACAAGTTCCCACCATGCTACTGTTTTTTTGCTTTCTTTTTTTTTCTTTTAGGCCACACCACATGGCTTGTGGGATCTTAGTTCCCCAAGCACGAATTGAACCCAGGCCCTCAGCAGCTAAAGTACTAGGTCCTAACCACTGGAACGCCAGGGAATTCCCAACTGTTCTTTGCTTTCAGTTTCCATAGTTTGAATATATTCACTTCTGTTTGTAAAAATTTCATATTCCTATTTGCTGAATGTGGGCTTTCTGAGCATCTTAGATCAAAATGTTAGGGGTGTTCTTTGACACTGAGACTGAGATAGCTACCCCCAGAGAACAGTACCATGCACTTGCTGCAGACGTGGATACATGCTGAGTGAATTGTAAAGTCCACAGTTCTCAATCAGGAAACCACCTGGGACAGCCCTTCTCATTTTACCAACAGGGAACTGGGAGATCTGAGACATACATGTGAAACCCAAGATCCCCGTACTATTGAGCAGCCATGCTCGAACCAGCCTCAGCTGATGGCCACAGCGAGGTGTGTCTGTTTCTCTGACTCAGCACTCCATACCCAACAATGCAATTTCTTCAGTCTGTTTTTCCAGTAGAAAGGTTGCAATTGTCCTGTAAGATACCGGGGTTCACGAAGTCAGTGGGATGGCAACATGAGTTCACTAAAGCTGCTATGCTGATTGCATCTCGCCCGTAGCGACTCTGTTCTGTCTTTTTCCTCAGGGTGTGGTCGGAGGCGTCATGATTGTCACTCCTAACAACATCATGTTCGACCCTCACAAGTCCGATCCCCTGGTCATTGAAAATGGGTGTGAGGAATACGGCCTCATCTGCCCCATGGAAGAGGTTGTTTCCATCGCCCTCTACAATGATATCTCCCACATGAAGATCAAAGATGCCTTGCCATCGTAAGACACCTTTCTTTGTTTACCAGCCAAGGGAGTATTGGGAGAATTAAATGCAGTTAAAAAGTGAGGGCATTGGTGGGAGAGACTGTGTAGAGGTGAGTTTGAAGGTAGAATATTTGTGTATTAAATTTTTAAAAAATAGAAAAAAGAGAAAATGGAAATGATAAAGTCAATAATAAGGAAGAGTAGAACATTCACAAATGAGAAAATTTAAAAAACCAGCATGTAAGAATGCTGTTTCTTTGGCTTATTTTCCTGAATGCATGTTCTTAATTTATGGAAGAATAGGTGAAGTTTCTCTGAAAGAATTTGTCTATCAAGAGTTAATCAGGATTTTCTATTTGGTTTAATTGGTAAGCAGAGTTATATTCTTCTTCTGCTTGTGTCTTTCCTTAATCCTTTGTGGAGAGAGATTTGAGTGGACGGTGGAGAGGCAGTGCCCTGTAGCCAGACTGCCGTAAGTGTTGTGAAAGAGAATAATAGTAGTTTATTTTGTCTCTGAAGTGTAGGTGGATATTGCTTTAGTTCTGATTACTTTTGTCTTCTAAAACTGAGTTTTTTGATTGAAAAAAAAGAAGCTCCCCATGAAGAAACAGCTTAAGAAAACTCAGAATTTATTCACTTGTAGAGCTAATCTGATTCCTTATCATTTTGTCAGTGTGCCTAATTCTGTATACTGTGTATGTGTTAGCAGTATAAACATCTTTAGAAGGTCTCAGTGATAGGAAGCAAGAGACAGAGCAGTGGGTTCAACAGTGGAAAGGGAAACCAGCCCCTTGGACTCATAAAAAGAATGAAAGGAAACTAGGGAACTAACCCAGAAACAGAGTCCCTAGGGGTCTATGCCAGCAGGCTCCCCTGGGCTTCTGCAGTCCTTAGCATCTGATTTGCTAGACCCTGCAGTGGCCTAGCCACTGAACGAACCATGGAAGCATGGCCACTGGGGTCTCTCTGAGTCCTGGCAGAAGTGTCTAAGTGGGAGGTTTTAGGAGGCAGTACAGCAGGCCAGGCAGTTGTGCATGACAGTGCCTGGGTTTTCTGCCACTCTGTGGCTCCACGACCTTCCTGAGTAACTCAATCTTGAGCCTCAGTTTTCTCATCTGTAAAATGGAATTAATAGTATTTTTTAGCCTGCAGAGCTGTTACAAGAACTAAAAGGGTTGATATACCAAAACTCTTAGAAAACAGCCTGGTGCCTATGTATAGGTTGTTTATTTGAACCTTCCGTGCATGTCTGAAACTCTTCATTATTCTGTGGGAATCTTCTATTCGTGCAGATTGAGGGTTCTAATACATCTTAGTGTATGCCTCTTGTGTGGCTGGGATATGTTGACGAGTGGGTCACAGCCACTGTCTCGCCATCTGCTGGGTACAACAGGCAGACAAGAGTGGTACCTGAGCAGCACTGTAGACATAGACGTGAACACAGCATTCCATGAGAACCCTGTGAGGGAGTGTCCAGCCATCTTGGAATCTTTCAATGAGGAAGAGGAAAGGGAGTGAAAGAGTTAGTTTTGAAAAGAAAGAATGAACATGGTGATGAGAGGAAAGAAGACAAACACAGGTAAAGAAACAGTTAAGTTTGGAAGTAGATGGCCAGGCAGTTAGGGGCATTTCCTGCCCAGGGATGGCTTCTAATGGAGCAATTCTATTGCACATCTTCAGGGAAGGATGTTAAGTGTTCCTTTAGTAATAGGGAAGATATACCCTTACAGAAAGATTTCTCTCAATGTGAGATTGTGTTTCATGGTCCAAGGCTAATGCTGAAGCTGGGGAGAGAGGGAGGAGTTGAGAATTGGCTCCTAGTGTGCTGAAATTATTTTGGAGTTGTATAGTGATTGTTCCTGTGGATGCAGGGATCTAAAGACGTTTTTAGTCTAATGAAGAATATGTGCATCAATGAGCAAAATAGAATGAGGTAGTAGAATCAGTGCCAGATGAATTTGGTACTGACCTCAGAATTCCATCAACTGTTGAAAAGTTTAAATTTCATTATTTAAAGTTGTATGTTAAAACAAGAAGTGCAGATTATCTGGTTGCCACGTGAAAATAGTTATTATTTATTTTTATTATTACAAATTTTTTTTATTGGAAGATAATAAAAGTGTGTGTGTTTAAAACCTCTCGATCTTCACCTTCGGGCCTTATATACTTTGTGCAAGACATTTTGTAGCTCCAGCTGCCATGGAGACTAGGAAGGGAACAACTGAAGGGATTATTGGTCATCATTAGGCCCCTGGTTGAGTCTAGAAAACATTAATCAACAGCAGAGCCAGTTGACATCACTGTTTACATTGCCTCAGAAGAGCTTGGCAGCTGCAATACAAAAAAAAAAAAAAGGCAAAACAAACAAAACAGATGGCTAAATTAATCCTGGCTTGGATTAGGTAGAACAAGAAGGGAGGGGTAGATGAGAAGGTAATAGAGAAGGCTGATTAGAGTGCAGTTGTATGCTTTCTTTGTGGAGGTCAAGCTAGCCAGGGAAGTAAGAGATGAGGAAGAGACTTAAGTGTTCATTGGAAGATGATTTTGCTGATCAATTTGCTTATTAAGTATGTGAAAAGCTGGGCTTCTTTGTTACAGAACTGACTTTGGTCTTTAATATGCCAAATTATATTTGGGGTCTGAAAATGGAAATTATGCTACATTATACTTGAGTCTAGGATTGAAGCATCTGTAACATCTCTTGAGATGCTCATGGTGAGCAGAACGTTTTTGTGTCTGCAGGCTTCTTCCAAACAGAGATACTGTCACAATTGTCTTTTAGCATATATGGTGTGTAGGGGCTCAGAAAATGATTATTGAATTGAAATGAATTATGAATTAGAGGCCTCTTAAAGCATTTGTCAGAGCCTAACAGTTACATAGGCTTTTATTTTATATTGGAAAAAAACCTGGATGCTCCATGCAAGTGATTTATTCAGTAACTTTGGGGAGACAGGCTTGTAACTTGAACTTCCTAGGACTTTACTGAGTATTGTCATAATTATTTCAAAGCCAGGATAATAAAGTATTACCTGAATATGATCTAGCCTTTTTAGAAAATTTATTTCTGAAATCCAAACATGTTATTTTTTAAAAGGGTTTTATATTTGTGTTCTAATCCATATTGACAGTAAGGTAAGTAAACTATGGAGAACTTTGGAGAACATATTTAATCAATATTTTTTGTATAATTTAAATCTGGGTAATAAAGCATCTGTTACTAAGGAAAAATACTTGACCCTATCCCAGGAAACTATGTTTCAGCTGATAAAACAGCTGCTTATTGCCATAAAGTAAAATGATAGTGTAATAAAATGAAAGAGATAAGAAATGTAAACCAATTGTTGTAAGAGCTCATTTGACTTATTTTCATAGATTTTTAAACTGTAAAATGGAGCTGGTGCTATATACCTGCAGTAATAGGGGAAATAATCCTCTTGTATCTCCTTTAGGAGTAGAAGGATGTCTCTTTTTGAAAGCGTTGGATCTTAAACCAGGAAACCAAAATTATGGTTCCATGTCAGTTACTTTATGAAGCAGTTAAATGAGTAGCCACTTGGTCAATGAGCCATTCAGAAGTAATGTAGTTGGTTTATGTACTATTTTATGAAAAAAGGAAAAGCCTTGAATATCTAAGGAATTTTAGACATAGTACTAAAACATTCACTCTCCTTTGTCTTTCATGAAAATCAGAAACTTTATTTCATCATTAAAAATCTGGTGGGTGACATCTCCATGTTCATAAATGACCTCAAATACCATTCATTTGCTTCTAATAGGATGTGCAAGCAACTCTCATGGTTCTTTATTTTGCCACTTTTTATGGTTGATTTTATTTTTCATTTTGAAGTCAGTCTCTTGATTTTATTTCCTTGCTTTAAAGTCCTTTAAACATAAATTTAAGTTGTGGTATATTTATGTTTTGGTTTTTTGGTTGGATTTTGTTTTAGTTTTTTTTTTGCCTTTCATCCTTTTGCTTTGGGTTTTGTTTTTAACATTCCATGTGCACCCACCATTTTTCCCCCTGCAGTGACCTACCTCAGGATCTTTGTCCTCTGTACAGGCCTGGAGAATGGGAAGACCTGGCTTCAGAAAAGGATATCAACCCATTCAGTAAGTTCAAATCTCTCAACAAAGAAAAACGGCAGCAGATCGGAGAGAGAACCATCACTTCAGATTCCACATCGACAGGACCTTCAGAGAAGTCGACGGAATACATAGAAACGAAGCCCTCAGACAGCTCTGTGTCCGACAGGGTAAAGAAACTGGAATCCTCTGCAGAGGCAACCCAGCAATCTACCCCAGTAGCTAACGTCAGCAAGGAGCCTTCTGACACTGCGTTTGAATCTATAGCCAAAGAAAATTCTCTTTTAGGGGAAGATGATGACTTCGTTGACTTGGAAGAGCTTTCTTCTCAAACTAAAGGTGGAATGGACAAAAGAGACACCTCAAAGGAGTGCCTTTCTCTTGACCCAGAGGAACTAAGGAAGACTAAATCACGAGTAAGCAGTTCTACTACGGAAATTCAGTCAGCCCTGAACTTTTCGGGAACAGAGTGTGATGCTGAACTGAAGGGAGCCCTAGACTTAAAAACCTGTGAGAAACAAGATATAATGCCAGAGGTGGACAAGCAGTCTGGGTCCCCAGAAAGCCAGGTGGAAAACACGCTGAACATACATGAAGATCTAGATAAAGTCAAACTCATTGAATATTACCTTAATAAGAACAAAGAAGGGTCACAGTTACCTGATAACGTGCAGAAGGCAGAGCTAAGCGATGGCAAAAGTACTGAGCCAGTGGGCATAGACATTACCCTTAGTAGTTCTCTTCCCCAGACAGGTGATCCCCCGACTGAGGGCAAGGAAGAGCCAGATAAAACCTGGGCGAAAGCGAGAGTACCCCTTCCATTGCAACTGAGCTCCTCTACAGAAGAAAGTATGAATAAAGAGTATCCACACTCCTCTTTGGAATCTACTCTGGACAACAGCTGCCAAGGTGCACAAATGGATAATAAATCTGAAATTCAGTTATGGCTATTAAAGAAAATTCAGGTACCCATTGAAGGTAAGCCATTTTTAATTTCTTTCTATTCTGTTCTATAGGCATATCTTGTTTTATTGTGCCTCACAGAAACTGCATTTTTTTTTTTACAAATTGAAGACCTGTGGCAACCCCGCATCAAACAAGACCATTGGCGCCCTGTTTCCAACAGTATTTGTCTACTTTATGTCTCTGTTTCACATTTTGGTCATTCTTGCAATATTTCAGACTTTTTCATTATTATATTTGTGGTGATCTGTGATCAGTGATCTTAGATATTACCCCTGAAGGTTCAGATGGTGGTTAACAGTTTTTTTAGCAATAAAGGATTCTCTAATTACATTGTACTCTTTTTTTAAGATATAATGCTATTGCACACTTAATAGACTACAATATAATATAAACAACTTTTATAGGCACTGGGAAACCAAAAAAAAATTGTGTTACTCACTTGATTGTGATATTTGCTTTATCTTGATAGTCTGGGGCCAAACCCACAATGTCTCCAAGGTATGCCTGTATAGTTGCCTTTCTAAAATTTGCACACGCAATAGCAAAAGTAGTACAGTTATTTGAGAACAATGTTTCCTCAATGGAGCGTATCTTTATTGGTACACAGAAGGGTTTGAACTGCACAGGTCCACTTGTGTACAGATTTTTTTCCCAATAAATTTGAAATACAATATTGCACCATCAATAGTTGGTTGAATCTATGGAGGAGGGATATGGAGAGACAGCTCTAAAGTTATACGTGTGTTTTTAACTGCAGAAGTGTCAGCATCTCTAAACCCTGTGTTATTCAAGGGTCAATAGTAATTGGGAAGAATCAGCAATATATGATATCTATTTTGAACATTGAACTATGACACAGAATTCTATAATGAAAGTAGTGTGCCTTTTTTTTTTTTTAATCTTTCAAGGGACTTTTCCATTTTTACTTTGGTTTTTGAAGGTATTTCAGTTTTAAACTGAATGGCATTGTGGTATGATGTGGTCCTCAGTACCATTCATTGATATGTATTCTTGCAGGTTGTCACAAATCTCTACTCTTTGCTGTGGTGTTGGTTTTTATCCTTATTCCTAGTTTGTAGCATCTCATGTGATGTAGACCAACATGAAACATCCGGACCTTTCACCTTTTGTGCTTAAGAAGGTCTGAAAGATTTAGTTAGTCCTAACCTAACATGATCATGTTATATGATATTTATGCCATATGTTTTGACTTTCCACCACTAAGAGGGGACTGGAAATTCTTTGTAGTTTGAAATATTTCAGTATCACCAATATTATTAATAATGGAGATTTTTTTTTCATGTGTGATTCAGATATACTTCCTTCAAAAGAAGAGAAAAGCAAAACTCCACCCATGTTTCTGTGCATTAAAGTGGGAAAACCGATGAGGAAATCCTTTGCCACTCACACAACAGCCATGGTCCAGCAGTATGGCAAACGAAGAAAGCAACCGGAGTACTGGTTTGCGGTTCCTCGGGAGAGGTGCGTGTGGGCTAGAACAGGAATCTGTTGGTCAGGTAGACTCTAATTGCATCTCAATTTTTAATTTAGTCTTGAAATTCTTGATTTTATTCTTGAATAAGAGATTTCTCTTCATGGTACATCTTAGAATTTCTAAAAGGATGTTATTTCAGTAGCTTGCAGCTAAAGGGTGCTTTCAATATAGCAAATCTGAAGTCATCTTCGGTCCTATGTGCAGAACCACTTTCAAAACTTTCTACCCAGCTGAATTTTAAATGAAGGAAGACTGAGGTATTTTCAGGTGCCAGTAAGTGGAAGTGCTATTCTGTTGGGAATAAAGGAATCTGATGGAGCAGAGCTAAACCCCAAGTGCTGCACAAAGGCATGATTTTAATTTTAAAGTGCCTGTTATTCTTGGTGGGGGATTAAAGATTGCTTTCCCCTTATGAAATGTGACTGAAACCATCTGGGTGCGCTTGGGGGGCTACATAGACCTCTGAAGATATTTGTATTTTTTAATTGCCAAAGAAGTTTTATTGGTGATGTGACAGTCTAGGACAGCAGGGACAGTGGCATGGCATTCTTCAGCAGTGCGTCACTGAGCAGTACATCTTTATAATAGAAATATTTAGGAAATGTTAGTTTTTAGAAAAGAAAATTTCTTTTGTATGTGATAGAATAAAAATTTATTCTCAGAGGCCTTGAAACTAGTCTTCAAAATTGTTAAACACACACGTTTTTCCTTTTCCTAACTAGTCATCAAGGCATGCTTTTTGGTTAACATACCTGCCAAGAATAAATACTCAGTGAGCTTCCTTAAGCATGAATGTTTATTTATTTAAATGAACTTGTTCCCAGATGTCTCAATATTGAAGAAGTAATTTCATTTTACTTTATTTTTTTGGCCATGCCACTCAGCTTGTGGAAACTTAGTTTCCAACCAGGGATTGAACCCAGTCCACGGCTGTGAAGGAGCCAAGTCTTAACCACTGGACCTCCAGGGAATTCCCAAGCATGATTTCTTAATAAAGCAAAATTAAAATCCAAACATAAGTACAACTTCTGGCTGATTAGTGCCCAGAGTGGTAATTCTCCTGAAGAGTTGCCTGATCTTAATAAATCATAGTTTAATGTGAAGCTAATTAGGAGAATTTTAATCAAGGAATTTGCTAATATTTTTTCTGTTTGGGATACAAACTCATGTTAACATAGATGTTAAACATAATTTGTTTTATGTTTACAAGGTGTACTCACTCCTCTCCCTGTGCTTACAACCCCAACACTGACTCCTTCAAAGTTTACAGATACTGAGGAGATACAAAGAAAATATGTGTCTTTTACATTTCTTCTTCTTGAAATATTTGCAAATAATTTCTGAAGCCCTGTGAAAATCGGAGTTCTAGAATCATATGTCATAGATATATAATATCTTAGAGGTTTAGGCCAATTCCTGGTTTAATTGGTGGAGATAACAAAGTACTGACTCTTTCAGCTATATTTAAGTTATGTGGATTCCTGGTCTATTGGGAAACCTACCTATATCATTTTCTCTCTGGAAAAATGTATTGTTTATAATATAATGAATTTAGGTTTTTCAGTTTTATTATCTTTGAGATGTATGTGTACCAACGAATCTTACAGAGTGATTTATTTGCAGTCTCACACATCTAGTTATTTTACTGTCATTCTTTAAGCCAGAATAAGTCTGTAATGCTGAAACAGCACTTCTCTTTGACTTCGCACACAAGTAGTTATTGTGAGCTTTTTTAAAGTAGGTCACTTGTTGAATTCCATTACATTGTATTTTTTAGTGTGTCTGTATTTTTTTTTTTTTTTTGTCTTTGGCTAGCAAATAACCTGACATACTTGTCTTTCTTAAACTAATCATTAATTGACCAAATATTTTTCTGGGAAATATTATATCTCACTATGTTAATGATGTTTTTTGTGTAGATGTTGGGAATTTTTTTTCAGTTCTTTACGTATTTCCGTCTCTACCTACCCTAAGGGAAGCCACATTTTAGTTTAAGATTGGGAAATGGAATAGAATGGAGAGCCCCAAAATAAACCCACACTTTTATGGTCAGTTAATCTACAACAAAGCAGGCAAGAATATAGGGCAAAGACGGTCTCTTCAGTAAATGGTGATGGGAAAACTGAGTCACTTTCTAACAGCACATAGAAAAGTAAAATAGGTTAAAGGTGTAAATGCAAGACTTGACACTCCTTCAAGAAAA
The DNA here is from genome assembly GCF_032452875.1 of Bos javanicus. NCBI lineage: Eukaryota > Metazoa > Chordata > Mammalia > Artiodactyla > Bovidae > Bos > Bos javanicus. The sequence continues at coordinate 25,443,006 of NC_083876.1, read as the reverse complement.
CATAGGCAGTATGCTCTTTGACATCAGTCTCAGCAATATGTTTTTGGATACATCTTCTTAGGTGAGAGCAACAGGAGCAAAAATAAACAAAGAGGACTGCATCAAGCTTAAAAGGTGTTCACACAGTGAAGGAAGCCATAGAAAAATGAAACAGCAGCCCACTGAAAGGGAGAAGATATTTGCAGATTATATGCCTGAGAAGGAGTTAATGTCCAAAATACGTAAAGAACTCAAATATGTAAAGAACTCATACAACTTAGTATCAAAAAAATTCAATTAAAAAGCAGGTGGAGGATTTGAGTAGACATCTTTCCAAAGAAGACATACAGGTGGCCAACAGGCATGTGAAAAGATGCTCAAATCACTGATCATCAGGGAAATGCAAATCAAAATCTTGGTACCTCACACCTGTCAGAATGGTTGTCCTCAAAAAGACAACAAGAGTTGGCGAGGATGTAGAAAAAGGGAAACCTCATGCACTATTGGTGGGAGTGCAAATTGGTGCAACCACTGTGGTAAACAGTGTGGAGGTTCTGCAAAACATTTAAGAAGGAACTGCCACACAGTCTAGCAATTTCACTTCTGGGTATTTATTTGAAGAAAACAAAAGTCAAAAAGAAAGATGCACCCCCATGTTGTTGTGTTGCTGTTCAGTTGCTCAGTCATGTCCAACTCTTTGCAACCTCATGGACTGCAGCACATCAGGCTTCCCTGGCCATCACCAGCTCCCAGAACTTGCTCAAACTCATGTCCATTGAGTTGGTAATGCCATCCAACCATCTCATCCTCTGTCGTCACCTGCTCTTCCTGCCTTCTGTCTTTCCCAGCATCAAGGTCTTTTCCCACGAGTAGGCTCTTCACATCAGATGGCCAAAGCGTTGGAGCTTCAGCTTCAGCATCAGTCCTTCCAATGAATATTTAGGGTTGATTTCCTATAGGATGGACTGGTTTGATCTCCTTGCAGTCCAAGGGACTCTCAAGAGTCTTCTTCAACACCACAGTTCAGAAGCATCAGTTCTTTAGTGCTCAGCCTTCTTTATGGTCCAGCTCTTACATCCATACATGACTACTGGAAAAACCATAGCTTTGATTAGACAGACTTATGTCGGCAAGGTAATGTCTCTGCTTTTTAATACACTGTCTAGATTTGTCCTAGCTTTTCTTCCAAAGAGCAAGCATCTTTTAATTTCATGGCTGTAGTCACCATCCATAGTGATTTTGGAGCCCAAGAAAATAAAGTCTGTCACTGTTTCCTGAGTGGGGAGAGAGTAGCCATTCCTGATTCTCATGGATCCAGCAGATGGAAAGTAGTCTGGAGCACTGACTGGCATACTAGGACCGCCCAGCCCATTCCAGTGCTGCTCTCATCTGGGGCAAAGGTGCCAGTGCTAGAAATAGGGAGAGCATACCCTTAGAGGAACTGAGCCAGCTCATACCTGCTCCAGCACCTTGTGACCTGACACTGCACCCAGTGAGACAGCTTCAGCCACTAGGCAGCAGGGAAACCTCAGCTCACACCTGGTTCTGGCTGTGTCTCCTCTATCACCAGCTCCACCTCCCACCAAAGTGAGAGCTGCCTGGACACCTGGGGAAAAACATGACCTGTGCTAACTTCATATCCTGCTCTCCCACCAGAGCCACAGGCAGACTGTATCAGAATGCTCCTACACAAGGGCAGCCCTTCAAGACCTGGCTAGGTAACCGTTTAACCCTAATTTCATAGAAAGTGAAAGTGAAGTCACTCAGTCGTGTCTGACTCTTTGCCATCCCATGGACTGTAGCCTACCAGGTTTCTCCGTCCGTGGGATTTTCCAGGCAAGAGTACTGGAGTTGGTTGCCATTGCCTTCTCCAGGAGATCTTCCTGACCCAGGGATTGAACTCAGGTCTCCCACATTGTAAGCAGACGCTTTACCGTCTGAGCCGCCAGGGAAGCTCAGAGACAATTGTTTCAAACAAAAGAACAAGAAAACTTCCTGAAAAAACAACTTAATGAAACAAAGATAAATAATTTACCAGATAAAGAGTTCAAAACATTAATAATAAGAATGCTAACTGAACGAGGGAAGAGAATAGATGAACAGAATGAGAATTTTAATAAGGAACTTGAAAACAAAAGTCAGTCAGACCTGAAGACAATAACTGAAATAGAAAACACTCTAGAAGGAATTAACGGCACACACAGTGATACAGAACACATGAGCAATCTGGAAGATTAGAATAATGAAAATCACCCAATCAGAACAGCAAAAAGAAAAAAAAATGAACAATTTAAGGGACCTTTGGGACAACATCAGGCATACTAACATCCTCTTTATATGGGTCCCAGAAGGAGAAGACAGAGGAAAGGGTTAAAAATGTATTTGATAAAATTATGACTGAAAACTTTCCAGACCCGAAGGAGAGAAACATATATCCAGGTACAGGAAGCAGAAGAGTCTCCAATAAACCCAAGGAGATCCACCCCAACACACCATAATTAAAATGGCAAAACTTAGAGAATTCTAAAGGCAACAAGAGGAAAAGTCATGTATGAGGGAATCCCCATAAGGCTATCAAATGAATTCTCTGCAGAAACTTTGCAAGCCAGAAGAGAGTGGCATGTTAAATTTGAAGTGCTAGAAGAGAAAAACCTATGCAACCAAGAGTGTTCTGACAAGACTGTCATTCAGAAGAGGAGAGATAAAGAACTTCTCAGAGAAGCAAAAACTAAAAGAGTTCATAAACACTATACCACCTCTTTAAAAGCAATGAAAAAGGGTCTTCTCTAAGTGGAAAAGAGTAGGCTCCAAACTCCAAGAACACATGTATACCTGTGGCGAATTCATTTTGATATATGGCAAAACCAATACAATATTGTAAAGTTAAAAAATAAAATTAAATTAAAAAAAAAAGTTACTAGAATTAAAAAAAAAAAGAATTTATAGGAAAGGAAAAAGCCCACTAGTAAAGGCAAGTATATAGTAAAGGCTGTGGATCAACCACTTACATAAGCCAGTATGAAGATTAAAAGAGAAAAAAAATTGAAAAATCTTAACTGTAACTATAGCTAACAGTTAAGGGAAAAACACTTCTCTTGTTACATGTAAAGATGTAAAATATGACATCAAAACACAAAATGCCAGGGAGGTGGTGGTACATATGCAAATCTTTTAGAATGTGTTGAAACTTAATGACTATCTAGAGGCTTAATATAGATTGTATTCCAAACATTTGGATACTCTTCTATATAAAAAATACATTTGTCTTTTTTCCTCTACTGAGATTATTTCCTTTCTTAGAAAGAACCAATAATTCCTATTCAAATTAAAAGTGTTATCTTTTTTTCAATTATTCTTGCCTGGAAAATCCCATGGACAGAGGAGCCTGGTAGGCTGCAGTCCATGGGGTCACACAGAGTCGGACACGACTGAGCAACTTCGCTTTCACTTTTCAGTTTCATGCATTGGGAAGGAAATGGCAACCCACTCCAGTGTTCTTGCCTGGAGAATCCCAGGGACCGGGGAGCCTGGTGGGCTGCTGTCTATGGGGTCGCACAGTCGGACATGACTGAAGCGACTTAGCAGCAGAAGCAACCTCTGAAATATTTCATAATAATTGATTTCATATTATTTAGCTTTTAAAATCAGTAAGATGGAAACAGCAGGAATTATGTAGAATTGGCCAAATCATGTATAAATGTTTAATTCATTAATCCAGGATGAAGTAACTGGTAATTGTGATTTGTGTAATAAGTAGGCTAATAAGAGAGGGAAAGGGAGAAAGGGAGAGCCCATGAGTATTTTTCAGTCAGTTCAGTCACTCAGTCATGTCCAACTCTTTGTGACCCTGTGGACGGCAGCATGCCAGGCTTCCCTGTCCATCACCAACTCCCAGAACTCACTCAAACTCATGTCCATTGAGTCAGTGATGCCATTCAACCATCTCATCCTCTGTCATCCCCTTCTCCTCCTGCCTTCAATCTTTCCCAGCATCAGAGACTTTTCAGATGAGTCAGTTCTTCACATCAGGTGGCCAAGGTATTGGAGTTTCAGCATCAGTCCACTATACTTATTTTATCTACACTAACACTGTGTACAATTAAGTGCAACCTTCTTTGTTTTCCCTGCCTCCATGACAGGAGACGCAGGAGACTCGTGTTCGATCCCTGAGTCGGGAAGATTGCCTGAAGGAGGGCATGACAGCCCGCTCCAGTATTATTGCTGAGAAAATTCCGTGGACAGAGGAGCCTAGTGGGCTATGGTTCATGGGATCACAGAGTTGGACATGACTGAAGCGACCAAGCACATGTGCATACTTTATACAGTATTTAGAAGAATATAAAAAAGCAAAAGGAAAAAGAAAGCTCATAATTTTGTTACACAAAGCTAACTACAGTTTATCTTACTTTTTGTAGCCTTTCAACCTTTTTTCTACGCGTGCATTAATGTAGTAAGTCTATATGTACACAAATACACAATATACATATACACACTATTTTGTAAACTGCTTTTCCTTCTCTGCCATTAAATATCCTATCTGCATTTAGTAAGCATGCATTACTTTTGTTAATGAGAGATAAAATTTTAAAAATTGATTCTTCTATTAAACTCACTTTACAGTGGGAAGATAATCCAAGTCCTAAGGACCCTCATGAAGACTAATAAAAATGCTCTTAACATTTTCCTTAGAAAAAACAGAGTGAATTAAAGGAATCACAGACTGACCTAGTTTTACACCTTGAAGTCTTGAACCATAGTTAATGCTACATTTTCTGATCAAAAGTCATCTTTTGCTTGCTTTTAAGGGTATTAGAGCTAAACTGAAATCTTTAATAATGGTCAGTGCCCAAAAGACCATAGTTCTCAATAGTCTTTACTATACTTTTTAGAACAATCTAGGCTCTACTTAGCCAAACCAGGTATATTTCAGAATACAAACCTGGTGATTTTTATATCATATTGTAGTCTTATAATAATGTTTTAAGATAAGCATATCACTAATAAAAAATTCAAAAAGAGCTCCAAAATAATTCCTGAAGGAATTATCTTTCTCTCTTTGTATTAACACAAGTTCTAACTTTGGGGAACCTACTGAAAAAAAGTAAGCTATATGATAATTAGGTTGCTTATGTAAATATTCTCACTTTATTTTTTTAATACTTCCAAATGTTTTGAAGTGGTCTTGCTTCCTCTCATTCTGTTCCTGGTCATTTTACTTTTTGTTTCACCCACTTAAAGTTCTAGCAATTCATCATCATTTTCCAGAAGCACCTTGGTAGGCAACCATCCTTCAGGAACTTCACTAACCAGCTTTGGCATGTGCCTTAAGTTAATCAGTGACTCTATAGTCGAGCCTAAGCATGTAGAGAAAGAACGCCCCTTTTAAAGTGAGTGCTCTACTCCGGTGGCTGTGTTTTCTGGTGGAAGAGTGAGAGCCAGCACTTTGGAGAGTAGTTTGTTGCCTGTTTCCACTGCAACCGGGATAATTAGTCCCGGCCAATGGGTGCTGTACGTAGTGTTTGGGAGTAAGTATGCAGAAACAGTAATTACTGCACCTACATATTTGCAGGGGCCAGATGGAGGGATGCGGGAGGGATGCTCAGGGGCCCATGTTAATTATCTGCTCTGTGAATCAGCTGCTGAGTGACTTGGTCCCTCCAACCCAATGCTGCTATGTGGGAATGTGAGCCTGGTGTTGCTAAATTTTCTCATCTCTTTCAGAAGAAAGTGAATTATGGATGATATGTGGCAAATCCCCCCAATTTTGCAGCATTAGCCATATAAAGTAGTGAGCAGTGCAAAAAGCACTTCCCTACTGCTGAGTCCAAGTGACAGGCTGCCGACTAAAGGCCTCCAGCATTGATATTAATATAAACCTTCAGTTTTTACTTATTTGTGAGTGATCTGTATTGTAACTGTTTTGTTTTGATGAATGAGTCTCAAAAGGACATTCCTATTATTTTTGGTGAACTAGAACAAAGAAGCTTGTTTAGTTGGTGCTTTGTAAATAAAGTTTTCTTCTGTAGATACACAAAGACCCTTTAAGAATGGACATTACATCAGGGCATTACTAACCATTGATTTCATTTGAAGTTATAGAATGTTGAATCCAGAAGGGACCTTACCAGCAAGTAAAATGACCACTTTCATATAAGGGCTGAGAGGGTAACAGGCAGAAAGGCCAGGGGTCTCCAAATGGAGGAAATAGGCTGCAAGTGTCTCTTAAAATTCTGTGTTGCCATGACAACACCAGGTTCCCCTGAACTTAACTTTTCTCAAACTTTGAGCTAACCAATGCGTTTTTCTTATGGAAATGTTTTTCTTAAGCTATGTTAATGAAACTATGTATTTGCTTTGGAATTTGCCTTTCTTCAAAATGGTTCCACCTAAGACTAACTTTTTTTTCCTTTTCTCGAATTTTGGGCTGATAATAGCTCAGCAGACCAGTATTCATATCAATTGTTTTATGACTGGGGGATGACACACTTCATGCCATCAGATCTCAAAAATGCATATTATGGGAGAGGGGCCTAGTGAAACTCAGCCTTGAGGTGTCTCTCTTATCTGATTAATAGCTTTCTAACAGACATAAAACATCTGGCTAAAGACTAGCAGAGGGGCACTCTCCGTCCCCCTTCTGATGTCTATGTCAGAAGCTTTCTCTGTCTTTTTCATACTTTTATTAAACTGCTACACAAAAGCTCTTGAGTGATCAAGCCTGGTTCCTGGTCCGGAAGCGAAATCTTCTTTGGAGATCAAGAATCTGACACCATTCACTCTAAGCTATCAGGACCTTAGGTCAGGCCATTGAGGATGAGTTTTAAAATTAAGTGATAGTTTTCTAGTAATAACTTCTGTGGTCAAGAGTGCTTTGCCTTAGCAACTGGTTTAATAAATATTTGTTAATCAGCAAAAAAAAAAAAAAAAGAGTGCTTTGCCTTAAAAACAAATGAAAGCATTCTATTTTTTAATGACCAGTCTACTGTAGAGCTCACACAGCTATTCTATTAATAAATAGCAAAAAAAAAAAAAAAATTGTGATTGTATTTCAATCAGGAAAAGTTAAACATTTCTTTAATGATTTAAATAAAATGCTTGTGTAAGAAGAGAGCAAGATATTAAAAACAAACAGGAAAAGAGTGCTTTGCCTTATTGGGTTTCTGTGGCTATATTCAGAGTGGAAAAGTCTGGGAAGGTTTTAGGCTGAAGTGTATAGACTATCTTTAATTTACCATTAATACAGGTGAACAGTGGGACTACCTATGTACTCCATACTCTCTGAGTAACATTCTTCCTTCTTCCCTTTCTTGTAGTAGTATTTCCTATTCTCTGCACCCTAATGTACTCTAAAGTATATCTTTAATGTAATAACCATTAAATCGTTTAATGATTCCTGCTTAGTTTTTGGAGAAGGCAATGGCACCCCACTCCAGTACTCTTGCCTGGAAAATCCCATGGACAGAGGAGCGTGGTAGGCTGCAGTCCATGGGGTCGAGAAGAGTTAAACACGACTGAGCGACTTCCCTTTTACTTTTCACTTTCATGCATTGGAGAAGGAAATGGCAACCCACTCCAGTGTTCTTGCCTGGAGAATCCCAGGGACTGGGGAGCCTGGTGGGCTGCTGTCTATGGGGTCGCACAGAGTCGGACACGACTGAAGCGACTTAGCAGCAGCAGCAGCAGCAGCAGCAGCAGCTTAGTTTTTAAATTAAGTGCGTGGTTTGCGGGTTTATCTTGCTGTGTGTTGCCCCAGTTTCTTTTCGTACCAGTCAAGTGACCTTTGATAAGATGAGAGTGCCTAACTGCTACTGGGTCATTTTGGTCAGGTTTGTTGGTCTATGTGGTAGCACGATTTTAGAGAATCACGTATAGGGGACTTTCTAAAAGATCTGTTTAAGAGTAGAATGAACCTATGCATTTAACACTCCATACACCGGAATGAGGAGCTAGGTTTTCTTACCTTCATTTTAAGAGCTCAGAGAGGGATTTCCCTGGTGGTCCAGTGGCTAAAACTCCTCACTCCCAATGCAGGGGGCCCAGGTTCGATCCCTACTCATGGAACTAGATCCTGTGTGCTGCCACTAAGACCCAGTGCAGCCAAATAAATAAATAGATTAATAATAATAAAATGAAAGTACAGAGAGATTAAGGAACTTTCCCAAAGCCTCCAGCTGATAACAAGTAGAACTAACTTGGGAGGTCAGGTCTTTAACTTAGAAATGGTGCTTTTGTCCTTTACCTCACAATTATGTTAAAAAAAAAAAAAAAGCAACAGTAAATAAAATCCCACCATAACTAGTAGTCTTGTTTGATAGCATAAACGATAATCATACCTAAAACCTTTACACCTAAACTATGAATAGTTGGAATAATGTTTTGCTCCAAGCATCATCTCTGATTTGTCCTCACGTTTTGTATCCCTCAACCCTACAGCTTGGTCAGTGGTGGGCTTTTATGAAATAGCAAAACCAGAACAGCAAGACAAACATAAAGGAAACAGTGCAACATGTGGGTTGAGACCATGAACTGACCTGAGGTTAATGCCAGGTCCGCCCCTAACATACTGCTGTGGGCAAGTTAGTTAACCTGTGTAAGCATCTGTTTCTTCCAGCACTAATGAGGAGCGCTAATTACAGTGGCTACCCACTGAAGTTATCGTGAGAAATAACTGCACTTGTCTGTCCTCTAAATGAAAGTCAGTTGTTGCTGCTCTGCGGCTTCCTTTCCTATAGTTGGCTGTACTTTGTTGCCTCTAAGGTAAGCCTGCTGCCTTCTAAGAACCTTTATCATTCCCCTTCTTTGAATTTCTTTGTCAGAGATGACAACTCTATCTGCTAAATGCAGATTTGTAACTTGAATATGGTGTCATCTTTGGGGTGAATCTCTAAAGGAGCCTTGAGGCTTATGACGAAATCTCAGTTCAGTTCACTCGCTCAGTCATGTCCAACTCTTTGTGACCCCATGGACCACAGCACGCCAGGCCTCCCTGTCCATTACCAACTCCCGAAGTTTACTCAAACTCATGTCCATTGAGTTGGTGATGCCATTCAACCATCTCATCCTCTGTCGTCCCCTTCTCCTGCTTTCAATCCTTCCCAGCATCAGGGTCTTCTTCACATCAGGTGGCTAAAGTATTAGAGTTTCAGCCTCAGCATCAGTCCTTCCAATGAATATTCAGGACTGATTTCCTTTAGGATGGACTGACTGGATTTCCTAGCTGTCCAATGGACTCTAGAGTCTTCTCCAGCACCACAGTTCAAAAGCATCAATTCTGTGGCACTCAGCTTTCTTTAGAGTCCAATGCTCACATCCATACATGACTACTGGAAAAACCATAGCCTCGACTAGATGGACCTTTGATGGCAAAGTAATGTCTCTGTTTTTTAATATGCTGTCTAGGTTGGTCATAACTTTTCTCCCAAGGAGTAAGTGTCTTTACATTTCATGGCTTCAGTCACCATCTGCACCCAAAATCACTGCAGATGACGAAATATGATTAAGCCCAAATTTGGAGTTAGACAGGAAACCTGAACACATCTCAAGTGCTGGGTTTTGGTATCACCAGTGGCTGGATGGTGGGAACTATTCTTGTGCCTGGAGGAGTGTGAATGGCAAGCTTCCCACTACATCCACCACTTCGCCTGGACTCTGGCTTTGATCGCCTCTTGGCTGGATTGCTATTGCCGCCTTCTCCACAAAGTCTTTGTTTCTAGTCAGTCGTATCTCTTCCTGACCTTCCCTCCTTGGCTCCACAGCACTCTGTCTAAACTGCAGATCTGGCTGGGCCACTTCCCTGCTGGAGCCCTGAGTATTGCCTAGTGATGCTTCTCAAACTTCGGTCATTCACTTCCTTTCCAAATACCCCCATATCTGCAAACCATCTGTACTACTATTTCCTTAAGAGTTGTCTTCAAAGGATTTAGATCAACTCTTTTTTTTTTTTTTTAAACTTAGGCTTTTCCTGAGCAGTAATATCTGTGAAATTTAGGAGCTAATAATATGCTAATTGTGTTGACTCCCAATACACTTGAAATAAATACATAACTATGGAAATAGGTTCCTCTGGGCATCCTCTGAAGTCACTGGAGCTGCCCCTGATACACTTTGGAGAATGGTAGCCCCGGAATAAGGTCAGAGCATATTATCTTGTGCCCAGGATTTGCTGTGACCCGGTGACCCAGCTCCTCTGCCTTTTTCTCCTCCCTTCTCCTGTCAGTCCATTAACAAAGGATAAAACTCTATCTTTTTTCCCACCTGTCAGGAATTCTTCCCCTCCCTGATGAGTTTTTATCCTACGTGGACATCCCAGCCCTGATGCCCACTGGCTTCTGCCATTGTATTGTTGGAACTGTGTTAGGCTTTTTTGTTGGCTTTTCTCAACCTGATTGCTCGAGGGCAGGGGCTGAATCACCCTGGGCAGGCACTGTGTCTCAGTAGCCTGTCCCAATTACAGAATCTGCGTCAAGAAGCCACAGGGACGTGATTGCATTGTCTCTCCTTCCCTCTGCCATGTCCAGTGTGACCTCCTTCCAGCATCACCCTGCCCTTACGGATGCCAGGTCTTTTTGCGCACGTCCCTTCCAGTGGAATACTTCTTCCCTTCCTCCTGTAACTGACTGGTCCTTCAAAACTCAGCTGGACCTGGACCCCTCGGAGGCCTTCCCTGACCCCAGCGTGAAACGATTCTCCACCAGGCTTACCTTTGTGGTCACTCTTCTTAAAATAATAATAACAAGAAAGAAAGAGGCTCAACAGATTGAGCGTGGAGGCCAGAGTGGGATGTTGGAGCAGAGAGATACAAGAGCATGTGGCTGCAGCAAAGAGCCCATTAGGGAGACTGACATAAAACAAAGCTCTCTGGCAGCCCTAAGGAATTTGAAATTATCCTAAAACCTCCAGGGAGAGAGCGGAAGGATTGTGCACAGCTGGGTCAAGTGCTCAGATTTGTATTTTATCACCTCGCTTCTACTTCTCTGCCTCTTCCTCCTGGCTTCGTTCCAGGACTTCTCTTACTGCTTATTCCTTACATACCAGGTTTTTCCAGGACCCAGTACCTGTCCTGTGAGTTCCCTGCTCACAGGTGTTACCACCCTTATTGCTTCATGACCGCATGGTAGCCAGCAGGGCGGTAATTACTGGTAATGCAGGAATTGTGTTGGCTTGGCCAGAGGCCGTAGATAGTGTTCTGAGGTAACTGAGGCTGAAGCTTGGTGACTCACGGAGACCACAGGGTGAGTCACTGCGCTTCAGAAATAAAATAAAAGCCATCAGCGGGCTGTCAGTGGTCAAGACAAATGATGCATGAGATACTGTTGAGTTTCTTCACAGTAGGTCAAGTTTGAGGAAGTCAGTTTCACTAAAGTAGTGAGGGAGGGAACAGGATGTAAAAACCCTGCCTCCATCCACACAGTTTCTGAGGCAGGTTTCTTCTGTTCTGTGCTAAGTCGTTTTAGTCGTGTCTGACTCCTTGCCACCCTATGGACTGTAGCCGCCAGGCTCCTCTGTCCATGGGATTCTCCAGGCAAGAATACTGGAGTGGGTTGCCATGCCCCCCTCCAGGGGATCTTTCTGACCCAGGAATCGAACCCTTGTCTCTTATGTCTCTCTCATTGGCAGGCAGGTTCTTTACCACTAGCGCCACCTGGGACAAAGGGCACATACTAGAAGGTTAATAGAATCAGGAATAAAAAGGAGTTGCGAAAAAAATGTTTAACCCAAATGTTAACAATATAACCTGAAGGGAAGATGAGGTATGGGAAGGAACCCTTAGAGAGAAACAAAATCTCGAGGCTTATTTTTTTGTTTGTTTGTTTGGGGTTTTTTGACCACAAAGCAATGCATGTGGGATCTGAGTTCCCTGACTAGGGATCGAACTCATACCCTTTGCATTGGGAGCTCGGAGCCTTAACCACTGGACCACCAGGGAGGTCCCAGAGGTTTATATATGTATTTTTAAGAATGGGCAAGTGCAAGTAAATTTGTGGATTAAGATGAAGGAGATAAAACAGTGGAGAAGTGAGATGGGAATAATGGAGGGAGACCGCTCAGCGGTGGGACTGTCTGAATTTCTGAGAGGAGGGTTAAAATGGGAGAGCAGTTACTTCTTCTGAAGAGAAAGCTTACTAAGAGGGGCCAGAGGGGAGCACCTTATTAGAATGGTACAACAGAGAGTCCTCTGTTCTGAGAGGCAGGGTGGGTAGAAGAGAGACTGAATCTGGACTGAGGGCTGAATCTGGAATAGCTGCTCAATGGAGGAGCCACAGCGGAGGGGCGCTGGAGGGGAGTAGAGAGCCCCACAAAGGCGGGTTTCCTCTGGCACATGTTGGGTGCTCTTGACTTGTAGTGGACCCATTAAGCTCCAATAAGCAAATTCAGCAACATCCATCATCTCACTAGAGGAGTTAGTAAGATGATTGTTTCTGTGAATAGGCTTTTGGAAGGGTAGGCATAACAGGAGGATGAAAGCTGTGTGCCCTTAGGAGGCCCTGGTGGGGGTGAGGTGCAAAGACTGGCCTGAAAGTGTGTGAATTCCTGAGGGGCTGATGCTGGGGAAAGGTGAGGGGTGAGGGTCAAGGTGAGAGCAGAACTGACGGGGTCGTGGTCATGAGGAACACGTGGGCGAGGGGAGGGCAGAGGGACAAGGAGGGGGGTTTCAGAACTTCAGGCCTGTTTCCAGAGGGCAGGATTCGGTTCTGGGAACTAACCACCAGGAAAATCCAGTTAAGCTGGCCAAAAAGAACTGTTCCAGGAATTAGGTTATAGAAACTTAAATAAACTCAGGGCCACTCTAATCTAGAAGGAGAAAAAAAGATGAAGTCACATCCTCTTCTCTTTGGCCTCCAAGGAGCAAAGAATGAAGCAATCAAACTGGCTCCAAATGCGATTTAATTTTCTCTTGTAGAATGGGCCTTTTTAACTGTTCACCCCTGCTTTCCCCTCAGAGGCATAGTGTGAAAAACTTTCCTCATGAGACAATGAGGAGGTTTTACGTGTAGAAGGCTATGGTTGAGGGACGCTGGGGTATGCTAGGGTCCTGGGCATCTGAGAGAAGAGACTCGAGCACTTCCCAGCAGGTTGCCTGTTGCACAACCTACTTTGGAGGTTTCCTGTATCCCCTGAGGCTTCTCGAGGCTGGGGAGACTCTTGGCTGCAGGCAGAGAGCCTGCCACCTGAGAGAGGCGGGAGGCTGTCCAGGGCTGTTGCACACCCGTCGCAGCCGTTCCCAGCGGTGTGGCTGAGCAGAGTAGGCTGCCCTGATGTTCCCCAGGCCTGAAGCTGAGTGCTGTATGCAGTGCATGGAAGTGTGGAGGAGGAGGTATGGGGGGTGTGCCCCCATGTGACCTAAGGGCCACTCAGGGCATCTCACACCTACTTAAGCTTCGTTCATAAAACCCCAAACCAAGGAAGTACCGACCCATTCTATGAGACCCTTGACTGGACAGTTGCAAAAGTGCACCATCCCCCTTGGGGCTCAGCATTCATGAAAGAGAAGGCAGTCAGCTTAGACTGGCTGGAACATTTCCAGTGATGGGGTATTCAGGCACATCATTCAGTCTTCGGAGCCTCAGTTTTCTTATCTTTAAACTGGGCCTAATAACACTTGACTCAGAGCTGTTGTGTAATGTGAGGTCCTCAAGGCGGGGAATCCAATCTTTTCCTTTTAGGTAGCTGATACATTTCATCAGCATTGCTTAAAACATAAGGTCGCTTCTGTGTTTAACAGTAAAATTTTTCTGACACTGACCTTCTTTTCTGTGGTATTTTGAGAAAGCCTGTCCTCTCTGTTCTAGATACTTCCTTTTGTGGTAAGTTCAGCAAGCCCAGGGGTTGTCCAGTTTAAAGGGATGGCCCTGGCTGCTCTTTCCTTGGCTACAAAATAGGCCACTCTGTCAACCAACGATCCCAGAGGCTTGATGCACCTCTCAGGAAATCCAGCCATCCCTAGAGAAGAGAATGGAATAAACCTCTCCTCCTTGGTCACCGCAGATTCTTGCCCCAGGTTGACATAGTTCTTCTAAAGAGAAAAGTGCACGGTGGCAAGAATACTTTGTGCCAGAACTCACCTTTCCCTCCCCAGCCTTCACTTGTTATAGCTCCTAGAGATCTTATAGTAAAGGAGAGGTAAGCCTGGTGTGCTGCAGTTCATGGGGTTTCACTCAGGTGACTGAGTGAACAACAACAAAGAGAACTCACACACACATATATGGTATGACATGTGTAGCCATTTCTTTCCATCGTATGCCCACTGTGGCAAGTGGGTTGACCTAAGTTTTTCCATAAGCAACACAACATGCCCAAATTAATCTGCTCCTGAAATAACCATGGCGTGCATATGGATCCCAGGTCATCAGTCTAGATCAGACTGTTCCCCCCACCCCCTTGAAGAGTTTCTCTTCCAGCAGGAAGGGGTAGGAGAGGGGATATTATCCTTTTCTGAGAGCTTACCTCTATTAGGACCAGCTTAATTCAACAGAGATGCTCTGATAATGTTGAACTTTGAAAAAGAAGGTATTAGGCATGAGATTCCTCCTTCTTAGGAAATCATTTGGCCCTCATATGGATCTTCTGTCCCACCCACCTGTCCAGTGGGTTATAGGAATAAGCTGTGGTCATCAAACAGGGACTGTTCAACTCTACCCTCCTCTAAAATAATATGTCCTACTCACCTTGAATCTGTATAGTAAAAAAAATTGCTCAAATGGTTTCCCAAGCAATTTATTGTCTTGGTCACCAAAAAGGGAAGTGACTGGCAATTGCTGAGATAGGAACTCACCTTAAAATCTTCACTGACCTGCAGTTGTCACAATTTATATTTTCTTGTAAGATAAATAAAATTATATTACATTTTCTTATAATAAAAATAAAATCTTCAGTTCGAACCTCTGCCTCATCCCTCATTCCCTTGCAGTCTTACACAGGGACATATGCCAGCATGAGCCTCTAGCATTTCTTAGGAGGCTTCTTCAGTGTTTATACTTGTACAATGCCTTCTCCTTGGAGAGTAACCTGTTAGAGGATAAATAAATGAGCAGTCCTTCATGGATAGTTAGTTCAAAAAGTGATGAAGAAAATGTGTCTTGTGTCATAACCAGGACGTTAACTGGGAACCAATGCAAGAGATCAATGTAGGGTACATATGGGGAAAACTTTACAATGTGATTCAAAGAACCCTGATTGTCACCTCAGGAGATCTGGTCCTGGCTGTGATGCTGATAGTAGACTTCAACGCCCTCATTCCCATTCCATTTAATCCATTCAGCTGGATTAAATGATACCTTATATCTCCAACCCTAATATTCCAGAAGATAGCTCCTCCAGGGCTGGGTCACTGGCGCATAGTGGGTGCACAGGGAGTATTGTTTAAGGAAGCCAGGCCCTGCAGCCAGGGACCACCAGGAACACCCCCGAAGTTGAATGAGCTGGCTTGACTTACTGTATTGAAGTAGAATGCATGGGACTTAGGGCCATTTTAGGGCCCTTTCTAGTTAAAGGGTGCTAGAAAGGGGTCACAGGATGTATGTTAGGTGATTCGAAGGAGAACTTTAAGTCGGACGTTACACTGGATTCGAAGCGGAAATCCCATATTGAGGGAGGGAAAGCTAGAGAGGCTAATGCCATAATTGGTGAAGTAGCACAATCATTTATATTAGCCAGATTAGAGGGATGTTTGGTCATTTTTGTGGTTGGACACTGTTTGTGTTCAGATATAAGACCTCAGCAGTCTCATCTCTGTCATGATTCATCGTGGTCATAGAGTGTCTTTGCCTGATGTTAATGTCCTGTGGAATTGTTTATGTTCAACGGGAGATTACCAAAGCCGAGCTGGGAGTGCTAGGCCAGCTCCTCTACCACTGGGACCTGGCCGATAGGAGCAGACCAGCTCCCATGTATCAGGAACTGCTTTCTTCTTTCTCACAAATAAGCTAACCCACGTTTATTTAGGAAGCCATTTTATCTGAGGTGGGTAAGCATGTAATAAATGTGTCCTTTTACAAAAGTTAGAGTGAAGCACATTTGCTTCTCAACTTTTTTTCTAAAATACACTTAAGATGGACTAAATTTTAAGTGTTAGAAAACTCAGGAAGAGTTAGAATTGTATACTTATCAACCTTTCCAGGGTCATGATTTATTGTACTAAGTTAACTTTTAATAGGAAGTGTCATATTATGTGATAAAAATAGTTTGGAGATTCAAAAGAGCAAACATATTGTTGGTGGGAGGGCAAAAAACGATGCCGTAAGTGAATTGTTCCTTCGATAACACAGTCTCACTTCTGAGAATACATCCTATGGCTCTATCTGTAACACATGCAAAAATGACGTTCCAAGTTACTCATAGCATAGTTTATGACAGCACTGTCTTGAAAACAAGCCAGGTGACCAGGTTAGAGAGGATGGTTACATAAACTAGGGTAAATCCACACAGTCAAGTACTGTGTAATTATAAAGGAAAGAATGAGGAAGCCATCTCTCTACTGCTGTGCAAGGATATCCAGGCTCTACTGTTAAGCAAAAAAAAGCTAGAGAATAGTACTGTTCTTCATAGAAACAAAAGAGGAAAAGAATTTATATTCATGTTTATTTCTAGCTATAAAAATAGTTATAAATATCAAACCAGTCAGTCCTAAAGGAAATTAACCCTGAATAGTCGTTGGAAGGATTGATGCTGAAGCTCCAATTCTGTGGCCACCTGATGTGAAGAACTGACTCACTGGAAAAGATCCTGATGCTGGGAAAGATTGAAGGCAGAAAAAGAAGAGGGTGACAGAGGATAAGATGGTTAGATGGCATCACCAGCTCAATGGACATGAGTTTGAGCAAATTCTAGGAGATAGTGAAGGACAGGAAGGTCTGGTGTGCTGCAGTCCATGGGGTCGCAAAGAATCAGACACGACATAACGACTGAACAATGATGAACAACATACAAACACCACCACAACAACACACAAGGAGATAATAAAGTGGTCACCTAAAGTGGGGGAAAGGTGGACCCAGAAGGTGATGGACAGGGATATGAGTAAGATGGAAAATTCTCGTTATTTGCTTTTTTTAAAATGTAATTTTAATTTTAAAATTATAAAAATGTACTATCAAGTCCAAAAAGTTAAGGAAAGATATATATAATGTATCTTTCTTCTACCTCATTCCATTCCCCAGAGATAACCATTAACCTCAGTTTCTTACATGGCTTTTCAGAGTTGTCCACTGTCTTAGTCAAGGATCTCAAGAGAAACAGAACTGAGAGGATGTGTGTGTGTGTGTAGGTGTATATAAATGTCTGTATATTTATGTATATAAATGTATATTTTATGTATATAAATGTCGAATACACACATATACAGAGAAAGATTTCCTTTAAAGAATTGGCTTACATGGCTATGGGGGCTGCCAAGTTCAAAATGTGCAAGGTAGGCTGGCAGGCTAGAGGAACAGGGAGGGGTTGATATTGTAGTCCCAAACCTGAAGGGCATCTAGAGACAATTCCTTCTCTCTCTGGGGACTTTAGTCTTTTTCTCTTAAGGCCTTTGACTGATTGGATGAGGCCTACCTACATTATGGAAAGTAATCTGCTTTATTGAAAGGCTGCTTACTTGTTAATCACATCTTTAAAAAGAAATATCTTCACAGCAACATCTAGACTCGTGTTTGACCAAAGACTGGCCATGGCCTAGCCAAGTTGACATATAAAATTAACTATGACAGCCATGTACAGTTATAACATATATCTATATTTCTTTCTTTTTTTTTTTTTAGAAAAAAATAGAAAAGGTTAGCATATCGTAGCACACTGATATACACCTTGTCTTGGGTGCCAAATTCCCTTGTTTTGAAGGAGTAGAATTCTCAAAGGAACTATACCTTTAAAATATATGAAAATTAGAATTTTATATTATGAAAGAAAAGACATAATTATTATAAAAGGGAAAAAACAGCTTAGAAAAACATTTGGTAGTGGTTAATGTTTACATTATATAAAGGCTCCCATATATTGAAAAGAAAAACAATGACTCCACAATCACAGAGCCAATTCATAGAAGGCAGCCAGGAAGCAAACATTTGAAAAATGTTCAACCCACTACCACTCAAAGAAATACAGAATCAGTGGGGTAAAACTTAAAATATATATTAAATACATTTAGAAAAAAAAGGATAAGCAAGATTGTTACCTTAGATGCAAACTGCAATGCTCCTGTCAGAGTAGTCAGGCTTTCAAGAGCAGTTTGTTAAGATGGATCACAAGCTATAAAACCATGCCCTTTGGCCTAATAATCCCTCTTCTGGGAACTAATCTTGAGGAGATAATTCAAAAGATGACAAAAGGCATGGATCATGAGGATATTCGTTGCAATGTTATTTGTACAATCCAGGAAAAAGAATTGGAAACAAGCTAAACATCCCAAGGACATAGGGATTTGGGTAATTATGGTTTATTACTTCTGAGAAATGCAGCCATTACAAGTCAGTACAAAGATTAGCAGCAATGGCAAATATGCACTATTTAATGTTACATATAACAATTATGTCTTAGCCCTGAAAACAATGGAAAGAAAACCTTGTACATATGATCAAGAACAGGTTAGGACTATAGAAACCTAAAGGCAGTTGGATCCACGGGAATGTTAGAATTATGGTGACATTTTTGTTGTGTGTTTTAATCCTATTAATATTTCTCAGTTGTTGTTGTTGAGTTGCTCAGTTGTGTCTGACTCTTTTGTGTGTGACTGTAGCTCACTAAGCTCCTCTATCCATGAGATTCTCCAGGCAAGAATATTGGAGCCAGTTGCAATTTTCTTCTCTAGGGGATCTTCCTGACCCAGGGATCAAACCTGAGTCTCTTGCAGCGGCGGGGCATTCTTACCACTGAGCCATCAGGGAACCCTTCAGTGTGTTGCTATAACAGAATATGATAGACTGGGTGGCTTTTAAAGAAGAGGTCTATTCGTGGCAGTTCCAGAGTCTCGGAAGTCCACGATCAAAGTGCTGGCAGATTCAGTGTCTGGTGAGGGCTTGCTCTGGTTCCATAGATGGCTGTCTTTGCACTGCGTTCTCACGTGGCACAGGGGGCTGGCCAGCACTGTGGGGTCTTTTAATCCCAGTCATGAGGGCTCTGCCTCATAACCTACTGCTGCTGCTGCTGCTAAGTCACTTCAGTCGTGTCCGACTCTGTGAGACCCCATAGACAGCAGCCCACCAGGCTCCCCCGTCCCTGGGATTCTCCAGGCAAGAACACTGGAGTGGGTTGCCATTTCCTTCTCCAATGCATGAATGTGAAAAGTGAAAGTGAAGTCGCTCAGTCCTGTCCGACTGTTAGCGACCCCATGGACTGCAGCCTACCAGGTTCCTCCATCCATGGGATTTTCCAGGCAAGAGTACTGGAGTGGGTTGCCATTGCCTTCTCTGCCTCATAACCTAAGCACCTCTGAAAGGTCCTACATCCAAATACCATCACTTTGGGGATTAGATATCAACATATGAATTTTAGGGGAACACAAATATTCAGTCTACAGCAAGAGTGTTACAATATTTTTACAGTTAGAACTTTTCTAAACTTAGCAATGAGTTAGCACTGTGCCAAACAGGAGACTCAAATTGAAATTATCATTTTGTAATTATTAAAGACTTTAAGAATCATTTGATCCTATCTATTTTTTACACCTCCACTGTGATGGTTGCAGGTCAGAGAGCTTTTGACTCTTTCACATGGGTGAGGGGTGGGGGATATTTTAGGTGCTAAGACTGAGAGCTCCCGGTCTTTTCTTGGGAACTAGCCACCTGTCTGCTGATTAAGTCTGGAGAGATGATTCAGATGTTAAATATGTATAAGAGAACAGAGATATTGAAGGCAAGACTGCATTCCTAGTATTGGTTAATTTAAATCTGTTTCTAATGTTAAAATGATAGCTAGTATTATCCCTGATATTTTCTAGTTATCAAAGATATTTTATTAAAATTATGATATAATAATGTTTCAGTCTACATAAAGAGCCATTGGAATATTGCTTTGTTCCCATCTAAAGTTTCAGGTCAATTTTTCCCCTGTGAACAGAGAAATCCAATAAATGAGGATCCAATGAAGAAAACAAAATTTTGGTGTAAATATTTCATTGTGTTTTGTACCTTTAAGTGTCATTTCTTGATCTTTTCCTCAGATTGAAAGACATTTTTCTCAATGTCTGTGGACTTTTGCTTGCATTTATTGACTTATTTTCCAAATTTGGAATGCACAAGTAGAGATTGTCTTCAACATGGGAGATTTCCCAAGTAGCAACATGGACTTGCTAAGCAGGAAAAAGATAGTTGTACGTGCCCAAGTTCCTACTAATGCCTGCCAGGAAAGTAGATTTGGTGTTAACCCCTATGGCAAACGTGTTTTTCAGGGTGGATCACTTGTATACGTTCTTTGTCCAATGGTCTCCTGACGTCTATGGGAAAGATGCCAAAGAGCAAGGCTTTGTGGTGGTGGAGAAAGAAGAACTGAATATGATTGACAACTTCTTCAGTGAGCCAACCACCAAGAGCTGGGAGGTGAGACTCAAGAGGGTTAGACTGTCGTCCTTAAAGTACAAGGCACGAACAAAATGTTCTTGTGTCCAAAATCCAAGCACTTTTTGGCTGGCAAGAAGTTAAGATTTCCTGTGCACCTTTGAAATCCTATGAGGAAAAACCTTATTCCTCTGTTTGAAACTAGTTTTGTGTATCAGAAAGACACTATCACCACACCTCCCAGCCAGTCATTTCACTTCCTTTTTTTGAAACTGATGCAGGGTCCCCATTACGTACATGATGAAAGTCAATCTTCTTAATTTGGCCTGAAAAACCATTCATAATTTATTTTTTGAGCACTTAGCAAGCCCTTCTCATGTTAGGAGCACAATGGATGGGCTAAGTAGAATTTACCATCAAGGAGTATGGATAATCATTACAATAGTGAAGTGAAGTGAAAGTTGCTTAGTCGTGTCCGACTCTTTGCAACCCCATGGACTGTATAGTCCATGGAATTCTCTGGGCCAGAATACTGAAGTGGGTAGCCTATCCCTCCTCCAGCGGATCTTCTCGACCCAGGAATCAAACCAGGTTCTCCTGCATTGCAGGCGGATTCTTTACCAACTGAGCTATGAGGGAAGCCCTGATAGCTCAGTTGGTAAAAAATCATTACAATATAGTGAGGTAATTGCCATTATAGGCGAGGTGCCACAGACTATGGAAGCATGTACCCAGGCACCTGAATGGAGCTAGGGGATCAAAGGAAGCGACCCAGGAGAAGTAATCTGAGCTGAGATCAGAAGTGGGGGGACAGGCAGCTGGGGTGGAAGTGGGACACAGAACATGTTCTGGCCAGAGAGAAAAGTCTGCTGTGCAGAGGAATGACCCAAGGGAGAAATAGAGAGTGTGGGGCTTTTGATGAACTAATAGAGAGTTCAGTGTGGCTCGTTCACAGAGTGCAAAGCTGAGGGAGTGGCAAGAAATGAAGCTGGAGATAATGAAATGGCAGATCACAGAGGACCTATGAACTGCTTGTTAAGAGTTTGGTTATTTTCCTAAGGGCAGTAGAAAGGCACTGAGCTGTTTTGAGCCTGGAGAAGTAAATACAGACACGCATTTTGGAGAGCCTGCTCTTGCCGGCAGATGTTCAGTTGATTGGAATTGGACAACACTTGAAGACACGCTTGGAAGCTCTCGCAGTAGTCACTGTTGAGAGCGAGCAGTTGCTGAAAGAATGACAGTGACGACAGAGGAAACTGAGTGCTTTTGAAAGATAGGAGGAGAAAGAGGATTTTGTGAGCAATTAATTACATGTGGAAAGTAAGAAAGATGTCGAGATTGATCTCTTTAGATTTTTAAGTTTTTAGAATGGAAACTGGAAGGATCGAGGTATCAGCCCTTCATTGTGATAAGGAGCATAGCAAGAAGATTAAGTTTAGTAAAAAATGCTGTGTTCTGATCCCAGGGATCAGTCAACAGGAAAGAACTAAGGTTTGTGTTTTGGATCTAAAACCAAGGAGGTAGTCGGTGACTTCAGCAAAAAAGCAGATTCATTAAAGTGGCAGCTTCAAAATGTAGCTTCTAACATTCAGTGAATGTATCCGGGGTGAGTAAATGGAGCTAGTGGATGTGGGCTCAAATTTGGTTTTGGAGAATAAAAATGAGATGGCAAGCTCGGAGAGAATGTGAGGGTGGGAGGTTTTCCTTCTCGTGAGAGAGACTTTAACCTTTCGGAAGAGGTCAGCAGGAACAGTGGAGTAGAGGGTTCAGGAGATAAAATAAGAGAAGGCATAAGCCAGGGACTAGATCCCTGAGAACTGGCAGGGAATGTAGGGGTGGGGATAGGATTGGCCTTAGGTGTTCAGGCAGCAGAAAAGAATAGGATGTGTGTGAATAGAATGCAGATTCATTGGAGATATTATATAAGTTGTGGTATTGCTCATTTGATGATTTCTTGGTAACCGCAGAAGGGGGCATCTCCTAGAAGTGAAGAAGGGAGGACTTGGAGGAATACGGAGAAAGTCTGAGTAGGAGCTGTAGAAACTAGGAATAATGTGTGCTGACGAGCTGCAGGAGGATGGCTGCCTGCTACTGAAGGCCCCGGTGGGGTCTGGCATCAGGCTGCGGTGGGGGGTGGCGGGTGGTGAGGTTTCTTCAGCAACATTCTCATCAAGCAGCTGTCAGATCTTCCAAGACTGGAGCTCTGTGAGACGGGGATGATGAAGGGTGACCAGGCCGGCCCCTTGGGTCTAACTCCTCTGACGTGCCTGGTCCTTCCATGTGTGTGGCTCACTCGGCCCTTTCTCATTTACTCACTCCCAGCCCCTACGTGCACACACACACAGCTTGCTGTGGCAGGCTCCTGTCTTCCTTCAAAGGCCCAGCTCATCGGTCAGTGCTGCGAGGCTTTCAGTTGACTGCTCCTCCTGTGCTCCCTCAGCCCACTGCTCCTAGCTCTGTGGTCTGTGGCCCCGCACTTGGCTTGTGTGCATGTTTGCCTTCACATTGTTCATTCTTGTTTGAAACCATTGATTAAAAATAGGGCTTCCCAGGTGGCACTAGTGGTAAAGAACCCGCCTGCCAGTGCAGGAGATGTAAGAGACTCAAGTTCGATTCCTTGGTGGGGAAGATGCCCTGGAGGAGGGCATGGCAACCCACCCCAGTATTCTTGCCTGGAGAATCCCAGGGATAGAGGAGCCTGGCGGGCTACAATTCATGTGGTCACAAAGAGTCAGACACGACCGAAGTAACTTTAGCACAGCACAGCACAAGCCTATTAGACTCTCCTTTCCTTGGCTTTTCTTATTATTTCTGTTTTGTTTTGTTTCATTTCTATCTCTTGCCAGTCTTTCTGAGTACACTTTTTAAAAAAATATTTATTTATGTTTAGCTGCATCAGGTCTTAGCTGTGGCACACGAGCTCAGTAGTTTAGAGCTCAGTAGTTGTGGCTCATGGGCTTAGTTGCCCTGGGGTAAGTGGGATCCTAGCTCCCCAACCAGGAATCAAACCCATGTCTCCTGCATTGGAAGGCAGATTCTTAACCACTAGGCCACCAGGGAAGTCCCCCAAATATACTTTGCTTATTCCTTTTCTCATGGTGTTCCCCAAGGGTTTATCTCTGACTCTTTTTTCTTCTCATCTATTACATCTTCCTTGGATGAGCTCATCAGCTTTTGAGATTTATGCTGCGGATTCCCACATGTCTGCTTCACATGCTTCCTTCTTTGCAAGCTGCCACTCTTAAGCACATAGATGCCCCACAGGCACCCCTGGGTCTCCACGAGGCAGAGATGGTGTGACACTGGCATTCTGGCTAACATATCAGGGAATATCAATTCCTGTCCTCCTCACCTAACCATCTGTGCCCAAGAGGCCCCCATGAGATATGTGCACAGAGGAAGCAGAGCTAGGAAAGGTGTATTTTCTTGTAGAGGCTATGGTCTCTTGCCCCAGTGTGGAGGCCTAGAGAGAGGGTTTCAATTGCTTTGGGAATTCAATCCTTTCCTGACTAGGTCTGGATAGCTTGAACTGAAGCAGCCCTCGTTTAGGCCTATTCTCTTTCCACTAATCCCAACCTTGAATCTCAGCTCCTGACAACTCCAGTGGGAGAAGTGGCCATGCCCACCAGCACACAGAGGAAAAGGCACTAAGGAGGCATGTGGAGAGAGAAAAGTCTGCTTCCCGGGTTAGAGTCGAGTGGGCTTGAGTGAGCCTCTCAGACTGAGCCACTGAGCAGGATAAAAGAGAGAGCACATACCTCTAGAAGGTGTGCCTCTAGACCTGTGGTGGAAGAGGAAGAAAAGAAGAAGGGACGGAGGAGGAGGAAGAAACGGGGTGGGCTCTTCCAAGACCCTAGTGCTCTTGTTAACACTTGGGGCACATGGAAAGAAGAGATACCTGGAGACAGAGGTGACTGGACTGTTATCCCGGTTTCTTGCCACGTGGACAAGAAAGTCCAAAACTAAGATGAGGAGAAGAATGCTGTCTAGGCTCCTTCCCGTGCAGGAGCAGACTTGGCTTACTAGCATTACCTTAAAGCCGGGCCCCTGGCATCCCATTGTTTCTCCTCTGTGGGTGGGGAAGAGGAACCTTCACTCCCCTAACAGGTGTCTGATCCTCAGCATGTCCATAAAGTCCCGTCATCTTCCCCCAAATGTGCTTGTCCTCATGCCTTCCCGTCTTAATTAGTGGTGCCCCAAGTCAGAAACCTAATTATCATCCCAGATTCTTCTCTTTCATCCTCAGTCATCTCTAGTTAGAATTTGTTGATTCTGATCTTATGGGGGGTGGGGCCCACCGCCCTAGTCAGCTGTCTGCACCCTTTCAAGGGCACCTCCAGCCACCCCAACCACTAGTCCACCCTCCATAACAAGCTCTTTAAATAAGCATTATTTCCTAATTTTATAAAATACCTGCTTATTATATTAAATTTGAAAGCTATAAAAAAGTACAATGCAGAACATATTTAAAATAATATCTAACCACACAACACTTTTGTACATTTTTTAAACTCTTTCTATCATAGAGTGTTTTCTAGGGGTTAAGGGTAGGGAGAGTGAGTCTTTTTATTTTTGCAAAATGAGATCATTTTTATGTATAGTTTGGTATCTGGCTTTTCTTACCTGACATCTTGTGAGAATTGTATCATATTTAAGGATTTTGAAGCCTCGTTTTAATGGTTACATATTTTAAACCTCAATCAAAATTTCACAATTCCACCACTTGTAGAAATCGTGTTCATTCAAGTTTTTCACAAGGATGAGATGATGTGTAACTCTGACTCTTTTCCTAATTTCCTGAAAGTGAAATTACTTAGCATAAGGGCATTACTTTTTTAAGTCTCCTAATTTTGTATACAATGACAGTTTGCCAGACATGTGAGGAATACCCTTCTCACTGTGCTTCTGCTAACAGAAAGCCTTATTAACTGTTATTCCTTTCTCAAAACTTCTGCTAATTTGAAAAGCGGACAAATGATATATTGTAGTTGCTTGTGTCACGCCTCGCAAAGCAGCTGGCACTTGGGGTCATATAGAAAGCACTCAGCAAATGTTAGCTGTCATGAAGCACCAGGCACTGAAGGGCATGACAGCTCACTGGCGCAGAGTCCAAGTGCTTCTGCCCTAGATTATGTCCAGACTCTTGCACTGAGAATACGTTCTGGCCAACCTGAGACTGGTCACCAAATATCCTCCACAGCCTCATGCCCCCTGGGATGATCTATGCAGTGGCACTCAATCCCCCAGGGGTACCAAAAAGCCATTTTTGACCTGGAAAACTCACAGAAAGATCCTTGAAAATTGATCCAATAGTGATCTGCATTTCTCTCCAAGCCCTAGAAATCTCATCTGGGCAGTAGAGGAAGACTCATTATGCTTATTTGTCATTAAGATTAATATTTTGAAAGGTTAAAAGGTAAATATTACTTTGCCAACTCTTTTGAAAAACTGAATCTAAAGTAACATTTTTCTCAGCTTCATATAAATCAGATGTTCTTCCTTTTTTGACGTCTCTCATACCCAACAAACATGACAGGGTCTTGAAGTGAAACGCCATTGTTCTCAGTGTAATGAACCTACCTCCAGTAAAGCCTCCTTTTCATCTTTCCTTTGAGATTCAAACTGATGTCAGCGAGCGCACTCAAAGTTTTAAAATGGAGATTTCCCTTCAGAGAGGTGCAGGAAAAAAAAAAATCTGAGAAGGCAGGGCTAGAAAAAGCTAGCTCAGGCAGCCAGAGGACAGTTGGGAAGAAAAGTACAAGATGAAGAAGGGGGGAAAAAAAACGCACAACAATGAGGTTTTGTTGTGCTCTTAGGAAACCACCACCGTTTCAAAGGTGAAAGTGTCATTTTACAGCCTCACAGCTATGCCTAACAGGAAGTGTGTGTTTGCTCGAAATCCTAATTTGGGTGTGTTCCTGTAGAAATATTGAACGCTCTGCTAAGGGAAACAGAAACTCAGTCATGCAGGAAACTAGATACTGCATAAGGAGTCGTAGCTCCCCGTGGCTGTAACAGTGCTGTGGAGGCAGACAGGCAAAAAACCTGTTCCTCCTCAGAGAGCAAACAGGCGGTTCCCACCCCTTCACGATGCGAGTCCGAAGACTGCCTCCAGACATTCAGATTTTCTATTGTGCCAGACCGGACCAAGAGCCTTTTGTGAAGGTATGTTGGCGTCCTGATAGCTTATCAGGTGGCCGAGGACCCTCTGCGCTCTGCCACTCATATGTTTTGAAACGCTTTCTAATTAGAAAGGATCAGGCTGCTCTCTCAGCCAGAGCAGATCTTTTATTCACTTTGGAGAGAGACACCAGTGTGGTTTGCCCTTTCCCTTTGGAGTCAAAATTCCACACTTTATTTTTTCATTCTGCAGCCCCATTTTGTACTTGTGCTAAATGCAGAGGTCCCCCCAAACATGTGCTTTACCTAACACATTTATTTATTTTTAAATTTTATTTTATTTTTAAACTTTACCCACACATTTAAAATGCTGAATTTGTGATTCTTTGACAGTGTGTTCTTTAAGTAAATGCCCCTTAGAAAATGATAAAAATTTAAGGGCCAATAAATCAGGCTCAGGTGACAGCATTCTGGAAACTGAGTAGTCACTATCTGGCAACTTTTCACTAAGGTAACATAAGTGCTTTTTCTCTATAATGCAAAAATCATTCCATTGTACTCAGGTATTTTAGTATATTAGTTACCTTCTCTCTATACCCTTCAATTTCAAAATAATTTGGTGACTTATCCAGATTTTCAGAGAAGCAAAAAGATTCGAACCTGGTACTTAACAAGTGTATTTACAATGAAATAAATGGTGTGTGCCAACATCGTGCTTCTGTTCTCAGCTTTGAAGGAAATACTGCTTTGATGGCTTCTGAACTGTCCATAAAGAATCGTAACATAATCTAGACTAAAGCTTGATGCCTCTTTGTTTTGTTATTTTCCATAGATGTTTATCATTCACTGTTGCTATGATTGCTTGTTGGTTGCTATGTGCCTGGCCTTGAGAGGAAATGTTAGGAGTCTTGATTAAAAAGCTATCCTTAATCTTCCCAATTTCCCTATTTATAGAAGACTTACTCGTAGTATGATCTCTAATTACCCCCTTAATAATTCAAATTTAGATGCAGGCTACTGGAGAATCATTCAGGGCATTTCAAGGGTATGAATCACTTGTGAAAGTATACATAATTCTTACCTGATGGCTGAGAGTAACGAAACTGGAAAACTTGTGACTTAATTTGTTCATAATAAGTGTTGCAGCCACACTGCATTAAATTCTGCATTTTCTTTGAAATCAAGATTATAATTAGCCGTTCCCCCCAGGAGTCTTGGCTCAATGTATGTCCTGCTGCTAAACCTACCGGTTACAGGCAATCGTGTACCTGAGGTCCTTTTTGTTAATAGCAGGTGAAGGAAAAGCCAGAATATCATTTTTCTTGGTTTACCTGGCTTCTCTGTTTCAGATCATCACAGTCGAGGAGGCAAAACGCAGGAAGAGCACGTGCAGCTACTACGAAGATGAGGACGAGGCCGCCCTGCCGACCCTGCAGCCCCACAGCGCACTTCTGGAGAACATGCACATCGAGCAGGTGGGTTCTCCCTGGGGATGATGGTAGGAGCCTTCCAGACCTTGAAACCATTTGCTCTTCTCACTTGGGGTG
Source organism: Bos javanicus (assembly GCF_032452875.1). Lineage (NCBI taxonomy): Eukaryota > Metazoa > Chordata > Mammalia > Artiodactyla > Bovidae > Bos > Bos javanicus. The sequence goes on along the minus strand of NC_083876.1, from coordinate 25,414,877 downwards.
GAGAGTGAGTCCAGTTTTAAAGGAAAACCCCAGCAGCCTGACCAAGGCCCCCTGTTTCAGAAAGACAATGTCCCTCCCACCCTCTTGGGAGAAGGAGGACTTGGCCAGACACCTTACATCCATTTCCCGAGACCTGAGCAAAAAACCATTTCTTGTCTTCAGAATAATGTTTAAAGTGTCCTATTATAGTCCTAACATATTTTAAAAGGATCATTTATCTCAGAGTTCCAATGGTTTTAATTGATCAGGCTCAGTAAACGTCACATAGCAAGTAGACTTAACTTGCTTTATGAAAACCATCTATTACTACTAGGAAAAACTTCCCTTTCTCTTAGTTTTGTTTGTTTGGTTTAGTTTCTATTTCCTGAGCATCTCTTAATTCCATTTTCATGAAATTCTATGTGTTTGAGGTTGAACTTTAGGAAGGGACCTCTTGTACTTCCCCCATCAATCTTCTTAGAAACTGAAATTCAGAGACCTTAAAGAATCACCAAGTTCAAGTCCCTCAATTTATAAAAGTGTCTGTGATGGCCCATAAAGCTGAGTGACTTGACCAAGCAGTTACAGAGACAGAGTTCATGCTGATTCTAGAACTATGCCAAGCATTCTGAGGACTTCAACAATTTACATAGCCTCCATTGTTTGTATTTTTTAAAAGATATGCATTATTGATATTTATGACAGCTACTGTGCTAAGTCACTTCAGTTGTGTGCAACCCTATGGACTGTGACCCTCCAGGCTTCTCTGTCCATGGGATTCTCTAGGCGAGAATACTGGAGTGGGTTGCCATGCCCTCCTCTAGGGGATCTTCCCAACCCAGGGATCAAACCTGCATCTCTTACGTCTTCTGCATTGCCAAGTGGGTTCTTTACCACTAGCACCGCTTGGGAAGCCCCATGACAGCCAAAATCAAGGTAAATATTAAAGTTAGTGAAAAATACAAGTGCAAGGAGGACAAACTGTCTGATTACTGGCATAAAATACCCATGCTTTCTTGTGCTCAGTTTGGTGAGACTCTTCAGTTGTCAGTAACAGCTCTGAGCCTTGGCAAGTTTAGAAAGATCAGCTGGTAAAATACTCAGTGAAAGAAAGGTTGAAGTGTACAGAAGACAGCACGAGTCTAATTCATACCTCTTAATCAAGCTTGGTGCTCTATCTTCAAATGTACAGTGGCACAGTAACCCTTCAGTATCATCCCTGAGAGGGAATACATGCTCTGGGGAGCATCCCTGCCAAGGTAAACAATGTCAGGCAATGATGGTTTTGCCTTCTCAGTTTATAGTGGCAAGTATTTGCTCGAGTAAATGGGAACAATGTGGAAAGTCATGTGATTTTTGAGTTTGAGCCACAGGCATCTGTTTGGTGCTACAAGTTCATGCGTGATGATTTTCAGGCAGCCTGTAATATTTACATCTCCATCCTTGGATTCACAGCTGGCCCGACGCCTTCCAGCAAGGGTGCAGGGCTATCCATGGAGACTCGCGTACAGCACGCTAGAGCATGGGACCAGCTTGAAAACTCTCTACCGGAAGTCAGCAGCACTAGACAGTCCTGTACTATTGGTCATCAAAGATATGGATAATCAGGTGAGGCTTGTTCCTCTTATAGAGAAACATTTTTTCAATGAAGTTTCTCAAACCTATGCGACAGGAGAGAGACGGATACAATGAACTCGATCAGCCAGACCGCGCAGTTAGCAGGATTTTGCCACAGACACTTGGTTCTTTTCTTTCCTGAAGAATTGAAGTAAATCCCCAATTATTATGTTGTTTTACCCCTACTTACTTCAGAGTGCATCTCTAAAAAAGAAAATGGAGCAGGTCTCCAAGTACAGTCACATCATTTTTCCCTGTTCTCATCATAGAGTAGGAAGCTACAGGGATATCCTGCAAGCTAAAACTGGAGACGGTGGAAGAATTCAAGTCCAGATTTGGAGATAGCTGTGGAAAGAAGTTTCAGTGCCATCCCAGAACTCTTTTCAGGTGGCTGAGGTCGTGCCCACCAACCTTGTATGTGTAGCTCCTGAGATGGAGAGCCGCTTAGGCACATGATGTGTTGTGCCTTACGGGCCCAGTTGTTACGAAACAGGAGAAAATGCCCTGGGCCATTGCTTATTACACTTTCATCTCTCTCACTTTCATCTCTGTTTCATCCCTCTTGGTCTTGGAGGCCCTGATGAAATCTGTTAATAGATATTACTCCCATCTACCCTACACTAATAATTCTTGACTCAGTCAGCTGGGAGTTTGGGTGGAATCTGTCCAGGTTTCTTTTCTATACCATCTAGGCCGACTTCTGCATTACAAAAGGAAGAAATCTTTCAAGTCTGCTTTTTCATCTTTCAAGACCATTTCAATTTGGTCTGTATTATAGCAAGAAGAAATTTCTTTGCTCTTTTAAGATGTAGATATCATTATTCTCTATTTCTGGCATTTGGAAGCTGAGTTTACTTGACAACCATTTATTTATGCATCCATTCAGAAAATGCATGAGTGTCTGTTAGGTGTGGGGCACTATTAAACATTGAGGAGCTTGCTGAGAAGCCATATAATTAGGATCAGTTTAGGGGAAATAGATTTTTGCTGCCATAATCTGTCTTGGGAAAAATGAGTGATGGTGGTGCTAAAGGCACTGTCTGTCTCGACTGTGATCTTTCCTGTGAGTAGGTTACAGTATAATTATAGATTAACAGTTGTGGGGAATGGTTTAGCTATTATCACTGTTACTACTGTTATTTACAGATTGAGAACACTTTATTTAATCACAGTCCAAGCTGAATAGTAGAAAGAGGCAAGGTAAAAAAAATTTAAATAACAACAACAAAGATTTAAAATGGAATTTACTTGGAGATTTAGTGAAATGTTTTCAAAGTTAGGTGCTACGTTTTAAATGAGATGGGGCTAGATAGTGTTAGACCATACACAAACCTGCACTGTACGTATAGATTAGTTCTCCTGTTAAGTTACTAATAGATAGCAAACTTGTTGGGAAATCTGTTGGCCTCACAGAGCAGGTTTTGGTGATGCATGGTTTTACTCAGCTTCCTATCAGAAGGTATGTAAAGGAGGCCTGCCTATTCCTGAAGATTACACTATTTGTCTCTGAGGTGTTATCTTACTGAAGGCATTTGTGTTATTTGAAGGCAGCTGGACACTAACTCTGCTTTCCCCATTCCATCTATCCCCAAGGCAAGGATGCAGCTCCACTGTGTTTGGGAACATGATAGCACAACATCTGTACATTTATCTGGAAATGAACCGTATACAATTCTAATATAAAAGCATTATATATGCAGACTGGCAGGCATGAGGAGTTCTACAGAACCAATCCCCAGTGAAACAGCCATTACTGATGGGAATTATAAAAACAATAATCACTTAGTCTCTGGATATTGTCCTAAGGGCATACGGCAAGTGAAAATTCAGTTAAAGAATATCTTCTCGGCAATAACAGTGAGATTCTGTGGCACTTGTTGCCGACCCCCCTTCCCCCCGACCCCAGTCACTGTTCAGACACAGGCTTCGTTCTGGGCATGCTTGGACAAGAAGATGAGGATCCATCAACCCAAGCTCCCAGGCAGGTCCTCAGAATTTCTTATCCCCTACCCACCAGCCATGAAATTAAAAGACGCTTACTCCTTGGAAGGAAAGTTATGACCAACCTAGATAGCATATTCAAAAGCAGAGACATTACTTTGCCAACGAAGGTTTGTCTAGTCAAGGCTATGCTTTTTCCTGTAATCATGTATGGATGTGAGAGTTGGACTGTGAAGAAGGCTGAGCGCCGAAGAATTGATGCTTTTGAACTGTGGTGTTGGAGAAGACTCTTGAGAGTCCCTTGGACTGCAAGGAGATCCAACTAGTCCGTTCTGAAGGAGATCAGCCCTGGGATTTCTTTGGAAGGAATGATGCTAAAGCTGAAACTCCAGTACTTTGGCCACCTCATGCAAAGAGTTGACTCATTGGAAAAGACTCTGATGCTGGGAGGGATTGGGGGCAGGAGGAGAAGGGGACGACAGAGAATGAGATGGCTGGATGGTATCACTGACTCGATGGACATGAGTCTGAGTGAAGTCCGGGAGTTGGTGATGGACAGGGAGGCCTGGCGTGCTGCGATTCATGGGGTCGCAAAGAGTTGGACACGACTGAGCAACTGAACTGAACTGAACCCACCATTCAGCTTCAGAGGCTGAATTGCAGGCAAGGGCGGCCTGGAGGTAGGGGGCGCTCTTCCCCTTACCGGCCCCTTCTCGGAGGACGGTTGGTCTACCTTCAACGCCGCAGGCTGAGAATACAGGGGTCTCTACTGCCCTTGCTTCAGCACAGAGCAGAAGTTACACGTAAGAGAAGGGAGCCAAGACCAGTCACTACTGCCCCTGCCCAGCACTCTGCTCATAAAACAGGATTGTGCCTTTAAGAAAAGCGAACCACTATCCACCTCCCAGCTCCAAAGCCGAGTCCCTAGCTCCCAGCTCCAGGTGAATGGGCAGACCATAAAACATACAGTTCATATAACCCTGTATACGAGACAGCAAAAGAGACACTGATGTATAGAACAGTCTTTTGGACTCTGTGGGAGAGGGAGAGGGTGGGATGATTTGGGAGAATGGCATTGAAACATGTATAATATCATATATGAAACGAGTCGCCAGTCCAGGTTCCATGCAGGATACTGGATGCTTGGGGCTGATGCACTGGGACGACCCAGAGGGATGGTACGGGGAGGGAGGAGGGAGGAGAGTTCAGGATGGGGAACACAAGTATACCTGTGGTGGATTCATGTTGATATATGGCAAAACCAATACAATATTGTAGAATTGAAAAAGAAAAAAAACAAAACATACAGTTCAAAAGCTTTCCCCAAAAGACCTGACATTATTTAGAAAAACGTGGGGGAAGTTTAAGCTAAAGGGAAGTCTAGAAAACAATAAAAATTTGGTGGTAAACAATTAAGAGGAGGCTAGGAGAAGGCAATGGCACCCCACTCCAGTGCTCTTGCCTGGAAAATCCCATGGACAGAGGAGCCTGGTAGGCTGCAGTCTGTGAGGTCATGCAGAGTCGGACATGACTGAGCAACTTCACTTTGACTTTTCACTTTCATGCATTCGAGAAGGAAATGGCAGCCAACTCCAGTATTCTTGCCTGGAGAATCCCGGGGATGGGGGAGCCTGGTGGGCTGCCATCTATGGGGTCGCTCAGAGTCAGACACGACTGAAGTGACTTAGCAGCAGCAGCAGCAGCAGCAGCTCCATGAAGGAAGCAGACTAAGCTATAGACCTTCTAGAGAGAACCAGGGCGAGAGACAGCTGAGGAGAGCCTTCCTGGAGTCAGGATAAATTACATAGACTGGCCAAGGAAACTACTGTGGCAAAGGGGCCTAAATATAATTGAGTGAGAATTACCATGGAGTAATTTATACCACAAGGCACTATGGAAAATAATAGAGCAATCATCAGGTAACAGAGTCTGATTTATACTAACTTATTCCAGTGAGGTATAGAAATGTTACTCCTATATTGTTCTATTACATCTTTCCACTTTCTATAGTAATTTTGGGTATAACATTGATATATATTACAAAGTCAACAATAAAGTGTTATTTATATAGTTGTGTAATTTTTATCTACTAAGAAAGCTGAGAGAAGGAGAGCAATTATGCGTTTATAGGTTTTGTCATATTAACCTTCCTTTTACCACTTCTGGCTATCTTCCTCCTCCTCCCTGGATTCCTTTGTTCTATTATTATCAAATATATTAAATTTTTAGATGCTGTAGACCCAACAATACAATTATGTACATATTATATAACTTATTTCTAAATAAACTAATATAAAAAATAAAATGAATGTTTTCTTACATAACCATAATGCTGTATATCCAAAAAATTAACAGTCATTTCTTAGTATCATCCTATCTCCAGTGCTTAAACAAATTTCTATGATTGCTAAGAAAATTTGTTACTGATTTTTCTTTGTTCTTAGCAGCTCTATGGAGAGATTTTGGTATGAGAAACAGGGGTTAGAAAGTTTTGAGACTTCTACTCTGCCTAATTTTTAGTATTTCAAGGAGCTATGAACTGAAGCAGAGATTCCATGATGATAATAATCAGATTTAAATTATTTTGAAAAATTATAAGACATTTTCCAGATAGACTCCATCTGAAGCTTTGTTTCTCAAGTGGAATTTGGAGAAGATATATCAGAATCACCTAGGGACTGTTCCAGAATATGTATGCTCGTTTTTACCAGTCTTCACCCCTCCAAGTACTGGTTGGGACCTGAGGAGGATAAGAGGCTGAAGCAGTGGGATGGTCATTCTGAAAACACTGCTCCTTCCAACCCCAACAAGAAAAAATAGACAAAATCATTGATTCGGATACATCTAAACCACCTTGAAAGCCCATAGTATTATGGAATTGTTACTTTTTTCTTTAAAATCATTTTGAACTGAGTATTGGATCAGTCACGTCAAGGATGCAGTTCTGTTAAGCATATTGAAAACTCATTTTTATGAATTAAGGGAGAGGAAAATTTATTTTCTCTGGGGAAATATCTGACCATGATTCTACTTATAAAACACGTCAGAGACAGGCTCTCACTCTCTCAACCACTCATTTCTGTGAGCAAGATGTATGTTGTAGTTGTTTAATGTTCCAGTCTGTGATGAGAGATTTTTTTCTCTACAGTGAAGTGAGAGAGACTTTTTTCTCTACAGTGGACTTTGGAAGTCTTTTTAAATTGAAGCAATTGCTGACCTTTGACCGATAAGTTCTCTGAGCCCCTTGGGTACTAATAAGAACCAGGGACATTTTATTTGTTGATTGGTGGTCTTTTTTACTTAGAAACTCTGACTTAGTAATGCTCTTCATAATAATCTTGCTGAAAGAGATATAATGAGACCTCAGAATAGGATTATGCTAAAATATTTCAGAAGGGCTTTCTTTGAGAGGTTTGTGTTCGAAAGCTGCTAACATTTCTGTTTTCTTTTGACAGATCTTTGGAGCATATGCGACTCATCCTTTCAAGTTCAGTGATCACTATTATGGCACAGGCGAAACTTTTCTCTACACATTTAGCCCCCATTTCAAGGTACCTAGATGGAAGGAATACTGATGGCCTAGTGTCGTGGTGTCAGGGGGGTGGCTGGGGCTAGATGTCGGGGGCTGTGGTTGGAGCGGTAGACGGTCCCATCCCATAACCTCACTTGGCCTCACTCTAGCCTGCTCAGCACTTCATGACCACAGCACAGAAACCCGCTTGGTTCCCTTCCTGGGCCTTGGGAACTTTTGCATGAACTTCTGAGATCCAGGGTGGAATTGCAGGTCAGAACCAACATGTGTGCGAGAGATCTTTCCTGCCTTGTAACCCCTTCGGAGAGCTCATCCTGGTGTGGGAAAGGTCTAGCTAGAAGTCAGGAGCTTCCTCAGCCTGTGGGTGGTCCCCTCCCTCTTTGCTAATTCTCCAGATTGAAATGTCTGATCTCTCTTTGTCTTGTGTTTCTACCTAAGGTCTTTAAGTGGAGTGGAGAAAACTCATACTTTATCAATGGAGACATAAGTTCTTTGGAACTTGGTGGTGGAGGGTAAGGTTTTTGTTGTTATTAATTTACTATTTAACCAGAGTGGGTCTGTTTTAATCCAGGTAACTGAAACTTTGGTGTCAGCTGATTGTAGTTAGTCCATGTGTAGTTAGTCGATTATTTAGGACAGTGTGGTCTAACACATGACACTAAGAGTCGAAGATAAAATGACTTATTTATGTGTCCAAATGAGGGACCACCTGAAAGACAGGTCATTTAAATGAAATACAGGAAATGTTTTATAAGCAGTTTAGGGTTTTGACTATAGCATAAAAGAAAGAAGTTGGGACAAGGGAGGATGGAAAGCGTCTACATAAAATTGAGATGTTTTCACCATTTTGCTTTTTTAACCTTTTTAGGGGACGATTTGGCTTATGGTTAGATGCCGACTTATACCATGGACGAAGCAACTCCTGCAGCACTTTTAATAATGATATTCTTTCCAAAAAGGAAGACTTCATAGTTCAAGACCTCGAGGTATGGACATTTGAGTGAAATTTAGGCTGCCTTAAAATAGAACATTTAAAAAGACTGGGTTCGGTCAGCCCTGCTAAAGCTAGCTGGAAGACGAAGCCCCAGCTCAGACTGCCTCATCCCATCATAGTGCTTTCTTTCTGCCATCATCTCAGAGCGCAATTACATTGCAGAGAGATTCTGAAAGGTACATGTGGAAGGCAGACGATGAAGAAAGAATTTGAAGTTCGGGTCGTTGAAAGACTTTATACTCTCACTTTCTTCAAACCCATAGAGTGAGGAGTCAGAATATTTATAGATGTGAGTTGAATGCAATTTTTATTTTTGGTAACTGTGAAAAAGAAAATACTGTAGAAGTATATACATTCCTTGTATATTTATCAACATAATTTTCATTACCAAAATGTACAGCATACTATTGTTTGCCATTGAAAAGTTTAGTCTCATTTAGAAAAATTGAAAGTGCACAGCACTTAAAGGGAATAAATGATTTTTTAAAACTGTTTTATTTATTATTTCTAGTATATTATTTGAAATGTGTTGGCAATTTTTTTCTTTTAATGTGTCAAATCTTGAAGTAAAGAAATGTATACATTTTGTGCTGTTTTGGCAACAAATCCATTTGATTTATATAGTTTTATATTAAATTTTTTTTGCCCTGATTGTTTAGGGTGATCTGTATATGTATGTGCTGCTTAATGTCCATATATATACACACACATATATATATACACAAACACAATTCTGAATTTTTAAAAACTCATAATCAGTGTTTATTGATTTGACTGTTGTAGGCCATCTTTCCATTTTGTCATTGAAAAGGTACATTTTTAGTTATTTACCCTGAACATAATTGTGTAAAGAAGAATAAGCCATTTCTCACAGTCATAAATTGATATTTACAGTAATGTATACTTTTATGATCCTGGATTTAGAACCCTGCTGTTGAAAAGAAATGTTTTGCTTCTTATAAAATCTCTTGTGTTAGTAACAGAAATTGTATTTTTATTGGATTTTTTGCATAATTTTCCCCAAGTTTTTACATTAACAGGCCTCTGTTTTAAATGAGACTGAATGTTTTAATTTCTGTATATTTTATATCAAATGAAAAGTGTCCATTATCCCAATTGTCTTGGTTTCTACACTCTTTTATTTGAAAAAAATTAAATGCAAAGAAATGCATTTATACCACAATTGGAATAAAAAGTAAAAAGCAGTTTTTAAATATCAACTCACTTTCATATCATTAAACACTCTTTTATGAAAGTTAATAATAAAACCTTGTTAAAATTTTAACAAATATTATTGATTGTCAAACTTTTACAAAAGCCAAAGACTGCTAATGGAAAAAAATGTCAAGTAATAGCCAAAGCTGAGAAAGTTGTCTGTCATCAATTACATTTCCAGTGATCTTTGAAAGGAAAAATTAATAGAAAGTAGTAGTTGATAGACCTGCATTTTAAACATGTAAACAGTGCTTAGAATGTTGGCTTTAAGCTGGCGGAATACTTCCTCTAGCTTATTCTCTTACTTTAGACTATTTATAAAAGAGAACAAACAAATTGCTATGTGGCCTCCTGTCAGATCAACAATTATTTTACTCCACTCACATCCCATACAAGTTTCTTTGAATGCTATAAAATCTTAAATCTGTAGCCTGGGTGTACTTTCACCCAAGTTCTATTGCAAACTCGTCATTAACAACTTATCGGCAGTTGAACCTTATTAATCTGCTTGTTATATAATGTGCCTGTGTGAGATTCCAGGAATGTCTCAGTATGATCACGTTTACCATTTATGCCATTTGCAACCATATGCTATTAACAAAATGGTCATTTTGCATATAGTTCACTCTTACCTAGTTTAGTCCATGATATTATACTTGTGAGAGCATATTCAGATGCTGTGTTCTCTATTTAAAACAGTATTGTCCAATCAGACATGCGTGGCCCTTCATTTATGGATACTGAGTGTATGTAATGCAGTGCTAGCCCAATATTTTCAATAAAGGAATTCATGCATTCAATGTGATTTTCTTTCCTGAGGATTCATTCAGCAAGTATTTATTGCATGCTAAAGCGCTCACTTGCGTGAGAGGATGGTGAAATAACCAAGACTAAATAAGTAAGGTTGAGTGCTCATGTTTTTATTGCTACCTTGGAAATTCCCTCTTTGTTCCCCGTACCCACACTCCTATTCAGTTCATGAAAGCTGTCCTGTTACACTTACTAGAGACAACTCCTGGCTCTGTTGCTAGTTTCTCTGTTCTTAATACTAGTTGTTCTTTGAACAGTGACTTTCTTTTTAATATCTCTCTCTTGACCTACTTCCTAACTTCCATGAGAGACACCTGACCCTCTAATCAATTTTCTTTAACATCCTGTCTCCTAGCCCCTGAAGATGAAGACTTCAGACAGTGTTCTTTCCTTCCCAGTTCCTCAGTTCATGAGGCTACATCAAAAGACGTAGATGGGAGAGGGCAGCCAAATGTCTCACCACTGTTGAAAGTGACTTAGATACACCCTCATGTGACAAATCACCAGGGAAATCCTGAACTCTTGTGAGAGGTATTATCAGCCTTCATTTGATTTCCCTTTCCTTAAATCCTTTTAAAGTTTGAGAGGCATATGAAACAGGACTAATAAAAGAAATATTTTCCTTTTGAGGAAGGCATTAAGAATCTCTTAAACCAGAAAAGAAAGCTGAGGTTCACCTTCTTAAGATGCCTAACCTATTTTTAGCATTATAATCAGATGAAGAAAGGTAAGACGGTCAGAAACCAAAGGAAGTTCCAGAAACTAAATAGCCATACTCGGCCTTTGTGCAAGTATCAAAAGTACCTTTGTGCACTGCCTCCTGCCCAGTCCGGTCACACACTCCTCATTCAGGGTAAGCCCTAACCTTTTAACATCCTCCTACCTACTTGCCTATGACCCGTGTCCACAGTGATCTGTCAACAGAACGTTATCTTTACTGAAAAAAATTGGGCTTTACAGTTCACACCCAAATCTAAAATCATACTGCCTCCACCCTTCTATCAATCCTTCAGATATCTAGTGGTTCAGAATAAAAACTAGATAGAATCTCCCTGGTGTGGCCAATCAAGCATCCAAATGATGTTTTTTGATAGACTATTTTTTGAGACCTATTTATTTTCTAGATCAGAATGTTCAACAGAACATTCTACTCCAATCGAACTGTTCCCTGAATTTCCATTGTCCTTTATGGTAGCCACTAGCTACCACACTACTGTTAAACACTTGAAATGTGACTTGGATGACTGAGGAGCTGAATTTTTTAAATTTTTTATTAATTTCATTTAATTAATCTTAAAATATTTAAATCTAGCCACATATGGTTAGTGGCTGCCATGTTGAACAGCACAGCTCGGGATCAAGATTTGGCAAAACCAGAACATATGTTATCAGCAATGAACTCAACCTGTTACTCCATCACCAGAAGGGAACCTTTAGTTCTAAGTACTTTGATCTGTCCCGGCCATTATGGATCTTCACAAAACTGCTGCTGCTGCTGCTAAGTCGCTTAAGTCGTGTCCGACTCTGTGCGACCCCATAGAGGGCAGCCCACCAAGTTCCTCCGTCCCTGGGATTCTCCAGGCAAGAACACTGGAGTGGGTTGCCATTTCCTTCTCCAATGCATGAAAGTGAAAAGTGAAAGTGAAGTCGCTCAGTCGTGTCCGACTCTTCACGACCCCATGGACTGCAGCCTACCAGGCTCCTCCATCCATGGGATTTTCCAGGCAAGAGTCCTGGAGTGGGGTGCCATTGCCTTCACAAAACTAGGTACCACCTAAAGGAATAGTGTGTTTCATTGTTTAGGTGGTCTGCTAATAAAATAATCAGAAGGTTCACTTACCTGAGAGTCTTTTCACACTGAAAACCTAGATCTCTATAGGATAAATGATGCTCATCTTTGAGGAAAAAATAATTTTAAAAAACCTCTCCCAGTGCCCAGACCTTGTCTTAAATAAATTTCCTCCTTGGCCATCTGTATGTGTTTTGCTCCTATCCTGGATATTCTTGTGCCCATGGCAGTCCCATAGGATGACATATCCCTCACCAGGCACCTATCCACAATGCACAATGAACCACAGGAAGGAAAAAACATTTATTTCTTACACAAAGTTGTGCATCCAGTTTCAGAATCCTCAAGGAACAATGAATCACCCAAAATGCCTCAAACAATTCTGCTCAACAACTGGTCTTCCTTATTGAACTGGCCGGCTGGGATGCCCAATGGCTGCACGCACACCCAGAGAACCTGCTGCCTGTGGAGAAAGCTTTCAAAATCAACCTGTTAGAATGAAGGACAATCAAAAAGCATAAGAAAAGGGATGATTAGATCATCTTAGTGTACTATTTACCCATCAACAAGAACCCATCATTTCATCAACCAATCCACTTTTAGGGTTACAAAAAGTAGCCTTGATAGAGCTTAATACAACTCTGAGATTATATGGAAGAAAATGATAAACAAGAAACACCTACAAGCAACATTCACATTCAACAAACTTGGATGATAAGGCAGGCCTTTTCATGTCTCTCCAGCTAAAAAAATCCTCTTTACCTTGACATATATTGAAAACATTGGAATTCAGCCGATCAATTCAGCCTTTAATCTCCACAGCAGTCCTTCTTGGTTCAGCAGTCTCTACCGGCTATGGATCAGCCACATTTTACCTAACAGCTGACTGAGATCAACCCTTTCATCTTTGAAGATGCCAATTAACAGTAAGAATATTTCTACAAAGATACGCTGTGTTGAGGTATTGTGTTGACCTTGAGAGCTGCTAAAAGGTCCTGTTATTACTCCATGCCCAGCAGGGCTTAGTCTTGTTTACAGTATTTGTTTCCCTCTTAGATCCTACAAAGGGTCAGAAATGTGGGTAGGTTGCACCTGGGGTGTCCCAAGGAGAGCTGGGGGCTATGCATGGCATAAGTTCCTTTCAGCAGATCATACGACCAGATTACCTGGCAAGAACTCAAAGCTTCTAAAGACTTCCACAGGCAACAAAAGCATGGATTAAGGCATGGCTTCTCTAGAGCCAGACAGTCTGGGTTTGAATCTTAGTTCTAGAGCTTACTAGCACCGTGACCCTGGTTAAGTAATTTAACCTCTGTGTGCCTCATCTTCCTGATCCCCACTATGGGGATAATAACAACCCCCTCATGATTGTATCATGATGAGAGCACTTAAAATAGGGTCTGACATAAAGCAAGCACAGCTAAGGGTTAGATAAGTAAATGAAGAAATGCTTCCCTCGAATGGAGGAATCAGCTAATGGCATGAGAGTTGCACAGGAAAGTTCATTCTAAGGCAACAACATATTTAGTGATGAAAACTACTTTCAGTCATTGCAATGGTTCCCGTTTGCTATTTAGAATTTTTAAGCTGAGGTTTTGTTTCTTTCTTTAATTATAAAAGTAAAACATATTCGTGGTAAAGTTTTCAAACAGTATAGAGAGAATTCAGTGAAAAGCAAACATTTCCTTCCTGTATCCCCAGAAGTAACCACCACAGAAATGCCTTGTGTTTCCTTCTGGAGCATGTCTATGCATATATCTTTTTTTGTATCTTCTTTTTTTTAAACAGAACCATACTATGGTTCTTTGTCTTTTTAATTTAACAATATACTGTGAACAGCATTTTTTAATCAATATATGTAGACTTACCTCATTATTCATTGCATGGGTCTGTCATTGTTTAAACAGCTATTCACTAATGAACTTTTTTTTGGCTCTTACAAATAATTCTTAGTGAACATCCATACATATAGAACTTTGTGCGATATGAATTTGTGTATCTGTAAGATCATTTTTGCTTCTCAGGTGGGTCAGTGGTAAAGGATTCACCTGCCAATGCAGGAGACATGGTTTCAATCCCTGAGTCTGGAAGATCCCCTGGAGAAGAAAATGGCAACCCACTGCAGTATTCTTGCCTGGAAAACCCCATGGACAGAGGCACCTGGTGGGCTACAGTCCATGGGGTCACACATATTGCCCAGATTTGTGTCTTTTTTCCTAAATAAGCTAAGTCTTTTATCCATTTTTCTACTGAGTTATTCACCATCTTATGTATTTGTAAGATTTCTTTAGTATATTCACAACACTAAGCCCTTTGTCATATACATAAATGACAAAACATAGCAAATATTTTTGCTCAGTTTATACTTTTGAAATGCATGCATTTTTAATACATAAGAAGTTAATTACAATTTCTTTATAATCATATTCATCATTCATTTCTGATATAATTCTGGACCACAGTTTTTTAGATTAAGTCAAATTTATTTAGCATGATTTTCACTCATTTAAACATCTCCCCAAAGAATGTACTGATCCATCCTTAGTTTAAAATGCATCCTCTTGCTTATTCTATGATTAATTATACCTCCTTCCATATTTCAGAATATTTATAAATAACCTCCTCCAAGATCAATTTCACTTTGTGCTGGCCTGTAATCATCCTGTTAAAACATGTCAACATTTTCAGGAACCGTCTTGGGGTACAAGATCTGAATATCCATCTAAAGTACCATCCTCCAGCTAGAGCCAAGCAAGACGATGGACAACTTCTGTCTAAATCTCCAAACTCTGTCACAGTGCCTTATGGAGAAACAAATGATGTATTAACAGTAATAATATGAAGAGGAGAATGAAGAGGACAGGTAACATTTATTTATCATGAATCTCAACCTCCTTTTATATGCATTTATCATATTTGATTCTCAAATTGAATATAGTATAATCATAGTATATATATATAATATAGTATATATAAATATAGTATCAGATCAGATCAGTCGCTCAGTCGTGTCCGACTCTTTGCGACCCCATGAATCGCAGCACGCCAGGCCTCCCTGTCCATCACCAACTCCCTGAGTTCACTCAGACTCACGTCCATCGAGTCAGTGATGCCATCCAGCCATCTCATCCTCTGTCATCCCCTTCTCCTGCCCCCAATCCCTCCCAGCATCAGAGTCTTTTCCAATGAGTCAACTCTTTGCATGGGGTAGCCAAAGTACTGGAGTTTCAACTTTAGCATCATTCCTTCCAAAGAAATCCCAGGGCTTATCTCCTTCAGGATGGACTGGTTGGATCTCCTTGCAGGGACTCTCAAGAGTCTTCTCCAACACCACAGTTCAAAAGCATCAATTCTTTGGCGCTCTATAGTATATATAGTATTATCTGTTTCAGAGATGAGTAAACTGATTCTTCAGGAGGTTACATAACTTGCCAGAAATCACAGAGTTCATCAGAGTTAAAGCCAGGATACATTTAGTTATAACTGACCCCAGAGCTAAGCTCTTAACCACGAGAGTATGCTGACATTTCGTCCGGTCTCTACATCTCCACCGCAAGGTTACCCACACTCTGCTTAACTATCTCAGGCACCAAGATAACACAGTTTTTCACTCTGGAAAGACAGCTCCTTAGTGGCTGGGAGGTTGTCCGTAGCTAACAAGGTCTTATGCATCCCTATAGTCCCAGTGCTTCTCCGGGTACCATGCTTGGCAGGGTGCATGGCACCTAGGAAGCATTCGATAAATGCCTGTCAAGGTTGACTGAACAAAGTGTGTAACTAAAGTAAATGAACACCAGAGAATTTGAATTTGCCCAATGTTGTACAGCTAAGTAATAGAACTTGAGATTAAAATACAGGTTTTGGATTCCTGGCTCTCCTCCCCTTCCTGCTATATAGTGCTTAGTCACAGGTTTACAAGCATCATTCTTAAGATTGTGATGCAAGAAGAAATGACCTTCCTCTAGCTGCTCAAGTTCTGTCCTTTGGGTCTTAGGAGTGTCACGTAAAGTCTGGGGTGGAGGGCAGGGTGGTGTGTGAATGCTTTCTGGGAATAAAATTCCTCCATTTTCAGACCTCTTAGTTACTGGCATTCTGAAAAGTGTAGACTAAAGGGAAGTTCAAGGCTTCAGGGCTTTAGGGTGTTGACAGTGAGTCACAGTCTGCTTCCAAGTGAGAAATCTAGAAAATAGTTCAGAAGACCATTTAAGTAAAGATCCAACTATCCAGTGAGTTTGCACTTTGGTGATAGGGTTAGGGGAAGGGCGCAAAGGCATATGATAAACTGGGTCCTTCACTCCTGACTCAAGGTGTTGATTTTGGAAGAAAGATTAGTCAGGAAAAAAAAAAAAAATCAAGAACATTTTATGTGGAGCATTTCTCATAAAATAATAACCTAGGAAAGTCGGACATGACTGAGCGACTTCACTTTCACTTTTCACTTTCATGCATTGGAGAAGGAAATGGCAACCCACTCCAGTGTTCTTGCTTGGAGAATCCCAGGGACAGAGGAGCCTGGTGGGCTGCCGTCTATGGGGTCGCACAGAGTTGGACACGACTGAAGTGACTTAGCAGCAGCAGCAGCAGGAAAGTACATGGTATGGTAAGCATGAAGTAAATGTTAGCTGGATCCTGGAACCTTCCCCTTGTCAGCAAGTTTTTTAAACTCTCTGTGCCTTCAGTTCCTCACTTGTCAAATGAGAGCAATGTTGGAAGAATTAAGTGGATTGATAAATGTAAAATGTCATTATACTATTTACTTGTTAGAGATGTGGTTTTTTCTTTTCCTTTCATCATTGTTTCTAAGATCCCGCCATGTTGTTATTGCTTTTATATTTCATTTCTGTGTGTGTTTAATATTCTTTGGTGTGAATGTACCACTGTATCACTACTTAATCCATTCTATCAGTGGTTAGAGTTGCTGGCAGTTTTGTCTGGTTCTGAAAATTGTCCTGAGGCCCACAAGAGAGAGGTTCATGGGGGTGGAATGGCTAGTCTATGGAGTAAGTATTTGGCTTTACAAGGTAATCTCTTAATGTTTCACAAAGTGACTGTACCATTTATATGTCTATTAGCATATTCTGTCCAACACCTGACATGGTTAAATTTCTTAGTTTTCCAGTTTCAGGAATGTGCAATGTTATTTCATTGTAGTTCCAACTTGCATTTTCCTGACTATTAATGAAGATATGCATCTTTTAACATATTCCTTAGCCATTTATGTTTTCTCCTTTGTGAGATGTCTATTCATGTCAATGCCTGTTTCTTCTAGTCTGTCTTCTGGGAAGTAGTCACCTGAAATCCTTGCTGTTATTGCCCTAAGAATAAAAGAAATTAGCCAGTCTGTTAATCCCATCTACCTTAGATGAGGAGGACAAATAGTTAACATGATGATATCAGAGGTCCTTGGGCTTCCCAGGTGGTAAAGGATCCGCCTGTCAGGGAAGGAGAGGTGGTTTGATCCCTGGGTCAGGAATATGCCCTGGAGGAGGAAATGGCAACCCATTCCAATATTCTTGCCTGGGAAATCCTATGAACAGAGGAGCCTGGTGGGCTACAATTCATGGGGACGCAAAGAGTCAGACATGACTGAGTGATTGAGCACAAACACATATCTCAGAGGTTCTCAGGCCCTACAAGGGTATTTTCTCAAGTATCTCCTTTCAGTGGGCAGTATCTAGGGAGAGGGGTGAAAAAGGGGGATGTTCGTTGATTTGTGTTTTGCTTTGCAGATTTGGGCATATATTGGCACTTATTAATTTGATTATGTGATTCTTTTAAGAAGCAGCATCAAGCAGTTTATTTGTAATAACAGTAAAGATTTTTGAGCACTTATGTGTGAGGCATAATACTGTTCTAAGCACTTCATGTACATTATCTCAATTAATCTTCATAATAACTTGTGATGGTCCTAAGTACTCTATTATATTTCCCAACTGAGAAACTGAAAGCCCTGAAAAATTAATGATTCATCTAAGATGGAATCACTACTAAATGGTAGAAATTGAGAAGTCTGACTCCCCAGCTCTTGCCTTTAACCACTGAGATAACCACAGGCAATAGCAAGTTAGTTGGCAGTACAGCAAAAATAGAGGGAGGGCATGGTGGGTGCCCAGAAGCAATTCTGGGAAATGATGGGCTTTGGGAGTTTATGCTGGGAAGGGAGAGAAGTGAAGGTGGGAATCCAACAGAAAGCACTGAAGAAAGATCAAGAACAGAAGTCACTAAGAAGTCAGGAGAGAGTGAAAGTTGCTAGGACGGGTGCTTTCAGAGTTGTGAAGAGTCACTAACGTTTAGGTTTTTCAGAGCATCTGGAAGATGTCAGGTTGGGATTTTGCCACAGGAATGAGTTGTGTTAAAGAGGAATGGAAGCAAACACAGTCCCTTTATGTGACTGAGAAGCTATGAATCACGGGTGCTGGGGTTGTCTGAGATAACAGGGGAGTTTGGCAGCATTTGTGGGCCAGGTGCTGAAGCTCTCTGTTTATCTGAGGGAGTGACCGAGAAGCTGGTGTGTGATGTGGTTGTGCTTCGTGCTACAACATGATACTCAAAAGGGCGCACAGGGTGGGGAGGTGCATACAGGTAGGGATGGGATCACCTGGACTGGCAGTCAGAAGCTGGAGAATGCCAACATTGCTTCCAGATTGCTTCAGCATGCTGGAAGTGGGGCAGAAAAAGCAGGGCGTTTTTGTTTGTCAGGGCTCAAGGGGAGTGATGTCCTTAGGGGAATGGCAGGTTTCAGTCAAGGCAAGAAGGTGAAGGTATGGTTCTGTGAGGAAGTTGTGGATATAGATTAGGGTGCTTACAAAGAAATTGTGGCTTTTAGAGTGGAAAAAGATTCAAAGAGGCCAGAGGTGGAAAAAAGCAGGAAAGGAAGCATAAGACAGTTTGGGTATGAGTAAAGACAAAAAAAAATTTAATGAGCAAAAGAATGAATGGCAAAGATGAGATTAATTGGCCTTGAGATTATGAAAAAATGCAGGTGTGATTTGACAAGAACATTGACGTTAACTTCAAGATGATGGGAGTGTGCTGATTTATGTGGTAGCTGTTTTCTGTTGATTTGAGGAAGAAACGAAGTACCTCTGGTTCTGGTTCTACTAAAAGGTCTGCAAGATGGGCCCCTCTATTATCTACCACCTAAGTGATCCTGAGTAGGCTGATTCATCTCCCTCTGTCCCATTTTCTCCATTTGCACAATAGAAGTAATAATATCATCTTCTCTGATTTGTCAAGAGAATCAAATTAATTTACATATGTGAAACAAGTGAAAAAGTGGAAGTGTTAGTTGCTCAGCAGCGTCCAACTCTTTGAGACCCCAGTGGACTGTAGACCACCACACTCCTCTGTCCATGGAATTCTCCAGGCAAGAATACTGAAGTGGGTAGCCATTCCCTTCTCCAGGGGATCTTCCCAACCCAGGGATTGAACCCAAGTCTCCTGTGTTGCACGTGTGAGAGTGTCTTAGAAAGCTGCAAAGTGCCAGACAAAGGTAAGGGAGTACTATTATGGTGTTAGTCACATCAAACTTTGCTTATTCTGCATTCTCTATCAGAAATGCAAAGTCTAACTGTAATGTGGTTTCTGATAAAAGTAGAAGTTACTTTCAGTGCTTTGAAGACATGGCTTTCAGGAAAGGATTATGGCAAAAAGCAGAAGTGTCTGTGTTATATTCTGTAGACAAGTAAACAAAATATCAGGGAAATAGAAGGAATGGGAAAGTTGCTATAAGGAGATGGGATTTTTTTTTCTTTTGTTATCCTATCCATTACAAACAATTTACCAAGTTTCCACTTCAGAACAGCAGGTCAGGACTTCCCTTAAAGTCCTTCAGCAGAGCTCAAACAGTCACAAGTTAGGATCCTGGGCCATGTGCCAGTGTTTGCTCAAAGAGAGCTCTAAATAAGGCAGTTTAATAATCAGAAACTGGAAAGTTCTCTCCTTTCCCACACACAAGCACTTCTTCCTCCCCTTTTTTGCCTGTTAGACATTTCACGCACTCCAACAGTTGGAGGCCAGCATCATGCAGTACTTAGCACCAAGCAGTGGCCACTTTAGCCTTAAGTATTTCCTTTTATGGGCATACCAGGCAGCTCAGTGGTAAAGAATCTGCCTGCCAATGCAGGAGATACGGGTTCAATCCCTGGGTCAGGAAGATCCCATGGAGAAGGAAATGGCAACTCACTCCAGTATTCTTGCCTAGAAAATCCCATGGACAGAGGAGCCGGACAGGCTACAGTCCATGGGGTCGCAGAGTCGGACATGACTTTGCACCGACACATACACTTACTTTTACACTGGTTTTCTTAGGGAGAGGGAAATATACCCATGCTTATATTTTATCTCCAGAATAATCTAAAATTCTTGAGACTGGTGAAGCAGTAAAAAGTTATTCCTATTTACTCAATATAAGCCATAGAAGGTGTTTGTATTAATATTCAGGAAATTTCTAATTAGGATGTGGAAAAGGGGTGTCTACTGTTGAGATGATATTTTATGAGATTAAGACAAACTCACCAACACACTTTCTGTATCCTCACTGTAAAATGGACTCAGCACTGCATTGTATCAGACATATGGCTATAGTAGCTCCATTGTCTGTCTCTGCCGGAAACACCAAAAAAACTGCCCTTAAAGTGCCTTGCGATTTTTGATATCATGGTTGAACAACTTAAAAAGTGTATGGAATGAGATTATTTATGAAACAGAGAATGATGAAATGAAGTTTATCTGGAATCCTGAATTTTAAGTCTGTCAGAATGTTTTCCTTATGACAAAAATACTATATTTTCATTGTCGAAGATGTAAAATATATAGCTAAACCATCAAGTCATAATTTATCCATCCAGAGGTCACAGTGCAAGTATATTTGGTATATATTCTTTCAGGCAGCTTTCTTATAAATTCATAAGTATATTTGATAAACATGGACTCATACTAGGTGAATCATCTTGTAACCTACTGAACACATGTCTGTGTCAAAGGACTATGGTTTAAGAGCACATGTTCCCATTAGACTGCTTGGATTTGGGTCTCAGCTCTGTCACTGACTAATGTGATGACATTAGGCTGCAGGAGATCACCAAGGGAGTGAGTATAGTTAAGGGAAGACTTACATGTTAAATATGTACAGCTTTTTATGTGTGAGAGGGAGGGAATGAGAGAGAGAAGGAGGGAGATAGAGAGAGAAAAAAGCCTAGGACCAAAGCCCATTAGTGGTGAGAGAGGTCTGGAAGAAGAGGAAGCAGCCAAGGAGACTTGAGAAGAAACAACCAACCCAGGAGAAAAGCTGAGAGAGTGCCGTGTCCTGGAAACAAGAGAAGAAGTTCATTAAGAGGAAGATAATAATCAACTTTTGCTGAAAAGATGACCACTGAACCATTAGATTTGGTGACATGGAGGTCATTGGTCCTCTCAGCAGAATAGTTTGGATGGAATGATGGCCGTGAAAGCCTGATGGGAGGCAGTGTGAGAGGAGGGGCGAGGAGGGATTGGGAGGAGCATGGTCAACTCTTGAGGGGGAGTTTGGTTGCAAAGGAGAGCAGAGAAAGGGATCAGTAAGTGATGGGGAAACATGGACAAATGAAGGCTTGTTTTCTTGTGATATGATGTTCAAAGTGAAAGTGAAGTCGCTCAGTCGTGTCGGATTCTTTGCGGCCCCACGGACTATAGTCTACCACATTCCTCCGTCCAAGGGATTTTCCAGGCAAGACTACTGGAGTGGGTTGCCATTTCCTTCTCCAGTGATGTTCAAAGTTGGCTTTTAATAAATGTTTGCTACTGACAACAGTAATGTGACTAACTCCATATTGTATATTATTTTTATATCAGTTATTTTTTATTAAATTCTAGTTAATTTTACAATGTATTAGTTCCAGATATACAGCAAAGTATTTCAGATATATATATCTCAGAGAGAGAGAGAAAAACTCAGCCCATGTCTTCACAGATGGCAAGTTGCACAGCTGTCTAATTCCAGAGCCTGCTCTGAAGCAGGGCTGCTATTGCCCCATATGGTGCCCTTTCGAAATTAGAAAAGAGCACTCCGTTTTGCAAATAAAATTTAAAGTTCGTTTACTGTCACACAACTCAAATAGCTGTTTCCAGGGCAGCTATCCAGAATACCAGCTGGTATCAGCTCTGCCTGTGCACACACAGTGCCTATATTTTTGCCTGCTCCCACACCAGGACACATACGCTAGAAAATTTTCAAATACTTTGTTCTGCTCCTCCCACTTCTACGGCAGGGAACTATATCAAGTCCAAGGTTTGGAAACGGAAAGCAACTTTTTGAAAATATCAGGTAAGTGAGCGAAGCAATTGTAGGTATCACTAGGGATATAATCAGGACAGCTGCCACTCCACCTATGTTCACACCAGCACTGTTCACAACAGCCAAGGCATGGAAATAACCTAAACGTTCATCTATAAATGAATGAATAAAGAAGACATGGTACATACAGACAGTGGAATACTACTCAGCCGTGAAAAGAATGAAATAATGCCATTTGCAGCAATGTGGATGCAACTAGAGATCATCACACTAAGTGAAGTAGTTCAGAGAGAGAAAGACAAATACCATATATCACAAAACAGAAACAGATTTACAGATACAGAGAACACACCTGTGGTTGCCAAGCCAGGGCATTCAGGATTGGGAGTTCAGGATTAGCAGATGCAAACTATTACATATTGAATGGATAAACAAGGCCCTACTGTAGAGGGCAGGAAACTATATACAATATTCTGTGAAAAAGTATAATGGGAAAGAATATGAAAAAGAATGTGTGTATGTGTGTATATATGTGTGTGTGTATATATATGTAACTGAATCACTGTGCAGTACAACAGAAATTAACACATTGTAAATCAACTGTACTTCAATAATGTAAATATAAAAAAAATGTTTCATTTCAGGAAGATTCATAGAAAGGGTTTTCTGACAAATACAGGTTTCTGATAACTTTCATATCATTCTACTGAACTAGGTAAACTTGATAGCTCTAGAAAACTGTTAATTACATAGGACTGAGTAAACTGATGGGTATGGTTATAATTCTTTTGTTCTGTCTGAGATATTATATGTTCTTATATATATTCACCATATATAAGAAAACCCTTCCCTTAAAGCTAATTATGATTTACAGCAGTTTGGTAAATTACAATGCTAAGTGGAATTGAAGCATTTATATTTTCTCTCTACCTGATTCCTCCAGAAACTGGAAACTCAGAGTTTCCCAGGAACTTTATCCAGTAAATAAGGAAGCCCACCTCCAAACAAATGCAATAATTTCAAGGTCATTTGGGGGAAAAGCCACAGAAAGGGAGAAATTTCTTCAAATCTGCTAGGCAAAATCTGTGATAAACCCTTGGCATGGCTTTCCTGGGTCCTGGGAGGTCTTTTAAAAGTTTAGTCTGAGACCTCCTTATGAAAAGTCCAGCATAGCCAATTTAAAAGAACCTATATGATCAATTACACTTACGTAAGTAATCTCTATTTACTGCCTAAAACTCACCTCCCAGACAGCCCCTTCCTGTAGTTTGAGTTATTAAAAAGACATTCTAAGTTTTTTTTTTTCCTGAAGCTTATTGCTGTAATCTATGCTTAAATAAAGATCAAATGCTCCATGACCTGTGACCAGGCTCTATTAAAAAATTGAGACTTATTCTGTTAACTGTATGGTTGCCCCAATACTTAGCAAAGAGGAATGTTAACTGCTAGAAATTCTCTTTAAAATCATAAAGATTTAATTCTGGCTTTCTAGCAACAGTGCAGTTCCCAAGCCAGGTAGCAGTAATCCACTGAAGGATGGATCTTTTGTGAGCTACAGGAACAGCAAAGCTGATCAAACTGCAAAACAGGCAGCTTGACCACAAGAACCTGATCAAGTTATGGCCCTAGTGATTGGCCCTCCTGAACTTCCTAGATTTTCCCAGTATTCCCCATAGGAAGAAGGAAATGCTGAGAAATGGGGCTATAAGAAAGGAAGCACAGGCTGGCCTGAAGGCTCACAAGGCTCTAACCCCTAAGGTTCAACAACGGAAACTCGCTAAGAGCTTGCCTGATGCCAGCCACTGGGGCAGGGATGCACTATGGGGCTTCATGCAAAAGGCTCTCCCAGGAAAGGGGCTCCAAAGAACAGTAAGACAAGTAACCCTTGCCTACGATTTGTGTGCCTGTAATAACCCACAAACCCATCCAATCCACCCTTTGCTACTCAGGCCAGTTCAACCTCAAGGGACACACACAGGGAAGACTGGCTGGCAGTTAGATTTTACCCAAATGCCCCCATGGTGAGGCTGTATCTTCTTGTGTATTTGTTGATATTTTCACAGGATGGGTTGAAGCCTTCCCCACTCTACCTGAAAAGGCTACTGAAATCTAAGTCCTTTATAAAAGAAATAATTCCTTGGTTTGAACTTCCCCTCCAGGGCAATAGCAGGCCCCCTTTTATAGCCAAAATCACACAGGGGCTCACAAGGGCCCTAAGGATTGATTACAAGCTACATACTTCTTGGCCTCCATACTTGAAGACCTCCAGTCTTCAGGGAAGTTGGAGAAAATGAACCATACTTTAAAGAAAACCTTAGCAAAGCTCTGCCAAGAGACTCATGACACTTGCTTCCTCTTGCGGTCCTCGGGGTCCATGTAGCCCCCAGGAGTGGTCTGAGGCTTAGCTCAGAAATGACCAGTGGGAGGCCTTTCCTTACTATTGACATTGTACTAGATGTGGAAGTGAGCCGGACACTGTGGTATATTACTAATCTAGGACAAGTTCATAAGGCAATCTATGACTATGCCCACAAGGCACTGCCAGCCCCCACTAAAAACACACTGCAAGGGGCAGTTCCTTCACAGATAAACCCTGGGAACCAGGCTCTTCTTAAAACCTGGAAAGAGAGGTTCCCCCGAAGACCAACTATTTACCAAAATGGAAAGGCTATTGTGATGTAATTTTAGCCATCCTGACTGCTGTCAAACTGCAAGGGATATCTATTTGGGTACATTTGTCTAGACTAAAGCTATTACCTCCAAAAACCCCACAAGTCATTAGAGAAGAGCAACACATCTGTGAGCCAGTGGAAACCCTGAGAAGCCTATTGCAAGCACAGGCATGATCCGCAGGTAAGTAAAACGGTGTGTGAATAGGACTCCTATTTGCAATTTTGCTATTGTGCTGTTGCTTGCATCCTACTGGTTTGCTCGGCCACCCTCGCCAGAGAATTAATTCCCTTGTCCATGCTGGTTTAAGGGAAAATTCTCCACCCCAAAAATGCTCTGTTATTGACTCTGTGTGCCCTACTAGTCCTTGTAACCAGGGAAAAATAGTGAGAACACTCACTTATCAACATTTCCAAAATCATGCCCAAAAGAGAACATTTAAAATAATGCGGGATATACCATCAACACTCACCACCCCAGCTGGATACTGGCCCTCCTCTTGCATTTCCCCTGATCCTTCCGGTTCCAATATTGATTAACCAACTAAACTGGGGGCAATTGCCACCCCTTCCCTCTCTGCTAGTCACACTTGCACTTTCCAGGGGGCTATTACAATGCCTTAACCTGAATCCCCTATACAACTACCCAAGGCATGGGGCACGCTCTGTTAAACTGCACAAATGGTACTTGTTTTGTATGCCTGTCCCTCCCCCCCCCCCCCCCCCGCAATCGGAGACAGAATTACAGCAGATATTCTGCCTCTTATGTAGGGAGAAACTGTACTTACAACCTCCCCCACCTGTGTCCTGTTTCAAACTATGGTTCCGTCTTCCTAAACAACATGGAAGGGGAGTGTGAATGGTTGAAAGAAACATCTCATCCACCTCGTCAATCCAATTCAACCCACCTGTGGGACACTGAGCAAATAATGAGCTGGACTACAGTTGTTAACTCTGATGAAACCAACCAGATCACACTCAAGCATTTCATGAAGACCTTTATAACATGATATAATCTAAATTACCAACATAAAGATTTGTGGTCTCCTAGTTGCATAGGTACTAGCGACAGCTATGTCCTTAAGGACTATCAGCTCTGAACAACCGTAAGACATTCAGGTCTGCCCCCTTTAAGGTTTTGTTTTCCTCTGCTACTGCCAAGTCACTTCAGTCGTGTCTGACTCTGTGTGACCCCATAGACGGCAGCCCACCAGGCTCCCCAGTCCCTGGGATTCTCCAGGCAAGAATACTGGAGTGGGTTGCCATTTCCCCCTCCAATGCATGAAAGTGAAAAGTGAAAGTGAAGTCGCTCAGTTGTGTCCGACCCTCAGTGACCCAATGGATTGCAGCCTACCAGGCTCCTCCATCCATGGGATTTTCCAGGCAGGAGTACTGGAGTGGGGTGCCATTGCCTTCTCCACTTGTTTTCCTCTGAAGACACCCAAAACATCATGTTATGGAGTTATGCCAGGCCATTCCCTTTTTCCAAGGGCTTCATACTATGGCCTGTAAATGCACTGATGATGTCCACTTTGTGTGAGAGTGTCCTGTATGGTCTATAGGGATAAGAGGGATATTATCTATAATAGGACCAGGCTGGCTCACTCCCGAATCTGGAGAGCAAAAGGAATGATCTTAGCACAGGGCAGGGCTAGCCATAGGACAGGCAGCTCTACATGGAGGTTTAACTTATCATGAAGTAACACTGAGAAATTTCACCCGACTGTGGTTATGTGATGGAACTGATAGAACAAGCCTTAATGGGACCTAAGACCTTTCTTGTCTCTTCTTGTCTCTTTGGCTAATACAGTTCTTCATAATTGCCTGGCTCTTTGTTACTTTCTGGCAGAACAAGGCAGAGTGTGTTTGGTAACTAATACTTCCTGCTGTGCCCAGATCAATGCAACAGGACAGGTGGATGTTAATATTAAAGAAATACTCACCCATGCAGAAAGGCTTCACAATTTTGGCAAGAGCAACACAATCTCACTGTCTGGTCAACAGTTACAGGAGCCCTACTCCCAAAGTTAACTTGGTTCCTTCCATTTCTAGGCTCCTTAGTGGCCATTATTGCTCTTTTTGGCCCTTGTCTGGTTAATCTTTTGGTTAACTTTGTATCTTCTAGGCTCCAGCAGTTTCAAGTAAGGCTCATTATGGCTCAAGGGTTTCAATCCATTCCAGCAGAGGGTGGCCCAGGTCCCTACATGTCCTTGAAACAGTCAGCAAGGGACTTCTACACAATGGCACCCCACTCCAGTACTTTTGCCTAGAAAATCCCATGGATGGAGGAGCCTGGTAGGCTGCAGTCCATGGGGTGGCTAGAGTCGGACACGACTGAGCGACTTCACTTTCACTTTTCACTTTCATGCATTGGAGAAGGAAATGGCAACCCACTCCAGTGTTCTTGCCTGGAGAATCCCAGGGACAGGAAGCCTGGTGGGCTGCAGTCTATGGGGTCGCACAGAGTCAGACACTACTGAAGCGACTTAGCAGCAGCAGCAGTGTAAGCTAGGGTCTGAGACCCCTGTCCAGCAGGAAGATGCTTCAGAAGAGGAAAACTTCAGCCCCTTAACCCATAAAAACAAGGGGTGTGAAAGCTCACAGGGCGGGAATGAGAGAGACTGAGGACTTGGGACCCTTTGCTACAGTGTTTGCATGTGGACAAACGTCTCCTTGAGCAACAGAATATAAAGAAACTAAAGGACTAAAAATAACTGCTTGCAAGTTTTGAGCAAGCTCCAGGGAGTTGGTGATGGACCGGGAAGCCTGGCATGCTGCAGTCCATGGGGTCACAAAGAGTTGGACAGGACTGAGGGACTGAATTGAACTGAAGTAAAGCCTGAACAAATTATAAACAAGGTACAAAAAGACCAAAAACCCAACTGCTACTTCTGTGATGTCCTGAGCAGAAAGAGGGCATTACTCATGATCCCTGCACACAGCACCAAGGGGGTGGGGGATGGGTGGGCAGACCTCCTAAGCCACCCCCGCCAAAAGACCACCAGATCTGCCCCCGCCCTCATCCCATTTAAGGGACCAACTCATGCGCCCCTCCCAACCCAGGGAACCAGCAAGGGAATGTGTTACTCATTTTTCGCTCTTTCCCGAAGCACAACTCCCAAGAAAGCCTGAATTTCTTGTCAATTTCTTAAAGTTTCTAGGTCAATTCCTCGTCAATTTCTATGAAGTTCTGGAATATGTCAGACTATAAACTACAGGATTCCGCATTTATCTGTGTATAAAGAATGAGATAAAGCCCACTATTTTGATCTAGCTGATGCTGTCAATAATAACAACAAAAGGTAAAAACAGGTGTGAAGTTCTGTTTGATATTTTGAGCCTTATCACCTAAGATTATCATTGTAGAAAATGGATACCCAAAGCATCAAAGCTCTAGAAATGTTCATTCTCGTAAAACCTACGAATTTTTTAAAACTTTTTTTTTTTTTAAGACATCATTATACACTCGAGGCACTTTATGTTGCTGGCTTCCGGGAGATGACGTTCAGAACGGTCAATAAGTGCCATTCGGCTCCCGGGTAGAGCGCGAACGTGATGTCATCGCGGCGTGGGGCGCGAGCCGGCGTTGTGGCGGAACTCCTGAGTCGTTACCACCGAGACGCACGGGGATGGGCGACTGCCGCCGGCGGCGGCGGCTCTTCCGTGTCGCGTCCTTGCGCGCCCCCGCGTGGCAGTCAGCGTGAAGGCCAGCCTCTGGATTTTGCGGCTCCGCGGCGAGTCACCTTGCGGCTCCGGTCGCCCTGGATCCGCGCTGTGCCCAGCTCCCGGCCCGGCCCAGCGCCAGACGAGGGGCGACGCCTCGAGGTAAAATCTAGGAGGTGCAGGAGGCTAACTGCAAGAGGCCCTGTTGTCCCGGAGAGGTCTCTCAGCGGCGCAGAAGAGCGGGTGCGATGATGGAGGAGGAGGAATGCGGTTTAGGGAAGTCGTGTGCCCGCTCTGAGCCAGTGGCGGCTGCCCAACCCGCGGGGTCCCCAGGGGAGACCCCCGCGGTCGCCGCAGAGTCCCCGGAGCTCGCGAACTACAGTAGCAAGTGCGTGTTCTGCCGGATCGCGGCGCACCAGGATCCCGGCACCGAACTCCTGCACTGTGAGGTGGGCTGCGACGCGCGACCCGGCGCGGGTGGGATCCGGAACGCCCTTGGGGAGCTCCGCTTAGGGCGCCTCAGCTCAGGGGGGCCTCGCCGGCGTGGATCGGGTGGGGACGGTCCTGGGTAAATGGAGCTGGGGGAGGCTGGGTGTCCTAGTGATACAGACAGGCTTGTTTCTCTAGGCGCCGGGAGTGTCGCCAGCCTCGTTTACTGTTCTAATGGGAGAAAATGTAGATATAAAACCTCTCTCCGCAGCTGCCGAGGTGGTCGGTGGACAATAGTGACCTCTGATTTTATTAAAGGAACCTCCCCCTACCCCACCTCCCCCCACTTTTCTAGACACTGCCTTTACGTTCTGCAAATATACTAAAAACAAACTAGTAGATAATAGATAATGGTCACTGTGAAAAGCATCACAGTGACCCATTTGTTAGATTGAAAATAGGTTGG
Source organism: Bos javanicus (assembly GCF_032452875.1). Taxonomy (NCBI): domain Eukaryota; kingdom Metazoa; phylum Chordata; class Mammalia; order Artiodactyla; family Bovidae; genus Bos; species Bos javanicus. The sequence goes on along the minus strand of NC_083876.1, from coordinate 25,385,500 downwards.
CAGAAGTGGTCCGTGGTCACACAATTAGTTAATGCATTCTGATTTCCACTAAAGAGTCCAGTTCCTTAGAAGTGTTATTATCAGTTGGGATATGTGGAAATTTTCAGAGCATTTAGACTTTGCTCAGATATTTAAAAACAGATATCGGGTAGGCACTTTCGTCTACCAGCTTGACTGGCCTTTAAAGAAATAGTCTTTTGAAAGAATCAGCTCCAAAGATTCTGGGCTTTGTTTTTGTTTTGTAGTAATCATTCATTGGTTAAAAGTAAATTGAATTCCTTCTAAGCACTGTTGGAGATTCAGTGGGGAGCAAGGTAAATAAAGGCTAGTAGTCCCTGTCTACATTTTATAATCTAAAGGGTGGAGTCAGTACCGACAGAAGAGGCAGCTGATAGTGCTCCGTGCTACGGTGAGATGGTTTTACTACCTGCAGTATTTTGCAAGGCCCGTGGGAGGGGCACCTGACCAGACTTGAAGGGTTAGGGAAGAGCTTCCAGAGGAAGTGAGACATGAAAAAATAAGTATGGTCAGGTGAGGAGGAGGAGAGAAGAATGTCTTCGGTAAAGAGAACCTTCCGCGGTTTGGTCTCTGCCACAGGCGAATAGAAATTCAATCTAACTGGAGCACAGATAGAGTTTGAAGGGGTGAGTGGTAAAAGATGAGGGTGGAGAGGTAGGCGAGGGCCAAGTTATTAAGGCTGTTGTACTTCATGTTAAGCAGTTTGGGCTTTATTTAAAGAGTGAAGGGAAGGAAGCTCCACAGTTTATTGCTACTGTTCATGCTGGGTTGGAAGAAAATGGTTGAGGTCCATGAAAACGTTTGATCTTTGAAAGATCATCTGGTACCCTGGGGGAGAATGATTGGGAGAGGACCAGGCTGGTGGCATAGAGATTGGTTATGAAGCTGTTGAGGTAATCCAGCCTGATATAAAATGTAATAATGGGGATGAAGAAAAGCAGATCAATTTAGGAATAATTAGGAGTCTGACAATGCAGAGGTCTGCATTTCTAGCCCAGATGATAGGAACTGCCAGCTTATAGGTGGAAATTGAAAAGAGGGAAATTAATAAGATCACCCTACGGACGGAGGAGCCTGGTAGGCTGCAGTCCATGGGGTCGCTGGGAGTCGGACACGACTGAGCGACTTCACTTTCACTTTTCACTTTCATGCATTGGAGAAGGAAATGGCAACCCACTCCAGTGTTCTTGCCTGGAGAATCCCAGGGACTGGGGAGCCTGGTGGGCTGCCGTCTATGGGGTCGCACAGAGTCGGACATGACTGAAGGGACTTACTTAGCAGCAGCAGCAGGACATATTTGTAGGGTAGTGAAGGGATCCCTGCACAGAACTCTAAAGAACCCTAAAATCGTAAGAGAGAGGTGGAGGATGAAGACCTGTAAAGGGGACAGAGAAACAAAGGGGAAAGTAGGAAAGCGAAGAGAAAGGAATATGTTGAGGAGATAGGAATTGGCAGCAATATCTACCTTCCCTCATCCTCATATCTGGGTTGGATGACTCTCCAGTATGCATGCAGAGAGGCCAACTTAGATTAGAACTGGTTTTGTCCCCAGGGTGATGACCGCTGACCTTCAGGAGAACAACTGCAGTGCAGTGATGGGGCAGAGGGCAGATCGCTGATGAAAACCTCAAGATTCAACCTAAAACATTGAAGACAGCAAAGACAGACAACTTCTGAAGGAAGCTTGGCAGTCTTGGGGAGTAGGGAGAGATAGTGGTAACTACAGGAGGAGGTGGAGTTAAGAGAAAGTTTTATAAAACAGGGAAGTCTTTGGTGTGCTTAAATCCCGATGGGCAGGTGCCAATGGAGAAAGGTTTAAACTGGCCCCAAGAGGTAGAGCTTTATCCCTGGGAAAGAGGAAATTCAGTCACCCGTCCATTACTCAGTATTTACATGAGTGCCTTCTGTGTGCCAGACACTGCTGGAGGCATTGGGATACAGCAGCAAATAAAATGAGCAAAAATCCCCGTCCTCGTGGCGCTTACATTCTACTCACAGGAAATAGACAATAAGCAACATAATAAATAAAATGCATAGTTTCTTAGATGGGGAACAACAAAAGAGAAAAGGGATGCAGTTTTAAAATTTTAATAAGGAAATGCTTCACTAAGAAGGTGAGGGCATTTGAGGACTTCCCTGGTAGTCCAGTGGTTAAGAATCCGCCTGCTAATACAGGGGACACGGGTTTGATCCCTGGTCAGGGAACTAAGATCTCATGTGCCCTGGAACAACTGGGCCCGTGCGCCACAACTACTGAGCTGGAGCCCATGCCTGCATGCCTCAACGCAAGAGTCCGTATAACACAACAGAGATCCTGTGTGCTACAGCTAAGATCTGATGTAGCCAAAGAAATTTTAAAAAATTAAGAAAAGAGGGTGGCATTTGAATAAAGCTCTGAAGAAGGAGAAGGAGAAATGTATATCATTTATAAAGTACAGCTATGTCATATAGAATATGACAGATATACAGTATATTTGTGATATTAAAATATCATGTGGTGTCATTGGAGATCAGCTTGTCAGTCACCTAAAGTTTAGATGAGCAGTATGGATACTGATCATTTCATGGCAAATAGATGGGGAAACAGTGGCAACAGTGTCAGACTTTATTTTTGGGGCTCCAAAATCACTGCAGATGGTGATTGCAGCCATGAAATTAAAAGATGATTGCTCCTTGGAAGAAAAGCTATGACCAACCTAGATAGCATATTAAAAAGCAGAGACATTACTTTGCCAACAAAGGTCCGTCTAGTCAAGGCTATGGTTTTCCAGTAGTCATGTATGGATGTGAGAATTTGTGTAGAAAGCTGAGCACCAAAGAATTTATGCTTTTAAACGGTGGTATTGGAGAAAACTCTTGAGAGTCCCTTGGACTGCAAGGAGATCCAACCAGTCCATCCTAAAGGAGATCAGTCCTGAATATTCATTGGAAGGTCTGAGGCTGAAGCTGAAACTCCAGTACTTTGGCCACCTGATGTGAGGAACTGACTCATTTGAAAAGACCCTGATGCTGGAAAAGATTGAAGGCGGGAGGAGAAGGGGACTACAGAGGATGAGATGGTTGGATGGCATCACCGACTCAATGGACATGAGTTTGTGTAAACTTCAGGAGTTGGTAATGGACAGGGAGGCCTGGTGTGCTGCAGTCCATGGGGTCGCAAAGAGTCTGACACGACTGAGCAACTGAACTGAACTGATGGATACTGATAAGGAAGTTCATGATACATGTACAATTGCCTTTTGTCATTATTCTTGTTGAAATCAAGATTATTGGTATGCATATGAGGTCCTTGTCCCAGTTAAATTTTGGTTCTTGGAATGGAGAACTAATGAGCAACAGTGCATTCTGTCAGTGTTTTTGAGGGAAACTATGCTTAAGGCAATGGCACCCCACTCCAGTACTCTTGCCTGGAAAATCCCATGGACGGAGGAGCCTGGTGAGCTCAGGCCATGGGGTCGCTAAGAGTCGGACACAACTCAGGGACTTCCCTTTCACTTTTCACTTTCATGCGTTGGAGAAGGAAATGGCAACCCACTCCAGTGTTCTTGCCTGGAGAATCCCAGGGACTGGGGAGCCTGGTGGGCTGCTGTCTATGGGGTCGCACAGAGTCGGACACGACTGAAGCGACTTAGCAGCAGCAGCAGCATGCTTATTGATACTGATTTTAGTTTTTACTTAATTTTTAAGTAGGAGAAATTGAATAAGCTTATTTAGGGAATATAGATTTTTCTCTTGGAAAAGCTTGAAACTCAAATGTTAATAGATTGACAGATTCACTGTTTTGTTTCCTTTTCTTTTTTCCTTACATTACTGTGTAGAGTTTATAAAACAGAAAACTGATGCCATACATATCTTAGCACAATATACTGGAGTTTGTTTTCAATATTTTGAGTCTTTTTTAATGCTGTAAAGTGGCAAATAAAAAAAATTTTTGGAAAAAGTTTTAAAATGTAATCCCATGTAGATGCTAGATGATGCTATAATTGAAGAAAATGTGACTTTGGAAAAAAACTAAATTTAAAAAAGAATTTATCAAACTTGCTATGATTCTGTTGTCACACCTTTAAAAGTAGGCTCTCCCCTCCGTGGGATTTTCCAGGCAAGAGTACTGGAGTGGGGTGCCATTGCCTTCTCCGAAAAGTACATATTAGGAGGAGAAAAACCTTAGGGTAGAGATGGAGAAATATATAATGAAAATTTTTAAAAATTTGGGATTATAGTAATGAATTTAATAGCTTCATTCATAATTTTTTCCTTGAAATTGACTTTAAAAAAGTCTTTTTCTTCTCTGGGATAAATGAGTGTCTCATGAAGGAAGCTAAAGCTTGTGTTTATGGACATAATACATAATCACAAAATTGCCCAATGGAGATTAGTTGTAACGTAAGTACCATTTCCATATCAGACTGAGATTTATGATGTCTGACACATGCCTCAACTGCATTAGGAAATTCTTTTTAAAAATTTAGTAACAAATGACACATTTTTTTTTTTCCCTTTAGAATGAAGACCTAGTTTGCTTCAAAGATATCAAGCCAGCAGCACCTCATCATTATCTTGTGGTACCAAAGAAGCATTTTGAAAACTGCAAATATCTAAAGAAAGATCAAATAGAACTCAGTAAGTGGATGGTGGTATTCTTCACGGTCATATCATCTTGAACTGGCATCAGTGATGGCAGTGACAATTGAAATAGTTGAGACAGGTATTGTGATAAAGGAGCATGTGGCTTTTTAAACTGTCACTATGAAAAATTTCCAATATATACAAAAGTAAAGAAAATATTTAGTATAACCTTTATGTCCTTATCATCAAACCTCAACATTTATTAACTCGTGGCCAGGCTCCATAGTTGTGGCACACAGGCCTAGCTCCTCTGTGGCACGTGGAATCTTCCTAGATCATGGATCGAACTTATTTCTCCTGCACTGGCAGGCAGACACTCTACCACTGAGCCATCAGGGAAGCCCTTTAAGTATTTACTTTTTTTTTTTTTTAAGAGGAAGAAATGTGTTTATGCTTGCTTTTCTTTTTCTAATATTTCTTTTTGAAAGCTTTTATAACTGTTGCAAATCAAATGTTACTAATTTTGAAGCAGCATAGTAGATGTTTTGGATTTCATTATATAATACTGTTTTTACTGATTTTGTGTATATTTGAATATCTTCATAATAAACCTTTAAAAGTCAATGCAATTAATTTTTTTATAGTCTTTAAAGTTAGGAAAATAATAACCATATAGAAGAGCTTAGTAACAGTGTCAAGCCCTGTGACTATAATTAACATTAATAGAACTTCACCTAACTATAGAATACATATTTTGTTATGAGCACATGTTCACCAAGATATACTCTGGACAATAAAGTAAGTCTCAGTACATTTTCAAATGATCAAAATCTTATATGTTGTCTGATGACAATGGAATTACATTGAAGAAATAATAAAATCTAGAATAGTACTGAATATTTTTAAATTAACCCACTTTTAAGTAACTTCTAAATAGTTCAAAAAAGACAATATTTTGAATTGATTGGTAATAAAAATATATATCAAAGGATTATAGAATGTAGCTAAAGTATATAGAGTAAAATTTATAGCTTTAAGTGCTTATGTTAGACAGGGAGGTATAAAACCAATGATCTGTTTTCAGTTTAGGACACTAGAAAGAGGCAAGCAAAATCAGATAAAAATAAGAATAAAGAAGGAAATAATAGAGTAGATACCAATCAATGAAATAGGAATGAGACAATTGGTTTTGCTTAATGTAGTTTGGAGTTGATTTTAAGTGAATGCATAACATAATTGTCATGTCTTCGCAATGATCTATTTTTATCATTATAAAACGTTCCTTAATCTCTGGAAATACTTCTTGTGTCTATTTTGTATGATATTAATTTAGATACCCCAACTTTCTTATTACTTGCTGTTTGCCTTGGGTATCTTTTTCTATCCTTGTGTTGTTGTTGTCGTCATTAAGTTGTATCCAACTCTTTTGAGACCCCGTGGACTGTAGCTTGTCAGGCTTCTCTGTCCGTGGGATTTCCTAGGCAAGAATACTGGAGTGGGTTGCCATTTTCTTTTCCACGGGAGCTTTCTGACCCAGGGATGGAAGCTGTGTCCCCTGCATTGGCAGGCAGATTCTTTACCACTGAGCTGCCAGGGAAGCCCCTTCTATCCTTTACTTATAATAAATTGAATATGTATATTTAAAGACGTGAAGATGGCAATGTAATTGCATCTGGCATTTTAAAAAAACAATATAATGTGGAAATCTCCGTCTTTTAACCTGAGCATGTAGTTCAGAAACATTTAGTATAACTATTGACATAGTTGGGTTTAGGTCGGCCGTCTTGCCATTTGTTTTCTATTTGTCCCACTTGCTTTTTGTTGTCCTGTTTCTTCTTTCCTGCCTTTCTGTGGTTGATCAAACATACTTTTTTTTTTTCAAACATACTTTTAATATTCCACTTTAATTTATCTCCTGTCATTTTAGCCAATTTTCTTTGTATTTTTTTAAACTAGTTGCTATAGCAAAATTAAAATACACATCCTACAATTATAACAGCCTACTTAGAATTAGCATTGTATCAATTCAAAATATGAGAAACTTTGCAACACTTTGTTATTGTTGTCATTTATATTTCATCTATATACTTTATAATGCCATGTTACTGTTAAAATGATTAAATAGTCATATGTCCTTTAAAGAAATTAAAAGAAAAAACAGTCTTTTTTATTTATTCAAATGTTTGGCATCTTGGGGGTATTTTTTTTTCTCATTTTATACTTTCGAGAATGGTTTTATGTTGAAAGCAAAAGCAAGTTGAATAATCACACAGGTCTCCATATTGAACCAGAAACCAGGCAACATTCATCTGAATATTTTCAGTTTAATTTGTCATCCAGTTAAGATCTCTGGACTAGATTTATGGCTGAAAGTCCTTCTCCATCTTGTTACATGGGCAGTAGCATGCTTCTACCATCTCTCTCTTAGTTTAAAATTTTTTCATTGAAGTATAGTTGATTTTCAATATCGTGTTAGTTTCAGGTATACAGCATAGTGATTCAGTTATACATGTAGAATATATATTCTTTTTCAAATTCTTTTTCCTTGCAGGTTATAACAAAATACTGAGTATAGTTCCCTGTGGTATACAGTAGGTACCTGTTGGTTATCTGTTTTACATATAGCGGTGTATGTATGATAATCCCAGCCTCCTAATTTCACCTTACCCCACCCCCTCGAATCTTGGGAGACTTTTGAAAGAAAGCAAGATATAGTCTGGCTTGAGCTTTTTTTTTTTTTTTGACTGAGTGGTACTGACCTTGTCATGGAAGCCTTCCCACTCAAGCCTGACTTAAGAGAAGCAAACTGATAGCAATGATTTTAAACCTCTTATAAAACTATCCTCTGCAGATTCTCTCACTTCTTCTCTTTTTAAATGCTTGATTACACCATTCAGAAACGGAAGGGATCTGAAGTTTGGCACTGTGCTTGAAGATACCAGGTTGCCAAAAATGTTTTAATGGGGAAGCATATCCCATCTGAAGACCGTGAAACACTGAGACTAAGATGCTAAGGCAGATGAGAGTTTGGAAGCCAAAACAAACATTTAGTCACAGCAGGGCTAGTGTATAGGGGGTGTCATATTCCTAATTTAAGTTCAAAGGCAAGTTCAAAGTTTTCTTGTCTTCTTAACTCAGACAAGTTTTGTGTAGATACTTGGTTTCCTTATGATTAGAATTAGACCACAGCAAGATCAGATGTCCTAAGTAGTATCACTTGATAACTTGATAATATCCCTCAAGAGCTGTTTAGAGTCAGCTCATGTGTGATAGTTTGTGATAGGTTGAACCTTCGTTTCAGGTGTTGATCAGCAAACGTCTCAGTAACTTAGAGCTGTTGAAGACGTCTTTAAATGTGTATCTATTTGATATGACTTTTTACTAGGATCTAAAAGTTTGGGTTAATAACTTGGTAATGAACTTAATGTCTCCTAGAGCATAATGTAGTTTCTTTCCTGTTTTACAGTTGAGAACATGGTAACTGTTGGAAAAGCCATTCTAGAAAGGAATAATTTCACTGACTTTGAAAATACAAGGTATGTCTACTTCCAGATAGAAACCAATACATACAGTTGGTTTTTCTCAAATGTTATTTCCTCGGGAAAATGAAAGTAGAGATGCAGAGTTCATGGTTTAAATGCAGTTTTCCTGAAAGTGAATATATTGTTCATTAGTAAATTTAATAAACAAAACTTTTCACATCTCAACATCTTCTAATAAGCACCACTTAGAGGTTAGACAGACAGGAATATTCAAGCAGTGGGCAGGTAAAACTAGTTACTTAGTCTTCTTTGTTCAGTATGTGCATTCCTATAAAATTGTGTATAAACTGAATTTCCTTAGGGAAAAAAATCTAACTTACTTTTAGTATTCAAGAAACTTAAAGTGATGAAAGTTTTTTTAGTGATGGTAAGGAAATGACCACTTTATTTAGGAGAAAGCATGCCATCTACTGGTCATGTCTTAGAAGTAAGGACTCCCTACTTCTACTCCCTGTCCAGTGACTCAGCATTTTTTAGGAAAATTAAAGATAATATGATAAGAACTGAAAGTGAAAGTGAAGTCGCTCAGTCGTGGCTGACTCTTTGCGATCCCATGGACTATAGCCTACCAGGCTCCTCTGTCCGTGGGATTTTCCAGGCAATAGCCCTGGAGTCGATTTTTGCGACCCCATGGACTATATAGCCTACCAGGCTCCTCTGTCCATGGGATTTTCCAGGCAATAGTCCTGGAGTTGATTGCCATTTCCTTCTCCAGGGGATCTTCCCAACCCAGGGATCGATCCCGGGTCTCCCACATTGTAGACAGATGCTTTACCGTCTGAGCCACCAGGGATAAGAACTGAAGTAAGATATAATGCCAGCTCAGAATTAATAAGTTATACAGTGCCATAATATTCTGTGAAAGCTTTTCTTGATGAAGACTTTATCTTACTGTGAACTTCAACATGAGAAAGAATGGTGTGAATACTCTAAAGTTCATGTAGAAAAACAGTGGAAGAGTTGTTTGAGTGGTAATCTGTCTACCTTAGGTAACCTGTTTTGGGTATCTTTAATATTTATGTGTTTTAACCTGAAAATATAGTTGTAAACTATTGTAGAACTAATCTGTCAGTTATCTCGTACTTTTCTGTTTCAGAATGGGTTTCCATGTGTCACCATTCTGTTCCATTGCCCACTTGCACCTTCATGTTCTGGCACCAGCTGATCAGCTGAGCTTCATGTCAAGATTGGTTTATAGAGTGAATTCCTATTGGTTTATCACAGTGAGTATTATTGTTACGCTAGTAGCATACAAAAATATTTGCCCTTTTGGTTGTAGTTTTTCTTTTCTTGGCAACAGTAGATACTTTCTAGACTTGGTCATCTGTTTTAACATACTATTTGCGCATATCCAAAATAATCTTTGTAATTTGGGGGACTTTCCAGGTCATCAGATCTGTAGGAAGAGACACCGTGGTGAAGTCTCTGAATTGTAAGCAGAGGATATGATATAGAAGTTCGTGGCATTAATAGTTCTGAATTCTGGCTCCATTAGTTATTCAAGTGACCATGTGCAAGTTACTTAAACTTTTTAAGGCCCAAGTTTTTTGTCTACTACTGACTTATAGGTAATAGTGCCTGCCTCTAGGGTTCAGAAGAGGATTGATGATTTAATTAACATGGTGCACTGGTAAGGAGTCCGCCTGCCAATGCAGGAGGTGCAAGAGCCAAAGGTTTGATCCCTGGGTCAGGAAGATCCCATGGAGGAGGAAGTGGCAACCCGCTCCAGTATTCTTGCCTGGAAAATTCGGTTGAAAGAGGAGCTAGGTGGGCTATAGTCCATGGGGTTGCAAAGAGTTGGACACAACTGAGCGACTAAGCACAGACACACACAAACACACACATGTGCACAAAGTGCTTAAAACTGTACCTTGCAGATAGTAAGGGCTCAGTAAATGCAGCCTGTATCATCATTAGCCTCTTTGTAAAAACAGAGAGCCAAGTAGCATCAGCCACTAAACCTGAAGTTGAAGTTGTGAGTCTAAAAAATTGAAGAATTCTGCTTTGCTAGAGCAACAGTAGAATAGAATTCTACTGATTATAAGCTTGTAACCCGACAGTCAAGCTTTTAAATTATTAAATTTATTCAATTTAAATTTAGTCAAGTTATTAAATGACTCTGTCTTTCCAGGGCCACTTGACTAGTAATTTACCAGTTTCTTATATGTCCATGATGATAAGGTGACCTGTAGCAGCTATATCTGAAAAACCATCAAATTATAAATTAAGTAATTACCATTAGTTAATATATATTATTATCATAGTCATATTACAGAAGAAATGAAAAAACATTTCATTTTTAGAAACTTCGTATTTCAGACTTTTTATCTCTTTCTTCAACTTGTCCAGATTATTTTATTTAATTAAAAATATATTTAAGATGTATGTGCGTGCATGCTAAGTTGCTTCAGTCATGTATGACTCTGTGTGACCCCATGGACTGTAACCTGCCAGGCTCCTCTGTCCATGGAATTTTCCAGGCAGGAATACTGGAGTGGATAGCCATGCCCTTCTCCAGTGGATCTTCCTAACCTAGGAACGAACCCCTGTCTGTTACATTCCTGCATTGGCAGATGAATTCCTTACCACTAGTGCCACCTGGGAAGCCAAGATGTATGTGTACCTCAGATTAAAAAATGGGACATTTTGTAGGAAGCTGGTGTGGTCTCTTTAAAAGATTGGTATGATAAAAAAGAGGTATTTTTTTATCTGTATTTCTCATTTTCTATACTATGTTTTATAATAAAAAATAATTTAAATACATTTTTATAACTTCTAAACTGTATTCCTTAAAAGATTTTTTAGTTGGGAAAAAAATGAATGAACAAAGTTATGATATCTGTTAATGGTTCATCCTGGGAATCTGAACTCTTCTTAAATATAGATATTAAGTATGTATTATGAGACTTTGAAAAAATCAAAATAAAGATATTAACATTTATTCTGAAATCTTATATAGTATTCCAGATATATAAGATGATTGAGTAAAGTATCTGAAATAATACAACTAGAAGACCTTAGTTTTTATTCTTTTTTAAATAGATTTTTTTTTTTTTAAAGAATTTTAGGTTCACAGCAAAATTGAATGGAAAGTTCAGAGAGTTCCCATATATCCTGTGTCCCCACGTACTCACAATCCCTCCCACTATCAACATCCTACACCACAGTGATACGTTTGTTATAATCCGTGAAACTACATTGATATATCCTTATCACTCAAAGTCCATAGTTTTTATTAGGGTTCATTCTTTGTGTAGTATATATACTGTGGCTTTGGACAAATGTATCATGACATATATCCAACACTGTAGTACCATGCAGAGTAGTCAAAGTGCCCTAAAAATCCTCTGTGCTCTGATATTTGTTTATCCCTGCCCCTTAACCTCTGGTAACCACTGATTTTATTTTATCTTTTTTCCAAGTCTCCAGTTTTGCCTTTTCCAGAACATCATATAGTTAGAATCATATTGTATGTAGCCTTGTCACTTCTTTCACTTAGTAAAATGCATTTCAAGTTCCTCCATATAGTTTACTTCTTGATTTTTAAAAAATAATTCTTACTGAGCTTTGGCTGTGCTGGGTCTTGGTTGCTGCACGGGCTTTTCTCCAGTTGTGGCGAGTGGGAGCCACTCTCTGCTCATTGCGGTGGCCTCTCTTTGTGGAGCACAGCCTCTAGGGTGCACGGGCTTCAGCAGTTGTGGCACATGGGCTCAGGAATTGCAGCTCCTGGGCTCTGGAGAGCAGGCTCAGTGGTTGTGGTACACAGGCTCAGTTGCTCCACAGCCTGTGGGATCCTCCCTGGCCAGGGATTGAACCCTTGTCCCCTGCATGTGCAGGCGGGTTCTTTTACTGCTGAGCCACTAGGGAAGCCCCCCTAGTTTACTTTATAAAACTTTAGTGTTATATATTTCTTTTTCTTTTTGAAACTTTCTGACAAATAGGCAATGTGGATAAAAATCTGCCTATTTATATACAAAATATTAAATAAACACCTTTCAGTTCAGTTCACTTCAGTTCAGTTCCTCGGTCATGTCCGACTCTTTGCGACCCCGTGAATTGCAGCACGCAGGCCTCCCTGTCCATCACCAACTCCTGGAGTTAACTCAAACTCACGTCCATCGAGTCAGTGATGCCATCCAGCCATCTCATCCTCTGTCGTCCCCTTTTCCTCCTGCCCCCAATCCCTCCCAGCATCAGAGTCTTTTCCAATGAGTCAACTCTTCACATGAGGTGGACAAAGTACTGGAGTCTCAGCTTCAGCATCATTCCTTCCAAAGAATACCCAGGACTGATCTCCTTTAGAATGGACTGGTTGGATCTCCTTGCAGTCCAAGGGACTCTCAAGAGTCTTCTCCAACACCACAGTTCAAAAACATCAATTCTTTGTTGCTCAGCTTTCTTCGCAGTCCAACTCTCACATCCATACATGACCACTGGAAAAACCATAGCCTTGACTAGATGGACCTTTGTTGGCAAAGTAATGTCTTTGCTTTTGAATATGCTATCTAGGTTGGTCATAACTTTCCTTCCAAGGAGTAAGCGTCTTTTAATTTCATGGCTGCAGTCACCATCTGTAGTGATTTTAGACCCTCAAAAAATAAAGTCTGACACTGTTTCCACTGTTTTCCCATCTATTTCTCATGAAGTGATGGGACCAGATGCCATGATCTTCGTTTTCTGAATGTTGAACTTTAAGCCAACTTTTTCACTCTCCTCTTTCACTTTCATCAAGAGGCTTTTTAGTTCCTCTTCACTTTCTGCCATAAGGGTGGTGTCATCTGCATATCTGAGGTTATTGATATTTCTCCTGGCAATCTTGATTCCAGCTAGTGCTTCTTCCAGCCCAGCGTTTCTCATGATGTACTCTGCATATAAGTTAAATAAGCAGAGTGACAATATATAGCCTTGACGTACTCCTTTTCCTATCTGGAACCAGTCTGTTGTTCCATATCCAGTTCTAACTGTTGCTTCCTGACCTACATACAGATTTCTCAAGAGGCAGGTCAGGTGATCTGGTATTCCCATCTCTTTCAGAATTTTCCACAGTTTATTGTGATCCACACAGTCAAAGGCTTTGGCATAGTCAATAAAGCAGAAATAGATGTTTTTCTAGAACTCTCTTGCTTTTTCCATGATCCAGTGGATGTTGGCAATTTGGTCTCTGGTTCCTCTGCCTTTCCTAAAACCAGCTTGAACACCTGGAAGTTCACAGTTCATGTATTGCTGAAGCCTGGCTTGGAGAATTTTGAGCATTACTTTACTAGCGTGTGAGATGAGTATAGTTTAAAAACAATTGAGAGTTTTTCGTAAGATTTTTAGGAAAAGAATATATAGTATCCAGCTCTTCTGTTGTGGCTTATTATAATAGGAGTGCCAGTAAAATTATTTCGTATAGGCTATGATAATTAGAATAAAGATATGTTATTTTTTAAATTACAGGCTGATTATTTGATTGAAAAACTAAGAACATGAAAATGTCAACAGTGGAAGATTTCCTAATCTTGGCTCAACATAGACTAATATTTTCATCTCTTTGAAGTCTAATTACAATTGTAAGGTTCACTGGGTTTTATGAGAAGCTATTACTGGGTAGCCTTAAATTGTTTCTTCATGTTTGTTTCCTGAAATGTGTGATATAGTCATATAAATTCTGTCATTGACTTTGTTTTAATGGCTCCTTGTCTAAGGTATAAGATACTCTAGATAAAATCCCATTAAAACAAATTCTGTTAATCAAGAAGGGCTCTGTATTTTTTTAAGAAATTAAAATATTTTTATTTCTCCCTAGTCAGTTATAATAGTGATTTATTTATGAAGAATAAACTGGTATAAAAGTACTTTGTTGGAACATTTGTTATAGGAAGGAGAGAAAGAAATTACTTATTGATTGTTCTGTAATTTTACACATAAAATTTCAAAATAAAGAGTACCATACTACACAGTGATCTCTGATCTTGATGGAAAGAATTGTATATGTGTCACTTTTTACTCAGACTTCAGATGCTGGTTTTCACTTCCTGAAACCTAGCATCTTTGTAATAAATTGATACTGAAAGCTATATAGTATATATATAAAATTAACTTTTCTCTAACAGTGAATTTGCTACAACAAATCAATTTGGTTATCCAAGAGAATTCATTGTAATGGAATTTTACCTGTAAGAATATAAATGGGGAAGACACATGAAGTGGTTTTATTAATATATTAAAAACTGGAGGAAGCTGCTGCTTGATAATTTGTTTACTATACCAAATGAAAATTAGAATTAAAAAGTGATTAGACCTGTGTTTTATAATGAACAAGCCCTGACTTGAAAGTAGAGATGGATAGGCGTGGATGAGAAAATGTACTTTAATAATACATTAATATTATTGATAAATCATTTCATGAGACATATTTCTTTAGGAATTTGGTGCTAATCTACACTAGTAGTAGCGAATGTGAATGAAAAATAAGCACTGAAAGCTGATCTTACATTGTGCCAGTGTATAATTGTACCATGCACATGAATATAAATGAACATAAGGATTAAAGTATTGATCGTGGAAATAATCTGAGAAGACTAGTTTTTTTTTTCTTCCTTTTTGGGGGGCATTATATTAAACATAGTTTTAAGTAATGAAATACTTATTACAATTACAATGTTTAGTTACAACCTCTAGAGTCAATATTGTCTAGTTCATTTATTCACTCAACAAACATTTGCTGAGCATTTAAGTTGTACCAGGCACTGCCAGGATCAGGAAATATAGAAGTGAGAAAGGACCATCTGCCTTTAATTGCCAATACAATGATCAGACAAAACCAGTGAGTACAAGTTGGTGTGTTAAGTATCAAAGTGTCCATAGCCGTGTCTATGGAGAGGGAAACACTGGAGACAGGTGGCAGAACTAAGTGCTCATGACTCAGTGTTAGGCAGGTGGATCGTGGACGTTAAGGCCGAGAGACGAACGTGCACTTTCCTTGGGTTTTGCCTCCATTATTATTTACTTTACAATTGAATATCCGGATTCCATTGTATTCACTGGAGGTGGAGAGAGGGGTTGCTACTGCTGCTGCTAAGTCGCTTCGGTCGTGTCTGACTCTGTGCGACCCCATAGACGGCAGCCCACCAGGCTCCCCCGTCCCTGGGATTCTCCAGGCAGGAACACTGGAGTGGGTTTTCATTTCCTTCTCCAATGCATGAACGTGAAAAGTGAAAGTGAAGTCGCTCAGTCGTGTCCAACTCTTAGCGACCCCATGGACTGCAGCCTACCAGGCTCCTCCATCCATGGGATTTTCCAGGCAAGAGTACTGGAGTGGGGTGCCATTGCCTTCTCCGGAGAGAGGGGTTATGGGCTCTCAAAATCATATTTACGAGTTTGTCAGCACTACTGTATTAAGTAGCTTGCTGAGCACCTACGCAGATTCGCAGTCACACGTTCCTATAAATCAGTTCAGCCGTGACCAGCTTCTTCAGGAAAGGAGTTTTCAACATGTGCAACGTGTCGTGCTTTGTGACCTTGTAGTGACATAATAGACAGTATTATGATAGTAACATGTAAGCTTTTTAAGGAATTCTCAGAATTCTCAGATGCCCTATGGGCTTCACAAAAAATGTTGATTAGCCATTTGATTTAATTTATATGGGGTTATACCCTCTCATAGTAAGCTTTTTTCCTTTGCTGGAAAACCCTTGGAGCCTTAAATTTTTAGTGGCATTTCTCCTGTCAAGGTTAATAATCGAATTATGACAACTGAAATTCACTCAGCTTTTGCAGTAATTTAATTATTAGGTTTATTTAAGTATATAGTTTAATTATTAGTTTATTTATTTAATTATTAATATCTGGTAACTCTAGCTGCTACAGTTATAACATTAGCTCAGTACAAATGCTAATTCATAACCTGTCTTAAAAATGTTTAAAGTAGTATCAAGAGCGTTATTAATGCATGTCGTGATACTATTTTTGGTAACTGCGGAATTTTAAAATTATTAATAATGAACTTTCAAACTGTTTACTTAGCTAAATTTCTGCTAAATAAATATGGAAAAATATTGTGTGAAGTTTTGTCTCTCTGGACTTTAAAAAAAATTGTTTGTTTTTAAAAGATTGTGCTTTTTTAGAGTAGTTTTAGGTTCATGGCGGAATTAGGAGAAAGGTACGTAGATTTCTTATACTTCCTGTCCCTACACATGCAAGGCCTCTCCCATTATCAGAGTGGTGCATTTGTTATTAATACAACTGATTAACTTACATTGACACATCAAAATCACCCCAGAGTTGATAGTTTATCTTCAAGTTTACCCTTGGTGTGGTACATTCTGTGGGTTTGGACAAATAATGAATGACATGTAGGGGTTTCCCAGGTGCCCAGCGGGTAAAGAATCCACCTGCAATACAAGAGATCCGTTTAATCCCTGGGTCAGGAAGATCCCCTGGACGGCACAGCGACCCAGACCAGTATTCTCTCCTGGAGAATCTCATGGACAGAAGAGTCTGGTGGGCTACAGTCCATTAGGGTTGCAGAGTCAGACACAACTGACACGACCGAGCACACGCGGATGCTCCCTAATGACCTGTATCATTATGGTATCATAAGACTGTGTATTGAAGGAAGCTAAAACAAAAATCAGTTCATTCCTGTAAGTGCCCAAAGTCCCTGCCTTTCCAGACACTCATCCTCTCTTGCCTTGAATGTTACTAGAATCTGTCGACTGGGCTTTCTGCTTCCATTATTGGTTCCGTTCTAACACAGCCTCCATCAGAGTCCATTCTAAATTACTGACCCGATTATGCAATTTTCTTTCTTATGAAAACGTCCATTTACCATCAAGATTATTCAGCAACCTTTTCATCTTTATCTCCTGTTCTCATAGTCCACATGCCAGATGTTTTTTACTATTTCAACTAAACTGAGCACACCTCTGAAAATCTGTTCACTTTTAAAGGCCAGGTTAAAACGTTGCCTCCTTAGGGAAGTCATGTCTGATACTTCCCATCCCCAACCACAGCATTATTAAATGTACCATCAGCTGTGGTCCATGACATTTTATTTTCCTAGCATAGACCTTACACAGTCTAGCCAGGAAATATGGTGTATTTCTTGCCATTGGATTTAAAACTCTTAGTTGGATGATTTTTATCCTTGTATTCCCACTGTCTTAACCCGGTGACTGATGCATAATACCACTCAGGAAATATTGTATTTTAATTTCTGTGTCTCTTAAAACATTACCATAACAAACCAAAATCTGGTCAAGCACCATGATTTAACGATTTCAGGCAGCTTTCAATCCAAAAATCAAGAGTACAACCTAGATGTTAGGACCTTCCTGGCATTACAGCAGTGTCCATGACCAAGATAACTCAGGTTTGAAACCTCAGAGATTCCAAAGAATCCACCCACATGAAGCATTTCCTGCAGCTAACAACCGTACCTTTGCAGGGCAAGAGGAAAGTGTTATCTAGCTCCTGCCATCTTGTTGACTCACTTTTCCTCTACTTCTTCTCTCCTTGCCTTGGGGACACATTTATCTCACTTTCACTCTGGAATTTAAAAACTTGCTCTGAAGCCTCAGTTCTAATCACCATGCCTGGGCCACAAGAACTCACCTACCTTAGGAGGTTATACTGGAAAATCACCATGGACGGGGGAGCCTGGCGGGCTACAGTCTGTAGGGTCACAAAGAGCTGGACACAACTGAAGTGACCTAGCACAGGAGGCTATATTAGGTATTTTCTCAGCTAAGGAGATTTATCTTTGATTCTCATTCTGGCTAGTAAGAGAGGAATATTTTCTTGTTATATTTTCTGAGAAAATATTTGTAGTGTTTTGCAAATTTATCACATAAATTCTCTTCCCAAAGGTGGGTGCGAAGAAGGCAAAACATGCTATTATCTCTGGTACCTGGGACTCAAAGCCCATCCATCATCCATTGCCCCTGTCTCCTTGGCAGTGATTCTCAAACCTCATTGTGCATTCAAATCACCTCGTGGGCTCACTGAAAACAGACTACTGGGCCCTACACTGGAGTGTCTGATGTAGGGTGGGACAGGATTTTGCATTTCTGAGTGGTTCCCAGGTGATATGCTGGTGGCTGCACAGTAAATAAAAACTGAGGAGTTTTTAAAAAATAACTGTGTTCAGGCCACATACCAGGCAAATTATAGAGTCTCTGGAGATAGATTCCAGGCTTTGTAGTTTTAAAAAGTCTTCAGGTAATTCCAGTGTGCAGTTAAACTGGAGAACCTGTGTCCTATGGGATTGAATAAACTTCTCTGGGCCCTATTACAGTAGATGTTCAAGAAAATCTTTCTCTGGGACCTGAAGCTAACTATATATGATTATTTTCCTACTCGTGGGAAGCAGTAGGATCAAGAGATGGTGATTATTGGGAATTGTACCTAAATAAGAATCTGTCTGTGTGTTTTTTTCCCTAGGAAAGCTGCACACCTACTTAATATCTGCAAACAAATGGTGGCCCTAGTGGTAAAGAACCTGCCTTCTACTGCAGGAGATATAAGAGACAAGAGTTTGATCCCTGAGTTGGGAAGATCCTCTGGAGCAGGGCATGGCAACCCACTCCAGTATTCTTGCCTGGAGAATCCCACGGACAAAGGAGCCTGGTGGGCTACAGTCCACAGGGTTGCAAAGGGTCAGACACAACTGAAGCAATTCAGCATGTACACTTGTCAAAAGCCTTTATTTAGATATCATATTTTGCTTCTTATATTTTAGGAAGGAAAGAAGGAAGCAAGAGAAGGAAAACGAGGAGGAAGAAAAAGACGAAAGATCTGGCTCAGATAAAGCACATGCACTGTGAACTTACGCCTAGTACACAAGTTCTGCCCAAGAGAAGTAATAAATGGCATTATATGGCAATAAATGGCATAATAAATGTACATAAATGTACAAAGATGTGCAGAGCCACCTGAGCTACAAAGCTGAAGCCTGGAGCAGTGCAGATGATACCCAGGTCTTGCATGGCCTTGTATTTGAAGTGGAGTAAAAGACTGAAACCATTTTTTCATATCTTGCAATCGATCTCATTGCAAACAAAAGAAATTAAGGACAGGCCCTAAGACGAAAGGCATCCCTAATTTTGGCAGCAGCCCCTAGGTCAGGCTCCTTTTGGAAAAATTGTTTTGATTTCATGCAGTTGCTCAGTTGGGGAGAGTTGGCTTCCAGCCTAACTCAATCACATCTGCCTGGAAGTATATGGCTCTTGATTATTTGAAAGTGGCAGGACGACCAAGAGAGAAGGCTGAATCTCCAGCCTGTTTCCCTTCACACTTTTTTCTATGCACAGATTGTGCTTCACAGGAAGCAAATTAGTTGGTCTAGTTTGCAACTGGGACTTCAGGTTTGTTCTGGGGAGTCTTTCGACCAGAAGATGGAATCTACTTTTATCCTCATCTAGAGATCTTGCTTGTTGGAAATTTAGCCTCCAGGAGCTGAGTTTGAACTCAGAGTCCCACTTTGTTCCGTTTTGTTTCCTGAAAGCAGCCAGTTTTTTTTTTTCTCTTTTCTTCCTGAATTATCTTCATTAAGACTGACAATGCCGAGTATTCTTTTGAAATCCTGTGAAACAGAACTCCCTCAGGAATGCTTCATATAGTGAAGTTTTCACTTCTTATATGACTTGTTACAACAAATACGTACTTTTTGAACTGCTCAGAATCCCCTTGCTTTTAATTTGTTGCAAAAATCTAGCCTTAATACATACTTTTCTCCCTCTAATTGATTCACAATCCCTGTGGTTCTTTGCGACACCTAAACACTTTTCAAGTGTTAGATGTTCAGTTAGATGTATGGTCCCACTTCTGCTGCTGGGCCTGTTAACTCTCCTTTACTAGCTTCACTATGTCCTACTAGTCTCAACACTGTAGTGACCTATTATAACCTGAACTCAAAATTCTCCTCTCCTGACTTCCCGGGAATACCTCTGGGTTTTTAATATGAGCAGCCTATCCCAGAAGCTCCAATCTCACAAGAGGAGCCGGGTCTCTAAGAGATCTGTCTGGATAGATGAAACAAAAATGGAGCTTTGGATCAGCTCCCAGAAGACAGAATTTGAACCTCTTAACTCCTTCCAGTACTTTTTTTTTTTTTTAGTTGGAGATGCAAACTATGATATATAGAATGAATAAACAGCAAGGTCCTACTGAATAACACAGGGAACTACATTCAATATCTGATAATAAACCATGGAAAAGGATATGAAAAAGAATATATATATGTATAACTGAATCACTTTGCTGTACACAAGAAACTAACACAATACTGTAAATGAACTATACTTCAACAAAATGATTTTTTTTAAAAATTGTAAGTCTCTAGATGCTAGTTTGAACACCAAATTCCCAAATCCATACCTTCCTGCTGCTCCTTAACTACTCTAGAAAGCCCCAAAATGTTGAACAGTTCTAGCTGTGATTCCTCCAAAGGCAGTTTAATTGATCTCAGAGTAGTTTCACACTAACCTTAATGGCCTATGCAGGGTTAATTTCTATCTCCCCGGACCATGTAGCCAACGCTTTGAGATTCATGATGCAGATGCTCTCCTGCTCATTTCTGGAGTAAAGAATTAGTGGTGATTTAGTTATGAACCTTAGCTTAAAGGATCTCAACGTGAAAAATCTGTGAAACTTGAATTCATCTGGGTTCTCCTAGGGCCAGTATTCTCACTTGGTATTTCATCACAGCACCAAATCAACCCAGCCATGAAAATCAGCATTTCTTTAAAACTTAAAAAGCTGTTCCATCAAAATCTCATGTATAGTATTTAATCATTCTGAGAAACTCGGGGGATAGGGGTTTATCAAGCACTGCACATCCTTGCCCTAACATTTCATCGGGTCTGTGCCTACCTTGGCCTCTTTTCTTAAAGGAGTCAACATCTCCCTTTTCACATCTAGTAGTTTTATTCCTCTCTGAAGCCTTGGCCAAGAGACGTTCAGAAGCTCACTTACTTCAAGTGGGCTTATCAAGACATTTTACCTAAAAAAAAAGTAGATGGCTTGTTAAGAGGAATTCTCATACAGTTTTTTTTACGAGAAGAAAAATATCCTTTTTTTTTTTTTTGCCCTACACGTACTAAGTTGCTTCAGTCATGTCCAACTCTTTGCAACCCTATGGACAGTAGCCCGTCAGGCTTCTCTGTCCGTGGGATTCTTCAGGCAAGAATACTGGAGTGGGTTGCTATGCCCTTTCCCCAACCCAGAGATCGAACCCACTTCTCTTACGTCTCCTGTATTGGCAGGTGGGTTCTTTACCACTAGCACCACCTGGGAAGCCCCTTTGCCCCATACAATTTATTAAACTCTTTATGTAAATTATCTCAATCAGAACAATCCCTTAAGCGAGGCAGTATTATTCCATTTCTGATAAAACAGCGTAAAAGAGGCAAAGAAATTTGCTTAAGAGCATATAGATGGTAAACAGTGGAACTTAAGTTTGAACCTAAGACTGACAACAGCCTATGCTCTTAATCAATTCCACTAAGCATCAGCTATGATCTTGGCACTTGATGGTGGGGATATGCAGAATACCAACCCTTCTGTACTTTGCACAATATTATGTACAATGTAAAAAAGCACAAAAGACTCAGTACCCTCAAAAGCAACAACATATACATAGAATATGTAAATTATTAGAACTTATGAACTATCTGCTATCAAATCTGTGCCAGTGTGAATAGTTAGAAGCAACTTACATCATTGTTTTAATATACAGTTGGCTGTGGACTTGTCACGTGAGCCTAACACCACAACTCAGGTACAGTTGATCCTTGAACAAAACCGTGTGGGTGGGGTCTTGGGGAAGGATTAGGGGTATTCAGCCCCTGCAAAATTGAAAATCTGTGTAAAAATTTATAGTTGGCCCTTCAACCTCTAATCTTGTAGTACTTTAGTACTCAGTGGAAAAACAACCACCACCACATATAACTGGACCCCAAGCAGTACAAATCCATCTTGTTCAAGGATCAGCCGTACTTACTTTGAGGAGGGCTTTCCTGGTGGCTCAGACAGTAAAGCGTCTGCCTGCAATGCGAGAGACCCAGGTTCTAATCCCTGGGTCGGGAAGATCTTCTGGAGAAGGAAATGGTAACCTACTCCAGTATTCTTACCTGGAAAATCCCATGGACGAAGAAGCCTGGTAGGCTACAGTCCATGGGGTCCCAAAGACTCAGACAGGAGTGAGCTACTTCACTTTCACTTTGTTTTCTGTGAGGTACAGAATGCATTGTTGAGATGACCTCCGTCTTCAAGAGCTGACTCTAATTGGCTTACAAGGCAAGTATCTTTGAAAGTTACCAAAAATATAAAAAGCATACTAAATCTTGAGTGGGCCAGCTAAGTCAGTCCCCGAGCCTAAAGTGGTTGGAGAAGTCTGTACTGAAGTAAGTGAAATTTCAGTTCAGTTAGAACTCGGATTTGAAGAGTTGTAGGAGAAGGCAATGGCACCGCACTCCAGTACTTTTGCCTAGAAAATCCCGTGGATGGAGGAGCCTGAGTGGGCTGCAGTCCATGGGGTCGCTAAGAGTCGGACATGACTGAGCGACTTCACTTTCACTTTTCACGTTCATGCATTGGAGAAGGAAATGAAAACCCACTCCAGTGTTCTTGCCTGGAGAATCCCATGGACGGAGAAGCCTGGTAGGCTGCAGTCTATGGGGTCGCACAGAGTCGGACACGACTGAGCGACTTCACTTTCACTTTTTACTTTCATGCATTGGAGAAGGAAATGGCAACACACTCCAGTGTTCTTGCCTGGAGAATCCCAGGGACGGGGGAGCCTGGTGGGCTGCCGTCTATGGGGTCACACAGAGTCGGACACGACTGAAGCGACTTAGCAGTAGCAGCAGGGAAAGTTAAAAGTACATTTCAGGTGGAGGATCACTGGGAACTACACTGTCTCATCGCAACCTGCTCTGGAACACAACGCAGCATCCCACACAAGCTCCTAGTACAAGGCGGCCTCAACCAGCGCGCACCTAGTACCAGAGGAAGCCTCCCCTGGAGCCGCAGGGTTCAAATTCCAACAGCTGGGAAACACGGGACAGTGCCCCGCTCGCCTTACTCCCGCTTCCGGCTCAGACTCCGCCCCCAGCGGAAGTGGTGTGTGGGGGAAGAAAGCGATGAGACACTCTGGACCGCGCAGGCGTGTTGTGGGTTGCTGCGATGGCGCCGCCGGGTATCTTGAACAGGTATCTTCTGCTCATGGCACAGGAGCACCTGGAGTTCCGCCTTCCGGTGAGCCCGCAGTGCCGTCCACTGCTTCTGGCTGGAGACGACGGCGCGGTGGGGATTGATGTGCGGGTGGAGGCGACCCGCGCAGTCTGAGCCCGCGGGGATTGGGGGTCTGTGCTTGTCGGGGAGATGACTCGTCCCCTCCAATCCTTCGGCCCCTGGGACAGGTCTGAGTTCCGCGGAGGATGTGAGAGAGAAGTCCGAAACAGCTTCACATCCTCGCTAAGCATATTTATTCATTCTTCTGTCCTTGTGCCAGTTAACCGGAGTTAGGTGAAATGGCAACCTACCCCAGTATTCTTGCCTAGAGAATCCCGTGGACAGAGGAGCCTGGTGGGCTGCTGTCCATAGGGTCGCACAGAGTCGGACACGACTGAAGCGACTTAGCATGTATGCATGCATTGGAGAAGGAAATGGCACCCCACTCCAGTACTCTTGCCTGGAAAATCCCATGGACGGAGGAACCTGGTAGGCTGCAGTGCATGAGGTCGCGAAGAGTCGGATACGACTGAGTGACTTCACTTTGACTTTTCACTTTCATGCATTGGAGAAGGAAATGGCAACCCACTCCAGTGTTTTTGCCTGGAGAATCCCAGGGACGGGGGAGCCTGGTGGGCTGCCGTCCAAGGGGTCGCACAGAGTCGGACACGACTGAAGCGACTTAGCAGCAGCAGCAGCAGCAGGTAGGTGAATACGACCGGTCCTCTTCCTGCTGGAGCTTTTCGTCTATGGGAAAATAGAGACAGCGGACAGAAATGCTTAGGGTAGTATTCTAAGTATCGAATATGCGGCTCAAATTTCATGGGGGTTGGAGTAGTGGTGGTGAATTTGGGTGCTAGGGTTGAATGATGAAAAGTTGGGGAAATTTTTTATTCATTCAAGAAAGATTTTCAGAATACATGTAATAGAATGTGCTGGACGCTGGGGATATAATAACGACAAGAGTTTCTGTCTTCACGGAGTTTACCGTTTAGGATAAAGGGTGACCAGATGCGTAAACAGAGCATTATGAAATAACTTTGGTAAGTGCAGTGATAGACACGCAGTGAAATACCAGCATATGGAAGGGAAATCTGAGGGGTGGGGGATGTTGGCCATTGAGATGGCTTTCAGGAGGGTATAACACTTGAGCTGTAACTTAAAAGATGAGTAGAAGTTAGCCAGGCCAGGGAGAGACACAAGTAAATTAGAATTACAAGCTATTCATTATTACTGAATTACCAAATATGTAGCAAAGAATGACAAGAGAGTGGGAGAGAAGGATTGTTGTTGTAGTGTCTTAAGTTGTGTCCAAGTGTTTAGCGACCCCATGGACTCTAGCCCACCAGGCTCCTCTGTCCTGGGATTTCCCAGGCTAGAATACTGGAGTGCGTAGCCATTTCCTTCTCCATGGGATCTTCCCAACCCAGGGGTTGAACCCGTGTCTCCTGCATTGGCAGGCGAATTCTTTACCTCTGCCTGGGAGAGAAGGGTCAGTTCAGTTCCCTCAGTAGTGTCCCAACTCTTTGCGATCCCATGGATTACAGCATACCAGGCGTCCCTCTCCATCACAAACTCCTGGAGCTTGCTCAAACTCACGTCCATCGCATCAGTGATGCCATCCAACCATCTCATCCTCTGTCATCCCCTTCTCCTGCCTTCAGTCTTTACCAGCATCAGGGTCTTTTCCAATGAGTCAGTTCTTCACATCAGGTGGCCAATATATTGGAGAGAAGGGTAGGGTTCATAAAATGCAAAGCCTTAAATACTCTGGAACTTGGAGATTTTATTGAAGAATTTTAAGTAAGGAAGTGACAATCAGATTTTTTAAAAATCACTTTGGAAGCAGTACGGAGGATGGATTTGAGGGTAATCAGGAGCTAGGAGTTGAGTCTGTTGGAATAGTCTTGTTAATAAATTAAGAAAGCCTTAATTAGGGCAAGGAATAAGATGACTGTATACATTGGGACAACATTTAGGTGATAAAATCATCAGGGCTTGATGATGAGGGTTGACGGTTAGATGATTGGTTGAAGGTGGGGGGAAGAGGGATCAATCAAGGATGAGTCCTGGGATGGATATCAAGGTGTTTCTGTTTAAAATAGCACGGGCAGAAGTAAGATTTAAATTTTGGTTATGCTGAATTTGATATGCTTGTGTAACACCAAACAGACATGACGAGGCAGTGAATATGAGTATGCATGGATCTTAATATAGCTGCATGGGCTGGTACCTAACATTTAGAAGTCTTTTGCATATGAACTCTAGGAGAGAGAACGAAATTATTCAGAGAAAGCATAGCATCAAAAAAAGCAGTAGGCCAAATACAGCATTGGAAGCATTGATGTTAAGGGGAAGTGGGAAAAGAAGGTCATGAGGAAAATAGGCAAGCGTCAGAATAGGAAGAGAGTTGTTCTTGTTGTCGTTCAGTCTCCAAGTTGTGTCCGACTCTTTGCGACCCCATTAGCTGCAGCACGCTAGGCTTCTCTGTCCTTCACTCTTTCCTGGAATTTGCTCAGACTCATATCCATTAAGCCAGTGATGCCCTCCAACCACCTCATCCTCTGTCATCTCCTCCTCTTCTTGCCTTCAACTTTTGCGTATCAGGGTCTTTTCCAGTGAGTCGACTCTTCATATCAGGTGGCCAAAGTATTGGAGCTTCAGCATCAGTCCTTCTAGTGAATATTTAGGGTTCATTTCCTTTAGGATTGACTGGATTGCTCTTCTTGCAGTCCAGGGCACTCTCAAGAGTCTTCTCCAGCACCAAAGTTCAAAAGCATCAATTCTTCAGCACTTAGCCTTTGTGGTCCAACTCTTACATCCATAAATGACTACTGGAAAAACCATAGCTTTGACTGTATGGACATTTGTTGGCGAATTGATGTCTCTGTTTTTTAATGTGAGACCAAAGAAATCAAGAGGATAAAGCTTTAGGGTTTTTCTAGAGTGGTTGTATAGTTTTAGGAAGAAATAGATTACTTGGTTTAGTGATCACTAGAAAATGAGAAAGCAGAGACAGACTGCTCTTAACACAAGAATGGAAAGTAAGAGATTGGTTAACAGTTTGAGGGAGACCTAGAGTTGAGGGAGAATCCCTTTCCCTGTTGGAGAAATTGCTGTGTTTGACGGCTGGAGGGAAGGGGAAAGTGGGTATAAGGACACAGCTGGAGGTGTTGGCCTTTCCACAGGAGGGAGCTTGGGCAGAGGAGACTTAGAGCAGGTGAGGGTAGTTGCCTGAAGGGCTATTTTCTAGGTAATGAATGAGTCAAGGTACTTTCTTGAAAGATAGAGGACCAAGCAGTTGAATGGAGAAATTGAGAAAACTTTGAAACAATCTTGAGAGCAAAGAGGGAACTGATGAGCTAAACTATTAGGTAGAGAGGGACTCGCGTGTTAGAGTGATGTGGAAAACTCAGCTGGGGTGAAGAGCACATATTTGTAATTGTGCCAGGATTCTGTGATTCTCCAGTTGTGTTCAGTCCACTGGCCTTACGAGTTTCCAAGGAAGACTGCTGCATTCATTCAGGACTAATGTGTGGCTGAGCAGGTGCACCGGCGAGATGAGGTGCAAGGGCATAGAGTCTCATGGAGGAAGTAATATTTTAGTTAGATCTTAATTGATGAGGAAGATACTCTGGGGATGAAGAGGACTCAAGAGCCCACTTCACTGAGAAAAGAAAGCAAGTGTAGAGGCCCGGAGGGGTGGTTGTTTATGGTGGTTTGGGTGTGGGTTGTATGGGGAAGGAGGATGAAGTAATGGACAGTGAGGCTAGAGAGGTGGCAAGGATCCAGATTCTGAAGTGTTTTGAAACTGTTGGAAGTAATTTGGATTTTATTTTAGATCATGGAGAACCACTGGCTTTTTTTTTTTAATTTCCTTTTTAAGCCAAGAAGTAACAAACTTTTTTCCTTTTTAAATCATGAAGTGACTAGCAGTCATTTGTGTTTTAAAAAGTAACTCTGGAGTCCCAGAGAAGGGATACCACTTAGAATCCTCTAGGATTCTAATCCACCAGGGTGGAAACTAGAGAGCAGCCAAGGAGGGTGAGTGCCTGTAGTCAGGTAATGCAGGGAGAATGGCGTGGTTAGGCTGCAGTCTTAAAAACAGCATCCCTAGTAGTTGCTGATTGTTTACCTGTTTCTTCTTTCTTAAGTTCTTCTTAGTATCTTTCCTTTGTGCCAGTTCCATCTCCCCAGAACTCAATCTTTTTTCTGTCTCCATTGTCCTAAGGCTGAAACTCTAGTCTGGTGTTTAAAGCCTGCCATTGCATGATTTTCTTCTCTGCGTCCTCCCACGACCTCTGCCACAAACAGCGCAGCCAGATACCCTTCCCTGTCATTCCCACCATCTTGTTTGGGTCTTTCCTGTACCACTCTTCAGTCTATTGATTTTATATAGTCAGTGTTCATTTAGATTTGCCCACATACTTGTTTATTTTAGATTTCATGATTTTTTTTTTTACTTGATTCTTTTTCAGATATGCAGTTTCTTTTTTTTTAATCCTCTGCCCAAATTCTTAATTTTGTCTTTTATCTTCTTCAATATAGAAAGCACTGCTGTGTTAAAATATGTAATTGATAAAAGGGGTCCTGTGGGTCAGTTTCTTTCATGTATTGTTTCTCTTGCTGCTTTTTCATATGTGTGCTGGGTGTTTTTAAAATACATGCCAGATATATTTGAAAATTTATTTAAAAAAAGAAATGAATACTGGGATGATGCAAATGCTTTTGAAGATAGGAGCATTAAAACTCCATTAACACTCCAGGATCACTTGAACTCGTTTTCAGGCCTCGAGTTCTGTCTCTGCTCTGATTTGCACGCACTTGATAATATGCATAGGTTTGGGGGATTCCAGTCTGAACTGAGTGGTTTTATCAAACTTTCTTTCCTTCCCATTGTTGGCCCTGTGCTCTTTTTTGTTCTTCTGGCTCCATTAAGCTGTCCACCTTCACCGCTACTCTTGGATTTGATTTATTTCCCAGGGAAAGAGTGACTGTACCTTGAGATATCTGTCCTGTCCTGGATCTTGATTTGGTAATTCTTGTAATCTCTCATGCCTTCAAGTAGAGGTCATTTTTTTTTTTAATTCTTCTCAACGGGAGGCTTAATCTGAGTTACCTGAATTAGATTTGAATTGAATTGCCATCACTCAAAGTTCTCTTTCTGTATAGATTCTCCCTGTGTTTCAGGGCTTAAAGTGAGTTTCCATTGAAAGTTTTCTTCTAAAACTGAAGCAATCTTTTCTTCCTTTGTACTCTAGTATATTATTATTGTGTTTTGTCTTTTTTTTTTTTTTTTTTGCTTCTTTAAGGGCATTTACTGTTGTACACCTCACATTTCAGTTACTATTAAATGTTAGTTCTACTAGACCCTAGCTCCCTCAGGGTCTTTACACAGCTCAGTGAATCTTTACACAGCTCAGTGCCTTGCATATATTAGTCATTTAATAAATATTGAATTGAGTGAAATAGGATCTCTTTGGGGAAGGCAATCAAGCACGCTTTTGGACCCATCTCCTATGTTAGAGGGCTTCCCAGATGGCATCGTGGTAAAGAACCTGCCCGCCGATGCAGGAGGCACAAGAGATGTGAGTTTGATCCCTGGATGGCAAAGATGCCCTGGAGAAGGCAGTGGCTACCCACTCAAGTATTCTTGTCTGAAGAATTCTATGGACAGAGGAGCCTGGCGGGCTACAGTCCATGGGGTGGCAAAGAGTTGGGTTTGACTGAGTGTGCATGCGTGCATGCACACACACACATTATTAGAACTGCTAGACAGGAAAGCTGTAATGAGTAGCAGCCTATGTGATTTAAAGTGAAAGATTAAGAGTGCAAATATGGTTCTGGTTTTACCTCTGTGCAGTTAATCAGGGCTAGTTTTAGTTGGCAGCTGCCTTATTGTACTAAAAGTAAAGTTTAGGCACCTGGATTTTACTGCTGGTTCTGAAGCAAACTAAATGGATGAAAAAGTGAGTGGCTAAAAGAACTGCAAAGCTCGTGTGAATTAATGCATCAGGTATGCCCCAGATCATGCCATATTTTTGTATCCAGTGTCTAAATTCTTTGTTCCTGATGTAAAAAGATTAACTGAAAAGTAAATTTGCCATGTGATGAATAAAAATTTTGTTTTGCTTTTTCCAAGTAGATTGATGTGGTAGTTTTAATACGTGTTTTGCTTTTCAGTTTGAAACATGGATTATCACGTTTACTCTGACTTTTAAATCATTTCTTAGATTTTGGGTAATGGTGCTAATCCTATGCCGTAAAATTTTGAATGATCCTCACTTTTTTTTTATGCTTAGAACCTTTGTGCTTTAACCTGTTGTTCATTTCTAACTGTATTCCAAGAGCAGCAAACTTTCATGTTTTGAAAGTATGTTATGAATGTGTGAATTCATATTCATAATATGCTTCAATAAGGAGTGAACAATTATCATTCTTGCCAAGAAACAGTCTATAACTTCATTTTTCTTTTAAGTAGTGTAATTGTCAGTCTTGCTTGCTTTCTTGACCCACTGAACTTCAAGGACAGTGTTGTGGTGATCACTATCTTGATTCATTCAGTTACAGCCTAGGTTCTTTGCTCTTTTCATTACAGATCTCCTTAACCTTTTGAGGTAGCTGATTCCTGTTTCATTGATGAGGGAACTGGGAGTCGAGGGAGTTAAGATTCTTGTATAAAATCACATAGCTGCCATTTGGAAGAACTGGAAACCAAATTGTGGCCTGCCTCCAAGGTCGAATGATGCCTCCTGTTTACATTTGTGTCACCTATGTTGCAAAATAACTGTTGGACTACCTTGAGTGATTTCCTGATAGTCTGTGCTAGTTCTTGGTCTGTCCATATGATTCCGGTGAATGCAGCACCTTCTAGTACCTGGGATTAAAAAAAAAGATTCGTTGCACAGACAAAAGGAAAAACAGATAAGGCGCTAGCTGTGCAAACCTCCCATTCTTCTTGGTCTGGAGGTGGAGGGCTTTCACAGTCTGGGTGTACTTTCTCCCAGGGTGACCAGGGCTCGTGGACTCGGTGTTAATTCTTCCTTCCCCTGCCTGAGAGGAAAGGGGATTGTAGGCACCCTCTCATTGGGTTTCATCCTGTGTAAGACCTCCCCAGTGGAGTGGGAGTCTGCCTGCTTTATGTTATTTGAGGAAGGTAAAATTTGTTAGCAGCACGAATTAGAAAGTTTGTATTCTCATCATGTGTTTACCAGTACAAAGTATTTGCTTCATAGGCCATATGAACTATCTGAACAGATTTCAACTTTGCATACTTGATGTTTTTAAAGTACCTGTTGTATTCTCTTTCTAGTTCTGTAATTTTATCCAGAAAGGATAAAAAGTACCATAACTTGTACTTATTCAATTAATCTATAGTTATGCTCCCTAATAATCACTTTTCTTTTTTTTTTAATTCAACATATATTTATTCATCTAATTAACTGGACAAGACAGTGAACTTAGTCTGTAAAGTATTCTCTTCTGACATTTGGTAAAATTCTATTATTGGTCTTCATTAATCATAAATTAATACATAACTAATGATTTTATTTTCTAGAGAAAGAATAGTTCCAAATACAGCTTGTAAACATACATTAAAAATAATTTTCTATCCAAGTAGTCAAAAAATTAAAACTTTAACAAAAGTGCTATTTTTCATATATTTAATGAATTAAAAGCAGTACAGCATCCAGTTGAACAGTAGTGAAGGCAAATTGATACTCTCACCTTATAACTTAGAACAGTTCTTTAAGAAAGTATTATGACCATATGTACTTTAAGAAGCCATACAACTTTCCACATCTCTGGGTATAATATCGTTGTTTATTGCATCTCTATCTTAAAGAAACAATCTAAAATTTGGAAAAAGCCAGATATTTATGAAAATGAGTATTTAGCCTTTTAAACTGATAAAATTTAGAAAACACCTAAGTGTTCAACATATAGTATATTGTTTCCTACTGAAAAACTTGTAATCCTAATGCCAAGGAGAAAAATGTTTATGAAATTAATATTTAAAGGGAAGAAGAGTCCTAACCCTCATTACAAACATGTTATTTCCTTTCTGAACATCCTCAAATCATCTAATGGTTTTATTTTTATTGATCCATTGTCAGATACCATTTTTTGCAATCTGCTTTTTCCTTTTCAGAAATCAGGGCATTTTCTCAGAATCTTTTGACAACTTTTTTTTTTTTTCCTGAAATTTCTCAGAAATTGCTTCCCATGGTTGTGACTATAAAATATTTTCAGAACCCAGAGTTATAATTTGTCTGGTATTGACATTTTAGCTCTTTAGGTAGATAATCAACCCCCTCTCTCTTTTTTTTAAATTGTGTTAATAAATGTGTTTTATTATACTTCTAAGTTCCATGTGTTCAAATGTATTCTCTAATATTTTCAATATAGGAGATAAAGTCTTTGCTTTCACTTTTTGGAGGTCAATTCATCAGTAGTCAGGAAACTTATGGAAAGGTAAGTTGAATTTACATTTTTTATTAGACCTATATGTATAGTATCCTTAGAAATCTTAAATTTATATAGTTACTTGTGTCTGTTTTTAAGGGCAGTTGAATAAAAAGGATATTTGGGGGAAATTTTTGTTTTGGAAAGTTAGATTTATCTCCAATTTTCACTTTATTAGTTTTTAAATTTTACTTTGGTAGTCTACCATAATTTTTATCTGTCCCTTTATTGAAAAGAGGTCTGTCCTCTGTTGATGAGGTATAATTAGAATTTAGCTGCTTTCAGACTTATTTTTGGTACTCATTTTATAATTTTAAATTAATTATGCATATGTGAAATTGTGAGTTTATGAGCCATATATTTGGGTTTGACAGTTTATCAGTGTATTGGGGAAGTTTAAAAAACAAAAAAAATCATTTACAGTTCTTCTTTGACGTGACTTATAATTTGGCGAGACTGCCTTCTAGTCTTTTGATATATGTTTTCCCCCTTCGTTGTAATACTAGCAATGAACTTCTGGATCTCTTTTTCATTTGATAGCATTAATATAGTCACATATAATATAATCACATATATAATATAGTCACTCTGCTTAGCATTGATTACTAACAGGACTGTGTATTTTTCCATCAGTTAACTCAACCATAATTTATCTAATGATTTCACTTAACTCAGCTTGCTTTAAAATTTTTCCTAATAAAAATAATACTAAGGTTACTGTCTTTTCCCTGTTTGGGTTATTTTGAATTTTTTTGTAGGATAGTATAAAAATTGGAATCAAGACTGGGTCTGGCAGGGAGGTCTTCTCATAAAAAGTGAGAGAACTTAAATTGAAAGTTCTCTGGTATTGGACTTTTACACCTGAAGTGAAGTGAAGTCGCTCAGTCGTGTCCGACTCTTTGCGACCCCATGGACTGTAGCCTACCAGGGTCCTCCCATGGGATTTTCCAGGCAAGAGTACTGGAGTGGGTTGCCATTTCCTTCTCCAGAGGATCTTCCCCACCCAGGGATCGAACCCGGGTCTCCTGCATTGTAGGCAGACGCTTTACCGTCCGAGCCACCAGGGAAGTGAACTTCAATTATTGATGGAGGAGGAAAGGAGAGAGCGTGTGGATATAATTGGGTGAGGGGGATGAACTGAGGTTGGGGTCCTGCTACATATTGCTGCATTTTGGCAAGTGGTTATCTGGGGGGAGCACAAAGATGCCTATAATCTTGGGTATTAAAACCCCCTGATGCACTTGGAACTTTTTTCCTTGGATAAAATAATAAATGATAATTGAATAATATACTCTATATAATTTTTCATCATAGTTATTGCAGAGACCCCACCCTCTTAGGTGGCCAAAGCTAGCTAGAAAAAAAAAAAAGATGATTCAGACATATATTACTTAGTAATTCAAAACAAAATAGCTGTATTATAAGAAAATTTTAGCAACAATAAAAAATATTCTGAGATTATACTTAAGGGTAAAATGTGCATTAATTCTTGGTCATAATACATATGAGCAAACATGAAATTGACCTTAAGTTTAAATAACCTTAAATTTCCGGTAAAAAATGTTTTCATTTATATGATCATTTTAAAAAGAATTCTGATTTTGTACTGTATTATCCTAACAGGTTACCTATTAATTAATTTTTTTTCCACTATTGGAGCAGTTTTTATTTTGGTTAGTGTCAGATTAGATATTGTCACATAAAAGTAGCAAATAGGAATTTCTTCTTACTGACTTCTTAAATAAGGTCATAAAACCACTTAGAAGTAAGTTGTATATTATTATTTCTTTCAGTCTCCTTTTTGGATTCTTAGCATTCCCTCTGAGGATATTGCCAGAAACTTAATGAAACGGACAGTGTGTGCCAAGTAAGAAAAACTTATTATGTTCTCCTGCATGAGTGTAAGCTGGACTTCTCGTAACTACTCTGTTCTTTCGCTATATTGGCAGAAAGTAGAAGGGGTTGATTGTTGTGAGCCCAGTTTAGCTTGTAGTTATGTGTATTTGCCACTGGATGGTGGTAAGAGAACAGAGGAGAGTTACCTACTGAAACTGTGGATGAGAGAATCTCAGATGATGAAATGCAGAAACACGTGCTTTAGAATAATTTTTTTAAACTTCTATATTAAGCAAGCATATGGTTTAAGATGTAAATGCTATGTTATTACATAGGAAAAATGCCACATTTAATTATAACCAAAGTATTGAAAGCCTAAAAATCTTTTTCTTATATATGGTTTTTAATTAGATGAACAGATTGGTGAAGTGTAAGATGACAAAAAATGAAGCCTACCATAAAATATGTTTTACTGTTTTATTTGTTAGTGTAGTTCTGATTATAATATCTTGATGTGAATTAATATAATGATGTCATTCTTGTTTATCCTGCCTGAGTGTTTTCTGGCTTTCATCATTAGTATCTATTCTTCCTTCCTTCTTGTTTCGTTGTTGGAAAAATCTGTCTTTGGGTTTGGAAATTAAACTGCATTTTCAATTAGCATTTTAAAATTGAAAAACTTACGCTATCCTTGCTTTTTTTTTTTTTTAACACTCGTCTTCAACTCCCTGAAGATTTTGACAGATTTCTGAGAAATTCCTTCTTTTTGCTTGGAAATTATACTTAATAATGCAGTGCAAATAAGAATTTACATATATCTAGTTTTGTTAATATGGTTAGCAATGCTTTATTATTGAGTAGATTACAACCCCCATATAATTGAGGGCAGGAGGAGAAGGGGGCAACAGAGGATGAGGTGGTTGGATGGCATCACCAAGTCAATGGACACGAGTTTGAGCAGACTCCAGGAGATGGACAGGAAAGCCTGGCATGCTGCAGTCCATGGGGTCCCAAAGAGTAGGACACGACTTGGTGACTTAACAACAATTGAAAACTAGCTGCATTGCTCAGTCTAATCTCATAAATTGAAGCTTGTTAATGAGTTTTACTTAGTCAATAAAAATGACCAGAAAATGGAAACAGAACTAAAAAACACGTCATTTGAGTAATTATCACTGTATGTTAGCATATTAAAATTTATGGCTCTGAGAGATGTTTGAATTCCAAAGATAAATCTTATAGGCTTAAAATAGCTTACTGAGAACCAGATTTATATGCTTCCTTCATAGCTCATATCTTTGATGAATGCATTTGAGTAATGGTACAGTAAATAGTTGTGTAATACTTGTGTAACTTTATGAAATAATATCCCTGGCCGCTTTTTCAGTTCAGTTCAGTTGCTCAGTCGTGTCTGACTGTGACCCCATGGACTACAGCACGCTGGGCTTCCCTGTCCATCACCAACTCTCGGAGGTTGCTCAGACTCATGTGCATTGAGTCAATGATGCCGTCCAACCATCTCATCCTCTGTCATCTCCTTCTCCTCCTGCCTTCAGTCTTTCCCAGCATCAGGGTCTTTTCTAGAGAGTCGGTTCTTCGCATCAGGTGGCCGAAATATCGGAGCTTCAGCTTCAGCATCAGTCCTTCCAATAAATATTCAGGACTGATATAGGATGGACTGGTTGAATTTCCTTGCAGTCCAAGGGACTCTCAAGTCTTCTCCACCACAGTTCAAAAGCATCAGTTCTTTGGTGCTTAGCTTTCTTTATGGTCCAACTCTCACATCCATACTTGATTACTGGAAAAACCGTAGCTTTAACTATATGGACCTTTGTTGGCAAAGTAATGTCTTTGCTTTTCAGTATGCTGTCTAGGCTGGTCATAGCTTTTCTTCCATGGAGTAAGCGTCTTTTAATTTCATGGCTGCAGTCACCATCTACAGTGATAATGAAGCCCAAGAAAAGAAAGTCTCTCACTGTTTCCATTGTTTCACCATCTATTTGCCATGAAGTGATGGGACTGGATACCATGGTCTTAGTTTTTTGAGTTTTAAGCCAGCTTTTTCACTTTACTCTTTCACTTCATTAAGAGGCTTTTTAGTTCCTCTTCACTTTTCTGCCATAAGGGTGGTATCATCAGCATATCTGAGGTTATTGATATTTCTCCCAGCAATCTTGATTCCAGCTTCAGCTTCATCCAACCTGGCATTTCTCATGATGTACTCTGCATATAAGTTAAATAAGCAGGGTGACAGTATACAGCCTTGACATACTCCTTTCCCAATTTTGAACCAGTATTGTTGCATGTCTGGTTCTAACTGTTCCTTCTTCACCTGCAAACAGATTTCTCAGGAGGCAGGTAAGGTGGTCCCGTATTCCTGTCTCTTGAAGAATTTTCCACAGTTGTTATCCACACGGTCAAAGGCTTTAGCATAGTCAGTGAAGCAGAAGTAGATGTTTTTCTGGTATTCTCTTGCTTTTTTGTTGCTCCAACAGATGTTGACAGTTTGATCTTTGGTTCCTCTGACTTTCTAAATCCAGCTTAAACATCTGGAAGTTCTCAGTTCACATAGTGTTGAAGCCTAGCTTGGAGAATTTTGAGCATTACTTTGCTAGCGTGTGAGATGAGTGCAATTGTGCAGTACTTTGAACATTCTTTGGCATTGCCTTTCTTTGGGATTAGAATGAAAACTGACCTTTTTCAGTCCTTTGGTCAGTGTTGAGTTTTCCAAATTTTCTGGCATATTGGGTGCAGCACTTTCACAGCATCATCTTTTAGGATTTGAAATAGCTCAGCTGGAATTCTATCATCCCCACTAGCTTTGTTCATCATAGTGATACTTAGTAAGGCCCACTTGACTTCCCTTTTTAGTCTTTGTATATTTTTCATGGTTAAGGTTATACCTTAAGTGATAACTAAGTAAAAGTAGTATCACTGTGGAGGCCTTCTCCCTATAATTAATAGGTAAAGGGGAAGTCATTTTCAGAGGATAAAATTGACAATCCTAATTGTAGCATTAATTATTCTTGAATAACAGACATTAGAAGTGTGTATTCAAAACTCACTTAGATTCAGATTTTTTTGTGGTAGAATAGGGATTGAAAGTTGATTTTATTTGACTTATTTTTAACATGCACTGGTTTTTTTTTTTTTTTTTAGCATATTACAGAGTGAAAAATATAACAAATGCCTAGGTACCTATCTTGTTAAATCTCAACATTTTGGGGTAATTTGCCACAATTTTTTAAAAAAATAAACCATTACAGAAATGATTGGTGCTCCCTCTGTACACTTCCCAGTTCTAACCCTCCTTCCTTCAAAGGATAGTTTCTTAAAGCATTATTTGTGAGAAAGGTTTCATTATTATTGCTATAATCAGTGAAATATTTTTGATCATACGGATATTAATAAGTTGACGCCATGCTTATTTATATAGCAGCCATGGGAAATGTAGCAATCCATTTAAGTTTTCTAATGTCTAAAATAGGAATCATAATAGTGCAGTCATATATATGGAAACAGTTTACTATGAAAATCTAAATCATAAAAGGTGTTACTCCAGTGTGCCAGTTATAATGGAAGCTTATGATGTTATATATTGAATATTTTTATTTTTCCATTTACATATAAATTTATTATATGTATATAAATTATTTGTTATATAAATTCTTTCTGAAAGAGGATATGGAGTATTATTTTTACTGAATCTGGGTTGTCACTCCAAGCATTAGTTCCTTTATTATTACTGTATAATAGTTCATTAGGGATAATTATGAATTGTGGCATTGTCTGTGCCTTTCCTGAATGGCCTGGAGTTCTTGTCTTTTTGCATAGAGAAGTGATGTATGGATTCTGGAGTCAGATGGATTGGGGTTTGAATCCTACCTTACAAATTGCTATATGACTTGAGAGAGTCATTTAATCTTTTTGTACCTCAGTTTCCTCACTGGTTAAATGGATGATGATACTGATAGCTACCTCAGGATTCCTATTAGGAATACCTGAATTAATATTAAATGGCCTTAAAACAGTCCCTGGTACTTTGCGTTATATTAAGTGTTAGCTCTTACTTAGCTGAGTAAGAGTAGTATAATTGTAGAGGCCCTGTTTCTATAAATTCAGTACAAGGGAAAGGAGGAATTCATTTTCAAAGGATAATATTTGCAGTCCTGAGAGCAGCATTTTTTCTAATCATAAAGTAGTTGATTTTAGATGCACAAAACTGTAATATATAGATCAAGTTTCATTACAACTGATTCTAAAAGTGGTTTCGTTGATTGCAATAAAATTTTGCTTAATTTTTTTTATTCCCTAAAGTAGATATAAACTTGAAATTTTTTTCATAATAAGAATTTTTTATTTAAAAGTAACAATTACTAAGTGTTATCAAATATGGCTAGATATTAATGGTAACATTTTTATCCATTTTTCCTTTTATGTAGAAGACATTGGGAAAGATTGAATTTTCTGCACTTTATAACTGTTTCATTAAAAGAAGTGATTTTTATGGCATCATTTGTGTTCTAGTTTTAAAAAAAAATGAAATGATAATGGTGAAGACTTCGAAAAAGATCTTGACTTACAAATTCTTCTTCTGTGTAAAGTTCAACTTGTGTTTGTAATTTAGACTTAAGCTATATTTGTTTTCAGGACACGTATTTTTCATTTAATAGCTTAGAAACATAGGCAGTAATTGTTTTGGTGGAGCGAGCATAAAGAACCAATGAAATAACTGTTACATATTACTGTATGAACTAACTTTTTTTACTGAGGTTAGTGCCAATCATTTATTTCCTAGGTCTATATTTGAACTGTGGGGTCATGGGAAGTGTCCAGAGGAGCTGTACAGTTCTCTTAAAAACTACCCTGTAGAGAAGATGGTACGTAGCAAATGTGGCTTTATATAAGTAGATCTGTAGATACTGTACTATCTACATGTGTACTATGTACAAAACTTAAAGGCTTTATCTGCTCTTATTTTAGGTTCCATTTCTGCATTCAGATTCTACATATAAAATAAAGATTCACACATTTAATAAAACACTGACACAAGAAGAAAAAGTCAAACGGATAGATGTAAGTGAATTTAGCAAAAACCAAAACCTATGGTCGCAAAGAGTTGGACACAACTGAGCATGCAGGCAAAAGCAAAGCTAAAAGGACCTATGAGATTAACGTAAAATAGCCACCGTTGATGGATAAGAATCCCCAGTGTCTACTGAGTGCTTTTGTACCACATTGCTAAGCACTTTTCATGTTTTGTCTTATTTAATAGCTGATAACCAGACTTACAATATAGGAATTATTATATAAGCACTATTTTTCCTTTTAGATATTTATATTATTTAGAGTTACTTTTATTTTTTAGGCACTTGAATTTCTGCCATTTGAAGGGAAAGTGAATTTAAAGAAGCCACAACATGTATTCTCTATTTTGGAGGATTATGGTTTGGACCCAAACCACATCCCTGAAAATCCACATAATATTTATTTTGGTAGATGGGTAAGCAAGTGTTCTTTTTACTTATTTTAGTTTTCTTTAAAACCTAAATGTTAGTCCTTTGAATTGGACTCTATATGTAAAACTTGAAAGGAGCCGAAGAGTCAGAACTACTGTGTGAAGTAAAATCAGTGGAAAATATGTGGTTGTGTGTTTTTTTTTCCGCCCCCCGAGATTCTGATGAAATGCAAGAGGATTATTATAAGGTGTTATAAGGTGTGGGGCCTAGGTAGGAGGTTGCGTACCTGGAAACCTTAACCCAAAACTTGCTGGAAAGCGTGAACTGCTTTTTAAATAAAAGTAGAGAAAAGGCAGAGTGCTGTGACAGCAGGAACCTCATTTGTGAAGCTCTGTGATTGAGGTTTCCATTCTTAAAGGAAATTACTGCAAAGCAGTTCTGCCCACTTCCCTGAGGCACTGAGAGGACAAGTGGAATCTGTGGCTTATGCTACAAGATATTGCTATTTAGGAGAATAAAAGAGGTGGTTAGAGCTCCCTACCAGCTCCTGGAATAGTTGCATTCAAATTCAATTCATATTTGCTTTGAAAAGCAGAAGTAAATGGGAACACACTAAGAAATAACAAGTGTATGTCCGTAACTGCCTCAGTCACATTTTTATATGAAGCAGTGATTAAGTGGAAAGAAGTTATTGTCATCAAGATACTGTGGATTTAATGTGAATAATTATTTTAAATCCATTTTGTAGATTTATACTTATTGAAAAATATCTCTGATCTAGATTGCAGACGGGCAGAGAGAGCTTATTGAGTCATACAGTGTCAAAAAGAGACACTTTATTGGAAATACAAGCATGGATGCTGGTTTATCATTCATCATGGCCAACCATGGAAAAGTGAAAAAAAATGATATTGTGTTTGATCCATTTGTTGGAACAGGTATTTTTATTTAATTGTTTTAAACTAATGTAGAAATGTTACTTGTTTATATTAATCAAGGTCATAGTATTATTTTTGCTAAAAGATTAAGTAGAATAATTTTTTATTTATCACTAAATAAGAGACAACCACATATTTGTATAATAGTTAGTATTTGACATTTTTGCTACTTCCAGAGATAACGCTGAAAGAAATTTTGTGGGCTCTGTTTTTATTTTTATTATGTTTTTAAGAATTTTGTGGGTTTTTTCCCCATAAGTAACGACTCAGGGGATCATACCATTCATTATAGAAATGTTGTAAAGCTTTACAGTTTCTTTATATAGGAAATTTCTTACTGTACATGAATTAAAAAAACGGGAAAACACTTGAGGAAGAAAGACTTGAGTGACACAATTTTAAAAGTATTCATCTTTTAAAATTGGCAGTTATATACTTACATAAAAAATGATTAATGTGCCTTATCTTTGGGTTGTGGAGGTTCATGTGTGAAGTTTGAAAATAAGAAAAGTGACTAAGGATCAGTGGCCTAGAGCATGTCTGCTGAGGCCGTTACCTGGGTTTTGTACGCCCTTGATTGGATGTCCTCGTAATTAACTTTGTGTGAAAGCCCAAAGTTATTTCACCTGAGTCTGAAGACATTTTCCTGCTTCAACCCATTTTTCTTCCATCTTGCCTATGCATATGGAGTATTCACAATTAGGTTCGCCTGACTAAATTCACTATGTTCAGACTGTAAGAATAAATTATGTGCAGTTGGAATTTCTCACTGTAGTGGTCTTTCCCTGTCAGAAACTCCTCTGAAACTCCGTAAGCAGTGATGATGCGGGAGCTCCCATTTGTTGAATAGAAAACATGTCACGTACTAGCTGTGCATTCCAAAGTTATTGTCTGATTTAACTCTCTACAGCTACTGAGATTGAGATACTCTACAAAATCTTCCTGAGATTATGGCACAGAGATTAAGGGACTTGCCCAAACTTATGCATGGTAGACGTCTCATGGGTTTCACACTCAAGCAGACTAACTCCAGGGCTCAGTGCCTGTTACTGTCATAGCACTGCCTCTCTCAGCATTAGGATTTGCCAGCCAGCTGCTGTTGCTAAGTCGCTTCAGTCGTGTCCAACTCTGTGGGATCCCATAGATGGCAGCCCACCAGGCTCCCCGTCCCTGGGATTCTCCAGGCAAGAACACTGGAGTGGGCTGCCATTTCCTTCTCCAATGCATGAGAGTGAAAAGTGAAAGGAAAGTCGCTCAGTCGTGTCTGACTCTTAGAGACCCAATGGACTGCAGCCCACCAGGCTCCTCCATCCATGGGATTTTCCAGGCAAGAGTGCTGGAGTGGGGTGCCACAGCCAGCTACTGTACCATAAACTAACGTGAGGAATACAGCACATTAGGAGCAAATAGAATCAAGGTCAAGAGATTTCTAAATGGTGGAATAATTTCCTGAGTTGTTAAATCAATCTTGGTGCATCTCTCTGCTCCATTCCTCCATTGTCTCTGTATATCCTACCCCTGACATATTACCCATTCCTTTTTTTCCTATCCTAATCATCCTAAGTGCCTCCCCAACTTTTTGAACTTGACAGGAAATAAAACTTATGGAAATGTTACAATTATAAAAATAAGAGAAAGAAATCCTACATATCCCTGACCCAGAGTGGACGGTTGTTAAAATTTGGCATTATTTGCTTTATCACTTTCTCATTATGTTTTATATACACAGTATTTTTCTTTCTGTACCATTTGAAAGTAAGTTGCATCCATTATATCCCTTTACATCTCAAACACTTTAATATGTATTTCTTGATGATAAGTATATTCTCTTACATCACCACAGTATAGTTTTCACTGTTAGTAAACATACTATTCAGATAGTACTTTAGAGTTGGTATTCCATTGTTGTTGGTTGACTCACGAATGTTTTTTATACCATCTTTTTTCTTTTTCATTCTAGCATCAGGTGTTGTATTTTGTTGTCAGCATTTCTTTGATCCCTTGATATGGAATATATCCAAAGTCTGTCTTTTTCTTTTAGGAAACTTGGAATATTATCCCTCCTCTCTTTATTTTTTATCCAGAATATTCCTTATTTTGGCTAATTTGATGTTTCCTTATGGTTAGATTAAGGGGTCTTACTTTCCTGGCTGGACCACTGCATCAATGATTTTGTGTCCTTCTTAGGGCATCCACATAGTACCCATCTCTCCCCATTGGTAATGTTAATTTTGATCAACTGATTAAGATGGTGTTTGATTTTTTTTTTCCCCCCACTGTGTGATTACTATTTTTTTTCCATGCATTTAATAGGCAGTCTGTATGGTGACACACCAAGATCCTACATCTGAATCACCCCCACCCTGTGGTTGTCAGGTTTAGCACTGATTGTCGGTTCTTGCCTACACCTGTCTTGACTTTGGCTACAAAGGGATGATTTTCTGTCTTTAGCACTCCCTCCAGTGGACACCTTTCTTATTATAAGCAAAAGCTGTTTATTTTCCTTTGTATTCATTTATCTATTGTTTATAAGAATTAGTGGATTTCCCCTCCTTTCCCCAAGTGGTCTTAATTCATTTTTTTCTTAATTATTTTATTGCTCAAATTGTCCCAGATTTGTCTTTTGCAGGCCCTTTCATACTGGATCTGTCTTGTGATATGTTCCTGTAGTCTTTTTTTTTTTAACACCTCCCTCTTCTTTCTGGCTCATTCAGACCCTGGAATCAGTCATGTCTCTTAGAAATTCTTATTTCTTTTAGTGGGGAATGGTATTAATATTAGAAACCAAGATCTAGGTGCTAGGTATTTTTGCTTCTACACCCTTTCAGCAGACAACTTGGAAATGCATGTGTGTGTGTGTGTGTATGTATATATAATCTGTATATAAATGTATATGCAAATATACATATTCATGCATACGTACTGTATGTACACATAACTAAACGTATATGCATAGTTTAGAACTTGTGAGTTCTCACATATACTACAAATTCCACTCTAACCTTTTTTCACTTAACAATATTTCCTAGAAATCACTTTCTTTAGTTCATAGAGATTGTTTTCATCTATTTTACAGCATACTGCATGGGTTTGAAATGAAATGAAAGAGTCAGTTGTACCTGACTCTTTGTGACCCCATGGACTATATAGTCCATAGAATTCTCCAGGCCAGAATACTGGGTAGCCGTTCCCTTCTCCAGGGGATCTTCCCAACCTAGGGGTCAAACTCAGTCTCCTGAATTGCAACAGATTCTTATGTACTGTAATGTATTCAGATAGTCTCCTAAGCTTGGGTATAGGTAGTTTCCCATATTCACAGTTATAAATAGTGCTTGCAATGAATAATCTTTATATATATACTTTTATAGTGTTGGAAATACAGCTCTAGGGTAAATTCCTAGAATTAGGAAATTAGGTTGAAGAGTTTACGTAATTTTGTTAAATGTGGCGAAGTTACTCTCCATTATGCCATTTTGCTTTCTTGCCAGCAATATATAGGAGTCCCTGTTCCCCCACAGCCTCACCAGCAGAGTGTATTATCAGGCTGTTGAAATTTGCCAGTCCATTGGGTGAAAATGTTATCTCAGTGTAATCTTAATTTGTATTTTTCTTATGAGTGAAGTCTAATAACTCTATTTTAAGGACTAGCAGTGTAACTTTTTTGGAATTTTCTTAAAGTCATTTCCCTATTTTTCTGTAGATATTTTGGTTTCCCCCCTTATTTTTAAAAATACTTTGTATTTTAGTCCCCCTCTTTTTTTCCTGTTTTAATGTATATAAATATATAAAATATTTTCTCTCAGTTTGCCATTTTTCTTTTGATTTTGCGTGTAACTTTTTTTTTTTTTTTTAACCAGGCAATAGCTTTCCCTACATCCAAGTTATAGAGGAATTCAGCTATGGTTTCTTCAGTAGTTTTGATTTTTTCCTTTTAGATCTCTGATGCATTTGGAGTTTATTTTTTGTGTGCTGTGAGGAATAAATCTAATTTGTCTTTTTCCAAATGCTAACCCTCTATTGCCGGGGTCCTGCCCCGGCTGATCCAGGGTATTCGAAGGAGAGACGGCGTAGGCGAAGATCAGGAAACAATTGCTTAATTAAATGTTAATTAAGGATATAAAGAGTAATAGAATGAGGATAGCTCAGTAGGAAAATTCAGTGGAGAAAAGAGGCTGAGTAGCTTGGTTTACGCGGGAGACCAATAAAACTTCAAGACAAGAAGTTTGCACCACTTACGTAGGCCGCAGGCGTCCTTCCGTTCTCCCGAAGGAGAGGAGACACTGAGGCCTCCCCGGTCGGATCTTAGAAGCCCAGGCATAATTAGTAAGCATGGTGGGTTCCGCGCTCCAGATGGAGACTCAGCCAGAGTGAAAGAGAGAGCGACATGGGGAGACCAGTATTTCGAGAATCTGATCCCAATTCTTTATTTTCCAGAGTCTGTTTTTATACACTGAGATGTTATACAAAAGTCACGTGGGGACAGCAGTCCTGACTTTTATTAAAGTCAGGTGCTTCACACAAATGTATACAGAGGTCT
The DNA here is from genome assembly GCF_032452875.1 of Bos javanicus. NCBI lineage: Eukaryota > Metazoa > Chordata > Mammalia > Artiodactyla > Bovidae > Bos > Bos javanicus. Next base: position 25,340,922 of record NC_083876.1, on the reverse strand, counting down.
TAGGGGTGTTACATCATCTGGCCAGGGGGGCCTGCTGACAATTTACGACCCTCTCCTTGTGACAGCGGTCAGTCAATCAGGACACTTATTTCTCCAGGGCTGATTATTCTCAAAACAGACGCCACCCAAATAAAGTTACATTCCTACAGGGTGAGGGTGTAGTGGGTTTTAGTTAAGGAAAGAATTTACTTAGCCTAAGGTCTAATGTGATTAATATCAAAGGTTAATACTTATTTCTTCTATATATTCATTAATGTGTGTAAGGGCAGGGGATGTGGAGACGTAGCAACAAACATTGGCTCAACAAATGAAAAACCCTTCACCAACACAATTTCTAATCAGCCCACTATACTTATAGTTTTCTAACTTCTCTAAAGAACCTGTTTTTAGAGGGTTTAAAGCATCTCGTGCCTCTCACGGTTGGGAGGCTGTGAGCAATCACATGTGGCCGGACGAGCCTGTCAGGCAGGCTAGAGAACCTTCAGAGGAGTTTGTAGGTTAAAACATTCTTATCACGCCCAGGAATTATTATTAACTGGAGCTCTAGGTTAACTCCTTCTCCAAAAGAGGTGGTGGGGGACAGCCCCCTGTAAAGTCAGAGGTGTAGGTGAGAGCACAAAGTAGTAAAGTAGGCAGGCTCTGGTTATGGGGGTAGATGCTCAAGGAGTTCCAGGGGGACTCCTGAGGCTCGATCCCGCCTTTGCGTATGTCGAGCCTCCTTCCTCATGACCTTTGTCACGGGCGGAGTACCTCACTCTGGCCCCCAACACTCTATTAATTATCTTGTTCTTGGATTTCTAAAACCTTTTTCTGGGGAGTGATTTTTTATGAGATACATACATGTACGTGTTTAATATGCACACACACACACACACACATACACATAGGCAAGATCATAAAGATTAAAAATAGTTACTGGTATGGGTAAAATTTTCTTCCCTGGACATGGATGAGGCTGGGCATGTTATGAAATGCTAACTTCCATAGCAGTCAAGATGTTGACTACCTTTAGTGTGGGAAGAGGTGAGAGATCTGCCCCTAATGTGCTTTAGGGCAGCTCTTTAGAGTGAGGGGCATATCTTGGTCATTTAAGTGTTTGTATAGGACAGTTACAGAGGATAAGATGATGGGATGGCATCACCGATTCAATGGACATGAACTTGGGCAAACTCCGGGAAATGGTGAGGGACAGGGAACAGGGAAGCCTGGTGGGTTGCAGTCTATGGGTTTTCGAAGAGTCAAATACGATTTGGCGACTGATTGATAACAACATAAGGACAATTAACGGAGAAATTAATTGCACTATGCAGGACAGTTAATGAAAAATTGCAGGAGGAAGATCTTTGCAAAGACGTTGCTAAAATACATTTCATAATTTGTGCTTGTTGTTTAAGCATAGCTTTAAGACTTTAGCTGTTAGTGCTTTTGTTTTAAAACTGGTGCTCAGTTGGTCCTACTCTTCGCAACCCCATGGACTGTAGCCCACCAGGCTCCTCTGTCCATGGAATTTTCCAGGCAAGAATACTGGAGTGGGTTGCAATTTCCTTCTCCAGGGAATCTTCCCCACCCAGGGGTCAAACTCACATCTCCTGCATTGGCAGGTGGATTTTTCACCACTGGCTCCACCTTTAGAACTGATAATGGCCAGTAATTGTGAACAGGCAACAGTTTTTAAGCAGTTTGTCCTCTTGCTTGGGCCTTTTCTCTCTGATGGGTAGTACCTTCTGAAGGATTGGAGAAATAAGCAGCCCTGTGCTTTCCTCCATGGTCATAGTTTTTCACATACTATTGGTTATTTTTGTCCTTTTTCCTTTTTAGTTTTTGTTTGTTTATAAATGTAAGTGTCTGCAATCCCTTTTCTGTTTTAAAAGTATAAAATTGATATTTATTAGTTTCCTAAGTGCTTTACCCACAGACTACTTATGACTTTTGATATTCTCAAGGTTATAGAGTAGGTTAGAGAACTTCTGGGAAGTTGAAAGGAGAGATATAATCTTTTGCTACCTAAATACCTTTTTCTTTTGGACAGTCTGCTGTCTTGTCTAGAATGACATTATAAGCTGCAGAAGTACACTTTTCATTTCTGTTTTAGCAAATACATTGATTCTCATTGTAGTAAGTTTTTTTTTTTTTTTTAAGTTTTGCATCTCCATTTTTCTAAGGGAGAAGATACATATCCTGGATCCGCTCTCAGTAATTAGAAAATACTGCTATTCTAATATGAACATCACTAAAGGAGTGATGAGGATGCATCAGTTGAATACCTATAATGTCACAGGCAGACCTGTGATGTGATATAAGACTTGTGAATGGTACACAACTCTTAACTGAGTGTATAGTCTTACTTAATCCGTTTAATAACAAATTTTTACTTTTGTGTATTTAAGTAGTAGCCTAATAAATATTTACTTCAGTTGCTGCTGATCTAGAGGAGGTTGTCTGATTATAGACCACTGTAACAGCAAAGAGAGTGAGTTTTAAATCCTTACTCTTACCAGTTACTATGTGACTTTGAGCAAAATTCTTAACTTGTTTGGGCCTCCATTTCATCATTTGTAAAACTGTAATAAGTAATATATTGTGAGGGTAAATGAGGTAATATATGTATATGAATTCATTAGGAAATTGTGTGATGCATGGTAGACAGTGAACTGTACTGTTTATCATTTTTAAATTATTTTGTTAAGCACTGAGATCCTTTTTGGTGAAAGATGTTAGATATAGCCAATATTGAATTGTTAGCATGAACAATTTGGCCATGAATTCATTTTCTAGTTCCTTCTTTGGCTGATTTCCAAGATATTCATAATTTGCAGTTATTTGCAAATTATGGCAGTGGGAAAAGTAATTGAGGGTTAAAATTATAAACTTCTGTTTCTTTGTTTATAATGAAAATAATTGGCATGAATTGTCTGCCAGTGTCTGCAGATGCAGTGACATAGCTCTGCAGCCATAGCTCAGATTCCTTTTCCCTTTCTCCTTTCTCAAATGAATCAACTCCTTTAGTGGAGAATATACCCAGGAGACTGGTTGTGTATTCCTTGGCTTCTTCTACCTTCAAATGGCCCATAGGTGTAAGGAAAAGAGTGAAATTTTATCTTTGCAAAATGATAGAGCAAGGTGTTGAGATACCCACTGTCCTAGCTCTGAAAAGAGACTATGAAGAGGAGGAGAGGAAGTTAGGAGAGAGATAATGGATCTCTATAGGTCTTTCTAATAATTTCTGCTTCCGTTTTATTCACCACTCTGTAGTCCCATTTTCCTGAGTCTCATAGTTTGGTAGACTTTCTGTTTTCTGGCAGTATCCTGCATATGCTGCCAGTTTATTAGAGTTCTGTGTATTTTGTTTTCTTCTTTTAGGGTAACATAGGTAAAGTAGTATCACAATTTTTCCTCCTTTTCTTTCAGCAAAACTAAAGCCCGGTTCTGACTTTCACATTTTGTATAGCTTTCTGCTTAAATCTCTATAGATGGAAATCATAAATTAGTTTCTCCATTATAAAGTTCAGTTATTGTGTCCGTTTGTCTACCAAGATATTGCCCGAACCTTAAACTGGTTACTGTTTAAGTAATAAGAAATTAAAACACTGGTTTACTAGTGTGGATCACACTGTGGTACTTTTACACTTGATAGCATAATGAGAAATTGGGTGAATTGCATTATCTGCCCCCTCAACACTTCACCCCTCCTTTTTTATTACCCCTTCTTCCACCAAAAAGCTTCCAAGAAAACTCCATCTGAGATATATAACTAAATGCAAAACTGCTTCAATTTAGAAATAAAATGAGATGATTAACAATGATAACCCAGTGACCAGAGAAGCTAATTTATAGTGATTTTATTTAAAACTTGAAAACCTTTAAAGAGTACAAAGTTAACTAACAGATGTAGTCTAACAGATTATTCATCTCCTTTCAGCAGTGTACTCTAAATTGGGTCTTCTCAAAGCTCACTCTAACCAAATGGATAAGGTTCTGTTTAAGGAAGCACAGGAAAGCTTTTCTGTTCCCCTTGACAACTAGTTCTTCTAGGTGAGTATCTGCCTTAATTGGCAGAATTGCAGTAATGCTTCATAATTTGGATGAAGTGATTTTTTTTATGATTATTTCAAGTCATTACATACAGTATCTTTCCTAAATTTTGACTGTTCCATTTATAGGCTAAGAATTAGGAGGTCTTACTTTACCTCCTCAAACAAATGCTTTTTGTAGTTTGTATGGGGGAACCTAGTTTTTGATTTCTGCTATGCTATTAGTCTTCCATCTCTCTTACTCGTGGCTCCACTAGGAAGTAGTCAGTTGTTTGTCATTGAGCAAAGTATTTTTAAGTACATGTTACCAAACTATGTTTTAAATGACTATGGAAGGAACACGATTTATAGATTTACAGATCTATATCTATATAGATATATAAATCTATATCTATCTATAAATCTCAAAACAAGATTTATGGATCTTGACCCTCTGGAGGCACTACCCATCTTAATTTTAGAGATTACATTTCAAAAGGATAGAATGGAAAGAGCCCTAGTTATTTCCCCGTATCCAAGTTTGTGCATCGTCTAAGTATATGTTTCTGTATATTTCTGATTTCATATTGACTGGCAGATCTTTCTGCAGTAAAGCTATTAGGATTTACCCAGTCACTAAGAACATTTTTAGTTTGGGTATTTTATAAAGTGAAGTTCACTGAAAAGAACAGCTATTAACTTTGTGAATTTTTGTTCTTAAACAATTTTAAAATATTTCATTTTTCATTAAGGGTTTCATTTTTAATTTCTATTAGGATTCTTTTTCATATTAAACTGGTCATACCTACCAAGTTACTTAGTCCCCTCAGATTGTATTAGGACATTTGTGTTTTCTTTGTTTACAACACTAGGTAAAAAGATTTGTTGTATTAACTGTTTTTGTTTATGTCTGATAATAGTTATTCAGAAATTTGTATTTACAGTTTTTTTTTAATAACAGCTTTATTCAGACATAATTGCCCTACCATAGATATTTACAGTTTAAAATGAGATAACTACCTCACTGATTATAGGAGTAACTGTTACTTGTCCTCATATTTTAATTTTTGTAAGAATTAATCTCTTATATATTAATTATGCCCTCTTTAAGTTATCTGAAACTCTGACTTCTGTGAGAATTAAGTTCAATTGTTAGAACTTACTTATTGCCAGCTCTTTGTGTAACAGCCTTATATGTTTATTTGTAAGAAGGGAGCAAGATGCTTTTATATAGACTTCTCAAAAATAAAAGGAAAATGTCTAAACACCTTATTTTCACCCCAAAAATGGATAATTTTCCCAAAGTAGTGCTGGGAATTTTTAAGTAGTAATGCCAGGACATATATTAATTCCTTGCTTTCGAACCAGGGTGATGAGCACAGGTTAGGAGTTTGTTTTTTCATCCTGAAACCTGTTAAATATGGCCAGAACCAAGGTCATTCCAGGGTACATTCCAGGTCATTCCAGGTACCTGTCTGCCTACAGGTAGTCTGTAAGAATCTGGATCAGATTAAATAGAGGAAGAAATAACAGTCTGGAACTTTCTGGTTAACAAATCACAACTGTGTGATTTTTTTCAGGTGGCCTTCTGATAGCTTCTGCTCATTTTGGTGCATACGTATATGGGACAGATATAGACTACAATACTGTTCATGGCTTGGGTGAGTAGTGGTTCTAGACAGTGTTACAGTCTTTCCTCTATAACAAGTGAGCAAATGAGTCTTTGCTCTTGTACCAAATGTACCTTTAAAATACTTAAATAGTTATGTATGGCATTATGCAGCTGCTTTTAATGTTAAAATATAGCACTGTGATATAGTTTTAGTTATTTTTACAACAATAAGACTTTTCATTGGGTATCTGCTTTTCATGAAGTTATCCAGTGAGCAAAATGATCTCCCAGGGGAACCAAAGATGAATAACAAAAAGCCCTTCTCTCAGAGCTATTTTTGGTCTTAGATTTTTAAAAAGTAGGCAATCAATAAAGTTGTAAAACTTTATGGCTGGGAAAGAAGTAGGAGAGGGATGAACTAAGCCTTTTGTAATTAGTGTATTTACCTAGTAAAACATAGTTTCTATAATTTAAAATAATTTAAAAATTATCACCATTCTTTTGTTTAGCAGTCATTTGTTATGTGTATACTTGATTAATTACTCTAGTCCTTGAGTACCATATATGTTTTTGATTTCATAATTAACCAAAACATCTTCAAAGCAGTTAAGGTGACGGTAACTCTAAAGATTCTGCATTAGACTGAGAGTAACTTGAAATAAGCATCGGCTTGGTTTTGAGGCAGTTCTGGAAAACACTTTTAAAATCTAGAAGCTACGCTAATGATATGTGATTGCATGAAATTGAATCAATCTAAAAATATTTATTTATAGCTGAATAGTGTTAAAAATGTAAAGTTTCTTTGATTTTGAAGTTGTATTTATGTTATTGTTTCATCGTTGTAGCTAGAATCAGCCTGTAAAACATGCTTTTTATTTTTCTCACCCAGTGTAAATGACTATATAGGTGAGAATTTATTAGACTTTCTTTTCTTGACGTAATTTGATATATTGTATTTGATGAACTGCTTTTTTTTCTACCTTGACTTTAAGGAATTTAGTACTATAAGGAGAATGAATAACATTTTATAAAGTTCACCTAAATGGGCTAACTAGAAAAAGATAGTCTTTGTTTGCAGTATTTTAGCATAGACAGAGTGCTAAGAAGAATTATTCCTGTTTGCTTTTAGTAGAAACAGTCTGTTTGCTTTAAGGGTATTGTCCTGTGTGCTTCATTTTAATTTTTATTTATTAGAGTTACATGTAAAAGTTATATGCTAACCTCTCAGTCTGCTGGAGTAGAATTCTGATTGAGGTAGAATTTCCTCAGAGCTTATCCAAGGTGCTGTTAGATTTGCCCTCTGTTTCCTATGCTTCCCATCTCTTCCTATACTCTTCAAATACTTCCAAATTTCTTCTATTTTAAAAATGCAAATTTTTTTCTATCAACCCTATAGAGGCCCTCCTCCTAGCTACTACTTTGTTTTCCTCTTCTGTTTGCCAAAGTGCTACTTAAAAAGACTAGTATTTACTTGCTGTTTCCTCTTTTTCATCTCTTAACTGTCTTCTGCCTGTTCTTTTCCAGCTTCCATGCTTACTGAAAACTCAGGCCACAGGTCTACAGTACTTGGCAGTGTTGACCTTCATAACGCCTCCCTTGGTTTCCTAGACAGTGACTTCATCTGGTGGTACTTTGATTTCTTTTGTGTCTTTCTCAGTTTCCTGAAGGCCCTGTGGTTTTCTTCAGGGTCTCTTTACATGTTGCTTTTCTCCAGGCATCTTTGTTAGCCCCTTCTATCACATTACATACTCTGCAGAGTCATGTCATTCATCTTTTAATTTTTAGGTTTTGTTTTTATTGTGAAGTAGATCATAATACAGAGGAGTTTATAAAAATAGAGAAATTATAGAACAAACATACAGTTGCTACTTACGTTAATAAAAAAAATCATTCATTCTTATACATTTAGCTTAAGTTTATTTACTGATATCTCCCAGTGTGTATATATATTCTGGCCTCTAACTCCCTGCTGAATATCTCTTTCTGAATCCTCTATAGATACCTCAAGGTATATCGAGATTGATGTATCACAAATGAATTTCATCTTTTTTCCTAGGCTTGTTTTTCTTCTTGGTTTCTCAGATCTTAATTGACGATGTCATCATCTACTCATGTCTCCTAAACTAAAACTTTAGAACTTCCCTTGAGCCCCCACTTTAACTTTTCATATCTCGTGTCTCCCTTTTACTTTCTCTCTCTATGGTCACTGCTTCTGCATTTCCAAAGTTAGCTCTCTTCATTTCTGCTCCGTTTATCTCATTCATCAGTATTTCTTCATTGCTAGAAGAAAAGGACCATGTTCTGTTCAGCCCTATATCTATTTTTGTCATTTATTTATTTTAAATTGAAGGATAGTTGCTTTACAGTATTGTGTTGGTTTCTGCCAAACCAGCCCTGTATCTTTATTAGTGTGCTTTGAATGCATTAATTATTGAATGAGTGTTTTAAGACCATTTTACATGAAAGGATAATTAGACAGCACTATAATTTACTGTTCAGAATATGTTTTTATAATAAGTTAAAATAAAAATAATTGTTCATTTGTATAAATGAAATTAAACTTTTATAAACAAAATCAGGTTCTATTTGAGTTAGGTTTGGATGAGCTAAATATTGCTTTTAGCTAAATGACAAGAGTTAAGAATGTTGTTTGTTAGTTCTGTCTTCATTTTTCTTTCCCTTTAGGAAAGGCTAGTAGGAAAAACCAGAAATGGAGAGGACCGGATGAAAACATTAGGGCAAATCTTCGTCAGTATGGTTTAGAGAAGTATTACCTTGATGTCCTGGTCTCAGACGCATCTAAACCTTCCTGGAGGAAGGGCACGTATTTTGATGCAATCATCACTGATCGTAAGTATGTTTTTATACAAAAGTAGGAATAGGATTGGAGAAGGCAATGGCACCCCACTCCAGGACTCTTGCCTGGAAAATCCCATGGACGGAGGAGCCTGGTGGGCTGCAGTCCATGGGGTCGCGAAGAGTCGGGCACAACTGAGCGACTTCACTTTCACTTTTCACTTTCAAGCATTGGAGAAGGAAATGGCAACCCACTCCAGTGTTCTTGCCTGGAGAATCCCAGGGACGGGGGAGCCTGGTGGGCTGCCATCTATGGGGTCACACAGAGTCAGACATGACTGAAGTGACTTAGAAGCAGCAGCAGGAGTAGGATTGAGTTCCTAAGGTCATTTATATTTCATGTACAAAATATATCAGTACAACAAAAAAGAACCAACTTGTACTAACGTTACCCCCACTCCTGACTTCTTCACATAGTGAGAAGGAAGAAGTTATGAATGTAGGGCAGGACATCAATTTAACTTCCTGGTTTTGTTTTTCTAAACTATGTATATTAACTTGTCACCCCTTTTTTCTCTTCAGCTTATTTTCAAGACATAAATTTGTTTGTATATTTGTTTTATGTTTACCTGTAGTTGGTTATTAGCGTACCAACTAGAGCCAAAATGTCATTTGCAATTATGGGATCAGATTTTGAAAAGAAAGTTTCAGGTATCTCAGATTTTCTGTGTCTAACTTTTTGTGTTTGTTGTTGTTTTTGTGCCCATTATAACTGGCATCTTTTTCCTAGAGTTATAAAAAATTTGGAGTTCTGTGAACCACTGGGATTGTGAACCCACTGAGCTTCAGGAATGTTCACAGGAATTTGTTTTCACTTGCCTCCTTAGCTCTTGGGCTTTTCAGGCATCCTGTCTAAGAATAGATCTGCCTTTTCTGTAGTCTTTGACTGTACATAATGGAAAGCTGTATCTCAGCCCTTCCATCTCAGACCTCTTCAGTTCTTTGGTAACTTAGGTGGTTTCATATATAACAAAAGGAAAATTATTAAGGCATTACAATGATAGTTCAGTTGGTTAAGAATCACCTGCAATGCAGGAGACCCCGGTTTGATTTCTGGGTTGGGAAGATCCACTGGAGAAGGAACAGTCTACTCAGTCCAGTATTCTTGGGCTTCCCTTATGGCTCAGCTGGTAAAGAATCCACCCACAATGCAGGAGACCTGGGTTTGATCCCTGGGTTGGGAAGATCCCCTGGACAAGGGAAAAGCTACCCCCTCCAGTATTCTGGCCTGGAGAACTCCATGGACTACAGTCCATGAGGTCTCAAAGAGTTGGATACCTTGTAAAGTTTCACTTTACAATGTCACTATGAATATACTTATGGAAATTGGGTGGCTTTTTATTTATAACGTACTGTATTACTTGCTCTCACTCTATATGTATTTATAAAATATGTAATTTTGTTCCTGATCAGTTGAGAGTAAGTTGTGTCCATCTTGGCCCTTTACCTTCCTACACTCCAGTGTGTATTTCCTAAGAATAGGGATAGGCTCTCAGATAGCCAGAGAGCATGCATGCTCAGTCCTGTCCAACCGTTTGCAATGCCATGGGCTGCAGCCTGCCATGCTTCTCTGTCCATGGGATTATCCTAGTGAGAATAACTGGCGCAGTTTGCCATTTCCTCCTCTAGAGGACCTTCTCAACCCACAGATCAAACCTGTGCTCCTGCATTGGCAGGCAGATTCTTTACCACTGAGCCTGGGAAGCCCTAGATAGCCAGAGTACAGTTATCAATTTCAGTGAGTCCGTGCAGTACTTTAATCTGTAGTTTCTCATCCAGTTTTGTCGGTTGACCCAGTAATACTCCTTTATAGCATATTTTTCCCTGAAGTACAGTATCCAGTCTAATGTCAGGCATTGCTTTTAGTAATCATATCTTTAAGGCCTCCTTTAATTTGTAGCATTTCCACAACCTTCCTCTGTCTTTCATGACATTGACATTTTGAAGAACACAGTCACCTGCCTGCCTGCCCTCCCAGTGTTAACGAGAATGTCCCTCTCGTTTGCATTCTCAGCTGGAGTATTGCACAGGTGCTGTGTCCTCAGGATGTCACATCTGGAGGCACGTGGTGTCCATCTGCTTGGCAGTGGTGATGGGGTGACTTTTGACTGTCCTTATTCCCTGTGCTTTCTCTCTAGCTCCATATGGTATTAGAGAATCTACAAGAAGAACAGGTTCACAGAAGGAAATACCAAAGGGAATAGAAAAATGGTAAGTGAATATTAAATATGATATATTACTACCTTGGGAAGAAGCATATTGCTTCTTTTTAATTAACTGAGTTTAATAGTATTAGTTTTCAGTGGTTTTTAAGTTTTTCACTGATTCTGAAATTTTGTTTTGTCTAGTCCAGAAAGCCACGTTCCTGTTTCCTTGAGTTATCATCTGAGTGATATGTTTTTTGACCTGTTAAACTTCTCAGCAGAGACCCTTGTATTAGGTGGAAGGCTCGTCTATTGGTTACCAGTATACACACCAGAGTATGTAATAATAATAATTTTACTTTTAATTTCATTTTTATTATGGTGTTTGTGTATCTAACATGCTTTTTTTCTGTCTCTAATCATATTCAGAGTGAGTATCTTCGTGTTTAATGTGTACATGTGAACAATAGCCTTTATTTACCAACATGTTGTATAAAACAGACCCCTTTCTCTTATTGATTGAATTGTTTTGAACTTTTTATTTTACATCAGGGGTTGGCAAATTACAGCCTATGAGCCTGATATGGTCTTTAGCCTTTTTTTTGTAAAGCAGTTGAGTTAAGGCTGGTTTTTACCTTTTTAAAGGGCTGTTAGAAAGGAAAAAGGCAACGAAAAAGAGTATGTGTCAGAAGCACACGTGGTCCATAAGGCTAAAATATTTACTGTCTGACCTGTAAGTGCAAAAGCTTGCCCTAGTGTTTATCACTCTTAGCTCAGGGTCTGTGTGTCAGCTGTTCATTAGCTCTTTTGCCAGGCCACAAACCTAGGTAATTTTTAACAACTTAGCTCAGTGATTCATCTATTTACTGCCTGTTAGCTTTAATATATGTTGGCTCTTGTGATTGTCTTAAAAAACTAAGACCAAAATAAGAGCTATGCATATAGTTAAAGCCCTGATTATGTTCAACATTAGTGGTTTGGGTTTTATTATTCAGTAATTATTAATTTTAAACAGAGCTATGTACATCAACAATGAAAGACATGATATGTAATCTTTAGAGTTGAAAAGCAGTATTAAGCTCAAGATTTGGCTATTCAGTCTGCTATAGAAATCTTTCTTAAAAATTATTTTAATTTCTATATTTACTGTATATAGTTATACAAAGAGCATTTTAGAACAGTTTTATCTCATTTGTGTTTTTGTAGTGGTGGATGGTCTTTCAGCAGTTGGAAGCTATGCTTTTTTGTTTTTTTATAAATGTCACATTGGGAGCTACCATGTGCTAACTTTAGTCTTGCATTTTGTTTCTTGGCTAATAAAACTGTGTACATTTGTATCTGAACCCCTTAACACTGGGCTTCTGTTCTGTTAAGAAATTAATCGTTTCTTAATTTTAGAAATGTGAGAAGTTAATTCTAAGGAATGAAATGACTTGTCTAAAGTTTAAAGCTGACTAGTTCATTGGTTTCATTATTCCTTGTGCTGTGTTCACTTAATTCAGCATCCTGCAAAGATCTCAGGTACCTGGTATATGAAGTGATAGATGAGGTTTTATTAATATTTTCAGAAAAGAACATATTTGCTTATTTCTATGAAAAAGTGGTTTCTGCCTTAGACAAGCTAAATTCCAGCAGCAAGCTTCCTTGTGTTTTTGTTTTAATTCAAGTTTCAGGACTGAATTTTTTAAAAACTTATTTTGAAATAAATTTAAAAATTACAGAAAAGTTTCAAATACAGTACAAAAAGCTCTAATTTCTCCCCTCATCCAAATTTTCCAACTGTTCACATACACCTCCTCTGCCCTTGTTTGCTCACACATTACATTTATGCCCACTGTCATTAGTCTTTTTCGGAACTGTTTAAGAAGTTGCAGATATGATGTCCTATCACCCCTACGTATTTCATTGCATTTCTCAGTAGCAAGAGCATTCTTGTCAAATCCCCATCAAGCCCCAGAGTCTGGAAACAGCACTGACAATGCTTCTGCCCGATCCTGGACCTCTTCAGATTTTACTGATTATAGTCTCTCCAGGAAAACTGCCTTGATCCATCATGTCATTCTCCTCCAGTCTGGAACACTTCCTCAGTCTTTTCCTTATCTTTTGTGTCCTTAAGAGTTGTACGGTACATGGCTTATATTCTGAAGGTTGACCCTTAACCAGGTCCATCTGATGTTTCTTCCGTGATCAGACTCTGGTAATGCTCTTGGTAGGAATACCACAAAAATGATACTATGTTCTTAGTGCATTGCATTATGGGGCACACAGAAGCAGCCCCTCCTGGAGATCTTAATCATCTGGTCATGTTCTGTCAAGTGGAAAAACTTTATCATTTTTGATAAAGAAATATCAGAACTCTGATAAAGAAAGTGATTTATCATTTTCTTTTCAATATGTATGTTCCAGGGGACAGAAACCCAGGATACACCAATATCTCGTTTTATTGTTGACAACCACCATAATGATGAGTTTGCTATTCCATCATTCCTTCTGCATTTGTAAGTTGGCATTCTGCAAGGATTAGTTTCCCTTTCCCTCCCATTAATTTGTTGATTTATATTGGTATGGAGTCTTCCAATATTATTCATTGGGTTATAATTTAATTCTATCATGACTTTGTTACTTACATTGTCCTAGATTTGAACTATGAGAGTCCCTTTGAGGTAGCTGCTCTGTCATTTTGAAGTATCCTCGTTAGTTTTTGTGTTTCTTATTTTCTGGCATTTTTTTACTTTCCACTATTTTGTAGTTTATTATTTAATTATAATTGAAATTAAATGTGGCTATGAGTATGTTTTATAATTCTTTTATTGTTGTTAAGAAAAGTCAAATTGGAGGCACTTTCAACTATTTTACTATTTCTGAAGATCTTAAAAAATGGCTAGGATGTTTCTTCAGTGACGTCTCTTTTGATAGTTTTTGACAACGGGAAATTTCCAGGTTCATATAACCAAAGGGATTTTTTTACAAGTAAAAAAGGAGGCAGGTTTTTAATCTTTTTTTTTTTTTCGCTTTAGATGTTTTATCAAAGGGCAGATTTCATCCAGGCTAGGACACAAATAGGAAGACTTTTGTGGCATTTACTTCCCTGACTTACTTGTCTGAGAGTTATTTTCAGATTTTCTGATGTTCATTACTAGACTTCCATTGTGTCTTCTCCCCTTAACCCGAAGTGCTCTTATTAATGAACTTAATTTGTCATGAGTTTATATTAGGGAATGAACTGTTTTCACCTTTGCAGCAAACATAACCCCAAATCTTTACTGTTTCTATTAGATAAACTTAAAACTAAAGTCATCTGCGAAAGTTTGAAATATTGTTCTTGCTTTTGAATTAAACAATGTAGAATTAGTTTGGTTATGTTGTATTGTGGATATAGCTTCTTATTAGACTGGGAATAAAGAGTTCATTTTAAAACTGTGCCTTGGCACAGCTTAATTGGAAAGCTTTTGTATTTTTGGTATAGTGATGTTGGCTTTTAGTCTTGCTGTTGAATTCATTTACTCAACCAAATCCTGTTAATATGATTGAAGTTTAAAAATAAGAATTGCACATTATAATCAAGTTAAGGTATTATTCATTAAACCCAGGACATTTTGAAAGTTGTAAGGCATCATAAAAACATCACAGCTTAGTTATTTGTGAAGAATTATCAAAACTGATGATTGAAAAAGGATTTTTTTCACTGTTTAACAATTTAAATTGTGGTGAAGAAACTACTGCTCAACAAATTCTGCTTCCTCTAGATCAGATTCTTCCTGCTCCAGTATATTGGGTTTGAGGCCTGCATCAAGACACTCTGTACTCTTTATACCCTTTTACCTTTTTATTTTGTCCCCTTTGCTTGATATACTCTCTCTTCTTTCTTCAGCTGTAAAATTCTGGTAATCTAAGGCCAGGCTTACTTGTCACGACCTCTGACCCTCCCGGCCCTTCTCAGCAGAATACATCAGTCTAGCATCTGTGCTCTTATAGTAGTTTACTCTTATTACTCATAGAAACTTAACCACATAAAGTTACTGTTGACTCTTGGTATATGTGAGTTTATTCACAATTTCAACTATTTGCAAATGAAACTGAAGATCTGTGTAACATTCATTTGGTCAGGCCATACATTCAACTTGTGTGTTTGATGTTACAGGAGTTGCTAAGCTGTTGAGTGACTGTAGCTTCTTGCCCAGGTTCCACATATCCATATGAAACGATTAGGAACTGTGTTTCTTTGTGAAAGATGTCCTTTCATAGAAATCCAACTGCTAAGCTTGTGAAAAAATAATGACAAAGTGAAGAAGTCTGATAAAGAACTCCAGAGTAGGACTTGGGGGTAAATTTTAATTGTGATAAAATGAATTTTGTGGTGGCTCAGAGCAGTGAACAGAACATATTTTTCATTTTTCATTTGGGAAACAGAAAAAAATGATTCTTTAAATTGTTTTTAGTAAGTGCTCTAATCAGCACAAAATCTGTGTCTTGAATGGGAAGTACACCTCATATGACATTTGGAAATGGTTAGTCTGAGGCGTGAAGATTCACAGGAAGATAAATGACTGTCAGAACTGATTGATGGAAAAGCTATGTATAAATATAGGGGTTTTTCCCCATTTTTTTAAAAAAAGTTGAAATTTAATTTGTATACCATGAAAATCACAATTTTATCTTTAAATAAGATTGAATTTGTCATAATATTGTTTCTGTTTCATATTTTGGTTTTTTTGGCCACGAGGCATGTGGAATCAGAGTTCCCCTAACCAGAGATCGAACCCACACCCCCCTAACATTGGGAAGCAAAGTCTTAACCACTGGACTGCCAAGGAAGTCCAGAAAAATCACAGTTTTTAAGTGTGCAACCCCACAGTTTTTAGCCTTGCCACAAGGTTATTTAACCATGCTGCTAAGTCACTTCAGTCATGTCCGACTCTGCGAGACCCCATAGACGGCAGCCCACCAGGCTCCGCCATCCCTGGGATTCTCCAGGCAAGAACACTGGAGTGGGTTGCCATTTCCTTCTCCAGTGCATGAAAGTGAAAAGTGAAAGTGAAGTCGCTCAGTCTTGTCCGACTCTTAGCAACCCCATGGACTGCAGCCCACCAGGCTCCTCTGTCCATGGGATTTTCCAGGCAAGAGTCCTGGAGTGGGGCGCCATTTCCTTCTCCAATGCATGAAAGTGAAAAGTGAAAGTGAAGTCGCTCAGTTCGTGTCCGACTTTTCGCAACCCCATGGACTTCAGCCTACCAGGCTCCTCCGTCCATGACATTCTGCAGGTCTAACTCCACAATGTTTTTATCATCCCCTAAATAAACCCCGTTCACGCAAACAATGTCTCTTGCTGTTTTCCCTGCCAACCACTTATCTATCTCTGTGGATTTACCTATTCTAGCTGACCATTAACTATTTAGATTTTTAAATAGTTGCTTGTATCATAGGGGGATGGTAATAAAAACAGAATTAAGATACCATTCCATCATCATAATCTGGGCATAGTACAGATTTATAGCTCCTACTTAACAGATGGCAAACAATCCATTGGTATGAAATATATTAATAAATATATAGTAGATGATTTTAAATGCTGTTTTTTAATTTTTTTTAGTATATTTTGGAAGTACATGATTAAATTGATTGGCTCATTCAAGAGTAGTAAGTTAAAAACAAGTTTGTTAATGATGATAACCTAAATGATGTCCTTTCATGCTCAAACTCAAAGATCAAGTCAAAAAATAATCTAGAACATGTAAATATGTTTTTCTGCTGTTAAGCCAAATGCCATGACTTAGTTTTACCAGTTTAATATTATTCATGTCATAAATAATTGTATTGGTTTTGTCCTTTGATTTCTAGATTTCTCTTGGGTTTTATAATTATACAGATTATATAAGCATGAGGAATTTATATTTGTATACATTTAAGAAGCATTTTAACAATAATACCTTATTACTTTGCTGGAAAATAAGATGCTTTTCTTTAAAAAAGGGTACATTACTAAATTTGACAGTTTCAGACATCTAGAAACCCTGCTGCTTGCGAGCCTAAGGTCAGAACTGTGTTTTCTTTCTGTTATCATTATTTTAGTCTGTCAACTATGATATAGAATGTATTCTTTCATATCATAAATGCTTTATATGAAGTCTCCAAATTTGACGTCAGCTGATGTTATAAGAGCACATTTTTGATTGTGTAGTTAGCATTAGAGAATTGTGGGGTGAAATGAAATCCAAAATGGTCATTACTTGTTGGAAAGCCCTGAGGAAGGAGTCAGAGAATGACTTCAAGAGAATTCCTTCCACTGATAATGAAGTGAGGTGCATTATGAATGTCGTTTGGTAAGTGGGTGGTGAAGGTTCTGAGCAAGTGGTCAAGGTAGTGAGGGAGAGCTTGTTGAAGGTCACAGGGACCTAGATAAATCAGTTAGAGGGGTGGGGGAGACAGTGTTGATGTATTACAATGGGCTAACCAAGATGGTGGGTGGTCCTTTACAGGAAGTGCTGATCAGCTCCTTTCCCACCTTGGATCAGAGCTTTAAAATTTCCCATATAAGAAATGTTTGCAGAAACTATGTATCTAGAAAGGTATGAAGATTTGCAAAGAAAAAAGAAAACAAAAACTGGCAATCCCTGTGTTCTTAAAGGTGCCCATACCTAGGGAGCCCTCTCTTCTACTGTTCTTCTGAATTCTGCTCCATAACTATTTCCCCCACATTTGTTACTTGCTTCTTCTACCAAGATCAATGCCAGAAGCCTATTGGATGTCAGGTTCTGAACTCCTGCAGCTGGACTGCTGTGCTTTCTTGGTGTCCTCATCTTCATTCACCGAGTACGCTACATGGGCTGCACAGCAGCGGGTACCACCACTCTTCATCCTGACTCTGGTTTTATTTCATGGCAGATGATTGATGTCCTCTGTAGTGTTCTAGCGGTAGTTTGTCTCAATTATCTTTACATAACAAAGTTATTAGAGTTCTCAAGATGTCATTAAAATTTTTCAGGGACATTTCATTTTAAAGGGGAAAACATATAGTGTAGTGGACTTTATACTTGGGGAATTTATAAAAATCCCTAGCTGAATCAGTCCGTCAAGAATGTCAGAGAGTTATTGTGGTCTTTATTTGTCTTTTTGTGCTCTTTTGGTATCCTTTAGGGTCGAATTGTCATTTTGTATTTTTGTGGTTTAAATGCTTGGCATTCTTCAATAAAACGTATCTGTATTCTCTCACATTATATAGGTAAAAAAATTAAACTGCTGCTTGGTAAAAAGCAGATGGTTTATGGATTATGTGGACAGTTAGCATATGTGAAATAAAATGGTGCAGCCTATATGGGGACGAGGTCCCATTCTACACTGGATCAGCCCCCTTGATGATCCTGTGCAGGATGCACCTGTGAGTGTTCATAACCGTCAGTTCTTCTTTCTTCAGATACACCGAGGAGATGGTACCCTGGCACCCCTGCTTGAAACTCATCAGCAACTGCGAGCAGAAGCTTTCCAGTCACACATCAAGGCGCTTGATAACAATGGAAAAGGTGAAGGAATTTGAGGTAAATTATCCAAGTTTTTTTTTTCTTCAGATAAATTCTGGAAGAATTAAACGTAGATTTTTCTAATTTCCTCTAATGAAGTTTGGTTAATGTTAGTCCTTGATTTTTTTAAGTTTTTAATGCATTCAGGAGGAGGCAAAAGTTGAACAGGTTTGTGGCATTTGGTGGGGTAAGAATAGAATATAGAAACTGAAGAATAGAAAGAATGGTTGACCTTTATTTTTCAGGCTATATTTGTTATCCTTAGGCTAACTTAGTTATAGAACAGAGCACTGTTAATTAAACAACCAAGGTGTAACTAGCAATGTACTAGTTACCCGTTTTCTTCAAAAGCAGAACCTGCTTGACTGCAGACTTTACTGCAGAGAAAAGGGCACTTTATATAAAGGAGAAGGACCCATCTGTTAGGGTCCAACATGTGTTACCTCTTTTGTTCTTTCTGTACCACACACAATTCATTTCAGGTTGAAAAGAAAGAACAAAACATCTGTTATTTCATACCAAGATCAGATTTGATATGAGTAATGCCTCCTCATGGAGCTTAATTAAATCTGCAGAATACATCTTGGTCTGTACAGATCTTGATTAACAACCAAAGCACTTCCACATTCACTAGAACTTGGGTAAGCCCCATGAGTGCTTTAGATCTGGAGGGCAAGCAGAAAAGAATAGAGTGTTACTGCCTGAGGATTTTGTCTTACTCATCCTTAACTCTGCATTTCATTTTTTTCATGTGCTTCACAGCTTATGGATTCTTTCACAATAATAAAGACTAATATTTATACAGTGCGTTTGCATATGTTGTTCTACAAATTTCTTGTTTTTTTTTTCCTTTTAATTTCTATTTCCTGTCTGTCGCTAATATAGGCCCTTGTTACCATATACCTGGTTTATGCTGATAAGCTCCTAAATTACCTCTCCTTCTACTTTTCACACCTCTAGCTCTTATATGTTAAATGTGCGTGTGTTCTAAGACTCTTTGGTTGTGTCCAACTCTGTCCGACCCCATGGACTGTAGCCTGCTAGGCCTTTTCTGTCCATGAGATTCTCCAGGCAAGAATACTAGAGTGGGTTGCCATGCCCTCCTCCAGGGGGATCTTCCCAACCCAGGGATGGAATCTGCATCTCTTAAATCTCCTGCATTGACAGGCAGCTTTGGTATCACCAGCGCCACCTGTGAAGCTCTATATGTTAAATAAATCTTCCTAAAACACTGCATTTGTTAGGTGACTTCTTTCTGCAGGAATTTTAGTGACCGATTTTTATTACAGAGTAAGGTTCAGAATCTTCAGTATGACATTTTTCTCAATAATTGGGCTTTAGTATCAGGGCATTTCTGAAAGCTAAGCTGTGCGTATATGCACACATATATATGTGTGTATCAGTTCAGTTCAGTCACTCAGTTGAATCCAACTCCTTGCGACCCCATGGACTGCAGCACGCCAGGCCTCCCTGTCCATCACCAACTCCTGGAGTTTACTCAAACTCATGTCCATTATTGAGTCAGTGATGCCATCCAACCATCTCTTCCTCTGTCGTCCCCTTCTCCTCCTGCCGTCAATCTTTTCCAGCATCAGCGTCTTTTCAAATGAGTCAGCTCTTCGCATCAGGTGGCCAAAGTATTGGAGTTTCAGCTTCAGCATCAGGACTGATCTCCTTTAGGATGGACTGGTTTGATGTCCCTGAAGTCCAAGGGACTCTCAAGAGTCTTCTCCAACACCACAGTTCAAAAGCATCAATTCTTTGGCGCTCAGCTTTCTTCACAGTCCAACTCTTCACATCCATACATGACTACTGGAAAAACCATAACTTTGACTAGACATAACTTTGCTGGCAAAGTAATATCTCAGCTTTTGAATATGCTATCTAGGTTGGTCATAACTTTTCTTCCAAGGAACAAGTGTCTTTTTATTTCATAGCTGCAATCACCATCTGCAGTGATTCTGGAGCCCCCAAAAATAAAGTCTGTCACTGTTTCCACTGTTTCCCCATCTATTTGCCATGAAGTGATGGGACCAGATGCCATGATTTTAGTTTTCTGAATGTTGAGCTTTAAGCCAACTTTTTCACTCTCCCCTTTCACTTTTATCGAGAGGCTCTTTAGTTCTTCTTTGCTTTTTTTGCCCTAAGGGTGGTGTCATCTGCATTTCTGAGGTTATTGGTATTTCTCCCAGCAATCTTGATTCCAATTTGTGCTTCATCCAGCCCAGTGTTTCTCATGATGTACTCTGCATATAAGTTAAATAAGGGTGACAATATACAGCCTTGACATACTCCTTTCCTGATTTGGAACTGGTCTGTTCCATGTCCAGTTCTAACAGTTGCTTCTTGACCTGCATACAGATTTCTCAAGAGTCAGGTCAAGTGGTCTGGTGTTCCCATCTCTTTCAGAATTTTCCAGAGCTTGTTGTGGTCCACACAGTCAAAGGCTTTGGCGTAGTCAATAAAGCAGAAATAGATGTTTTTCTGGAACTCTCTTGCTTTTTCCATGATCCAGCGGATGTTGGCAATTTGATCTCTGGTTCCTCTACCTTTTCTAAATCCAGCTTGAACATCTGGAAGTTCACAGTTCATGTACTGCTGAAGCCTGGCTTGTAGAATTTTGAGCATTACTTTACTAGCGTGTGAGATGAGTGCAATTGTGTGGTAGTTTGAGCATTCTTTGACATTGCCTTTCTTTGGGATTGGAATGAAAACTGACCTTTTCCAGTCCTGTGGCCACTGCTGAGTTTTCCAAATTTGCTGGCATATTGATTGCAGTACTTTCCCAGCATCATCTTTTAGGATTTGAAATATCTCAACTGGAATTCCATCACCTCCACTAGCTTTGTTCATAGTGATACTTCCTAAGGCCCACTTGACTTCACACTCCAGGATGTCTGGCGCTAGGTTGAGTGATCACACCAACGTGATTATCTGTGTCATGAAAATCTTTTTTGTACAGTTCTGTGTATTCTTGCCACCTCTTCTTAATATCTTCTGTTTCTGTTAGGTTTGTACCATTTCCGTCCTTTATTGTGTGCATCTTTGCATATATGTATTACATCTTTATCCATTCATCCATCAGTGATAGATTACTTCTATATGTTGGCTATTGTAAATAATACTGCCTTGAATGTGGGGTTGTATATATCTTTTCTGATTAGTGTTTTCATTTTCTTAAGATAAATTCCTAGAAGTGGAATTGCTGGTTCCTGTGGTAGTTCTGTTTTTAATTTGCAGGATCTTCATACTGTTTTCCATTGGAGAAGGAAATGGCAACCTACTCCAGAACTCTTGCCTAGAGAATCCCGTGGACAGAGGAACCTGGTGGGCTGCTGTCCGTGGGGTCGAACAGAGTCAGACACGACTGAAGTGACTTAGCATGCATGCATGCATTGGAGAAGGCAATGGCAGCCCACTCCAGTGTTCTTGCCTGGAGAATCCCAGGGACAGGGGAGCTTCATGGTCTGCTGTCCGTGGGGTTGCACAGAATTGGACACAACGGAAGTGACTTAGCATGCATGCATGCATTGGAGAAGGAAATGCAGCCCACTCCAGTGTTCTTGCCTGGAGAATCCCAGGGACGGGGAGCCTGGTGGGCTGCCGCCTGTGGGGTCACACAGAGTCGGACACGACTGAAGTGATTTAGCAGCAGGAGCAGACTGTTTTCCATAGTGGCTGCACAAGTTTACCTTCCTTTCAACAAAGCACACAGGTTCCCTTCCGTTTGTATCCTCACCAACACTTGTTATTTCCTTTGAAAAATGGCTATTCTAACAGGTGTGAGATGTTACCTGGTTGTGGTTTTGATTTGCATTTCCCTGATTAGTCATGTTGAGCATCTTTTCAGGTATCCATTGTCTATGTGTTGTCTTTCAGCTCTTTGGGTTTTTGGTTTTTTTTGGCAATTCCATACAAATTTTAGAATTGTTCCATTTCTTTGAAAAATACCGTTGGAATTTTGATAGGGATTGCACTGAACCTGTAGCATGGACGTTATAACAATATTAAATTTTCCAGTCCATGAGTATGG
Organism: Bos javanicus; assembly: GCF_032452875.1. Classification (NCBI taxonomy): domain Eukaryota; kingdom Metazoa; phylum Chordata; class Mammalia; order Artiodactyla; family Bovidae; genus Bos; species Bos javanicus. The sequence goes on along the minus strand of NC_083876.1, from coordinate 25,318,753 downwards.
AATACCTTTCTATTTGTGTTCTCTTTAGTTTCTTTCATCAGTGTCATAGTTTTCAGATCTTTTACCTCCTTGGTTAAATTTATTCCTAGGTATTTTCTTCTTCTTGATGCAATTGTAAATGGGATTGTTCTCTTAATTTCTGTTTCTGATAGTTTGTTAGTATATAGAAATACAACTTATTTTTGTATATTGATTTGTGTATTCTGCAGCTTTACTGTATCTGAAACGTCACAGTTTATTATCTCTAACAGTTTTTAGTGGAGCCTTTAGGGTTTTCTATATATATTATCACATCATCTACAAATAGTGACAGTTTTACTTTTTCCTTTCCATTTTGGATGCCTTTTATTTCTTGTTCTTGCCTAATTGCTTTGGTTAGCACTTTCAATACTGAATTGAATAAAATTGTCAAGAGTGGGCATCCTTGTCTTGATCTTAGAAGACAAGCTTTAAGCTTTTCACTCTTGAGTGTAGGCTTATCATACCTGGCCTTTATTATGTTGAGGTACATTCCCTATATACCTGCTTTGTTGACAGGTTTTTTTTTTTTTTTTTTAATCATAAATGGATGTTGAATTTTGTCAGGTGCTTTTTCTGTATCTATTGAGATGATCATATGATTTTTATTCTTCCTTTTGTTAATGTGGTGTATCATGTTGATTGATCTGTATTAAACTGTTGCATCCCTGAAACTGTTGCATCAATCCCACATGTTCATGGTATATGATTCTTTTAATGTATTGTTGAGTTTGGTTCAGTAATATTTTGTTAAGGAGTTGTGTATCTGTGTTCATGAAGGATATAGCCTGTAATTTCTTTTGCTGTGGTATCCTTGTCGGGTTACAGCTGGGCTTGTAGAATGAGTTTGGAATTGTTCCCTCATCTTCTATATTTTGAATAGTTTGAAAAGGTTGGTATTAATTCTTGTTTGAATGCTTGGTAGAAATCACCGAATGAAGCTCTCTGGTCCTCTGCTTTTGTATGTTGAGAAGCTTTTGATTACTAATGCAATCTCTATTGATTTCCCTGCTGGCTCAGATGGTAAAGAATCCTCTTGTAGTACAGAAGACTGGGGTTTGATCCCTGAGTAAGGAAGATCCCCTGGAGAAGGGGATGGCTGTGCTGTGCTATGCTTAGTTGCTCAGTTGTATCTGACTCTTTGCGACCCCATGGACTGTAGCCCGCCAGGCTTCTCTGTCCATGGGGATTCTCCAGGCAAGAATATTGGAGTGGTTTGCCATGCCTTCCTCCAGGGGAACTTCCCAACTCAGTGATCGAACCCAGGTCTCCCACATTGGAGGTGGATTCTTTACTGTCTGAGTCACCAGGGAAGCCCAGGGAATGGCTCCCCAGTCCAGTATTCTTGCCAGGAGAATTCCATAGACAGAGGAGCCTGGTGGGCTGCAGTTTATGGGGTTGCAGAGTCAGACACGACTGAGCGACTAACACTTTGACTGTCACTTTTTCAGTCTCTATTAGTAATTGGTCTGTTCAGATTTTGTTTGTCCTCATGACTCAGTCTTAGAAGGAATTTCTAGGAATTTGTTAGAATTCTTTAGAAGTCTTTCTAAGAATTTATCCTATTTCTTCTAGATTGTATAATTTGTTGGCATGTAAATGTTAACAGTGGTCTCTTGTCCTTTCTTTTTCCCCTGTGGTGTCAGTTTCAAGTCTCTTCTTTCAATTCTGATTTTACTTATTTGAGCCTTTTTTATTTTTAATGAGTCTGGCTAAAGGCTTACCAGTTTTTATCTTTTCAAGGAACCAGCTCTTAATGTCATTTATCTTTTCTATTATCCTTTTAGTCTCTATTTCATTTATTTCTGCTCTGACCTGTATTTCCTTCTACTCTGGGCTTTGGTCCTCTTTTTCTAGTTTGTTGAGGTATAAAGTTAGGTTGTTTATTTAATGCTTATTTTAGTATGTTTGAAAAATTAACATTACCAATAGATTTTTCAGTTTTAAGTCTTGATATTAGAAAGTACAGTGAATGACATCAGCAATTGTTACTTCGTGGCCTCTGTAAAAAGTACACCGTATGACAGTTATGAAGACTTGAAGCAGTGATTCTAAAGAACTGGAAGAACAGTCTAGAGAAAAGGCTTAAGAATTAATGGAGCTACATGATAAGCCAGTCATTTCTGTTTTAATGACAGAATTAAGACCCATTGTGGACCATTTCACGTTTGCTTTCCTCCGAGTTTAATTTGTTTAAGAAAGTCTGGTATTTTTTGGATAGATTTATATTTCCCCAAGCAAATTTGATACACAGAAGAGGAAATAGAGGATGATCTAAAGATGCTTCTGAGAATATTTCTGCTATCTAAAAATAAAGGCAGTCTCCTGAGATATTTTTAATATTTAATATTTTACTTTTGTCCTTTTAAATTAATTTATAAAGTAAGGAAATCCTGTTGCTCGAGTAATTTTTTGAAATGGCCTTCCCTTTATAAGATCAAATTTAATCAGTGAGTTTTAATTTGCATGGAGTTTATTATAACTGAAATTATTTTGTCATGTTGAATTAGTCATGTTTGGCTTTTAATTAATTGCTTCATTTCTACCTTCTGTTTGTATGGAGGGGAGTGTATATAATTGCAGCAAGATCCCCATCCTTTATAATGAAAGTGATGACATAAAATTGTCAAACAGTTCTCATGTACATCTAACGAATTATTCTTGACCTTGTTCAGTGTTGTTGACTTTGGCAGTGGAAGACTATTAATTTTAGATTTTTACACTTTTGTATACTGTGTCTCTTCATTTTTGATTTGTCACTTGTTAGGATTAACTTCAGTATAACTCTTGGCCCAGCTGATATGTTGTTATAAAGTGTTCTCCCTCTCCCCCCATTTAAAATGTAAACATAAGTTATAAATGTAAAAAATATCTAAAGAGTATAGATAAGTCATAAAATTTTGTATCTGTATTGTATGGTTTTTTAGACTTACTGAACATTGGTAGTAAGGAAGAAAATTCTTGCTGACTGTGTTAAAATATGAAAATGCATGCTCAGAAAAGCCAGTTTTTGTCATTATTCCCTGTTGCTATAATCTGAAAGCTAAATGAATGACAAATAGCCCTTTTATAAGGCTTTATTTTTTGCAGCAGTTTCACATCAATTTGACCTTCTTATTGTTGCATATGGTTAGAGATGAGGAAGTGCCCAAGGCCCTAGCCCAGTCCGCTTAAGTAGGAAGTAGCCAGTTTGAGACCAAAACTCCTCCTTTGCACCTGAAATTCTATATCCTTTTTTCAGCATCATGTTGCCTCTTTACCAAAACACAATCCTGCCTTTAGAATATGCCAAGATTAAAAGGCAGACATTCTTGAGTGGCATGTTACAAGTTTCTTTTCTCATGCCTCATGTGGCTGTGGTAGAATGTGATTTGTTGTACTACATCTTATTTTTCCTGCTGATACAACGTGTAGTCAATGCTGCCATATGTAGTTGTGGTCACAGTAGTTACTTGTATAAAACATTTTTCTCATATAAAATTCATAGGAGAAAAATGCTGATCTCTAGAGTTATCCTGGAGAAGGCCAGGGCAACCCACTCCAGTACTCTTGCCTGGAAAATCCCAAGGATGGAGGAGCCTGGTAGGCTGCCGTCTATGGGGTCGCACAGAGTCGAACACGACTGAAGCGACTTAGCAGCAGCAGCAGCTAGAGTTATCCAGAAGACTATGAGTGCGGTAGTTTCTCTTTAGTGAAAATTACCCAAAATAATACTCTGTGTTCTATACCAGTGTACTTGGACAGACCAATGTGTACCCAAGGCAGCCATTTTCAAGATCTCCTTGAAATTTTTTTTTAAACATTCATACAACTTTTACATGCTATAGAAGTACTTAGTTAAATATAAGAAAATTATCTCAAATTGCCATCACACTAAATAGGCCTCATATGCCCTATTTTGGAGCAGGAAATGGCAACCTACTCCAGTATTCCTGCCTGGAAAATTCCATGGATGGAGGAGCCTGGTAGGCTACGGTCCATGGGGTCGCAAAGAGTCAGACACAACTGAGCGACTTCATTTTCTTTCTTTCTATAGTTCCTTTTCGAGAAGGAAATGGCAACCCACTCCAGTGTTCTTGCCTGGAGAATCCCATGGACAGAGGGGCCTGGTGGGCTACAGTCTATGGGGTTGTAAAGAGTTGGACACGACTAAGCAACTAACACACATGCCCTAGTTATTTGTGGCTTATTTACTTGACATCCTGCCTTACCCTGCTGGTGATTTGAAAAGCACTGAAGTATGGGTAAATTAATCTTAGATATCACGGACATTAATTTAGACTAAAGTTATAGTGTGAGTCAGTTGTCATTTTTTTTTTTTTTTTTAGTAGCTAGGCAGTATAGTTCACATGACTTAAAATAGAGAATATTGGGAGGTCATAGTGGCAGGTGATGAAAGTTAATGTAATTTTTTATTTTGGACCAAATGAAAGAGTCCCGTAACATGAAGCCTATGAATGCTTCATTAATCATAATGGAAGGTGGCCAAAACCGAAAGACTTGACTCAAGGACTGAAAGATGTTAAAGCTGTGGAGGGAGAAAAGAGCCATTAACATACCACTAACAACAACTGTTTTAAATGAGGAGGAGAGAGAGGAGAAACTGAGGTCACTTGTTTGAGAAGGTGACTTACAGATGGCTTGAAGTGGAAGAAGTTTGACTGTATAAGTAGTTGGCATATTAGAATGACAGTAGTGTCGCTAATCATAAACTCTGGCGTTCTGCTGACTTCATGCCTGCACCTGTTTCCATGATGCATTACCCTCTCCCAGGATCAGTGTTGTTAGCTGTTTTTCCTCAGGCAGCCATTTGAATTAAAGGTTGTCTCTTCCTGTTTCTGAAATACTTTGTTTTTTGCCTATCCCTTGCCAGGGTGATTGGGTATTTTCCTTTCGATCAGAGAGGAAAGATTAAAAATTAGGTATGAAGTATTTCGATCTTAAGCCTAGTGGGAAATAGATGCTACTTCGTTTATCAGTGACAAAAATAAGACAAAATGACGCTAAGAACGTGATGGTGGAATATGAACTCAGTCTGAGTCTTAGTACAATACAGTATTCATTAGCATCAAAATGTGTGTGTGTGTGTGTGTGTGTGTGTGTGTGAGAGAGAGAGAGAGAGAGAGAGAGAGAGGTCAAGGAACAGAGGTGGAGAGAGAATCTTCCAAATTATTTTGCATTAGAAATCAAAAGGAAGCTATTTGTATTAGTTTTAAATTATAGTTCAACTTGAGGTGTTTACAAAAGGCTTATAACCACACATAGAAGCCTGATGATGCTATATATCATATTGTATTAATTCAGCTTTAAGGATCATGACATCTACTTACAAAGTGAATTACTTTTGCTATTAATGGTAGTTTCCCTTGAATTTAAATTTTAGAGAGTCATCATTTGACTTTTTCTTTTATATTTCTGCAAACAAATGACTTTGCCAGACTGGATTTTCTGTTAAATTAATCCTATCACAATATTTTGAAATTACTGTTTCTGGTAAACCAGGTAAAAACAAAACTCTGTCCCCTACTACCTCCAAGAAGGAATCATTTAAGATATCTGGGTCTTTCTACTTAACGATGCTACTTGGATATAATTCTCTTATTTGCAGGAAAAAGCAGTTCTCTGATGGCAGAGGGAGCATTCGTCTTAATGTTCCAGCTCTAATGTTCATATTTTCAAACCATGACAGTAAAACAGTCTTTAATGTATTGCTCTTACAGAATCTTAGGCAGAGGTCATTTGCAAAATATAAAGTGTGATCTGGGAGTCCAAGGCATGAATGGTTTAGGGAAATGAGAAGTGTATGTTCAGAGTCAGCATAATCCTCTGGAGCTTTTTTTTTATAATTCTCAAATGACACATTTTCTATTTTTTGTATTTTTATTTATCATATGGTTATTTAATTTATTATAATTCTCAAATGACACATTTTCTGTTTTTTGTATTTTTGTTTATCGTATGGTTATTTAATTTAGAATTGTCTTTTTAGTATTTTTCAAATTCAGACACAAACTTGTGTTCTCACCATATGACCCACCAAGAACCTAACCCTGAAATTTAATATGTATTTTTTTGCCCAAATCCTAAGGGTACAGTTTAATGAATAATTATAAAGTAAACATTTCTGTAGCGACCACCAAGGTCAAAATTATGGAGTATTGGAGCACCCCACTTTTGTGGCTCTTTTTGGTCATAAACACCTCCTCCCACAGGTATAAGCACTAATCTGACTCTAACGGTAATCATTTCCTTGCTTTCTTTTGTAATATTATCGCTATCCAGTTCATTGCTAAGCAAAATAATTCTTTGTTTTTGATCTTTATATATATAAATGCACATGTATTTTTATTAATTTTCCTTTTAATGGGTTGTGATGGTTTTAAAAAGTCACCTAGGAGATGAGTGTCTCCACATTAAAACAGTTGGTATGTGCATGTCTGTGCATGCTTTGGTCTATGACTCATCCTTTGCTGCTTAAAATAAGTAAGATTCTTCTTAACTGTAATTAACTATTAGATAGAGTAACTAATAAGTTGTCATTAGATTTTTATCCTGTGCTTTGGCCTGTATTTTAATGTTTGGGGTTAAGTTTTGAATTTTATGAAGTTATAGGTTTTAGTGGTGAGCATATAGAATATACTCATAGTTCTGTATCATCATGATAGCACAGATATCCATGATGGGTTTTTTGGTGTTTTTTTACAGTTAGAAGTTATGTGTTGAGTGCCAGATGTCAAAGTTCAGTCATTGAATGTCACTCATTTTCAGAACTCTAGCTATAAAGAGTTTTTTAATATATTAAAATATTTTATCAGATTTTAGGTAACTTAATGCCGTACAGAGTAATTTTTTTTTTACAAGTATCGATTATATGTGAACACCTAATTTAGGGAGGAAGATTTCCAACCCTTACCTTGTTCCCATTAAGAGTAATGCTAGAAGTTTCCCTTAATAGTATTGGATGCCAGACTTTTGACCTGCTTGTCCTTGGTTTGGAAATGGCCTAGTGCTGTTTATAGTTGTATAACTTTAGCACAAGTGGTTTCTATAGCTACTGTCCAGTACCAGATGTAGAACAGTGGGAAGCTTTGATAAGGGGAGCAAGGATTTTTAAACAAAAGCCGGACATGGGTAATTACCCTGAAGCTGAACTGAGGTCCATTATATTCAGCACTATCATTTACTTTTCATTTCACTCTCTGCTCATTATAAGAAGGAAAATCTATTGACTCTTTTCTCTTCCATCTCTTTGCCTTCTTCCTCTCACCTTATTAAAGAATGTATATTATACCTTTAATCTGTTGCCTGAATCCAGAAGTTGGTCTTGACAAAATTAGGTGAGCATCACCAGTTTGGCTTTTATTATGATGACAGCATCATTGGTTTCCACTTATCAAAGAATAAGTTTCATAAGCCATTTGTATCAAGTGTTTGCAGTGAGACTGCTGTGTTATATAAACTGCTGCCACTTTGAGAATATAAATGACTTAAGGTTAATACTAGTGAGGTAGAAAAAATCATTATCTCATTATCAGGAATTGTCAGTTAAGTAAAAGGACAACTTAAACCTGACCTATAATTAAAATAGAAGGCATTTGGTTTTCTTCTAAATGGTTTTCAACTTCATCCCCAAAGTGATACCTTTCTAGGGGAAAGCTCTTGTTTTTAAACAGTAAATTAATTATAAATTGATGATTATCCTTAGGTATATTATTGGGGGATTCTTTAAAAGTCACTCTTTGGCAGAAAAGGGATGCTGTGAGAGAATTTTGGCTTCAGTTAGAATGTGAGTAGGGAGTGGTGTGAGAGATGAGACTGTAGAATTAAGCAAGGGGATCCAGTTTGTAGTAGAGGGTGGGCTGCAGGCAAGGAGGTTGAGGAAATTCATACCTCCCGACTCCTCTTTTTTCTCTATAAAGAAGGATATAAGTTTTTGTTGAGAGCGAATGGAAAAAGTACTATGCAAAATGAGAAAGAAAGCTGTCTTTTACTGATTTTTACATTCAGATAGTTTTGTTGTGTTTTCTTTTTCTGACTTGATTGCGTGCTCCCTGAGGGGAAAGCCATGGCTTTCATCACTCAGCATGTGTTTATAGAACCACTTCTGTCATCTGCTGAGATAGAACAAGACTAATGAAACATCGTCCTTACCCTTAGAGAACTTGGTGTGAGAGAAAGTTTGGTTCTGTAGTGATCTGTGCAAGTTGCTCTGTGAACACCAGTGGGCACCTCCCTGAGGAGATGGTGCTAGAGTCAAGAGGCCAGCATTCTCAGCAAAGCTACAGAGGGTGCATTCAGGGAATTATAGACATTGAGGCGTGACTGAAAGTATTTGGGGAGAGGTGGTTGGAGATAAAGTGGAAAACCAGAGGCCTGCCTAGTGTTGAAGGTCTTTACCAATAAAGAGTTTCAAGTTTATCCTATTGGCGATGGCGAATCCTGAGGGATGTGAGTTAGGAGAGTAACAGAGGTTCTTGTTTAGGAAGGTCACCCAGACTTTAATAGGCAGGCAAGTTTTTGTTGTGGAAAGATGTCTGTGACACCAGCCTGGAGGCTTCTGGCATGATCTTGTGAAGACAATGAGGCTGTCAACTAAGAAAGATAGAATATAGAGATTGTGATATATTTCCAGTTTTTTAAGGAATCTCCACACTGTTCTCCATAGTGGCTGTACTAGTTTGCATTTCCACCAACAGTGTAAGAGGGTTCCCTTTTCTCCACACCCTCTCCAGCATTTATTATTTGTAGACTTTTGGATTGCAGCCATTCTGACTGGTGTGAAATGGTACCTCATAGTGGTTTTGATTTGCATTTCTCTGATAATGAGTGATGTTGAGCATCTTTTCATGTGTTTGTTAGCCATCTGTATGTCTTCTTTGGAGAAATGTCTATTTAGTTCTTTGGCCCTGATCCAGCAATCCCACTGCTGGGCATACACACTGAGGAAACCAGAAGGGAAAGAGACACGTGTACCCCAATATTCATCGCAGCACTGTTTATAATAGCCAGGACATGGAAGCAACCTAGATGTCCATCAGCAGATGAATGGATAAGAAAGCTGTGGTACATATACACAATGGAGTATTACTCAGCCATTAAAAAGAAATCATTTGAATCAGTTCTAATGAGGTGGATGAAACTGGAGCCTATTATACAGAGTGAAGTAAGCCAGAAGGAAAAACATCAATACAGTACACTAACGCATATATATGGAATTTAGAAAGATGGTAACAATAACCCAGTGTACGAGACAGCAAAAGAGACACTGATGTATAGAACAGTCTTATGGACTCTGTGGGAGAGGGAGAGGGTGGGAAGATTTGGGAGAATGACATTGAAACATGTAAAATATCATGTAAGAAATGAGTTGCCAGTCCAGGTTCGATGCACGATACTAGATGCTTGGGGCTGGTGCACTGGGACGACCCAGAGGGATGGTATGGGGAGGGAGGAGGGAGGAGGGTTCAGGATGGGGAACACATGTATACCTGTGGTGGATTCATTTTGATATTTGGCAAAACTAATACAATTATGTAAAGTTTAAAAATAAAATTAAAAGAATGCTTAAAAAAAAAAAAAAGAATATAGAGATTGTGATATATATAGGGAGAGACAGTGATATTGAGAGTTTCCGGGTAGGTATATGCAGCAGGACCTGAAGACTGATTGAATGATTGGGGAAGGGAGACAGGTTGAAGGCTGACTTGGAAATCTGGGCTGAGTAGGTTGCAGGTGTTGTTACCCTTGCCCCTCCATCCCAAAGGACAGGGCGCAGCGCTGCTCCCCTGGGCTACTGCAGGAGGCTTCCCCCTGGTTTCCCTGCTTCTGCAGCTTCTCCTCCCATCACATAGAGTGGAAGTAGATAATCAAACTCCCCTGTTTAAAATTCATCAATAACTTGCTATGAAATTTAGACCAAAATTCAGAATCCGTCACATAACCTTCAGGGCCAGCCTGAACTACTTCTAGCCGGTCTCTCCAATTTGATTTTGAGCCACCTTTCCGTTCATTCTTCAAGCCTGAGCCACACTGGCCCGCTTTCACTCCCCAAAATGTACTTAGCTGTTTCTAATCTGAATCTTTTCACATTGTGTTTCCTCCCTCATTGTGTTCCTAGAATGCTTTCTTCCTGTCTCTTTTTACAAGTAAATTTGATTCATCCTTTAGGTCTCAGGTAAATGTCACTTCCTTTGGGAAGCCTTTCTTATTCATTTTCTTCTCTCCCATCTAACTAGGTATCTCCTTATATTTTTATGGTACCCTTTTCTTCCTAGTATTTCATCACAGTTTGTAAGTATATGTTAGGGTGTATATTGTTTAATGTCTGTAACTCTGAATTAATGGAGTTTGACTGTTTTGCTCACTACTCAGTAAATACTTATGAAATAAATAGTAACTGTTCGGTGATTGTTTGGGGCCCTTCTAGAATAAAAGCAGTTAAATGTATTTAAATCATCCATTTGAAGGAAGAGTAATACACTGAATTTTGTCATTACCCTGATGTCACTCCTGAAAAGTCAGTGATTTAGAAATAGTTTAATCCTATGATATCTAGGCCTTATTTGTTATGAGAAGCAAACAAAAAAACAGGTGGATCACTATACTGTGGAAATCAGAACACCTTCCTTCTAATTAAGGCAGAAATAACAAAGAATGGCAGATCTCTGGGAGAAGACAGTAGTTAGAAGGATAGTTTTATGTAAGTGCAGTTCTCAGCTTTATTTTCTTAAAAGTGAGCGGTTTTATGACATTCAGTTTGAGGACACTCTTGCAAATATATATTCTCCCAGATTAATCCAGAGTGTCATTAGTTCCATTTAAAGTTGCAGCTTCAGATGTTACTATAAAACATAGTTTGTTTTTTTTCTTGAGGATTTGTTCCCCTTTAAGTTAACATTTATTAAATTATAAGCAGCCAAAGTACTTCCCTTTTAAAGTCTCTTTTTTTCTTTTTGATGCTGTACTTTTTTCCCAGATGGTTCAGTGGTAAAGAATCTGCCTGCCAATGCAGAAGATGCAGGTTCGATCTCTGGGTAGGGAAGATCCCCTGGAGGAGGAAATGGCAACCCACTCCAGTATTCTTGCCTGGGAGATCTCATGGACAGAGGAGCCCGGCAGGCTGAAGTCCATGGGGTTGCCAAGGAGTCGGACACAACTGAGCAACTAAACAACTTTTGATGTAGAATTAGTTGTAAAAATAAAGGTTAACTTGAATAAGGCGTGGTTTATGTACTTTTTCTTTATTTTTGTAGAGAATAATTTGCAGTTCTAGATTGGACATAAATGACAATGATAAAACACTTTAGAATCACTAAGGTAAATACGTATTGGTATATTTCCACCTCATTCTTCTAAGGATGAAATGATGTGAATACATGCCAGTGCTCTCTGAAGGAAAACGGCTGTCCTGTTGATGTTCTGTGGCTCTAGATGTTTACAGCAACCAGGATTCAGACAGAGAGGGAAGTGGAGTGCTCCTGACTGTCCGATGCATCGTGGTCAGCTGGGCTTCAAATGCATGCGCTGTACCCACATCAGGAAATACTGTAAGAATTTATCTGCGCCAGCCAGCAGGGGGCACTGTACACATTAAAAAGTACATGGCCAATTGTAAAGCTTCCTTTGATTTTTTTTTTTTCCCTTGGCAATTGTGTCAAAATTCCTCCAGAAGTTTATGTTTAGAATTAGTAGTGATAGGACCGGAAATTGGCTGGGTGGGACAGTGGTTAAAGGGGTTCTGTCTAAAAGTTTAGAGACGAAATATGTACTACCATAATGTTGCTGTTCAGTGAAAAACAGCCTCAAAATGTCACACTCCATTTTGAACAACCCACTAATCTACCATGCAGGAAGTTAACTCTTTAACCACTGCTTTGATGTAATGTCTGTTAAAAAAATGTGTGACAGAAAAAGTATGCGCTTTAAAGCCTGATCTAGTCTACAATTCTGGCATTACTTGATAGCTATGTGACTTGTGTCAGATTATTTAAACTTTTGAAGTCTCTGTTTGTGGAAAATTTAGATAATAATCTGCTGTGAAAAGATGCAGAAAATTAATTCACTTCTGTCAAACACATAGCTATAAATGTATATCAATTGCTTTCTTAAATCGGAGTTTATATGTTTCTTGTCATAATTGCTATTTGTCTTACAAAGTTAAGCGATAGATCTGAAAACTGTGTATTCCTATTATGTAACCAGAATTTTCCTACAGAAATTCTTGATTTCTGGTTATAAAAATGATAAACAGTAGACAGTATAATCAACAATCTTAATATTTTATTCCTGTTTCCTCAAGTACTGACATGTGCCAAAATTTAACCAGTAGTCATCATATTTAGGTAAGGTGGTCTGTAATCTTTCATTGCCATAGTTTTTTTTATTGGCATTTCCTAATTGTTTGTGTATGTTTATTTTCCATGCAGTATATCTTGCTTACTAAAAACTGGCAGAACTCAGGTTTTATGATACATAGATGATATCATGACTGATAGTGATAGACAGATTGGGAAGTGTCAGAGAAACCAGAAATCAAACACCGGGGCAAGCTGGAGTTAGTGAGGGACTTCAAGGGTCATGTTGCTTGAGGATCCTCTTCTCCCTTTTAAGTAAACCCTTGGCCTTTGAGATACTGAGTTGAAAAAAAAAAACCCTGCAGATATTCTTGGTTGAGATGGGCAGGGAATGTGAATAGAGAAGAGTTATCAAAAGGTGATGAAAAATATGTGGAGTTGAATATCATCATCTCAAGTGTGATCCCTGGTAAACTGAACTAAAGATAGGTTGAAAGAGAGAAATAAGAAAAAAAACATTGACTTTGCTATTTTATTCAGCATCAAGGTAACAGAAGTTCTGAATGCTGCAAATGGTATTTTTCATAACGGACCAGAGTGTACTGTTCATAGGTGTGATATTTACATATATCTATGTGGACCATAAACGTACTGAACCTATTATGTGAAACATTTTGTGAACCATGTCTTTTCCACTTAGATGAAAATGGTAGTCAAAGTCCTGGAGTGTCTGGCTTGCCCTGAAGCAGACTTATGCTGTTAGTAATAGAACAGCGCTTGCCAGATCCCTGGCTGAACAAGGGATTTGGAGCTTTGGAGTTCTCCAGGAGTTTTTGTTATGAATGTCTGATTTTGCAGTCAGGGGGCAATCAATCATTGCATAAGGAGGCGTTCCAGTATAGGACTCACATTAATTCTTCTCTACTCCCTGGGAGATGAATAGGATCCCCTCTCCACCCAAGGCTTCCCTGGTGGCTCAGCTGGTAAAGAATCCGCCTGCAATGTGGGAGACCTGGGTTCAATCCCTGGGTTGAGAAGATCCCCTGGAGAAGGGAACGGCTACCCACTCCAGTATTCTGGCCTGGACAATTCCATGAACTATTATTACATGGGGTCGCAGAGTTGGACATGACTGAGTGACTTTCACTTCACCACCACCATACCCCCCCCATCCCCGAAGAGGTTGCATTTCTAATAATAGTCTTTCCCCACTTTTCCAGTAGCATGTATTTCTCTGTCACTGCGTCTCTGTAGCACTGAGCATATGATCTGTTAAGAGGCTTAGTTTGCTTTTACTGTATTTTGAGTAAATCTTGAGGTCTAAACTAGTCAGATAAAGAATGCCATAGCTAGTACATGTTTTCTTGGTAATCATTCATTGGTATAGGTTATAATCATCACTTTGAGTTTTCCAGGCTTCTGCTGTTCATTCCTAGTCTCTGCCTCTGGTCTTTATAGTCTTGTCTTTATTTATCATCAGTTTGTCCTGTGTATATCCTTGAAATCAAAGGCACGCTATCTTGTTAAGCTCTCAGTCTGTCTTCTGAGGACACCTGTCTTCCATTGTGCTCTGACTCTCTCCTGCTTCCCCTCATGAGCTGCATAGTTGGCAGTTGAGGTAGGTTACGTGCAGGAGCAACTGAGCCCCAGTCAGTTCCTGGCCCTTCCTGGTCTTCAGCTGTCTTACCACACCTCTGCCTTTTAAGCTTGCACACTCGCATCACACATTTCTGTCCTGTCATACCCCTGTAGCCCTGGAACATTCGCTAAACTAGTCTGCAGTGCATTTTGGTATAGAGGTGATTTGCATGGCTTAGAGGAGTCACAGGGAGAAGAAAGGACAGAAAGCAGAACCGAAGGATCTCACTGCCTGATAGTGTTCTGATCCCTCTTGTTCAGAAGGGGAAAGTGAGAGGACGTTCAGCAAACTGATGTGAAATTGTATGTCACTCCCAAACGTTAAGAGAAAAGCCTCAGCACTGGGGAGAGTTTGGACTTGTTTGGATTCAACCAGAATGCTGGTGTAGTAGATTTGCACTTTAGTAAGTTGTATTTGATCCCACTGTAGAAAATAGACTAGAGAGGGAGCCGCAAAGGCAGAGCAACTGGCTGTTCAGGAAAAAAGCAAGGAGAGATGAGGAAGGCTTTAACTATAGTACTGGAGTTATAAATGAAGAGGAGGGGTGGATGTGAAATATTTAGGATGTAGAACCTAAGATTACACACACACTACACTAAGTCACTTCAGTCGTGTCCGACTCTGTGCGACCCCATAGACGGCAGCCCACTAGGCTCCCCGTCCCTGGGATTCTCTAGGCAAGAACACTGGAGTGGGTTGCCAGTTCCTTCTCCAGTGCATGAAAGTGAAAAGTGAAAGTGAAGTCGTTCAGTCGTGTCCCACTCCTAGCGACCCCATGAACTGCAGCCTACCAGGCTCCTCCGCCCATGGGATTTTCCAGGCAAGAGTACTGGAGTGGGGTGCCATTGCCTTCTCCGACCTAATATTACAGGACTGATGTAAAGTGAGAAAGAAAGAGAGAGCACTTTGACCCAAAATCACTTTCTGATTTTGATGACTGGGTGGAGAATGACACAAAGAGCTGTGAGACGTAATAGCAGGAGAGATGTCACTTCTGGATATAGCTCTATTTACAACTAAGTAAAGGTATTTCTGGAGAAGACAATGGCACCCCACTCTAGTACTCTTGCCTGGAAAATCCCATGGATGGGGGAGCCTGGTGGGCTGCAGTCCATGGGGTCGCGAAGAGTCGGACACGACTGAGTGACTTCACTTTCACTTTTCACTTTCATGCATTGGAGAAGGAAATGGCAACCCACTCCAGTGTTCTTGCCTGGAGAATCCCAGGGACAGGGGAGCCTGGTCGGCTGCCCTCTATGGGGTCGCACAGAGTCGGACACGACTGAAGCCACTTAGCAGCAGTAGCAGCAAAGGTATTTCTGCCAGGATTAAACTCATGCAGTTCAGCAAGTAGACAAGTTTCCTAATGATCTTATTTGATATATTGACAGAATGCAGAATACCTGGAGGAATAGATGAAGGCGTGTCCTGTCCTTTCTTATGACTCCTCGGTCAGACATTTGATTAGAGTTGGCATGTGCAGAGGCTGAATGCTGGACCGTTGTTCTGTACTGCTGCTCTCCCATGTCTGGTTCTGAGATGTGGACCTTGAGTCCTCCCTTCAAGTCAACTGTCCTCCTAGGGTTAGGGCATCTGTGGCTCCTTACATCTCCTAGTAGGAAGATTTTGTGTCATTGAAGTAATTCTTTTAGTTACTAGAACTAAGTTAATAGCATTTCTGATCCAGTTCTCTTCCTTTCTGGGAGGCCTTTGTTCATCACATGCTTTGTTCCCAGATATACTTCTGCTTCTTGAGTTGAGGAAAGAGTTAGCTCTTTGGGGGACCAAAAAAAAAAAAAGCCTCATCATGTTACATTTAAAGAGTGTAATCCCTGGGTCTGATAGACCTGTGTTCAAATCCTAGCTGTGTCACTTACTAGCTGTATTATCTTGGGCCTGTACTCTTAAATAATTCATCTCTAGATGTGATAGTAGTGTGCTTATCTCTTAGAGCTGATGAGTTTATATTAGATAGTGCTTATGAAGCATTTGAGCTTCCCTGGTGGCTCAAATGGTAAAGAATCTGCCTGCAATGCAAGGCACCCAGGTTCCATCTCTGGGTTGGGAAGATACCCTGGAGGAGGGCATGGTAACCCACTCCAGTATTCTTGCCTGGAGAATCCAGTGGACAGAGGAGCTTGGGGCGGCTATAGTCCATGTGGTCGCAAAGAGTTGGACGAGACTAAGCAACTAACAATTCCACTTCTACGAAGCACTGAGGATGGTGTGTGTGTATGTGTGTCTGACTCTTTGCTGCTCCTTGGTCTGTAGCCCACCAGGCTCCTCTGTCCATGGGATTTCCCAGGCAAGAATACTGGAGTGGGTTGTCTTTTTGGCCCATAATAAATACCACATAAACACTATCTTTCATTTGGTATTCTTTAATTTTTTTACCTGTAGATAGATAAAATTTATTTTTAATCTTTTGACGTTTATATAGCCTGAAGTTAGTAATCACCATCATGTTTTCATGTGCTTGCAAGAATTTGGAAGTATAGTATTCTTAGTGCCATAGAATTTAAGTAGCCACTTTTTTTTTTTTTAATAAAATGAATCAGGAAATCTCGGCATGTTTAATAATTTGTTTCTTTTGTGTGTGATTTTTAAAAAAGCATTCTGGGGCAAAATAGTTTCGAATAAATGAATCAGCCAAAATAACTTTATTTTGGCTAAACCTGGGCTATTATTAATATTAGATATGAGGGAAAGAATGAAGATATTCATCTCATACAGGAATGAGGAAAAGTACAAGAATATTTTGAGGATTGTGATATTCCAGATATATTTGTAGATATTGTTTTATACTGAAACCAGAGTAATAAATTAGGCTTCATATTTTCTAATTGTGTCTCCATGCCTGTTCTCCAAATCACATTAATCCTTGTGCAGTAGAATATGAACTTGCAGAAGGGGATGGGATATGAGGTTTTATTTCTGATTCGATTTTTTTCACATTTTGAGGCGACTAGTGAAATTGACCAAGAAGCTGATGTTTCAGTGTTTTCTGTCAGTCTTCTTATCCCTCGGTTTTCGAATCTGAAACATGACAGTCTATCCCAGTTTGGTATTTCTAGTTTCCTAAAGATCTGTCTGACCATTAGTCCTCACCTGTCTTTGAAGTCTCAAGAGTGTGAAGACCACTTGTTTAGCCTGTATCTCATCTACTGAGGTTAAAGTTGCCAGGAGTGGTTGACGTCATTAACCAAACGTGGACGTATCCCCAGACAGTTTTACTGACCTGTAAGGTATCATGCAGATATAGTAATTTGTTGGAATAGAAGCTTCTTCGCTCAATAATTCTTATAGTCAAAGAAGGCTTCTCTTTGTGCTGAGTGAGGAATCGGAAGATGCTGATGGCTGTCCAGACTAAAGCTGTGGGAGATGGTTCTCCCTGCTTTCCCTCTCACCCAGTAAGAGTATGTGTCCTCTTTGTGCAGAGGACCGTTGGGTGGACCGGGTGAGGTGAAGTAGGTGAAAGTACTTTGGATACACAGGCATGACCCAGATATAAGATGGTGGTATATTTCCAATTCACATGTGATAAAGGAAAAACAACTGTGTACCAGAGAGTGAGATTTTGCTTAAAGTAACTGCTTTGCTTGCAGGCTAACAAAAGAAGTAACTCAAACATTTTTATTTTTTGTATTTTCCAACCAACCAGAACCGGGACCAGTATTCACATCTGCTGAGTGATCACTTTCTGCTGTACCAAGGTCATAATTCCTTCCGTGAGAAATATTTCAGTGGGGTAACAAAAAGAATTGCCAAGGAAGAAAAGTCTAGCCAGGAATGAAAATTTAAGATTTTTGACAAAGGGGAAAGAAGAAGGATTTGATAGAAAAGACATCTGGATGTGAATTTTCATGTATAATACAGAAAATGTACTGTTTTAAATAGCTTTATATAATAAAATAAATTCTACAAAGTACAATTCTTTTAACGCTAGCTTTGTTTTACAGACTATTTTGTATGTGTCTTTTGAACTTTAATTTATATTTGTACTTTCAAGTATTATGGAAATTAAACAGTTATATTTTTGGTAATTAATTTATAAAGGGAACTAATCATATTGAGTTTTTAAACATAATCTGCTGGATATGTTATAGGCAATTGATAGTGGTTGAGAATTTATCATTAGGTAGACTTATTTTGTTTTTGATTGTAATTGTTATACATTGTCATTGTCACTAATAAAGCTTACTGAGGATTTCTAAAATCATGTAGTATACAGAGGGGGTGTGATGATGGAAATGAACTTCTATTTATAAATCGCAGACAAATAAGTAGTAACAATGATCATGGTGATAATGAGAAAGGCTAGGACCTGACAACCTAAAAAGATTCCAAACTCCTTGAGGCCTGTTCACATTTGAAGTTCGTCTGTACCTTGGATTTGCTTCTGCATTCCTAAACCTTGACTGTCGGTCAAGTTAACTACCCACAATTTTTGGTTTAGAAAGTAACTGATAGTTAAAGCAGTAACAACAACACAAATCCTTGATGGTTCCCTAATGGTATTAAGTCTAATCAGAGCTCTTTGAAATAGAAGCTATATTTTTCTTGAAGTAGAAACTTTGCTGAGTCCACATTGTGTCCATCATGAAAATATCTTGTTTGGAAACCACTATACCCATTAATTCAGGATGCTAATAGCTTTCCTGTTTTCAGTGGCCAAAGTACCTCAGCAGGGCGGCAGTAAATGAATCCTCTCTCTCTAACCAGAGCCTATTTTTATTTATGCTGTTATTATTATTTTAGTGTTACTGCTGGCTTTTATGGACTCACAATTTGAATGTGCATAGCTTAAGACCTCCAGAAGACCGGTGCTGCCCAAGCAGAAAGGGAGCAGGCCGTCTGCTACATTCTCCCTCTTTTTCTTGTTCTGCAGCTCTGAATTTCAGCAGATCTCAAACAGTTCAGTGATTATTTTGTTTGGGTTTTTGGATGTGATTTGTGGTACACTGGGGAACATCTAAAAGTATTCAAGAATGATTTATTTTCAGTATTTCTGTTGTAAACCGTCTTATTTAAAATTTTTTGAGGTTGTATGGGGAGTGAGTTTGAAAGTTTGTAGCTGACTAAATTTGGAATATGAAATTTTAGCCTTGCCTCGTTTTTTGGTTTTCACAAAAATTAGTCCAAATTAGATCTGGAAAAGTTGCAATGTTAATTTTAATCACTTGTTCTAGAAAAATGACCCTACATTTAAAAAAAAAATTCAAATGATTTCGTATTACCTCTAGTGGAGGTCTTCTCCTCTTTAATTCTTCATCGTTGTGAGATTGTTTTCACTTGTTTTAAGGTCGGTACCCAAAAGTGAAAAAGAAACTAATCACTCTCAACCAATTTCGATTTTGGAGGTCACACGTCCTCTTATTCTAGAAAGAACAACTTTATTTTCTGGCATCAGGATCTTACTACTTCC
This sequence comes from Bos javanicus, assembly GCF_032452875.1. NCBI lineage: Eukaryota > Metazoa > Chordata > Mammalia > Artiodactyla > Bovidae > Bos > Bos javanicus. The sequence goes on along the minus strand of NC_083876.1, from coordinate 25,299,378 downwards.
TGTATAAGTTGGAGAAGATCATTTCCAGGATTGCTTGAGTTTTATGTATATTCCTCATGCACTTTACTAGCAAGAATATCACCTAGCATAGTGCCTGTATGTTAGGCAGTCCTGAGGTGTGTATTTACAGTATAATCTGTGAGTGAACCTTAGGTGGTCTGAGGGCTGGCCTAGTTAATGTTCATAATATGACAGACTCTATAATTTCGCTTCTGGCATATATTAAAACATCTATAAAAGCCAGATGGTTTACCTTGGTGGTGTTTCATCATAAGTAACCTCCTTCCCATCCATTCTGGTGGATTTTTTTTTTTTTCTTTTTTTCTGTGATAGCTGGGAGGGAATAGTGGAGTAGGTGGTCTTTGGGGTATTTAGACAAAGTGACCAGCAGATTAAAAATAAAAGTTTCAAATCTCCTATAAATTTCTAGCCGCTTCCTGCCCAGGGTAGCCCGGGTTTAGGCCTGTTCACCGCTAACGTCCTTATGACTAATTCTTTAAATACAGAGATTGAGCAATAAAGTATTTTCAAACTGTTTAAACTCTGGAAGGTAAGTCAGTGTTACAACTATTTCCTTATGGTGAAATTTCACTTAAAATTTGATATTGCCTATACATTTAAGGAGAATGATGATTACAACTAAAGAAATTTCAAGTTTGGTAGGGAAAGGTAGAGTATGAGTTAATGGACGAATTACAGTGAAGGTGTTTACATTATTGAGTGAAAGATGTGCTTTAAAAGTTTGGGACAGAAACAACTGTTTAGGTAATATGTTTTATTATACTCTTACAATCAGGGATGACTTTTTTTAACATCAGGAAATTAGATGTTAAGGTGGTTATATAAGCAAATCTGACTCTTGAATCAAAGGCCTTAGTCATTTTGGATAAAAAGAAATAACCCATGCTGGAAGTATTATCAGGTATTGCTAATCTCAGGAGATATGTAATAAGGCATAATGTTTATGTTTTAAAGAGTGAAGGTGACATGTTTGGGGGAAAATGATCTTTCTACCGCATTCTAATCTCCCTTGTAAAAGCACTGTGGAACTAAGCTGATGTTAATAGTTCTAATAGGGGGGAAAAATCCATTGTAGATAAAGCAGGGCATAAATTAATTAATTAATATGGAGCATAGGGATAGAAATGGGAGGTAATTGTGGCTAAGAACATTGATTATCTTATTGTTGATTTTTCTGTTTGACCAAAGGGAGTAAATTATACGAGAATAAGAACTTTGACAACTTACAAGAGCATGGTTTTTCTCCATTATAAAGTTATTTAGAAAACTAAACACTTGTAAGGATCTTTTTTTCTTAGAAGAATTGTACTCATAGAATAAGCAAAATCTACTTTTATTTCCAACTCACTCACTCCCATTTTTCTCAGATATTTATCAAGTAATGTGGTTTGTAGTCCAAACCAAAAAAAAAGTGCTTTAATCCAGAACATACACATGGACACAATAATACTAGACTGATGATGTTTGTACTTTACTAAAACCTTGAGAGCGTCTGTAAAAGAGTGGTTTGAGAGCATAAGGTCTAGAGTGTAAAGAATTGTAATGGAATGATAAACATATCTGTGACTCTGTCTAGCCATAGAATCATAGAGACAGCACATTCCTAGCAAAGCTCACTAGGGAACCTGACCCTCTTCCCTCAATAGAGGTCTGCCTCAGGATGTTCATATGTTTCACTAGGTGGGATAAGCAAGTTGACATTTAGGCATAACCAAGGCCAACCTGGAATTTGGCTCTTATCCCTTCCTTCATAAGCCATTGTAGACAGGCTTTTAGGGAGATGGAGGCTAAATTCTCATGGCAGTCTCCTAAGAAGCCTGGGTCACAGAACAAAATAGGCTTAACAGATGAATGTTAAGATAAGCCCACTTCACTTTATGTAACTGCTAGCCCTATTTCTTGGGATATTAGGATGTTCTTAGTATATTTTTGTTATAGCATTTGAATGTTCTTACTAAGATAATTGTATCACAGTGATGCCAAATTGAATCACCCAAAAAGGAATCTGCTTTGACCTCTATGACTTTAAAATCTCTCCTTTAATCAAGCCTTCCCATCTCTCTCCTGAGGGCTTATCAGAAGAACTCTATTTTGTCTAACATCCAGCAGTGGAGATTAGCTGGGCTTATGTGTGAAGTTAGTCAAATTTTAAAAATGGCTGAGGAGAAAATTAAAATTGGAAGTGAAATGGTACTTGGGTTGGGCTTCGATGGTCTGCCTAAGTATTGTATCTAATATGTTGTACATTTGTGAAGTGAATCAGGATGGTCAGCGCTGGTATTGGTGAACCTTTAAAAATCTGTAAAACCTCTTTAAACACTTGTAAGAATCTTTTTTTCTTAGAAGGATTATATCCATAGAGTAAGTGAAGTCTACTTTGATATTGGTTTGTTTATAAATCATGGACTGGAGTATCTCACAAGTCTGAGTGCTTCCAGCACAAACAGCAAACTAATTTTTTTTTTTTTTTTTTTTGCATTTTTCTACAGTTTTTACCTTGTTGGGAGACAATTCTTCATAGATGTCTTGCATTTCTATATATCTTACTAAGGAAGCAATGACTGCCTACATTCTAGACTCTTTTGGTAGATGTGTGAGCACCCTTGAAAGATAGAGATATAGTGTCTCCCCCCTGCCTGCTCCCCCTTCTAAAAAACAGCAAACGACTCGGCTCTTGTCAAAACTGAACACCTGAGCCAACCAACCTGCTACTGCCAATGTGGAGTGAATCAAACAGACTCACCTCGATGAGAAGGGCCCAAACCTCATTTGTCAGATGGAGTTGCTATACTCAAGAATGCAGCCGGCATAGCCCTGCTTACATCTTGGATTTAGATGAAAAGGTGGCAGCTATCCGTTTGAGGAAAATTTTGTCCCCTATTCCACATTGCCTGAAACAAAGGGAGTGGCTCAATGGTCTCCTTGATTCTTAAAGGTTACATTTACGGTGGGTTAAAAATGCTTTTACGTTACAGTTAGGAGATTCCTCTAAGTGCCTTTTGCCTCTTTCACTGAAGGATTGGCCAGACTGAAACCCAGTAGTGCTCAATGGGCTGCTGTGGCCACTCCATTTTGGCACCAGGCACTCAGACCCGAAAATGGGTGTGGTTGGCCTGGTCCATGGGCAAATCTCAAAGCTGTTCTCATAGCTCCAGCCAGTACCCTCTTTGCTGAGACTTGTTATATTTTTACTGACTTTTAGGCTATTGCTGATGACCTATGGTTTGGCCCATCACTTGGAAAACTACAGATTGGTTGACTAAAGATACCCTTCCTTGGGGGCTACCAACAGCGGAAACAGACTTGCTGCTGACAGAGCTGTCTGGGTCATTCTCTGATGAAGCCAGCTAGAAGAAAGCTGTTGGCTGGGCCGACACCACCCAGATTGCCATCGTTGTGGCCTGGATCCATCGTTGTCCCACATGTGACCGCACACCCGCCAGTATGTAGACAGGACACAAAGTAAAGGGCTGTGTTTCTGACGCAAAGCTACTGTTCGGTGCCAGACTTATGACTCCTGCCGAAAAGTAGACCTGATTGCCTTGCGGTGAAGGAGGCCACGTTGCATGGAGTGTTGTCCAGCCTGCTCCTGGCAGATTGATTATTTCGGATCTTTGCCCCCACTCTCAGAGCTGTTGGTTGCATGTCACTGCTGTTGGCACTTTCTTTGGTTACAGTGTTGCTGTTCCAGTCTGATCAGTTGACTCCAGCCACATCACTTTGGCCCTTGAAACTAAGTGGTGTCATATGTTTAGCTTACTGAACCATTGGTATGACAATGGTATTATACCTTTTATTGCAAAAGCCGCTCAACCATGGGCTGATAGTCAAGGTATTTGATAGACTTTCCATGCTCCCTACCATCCACAGGCATCTGGAATTTTTGAGCTTTGGAAATTTTCTCTGCATTGTTCTATGTTTTCTCTGGCAGTCGTTTACCAAGCCTTCTCAGAAAGGCTTAGTAATACATTGCTCTAGAGTTAGCTCTGAACAGTACAGTGTTTCATCCTTTGTCAGACACCTAAGTGTTTTAATTGTTGGGTTTCAGCTCAGAGACAATTGTTGATTAACAGCTTGAGCCTCAGACTGGGAAGGTTGTCACAGCTCCCTCTCTGGGTCTAGTTCTGGAAATCTGGTCCAAAAGGAGCCCTCTACCTGGTATGCTTTATTGATGTTGAAGCTGGAAAATCAATATTTCAGCTGATTTATTATCTTTAATTTTCTTCTCTTTATATTTTCCTCTAGAGCCCAAAATATGTAAAAACATTCTTTTCTGTTTTATTTTAATGATAACTGTTTTGCCATGTACCAGTTACATGTGCTACTCTACTTTTCCTTTTTTTATTTTAAGGACTAATTTTATTTGTTGGCTGTGGTGGATCGTAGTTGCTGCATACAGGCTTTCTCTAGTTGCAGAGAGTGGGGCTACTCTTCCTTGTGGTACACGGGCTTCTCTTTGTGGTGGCTTCTCATGTTGCAGAGAACAGGCTTAGTTGCTCTGCAGAATGTGGGATCTTTCTGGACCAGGGGTCAAACTGGTATCCCTCGCATTGCAAGGTGGATTCTTAACCATTAAACCACCAGAGAAGCTCCCTGCTTTTCCTGTTATACGTGTTCTAAAGCTTGCTTGCTGCTGATTGGTTGATTAAAGGCATAAAAAGATGAAGGTGTGTAGGGGAACTGCATGTGGTTTGGAATCACTGAAGGGAGCAACAGAATGAGGCTAGAAATTACGGCAGGAGGGCTTTCTACCTTGCCTCCTGGGGGCGGAAGGCAAGCTACCTTGGGATTTTCGTGGGTGATATTGTCAGGCTTGGACTATCACCATCACTGCAGCAGTGATTTGGAATGAAGGGAGATAGATTAGAAGCTGGAATGCTAGTCAGAGGGTTGCTTAGAGATGTGGGGATCTCAACCAGAGAGCAGTGACAGTAAAGATTGAATGGAGAATATTTAGAAGATGAAATGAGCAGGTCCTGCTGATTGACTGACTGCACACAGAGATGAGTAATGGATGATGTCCAGAGTTCCAGTTGGGCGACTGGGTGGATGGCACAATGGAATAGAAAATAGAAAAGACCGTGTGTTTAGGTTTGGACAGATAGACATCCTGAATGTGAGAAGCCTATGGAACAGGCACAGAAAACTGCACAACAGACTGTTGAGTATTCAAGAGCAAATCTGGATAGTGGTTGCAAATTTGAGGAGCAGAAGATCCTTGCCTGAGACAAAGAGCCACTGAGTGAAGATACCCCCTACCGGTTCATTCTGTTGCATTGCCCCCTTGCATGATGTGTATATTTAGTAAAGAGAATTGGCATGACCCAAGGCAATGGCACCCCACTCCAGTACTCTTGCCTGGAAAATCCCATGGATGCAGGAGCCTGGTAGGCTGCAGTCCATGGGATCGCTAAGAGTCGGACATGACTGAGTGACTTCACTTTTTTTCACTTTCATGCATTGGAGAAGGAAATGGCAACCCACTCCAGTACTCTTGCCTGGAAAATCCCATAGATGGAGGAGCCTGGTGGGCTGCAGTCCGTGGGGTCGCTGAGAGTTGGACACGACTGAGTGACTTCACTTTCACTTTTCACTTTCATACACTAAAGAAGGAAATGGCAACCCACTCCAGTATTCTTGCCTGGAGAATCCCAGGGATGGGGGAGCCTGGTGGGCTGCCATCTATGGGGTTGCACAGAGTTGGACACGACTGAAGCGACTTAGTAGCAGCAGCAGCAGCAACACCTGTCAGACTGAATGAGGTAGTTCCAAAATTATTATGAGAAATTTAATTTTAATTACAAATATAGTGAGATATAGTAAGATGAAATTCATCCAGTGAGATGAAATTGCTGCATTGCACTGTTAGAAGCTGCAGAGAGCAATACCCCTGGCTTTGGGGTGATGAGCCCCTGTCCAAACTGAATGAATACATGCACCCCATTTATTGTATATGTTCATGAGCCTCATTATAGAACTTTAAAAACTGACAAGCTGTTAGTTGGCTCAAAGACAAACCTGCTAAAGAAACAGGCCACCATGGTTTGGACTCTGGATGTAGAAAAAGGAAAGGAAACCTCGAGTTTTTTCCTCTTCTCCTTTAAAAATATTTCCCCTTTCTCTTTTTTAAGTAACTCTTAATAGCTTTTGGGTAGCAACATAAAAATCACACAGGGTAGGTCAGAATGTGGGGAAATTTTTAATTAAGTTGAGGGTTTTGTTTGCCCCATTAATAAAAAATATTGGGCCAAAATCCCAATTTCCCTCCATCTCTTTTTTATATATACTTATGCTTTTGGCAGAGTCCATGACAAAACCTCTTCCCAGTTACGGATGGGCCAAAAGCCTTTTCTGAAGCCCCTACTAATTTGGATTAAACTGATTGATTTGAAAGCTTCACACAGAAATTCTGCCAAGAAATGTCATAAGATTCCTTGACATTTAATTCTACAAACAGTCTTATCTTTTGAAGCAAAATAGATGAGTAAAATTTTATTTTTTGATTTTTGCCTTTGTTAGCTTGTTTTCTCAGTTTTGGAAAAACAGATCAAGAATCTGGAAACAACAGAACTTTGTTTTTGCCTTCAGTTTGGCTTTCTGAACCCAAAGAGAGGTCTTGCATGGTGCTAACTGGGTTCCTAAGGAAAAAAGGGCAACATAGTGCTGTGGAAGACACGGCATGTTTCCATGAGCTGCTGAGTGGTCCATGAGACCCGATCCTGCAGCGGGTGATCAACCCTCCATGAGACTCCATCCTGCACTGGTCACCTAGTACACCCAAACAAGGGTTAGACCTCGAAGCCAATCAAGTGGATCTCTGTATACTTTGTTATCATTCTTGGCATTGAAAAAGATACAGCCCCCGTCCTCAATGAGCTTCAAGTCCAGGGGGCCAAAAGTGGTAGCAAATAAAGAGCTAAGTAGTCAGGTTTCCAGAGGGTAAGTCCATGGGAGCTTAAGAGGAGCAGTTAACCACTTTGAACAGTGTATAGTCTTTAATCATGTGTTTCTGATCCTTTGACATGACATGCAACGTCTTGCTCACCTTGGAGAGTCTGCTCCTTCCAGGGCCAGACAATTCTGAGAGGTAGTAAAGGATTCGCCTCTCATATATACACACAGCTCAGAGCCTATAAACCCCTACCTCTTTCAGGCTCTCATACTCTGGGCCCCTGTTCCCACGCCATAATCACTCAAAGGCCAGGCACAGACAATAGGGACAGACCCTACACCCCAGAGCCCACGGAAACTTCAGACTTGCCAATCCCAAGCCTCCTCACCCTGCTTCTCCGTTTGTTCCTACGGGAACTCCCATAAAGGAAACCTTAATAAAAACGTTTATTTATAAAGGCTCTTACCCACCTTTTCCCCCTACCTCCCCTCTTGCCTCCTGACAAATCTCTGTGCACCGGCTTGGCAAGACTTGCCCTCTTTGGGGATCTTTGATGAACACTCTCTTTTCATTTGCAATGGTATTCTGACCTGTTGGTCTCAGCAAACCTGAATAATCAGGAAATCTACATTTTCAAACACAAACAGTGGGAGAGGATTGGGTCCAGGAAGACTTCTGAGAGAGGCTGACATCTAAGTTGTTTGTCAACAAAGTTGACATCTTTATTGTTTGACAACAAAGGTCCATCTAGTCAAGGCTATGGTTTTTCCAGTAGTCATATATGGATGTGAGAGTTGGATAGTGAAGAAAGCTGAGTGCAGAAGAATTGATGCTTTTGAACTGTGGTGTTGGAGAAGACTCTTGAGAGTCCCTTGGACTGCAAGGAGATCCAACCAGTCCATTCTAAAGGAGATCCGTCCTGGGTGTTCTTTGGAAGGAATGATGCTAAAGCTGAAACTCCAGTACTTTGGCCACCTCATGAGAAGAGTTGACTCATTGGAAAAGACTCTGATGCTGGGAGGGATCGGGGGCAGGAGGAGAAGGGGACGACAGAGGATGAGATGGCTGGATGGCATCACTGACTCGATGGACGTGAGTCTGAGTGAACTCCGGGAGTTGGTGATGGACAGGGAGGCCTGGCGTGCTGCAGTTCATGGGGTCACAAAGAGTCGGACACGACTGAGCGACTGAACTGAACTGAACTGACATCTAAGTAGGCTCCTGAAGAAGAAGCTGTGGAACTTGCCAGCTGACGTCAGGTTGTGTGAGGGCGGGCAGGGGATTCCAGGCATCTGGAAAAGCACACTTGGATAGCAGTTCAAGTAGCTTGGATACTTGGAGCTCAACTACAAGTGTTGGATGACTAGAAGAAATGAAGCTAGAGAGGAAACTAGGGCCAGATCATGAAGGACTTCCAACCCTTGCTACAAAGTCTAGGCTTGAGGCTTGAACTGAGAGAAGCTCCCTCCCCATGAAGATTGTTCCCTTATGCCATTGTCAAGGCTCTTTAGGAAGTTGTAGCTTCTTGCAAAATGGCTCCCTGTGGCTGAGATTCTTGACTTCCTTGACAAACGTCCCACGTGATGGAGTTTTGTGACTTTGCCACTGCACTAGGGTCAGTTGTTTTCTTGGTTCTGGATCTCAGTTAATGACCTCTGAGTAGGGCGAGCCTCACTGAGGCAAAGTGTTATCATCTGGGAGCCTCAGTTTCTTCCATTTAGGCTCCCTTCTCAGGCTCCCAGTTACTCTGTGTGAGAGATTTTTTGGCTGAATGCAGCAGAAACCTCCCTGACCTTGACTGACAGATACTTGCTCCTGAGCCAAGAAACAGTCTTGAGTTGGCCTCCTGCGTTGAGGGAGGTGATTTTTTATTGGTTTCACTCTTCACACAGTGCTGACGGTGTAAGCTTGCAGAAGAGCAAGCTGACGAAAATAAAGACTCTGAGTTGCCAGCTCGTGTTTGTCCTTATTTTCAAGGACAAACACAAACCTTGTCTCCAGGAGCTGCGTCTCTACTCCAAGACAAATGAGCTGTTGAAGTGTCATAATTTTGAAATCCTAGCAAATAGATTTCAAAAGGATATTTTACTGATCAACCTCAAGAAAGCTGTCATAAATAAAAAACGGTTTGTGATTCAAATACTGTTGCTTGTTTCAGAGACTTGCCTTGGGGTTCATTGTTCTTAGATCTAAGAACCCTGAGCACTTCTTTAAGTAGGCTACCAATAACATCCAGTTTTGTGGTTTTTTTTTTTTTTTTTTTGAATCATATTCTGATGACTTTTTAAAAGCCCATAAATAATGAGGATGAGAAGGAAGGCAGGATGAAATCCTCAGAGCCCTTGTTTATCATCCTTCTTTCCTCTCCAGCCCCCTCCATCATTCCCTTCTTGCTTCTCCTTCAGCATTCACTGCATACCCAATGTATACCAACCACCTTGGACAAAAAGATGATAAAAAGTGTGTTTATCTCAGGCTGAGAAGCTATATACATAGTCTTTGGTTAAGGTGATTTTTGTTAAACTATTAAAAATAATATTCCGAGTTTCAAAGTCAGGTACTTAAAAAAACAAGCAAAAATATCAGACAAAACATAGATTATGTCACTTTCAATATACTGCTCTTTTGCTGAGAGACTAGTGAGGTTGAGAATGGTGGAGAGGTAGGCTGGGGATATGGGTGTGTGTGCTAAGTCGCTTCAGTCATGCCCAACTCTTTGCAACCCTATGGACCATAGCCTGCCACGTTCCTCGTCCTTGGAATTCTTCAGGCAAGAATACTGGAGTGGGTTCCATACCCTTCTCCAGAGGATCCTCCGAACCAAGGGGTAGAACCTATGTCTCTTATGTCTCCTGCATTGGCAGCCGGGTTCTTTACCACTAGCGCCACCTGGGAAGTCCCCTTCAAACAAGCTGCTGCTGCTGCTGCTAAGTCGCTTCAGTCGTGTCCGACTCTGTGCAACCCCACAGACAGCAGCCCACCAGGCTCCCCCGTCCCTAGAATTCTCAAGGCAAGAACACTGGCGCTAGGACAGTCTAAATGTGAGGCCATCATTGCATCACACACATGGGACAATCAATGGCGAGAACCAAGTGTGACTTGTCTGGCTCCAGGAAGGTTCTTCCAGCCGGATGGTGTTTGGGCCAATAGAATGAGACACAGTTCCTAAAACCGAGGACAGTTTTAGTCTTTGATCAGAGAATGGAGAGGTGAGAGTTCACTCTGTGGCCCATGCCCTCCCTGACAAATTGTGCTCCCGGCTGCTTTATAGGGTCTTCATGGGGCGAGCGGGGAGCAGACCTCCCAAGGGTGGGCATGCCAGCAGGTGCAGCCAGGTTGGGGGGCTCCAGATCCCAGTGGGGCGTGAGGGAGGGCGTGGTCTCTGTACGCAGCCCACCGCCATCTTGAATTCTGCCAGCCCGCCACCATCTTGAATTCTGCCAGCCTCCCACCATCTTGAATTCTGCCCTGCTTCAAAGCTGGGGTGTTGGTCCAGCAGATTCTTGCGAGGAACACCAGGGCAAGGCCTCTGCCTGCGGCATCTTGTGAGCAAGTGAAACCAGACTAAGCACAAAGGAAAAGGAAAAACGAAAGGTTAGGCTTTATTTTATTACCCAGATTCTATGTTTACTTCCCAGGAATTATTCATGGGCTTTGCTGGCAAGAAAAGGACCCGAAGTTATCAGGTCCGTCCCAGCCCCGTCAGGACAGCTCTGACTTCACCTGTGTCTGTTTCTCTCACTGTTAACTTAAAAATAATAACGTTTACTTCTCTATGTCCCTTGGAATGAAGGTATATTGAGGTGATATGTATGAATGCGTTTGGAAAGGTTGTTCCGTAAGGAAGAGAAAACCCAGAGCCTAACGCTAAACCCATCAGGCTTGTTTGTCACAAGAAAGGGTCGAATCCTCCGGGCTGTCTTCCAAGAAAGTTTTCACGTGATTTCAAAATTTGCAAGGAAGAACTTGGAGTGGATTTGGGGCTCAGTAGGGGAAGGTAAAGGATGGATTTATTTCCTGTCCATTTTCAGATCCTTTCTTGAGTCCTCCTGTGACCTAGTGGAGGCAGCGTCCTCTTCTGGGTGCGTGACTAAGCAAAGAATGCGATTCCTTTTTTTTTTTTTTTTCAGTTATATTTTTTTATTTTTAATTGATTGATGATTGCTTTACAATATTGGTTTGATTTCTGTAGCCGCCTGATCTCCCACCTTGGGGGTCAGCTGAGGCTTATTTCCTGAGATGCTTGATTCCTTTCTGACTTGTCAAGTGGTTTCCAACAAAGAAAAGATCTAGTCAAGGTTACGTGGAAAACCATGTGAGACTGGGAAACAAGACAGACTGCTGGAGGGCTGTGTCTTCAGGATGAACATCACCATCCTCCCTGAGGCCAAAGCGTGCCCGTGTACTGCACTGGGGAGGAAGCTGTACTTTGAGAAGGAATGAGGACTGTTTGTGCAGTTGAATATGCATATGTGAAGAGGACCTGGCCTGATAGCTGAGAACTGGAGCCCTTGTTTATCGACAGGAGATAGGAAGCAGGGAGGGAGATAAGGTGAGCTTTGACATGTGTATGCCTGCACCTGACCCCAGAAAGGCTGTGTCTAGGGCAGATAGCAGCTCTGGTCTGCGGTCCACTGAGTCTTGTGTGGTGACAAATAGAGAGCCCTCAGTTAAGCGCACAAGACCCGTGTCCTCTAGTCAGTGAACTCTGGCACAGTTTTATCAGAGGAACCCTCATCTTATGCCCTTCCTAGACTTCTTCGTTTTTTTTTTTTTTTTAAGAGACTGTTACAGACTCAATGAATGATAAACTTGATTTGAACATTCATTTTCCATTAGGAAGCAGCCTAAACAAAGTCCAGGTTGCCTGGGAGAATGTCTGAGGTTGCAAGTCTTTACTGCCTCCTCTCTCCTTCTTTCTCTTCTCCATTCCTCTGTGGCAGGAAATAAATGGTACTCCACAGGCAATTGTCTGGTGGTCTCAATGGTGTGTGTCTTGATTTTCTGATGCTGGGAGTTGAAGTCTTAAGTTTTCTTTGAAGTTACTGTAAATTATATGTCTGGCTGGAGACACTTTCTGTTCCTTACTCTATTAGGGGCTCCCTGGAGAAGTTGAGAGTCCCTACTGATTGGAAGGGATTGGTGGTCAGTATTGAATCAGAACTCTGAGCACTGTAATTCTAGGAGAAGTCATGGCCACCAAAGAATCAAATAGGCTTCGTTAAGCAAGTTGCTTAAAGGATCTTTGTAATGGGTTTAATAATAATTAGAATAGTTAAAATGCTTCTATCCAGGCAGCAATTAGTCTTCAGGAAAAACACAATGTGTCATTTACTCTATTGTCTTCAGTCAGTCAAACCTACCATCTGTATCTGAGAGGGTTTTAGCTTTTTGACAGCAGTGGAACTCAAGACACATAGGTCAAGCCCTAGTGGCCTAAGAGATTACCCCCTTGTGGCTCTGGTTGTCTTCAAAGTCTCTACTAGAGCACCTTTGCTAAAAGGCAGGTGGGGACTGAGAGGCTTAGCAGCACAGTTCCATCTCCCCAATAGTATTTCAAAAGGATAAGGTCAATGCAGATGATGGAGCTGGATAGATTTTTGTCATTGGCACCTCAGACAGATATAGGAGCCTATGTTGGGTCTTGAGATTATTTCTTTGTGTACCTCTGGAGGTACTGGATCCTTGTACCTCCGGTCTCTATCAGCCCCACTGTATCTCACTATTGGTGGCCAAAGATGTGGCAGGTAAAAGCTCCTCTATAAGTTGGATTAGTTACTAGATTTCTAAGTTTCTCTTCACTTCTAAGATTCTGGACCCAGAATGATCCCAGAGGTGGTATTAATCCAAGCCAATTGTATATCACACCATTCAGGATGTTCCTCCCTATTCTCTCAATGTATTTTGGACCAAAGATCATGTAGCTAAAACGAGGTCTTGTAAACAGACCCAAAACATGAGTAGTAGGAAAAACAATACGTAGAAGGCAGAGGATTGGCATGAGGAAATTCAGTGAGCTGCAGTACTGATGATAATTACTAGTATATACCAAATATCTAATAGGTGGACATTGTGATAAGTGCTTTTTATGGAATATTTCATCTTCATGGTCATTTTATGCCATTGGAATTATATCTGTTTTATGCATGAGGAAACTGAAATTCACAGAGACTAACTGAAGTGAGTGGTTTAATGGTGAATGATGTTAGAGGTGGGATTTGAACCTGCATCTGACTGATGAGGTCTGTACTTTTGACCATTGCAGTCTACCAATAGCTTGTCTCCTATAGACGGTAGGTTTCTCCAGGATAAGGCCTCTGGCCCATTTCTCTTGGATTTCTTAATACCTAATCATAGTGTGGTTATACAGAATTGTATCTTTTTCTCAAGGAAGCGTAAGGCCTCCATTGACAAAACTGCACATTGCCATGTCCAAAGACAGCTCTGGAAAGATATTCAAAAAATTCATTTGGAGGAAAGAAAGGAAAAAAGTCATGGTCAATGGAGATGTGGATGAGAACTGCTACTGTTGGCCATGATGTCTTCACAAGCCCTTTGCTTACCAGCATTCTAGTGAAAATGAATGGACAAAGACCATCAAGACCCAGAGAAAGATTATATAAATTCTGTTGATTTATTTCAAATGTATTGTCACTTTTACTCTTTGTGAGTAGGTTCTATTTTTAATTTCCTGTCCTCATGCTTTAGGACAAACCTAGACCTGGTTGCATGATTTTTTTTAAAATTATTATATTTCTTAAATTCAGAACCTTAGGTCAAGAACTCAAATTTAAAAATTAAGGAATTCTCTTCCCTTTAGGGTTAGCCACTCTTTTACCTACAAGCTCTAAAAATAATGCCTCGCCTCTGAACCTGACATCTGCCCTTTCTGCTCTACTTTTATCTTATCTCTGGCTCTCCAGCTCAAGCTGTCCACCAAGGGAAGTGAGCTGCCAGAGCGGGTGTGTGTGGTGCCCTCACTCTCCTTCAGGCAAGGAAGGCCGAGTGTGCTACAAGAACACTGTTGACTCTGTCTCGACAGAGAGAATGGGCTATTCAGTTCATGTTCTGTCACTCAGTGGGTCTGTGACAAGGTGCAGATAAAAGCCCCTCACTGCATCCAGAGGGTCTGGGCTGGCCCTGCTCACAGGATGTGGCCAGTCACTGCCAGAGGTGAGGACGGGGCCTGGACTCTGTCCAGCAAGCACACAAGAGATTCATTTCAAAGTTGCCCTTTTTGTCTTTTGATGGAGAAATGAATCCCCCAACTCTGTTGACAGACAATGTCCCCATTTTAAGGGCTGGTGGTAAGTCAGTATATTAGATTTCTGGGTCGAGCAGCATTGTGAAAATGCAACATAAACCACTTGTGGTCTGCTTTTGGGTCAGAAGACAAAAGCACTGTGCAGTTTGTGCTTGTAGAAAGGGGATTATTTGGTGTCTTAGTCTGTTTGGGCTCCTGTAATAGAATACCATTGACTGGGGAACTTATAAACAACAGAAATTGATTTCTCACAGTTCAGGAGGGTGGGGAGTCCAAGATCAAAGTGCTGGCAGATTTGGTGTCTGGTGAGAGCCTGCTTCTTGGTTCTTGAGTAGTGATATTCTCACTGTAAACTCACATGGCAGAAGGGGCAAGGGAACTCTCTGGGGTCTCTCTTTTGTAAGGGCACTAATTCCATTTGTGAGGCTCCATCCTCATGACCTAAGCACCTCCCAAGGGCCCCACCTCCTAATACTATCTCTTTGGGGGCTAGGATTTCAATGAATGAATTTGGGAGGGACACAGACATTCAGTCCATTGCACTTGTGTAAATGGAATCCATAAGACTCATGTTCATGGGTAGTTTCAATCTCCTTCTCCACCATAGCTTTCTAAAAGTTGCCAGAAGGTAAGTAGACTCTTGTGATCTAAAAGTGCTGGTGAATCATGCAGCCCCTGCATGAAGGACAATGGGATGTGAGAGGAGAATCATGGCCACAGGAGAGGCTCAGCTATCTGGTACTTTGCAGTATACCCCCCCAGAGCTTGTTAGAAAGTCAGGCCCCAAGTCAGACTTGCTGAACCAGAATCTGCATCTTAACAGTATCTCCCAAGTGATTTATATGGACATTAAAATTGGATAAGTACTCTCTGAACTCAAAACAAGTTCCAGTAATATCACATAAGTTAACAACTGTCGTCTAAGATCAGAGAAGAAAAATGACCAACATCATTCACATAGTCCTTAAACTTTTGTTATCAAGGTTAATTATTTGTTTCTTTAAACTAAAATGGTTGACTCTCTCCAAAACCATTTATTGTGCATCGGTAAATCATAGCCTTCTTTTTTTTTTTCCCCTCCACATGCTTCACAATCCTCACAATAAACCAAGGGTCAGTCAGTTCTTTCAGCCATTGATGTCTGTAACCAGTTCAGTGTGATATTTGAATTTGTTGGTGTCCTTCTTTGCGACCAATAGCCAGTATATAGCCATCACACTGTGAGAAGATTACCGTGAATAACAGTATGAACAGCTGTTGGTCTTACCTGCCCAGGTGCCCATTTTCCCTTAATTTCATAATAGCATCTTCCTTATCAGAGGCCTCTAGGTGGATGGGGCTGTCAAACAAGGTCCCCTCCCCTCTCCCCCCGTGGCCAGATGGGTTGGCAGTTACCTAAAGGGACCAATCAGACACCCTCTGATTGTGAGGCTGAAGCTCATTTATTCTAAGAGCTGAAAGGACCATTGCTGCCTACATTCCAGGGCTTCAGAATTATCATTCTGTCTGAGGCTGGCTGTTTCACTTTCTATTCTGTTGCTATTTCATGCTCTTATAATACAGTCCATTTTTATTTGCCCAAAATAGCCAGAGTTCCTTTCTGTTGATTCAAGTCAAATAACATCGGCTGAGCAAAGGAGTCTAAATATGATTCACATTGTGAAAAACTTAATTTCATTTTTAATGAGGAGGTAAGGCTCTTACGAATCACAACTTTCTACTTTGTTTCATTGACTGGATTGTGTTCTCTAGCCAGATGTCAAAGATTTTAAGGTTGTTCCAATGTTATTTATAACGTTTATCCTGTACCTTGTTGTAGTTTATTATATATTAGTATGTCCTTGCAAAGTCTAATACTGATAAATAATCACTAGGATACAGCTACTTGATACATTCATGGTGACTTCAACCTTAAGCACAGTGTGGTTTTTAGTTTTCAGACTTTTTAAAAAATTTTATTTATTTTTTATTGAAGGATAATTTCTTTTCTTTTTTTTATTGCTTTTATTTTTTTATTTTTAATTAATTTTATTTTATTTTTAAACTTTACATAATTGTATTAGTTTTGCCAAATATCAAAATGAATCCACCACAGGTATACATGTGTTCCCCATCCTGAACCCTCCTCCCTCCCCATACCATCCCTCTGGGTCGTCCCAGTGCACTAGCCCCAAGCATCCAGTATCGTGCATTGAACCTGGACTGGCATCTCGTTTCATACATGGTATTTTACATGTTTCAATGCCATTCTCCCAAATCTTCCCACCCTCTCCCTTATTGAAGGATAATTTCTTTAAAGAATTTTGTTGTTTTCTGTCAAACCTCAACATGAATCAGCCATAGGTATACATATATTCCCTCCCTTTTGAACCTCCCTCCCATCTCTTATATCTTTTGGTCTTCAGGTGCTCTAAGTGAGTTACATCCTAAATGAGTTAAAAATAACCCCAGGGAAAGGAAGAACACATGTTGAACTTATTAATCTATTGTATAGAAAATAATATTAGTACAGACCCATCCACTTAACGACCATCAAAGGATGTCAATTAGTGGACACATTTCAGTTTTATCTATTCATAGAGCTGCATAAAAATTCACACACTTTCCCCACAAATGTATTCCTTTTTTAAAAAGGAAATAAAATTGATTAACAATGTTGTGATAGTTCCAGGTGTACAGTAAAGGGATTCAGCTATATATATATACATACATCTGTTCTTCAAATTCTTTTCCCATTTGAATTGTTACATGATATTGAGAGCCAGACATCCTGGAATGCGAAGTCAAGTGGGCCTTAGGAAGCATCACTATGAACAAAGCTAGTGGAGGTGATGGAATTCCAGTTTAGCTATTTCAAATCCAGAAGATGATGCTGTGAAAGTGCTGCACTCAATATGCCAGCAAATCTGGAAAACTCAGCAGTGGTCACAGAACTGGAAAAGGTCAGTTTTCATTCCAGTCCCAAAGAAAGGCAATGCCAAAGAATGCTCAAACTACCTTACAATTGTGCTCATCTCACAGGTTAGTAAAGTAATGCTCAAAATTCTCCAAGCCAGGCTTCAACAGTACATGAACTGTGAACTTCCAGATGTTCAAGCTGAATTTAGGAAAGGCAGAGGAATCAGAGATCAAATTGCCAATATCCACTGGATCATGGAAAAAGCAAGAAAGTTCCAGAAAAACATCTATTTCTGCTTTATTGACTATGCCAAAGCCTTTGACTGTGTGGACCACAACAAACTGTGGAAAATTCTGAAAGAGATAGGAATATCAGACCACGTGACCTGCCTCTTGAGAAATATGTATGCAGGTCAGGAAGCAACAGTTAGCACCGGACATGGCACAAAGGGCGGGTTCCAAATTGGGAAAGGAGTACGTCAAGGCTGTATATTGTCACCCTGCTTATTTAACTTATATGCAGAGTACATCATGAAAAATGCTGGGCTGGATGAAGCCCAAGCTGGAGTCAAAATTGCTGGGAGAAATATCAATAACCTCAGATATCCAGATGACACCACCCTTATGGCAGACAGCAAAGAAGAACTGAAGAGCCTCTTGATGAAAGTGAAGGAGGAGAGTGAAAAAGTTGGCTTAAAGCTCAACATTCAGTAAACTAAGATCGTGGGATCTGGTCCCATCACTTCATGGGAAATAGATGGGGAAACAGTGGAAACAGTGAGAGACTTAATTTTGGGGGGCTCCAAAATCACTGCAGATGGTGACTGCAGCCATGAAATTAAAACACTTACTCCTTGGAAGAAAAGTTATGACCAACCTAGACAGCATATTAAAAAGCAGAGACATTACTTTGCCAGCAAAGTTCTGTCTAGTCAAAGCTATGGTTTTTCCAGTAGTCAAGTATGGATGTGAGAGTTGGACTGTAAAGAAAGCTGAGCACCAAAGAATTGATGCTTTTGAGCTGTGGTGTCGGAGAAGACTCTTGAGAGTCCCTTGGACTACAAGAAGATCAAAGCAGTCCATCTTAAAGGAAATCAGTCCTGAATATTCATTGGAAGGACTGATGCGGAAGCTGAAACTCCAATACTTTGGCCACCTGATGGGAAGAACTGACTCTTCAATTGACTGTGATGCTGGGAAAAATTGAAGGCGGGAGGAGAAGGGGACGACAGAGGGTGAGATGGTTGGATGGCACTGACTCAATGGACATGAGTTTGAGTAGCCTCTGGGAGTTGGTGATGGAGAGAGAGGCCTGCTGTGCTGCTGTCCATGGGGTTGCAAAGAGTTGGTCACAACTGAGCGACTGAACTGAACTGATACCTTGGAGCTGGGGCTTTCCAATCCTCCTGCAAATGCAGGTGATATGAGAAACATGAGTTTGATCCCTGGGTTGGGAGGATCCCCTGGAGGAGGGCGTAGCAACCCATGCCAGTATTCTTGCCTGGAGAATTCCATGGACAGAGAGGCTTGGCGGGCTATAGTCCATATGGTCACACAGACTCAGACATGACTGGAGTGACTTAGAATGCACATGTACCTTGGAGTTAAGGTGCTGATTACACTGTATGCACGTTTTCAACTTTAACAGATTGTGTCAGATTATTTTCCCAAGTGGTTATATCAATTCACTTTCTCACTAGAAGTGATTAACAACTTAATTGTTCTGCATTCTCACCAGGACAATCCTTTTAATTTTAGTCATTTTGATAAGTATGTACTAATTGTGCTATATATTACTTTTCATAATAGTTTTGCTGAGACAGTATTCACATGCCACACAATTTACTCATTTCTTGAGTGAGCAATTCAGTGGTTTTTAGAATATTCACAGAACTGTGTAACCATCACTTATTGTTTGTAATTTTTATTTTCCTGATTTCTAGTACTGTAGATGAGCACTTCTTCACATGTTTACAGGTCATTTGGCTTTTAGCTGTGATGGGTCTAGATCTATGCCTCCTTTGAGGGGATTGTCCATCTTCTTTATTCACTTGTTCCGCTGGAGTTCTTAAAATATTCTATGTCTAAACTCTTCTTCAATTTGTGCTTTTTACTTGTTTAATATTGCTATCTCATAAACAGATGTTTTCAATTTTGTTGCATATAAATTCAAAAACTTTTTTGTTTATAGTGACAACTTACTGTGTCCTGTTTAAGAAATACTGAGTTTCCTAAGTCAAGTCACAGTTAGTCTTCTATATTATCTTCTAGAAAACCTGTTGTTTTGCCTTTCACCTTTAGATCTATGATTCATTCACTCAGATGTAACTTTAGTGTATTGATGTGAGTTAAGGAGAAAATTTTATTTTTATTCTGTTAAAATACCAGTTTTCTAGCACTGTTTCGGAGAAGGCAATGGCACCCCACTCCAGTACTCTTGCCTGGAAAATCCCATGGATGGAGGAGCCTGGTGGGCTGCAGTCCATGGGGTCGCTAAGAGTCCCACACGACTGAGTGACTTCACTTTTACTTCTCACTTTCATGCATTGGAGAAGGAAATGGCAACGGAGTGTTCTTGCCTGGAGAATCCCAGGGACGGGGGAGCCTGGTGGGCTACCGTCTATGAGGTCGCACAGAGTCGGACACGACTGAGGTGACTTAGCAGCAGCAGCAGCAGCAGCACTGTTTATTCAAAGTGCTAGAATATTCATTATTATTATTATTTATCATCCATTCCCCACTGCTCTGCAGAGCAACATTTGACATAAATGAAGTATTCATTTATGCACAGGTCTGTTTAGGGCTTTTTCTATTAAATATTCCACTGATAGGGTTGTACATGTTTGGGCCAATACCACCTTGTCTTAATCTCTGTAACTTTAGAATATGATTTGAAGTTTTGATATCTAGAAAAGCCAAGTCATCATCTCTTTCCTTTTTTGCTTTTATTCAAAGGAGCATTTTGACTATTTCTTTTTGTGTGTGTGTAAATTAATATATTTATTTTAATTGGAGGCTAATGACTTTACAATATTGTAGTGGTTTTGCCTCTTTGTATTTTCTTATGAATTTAAAAATCATCTTGTCACATCCCACAAAAGTGTGTATTAGAATTTTGATCGGAAGACTTTCTTCATTCTCCTTTCCCACACCCCCATTTTTACAAAGTGTATCCCCTAAAAATTGTTTCCTCTCACTTTGTGAGTGACAATATTCTAGGCACTACAGCTATTAATATGATGGTCAAGACTGCAGTCTAGCACTGATTTCTATAGGAACCAACTTCCAGACCAGAAGCTGTGGAGTTATCCAGAGTTGAGAGCCATTGGAGTTCCTGACCAATGGCAGGGGACCGGACTCACTTAGGAGATGAGTCAGCCTATCTGGGGAGTCTTGGGCACCTGAGCAGGGGATCACAGGGAAAGAAAAGTCTGCCAGTTTGGAGAGGGAGAACTTGGAGTCCCTTTAAGTTAAGGTACGAAGGTATGGGCTTGAAAGCTGGTGAAATCCAATCATTCTGATTCCTTGATAACTGAAAGAGTGATCCATAAGCATAAAACAATGCCAAGTCACAGAAGATGTTTGGTAAATGGTTACCTTTCCTCCATTCTCTTCATCTGACCCAACTACCTGTAAGGTTGTGCTTGAATGAACACATGGCAGAGCTAGGCAGCTAGGCTGCAAGTGTTAGGCAGCAAGTGAAAGCGGCAGGAAACCCGTGGTTTGCTAGTTTGTGTCAGAGATAGGGGATTCCTTTGAGCAGATGTGTTGTCTGTGATGCCAAAGAGACAAAGCTGTGAGCAACCACTAAAATGCCAAATTGTTAGTGACTATACCTTTACTGTTTGTGGGAGAATTCTGAAAACATCCGTACAGCAAAAATTGTTTGGGTTTCTCTAATTTCTGCATAGTTTCTTTTTCTTAAAAGAAGCCAGCTTCTTAAGAAGCTAAGTCATATGCACTGCTTTTTGCGACCGCATGGACTACAGCCTGCCAGACCCATCTGTCCATGGGATTTCCCAGGCAAGAATACTGGAGTGGGTTGCCATTTCCTTCTCCAGGGGATCTTCCTGACTAAGAGATTGAACCCGTGTCTCCTGCATTGCAGGCGAATTCTTTACTGCTGAGCCACCAGGGAAGCCTACACTGTGCTTTACTGGCTAATTTGGTGAGAAACAGAAGGAAATACAGTGTCAGTGAGTTAATCTTTGTGGAGTTGATGGAGCTTGAGTTAGTGAAGAATATGTGGGGGAAGTGAATGTCATTTATGGCCTTCTTATGCCATCAGTTCTGATCAGTTCTTTCCCTTCAGAACCAATTGTCATTCTCATTGCCAGTTGTGTTTGGAGTGTAGTAGTTTGCCCTTGACGGAGAAGGCAATGGCACCCCACTCCAGTACTCTTGCCTGGAAAATCCCATGGACAGAGGAGCCTGGTAGGCTGCAGTCCGTGGGGTCGCTAAGGGTCAGACACAACTGAGCGACTTCCCTTTCACTTTTCACTTTCATACATTGGAGGAGGAAATGGCAACCCACTCCAATGTTCTTGCCTGGAAAATCCCAGGGACGGGGGGATCTGGTGGGCTGCCGTCTATGGGGTCGCACAGAGTTGGACCTGACTGAAGCGACTTAACAGCAGCCACAGCAGCAGTAGTTGCCCTTGAAGGAAAGACTGGTTATCATTAATCACTGCATGCAGCTCTGTTTCTTTGGGGGGCTTCTTTTAGATACTGATAAATCTTTCTAATTAGCTGTAAAAATCATGAAAAGTAGATGTCATGTTTTAATCATAAGCCAGTTGAGCCATTGCCATTCGTGTGATAGCTTGAATTCTTTTTTCTTTTACCAAATTGCTTTGAATTTATGACATTTTTAGTAGATTCTCTGTAAGTCCACAGAGCTCAGGATTGCAAAAGTAATTGCATTGTTTCCAGTAACTCAATCACAGAAAAGCAAAGCAAAAAAAAAAAAAAAAGAAAAAGGCAAAAGAAAGCATTGACACATTGTCAGTGGTTTATTTTCCCATATGTTGGTGGGATATTAAAGATCTTTGAGATCTTTGCAGATAATTCAGTGCAGGCCTGGTTCTAAGAATAAAACCTGGCATAGTGATCAGTGAGGGAGATTTTTCTTTTTTCTCAGAAGCTAAAATGAACTGTTCTAAGAGTTGGGGCAAGGAAGATGGGATTAGAAGTCACACTACAGTTGGCCTTTAGTGTTAAGATGTAACATCAGATCTAGTTCAGAACATCATGGCCACAGCTGGAAAAATCAAGTCTCAGCTCAGGTTTTCTCTGTGTCCTGGCATATCAGTGGTTCTCAAACTGCAGCATGTATCAGAATCATCTAGAGGGTTTGTCACAGCACAGATTGCCAGGCTCCAGGCCACAGTTTCTGACTCAGTAGGTCTGTCATGGGGCCTGAGATTTGCATGGCTGTCTTGTTCTCAGTTGATCCTGATGCTGCTGGGCACAGGTACCAAATTTCGAGGGTCTGATTTACAGTCCCAGCTCCATGCTATCCAGCTGTGTGATCTAAACACTTCTTAGTGTTCTGTGTCTTTTTTCTGGAATCACTTGCTCCTAGTCCACTGCAGGTTTAGCAGTCACTTTAAGAATGACTGTGCTGTATGTAAAATAGATAGCCAGCAGGAGTTCACTGCGTGGCTCAGGAAACTCAAACAGGTTCTCTGTATCAACCTAGAGGGGTGGGATGGGGAGGGAGATGGGCAGGAGGTTCAAAAGGGAGGGGATATATGTATATCTATGGCTGATTCATGTTGAGGTTTGACAGAAAACAGCAAAATTCTGTGAAGCAATTATCCTTCAGAAAAAAAATTAATTTTAAAATTAAAAAAATTTAAAAATGGTCCACATAAAAAAATCTTTAAAAATAAAATCATATTAAAGAAAGAAAAAAAGAATGACATGATATATCTAATAGCACCTTCTGGGATCCCAGCTGATAAAAATATTTATCTCACTGTTTTTGGGGAGTTCTGAGAATGAACTAATGACGTTCTTCAGTATAAGGTCAGGTAGCAATGTTGAACATAGAGAATAAAGCCTGATAATTAACCTTTCAGCACTGACATTCTGAAAAGAAAACAGTTATTTCTGAAAGGCACATACTTGTGATCTTGTCTTTGTGTATGCCACAGCACCTGAGAGAATCTCTTAAGTTTAGTAGGTGTTCAATAGATGCTTGTTGAGCTGAAACATTGAATTTTAAATTTAAACGTGGTTGCCAGTTCTGTAAAATTATAGTCTTTGAGTAGATAGAAATAATACAAATTTTGCACCCTTCATATGTGAATTAGAATTTATACATAATTGGGAGAAATTATCTGTTTTCCTCAATTTTTTAAAAGTTGAAGGTAATGACTGAGCATTTGGGGCTCAGATCAGAGAGGGTCTTATTTGAGGAGTATTCATGTTGCCCTTACCAGGATTTCTAGGAGTAGCCTTCCAGCTCTATGTCTCTTTGGGAGGCTTTTCCCTTGTAGCCATCACTGATGGCTGGATTCTGAACATTGTTAAAAATACAGACTTGTATTGTAATAGAAATGCTGTGAGCCCGAGTTGAGTACCACACATAAGGAGATTTGCCCACTCTGAACTTGGGAGAATGAGCACTCTTCCTGAGTCTTTACTCATGAAGACTCAGCGAGCGGTTACTGAAACCACTCTCTTATAAAATACAGTCTTAATCACTGGACTTCACACACTAAGTACATGTGGATAATTCCATTTTCTATTTTTAATTGTAAGGGCAAGTTCATTTCTCTAGTTAATAAGTCAAGTCCTCTAATGATGTTGGCTTCCCAGGTGGCTCAGTGATAAAGAATTTGCTTGCTCATGCAAGGAGATGGAGGTTCAATCCCTGGGTTGGGAAGATCCCCTGGAGGAGGAAGTGGCAACCCATTCCAGTGTTCTTGCAGAGGAAATGCCATGGACAGAGGAGTATGGTGGGCCACAGTCCATGGGTCACAAAGAGTCAGACATGACTGAAATGGGTACGTGAATGACAAAGTTACAACATAAACCCACTTTGGAAATAGTTCCTTGCCTAGTACTCAAAAAATTCATGTGACATGAATATAAAATAGTTCCTCTTTTATTTTCCTGTACACAGGAAAATGGGCATCAAAAGTTGACTGGTTAGATAATAAACGAATACTTTATTAGTATATTACTACATTCTTTTTTAGTGTCTTAGGGAGATTTTTTTCTTGGATATAAATGTCAGTGTTTTTCCTGAACTGCTGGTTTCTTTTAAACAATGTGAAATTGTTACTAACTGAATTTCCATGCTCACAGTAGCTGTTAGACAGCTTGGACCCTATTTGTGACTAATCAGCTAATGTACAGGATATGGGTTTTTGCCTTCGTGTGTGTGTGTGTGTGTCCGATTCTTTTGTTATCTACTTTATAAAAAAGACTATAATTATAAAATTGTTCATGTTTATTTTAGACTAACTGGAAAACATAGAAAGGCAAAAACAACAAGCCCAGAATATTTTATAGTCTTTTTCTATGCACAGGTACATCTTTGTGTTTCAATAAATTGGCATATTAGTGTGTAACTGTGTTATAAGCCACTTTTTTTCTGTAAACAGCATGTCTCTCATCACTTACTCTTAATGTATGCTATCCTTCTGTGTTTATATTTCTTTTAAACTACCTAAAATCCTTTCAGAACAAGGAAGGATACATGTGAATTAATCACACTTAAAAAAACAAACCAGTATCTGGTGACTAGATACAGATTGATAAGGAATAATCCTGATCACATTAAAGGTGAAAAATACATTGAAATCCCCTGTAGTTTCCCTTAGCAGTGGTGTTTGTGATGGAGAAATGAATAGAGTATATACCCTTCATATAAGAATAGGCCACCCTTCTTATCAAAATAAATTGCCAACCTATCCTCAAGAAAACATGGTCTATAAGTGGTGTTTTCATGAAGGTGGCAGATTGGTACCACACTGAGGTTTTAACACAGCTGGGACAAAGGTTCACTCCACAGTTGGGGGTCCCACATTTGGGCACCAGTAGGAAGCTCACTGATCCACACCATGTGGAGCCCCAGTTTTGTTCATCTTAGGTGCTGCTACCCTGTGGAGCCAATCAGCTTAGCCTACGGGTCACCGCTTGCCCTCTGGCTGGCTCTCTTGGGGTTCCTGACAGTCCTTGCAGAGGTAACTGCCATATCTCAGCTTCCTGGGATCAATTTGCGGGCAGTGCATTTTCAAACCGAGAATTCATGCAACATGCTGTGAATTGTCCTTCCAAGAGATAAGGCATAACTTACTTGGTCATAGAATCATGTCTTTTGAAAAGATGCCATGGTTGCAAATGGACTCCTGAATATTCCCAGGCTGATTACATTAATAAGTAAAACAAGCCAGTCCTTCTTCCTTGCTTTGCCTGTACACCTGTGCTCTTTGCCTGAAATATCCTAAATTTGCATTTTAACCAGGCTTATCCCTAAGGAGAAGCTGAGGAATCTGCTCTGCCAGAAAGTCTCGTCTACACTCCTGCTGCATGTATTCCGGTGCATATGGCTTACACAGCATTTAGCATTTCCTACACCATAATTTCTCCTTATCCTGTGCCCCCTGTGAGCTCTTTAAGTCCAGGGCACAGGCTTCTTTACTTATTATAGGCACATACTACTTGTTGAATGAATAAGTGATACGAAGGTTTTTCTCAGCAAAATGGATTTCTTGGGTTAGGGATAAGTATATATAAGCTAAATTAATTGAATAGTACCTATAGCTAAAATTAATGATCTAAAGGGCCATTACCAATTGGTACCAGTGTGGTACCAATCTGCCACCTTCAGGGAGAGAAAAGACATTAGAGCCTAGGAATTAATCACTTTTTTTTTTTTTTTTGCTGTTGGATCCCTGGAACATTGTCTTTTTTCTACACTGTTTTCTACACTGCATCCAACATGACAACTTCTTAATTTCTTATTTCAATGAACCTAGATAAATAGGAAGTTAATTAGGCAGAATCCCTAATTAACTGGATCCTACCTGTACCAGACTTTAGGGAAAAATACAATACAAAGAGCAAGTAATTAAATAACTTATTTTCAAGATGTGCTGCCAGAAAAAAGTCTGAAGGTCAGCACTCATTTAATCCATTTCATCATTTATTGAAGTATATAAAGATAATCAATCTTCATTGTGATATTATATCATCAAAATTTTCTTAATTTTTGAAAAATAATGGCTGATAATGAGAATAATACATTTAAGAAAGATTCTCAATAAAAACTCAAAAGATTATTTAAATGTAAACTAACATGATATTTAGGGAATCAAGTTTCCTAAGTTAATTCCTAAATTCCAATAAAGTATTCTGTATAAAAAAATACTGTCAATAAAATAATCATGGAGACACATGCAGGACACCTTAGAACAACTGCTTTTCACTCTCTTGTTAAAGGAAACTTTCAGAGATTCACAGACTTAGGGAACAAACTTATGGTCTCAAGTGGAATTTTTCTGTTTCATTTTTTCATGTTTCTCTTGTCAGTCATGCCTTTAAAGTGAGTAATTAAAAGTGTCCATTTGATTTTGAGGGGAAGGGATAGTTAGGGAGTTCAGGATGGACATGCACACACTGCTATATTCAAAATGGATAACCAGCAAGGACCATTGTATAGCACATGAAACTTCGCTCAATGTTATGTGGCAGCCTGGATGGGAGGAGATCTGGGAGAGAATGGATGCGTGTATATGTATGGCTGAGTTCCTTCACTGTTCATCTGAGACTATCACAACATTGTTAATCGGCTATACCCCACTACAAAATTAAAAGTTTTTAAAAATAAAGGAAACTTTCAAATTTCCATTTTCTGTTGGACTTTGTGGGAGAGGGAGAGGGTGGGATGATTTGGGAGAATGGCATTGAAACATGTATAATATCATATATGAAATGAATCACCAGTCTAGGTTCAATGCATGATACAGGATGCTTGGGGCTGGTACACTGGGATGACCCAGAGGGATGGTATGCGGAGGGAGGTGGGAGAGGGGTTCAGCATGGGGAACATGTGTATACCCGTGGCAGATTCATGCTGATGTATGGCAAAACCAATACAATATTGTAAAGTAATCAACCTCCAATTAAAATAAATTTATAATAATTAAAAAAAGAAGAAGACATAGAGTACCTGACTATGCAAGATCTATAAGTAAGGCTTTTTTTAAATGGTGCCTCTCATCTCTCTATTGCTGAAAAATATTAGTTAGATAATTAATGCTGGGTGCTGCTGCAACATACAAATTTCCAAACCTCGATAACAATATAATAAAGTTTACGTTTTGCTCACATGGAATCCATGTGGGTAGGTGAATCCTTCTCCATCCGATAGCCATCCCACCTGGACCTCAGAGTCTCCCAAGGTCACTCATGTGAAGAAGGAAGATGGAGGAGGCACATGAGTCTTAGTTGTCCTGGCCTAGAAGTGACACGTGTCATCGTGGTTCAGAGTCTGTTTGGCAAGATCTAGTGGCAGTACTCCAGATAACTGCAGGGGAGGCTGAGACGTGCATGCGAGGATGTGGATGCTTGGTAAACATTAACTGCTTTAACCACAACATCCTTAGCAACTGGATTTCACTCATCCCCTTTTCTGCCTGGTAAATGTACTATGAGAATTGATGGGTTAGGAGTAGGAGGCGGGGAGAAGAGGACATAGGTTGTAGATATTTATTGTGTCCTCTGGTAGCAGAACTCCTGTTGCCTTATGAGAACCAGCTCTCTCCCAGTTTTGGTTCATGTAGTTCTGGCTTGACCTTTCTCGAGCTGGGCAAGCAGACATAGTATGAGACAGGAGGGGCCCTTCTTTAAGTCTCCCTATGTCTATAATGCCAGTAGGTGTTCTATGACATTGAGAGAACCCCTGGAAGAAGCAGTGCCAGTTCATGCCTTGACTTTACCTGTTATGTAAGCCATGTATTCCTTTAGTTTGAGCTAGGATGAGTTTGGTTTCTCTAAGTCATAACTAAAAAAACTAGTAGTTATCACTCTACAAACTCCAAAATAGCACCCTTGTTCTTCTTTGTCTTTAAACCCAAACAACTAGCAGTTGCCTAAGAGAGTAACTAATAGTTATAACCCATATATTTACATCACAGAATTGTTGCTTTTGTAATTTAGATATCATATAAATGGAGAGTAACAAATTGTCCTACATATGTTTTTTTTTTTTTCCTAATCCTAGTTTAACTGCTAGTAGTTTTATAATTACTAGTTGGCTGATTACTATGTGAGTCAAAATGGATTTACTTCTGCCAGTTAATAATTTCCACTTGTGACAAGTCAAATATTTAAATCAGCATCAAGAATATTAAGGGAGACAATCCCCTCCATCCCATCACCTCTACCAAAATGAGACTGTTTGGCAGATATCTGAAATAAATCTGAGTGATGTGTTCTCTGGCCATGGCAACGCGGAGCTATAGATCTCACAGCCGGAACCAAGCTTTGCAGAATGTGTCAGGGAATCTGGCCCAGTTGTCCTGTTCAACCCAACACTTCTGCTGAAAAGTCTGAAAGAAGATAACGCTCTAACTTTCTGGTGACCCAAACTATTGTAACCTCAGTCTCTAAATCACATGACATTTGCTTACTTTCTTTCCAATAGGCTGATTAATTATTTGTCTTTATGTAGTGTTCTCAGTCAGGAGCCAAAAGAAGTTGAAGCAGCTGGGGCCAATTTTTAAATTTAAAACTAACAGAGCAATTTGGCTGACTGACGTGGAACCGAAGAGTGACTTTCCTTTAACATTGTCATCACCACAGGGTCCAACCTGCTCTGCCCCAGACGTGGGCAGATGTGCAACATGTGGGCTTTGAAGAGTGTGACTAGGAAACCAGACAAGACGTGGACATATAAAATGAGACCAGAGGCTCTGACGTACCACTTTCCTTTCTTACGTAGTTTCTTTCATCTGATTCTGTGTAGGTTTGCTGGAAACCCCTACCTGGAAAACAGAATTCCTCCTCTTTCACAAGCCAGGCAGCAAAAGTAGAGAAAGTTTTATTGTCCAAGATAGTTAAATGAACTGAATAACATTCCACATGAAAATTCCCTTAAATCCCTCCCCATAGATTGTCCTCAGGTATTAAGGTTAATTAAACCCAAATCCTCCTACTGACTGGATAGAAAGTGTTACTGACTCTGGAAGGGTGGTGGGGGGTGGGCAGGAGTCAAGTGTCCTTTTAGAGCAGGGATCCTCAACCTCTGGGGTCTGATGATCTGAGGTGGAGCTGAGGTAATAATAATAGAAAGAAAGTACACAATAAATGTAATGCACTTGAATCACCCTGAAACTATCCCTCCAACCCTGGTCTGTGGAAGGATGGTCTTTCATGAAACCAGTCCCTGGTGCTAAAAAGGTTGGGGACCGCTGTTAGAAGACCTCTCCTTTTTTCCCAAATTGGGACTGTTTTTCCTTTAACATGTATGTATATATGTGCATGTACTCAGTTATGTCCTACTCTTTGCGACCTCATGGACTGTAGCATGCCAGGCTCCCATGTCAATGGAATTTTCCAGACAGTACTAGAGTGGGTTGCCATTGCCTACTCCAGGGGATCTTCCCAACCCAGGAATCGAACCTGGATCTCCTGTGTCTCCTGCACTGGCAAGCACATTCTTTACCACTGTGCCACCTGGGAAGCCCCTCAACATATATAATCTAAGCATTATTTTTTTTCCCTATGTGAGAGTGGAGATTTAACAATTCAATTGACAACTTCAAATGAGAATAATTGATGTCTGGCATCTTTGACTAGGAAAGGCTAATATTAAGCTTTAAGTAGGATTCTCTGAGTAGGGCACAGCAACCCACTCCAGTATTCTCTCCTAGAGAATCCCATGGACAGAGGAGCCTGGTGAGTTACGGTCCATAGGGTCACAAAGAGTCAGACACGACTACAGCAACTTGGCACATCTGCACAGGATTCTCTAGGGATAGAGAGAGTATGGATCATTAGACTATTAGCTCGTTCTTCAGGATTCTGCTTATTATGTGGTTAACATAATCAGCTCATGTCTAAAAAATCCTGAAGTTACGTAAACCAAGTCTGGGTTGAAGCTAATTGTCTCAGTTGAGTATTAGCATGTATATGGATGTATGAGATGGAGAACACATCCTCCAAGTGTGTGTTGAGGATACTCATCATGCTCACGTGGTACTAAGTAGATGGGGTCAGTGGCTCAAGTCTGCTCATAATGTAGTTGCTGAGATAATACTAGCATAGATTAAGCAGTAGTGTATAGAGCTAGTTGCTCAGTTGTGTCCAACTCTTTGTGACTCCATGGACTGTAGCCATTTCCTCCTCCAGGGGATCTTCCTGACCAGGGATCAAGCCCACACCTCTTGCATCTGCCGCATTGGCAGACAGGTTCTTTACCACTAGTGCCACCTGGGAAGTGGTTTCTAGCAAAAGGCAGCATATAGCTAAAAGTATGTGATGTGATACAGACTGAAACTTCAGGAGCTCAAAAAACAGGCTGTGGCCTGTCAATGATACATTGACAGTGAGAGTGAACGATTGTTCCAGGGATTTAAGAAAGGTTTAATTACAGACCATGCACCTCACCCATTATGTGTGCCTGAAAAATATACACTCTTTGTCACAAGATAGACTGGTTTGGGAATATGGGAAGTCTCAACGCTAATGCGTCATTTCTACTGCTGAGGAAACAGCATTTGTATCCTATTTATTGTGGCTTTGCTGAAATACATTTTACATTAATTGGAGAAAATATTTATCTATAATATATCCTATTCTTTTTTATTCTTATAAAAGGAATATTTGAAAGGTAAGATAGTCACTTTCCTGAGGGAAGTATAGAACTCAGTGATGGAGTGGGCACTTTGGGATTGGGTGAATTGCCTGTGAAATCAAATTTAAGTAAAAAGATAGCCCAGCAGCCATATGTAAATCATTCCCTCATGTAGAAACAATAGTGTGCACTGGATAATTCAATAGAAAACATTAGTCATTTATCATCCTTAATTATCAGTCATCTCTAACTGCATCTGGTTTGCATTTTTTATTAGAAAGTTTTTTTTTTTTTGAGTTGGATCAGGGTATTTTTTTTCTTCCGTTCATGATTTCATTTTGTTATTCTTTTAAAAATTCCATCACTAATTCCCATGATGTGAGGAGGTTTTTATTTCATAAGACACAATAAATCAAGCAACTCTTCTGTCGTAAAGTCGTCCTTACAGTGCATTTGTCATAGGCCCTGGATCTCTGGGTTTACTTAAGGTTAGAGAGTCACGCTGCTTTGAGGACAAACTCAGCCAGCGCCGAGGGGTATGCACGTAGCCCCACTTGAGGAGCCAGAGTTATACAACTCCAGTCAGCTTAAGAGGGAACAGCTGCTTCAGACAAGACAAGTGGCAAAAGCTGACCCGGGGACACTGGGAAGTTTGTGTGCTCTTGTCCTGCTACTCTGGACAGCGTATAGTAGCTGAGGTGCACTTTTTCTGTAGAATCAATGTGTGATAGTCTTCTCGTATAAAATAATGATAACAGCTAATATTTTTCAAAAATTTTATATGTACTCTGTGTTATGCTATGTACTTTTATACATTATTGCATTTAACCTTTAGAACTACCCTTTGTGGGAGGTAAATATTATTTACATCTTTCAGACAACTGAACTATGACCAGAAGGGCTTATTGCTTCTTAGTTTTTCAGCTGGGGAGTTCCTGGACCATAAATGTAGAATAAATCAGAACCTCAGACCCACATGAGGTAGCCAAAGAGAGAATTATTTTTACTGTGAAAATCCCAGGACAAGACCATAAGATCCTTTTTTTCTTCCTACCCATGATAGGGAGTTTCTTTCTACTGCAGTTGTAGACATCAGGGACATCACAATCATCAGAATGCGTTGGGCTGCAGAGATCTTTGGTGATGGCTAATTGGTCATGGTGTCCCTAGGAATGAAATAGATGAGCAGTTTACTTGTATCAAGTATTGCTTGATCTGTATAAAAGAAAACCACAAGTTCGGCTAGCCAAAACCTGACTTGAGTTGCCACAATGGAAAATAAAGTCCACTCACCAAGTTTTCTGACCGAATCCAATTCACAGATCCAGAGCTTCTTGACTGAAAGCCAGGCCCCCTGGAGGGAGGACCCTTCATTATTGCTTCAAGTGAATACCATAGATTTCCTGCAAGTCTTTTCCTAAAGGGACCTGCAGCCATTTGATAGAATGACCATGCCTTGTGGAAAAGCAAAAGGAAATACACAGGTCTTTCAGTAATTACTAGATACTGGCTCTTAATTATTTTAATTTCTATGACCTAAATACCCACTGTAGTCCACCAGTTAAAATGGGGGTTTTCAGTGGTCAAGAGACTGATGCAGTCTGAGCCCAAGTTTAACTCACCATGAGCTCTGTTTTTCAACTGACCAAATTGTGATTATTTCTGCTGAATATATAATTGTAGTAATCGGGATATGTAATTGGAAGCGTTCAGAATTCTTCCTTAGGCTCTCTGACCTGTGGAGAAGGGTCATTATAATAGGGGGAAGGCAAAGTTGAAGCCCCTCGGATTTCCCATTCCTACAACTATAGTAAACCAAAAGAAAATGGAAATTGCAGAGATTAGTGCCACTGTCAAGACTTGAAAGGTGCAGGGTGCCTGTTCATGTGCCCATTGAACTCACCTGTTCAGCCTGTGCAGACATTGACTGAATCTTGGAGAATGACTGTGAATCATAAACTTAAACAGGTACTAACTCCAATTACTCTCTGCTGCTAAGTCACTTCAGTTGTGTCCGACTCTGTGCGACCCCAGAGACGACAGCCCACCAGGCTCCCCCGTCCCTGGGATTCTCCAGGCAAGAACACTGGAGTGGGTTGCCATTTCCTTCTCCAATGCATGAAAAGTGAAAAGTGAAAGTGAAGTTGCTCAGTCGTGTCTGACTCTTAGCGAGCCCATGGACTGCAGCCTACTAGGCTCCTCCATCCATGGGATTTTCCAGGCAAGAGTACTGGAGTGGGGTGCCATTGCCTTTGCTAGTCTCTAAATATGACTCAAACAAAGAAACACTGGCCCCGGAGCTTGGAATACAATTACTGACCTGAATCATGCCTTTCCCTCTATAAATTATTTTGCAAGAACCACCAGAGGCAGTTTGTTTTTATCTGGCACAGTCAACAGTGGACCTTCACAGTCTTGAGTAGGAGCTGTATTAATTCTGCTCATTGCTATAAGGTATTCAGTCGCAGAGCAGTTGATTGTCAGACACTGAACAAAACGTGACACTAGTGATCTATGTAATATGATGTTGATTGTGTCTAAGGAGCAGAAAGTAGAAATCAGATGCCGTGGTACAAAAAAAATTCTGTAAACAAGAGTCAGTCAGTTCAGTCGCTCAGTCGTGTCCGACTCTTTGTGACCCCATGAATCGCAGCACACCAGGCCTCCCTGTCCATCACCAACTCCCGGAGTTCACTCAGACTCACGTCCATCGAGTCATTGATGCCATCCAGTCATCTCATCCTCTGTCATCCCCTTCTCCTCCTGCCCCCGATTCCTCCCAGCATCAGAGTCTTTTCCAATGAGTCAACTCTTCCCATGAGGTGGCCAAAGTACTGGAGTTTCAGCTTTAGCATTATTCCTTCCAAAGAAATCCCAGGGCTGATCTCCTTCAGAATGGACTGGTTGGATCTCCTTGCAGTCCAAGGGACTCTCAGGAGTCTTCTCCAACACCACAGTTCAAAAGCATCAGTCCTTCGGCACTCAGCTTTCTTCACAGTCCAACTCTCACATCCATACATGATCACTGGAAAAACCATAGCCTTGACTAGATGGACCTTTGTTGGCAAAGTAATGTCTCTGCTTTTCAATATGTTATCTAGGTTGGTCATAACTTTCCTTCCAAGGAGTAAGCATCTTTTAATTTCATGGCTGCAGTCACCATCTGCAGTGACACTGTTTCCCCATCTATTTCCCATGAAGTGATGGGACCATATGCCATAATCTTCGTTTTCTGAATGTTGAGCTTTAAGCCAACTTTTTCACTCTCCACTTTCACTTTCATCAAGAGGCTTTTTAGTTCCTCTTCACTTTCTGCCATAAGAGTGGTGTCATCTGCATATCTGAGGTTATTGATATTTCTCCCGGCAATCTTGATTCCAGCTTGTGCTTCTTCCCGCCCAGCATTTCTCATGATGTACTCTGCGTATAAGTTAAGTAAGCAGGATGACAATATACAGCCTTGACGTACTCCTTTTCCTATTTGGAACCAGTCTGTTGTTCCATGTCCAGTTCTGTTGCTTCCTGACCTGCATATAGGTAAACAAGAGAGTGGGACATAAATCCCACAAAAATTCAGTGGCCCACCACCTCGGTGAGATTTCTAGGGGTTCCACAGTCTGGAGAAAGGTGAAAGATAAGTTGCTGCATCTTGCACCATCCGCCATGAAAAAAGAGGTACAATGTTCAGTGTGTGGTTTTTAAAAAAATTTGAGGTCACATATACCACATTTGTATATGCTCCTAGCTCTGTGTAGGGTATATCCCATAATGCTGACAGTTCTGAACATGAACCAGAGCAAGAGAAGGCTCTGCAGCAATTCCAGCTTCAGAGCCTGCTGCTCCACCACCTGGGCCTAGTGATCTAGCAGATCCAGCGGCAATGCGTGCATCGCAAACAGGGATGCAGTATGGAGCTTCAGGCAAGGAAATCTCTGCTTTTGAAGCAGATCTGTGCCTTCCTTTGCAAATAATCATCCTTTTGAAACAGCTTCTGATTTGCTACTGTGCTGTGTAAAGACCAAATGTTCAGCCACAGGACACCAAGTGAATAGGTGGCTTGAGCTTCCCATCATGAACTGGATGTCATCAGACCCGTGAAGCCATAAGAGATACTCAACACAGGTATCATCCAGACAGAACCACAAATGAAAATTTTCCCATTTTATTCATTGACTCGTGAATGAATTACTTAAATTTCCATTATTACTCAAACACATGTGTTTACTTTAGTTCTGGGCAAAATTTACTTAAGCCGCAGGGAATGTGAGAGAGGAATGTTTAGTTACTGGTATCACTGCAGGCAGTTGCTCAAG
Source organism: Bos javanicus (assembly GCF_032452875.1). NCBI lineage: Eukaryota > Metazoa > Chordata > Mammalia > Artiodactyla > Bovidae > Bos > Bos javanicus. Next base: position 25,264,177 of record NC_083876.1, on the reverse strand, counting down.
CTAGAACCTAGACATCGTCACCAACCACTTTTCTCCCATTCCCATATCTATCCTCATCAAATCATTCTGTGTACTCTGTCAGTTCTATCTGCCTCTCAAATTCATCCCTTTTTATACATATGAATTTCTACTCTTGTGGTTCATAGTTTCTTTATGTCTCACTCAGATCACTGTATCTACTCCATCTGTTCTCCTTGTCCCGCAAATCAGAGCCATATTAAGCCCAACTGTGCATCTTCCTACTTAAAAGTTCTTCCATGATTTGTCATTGTCTATAGAGTTAAGGTTCATGGTTTTTGGCACCACGTTCCGTACTTGGTTCTTGCTCATCTCTTTAGTTTTATTGTCGGTTATTTCTTCCATACTTGGAGCTTCATGATCTCTTATGACATTTAGGCCTTTGTACAAACTGCTTCTTCTGCCCTAAGGAACCTTTCTCTCTTATTTGTGTAGCTGAAACACTTTGTTTTTAGGGGTGGGATTGCCTTCCCTCCAGGCTTCCCATAGCTCCCTGTGCTTGTCTTTGCCATGACATTGTTTGCACTATGTTTGAGCCTCTCTCTCTGAAAGAATCATAACTTATCCGGAGGCAGGAGCTGAGCCTTATTTGGGCTGAGCCTGGTGCCTGATGCAGAGAGGGTGTCTAAGTAAACATTTGTTGAATAAAAAAATCACTGAGTAAAAGGAATAGAGTGTACATCCAAAAGTTCCCCATTCTTTATTAGTTCACAAACCTAGTTAAGTTAGTAGTTTTCCAATTATAAACCATCACAAGCTCAGTGTAAGAACTTGCTTTTGTTTTAAGTGAATATACTGTTCTTCAAAGACACAAATGACATTAAATGTTTTGTAAATGAACCCACTGAAGTGCAAGAAGAAATATTATATTATATTGGAAAATATTAAACAGATCATTTCCCAAACCACAAATTTCAAATTAAAGAAGAAAAATCTTCAACCAGTATTAAAACCTACTTTAAATACTGCAGGCATTTAAAGGGAGAAGGCAATGGCATCCCACTCCAGTACTCTTGCCTGGAAAATCCCATGGATGGAGGAGCCTGGCAGGCTGCAGTCCATGGGGTCGCTAGGAGTCAGACACGACTGAGCGATTTCACTTTCACTTTTCACTTTCATGCATTGGAGAAGGAAATGGCAACCCACTCCAGTGTTCTTGCCTGGAGAATCCCAGGGATGGGGGAGCCTGGTGGGCTGTCGTCTCTGGGGTCGCACAGAGTCGGACACAGCTGAAGTGACTTAGCAGCAGCAGCATTTTTAAAGAGAGACACAAGCAAATCTAGGGCCCAAGACTGTAGACTGAAGACAAATAGCAAACTAAAGAACACTGGCCAAGAAACTAAAATGTTAGGAAACCCACTCTGGCGTGAAAATGAAATAAACTCAAAAGTGTTGAAAATATCTTGATATCTACACTGTTGTCCTGTTGTTTTTGGTTTTGTTTTTCCCTATAAACTGAACTCAGAGACCTTTTCTTTGCAGAAAGAGGCCATGGCTGTCATTTTATCATGATGTGTGTTTGTTCATGTCTTACAACAGTCACCAAATGATGAAGAAAGGAGAGCCTCATAAGAGGCCTAGGGCATGCTAAGTATGCCTCTAAACTAGATGATGATAAATAACCCCATCTAGAAAGATGCCTTGAAAACTGGTTTCTTCCCCACATACATCTCCCTAAAGAAGTGCTGAACTTCTTTCTTTTCTCTCTGCTTTTACAAATCTTATCTTTTTAAGATCTTTCTCAGTTTCCCCCAGTGTCTTTCAAATGTTCTTTAGAAATTCAGTCACTTTGGTCATTTCTCCTGACCTTAATGAGAGCTCTAGAATCAGACTATTCAATTATTCATATTATTGTTTTGTAGCTATCAGTAATTATGCTTGTGTGTGTGAATATTGTCTCCTTAACCAGATTGTTTCCTCTGCCAAGAACAGTATCATGGATTTAGAAAAATATTCCTGACAGCTATTAGCATAAAAGCACAAGCTGGAATCAAGATTGCCGGGAGAAATATCAATAACCTCAGATGTGCAGATGACACCACCCTTATGGCAGACAGAGAAGAGGAACTAAAAAGCCTCTTGATGAAAGTGAAAGAGGAGAGTGAAAGAGTTGGCTTAAAGCTCAACATTCAGAAAACGAAGATCATGGCATCTGGTCCCATCACTTCATGGGAAATAGATGGGGAAAAAGTGGAAACACTGACAGACTTTATTTTTGGGGGCTCCAAAATCACTGCAGATGGTGATTTCAGCCATGAAATTAAAAGACCCTTACTCCTTGGAAGGAAAGTCGTGACCAACCTAGATAGCATATTAAAAAGCAGAGACATTACTTTGCCAACAAAGGTCCGTCTAGTCAAGGCTATGGTTTTTCCGGTGGTCATGTACGGATATGAAAGTTGGACTGTGAAGAAAGCTGAGTGCCGAAGAATTGATGCTTTTGAACTGTGGTGTTGGAGAAGACTCCTGAGAGTCCCTTGGACTGCAAGGAGATCCAACCAGTCCATTCTAAAGGAGATCAGTCCTGAGTGTTCTTTGGAAGGACTGATGCTGCAGCTGAAACTCCAATACTTTGGCCACCTCATGTGAAGAGTTGACTCATTGGAAAAGACCTTGATGCTGGGAGGGATTGGGGGCAGGAGGAGAAGGGGACGACAGAGGATGAGATGGCTGGATGGCATCACTGACTCTATGGACGTGAGTCTGGGTGAACTCCGGGAGTTGGTGATGGACAGTGAGGCCTGGCATGCTGAGATTCATGGGGTCGCAAAGAGTCAGATACGACTGAGTGACTGAACTGACTGACTGACTGACAGTGTACATAGTGAGCACTTAGTAAACATTGTCATTAAATTGAATTAAGGAAAAAGAAAAGGAGACATGATATTATTTTTCCCTTGCAAAATTATTAATGGAAACAAAAATCAAAATGACCATTTTCAAGGGTCCCTGTATGTAGCAAGAGTTTCTTTTTTGTTTTCAGTGTTAAAAGAGGGCATTATGTCACACCGGTAGTTTTCAACCTTGGATGCCCATTTAAATGGAGTAGGGAATTTAAAAAATTGCAGATACCAAGGCTGCTTGCTATCTAGACCAATTCAACCAGAAGATGCAAGGGAGCATAAAGGGATCTCCAGGTAATTTTATTTTATTTTATTATTTTTTTAAATATAAATTTATTTTAATTGGAGGTTAATTACTTTACAATATTGTATTGGTTTTGCCATATATCAACATGAATCCGCCACAGGTATACACATGTTCCCCATCCTGAACCCCCTCCCACCTCCCTCCCTGTACCATCCCTCTGGGTCGTCCCAGTGCACCAGCCCCAAGCATCCAGTATCATGCATCGAACCTGGACTGGCGATTCGTTTCATATATGATATTATACATGTTTCAGTGCCATTCTACCAAATCATCCCACCTTTTCCCTCTCCCACAGAGTCCAAAACACTGTTCTATACATCTGTGTCTCTTTTGCTGTCTCACATACAGGGTTATCACTACCATCTTTCTAAATTTCATATATATGCGTTAGTATACTGTATTGGTGTTTTTCTTTCTGGCTTACTTCACTCTGTATAATAGGCTCCAGTTTCATCCACCTCATTAGAACTGATTCAAATGATTTCTTTTTAATGGCTGAGTAATACTCCATTGTGTATATGTACCACAGCTTTTTTATCCATTCATCTGCTGATGGACATCTAGGTTGCTTCCATGTCCTGGCTATTATAAACAGTGCTGCGATGAACATTGGGGTACACGTGTCTCTTTCAATTCTGGTTTCCTCAGTGTGGATGCCCAGCAGTGGGATTGCTGGATCATAAGGCAGTTCTATTTCCAGTTTTTTAAGGACTCTCCACACTGTTCTCCATAGTGGCTGTACTAGTTTGCATTCCCACCAACAGTGTAAGAGGGTTCCTTTTTCTCGACAGCCCCTCCAGCATTTATTGCTTGTAGACTTTTGGATCGCAGCCATTCTGACTGGTGTGAAATGGTACCTCATAGTGGTTTTGATTTGCATTTCTCTGATAATGAGTGATGTTGAGCATCTTTTCATGTGTTTGTTAGCCATCTGTATGTCTTCTTTGTAGAAATGTCTATTTAGTTCTTTGGCCCATTTTCTGATTGGGTGTTTATTTTTCTGGAATTGAGTTGCAGGAGTTGTTTGTATATTTTTGAGATTAGTTGTTTGTCAGTTTCTTCATTTGCTATTATTTTCTCCCATTCTGAAGGCTGTCTTTTCACCTTGCTTATAGTTTCCTTTGTTGTGCAGAAGCTTTTAAGGTTAATTAGGTCCCATTTGTTTATTTTTGCTTTTATTTCCAATATTCTGGGAGGTGGGTCATAGAGGATCCTGCTGTGATGTATGTTGGAGAGTGTTTTGCCTATGTTCTCCTCTAGGAGTTTTATAGTTTCTGGTCTTACATTTAGATCTTTAATCCATTTTGAGTTTATTTTTGTGTATGGTGTTAGAAAGTGCTCTAGTTTCATTCTTTTACAAATGGTTGACCAGTTTTCCCAGCACCACTTGTTAAAGAGATTGTCTTTTCTCCCTTGTATATTCTTGGCTCCTTTGTCAAAGATAAGTTGTTCATAGGTGCGTGGATTTATCTCTGGGCTTTCTATTTTGTTCCATTGATCTATATTTCTGTCTTTGTGCCAGTACCATACTGTCTTGATGACTGTGGCTTTGTAGTAGAGCCTGAAGTCAGGCAGGTTGATTCCTCCAGTTCCATTCTTCTTTCTCAGGATTGCATTGGCTATTCGAGGTTTTTTGTATTTCCATACAAATTGTGAAATTATTTGTTTTAGCTCTGTGAAAAATACCATTGGTAGCTTGATAGGGATTGCATTGAATCTATAAATTGCTTCAGGTAGTATACTCATTTTCACTATATTAATTCTTCTGATCCATGAACATGGTATATTTCTCCATCTATTAGTGTCCTCTTTGATTTCTTTCACCAGTGTTTTATAGTTTTCTATATATAGGTCTTTAGTTTCTTTAGGTAGATATATTCCTAAGTATTTTATTCTTTTCATTGCAATGGTGAATGGAATTGTTTCCTTAATTTCTCTTTCTATTTTCTCATTTTTAGTGTATAGGAATGCAAGGGATTTCTGTGTGTTGATTTTATATCCTGCAACTTTACTATTTTCATTGATTAGCTCTAGTAATTTTCTGGTGGAGTCTGTAGGGTTTTCTATGTAAAGGATCATGTCATCTGCAAACAGTGAGAGTTTTACTTCTTCTTTTCCAATTTGGATTCCTTTTATTTCTTTTTCTGCTCTGATTGCTGTGGCCAAAACTTCCAAAACTATGTTGAATAGTAGTGGTGAGAGTGGGCACCCTTGTCTTGTTCCTGACTTTAGGGGAAATGCTTTCAATTTTTCACCGTTTAGGATAATGTTTGCTGTGGGTTTGTCATATATAGCTTTTATTATGTTGAGGTATGTTCCTTCTATTCCTGCTTTCTGGAGAGTTTTTATCATAAATGGATGTTGAATTTTGTCAAAGGCTTTCTCTGCATATATTAAGATAATCATATGGTTTTTATTTTTCAATTTGTTAATGTGGTGTATTACATTGATTGATTTGCGGATATTGAAGAATCCTTGCATCCCTGGGATAAAGCCCACTTGGTCATGGTGTATGATCTTTTTAATGTGTTGTTGGATTCTGATTGCTAGAATTTTGTTAAGGATTTTTGCATCTATGTTCATCAGTGATATTGGCCTGTAGTTTTCTTTTTTTGTGGGATCTTTGTCAGGTTTTGGTATTAGGGTGATGGTGGCCTCATAGAATGAGTTTGGAAGTTTACCTTCCTCTGCAATTTTCTGGAAGAGTTTGAGTAGGATAGGTGTTAGCTCTTCTCTAAATTTTTGGTAGAATTCAGCTGTGAAGCCGTCTGGACCTGGGGTTTTGTTTGCTGGAAGATTTTTGATTACAGTTTCAATTTCCATGCTTGTGATGGGTCTGTTAAGATTTTCTATTTCTTCCTGGTCCAGTTTTGGGAAGTTGTACTTTTCTAAGAATTTGTCCATTTCTTCCAAGTTGTCCATTTTATTGGCATATAATTGTTGATAGTAGTCTCTTATGATCCTTTGTATTTCTGTGTTGTCTGTTGTGATCTCTCCATTTTCATTTCTAATTTTATTGATTTGATTTTTCTCCCTTTGTTTCTTAATGAGTCTGGCTAATGGTTTGTCAATTTTATTTATCCTTTCAAAGAACCAGCTTTTGGCTTTGTTGATTTTTGCTATGGTCTCTTTTGTTTCTTTTGCATTTATTTCTGCCCTAATTTTTAGGATTTCTTTCCTTCTACTAACCCTGGGGTTCTTCATTTCTTCCTTTTCTAGTTGCTTTAGGTGTAGAGTTAGGTTATTTATTTGACTTTTTTCTTGTTTCTTGAGGTATGCCTGTATTGCTATGAACTTTCCCCTTAGCACTGCTTTTACAGTGTCCCACACACAGCCTTTGTTTTAAAGTCTGTCTTATCTGATATGAGTATTGCTACTCCTGCTTTCTTTTGGTCTCTATTTGCATGGAAAATCTTTTTCCAGCCCTTCACTTTCAGTCTGTATGTGTCCCCTGTTTCGAGGTGGGTCTCTTGTAGACAACATATATAGGGGTCTTGTTTTTGTATTCATTCAGCCAGTCTTTGTCTTTTGGTTGGGGCATTCAACCCATTTATGTTTAAGGTAGTTATTGATAAGTATGATCCCATTGCCATTTACTTTATTGTTTTGGGTTCAAGTTTATACACCCTTTTTGTGTTTCCTGTCTAGAGAAGATCCTTTAGCATTTGTTGGAGAGCTAGTTTGGTGGTGCTGAATTCTCTCAGCTTTTGCTTGTCTGTAAAGCTTTTGGTTTCTCCTTCATATTTGAATAAGATCCTTGCTGGGTACAGTAATCTTGGCTGTAGGTTATTTTCTTTCATCACTTTAAGTATGTCTTGCCATTCCCTCCTGGCTTGAAGAGTTTCTATTGAAAGATCAGGTGTTATCCTTATGGGAATCCCCTTGTGTGTTATTTGTTGTTTTTCCCTTGCTGCTTTTACTATTTGTTCTTTGTGTTTAATCTTTGTTAATTTGATTAATATGTGTCTTGGGGTGTTTCGCCTTGGGTTTATCCGGTTTGGTACACTCTGGGTTTCTTGGACTTGGGTGATTATTTTGTTCCCCATTTTAGGGAAGTTTTCAACTATTATCTCCTCAAGTATTTTCTCATGGTCTTTCTTTTTGTCTTCTTCTGGGACTCCTATGATTCAAATGTTGGGGCATTTAACACTGTCCTGGAGGTCTCTGAGATTGTCCTCATTTCTTTTAATTAATTTTTCTTTTTTCCTCTCTGATTCATTTATTTCTACTATTCTATCTTCTATTTCACTAATCCTGTCTTCTGCCTCTGTTATTCTACTATTTGTTGCCTCTAGAGTGTTTTTGATCTCATTTATTGCATTATTCATTATATATTGACTCTTTTGTATTTCTTCTAGGTCCTTGTTAAACCTTTCTTGCATCATCTCAATCCTTGTCTCCAGGGTATTTATCTGTGATTTCATGTTGATTTCAAGATTTTGGATCATTTTCACTATTGTTTTTCGGAATTCTTTATCAGGTAGATTCCCTATCTCTTCCTCATTTGTTTAATTTGGTGGGCATTTATCCTGTTCCTTTACCTGCTGGATATTCCTCTGCCTCTTCATCTTGTTTATATTGCTGAGTTTGGGGTGTCCTTTCTGTATTCTGGCAGTTTGTGAAGTTCTCATTATTGTGGAGTTTCCTCGCTCTGGATGGGATTGTACAGGTGGCTTGTCAAGGTTTCTTGGTTAGGGAAGCTTGTGTCGGTGTTCTGGTGGGTGGATCTGGATTTCTTCTCTCTGGAGTGCAATGAAGTGTCCAGTAATGAGTTATGAGATGTCAATGGTTTTGCAGTAACTTTGGGCAGCCTGTATATTGGAGCTCAGGGCTATGTTCCTGTGTTGCTGGAGAATTTGCGTGGTATGTCTTGCTCTGGAACTTGTTGGCCCTCAGGTGGTGCTTGGTTTAAGTGTAGATATGGAGGCATTTGATGAGCTCCTGTCAATTAATATTCCCTGGAGTCAGGAGTTCTCTGATGTTCTCAGGGTTTGGACTTAAGCCTCCTGCTTCTGGTTTTCAGTCTTATTTTTCCCAAGACTTCTCCTTCTATACAGCACCATTGATAAAACATCTAGGTTAAAGATGAAAAGTTTCTCCACAGTGAGGGACACCCAGAGAGGTTCACAGAGTTACATGGAGAAGAGAAGAGGGAGGAGGGAGTTAGAGGTGACCTGAATGAGATGAGGTGGCATCAATAGAGGAGAGAGCAAGCTAGCCAGTAATCACTTCCTTATGTGCACTCCACAACTGGACTGCTCAGAGATGTTCACGGAGTTATACAGAGAAGAGAAGAAGGAGGAAGGAGATAGAGGTGGCCAGGGAGATAAAAGGGGGGAATCAAAAGGAGAGAGACAGATCCAGCCAGTAATCAGTTCCCTAAGTGTTCTCCATCATCTGGAACACACAGAAATTCACAGAGTTGGGTAGAGAAGAGAGGGGGTAGTGAGGAGGCACAGGCGACCTGGTGGAGAAAAAGGAGAATCCAAAGGGGGAGAGAGCAGTCAAGCCAGTAATCTTGCTCCCAAGTGAAAATGGGTACTGAAGATTGGGTTCTTAAAGGTACAAAATTGATAACAAATACCCAAAAGCAAAGATTAAAAATCTAGAGTAGAGTTTGGAATTTCAAAAACACAATATTAAAGAAAAGAAGAAAAAAAAGAAAGATAAAAAAAACAAAGTCACAAAATTAAAAAAATATATGTATATGAAGTTTGATTTAAAAAAATAGGGTCTTTTTTTTTTTTTTGCACAGTAATAGTAGGTTATAAAAGTGAAAACTAAAAGAGTAATAGAGGACTTAAAAATTAAAAAAAAAAAAAGAATGATTGTAAAAATATATCTAGGACATTCTCTGGTGGTGGTGTGGGTATTGTGGGGTCAGTTCATTTTCGGATAGTTCCTTGGTCCGCCTTATATTTCTCAAGATCTATAGGCCCCTTCCTATGTAGTTGGTACTAACGACAGGGTTTTAATCTATTGCACCTGTCACTTCCAAGGAGGGTCCCTCTGTTTTAGCTTCTTCTGTTTGCTGGTCTCTTCAGCGTCTGATTTCCACCCTGACACAAAGGGGGCGCTGGTGGACACTTTTTTTGGGCTCATTTGTTCAGTCGCGCTATGGGGAGGGAGGGACGCTGCACACAAATAACCCTGGTGTGTGCCCGCAGTGTCTCAGCCAAACTGGGCCTGCCCCTGCTCATGGCGCATGTGCCCTCCTTGCCCACACTGCTCAGGCTCTAGGTTGCTCCACCGGGAACCGTCCGAGGCCAGCCCTGGGCTGCATGCACCTCCCAGGTCTAAGCTGCTCAGGTTCAGGCACTCAGGTAGTCCTCAGAGATGCAGACTAGGTTGGGCCTGCATTTTGTGCCCTTCCCAGGTCCGAGCAGCTCAGGTGATGAGGTGTTCGGCGAGCGAGGTCGCTGCGACTTATTGCCTCCCCCATCCCTGCCGCTCGGTTTTCTAGGTATACAACCGGTGCACCTTCACAGGTGGATGTTGACTGTCCAGAACCCCAAGAAGTCTTAGTTAGCAAAGAAGCCTGCTTGCAATTTGGTAGATAATGTCTCTCTGGGGCTGCGATTGCCCCCTTTTGGCTCTGGCTGCCTGTCACCGGAGGGGGATGGTCTGCAGCCGGCTAGTTCTGTTCAGTCCTTTGTTCTGTGCATGGGCCTGGCGGTGTCTTTGGGCTTTTTGCATGGTAGCTATCCCACAGTCTGGTTTGCTAGCCCAAGTTAGTTCACTCAAATTGCCCTCGGGGCATTCAGGCCAGATCCTTACTGTAAGCAATGCAGCCCGCGCCTCCCTGCCCAGCCCCCGCTTGCTAGTGGCGGATGCAGGCGTCTGCGTTGCTTCTCCGCTGGGGGAGTTACTGTTGGGCTCGTAATCTGTGGGTTTTAATTATTTATTTATTTTTCCTCCCTAAAATTATGTTGCCCTCTGTGCTTCCAAGGCTTGCCACAGACTCGGCAGTGAGAGTGTTTCCTGGTGTTTGGAAACTTCTCTCTTTTTAAGATTCCCTTCCCGGACGGAGGTCTGTCCCTACCTCTTTTGTCTCTTTTTTGTCTTTTATATTTTTTCCTACATTCTTTCAAAGACAATGGGCTGCTTTTCTGGGTGCCTGATGTCCTCTGCCTGCCTTCAGAAGTTGTTTTGTGGAATTTACTCCACGTTTAAATGTTCTTTTGATGAATTTGTGGTGGAGAAAGTGGTTTCCCTGTCCTATTCCTCTGCCATCTTAGGACCGCCTCCCCAGGTGATTTTAAAATGCAGTGGCCACCTCATGCAAAGAGTTGACTCATTGGAAAAGACTCTGATGCTGGGAAGGATTGGGGGCAGGAGGAGAAGGGGACGACATTGGATGAGATGGCTGGATGGCATCACTGACTCAATGAATGTGAGTCTGAGTGAACTCCGGGAGTTGGTGATGGACAGGGAGGTCTGGCGTGCTGCGATTCATGGGGTTGCAAAGAGTCGGACACGACTGAGCGACTGAACTGAACTGAACTGAAGGTCGAAAAGTACTGTGCAATTGCATCAATTAATGAGTCTGTTGACAGTGGTAATTATTAAGGTGTTTTTGGAAACAGCTTCTGTGGACTTCTACTGGTTGCCTTTTTAGAGTGTGCCATGCTATTTGTGAGTTGTTAGGCTTCTCAGCTATCTCAATATCCTCTTCTTTGGTGTATAGGTACTTCTCTTTCACTCATCTATTTATTTTTAAAATTTTAAAAAAATTATGTTTATTTTAATTGGAGGCTAATTACTTTACAATATTGTTGTGGTTTTTGCCATAATTGACATGAATCAGCCACGGGTGTACATGTGTTCCCCTGTCCTGAACCCCCCTCCCACCTCCTACCCCATCCCATCCCTCTGGGTTGTCCCAGTGTACTGGCTTTCAGTGCCCTGTTTCATGCATCAAACTTGGACTGGTTGTCTATTTCACATACGGTAATATATACATGTTTATATTATACTTGTATAATATATATATATTTACATGTTTCAGTGCTATCTCTCAAATCATCCCAGCTTTGCCTTTTCCCACAGAGTCCGAAAGACTGTTCTATACATCTGTGTCTCTTTTGCTGTCTCGCATATAGGGTTTTCATTACCATCTTTCTAAATTCCATATATATGCGTTAATATACTGTGTTAGTGTTTTTCTTTCTGACTTACTTCACTCTGTAAAATAGGCTCCAGTTTCATCCACCTCATTAGAACTGACTCAAATGTGTTCTTTTTTATAGCTGAGTAATATTCCATTGTATATGTGTACCACAGTGTCCTTATCCATTCGTCTGCCGATGGACATCTAGGCTGCTTCCATGTCGTAGCTATTGTAAACAATGCTGCAGTGAACACTGGGGTACATGTATCTCTTTCAGTTCTGGTTTCCTCAGTATGTATGCCCAGCAGTGGGATTACTAGGTCGTATGCTAGTTCTGTTTCCAGTTTTTAAAGGAATCTCCACACTGTTCTCCATTCATTCATCTATTTATAATGAACAATATAAGTGACATATAACTACAGAGTAACTTGGGATAACCAAAGTTCAAGAAGTTTAAGGAGTTTAATGAGAATAGAAGTTTAGGTTGATTCTATACACTTACAGGAATAAAAGAGAATTGACTTATTTTTCTAGAAAAATCAACCCCAAACCACTTTCATCTGAAACCCACATCCTTTTAAATATCTAAAATAGTTATTTATTTCTCAAAAAATAAGAATTAGTTCATAACTATTTGGATAATTACAGAAACTCCTAGTTTTGTTTGCAGTTACAGGCAAGTGTTACATTGTTTTGTTTCATTCTTATTTTTAAATAATTTATTGAGATCTTACTACGTTCCAGACTCTCTGCAAAGCTCTTTACATATAATCTCACTTATCAGACTATCCATTTGAGGCATGTATAACTCCTGTTTTATACACAAGGAAACTGGGGCTCAAGAAGGTAAGAAACTGGACTTCTCTAGGAGTCTAGTGGTTAATACTCTGCACTTCCACGGCAGGGGGCAAGGCTTCAATCCCTGGTTGGGGAATGAAGATCCTACATGCCCTGTGGTATGGCAAAAAAACCCCAGAAAATAAAAAAAAATTTTTTTTTAATTAAAAAAAAGAAGGCAGATACTTATTAAGGTCACATAGTTACTGAGAAACAAAGGCAAGATTCAAACTCAGATGAGTAGAGGTCCAAAGTTCTTAACCTTTGCACTGTGCTCCAGGAATGACTTTTACTACATGGGGCTTCTGAGAAAAGCATTGAATTAGGTGCTTACACTGAAACACAAGGGTGATGGAAAAGAAATAAATTGTAGGAGTTTCTTCCTGATTTAAGTTCAACTGTAAGTCACTTGTGAATTTATGTCTACTGTAATTGTGTTTGTAACTTTCCCCTAGAATGTATTTTGGATGATCTAGTAAGATTTCAAGGAAAATTCATGGGATTTATTTTTCTCAGTATTAAAAGATGGGGAAAAGCAGCAATGGGGCTTTAATGTATGGTTTATTTATAAGGAAATTATAGAATGTATTAATACAACTGTTCTGTATCTAAATCCAGGGACAGTTCAACTACTCATTCTTGAACATGCTGTGCTGTTTCTTGCCTCTGTGAGTGCACACATGCTGTTTGCTCCACCAGGCCCTGTGCCCTGCTCTCCTTGATCATGTTTACATGTCAAATTCCAGCCAATCCTCCAAGATGCTCAAGCATCTTTTCTCTTGTTGAACTCTTTTCACTACTACCCACCAGGGGCCTAAGTAACACTTTTTCTTTGTTTCCCTAATTCAGGCTAGACGTTATGACTTTGTTATGGTTTCTACAGTTCTCCTGACAATCCTTATTTGCCTCTCCTATGAAACAGGAGGCTTCCTTGGGGGCAAGACTGTTTCTTAAATCTCTGTCCACAGTGCCTAACACATGGTGTGTGCTCAGGAGATAGTTGGTTGGTTGAAGTTTTGAATAAACTATGCTTTAGACAAATTGCAATTGACCAAAAAGGCCATGCTGTGAAAGCTTTCATCCATTTCTGATTAGATTTCTGTTCTACTTGAAAACCTATTGCCTCCCCAAAAGTTTTTAAGGGAAATACAGATATGCATGTGCAAATAAACACATTTACTATTGAACAAAGATACAGCCTTCTCTGAAAGCAATTAGTTGATTTCCAGTGCCATTCTTGGAGAAGGCAATGGCATCCCACTCCAGTACTCCTGCCTGGAAAATCCCATGGATGGAAGAGCCTGGAAGGCTGCAGTCCATGGAGTCGCTGAGGGTCAGACACGACTGAGCAACTTCACTTTCACTTTTCACTTTCATGCAATGGAGAAGGAAATGGCAACCCACTCCATTGTTCTTGCCTGGAGAATCCCAGGGACGGGGGAGCCTTGTGGGCTGCCATCTATGGGATTGCACAGAGTCGGACACGACTGAAGCGACTTAGCAGCAGCAGCAGCAGTGCCATTCTTAGCAACGTTTATGTGTATGGGTGTGTATGAATGTAAGTCTTTGTCTCCTGTCCTCTCAGTTTTATTTTTAAAGATATTTATTTAATTACTTATGGCTGCTCTGGGTCTTTCTGTGTGCTGGCTTTCTCTAGCTGCGGTGAGCAGGGGCTACTCTCTTGTGTAGAATATGGGCTGTAGGTGAGCGAGCTTCAGTAGATGTGTCATGGGCTTAGTTGCTCCATGGCATGTGAAATCTTAGTTCCCTGACCAGAGATTGAACCTGTGTCTCCTGAATTGGTGGGTGGATTCTTAACCACTGGACCATCAAGGAAGTCCCTGTCATCTCAGTTTAACTTCTGTACATTTAATTTAATAAGCCAAGACATCCTTACACCACTGTTTAGTACTTAATACTGATTCATCCCAACATTCATCTGTGCAATTTCTGTGACTACAATAATGACTTTGAGAGTCCATACACGTGAAGTGTGAGTATTATAGTTATTAATATGGGAAACAGCCTCTGAATTCAGCTCTTCAAAGCATTTCTTTGAATTGTTGTGTTTCTCACCCTGAGAAGAGGTGTTTGGGGCAGTGTCTTGGGTACCCTGGGTGGTACCCTGGGTCACGTCCTATCTGCCCGGCACTGTGAGGGTCCTCAACCCTGAAGGGCATGGTAATTATGGCAACTTGATTGTTTACACAAAAGCCAAAAGAGCACTAATTACCTTTTTGGGGTTGAAATGGTAAAACCCAAATAGTTCTCTCTCACTCTACAGAATATCATGCATCTTGATGACACATTGATTACTTTCCTGACCTTAAAATGACTGTATGGAAATTCATTCAGTATCTTGAGATCTTTTCAGTTTGCTCAAGTTCTGGCTTCTTAACTTGTTAATTCATATTCCATGTTTTTAAATTACCCAGAGTGAGGAGTTAAAAATAACTCATCACTTACATTTACGAGTCCTAAGAAACATTTAAGTTATATACAATCATATGATTTCAAAATTTAAGGTGCTGTGCAAGAAACATGAGGTGACCAATTAAGGCAATTATTTATATGATTCACATTTAGTCTTATAAAAAAACTTTATTTGGTATGATTAGTCATAATTACTTGCTCATAGTGGTTACATTCTCTGTGTAGATTTAGTTTTTATTTTAATTTAAGTATCACACCTGGTTTCCTAACTGTTAGAAGAAGAAACTGGAGCACACAGTGAATATAGTCTGAGGCCTTTTGCTTTTCTCAGTGTTTGGTGATTATGTTTGTTTATTTCTTTATTTTTGTTACGATATTTGAAATCCGTGGTGACTGGGCATTTGTCTTGGTGATTTCTAGAAATTTCAGGAACTTTGATTATTTCAGTGATTCTGCTTCGAAGGACTTATTTGCTAGCTGATCAATTGGATACTGGAATTCTCACAAATAAGTTAATATGACACCCTCTTAATTTGTGACTCAGAAAGTATGTGAGCTCTGCCAATCTTGGTGGAGCCATATGATAGAGTTCTAGAAACTGTGTAAGAGTTCTCGGTTTACCCCCGTGTACTCTGAACCCTTCACTCACATCTCTTATGTGCTGGAATTTGTCTGTGTGAAAAGGAATCTTACATTTTAATCTGCTCCATGAACTGTTTCTTACTTAGGAAATACTTTCCACATTGCTTATTTAATTGAGGTGGAAAGAGGGAGATTTTTTCCTAGAAAGGTATCAAATTATTTCCTTAAAAGTCCAAATGTAATTCTGTGAGTTTTATGTGTTATTCTCACATTTGATCATAAATCTGAGCTATGTGGGTAAGATAAAAAACACATGAAAAATTAGTGATTTCTCCTAATATGTTAACTCCTTCACATTGCTTAATTTGAACTTCAGATCCTGGAGAGGAAGTATAAACACTATTAGCTATGGTTTTCTACGGGATTTCGTTCCTCATTGTACACTCTCTCTATGCTCTGTATTTGGAATGTCAAGATATGTTGACTCTAAAGGTATTTTCAATTAATTATGCAGGGATGTGAAGTTTGGAGAACAGTAGAAGGGACTTATAACTACTTTCTTCTGAGTGTAATTGGGTTCCAGACTCAAGAAGGGTAAGCTAAAGCTACTTTGCTTTAGGCTTCAGTACAGTGGTCAAGGGGCTTCCCAGCTGGCGCTAGTGATAAACAACCTGCTTGCCAATGTAGGAGACATAGGAGATACAGGTTCGATCCCTAGGTTGGGAAGATCCCCTGGAGGAGGATATGGCAACCCACTCCAGTATTCTTGCCTGGAGAATCCCATGGACAGAGAAACCTGGAGGACTGTCTTCCATAGGGTCACAAAGAGTCAGACACGACTGAAAGTGACTTAGCAGGCATGCACACTGGCCAAGGTAGTTTCATTTGGTACCCTAGTGCAGAAAATAACATATATATTTTTTCCTAGTACTGGCTAATGAGTTGGGTTCTGGAACTTGCTCAAGAAGTTAGAAACAGAAAATAAGATGAACTCTGTGAGCAAGTTAAATTATAGAATTAATGCATATTAGTGGAAGAGTACAGTTAATCAGGTACTTGAATAGCTTGAGACCTACCAGACATAAATATCTCCTATAACTAATAAGTTAATTTAGCAAGTTCATAGGACATAAAGTCAATATGTAAAAATAAATTAGATTTCTAAATCTTAGCAATGAATAATTGAAAATTTTCTGAGTTAATAGACTTATCCAGGATGCTTCACTTAGCTCTAGAATTTTCCCCAAAGTAGGATGTAAGCAGCAAGAGGACTGAATGGTTTCTGGAACTATGTTTTGAACTGACTTTCAGGGTGGTATGTACTTGAACAGTTGTTCCTTGATTCATGATTAAGTAGTGGAATAGAAAAAAAGTGATTATGCGCATGAGACATCACTAACCAAACAAGTAGAGTTGTCTGTTGCATTTTCTCTGATTACTGTGTTTTTGGTGAAATACACCTTGGGGCAGGAGGGGGGATGGTGTTCTCATAATCACAATCATTTAATTTTGTTTGTGTTTCTCAGTGTAATAAAATCTCATGTGTTGCTTTGAGCATGATTGTACCCTCTAATCCTGAGATAGAAAATCAGTCAAAGAAGAGCATATATCTAGTAGGATGGAGAAGCATGTTCCTTCAGAAGGGAAATTTTCTCATTTAAAACTGTTGCAGTGTTATATAGGACTATTTTATATATTTGTGTTTCAATGTTGATATAGTCTCAGAGGAGCTTTAAAATTACTGCCCTGGTTGCCTGGATTCAATACTTATGATTTTACCAAAGAGAAATAGAAAACTTTCCCTCTGTTGTATCTTCCCGAGGCTTTCCACCCAGACCTTGGATGCTGTAGGCATGTCACAGAAAAGTTATTGCCTAGTCAATGGGCATGGAGAATGCCGGGGACCTCATAGGCCTGACCTTGGTTTGAATGTAGGAAGAAGCAAGACAATGGCTCTTTTTTTGTACCTTTTAATTACTATGTGTGAACTGAATGTTCAAGAACATGCTTGGGGTGGACACCACAGGTCACAGTAACAGTGGTCTGTTTTCTACTTAATTAATAACAAATGCATTATGTAGAGTCTTTTCAAAGAACTCTCACATTTTTTTCTACCAACACATTCTCCCTTACTTGACCCTTGCAGTGATTTTACAAGGCAGGTGGAGATCTGCTTTTTGAGATAGTGAAAGAAGCTTGGATTGAGAATAAAATTTAGATTCTAGTAACCAATTTTATCACCTCAATTTCCCCATATTTAAGATAAGATACTTCTAATGCTTTCATTATTTCCACTCCCTTTGTAAAAGACTCTGATGCTGGGAGGGATTGGGGGCAAGAGAAGGGGACGACAGAGGATGAGATGGCTGGATGGCATCACTGACTCGATGGACGTGAGTCTCAGTGAACTCCGGGAGTTGGTGATGGACAGGGAGGCCTGGCATGCTGCGATTCATGGGGTCACAAAGAGTCGGACGCGACTGAGCGACTGATCTGATCTGATCTGTAAACTCATAAAACACAGAAAGTTATTTCTTCAAGATCATACTTTTCCACGTATTTATAGTTAGGAATGGCTGTAAGCTGATAGCATTCATCTTTAAAATTTAGAAACAGGATGTTTGGAATGTCAAATACTCACCTGCCCCCATCATGCCTAGAATTTGTGCATTTAGTAGAAGCAAAGCTCAGTAATGGTTCACCAAATGATGACATCACAATCATATTTCTTCTGTAACTAATTTTTTGGTTGCATCTGGGATCTGTCTTTTGCTATTTTACATCATCTATTAATATGAAATTGATTTAAATTGATCCAACTTTCTTGGAGAATTTCCTTAAAGAGAGACTTATTATATCAGAGCTATGATAGGCTGCTGCTGCTGCTGCTGCTAAGTCGCTTCAGTCATGTCTGACTCTGTGCTACCCCATAGACAACAGCCCACCAGGCTTCCCCGTCCCTGGGATTCTCCAGGCAAGAACACTGGAGTGGGTTGCCATTTCCTTCTCCATTGCATGAAAGTGAAAAGTGAAAGGGAAGTCGCTCAGTCGTATCTGACTCTTAGCGACCCCATGGACTGCAGCCCACCAGGGTCCTCCATCCATGGGATTCTCCAGGCAAGAGTACTGGAGTGGGGTGCCATCACCTTCTCCGTATGAAAGGCTAAAATTTGGAGAAAAGGACACAAGGCAGTGAGTCATTGCTAAAGATATAAGCTTGGGGTTTATAACCACAGTGAATGGCTGGAACCATTTGTAATTACAGGGAATGTTATTTATTTCATCAAACTATTCCGACTTGCAGGCTTTTCTTTCTCTCAAACAGCTTAAATTTTATTTGATGTTAATGTGTCAAAACTAAAGATGACTAGATACATAAATGAGTGGGTTTGTGTTTTCCCCAAACTGTGTGATTTGACGGTGATGGCTATGAAACAGAGGAATGTTCTGATGGTAGTGTTAGAAGAAAAGTTATTAACTTCAGCATTCTAATATAGTATCTAGATTGGAAAATAGCTTTCCCTCATGGAAGAAAATCTCCCTGACTCAGCCTGTTTGTTAGCACTGATGATGTCTCATTAGCTGCTAAAAAGCTGCAATAAGTAATGCTTACATCACAGGACCTACATTCTGTATTAAAAAGACTGTATAGTAATAAATGATAATTATTTTAAATACTACTCAAGGGAAAGAAAATTTCCAGAGAATACATTTTTAATGTGCAAAGCTGATGAATAAAATGAGCATTTTACATCATTTTAACTTTCCTTACCTTCGGGCAATAGTATATTATGGTTCTTGTCTGAGAAATATGACATAATTTTTATTCTATTGCACACATATTGAGTGTGAAACAGTCTTTTATTTTTAATGGCTTCTGAAGCATGATTTGTGAATTTTTTAGGTAATATCCTGGGTGTTCTCAAACTTTTTAATCAACTGAAATTTTTAAAAATCTGAACTTGAACTAATATTTCTTCATCTCATCTTTACTTCTTTTTCTTCTAGAGATTTAGTTGGCTTATGAAAATGAAAATCTGTTTAAGCTCTTTATTTCTGAACTCTTTAATTTCTTTACATTTCAATATGTGTGTGTTCTCGGGGTACAAGCTGGGGACTGTGGGCAGTTAAGAGAGGAAGTGGAGAAAAGCACTTAAAAATGCCTCTTACCCGTTTAAAGAAACATCTCCAGGCTCTCTGTGTTTATTCTTATGGTAAGTGGTTTTACAAAGTGCTGGGTAGGATAATTTCCCTGAAATTTTCCCTGGATTTTAATGACCTGAAGAATTATTCAAAATTTCTTCCAGAACACTAAATGGAAGGACGTGTGGTCTAGTTTGGAGTTTCCCCACTGTTTTTCTGGACAGATCACACCTTTAGACTCAGCAGGCCACCCTAGAGGCACCATCCTTCTTTCCTCTCATTGAAGAACCCTTCTGCTGCCCCTGCCTTCTAAGTTGTTATTTGGACTAATTTACTGCACTTGGTGTCCACTCGCTGTCCTCTCTGTTCCTCTCCATGTCCTCTGTGCTGTGACCCTCATTTCCCTGGTCAGGTGCTGCTCAGCCTCTGCACAGGTGCTCCTGACTGCACTGTGGCAAGCTTTCTCTGTAAGGCCTCCCACAATCCTGCCCACTCTGAACTTCTGTACCCTCATGACAATTTGTCTTCTCTTTGTCTTGGGTACGATTTCAATTTAAAAGAATTATTCAGTGTGAATCATGTATATTCCTCTTAGGTATATGTGCCTTTTTGTTTTTTTTGATGCTATAAAACCATATTTATTAACTTGAGACCTAAATTATTATGTAGAAAAAGCAAGTCACTGAATAATGAAATAGTACAATTCAGTTACTATAAAGTATAAAATTATCATGATATGATATCATCATATCATATCATATCATAACATTTAGAAAACATAGATATATGTGCCTTTTAATTAAGCATGTTTCTCAGATGCAATATTGTAGTGCAAAGGAATGAATAGTGGTTACTTTGGCTTCCATAAAGATCTGATTTTTTTTTTTTTCAAAGTGTGCCTTGTATCACTCCATATAGGCTATGGGTACCATACAACATTTTCACATTCCTGCTCCAACCTGCTTCTCTCCTCAGCTCAGTTCTATGCCTTGCCCTCTGACTTGGTTGCAATCACTCTCTTTCTTTAGCCTTCCTGTTAGGATCTTAGAGAAACAAGATTGAGAGAGAGGTGGGGAGCATGACAAGTTGGAGAACTGTACAGTTAGGAGAAGCCCACCAAGGAATATTAATATGTACCAGTCCCTCACTTCAGGGATCAGTGTCCCTCTTGGTCAAACAGGCCAACATAAACACATGCCTACTCTGTTTTGCTCCCTCATGTTTCAGTAGCTTAGTGAAGTGAAAGTCACTCAGTCGTGTCCCATTCTTTGAGACCTCATGGACTGTAGTCTATGAAATTCTCCAGACCAGAATACTGGAGAGGGTAGCCTTTTCCTTCTCCAGGGGATCTTCCCAACTCAGGGATCGAACCCAGGTCTCCTGAATTGCAGGCAGATTCTTTACCAGCTAAGCCACAAGGGAAGCCCAAGAATACTGGAGTGGGTAGCCTATCCCTTCTCCAGGGGATCTTCCTGACCCAGCAGTCAAACTGGAGCCTCTTGCATTGCAGGAGGATTCTTTACCAACTGAGCTATCAAGGAAGCCCTTCAGTAGCTTAAGAAATGTCCAAAAGGGGGATTTTTTAAAAACAGGAAATGGATTAAAAAATTATGGATTTAAGCAACCACTCATTTTAGAAAATGTAGGTATTCAACATTTCATTAAGTCTACAAGTATATATTTAGTACCAGTTATGTACCAGACAGTTGGAAAATAATTAAATTAGGCAACTGTTCACACAGGCTTCAATCTACCAAGGAGTTACTTCCCATCCTCTCTCTTTGGAGAGTTACTTCTCATTGCTAGGAACTTGGTAACATCCTTTAAAAAAAAAAAAAAGTGAAAAGTGAAGTTGCTCAGTCATGTCCAACTCTTTGTGACCCCATGGACTGTAGCCTACCAGGCTCCTTTATCCATGGGATTTTCCAGGCAAGAATACTGGAGTGGGTTGCCATTTCCTTCTCCAGGAGATCTTCCTGACCCAGGGATTGAAACCCGGGTCTTCTGCATAATAGGCAGGCACTTTTCCATCTGAGCCACCAGGGAAGTCAAGGTACATCCTTAAAGTATCTGTAAATAATGTCCATCATTTGGTTGCCTTTCAGGAAGGCAAAAGGAGACAGGGGCAGCAGAGGATGAGATAGATAGATAGCATCACCAACTCAATAGACAAGAATTTGAGCAAATCCTGGGAGATAGTAGGGAACAGGGAAGCCTTGCATACTGCAGTCCATAGGGTTGCAAAGAGCTGGACATGACTGAGAGACTGAACAACAACAGGAATATATTGCATTTGGGATACTGTGAATGTGTGGTGTTTTGAATTCAGGAGAGAAAGCTCCCCCAGATTTCAGAAAAACTCTACTCTTTGATGTAATGTTAATACCATATCTCTTAGCTTTTCCTTTCACATTGTGGTCTATCCAGTCACACCTCCAGTTCATTTAGCAAAATTCTTTGTCTAGAATTCTTGTTCTACATATCTTCTGTTAAAATGAAAATAAATTTTATTCATTACTCAAAATGTATCCACATGCTTGTGAGTTGATATCAGAACTAATAGACTCTACATAATTGACTCTCTGTGTATTGGTAATTGAGACAATGCTGAAATCTACCAGATAATTCTCAGTAACTTTGTGCATGGCAAGTTAGATCCAGGTACTTTTCCTGATAATAATAGTAGTTAAAGTTTATTGATATCAGCTAGTCTGGGTTTATGCACAGCATCCCATTTAAACTTTGCCAGTCCTGTGAGGATGGGTGCATTTTTTCCCCTGATTTTGCATTTGAGGAAATGGAAACCTAGGTTAAGTCATAATGATAACAAGTCAAATTTAGCAGATATATTTGGGAGTGTTAGAAAAATCAGATTCTTTTTTAGCATCTGAGACATTGTAAAAGTAAAGTAAGGTAGCTTTTTTCTGTGTATTTTGAGAAGGAAAAAGAAAATGAAGTTCTTTAAGGATTGTGAAATCCTTCCCATATCTTTCCAACACTGAATGTAAAAACCAGGGGGACAGGGATTAGATCTGTTAAAATCATTGTATATTGTAAAATAATTAGCCTCCAATTAAAATAAATACATTGAATTAGAAAAACACCATCAGTTCAGTTCAGTCGCTCAGTCGTGTATGACTCTTTGCAACCCCATGAATCGCAGCATGCCAGGCCTCCCTGTCCATCACCAGCTCCCGGAGTTCACTCAAACTCACGTCCATCGAGTCGGTGATGCCATCCAGCCATCTCATCCTCTGTCGTCCCCTTCTCCTCCTTCCCCCAATCCCTCCCAGCATCAGAGTCTTTTCCAATGAGTCAACTCTTCACATGAGGTGGCCAAAGTACTGGAGTTTCAGCTTTAGCATCATTCCTTCCAATGAATATTCAGGACTGATTTCCTTTAGGATGGACTTGTTGGATCTCCTTGCAGTCCAAGGGACTCTCAAGAGTCTTCTCCAACACCACAGTTCAAAAGCATCAACTCTTCGGCGTTCAGACTTCTTCACAGTCCAACTCTCACATCCATACATGACCACAGGAAAAACCATGGCCTTGACTAGACGGATCTTTGTCAGCAAAGTAATGTCTCTGCTTTTGAATATGCTGTCTAGGTTGGTTATAACTTTCCTTCCAAGGAGCAAGCATCTTTTAATCTCATGGCTGCAGTCACCATCTGCAGTGATTTTGGAGCTCAAAAAAAAATGAAGTCTGACACTGTTTCCACTGGTTCCCCATCTGTTTCCCATGAAGTGATGGGACTGGTTGCCATGAACTTCGTTTTCTGAATGTTGAGCTTTAAGCCAACTTTTTCACTCTCCACCATGCTGTGTATATCATTTTGATATACTATGTATGTCTGAATGGGGCATACCTGGTGGCCCAGTGGTAAAGAATCCACCTGCAATGCAAGAGATGTGGGTTTGATCCCTGGGTCAGGAAGGTCCTCTGGAGAAGGGAATGGCAACCACTCCAGTATCCATCCCTGGGAAATCCAAAGGAACCTGGCAGGCTACAGTCCATGGGCTTGCAAGAGTGGGATAAGACTTGGGGATGTCTTATCTCTAAGAGTGGAGAAGGAACTGGCAACCCACTCCAGTATCTTTCCTAGAGAATCCTGTGGATGGTGGAGCCTGGTGGGCTGCTGTCCATAGGGTCGCACAGAGTCGGACATGACTGAAGCGACATAGCATGTGGGCGTGCATATCTCTAATAGACCACGACCACCATATGCCTTCCCTGATAGCTCAGTTGGTAAAGAGTCTGCCTGCAATTCAGGAGACCCCGATTTGATTCCTGGGTTGGGAAGATCCCCTGGAGAAGGGATAGGCTACCAATTCCAGTATTCTTGGGCTTCCCTTGTGGCTCAGCTGGTAGAGAATCTGCCTGCAATGTGGGAGACCTGGGCTCAGTCCCTGGTTTGAGAAGATCCCCTGGAGAAGGGAAAGGCTACCCACTCCAGTATTCTGGCCTAGAGAATTTCATGGACTGTATAGTCCATGGGGTCACAAAGAGTCGGACACGACTGAGCGACTTTCACTTCATTTCACTTCACTCACCATATGTCTGAATATTACACAACCTCAGGTTTTAGGCCATTTTTTATTTTTCCAATGAAAAGATAACAGAATCAGTTTTGTGGCCAGTTTGAACATATATCTCTTTCAGGGATGGATAAAATAGGTAATTTGTGCCTATATAGTTGATTAATTAATTATCCATGTATATTTGAAATATTTTAGAGTCAATATATTGATATAAAATAATACATAAGCTAGTACATTGATTTAGAAATGCTTTATTTTTTCTGCATTTTTCATGAAATGATTTTACTTAAATGCTTCACATATATCTTCAACATTATTGTCCTTTTTATCATAAGAAGAACTTTGAATTTCCCATCAAAGTTTTACCAACATCTTCATCTTTTACCTTTAACTATTTGTTATAATATTTTTGGTTTAGTATATGATCCTGATATGGAAATTTTATGCTATTTGTAATTTCTGTATTATAATAACTTGTTTTCAAGAAGCCTGCTTACAATGCTAAAACTGTATTGAGTTTTTTTGCCCCCTAATTTTTAAATATCAGGTGTCTCGGGTGACCTCTGTAAACATTGTCTGATACAATTTCAGCCAAATTACTTTGTTCAAGCTAAATTCAATTGAGAAAGTGACCTGCAATATGAGAGAGACTGTAAGGACTTCAACGTATGATAATTCTCTCATTTTTGAAGTATAGTTTTTTGAGTGAAACCAAAAGCCAGGTTTTTTTAAAAACAAAAGCTACACTATTCATGAATATATTGTAGTTCCAGAATTTTCACTTCAAAGCGTAACTATAGTAACTTATGTGTGTCCAAAGGATTCTATAAAGTCTATATGATCCAACCTTTTATTTTCAACTCTTTATTATAGTGAAGACACCAAGACTGAAGATAAGATGTTGACAAAGTTTCTTGGGTAAGAGTAGTGGATGAAGTAGTACATGGAGAGACAAACCTGAATTCAAAATATGTTATCAAAAAGGAGGCACAGACATTGTCCTTTCTAATTCTGCTTCAAAATCATGATGAGAATAGACATTGCCATTCATGTGAGTACACCTCACCCCCTCTATTTTATCCTTCTTTGTTCTCATCTGATGTCAAAAGCAAAAATGCAAGGGGAGGAGCATAACTAAACTCTCTGAAGTCAAGAAGAAACCTGACCCCTGCCCATGAAGAGTGAGCCACACCATGATATGATCTAGGAAGTAGCTGGAGGAATATCAAGACAAACCATGTTGCAGTTTCATATGCAACATTTTTAAGCTGAGTGTGTGACTGGTAGGGCTTCCCAGGAGGCACTAGTGGTAAAGAACCTGCCTGCCAATGCAGGAGACATAAGAGATGCGGGTTCAATTCCTGGATCAGGAAGATCCCCTGGAGGAGGGCATAGCAACCCACTCCAGTATTCTTGCCTGGAGAATCCCATGGACAGAGGAGCCTGGCAGGCTGTGGTCCATAGAGTCACAGAGAGTCAGACACGACTGAAGTGACTTAGAACACATACACACACAGCCATGTGCCTGGTACTTGGCTAGGTGTTGGATGCTGGTGGTGGGTATGGTTTGACCCAAAGAAAAATAAAAGTGCTCTCCCAGTTTTCAGGAGCTCATGGTCTTAGGAGGGGAACAAACCTTAAGATCTTAGCTATGAGAAGAGTTCCAAATTCTTGGTTTCCTGGAAGTGAGTTGGGAGGATAATTTAGCTTAATGCTTAAAGTGGAGATACTTCAATGAGGGAAGATAGACCAGGTAGCTACTCTGGGAAAGAGGTTTAATGAAGGAAGATGGAACATGTGTAGCTGCATAATCAAGGGAAGAAGTGGCATAAGACTATTGCTGTTTTTAATCCCAGAGATTGAAAAGGAAAGCAGTCAGACTTCTGAGGTAATCTTTGGGATTGGAAACAAATATGTGGTTGTGGGTCTGGAAGAGATGGGACTCTGTACCAGCCTGGGCACGGAGCCTGTGGGGCAGAAGGACTTTGGAAGGGCCTGTTGAGTTTGTGCCTGGCAGGTCTGGCAGCCTGGGTGGAGTGTGGTGTCAAGAGAGCAGTGCTGCTGACAGCTTTCCCTTCTTTCCAGAAGCCATGCCAACCTAGGACACTTTTCTTATGCTTGGGTTGGAAATTAGGTGACCCTACTAGTGGGTTTGTTTAAACCTAGTGTTCTCAGATGATGCAGGGTAAGGATAAGAAGGAGAAAATGAAGCCAGTATAAGATTCTTGAGTTAGTTTTATTCATATCTGGTGAAATTAGAGACAGGATCTCGTTTGTACCCAAAATTTTATAAGCATTTCAAACTAACTCCATTTTATAGATTAGGAATGGAATGTGATGTGCTCAGTGTCACATGACGAATAAGTCACCATGCTGAGATTTCAGTAGCTGTAACCAGATAACTTAGATGGTCTCCTTTCTTATCTATTACATTCCTTCTTTTTCATATCCACGCCATGTTGAAATTCTGTCCTTTTCTTTGTACCCTTATCTCACTATTGTCTCCCATATGGTTTTAGGAATCTTTCTTGTTGCAGGTGACAGAAACCCAACTTAAAGTGAAAGAAAGTGAACTCGCTTAGTCATGTCTGACTCTTTGCGACCCCACGGACTGTAGCCCACCAGACTCCTTCATACATGGGATTTTCCAGGCAAGAATACTGGAGTGGGTTGCCTTTTCCTTCTCCAGGGGATTTTCCCAACCCAGGGATTGAACCCAGGTCTCCTGCATTGTAGGCAGATGCTTTACTGTCTGAGCCACCAAGGAAGTCACTATAAAGTAAAATTTGCTACATGGAATTTGCTATATGGATGTGGGGGTTACTTCACATACTCTGAGAGTAAGAATGTGGCTAAGCCTCAGAAACATTGTCTCAGTCGTCCGTGACCAGGCAGACTCATGCTATACTAACATGGTGGCTCTGATGCTTAAGATGAAGCCCAGGCTAGGGAAGCGGGAGTGGTTGCTGAGGCAATGGTTCCCATAAGAAGGTGTCTTCTTTGGAAGGCAAATATTTATTACAGCGAGCCATAATTTTGTATTTATTATTGCATATGCCTCACTTACAAAATGATTCAGTAAGGCCAATAATAATAATAATGTTTTATAAGACTATACAGATATTCTTCAACTTCCTTTGGCGGCTCAGATAGTAAAGAATCTCCCTGAAATACAGGAGACACAGGTTTGATCCCTGGGTCCAGAAGATCCTCTGGAGTAGGAAATGGCAACCCATTCCAGTATTCTTGCCTGAAGAATTCCATGGACAGAAGAGTCTGGCGGGCTGCAGTCCGTAGGGTCGAAAAGAGTCAGACACAACTGAGTCAACTAACCCTATGATGGGGTTTGTCCCAATAAATCCATCAAAAATTGAAAATATGTGTGTTGAAATGTATTAAATATACCTAAACTACTGAACCTCATAAGCTGGCCTACTTTAAATATGATCAGAGCACATACATTAGCCCACAGTTGGGCAAAATCATTGAACATAACCATGTGTAATTAAATGTGGAACATCTCATGTAATTTTTTGAATACTTACCAAAAGTGAAAAACAGAATGGTTATGTGGGAACAGAATGGTTGTAAGGCTATCAGTGGTTTGCCCTCCTAACCACATGAATGACAGGGAGCTTCAGCTTGCTGCCACTGCCCAGCATCATGAAAATTTATCGTGCTATACTTTGCTAGCCCAGGAAAAGACCAAATTCAAGATACAGTTTCTACTGAGTGTGTATTGCTTTGGCACCATCATAAAGTAAAAAACTGTAAGTCCAATCATAAATCTGGGACCATCTGTGTACATTGTGGGCATGTGGGCTAAGTCACCACAGTTGTGTCCAACTCTTTGTGACATTATGGACTGTAGTCCACCAGGCTCCTCTCTCCATGGGATCCTTCAGGCAAGAATACTGGAATGAGTGCCATGCCCTCCTCCAAGGCATCTTCCCAACCCAGGAATCAAACCTGTGTCTCTTATGTCTCCTGTGTTGGCAGGCAAGTTCTTCACCACTAACACCACCTGGGAAGCCCCTTTGTACCTTGTCATTGTCAGCTGCCAAGTTGTGTCTGACTCCTTTTAATTCCATGGACTGCAGCACGCCAGTCTTCCCTGTCCCTCACTGTCTCCCGGAGTTTGCTCAAATTCATGTCTATTGAGTCAGTGATGCTATCTAACCATCTCATCCTCTGCCACCTCCTTCTCCTTTTGCCTTCAATCTTTTCCAGCATCAGGGTCTTTTCCAATGAGTCTTCACATCACGTGGCAAAAGTATTGGAGCTTCAGCTTCAGCATCAGTCTTTCCAATGAATATTCAGGGCTGATTTCTTTTAGGATTGACTGGTTTTATCTCCTTGTAGTCCAAAGGACTCTCCAGCACCACAATTTGAAGACATCAGTTCTTTGCCTCTTAGCCTTCCTTATAATCCAGCTTTCATATCCATACACTACTACTGGAAATACCATAGCTTTGACTAGACAGACTTTTGTCAGCAAAGTGATGTCTCTGCTTTTTAATATGCTGTCTAGGTTTGTCATAGCTTTTCTTCCAAGGAGCAAGTGTCTTTTAATTTCATGGCTGCAGTCACCATCTGTAGTGATTTTGGAGCCCAAGAAAATAAAATCTGTCACTGCTTCCACTTTTCCCTTCTATTTGCCATGAAGTGATGGAACTGGATGCCATGATCATAGTTTTTTGAATGTTGAGTTTTAAGCCAGCCATTTCACTTTCCTCTTTCACCCTCATCAAGAGGCTCTTTAGTTCCTCTTTGCTTTCTGCCATTAGAGTGGTATCATACATGATCTAATAGGGACTATAGCCCACCAGGCCCCTCTGTCCATGGGATTTTTCCAGGCAAAAATACTGGAGTGCATTGCCATTTCCTTTTCCAGGAGATCTTCCTGACCCAGGGATTGAACCCCAGCATCCTGCATTGGCAGGAGGATTCTTTACTCCTAACACCACCTGGAATTTTCACACTCGGACAGCTGATCATCTGATGGACCTGTAATGTTTCCATTTCTCCTTTGGTTGGGAGAAGGGCCATTCGCCATGCTTCTCTTTTCTTTTCATTTCCTATTAGCATCTCTATTTCCCTACATACTTTTCAACATTCAAGCCAGATGCCAATTGTCTGTGTGAAGACACATGGCTTCTCAAATAAATGAGGATGCCAAGTGTATGTGTAATATTTGACCATATGTGAATGTTCCAGTAAATTCCTGGGGACTTACGTTCCAATGTCATCACTGAACAACAGGAAGACTGTAAATTCCATCACCTAACCAGAAGACTCACATATGCGTCATATTTATAAGTTTTCAATAGATATAATGGACTTTAAATTTGACTTTTTAGTATGATAGAGATTTTATATGCTTTCTCCAGGGAAGCAATAACAGTCTGCAGAAGTACAGGTTGATGGGACCTCATCAGGTTATTGCTGTCATTTTTCATTATAGCAGTTGGTTATTGTGGAGAAGCTTACAAGCAAAGAACTTTTCTCAAGATGAATCCTGAAAGAAAAGAAGTATGTATAAGTGGTAGGCAGCAGATATGTTACCAAAAAAAAAAAAAAAGTTGAACTACCTGTACGTAACTGGGCTGGGTAAATTCCCCTGAGGCTGGACAGGGTGGTCTTAAATTTTGGAACTTCAAGCAGATGTGAATGACATATTGGCATTTGCTATGGGCAATTGCCATCTACCTCTACAAGGGTTAGATCAGGTGCTGCTGCAGCTACTGACTTTCAACACCTCCTGAAAGGAGTTCAGGGTGTAGAGCAGAAATGAGGCACTCTGTGCTCTAGGAAAAACTGGCAGAAAAGGTCTTCAGATAGATATTTTCAGGAGCCCAATTCTTGTATCTCCTGATATCTAGAAAAGCACTAAACTCCTTCATGGTGACATCCATTCCTCGTGACTAGCATTAACTGCCACAGGACTAGCAGAAACCTTCTTAAAAAAAAATATGTCCTTGATTGCATGTGCTCCCCCTTCACCAAAATCACATATATGCTGACCTTCCTCCTACCTCTTCATAGCAGTTTCTTAGAGCTATCTGAAACGCTGTCTCCCAGGCTAGAGTCCTCATTTTACCCCAAATAAAACTTAACTCATAACTCTCACATTGTGCATTTTTCTTTAAGTTGGCACAATATATTTCAAAAAACAGGATAGAGGCTAGAATTTTAAGAAATCTCTCTATATCCCTACCCCTCTCCCAGGTCCCAAGATTTCTGGCCTAATCAAACATTAGAGAAAACAAAAATACAAAACAAAATCACTTTAGGAGAATTTATTACATGCAGAGTTTTTTGGGGACCTGGTAGGACACCACCCTTATGGCAGAAGGTGAAGGGAACTAAAAAGTCTCTTGATGAAAGTGAAAGAGGAGAGTGAAAAAGTTGGCTTAAAGCTCAACATTCAGAAAACGAAGATCATGGCATCGGGTCCCATCACTTCACGGGAAATAGATGGAGAAACAGTGGAAACAGTGTCAGACTTTTATCTTTTTGGGCTCCAAAATCACTGCAGATGGTGACTGCAACCATGAAATTAAAAGATGCTTACTCCTTGGAAGGAAAGTTATGACCAACCTAGATAGCATATTCAAAAGCAGAGACATTACTTTGCCAACAAAGGTCTGTCTGGTCAAGGCTATGGTTTTTCCAGTGGTCATGTATGGATGTGAGGGTTGAACTGTGAAGAAAGCTGAGCTCTGAAGAATTGATGCTTTTGAACTGTGGTGTTGGAGAAGACTCTTGAGAGCCCCTTGGACTGCAAGGAGATCCAACCAGCCCATTCTAAAGATCAGCCCTGGGATTTCTTTGGAAGGAATGATGCTAAAGCTGAAACTCCAGTACTTTGGCCACCTCATGTGAAGAGTTGACTCATTGGAAAAGACCTTGATGCTGGGAGGGATTGGGGGCAGGAGGAGAAGGGCACAACAGAGGATGAGATGGCTGGATGGCATCACCGACTCGATGCACATGAGTTTTGAGTGAACTCCGGGAGGTGGTGAGGGATAGGGAGGCCTAGCGTGCTGCAATTCATGGGGTCGCAAAGAGTCAGATGTGACTGAGTAACTGAATTGAACTGAAGAGCTAAGAAGATGAAATAGACTGGCCTTTCTCCTTGACTCATAGCAGAAGTTGAAGAGGAACTAAAGAGCTTGTTGATGGTGAAAGAGGAGTGTGAAAAACCTGGCTTAAAACTCAACATTAAAAAAAAACTGAGACCATGGCATCCAGTCCCATCACTTCGTGGCATATAGATGGGGAAACAGTGGAGACCGTGAAAGACTTTATTTTCTTGGGCTCCAAAATCACTGCAGATGGTGACTGCTGCCATGAAATTAAAAGACATTGCTCCTTGGAAGAAAAGTTATGACAAACCAAGACAGTATATTAAAAAGCAAAGACATTACTTTGCCAACAAATGTCCATGTAGTCAAAGCTATGGTTTTTCCAGCAGTCAGGTGTGATTGTGAGAGTTGGACCATTAAGAAGGCTGAGTGCCAAAGAATTGATACTTTTCAACTGTGATGTTTGAGAAGACTCTTAAAAGTCCTTTGGACAGCAAGGAGATCAAACTAGTCAACCCTGAAGGAAATCAATCCTGAATATTCATTGAAAGGACTAATACTGAAGCTGAAGCTCCAGTACTTTGGCTACCTGATGCAAAGAACTGACTCACTGGAAAAAACCTGATGCTGGGAAAGACTGAAGGCAGGAGGAGAATGGACGACAAAGAATGAGATGGTTGGATGTTATCATGACTCAATGGACATGAGTTTGAGCAAGCTGTAGGAGATGGTGAAGAAGAGGGAAGCTTGGAATGCTATGGTCTGTAGGGTCACAAAGAGTCAGACATGAATGAGCAGCTGAACAACAGCAGCAACATCCTTGAGTCACTCATAGTTTGGTACAGGGAATCTGCATTGCCATCATAGTGTCTAACAACACAAGGCCAGAAGCCAGAGTAGAATGCAACATTTCTTTGAAATAGCCCCAGCATGGAGAGAGAGGCTGAGATTCTTAGCTTGCTTCTGAGCTGTTAAAAGTCAAAGTGTTAGTCACTCAATCATGTCTCACTCTTTGTGATCTCATAGACTGTAGCCTGCCATGCTCCTCTGTCCATGGGATTTCCTAGGCAAGAGTACTGGAGGGGTTGCCATTCCCTTCTCCAGGGAATCTTCTCAACCCAGAGATTGACCTGGGTCTCCTGCATTGCAGGCAGATTCTTTACCACCTGAGGTACCAGGGAAACATCTATAGGATGGTAAAGGATATGGTGGTAAAGATGAAAGGAGCTGTTAAAGGATATGGTGAAAAGGGAGCTCTCTTTCCTAGCACGTATTAAGTTCTATTAATAATAAAAGAGCAAGCATTTATCAGGTGCTTAGATGTGCTAAGCTCCACCCATCAATAGAAAACAGGATTAAAGATTTACTGAGCATATCCCCATCCATCATAACAAGACCCAGTTTCCCCCTTAGTCAGTCTCTCCAATCAGGAAGCTTCCATAAGCCTCTTATCCTTCTCCATCAGAGGGCAGACAGACTGAAAACCACAATTACAGAAAACTAGCCAATCTGATCACATGAGTCACAGCCTTGTCTAACTCAATGAAACTATGAGCCATGCTGTGTAGGGCCACCCAAGACAGACAGGTCATGGTGGAGAGTTCTGACAGAATGTGGTCCACTAGAGAAGGGAATGGAACACCACTTCAGTATTCTTGCCTTGAGAACCCCATGAACAGTATGAAAAGGCTAAAAGATAGGACACTGAAAGATGAACTCCCCAAGTCGGAAGGTGCCCAATGTGCTACTGGAGATCAGTGGAGAAATAACTCCAGAAAGAATGAAGAGATGGAGCTAAAGCAAAAACAACACCCAGTTGTGGATGTGACTGGTGATGGAAGCAAGGTCCGATGCTGTAAAGAGCAATATTGCCTAGGAACCTGGAATGTCAGGTCCATGAATCAAGGCAAATTGGAAGTCGTCAAACAGGAGATGGCAAGAGTATATGTGGACATTTTAGGCATCAGCGAATTAAAATGGACTGGAACGGGTGAATTTAATTCAGATGACCATTATATCTACTACTATGGGCAAGAATCCCATAGAAGAAATGGAGTGGCCATCACAGTCAATAAAAGAGTCCAAAATGCAGTACTTGGATGCAATCTCAAAAACGACAGAATGCTCTCTGTTTATTTCCAAGGCAAACCATTAAATATCATGGTAATCCACGTCTATGCCCCGACCAGTGATGCTGAAGAAGCTGAAGTTGAATGGTTCTATGAAGACCTCTAAGATCTTCTAGAACTAACACCCAAAAAAGATGTCCTTTTCATTATACTGGAATGCAAAAGTAGGAAGTCAAGAAACACCTGGAATAATAGGCAAATTTGGCCTTGGAGTACAGAATGAAGCAGGGCAAAGGCTAATAGGGTTTTGCCAAGAGAATGGACTGGTCATAGCAAACACCCTCTTCCAACAACACAAGAGAAGACTGTACATGTGGACATCAGCAGGTGGTCAATACCAAAATCAAATTGATTATATTCTTTGCAGCCAAAGATGGAGAAGCTCTAAACAGTCAGCAAAATCAAGACCAGGAGCTGACTGTGGCCCAGATCATGGACTCCTTATTGCAAAATTCAGACTTAAATTTAAGAAAGCTGGGAAAATTACTAGACCATTCAGGTATGACCTAAGTCAAATCCCTTATGATTATACAGTGGAAGTGACAAATAGATTCAAGGGATTAGATCTGATAGACAGAGTGCCTGATGAACTATTGATGGAGGTTTGTGACATTGTTCAGGAGACAGGGATCAAGACCATCCCCAAGGAGAAGAAATGCAAAAAAGCAAAATGGCTGTCTGGGGAGGCCTTACAAATAGCTGAGAAAAGAAGAGAAGTGAAAAGCAAAGGAGAAAAGGGAAGATATACCCATTTGAATGCAGGGTTCCAAAGAAAAGCAAGGAGAGGTAAAGCCTTCCTCGGTGATCAGTGCAAAGAAATAGAGGAAAACAATAGAATGGGAAAGACTAGAGATCTCTTCAAGAAAATTAGAGATACTAAGGGAACATTTCATGCAAAGATGGGCACAATAAAAGACAGAAATGGTATGGACCTAACAGAAGCAGAAGATACTAAGAAGAGGTGACAAGAATATACAGAAGAATTATACAAAAAGATCTTCATGACCCAGATAATCATGATGGTGTGATCACTGACCTAGAGCCAGACATCCTGGAATGTGAAGTCATGTGGGCCTTAGGAAGCATCACTATGAACAAAGCTAGTGGAGGTGATGGAATTCCAGTTGAGCTATTTCAAATCCTAAAAGATAATGCTGTGAAAGTGCTGCACTCAATAGCCCAGCAAATTTAGAAAACTCAGCAGTGGCCACAGGACTATAAACGGTCAGTTTTCATTCCAATCCCAAAGAAAGGCAATGCCAAAGGAATGCTCAAACTACTGCACAATTGGACTCATCTCATATACTAGTGAAGTAATGCTCAAAATCCTCCAAGCCAAGCTTCAACAGTACATGAACATGAACTTTCAGATGTTCAAGCTGAATTTAGAAAAGGCAGAGGAACCAGAGATCAAAATTGCCAATATCCGTTGGATCCTCAAAAAAGCAAAAAAGTTCCAGAAAAACATCTATTTCTGCTTTATTGACGGTGCCAAAGCATTTGTTGACTATGCCAAAGCCTTTGACTATGTGGACCACAATAAACTCTGGAAAATTCTGAAAGAGATGGGAATACCAGACCACCTTACCTGCCTCTTGAGAAATCTGTATGTGGGTTAAGAAGCAGCAATTAGAACTGGACATGGAAAAACAGACTGGTTCCAAATTGGGACCGGAGTACATCAAGGTTGTATTTTGTCGCCCTGCTTATTCAACTCATATGCAGAGTACATCATGAGAAATACTGGGCTGGATGAAGCACAAGCTGGAATCAAGATTTCTGTGAGAAATATCAGTAACCTCAGATTTGCAGATGACACCACCCTTATGGCAGAAAGCAAAGAAGAACTAAAGAGCCTCTTGATGAAAGTGAAAGAGGAGAGTGAAAAAGCTGGCTTAAAGCTCAACATTCAGAAAAGTAAGATCATGGCATCTGGTCCCATCACTTCATGGCAAATAGATGGAAACAGTGACAGACTTTATATTTTTGGGCTGCAGATGGTGACTACAGACATGAAATTAAAAGATGCTTACTCCTTGGAAGAAAATCTATGACTAACCTAGACGGTATATTAAAAAGCAGAGACATTACTTTGTCAACAAAGGTCCGTCTAGTCAAGGCTGTATTTTTTCCAGTAGTTATGTATGGGTGTGAGAGTTGGACTATAAAGGAAGCTGAGTGCTGAAGCATTGATGCTTTTGAACTGTGGTGTTGGAGAAGACTCTTGAGAGTCCCTTGGACAGCAAGGAGATCCAACAGGTCCATCCTGAAGGAAATCAGCCCTGAAAATTCATTTGAAAGAGTGATGTTGAAGCTGAAACTCCAATACTTTGGCCATATGATGCAAAGAACGGACTCATTGGAAAAGACCCTGATGCTGGGAAAGATCGAAGGCGGGAGGAGAAGGGGACAACAGAGGATGAGATGGTTGGATGGCATCACCGACTCAATGGACATGGGTGTGAGTAAACTCTGGGCGTTGGTGATGGACAGGGAAGCCTGGCATGCTGCATTCCATGGGGTCGCAAAGTATCGAACATGACTGAGCGACTGAACTGAACTGAACTAGATGAGCTAAGCACTTTAATTCTTTTTTTCATTTGACTTTCAAATGAAAATGAAATTTGGAGGGATATCATTCTTATACCTATATTACAGTGAGGGAAACTTAGTTTTGAAGATAAACTAACTTGTCAAGGTCATATAGTCTCATAAAATTGTTAATCTCATAGAAAATTGAATTTTCATTCTACAGAGATTGAGACTTAGATTCTCTAAAAGAGGGCTTCCCAGGTGGTGCTAGTGGTAAAGACCCTGCCTGCTAATGCAGGAGATGTAAGATACATGGATTTGATCCCTGGATCGGAAGATCCCCTGGAGGAGGGCATGGCAGCCCACTCCAGTATTCTTGCCTGGAGAATCCCATGGACAGAGGAGTCTTGTGGGCTGTAGTCTATAGGGTCACACAGAGGCAGACATGACTGACATGACTGAGCAGGCAAACCAAGGAGGTGTACTTCATGTTACAAAGTTGTTCCATTTCCATCTCTGCTGAAACAAACCCTATCATCCTGCAAAAACTGTGGGATGGGCTCAGATTCCATCAGAAATTCTTTCTGAGACTCAGTGAGCTCTGTTTCCAAAGTGTGCCTAGAGCACTTTAGCATACCTCAGTTATTTGACAACTAATTATGAACAGCTCTAAACTAACTCTCACTTATCACACGGTATTGTTTAGCCTCGTTTAATCTTTCTATTTAAATTGTAAACTTTTTGAATGTTGGAAGCTTTGTCTTAGGAATGATAAAAACAAGTCTCCTACAGTATCCACCACAGTGTACATTGTAATCAGTTTTGTATTTATTCGATTTAGAGTTGTACTCATTTATTGCTGCTTAACAAATTACCACAAACATTGTGCTTAAAAGCAACACACATGTTGTCTTTCAATTTCTGTCGAAAGCTGGACACATCTTGACTGGGTTCTTTGTAAAGTTGCAAGTTAGGTGTCAGCTGCATCTCAGTTCTCATCTGGAGTCTTGAATGTGTGAGTGCTGTCACTCAGTCCTGTCCGACTCTTTGCTACCCCTTGGACTGTAGCCCACCAGGCTCTTCTTTTCATGAGATTTCCCAGACAAGAACACTGGAGTGGATTGCCATGCCCTTCTTCAGGGGATCTTCCTGACCCAGGGATCAAATCTGCATCTCTTATGTCTTCCGCATTGGAGGCAGGCTCTCCACCACTAGCATCCCCTGAAAGTCTTGAATGGTGATGATTGTTTCCAAGCTCACTCAGGTTATTGGCAGAAGTCATTTCCTTGTGTTTGTAAGACTGAGGTCTCTAGCTGCTTGTTGGCTATCAGATGGAGCCACTCTCTGCTCCTATAGGCTGCCCCAGTTCCATGCTACATGGTTCTCATCCATAGACTGTCTTCCAAAGTCACAGTTTTGTTCTTTAAAATCAGCAACTGAGAGTCTCTGGTGTGAGTCTGTTAGTAAGATGGATTCTTGTGTGTGAAAGTGAAAGTTGCTCAGTTGTGTCCGACTCTTTGCGATCCTATGGACTATACAGTTCATGGAATTCTCCAGGCCAGAATACTGGAGTGGGTAGCTGCTCCCTTTTCCAGGGGTTTTTCCCAACCCAGGGATTGAACCAAGGTCTCCTGCACTGCGGCAGATTCTTTACAAGCTGAGCCACAAGGGAAGCCCAGATGGAGTCTTAGATAGTGTAACATCCCATTGCCTTTGCCACATTTTATTGGCTAGAAGCAAGTCACACATCCTGTGCACTCTCAAGGGGATAGAATTATACAAGAGCTTTAACAGCAAGAGTTGAGGATCGTGAGAAGACCATGTTAGTGTCTATGTACTACAGAAGTGAAAGAAGTAGGAAGTGCACAAATATTTGAAACTTTATCAAATTTATTTAGCAAATCAATAATAGTACTTGAGATATAATTCAGAAATCTGATTCTAATCTTCTTGTTTTAACTATTAAGTCATAGCCATCAACAGATTTCCCAGGTGGTACAGTAGTGAAGAATCTGCCTTCCAATGCAGAAGATGTAAGAGATGTGAGTTTGATCCCTGGGTTGGGGGGAATCCCCTGCAGTAGGAAATGGCAACTCACTCCAGTATTCTTCCTAGAAAATTCCTTGGACAGAGGAGCCTGATGGGCTGCAGTCTATGGGATTGCAGAGTTGGACATGACTGAGTGACCGAGCATGCACACACTGGTGGGGGGTGGAGGTCAGATTGTGGCTCATTGAGCCCATTCCTGGCTCAGAGGACTAGAATTTGGCAGCATCTGTAGGTAGAGGGAAGGTTCCTAATATATTCCTTGTGAAAGACCTTGCTGAAGGGGGAGAGTCAGAACTATCTCCAGAAATCTAGGCTCTGATTCCATGTTCATCAAATCTGTCAGATACAATACATATTTGCTATTTGCATTTTGTTTTTCTTTGAATATAAGGCATATTTTCTTAATTATTTCTAATAAGACTTCTGTTTTTCCATCTTCCTATCTCCTCTTCTCCTTTTCTTTAGACACTTAAGCTTTCATTAAAATCCTTGGATTTCTGTCCACTTATTCTTTTTGCATTGAAAATCTAATGATAAAAAGATATAATCCTATCAATTGAACAAATTGTATCAGATATGCTTTTTTTTTGTTGTTGCAATTTTCTTATTTATTTTACAACTTCCTATATCTTTTAAAGCAACACATGTTTTATAGGGTCTTTCTCTCATGACTCATTTTTGGAGCTGGTCCAAGAAGGAGTTATTCTCCAGACGTGCCACCATTGACCCTCATTTCAAGTTACATTTTTAATTTATTTTTTTAAAGATATTTC
The DNA here is from genome assembly GCF_032452875.1 of Bos javanicus. Taxonomy (NCBI): domain Eukaryota; kingdom Metazoa; phylum Chordata; class Mammalia; order Artiodactyla; family Bovidae; genus Bos; species Bos javanicus. The sequence goes on along the minus strand of NC_083876.1, from coordinate 25,225,789 downwards.
ATTCACAGAATCCCCACTGAGCTTTTTATTGTAGAAAATTAGGGCCTGTAAATCATCCCTCTCAGAAAACTATAAATTTTATACAATTGAAACATTCCATGGACTGAGCTTGGCACTTTGATGAAATCACTCCTTTGCTTCTCATAATTTATGAGCTTCCCCCATTCTCCTCCCTTTGGCTCCATCATCACCTTGGCCCTCCCTGCAAGATTGGGGGGTGGTATTGTGCCTTTAAATTGTTCACTGGGGTTTACTGAGTATAATTTTTGAGTGAATTCACATGAACCTACAATATTACAACCTATCCAAAATTATGAATAATAAAACTTTTCATTTTTCTTCTGGCAGGCAGAAGGGACATGGGTTGATCACAAGGGCGGTGGCTCACACGATGCACTGGGGAAGGAAAATGTCCCCAGAGCCAGATGATATGGGATCTGCTAGTGGCTTACTGAGACCCAGACTTCAGTTTCCTCAGAAACTGGTGGATCCAGATGGATGATATTTAAGGTTCCATTTAGCTCTCACTCATTCTGATTCTATGGCTTGAAGATGGTTCTTGGCATGTGGCTTCTTTTAAAAGGTAGTTAAGAAACGCAACAAGATATATTGCTAAGGTTTGATGTGCTATTTTGGATGTGGGTGGTTAACTCTAATTTTTTTAGGGCAAAGGAGAATAGCACAATGGTAGTAAAGAACAGCATACTCCTGATTTTCATCTGTTGGGTTTGCATTAGATTGTGAGATCTCAGAAACCAGAGGCTGTGTCTTATTTAACTTAGAAACCCTGGCTTTTAGTGTTGAATTTGCTTCCTGGGCTTCCTTCAATGATAAAAGCATTGAATGAACACAGAGAATCCAAAGGTATGTTGCCTCCATAAATTCAAGTGCCTGGAACGGTGCCAGACACATAGTAGGTACTTGATACTTATTTGTTGAATTTCCAACAAATGGGCTACTTGCCAACACTGGAATGTTGGAATTTCCCTGTGGCCATTCCTGGTCTAGTTGGAATCTTTGTTTTTTTTTTTATATCTTAGTGTTTTTCCTCACTAGAACTCCAGATGAGTCTTCTAAGAAACTGCTAGCTTTATGGCATCACTAGTACTCAGAGTCCTGGAAAGAATTTTGTTGCTGAAAATCAGGACAGAATCAGAAGATAGAAGTGATATGGCAGAGTGGCTGAACTCCACCTTTGGAGTGAGACCTGGGCATATGTCTTAACAGCACTGTGACCTTGGGTGTAATATCCTCTCTGCTAAGCTCCACTCTCTCTATCTGTAAAACGGGGGCTATGTGTCATAGAATATATATATAGAAAGGGGGTGATCATAATTGTATCAGTACTGATGTCTTAGGATAGAAGACCTCATTCAAACAGATCATCTATGTCAAGTGCTTAGCCTAGTGCTCAAATAGAGTAAATAGTCAATAAATGTGGGCTATTTATGACCAACCTAGACAGGACATTAAAAAGCAGAGACATTACTTTGCCAATAAAGGTCCATCTAGTCAAAGCTATGGTTTTTCCAGTAGTCATGTATGGATGTGAGAGTTGGACTATAAAGAAAGCTGAGTGCTGAAGAATTGATGCATTTGAACCGTGGTGTTAGAGAAGACTCTTGAGAAGTCCCTTGGACAGCAAGGAGATCCAACAAGTAATCCTGAGGAAAATCAATCCTGAATATTCATTGGAAGGACTGATGTTGAAGCTGAAACTCCAATACTTTGGCCACATGATACAAAGAACAGACTCATTGGAAAAGACCCTGATGCTGGGAAAGATTGAAGGCGGGAGGAGAAGGGGACAACAGAGGATGAGATGGTTGGATGGCATCACCGACTCAATGGCATCACCAAACATGAGTTTGGGTAAACTCTAGGAGTTGGTGATGGACAGGGAAGCCTGGCATGCTGCGGTTCATGGGGTCGCAAAGAGTTGGACATGACTGAACAACTGAACTGATGACTTATTTTTCATTATTATTAGTAGTATTAGGGTATACATCAGTAATTGCTATAGTTTTTACTTTTGTGTTGAAATTCAGACTCTTTTGTGGCAAGGTAACCATTGTCCTAAGTAAAAATTATTGCAATTTTAATTTAACCATTTGTTTAGCTTTTCAGGGCATCCTTGCAGGAAAAGAAAAGAGTATCACTAATACTCACTAAAAGAACCTCATCATTTTGGATGAAGAGTGTTGCTTTGATTTCTTGTTATTCTGAAATGTAATTTTTGTGATTCCAAACTTTTAAGAAAAAAAGAATACGCTGCTGTATAGAAAGCGTCTGGTATCTCTTTTTCCCCACAAGATGGAAATTTATTTTCCCAGTAGTTGTCTGTTATGACTTTTCCTACAAGCAATTACAACACACTACTATGTAAGGAAAAACATTACTTAGGGTCAAGAATGCAAACCAGTTTGAAATACTACTTGAAAAGCAAGGTGAAGCCAATTTCCTTTTCTTTGACCTGCTTGCAGGATACCCTGACAAGGTATGAGCTAGAATATGTGTCTTGGAAATATTTACCTCTTAAATATTAAGAATATAAATAAGCAGTAGAGTTTGGGGTGACAGTAGATCTAAAGCGATAGCCACCCAGTCCTTGCTGGTCAAGTATGGCTCACCTAATAACGTTTCAGCCCTAAATCACTTCCCTGCAGGCAGGTCTGCAGCTGAGGGGGTTGCACAAAAACATTCCTTCAGGACCATTTAAAAAGGCTGAATAAGCAAGTATCCCATGTGACAACACTTAGAATGTCTAAGAGGCAGTTCAGGTACACATATTATTGCCCATGGCTCCAGGCCCAATAACCTTTTCCTCATAGCGATAGATTCCCTGGACAGAAAACAAATCTCTTTCCAACTCAGAGAACTTTATCAGATTTATCTCTCATTGTCAGATCAGCATGTAGGACACAAATGGAGTCTGCAGTGTGATTCAAATTAGAGGCACAGCAATTTACAGTGCTCACTGGTTTCTTGTAAACCTCATTAAGGTTCGGCATGGGGTGCCAAGGAGCCATAAAGAATCACCACGTTGGACATTTATATCTGCTTGGTCTCGTATTCTATATCCTCAACACAGCTTATATAATGGCAGCCAAAGCATCTTGTGAGCAGGAAATGAGAAAGTTACACATGTTTTTGTCTCATAATCAAATATTCTTCCCTATCTTTTTAAAGTCTCCCCCTGGGAGGCAAAGTACTGCTTTTTTTTGGGTTTCATTTTTCCTTAAGCTGTTGCCTGTAATTTCCACTTTGTTTTAGATTTGTCACAGCTTTACAATGGAATTAAGTTGCTTATTTATGCTCATTCTTCTATTATTTTGGATTTGGGGCATTTCTTTCTTCAGTCATGGTTCTATAGTTGATTGAATTCATATTCCCTTTTGATTCTAGCCCATGGTGTCCTAATGATATGAACACATTCTGGGTTGCACCAATTTTTCATTTATTAGAGTCAAGTTTTCTTATTTCTTTTAAGGTACTTCATTTATTTAACCTAATAAGACAAGCAGGAGACTTTTGTTGAACACTTATATGTGGCAGGCATCTTACATTTTAATCTTATTTAATCATAACAACCTCATGAGGTAAGAACTAGTATCACCTTCATTTTAGAGATTAAAAAAAAATTGTTTTCCCAGACACACTGCAATTAAACAGAAGAGCCAGAAATAGCATCTTAACATTCTGCTCTATCCACTTCACTGCACGCCATCTCTGACACTATAGTTCATTAAATACAGTGCCTTAGAAAGCATGAGTATAACGCACAAGATAGGAGGAAGATGCGAAGAAAGAGTATTAGGTGTCGCAAGAAATATAACATGGAGTTTTACCAACGTGAGAGAATCTTAGTCACACAATTGGCTCTTGTTAAATTGTCTTCTCAGGTACGTTGTTAGTGCGCAGTGATGTGAGTGGGTCACTCACACATTCTGATCACAAGATGAAGACAAAGTTCTTCTAGAGATTGTATATTTCTTGGTACTTTTTTATTTTGAAATAATTTTAGACTCTTAAAAAATTATAATAAAAGTACAAAGAACATTTTCCTTCACTCAGTCTTCTCCAATTATTAATATTTTATATTTGTTTTTATCATTTTCTCTCTATAGATACTTAATATTATTTTATGAATCATTACAAATAGGTTATGGACACAATGTCCCTATATCTTAACTATTTTGGTGTACACTTTTTAAAGAATAGGTAAATTTTGTTACATTACCACATTATAATGGTTACCCTTTGGAAATTAACACTGATTCACTGCTAATGTTTACAGATATAATTTATATTTCACCAGTTGTACCGATAAAAATATTTGGAGGAGGTGTTCCGAGACCAATCTAGGATCACATGATGCATTTAGTTGTCATGTCTCTTTAGTCTCTTTTAGCCTGGAAAATTTCTTTGTCTTTTTCCATTTTAACATTTAAAAAAAAGTTCAGGTCAGCTGTTGTGTAAACTCTCTTTCAACTTGAGTTTGATGTTTCCTGATGATTGGATTGATATTATACACTTTGGGCAGGAATAACATGGAAGCAATGTTGTGTTCTTCTCAGTCCATCATGTCAGGAGGCACATGATACTAATTTATCCCATTACTGTTGATATTAGTAGGTTTCTTTAGTGTAAAGTTGCCATTTTTCAAAGGATTAAATTTAAATTTGATTTAGATGCCAGTTTCCTGGGAACTTGTTTCAAAGAAGGTCCATTACCTGAACCAACTTTGAATATTCTGAGAAAGCTAGCTTGCCAATCTCTAAGTCTTAGGAACATGCTGTGAAAACCGGTGATTCAGCTGAGATATTCCTTGAGAAAAAATTAACCTAAATCTCATCTCCTGTCTTCAGAATCTCATGTTGTGATTCTGTTTGAACTTAAGAAAGTATCTTGATATTTGGCAAATCTTTAATAGATAGATGAATTAGCAAAATATTTCTATGTCAAAACAAAATATGACTTTTACCATAGATTCAGGTTATGGCTGAGCAGAGTAATTTCTGAGCAATTGCTCTTGGGGTGGGAATGGAGGGTGTGGCCAATCAGCTCTGAGCTCTTGTTAGACAAGAAAGTAGATGCCGTCATATCTAGTCTGGAGGCCCAACTCGTTGCAGCAAAATTAGACCAAGTGGGAAGGGCTGCCATCTGAAATCACAACCTTTCCTGGAATGGAGGAAGCTGCTTGTCAGAACATCATCTCCTGTAGAAGACAATAAGGGATCATGTCCAGAACAGCAGGCAGTTGCGTCCACCAGCACCCCATGTGTGTGCATGTGCTTGTATGTGTCATGGAGAAATGTGTAATAGGGGTGGCACAGATAGAGACGATAATTAAAGGAGGAAAGACAGGTAAAAATTCAAGTGTCAGGGCTTGGGGAATTAAGCAGATGCACAGATTGCTACTCTAGCACAGGGAAACAAATCAGAGGATTATAGGATTGAGCTACAAGCCCAAGTCTGGGCTGGTACCAAGTATGACTCAAAGGTGACTTCTGTCAGAGAGTTAGAGAATCAGTGAAACTTTTAGCCTAAAGTCTGGTCTGGTCTTAGAGACTGAGCAGGACACAGGTCTGAGGACCAAGTGTGATGGCTTTGCTGTTAAAGATCTGAGACTCATAATCAGCATTTAGGCAATCAGTGTGAGCAGCTATACTGACCTCATACAAGCTACACTTACCTTGGCATTGCATCATTATTGGGTGGGGTAAGGATTTTTTTTTTGGCATTTTCATGAAAACTTCTCTCTTTCCAAGTTATCCTTCAATCGCATATCACTTGTGCAATGCTATTGGGGCTGAGAAACACATAGCATAATCTGTGGAATCTTGGAATCACACCCTTGCAAGAAATACCTGAAGACTGAGAAATATGGCTTCCTTTCTAAACCTTTGAGTTGGGTGAAAATAGGAGAAAACCAGAATGCACAATGACATATGTATTGTTAAAGAACTGTCAGAATAAAATTTATTTAGAAAATAATTGCTTCTGAAAAAATTGCCCATTCTTGCCTCTGTAATTCTGGTCCCTTTCAGCTTCCTTTATTTTCATCCTTTTCTTCTCCCATGATATTTCCTATTCATTTAATTTAATCAATGTTCCTGGAGATCATAGCAATGAGGTGTTGTATAAACATAAAATGGGGCAATGGAAGCCCATAGAAACACACACATGTGTGTATATAAAGCTCTTTTGGGGTCAAAGCTTTGTGGGGTTCATGCATTTGGGAAAATGAAGTGTTTCATTGTGATCACACTGCTAGTTGAATCTAGTGTTGTTGTCATCATTATTTAAACATTTATTGCAAGTCTATAGTCCCCTGGACAGATCCTGGAATTAAATGTCAAGTTTGCTTAGTGAATTTATGCTTGAAATGAGATAGCAAAGCCACAAAATGGAAAAAGATAATACTTCCAAAACAGAAATATTGAATAATGCATTCCCAGAAAAGGTAGGTAAGGAGAAAATGAGTTTGATCCAGGCAGTTAGGAATGAAGCAAGTGTGAGAAGACTTAAATGTCGAGCTTAGGGATGGTTTGCAGCCATTTCCAAGAACCCTGGGAGGGACTGTGGAGACTGCATGACCTAACGCTTTAATCCTTGTCTGCTGCAGCTCATACCCCATGGGGAGGATTCTTGATGAGGAGACTCCCTGTCTTGGGTAATAGTAACAAGCTGCCCTCTCTGTAGGCAAATTTTCAGGTGAAAGTCTTAGCCAACCTTCTAACCAGTGCAGCAAAATCAAGTCCTCAAACTTCAGGGGAAACCCTGAGGGCTTTTTTTTTTTTTTTTTTTTTTTTAAGGATGTAAGGGTTATTTGAAAATAAACACAAAATTTCTTAAAATAATTTTTTTCCCTTTTAACATATGCCTCAGACCATCTCTTTCCTCTCAGACACCCCCTACACTTTGTTATATTAAATGTCTGTTAATAACAAAAGTAAACTGCATGTTATTTACGGAAGCTACACAATATTAACTTTGCTAATTACACTGTTGCTCACTTCCCAGGACCACATCACCTCCCATTTGTTTTCTAACTGCTGTGGCTACCACATGTTTTCAAAGTAAGACAGACATAAGAAACTGCAGATTTCACATGTTATTTCTGCAGCTCACACAGGGATTGCAGGGTTCATCATCTCACGCCTGAGTGGAATGGGTTGGGCTTCCCTTGTCACCTGCCTATATAACTTTGGGGAAATTTCCAGTGGAGTTTTCAGAGACCTGGTGATGCAGCTTCCTGAGTATGTGAAATCTTCAGCAAGTAGCTTCTCTGCCTCATGGTTCTCTGTATATAAATTAATGATAATGGTCCTACTTTCCAGTGTGGCTCTGAATCTGAAATGAGTGATACAAGATGGTGCTTGGGTGCTAGGGTGAGTTGTTAATAAATGATGGTTCTTAGTTTCTTTCCATCCCATTTTATGTTCTTTCAAACTTCTGAATACTTAACTGAGAAAGCATAAAAGATAGCATACATACCTGGCTTGGTCTAAATCTAGAACCAAAAGCTCAAACAGGGCTACATTCTGAAAGGGGATTTGCTGTGTCATGGGAACTACTATTTACCTGGTGTTAACTTTTTCTCCCATCCCTCTTTGGTTATTGAACTGATGCTGTCACCTGCTTATTGGAGAACTGGGTATTTATGGAAGCATCTCTGAACTGAGCTTGACTAAACTGGGAAGTAGGGCTTCCCTGGTGGCTCAGATGGAAAAGAATCTGCCTGCAATGTAAAAGACCTGGGTTTGATCCCTGGGTTGGGAAGATCCCCTGGAGAAGGAAATGGCTACCCATTCCAGTATTTTGGCCTGGATAATTCAAGTAGTCATGTATGAATATGAGAGTTGGACTGTAAAGAAGGCTGAGAGCTGAAGAATTGATGCTTTCAAACTGTAGTGCTGGAGAAGACTCTTGAGAGGCCCTAGGACTGCAAGATCAAACCAGTCAATCCTAAAGGAAGTCAACAACCCTGAATATTCATTGGAAGGACTGATGCTGAAGCTGAAGTTCCAATACTTTGACTACCTGATGCAAAGAGTTGACTCATTGGAAAAGATCCCGTTACTGGGAACGATTGAGGGCAGGAGAAGAAGGGAGTGACAGAGGATGAGATGGTTGGGTGGCATCACAGAGTCAATGGACATGAGTTTGAGTAAGCTCTGGGAAATGGTGAAGGACAGGGAAGCCTGGTGTGCTGCAGTCCATGGGGTTGCAAAGAGTCAGACACAGCTTATAGACTAAATAAGAACAAACTGGTAAATCAGTTAACAACCCTTTACTGAGGTCTATTAAGAATGGCAGGAGTGGTTCGGTCCTTCCAGATCTTTGACATTATTGCTGTGGTTACATCAGCTTGCATCTTCGGATCTATAAATTCTTTCCATATCTTTTCTTCATGGGTTTTCTACTTGAGTACTGTTTTGCCTCAAGCAGTCAGTTCCATTCTGAGGGAGTGGAGATACAGAGGGGAGATTCTTTGAACTGACATGGCTTGGCTAGGTGCCAGCCAAGTGTTCCTCCAGGGTATTTCAGCTGTGGGATAAGTTACAGATAGCTTGGCCTTGCTATGTGTGACAACCATTTGTTGTAGTAATAACAATCACTGGGTACATAATTGGTTGTCTAAAAGTGTGAACTTTATTAATTACCCTAAATTTCTGCTTGGCTGCTAGCAACTCTGTCTAGATTCTATTTCTTGGCATTCTCTCATATTTCATTTTTACCACAAATCTTTCACTGATTTCTAGCTGCCTACTTTCCTCTATGTCATTGTCAGTCTTTCAGCCTCTGGCTTTAACTGTGATTTTTCACCGAACTGGAGATTTAATGTCCTCCTTGTGTTCAGTCACTCAATTGTGTCCAACTCCTTGTGGCCCCATGGACTGTAGCCTACCAGGCTCCTCTGTCCATGGAATTTTCCAGGAAAGAATACTGGAGCAGGTTGCCATTTCCTCCTTCAGGGGATCTTTCCGGCCCAGGGATTGAACCTATGTCTCTTGTGTCTCCTGCATTGGAAGGCGGATTCTTTACCAGTAGTGCCACCTGGGAAGCCCAATGGCCTCCTTAGTCATAAGGAAAAGAAACTGAGTCCCTTTGAATCAGTATCTCCTCGCATCATCTTCTTCTTTTTTTTTTTTTTTCATATCACTATAGCCCAGATAACCTATTACTGAAGTAGGCTGTGTGTCTCTAGATTGTCAGATCCGTTCAATATATCCTTATTGAACATATAGCTGAATGAGTCAGATAGTAGGCTTGCAGCTGGAAATGCAGAGGTGTCACACCCTTTCTGCTCTTGAGGAATTCCCATTTCATTTGGAAAGTTAGGCATTTAAACAAACATAATACAATGCGCTAAGTGCTATAAGTAAAGTGTAAACAAAGTGGCTTTTGGGGATGTGATGTTACTTCCATATGGACATGAAGCACTCTATAGTATTTTGACTTCCTCTGCAGTACTGTATATCTCTGTTTGTCCAGCATTTCTGATGTATCAGTAAGGCCCTCTTTCACTTTTGGTGTCTTTCTTTCAATATAAATTATGTAGTTTTCCTATTTATAAATCAAGGACCAATATATGAAGCTAGTTTAATTGGGGGACAATTACATTACTAATTATTGAGGGTTTTTGATTTGCCTGGATTTACATAAGTGGTTGAGGCAGTGGGGTAGGTACCTGATCTGGATTATCTTTCTTACCAGCAGAAATACTTGTATATTTTTCAGTTACATCAAACATAGGGTGACAACCCTTTGCCCCAGCCTCTTTTGTTCTTTTAGTAAATAGACTCAACAATAGTATGAGTTTTAAAAGCATTTCCCCCTCACCCATTTGAGTTTTAAAATAACTAACTACTTAAGGAGTTGACTAAATAGCTTAAAAAAAATGACTAGTACATTGAAAACGTTTAAAATAGAAAAGAAAAAAATCAGAGTGCACTTTATGTCCTGATGATGTGCTGTTTATGAAACTTGTCTCTGCTTTTTTACACACACACACAAGTATATGTACTAAGTCTTGATAAAAGTGTGTGTCTTCATATGAGTCTAACTGAACAGAAGTCTGAATTAACTCCTCCAGACAAGCCTACATAGGCACAGAATGAAGTCCTCAGAGCTGACTCAAGGCTAGAATGCAGAGGTCACCCCAAAAGTACTCGGTTAACATCTTGAGTCCTAGTGGAAACTCCCAGAAAAAAGTAGAACATTGGTGCTAGAGACATCCTCTCTTGGGGTACCAGTGTGGGTGATGATTAGATATGGAGATACCATGTTTAGCTGAATGTGCCAGTTGACATTAGGATTTCTTCATGAGCTGATATTTTGGATTGTGACCTCTTTGAGGACAGGGTCTGTGCATTATTGCAAGAAGTTATAAGAGTGCTGTGCCATAGCAGGAGTTTCCTGTGTACCCTGACTTTTCATTTCTTTCATACAAAGCAACACACCTTATGTTGCAATTAAAGTCATTTCTGCCTCCACCAGTAGGAACTGTGTCTGATCATCTTTTTTTTTCCTAATGTCTAATTCAACACCTAAAAGTAGGTATTCAGTAAATTCATTCATTCAATAACTGTTTTCTCTGTTATTCTGGAGAGTTTATTTTCTGTCAGCCATGCTATAATATTTCTAGAAGGCATACAGGTGAACAGGCTTGATTAATAGCAACTCTGTAAAGAACAAACTCTGTTGTGGCCTAAATAGAATCGTACAGCATAGCCAGTCACCCTTGGCACTGGTTTTTATTCTGTATCGTCTTACTTTCCATTCCCCTGGCTTTAAGTTCTGGTTTTTCTCCTAAAGTTTTGTGTATCAACCCCTATCTCCTACCTTTAAGCATTTGTTACTTCATGTGTGTTTTCCCATAGACTTTGTTCCCTAAATCACTAAAGTGAAAAGTGGAAGTTATTCAGTCATGTCTGATTCTTTGTGACCCCATGGATGGAATTCTCCAGGCCAGAATACCGGAGTGGGTAGCCTTTCCCTTCTCCAAGAGATCTTCCCAACCCAGGGATGAAACCCAGGTCTCCTGCATTGTGGGCAGATTCTTTACCAGCTGAGCCACAAGGGAAGCCCGAGAATACTGGAGTGGGCAGCCTATCCCTTCTCTGGGGGATCTTCCTGACCCAGGAATCGAACCGGGATCTCCTGCATTGCAGGCAGATTCTTTACCAACTGAGCCATGAGGGAAGCCCTAAATTACTAAGGAGCTATCATAAATGATAGCTGGTCTAAATGTCTGCCTTCTGACTGCTCTTCCTGAGGGCATCAGCTTTATCAGCTTTATCTGTGCTGCAGTTGGGGAGCCTTTATGGCACAAAGCTGCCTCTCCCTACCAGCTGCCGCCACCAAAACTACCTGCCCAGCTTCAGGAATTGCTGCTGTGTTTCTAATCTCACACAATTTCAGTGTGCAGTCAAGATTAAGAACAAATGCGTAGGCGGAGAATACAGCCACTTCATACTTAAAAGTTCAGGAACTTTCTTCAGCACTCAAAACGTATTTGTGTCTCTTCTTCTAGTCCTGCCCAGATCTGACAGTATTTACATTACTGTTTGAGGTAAAGCAGTTAGAATGTACGTTACCCAAAAGGGAAAAGGCATTAAATCATTACTTAACCTCTCACCTGTGCTGATTATTAATCTATTTCCTTAGCTTCCAAGATTCCTTTTTATATTCCACTTTGTGATGCTGGGGCTGTAAATCTACAAATGACAAATTCTTAACCATCTGGCTCCTTGGGGGTGCCAGTGGCAGACCCTATGGGAGGGAAGAGGAACGCACTTCTACCTGTCTCCTTTCTGTTCCTATCAGTGTCACTGCAGCATGGAGCTTTCACCCTGGAGTGGCAGGAGGGACTAGTTTCCAGCTCCTTTGGGTGCTCCCAGAATCAGTCTCGATGCACCTGCTGAGAGGAGCTGGCAGCAGTTAGGTTTGGATCCCAGCTTGTGGGCCCCTCAAGATTCTGGCTTACTGTAATCTCCTGTTGTTATTACTTGTGTTACTTTAGTATCTTAAAAAACAACAACAAAAAATCTTCCAACACTTGTTAAACCAATTTCCTATATTAAATTACTTTATAGAAATATCTGTTCTTTTCTGCTCCAACCGGATCTGAGTCTTACTATGCTCTAAATGAAATTAGTCTCCAGATTATCCAGTTTAATGAATATGGTTCTGCAACGAGATCGGCTTTCAGTGGATGCAAAAAACCAAGAAGGCTCTGGTAGTTCATCTCCATCTGGGGCAACAATGACAGTGTGCTGGAAATCTTCCTAGGGGCTGGAACTGGGGGAGAGGATGCAAGAACCAAGAGGTGGACAGACATGGGGGATGAAAATACACTGGGTCCAAACCTTCATAATTTTGCTTGATCTGTCTTAGCTAAGAGACTCTGGGAATATGAATCAGAGATAAGGGTAAGCAAGGAAGAATCCATAGTAATCCACAGTGACATTTGTTAAGAATACAGACCTTCTGGCTGGCATCCCCTTTCCTTCCTAGAGGCCCATGGTTTATAAGTTTTCTGTATTTGTGGTCTCATCCTTAATCACAGGGCAGTGCAAATGGCTAATCTTTTGCGTGTGTGATTCACTCCAACTACTACTAGGAGTAGCACACCTCAGATCATCCTGCCTGTTCTTACACAACATGTAGTAAATCCATGTGGATATGTTTCATTAAGTCAAAACTTAGATTCTTCTTTCTCAGACTTGTTCATTTTGGTCAGCAGTACCTTAACTCTAAAAATAAGGGGATTCTATTTGGCCCAATTATCCCTACTGCATTTAATGTGTATTAACTTTACAACCATTGTTATATAACAGGGAGTTGACTCACGTACTCTAATGAAAGAACTTTAGGCATTCATAAGGGAGAGTTAAATTTACATACCACTTTCCTGTATTGTTTCATTGTCTTGAGAGTCTGCTATTATTAACTTTTCTGGCGTTATTTTGTGCTAAAAATGAACACATTTTAATCCCCACTTGAGAATATTTTTTCATGTGCAACAGTGTAAAGAAAAACCAAGCCTTGCTAAGATGCAGAACCTCAGATCAACACCTAGTCAAGGGGTTCAACCCCAGCCCGTGCTTCAGATTATGACACCAAAAAATTGCAGAGGTGAATTTTGGGATGTTGTTTATCAATTACTGAAACCACAAATATTAACTCTTTATGTCTGGGTGCTATTTTGCCGTAAGTGCAGCAACTGTCAAGATTATGTACTAAATTTTTTATATTCTTGCTAAAGAAAGGGATAACTATTCCCCCATATATTTAGGGGAAGTTTAATACAGCTTAGATCCTCTATCATGAATTCTATACTCCTGGTCTAATGAGATCTTTATTTCTTGCTTCTGATGCTTATTATTAATTACAAAAAAGGTTTAGTTTTAATATCTGTTGAACTGGCTGAGTAATACTGCAGCTTTCTTTTCCTAGTTTGAAGAGTCTCAAATCTCAAATCCTGTTCCTTGATGAGTCTGTTTGTCTGTGTGATTAGCATTCTCTGTGGTGTGGTGGCTTAGAAGGTAAAGCGTCTGCCTGCAATGCGGGAGACCCAGGTCCAACCCCTGGGTTGGGAAGATCCCTGGGAGAAGGAAATGGCAACCCACTCCAGTATTCTTGCCTGGAAAATCCCATGGACAGAGGAGCTGAAGGCTACAGTCCATGGGGTTGCAAAGAGTTGGACATGACTGAGCAACTTCACTTTCTTTTTTTCTTTCTATGGTGTTGAAAGGGATGTTTATACCTTCTTTGAGAGGGAGAGTCAATTCCTATTTGTCATCTGAAAATGGTTCCCCTGATGTGTGATAACATGCAGGAAACAGTTATTCTTCTCCTCTCACCTTGAATGGGTAGGTCAAGTCACACTGTTAATGTCTAGTTTATTCCTATGTCACTTGTATTATTTAGTGCATAGTGTAATCTAGGAGGCTTCCCAGGTGGAGTAGTGGTAAAGAACCCATGTGCCAATGCAGGAGATGGAGCTCAATCCCTGGGCTGGCAAAGTCCCCTGAGGAAGGAAATGGTAATCCACTTCAGTATGCTTGCTTGGGAAATCCCGTGGACAGAGCAGCCTGGAGAGCTGCAGTCCCTGGGTCACAAAGAGTCAGACATGACTGAGCACGTGTGCACACACGGTGTAATCTAGACCTTCAAGACCTTCAATTGCACCTTTTGTTCTGACTTGTGATTATTCGTAGGATATATTCATTAGCTTAAAAGGAATATGGATAACTAACTGTAACCCTGCCCTTTGACTGGGAAAACAAATAATAATGACAATAAACTCTTCAAAATGTTTGTCTCCAGAAAGCAGTGAATAGGAGAAAGGTCACTGAAAATGGAGTCAGGAAACAGAGTCTCTAGTCAAAGTACTACCACTTAATAACTGTGCTCTGAATCTTAGTTTCCTAGTCTATAAGGCAAAACATAAGTTGTAGTTTGAATTTTGTCTATCTCACAGGCTTAGAACTCTTAGAAGCCTGAAAATCCCCCAACCCTTTGATGCAGGTTGACTTTCTAGAAAAGGGCTTTATTTTCAGAGGATTTGATTACTGAGTTATCCTTATATTCCACTGCTGTCGGTAGATGTACCATAAATGCTTCCTGAGAGTCTTTCCCTTGAAGAGATTCAGGCCCCAGTTAAATTCATCCCAATTAAAAATAGAACCCTGAGAAGCAGCAGCTGTAGCACCTCTTAAACCTCTTCAGACAACAGTGAATGACTAAGTGCCTGCTACTGTGGAGATAGTGCCCAGAAAACCAGCAGCAGGCCCTCTCAGAAGATGATTACACTTCAAGTGGCCGTCAGTCCTTAGTAATTTCTAGTAGCTCAGAGGATGCTACCTTATCTTCTAAGGGTTCTAAAAGTTCCTGGGGGAAAATCACATGTTCATTTTTTTTTTAAAAACTCCTTCCTACAACCAAATCTTTCAAACCAATATTGAACCAGTAGGCATACAACCCGTAATGAAGGTCCATCATTTGAATGGAGTAGGTAACTGTAGTAATGTTGGTATCTGGCTTTGGATATAGGACTGATGAAGTGATAGCATTTAGAAAATGAGCATTTTGCACTTCTTTTTTAAAATTAGTTTTTCAGTTCAGTTCAGTTGCTCAGTCATGTCCGACTCTTTGCGACCCCGTGAACTGCAGCACGCCAGGCCTCGCTGTCCATCACCAACTCCCAGAGTCCACCCAAACCCAGGTCCATTGAGTCGGTGATGCCATCCAGCCATCTCATCCTCTGTCGTCCCCTTCTCCTCCTGCCCCCGATCCCTACCAGCATCGGGGTCTTTTCCAATGAGTCAACTCTTCGCATCAGGTGGCCAAAGTATTGGAGTTTCAGCTTTAGCATCAGTCCTACCAATGAACACCCAGGACTGATCTCCTTTAGGATGGACTGGTTGGATCTCCTTGCAGTCCAAGGGACTCTCAAGAGTCTTCTCCAACACCACAGTTCAAAAGCATAATAAAAAAAATTAGTTTTTATTGGAATGTAATTTAGTTGGTTTACAATGCTGTGTTAGTTTCTATGGTACAGCAAGATGAATCAACCATACATATATAAAAGTATGCTTCATGATATTACAATAACTTTGGATGGGGACTCACAGATTCTAGGCTCATCATGGTGCTCATTTGTATGTGAATGTTGAATCATTATGTTGTACACCTGAAACTAACACAACACGGTGTGTCAACAATTCCTCAATTAAAAAAAGAAAGAAAAAAGAAAGGGAACAAAGGACAAAGAAAAGAAAACAATGAGCATTGATTTCTAGGGAGATGGATAAATTCACTTCCTTTCTTCCTATTTCTTGAAGAAATTGACTTTCAAAAGCATGACTCAAAAATTGAATTTAGTTCTAATGGATTTTCTTTTGATTCTTTAAAAAGAGCTTGAAAATAAACTTTCCCTATCTTTTCCACAATAGAAATTTCGACTTTTAAGAAATTACCATGGGGGGGTGGGTGGGAGGGAAGTTTAAGATGGAAGGGATATATATATGTATATATATATACATGTGTATATAAATATACATATATAGTTATGACTGATTTGCATTGTACAGCAGAAACAAACACAATGTTGTAAACTAGCTATCTTCCAATTAAAAAATAAATAAAAAAAAAAAGAAATTGCCCAATGAAACATTAGGGAAGGTACTGTGTTTGTAAGGCAAAGCTCAGAGGAAGAGCTCCATTGTATTTCAGCCAGTATTCACTGTGGAAACATTTCTTTTCCTTTTTTAAAATCTAAATTGCATGTATTCATTAATAGAAGAATGACAATTATTTAGGCTGCCAAATCTCTTTTATAAATATTTCTGTAGGTAGGTAGGATTTTATACACTTTCCCAAAGGGCCAAGTTGACAGACAGAGACTTTTGCTTTATTTCTACGAACTCTGAATCTAAATCCCCGGGGCCAAAATATATGCCATTCACTTCCTACATCTGGTTGTGTGATCCCTCTGAAGACTGACCCAAGAGGGTCCTTTCTGATGAGACTTTCAGCACAGCCATTAGTCACTAGATAAATATGGGAATGTTGGTCATTTGCAAAATAGAAGCTCCCAAAACAAAGTCTTGTCCTTCACAGTAAGAACAGGTCCAGTTTTCCTTAAAAGCTTGTGACTGCCTATGTGGTATGATTTGAGAAATCTTAAACATTTTGACCCAAACATATTTCCTGTTGAGCTCTAGATTTTCACTAATCGTGTGTCACTAAGTGGCTTAAATCTGGTCTTTCCAGGTCATACTTTTGAAAATATGGCCATAGCTCTGGAAAGGTCCTGACACTTCAGTGTGCTTGACTTCTAAGATCCTTTCTCCTCTGACAACAGAGATAAGGCAGGATGAGAAAACTGGATGGCTGGCAAGGAAAATATGTTGGAAGAAGACAGACAATGCACAGAATAGAAAATGAAGTAACAGTGTGCCAATGAGAATCAGCCTGGTCCTCTATTAAAAAATGTCCTAAATTTATGAATGAGGATTCAGTATGCCTGTGCACTGTGTTAGGCTTTGGAATGCTCCCATTAGTTGGTGCATCAGGTTGACTGTAAATTGAGAATATCTTTCTGGAAAAACAAGATGGAAATATTTATCAAAGGGATAAAGAACATTCATATATGTAGAACCAATAATTTCAATTGCAGGACTCTATCCTAAAAAAAGAATCAGAATGAGCAAATTTGGACCCAAAGATATTCATTGGGATATTATTTGTAATTGCAAAAATAAAGGAACAAGTTAAATGTTTATTAATAGGAGAATGAATACTATGAGAATGAATTTATGCCATAAATATAAAAGAGTATATAAAATATATTAATAAAAAGATCTCAAGCATATAAAATACAACAGTTCAGTTCAGTCGCTCAGTCGTGTATGACTCTTTGCGACCCCATAAATCGCAGCACGCCAGGCCTCCCTGTCCATCACCAACTCCCGGAGTTCACTCAGACTCACGTTCATTGAAGTCAGTGATGCCATCCAGCCATCTCCTCCTCTGTCGTCCCCTTCTCCTCCTGCCCCCAATCCCTCCCAGCATCAGAGTCTTTTCCAATGAGTCAACTCTTCACATGAGGTGGCCAAAGTACTGGAGTTTCAGCTTCAGCATCAGTCCTTCCAATGAATATTCAGGACTGATTTCCTTTAGGATTGACTGGTTGGATCACTTGCAATCCAAGGGACTCTCAGGAGTCTTCTCCAACACCACAGTTCAAAAGCATCAATTCTTCAGCCCTCAGCATTCTTCAGAGTCCAACTCTCACATCCATACATGACTACTGGAAAAACCATAGCTTTGACTAGACGGACCTTTGTTGGCAAAGTAATGTCTCTGCTTTTTAATATGCTGTCTAGGTTGGTCATAGCTTTTCTTCCAAGGAGCAAGCGTTTTTTAAGTTCATGACTGCAGTCACCATCTGTAGTGATTTTGGAGCCCAGAAAAATAAAGTTTTCACTGTTTCCATTTTTTCTCCATCTATTTGCCATGAAGTGATGGGACTGGATCCCATGATCTCCGTTTTTTTGAATGTTGAGTTTTAAGCCAGCTTTTTCACTCTCCTCTTTCACCCTCAAGAGGCTCTTTAGTTCGTCTTTGCTTTCTGCCATAAGGGTGGTATCTTCTGCATATCTGAGGTTACTGATATTTCTCCTGGCAATCTTGAGTCTAGCTTATTCTTCATCCAGCCTGGCATTTCTCATGATGTACTCTGCATACAAGTTGAATAAGCAGGGTGACAGTATACAGCTTTGATGTAATTCTTTCCCAATTTGGAACCAGCCTGTTGTTCCATGTCCAGTTCTAATTGTTGCTTCTTGACCTGCATATAGATTTCTCAGGAGGCAGGTAAGGTGGTCTGGTATTCCCATCTTTTTAAGAATTTTTTACAGTTAGTAGTGATCTACACAGTCAAAGGCTTTGGTGTAATCAATAAAGCAGAAGTAGATGTTTTTCTGGTATTCTTTTTGCTTTTTCGAAGATTCAGTGGATGTTGGCAATTTGATCTCCGGTTCCTTTGCCTCTTCTAAATTCAGCTTAAACGTCTGGAAGTTCACGGTTCACATACTGTTGAAGCCTGGCTTGGAGAAATTTGAGCATTACTTTGCTAGTCTGTGAGGTGAGTGCAAATGTGTGGTAGTTTGAACATTCGTTGGCGTTGCCTTTCTTTGGGTTTGGAATGAAAACTGATCTTTTCCAGTCCTGTGGCCACTGCTGAGTTTTTCAAATTTGCTGGCATATTGAGTGCAACACTTCCACAGCATCATCTTTTAGGATTTGAAATAGCTCAACTGGAATTCCATCACCTCCACTAGCTTTGTTTGTAGTGATGCGTCCTAAGGCCCACTTGACTTTGCGTTCTAGGATGTCTCGTTCTAGGTGAGTGATCATACCATCATGATTATCTGGGTCATGAAGATCTTGTTTGTATAGTTTTTCTGTGTATTCTTGTCACCTTTTCTTGATATTTTCTGCTTCTATTAGGTCCATACCATTTCTATCTTTTATTGTGCCCATCTTTGCATGAAATGTTCCCTTGGTTTCTCTAAGTTTCTTAAAGAGATCTCTAGTATCTCCCATTCTATTGTTTTCAATAAGCAGAGGAAGCCTTGAGTTACATCTCTCTCATCCCAAATGTATATGTTGTAGTTTCAATTATTCACTGGACATGAACCCAGGTCATCAAACTCTTTTTTCCTGAGTTTGGTTTGCTTTCAGACACATTTGCCATATCTAAAGAGCTGATCTGGACTTACTGTCTTGTTACCATTTTGGTGGTCTTTTCTCCACCTGGAATACATCTTGGACTTATCCCCTCTCATGTTCTTTGGGTCTATGTTACATGAAAGCACTTCCTTGAAGCCTGTATTGCCACCCTTATGAGTGTGATCACCCTCTCCTTTGAACCTCCATGACACATGTAATGTGTTATGACTTTCCATTAGACTGTCAATTTTTTAAGCACAAATACTGCTGCCTTTTATTCCCCATGCCTTGCCATGGACAGAGGAGCCTGATGGGACACAGTCCATGGGGTCGCAGAGTTGGGCATGACTGAGTAGCACTTGCTCATGTTGGCAGAACTGAACTTACCTATTTCATGAATCAGATGGTAATTTGGCTGGCTCAGAGTCCCCCTTCCTCTCTTCAAGCAAGTTAGATATGATATGCCCATCTATCAACTCACAAAAGTTGTTGCAAGTAAATTTTAAAAAAACTTTAAAAACTTAAAAAAAGAGGCATCTTTCTAGAGTAAACTGCTTACTGATGAAAAATATGGAGTGCAGAGCTACAATCTACACTTGATCTAAGTTACCAGGGCCCTCCACCATGTTTTACTTAACTTTATAATGTAGAAGAATGATGTGGGCTTTAGTGTTAGAAAGAACTGGGTTAAATCTAACCTTGACACTTATTGGCAGTGGGTTAAATGATTTATCCTCTCCAAGCCTCAGTTTCTTCATCGGTAACATGTGAAGTTAATTAATGGCTGTCTCCCAGCCTTGTTTTGAGGACTATGTGAAATGAGGCATGAAAGCACTTATCATAGTATCTGGCACGCAGATTTAAGTCTCTGCACTCATGAGGACAGAGGATTCATCATGTCCTGAACAATTTATGTCCTCTTGGAAAGCCAGGGCTAAGCCCCTTAGAATTTGTAGGGCAGTATTTACTTAATATTTGGGGTCTGTTGCTCTGAAATCACTAGTCTATCCTTATAACACATGCCCCCAAACAGTGGCCCCTTTTGAAAATTGTGAGGGAATACCGAGATGAAATATTGAATAAATTTCTGCAGTCAAAAGACTTTGGCTATAAATATGTATTATACGGGCTTCCCAGATGACTCAGTGGTAAAGAATCTGCCTGCCAATGCAGGAGACTCAAGAGATGCAGATTCAGTCCTTAGGTTGGGAAGATCCCCTGGAGAAGGGAATGGCAACGCAGTCCAATAATCTTGCCTGGAAAATTCCATGGACAGAGGAGCCTGGTGGGCCACAGTTCATGGGGTCGCCAAGAGTCAGACACAGCTGAGTGCCTAAGCACACACCCACACCCCCCCTCCCCCCTACACATAATCTATGAATTTTTTTATACACTCAAAGCAGGAGATTGTAGTGGACTCCAGAGATGAAGTGCTTGAATTAAAAATCTTACTGTGGTGGGGACTTCCCTGGTGGTCCACTGGCTAAGACTCCACCCTCCCACTGCAGGGGACCTGGGAACTAGATCCCATATGCTGCAACTAAGAGTTCATGTGCAGCAACGAAAGATCTTGCATGTGGCAACTAAGAACAGGTGCAGCCAAATGTATCAAAAACATAAACTCTTAAAAAAAACTCCTGCTGCTGCATTGATCCTTTCTGTTTGAGAGGTTTTTGTCTGTCTGTAACAGGACTAACAATAATAGTAGTAATAAGAATACCTGCTAGAAAGAGCTTCTCTGAGGATAAAATGAATGCATGTCTGCCAAGCATTTAGAACAGTGTCCAGCACATAGTAAGCAGTCAACCAAAGCTAGCAACACCTAATCAAATAATTCAAAAGATGGAGCTCTTGAAGGATTATGTTGAGCCAAGTCTTCCAGTAATGAAATGAAGCTTCTGTTTTAGCCCTGGTGCCATATTTGGTGGCACAAGAAAGGGAGCATATACCTTGGAGATTTGTGCCTCACAGTGATTTGGACTTGTTAACAGCACTAGTCAAGGAACACAGTGTGCTGAAAAGGTTGCCAGACCCCACATGAGATAAGGAGCATCCTGTGAGCAGTGACAGACTTGAATACTCCCGACAAATAGACAAGGAAAGTGATGGCTCTGCCTAAGAAATCTTTTCCTTCAATCTTGACGCCACTGATTTTTTTTTTTTTTTCAGATGCTGCTGGCATCTGAAAAAAATAAACACAGGAACTTCCTGATAATGGAACATCTTTATTTTCTGATGTAATTTTGACCTCTGCTTGCAACATGGGCATTTATTATATTGGAAATAAAGTGGTATGCCTGGGTGGATAACCAAGTAACTTGATGACCCTAATAAATAAAGAAAATGTGCAATTTGCTCTGATTACCAGATCAGCTTCCTTGGTGGCTCAGTGGTAAAGAATCTGCCTGCAATGCAGGAGATACAGGTTCAATCCTTGGGTTGGGAAGATGCCCTGGACAAGGGAATGGCAACCCTCTCCAGTATTCTTGCCTGGGAAATCCCATGGACAGAGGAGCCTGGCGGGCTACAATCCTAGGGGTCACAAAGAGTCGGACATGACTTGGTAACTAAACAGCAACAAGCACTATGGCTAAGTCATTTGATGTTTCAGGCGCTATCTTCTTATATCTAGCCTCTAACTTTTGGATACCGAATCTCCTCTAAAAATCTATCAGAAGTTTCCCTCTTTCTCTCCTGCTGGTCTATCTCTTGTCTGTTGTCCTTCTCTTGAGTCTTTTTCAAACTTAATCTTCTAACCTTTGATTGAATATCTATTTTGGCTGTAAGAGTTTTTAATTTATCATTTGACAAATGATTTAACATATTTTAAAGTTTTTTTCTGCTCCCTAGACACTGTCTCTTCTGCTTTTTGGGGGAAGAGTTGTTGTTTGTTTCAGCGATTTCCTTGAATGTCTGGTGAACGTAGGTTGTTCATTCATAATTGCAAGTAAAAAGGTATATTGATTTGTGCATCACAGAAGATTAACATGGGAGTAATTCCGATTTCTTGTCGGGAGTGGTCCCAAAAGTGTCCCAGTCTTAATTCTTCCCTCTTCTGTGTCTGAAGAAGAATTTCACACTGGAAGGTATGCAGTCGAATGCTAGCATTCTCAGAACTGAATGTGGGCATGGAATGAGGAAGTATCACTCCTCAGTCTGCAGACTTTCACTTCATTGCCCTCTTTTTTAATACAGGTGTGACAGATTGCAACAACAATGCCAGTTCTTCACACCTCCCTGTATTCATGCCCTTTGCTGTATGACTGCAGGTCCTCTCACCTCAGAGGTGTCTCTTTCTCCATGAATTAAATCTGGGCTACTTGTTACTTCACTTCGGGGAATAGACTGTGGCAGAATTGAAAGTGTGGCCCTTTCAAGCCTGGGACTCCAAAAACCTCATGAATTTTGGCCTGGTCTCTCATACCTGTCATCAGCACAAGGACGTGTTGAGCTCTCCTGCTGGAAAATGAGAGGTTTGTGGATCAGCATAGTGTCACTCTGGTCACCCTAGCCTAAGTGAGCCTAGATCAGCCAACCAATCTCCCAACGTGTTTGCATCTCTGGCTAACCCCAAACTCATAAGGAATGCATTGTTGTTGTTGAATACCACTGTGGTTTGGGGGTTGTTTGTTACAAAGCATTATCGCAGATAACTGTCAATACTACTACAAGGCTCTACCCTCCTTCTCAGGGCTGCAAACCTCTTCAGAAATTAACCTCTTGCCTTCTGCCCAGACTGCATGTAAGTGACCATGTTATACACAGTAGGAGAGGAATTGGGTTGATTCACGCATGCGTGCCAAGTTGCTTCAGTCATGTCCCATTCTTTGTGACCCTATGGACTATAGCCCACCAGGCTCCTCTGTCCATGGGATTCTCCAGGCAAGAATATTAGAATGGGTTGCCATGCCCTCCTCCAGGGCATCTTCCTGACCCAGGGATCGAACCCATGTCTCCTGCGGCTCCTGCATTTGCAGGCGGTTTCTTTACCACTAAGCCGTGGGGTAAGCCCATTGGGATGATTAATTCCACCTTATTTGTACTAATTTTCCACAGATCCTCTTTTAAGTCACACCCTGGGCCCCATTCTCAGCTGTCTCTGATGTGACATATTCCTGAGCTTTTCCAGGGCTCTGTGTCATAACTGGAGTTGTTTCTTTGTAGGCACTAGGATTTAGCCTTTTCCTGTTGGCTAAGTCACCTGCCCATCCACTTTCCAGTGTCTGAGATTTTTTTGTTCATTCTTCTCTACATTTATTCCTCCTTGATTCATTTTGTCCTTTGAAGTTTAAACCTCTTTAATTCTTTTCCTCTCATATGGAAAGATTTAGGAGGACGTGGGGATAAATATGTGTTTCAATATTTCATATTTAGCTGGAAATATCTCGTTATTTTTTTTTCTCCCCGATTCTAAGTCTTGTTTTTGTTTGTTGTTTTCTTGTGATTGTTCTTCTGCTAGTGTGATTTACTTCAGGGATGAATGATACGATTATAAACATCTCTCTGAAAAATTTAATAGTATAATGATAATCGACTCTCCTGCTAATGTTTTCACTTGTTTGTGTTGAATCTCATATGTTAATTCATTCCATGACTACTTGTCAAGGGTCTGCTATGGACCAAGTATTGTTCTGGCACTGGTGAAACAGTGGAGAACAAAATAGACTTGGTTGTTCTCCTTAGGGAACCTACAACATAGAGATCTACCAATTGTCTTCCCTGAACACTTCTTTCTGCATTGTCCTAGTAAATATACTGAGCTCACCCAATAGTTACCTCCACTGGTCACTGGGGTTTATAATGTGCTGAGTCAGTTTAAGAATGGAGTCCCATTGTTGGATGACATCACCAACTCAAAGGACATGAGTTTGAGCAAACTCTGGGAGAGAATGAAGGACAGGGAAGCCTGCTGTGCTGCAGTCCATGGGGTAGCAAAGAGTCAGACATGACTTAGTGACTGAACAACACATAGTTGTCAGCTTAGCTGTGCTGTGCTAAGTCACTTCAGTCATGCCCGACCCTTTACGATCCTATGGACCATGGCCAACCAGGCTCCTCTGTCCATGGGCTTCTCCAGGCAAGAATACTGGAGTGGGTTGCCGTGCCCTCCTTGTTAGCTTAACTATTGGGTGATAACTTATCCTCTTTAACTTTCGGGAGTGTAGTGCAGAGTCCTAAAAAAAATTAGAATATCCTGTCAATATTTAAAAAGCAGGATTCTTCTCTTTCTGACACATACAAGCATTTATAAGCTTGAATGCACACACACACACACACACACATTCTGATTTCCAACTTCAGAAAAATCAGAAGTGCTACAACATTGGGCCACCTTCCTGCATGACAACATTAAGTAGAACTCACGGGGTGGACTTCTTTTTTTTTTTTTTTTAATTTATTTTATTTTTGACTGCACCACACAGCTTGTGGGATTTTAGTTTCCCAATCAGGAATTGAATCCAGGCCCTCAGCAGTAAGAGTACAGAGTCCTAACCACTGGGTCACCAGGGAATTCCCAGGGTTGACCTCTCAAATAGGGTTTGATCTGTCTCATTTGTCAACGTCCCCACAACTTCCCATTGTAATGGACCTGGCTATTTTAGATGTTTACATTAATGTAAGATACAATATTACTTTTCCCAGATCACATTCTTTTTCTGTTATTAACCAGTTCTCCCTAAATATAAATGTATTTATTGGTATATATTTTTTTCTTTTTTTAAAATTTTATTTTATTTAACTTTACAATATTGTATTGATTTTGCCATATATCAAAATGAATCTGCCACAGGTATACATGTGTTCCCCATCCTGAACCCTCCTCCCTCCGCCCTCCCCATACCATCCCTCTGGGTCGTCCCAGTGCACCAGCCCCAAGCATCCAGTATCGTGCATCGAACCTGGACTGGTGACTCGTTTCATATATGATATTATACATATTTCAATGCCATTCTCCCAAATCTCCCCACCCTCTCCCTCTCCCACAGAGTTCATAAGACTGTTCTATACATCAGTGTCTCTTTTGCTGTCTTGTATACAGGGTTATTGTTACCATCTTTCTAAATTCCATATATATGCGTTAGTATACTGTATTGGTGTTTTTCTTTCTGGCTTACTTCACTCTGTATAATAGGCTCTAGTTTCATCCACCTCATTAGAACTGCTTCAAATGTATTCTTGTTAATGGCTGAGTAATACTCCATTGTGTATATGTACCATAGCTTTCTTATCCATTCATCTGCTGATGGACATCTAGGTTGCTTCCATGTCCTGGCTATTGGTATATATTTTTAATTGCATTTCAATATTTGTTTCACCAGTATTTGTTAATGACCAGGTTGTGGATTCTGAACAGGTTTTCAGCCTTCTGAGGTATTCTGTGAAATTCCTCATCTACCTGGTCTCCAACTCTTGATGCCAGATCACTGTCCCAAGTTGCCTCAATAGCCTCCTCCAAATTGTTTCTGCTTTTTTTTCACTTTAATTTAATCTCCACACATGACTGAACTCATGACTCCTTTTATTCAACTTCATACTCTCCCTTCAGATCCAGTCTTAATATTTGCTCTCTGATATTTTGACGTGGATATTCCTTTACCACTCCATCCTGGCTTGTTCCTCCAGTCCTTATTGCCTCCTATTAACTTTGGTGGTTCAAAAGAATGGTTTGCCTTACCCTTTTAATCTCTGAAGGATGTTAGCTGATTCAGCCCTGCTGAGGCCCACTGCTCTCAAGATCGAAAAAGGGGGTTCAGACATCCTGTAGCCCTAGGATCCTATGATAGTTACATTGAGCAGAACATTCTTAAGATATTAAGATAGATTTGAACACTTGAAATAAACTTTATAATTGGTTTCCACTTATGGAAACTCATGAACAGGGATTTATTCTCACCTCCTTAGGAAAAAAATAAATCTTTGTTCTTTTAGGGAGCTTCTCTGGTGGCTCAGACAGTAAAGAATCTGCCTGCAATGCACAAGATCCAGGTTCAGTCCCTGGGTTGGAAAGATCCCCTGGAGAAGGACCTGGCAACCCACTCCAGTATTCCTGTCTGAAGAATTCCACGGATAGAAGAGCCTGGTGGCTATAGTCCAGGGGTTGCAAAGAGTTGGACACAACGAAGGGACTAAACTTTGTTCTTTAGGTGCTATATGGTGACCTTATATTTTGCCTGATTCAAGAGATGAGGTTAATAAAGGCAAATACAGAATTCAGTCCTAGAGCATTGTCGTGCATGCCTGCTCAGTTGTGTCTGACTCATTGCAAACCTATGGACTGTAGCCCGTCAGGCTCCTCTGTCCCTAGGATTCTCCAGGCAAGAATACTGGAGCAGGGTGCCATTTTTTACCTCAGCATATGTTCCTCGCCCAGGGATCGCACCCATATTTCCTGTGTATCCTGCAATGGCAGGCAGATTCTTTACTACTGTGCCACCTGGGAAGCCCAGGTTGTTGTAGTAGGAGGACAATATTAGAAGAAAGAGGCTGATCTTATTCTTCCCCACAGTGTTCAGCCCACTACTTCCAGGCACTGTGTTTCCACCTATACACCATCAAATGAGGGCAATATAGATAAACTAGAAGGGGTCCCCATGAGAACTTTTAGGATAGATTGCGGGAAGCCAAGGCCATATTAGCTGAGGAAAGATTGAGAAGCCTGGGAAGAGTAAACTTGGAGAAGAGAAGACTTGGGGATGGTTTGAGAGAGGACAAGGAATATAGCTATCATCAGAGCCATCAAATTGTCATGTGGAAGAGAAAGCAGATGACTACAAGGAACTGAAGCTGGCTCAATGAGTAGGAACCCATGGAGACATATTTAGGCTTTTTTTTTTTTTTAAAGAATGATTTCAAACTGAAATTTGCTGTCCAGGGAGACTATTCTGAACCTCTGGGCAACCAAGGATAAAGTGGATGACCACTTGGTGGGGATGTTGTAGAAGGGATTGATTCACTGATGAGTTGATTGGGCCAGAGATTTTAAAATCTCCTTTTACCCAGAGATTCTAGAGTGTTTGAAATTGTTATGGCAGGTGATTCCTGAACATTTAAAAAACTAGCATCACAGTATTTTAGCACGCTTTTGTATAACCTAGGAATTTATTTACTTCTGCTTATTATAATGAGAATAATGAAATATTAATATGTGAGTGTGTTCTATTTACTCAAATTAACTTTTTTTTTTTTTTGGTTCAGGAATGCCACTACACATTGTTGAAATAAATTTGGCATTTTTTTCCATAAATTAACCATTTGGGGTCAATTAACAGAATAACAAATATCAGCTTTGACCCCAATTTCTAGGTTAAAAATAGCATTTATTCCTTTTCCCTTTTCCTTTTATCCTTCCAAATTAATAGATAAAATATTTAATGGTCCTTTGCATATTATTGCTGAGAATTAAGAATATGGTAAATCTGGACAATCTAGTTATGAGGATTTACAATTGAACAATTAATTCTCATTTCTATCACATGGGATGAACCTCAGTCATTGATTTTTTCCCTATAGCCTTACCTAATCTTCTCAAACTGAATTCTTTCCATTTTCTTCTGTGTCCCTGGACCACTCCCTGTGCTTTGACCAGGGCGTGGCCATTTGTGAACATGTTCATTGCCTCCTGTGGATGACAAAAAGGAATCTGTCTTGTAAATTGTTGTAATCTCCACAACCCCTACTGCCCTCTCTTGCATGAAGTGATTCTCAATAAATGTTTGTGGTTTTAAATTATTTTTATCATAAACTCATCCCATTTATTCACCACAAGTCTGGGCTAGCAGTTAATATGCTACATTAAAGCACTCCTATGAGATTGTAATGAAGTCACTTTGAAAGCTACAGATCACGACCATTATCTGAGAAGACGACAAACTTGATGACCCCGGACATGTAGGAGCATGGCTGAAAAGAAAATGTGTCTGACTTTTTTTTTAAACACATTAAGGGGGAGAGTCTTTTCCTATAGTCTGGATTTACTGTTCCCAGCGCTAACAGAGTTGTGAAAGGACAGAGAACACGAATCTAGTCCTGGCTCTACCACTAATTAGCAATGCTGCGTTGGACCAAGCGTCGAGTCTTTCTGGTCTTAACTTCCTCCTCTATAAAACAAGAAAGCTTAAATTCATTGGAATTCTAGCCCCTACTAGCTCTAATATTCCTTGAGAAAAAGTTGGGAGATTCCCTCTGTGTCTAACCTTGTTCCCATTCTCTATACTCCTTGCAGTGTGTGCAGCTGCAGGCAAGTCATTTAGCCTCTGTGTGGCTCAGCTTTCCAACTCATAAAATAGGGGATACCCATTTGCTAGTGTTAAGATCAGAATCAAATGAGTTGATGCATGTGAAGTATTTGAACACTGATGCAGAAGCAGCGCCAACTTAATATTAGCGCTTTTATTGCATTGGCCAAAAAGTTCGTTCTGATTCGCCATATGCTATGGAAAACCCCGAACGAACTTTTGGGCCAACCCAGTATTTTGCTACTTTGCTGAAAATATGTTAGTCCATCACAAATTTGTTAAAATTACAAATGAATTCCTGACATGGTGTCTGGCACAAGAAGTACACCCTATATGAGTTTTAAATCTATTTTCTATCATTCATCTTTCAAGCAGCATTATATAAAGTTGTATTTTCACCTATTCTTAGAATATCTTGATCACTCATTCACTGTGGTTCACAATATGCTATATTCACCTCCTATTTTGTGATGCTCTGCATGTTTGCTTTTACACAAGCAAACTTTGGCTCATTTTTCTGTGTTCTGGGAGAGATTTTGGTGTTGCTATTTCCATGTTCATAGAATTCATCAGGAGCACGGCTGGAGAAAGTGGCATGCAGAGATGGTGTCTTTGGAGTATCTGAGTCTAATGGGAGGTTCAGCAGGAGAATGCCCTGATCTACCAGAACCTTTATTTTGGCTTGGAGGAAGATGTTATCTTCACATAATGGAATTCCAATTATTCCAGTTCAGTACATTAGAAGTTTAATTAAATCTGTTGACCATTTTGATCTGTGATAAGCCCTGTACTAGTTTTGTATATATAAAGAAATACATTGCTCTGAAGGTGGAAGAGAGAAAGCTATGAAGGAAATAACAATGGAGTCATTGGTCTTAAGGAGTTTGCATTCTTATTTGATGGTGTTCTAGGTATTCTGAGAACAGTATGCCTTAGAACATGATTGTGGACACAAGGAAACTCATTGCACACAAAATCACTTAATACATGTGATACCCTTTAATCCTTTACCACTATTATTTGATGTTTTAAATCAAAGGGTCAATTAAACCTGAGAGTTTAAATAAGGTACTAGCAGGTTACCAAGCCAGAAGGTGAATTTGGGTCTTCTGACTCTTGGGTATAGTGCTCCAAGTTGTTCAGAGAGGAGAATGTAATGATATTTCTGCCAGAGAAAACTTGGGTAAAATGCAGAGCTTCCTAGTGTATTTTATTGTCAGTCTGCAGTACATCTCTGATTCTCCAAAGTGGTCCACAATTTTCCAACTATGAATTTTGACAGAGTCATGATTTAATGTTTCAAGCATATGATTATGACATGGTGGTTCTCAACACTTACCACAGCCTCGCTGCTAACCACACAGCAGCCAACTCTCAAGATTTCCTCTAGAAGAGTAGAAAGATTTTTCTCTCTTAGGCAGTCCAGTTTCATGGGAAAAAATTAGCAATGACAAATGACTCTGAATGAATGTTCGAATCTGAGGTCAGTTTGAACCTTTGCTCCTCTGTAAGAGGAAGCCACCATCAGAGTGTTTTCCATGAATATGTTTGAAAGACATCATGTGAACAGTTTTGATAACTATTTATTAGGCTTTGGAAGAATTGCTGTAATTATTTAGTGTGCAGTGGGAAATGTTTTTTTTTTTCCTTGGAGTCAAGTCTCTCTCTCTCTCTCTCTCTCTATATATATATTTCCTTCAGCAGACGTTGACGAACACATTTTTTGAAAAGTACTTCAAGTCAATGGAAAAACAAAGCAGAATATATTTTAAAAAAAACAAAAAAACTACCACAGAAAGGATAATAATAGCTTCCATGTCTGAAGACAACAGGCAGGCATAAAATATAAGGGAATTATTTTATCCTGGACAAGAGAATTGCTGTTACAGCAAATTTTGACCCTGTCACAGTCTGGATAACTCGTGGGTTTAAAACTTCCACTCCCACAGACCCTAGTCCACAGAGGAGATAACTGATCTGGGGCTTAGCAGTATTGGCAAAGTGGCGCATTATGGGATTTAGCTATAGAGTGTTTGCTCCCCAAGGAAAGAACTGCAGGAATTTTAAGAACTTGCATCAGTTCCCCTGGGTAGAAGCAGTGTGTCTAAGTGTATTTCAAGTAAATCCTCAACTCAACACATAAAGCTGCAGTTCCACCACGCCTTTAAAAGGAAATTAGAGCACGGGAATGAGGCCAGACTGACCCTCCCAAAGACAAATCCACCGTTTATCTCTTCAATTGCCCTGTCAGTCAGCTGGAGTCACATGTTAGAGACGCTATCATTTTCATTGAGAGCAAGTTCACCTCCCCTCCGAAACAGCCCACCACCACATCAGTTTCAGGTTCCTGAATTTTCTTTTAGACCCTGAAGAGCATACTGCAAATTGGATTGTTTCTTCAGACATTGCTTCTCTAGCAAAATGATTCAGATCACAACTCTTTTTCTTCCATATATATATATATATATATAGTCATTGATTACCATTTCTTTTTATTAAAGGATGTCCTCTAATGTCCTCAAGGATGTCTTAGAAGGGAGATTTGATCCACCTCAGTAGATTTGATACAATCTCAGTCTTTGACAAGAGAAAACAAATGCTGGTGAGAATGTGGAGAAAATGTAACTCTTATACACTGTTGGTTGGATTGTAAACTGGTATGGTTACTATGGAAAACAGTAGGGAGGTTCCTCAAAAAATTAAAATAGAACTATCATATGACCCAGTAATTCCACTTCTGGGAATGTATCTGAAGGAAATGAAAATATTATGTTGAAGAGATAGCTGCACCCTCATGTTCATAGTAGCATTATTTATGATACCCAAGACATGGGAACAACATAAGTGCTCGTTGATGGGTGATATATGGTGGTGGCGGTGGCGCTCAGTAGTGTCCAACTCTTTGAGACCCCATGGACTGTAGCAGACTAGGCACCTCCATGGACTTTTTCAGGCAAGAATACTGGAGTGAGTTGCCATTTCCTGCTCCAGGGGATCTTCCCAACCCAGGGATCGAAACCAAGTCTCTTGTGTCTCCTGAATTGGCAGGCAGATTCTTTATCACTGTGCCACCTGGGAAGCCCATTTTTATACACACACACATATGTATCAGTTCAGTTGCTCAGTTGTATCCTACTCTTTGTGACCCCATGAGTTTCAGCACGCCAGACCTCCCTGTCCATCACCAACTCCTGGAGTTCATTCAGACTAATGTCTATTGAGTCAGTGATGCCATCCAGCCATCTCATCTTCTGTCGTCCCCTTCTCCTCCTGCCCCAATCCCTCCCAGCATCAGAGTCTTTTCCAATGAGTCAACTCTTTGCATGAGGTGGCCAAAGTATTGGAGTTTCAGCTTTGGAGCATCAGTCCTTCCAATGAACACCCAGGACTGATTTCCTTTAGAATGGACTAACAACAGACTGGTTCCAAATAGGAAAAGGAGTTCGTCAAGGCTGTACATTGTCACCCTGCTTATTTAACTTATATGCAGAAGTACATCATGAGAAACGCTGGGTTGGAAGAAGCACAAGCTGGAATCGAGATTGCCGGGAGAAATTATCAGTAAACTCAGATATGCAGATGACACCACCCTATGGCAGAAAGTAAAGAGGAACTAAAGAGCCTCTTGATGAAAGTGAAAGAGGAGAGTGAAAAAGTTGGCTTAAAGCTCAACATTCAGAAAACTAAGATCATGGCATCTGGTCCCATCACTTCATGGGAAATAGATGGGGAAACAGTGGAAATAGTGTCAGACTTTATTTTTGGAGGCTCCAAAATCACTGCAGATGGTGATTGCAGCCATGAAATTAAAAGACGCTTACTCCTTGGAAGGAAAGTTATGACCAACCTGTATAACATATTCAAAAGCAGAGACATTACTTTGCAAACAAAGGTCCGTCTAGTCAAGGCTATGGTTTTTCCAGTGGTCATGTATGGATGTGAGAGTTGGACTGTGAAGAAAGCTGAGTGCTGAAGAACTGATGCTTTTGAACTGTGGTGTTGGAGAAGACTCTTGAGAGTACCTTGGACTGCTATGATCAGCAGTAAATGATAAAGCATAAAAAGGAGGAAATTCTGCCATTTGTGACAATATGGATGGACCTTGAGGGCATTATGCTAAATAAAATAAGTCATATAGAGGACTTATTTCATGGGCTTCCCTGGTGGCTCAGCTGGTAAAGAATCCGCCTGCAATGTGGGAGACCTGGGTTTGATCCCTGGGTTGGGAAGATCCCCTGGAGAAGGGAATGGCTACCCACTCCAGTATTCTGGCCTAGAGAATTCCATGGACTGTATAGTCCTCAGGTTCCCAAAGAGTCAGACACAACTGACTTTCACTTTCAGACAGAGGAAGACATATACTGTATGATCTCACTTATATGTAAAATCTAAAACAAAACAAAATTTATTCAAAAAGAGATCAGATTTGTGGCTATCGGAGGCTGGGGAAAGGGTGAATTAGATGAAGATGGTCAAAAGTTACAAATTTTCAGCTATAAGATAAGTACTAGGCATGTAGTGTATAACATGATAACTGTAGTTTGCTGTATGATATATATGAAAGTTAAGAGAGTAAATCCTTAGAGTTTTCATCACAAGGAAAAAATTTTCTCTTTTTTTTTGTATCTGTGTGAGATGATGAATGTTAACAAAACTTATTATGATAATTATTTGACAGTGTATAAACATACACCTTATGCTGGTTACCTTAAAATGTGCATAGTTGTTGTATGTCAATTATATATCATAAACTCAATAAAATCGGAAAAATGCAGAAAAAATACATAAGTTTTTGAATAAATGCAGTATACTTCGGTGGCATAGCAACTAGATTGCTTAGATGAGGGTGCTCGCTAATTATGGCAACTTGGCATAATGACTAGGGTCACTTAGTCATATTAATGCCTATTTTTCAAATGTAATCTGGGAGAGAATGGCAATAAATAAGTAACCACTCTACTTTCTTCAATAGAGATGGTGAGATTCTATGGGTTTATATGGGGAAAAAAATGGGACAGCAACACAGATAACTTTACAAATTCATAAAGCTAATAATGGTTTTATCTATTTGACATCTACAAACTTTTAATGGTTTTAGTCCTAAGCACAAATTAGAAATAAATCTCATTGACTGGAGAGCTTAATGATAGCATTGTCATCTGTGTGTTTTGGAGGTGGCAACTTTGAAGAGAAACCTGACATGGGTGGCACACGTTCTGGGACCTGTCATTCAGTGGACCCACTTCCGAATAGGTCAGTTGCTTTTGCTTCTAGTCGTCTGCATCAGATGAGTACCTTTTGAACTATTCTAAGCAGGTCAGAATTACCTGACCTGATTCAAGTTGTGCTTTGGTGTTTCTCCCATTGACCTTCTTTTTGTCTGTTTCTTGACTTTGGTTAAGTACTATGTCACAACATGGATATCCTGCCATTTCATGTTCTGGCCAGACTTTATATCTATCTCAATGTGTATCTATGATGTAGTCTTACTGTCTAATAAAGGTTAATGTGAAATATAGATTAATTTTATGAGTTTGAAACAAAAATGATACCATTATTTTTATACAGTGATGACCAGTTACATTCATTCTCTTTGACTGCAACTGATTACAGTAGTAGGTTATGGTCTCTTCAACACAGTAATGACACCATGACTGTTTTTAATGATTTCCAACATAGAAAGAAAAACTCAGAACTCAGACTGGGTGTGGTAGGGAAATTATAGTATAAAATCCATATGTTTTAGAGTTGGTTGTACTATAGAAGGTTAGAGGAGCTCAGGTATGTTTTGGGTTAGTCTAGTCCCTCAAACTATTTCTTTCAAATGTTTTCTTTCAACCAAATCTGAAACACATTTTGCCAAAACCTTTTTTCCCTTAATTTTTAAATCCATGTGTATTTAAAAGGACATTTAATCCATATGCTTTGGCTCATTTACACTTAACTCATCAAGATATTGTTTTAAAGAGCTATTTGAGCTCCACAAAACCCATTTATGTCTTTTCTTCTGCAGTACTAGGAAGTTGTGTTTTGCTGGAAACAGAAATGGAACCCCCAAAATAATTAAGTTCGGATGAAAATCGAGAATATACAATATTTTTGAGAGCCACCAAACTCCACTTAGAAAGAGCATGTTATTCTCTTGCCATTTTTTCCAGTTACTTCTAAGTACATGTATGCTTTGGCCAAGCTACGAAATTTGACCATTTATTAAATCGTTACTTCACAGTCAAATGTCTGAATACATACTGCTCAAAATTCCTCCTTTAGTGTAAAAGATAAAGACAAGTTCAAAAAATAAGGAGAATACACAACGATTGAGCTCTACACTCCTTTTGAAGTTGATGCAGAGCAACAAACTTTCAGACTGTCCTTCCTTTCCCTACCTGCATTTCCATGGAGTTCTGCCGGCTCTATCTCTCAATGCTCCTTTTCCTGTGTTTCAGGGACATAGGGAGCTGCTGTTGTCTATATGTTCTGCTACTTGAGAATCCTCACATCTTTCCTACTAGGTGAAGAGATGACTCTAGGACACTTATTAAACATATAATTGGGATTACCCATCTGTCGAGTGTTTCCCAGGAAATTCAAGCCCTGAAGAGATTTCAAGAAAGTCTGTATATATCTTATACTGGACAATGAAGAGTTATGAGGCTAATAAAGTCATTCAGACCAATAATGACTAGAAGTTAAAGTCTCATCATTTCAGGGAGGAACTCTGAAACAAATTTTGGCCATTGAGCCTCAGTATCCAATGAAAAGGAGTGACTCTCAGCAACAAAAAAACAGTTCTACAATTCAATTCATCCATATGCCTCAGAATTCTTTAATCAAGATTTCTGGAGTGAGTTGAGTTCTCAACACTCTTCATGCATTTGAGTGGACATGTGAGTAAAAATCTATTTCAC
Organism: Bos javanicus; assembly: GCF_032452875.1. Lineage (NCBI taxonomy): Eukaryota > Metazoa > Chordata > Mammalia > Artiodactyla > Bovidae > Bos > Bos javanicus. Next base: position 25,190,394 of record NC_083876.1, on the reverse strand, counting down.
ATGCTGCTGCTGCTGCTGCTAAGTCACTTCAGTCATGTCCGACTCTGTGCGACCCCATAGACGGCAGCCCACTGGGCTCCTCTGTCCCTGGGATTCTCCAGGCAAGAATACTGGAGTGGGTTGCCATTTCCTTCTGCAATGCATGAAAGTAAAGAGTGAAAGTGAAGTCGCTCAGTTGTGTCCGACTCTTAGCTACCCCATGGACTGCAGCCTACCAGGCTCCTCTGTCCATGGGATTTTCCAGGCAAGAGTACTGGAGTGGGATGCCGTTGCCTTCTCCAAGTGAGTAAAAGTTAATAAGATTTTATTTCACAGTAAGGTATAAAAATGTGTGTTATGATTAGCTAAGAATCAACTGATATAAATTAGAATCTCCAGGATCTTAATAGTCTGAACAACAGAGAGTAAATTATATTTCTTAAAAGACTGTTTCTTTCCTTTAGAAAATTAAGTCTGTTGTGCAATATTAGTGGAGAATATTAGTGGAGACTCAACCCTGAATTTTCACTGAAAGGACTGTTGCTAAAGCTGAAGCTCCAATACTTTGGCCACCTGATGTGAAGAGCTGACTCTTTGGAAAAAGACCCTGATGCTGGGAAAGATTGAAGGCAAAAGGAGAAAGGGGCGGCAGAGGATGAGATGGTTAGATAGCATCACCCACTCAATGGATATGAATTTGAGCAAACTCTGGGAGACAGCAGAGGACAGAAGAGCCTGCAGACGGCTCTGCTGCAATCCATGGCATCTCAGAGTCGGACACAACCTAATGACTGAATAACAACAGTCAGTGGAGAATGATGACTATGACAGGGCAATTTTGTATACTTGCTATGTCTACCATTTTGGAGTGAATGTGTATTCTTTTCTCTCAGTGGCATCTAGAGAATATTTATTATTGAAGCACACACTGAGGCTGTCCTTAACAATAGGATGTCATCATGCCTATAAATGAGTCATCAATCTGCATGGAATTCTTGAAGAGTTTACTATTATTTTTAAGGCACATATTTGATTTGGGAGCAGATGTCCACCATTCTGAAATTTTCAAGGCCTCTGACAAGTACAAAAAGGAACCTGGTTACCAGATGTTTAATATATTGAGAGAGAAAGAGAAATTCAATGATATAGTGGTCTTTTCTGAAAAATAGCATTAAAAATTTTAGTTGTCATAGTCTTGAATAATAACTTCCAGTGTTTTTTCATAATGAACCTATTTCACTGACCTGAATTTATGGCTAGTTTATTATTTTTATATTGTAGTGCTAGTGAAGTTGTGGAGAAAATTATATACCTAGACATGTATATGTATACATATACAAACTTTTTCGATCTTTGGCCTTCATATTCCTAAATTTCATTTATTGAAATTTTAAAACATCAATAAATCAATTCGCACAAATATTAACTCAAAATAATAATGTGTACTTCGTAGCAAAGTTAAGTTTTATGAACTTGTAATTTTTAATGTTTCTTTATTTTCCTGATGCTATCCTAGAACTAAGCGATAATTCAAACTTTAAGAAATAGTATGAAGTTGTTTGATATAGTTAGAAATAATTGAAGCTATTTATTGTATATTTTCAGTTCCATTCATAAATTTGTAATGGTACAACTAATAAATATCTCCAGGCTGCAGGAACAAAAATATTATAGATAAAGCTACAATCTCTTTTCATCATTAACATCAATCCTAATTCTTTTTTGAGAAATGGCAACATGTAACTTGATGTATATCTTTCCAAACCATTTTATCTTTATTTACAAGAGATATATTTATGATTATTCACAAATGTGTGTGGTTTAAAATGTAAATTGTATTTAATGTATGAGTTATTCTGCAACTTCTATTTGACCACCTTAATAAATTTTCTAATGAGTTTTAACAATTTATAAGTTGATTTTCTTAGATTTTTTGAAAGATGATCATATAATTTGCATAATAATGATCATTTTATCTATCTTTTCTGGTCTTAATATCTCATTTTTTTCTTGGTAGACAAGGATAGTGAATAAGTATTGTATTGTATAGTTTTTTGTATAATTTTGTTCTTAACCGCTTCTACTATTTCATCTATTAAGTATGGTACAGAGAATTGGTGAATTTTCTATACCGAACTGTGCTTGCATTTCTGGGATATACCAAATTTGGTCCTAATATTTAATTTGCAAAAGTACATCTCTGAATCTTATTTGCTAGTATTTTATTCAAGCTGTATATATCTTCATTTATAAATGTTACTGAGCCATAATTTCTTTTCTCATGCTTTGTCTTGTTTTGGTGTCAGTGCTGTATTTGTTCAGTAGAATGGATCAGATATCTTTTTCTTTGCTCTGAAAAGTTTAAATAAGATATATCTGTTTCTTAAGGGTGAGATAAAATTTCAAGTAAAAACTTAGATCAGGTTCCTTTTAAATTATAGCATTTTAGTTATTAGTCTAATTCCTTCAGTGGTTATTGATTTGTGAAGTTTTGTAACACTTTTTCTTTGAGTCAGGTTTGGTGATCCACATATCTTTTCTGGAAAATTGTTTATTTTGGCTAAGTGTTGCATCTAAGTATTTAGTATCCATCTAAGTATACTACGGAGAAAGCAATGGCACCCCACTCCAGTACTCTTGCCTGGAAAACCCCACGGACGGAGGAGCCTGGTAGGCTGCAGTCCGAGGGGTCGCTAAGAGTCGGACACGACTGAACAACTTCACTTTCACGCATTGGAGAAGGAAATGGCAACCCACTCCAGTGTTCTTGCCTGGAGAATCCCGGGGATGGGGGAGCCTGGTGGGCTGCCATCTATGGGGTCACACAGAGTCGGACACGACTGAAGTGACTTAGCATAGCATAGCATAGCATAAGTATACTAAATTTGCCACCTGAAAACAAAAGATGCATTAATTCTTTCCCCTATCACTAGCTAGAAGTAGATGTATTGCTTTTCTTGCTGAGTTAATTTTATCTTTTGTACCAACAAAACAACCTATGCTTCACTCCACTTTTTGTCCTGTTTACAATGAATTAAGTTATTTTGCCATCAAGTAACTGTAGAAAATTTAAAAAAAAGATGGCAATGTATTTAAGTAATGCCACCCCTAACTCCCTGGTGGCTCAGATGGTAAAAAATCTGCCTGCAACGCAGGAGACCCAGGTTCGATCCCTGGTTTGGGACAATCCCCTGTAGGAGAGATTGACAACCTGCTCCAGTTTTCTTTCCTGGAGAATCCCATAGACAGAGGAGCCTGGCAGGCTACAGTCCATGGCATGGCAAAGAGTCATACACGACTGACCAATTAACACTTTCACTTTCACCCCAACTCCAGGTTCAATAACCAGAGGATTCCAGAATGCTTCTTATTTTCTTAAACTCTGTGTATTTCCTCACCAATAAAATTGAAAATAATACCTTGCTATCTCACAGGGGTAACTCTATTAAAACATATAATGACTCATATTGGCCTCCATCCAAAGTTTGTGTTTGTTAACTTATAGGGATAGGTTTTTATTAATATATCCCTTTGCTTTAGAGAAAATGTTTTTAGTGAAAACTATTATTTGCCTAAGAGAGTTTTACTCTATGTATAAGTAATTAGAATTGAATCTGGGGCTTTGGACTGTTATTTCATCATCTTAATTAATAGGGTAAAGTTAACTACTTTGTCTAATTTGAGTTATCAAACAAATAGACTGGTCAGCTTAATCAAAAGCAAAACAAAAAGTGATTATACCTAGTTAATTGTAGTTCTAATCAATTCAATAAGTAAGCCAAATAGTCAAAAGTATGTGTTTTTACACATACCTTAGATCAGTGAGGATGATTTTTTTCTGACTTAATTGTGATTTTATGAAAGTAGCAGTTCTGAAGATTTTCTTTCACCATAAATCTATAGGTTTTTCTGCTGCTGCAAAAGCTAAAGTGCATTTGGCATGGAGAGAAACTTCTCTACCCTTAGCCTGGCAGGACAGTGAAGGTGATGCGAGAAGAAAAGTGCAGGAGATGAAGTCAAGAAGCTGAAATAGATGCTCTTTTAAGTTTGCCACACACAGTTATCGAAATAAAATCTTTCTTTTAGAAAAAGAGTCTATATTCAGTATTAGCTCAACACCCACTGTTTAGCAGCACTTTCATGGTTTTGCCCCTTATCTTTGAGCTTCTTACAAGGTAAGTTTCTTCTACACTGAGCATAAGTAAAATCCAGTCTAGTTAATTATTTTTTTCTTTCTCATAGTGTTGCCTTAGACTTATTCCAAGACTCTTGGTCTTGATTTTCTTGTAATTTGAATATTTCTTTCTCTGTTAAACCCTACCAGGAAAAGAGTTTCCAATCTCTCTTAGCAGAACCATTTGTCTTACTGACTAAAATTTCAGACTGAAGATGCAAGATTAGAAGTTTGTGTCCTTTTTATACTTCCTTGCATTATTCTACTCAAGAAAGTTAAAGTTTCACCTAGTAATAAATCTAAAGTTTATTGGTGGTGATCTCTGAATTTTTTGTGATGAACAGATTTCTGTATTTTACCTAATTCTTCTCCCCTGGAAAAGAATAATAGGTGATAGATGGTGGGTATTACATTGAAGAAAGGAGGGAAAGGGTGGTTGAAAAGGATATCATGCTTGCCTTGCTTTATGGAGTAAGGAGCTTATTTTTTTAGCCTAACCATGCCAAGTCCTTGAGAGATGTCCTTGCAAGATAGGGTATAAACATGGTATATTGTAACTACTCTGTTGGCATTTGGTTTTGATTGTATTTGTATTAAATTATGATTTATAAACATCAGTTTATTGATTTAGTTTTAAAATGAGTGGAGTACTCTAAGCACTTAAATTTGAATTTTATGCAAGACCATAACTCCCAATTTGTAGGGAGAATTGGCATCAAAAAATAATGGAAAGAACATGGATTGTATAGTCAGAAATCCACATTGGAATTCTAACTATGCCATATTTTCAGCTGGGTAAATTTGATGAAATTTAAATAGTAAATATAGTCTTCCCTAGTGGAGCACACGGTGAAGAGTCTGTCTGCAATGCAGGAGACCCGGGTTTGATCCCTGAATTGGGAAGATCCCCTGAAGAAGGGAATAGCAATCCACTCCAGTATTCTTGCCTGGAAAATCCCATGGATGGAGGAGCCTGGCAGGCCACCATCCATGGGGTTGCCAAGAGTTGGACATGACTGAGCGACTAACACAGTCACACTCAAATTTGATGAGAACTCTCACAATTTCTAAATTTTGGTATACACATTCATAGGAATCATAATAATCCATCTCATAAAGATGAAATTAAATGTCCTTTGTAAATCACCAGTAAGGTATCACATAGAAGCTTCTCAATGTCTATTAATTTTTCTTTTCCTCAATAGTTCCATTAACAGGAGGCTGCTCTGTTCTAGGCTCTATTTCTCACAAATGATAACACCTTGCTAGTTCCCATTTATGAGTAGTTCCCATAAATGTTCTAAGGCCCAGTTTTCTTAACTGTAGAATGGGAAGACATATGCTCCCATAAGAAAAAGTCTGTCTTAGAGAAACTGGGTAGATATCAAATGAGAAACTAATATGCAATAAACTGAAAATTGTAGAACACTCAGGAAATAGAAGCTATTCACCTTAAAAGTAGATACTTAATCAGGCACTGATATTATATGTATTGTATTTTACCCCCAGAACATAGTAGATAAACATTCAGGAAAGAGGAGTTCTTAATATCCAAGATCATATAGCATCACATTTATCCTTGGTCATTTTCTAAGTCCATGTACAAACAAGATTCTAAAAAACGATTTTTTTTTCTGACTATTGACTTTTATTTTTTTACAAATATTGCTGTGGGTCATAGAAATTCCCTTAGCTTCCTGAGAAACAACTAAGACCACAGCAAATATTCTCCTGAGGGAGAATATTTATATATACACAAGGAAAAGATCAGTTTTATTTTGAAGGAAAATCAGTGGAAATTTTTGAGTTGAAAGGAGATGAAATTATTTACCAAAGTCAAATTAAATATTGTCAGAAGTTTTATTATTATTATTATTTTAAGACACTACTTGTCTGGACAATGTCATTTGACAAAATAAATTTGCTTGCATGGCAGATTTTATTTTTTGATAATGCATCAGATTTGGAGAAGAAATAAAAATTGTCTCTATTATTGTTATGTAGCCTCTTCTCAAACAATAGAACTGAATTACCAACATGTTAAGTCACTGACCATAGCCCTAGAAAAGAAGGGTTTGACTTTTGTTTTTCAAAATTAGGTTATGCATAAAAGTTTGAGAAATTTCAGCATGTTCCTCATAATCTTTTTTTTCCTGGAAATCAGAATAACTCATGACATCACTTTACGTGATTTAATGGCACTTGTTGCCTCCATAAGCTTAGTGCTGTTAAGTGGAGAGTCTGTAATAATGTTTAGAAATACCCCGAATTAGTGTCTGGGCTTTAGGATAGGGCCACTTGACTCCCTGTGATCTGAGTTGGAAGACCCTGTCTTATTCCACAGCCTTCTAGACAGAGAGTGAGGAAGAACAATCTGCTAGCCAAGCAACAAAGCGAATTGAGGTAGACAGAAAGTAATTAGTTTTTAATGATCTTTTGGAAGTCCCATGAATAGATAGATTTCTGTTTTGATCTTGCTTGAATTAATAGCTGCTTTTGAGCCTTCAGTCCCACTCCAGCAAGCATTGTTTCTCCATTTCACGGTCTGGCGCTCCCGCTGTGTAGGGTTTACTTGGACCATTGTTCCATTTTGTAAGGCTCAGCCCAGTGTTTTTGTGTTCTTCAGCTTTAAACATTGTTGTGGTGTTTTCCTTTTATTTCTATAGCTGTTTCCTCTTGGGAATTTGATGGGGTTATTATCACTCACACAGGACTAACATCCAAACAGGAGGTTCTTAGTCAATTTATTTCTCAGTGAGAACCTCCATGCTCCTTGCGAAGAGACATCTTAGCCCTGTCCTGGTTACAGCCCAACTTTTCCTTTCCCCTTTTTTGATTATGTGAGTTATTTAGAACCAACATTAATGAGGCTGCAAAGAAGCAGTTGTATGGCTGGAGTGGCTATTATGACCAAAGGCTTTTCTCTATAACACATAGTAATTTGCTTCTCCTCAAAGCTTTCCAGACAATGACAGCATTCCCAGTTTTTACTTGCATGTTGTCACCAACTCCCTGTCTCACTGTCAGATGGATGTCTACATTCTTACACTCTGCTTCCCCCTTGCCCATCCAGGTTTCAGACATGTTTCCTTGTCAAAAAGATAGTAAAAGCATACAATTTATTTTCATTCTTTTTGTTTGTTTCTTTCTGGTCAGTCAAGCTATTCATGTATATTTCTTTAAAATTATTTTTCAAGAAAATGTGGAAAATGGGGGAAAAAATCAGCCAAATTCCCCCCAACCAGAGACTTTCAACAATTTAAAGCATACCTTCTGGTTTTTATATAATTATGTTCTTTGATATATGACATTTTATGTGATTATGCTTTAAAATAATTTTTCATTTTAAAGTGATCATCTTTCCATGTCAAAAAAAATACAGATCTCCATGATAATGTTTAAAGACTGCCAACGAAAGTATTGTATCTTTATGGTCCTGGCTTTAGGATGACTTTAGGAAGAAAACAGAAGTAACTTAAAAATAGGAAGAGAAGATGAAAAAATTACCACTAGTAAAGTCCTCTAGAAAGGAGAAATGAGAAGAAACAGGCTTAAAAAGGTCAAAAGAAATTGCCTTCTGGTCCGAATCAACAGAACACTACCCAAACACTGCACTTAACACTAAGCGTGTAAGTTAGCATTTTGGAATTTGAATCCATGGTTGCTGGCATTTCAGATCTCAGTCTGTTCCTCATAGCCCCTAACTCCACAGGACAGAGAAGGGAGATGGGAAAAGAAAGAGAGAGCAGGATAGAATAAGAAGATAAGATGGAAAAGGGGAGAATGCTGGACTAGCAGGTTGGGAGAAGCTTTAAGAGAGGAAAAGGGAGAGGGGGCTTCAGAATATTTACAGCCAACATTCCATTTAGCACCAGACACCCAGTGGAGAAAAGGCAATTTATCCTTGTCATAGACCTGGCCGCTCCGCTTCTCCTGCTGCTAGGCATTTTGTTCCCAGAAGAAGGGGCTATCCAGGAAGGTAAAGGGAGGGTTGGGAGGGGGGTCAGTGAAGGCTTTCAGGGCCAGTGGCACCCTTAGTCTATTTCAGGTTAGATTACAACCTTCTCACTTGGCCTTCTGTGTTTGTTTTTTACTCTCTTTTCCATTCTGTGCTTTGTATAGGTGGGTCTCTAGCTCTCTATTTCCCTCTTTTAGCTAAGTGTGGCCCTTTACAAAAAAATGTTTTAAGATTCTCTTCTAACTACACTAAGATACCATCTTTTTTTTCTCCCTTCAATTTTTTACCTCTGGGGAACCTAACCTTCACCCAAAGGACCAGGGGTACCTTTATTAAGTGCCAATGATTAAGTTTAGATACACACAATGGCAAGTATGCATTTGTTCAGTGACCTTTGGGGTAATTTGGACTTTTGGGATTTTTCCAAAATAAAGTAGGAATTACACCAGTTGCTTATTATTCTTATTAATTCAGCCTCATCCATAAGATAGCATTTTGGGAATTTTCTGCCTTTCCCAGTAGAAGTTCCCTAGCTCTGGTAAAGACACTTAGTATCCTCATCATGAGATATATTTTGTATAACACACTGGCCTACTTGCTTTGGAAGGAAAAGAAGCGGTGGGATTAGGCAGTGGATTTAAATTCCAGCTCTGTCTTCTTCTAGCAAAATGATCTTCTAACTATAATTTGGATTCCCCATCTATTTAATGGGGATATAGTCAGGCACGACTGAGCGACTTCACTTTCTCTTTGCGCTTTCATGCATTGGAGAAGGAAATGGCAACCCACTCCAGTATTCTTGCCTGGAGAATCCCAGGGACAGAGGAGCCTAGTGGGCTGCCGTCTATGGGGTCGCACAGAGTCGGACACGACTGAAGCGACTTAGCAGCAGCAGCAGCAGTAGTATTTACCTTACAGGATTGCTGTGATGACTAAATGACATTTTATATGTACTTGGTACTTAATAAGTTCTCCATATACAGTAACTGCTGGCTTTATTATGACTGTCTATATTAATAATAATTATTAGCCATAACTTCAGGATGTTTATGTTTAGTTTAGGGGTTAAAATTATCAGAGGCCAATCACCCAGAGGCTACTTAAGGATATTAAAATGTTAAGCTGTATGATAATAACCATGTTTTCAATTATAGGCACTCAGGTTAAGGAAAAATTTATGTGGACCAGCAGATGGGGAAAAGAAAACTTCCCCGAAGAAGTGAGGACTGAATTGGACCTAGAAGAGTAGACAGAATTTAGAATACACAAAGGAGAATTTAAGTTTCAAGAGAAAGGAGGTCAGGGAGAAAAGTGTGAGTATGCATATAACAGAAAAGGGCAGGGTTTCAGAGCTGTTTTTCTGGGTTATTTGGCAACATTTATACTTTCTCTTCTTTTTCTTTAACAGCTTTTTAATAAATTTCATTGAGTTTTTTAGCTGTTACCTGTGCCAAAATAATAAATATACTCATAATATCAAATCACTTAAATCCTTAAGAGTCATGAGCAGTTTACTATCCAGCTGCTGCTTTTAAAGCATACCATTTTGGAATTAATTCTTGAAAGCTATATTTGCATTACTGCATATAGACTGAGCAAATAAGAAGACTTTATATTCCTAAGAAAGGAAAGGGAAGTCGCTCAGTCGTGTCTGACTCTTTGCGACCCCGTGGACTGTAGCCTACCAGGCTCCTCCAGCCATGGGATTCTCCAGGCAAGAATACTGGAGTGGGTTGCCATTCCCTTCTCCAGGGGATCTTCCCGACCCAGGGATCAAACCCAGGTCTCCTACATTGCAGGCAGATGCTTTCCTCTGAGCTACCAGGGAAGCCCTGGTATATTCCTAAGGACAACACTAAATTTCTAAGGAAAAGCATTGTACTTCAATGACCAGTAAACATCAGCTAGTGTCTGTCATGGCTGTTCCTTCATTGATTAAGGAAATTGTACGGAGTGGTCTACTGTATGGAGTAAGACACTGTGCTGCAGTTACCTCTTGTCCTCAGCATTTGCCCATAGTCACAACCTCGAGGGAAGCTTTGGATATGGGGATTTAAAATAAAGTGGAGCCATCGAGACAGTCGGGGTGGGAGATGGGGGGTAGGGGGGCAGGGTGTGAGTGCTGAAGACTCTGTAAATGAAAGAAGTTAAAAACATAAACCAGGATTTCTGTCTTTGCAACTGTGAAGAGATTAGGGAGGCACTTAAAAAAAATCCTGAGATTGTATGATGCTTTGTAAAATAAAATTTAGAGAGAGGTAACATTAAATTGTATGTAGTGATTTAGTGACTTATTCATTTTGTTCATACTCTAGTGAAATATTGTTTGCTGCTACTCCTGGTATTGTCTCACTGGCCTCTCATTTAGTCTGGTTCATGACCAGAGGTTGGCCACCCACCCCAGCCATGGTGTCCTGACCAACGCGGACATGCTGGGCAAAGTTAAATGGTCTCCTTCAATGCCCAGCCTATCAACCTAAGGGTAAAAATGACAGAAGATATTACAAGTGCATTTTTACCTTTAGCTCCTTAATTAAGTGTAGGGGAAATTTATGTGATCTATTTAATTACATAATTCTTTCCAAAAGTACTTTATTTTCCATGAAAGCCCCTGTAATGAAAGGTTCTGCTGGCCATTGTATGTGAACTTCTCCTGGAAGCATATTAGGAGAGGCAATATAGTTTAACGTGTTTGAAACTAAACAGATATGAGTTGAAGTTTTGTTTCCACGACTTAGTAGCTTTAATATTTGCGATGTTATTTAAGCTGCCTAAGCTTGTTTTCTCCCTGGAAAAATAGAGATAGTAATAGTATTTATTGCAAAGTTTTTTAAAAAAAAATAAAGGTTAAAAGTTTAAGTCACCTAGTAGAGTGATTGATATGTAGTGAATCACCATTAAATAAAATTGATAATATTAACAATAGTGACTTAATTATGGATGTAAGTGTTAATGTGTTTGCATTGTTAATAACTTAATAAATATAGTGATTAACATTAAAAATACCTGATGTCATCTGCTGCTACAACTATTATCGTAATGCTTGATTAAGTTAATTTGTATTAGTTTCCTCATCTGTAACATGAGGATAATATTACCTATAGATTGATGCTATGACCTACACACACAGGTGTGCTGTGAGAATTAAATAAGGGACTGGGTGTGGTTGTACTTCATAAACTATATGATAATTATTAATGCAGAGATGAAAGAAAGCAGATGACTTCTGGGAGCTCTTCTCACCTTAATACATATGGCCAGAATCAGCATAGTAGAGTTCTTTGATGAGTGCTAATCTTTTCAGACCTAGGGCCAGTGTTTCTGGGAAGCCAATTGGATGGTTTGCAATGGAGCAGGATGCCGTGTCCAGAGAGGCTGGCAGAGCAGCAGCTTTCAATTGTGTTTCCTTTGCCTGGCACAGTCACCGTCATTGCCTTTTTTTTTTTTTTTTTTTTAGCACTGTAGCTACTATGGAATTCCAGCATTAGTCAACTTCTAAACAAGTTATTTTGCTAAGGAACACTCTTTCTTCTTTTTCTACTTTTGTAACTCTGTTGAGATAAATGAACTGTGCATCCACCATTAGGTGAGACATGTTTTGAGGCAGTTTTACCTATGTTATTTAGCAGTAACCTTATAATCATCTGCTAAAATGTGCTTTATCACCTGTATTAACAGACAAGAACACTGAGGCTCACTAATTCACTCAATAGTAAATTGTAGAGCCGGAATTAAAACTCTTATCGAACTGGAGTTAAGTCTCTGTTCTTTCCACTACCTTAGTTAATTGGTGCTTGTATTGTTCAAGCACAAGTGTAGAAAAAGGACAGGAAAGAGGAGTGGTTCTCAGTGGAGAGAGATGCTGTCTCCCTTCAGAGTGTTTGAAAGTGGTCAGGGGAATTTTTGATTGTCATGGTGACTGGGGTGATGGGGTGCTGCTGGATTTGGGGAGTAGGAACTGGATACCAAATGTCCCACAGTGCTCTCAACAGTACAATAAAAAATGTTCCCCTTGAAATGCCAATCGTGCCCTTTTTGAGAGACAAGGGACTAGGTCATTCAGAAACATCTCTTCTGACTTCTGAAGTGATAAAAAGGGCCATGGCTGTGCCAGTAGTTACATTTTACAGTTTTCATTTGTATGCTTCTTACAAAGTAGAAACCTCAACCCTCACTTTCTAAATTGTTTCTCATTAGGTTTTTTGTTTATATGCCCTTTATAACCCTTAGCATAATATATTAATCACTGTATCCCATACCACAAAAACATGAGCGTGGACACTGTTTTATTCATTACTGGTTTTGCGGTGCCCAGTGCAGAGTCTGCTCAAGGAACACTTGCTAATACGAGGGCAGAGCAATTTGTCTGTCATCTATAACGGCCAAGAAACAAGTTTGAAAACAGGGATCTGTGTCAACTGCTTCTCCTCCACATCTCCAGAAACCCTAGTTTGCCTTAAGCTGCTGCTGCTGCTGCTGCTAAGTCGCTTCAGTCGTGTCTGACTCTGTGTGACCCCATAGACGCCAGCTCACCAGGCTCCCCCGTCCCTAGGATTCTCCAGGCAAGAACACTGGAGTGGGTTGCCATTTCCTTCTCCAATGCAGGAAAGTGAAAAGTGAAATTGAAGTTGCTCACTTGTGTCCGACTCTTAGCGACCCCATGGACTGCAGCCTACCAGGCTCCTCCATCCATGGGATTTTCCAGGCAAGAATACTGGAGTGGGGTGCCATTGCCTTCTCCAAGTTTGCCTTAAGAAACATTAGTGTTTCAGTGGTCATTAAGTACACCCCAAATTATTCCTGAATACTTGCTCCTTTCCCAACTAAGGAGTACTCTGGTAACTTGGGGTTCTCATTTGGTCACCAGAATCCTTCTAAGAAGCAAAGTTCTGTGTTTTGAGCCTGGCCAAGCACCTAGTGGCTCAGTTGGTAAAGAATCTGCCTGCAGTGCAGGAGACCTGGGTTCGATCCGTGGGTTGGGACGATACCCTGGAGAAGGAGATGGCAACCCGCTCCACTCTTCTTGCCTGGAGAATCTCATGGACAGAGGAGCCTTTCGTGCTGCAGTCCACGGGGTTGCAAAGAGTCGGACACGACTGAACAACTAAACCACGGCCACCACAAGCAACTGTTGGTTCATTTCAGCTCTGTGAAGTTGTAGCTCCATTTCCCCCCTGAATACTTTGAGTGATAGACATATAACCAGAGCTAGGATCAGTGTTCAGCATGATTGGCTAGAGTAAAAGCCTCACATCTAATTTTTTAAGCAGGTCTTTAATTCATCAGAATTATTAGTTCTCATTTTCTACTTTTGAAAGAGTATTTATTTTCCCTTGTGGTGTTTGTATATACAACAGCATTTTTGTCTTTCTTATCTTTCCAGTAGACTTTCATGTATTTTAATCGATGGAACACTCCGGGTTGGCACTGGCACTTTTTATTTCTAATTAGAACACCTCAAAGCTCTTTGAGAAAGAATTATCTAATTTTCCATTTTATTTATAAGACTTCACTTGTCATGTTGCTAAGATCCCTTAGCAAGTTAGTTGAAGGATTAAAATAAGAACTAAACATCCTTGATTCCTAGTTATTTGACTTTAATGCTTTTTTATTTCCCTCCCTTCCCTGCCTCCTTCTCTGCCTCCTTCCCTCCCTCTCTCCTCTCTAGCTTTCTCTCTTTCTCCCTTTCTTTCTTTCTCTATTGCAAGCAGCATATATTCCGGTTTTGTTCTGTTTTTTCTCTCTCCTTCTTTGAGGATGAGGTGAGTATGGTGGTGGGGTGTGTGTTTCTATACAAAAAAGTTTAAAGCTGCTAGCTGAATGAAACTTAATGACTTTCTGAAGTGTGGATTATGTTGTGGTGTACTGTTCTTTTTCAATTAATATATTTATATCAAATGGCTGAAAAAAATCAATCAGCATACTTAAGAAAATGTATAATGAAGAAATAAACAGTGGATGTAAATATACTTCAGTCTTTAAGTGGGTAAAGAGAATTATCTTTGACTTGACAGTATATTTGAGAAAAGGACAAGACTTGACTTGGGAAGTCGCTGCCTTTCACCCTGGGAAAAATCCAAGGATTACTGGCATTATAAGGAGAAATTGCAGATTATGGTTACTCTATGGAAGGATTACTGAGACGCACTTGCCTTGGGCTAGAAGAAGACAATGAGAATTAAGCGATTACAATGAGAGTAGTATTAACTATATTTCCAAGCTTGAATACAAAAGAAATAGGAACAACTATTTCTCAGGCCTATGTGTGGAGTGATGCTGGAACTGAGGTTGCTTTTTAACATTCTTCCAACTTTGGCTCCAACCAAGTCTTTAGGTTCTTCATATCAGTCTGGGGAGAAAGATGATAGTTGTGCTGATTTGATTATTTAAAAGTCAGTCTTAATTTGTTGTCTTATTACATGTGCTTCTAGCCCTTCCCCAGTCACTGCTGTTACAGGACAGTGAAGGGTGATGTCAGAATTGTGCTGAGACAGTTATGGAAGAGAGTGTAAGGCCTCTGGACTGGTTTTCACAGATGCGGAATCTAAACCAAGCTCTGACCCAAATAATGCAACTGAATTTCTCAGACCCTCAGATACTTCATCTGCAAAATGGAGGGAATGATGCTAGATGATTTGCACAATTCCAGATATTGTTAAACATATAGGAACCTCTCAAAGGTCTGTAAATGTATTAATTGGAAGCACTGAAAATCTATTTAAATTGTTCAGAGATATTATATCTTAGAAATATCAGATGAAAGTTCATGAATGATTTCCCTCTAGGAAGGCTGTAACATTTATGAGATTTATACAGCCCCTATTGGGACAACTGATTTCCTTTGAAAAGGTCTAGAACTTTTATTTAAAAATGACAAAATAAATGTAAATATAAAACATTAAACACTTAAACATGTCCTTTAAATATGTTTTAGTCCAAAGATTGCTAATTTGTAGGAACCAACAGGCAAAACTCTTGACATTGAAGTAAACAAAAATTAAGTTTTCTGATCTAATTTTTGTCTTCATTATTTCATTCAGTTTTGAAATTCCTGTAAGAGTAAAGCCACATTTTGGTAATTTACTTACACTTGATATATGGTTAATATGTAAAGAACAGAACAATTGAATAAGCAAAGCGAGAACAGGATCGTTCATACATACAGAAAACAAACAGGTAGCTGCCAGAGGGGAAGGGTGTGGAGGGGGGCAAAATGAGTAAAGGCGATTAAGAGGTACAAATCTCCAGTTATAAAATTAAATAAGCCATGAAAATGTAGTATATCGCCTAAGGAATATGGTCAGTAATATAATAACTGTCTCTGGGGACAGATGGTTACTAGACTTACTGTGGGGTTCATTTTATGATGGATGCAAATATCAAGTCACTAAGTAGTATACCCCAAACTAGCATTTCAATTTAAAAAATGGAGTTTAGGACTTCCCTGATGGTACAGTAGATAAGAATCCGCCTGCCAGTGCAGGGGACAGAGGTTGAATCCCTGGTGGGGGAAGATCCCACGTGCCTGGAGCCCATGCTCTGCAACAAGAGAAGTCTCCGCAGTGAGAAGCCCATGGACCCCAACAAAGAATAGTCCCCACTCGTGGCAACTATAGAAAGCCCCTGCCAAGCAAAGAAGACTCAGTGCAACCAATCATAAAATAAATAAATAAATTATAAAAAATAAAAAATGGAAAGGAAAGTTAACAAAATATGTCGGTATATTTCATTTTTGGCTAAAACTCCCAAATGAATAAATATTGATAATGGAAAAATTATAAAAATATTGCTGTAACTAACAAGACATTGTTACTTTAAGTCTTTCTTTAAGAAATACTAGGAAAGCTCTTAGTGGTTGTGCTTTCCTTATTTAGCTGGGTTAATCTCTTAGTTGCTAAGGGCAGATTGCTTTGTTTATAAACTTTTAAACCAAATCTGCACACAACCACATCACAGATAATAAAGTGGGAAAAACCATTCAAATTGTCAGTCTGCACCCACTTAACCACCTCCATCTTATTAATGCCTAATTTAGCTTTTTCAGCAATGTCTTCCACATTGCATGTTTTGCACATTGTATTTTTATTTTTTGGTTTGATTTTATTTTTTTAATATAAATTTATTTATTTTAATTGGAGGTTAATTACTTTACAATATTGTATTGGTTTTGCCATACATCAACATGAATCCGCCATGGGTGTACACGTGCTCCCTATCCTGAACCCCCCTCCCACCTCCCTCCCCATAGCATCCCTTTGGGTCATCCCAGTGCACCAGCTCCGAGCATCCTGTGTCATGCATTGAACCTGGACTGGCGATTCGTTTCATATATGATATACATGTTTCAATGCCATTCTCCCAAATCATCCCACCCTCTCCCTCTCCCACAGAGTCCAAAAGACTGTTCTATACATCTGTGTCTCTTTTGCTGTCTCGCTTACAGGGTTATCGTTACCATCTTTCTAAATTCCATATATATGCATTAGTATACTGTATTGGTGTTTTTCTTTCTGGCTTACTTCACTCTGTATAATAGGCTCCAGTTTCATCCACCTCATTAGAACTGATTCAAATGTATTCTTTTTAATGGCTGAGTAATACTCCATTGTATATGTACCACGGCTGTCTTATCCATTCATCTACCGATGGACATCTAGATTGCTTCCATGTCCTGGCTATTATAAACAGTGCTGCGATGAACATTGGGGTACACGTGTCTCTTTCAATTCTGGTTTCCTCGGTGTGTATGCCCAGCAGTGGGATTGCTGGGCCATAAGGCAGTTCTATTTCCAGTTTTTTAAGGAATCTCTACACTGTTCTCCATAGTGGCTGTACTAGTTTGCATTCCCACCAACAGTGTAAGAGGGTTCCCTTTTCTCCACAGCCTCTCCAGCATTTATTGCTTGTAGACTTTTGGATCGCAGCCAGTCTGACTGGCGTGAAATGGTACCTCTTTGTGGTTTTGATTTGCATTTCTCTGATAATGAGTGATGTTGAGCATCTTTTCATGCACATTGTGTTTTTAAATGGTGCGCTGCTGGTGATTGCTAACCATCTGTGTGGGTGTGACTGGAACTCCTTTCCCCATGACGCCCCAGGTTAAGCTACTGTCGAGTGAGCCATTCTCGCTGCAGTGACACTGGAGGTCTGTGTACCATCTGATGTCTTTGAGGTGTCTTGGCAGATACCGAGCATGTTGATTCCACATCAGTACCAGGAGCGCTAATGAGGAGTGTATGCCATGTGTAGGTTTCTGGTAATAAAAACTTTCCCTTGATATCTGCCTCTTTTAAAAAGCCTCCTGATTTTGGAAAAAATAAAACTAGATCTTACGACTACCGCTCATCATGAGCTTTCAACCTTTATAGTGTTGTCATCTAACATAGAGAACTATAATGTTTGTGCGATTTAAAATTTCTCTAAGTGTCACATTCAGTTTTCTTCGCAATTTTTATGATACTGTTGTTGTCCTGATAGGCCAAATGTCAGTGCTGAAAGGTAGCAAAGCTTGTGTGATTGCATGATTGTGTGTGTGTGTGTGTGTGTGTGTGTGTAGTAAAAGTTTAAAGAGCAGGTGAAATGACTTTTTGACAAGTGATGGCATTAACCGAAATATGGAAAAGTTTCTATCGTAGCAGATAGAAATGTATACACCACAACCGAGGAAGGCAGAAATGTGATATTCTTTTCTCAAATTAAGAGTCCCAATTTTACTCTTGAGGCCCTGCTCTGCAAAGACAGCTCAGTTTCTCCCAACCCAGTATTCTCAGTTTGATCCAATGATTTTTTTCAGCCAAAATTAAGCATCTTCATCATCATTCATTTCAAAGCTCAGCTGCTTTTCAGTGAAGGGCATCTGAAAGGATTTCTTTCCGTTTTCCTCAGTGGCGTCTGAGAGCCAGGGAGAGTCATCACCATCATGGCAGCGGCAGTGGGCTAGCTGTCTTCCTGGTCTCTGCTGGTCTCACCCTGCAGTGCCCTACCCGCCTGGTTCCAGCACATGACAATCTTTTCAGCATCCTGATCATTTCTGTAGCTTGTGCTTATGTACCTTTGATTTTGAGACTCTGAATCAATGTGGCAGGTCCTTTCTGGACCCAGGTTCTGAGCGCCTTCACATTTCCCATGAGGATCTTTTGGTTTCTTTCTCCACCCTTCTCTAGAGCATGTGAACCCGCTGAGGATGAACCCCAGAT
This sequence comes from Bos javanicus, assembly GCF_032452875.1. Classification (NCBI taxonomy): domain Eukaryota; kingdom Metazoa; phylum Chordata; class Mammalia; order Artiodactyla; family Bovidae; genus Bos; species Bos javanicus. The sequence goes on along the minus strand of NC_083876.1, from coordinate 25,172,087 downwards.
TCACACACAGGCACCTTCCTCAGCTGCACTCCTGCTGCCATTTTGAATGCTATGTCATTTCACATGTAGAACTGTTTTAAAAAACATATATATTTTGTTGAAGTACAGTTGATTTTCAATGTTGGAGGTGGAAATGGGAGCCCACTCCAGTGTTCTTGCCTGGAGAATTCAATGGGCAAAGAAGCCTGGCAGGCTACGGTCTATGGGGTTGCAAAAAGTTGGACATGACAGAGCAACTATCACTCACAAAGTTTAAGGTGCATAGCAAGGAAATGCACAGTTTTTAAGAAAGTTTTGTGTTGGGTCCAGTCTCTGCCCTGGGAAGAAGAGGCTCAGTAATGGCTCCTCAGATTCCCCCGAACTTAAGAAGGTGTTACCCTCTGTCCCTGAGATTTGACCCCTGGGTAGGGGATTGGGTTGTGAGCCTCTTACATCTGATTCCTTGTCCTTCCAGCACAGATATGGTTTGACCTCTACAATTCCTGTCTTCTAGAAATTGATTTTGGTTCACATCATCTTTCTTTTCTACTCTAGAACATTTAATCACTGATGAGTCCTTCAGGCTTGGCTTTTATATGCAAAATACTCAGCTTTGGGAAGTTTCAGTAGAGCTCTTTTCTTCAGGAAAGCCTAGCCTCTCTCAATCAAAGCTTTTGCATTCAGGCAATAGTCTTGCTATGGATGTAAAATCTTGTATTTTAAAACTGTAAGCTGATTGATGACTGCTGTTATTGGCTGTGTGCTGCCCTTTTCCTGAAGCAATGAACTCCAGTGAATTAAGAGGGTGTGGGGAATATGGGGAAAACTACAGGAAAATGAGGGTTTCGAGTTTACCAAGGATGAAACTACATTGGTTTAATATTGGAAAAATATACCCATTACATCAACATCTTCTCTAAGTCACCAGTTTACCATGGAGATTTTTCAGATGGGTCTGATGAAAAGAAATGAAATCCATAGTTGGATTTCTATTAATGAACAGTACATTTTACTAAAAAGAAGAATCACTCTAGTTTTATTTACCTTGTTGTTTTTCAGTCATTTTTTCTTTCTTTGATAATTTAGTCTTTACATTTTTTAATTGTAAGATAAAATGCAGATAAAGACCCTCGCAAATGAATATGTACATACATTAATGAATTGCTTAATAAGTTTTAAGGTGAACACTATTGTAACCATCACTATGACAAGAAATAGAACTTTGCCAGCCACACAGAAGTCCCTTCTATATGCTAGACCCCCTCCCTTCCATTACATGTAACTGCTATTGTCATTCTGTAGTAATCACTTCCTCGTGTGTGTTTAGTTTTGACATTCAAATGTGCACCCTTAGATACTAGGATTTAAATTTGACCATTATTTAAACTTTGATGTTTTAAAGATCCTTTTAATCTATGGTTCCTCCGCCTATCTCTTTCTTTTCCCTATGTTTCTGTTGAAGACATGGACTCTTGGATCTACAGTTTCCCACAGTCTGGATTTTGCTGGTTGCACATTCATGGTGTAGTTTAGTATGTTCCTTTGTCCTCTTCTATTTCCTGCAAATTGGCAGCTTGCCCAGAGGCAATGTTAGACTCAAGTTTAATATCTTTGGCATGACTGGAGATGGTATTCGGGAAAACTGTAGGAGGCACATAATGTCTGCTTGTCTGTCTTTTTATAATTTTAGAAATTGTTGATGTTTATAGTGCCTGAATCGATTATGTATTATACACTCTAGTGCCTCGATCAGACCTGAATTATTAATATATATGCAAGACTCCCCAAACTGCAGGCAAATGGGAGATAAGCTTTCCCAAATGGTACAGCAATTTAAAAATTTTCTAGATGTGCTTTGCTAACTTTTGTATTTGGTATAAACTAGGCTGCCAAGGTCACATCAAGTTTGGAGCAAATGCAGAGTGACAGTTTCAGGGAAAAAGCAATTTCTTTGGCTCTATCCCCAGCCTGGGCTTCCCAGGTGGCTCAGAGGTCAAGAACCCGCCTACCAATGCAGGAGACAGGGGTTTGATCCCTAGATTGGGAAGATCCCCTTGGTGAAGGAAATGGCAACCCACTCCAGTATTCTTGCCTGGGAAATCCCATGGACAGAGGAGCCTGGCAGGCTACAGTCTATGGAGTCGCAAAAGAGTAGGACATGACTTAGCTGCTAAACAACAACGGGCCCCATCTGCTGTTGTGGCACTTCTCCTTCCTGCAAAGTCTCTTCCTCTCACGTGTTACTGCTGTCAGTCTCCAGGTGGTGTCTCCTGTATGCTCTGGAAAACAGTGTTCTTGGCACCCAAGGGACATCTTTCTGTCTCTTCACTTGTTGCCTGGCTTTGATTCCCTTTGGTAATATCTTCTTTAAATCTCTTGGACTCTATGAATCCCCATATAGGTGGCCTCTCATGCTGCTGCTACTGCATTGATGTGGGTGACATCTTCCACTGATGCCTAGGGGCAGCCTGCTAGGTGTCCCCCCAATATCTGTTTTCTCTTCCTCCTGGATACACAGCTATATTACATCACTCAGTCATCCTAGCAATGGCTGTTGCTCCATAAGTAATTTGTAGACAGTGCTGGACATTTGGGAGTGATGTGTGCCTTTTCAGGGCCTCTTATCTTTTGTGATGGCTAGATGCAAATGATGGTAATGCTCTGGTTAAAACGAAGTGTATAAGTATTGCAGAATTTGAGGGTCTTAGGGTCTCATAACTACTTAACTCAGCTGCTGTTGTGCAAAAGCAGCCACAAACAATGGGTAAATGTGTGACCGTGTTCCCATCAGACTTTATTCACACACAAAAAGGGATGGGCTGTAGTTTGCTGGCACCTGGCCTGGCAGAGCCACAAGCTGTTAAGAGCTTGGAAGCTGAGTGTTGACCAGGAACACTTACCTTCAACTGTCATGTGAAAGAGAAATCAGCTTTTGTTGTATTTGATTTATGTATTTATTGTCTATTTTCTGCCATTTGTTTTTCAGTCACTAAGTTGTGTCCTACTCTTTGTGACCCCATGGACTGCAGCATGCCAGGCTTCCCTGTCCTTCACCAACTCCTGGCGTCTGCTCAAATTCATGTCCATTGAGTCAGTGATGCTATCTAACCATCTCATCCTCAGGAGGATAAAGATGTTCCCTTATCCTCCTGCCCTCAATTTTTCCCAGCATTAAGATCTTTTCCAGTGAGTCGGCTCTTCACATCAGGTGGCCAAAGTATTGGAGCTTCAGCTTCAGTATAAGTCCTTTCAATGAATATTCAGGGTTGATTTCCTTTAGGATTGACTGGTTTGATCCCCTTGCAGTCCAAGGGACTCTCAAGAATCTTCTCCAGCACCACAGTTTGAAAGCATCAATTCTTCCGTACTCAGTCTTCCTTATGGTCCAACTCTCATATCTGTTGACTGACTACTAGAAAAAAACCATAGCTTTGACTAGATGGATTTTTGTCAACAAAGTGATGTCTTTGCTTTTGAATATTCTGCCTAGGTTTGTCATAATTTTTCTTCTAAGAAGCAAGTGTCTTTTAATTTCATAGATGTCTTAAAATAATAGAAATTTATTGTTTTACAACTCTGAAGTCTAGAGTACAAAATCAAAGTGTCAGCAGAGCTGTGTTTCCTCTGAAACCTGTATGGAAACTCCTTCTCTGCCTTTTCTTATTAATTTTTTTTTTTTTTTTGGTGCTCCTTGCAAGCTTGTGGAATCTTAGTTCCCAGAGTGGGGATCAAAACCATGGCCCCTGCTTTGGGAGCTCAGAGTCCTAACCATTGGACAACCAGGGGAATCCCTTCCCTGCCTTTAATTACCTTCTGGTTGGGACTGTCTTGGTGTTTTCTGGCTCACAGCTGCATCCCTTCAGGCTCTGCCTTTATTGGCACATGGCACCCTCCCTGTGTTTCTGTCTCCTTTTTTCTTAGAAGGAGGATAGTCGGATTGAGGGTCTGCCCTACTCCAGTATGACCTCATCTTAATTTACATCTTTATTACATCTGCAAGGTTTCTATTTTTAAATAAGGTCCCTTCCCAAGTACCAAGGGTTAGGACTTCAACATAGCTTCTGGAGGGACTCAATTCAATTTACAAAAAGCGATTATGTTTTGCAGGGAGGGATTTATTTATTACTGAGCACACTTTATGACCATATCAGTGGCATGCTGCACTTGATTGATTTGGGGGAAAATTCACCCAGTGTATCTGAGAAATTTTGTTTTGAAGCAACTTATTCACCTGAAAGAAGAGCCACTATCTTTCCAGAACTCATGGCCTAGTCCATGGAGGGCTGGAAGGAAGCCAGAAGTGGTAATGGAGAGGTGAAAGATGACAGCCATCTCAACAAAGCACAGGCTTTGTGCCTGAGTATCGTTCTACCTGCTGTTCACCAGGACTGCATAGCTGTGTTTCTGCTTAGTTTGCTCAGCATAAACTGTTTCCAGGAGGCTCATTAGTCAACTGTAATCTTGGCAGAACCACTTCCTTTTCTCCTGACCCTCCTGTTACCACCCCTGCAGACATGACCGGACATGCTTAATCCTAACCCGAACACAGAAGACATGCCTGCTTTGTTACTTCTGCTGAGAGCTATAAAAGGTGTTAAAGATAAATGGTGATTAGAACCTCACCTCCATCTCCAACCAATAGCCTTCTTTTAGGTAAAGCTTAACAGAAGTAACTGGTTTTCAATTTACCAAAAATTGAATACTGTCAGGATACTGATTTTGATGATTTCTCTCTAGCAAACTTTTGAAACAAAGTTACAAGCCAAGGTGAATCAAAGGTGAAAATACTGATAGGTAGCGCCTGGTAAACTTGTTATTTTAGTTCTTAAAAATTAATTTGCTATCCTGTGGACAGCCTAGATATAAAACAAAATGAGGGAACCAGTGAATATTGGGAAGGCAATGTTCTTGTGTTTATGTCTGTGTTTAATTATCAATGTTTCTCCATTGTATGCAAATGATCAGCACAGAGTGTGTTTCCTCGTGTCTATACACTTAGCAGGCCAGCTCTCTTTCTCACACCTCAGACATGTTTCCACATAGGTTTTCTGATGTCTGATAGGTCAGCTGAGATGCCCACCATTACTGAGTCCTCCAGGCCTGTCTGGAGGAACTCTAGCCTGGGAGAATCTAAACATATCATTCAAAGGTCTCTGATGTTGGAAAGAAAGGAGGTTTTAGATGATTTTTGTTTTTGTTTGGACTTGGGTCACTGCCTCCCATTTACAGCTGGAATGCGCACTGGATGGTTTCAGATGTCTTTTGGAAGACTGATGTGGGCCTCCTGAAAATCAGCCACAGTGGGGCCCCAGGAGACTCGGGAGCAGGTTATCATGTTAAATGTTAAGCAGGTTATATCATGTTAAGTCTTTATCAGTGAATATTGATGCTGAACACTGAGACCATGAAAATTCTCCTCCTCCACGGGCAACCTCGGGCCTCCCAGACAGCCTGCACAGTCAGAACTAGTGCAGAGTAAGCCTTCCTCGGTGGCTTTTCCATCCGACTTTGACTCCAGATAGAAAGGATTCACCCAGGGGATTTCAAGTCAGAGTCCAGGAACAAAGTTATACCTGTAAATGACATGAATGACTTATCGTTGGTAAATGGAAAGAAAAACGCTCCCAAAGTGTAGAGCTATAGGAACAAGTGTTAATACGGAGGCTCATATTTTGCCAATAGTGTCCCATGGATCATATAGGCTGTTATAAACAGTTTCCGTATCCTAGGATAAAAAGATGCCTTATAAAAGTATGACTCACTTTTGCTGTATTTTATGGGAGTCCACTTGTGGTGAATCTGCTTGTCCCATACCCTTTTAACTTTTGATCTCCTAGTATAAATTTCCACCTTTGTTAAAGAAAATGCAAAATCTAAAGGAGAATTTGGCTTCCCTCATGGGCACTAGCGATAAAGAATCCACCTGCCAATGCAGGAGATGCAAAAGATATGGGTTTGATCCCTGGGTCAGAAAGATCCCCTGGAGAAGGGCATGGTAACCCACTCCAGTATTCTTGCCTGGAGTATCCCTTACAGAGGAGCCTGGTGGGCTGTGGTCCATAGGGTTGCAAAGAGTCAGACACGACTGAAGTGACTTAGCACACAGCAAAGGAGAATTGCAAACAGTTATTCAAGAATCACACCAAAACAAAAACTAGTTATCAACATTTGGAAGTCAGGAGATTACACCTAAGAATCCACATTTCTTGTAAAACCAGCCTGTGACAGCACTGAACCTGCATTTCTGCATGGCAACAACACACTGGAGCCACACTGAAGGGGAGCGGGCTCAGACGGTAAAGCGTCTGCCTGCAATGCGGGAGACCTGGGTTCGATCCCTGGGTCAGGAAGATCCTCTGGAGGAAGGCAAGAAAACCCTCTAGAGTATTGCTGCCTGGAAAATTCAACGGACAGGGGAGCCTGGCGGACTATAGTCCATGGAATGGCAAAAAGTCAGACATAACTGAGCGAGTAAACACAGCACACAGTGTTCCCATTAATGCATGCCCACTGTACTCATTAACATAACAAAGCCCATCCTTGAAGGCATTTGAATTTGCTGTCCCTGATCCATAGGAAAGGAAAGCAAGCTTCAGCAATTTAAAAATTTTCTTCCTTGGGATACTAAAGTGGTTTTTAAAAAAGTTTTAAAAATTTGTAATGGAAATGAGTTATGGCAAGGGAGTGGAAATGGCCAGTGAAAATGTATAAATAAATGGGCTTTGCTAACTACAATTAAGTAAATATGACAATAACTGGGTTCAGTGTTTCCCATGTCTGAAAGACTGACAGAATCACCAGAACTAGGTAGGCAATACGTGTTATCCTGTAGATATATTGCAAGGGGAGATGTTTCCCAAAGGATGGTGGCGTTGGTATTCAGTGCCTGCAACTAGGGCTTCAAAGGAGCCTGTATTCCACTATGGTCACCTTGGGAGGGAAGAAAGTTTCGGGTCCTGTAATATGACACAGGACAAGAAAACCGGAATGCCCTTGGATTTAGTTAGTTCTCATTCTCTTCAACTATTAGTTCCTGGAGGATATGGTCACCTGAGAGGGGTTCTTCATTCTCCCAGGACTACGCCCTTCTTTCAGGTTCCAGTTGGTTATGGAAAAACTATTTTTTTTTATTTTGCAAATATGATCAGAAAAAATATTAAAATCATGGTATATGAAATGTGGACTTCCTTGGTGGCTCAGATGGTAAAGCGTCTGCCTACAATGCGGGAAACCCGGGTTCAATCCCTGCTTTGGGAAGATCCCCTGGAGAAGGAAATGGCACCCCACTCCAGTATTCTTGCCTGGAAAATCCCATGGATGGAAGAGCCTGGTAGGCTACAGTCTATGGGGTCGCAAAGAGTCGGACACAACTGAGCGACTTTCTTTCCTTCTTTCTTTATATGAGATGCAACCTCTTTTCTGGTTTTTAATGCTAAATCAGACAACAAATTATTTTATACGTGTCCCTGTTTCTGACTCTCATAAATGCTTCACCTTTCCCATGCTTTGTATTCTCCTGCAATTCATTTCATACAGTCCTTTTTCCAGGAATCCTTCCATCTCATTAGGTTTTCCTTTATTTCTTTTTTTTTTATTTCTCTGATGCTGCATTTTCCTTTTATTCTACAATCTGTGTTTAATTTTCCAGTCTTCTACTTTTATTCTTATTTTCCTTTTGTCAGTCTGCTCTCTTTTATTTTCTGTCTATTGTTTCATGTTCTGCCTCTTGGTGCCTTCCCTCATGTACTATTTCACATGGTCTGCTTATTTCTCTCTCCAGTTTGTTTTATTCCCTGACCATATATTTATGCCTCTTGCTTAAAAACAAACCGCTCCCCCCACGTGGATTCTTTTGTTGTTGTTGTTCAGTCGCTCAGTCAGGTCTGACTCTCTGCGACTCCATGGACTGTGGCACACCAGGCCTCCCTGTCCTTCACCGTCTCCTGGAGTTTGCTCAAACTTGTCCATTGAGTCAATGATGCCATCCAACCATCTCCCCCTCTGTTGTCCCCTTCTCCTCCTGCCTTCAGTCTTTCCCAGCATCAGGATCTTTTCCAATGAATTGGCTCTTGGCATCAGGAGGCCAACGTATTGGAGCTTCAGCTTCAGCATCAGTTCTTTCAATGAATATTCAGGGTTGATTTCCTTTAGAATTTACTGGTTTGATCTTCTTGCAGTCCAAGGGACTTTGAAGAGTCTTCTCCAACACCACAGTTTGAAAGCATCAATTCTTCGGTACTCAGCCTTCTTTATTACGGTCCAGCTCTCACATCCATACATGACTACTGGAAAAACCATAGATTTGACTATATAGACCTTTGTTGGCAAAGTGATGTGTCTGCTTTTTAATACTTTGTCTAGGTTTTTCATAGGATTTCTTCCAAGGAGCAAGTGTGTTTTAATTGCATGGCTGCAGTCACTGTCTGCAGTGATTGTGAAGCCCAAGAAAATAAAGTCACTGTTTCCATTTTCTCCCCATCTATTTGCCATGAAGTGACTGCAGTTTTCTTCTTAATCTCTTTACATGAACTCCACTTACAAATCAGGGCTTTTTATACCCTAAATTGGCAAAACCCCATAGTGAAATAAAGGTTTCCCCCAGTTTTCTTTAGAAAACCAGAAGTTTGTTTATTTTTTAAGGAATGAATATTCTTCCCAAGTGGTAGCTGCTGTGTGATAACCCTGGGGTACAAGTCATTATGTAGGCTCCGATCCTATTTTGTCCTTTTGCTAACTGTGTTACCTTTAAGAAGCCATAGTATCTCTGGATATTTTCCTCCTTTTTGAAAGTTAAGGGTGAAGAACTTCCTTGATACTCAAAGCCTGGTCCTCAGACCAAATGTATCAGAGACAGCTGGAAGCTTGTAGCACCAAACAAGCTCAGACCATACCCATACTTCTGACTTAGAATTTACACTTTCACAAGAACCCTAGGTGACTTATATGCTTATGAAGTTTTGAGAAACACAAACTAGGTAACTTCAGGCTTTTTCCAGGTTTAACTCTGCTAAAAATAGGTGAAAATTTATTTTAATAAGTTCAGTTCAGTCACTCAGTCATGTCCGTCTCCTTGCGACCCCATGGACTGTAGCACACCAGGCCTTCCTGTCCATCACCAACTCCCGGAGTTTACCCAAACTCATGTCCATTGAGTCGGTGATGCCATCCAACCATCTCATCCTCTGTTGTCCCCTTCTCCTCCCTCCTTCAATCTTTCCCAGCATCAGGGTCTTTTCCAGTGAGTCAGTTCTTCACATCAGACAGCCAAGTATTGGAGTTTCAGCTTCAGCATCAGTCCTTCCAATGAACACTCAAGACTGATATCCTTTAGGATGGACTGGTTGGATCTCCTTGCAGTCCAAGGGACTCTCAAGAGTCTTCTCCAACACCAGAGTTCAAAAGCATCAATTCTTCGGGGCTCATCTTTCTTTATAGTCCACCTATCACATCCATACATGACTACTAGAAAAACCATAGCTTTGACTAGGCAGACTTTTGTTGGCAAAGTAATGTCTCTGGTTTTTAACATGCTGTCTAGATTGGTCATAACTTTCCTGCCAAGGAGTAAGCATCTTTTAATTTCATGGCTGCAATCACCATCTGCAGTGATTTTGGAGCCTCCAAAAATAAAGTCTGACACTGTTTCCACTGTTTCCCCATCTATTTGTCATGAAGTGATGGGACCAGATGCCGTGATCTTAGTTTTCTGCATGTTGAGGTTTAAGCCAACTTTTTCACTCTCCTCTTTAACTTTCATCAAGAGACTCTTTAGTTCTTCTTCACTTTCTGCCATAAGAGTGGTGTCATCTGCATATTTGAGGTTATTGATATTTCTCCCGGCAATCTTGATTCCAGCCTGTGCTTCTTCCAGCCCAGTGTTTCTCATGATGTACTCTGCATATAAGTTAAATAAGCAGGGTGACAATATACAGCCTTGATGTACTCCTTTTCCTATTTGGAACCAGTCTGTTGTTCCATGCCCAGTTCTAACTGATGCTTCCTGGCCCACATACAGATTTCTCAAGAGGCAGGTCAGGTGGTCTGGTATTCCCATCTCTTTCAGTTTGTTGTGATCCGCACAGTCAAAGGCCTTGGAAAAGCCAATAAAGCAGAAACAGATGTTTTTTTGGAACTCTCTTGCTTTTTCGATGATCCAGCAGATGTTGGCAATTTGATCTCTGATTCCTCTGCCTGTTCTAAAACCAACTTGAACATCTGGAAGTTCAGTTCATGGTTCACATATTGCTGAAGCCTGGCTTTGAGAATTTTGAGCATTACTTCACTAGCATGTGAGATGAGTGCAATTGTGTGTTAGTTTAAATTTTCTTTGGCATTGCCTTTCTTTGGGATTGGAATGAAAACTGACCTTTTCCAGTCCTGTGGCCACTGCTGAGTTTTCCAAATTTGCTGGCATATTGAGTGCAGCACTTTCACAGCATCATCTTACAGGATTTGAAACAGCTCAAGTGGAATTCCATCACCTCCACTAGCTTTGTTTGTAGTGATGCTTCCTAAGGCCCACTTGACTTCACATTCCAGGATGTCTGGCTCTAGATAAGTGATCATCTGGGATCATTGGGTCGTGAAGATATTTTTTGTACAATTTCTGTGTATTCTTGGCACCTCTTCTTAATATCTTCTGCTTCTGTTAGGTCCATACCATTTCTGTCCTTTGTTGAGCCCATCTTTGCATGAAATGTTGCCTTGGTACCTCTAATTTTCTTAAAGAGATCTCTAGTCTTTCCCATTCTATTCTTTTTCTCTATTTCTTTGCACTGATTATTGAGGAATGCTTTCTTATCTCTCCTTGCTGTTCTTTGGAACGCTGCATTCAAATGGGTATATCTTTCCTTTTCTCCTTTGTTTTTCGCTTCTCTTCTTTTCACAGCTATTTGTAAGGCCTCCCCTGAGAGCCATTTTGCTTTTTAGCATTTCTTTTTCTTGGGGATGGTTTTTATCCCTGTCTCCTGTGCAATAAGTAAAAAAGTAAAAATTGCGTTGCTTACAAGGCACAGTAAAACTCAGCCAAGAATCTTTGATAAAATGTCTGTGCCTTGGGGTCCTCCATCAGATCAACCAATTTGGAAACTCTGGGGAATTGTTTTCCTGTCCCGGGTGATTTTAATGAGCCAACCGAGACCCATTCAGTTGTCCTACTGGAACTTTTTTACCTTCTTTTCTGATGCCATTTTTTTGAACTGCTTTCCTCTGGGTGGGAAGTGAGTAATTACTATAGAAAGAGAAGAACTCCAAGCTATTTGGTTTTACGTGCTTCAACCTACCAAAAATTATTCTGGGGGAGGGTAAAGAGTTTAGGAAAGAATTTTGAAGGTGACTATATATGTTTTTATAGCATTGTGGGAGCAAAAAAAGGTTCACTTTTTTTTTTCTTTTCCTCATGCGTCCCTAAGGCTTCTGGTGATGATGGGAGTGTTTGTGGTAGCAAGAAGGAAGGAACTCCCGGCCAGTGATAGACATGACATTGTATCCTGAGTCTCGGGAATGGGGGTGGATATTTCAGTGGGATGGTTTCATTTCATCATAACTTGGTGCTAGTGTTGCCCGGATTAGCACAACTAAGCCATATGCTAGGATGGGGTTACCACAGATTAAGTTCCCATTTACTTTTAATTATTTCAGGTTGTTGAACTATAGCTGGTTTAAGAAAAATTGAAACCAACAGATTTTTTTTTTCTAAAACATACATTAAAATATTTTTAGTGTGAGAACTGGGAAAGTAATAGTCACTAAGTAGTCTGTCACAAGAGTAGAAGTTGTAAGAATACTATTATGGGGAAATTCTTTTATGTTCTAGTTTTCCAAGTTAGACCTTGAGACTGTGTTTTTAAAAATTGTTTACTTTTCCTTAAGCTTACTTTTTTTCCTTCCAATGTACAATGAGAAACATGAGCAAATGATCATATTTTTGAAGTGATCAAATTTTTTGATCAAAAGCAAAAACTATATTTTCCTTAAACGTATTCTACTTAGTAAGTACACCACCTTCTTTTCTCGGTTTTCATATCCTGAGTTATTTCTGCATCATTAAGTTTATCTGAGGGGCCCCGATTCTGTCATCACGGGGAATTTCTGAAGTGTCACGTGGAAGAAGAAAGGCGTGAAGCAGAGTAAGATGTCATTTTGGTTGGTTCCTGAGTGTTACTCCCGAAAGTGACATGAGTAGAGAAATACTGATCTGGTTGGACATCCGTCTTTCCCACCATGTGGCAGAACCCCAAGCAGAATCCTTAGTAAAGGTTGGGTGGTGGTCTCTCTGTGTCAGGTCTCCAGAGAGTCTCTGGTAGCTATGGGCTTCATCACACATTGCTCCGAGTCTCGTGCAGACTCAATAAATATTTACTCATGGGTTTATTGTAGCCCTGGTCACAATTGCAAGGTAGAAAACTTTTTCTTCAGCTGTGTCCTCTCCCTCACAGAAACGTGTCTTCCTAATGTTGGCACGGCTTTGTGCTCCTTCCTGCATCTTTGTCCTTTTTACAGTTGGTGTAGGGAATCACTGCAACAGCTTCTTCAAACCTCTCTGTTACTATTCATTTTTTTTTTCAGATAAAGAAATCTCTAAATTGACATGTTTTCCAATTGAACAGGAAATCTTTCTTTTACATTGTTTGATACTTCTCCTCAGCTTTCTTAATTCTTTTGTACAAGGGAGGAGACTCCAGTATGGCTATTTGATTTGATTTTTTTGGGGGGGAGGCCGAATTCTAAAATATTTTAAAAAATCTTACCTCTCATTTAAAAAATAATCCATATTCCAAAGCTATATAAAAGTATCATTTCCCCATTTTCTTGGAACTTTCTAGAGAAAATATCTTCCCCAGGTTTCTGTTGAGATAGGATGAGAGGGTGGTGGTATTGGGTGTACCTGAGTGGTAGGAGGTACAGAAATACAGGTTAAACTTGGAACTCAAGCAAATCAAACCAACTCTTCTTTTTCCCTGTACTTCTTAGGGTGTTTGGATTTCTCTGAGTCTTCAAAACCATGATGTCAGATAGAGGTATGTTTTGTGATGTTAAAGTTTAGCTGCATGAAAAAAACCGAGCAGATACCTTCACCTTGCATTTCATATAATACCTGTTGTGTATGTGTTGTTGTTGTTTAGTTGCTAAGTCGCATCTGACCCTTTTGCGACCCCATGGAGTATAGTCTTCCAGGTTCCTCTGTCCATGGGATTTTCTAGGCAAGGGTACTGGAGTGGGTTGCCATTTCTTCTCCAGGGGATCTTCCCAACCCAGGGATGGAACCCATGTCTCCTGCATTGTAGGCAAATTCTTTACCTCTGTATCACTGGGGAAGCCCTGTGTGTGTGTGTGTGTGTGTGTGTGTGTGTGTGTGTATGCATATATATTAACAATAAAACGGATTCTTATCAGTTTCATTTCATGGGTCTAGAATCTTTCTGATTGTAAATTATTAGTACCTTCTAATTTATAATCATGGCTTTTGAGTCAATCTATACATCAAGAGGGGCTTCCCTGGTGGCTCAGAGGGTAAAGAATCTGCCTGGCAGTGCAGGAGATCTGGGTTCTATTCCTGGATTGGGAAGATCCCCTGGAGAATGAAATGGCACCCCACTCCAGTATTCTTATTTTTTAAATTTATTTCTTCTTTTAATCGAAGGATAATTGCTTTACAAAATTTTGTTGTTTTCTGTCACACATCAGCATGAACCAGCCATAGGTATACATATGTTCCCTCCCTCTTGAACCTCCCTCTACACTCCAGGATTCTTGCCTGGAGAATTCCATGGATAGAGGAGCCTGGTGGGCTACAGTGCTGGGGTTGCAGATAGTCAGACATGACTGAGCAACTAACACTTTCACTTTCACATACATCAAGAGACAGCAAAAGTAGCTAGCTTGAACCAGTGTTCTGGACCTACAAACTCTGAAGGCATTCTGGTGCTTTTTTCCTCGAGGCTGCTGCTGAACTGTGGTGTAACCAGTTAAAACATACTCCAGCCTTATGAAAATTCTCATACCCTCATTAATGCTGTGGAAAATTTAAAGAACAACAAAAGTAGGCTTGGTGCTGGTTAGAATGTGATTTCTCCTGAGAGTATTTGGAATTTGCTGTGGGTTAATGAAAACTTCAGTTTCTACTCCCTGTCACCTGGTTTTCTTACTGGATGGTGTGGTTTCCCGCCCCCTCCCCCCCATTGTTTCCAGACTGCAGAGGGAAGTATGAAATAATGGGTCCTCTTTGAGATGGGATTCTTGCCTGGAGAATCCCATGGAGGGAGAAGCCTGGTAGGCTACAGTCCATGGGGTCACAAAGAGTCGGACATGAGTGAGATACTTCGCTCACTTTACTTTCACTTTGAGATGCGATGGCTTATTTTTTGTCTAGTTGTCAGATTCAAATATTTGAGTTGTCTGACTTGTTAGCACAAGAGCTGGTGGAGAGGACAGTCAGCATGCTAACTCACAGTGTCTCTGAACTGCAGTCCTGCTCAAAGAAGAAGCCTAATAGGTGTGTCAGGATGAAAGTGAAGTCGCTCAGTCATGTCCAACTCTTTGCGACCCATGGACTGTAGCCTATCAGGCTCCTCCATCCATGGGATTTTCCAGGCAATAGTGCTGGAGTGGATTGCCATTTCCTTCTCCAGGGGATCTTCCCGACCCAGGAATGGAACCCGAGTCTCCCGCAATGCAGGCAGACGCTTTACCGTCTGAGCCACCAGGGAAGCCCCAGGATGAGCTGTTCCTTATTTGGGAGCCTGTTCCATTTGGGATAAAAAAAGACAATCCACCTGCACTGCTTGGCACTATTTGAAGGTGGTGAAAACACCAGCGATAAAGCTCTCCTCTACATTTGTTCTTCAGGCCTCAAGTTCTCATTGTTAAAGCCCCTCCTTTTAGTCAGGGTCATTGGTAATATGCAAAGAAGTGTCTGAGAAGACCAAATGGTTTTTTGTTCATGGGTTAATAGGTTGGATGATTTTGCTCTTAGAAAAAAGCTCTGAAGGAAGTGGACCCAGGAGGTTTTGCTTCTGGACTTAGAAGGAGAGTCCAGAACGTGGGTTGCTGTAAAAAGACGTCAGACCTTAGTAGGTGGGGCAGGGAAAGGGGGAGTGGGCAGCCCAGAAGTACCCAAGGAGATGAGTTTTTAAAGTAGGTGATTCTTAGGGACTTTCCTCATGGTCCAGTGGTTAGGACTCCTCACTTCCACTGCAGCGGTCATGGGTTCAATCCCTGGTTGGGAAACTAAGATCTTGCCCGTTGCATGGTATACCCTGCAAAGTAAATAAAGTGGCTGAATCTCAGTTATTTCTCCGCTCTAATATGCCATAGAAATACGGTATATTTCTTAGCCATCTACCAACAGGCATTTCCTGAGCTCCTACTATGGGCCAGGCATTGTTCTGGTTGCTGGAGGTATAGCAGCAGATGAGCTGACAGAATTCCTGCCTTCAAGGAGCTAACATTTTATTAAAGATTTCTTTCTCCTTTGTTAAGTTTGAGATGGCTGTTTACGGCAAAGACAGTTTAAATGGGAGACGTGTCATGTAAAATATATGCTTTGTCTTGGCAAAACATCCTTGAGGAGAGATTAGAACGGTGGGGGGGAAAAAAAGGCCCTGAGTAACATTCCCTCTGTTTCCACCTTTCTGTCAGGTCATAGATATAAATTACAGTTCTGGCCCTCGTTCACCCTCACATAGCTCTCTGGCATCCTTCCCCATTCTCTGAACAAGAGAGGAATGAGAAGGTTATTTGGAAGGTCATTGTTCTGAGGAGTTGTCCTGCTCCAGTTACCAGAGAATCTTGAATTTCATTTGGAGAGACTGAAAGGCAGCAGGGGCAAACGCATGATGAGGAGTCAATTGGTGAAGAGACCCCCGGAGATGGGAAGCATATGGAAAGTCAGCCTCGTGATTTGCTCCTTTAAAAAGAATAGGCTGTGGAAGATTTTGAATCCTTCTCTGAATACAAGGCGAGTGTCAGCGGCTGTTTTCAGGAAGACTCAAGGAACTCCGCCTTCCCCCATGTGAGACTGGGGCCGTTTGGCCTTAAGCGGCGCAGCGAGGAGGACTTTGTTGTGCCTTCTTTCTCGGACACTCATTCTGGAACCCAGCAGAATTTCTGGCTGTGCATCCCGTCCTGGGTGTGCTGCAGAAGTGATTAGTGTGTTACTGTGGAACCTTGCTGTGGCTCAGGAAAATTTTCTCTTGTCCGAGAAAAATAGGAGCAAGTTCCTGAATGCATTGAACAGACGGGGGAGGTATTTCTTCTCAGTAGATAGTGTGAGAAGCCTTGGTCCAGGGTCCCTGCTTCTCAAAATGTGGTCCTAGGCGCTTAGTAGATGTGCAGAATCTCAGACCACACCCTGGAATCAGGAGGTTAAATTGGGGATACTGGCCAAGGTGCTGCCTCTTCCACCCTCACCTTTCTGCATCTCTCACTCTCCACTGTCCCCCACTCCACAGAGGCTACCCTTACAAATGGCACTGTGGGCTTTAAGGTGAGGCAACAGGCCACAAACATTCAGTTCTTCTTTAAGCAACCAGTACCCCAAACCCAGATGAGTATAAGTCACAGAAAACAAAGGAATGTCCTCATTTCAGACAGGCCTAGAGTCTGTGTTGGTTAAACCTCAAGGAGCCCACTAAAAGCCCCCAGACATGTTAGGGTGTGAATTTGGAATCTGTACCTCTTCACATCTTTTTGGCTGGCTTGACCTTCAGTTTACCAAAACATGGAAACTTCTTATGGCATTCTACCCATAAAATGAGGAAATTGCTGGTGTTTATCTCAACCTTAAGCCCCTAAAGCAAACACTATCCCCAACCACACTTACCTAAATAACACTTTACATGAAAAAATGAACCAAGATATTGGTTCCCTGGAAGTTAATATAAGTGAAGTTTTCCTTCTTGGAAAGTAGAAACAATATTGAGTTCTTTTGATTATCACAGGCCTCTTGAGTAGAAGTCAAAACTCTTCATTTAAAGTTTTATCTAGCTAAGGGGATTTCCTGTTTGGGGTGTTATTGTTCAGCTGCTCATTTGTGTCTGACTCTTTGTGACCCCATGGACTGCAGCTCACCATGCTTCCCTGTTCTTCACCATCTCCTGGAGTTTGCTCAAACTCACGTCCATTGAGTTGGTGATGCCATCCAACCATCTCATCCTCTGTTGCCCCCTTTTCCTTCTGCCCTCAATCATTCCCAGCATCAGAGTCTTTTCCAATGAGTTAGCTCTTTGCATCTGATGGCCAAAGTATGAGATCTTCAGCATGAGTCTCTCCAATGAACACCCAGGACTGATCTCCTTTAGGATGTACTGGTTTGATCTCCTTGCTCTCAGGAGTCTTCTCCAGCACCACAGTTCGAAAGCATCAATTCTTCGGCACTCAGCCTTCCTGCCTTCTTTATGGTCCTACTCTTATCCTCACCTCGAATGGTCCTGCCCTTCTAGTTTTTTGTGAGTGAACAGTTAAGTCACCTTTGCAAATTTATGCTATAATTGTGCGTGTGTGTGTGTGTTTTAAGAGGAAACAGTTACAGAGCAAGAGCAAATTGAGAACGAGAAGAAAAAACAATGAATGAGAGGAATGAAGCTTCCTGTTGAGCCCCAACTTCATTCTTTCTTGGTGGCAGCAACGAGAGCACAGATAGTGATTTTTTGCAGAACACTGTATCAAAAGGAGTCTGTTTTATTAGAAAAGTTGAGCCAGCTTTCCCAGGTTGGCCTCAGATGATCCAGTCTTGATCTTAATACATGATTTTCAGCCAGCAAGGACATATATATTGAAATGTTTCATATTGTTGACTACTTTTCTGAGTCTGTCAACTGTCTGAAACTCATAGCATTGTGATGGTAAACGAACCTAGGGCTCCCTGTCAAGAATAAATGGCAGTTTTCTATGAGTAGACTGAGGTATAGAAACATGGCACCCTGTTCTATCTTGGTCTATTTTGAGATTAGAGTGCATAGGATCCTCTCCACTCTTACATTCTTGGCGCTCTTTCTTTTTCTTTTTCCGGACATAGGCTTAGTATGCTTTTTGTGTGCACACGTGGACATTTTTTCATTCCTGTGTTCTTGGCTTCATTGTAAAGTCAGTTGAGGAGCCAAAAAAATCTCAGAGAGACAGACTATTTTTTTTTAGTAGGAGTTTATCTTCTGTTTGGGGCTGAAGGAGAAAAAACTTAGCAATATCCCTCTCCCTCCAAATCTGATTTAGCTGATTTCTAGGTTAGCTAAATCAACCTGAAAATTCTGGATAAGCGTTATTTTTGTACTAAAGAGAACAAAACTATACTCAGTGGTGTCTGCTCTTACACCTGACCGCCAGGCTGTCTGCTCTCCTTTCTTTCAATCTTTCCAGAAGCCTAAGGAGTGAATCTAGAAGAAAAGAAATTTAACTTAGTTACCATCCAAAAGCATGAGCAGCAACAGCGGTGTTCGTATTTTCGAATGGTAACTATGTGGTAACATCAACTCATGTATTTTCTTTCAAGTCAACCCCACAGACATCCTTGTTGGCATATTTTATTCTGGGAAATTGTTAGAATTGTAATTAGCCTCATGACTTAGAGCTGTGACTTTTATAAATGTCTCCTGAAATGAAGTTTTGGTACTAAATGCTCTGGAATGGATTTGACTATAGATATTAATAGAATTTCATTCATTGTTGTTCATCAGAAAGACAGCCTCAGCCTCCGTTCTTACCCACCTCTCCCTCTCAGAGACTAACTGAGGAAACATTTTTAAAAGTATGCCATTTGAATTAGGAAATAACGTTACTAAACAAGTTTTGGTGGGTGGTGGGTAATCACTGAAAGGCCAGTTTGTTCAGGAAGCAGGAATTAACACCTCTGGTGGGCTGCCGTCTATTGGGTCGCACAGAGTCGGACTTGACTGAAGTGACTTAACAGCAGCAGCAGCAGCAGTGGAAAAAAAGTTGCTACAAAGCCTTAAGTAACTAGAAATGATGAAGTTTGGATTATGCCTTAAACAGGCAAGGAGAGAGTTGGATGGAGAGCAGCCCTGAGTTGGAAGCCCTGTGAACAACTGCTAGCCCCAGTAAATACCTTTTTCTCTCAACACAGAGAGGTTAAAATAGCAGCACAATTCAATGTAACCTTCCTTCTTTTATCCCAAAGGCCAAAGACTTTATTAAAGGAAAAGAATCCATTTTGCCCAGCCATTGTACATGACTCTACAGTTCTTAGAAATAAGCCACAGATCAGTTCGGGAAACAGAAAACTAATCCAACTGACCACTTGAGGGAGGTGGTGGCTTATCTTATTTGGAAAAAGGAACCCAGATCTTTTTTTAAAAAAATAGTAAGCAATTTAAAGAACTTTGAAAATCTCCTGTGACCTTTGGGTGACAAAGAGATGACAGGAACCCAGACAACACCCTCTTCTCCACTTGGATCCATTCTCTAATTTTCCTATTAAAATAAAATAGCTTTACTGAACACTTGTGATGGCCTGTTTGATGGATCACTTTAAAGAGAGAGAAAGGGGCAAAGTATGGGTAGTTTATTTTTATAAATCAGTTTTAGTTTTTTTCTATGAAATAAATGAACAAGAAGCCCATTAAAATAGTGGTTACAATTCTTCTTTTTAATTGTTTACTCTATTAAGGTGACAATACTTGACAGTTTGATATATGAACAGTGTTCCCTTGCATGACATAAACATAAATTATAGCATAAGAATGTGATAATCCTTCAGCCCTTCGTTCACTCACCCAGGTTAAACGTAGAACTTGGAGAGAAATCAAAGTTATATTTACCTAGATTCCAGCAGCTGCTTCTTCTTGTTTAATGGTGGCTGAAGACAAGTTAGCTGAGATGAAGGGTAAAATGGTCAAGTCCAGCAAAGCCATTGTGTTTCGTCAGAGCTAAGATGCAAATTCAAATCATTAAAGCCAACTTTAATGTCCACATATCATCAGTTCATGTATTTCTTTTTTCCCATAGATGATACTTGAACTTGAGATCATTCCTCTTGGAGTGAATTGCAGCATTATAAATCCCAATTTTCACAGGGATTATATGTAAAATGTTTATAGAAACAGGAATTATTAGTATTTTCTTTCTTTAATACACATATATAGTGTATAGAGTCAAACAATAGAAAATTTATAATGAAAAACAGCAATACCCTTTTCCACCACTTTTTTATTACTAGCTAGTTTCATGCAAAAATGAAACCAGTTATTTATTTATTTAGCTCTATCTTCTGGCATATAACTCCACATGTCTAAATAACCTGTTTATATAGTACTTTCTTGTATATGTATGAATAAGTTTTAGCTATTTTCTATTGCTTCCACTTAGAGGAGGACAGAATCCAGTCCTATCAATTCTCTCGATACCACTTGACATATATTTCCTATTTCTTCATCCTCTAAATATAGTCAAGTCATCCCTTTTAGCTCACCCGTGTTCAGGGTTAAGTTTGTTATGACTATGTAAATGCTGCACACAGCTGAGCTAAGCAGGGTGCTCTGACCTATGTTTTCAACTTTTTGTTTTCCTAAATGAAGAGTTGTATCATTTTTTCATTAACTTATTTTTATCTAGTTGGTACTGATTCATCCTTTAAATCTCAGACAGAAGTATGCAGCCCTACTCAGTAGATTCAAAACATGAGTTTCGTTTTTTGACTAGCCATCCCCTTCCCTGCCTCCACAAATTGGGGATTGTCTTTATCCTTTTCTGTCTTTGCTCCTGTTTCCTGAATCACATGCTTTTCTGGTTTATTCTTTCTTTTTTAGAGTGGGGAGGATTCATTTCCCAGTTATTATGCTTCCTAAGAAAAGCTGGATGAAAAGAAATGTATTTTTTTCTGCCTTTATATTTTATTTTTTGGCTACTTATGGCATTTTGGATGGAAATTATTTTCCCTCAGAATTTTAAAGGTGTTGTTTCAATTGCTATCTTCTATTTTGTTTTTATGAAGCCCAGTGTTACTTTAATGAATAATCCTGCACATGGGATTTACTTTTTTTCTCTGGAAGTTTTTAGAATCTTTGCTTTATTTCTGAAGTACAGAAATTTCATACAAAAAATAAATTTTTTTTTCTCTCACTTATTGTTCTGGACACTTAATGGAATTTTTCAGTCTTGGAAACACATACTTTTTGTGATTTTTTTTTTTTGGTGTTATTTTTGTGTATTAGTTATTTGACCATTTCTTTGCTTCAGTTTATCCATTCTCTCTTTGTAGAACTTCCATTATTCAGATATGAGAATTGAATTGTGTCTCTAACTTTCCAAATTTCTTTTATTTAAGTTATTTGAATATTTTATTTTCGGGGGGGGGATGACATATTTTATCCTCCACCCTTTCCGTGGAGTTGCTTTAATATTTCTGCCACTTTATTTTTAGATTTCAAGAGTTCCTTTATGTTCTCAAAATATTCCACATTAAAAGCAAAAAAGACAAAACCTATAACATTTTTCTGTGTTTCACCAGATGATGTAATGCCATTAGCACTCTAAAGATATTTATTATGATTTCTCTGATGTCTTTGTGTTAGACAATGGGGTATAGGACCCAGAGGGCCCTTCAAAGAAGGCCCCATGGCCCCCACTCCGGGAGTGCCGTGAGCAGAGAATCTTCAGCTGTTGGCCCTTCAAGGATCATCTCAGCTACAGAGAGCTGCCTCACATAGGATCACTCCGCTTTCTTGGATGATTCATATCCAAAGGTTGTTCCATATCTTGACCCAACTTGGGGTAACTCTGAAAGGCTCTTGTGACCCCTGAGACCGAGGCTGAGTCTGTCATGGGCTGTCCCTTGCAGCTTGATTTCTCCCTGTCCACTCTTGCTTTCATCCCCTTCAAGGACACTCCACAGTAAGCATCTTGCACACTTGACTCCATCTGAGCATCTGCTTCCCAGGGAACCAAAGCTACAACTGTTCTTGTTTCTAGGCAGCATATCTGTGTCTCCTGAGTTACCTTTATTCTGCTTATTCATTTGGGACTTTAACATTCATGCTAGAGACTTTCTATCTGATCTTATTTGAATGCAGAATTGATGGGAAGCTTAAATGTGCATGGCATGTGTGTCCTTAGCGTCACCAGGTAGAAGCCAGGGAACCAGCTGTTTCTTTGGTGTCTGTGGGTCTTTTGGATGCAGTCTCCTCCTTTCTCCTGCTCAGAGAGCATAAACCTGGATAACAGCTTTCTACAACCTGGTGGGAGAAAGCTCTGGGAGTCCCATTGTTAGTATAAACATTGTAATGTAATATTCTAGGTTTTTAGTCTGGAGTCTCAGCTCCAATTTCCGCTCTACTAAACTTCTCTGTTATGAACTTTCTAGAGAATTCTCTTTATTTTTTCTTTCTTTTTTTTTTTTCTCTACTAGAGTGTGGTAGGGGCATTCTCAAGGTATATGGAACTGGGAAGTGATTTGAAGTATCTGTTTTTTCCTTATACAAATTTTCACCCGGTTCCTTTGCCGTCAGCTCCCTGACTCTCCAGAGGTGTACCTCTAGAACATGATCCTTTCTAAGTACTGCAGCAGGAATTATGTTGCTCCCTGTGGACTACCTTGGCCCTGTAGGGCTTCGGGCTCTCTCTCCTCTCAGCTAAATCAGTTACTAAATCATCCATCAGCTTTCCATCTTCCAACATTTTGGTGATATTGCTCTCCTGCCGTCATCTCTGCTTCTATTTTATGTTTTAGTTCAGTTCTCTTATTGCTTCTTTATTGTTGTTTAAGTGGAGCTTGAAAGACAATGGGTATACACACAGGCTTTGCTCGAACTAATTTAAATCAGTATACTCTTACTATACCAAATCAATGGCATGTGACAATGTGGACCATGTCTTCTATTCAGAAACACATTCTTGTTGGCTTCCAGGACAACACATTTGCCTGGTTTCTTCCTACTTTTCTGGCTGTTCATTTTCACAATATGTTTTTTAATCTCATTTCTTTAAAGACAATCTTAACATGAAAAAGAAAAAACCCTCAAGATAGGACAGTTCTACTAAATAATATTAAATGGGATAAATATCTTTAGATGACACAAGTGAAAGACTAAATGCCAGATTTCTAATTCTAAGATTTCTTTTTAAGGCTAAATGCACAGCAAAGATTAACTGTGACAATTCACAAGTAAAAATGAAGCACATAGATCTCTTTCCAAAGATAATCATTTAGCACTCAAACAAGTGAAAATGAGTTTAAAATTTCTCATTTCTGAAATATTATGATGAAATCTAAACATTTGAAAATCTGAACATATTTTAATTTATTGATATCTAATAATTAAGGCAGAAAACTTAAAAAAACCACCAAAATTGAGATCCATGCTTTTTTGAGTTTCTTTTCAGTTATTGACAATTGCTGTAAATGATAGAATTTTGCCAAAACCATTTTCAATACCAGAAAGAGCAGGATAATTTTTATAAACTTCATAAAAGTAAGACTCAATATGCTTGAATCAGAAATAAACATTCAAACCTGCTTTATTCAAATAGAATACACTATATGATAAAGTGATTAAAGGTAGTTTGGAATGAAATAGGATAAAATATAACTTTATAGAAAAAGCACCAATGATTGTATTTCTTGATCATTGACCTGTGAAATCATATTTTCGGAAATATGTTATTTGTCTTCTTAGATAATCTGCACAGATTTCCTGTTGTGAATATGTATTTAAAATTTAAAAATACATACCAGTGTATTTTATGCCTTTCAAATTTGAATATGCATCTGAGATATTGTGTATCATTAGTACACAATGGATTTTCCCTGAAATCCAAACCATAGTAACTGCTGCCATTAACTAGGTAAACCTGCTTCACTCATTGGATAGTTTATCATGTTTACAGCAAAGACGCATTGGCATGAAAACTTTAGTGTTAGGTTTATAAACAATTTCCTAAAATGTTAGTTCTTGAATTGATTAATATAGAGAATGGAACAAGTTTAGTCCAGAGCTGTAACACATAGAAGCTAGAAGAATACATATGTTTTCAATTCTATTGCAGAGTTAATGAGGAGTTGTCTATCTCTCTTCAACAACTGTATGTACATGTGGTTGATATGAGTCTAAGACAGGTGTTGAATCTTCAGTCACTTGGCCACACAGCTCTATGGTTTACAAATCATGGGAATTGCTTGTCTTAATCTGACCACTAAAGCTCTGTCCCATTGTTTTTTCATGTAACAGAAATAAGACTTGAATGACAAAACCCAACTAATTACAAAATTTAATTTAATAGTTTAAAGCGCAAAGGGCATTCCCTAAGCAGTAAAATCTTTTGTTTGGAAAATTTTAAACAAATTATATTTTAGTCTATGTTTCATTATTTACATAATAAGAATTTATAAGAACTCAATTTTCTCAAGATTTAAACTGCTCATTGTTCCATAAATAGGACACACATTTAGAAAGATGAGATTTTTTTTTTTAATATTTTAGTGATTACTTCTGGATCAAAACATAGAACTCTTTTATTACTTGATGTTACCAGAATTTTGCCTTAGATAATTTTTTAAAATCTCTTTTGTAAGATTAATAATATAAATACTTTTATCAATTACTTCTTTAAACTACTACTTTAAATTTAAATTTTGTATATGGGTGAAATTTCCCTCTGGCTCAATAACTGAGCTGGTAGAAATGTCTCACCTAAATCTGCTATCTTCTTTTTGTTAGAAAGATTCATAATCCATAACCCTAGTAGTTGGAAATGCATGTGATGACCTGTAGTCTCATTCCTGTCTCTGTTTTTTAATTTCTTGCTAAAGATTACCTTGCTAATATTGACAATTACCTTGCTGAATATTACCTTGCTAATTGACAATTACTTTGCTAAATACATCACCCAAATTCTGTTTTGTTACTCCCAGTGATGGGGAAATTTCTATTCAATTTAGGCATCTTGGGTCATGCCTGGGTCATTACCAGCTATTTTCACCTTAATACAGATTCCTACCTATCAAAGTGTTTTGTAGGTTGGACCATGAAGCAAGAAGACTTAATCTTAAAAGGTTCAGGAATGTAAATTGACCAAGGTGAACTCTGACCTACAAGAGAAGGGTACCATTGTTCCCATGGGATTGTGATTACGGTAGTTAATAGAAAAGATTGTCAGCCATGTTGTCCCTGAAAGTGGGGCATGGAGACTGGTTAATGTCAATATCCTGACTCGAAAGTGTTCTGGGGTCTGGCCTGTTTTCAGGAGAACTGAGGCAACTGAGATAGCTTACTGAGCCAGGCTTCTCACTACTTTTACTTTCTTTTCTTCACGGATTCCTTCGTTTTAATGACTTTTTGTCAACACTTAACGGTAAGAAATAAGATCTACTAAAAACACAGCAAGTCATCCTGTTAGACAGCAGATACTTGAAGAACAAACTCCTTGGATACTATCAATGAATTTACAAACTGGTGGAGATAAGAGACAACCAACTCATAAATAAAACATGAAAGCTTTTGTAACTTTATAGAATGAAGTATTATAGTGACATAAACTCTAGAATGCACAGATTCATCAAAGCAGAATGAGGTTGAAAAAGTTCTGCAAAAGAGAAGGAAAGAATATGATTTTGCAGGATTGAGAGAAAGCTTTGGGGGAAGGATGAGGTGTTTCATGAGGTAGAGGTATCCTTGCTGTTTAGTCAGCTCAGTTTTGTCTGACTCTTTGTGACCCTATGGACTATAGCCCAGCAGGCTCCCCTGTCCATGGGATTCTCCAGGCAAAAATATTGGAGTGGGTTGCCATTGCCTTCTCCAGGGGATCTTCCCGACTCAGGGATCGAACATGCATCTCCTCCATTGACAGGAGGATTCTTTACCACTGAGCCACCAGGGAAGCCGAGAGGGATCCTTAGGTGGTCTGCAAATCTCCACAGAGCAGAAGGGTCAAGGAAGTTAATCTGTACCCAGAGCCTTGCTGTTTGGGGCAAACTTTCTTCTTTCCTCCACTTTTTGGTTCTTTTTATCCAGAAAATTTGGACTCTGCTTCCCACTCAGGTCTATCTGGAACAGGATTGCTTTGCTTGCACATGGGCTGATGGGACTTGATCAGTGTTGTCTTCAGCAGTTTCTTTCTGGAGCACTCTCTTCATCTCATTTTCCCCTACAGAGTCTGTGCTTGAGATAGCATGGCTTCTTGAGCCCCTTGCTCTGTAATATGGCTCCTCTTCTGAGGATTTGAACTCCTTCCCTTGGGCACCTGCAACAGGGCAATATACTTCCTGTGAGATTGCTGCTTCACTCCTGGTGCAGGTAGGCAGACAGTTTTGCATATTCACTCTTAGAGGAATCATGCTTACGACTCAGTGTTCAGGCCATTTCTTCAGCTGAGAGTGACTCTTCAGGAAATGAATTGAATCATTGTGTCTTTCCACCTGCAGATCACCTTTATTATTTTACAGTTTCTCCCCAGTCTCTGGGTATCAGCAAGGCTGCATCCATTGAGAAAACCTTTATGTATTCTATAATTAAAAGGCCCAATTCCAGGCTTGTTTTAAAGCTGGGGATATTGCATTCCACCTATCCCCTTGCAGGATGTTGAGGCTGTTGACACTGGGAAGCCTTGACAACAAGGGAATTCATGCACCCCTCCCCCAACACCGCTCACCTCCCCCACCACCCCACTGCAGGCTTCTTGGACTGATAGATGGCATTTCCTAATATAGCAGGGGTGAGATGACTTACTTTGAAAATAGAATTAAAACTTTCCCTTTTTAGGAGCAAGCACCACTTTGGCAGCACCATCAGCCCCAAGCACATTAGTTCTTGTGGTCAAAATATTAACAGGGTGCTTTGTTAACAAAACGTTCAGGTCATGATAAGGCCAACAAAGGAACTGTAAGACTTTATGAGCTGAGTCTTTCCAAATAGTGCTCCAAGTCCAAAGTACTGAGAGTAAAACTTTCTCCTGTAAACAAGGCCCGAATGAGAGCGGGGTGAAAGCTTTCACGAGTTGGCCGAGGTGTCAGGGTGTCGCGTTGACCAAAATAAGCCACCTCATGAAAAGTAGGAAACGACTGATGGGTTCATAAAGTGTACAGCTCTCTGAAAGGTTCCAGTAAAGCAGCTGAGATAGGCTTATTAATTAGCCTTCTTGGGCAGCGTAGGAGAGCGGGGAGCCCTTTAAAGAGGTCCCAGGGAGTGCTAAGTGCTGGGGAAGTTTATTGCTGTGCCCATAAACAATGGCTGTGGACAGGGAATTGAAAGGAGATCCTGTGAACTGCAGGACACCTGCTCAGGGAACTCATCTTTATGAAACCTTCCCTGACTGTAAACTCTGTTTGCTT
This sequence comes from Bos javanicus, assembly GCF_032452875.1. NCBI lineage: Eukaryota > Metazoa > Chordata > Mammalia > Artiodactyla > Bovidae > Bos > Bos javanicus. The sequence continues at coordinate 25,144,834 of NC_083876.1, read as the reverse complement.
TCCGATTCTATCACCTTGGCATTTCAAACAAGAAATCTAAGTTTAATTTTTAGTGTGTATGTGGTGCTTTGTCTATTTAATGAGAGGGAGGAAGAGAGGAGAGAGAGAAAAAGGGAGGAAGAAAGAAAGAGAGAAGGCGAGGTTGGGGGATGGTTGATGCCCACAACCTGAAGAGAGACCTTTAACCCTCAGGGCAACCCCGAGCTCTCTCTCCAGGGGTCTGTCTTGTCCTCTGTAAAATAAGGGAATTGGACAAGGTATGGCTTTGATTTTGGAAATCACTACCAATTCCTTATGTTTCTGAGTGCCCTGACACACTTCATTTGGCATTGTAATAATCCTGGAGGTAGGTGAAATAGAAAACATTTATCATTGTTCAGTCACTCAGTCGTGTCCAACTCTTTGCAATGCCAGGGACTGCAGCACACTGGGCTTCCCTGTCCTTCACCATCTCTCGGAGCTTGCTCAAACTCATGTCGGTGACGCCATCCAACCATCTCATCCTCTGTCGACCCTTTCTCCTCCTGCCTTGAATCTTTCCTAGCATCAGGGTCTCTCTGCCTTAAGGAGGAGTAACCTGAGTCTCAGAGCAGTCAGGTTATGAACTTACGAACTGCAGCAAATACCTAATGCAAACTGGGTCAAGGACTTGGGCATTTTGATTTCTACCTCTTTCTATACCTCTCAAAAATTGTAGTTTAGATAGTCTAGAGTTCTTCCATTTAAGTACTTGAAGGCAAAGAGAACATTGTGTCTCTACTGTGCAGCTGCTGTGGATCCAGCTGTAATTCTCCACAGCTTAATGAATGCTGCTCACTGAAGCTTAGGTGACAATGGTCTTGCTTGGAAGTCCATGGTAAAATAACGATAGTAATGCTAGTTTTTTGAACTGCTAAACTGTGCCAGAATCATTACATACATCATCTCGTTTGCTATTCATTTTGAAGAAGAGGCACCTGAAGCTCAGTGGCAAGAGATGGCATGTGGAGGAGGCCAACCTTCTGTGTGTGCTTTTCTTTATCTCAATATTTCCTCCAGCTCAGAATTCAGACCCTTTCTGGTTCTCTTGGGCTTCCCTGGTGGCTCAGAGGTTAAAGCGTCTGCCTGCAATGCAGGAGACCTGGGTTCGATCCCTGGATCTGATCCCTGGGTCGAGAAGATCCCCTGGAGAAGGAAATGGCAACCCACTCCGGTATTCCTGCCTGGAGAATCCCATGGGCAGAGGAGCCTGGTGGGCTACAGTCTATGGGGTCACAAAGAGTTGTGAGTGACTTCACTTTCAATTTCACTTTCTGGTTCTCTGAATTGGAGGAAAGCACCTAGAACAGAGTATAGGTCCCGTCCATGTTATGGGAGGATTCAGCAGGAAGTGTGGGTTCCAGGAACCGGGGAAACTCTACTTAGGTCTACTATAGTTTTGCTATGGGGGGCAAGTGTTTGCTCAGAAAGTGAGACTGCGTAGTAAGTAGGGTGAAGTCAGACCATAGGCAACCTCAGAAAAGCATGACACAGGGATGGTAGCTTGTTTGGGATTGAGCAGAAAGATGTGACAAGCTTCCCGGTGGCAATCTGTGAGGACTGATGGTCCAGAGCTGGCTCCATCTCCCTAATTCCCTGATGCATTGGCACAAGGAAGCAGTTTGTGCTGTTCTAGGGGGTGAGCTCCTGGAAGTCTGAGATTTTACTTATGCTGCCAACTTGGTAGAAGGGGCTTCTTAGACTCGTAAAGTAATATGAGATATACAAAGTATAATTTTAATTAGTTACCTATCTCACATTATAGATTGTGATACATATTTCTATAGGCGATTTCACAGTATTTCCTGTAGAGCCCAGTGATGGAGAAATTGAGCCACTATTCAGTGCCCTACACTTCAGGCATGCTGGACTCAAAACAACCAATCGCATAGGAATAAATGTTTTCTGATGTTTGACTAGCAATTAGTGTCCATCCCTTTAAATTAGAGAAAGTCACTCAGTCATGTCCTACTCTTTGTGACTCCATGGACTGTAGCCTGCCAGGTTCCTCTGTCCATGCAATTCTCCAGGCAAGAATACTGGAGTGGGTAGCTTATCCCTTCCTCAGAGGATCTTCCCAACCCAGGAACTGAACCGGGGTCTCTTGCATTGCAGGCAGATTCTTTACCAGCTGAGCTACCAGGGAATAGTAACTCGGCTACTATTTAAATTAAGGTTGCAAACTTGATTTTCATTGGCTTATTCTTTCATTTAACTTAATATAAGTTGTATTTTCACAGCTTAAATTGACTTTGTGCTTTAAAGTTTGAGTTATAAATATAATATATTTATATATGGTTTTATGATGGCACATATTTAAAAAACATTAAGTATATTTAGGGGCTTCCCAGCTGGTGCTAGTGGTAAAGAATCCACCTGCCAATGCAGGAGATAAGAGACACGGGTTCAATCACTGGGTTAGGAAGATCCCCTGGAGGAGAAAATGGCAACTCACTCCAGTACCCTTGCCTGGAGAATCCCATGGATAGAGGGGCCTTGTGGGCTGCAGTTGCAGAGTCGAACACAACAAGTGACTGAGCAAGCAAGCAAACAAATATATCTAGTATCAACACTGGGGTTCTTGAAATGATCTCTTTCTTTATGGCCTACTGCATTTGAGGAACATTGTTCTCATTCAAGGAAATGATTCTAACTGAAGTTGCTGAAGGTGGGGAAGGACGATAAAACGAGATAGATCAGTTGGGGAAGTATTTTGGAACCGTCCCTGGAAATAAGTCACCTTTCTTTCTCTATTCAAAATGTTCTGTGGATAACTTAGATTTGGTTTGAAATATTTGTTTGGTTATATGATTTATTTCTAAGTGAGGAGTAAAGTCAGTAAGGTTGGCTTAGATAAACTGTTTGGGTCAGCAAAGTTTATCCTATTCTTTCAGTCTTCCTTAGAATGCCATCCCAGATCTCCCCTTGGTGTTCTTTACTCTCCTTTTTGGAGACCCTTCACCTTCTGGAATGATCAACAATCTGGTGAGGAGCCAGCCCTCATCTGCATGTCCTAACCCTAGGCTACTCTCAACTGTCCACCTACAAATAAATATTGAAAATCTGCTGAGCCTGTATAGTTTAAGGAGAGTCACTTATTTTCTCTTACTGGTATGCTTTTCTAATTTAAAAAAATTCTCCTGTTCATTAATACTTAATTTTCTTACCTAGTGTTCTTCTAACCTCTTCCTTTCTGCTTCCCATGGTAAAGCTTGCCAATTTAATGAATGATTCCATGATTTAAGGTAATAGCGTTAGGGTTTAGTTAGCCCTCCATATTGGCTTGTGTGTTTTAAAAGAGTCTTCTGAAGGAAATGCTTTAATCCAGAAGATTAACTTCAATTATGAGACTTTTGGTCCTGTGATTTTGGGGGGATTGGTGAGGTCTTGAAATCTTCCATGGCTTACCACATAACATGATGTAGGTAGCCTACTGGTTTATAATAAAGAGGACAGAACACCTGCATTTATTTTAATTAGACACATATTCTAGGCACAGAATAACTGTATCTTTATTTCGTTTCATCTAGATTAAGCACGCAGCAGGATTTTCTTCACTAAATTGCAAAAACACTTTGCTTAGGGATCTACAAGAATAGCTAAATGAAATTCAAAATCAATCAACCAGTTTAACTGAATTCCTAAAATGTATTTTGATTCAAGAAGTGGGATATGAAATTAAAAAGCTATACCAAATGGTGATTTTGGAAAACAAAATAATGTAATATTTTCATTACATTTTTCAGGTGACTACAAATTGTAGACTTGAACATCGACAAATTACAATTAAATATCACCTAGAAAAATGGCTATAATGAAAAATAAGCCTAAATTTTGAATTTCAGGGATAAAATAAGAAATACCCATCTAGTAAAAATGTCAAAACTGTTTCAAAATAAAAAATATTCTGAAAATTAGGACAAAAATGAAAATTTGTTAGCCTAATAAAGGCATCTATTAAAAAAGCCTACAGTTAATATTTTATTTAGTGATGAAATACTAAATACTTTTGCCTTAAGACTGAGATAGAAGAAAGGATATCTATTTTCATTACCTCATTTCAACTAAAATCCTGGCTGGTATAATGAGATAAAAAAGACGTATACAGAATTGAAAGGAAGAAATAAGATTGTTTGTCTTTGTAGGTGATATAATAATATACAAAGAAAATTTTATGGAATCTACAAAAAGACTAAAAGAACTAATAATTTAATGAAATGCAAGATATAAGATTGATATGAAACAATCAATTGAATTTTTATAAAATAGCAGTTAACAATTAGAAAACAAAATTTGGAAAAAAAAATACCACTTTCACCTGCACCAAAAAAAAAAATAAAAAATCAAATACCTGACAATAAGTCTAATGAAAAATGTGCAAAACCCTACCTTGAATGTTATGAAACATTACTAAAAGAAATGAAAGGAAACATAAAATAATAGAGAAACACCATATTTGTGGGCTGTTTTAAACTAAAACATTGTTAAGTTTTTACCAAACTGATCTACAGATTTAACTCAATCTCAATCATAGTCCAAATAAACTTCTTAAAGAAATAATATATGTTAAAACTTTTGGAAAATTAGACAAATTCTAAAACCTATATGGAAATGAAAAGAATCTAACATAGGCAAAACAATCTTGAAAAACAAAGTATGAGGATTTGTAGGACCTGATTTCAAGACACATTTGTAATAATTAAGAGGCTACAATAATTAAGAGGCATCAATTATTGGCAGCACTAAGGCACTGTTGCAAGAATAGATTAAATATATCAATAAAACAGAATAGAGCCCAGAAATAGACTCACACACAGATAATCAATTGATTTTCCATCGAGGCACATGGTCAGTGAGGAATTCTTAGGGCAAAGGAAAGTCTTTTCAACAAAGGAGATGGAGTAACTGGGTATTCATAAGGAGAATTATAAGCCTCAGCCTCTATAGCCTCACAGTATAAATAAAAGTAGAGATGGATCACAAGCTTATATGTAAAAGCTAGAACTACAAAACATCTAGAAGAAAATGCAGAAGGATATCTTTTTGACCTTGAGGTAAAAAAGATTATTTTGGACATATAAAGCACACAATATGGAAAAAAAAATTTATAAAGTTAACTTCATCAAAAGTAACTACCGCTTAACAAGACACCAACCAAAAAAAAAAAAAGTAAACCACGGTCTATAAGAAAATATTCACAATCCAGTCTATACATTTGACAAATTACCTATATCCAGAATAGAAAAGGATTTCCTAGAAATTAAAGATTTCTTACAAACTGACAATAAATAGACAACTCAGTGAAAAAAAAAAAAAAAGGGGCAAACGTTTTGAACAAGTCCTTCACCAAAGAAGATATAAGAATGACCAATAGACATAAAAATGGTTCAACATTGTTAGTATTTGGGAAATGCACTTTAAAACCACAATGTGATACCACTTTGTACCTGTTAGAATGGCTAAAATAAAAGTTTAACAATTTCCAATTGTAAATTGGTAAGGATGTGGAGTAACTAATTAATTTGGTGTTACTGTGAAATAAGTTTACATTTCTGATCATGTTAAATTCTGTTCAAAGCAATTCAGTTTCTGTGAATTTTTTTTGTCTTTAGAAAATGTTTATTCATTCATGTACATATCCAACAGCTACATGTTTAGAGTTCACGGTGGGTAAAACAAACTTCTTGCCTTTAAGGAACATATAGACAGTTTGCAAATAGAAGACTTGTTTAGTTAGCCACTACATAGCTAGGATAATTTATCATATTTTCTTGATTCCTGAACACATGTATTATCTTCCAAACAATTTCAAAATAAATCTGAGAACTTACTGATCTCAAAGGAGTTTTCATTGAATCAGTGATATACTTGATATATTGAATCAATGATATACAGTTGAGCACATGAACTCAAAAAATCTAGCTGTTATATTCAAATAGGCCAGCTGTTCTCCCTGGAGGAAATTAATTGGAAAGGTTAAAAAATTTAAAGTGAACGACTGTCTCCTTCTGATTAAAAGCAAAAGTCATAGGACTTATAGATCTTTACATTTAATCAACCAATCAATCAATTAATACTTAGGGGTTGTTTCTTTCTAGTTTCTTTCACACAGAGACTAAGAGCAGAGCCTTTGAGTGCCAGAAGTTTGAAAAGGTGATTTGGTGAAAGTGTTAGGAGATGGATTGTGGGGTCAAATAGGCCAGAGTTCAGATACTCTAGGGCTTCCCTGGTGGCTCAGCTGGTAGAGAATCTGCCTGCAATGCAGGAGACCCCGGTTCAATTCCTGGGTTGGGACGATCCCCTAGAGAAGGGATAGGCTACCCACTCCAGTATTCTTGGGCTTCCCTGGTGGCTCGGCTAGTAAAGAATCCGCCTGCAAGGAGGGAGACCTAGGTTTGATCCCTGGGTTAGGAAGATCCCCTGGAGAAGGGAACATCTACCCACTTTAGTATTCTGGCCTGGAGAATTCCACAGACTATACAGTCCATAGTGTCACAAAGAGTCAGACGCGACTGAGCGACTTTCACTTTCAGGGGCTATATTTTTCAGTTAGTTGAATGCAGGCTAGTTGTTTGCCCTCTATGGGCTGGCTCAGTTGCCTTCTGCACAGTGATGCAGGGTCTGATGGGCAGCGGTGAGGTTTAGTGAGGTTTTATGTAGAAGATGCTCAGGATGGTGTCTTATGTATTGTAGGTGCTCTCTAAATTATGAATCTTGTTATTAACTAAAAACTTCTGATCAGTTTCGGAGTCATAGCCAAGATGAACTGAGCACAAGACATTTATGGCTAAGATAGTTTGTTGAGTACTAGTAGCCTGCATAGGCACTTTCACTACTGAAATAAGAATACATTCCAAAGATTAAAAATTGCCTCTCATTTAAGATTCAAGGCTGATTGATTAAGGAAAGCTAAGAACCAGAGTTTCCAAACTTTACCAGAATGCCACATTTTTCTACTAATTCATTAAAAAAGTATAATGATTGAAAGTTAAATCAGTTTAGCAATTTTCAAAAGTGATTTAAAAATAATAATACAGGAAAAGTTTACAAACCTGACAGCTGAACCTGTCTGTAGTTTCTCTTCTTAAACCTTGGGGCTGTAGCCAGGAGTTATTTGAAAGTCAAGAGTCTGAGGATTTTTGTTTTTGTTTGAGAGATGAATAAAGCTTCTTGTGATGTTATATTTGCATATGCAAAGAGATACAGCCCCAGAGAACTAAATGTCTCTTTTCAGGATATATTAATTTTATTTTTCATGATTATATGTTTGCTTAAACAACTTCCTATCTTGGCATTTTCCAAACACCAAACAAAGAAAATCACGCAGATTTGGCCAAGTCAGTCTCTTTCATCCAGGCATTTTTAGTCTATTATGCCACAAATCACACTGAGGATTTACCAAACAAAACCATAAATGTGTATCTGGAAACAAGCTATACTAGTACATGGTGTGAGTGGCTTTGGATTTGTATACAAAAGAGTTCTGCTTCTATAACTGGCTCTTTTGTGGCTTTTTGATCACACAAACAAGAGGCTTAAATTTTTTGAGCTTCAGCTTCATCTTTGTATTTACATATGTCCTATAGGGTTGTGGGGAGAAGGATAGGGATTAGAGTTTCTTCTGAGATGTAAATTAATTTCTTGAAATGAGAGATACCTGCAAAGGACTTTACTGAGGAAAGAAACTTCTCAGGGGTAGAGAGGAAAGCTGGGTGACCTCTAAGAAATGTCAGGGATGTCAGGGATCCTAGGGGCTTCATGATATCCCCATGTAGGTCATCACTGGCATTCATTCACTTACTCATTGAACAACCAGAGTTGGGGCCTTTGCCAAGTTAGGGCACTTTGCTTGATACTTAATATGACAATGACTTGGTTCTTTCTTTTAAAAACTGTATAATATACTGGGAAGACTGACCAGTAGTCTTACAATACAATATGATAAGTGTAATGGAAACAATAGGGCAGGATGAGTTCTTAATTTAACTTGAATAATAAAGATATGCTTTTTTATCCTTGAAGGAAAGGAGCTGATCAGTACAGAGAGGGGAGGCCATTGCAGAGGAGGGAGCAGAATGTAAAAGGAAAAAATGTGTAAAGGAGCATGTTGCCTGATGATGATGGGTTTGGAGTGCCTAGTGGGTGGTACCCCGATGGCTCAACAGGTAAAGAATATGCCTGCAATTCAGGAGATGCAGGAGACATGAGTTCGATCCCTGGGTCAGGAAGATCCCCTGGAGGAGGGTATGGCAACCCACTCCAGTATTCTTGCCTGGAGAATCCTGTGGACAGAGGAGCCTGAAGGGCATGGTCCATGGGGGTCGCAAAGAGGACACAACTGAAGTGACTCAACACACTCAGTGGGTGGGTGAAACTGACCAGCAGGCAAAGCCTGTGGCCACTCAATCTACAGCTCTGATGAGAACCAGGGACTCTTTTCCAGACCTTTCCTGTGTGTGTGCGTGTGTGTTACTTTGTAGAAGGAGAAAATTCGAGAAACAACCATGGAAAATCCCTATCAACATTTCCCACTTGAAGATTTTGGTAAATACATCAAATAGGCAATGAAGTTTGAGAAACGTCTCTAATTCTGAATGTAATTTGAAAGTCAGTGACAATGACTTGAATGACTTGACAATGATGAATGTTACTCTTTGTTACTGTGAGATTTACTAGGACAAGAAGGGATCAGAAATCACTGGTCTTGAGTTTAAGAAGGCTGAATGGAGCTTAAGTAGAACACCCATCCCTACAATGGAACATTCATGATACAGCTTTTTCATTGTTTAACTTCATGCCTACAAATGCTTACAAAGATTTATTTGTGTTTTCTTATAAATTTTCTTTTATCAACATGATTATGAGTGCCTCAAATCCTAAAGAAGGTGGTGTTGGTTCTACTTTATAAACTTTGTGAATATGACAGGCAAAGATATATTACAGTTCTTAAAAAAAATAAATCTATGAACACTCTATTGCTTTATTTATTCAAATCTTCTTTTGTGTTTCCCAATAACATTTTATAGAAAATGAGAATGTTTTTACTTATTTCCCTGAGGCCCCATGTACCTGCATCAGGTACTGAGGTTTCCATTCCTTAAATGGCCAATAAATGTAGGGACAGATTTTACTTTGCCTGTATTTCCTGTCATTGACTCTTTTGAAAGAGTTTTATTTTGTGGTTCGTTGAGGTTGATATAGTTCTGACCTAGCAATGTGATAGCATATTGGATAGATTTTCAAGTTAAGTGCAAGTGTAATAATTTAACATTAATAATTCCAAATTCCTACTTGTTCCTCAAAACATTCACTCACTGTTTGTTTATATATTTCTAATCCCTGGTGTTTATTGACATCTTTTACTGTGGTCATTAATGAGATGTAGATAACTGTATTATGTTTTTATGGATTGCATAGCACTTTATCTTTTAAATTGTTTTTGTTAGAGGACCCTGGCATCTGGAAGAGCTTATATGATAGCTGGCATTCTTTTAAGCCCCATCTGTATTTCTGTTGTTTTTAGTGTGGTATTTCTGTAGCACTCGTCAATTTAGGGCTATGTTGCTGCAGGTGCCTCTTGCAGAGCAGTTTATCAGTGTCTTCTCTTGGCCAAGGTCTTGTGTTAGTTATTTGACAGACATAGCCTCTAAACTTTACAAGGGCTTTCTTTATTTTTTCGTGTCCTATTTTATTGAGGACTAAAATTAGATCCCTGGAGAGATTAAGAAAATAGCTTAAGATTTTAAGTAACATAGCCAGGATTCAAACTCTGGTCCACCTAGTCATTAAATCTTTTTTTTCTCTCAGTGTGCCACACTGTCTCCATCTATCTAATACCTAGCATAGTTGAGGCAGTATGTTGTGTGTATTAATAGCATTTAAAAGACATAAACACCACCTGGGTTCAAATTTCAGTTCTGATGCATATTTGCTCTATGACCATGAGTAGGTCATTTAATCTTTGCTTCAGTTTCATCACTTTAGGGTTTGGGGGGCATCAAATGAATTGATGTTGCAAAGCTGCCTTTTATTCTCTGCTTTGGTGACTGAGGTTAAGTCCTTCCTTTCCAAGCAGCGGAGACATTGTTGAGTGGTCACTCTTTCCTTTGTGCTACTCACCATTTCACCGATAGTACACATCACTGATCATTTATATGACAACCCAATTATTTCTTCATAAAATCAGTTCTTCCTGCATATTCCTTGAAAACTTATCTCATTCATCTCAACTCTCTGATGTTCACTGATTTACAGATACATTAATGAATGTAATCATTAGGGTTTTGAAACCTAGACTGAACTACTGATCGGCTCTAGACAACTTTTTTTGTATTTATACCTCAGAAAAAAGTTTTATTGTAATTTGAATGGGATTTCAGGTTGAAACAAGAATAAGTGAATTGTTCAGTCTGCTGTGTCTTATGCAGAGATTGTCAGGCTGTTTTCTAATTTTATTTTTCACTTAAACATATAACAGGAACATTTTCCCACATTGTTAAATGCCCTTGATCATCACATCTTTTAAAGACTACATAGTATTTCACCTTATGGGAGATTATTAGTGCAATTTCTAATGACTAGTTTCCATACATTCCTTAGAGCATTTCATCCATTATTTTTACTGTATTAGACAAAGCAGACCTGCTCATTTTCTTTCCTTTCACATAAATCAACTTGATTATACCACAGGCAAGGTCATTTATGGATAGGAATGCAATAAGGACATAAATATACAGATTTCCTTGTTTAATCTACTTTCCTATGAGCGGTCATAGCCTACCACTTTTGTGTGGTTAGAAGTATCACGATTCTTCTTCCCAGCTGCCCCCCACTCTTCCGAGGTGAAAGCTTGTAAAATCCAGAAGGCAATGGACTAGGGGAAAACATGAACACAAAGGACATGCACTAGTCTAACAAAAGGGCCTCTCATAACAAGTAGACTATGTCTTATCCAGGTGAGAAGAAATAATAAAAGCTGCTTATCAGCCAACTTGATCTGGAGTGGAGAAGAATGAATGTAGTCTTTGAAGCAGCTTAATAAGACAGAATAGACTTGATGGGAACATTTTAGACATAGCTTACATTCTACTCTTAACCTTTCAGGACACAGCCACTGCCCTCTGTCAATTACTGCCATCTCTTCAGTGACAAGCCTGAAAGAATTTTCCAGATGCATGGCAGAGAAAAAAACAGTCCTCTAACACAGGGGTGGTGCTTCTGGTTGTCGGAACTTAGGACCAGAAAGGGAGGAAACCACTGTAGGGAAAGAAGGACCTGAGAAATGCGTTGTATTGAAAAAAAAAATTGTCACTGTGTCTGTTCTTATAATGAGCAAATGTAAGGTTGTTGCTGTTTGTGTTTTTGGATCATTTAAAGTGGGTCTTTATAAAAGCCAAGAAGAAGTTTGATTTTTTTTCTACCTTGCTCTGCTTCTGTATCTTGTTTTTGGATAAATCTTCCAATAGCTTCCCACCTGAACCTGATCCTAATTCCAGAAACACAAAGCCTGGATTCTTTGTGTTCCCCACGCTTATTCTGTCTTTCCATGAGCTCAGTTGGTAAATCCCACAGTGAAGCAAGCATAAACACAAACTAGGCGGGATTAGACCACACTATTTAGTTAATCTTAGTTTACAAAACCCCTTCTTTCTTTGTCTGACAGGCTGCCACAGAAATTCAGCAAATGCAATTTGCAGACTAAATGTGAGAACTTTCTGCACTATGGGTAGGAAATATCTACTCGCTGTCATAAGCTCTCTCTCTTCGAGAAACCTCAGGGATATTTCCCAGGGTGAAGGATGTCTACAGTGAGTTCTTTGAATCATCATCATGATGGAGAAGAGCACACCGTGTTTCCTTCCAAAATTTAAGCTGCACAACCTCCAAGAATCTTGACATGTGTAAATAAGACTACCAAGAAAGGGGCCTCACACCAGTGTCCACCCTCCAACTCAGCCCCTTCTCCCCATGTTTAAAGAATTTGTATTTCTGGATCCAGTGACAATAATACTGGGAGGACTTTAACCAAAGTACTTTGAGTTCTAGGAGGAGGAACAAAGGATGGTTTTCTATAGCATGTTCATATAACTGAACATCCATTAAATAATTGGTGTGCAGCTGGGAATAAAAATGGCTTAAGAGAGAAAAGTTCCTATAACAGATGTGAGCACAAAGCCAATGAAGGACTTAAAGGCTGAGTACTTCTAATATCCTGTCACAATCACCTGATGTCATGAGCACCTGCTTTATAGGAAAACCACTGTGGTAGAAACACCCATATACATATATTTGGTGACAGACATTCCATTTCAGTTCTGTGTTTATATGAAAGATACTCTGGAGGATTTTTTTTCCCTGCAATCCTCAGACAGCTCTTTGAATGTCCTCAAGGATCATGTTTGCTTTGGTCAAAGATCAGATACACACCCCAATGTTCACATTTTCTGCTCTCCCAAGTTGGAACAATTTGAAGTTGCTTTCAGAGTCCAAGTGTGTTATATTCATCCAGAGCTCTTAAAGGGTGTTATAAATTACAGAATTTAGTTTGTCACAGAACAGAATTTTGCTTCAGTGAAAAGTGACTGTTATGGATATATATTACGAGATACTAATCTCCTATAAATCAAGGAGGAATTAAAACTAGCAAAAAGCCCTGATGTTGTCAGTGGTTAGTTGAGAGGGCACGTGTGTGGCTGGTAGAGTAGGAAAGAGAATCACATTGTATGGTGGGTTATGATTATCATAATATTCTCTGGCCTTAGTGTTTACCTTCTTCTTCTGTGGAGAGTGGCAGTGTTATGTTATTTTAAAACACATGTATACCTGTGGTGGATTCATTTTGATATTTGGCAAAACTAATACAATTTATAAAGTTTAAAAATAAAATAAAATTTAAAAAAAAATACAAAGTGAGAAATGAAGATCCGCCACCATATTTTAAGCCCTGGCGTTTATACCTAGTTACAAGTCCACTGCTAAGCAGCATATATAGTGATAAAATACAACGCTTCAGTGTTTAAATCTCCATTCTGATCTAATATGCTTTAATAAAGAAACACTGACTCATCATTGGCTTGTCCTGATTTTTCTGACTGTGAGTAGTTCTCTCTATTGAGGCAGTGGTTTTTAGATAATGGTGCAAACACACATTCTTGATGCGTTGAGAACAGGGAGTGTTTAGATAGAGATTTTGAGGATTTGTCTGCTAACAAGAGTTTTAAATGCAAACTCAAATAACTTTCCAAAATGAGCTGCCTGCCAATATCATATTCCATAAGAAATCCTGGCATCTTTCACAAATGATAGATTTATTGATGCAGTCTCCTTGGTAACTGCTTGGTCCGTGGACAAGTGCTTCTTTATATCTGGGACAGCTATGACAGCACTCATCATAGAAATGTTGAATATTGGCCATTGGTTTTAAATGATGAATGTTGTTTCAAATGCACTTCTGTTCATAAAAAAGAAAATCTTGATAGGAAAAATCTGACATAGATTTCATTTGAAATTATTCTTTGACCAAACTACTTTCCGTAGGTAAAACAAAGGTGTAAAAGCTGGCAGTTGTGAGGAATGCAGTCTTCAGGTTGTACACCCTGCAGGCTGCCTGTTCAATGTGCTGTCATCCTGCACACTCCATGTGGGACCATCGCCTTCCAAGAACTAGAGAGCTCTTCCACAGATGGCCTTCCCTGTGAACTGGTTCTAATTCTATCAATTCCACAATGGACCAAGGAAATTATAGAATAAGCCCGCTGTCCTGTTTTTGTTCAAATGATATTTCACAGACCTCAACTTTTCTCTATTTCTCTCCTTCTTGAAGCATTTGACCCCAATAATTTATATCTTGGTCCCTTTCTCCTTATTCCTTTTCTTCTTCTCTAATCTTCTAGAATTTTTTTCTTATACTTTCTCTTTACTTCTCTTTTTTCCTTCAATTATTTGTCTGCTTCCTCATCCTCTCATTTTCTTACTCACATGACTCATTTCTTTCTTTCTTTTTTTTAACCTCCTCTAATTTAAAGTTCTTTTACAATCTGCATTAAATTGTAAGGAATGTAACCGTGGACGTGAACAGCTCCTTCAGTAGAGCCTTATCCTATAACATTAAATTGTAATTATGAATGCTCTCCTTTCTCCTCCTATTTCATTTTATACCCTTATTTGTCTTTGTATATTCTCCAAGTCCACATAGAAAAGATGCCTTATAAATGTTTGCTGAATGCTGAATCAGTTAACATTCTTTAACCTTTCTGGCAGCCACGGAAATGAACTCCACTGTAATCCTGGTACATAATTATGGTAACTGATATATAGTAGGCACCCAATAAAGATCTGTTTAATAAATAAATAACCAAAGACAAAGATTACACCTAAAGCCTGTTTTAACACACTGCTGAGCACATAAACTTATTTTTGTCTTTTTTAGGTTGATGTACCTATATTCAGAAATTAGTTTACTCTCAAAGGGTATTCAGGACTTGATGGAGCACTCAGAATTTCATTCATTTTAAAAGGCTTGCATGTGCCTCACCCGTATTTCAAATCAACATTTCTTTTGACCATCTATCTACATGTATTCCTACTTTTTTCCTGTAGCTAAGACCACAAAAAATCTTGGCTTCCAGCAAATGTACATTTCCTTGGAAACCAAGCCAAAAGCAATAGGGAAAGAAGGCATTAAATATAAAATGTCTCTTGGCTGCCAAATTTCAGACCACTGCCTGATTTTCTTTAGTTTTGTGTTGATTTCTTTAATTCAATGTGAACACACAGACCAAGACTTTTAAAATTAAACTTTAAAAAAAAGTATACTGTGTTTGTTGAGTTAAAACATATACTTACAAACATATGGGTGTGGAAAAATAGCATTAGTGAATGAGGTTTGTGTTTCAGTGTTATTTTTATGGAAGCTTCATCTTTACTAGGTTAAGGGCTTGAACTTGAAAATTTAAACTATTCACCATCATAAGGACATTATTCATTTATAGAATTAAGGCTATTTTCCCCTATGTGAAATGTAAGGAAAGTGTAGTTGGATGTTATTAATGAGAAGTAGCAAATGGTTACATGAACAATTATATAAAGAATTTTGTGTGCTCTTTAGGCATGAATGTCTGAGATACAAAAGAGTTGATCTGAAAACTGGTGCTGTATGACCAAGTAAGTGATCATGGCAGATACGTTCTGGGGGAGCACACTCCTTGGGCCATTTTTGGCACCTGATATTTGTACATTTGCACAGCAGAAGGGCCCTGGCCTTTATTTACTGCTTTGCTGTTGCATCTTAATATTCTCAATAATTTTTGAACAAAGGTTTCCCTATTTTCATTTTCAGTGAGTCTTGCAAATTCTCTAGCTGGTTCTGCTGAGACTTAACCTTCATACTGTCTTCAAAGTTAGGAAGACTACTTGGGTTTTCCATAACCATTTTAAGAGCATAAGGAAGATTCCAAAAGGGTGAGCAGAAATATCAGTAAAGCTGTAGTCTTTTATCTGAGAATTTCCAGATTTACCAAGAGTCTGTTTTATTACCTCAGTCGACCCTAGTTACCACTGGTTGAGAGCAACCCATCTCTTGGGCAGTGAAAAGCAATTTGTATAGTATTAATGAAAGGTTTACCTCAAAACCAGCTTGTACTAGTATATCTCAAAAACCTTGAAATGCACAGAACTATTACCTCAGTAATTCCACCACAGGATAAATGATGCAAAGCTGTTTGTACACATTCTTTACAATATTACTCATGAAAGTGTCTGACCCTTTGCGATTCCATGGACTGCAGCCTGTCCCGCTCCTCTGTCCATGGAATTCTCCAGGTAAGAGTACTGGAGTGAGATGCCATTTCTTTCTCCAGGGGACCTTCCCGACCTGGGGATTGAACGTGAGTCTCCTGTATTGCAGGCAGATTCCTTACCAACTGAGCCACTAGAGAAGCCCAGCAAATAATTGGAAATGATTTAAGTGTCTATCTGTGAATACTTAAATTACATGCTGCTTGAGGGCCTATCAAGCAGCCATCACAATAATATTGTAGATGCTGCTGCTGCTGCTAAGTCGCTTCAGTCGTGTCCAACTCTGTGTGACCCGATAGACGGTAGCCCACCAGGCTCCCCTGTCCCTGAGATTCTCCAGGCAAGAACACTGGCGTGGGTTGCCATTTCCTTCTCCAATGCATGAAAGTGAGAAGTGAAAGTGAAGTCACTCAGTCGTGTCCGACTCTTAGCGACCCCATGGACTGTAGCCCACCAGGCTCCTCCATCCATGGGATTCTCCAGGCAAGAGTACTGGAGTGGGGTGCCATTGCCTTCTCCAAATATTGTAGATGTATACTACTAAATATGAAAATTATATAACAGTATGGTTTTTCCAGTGGTCATGTTTGGATGTGAGAGTTGGACTGTGAAGAAGGCTGAGCGCTGAAGAATTGATGCTTTTGAACTATGGAGTTGGAGAAGACTCTTGAGAGTGCCTTGGACTGAAAGGAGATCCAACCAGTCCATTCTGAAGGAGATCAGCCCTGGGATTTCTTTGGAAGGAATGATACTAAAGCTGAAACTCCAATACTTTGGCCGCCTCATGCAAAGAGTTGACTCATTGGAAAAGACTCTGATGCTGGGAGGGATTGGGAGCAGGAGGAGAAGGGGATGACAGAGGATGAGATGGCTGGATGGCATCACCGACTTGATGGCCGTGAGTCTGAGTGAACTCCGGGAGTTGCTGATGGACAGGGAGGCCTGGCGTGCTGCAATTCATGGGGTCGCAAAGAGGGACACGACTGAGCGACTGAACTGAACTGACTGATACTGTTACATCATTATAATACTATATATTATATATAATACTATCAGATCAAATCAGATCAATTGCTGGTTGATCTGATTGCAATTGATCTGAATGCAATTCCCATGATCTTCGTTTTCTGAATGTTGAGCTTTAAGCCAACATTTTCACTCTCCTCTTTCACTTTCATCAAGAGGCTTTTAGTTCCTCTTCACTTTCTGCCATAAGGGTGGTGTCATCTGCATATCTGAGGTTATTGATATTTCTCCCGGCAATCTTGACTCCAGCTTGTGTTTCTTCCAGCCCAGCATTTCTCATGATGTACTCTGCATATAAGTTAAATAAACAGGGTGACAATATACAGCCTTGACGTACTCCTTTTCCTATTTGGAACCAGTCTGTTGTTCCATGTCCAGTTCTAACTGTTGCTTCCTGACCTGTATATACTATATATGAAAGTCAAAGTGAAGTTGCTCAGTCGTGTCTGACTCTTTGCGACCCCATGGACTGTAGCCTATCTGGCTACTCTGTCCATGGGATTTTCCAGGCAATAGTACTGGAGTGGATTGCCATTTCCTTCTCCAGGGGATCTTCCCAACCCAGGGATCAAACCCAGGTCTCCCGCGTTGTAGACAGACGCTTTACCGTCTGAGCCACCAGGGAAGTATATAATATATAATTATATAATATATATATACTATATTATATATGTACTATTACTATATATTATACAGTATAACATACAGTATATATATATGTAATATATATACAGTATAATATACTGTATATATATATGTACAAATCTATGCATAGATAAAAAGTTTGCAAAGTTGTCTAATACAAGATGATTATCTCTGGGTGATGGGAAAAGTGTTTTTAGCTTATTGATACATTCTAATTTTTCTAGATTGTTTTTAGAGCAAAAATATTAATAAAAATAATGAGATTCTGCCATTTGCAGCACCCTGGGTGGACCTAGAGAGTATTGTGTTCAATGAAATGATACGGCAAGACACATGTGGAATCTAAAAAGTAAAACAAATGAATGTATATAACAAAACAGATCCATAGATATAAAAAAACAGACTAGTCATTACTCTGGAGAAGAAAATGGCAATTCACCCCAGTATTCTTGCCTGGGAAATCCCATGGACAGAGGTCTGGTGGGCTATAGTCCATGGGGTTGCCAAGAGTCAAAGGACTGAGCATGCACACACACACACACACACACACACACAGAGGAGAGAGAGGGGGGTGAGATAGGGGTATGGGATTAAGAGACACAAACTATTATGTATAAAATAAATAAGAAACTAGGGTATATTGTACAGCACAAGGAATATAGCCATTATTTTATAAAAACTTCAAATGGAGTATCATCTATTAAAATATTGAATCATTAGGTTTTATGCCTGAAATGAATATAATATTGTAAATCAACCATATGTCAATTAAAAAAAACAGAAAACATATACACAGACAATGGCAAAGAGAAAAAGCAAGTAAAAGCAAATCAACTATTGCTAAGCTTTGTTTCCATACTCAAGAAAGCTATAAATTTTTATTCTGTTTCCTCACGAACTATAGGCATTAAAGAAACAACCGTGTGTTAAAGAGGAAGTTTCAATGGGATAGTGTCTTTCCTTTGAAGATATTATTGTCTTCATTTACTTTTAGCTAGTCAGCTATAATTTACTGTTTTTTGGCCTTCCTCAGAAACTGCAGCAGGTGCAGAATGCATCAGCTCAGCTGCTCCAACATAAAGGTGTGAGAGAAGTGGCAAAGCCCCCATCTGTGAGGCACGTGGCTTGCCAATTTGACGAAAGAATTCCGGACCAGATCTTTATTTTCCACTGTTAGATGATGGCTCTCTCTCACAACCACCAAGGAGGAGAAGTTACTATATATATACTAGAAGGCCTAAGAAAGAGTATTATATTCTTTCAGCTTTTCCTATTAAAAAGGCTATCCTGATGGATACAGTCCATGTAGCTCTGAATTTTACCTACGAAGGCAGTGACAAGGTTGAAAACTTACTAAATCATTCTGTCTGTACTTATAAGTATGTGTTCCCTCCTAACAGATCTTGATTCCATAGGTCAATTATAGCTTAATATGATAGACTGGCAAGAACACAAACCTGTCTCGTGGAAGCCAAATTTCATTTCCTTGGGTGTTGATGGAGGTGAATTACGGTTCTTCCTTGGACCTGGGACTTCTGCCAGCATTATGTCCTGTATGCACTGCGTAGTGACTGAAGTGCAGTAGCGTGTCCTAGAGCTTTGCTTCTAGCTCTGGCAACACCTGTTTGAGTCAGAAATTAGTTAGCAAGTTGGGCAGATCTAGTTGCCTAAACATATTGGCTTTTGATAGAATCTCTATGGTAACTGGATTTTTAATGTTTATTGTAAAATCTTAATAACTAGGGATATTGTATCTTTCCATTCAATTTACATAGACTTTTTTTTTAAAGGTATCTGAGGAAGTTTGGTAAATATATATATATATATATATGTGTGTGTGTGTGTGTGTATATATATATTAAACAAAATATATATATTTTAATGAATACTGAAAATTCTACATTGTTTTTCATAACCAAGTGGGTTTACTCCAGGATTGCAAGGTTGGCTTAACATTCGAAACTCAATGTATTTCAAATTAACATGTTAAAGGAGAAAATTAATACAGTGATTCAATAGCTTTAGAAAAAGTGTTTGAAAAGTTAATCTCTATTCATAATTTTTTAAACTATCAAATTAGGTAACTGAAGGAGATTTCTTAATTTGATAGGGAATATCTACAAAACTTACAGCAGAAATAATGTTACTTAACTATACTTCTGTTTCTTCTTTCCTGTTGACAATTGTTATTTCTAATTAGCCTAGTTGATGTTATTCCTCCTCATTTTCATTTCAGAGCTCTTCTCAGAACCATTGTATGCAAAAAACAGCACTTGATGAGGAAAAGATAAATCCTCTCATTTTCCCTGTTAACATATGCCTTCTTCTCATTGTCTTTGAATTGATGTGTATTTCAAAGCTGAAATCAAACAGAACATACTTGTTATATCCATTTGGATCACAGTGGTATAGATTACACAGCACTTGTAAGAATTCCAGTTCCCCGAGTCTGCTGAGGTGATATTGCCATGTTTTGGAAGCATATTCCTCAGGGTGTTAGTTTTCTTCCTATGTAGTTTAGCTGGGCTTATAGAACCTTCACACTGCTTCTCACCTGTTCCTGGCCCTTAACCACTCCGTACTTACTTCACAATTAATCTCAAGAGATGTACCCACCTCTATTTTATTTTTGCTTTGCTTTGTAGTGGTTTAGTCATTAAGTCGTGTCTGACTCTTGCAACCCCATGGACTGTAGCCTACCAGGCTCCTCTGTCCATGGGATTTCCCAGGCAAGAAAACTGGAATGGGTTACCATTTCCTTCTCCAGGGGATCTTCCCAACCCAGGGATCAAACCTGGGTCTCCTGCATTGGGGGAGGACTCTTGCATTGCAGGCAGATTCTTTCCCAACTGAGCTACAAGGGATATTCTTCCATATGCTTTCCATCACTTGCGTGTGTGTGCATAGATGCTAAATCACTTCAGTCGTGTATGATTCTTTAAGACCCTATGGACTGTAGCCTTCCAGCCTCCTCTGTCCATGAGATTCTCTGGGCAAGACTACTGGAGTGGGTTGCCACTTCCTTCTCCAGGGGATCTTCCTGACCCAGGGATTGAACCCACATCTCTTATGTCTCCTGCATTGGCAGGCGGGTTCTTTACAACTAGCACAAACTGGGAAGTCCATTCCATCACTCGTGTTTGCCTAATTCTCTGATGCATCTACCTTACATAATACTTGCCAATTTCCATGGTGCCCAGTCTTCCCCCAGCTTCTATCTGAAATGGTTATCAACAGAATATGCTCTTAACTATTTCCAGCTTTTCCCCCTCATGTCAATCCTGTCTTAAACTTTTATCACACTTTTCATCAAGGTATACACCTAGGCATCTTCTCTTTCTCTCTCTGTACTCACTACCATCTTCTATCCTGGAATGTATTTAAAACTGCTCCTACCTGGCCCACAGAACCCCAGATCAAAGCCAGGTCTCAGAACGACAATTTAGAGTCAGCACTCTGTAGTAATATTGGGGCTGTGGCAATGTGCATTGGTGCGTGCTTGGTTGCTCAGTTGTGTCTGACTCTTTGCTATGGACTGTATCCCGCCAGGCTCCTCTGTCCATGGCATTCTCCAGGCAAGAATATTGGAGTGGATTGCCATGTCCTCCTCCTAGGGATCTTCCCGACCCAGGGATAGAACCTGTGTCTCCTGCATTGCAGGTGGATTCTTTACTGTCTGAGCTACCAAGGAAGCCCAAGGATGGTGGCAGCACCAGTCGGAAATCCAGTGGATGGCTTGGCTCAGTTCCTAGCTGAGAAGCTGCACCCAGGCCCTGTGACCTTCCTAGCCCAGCAGGCCTACCCACCAAGTTTACAACTTCTGTCCTCCTCACTGATTTGCATTTTATTCTGTTTCCAATCAATAGAAATCCATAAAACATTTCAATCTATTTGTATCTCTCCCCCCTTTTATATTAATCCATCATTTCTATGTTTAGAGCAGTGTGGATTAAGTACTTATACATTCATCTGCCAAGAAGTGATCTGCCAAGCTAGTCTTCAGCATTATTCCTTAACTGATCTATTTAAGCTTTTTTTTTTATTCTCTAGATTGTCTGTGTTTCTTCTGGGGGTCAGATCATTGTCCTTCTTGCCCCCTTTCTTTTATCCTCTGCTTTTAAAATATTGAAGTATAGTTAACTTACAATATTTTATTGGTTTCAGGATAGTTATTCAATATTTTCATAGACTGTATTCCATTTAAAGTTTGATCCCTGGGTCAGGAAGATCCCCTGGAGAAGCGAATGGCTATCCACTCCAGCATTCTTGCCTGGAGAATTCCATGGACAGAGGAGCCTGGCAGGCTATAGTCTGTGGGGTTGCAAAGAGTCAGGCATGACTGAGTAACTAACAGTTTCATGTATTGCTATTCTCTTGAAAATCCTATTTTAATATTATACTTAATACTAATATATGAAATAGATAACTAATAAGGACACTAATGGTCAAAGAAACTCTTCTTAGTACTCTGTAATGACATATATGGGAAAAGAATCTAAAAATGAGTGGATGTATGTATATGTATAACTGATTCACTTTGTTGTATAGCAGAAACTAGCACAATATTGTAAATCAATTATACTCCAATAAATTATTTTTTTAATTGCAATTAGCAATTATCAATAAGTCAATAGGATTTTAGTGCTATTGTACTCAGATCCCAGTAGATGCATTTATATTGAGTGGAGATAGAATAGGAAGGCTCAGTCATTTTTCATTTATTTTAAAAAATTAAGAGCACATAATATTTCAAAGATGATTGTTCATTAGTCATTAAGGGAATTTTACTGTCATTTATCATAACTGTAATTTGAATTGTAGTCAATTAAACTGTGCTTTGATTTAGAAAATATCTATGTTCCTTTTTTGGGTCTGTATGTGTTAGTCACTCAGTTCTGTCCAACTCTTTGTGATCCCATGGACTGTAGCCTGACAGACTCCTCTGTCCATGGAATTCTCCAGGCAAGAATACTAGAGTGGATTGCCATTCCCTTCTCCAGGGGATCTTCCCAACCCAGGGATCAAACCTGGATCTCTTGCATTTCAGGCAGATTCTTTACTGTCTGAGCCACCAACGAAGCACTTTTTGGGTGTAATCAAGGATAAATCAGAGCAATAGTACTTAGCCAGGTGTCCTTGTGTCTGTTTCTTCCTGGCAGAAGTTGGAGGAAAAGTTGTGCCAGAAGTTGGCAGTTATGGAAGACATTTAGGAGATGGGGGTGGGAAAGGATAAAGGAAGATGGCAGAAACCTTAGACAGACACAGATAACACACTCCAACATGTATGTATGTATGTATGGAGAGGATAAAGGAAGATGGCAGAAACCTCAGACAGACACAGATAACACACTCCAACATGTATGACCATGTGTATACACACACGCACACGGAGTCGAGCTTCCCACTGAAAGTACTGTTATTAACTGCGGTTCGCTATGTCAGAAGCAGATGTGTCCCCATAAAATACTGTCTTAATAACAGTGATCACTGATATCTTCTGGGGATTTGTTTCTGTTTAGAATGCTGTCTTTTAAAACCTGCAGTGTAACTCTTCTGATTGTTCCTTGTCAGGCTGGCAAAGTCTAGGCTAGTTTGCTTGACATAATAACCTACCCTGCCTTTAAGTTGGTGCCTTCACCCCCTAGGTTTATTCTGGGTCTGCTGCTGCTGCTGCTGTGCTCAGTTGACCAACTCTTTGCGGCCCCATGGACTGTAGCCCTCCAAGCTCCTCTGTCCGTGGAATTTTCCAGGTAAGAGTATTAGAATGGGTTGTCATTTCCTTCTCCAGGGGATCGTCCCAACCCTTGGATCGAATCTGCGTCCCTTGGTCTCCTGCTTTGGCAGGCGGATTCTTTACCACTAGCGCCACCTGGGAGGCCCTTACTCTCAAACTTGAATGTCTTTGGGAATCTTGCCTTTGGGCCTGAGATGCTTAATTTCTAACTAGCTCCCAGAGAATACAGATGTGGCCATTTTATGGACCACAGACTTTGAGTAGTTCACAGCACAAGAGCTGTTTAGTTATCTTGTTCCTGGTATTCTCAGTATCTTGTAGGATTGGTATGTGAAAAGGATTGCATGAAGCCTGGCTGTGCCTAGTCATTTAATCCTCAAAACATGTCGTATTTTTGCTTACAACATTGGTGGAGAAGCTAATGTTAATCTGCAGTGAGTTCTTTTGCTGAGTGCTGCTAGTTCATAACTCATAATACTTCTGGGATTCTTTAGATCTCTCTTGGATTTGGTCTTTATGTCAAATCAAGGCTTCCTCCAAAGCCCACTGGTGTTTATGAATAGGCTTCTGGGTACCTTGTCAATGTAAGTGTATTTTGACCACTAGTCATGTCTTTAAGTGGAGAAGGCAATGGCACCCCACTCCAGTACTCTTGCCTGGAAAATCTATGGATGGAAGAGGCTGGTAGGCTGCAGTCCATGGGTCTATAAGAGTCGGACACGACTGAGCAACTTCACTTTCACTTTTCACTTTCATGCATTGGAGAAGGAAATGGCAACCCACTCCAGTGTTCTTGCCTGGAGAATCCCAGGGATGGGGAAGCCTGGTGGGCTGCCATCTCTGGAGTCGCACAGAGTCGGACACGACTGAAGAGACTTAGCTGCAGCAGCAGTATGTCTTTAAGGGGCTTCTCTGGTGGCTAGATGGTAAAGAATCAGCCTGCAATGCAGGAGAGCTGGATTCCATCCCTGGTTTGGGAAGATCCCTTGAAGTAGGAAATGGCAGTCCACTCCAGAATTCTTTCTTGGGGAATTCCATGGACAGAGGAGCCTGGCAGGCTACAGACCACAGGGTCGCAAGGAGTCAGAGATGACTCAAGTGCCTTAGCACACATGCACATGTGTCTTTTAAGGGAAAGTCCTTAATTTAGCATAGCTCTGAATTAAACTCAGTTTTGATTTGTAAACTACCTATACTCTTTTACTGAATGTAATAAAGTAGAAATTATTTCACTAAAGAAATAAAATGTATATTAGAACAGTATCTTTTAGCCAAGTATGCTTGTCTTTAGTTCTTCTTGGCAGGAGAAGTTGAAGGTCTCATGCCATGTAATGTAATGCTAACTCTCACATCTATGATGTTTATTATCTGTGGTGATTATAATGTTTGTCCCATGTAGTCCTCCCTTCCTTTGAGAACTTATTCTATCTACCTGCAGTCAAGTGACTTTGGTAGGGCTTCCTTTTGTGGTGCTCTGCCTCATATCCACAAGCATGAACATGACCAATTACATCACTGTACTCTACAGTCTGAAATGATTTTGTCCAAAGAAGTAAGTGACCCACCTGAGCCAAGTAGAGGCCTCTTGGGAATTGTTTTGTTTGGTACTCCATGTGTAGTGCATTGTATCTCGGCCACGCAGCTGCTAGGAGGTAAATCAGAAAGCAAGAAGATACAGATTCTGTTGGAGAGAAGAAAGCCATTCAGAGACAAACACATGAGAAATGGACAGGCAGAGACAGAGCAAGGGGCGTTGAGTTAATAGTTCTAAGTCATGGAGCTCTCAGAGTTGTCTTGATTCCCTTTGGCTCTTCTTACAAATCTCTGAGCTTCTCAGATCTCACAAGCCGTTAATTTCCTATTTGTAAAGTCAGTTTGAGTTGGTATTTGAACTATTATAAATGAAAGAAGCCTATTAAATATCTAACACACATTTCTTTAGAACAGTACACTGAAGCGGTATCTCCATGAGGCTGCTATTCCTCGTGGCCATCTTGCTGTCAGTATGTGTAAATTCAAATAAGAATCAGAATGAATGAAGAACAACTGAAACCAGTCTGTGTTTGCCAGCAAGTGCATTACATTAGTAAGTGATACCAAAAGGCAGAAAAATAAAAGGTAATAATCACAGTTATTGTCACAGCAAGTTTGAATGAAGATGAATATTTTGAATACAAAGTGCACAAAATGAACTTTAAACTAAGGACATTGACTAAAGAAATAGAAAAATAAATCTGCCTGGTTCAAAAAGTAAATGAGGTCAGGCCATTGTAAGCTTGAATACAGAAAAAGAAAAGCAGCTTAGACTAATTTTAATGGAAACAAAGGATGGTTGGTGAGTTGGTCATTTGCCACAAAGAAGAAAAAGTCCTCTGGAGTTTATTTCAGTCTCAATAATGCATACATCAGAACATTTACTGATAGTATCCAGTAACCTCAATGAGGGAGAGGACAAGGAGAAGCAGCAGCACATCCTTGGGCGTAGATGTTTGAGTCACCTGGAGGGCTCTCCAGACATGCTGCTTTCCCTCCCTTTTTGGAGCTTCCCATAGCCTTTTCTTTAAAAAAAATTTTATTTTGCTGCACTGGGTGTCAGTTACGGCATGTGGGATCTTCGATCTTAGTTGTGCCATGTAGGATCTAGTTCCCTGACCAGGGATCGAACCTGCTCCCTCTGCCCCCCGCCACCTCCCTGATTGGAAGCATGGAGTCTTAGCCACTGGATCACCAGGAAGTCCCTCATAGGCTTTTCTAGGGAAAAAGCCTTTTTCCTATGCCAAATCCCACTCTCAAGTGAGGACTCAATAAGGGAACAATAGTTACTGATAGGAAGGTATCATGTTTCTCAGATGTGTAGAATTTTAATAAAGGCTGATAAATTCAGAGTCAGTAAGAGAGCTGGTTCTTATTTAGTGAAAAAAATGGAGTAATTTATAAAGAATACATAATGCAAACAAAGACAGAATGGCTCCATTATTTACAAAAAAAAGTCTACAAGTCTATGACAAAAGGATATAGCTGCCCATGAAAGAACCAAAAATACAATGGAAGGAATGTGTGTTCTCAGCATGCTGAGAGCCTATGATGTACTCCATGGGGTATGTTACATCTGTCATTAAGTATCATAAAACATTACAAGTTAGACATTCTTACATGTATTTAGCAGATAAAACAGACACAGAGTATCAACTTTCTCAAAATCACACAGTTATGTAATAGAGGCTGGACTCAAATCTACTATTGTCTGTTTCCAAGCTAATAAGTCCTCCGCGGATGAGCAACAAATAGCTACTGCGTGCTCATATATGTATATATGTATAAAGGACTGGGAGAGACTAATATAGATAATTTATAATACAATTCAAGTGTTTGGACCAGAAATAGATACAATATGTTTGCAATAGAAACAAATTTACAACATAGTAAAAGTGTTTCCAGCAGAACAAGAGACAACATTCTTGCCATAGGATAGAATAATATACATAAACTAAAGTTTATGGCTCCTTGGATGAGTTATAGAGGGGAAATTATTGAGGAAAATGTCCTGAAACAGTAAGGAAAAAAGATCTTCAGTCTTTTCAAATCATCAGTTTAGAGTATGTTAAAAACTCCATAAAATAGTATATTTGTATGACCCTTTCCATGCCATTTGAAAGTATAATTGGTAAGATGAGAGAGGAAATTTTATAAGGAACATGTCTATAAAACAGAGAATACTCGGGCTTCCATGCTGAATCCTAAGGTATAGATAAAATAAGGAATTGTATCTCTGAAATAACTTAAATTTTATTGAATATAATTTCTGCATAAAGCATTATGACCAATCTTAATCTCATGGAACAGACTTAATAGTTAAAGAAAATAAAAACTAATATTTACTGATTTTAGAGTCAGAAGACCTGTGATTCAGTCATTCACTGACTAAATGACTTGGGCAAAATCATTATTATCCATATCCTCATTGGTAAAATAAGGTTTTACTACATCATTTTTTATTTTACTTATGAGTCTAGAATATTGGTAACCTCAATCATATAAAACTTCTTTATTAAGTTGCAAAATCTGAAATAGGTTAATTATTTCAAAGACTTGTGTATGATATGGTTGTTGTTGTTCAGTTGTGTCTGACTCCTTGCAACCCCACGGACCGTAAATATACCAGGCTTCCCTGTTCTTTACCATCTTCCAGAACTTGCTCAATCTCATGTCCATTGGGTTGATGATGTCATCCAACCATCTCGTCTTCTATTGTCCCCTTCTTCTCCAGCCTTCAATCTTTCCCAGCATCAGGGTCTTTTCCAGCTCTTAGCATTAGGTGGCCAAAGTATTGGAGCTTCAGCCTCGGCGTCAGTCCCTCCAATGAATATTTAGGATTGATTTGGTTTGACTCCTTGCAGTCCAAGGGACTCTCAAGAGTCTTCTCCAACACCACAGTTTGAAAGCATCAATTCTTTGGTGATTAGACTTCCTTATTGTCCAGTTCTCACATCCATACATGACTACTGGAAAAACCATAGCTTTGACTAGATGGATCTTTGTTGGCAAAGTAACATCTCTGCTTTTTAATACACTGTCTAGGTTTGTCATAACTTTCCTTCCAAGGAGCAAGCATCTTTTAATTTCATGGCTGCAGTCACCCTTTGCAGTGATTTTGGAGCCCAAGAAAATAAAGTCTCTCACTGTTTCCATTGTTTCCCCATCTGTTTTCCATGAAGTGATGGGACTGGATGCCATGATCTTTGTTTTTTGAATGTTGAGTTTTAAGCCAGTTCTTTCATTCTCCTCTTTCACCTTCATCAAGAGGCTCTTTAGTTCTCTTTGCTTTCTGCCATAATGGTGGTGTCATCTGCATATCTAAGGTTATTGGTTTTTCTCCTGGCAGTCTTGATTCCAGCTTGTGAGTCATCCAGCCCAGCATTTTGCATGATGTACTCTGCATATAAGTTAAATAAGCAGAGTGACAATATACAGCCTAGGTGTACACCTTTCCCAATTTTGAACCAGTTTGTTGTTCCATGTTCGATTTTAAGTATTGTTTCTTGACCTGCATAGCAACAGGTCACCTGTGTGACCCTATGAACTGTAGCCCTCGAGGCTCCTCTGTCCATTGGATTCTCCAGGTAAGAATACTGGAATGGGTTGCCTTGCCTTCCTCTAGGGGATCTTTCCAACCCGGGGATTGAACCCGTGTCTCTTACATCTCCTGCATTGGCAGGAGGGTTCTTTACTACTCTTGCCGCCTGGGAAGCCCATATTAGATACTAAGTTATAACAATAAAAATGATAGACTTCTATTCTCTATCTCAATCTCAGCTACTTCTGTCCCATCATTAAATATTGAAAATCATAATAGTCATTTTCCTAGGTGCTATACTGTTCTCACTCTATAATTTCTCCCTAGGATATCTTACCCATGGACATTAATTTTCTATTAAGCAGAAGTCTGAGATGGCCCCCAAGATGCCCCCTCCCTGGTATTACACATACTGTATAGCCCTCACCTCTTAGTGTAGGTGGGACTGGTGAACGTGATGAAGGATTTCACTCCAATGATTAAGTTATGTTAAATGGTGAAGGTGAAAGAATTATGCAAATATAATTTAGGTCCCTAATAATTTGCATTTTGGTTAGTCGAAAGGGATATTAGCTTGGTCAGGCTTGACCAAATCGAACGAGCCCTTGAAAATTCAAATTGTCTAGAGGTTCGAATTGAGAGAGCTTTGAAGTGAGAGAGACGCAAGCTCTCTCATTGGTGGTGCAGAAGCAAACTGCCATGTTCTGGAGAGGGTCACATGACAGGAAATAGGCCTCTCAGAGCTGAGGGCCTCAGGCCTTACGATCACAAAGAAGTAAATTCTGCCAACAACCAGTTAGTTTGGAAGAGGACCCTGAACCTCAGATTAGATAGCTGTCCTGGCTGACACTTTGATTGCAGCCTTGGGAAACCCTGAGCAGAGGACCCAGTGTATCCCGGCCTGAGCTCCTGACTCATGGAAACTGACATAATAGATGGGTGTTGTTCTCAGCTCCTAAATTGTGGTAATTTGTGATGCAGCAATAGAAAATTAAGTCAACATGATTTCAATTATCACCAGATGACTCATAAATTTATATATCCAGCAAGACCTTCTCTCGCATATCCAACTGTCTATTTGACATCTTCTTGTGGCTGTCTTGAAGTTACTTCAGTTTCAGTGTACTCGATACGACTCTCATGTCCATTCGTCTTGAGCCAAGTTCAGTGAATAGCATTTATCATCTCTCAACTTAAGAAGCAAAAAACCTAGGAGTCATTTTTTATACCTTTCTCAGCTTTGTACTTTATATCCAATGCATCAAGAATTCCAATTTATTTTGCTTCCTTGAGGAAAGTACTTTAGTCTGATTCACTCAATATGTACTCTGTTCCCATCAAATATGCCTTCTCTTTACTTTGAAAGATGACAAGCTAAAGATAACATTTATCTTTCTTTGTAGCTGAGATTTCTCATGATGCTTAGCTTCTGTGAGACCGATGGATTTATGCGAATTCTGTAAGGTGAGCAGTGGGAGGTGGCAGCTGTGGATGAGAAGTATAGACCATCTAGAAAGTGTGTACAGGAGATGACTGGTTTTTCTGGGGCAGCTATAGCAGTATTTGTACTGTCTGGTCCTTAGCATCTTGAGGGCCACAAGGTTTCCACTGGAACCATAGTGTTGTGTGCTTGGGCATTTCCCTTGGTTGCAGTGTTCCTGGAAATGCACCATTCCATCTGGGTGATTTGACCCCTTTAGAAATTTGTAAGTTACTTAATACTTTGAGATAGGTCCCTTTTTTTGCTTACAATAGATGAGGTGAATGGATATAGAATTTTAAAAGGCAGCTAATCTACCTTTTTACTCCCTCTCCACCACTACCACCATTACCGCCTTCTTATTACAAGCGGTCATTATCTATGACATGACCTCTAGCAATAGCCTTTTAGCTGGTTAGCCTCTGTATCCACCATGCCCTCTTATAACCCTTATAATCTGCTCTATACTCTTCAGACTGCATGATCTTTCCACATGTAATCCTCTCCCACTTAACATACTTAATAGCTCCACACTGTTCTCCAGATAAAGACCAAAATCTTCACTAGCCTGTAAAGCCTGGCCCTTACCACCATCTATCCTAATTTTGTACTTCTTTTTCCCTTAGTCACCACTGCAGCTGGAGACTTTTAGTCCCTCGTAGGTACCATGCACCTCAACTGCACAAGTCTCTACATACAACTTTGCTTCTCAAGGGGGCTTCCCTGATAGCTCAGTTGGTAAAGAATCCTCCTGCAGTGTGGGAGACCTAGGTATGATCCCTGGGTTGGGAAGATCCCCTGGAGAAGGGAAAGGCTGCCCACTCCAGTATTTTGACCTGGAGAATTCCATGGACTGTATAGATCATGGAGTCGCAAAGAATTGGACACAACTGAGTGACTTTCACTTTCACTTTCTTCCTCAAGGAAGGCTCTTCTTTCCCTAATTAACATCACTCTGTGATTTCCAGATCTAAGTTAAATCAGCATTGCATTTAATCAAGGGAAGCTGTGTTGACCTCCCAACCTTAGTCAACTATTTCACATGCTTTCTTGTGACTTCTTCCCCTTAGGGATTCCAGTTTGCAAAGTTGCAAGTTGGTATTTGTGTCATCATTTGATTGGGGCTTTGCTGGTGGCTCAGCGGTGGCTTTCCTGCCATGTAGGAGATGCAGGTTCCATCTCTGGGTATGGAAGATCCCCTGGAGAAGGGAATGGCAACTCACTCCAGTAATCTTGCTTGGGAAATCCTATGGACAGAGGAGCCTGACCGGCTATAGTCCATGGGGTCACAAAAGAGTCGGACATAACTTAGCAAGTAAACAACAGCAACAACATTTGATTACAATTCCCTTTCCCAGTATACGGTCGGTACCATGTGAACAGGTACTTTTTGGTTTTAATTGCATCATATTCTCTCCACCTAGCACAGGGTTCAGTACACAGTATGTACTCAATAAATATTTGTTGAATAATTAATAAATGAACTATTTATAATGTTCCAGGTATTTTTCTAAGTGATGCATACTCAGTTTATCCTTACAAAGATATTATGAGATGGATAGGATTATCCTATTAGTTAGGATAAGCTAGGCGGATGTGTGTGTGTGTTAGTTGCTAAGTTGTGTCCAACTGTTCGTGACCCCATGGACCATAGCCAATCAGGCTCCTCTGTCCACAGGATTTTCCAGGCAAGAACACTGGAGTGGATTGCCATTGCCTGCTCCAGGGGATCTCCCGACCCACAGATTGAACCTGCATCTCCCGTGTCTCCTGCATCACAGGCAGATTCTTTACCTACTGGGCCATCTAAAATCCAGAAATAATGTCAGCCAATGCTTCATGCTTATGCTCCATGTAGAATTATGATTAGCAGGTAGAAGTCTTTATCATAGTTACTCAGTGAACCAGGTTAAATGCCTCATCTTGACACATGCTTCCACAATTACTGCAATAGGAGGAAAAATGATGCAGAACCCTGTACCTGTTTTTAAATGCTTCTATCCAGAATTGTCACACCTGGGCAAAGCAAATCACCTGACTATGTCTAATGACAAGGGGCAGAGATATAAAGTTATCCCAGATGCCTGGCAGGAAAAGAATAAGAAATAGTGGTGGCTGGATAAAATATCGGTGTACTACATTTATTATTCCCATTCTTAAATGAATAAGCAGGTATAGACAGAAACAACTGGCTTGGAAGTGAAAAAGCCAGGGATTGAATTTGGGAAGTTTGGCTTCCTCCGCCCCAGCCTAGTGTTCTTTGTATTTCTTCTTCGTCCACACGGGGACCTAAACATTCATGAGCATTCTAGGAACAAACCGTTAAACATGTTTCCATCATTGCTTTTGGTCCCAAAAGAGAGGAGTGAAGCCAGTTGCTGTTTAGTCAGAATTTCACTCCCTGAAGATAACAAAAATGAAGACTTTTTTTCAGGAAGACCATGGTCAGAAGCTGATACACAAGCAGTCGTTTTTCCCCTCTGTTGTTTTGAAAGAGCCTACTTCCATCACCCTTACATAAAAACACTGTAGATAAAGAATGATTCTGTCAAGTGTACATATCCAAATATTATCTTGAAGCAAGAACGTTAAACAAAGATGATCTTATTAAAGTTTTTTTTTGGTTGTTTTTACCTTTGGTTTGCAAGAGTCTGTTATACTTGCTATTTTTCAGTCAGAAAAACATTTCCTTGGATAATGTTACTTTGGACTATTAAATGAGTTTGAGAACAGGATGAATAATTGTCTTTGAAACTCTAAGTTCATTTGGACTTTTATGAAAATAAAATCCCAAACTAGTATTTTACATAATAAAGCAAAAGAGTTAGTGTTTTTGAATTTTTTTTTAACTGTGGGACAAGAGAAATGAGTAGGAGGCTTGAGGGCGCTTTTATTAATCATGTACTGGCTTTTGAGTAATTTGGAAAATAAATCTGTGAGTAATATAAAAAATACTCATGACTTATTGGGATTTATTTCGTTAATAACAGAAAAATGCTTTTTTAAAAGTATAGAATTTCAAACCAAGAAATATATAAATCTTACTAACTCCAGTCTCAACTAATTAAGGATATATTTTGTTATGTTTTCAATGAACATTTGATAAACATTAGTACCTTGCTGAAATTGTCACGTTACTTACTAACAATGTCTTTTGTGCTCATTAGAGTAACTTTTCTTTTCATTCTTTGATAACAAACAGATATGAATTATAATTATCCCTACATGGAAATGTTTATCAAATGAAACTTTCTGCCTGTTATAGGAATGCAAACATTACAATAGTTGAATAATATACCTGGGACATATTTTCACTAGGAACAGACAAAATAAAGTTCAATAAGGTCTGGAAATACTGAATAAATTGTTTGCATACATGTGTTGATTTGTTGCCAGCATGCTTCTTTTTAAGTTCTGAATTCTTAATTTGTACACGTGTACATTTTTAATGGACCAAATAGTAAGATGATTATTTCTTTATTTATCCTTAGATAAATGCTAAAATAGCAAAAACTCATAAAGGACTAAAACACCTCTGTGCATGAGTTAGTCACATCCCACTCTTTGCAATCTTATAAACTGTAGATGTCCAGGCTCCTCTGTCCTTGGGATTCTCCAAGCAAGAATACTGGAGTGTATTGCCACGGCCTCCTCCAGGGTATATTCTGAACCCAGGGATCGAACTCGCCTATCTCCTGCATTGCAGGTGGATTCTTTACCCACTAAGCCACCTGGGAAGCCCAAAATAGCTCCATAATAAAGACTTATATCCCAGGCTTCAGTGTGCCTTTAAGTGGGTAACTATGCCATTTTCCCTTTCCATGGGGAGAGAAATGCATCCAAGAGATCAGGTTATCTTTTCTGAGTGACATTGTCAGTACTTTGGTATTCCAGAAATCCAGGTAGCAGTTGTTGTCCAGTCACTAAGTTGTGTCCAACTCTTTGTGACCCCATGGACTGTAGCACACCAGGTTCCCTGTCCTTCACCATCTCCCAGAGTTTGCCCAAACTCATGTCCATTGACTTGGTGATGCCATCCAACCATCTCATTCTCCATTGTCCCCTTCTCCTGCCCTCAATCTTTCTCAGCATCAGGGTCTTTTCCAATGAGTCTGCTCTTCACATCAGGTAGCCAAATAATTGGAACTTCAGCTTTGCATCAGTCCTTCCAATGAACATTCAGGATTGATTTCCTTTAGGATTGACTGGTTTGATCTCCTTGCTGTCCAAAGGATTCTCAAGAGTTTTCTCCAACATCACAATTTGAAAGCATCAATTCTTCAGTGTTCAGCCTTCTTTATGGTCCAACTCACATCTGTACATGACTACTGGAAAAACCATAGCTTTGACAATATGAACCTTTGCCAACAAAGTGATGCCTTTGTTTTTTAATATGCTGTCTAGATTTGTCATAGTTTTTCTTCCAAGGTGTGTCTTTTAATTTTGTGGCTGCAATCACTGTCCACAGTAATTTTGGAGCCCAAGAAAACAAATTCTGTCACTGTTTCTACTTTTTCCCCATTTATTTGTAATCATGTGATTGGAATGGATGCCATGATCTTAGTTTTTTGAATGTTGAGTTTTAAGCCAGCTTTTTCACTCTGCTCTTTCACTTTCATCAAGGGGTTCTTCAGTGTCTCTTCACTCTCTGCCATTAGAGTGGTATCATCTGCATATCTGGAGGTTGTTGATATTTCTCTTGGAAATCTTGATTCTCGCTTGTGAGTCATTGAGCCCAGTATTTGCCATGATGTACACATCATCTTCTAGGATTTGAAATAGCTCAACTGGAATTCCATCACCTCCACTAGTTTTGTTCATAGTGATGCTTCCTAAGACCCACTTGACTTCACATTTCAGGATGTCTGGCTCTATGTGAGTGATCACATCATCGTGATTATCTATGTCATGAAGATCTTTTTTGTACAGTTCTTCTGTGTATTCTTGCCATGTCTTCTTAATATCTTCTGCTTCTGTTAGGTCCATACCATTTCTGTCCTTTATTGAGCCCATCTTTGCACGAAATGTTCCCTTGGTATCTCTAATTTTCTTAAAGAGATCTCTAGTCTTTCCCATTCTATTGTTTTCCTCTATTTTTTTGCATTGATTGCTGAGGAAGGCTTTCTTATCTCTCCTTGCTATTCTTTGGAATTCTGCATTCAAATGGGTATATCTTTCCTTGCTGCATATAAGTTAAGTAAGCAGGGTGACAATATACAGCCTTGACATACTCCTGTCCCAATTTGGAACCAGTCTGTTGTTCCATGTCCACTTCTAAGTGTTGCTTCTTGACCTGCATACAGCTTTCTCAGGAAACAGGTATGGTGGTTTGGTTCCCATCTCTTTCAGAGTTTTCCACAGTTTGTTGTGATTCAAAGGCTTTTGCATAGTCAATAAAGTAGAAGTAGATTTTCTTTGGAATTCGCTTGCTTTTTCTATGATCTAATGAAAGCTGGCAATTTGATATCTGGTTCCTCTGCCTTTCCTAAATCCAACCTGTATATCTGGAAATTCTTGGCTCATGTACTGCTGAGGCCTAGCTTGAAGGATTTTGAGCATTACTTTGCTAGCATGTGAAATGAGTGCAATTGTGCAGTAGTTTGAATTTTCTTTTGCTTTGCCTTTTAGGGGGATGGGAATGAAAACTGGCTTTTTCCAGTCCTGTGACCACTGCTGAGTTTTCCAGATTTGCTGGCATGTTGACTGCAGCACTATAGCATCATCATCCTTAAGGATTTGAAATAGCTCAGCTGGAATTCCATCACCTCCACTAGCTTTGTTCATAGTGTGCTTCCTGAGGCCTACTTGACTCACACTTCAGGATGTCTGGCTCAAGGTGAGTGACCACACCATTGTGGTTATCCATGTAGTTAGGGCCTTTTTTGTATAGTTCTTCTGTGTATTCTTGCCACCTCTTCTTAATCTCTTCTGCTTCAGTTAGATTCTTGCCATTTCTGTCTTTTATTGTGCCCATCTTTGCATGAAATGTTCCCTTGGTGTGTCCAGTTTTCTTAAAGAGTTCTCTAGTCTTTCTTATCCTATTGTTTTCCTCTATTTCCATGGAGCCTGAATTTGAACATACTTACATACCTCTGTAGAACATTTGGCTACTTAACCATTTGAGAAAATTGCATAAAAATCCAATAGTGTTTAATCTCATATTTTCTAATAGTAATAAAATTCCCCTCTTCTGAAATGAACTCCCCAGCAGATCCAATTTACTTCTGTTTTTTTTTTTTCCCTTTTATTTTAGTTTAGCTAAGGCTTTCATTCTTTAACACTATTCACAGACCAGCAGCTCTCTCTCATCTGTCTTTGCATCTGTCTGTCTGTTTGTCTCTCTATTGTTATCTCCTTTCACATGACACTACACTCTGTAAAACCCCCGTTGGAGATGAGGCTGCTTCCTGTTAAATGATCCTGGGGTCTGGCATGTAAAGACAACTGCGAACAAAGTAGTATGTCCTGCAGTAAAGATACATAAAAGTCATAAAATACCAGAACAGCGGTTAGGGGGAGGGGGGTTGCATGTGTATGAGTGGGAGAAGAGGGTGGTGAGTTTCGCCATGTGCTGTTTCTCCCCAGATCTGTTTTTTAAAAGTCACTTCAGGCCCTTTGGCCAATCTGCACTTAATTACCTGTTCCTGCCCTATTTCCCAGGCAGCCAACCAGTGCGGCCAGGCTATTCCCCATTCCCTCCGTGAGGCCCATCTCTGGGGCTCAGCCGATGCATTACAAATGCCTTGTGGACTGCATCTGATGGGATTTTCCCTAAGTG
The DNA here is from genome assembly GCF_032452875.1 of Bos javanicus. Taxonomy (NCBI): domain Eukaryota; kingdom Metazoa; phylum Chordata; class Mammalia; order Artiodactyla; family Bovidae; genus Bos; species Bos javanicus. The sequence goes on along the minus strand of NC_083876.1, from coordinate 25,108,284 downwards.
GTCAGGATGCCAACCACAGTCCTGATCGTTTTAAATGGCTTGCGATCTGAGGATGTGGAGATGCTCATTAGTGGCCGCAGGAGCCCGCTATCATGAACAGGTTGAACCAAGGAGCTCTGTCAACCTGAGCATTAATAGGAGTAAGCGTGTCAATAAAAGTTCCCAAGATGAAGCCATAGAATGAGGCACTTAAGGACAATTATAAACATTTTGCCCTGTGGTGACTCTCCCCTATCAAACCTACTCCTAGCCTGATAAGCACTGCCTCTTTAGGGATCATTAATTTCCTTGAAAATTTAAACAGCTGTCACTTGTGATCCTCCTCAGGTGCTCATGTGGGAGAGATTAGACTATGTTTATAAGCCAGTCTGTTCATTAAGCGCCTGCCCATGTGGAACCCCCTCCATAGGCCTGCAGATCACCCACAGATAATTGGGGGCCATGGCAAATTACACAGAGGCGCTGCAGGCAGCAAGAATGGTGTGGCCTTATTAATATCAGGTGGGGAGAGGGCACCATTTTAATGATTTCCAATAAACTAGAACAAGCCCTCAGAGCTTCACAAGCATTTGGGCACTGACAGTTAAAAAGAATACACAGGTTTAGGTTTCCTGTAGTTACTATCAACTTCTTTCTCATGAAAGTTTGAAAACACTCTTGGTTTAACCCTTTGTGATGCAGCAATTCTTCCCTGTTAGCTTCTAAGTTCAAGTTACTTCTGATGCGTCTAAACCCTGCTACATCTTCTGGTGGCTTCTACGGTGGCGCAGTGGTAAGGAATCTGCCTGCAATGCAGGAGACACAGGAGCCATGGGTTCGATCCCTGGGTTGGGAAGATCCCCTGGAGAAGGAAAAGCAACCCACTCTCCAGTATTCTTGCCTGGAAAATCCCATGGGCAGAGGAGCCTGGCAGGCTACAGTCCATAGGATCACAGAGTCGGACATGACTTAGAGACTAAACCACCACCACCATAGTAGGAAATAGATACTTCATGAAGCCATGCGGCTCCAAATGTAGCATATTTGGGCTGTGTCTCTAACTCAAGATACTCATGTTTTAAATAGCATTCTCCAGTTATATAATCTTTTAATGAAATTTGGTATACCGTATGTCTGTATTTTCTGACATGGGTTCTTGTGAACTAATAAAAATGTTACATTTTAATATTTTTAGCAGGCATTCAAAATTTACTGAGAAGGCTTTGTTTGGAAGAACTTTAAATGTATTGGACAGTTTGTTTTCCAGTCTGATCAACATATAAAGAAAAGATGTAAGGATATTTAAAAAATAGATGACACTTTTTTAGTAATAAATTTCTATAAGAGTAGAAATATTTCCAAATAGCAAAATGCTGTCACCATTGCAGGGTTTGCTTTTGAAAAATACTTACTTATGCTCAATGTTGAAACATCCAACTTCAAATCCAACAGATTACATGTGTTTATATTTTTAAAAAATCTTCTTGGGAGGACACTGCAGGCAGTCATTGTAAGCACTCTGAAAAGGATGGTAACTTTCACATTTAAAAGATATTCTATCTTTAAGTTCAACGGTTCTTTTAAGAACTTTGCATGAGCTAACCAACAAAACTTTGAGAACCAAAGACTTTCTTGATTATTCCTACTTCATTCAGAATATTCTAAAAATTCCGTCATTTTTAAACGTCTTATTTCTATAGAAATTATCACGCTTTTGATACCCTATATCTGTTTTATTTTTTGCTGGACAGTGTGTGAGATCTTAGTTCCCCGATCAGAGATTGAATCCATGCCCCCTGGATTGGAAGCACAGAATCTCAACCACTGGACCACCAGGGGAGTCCTGACATCCTATATCTTGAAAGGTACCTCTGGCTTTCACTTCTTTGCTACCACACTTGGCTTATGAAGTGTGCAGGAAGTAGTCCTTTGTACAAGGCTATCTCTGTAAGATTAACCTTGAAATCTTTTCTCATATTCTAGTAGAGGCAGTGGCTTTAGTAATGATTATATTAAACAGTTGTTAAAGCATTGTGTTATTAAAGAATTTTTGTACTATTGAGAAACTGCCTTTTCTGTTTCCTCTTTCCTTTGATAGCTGATAAAAAGAGGTAGGTTTTTGTGTATTTCATTTAAACAAAATCTGACAAATACCATATATTTTGCATGAGGGCCACTACTCTGTTCATCCAACTTACAGCAAGCTTCTTACACGTACCAAATGTGATCTGCTGCTTGTTCGGCCAAACCTTCAACAATGTTTTCAATGCACCTTCCAAATCTTTTTGTTGATAAAGGAATGCTTTGTAGCTTGTTCAGTATATTAATATATATAAATTATATGTATTTTTACTAGGAAGAGAAAGTATTTCCCCAGTTGTATGTGGCTTTCACTATTAACTCTGGAGAAGGGAATGGCAACCCATGCCAGTATTTTTGCCTGGAGAATCCCATGAACAGAGGAACCTGGAGGGTTACAGTCCATGGGCTTGCAAAGAGTGACTAATACTACTACTTTCACTATTAACTAAGGAACCACAGAAGTGGATCCTAAATACTTATCATTAAATTTAGTAAAATGTTATAAATTGCTGTCTTGAGAATGGCATGGCTTTAAACATGTGTTGAAAAAAATAATTATGCCATATTTTACATCCTTACATTGTAAGCTACTATCCTAATGTACAATGTTCCCTTAGCATACGACTCATTGATGTAAATCGTGGCAGTTCATTGTTAAAAATATTGAAAGTAAACTCATATTTCAAATAGTGTTCTTGATAATTTTGAAGCCTTCAAACTGAAGTCTTTTTATACAAAACTAGATGATTTTAAAAAATATATAACATGACTAAAAATTTGTAATGGGAGCTAAAATATTAATTTTGCCATTTTCTGGTGGTTTGCTTGGATTTAAATTACTAGCATTTTTCAACCCATGGGATATTTGCAGAAACTTCTTAATCTACTTGACATTTTAGAGAGTACATTCATTCAAAACCCAATAATTTTTTAGTTCAGTTAACTGGATCCACAAAAATTACAGCATAATAGAACACACTGGAAACCAGCACATGAGACAGTATATTACTGTTATGCCTGATGTGTTTTGAAATGAGTTCCTTTCTTATTTTTGGATGTCTTGCTCATCGCATGTGGCAGAAGTCTGCATACAGACTGAATAAGGGGAATGGTGTTGATCCATGTAATAAAATGTGGTTACTTTCCTATTGCTTAGATAAAAAATCAGTTCAGTACAGTTCAGTTGCTCAGTCATGTCCAACTCTCTGTGACCCCGTGGACTGCAGCATGCCGAGATTCCCTGTCTATCACCAACTCCCAGAGCTTGATCAAACTCAGGTCCATCGAGTTGATGATGCCATCCAACCACCTCATCCTCTGTCATCCCCTTCTCCTCCTGCCATCACTCTGTCCCAGCATCAGAGTCTTTTCCAATGAGTCCATTCTTCACATCAGGTGGCCAAAGTATTGGAGCTTCAGATTCAGCATCAGTCCTTCCAATGAATATTTAAGATTCATTTCCTTTAGGATGATCTCCTTCCAGTCCAAGGGACTCTTAAGAGTCTTCTCCCAGTGCACTAGCCCCAAGCATCCAGTATCGTGCATTGAACCTGGACTGGCATCTCGTTTCATACATGATATTTTACATGACCCAGAGGGATGGTATGGGGAGGGAGGAGGGAGGAGGGTTCAGGATGGGGAACACATGTATACCTGTGGTGGATTCATTTTGATATTTGGCAAAACTAATACAATTATGTAAAGTTTAAAAATAAAATAAAATTAATTAAAAAAAATAAATAAAAACATCTTTGGAAACCTCAAAAAAAAAAATAAATAAAGTCCCAGGTCACCTAAAAAAAAAAAAAAAAAAGAGTCTTCTCCAACACCACAGTTCAAAAGCATCAATTCTTTGGCCCTCAGCATTCTTTAGAGTCCAAATTTCATGTCCATACATGACTACTGGAAAAACCACAGCTTTGACTAGATGGACCTTTGTCAGCAAAGTAATGTCTCTGCTTTTTAATATGCTGTCTGTCTTGGCCATAGCTTTTCTTCCAAGGAGCAAGTGTCTTTTAATTTCATGGTTGCAGTCAGCATCTGCGGTGATTTTGGAGCCCAAGAAAATAAAGTCTATCACTGTTTCCATTGTTTCCCCTTTTATTTGCCATGAAGTAATGGGACCAGATACCATGATCTTCATTTTTTGAATGTTGAGTTTTAATCCAGCTTTTTCACTCTTCTCTTTCACATTCATCAAGAGGCTCTTTAGTTCCTTTTCACTTTCTGCCATAGGGTATGTCATCTGCGTATCTGAGGTTACTGATATTTCTCCCCGCAATCTTGATTCCAGCTTGTGCTTCAAACAGCCCGGCATTTTGCGTGGTGTACTTTGCATATAGGTTAAATATGTATGTATGTACTTTGCATATAGGTTATATGTACTTTGCATATAGGTTAAATAAGCAGGGTGACAATATACAGCCTTGATGTACTTCTTTCCCATTTTGGAACCAGTCTGTTGTTCCATGTCCAGTTTTAAGTGTTGCTTCTTGACCTGCATACAGATTTCTCAGGAGGCAGGTAAGTTGATCTGGTATTCCCATCTCTTTAAGAATTTTCCACAGTTTGTTGTGATCCACACAGTCAAAGGCTTTGGTGTAATCAATAAAGCAGAAGTAGATGTTTTTCTGGAATTCTCCTGCTGTTTCTGTGATCCAACAGATGTTGGCAATTTTATCTGGTTCCCCTGCCTTTTATAAAACCAGCTTGAACATCTGGAAGTTCACGTATCATGTACTGTTGAAGACTGGCTTGGAGAATTTGGGGCATTAGTTTGCTAGCGTGTGAGATGAGTGCATTGTGTGGTAGTTTGAACATTCTTTGGCATTGCCTTTCTTTGGAATTGGAATGAAAACTGACTTTTTCCTGTCCTGTAGCCACTGCTGAGTCTTCCAATTTTGCTGGCATATTGAATGCAGCACTTTCACAGCATCATCTTTTAGGATTTGAAATAGCTCCACTGGAATTCCATCTCATCTCCACTGCCTTTGTCTGTAGTGATGCTTCCTAAGGCCCACTTGATGTAACATTCTAGGCTGTCTGGTTCTAGGTGAGTGATCACACAACAGTGGTTATCTGGGTCATGAAGATCTTTTTTGTACAGTTCTGTGTATTCTTGCCACTTCTTAGATAAAAGATAAAGTTATAATATTTTCCCTCACACCATAACAAATTATCTTTCATTTAGGCCATTTCAGGGGCTAGTTGTAGAGGAAGAGAAGAATGTCTTTGTTTTACATTCCTTTACTAAGCTCTGACTCTGGCCATCACAAGTTCTTTGTGACAGGAGAGGCAAATTTCAGTTAGTGGTTTTCTCTCCCTGTGGATCAGCTCTCATCTAAGGAGATAAAAGTATATAATCACAAAGTAAGCCTACTAGTGATACTCTTATTGGTATATCCAAAATGAAAAAAATGTTGGAGGTTGAAAACATTTATTATTAGAGATAATGTGTAAGAAAGCAAACAAATTGTTTGAGGAAGTCTTACAAATAGCTGAGAAAAGAAAAGAAGCTAAAAGTGAAGGAGAGAGGGAAAGATATACCCAATTGACTGCAGAGTGCCAGAGAATAGCAAGGTGATAAGAAAGCCTTCTTAAGTGAACAATGCAAAGAGACAGAGGAAAACAATAGAATGGGAAAGACTAGATATCTCTTATGGGAGATACCAAGGACATATTTCATGCAAAGATGGGCACTATAAAGGACAGAAACAGTAAGGACCCTACAGAAGCAGAAATTAATAAGAGGTGACAAGAATACACAGAACTATACAAAAAAGGTCTTAATGACTCAGAAAACCATGATGGTGTGGTCACTTACCTAAAGCCAGATATCTTGGAGTGTGAAGTTAAGTGGGCCTTAAGAAGCATTACTATGAACAAAGGTAGTGGAGGTGATGGAATTCCAGTTGAGCTATTTCGAATCCTAAAAGATGATGCTGTTGAAGTGTTGCAGTCAATATGTCAGCAAATTTGGAAAACTCAGCAGTATCCACAGGACTGGAAAAGGTCAGTTTTCATTCCCATCACTCAAAAAGGCAATGTCAAAGAATGTTCAAACTACCATACAATTGTACTCACTTCACATGCTAGCAAGGTAATGTTCAAAATCCTTCAAACTAGGCTTCAACAGTATGTTAACCAAGAACTTCCTGATATACAAGCTGGATTTAGAAAAGGTAGAGGAACCAGAGATCAAATTGCTAACATCCGTTGGATCATAGGAAAAACAAGAGAATTCCAGAAAAACATCTACTTTATTGATTATGCTAAAGCCTTCGACTGTGTGGATTGCAACAAACTGGAAAATTCTTAAAGAGATGGGAATAACAGACCACCTTACCTGTCTCCTGAGACACTTGTATGGAGGTCAAGAAGCAACACTTAGAACCAGACATGGAACAACAGACTGGTTCCAAATTGGGTGAGGAATAAGTCAAGACTGTATATTGTCACCCTACTTATTTAACATCTCCGTAGAGTACAACAGGCGAAATGCTGGGTTGGATGACTCACAAGCTGGAATCAATATTGCCGAGAAATATCAACAACCTCATATATGCAAATGATACCACTCTAGTAGCAGAATGAAGAGGAACTAAAGAGCCTCTTGATGAGGGTGAAAGAGGAGAGTGAAAAAGCTGGCTTAAAACTCAACATTCAAGAAACTAGGATTGTGGCATCTAGCTCCATCATTTGATGGCAAATAGATGGGGAAAAAGTGGGAACAGTGACAGATTTTATTTTCTTGGTCTCCAAAATCACTGCAGATGGTGATTGAAGCCACAAAATTAAGACACTTGCTCCTTGGAAGAAAGGAGAACTAAATGACAGACAGACCTAGACAGCATATTAAAAAGCAGAGACTTTACTTTGCCAACAAAGGTCTATATACTGAAACCAAAGCTTTTTGTTTTTTTCAGTAGAAACGTAAGGATCTGAGAGTTGGACCAGAAAGAAGGCTGAACACTGAAGAACTGATGCTTTTGAACTGTGGTGTTGAAGAAGACTCTTGAGAGTCCCTTGAACAGCAGGGAGGTCAAGCCAGTTAATCCTAAGGGAAATCAGTACTGAATATGCATTGCAAGGACTGATGCTGAGGTTGAAGCTCCAATCCTTTGGCCACCTGATGCTAAGAGCTGGCTCATTGGAAAAGACCGTGATGCTGGGAAAGATTGAAGGCAGGAGGTATGATTGAGACACAGAGTATGATATAGTTGGATGGCATCACTGAGTCATTGGACATGAGTTTGAGAAAACTCCAGGAGATAGTGAAGGACAGGGAAGCCTGGCATACTGCAGTTCATGCAGTCACAAAGAATGGGACACGACTTAGTGACCGAACAACAATAACAAATATAACTGAATGCTGCATATTTTATATATAAAGGCGAAGCTCTTTTAAAAAAAAAAAACTTCTAAGCTGATCTCTCCTGAACAATGTAAAATATACCCAGAGAGCAAGTGACATCTGTGTTCTTTCATTTTGTTTACATTAATGAGCCATGAATGGAAGAAATCCCCCTCCAGTTTCATTGAAAGACTCCCTTTTAAATTAAATACGGCTTTTGTAGAATGGTAGGAAACTTTGTTTTCTTTCTAGCTGCTTTGAAAGAAAAGACTCTAGACTTATATCTATATAAGAAATATCTTAATTTTTAAAGAGTGACACTCTATTAGTAACTAGACAGTTTAGTGTATTCAAAGAACAGAAGTGATTGTTTGGGCAGAGATCCTGTTCACTGTGATGGACACACTGATCAGGCAGGAAAGTACTCAGGAGGGATCCTGAGCACTAGAAAGAAACAACTGGATCTGTATTTGGGAAATGTGTGTGTGCGTGCTTAGTCATGTCCGACTGTTTGTGACCCCATGGATTGTAGCCCTTTAGGCTGCTCCCATGTCCGTGGGATTCTCCAGACAAGAATATTGGAATGGGTTGCCATTTCCTCCTCCAGTACTTGGAAGCACTTCTCAGATTGTCCAGATATATTTTGTGAATCTCAGTATGATGCTTTATGTCATTTAAAATCAGAAATTATAAGAGCCAAAAAATAATAATATTTACACTTATTGTCAAAACTGACAAATAAGTTAAATGTACTGAATCCATCATTTATGGGAGATATTCCTTTCTTGGAAACTTTCTAATACTTCCTGTAAGTAGTCGTAATTCAAATTGCCAAGTCATGTGGTACTGGCAAAAATCCACATTGAATCTGTTTCATTTTTTCCCTTTCCATTTGTTTTTTGTTTGGATTCTCTTTTGATGACACTCATTGCTTCATAAAGTTTATGATCTTCTTTCTCTCATAATTGCTTTTTGTTCTCCATGCTTTTTGTTTCTCTGAAGGACATTGTCTGAGAAGGCAATGTAGGAAGACCATGAATAGAGCATAGGTTTTGAATATGAGTAGATCAGGATTGGCCTTTGCTATGTTATACTTTGTGCTAAATCTCACTGAGAAGACATCATATCTGTGCCTCAATTTCCTTAGTCTAAAAGGGGATGCTATTATTTTGAAATTAGGTTTGGCTACATGTAGCCAAGACCTCAAATAACAGAGACTTAAAGTGAATAGAAATTTATTTCTCATTCACATAAAACCCAGGCTGGTTTTGGGATTGCTCTGGGAAGGCATCAGGGCTCCATGAGACGTCAGAGACCCAGGCTCTTACTATCTTGTTGTTCTAGCATTCCTAGAATGTTGTCCCCATTTCCGTGGCCTGAATGACTCACTCTCACCACTGCTGAATCCCAAATGCAGGGAAAATTGTACAATCTTGAAGTTGTGACCACTGCTCCTATTCACATTTCATTGACGAAACTTGGTATCTGGCCACACGAGGCTGCAAGGGAGCTGGGAACCGTAGAGTTTATATTAGATGGCCATGCGAAAGTGAAAGTCGTTCAATTGTGTCCGATTCTTTGCGACCCATGGACCATACAGTCCATGGAATTCTCTAGGCCAGAATACTGAAGTGGGTAGCCTTTCCCTTCTCCAGGAGATCTTCCCAACCCAGGGTTTGAACCCAGGTCTCCCACAGTGCAGGCACATTCTTTACCCATGTGCCTGGTTAAAAACTGGGGGTTTCATTATTCTAGAAGAAGAGGTGACTAGCTTTGGGGGCTTAACTAGCATTATCTGTGATAGGTAGGATTGACATATATTAGCCAGTAGGCACAGTAGTTGGACTTCCTTGGTGGCTCAGACAGTAAAGAATCTGCCTGCACTGTGGGAGACCTGGTTTAATCCCTGGGTAGGGAATATCCCTGGAGAAGGGAATGGCTACCCACTCCAGTATTCTTGCCTGAAGAATTCCCTGGACAGAGGAGCTTGGCAGGCTACTGTCCGTGGGGTCTCAAAGAGTTGGACACAGTTGAGTGACTGAGCATGCATGCATGGTATTTAAAGGTAGACAAAATAAGATGATTGCTTTTCCTCCATTGTGATTTTTTACTTTAATCCTTATGTTGTCATTGCTGTATGAGTTTACTCTGAAGATGCTAACTTTTCTAAATGTAGTGCCGTAATCTTATTCTCCAATAAATCTCTTTTCCCATATATAGTCTTATCCACATCTTTAATGGGGAGACAGCTTGCCTAATTTGTGCGTGTGTGCTAAGTCGCTTCAGTTGTGTTCAACTCTTTGTGATCATATGGACCATAGCCTGCCAGGCTCCTCTATCCAGGCAAGAATACTGGAGTGGTTGCCATGCCCTTCTCCAGGGAATCTCCCAACCCAGGGATCAAACCCGTATCTCTTACATCTCCTGCCTTAGAAGGCGTGTTTTTTACCAATAGTGTCACCTGAGAATGCCTAATTTGAGGTCGACCAAAAGCATGTTTGTCTCTAAATTTCGCATCTACCAACTTGCCCTATCAGAGACAAAACATTTCGAAATAGAATGTGAAATATTAGGTCTTTATCTACCTGAAAAGATAAATGTGTGCAAAATTTCCATGACAAGGTGTGCTTTTATTTCTATTTTCATATTTATTTAATTTAATAATTTAGATGATTTTTATAAACAGAAACACACAATAATTATAATTTTTAAATTTAAATATGTTAATCAGTTAGCAGTTACAACTCATTAGAATTTGTTTTATTGAGTAAGATGGTTGTCTCTTGACTGAGAACACGTTCGAGGGATAAGGAATGAAGGAATAAAAGCAGCTACTTCTGGAAGGGAATCAAGAATATACCAGATTTGGGGTTTACCTGGTGGCTCAGTGGTGAAGAACCTGCCGGCCAATGCAGTGGACATGGGTTCGATCCCTAGTCTAGGAAGATCCCACATGCCACAGAGCAACTGAGCCTGTGCCATAACTGTTGAGACTGTGCTCTAGAGCCCCGAACCCCAACTGCTGAGCTCACAGGCCCTGATACTGAAGTCCTGTGCTTCAGAGCCTATGCTCCACACCAAGAGCAGCCACTGAAATGAGCAGCCCAGGCACTGTAGTGAAGAGTAGCCCCTGCTCTCTGCAACTAGAGAAAAGCCCTCGCAGCAGCAAAGACTCGGCACAACTAAACATAAATAAGTTAAAAAAATTTTTAAAAATATACCAGATTTTTAACTTCCCCAGTGTCCAGTGATTGAGATGCAAGGGGCCACAGGTTCAATCCCTGGTCAGGGAATTAGTTCCATATGCCAAGAGATGTGGCCCAAATTTTAAATATATATTTATATATATACATATGTATACAAATGTATGTATGTATATATATGTATATGGGCATGCATGCTAAGTTGCTTCAGTCATGTCTGACTCTGCTGCACTATAGACTGTGGCCTGCCAGGCTCCTCTGTCCAAGGGATTCTCCAGGCCAGAATACTGGAGTGGATTGCCATGCCCTCCTCCTCTGACCCAGGGATCGAACCTCGTCTCTTACATCTCCTGCAATGGCAGGAGGGTTCTTTACCACTTGTGCCACCTGGGAAACCCATATATATATATATATATATATATATATATATATATATATATATATGCCGTATTTACAATGATAGTCTGTGTCACCCTTGTTCTTTGTTTTTTTCAAAAATGTTAACCAATAATTGCAATTTATTTGTGCTACTGAATAAGCTAGGATTGATGTAATAGTCCATAAATATCAATATTTAAAACTTTAAAAATAAATCTATATTTTTTTCAATCATATCAGCATTTAAAATGACAACCTATTCATGCTTTCTTCAAAGACTGTGATTAAAACTAATAATTTTAAATTACTCCAAAGCCTTGCATTCCAAGCTAGTGTATAGTCTTAACATATACTGATGAGTTGAAATCACAGGGTCAACACAGTAAATGTTTCTAGATGTAAATTTTACTGTGTTATATTTACAAAAATATATGGTGTGTTGCAATATATTAAGGTCTAATACAAAAATATTATGAAGTAGAATGAGATAGTTCACGAATTGTCAAACAAAAGAAAAGAATTCAAAGAAATTCAGCATGTGGATGATATTTCTTGGGTGTGCCTATAGAGTTCTTACTTTGCTTGTCATTAAAATTATTTCAGTAGGAAAGTTTGAGATGTATCACTTTAAGTATCTAACGTTGCTCCAGAACATGAATAGTCCATATGGTATGAATACTTAGGTGAGCCATTTGAGACACTCACACAGTTAGACAATAGCCAGATGCTCATTACATGAACAGAGTCCTGATTTAGGAGGAGACGCTATAATCTCATGATTATATCTAGAGATGAGCCCACCTAAGCCAAAATCTTACCAAAGGTTTTTTTTTTTTTTTTTGCAGTACAAAACAAAAAGTACATCTGGATACATTATCTAGGTTTTACATCCTTAAAATCTTAGGTTATCTGCAATATGTTCCTGTGTCCTCAGGAGGAGGGCAGGTGTCAAAATGCCTGAGTACTATGTTACTTTTTAAAGACTCTTTGATAATTGGATATTTTAAACAAAATTGAGTCCCTGCTCTCAAAAATTAACAAATTCACTCTTTCTTTTTTTTTTTTTTCTGGCAACCAAGTAGTACTTAGCAATTTTAATGGCCCTAACCAATCTCTTCCAACTAGGCAAGGATAGCTGTTTTCTTTGGCCTGACTATTTGGAATCATCTGCATGAATTTGGTGGGTTGAAAATATGTTTGACAGTTGAGTCCCTCTTCTCTCTGCTTGGCTGTGTAGACAAGGCTTGTTAAATTATTCCGTGTGTTGGTACCTGAGGCATGTGTATTTGCACATGTCACAGGGTTCTTATTCAGTAATTTATTACTTTGATTCCTTAAGTAGACACTTATGACCTGAGTAAGAATTCCTCTAAAAGGACTTAACCAGTTATACCCAGGAAGTAAACTTTCTCTTATGTGGAAGTTTAGGTTTAGAAAATGTTTGCATTAGCCCTTAAGTATTTGACATGGGATATGCTAAAGAACATAGTATAGAAAAGCAAGATTAAACAAACTACAGAATTCTGGGATGAATTCTCATTGAAACCTTTCATTGCCTTCTTTGGTCTAATGTTTATGTCCTTGAATGACATGGACTCCACTTTATCATGAATATGATTTCATATTTTGTATTAATAATCTAATATTACCTTACTAGACTACTTGATTAATATTCAAATTTAATTTTACTTCTTAGTATCTAACTTGTTGAAATTCAGTCTCTTTAAGCTGAGAAATTATCTTATCATTAAATAGTATGAACACCCATTCTTCCTAATCATTTCTTAGATTGTAAAAATAGGTATAGCAAGGATGACTCTCTGATTATAAAATTGTGTGTAACAATGATGTAATTCAGCTGACTCTCTATGTTGCACTCTCTCTTATAGTGGGTTGTTTAGTTGCTAAGTCGTGTCTGACTCTTGCAACTCCATGGACTGTAGCTCACTAGGCTCCTCTCTCTATGAGATTTCCCAGGCAGGAATACTGGAGTGAGTTGCCATTTCCTTCTCCAGGGGATCTTCCAGACCCAGGGGTCAAACCCTGGTCTCCTGCATTGGAGGTGGATTATTTACCCACTGAGTTTCCAGGGAAGCCCAGTATTTCTGTAAATTTGGGATTTCCCCTCCTTCACGCTTCTCTAGGGCATATTTTTAGGGATATATCTAAGAATTTGGAAAGGATACAAGACATTGGGGAAAAGAACCCATGTGGTCTCTGTGACCTATTGCATGGAGACAGCAAATGAGAGATCTATTCTAATTGGTCCTGGGTTATCACTCCACATGGTTTGCCGCAGAGATGTCCTCGGCTTCCTGCGCATACCTTGTTTGGCTATGGCTCTTTTTCCTATGATGAAATCTTTCTGCTTCCCTCAGCCATACTGAGACATTGGCATCTCTTCAATTGTTCTCTTCAACTGAAGGTGTCACAGAGCCTTTTCATTCCTAGGTACTTGTCTACCTAGAGAGAGAGAGACTGATTACTGAGTGTGTATCTATAAACAACTCTTAGAACAAGTACAGACTGCTGTTTCTTGAAGTTTTTCCTGGGAGCCAGGTAGCTTTTGTTTCCATGTTCCATAAAAATATCTCAGATCTTTTTGCCTCCCGTGGGCTTTTCTCTGAGAAGTAGGCCACAAAGACCTTGCTCTTAGCTCCAGGGAGGTTTTTGCTCTCATTTGACCTCCCTTCCATCTTCCTCCATCTCCCCTGCTGGTAAAAAGATTTTCTAATCTGGATAAAATTAGCTTTAATTTTTAAAAATCTCTTTAATAAAAACTAGAAAAACTTTCCTTAAATCAAGGAACATGGAGCAGACAATGTGCTCAAATTAGGGAAAAGGAAAGTAAGAAATTCCAGAAGGAAAAAAGGAACATGGGTGAATATCACAGAAGTATGATCCTACCACATTTAGATCTTAAGTATCTGTATGTTACCACATCTGAGCCTTCTGAAAAGAAAATTAAAAATCGTCTCTGTTTAAAAAAAAAAATTTCCTTGTAATTGAACACAGTTGACTCAATCATCCAAGTGAGAGTTTTCTAAGCAAATTGTGTCTTCTTTTTCTTCCTTATACTACTACTTTCATTTAAAACAAAAACAAGGACTTACCCAGAGGTCCAGTGATGAAGAATCCACCTTGCATTGCAGGGATGTGAGTTCAATCCCTGGTCAGGGAACTAAGATCACACACACTACAAAGCAACCAAAAGCCCCCTGCCACAACTACTGAGCCCTCGAGCCACCACGAGAGAATCCATGGGCCCCAGTGAAAAATCCCATGTGATGTAGCAGCATGACACAATGAAGATCCTGCATGCCGCATCTAAGACCCAACGTAGCCAAACAAATAAGTTACAGAAAAACAAACTCCATCCGTGTGTGCAAGAAAGAAAATAAAGTGGAACAAAAATTCAAATCACTGGTAGTTTTTCTGTTATAAACAAACATAGAGAAAGACAAGTTGCTGGCAGGGTTTGGTACATTCTGTGAATGTCCCTAAAACCTAAATGATGCTTTTTATGAGAGTTGTTTATAAACATGTAGGTGTTTATAATCGGTCAGTCTTTCTCTCTCTCATCCCTTGGGAGAGCAAGTACCTAGAATATGGCCCAGAAATCTAACGTGCTCATCATTGACATCATTGATCATTTTGGAACTCAGTCACATAGCCAGGTTTTTTCAACAGCAATCCCATGTAGTCCCTATCAATCACAGTTGACATACAAGATGAAATCTGTTTGATATCCTTGCCTAGAGGTTAAAAAAGTGTGCTCTGTTATCAGACTGCCTGTGCTCAATTATTTAGGAACTGGGGAAATGGTTTTGGTAAGACATTTAACTTTTCTAAGCCTCAATTCTTTATGAGACTAATGATAAGAACTACCTTAAAGGTTACTGCAAAAATTAAATGGAATATTCTATGTAATGAGTTTAGAGTAGTGACTAGCACTCAACATACTTTAGCTTATTATTACTACTATTATTCATATGAAGTGTTTTCTATCTTGACTGTCCAGAGAAATGCTGACCTATGATTCCAGATCTGTGAAAATTCCATCTGCCTGTCGTTTCTCAAATTTAAGAAAGGTTTTTGATGTCATTGGGACAATATGTGAGTAATCATTCCTGGAACCATTGAATGCTGAGGGCAGATCGACTGGATCCATTAATGATTAAAGTTAGAATAAGAGCTGTCACTGTCTACAGTCCACCACTTTATTAGGGATCCATGTGAACAAAGAACCTTGTTTTTGTTCATTTATCTGTTTGTTGTTCAGCATCTAAAGAATCCATCGTTGTGGAGAATTTTAGCTAATTTGAATTTTTTTCCTCATCCTGACAGAACTGGATAGAATCTGTGCCCAGTATCAAAAGTTATTAAAGTTGAAATGCTAAGACTAGAGGAGTAACTGTTACTGGCTTTTCTTCCATGAGAAATCAGGCTTATGAACGATAATTTAAAGCCAAAACAAAGGGAAGACTGGCGAAGAAACACATACCCACTTAGGGACACATGGATTGAATCTGTTCCTGCATTGGTAGCCAATTAGGTAAGTGAAAACTTCTGCTTTGAGTATTTAGCTCCAAAAGCTTGATATAACAGAAGTTCAATTATAATAACTGAAATTAGAAATAGAATTACAGTGCTACGTTATAATTGGAAACTGAAAACAGGTGTGGTTCTCTGCTCCTCTCAAGCTTTGCAGCCTCCAGTTTTTGAGAAGGAGACATATGTGAAGTTTGAGTATATTGTATAACTGGAAAATAGGTTATATGATTTTTTTTTTGGTAAAGATAAGCCCCAGAGTTGATCTCATACCAAGATGAACAAATAACTCATCAGTTATTGATGAACTGCTGAACAATAATTGGTTAATAGTTTGGTGTAGTAGGAAGATTACCTTAAAACCAGTTCTAAATCCTTTAGCACTCACTAGTTAATTAATTAACTGATTGATTAAGGTACAATTGACTGTATACTATTTCCTGATGGGATGGAAAAACTAACATGGTATTGATGACAATAGTGAGTAGAGAACACAACACTGCAGTCCAGAAGAGAGATAAGAGCTGGTGTATAGAATGGATCCACTGGCTTACTGAAAGTGATCACTGAATCCATGCGAGTGATGAAAATTGTTCACAGAAAATAAATAAGAGAAAAGGAGGGGACAGGGATGGAGCATCAACCTTAAAGGAGAAGCAAAAGGAAAGAAAGCAGCACTGAGTGGGACAAATAAATATCAGAGCAGTGGTGGAGAGCAGGCTTGGGGGCAGAGGATATTGAGACTGAGGAAGGGAGACTTCCTCTTCAAGGTGGCAGGTTGGGCATTGTCCTTCCGCAAATCCCATTGAAATAAAATTTAAAATTACCAAGGATAAGAAATTTATAACAGTTCTCCAACCAGGCAGAAATGAACACAAACCATTAGTCTTGATGGATTTCAGGAAGATGGAAAATACATTATGAATTAAAATACAGGAGCAGAGCAGAGTCGGATGTGCACACACAGAAACTGCAATAGAGACAGAAACCAAGCTCCCTGCTGGTGGTGCTTCCAGAATGCTCCCAACCTTGAGATCAAAGTTCAGTTTCATGAAGGGGTAGCGCTCAGAGATCAAAGTCAGTGTTTGTCTCTAAAAGGTTGTACAACTTAATACCTCTTCTGTAAGTGCTGCTGCTGCTGCTGCTAAGTCGCTTCAGTCATGTCCGACTCTGTGCGACCCCACAGATGGCAGCCCACCAGGCTCCCCCGTCCCTGGGATTCTCCAGGCAAGAACACTGGAGTGGGTTGCCATTTCCTTCTCCAATGCATGAAAGTGAAAAGTGAAAGTGAAGTCGCTCAGTCGTGTCCGACTCCTAGAGACCCCATGGACTGCAGCCTACCAGGCTCCTCCGTCCTTGGGATTTTCCCGGCAAGAGTACTGGAGTGGGGTGCCATTGCCTTCTCCGTCTGTAGGTACTGCTTGTCAAAGAAATTGATTTGGGATTTCCCAAATATAATAAAACCCAAGTAGTGTGGACCTAGTTTGCTCCCCGCTGTCTGTTCATGCATTTTGAAGGAAAACTGTCTGTTGATATCAGAGCTCAGAGTCCACCACAGTCACTGAAGAGAGGGCAGGTGGGGAAGAGGACTGCATGCCAGCAGAAGGAAGCCAGGTCAGCAAAGTGTGCCAAGTAAGCAGTCCACTTTATGAGTTTAAATGGACAAATATCGTATTAGAAGAAAAATAATCATACACACATACGCACAGTGCCAATATGAACCAAGGAATCAACTTTAAAAAAAGCCCTGATTATTCAGGGCACAGAATATAATTTATATATATATATATATCTTCATAGATACTAAAGAGGGGCTTACCAGGTGGCAGTAGTGGTAATATGCTTAGTTGCTTAATTGTGTCCAAATGTTTGTGACCTCATGAACTGTGTGTAGCCTGCCAAGCTCCTCTGTCCATGGGATTTTTCAGGAAAGAATATGGAATGGATTGCCATTATCTTCTCCAGGAGATCTTCCTGACCCAGGGATCGAACCCATGTCTCCTGTGGTAAAAAGAACCCACCTGCCAATGCAAGAGACATGAGAGAGGTAGGGTTCGATCCCTGGGTTGGGAAGATTCCCCTAGAGGAGGACATAGCAACCAACTGCAGTATTCTTGCCTGGAAAATCCCATGGACAGAGGAGCCTGGCAGGCTACAGTCCATAGGGTCACAAAGAGTCATACATGATTGAACTGACTTAGCAAACACACAGATACTAAGGAACAATAAAGAAATATTGGAAATTTAAAAATACAATGTCCGAAATTAAGAAAAATTAAAAAGAAGTGCTGAAATAAAAATCTGAGGAAATCTAGAATTAGGCTTAAAAATTAAGATTGGAAGATTGTATAGAAAAAGACTTTAAAATCTTAGAGGATCTATCTAGGAAAACTACAATCCTTCAAAGAAAAAGGATTTTCCCTCTTTTCAGAAAGAAAGTATTTTAAGGAAATTATCAAAGGGATAATTGGAAAAAATATATTTGAGATATAAACACATCATCCTCAGCTTGAAAGGGCACACAGAATGAAGAGAACATGAATGAAGAACAAAAAACACGTCTAGACAGAGATTCAGGTAAAGAGAAGATCCTCAAACCCTCCACTTATTGCCTCTAATAAATGGGAACCAGCTTTTCATCAGAGACATCACATACTCGAAGGCTGAGATCTGAGAGAAATGTGATTTGTAATTTAGAAGTAAACGCTCAGCCAAACTATTAATTAAGAGTTCCAGTAAAATAAGGGCATTTTTAGATATGCAAGACTC
This sequence comes from Bos javanicus, assembly GCF_032452875.1. Taxonomy (NCBI): domain Eukaryota; kingdom Metazoa; phylum Chordata; class Mammalia; order Artiodactyla; family Bovidae; genus Bos; species Bos javanicus. Next base: position 25,089,969 of record NC_083876.1, on the reverse strand, counting down.
AGAAAAATCCAGCCATTCTCTTTGGAGGACTTACTTTCTGTGTATCCAACAAAACGACAAAGGAATGTAAGAAAGAGGGAAAAAATGAGATCCCTTAAACAGAATATCTGATCTATTGTATTGATGCATTTACTATGGTTGTATAGTAGAATATCGCTGTTTTGTAGGAAATGTACACTGTAGCATTCAGAAGGGATAGAACAATGAGTCAGCGATTTATTTTCAAATGGATCAGGAAAAAATATGCTTTGTATTGTGCCTCCAACTGTTCTGAAACCTTGTGATTATTTTGAAATTAAAAAATTAAAATGAAGAAAGGAAACTCTATAAGGTTAAAAAACAAATTTACCCTCTCTAGCATTCATTGTTTGTAGATTTTTTCGATTGTTCTGACTGCTGTGAGGTGATACCTCATTGTAGTTTTGATCTGCATTTCTCTAGCAGTTAGAGGTGTTGAGCATCTTTTCATCTGCCTCTTGGCCATCTGTATGTCTTCTTTGGTGAAGTGTCTATTTAGGTCTTCTGCTCATTTTTTGATTGAATTGTTTTTTCATATTGAACTGCATGAGCTATTTGTATATTTTGGAGATAAGAGATGGGAGGGAGATTCAAGAAGGAGGGGATATGTATATACATATGGCTGATTCACTTCATTGTACAGTGGAAGATAACACAATATTGTAAAGCAACTATACTCCAACAAATGACAACAACAACAAAAAACACAAGTCTCCTTTCTATCAGGAGGCCCCACCCAGAGCATGGCCAACCAAAAACTCCACTGCCATCCTCTGATCCCCAGCACTCTCTATCCCACCTTTCCAGCATCAATCAAGAGTTGATTTCCATAACAAACTATTTATTTATATGCTTCCTATTTTTTGCCTCTGCCTCACTGCTGGAATAAACTTCATGAGGAGCTCTCTTCATTGCTGCTGCTGCTGCTAAGTCGCTTCAGTCGTGTCCAACTCTGTGCGACCCCACAGACGGCAGCCCACCAGGCTCCCCCCTCCCTGGGATTCTCCAGGCAAGAATACTGGAATAGGTTGCCATTTCCTTCTCCACTCTTCATTGCTATATACCCCAAACATGGAAAACTGCCAGGAACACACTGAGTTCTTGATAAATATGTGTTGAATGAACTAATAATCTTGTTATTACAAACATTAGTAATAAGTAAAATTTCATTCTTTATAAAATATTAATGCTTTCCAAATACTAAAATTGCAACTACTCAATATTACCTATTATTTGAGATTCCAATTTTTCACTTCAACTTCTACATGAAAAGAAATCTATTCCAACACCGCTTGTAAGATGATTAAACCTCTAGAAGATTTTCTTAAAAATGAGAGATCTTCTGCAAGTCAGTCCAAGGGAGGAAAACTTCAAATGCTAGATCACAGTCTTAAGAGTACTCAGAAGATGTTTTGCTACGTTATTTTTTTTTAGAACAGATATCAGTAAAAATAGGTAGCAGAAGATTTTATAAAAAGGAAAATAATTCCAGGATGACAGTGATGTAGGAGGTCTAGGGTGCAAATTAGAACAGAGAATAAGATGGCTCCAAAAATAGTTTCCTGTAATAAAACATGGTTAAGAAGCTAAGCGACTTTGGTGATAAAAAGGAAGTATAGAATCATAAAAATAAACAAACATAAGAATTGTGCCTTGCCCCCTTCCCTGTTTGTTAGTCTGTACTCCTTCCAGCTGAACAAAATTAATGGCCCCTGCCATCTCCATCTCCACTCACTATCCAGTCACCGTTTGATTTTTCACGGAACTACATTTAAATAATTATAATACTGTAAATGCTGGGGTTTTTTTTTTTTTTTTGGATTAACCTGCAGACAAAAGGGAGAAGGCAATGGCACCCCACTCCAGTACTCTTGCCTGGAAAATCCCATGGACGGAGGAGCCTAGCAGGCTGCAGTCCATGGGATCACCAAGAGTCAGACACAACTGAGCGACTTCACTTTCCCTTTTCACTTTCATGCTTTGGAGAAGAAAATGACAACCCATTCCAGTGTTCTTGCCTGGAGAATCTTAGGGACAGGGGAGCTTGATGGGCTGCCGTCTATGGGGTCAAACAGTTGGACACAACTGAAGCGACTTAGCAGCAGCAGCAGACAAAAGAGTTAGTTACTTTTAGTTCTAAGAGGAGAAGATAAATGATATAAAATTGGATGTTAGAAAGCATGAGATAATGCCTAAAATGGATGTCAAGAAATAAAAGGTTCTGTTTTATTTGAAAACAGACATTCATTTCAGTTCAGTTCAGTCCCTCAGTCGTGTCCGACTCTTTGCAACCCCATGAATCGCAGCACGCCAGGCCTCCCTGTCCCTCACCATCTCCAGGACTTCACTCAAACTCACATCCATCGTGTCGGTGATGCCATCCAGCCATCTCATCCTCTGTTGTCCCCTTTTCTTCCTGCCCCCAATCCCTTCAAGCATCAGAGTCTTTTTCAATGAGTCAACTCTTCCCATGAGGTGGCCAAAGTACTGGAGTTTCAGCTTTAGCATCATTCCTTCCAAAGAACATCCAGGACTGATCTCCTTTAGAATGGACTGGTTGGATCTCCTTGCAGTCCAAGGGACTCTCAAGAGTCTTCTCCAACACCACAGTTCAAAAGCATCAATTCTTCAGCACTCAGCCTTCTTCACAGTCCAATTCTCACATTCATATGTGACCACTGGAAAAACCATAGCCCTGACTAGACGGACCTTTGTTGGCAAAGTAATGTCTCTGCTTTTGAATATGCTATCTAGGTTGGTCATAACTTTCCTTCCAAGGATTAAGCGTCTTTTAATTTCATGGCTGCAATCACCATCTGCAGTGATTTTGGAGCCCAAAAAGCTAAAGTCTGACACTGTTTCCACTGTTTCCCCATCTATTTCCCATGAAGTGATGGGACCAGATGCCATGATCTTCGTTTTCTGAATGTTGAGCTTTAAGTCAACTTTTTAACTCTCCTCTTTCACTTTCATCAAGAGGCTTTTGAGTTCCTCTTCACTTTCTGCCATAAGGGTGGTGTCAGTTGCATATCTGAGGTTATTGATATTTCTCCTGGCAATCTTGATTCCAGCTTGTGCTTCTTCCAGCCCAGCATTTCCCATGATGTACTCTGCATAGAAGTTAAATAAGCAGGGTGACAATATGCAGCCTTGACATACTCCTTTTCCTATTTGGAACCAGTCTGTTGTTCCATGTCCAGTTCTAACTGTTGCTTCCTGACCTGCATACAGGTAGGTTTCTTAAGAGGCAGGTCAGGTGATCTGGTATTCCCATCTCTTTCAGAATTTTCCACAGTTTATTGTGATCCACACAGTCAAAGGCTTTGGCATAGTCAATAAAGCAGAAATAGATGTTTTTCTGGAACTCTCTTGCTTTTTTGATGATCCAGCTCATGTTGGCAATTTGATCTCTAGTTCCTCTGCCTTTTCTAAAACCAGCTTGAACATCTGGAAGTTCACGGTTCATGTATTGCTGAAGCCTGGCTTGGAGAATTTTGAGCATTACTTTACTGGCGTGTGAGATGAGTGCAATTGTGCGGTAGTTTGAGCATTCTTTGGCATTGCCTTTCTTTGGAATTGGAATGAAAATGGACCTTTTCCAGTCCTGTGGCCACTGCTGAGTTTTCCAAATTTGCTGGCATATTGAGTGCAGCACTTTCACAGCATCATCTTTCAGGATTTGAAATAGCTCAACTGGAATTCCAGCCCCTCCACTAGCTTTGTTCGTAGTGATGCTTTCTAAGGCCCACTTGACTTCACATTCCAGAATTTCTGGCTCTAGGTGAGTGATCACACCATTGTGATTATCTTGGTTGTGAAGATCTTTTTTGTACAGTTCTTCTGTGTATCCCTGCCATCTCTTATTAATATCTTCTGCTTCTGTTTGGTCCATACCATTTCTGTCCTTTATCAAGCCCATCTTTGCATGAAGTGTTCCCTTGGTATCTCTAATTTTCTTGAAGAGATCTCTAGTCTTTCCCATTCTGTTGTTTTCCTCTATTTCTTTGCATTGATCGCTGAGGAAGGCTTTCTTATCTCTTCTTGCTATTCTTTGGGACTCTGCATTCAGATGCTTATAACTTTCCTTTTCTCCTTCTCTTCTTTTCACAGCTATTTGTAAGGCCTCCCCAGACAGCCATTTTGCTTTTTTGCATTTCTTTTCCATGGGGATGATCTTGATCCCTGTCTCCTGTACAATGTCACGAACCTCAGTCCATAGTTCATCAGGCACTGTATCTATCTAGTCCCTTAAATCTATTTCTCACTTCCACTGTATAAACATAAGGGATTTGATTTAGGTCATACCTGAATGGTCTAGTAGTTTTCCCTACTTTCTTCAATTTAAGTCTGAACTTGCTAAACACACATTAGCAAGTTTTAAAAACTTAATAAATAAAAATATGCCTTTAGAGTTTGAGGTATGAAACCTCAGTGGGAAAAGGAAAGTGAGAAAGCAGGGTACGTCAGCATAACTCCTCCTTCTTCATGGTAGGAGTAGCAGTTAGATATAATTTAAATTGATAAATGAATAAATATAAACATTATAGATATGACCACCAAAAGCAACATAAATTTGTATAAATGGCTGTCAGAAATGAAGAGTAAGATTGAGAGTGAAAGAAAGTGAAAGTATTAGTTGCTCAGTTATGCCTGACTCTTAGGGACCCCATGGACTGCAGCCCGCCAGGCTCCTCTGCCCATGGGATTTTCCAGGCAAGGATACTGGAGTGGGTAGAATTTCCTTCTCCAGGGGATCTTCCTGACCCAGGGATCGAACCCAGGTCTTCTACACTGCAAGCAGATTCTTTACCGACTGAGCTACCAGGAAGCCCAGGAAGAATGAGGGTAAAGGGTACTTAATTCTTTAGTCTCAAATCCTCTCAGTTTGGACTTGAAATTTTAGATTATATACCAGATATGCACAGAAAAATGTCTGGTCTGATGAGCCTCAACTATGAGCTTTGGTTCCCCCAAGTGGGATGGAGGGATAACGAGGAGAGGACTTTTAAAACTCTTCAGTATAGTTTTCGGTTATTTTTTTTCTGCAATGAGCATACTATGTTATTCAGCAAAAATCATATATATATATATATATATGTATATATATATATATATAATGATATGTACATATAGGGGCTTCTCTGTGGCTCAGGCGGTAAAGAATCTGCCTGCAATGCAGGAGACCTGGGTTTGATCCCTGGGTCAGGAAGATGCCCTGGAGAAGGAAATGGCAACCCACTCTAGTATTGTTGCCTGGAGAATCTCCCGCACAGAGGAGCCTGGCGGGCTGCAGACCATGGGGCTGCAAAGAGGTGGACACGACTAAGTGACTAACACTTTCACTTTTACTTTCATGTACATATTATTATATAAGAAGGTGTAAAGGCAACAAAAGTAAATGCTGAATCTTAGAAGCACCAAGAGTTCATTGAATTTGGCAACTGGGAAGAGACCCAATGGGTGCAGTTTCCACCAACAGTAGGGACGCAGTAAGGTTGCAAGGGAAACACCCTTGATGAGGAGTGAAGGGGAGTAGGGGCGGCAGATACAAGTGCAAACTATTTTCAAGAAGTTGCAATGAGCAAGGGGAGGGCGAGTGTGTGGAAGTTAAATAGCTAACATTTAAAGGGCATAATTGTTTAATAATCACTTAGATTTTAAAATAGACTGTGTTGTATTAAATAGCTTTAACTTAAAATGAAAGGATCATGAAATGTACAGAGAATGAAATGGTGACATAAAGACTTTCCAAGAAAATATTATATCTACATCTTTCCATTGTAGGATGAGGAAAGCATCCAGCACATTTTCACGGAGGCTTAGTATTTTAAGGTCTCTCTTACCTTCCTCCATTTAGTTCACCTTTTCAGGTATGCCTTTTGTAGACATTCTCTACAGAGGCTTCTAAAGCTATTGAGAAGTAATTATGTCTCTGTATTGTGCAAGATAGAGGGGTCTTTGACTATGTCTGACTATTTACTTATATTTATGAAAAGTGAAATATCAGTGACTTTTTTTCATTTCACAAAGTTAGGCTACTTTACACTCCAATCCTTAGTGATTACAATAAATGTGCTAAATTGATAAACCATCTCTCTCTGTCATCCAGAAATAATTACTGAGTGAAGCTTGCATTCAGTAACTAGGTTACTCCCTGGGTGAAACCAAGGTTCCTCTGCCATTTTAAGGTGACTTTCTGGGCCAGACACCAATCTTTGTAGTCAGATTAGGTTGAAGAAAAAAATCTGAAGTTCCCTTTTTTGCCTCTATTTTCTCTTGTTATCATTCTTGCTCTATCTTCCTTGCTGCCCCTCAGCTTATTCATGCCCAGAATTCTGATATACTTAGCATCTTGCCCAGTGCCTCCGCAATACAACTTCTAGAAAAACTTGATTTCCAGAAGGAATCAGAGACATTAATCCAAGCTGAAATAAAGCTTTCCTCATTAGGCCATTGATAAACATTAAATGCAGGGCTTCCCAGGTGGCTCAGTGGTAAAGAATCCTTCTGCCACATAAGAGACCCGGGTTCGATCCCTGGGTTGGGAAGGTCCCCTGGAGAAGGAAATGCCAACCCACTCCTGTATCCTTGCCTGGGGAATCCCATGGACAGAGGAGCCTGGCTGGCTATAGTCCATGGGGTCCCAGAGAATCGGACAGGACTGAGCAACTAAACAACAGCAAACATTAAGGGAGGGGCTTCCCAGGTGGTGTTAGTGGTAAAGGATCCACCTGTCAGTGTAGGAGACTTAAGAGGGTCGATCCTTGGATTGAAAAGATCCCCCGAGGAAGGCAAGGCAACCCACGCCAGTATTCTTGCCTGGAGAATCCCACGGACAGAGGAACCTGGCAGGCAACAGTCCATAGTGTCTCAAAGAGTCTGAAGCAACTTAGCACACACGCTTGCAAATGTTAAATGCATGAATAAGATGTCAGTGACTAAAAATGCTTCTTCTAGTTGGTGATTGTTAGTAACAAACTACCACAAAACTGAGTGGAGTAAAAGCCATTTTACTTTTATTTATTTTTTTAACATAAATTTATTTATTTTAATTGGAGGTTAATTACTTTACAATATTGTATTTTATTATCCTCGTGGATTCTGAAGATCTAGAATTCAGAAAGCCACAGAAAGGACTGCTCTTCTCTGCTCCCTAAGTTTGGGATCTCAGCTAGAAGGACTCAAACAGCTGGGGGTAACTCGGATGTCAGGGCTGGAACTACTGAGAGCGGGAGGATCACTCTCAAGACGGCTTCTTCATTTATCTGGTGTCTGACTGGGACAGTTGAGGGTTATGCTCACCTGGGTTGCCAACAGTAGTGCCTACATGTGGCTTCTCTAGCATGGCAGTGTCACTGTAACTGGATTTCTTACAAGGCAGCTCAATGCTCTTTAAGAGTGAGTGTTCCCTGAGTCCAAGGGCAAGTTGCATGCATGGTCCCATATGAACTAGCCTTGGGACTCACGTAGCATCATGTCCAACATACTATATTGATAAAAGCGATTAAAAAACCCACCATAACTTAAAGGGAGGGGACCAAGGCAATCTCTCAATGGGAGCAGTGTCAGCAAATTAGTGGCTGTGGTTAACATAGTCACAATGCTTATTTAGTTGCTTAAGATGATTTTTCTCTTTATAGAGGATAAGAAGTGAAGAAACCAAGCAGTGAAGAGAAGAAATACAAGTATCTAAGAGCAGGTGGTGAAAAGATTTTTAAGAAAGGAGTCATTTTAGTAATACATGACTGAAGACCATTAAAAAAAATCTCTTTGGAATTTTAGAATGATTTTATTGAACACTTTCAGACTACCGAACACATTGTAATATCAACTTCTAAGTTTCTTTATGCATTTTCTAACATTTCTTCATAAAGTAAATAAGTTAAAGTGAAAGTTGCTCAGTCGTGTCCAACTCTTTGTGACCGCATGGAATTCTCCAGGCCAGAATACTGGAGTGGGTAGCCTTTCCCTTCTCCAGGGGATCTTCCCAACTCAGGGATAGAACCCAGGTCTCCTGCATTGCAGGTAGATTCTTTACCAACTGAGCTATCAGGGAAGCCCTCATCAAGTAAATGGGGTGTGTGTGTGTGGAACTAGCATTAATTGAATTCTTTCTGTGTTAACAACATCCCAAGGATTGAGCCATTGCAACATACGTATGTGCTGGTCAAATCTAGCATCAACTCCAACAGAACCTGAATGAGAATGCATGGGTGTAAGTTTGTTCGAGCATTCTTAAGTCACTTCAGTCGTGTCTGACTCTGCAAACCTATGGACTGTAGCCTGACAGACTCCTCTGTCCAAGGGATCCTCCAGGCAAGAACACTGGAGTGCGTTGCCATGCCCTCCTCCAGGACATCTTCCCAACCCAGGGATCAAACCCTTGCCTCTTATGTCCTCTTCAATGGCAGGCAGGTTCTTTACCACCTGGGAAGCCTGGGTATAAGTTTACAAGTCATCAAATGCCTTTATGTTTCCATGTCTTTGGATTAAATTTCAGAAGTTGTAATCTAATATATGCCTAACAATGTATTTGTAGGTAAATAATCTTCCTGGTTGTATAGCATCTACCTGCTGATTCATTTGGTATAATATATGGTAACTGTTTTTACTATAATGTTTATATTGTGATAGTTGGGTTCCTCAGAATATTTGTACTATCAGATATTATCCTGTAAAAATGAATATTTTTCAATGAGGCAAAACGAGGGGCTACAAAATTTCAGATTGCCAATATAAAAGTTATATTTCCTATATTAATTTTAATAATACAACTTTTCTACCTGTAATTGTAATTGTTGCTGCTGCTGCTGCTGCTGCTGCTAAGTTGCTTCAGTCGTGTCTGACTCTGTGAGACTCCATAGAGGGCAGCCCACCAGGCTCCCCCATCCCTGGGATTCTCCAGGCAAGAATTAAAAAAAAAATTACAGTATGATGACAAAAATATAAACACCACTAAGCATATCTTGAAGACTACATAAGACCAGACCAAATATGAGCTTCTAGTCTATAATTACAATAGCCTAATTTTATAATAAGTAGAACATTATTTTGCAACGGAATGGTTTTAAAAATCAGAAAATAACAATCAGCTGAAGAATTAGTCACAAGAATTTAATTACTACTGAAAAACAAGAAATCATGATAAAAATCACCTGTGTGATCTCACTGACTTGTCCAAAGAATATTCTTTTATCAATTTTGATAATTTAATATATCTGATCCTGGGGCCACCAAACTGGATTCAGAGGGATAATCTAAACACCACTTCTTCCAACTGATAATTTCTGCTGCTCTGAGAAAACTGGTCATGTGTCTGTTGTTCAAAATGCAAGTTAGATGATGAAGAGTAGTTTCTTCAGTTTTTACTGTGTGTGCTTAGTCCCTCAGTCATGTCCAACTCTTTGCTACCCCATGGACCATAGCCCAACAGGCTCCTCTGTCCATGGGATTCTCCAGGCAAGAATACTGCAGTGGGTTGCCATTCCCTTCTCCAGGGAATCTTCTCAATCCAGGGATTGAACCCAGGTCTCCTGAATTGCAGGCAGATTCTTTACCGTCTGAACCAAACTTTAGTTCTACAAGACACTCTGTGACAGAAAACTCTATGGGCAAATTATGTTTGTATACTTTCTAGACTTTATTTTGATTCTGGTGTATCTCAATTTGACATATTGCACTAAATGATATATTTCCTAATAAAACACCTTTAGTTCAGTTCAGTCGCTCAGTTGTGTCTGACTCTTTGCAACCCCACGAACCACAGCACACCAGGCCTTTCTGTCCATAACCAACTCCCAGAGTCCACCCAAACTCATGTCCATTGAGTCAGTGATGCCATCCAACCATCTCATCCTCTGTTGTCCCCTTCTTCTCCTACCCTCAATCTTTCCCAGCATCAGGGTCTTCTCAAATGAGTCAGCTCTTCGCATGAGGTGGCCAAAGTATTGGAGTTTCAGCTTCAACATCAGTCCTTCCAAAGAACACCCAGGACTGATCTCCTTTAGGATGGACTGGTTGGATGTCCTTGCAGTCCAAGGGACTCTCAAGAGTCTTCTCCAACACCACAGTTCAAAAGCATCAATTCTTCAGTGCTCAGCTTTCTTCACAGTCCAACTCTCACATGCATACATGACCACTGGAAAAACCATAGCCTTGACTAGCTGGGCCTTTGTTGGCAAAGTAATGTCTCTGCTTTTGAATATGCTATCTAGGTTGGTCATAACTTTCCTTCCAAGGAGTAAGCATCTTTTAATTTCATGGCTGCAGTCACCATCTGCAGTGACTTTGGAGCCCAGAAAAATAAACTCAGCCACTGTTTCCGCTGTTTCCCCATCTATTTGCTATGAAGTGATGGGACTGGATAAAATACCTTTAAGAAACTCCCAAACTGTCTCCTTTCTCTGTCTGCTCTATAAACAGTCAAGTGGCATCACTCTCTTCTCTCACCTGAACACTGAAAGTACCTCCTGCTTTGTCTTCAAGCCTCCTCTTCTGTCCCACTTAGCAGCCTGGGTCATTTTTTAAACATTTAAAGCAGACCCAGGACTTCCCAGGGCGTCCATTGGCTAAGACTCAGTGTTCCCAGTGCGGAGGGCCCTGGTTTGATCCCTGGTCAGGAAACTAGATCCTACATGCTGCAACTCATAATTTGCATGTCGCCACTAATGATCCTGCATGCCACAACTAAGATCTGTCACAGTAGATAAAGAAACATTTTAAAAACAAATTTAAACCACATCCTACTGCTCTCTTGTTAAAAACCCAGCAATGCTTTTTATTGGGCTTCCCTGGTGGCTCCATGGTAAAGAATCCTCCTGCCCATCCACGAGACCCATGTTCAGTCCCTGGGTTAGGAAGAGCCCCTGGGGAAGGAAATGGCAGCCAACTCCAGTATTCTTGTCTGGGAGAGCCCATGGACAGAGGTGCAGCAGGCTCCAGTCCACGAGGCTGCAAAAGAGTCAGATACAACTTAGCAACTGACAAGCAATGCTTTACATTACTCTTAGAATAAAAGCCGAACACCTTTTTCTGGCTTATAAAACCCTATATGATCTTTCCTCAACCCCACCTTACCACTCATCTTCTATTCTGGGATATTCCAATCCTACTCTTTACTTCTTTAAAGTGTGATATTTTCTCACCATAGGGCCTTTGCCCTCTTTCCTCACTACATGAATTAATTCCTCCCAATCTTTACACGGCTCATTCCTTCTTATACTTTAGATTTGGCCCTTCTTCAGAGAGGCTTTCTCTAACCACCTCATTTGAAATAGTCTTCTGGTCACTCTATTTTAACTCTTTTCATAGCTTTACCTCTAATATTCTTCTCATTTATATCTACCTACCTACCTATCATTCCATCTTCATTTATTATTTCTCCCACTGCTATGGGTGATTTAGTAGAACAGAGACCTTGCATTTCCTGTTCTGCTTTCTCCTGTACCTGAACTGTGTGCTTGTCATAATTAGCAATACTGAATGAATCAAATGGCTAGACCCTCCATGCCTGTGTTTCTGTCTTTATTCTTGCATATGAGAGAAGTAGTCTGATACAAAGAGGAGTGGCTAGAAAAAGTGCAGTGGGGAAGAAAGCCAAAAATGCCATGACTCTGCTTTAATCTAAGGAAGTTCTGTGGTGGAGGATGAGGGGTGGGGAGGCACAAAAGGAGGGGATGTATGTATACTTATACCCAATTCATGTTGATGAACAGCAGAAACTAACACAACATTGCAAAGCAATTATCCTCCAGTTAAAAAAAAGAAAAAGAAAGTTCTATTGGTTAGAATTTAACTTGAAGATAATGTTATACTACCAAAACAAAAAGAAACTATTGAAAGGAAGTTTTATTTTAATAAACAAGTAAGTGTCTTACCAGCAGCAGCAATATCTTGCAACTGTTAATCTGATGAAGCTTGACTTTCTGAGTGATTGCACATGGGCTGTGTTGTTTGCTTATGCTTTGATAATTGATCATTGTGTTATCTGAGGTTTACAAGACACAGCCTTTTTCATTTTTTTCCCACCATGCACTATTACACAGTACATGACAAGTTTTACTTACAGATTATAAATACCTGAGAATCAAATAACATGTATTTTAATGACAATACATCTGTGTTATACTTCATACACTGCTAAATGTTCTCACACTTATTACCAAATTTGTTCTTCTGAACTGTTTGACCTGTGAAATGTGTTTCTTTCATATACTGCCTATATTCCTTTATTAGAAATGCTCTTACTAAAAGTATAAATTTCCAGAAATATTATGTGTGTATTTCTTCTAAACTCAATATTAAAATTTTCCACATTTGTAGGATTAACTCTTGGGTTTTCTAATGTGTTTTATCCTTTTGATTTTTCTTTTTCCAATGCTTTTTGATAAGTGTATGGAAAATTTTCCATGTCTTTTACAGAGACCTTTAAGTCCTAGTCTTTCTTGTTTCATCTAATTCTCCCTCTTTTGTTTACCAAATCTCCATGAAAACCTTTTTGTAGCTTTTGCACTCTTATGTCTGACATTCGAAACTTCTATCTTCAAAGCCTCTTGCAGTAGCAGTGATCAGACATGGTCTCTGACCTGTTCTAAAAGTTTCTTGCAAGGTTTTAAGTATTTTTATATTGTTCATCCTTTAATTCTATCAGTTTTACTTTATAAATATCAATCTTTTTGTATATATCTTGACAAAATGCAATCTTGCCTTTTAGGTCTTTTAAATTTAGTTTGTCTTTTCTTCAACAGGTCTTCTTAGGTATTGCTATTTCTTATAGTCAAATGTTTCGTCTTATTAGAAAACTCTCTCCTCATCTGATTTTTTTTTTTTTTTGATGTTCAAGCTGGTTTTATTTTTATTTTTTTTTTTATTTATTTTAAATTTTTAAAAGAAAATCCATCCTGAACCCTCCTCTCATCTGATTTTTAACAGAATAGGAAAATTCTGTTTCTGCCATCTCTCTCTCTTTGCTCCTTCATCTCTCCACTGCATTGCTGTCTTCCTCCCTTGAGAAGTTTATTCTTCAGAATGTTACCCCATGTCTTAGTCAATTTGAGCGGCTATAACAAAGTATTGTAGACTGTGTGACTTATAAACAACAGAAATTTATTTCTTACAGCTCTGGAGGCTGGGAGGTCCAAGATCAAGGCACCAGAAGATTCAGTGTCTGGTGAGAGCTTGCTTCCTGGTTCATAGATGTCCTGGTCTTCTCTTTGTGCCATCATATGGTGGGAGTGGCAAGGTCATTCTCTGGAGTCTCTTTTGCTGGTGGTTTAGTCAAGTCCTGTCCAACTTTTGCAACCCCATAGACTGTTGCATGCCAGGCTCCTCTGTGCATGGGATTTCCCAGGCAAGAATACTGAAGTGGGTTGCCATTTTCTTCTCCAGGGCATCTTCCCAACCCAGGGATCGAACCCACATTTCCTGCGTTGCAGGTAGATTCTTTACCACTGAACCACCAGGGAAGACCTGAGTCTCTTTTATGAGGGCATTAATGCCATTCATTGGGCTTCTCTGGTGGCTCAGCAGTAAAGAACCCACATGCCAATGCAGGAGACATGAGTTTGATCCCTGGGTTGGGAAGATCCCCTAGAGAAGGAAATGGCCACTCATTCCAGTATTCTTGCCTGGGAAGTCCCATGCACAGAGTAGCCTGCTGCTGCTGCTGCTGCTAAGTCGCTTCAGTCGTGTCCGACTCTGTGCGACCCCGTAGACAGCAGCCCACCAGGCTCCCCTGTCCTGTCTCCAGGCAAGAACACTGGAGTGGGTTGCCATTTCCTTCTCCAATGCAGGAAAGTGAAAAGTGAAAGTGAAGTCACTCAGTCGTGTCTGACTCTTAGCGACCCCATGGACTGCAGCCTACCAGGCTCCTCTGTCCATGGGATTTTCCAGGCAGGAGTACTGGAGTGGGTCACCATTGCCTTCTCCTAGTAGGCTACAATCCATGGGGTCACAAGAGAGTCAGACAGGACTTAGCCAGTAAACAATACCAAAACTGCCATTCACTGGGACTCTACCCTCATGACTCACCCCAAAGACCCCTACCTCCAAATACCATTACACTGAGGATTACATTTCAACATATGAGTTTTCGGGGATGCAAACATTTAGTCTGTAGCATATAGTAAAGGAGCTTCAAATTGTTACAGGGTAACACTTCTCTGTGGTAAAGGTGAAGTAAAGATGGGTTGCTTCGTAAGTTTGTCTTTAATTCCTGGAATGGGCCATTAAAATGTCCACCTATTTAATTGATGGTTGTCATACAGAGATAGAATGCAAGAAATAGTTTAATCAGTCTTAACCATTTCCCAACAGTCTTCCCTACTGTTTGCTGAACTAACTCTTGTGTCACCATCTTCATTTTCTCTGCGAAGCCTTTCTTGACACTTTAAGCCTGGGTTTTTCCACACACCCCCACCACTAACTTATAATGGCCTTGATCACATATCATCTGTTTTCTTTTTTTTCTACCTTTGTTGATAGGCACCCAGGAATGTAGGGAAAATACCTTGTTTGCAGCTATAGTCCTAGTTTTAACAAAATACTTGCACATACTTTGTATTTAATAAATATGATTAAAGTTCTTTGCTTATATATGCCTCTCAAGGATATCTGTTGCCCTAGTCCCTCTTTTAGTCTTGACAGACTTTTGAGCAAGACTCATGAAAGAATCTTATAATCATGCTCAATAACCTTTAACCTTATGATTATGCTCAATAGCCTTCAGTTTTTAATATCTTCTTTCCTTTCATTTATAAAATGTATTGGTTATTTATATTTTTCAGCATAATTGACTGTTAAAGCTCTAGAGAACTTAGAGAAAAATTGACCTACAAATCCCCTTTCCTTATTTTAGAGTTGAGGACCCTCAGGCCCAGAGATATTTGTGTATGTATTAACTAGTTAATTGACTGCTTCAACACAAGAAGCTTTTCTGTCTCTTGTCCCCCCACTGCTCACCATCACTCAAAACAAGAGCCAGTGGCTTCTGTGTGTGTGCTAAATCGCTTCTGTTATGTCCGACTCTTTGCAACCCTGTCCAAGGGATTTTCTAGGCAAAACTACTGGAGTAGGTTGCTATGCCCTCCTCCAGGGGTTCTTCCCCACCCAGGGATTGAACTCACCTCTCTTACATCTCCTGCATTGGCAGGCAGGTTCTTTCCCACTAGTGCCACCTGGGAAGCCCAGGCTGAGTCAGGCAATATTTAGAAGTCACAAAAAATATTTAACATTATCAGAGGCAAGACTGTTTCTCTTCCTCAACGATCTGATATGTTCCTCTAGATGACTTACTTTGGGGGGTTTCTGCCTTGACCTTGGTCTCCTGCATTCCCTTTTCTCCTCTTACAAGAGAGACAGAGCTTTCCCTCGTGGGTGGAAAATCTTACCTAGATGATGAATAAGACCCAGTAGCTGGACAGTGGACCCCCACTGGGATTATTCAGGGTAGTGCCATGCTTTGAAAGGAAATGAGGTCATTGATAATGTAAGCAATGTTTGTGGCAGATTGATCATTAACAGTGCCCACATTTTTGGCCTCCCTTCTCACTCTCACAACTGACTGTCTTCTGATTCTGTGCCTGAAACTGTTTTGCATTTAGGTGGAAGATCAGTTTTCTTCATACTGTGTGGTTCTTAGTCACTCAGCCGTGTCCAGCTTTCTGCCACTCTATGGACTGTAGCCCACCAGGCTCCTCTGTCCATGGGGATTCTCCAGGCAAGAATACTGGAGTGGGTTGCCATGACCTCCTCCAGGGGATTTTCCCAACCCAGGGATTGAACCCAGGTCTCCCTCATTGCAGGTGGATTCTTTACCATCTGAGCCACCATGGAAGGCTTTCATTCCCAAATATTCTGGGCTGCCCCTTCCTTGCTCTGTTTTGACCTCACCAACACCCTTCCATCTTATTTCTGATTTGCATCCATTTGTTACAGACTCCTCACTGCTTTTATCTCCTTTCTCTTCACTTCATTGTCAAAGCTTTATCCTTTCCTGTCATTTTATCAGGATCTCTAGCAGGAAAGGAAGGTTGTATTCAGCTTAGTTTCCATCTTGAGCAATTGTGCTTTTTTTTTTTTTTTTAAATAGAAATGAAATAATGCCCATTGTTTTCCATCTGGATTCTGAAACATTATTCATACTTGTTATATTAGGGGGAAAATAATGAATCATTGTTCTGTATCATATGCTCCTATCTGCCATAGAATTAGGTCATCCTTATTTCTGGTTCTAAACCTTGTAGGTCTTTAATAAGGTAATACATGTAACTGGCAAAATTATAAATGAATCAGTAATCACTTCTCTATCTATTTACTTTTTTGACTGTAATTTATTAAAATATCACAAAACAATCTCCACAAAACATGCAAAATGCCATATATATAATGTCTTAACATTGTGTGAGATCCAGATGTGTCTAAGAAATGAAAGAGCTAATTAGAGGTAATATTTATCTCCAGTTCTAGGAGCTAATATTGGGCAAAACTTGGAAAGTTCAGTCCAGATAACCATTCAAGTGCTTGGCTGTTGATCTCAAACCTTATCTGAACTATCTGAACCTCTCAAGTCTTGAAAACTGGGCTGGATATCTTATGAGAACAGCCTCATCTTGGGTATTTGGGTATGTTTGATTCCAGCTGGAATCCAAAACTGCAGAGAGAGGCAAAAATGAAGACTAACTCAGGGCGGGGGTGGGGGGAACACTGAGCTTCCTCAAACCTCTGAAAGAGGCCTTGGTTAAATTTGGAGCAAAGGTTAGGGATTATGAACAGTTTCTATTTTATCTGGCTGCATTCATTCATCCTTAAAAAAAAAATCCTATTTTAATCTTCCAGATGAAGGATCATTAATATTTCTTTGTTCTTGGCTGGGAAATACAGTGAAACAATCTTTTAAAAACTGAAATTCTGCTGGTTTTGCATGTCACAAATAAGAGTTTGACAGCATGTGATTGCTTCAAAATGGCCAAGTGCGTGTCACTGATCATCAGTGCATACCTAGGTTTGGTTTAGGGCATCACACCAAAAGGAGCTTTAAATCAAGTTGTGGACACACCATAAAATACAGTCTGCTGTAAGCATAGAGAGTAAATAAGAATAAATTATTTTCTGTTGTGTTGTTTTTTATCAACTCTGTGAGGATTACACATATTTCAAGACATTTTTTTTTCTTTTATTTTTGCAGTTTTATTTCACTTTAAATATACCAATTACATTCAAGGGATTCTGAACACATACAGGGCTTCCCAGAAGTGCTAGTGGTAAAGAACCCGCCTGCCAATGCAGGAGACATAAGAGATGTGGGTTCGATCCCTGGGTTGGGAAGATCCTCTGGAGAAGGGCATGGCAACCCACTCCAGTATTCTTGCCTGGAGAATCCCATGGACAGGGGAGCCTCCTGGGCTACAGTCCATAGGGTGGCAAAGAGTCAGACACGACTGAAGTGACTTAGCATGCACACATGAACATATAAATATGTAGCTGTAGAACACTAAAATATGTTAATTGCCTACTATGTGCTATCTGTGTGTACATAATCTGACAACATTTCTAAGAGGCAGATTTTATTGACCTAATTCAACAGAGGATGAGATTCAGAGAGGGCTGTTTATTTGCTTAAGATTGCCCAGCTAGTGTGACGGTTAACTTTATGTGTCAACTTGCTTGGACCACAGTGCCCAGATCGTTGGTCAAACGTTACTCTGGATATTTCTGTGAGGGTGTTTTTGGATGAAATTCACATTTAAAGTGGTGGCTTTAGAGTAAATCAGATTGGTTTCCATAATGTGGGTGCCTAATTCCATCAACTGAAGGCCTGCTTAGAACAAAAGACTTCCCTCCACAAACAAGAGGGAACAGACTGCCTTTAGACTTCATCTGCAACATCAGTTCTTCCTGATCTGACAGGAGTGCCTTTGAACTCTAACTGTAGCTCTTTCTGGGTCTCTACTAGCCTGCAGGCTTTCCCCATCCCCTGTTGGACTCTCCAAGCCTCCACAATCGTGTGAGCCAACTCCTTAAAAAGTAAATCTCTTTCTATATATACACACACATCCTCTTGGTTCTGTTTCTACAGCTCGTAAGTGGGGAAGCCAAATCAGACTTCGTTCTGTTGAATTTCAGAGCCTTACAATAAATCTCATTTTATATAAACATTTTTTTCTGTTCACTGAATTTACAGGTCAGTTTGTCCAAATGTGTGTTATATGTTCACATTTACATTCACATGCACACGTACACCTGTGTGCACATCAGTGTGTACCATGTCTTGTTTATCCACTGTATGAGTTACAAAGTTTTGGCTTTTGCTGTGGAACTCCTTAATCAAAGAGAATAATGGTCTTGTCCTCAAGTACAACTAATCTTGTGAAGACAGACTCATTTCACCATGCTCACTATTGCATAATAGTAGTATTTTCCTTCTATGCTATTATCATTGGCTTAATTTATCCCTAAAATATAAGGTTTATACCTAAGTCTTAATAATTGAAAATATTTTCTTAAATTTCTCCCAAATTTTGGCTTCAAGGAAGATATTCAAAATTTTTACCTTTAAAATAATCATAATTCTATATGGTTGTTTAGTTCCATATAGTCTTATGGCTATGAAACTGAAATATTGAGACAAAAAAAATCAAGATACAAAGCAATAGTAAAATACCAGAAAATTCTAGAACGATATGTTCAAAGGCCCTCCAAAAATTACCTAAAAAGAAGAAAAATTTAAAGTAATATTATCTGTAGCTATTCATCTATCTTATTAACTAGTCATGTAGCCTTTTTAAAGCCACATTGGCAAGATATAACTTTATAAATATCACAGGTTAAAAGGAACATATGTCTTTAATTTGTTGTAGTTGTCTCTAAAAGTGATCTTGTATCCATAAACCCTTAATCTGATTTCCTTCCAGGGAACAGAGTCTTTAGAACTCAGAATTATGAACCACTCTTAAACAAAAATTCTTTGTTGACAAAGTATAGCTCATAATCAGAATTTCACCATTACAAATGACCTTAGATTAACTCTAACCTAATTATTACTTGAATAATAATTAGTATTTAATATAAGCAATTATTTAAGTTGCATTTTAAAATATTTTATAGATGTAGAAACTGTGGCCCAGATAGGGTGACGTAGCTGGACTAAAACAAATTTGTCTGACTTTTTGTGGATGCTATTTCTTCAAGAGAGTGTGTTGCCTTCTTTGTGGAAAGAGCCTTGAGAAATTCCAAAATCAGAAGTATTACTGGGTCCACTTAGAATGTGAATAATAAATTTAAATCTGTGGTTTAAGTACTTTCTTGCCTTGTGCTCACTGAGCATCAGAGCATTCTAACATACATGTCTGGGTGTGCTCACCGTAAGGCTTTCATGTTTGATAGCTAATTTAATAGCTAGTGGCAGCTTTCCTTTTTGTCGTAAGCATTTTAAAGTCCTATGAACTTAGATACCCCAGGTTTTCTCTATTTCTGTACTTGATGCAAAACTCTTATATTCAATTCTCATTTTAGGTATAAATTATTTAATATAGGGCTGCTCTCTGCATGGGGTTTCCTTTTTATAAAGGCTATCCATATTTTTATCTCGTAAGGAATAAACACAATGAGGTCCAAGGTCTCTTCCTTTCATGTTGTATTATTGTGCTAAACTGCAGGTTGATACTGTCTCAAACAAAATCCATTTTTATTTTCATTGCCATGGTAATCTACTACTTTTAGAGATTTCAGCAAACTTTCCTGGCTTCATCCTGTTTCTAAAAGGAAATTGTTCTTTTACAATGACTTCCTTTCATGCCTAATCATGGTTTCTTTATAGTCTCAGTTAGATTCATGACAGCACAGGCATAGAGTTAGAAGACTACAGACTGTCTTTGTACTCTCCCTCCTTTACTTGTACAGATAAAGCAGTATCATGACTGTTGGTGAAAATGTACTGGAAGTAAGACCGACATGTAAATAGTTCATTATTATTAATTTTTACTGTGGTGAGATAGTATTACATATTTTGGTATATCAGGTTTGGGGCTTCCCAGGCGCTGCTAGTGGTAAAGAACCCATCTGCCAATGCAGAAGACATAAGAAATGCAGGTTTGTTTTTGATCCCTGGATCAGGAGGATCCCCTAGAGGAGTGCATGGTATCCCACTGCAGTGTTCTTGCCTGGAAAATCCCGTGGCGAGAGGAGCCTGGCAGGCCACAGTCCATAGGGTTGCACAGAGTCAGACACGACTGAAGCAACTTAACACCTACACATGTATGCCAGGCTTTAGGCCCTGTTTCCACAGGGCCCTACCCACTGATAGTTTGGAACCCAGAGTGAGCATGGCCTTTGGGAATGAATTTTAACATTGTCACATGCCAGCTGGGTGAGACTGGGCAAGTCACTTAAACAATTGGAGGTTACAATTATCTCATTTGTAAAAACATCAACAATAAGCTTTTGTAAAATAGTTGTTGTGTGAAATGATTTAATGTATGTATTATATAAAGATATAATGAAGAACTTTATGAGAAAGCCTGGCACATTGCAGGGCTCAGAAAGTATTAATTTCATTTTCTGATTAATCTTTAATTTTAGGATTTTTCGCTCCTAGTCCGTTATTGCTCATCCACCCACCTTCTACTCAGTTTCTTGTGCTTTTTTTAACACTTGCAGGTAGAAGATAGTACAGCCAAATTATATGCTTGAAAATGAATGTGTGTGTACCTTGTCCCCAATTAATCTTCCCTTCTGTTAAATTAGTATGATGTTTTGGATTAACTTGGTCATTGTGCTCAATCTACCATGGTGAAAGGATCCAGTGAGAGAGACAACAGGAAAGCTGTCTACTGAGTTAGAAGATGGTCAGACAGTTTTGTTTAAGGAAAATGAGCAAGAGAATTTTGCATAATGCTTTTTGGACCAGTCTCGTTCTTCTTAATTGCCTAAGATATTTCAAGGTGCTTTGCTATAAATCTGAAGACTTAAAAACGTTGTTTAACAGTCTGGCCCACTAAGAATAATGACCTCTCCCGTTCCTTGTTTTTCTGGGTGATTAAGGGTTTCCTGACTGGCCCCAGGCCATCTGCCCTGACTTTTTTTTTCCCCCCAAGGATTTAGGACCATATTGTCAAGAATAATCTCTGACTCAGAGAGATTTTCTAGCCCCAGAAGATAGAAAGTGTTTGCTGTGTGTGCCCTAACCTCGCACGAGAAGAACTGCAAGTGACACTTCTTAGTGATGGGTTAGAGCCGGCCCATCACGTATGCGCCTTTAACCAAGTTAGGTGTAAATTATTTCAAGGAAGCCAAAGTTCTTCCGTGTCCCCGTGAGAATAATTTCACAAATGCACAGCAGGTCCCTCCGACTACAGATTTGGGGCAAGGAGACAAAAACAAGAAAAAGAAGAAGAGAGTTGTGGCCTGGGGCCAGTGCACACCTCTCCACAGGGGGTTTCTAGCATGTGGGTGATTGTCAACCAACCTGATATAAATCAGACTGTGCAGAGCAATGACATTCAGCTCTCTGTGCTGGGAGATGCCTGGATAGTGTTACGCTTCCCTTAGTAGGAGGGACTGGAGTTGAGCTGGGGAGTTGAGCCCTGAGCTGTATCAAAATAATAGTATGGGAGTAAAGAAGAGGCTGGAGTAAGAGGGTGTACCCATAACCATCCAACCTCTACAGATAGGTTATGTGAAAGGCTCTAAACTCTCATCCTTTGAGATCATTTATTTACTAACTGAGCTTGACAGAATCAAGAATTTGGTCTACAAATGCCAGGGTTTAAATCTGGGCATGATTGGAGCCTCGTCCTTCTCACCTGGGACATCTTGCCACAGTGGCTGGCCTACACTCCCAAGCCCTGTTAAAACTAAGTTTGTGATCTGTTATAAAAGTGTCTATTAGTATTCAGAAGCATCTTACTTAAACCAAAGTATTTGTTAGTTGCGTGTGTGCCAAGTTGCTTCAGTCGTGTCAGACTCTTTGTGATCCTATGGACTGTAGCCCACTAGGCTCCTCTGCCCATGGAATTCCCCAGACAAGAATACTGGAGTGGGTTGCCATGCCCTCCTCCAGGGGATCTTCCCAACCTGGGGATCAAACTCGCATCTTACATCTCCTGCATTGGCAGGTGGTTTCTTTATCACTAGCGCCAGCTGGGAAGGCCATTTATTATTTCCTGTCATTAATTTTTTGTGTGTGAAAATTGGGTATTAAAACCCCAAATTCAGTGTACAGGACAAAAACAAACCTTCCTATACTGATTAAAGTTTTAAATATAGCAAAGAATTATATTACAAGGCAAAGGAAAAATGGTAAATACAGCATTGTAAACCAAGTAATTACAAAATAATATGAAAGAGTTAGTGCAAAACACATCAAGTCATATAAAAAAATGTGAATGGGTCTAAATCAACTATTAGAGGAAAAAAGAATTCCAAATTGATTGATAAAGCAAAGCACACTCTATATTTACACAGGAGACACACAAACTTTCAAAAAGGCTGGAAAGAAAAGCATGGGGAAAATAAATAAGTCATATAAAAACAATAAAAAAATAAGGCTAGATCTTGATACCAGATAAAGTAGATATTTTACAAAACCGTATATGCTCTTGGGCTTCCTAGGTGGCACAGTGGTAAAGAATCCACCCAGCAATGCAGGAGCCACAGGAGATGTGGGTTCGATCTCTGGGTCAGGAAGATCATGGCAACTCACTTCAATATTCTTACCTGGAGAATCCCCATGGACAGAGGAGCCTGGCGGGCTACAGTCCATGGGACTGTAAAGAGTTGGAGGTGACTGAAGCATTACTTGGGAGAAGGAAATGGCAACCCACTCCAGTATTCTCGCCTAGAGAATCCCAGGGACAGAGGAGCCTGGTGGGCTGCGGTCTATGGGGTTGTAGAGTCGGACATGACTGAAGCGACTTAGCATGAAGCATTACTAAATATGCATATATGCTCTTAGCTTTTGACCCAGCAATCTCATTTTTAGGAAGTTACTCTGAAGAGACAGTTCAACTCTACAAAATTACATACACACAAAGTTATTTATTATATCATTGCCTGTATTTGCAAATAATTTGAAAGTGCTTAATATAGGAGATTAGTTGAAAAACCACAATGAAATGCTATGCAAGTGTAAAGAAAAAGAAGAGGAGCTCTATGAACTGATAAGAAATGATTTATAGGATATATTATTAAGTGAAAAAAGCAAAGTTTAAAAGAATTTCTGTAGCAAGGTGCTTACTGTGTAAGAAATAAGGAGGTATAAGGAAATAAATATGTACTTACTTTTGCAGAAAGAAACATTAAAAGGATAAATCAAGAAATTTTGAAAGTGGTTACCTGCAAGGGAAGAATGGGGTGGAAAGGATATGAGCATACCTTGATGTTCAATCTTGGCATTTGGAAGCGTGTTAATATCCTACATAATTCAAAATAAAATTAAATTCATAATGATGAAGAAAAAACCCTAATCAGATTGCAGAGAATATTTCAAATAAATGACATAAGCACATTTAAGGATTAAAATAACTAATCCAAAGAATCTGGATACAGTGCTTTGATTCTATATCTTACACTCTTTTAGGAGGTTTCCTTTTTCTAGTTGTATGAAAGTAGGAATTCTGAAACTCCCTGTTGTTATAATAGAATTATCGAATGGGTACATGCATTGATGATGGAAGCAAGAGTTCTCACTTTGGAGAAGCCGTGACACAGTATAGAAGAAGAGTGGCAAGGAGGAGCCTTGTGAGGTTGCACTGTAACTGGTGGTATCAGAATGACCTCATGGTTTCTAACATACATCTTTCCCAACGATACCGATGCCATGAATGACATAGAGAAACAGAGATACTTTTCCAGGTTAATGGAGACTCAAGGAACATAACACCTAAACGCAATACAAGATTCTATCCTCAGTCATGGAACAAAAGGAAAACATAAAGATAAAGTCAAGTATAGCATTCTGAGTTTATTCCCTCATATCTTTTTGCCAAGAAAAATAAGATGCATTTATGCATTTTTACTTCACTTTGTTATTCCCTAGTGTTTTTCAACCTTGATCCTCTCTATGATTTTGTAAGTACTTGAAAAGCACATTGTGTGTTCTTACTTTTCAGAGCTTATCGTCTTCTGACCCTTTTGCTGGCATTTTCCAGATATTTTTAATTTAATTTTGTGTACACATAAAACCAATGTTCCAGAAGGATCATCTTTTAATTGGTTCCAAACATGTTCTCCTCACACATTTTTTTCAAGAGTAAAAAGTGTTGTCCCATGGCTTTGGTTTGGGACACTGATTGTAGGAATTTTAGTAAAATGAGAGGGAAAAACTGATATTGTGTTATTTTAATACTTTCTTCTTCCAATCACTTTGTTTCTTATTTTCCAAATGGTTTACATATAGATAACCCATGTTTGAAACTTTCTATAGAATATTAATGGGCTTCCCAGGTGGGTCGAGTGGGAAAAAATCTGGCTGTCAATGCAGGAGCTGTAGGAGATACAGGTTCAATCCCTGGGTCAGGAAGATCCCCTGGAGAAAGAAATGGCAACCCATTCCAGTATTCTTGTCTGGAAAATTCCATGGACAGAGATGCCTGGCTGGCTATAGTCCAAAGTGTTGCAAAGAGTTGGACATAACTGAAGTGACTGAGCACATACACACACACACACAGAGTGTTAATGGCCATTAAAGATATATATCAAGAGAAACTGCAGGCCAAAATATATTTTTGATATAGTAAAAATGTGTCCTATTAAAATCTGCTGAAAAGGAAATTTACAGGTTATTTAGCAAAATGCTGGATTTAACCTCTTGCATATGTCATCTATACAATGCTGAGCATTAGGGACTGACACTGTTGTCAAAGAATACAAAATGAATTACACCTGAAGTGTCAAGGGGTTGAGTTAAAGGGGGATCCATTTTCAGTTATGACTCTAGGAAGATCATGATTTTATTTTACCTAGCAAGAGAGGCTTATAATTCACCAACCAAAATTACATGACTTGAAAAACAGAGAAAAGATCCCAAGGAGGTCACAAGGAGAACAGCTGTAGAATGCTGAGCTTTCAGTGAGAACGCAAACTTAAGAGCAGTTGTCTGAGAAGCACAAGACTAGTTTTCTGTGTACACTGCTTAGGGCCCAGAACAAAGAAGTGTCTGGAAAGGCCATATTGCACTAGACAACAACAACACAGGACATTCAGAAGACGATCTGGAGGGGACAAGGACTATGTCCAGACTTACATTGGATAAGGATTGTAATCAGCATCTTATTGAGGAGAAATTAAAGGCAAATGTCATAATGCTAAACATTACATAGTTTATGTGTGTGTGTGCTCAGTCGCTTAGTCATGTCCCACTCTTTGCAACCCCATGGACTGTAGCCTGTCAGGCTCCTCTGTCCAGGGAATTTTTCCAGGCAGGAATACTGGAGTGGGTTGCCATTTCCTTCTCCAGGGGATCTTCCTGACCCAGGGACTAAACCCATGTCTCTTGCATCTCTTACATTGCCCGGGGGATTCTATTCTGTGCCACCTGGGAAACCTTTATAGTTGGTTTATATAGAAGTACAAATCAGTACTTGTACTTGAGAAATCTGTATGCACGTCAAGAAGCAACAGTTAGAACTGGACGTGGAACAACAGACTGGTTCCAAATCAGGAAAGGAGTATGTTAAGGCTGTATATTGTCACCCTGATTATTTAACTTATATGCAGAGTACATCATGCAAGTGAAGCACAAGCTGGAATCAAGATTGCTGGGAGGAATATCAATAACCTTAGATATGCAAATGATACTGCCCTTATGTCAGAAAGCGAAGAAGAACTAAAGAGCCTCTTGATGAAAGTGAAAGAGGAGAGTGAAAAAATTGGCTTAAAACATTCAGAAATTGGCTTCCAACATTCAGAAAACTAAGATCATAGCATCTGGTCCCATCACTTCATGGCAAATAGATGGGGAAATAATAGAAATAGTGACAGACTTTATCTTCTTGGGCTCCGAAATCACTGCTGATGGTGACTGCAGCCATGAAATTAAAAGACGCTTGCTCTTTGGAAGAAAAGTTATGACCAACCTAGACAGCATATTAATAAGCAGAGACATTACTTTGCCAACAAAGGTCCATCTAGTCAAAGCTATGGTTTTTCCAGTAGTCATGTATGGATGTAAGAGCTGGACTATAAAGAAAGCTGAGCACGGAAGAATTGATACTTTTGAACTGTGAATTGATACTTTTGATACTTCTCCAACTGTGGTTTTGGAGAAGACTCTTGAGGGTTCCTCGGACTGCAAGGAGTCAGTCCTAAAGGAAATCAGTCCTGAATATTCACTGGAAGGATTGATGCTAAAGCTGAAACTCCAGTACTTTGGCCACCTGATGCAAAGAACTGACTCATTGGAAAAGACCTTGATGCTGGGAAAGATTGACGGTGGGGGGAGAAGGGGACGACAGAGGATGAGATAGTTGGAAGGCATCATTGACTCAGTGGACATGAGTTTGAACAAGTTCTGGGGGCTGGTGATGGATAGGGAGGCCTGGTGTGCTGCAGTCCATGGGGTCGCAAAGAGTTGGACACAATGAAGTGACTGAACTGAACTGAATGCCTATTGTTATAGAATATGGGTTTGGTCATAAATCAATACTTCGTTCTCATAAAGTGCCTGTTTAGAAAGCACATGTAAATATTACATACATGTGCTTGGACTGGGCTGAACTTGCTTTATGGACAATATTCTGGGCCCAGAATAACCCAAACAAAGTACATGACCCTTCTTCAGAATTGTGTGTTCAAGTGGCTTCTTAAAATTTTTTTCTGTATATTATTTGTTGTTCTCTGAGTATCAGTATTATGACTTTACTTAATTTAACATAAAAGTTTTGACTTTTTTCAGTATTGTCTTAAAACTTACTATTGACAGTGGACTAGTGAGGTCTTTTTAATGTTAAGTGCTTTATGAAAAAGGAATAAGTGAAATAATGCGTATGTTAAAAAGTGTGTGTGTGTGTGTGTGTGTTGCCAAAAAGTTAGCATGACGGGTTTTATGCCACATAATTTAAAACAGAGCAAAGGCATTCTGATCATTAAAATCCTTTGCATCACATGGGCATTTCTTTGCCTATTAACCTAGAAAATGCCATATTATATAAATAAAAAATATCATCTGAGGCCAGTGGTTTCTTGGGTAAAATGTTCTTTGATTGTGTGGTAAAGCATATTCTATTTGCTTTCTCTTGCAAGTTGTTATTAAGATGTCAGGTAATGCAGTGATGGAAAGCCCAGATTATCAAAAGGAAAAAAAGAATTTGAGTAGAACAGCAACAAACTCTTTTGTCTCTACATTACCCTCCACTTTTCTCTCCTTGTCTTTCCAGTTTTTAGATCTAATTTTCATGACTTGACCTTCCTTTCCATCTCCTTTTTGTCATTACCTTACTCTCACCAGACTGAACTGCAAAAATATGTTCAGAGGAATGGGGATGAGGCAGAGGTGAGAGGAACTACCTTTACTGTGGGCAGAACACTTTATACAGATGATTTCATTTACTCCACATGGGAACACTATGAGTTGAAATTATTATCTCTATGTTAACAGATGAGGAAACCAAGGATTAGAAATGTGAAGTGAATTGTACTAGGCTGACAACACCAGTTGAGGAAGTCAACATTCCATGGAGAAATGATCTGAACACAGACATCACACTCAAGCCTGCTACTTTCCCAGCACCTTTAGAGTTGAATCAATCTTACAGCCTTTTCACTTTTAGTCATTGACTTCTCCATAATCTCCAAGGGGTCGAATTCTAAATCAGAAATCGTGGAACCAAAGCAGTCCATATAGACTGTGTGTGGTTTGGACAGTTTTGAACATTATTTTGAAGGTACTATTAAATGCTGATTCCACAAAAAGGTTTATTTATTGAATCACTGCATGTAGTCACACCTTGGATTTTCTTTGGTGGTCTTCCTTCTAAGTAATGACAAAGTTAGACATAGTTTATTTTATGAGGACTGAGAAAGTCACAGCCCAGGGTGGTCCTAAGTTTCAGAAAAGTTTAGCTTTTGTTAACATAGATTTTTCCAATCCTTAAAGTCACACTTCTATGCATAAACAAAAGTTTTAAGAGTCATGTTTTCAGTGGGCAATGAACTCCTCAGTAAGCACTCCTAGACATTTGCTTTTCAGTCATCATAACTGAATAGGCTAGACCTGTGATGAAATTCATCGTACTTGAAAATCAGTTGCTCTCTGCCAACTTTTCCTTAGATTTGAATTTTATGGATTTTTAAAGTTACCAATAGCTGTAATACTGAGTTCTACAAACGCTGCTTTCTGATTAATTTTTCACTTCAAACACAACAGAGCTGACTTTCTGCATTCCAATATGTATTTCCCTAGGCATAACTGGATGAAAGGAATTAAACTCAACTAATATTTTTTATTTCTTTTTGGCTTGAAACACTCCCAAGACTTTGAGAAATATAGGCTCAGGCTATATTTATGGTCAAAATAAAAAAGACATTTACATACATATTAAGTTGCAGAGTCAGATAATGATTACAGCTTATGTCTATTAAACTTGGTATATTTGGGTTTATTTGAATAACTAAATAATTATTAACCTAAATGCTTTATTTGGTCAAAATCAGTATGTTAGGTATTTCACTCATTTACTCTCCATTAGATATTATAATAAACAGGAACCAAAATAATAGACAAAAGACTTCCTTTTAAAAGAGAAAACTACTACAGATTTCAACATGATTGATGATTATTTCATTTAACATTTCAAGTAAATTAATAATTATAAATTAAATAATTGCACATTTATTTGTAAACAATATTTTATTTGTAGATTTCCTAGTAAGTTTTTAAGGTTTAATAAAATACATTAGTTAATCACTTATCACAAGAGTACTTTAAATAAAATTTATCATTTGGGATAAGTATCTCTTTCTGTCAGGACCCCATTAGGAGAGAAAAACACACAGTAATTTGAACAGAGAAAGTTTAATGTAACATGCTATTAACTATATCAGGAATTGGTGGGATTGGCTAAGTAAGAAGTGGAGAGAACTCAAGAATATGACTAGCAGATGTAAGAAGCAGGCACTACTTCTAGGCTCAAGATAGATACTCAGTGAAGAATCTCCATTCTCCCAAGTTTGAGACACAGGTCTTGTTGGAGAGGGCAGAGACATTGCTTACTGGATGGCCAAAAAGTCACTGTGATGCCACACTAGTAGAATGTGCTGGAAACCCACCCTTTTATGTGTTAGGGAAAGCTATTCACAGGGAGGTGTCTCATCAGAAATCTGAGGGGTCTGCTGTGGAAAGCTGACGACTGCTGGAAGCTGCTGCACTGTTGGAGCCTGGTGCTAGAAGAGCTATCTGTGCTGTGAGTTCCTACCTAGTAAGCAAATGGAAACAAGGAAATGAATCTCTTTTCCTCTGGCCGTGTCTCTCCGGGGCCCTCTACTGAGAGAGCTTCAGAGCCTGCTGGTAAAGAACAAAGCAAAGGATCTGGATCCATTTTCACACAGAATGCAAAAAGTGAATTTGGAGCAGAGAGGTAATAAATTAATAACGGGCATAGTATTAATTTAAAAAAATAACTGAATATGTTATATTTTAATCCTGGTTATAGCCATATCAAATATAGGTTTTGACATAAGTATTATTATGTATTACCATAGATATGTCTATCTATCTAGATATCTTAGAAGCCAACATATGTAAGATAATAGTTAAGTATATTGGTTTGGCAGTTAAACTGCTTTAGTAATTCCTATTCTTTTCTAACTTGACCTTGAGCAAGATTTTTCACCTTTATGCGCCCATTTCCTCATCTGTAAAATAGGCAAAATGAAATCTACCTCAGTTGGGTTGTTGAGAGGGTTAAAGAAGATAATGTATAAACAGCCCTTAGATCTGTGGCTATCATAGGGTAAGTTCTCAAAAATAGTTACTGTTTTTTAAGATTTTATATTTATTATATTTATACTTTAAATATATTTAAAAATAAATAATTTTATATTAGCATAATTTATTTTCCAAGCAAAATCCTTTAGGAGTTCAAAATGTTTAGAAAGTTATAAGGTTTTGTAGTTGATGTACACAATTGACAGCCATTATGGCTGCAAGTCGGGGCAAATTGTGACTCTAAGAGATTTACATTTTTAAATTTCAGTGCTGTTTAATCAGAATTCAGAATAAATATGCCATAAATAAATGCAACTTTTAATTAAGGATGGGATGTAGTCATATTGCTGTGTGCTGTCAAAATACTTTTTAAGTAGTCATATCTAATATATTGAAAAATTTTAAAAGTATGATTTGTAGAAAAGCTCTCCTGCCTCCTTCTAAAGTAGAATAACTTACATCATCTGTATATTTTAGTATTTTTGTACCAAAAATGATGATGTTGGACTTGGGTTTTCAGAACACATTAATCCAAATGACTAATATAAGAAATGCTAAAATTGGATGACAGTATTTGGCCAAGCTCTCAGGATCACCCACAGAACTGGAAGAAAAATGGTTTGTCTTAGGCCGG
Organism: Bos javanicus; assembly: GCF_032452875.1. Lineage (NCBI taxonomy): Eukaryota > Metazoa > Chordata > Mammalia > Artiodactyla > Bovidae > Bos > Bos javanicus. The sequence continues at coordinate 25,059,400 of NC_083876.1, read as the reverse complement.
TATTAGCAGAGTGTCTAAAAGAAATATGAATGTAACCACATAAAACTTTAAAAATAGGTAGGTATTTATTGCAGATCTCCTGATGAAGTGGTAAAGAGGAAATTACATTGTGTCACACATAGCAAAACTTCTTAAAAATCCTCTAACCACTTTCTCATTTCTCACAGGAGCTGATCGTGTTCTCCCTTCACATGTGTTAGTTTGATAGCTAACCTACCATTCAGTTCCTATCTCATTCTGCCGACTGAACCTAAATCGCTTGGTCTGTTGCTCTTTGGGGGCTTCCCAGGTGGCTCAGATGGTAAAGTATCTGTCTGCTAGGTGGGAGGCTTGGGTTCGATCCCTGCGTCGGGAAGGGAAGGGTCCACCCCTGGAGAAGGGAAGTGTAGTGAGGAAGGGGCAGGGTAGATAGAGATGCGAGGAAAAGTAGTGAGAGAGCTTACATCAGCTCTAAGAGCAGAGTGGACTGGGACACTGGTGCTTCCTGTTTTACAAAGCTGTGGGAGGAGAGGGTGCACGCAAAAAGGCCACATTTAAGGAAGCTCTACATTTCCTCTCCTTCAAGACTCTACCTAATGCCACTGTAATTAATGTAAGGTCTGGGACTTTGAGCAGTTATACTAACCCTGCTCCTCCTTGCGGAGACGGCAATGGCACCCCACCCCAGTACTCTTGCTTGGAAAATCCCATGGACGGAGGAGCCTGGTGGGCTGCAGTCCATGGGATCACTAAGAGTCTGACACGGCTGAGTGACTTCACTTTCACTTTTCTTTTTTTTTTTTTAAATTTTATTTTATTTTTAAACTTTACATACTTGTATTAGTTTTGCCAAATATCATTTTTCACTTTCATGCGTTGGAGAAGTGAAGTGAAGTGAAGTCGCTCAGTCGTGTCCGACTCTTTGCGACCCTGTGGACAAAACCCCTCCAGGCTTCTCTGTCCATGGGATTCTCCAGGCAAGAATACTGCAGTGGGTTGCCATTTCCTTGTCCAGAGGATCTTCCTGACCCAGGGATCGAACCAACGTCTCCTGCATTGCAGGCAGATGCTTTAACCTCAGCCGCCAGGGAGGAAATGGCAACCCACTCCAGTGTTCTTGCCTGGAGAATCCCAGGGACGGGGGAACCTGGTGGGCTGCCGTCTGTGTGGTCGCACAGAGTTAGACACGACTGAAGCGACTTAGCACAGCAGCAGCAGCTCCTCCTTGAGAGACAAGTGGAGATAAAAGATGGTGGGTTTGGAGATGGAGAGAAATCTTGATTTACCTCTAAAGTCCGACAGTTATGAAAACACAGTATCAACACTCAGGCTGTAGAAATACTTTCATCTCCTACCTAAGCATTTTAACTTACAACTTCTATAGATCGTGATATAAAAGAATACTTTATGTTCTGAAGGGTATGGTTTCCATTCTCCACAAACTGAAAATATGATTACAAAGCTTAAGGGAAGGACAGTATACATGGAACCTATTTTCATTACAAAAGGAGAGCAGGGAAGGTTCACTGTCGTTCTTTCTAGTGTGTGTACCATTGAGATTTCCTTGGAACTCTGTGAATCTCCAAATTTTCAAATAATCCTATGACACATACTTTACCCTTTGCCCCCAATGAAGTACTTTATATTTTAAAATGTGACTCCTTCAGACCATTCATGGTTCTTTTAATATAGGGGTGAAGCCATTTACAAGGCTCTTACATAAATTGCACCATAAAGTAAGCTGTATGTGACACAACAGGCATTATTATTTTGTAATATTAACTTCAACCTTATCTGACAATACTGATTTTAGATGAATGCATGTAGACCTTTATGGAAGAAGTGGGTGGCAAAGAATAGGAGGGATAGAATGGGAAAGCACTTTATGGAAAGATACCAGAGGGAGGTAGCTTGCAAAATGTTAAGTTATTAAGGAACATTATGAATGGCAGTATTATTTTGCCTTTGGCAATTATTTTTGCATTTCCTGAAAAATAGCTAAAGATTATTTATTAATTATGACTAATACATTGATGTGTTGGCAGCTTTGCATTTGCATATTTAAGGGCCTCAGTATATTTTCAAAAATCCAAAATAGTTGGCTCTAATTCCTTAATGTTGCAGTTGTTGCCACTCTGAAATCAGATTGCCTGGTTTTCTGCACAGTGAACCAGCTCTTTTTCATGGCCTACAGTGTTGCCTACAAAATCTTCACCACTTTCTATGCAACTCTCATGATGGCATCACACCATCATCTGTGGATGGAACACTGCCCTCACCCACGTAGCTTTCTAAAAAATTCACTTTTTAGATTTCACCTCACCCACTAAAGATTTAATGTTCATCAGTCATTTAGCAGTGTGGTCATAGAAGCAAGTTCTCATTCTGCCAAACACTGGCACCAGTACTTAGATTTTTTTCCCATAGTGTTTATGTCATCATGCTTTGGTTTAGAAGGCTGTAAGAGAGTCATGATATTAAAGGAAAGGAACAGCATATTAACTGACACTTAGCCGTAAAAAATGGAAGAGCTTGTGCATATTTGATATATTATTAGCAGAACCTTAAATTCACAGTTATGGGAAGTAATATATTTTTATACTTTTGGCCAAAACATTTATTAAACTAGTCTCAAAAGAGATCTGCCATGATCCACATTTTCATATATGTCTGCCAAGGAAATCGGCTTTTGGTGAGCTGCATTTTGTAGAATGGTGAATAAGCATGGCTTAATTACCCTACCAACTGCACTGTCCTAAAGTCAAGGCCAGTTTGACTCTGGCAACTAAAAACTTATGCTTTCTTTCCCTTGGGTATTCTCACCAAGGCAATTTCTTCCAACCAGTTTCATTTTGGGCTGAATGTTATTTTAGCCTTCTTGATGTGTTTCTTTAGCTTGGGAGGATAACATATGTATGAGGTTATGATTCTATGTATGAGGTTTGGATTCTATCTAGAGGTCTTAAGATTCTGCCTTTTCAGTTTATTTCACATTATGCAAAGTTGCATGGTCCTTTAAATTAAAAAAAAAAATCTTACTGCATGATAAAAAATTACTCTCGTACCTGAACTAGTAATATGCCACCTACAGCATTAAAGACATGTTTCTACAGGCTCCTGACTTTTTTTGAAGTTTATTTTTTATTTTTCTTCACTTTTTATCTTGGAGTACAGCCAGTTAACAATGTTGTGATGGTTTCAGGTGGATTGCAAAGGGACTCAGCCATACATATACATGTATCTACTCTCCCCCAAACACCCGTCCAATCCAGGCTGCCACATAACATTGAGCAGAGTTCTCTGTACTACACAGGAGGTCCTTGTTGGTTATCCATTTTTAGTACACATGTCCATACCAAACTCCCTGACTATCCCTTCCACCTATCCTTCCCTGCGGGCAACCTTGAGCTTGTTCTCTAAGTCTGTGAGTCTTATTTTGAAAATAAGTTCATTTGCACCATTTCTTTTTAGATTCTGCATATAAGGGATGTCATGGGATATTTCTCCTTCTCTGTCTGACTCACTTCACTCAGTATGGCAGTCTCTAAGTCCATCCATGTTGTGCAAATGGATGGCATTATTTCATTCTTTTTAATAGCTGAGTAGTATTCCATTGTATATATGTACCAAATCTTTATCCTTCCTCTGTTGATGGACACTTAGGTTGTTTCCATGTCTTGGCTATTGTAAATAGAGCTGAAATGAACATGGGGGTGTATGTACCCTTTGGACCATGTTTTTCTCTGGCTTATATGCCCAAGAGTGGTATTGCAGGGTCATATGGCAGCTCTATTTTTAGTTTTATAAGGAACCACCATTGTTGTTGTTTAGTCATTAAGTTGTATCTGACGCTTTGTGAGCCTATGAACTGAGCACATCAGGCTTCTCTGTCCTTCACTGTCTCTGAGAGTTTGCTTAAACTCGTGTCCATTGGAACCTCCATACTGGTCTCCATAGTGGCTGTACCAATTTACATTCCCACCAACAGTGTAGGACGGCTCCCTTCTCTCCATACACTCTCTACCATTTGTTGTTTGTGAATTTTTTTTTATGACAGCCATTTTGACTGGTGAGGGGTGATATCTTGTAGTTTTATAAAAAATTATTCCTTTAGCTACACTAGTAATATGCCAACCACAGCCTTAGAGATGTATTTCCACAGGCTCCTGACATTTTGCCAAATAAATTTATGTTGAGAGCTGCAGATTTTCTGAAAATATTATAAGCTAACATCTTTATAATGTTTACTTTTTTTTCTGCTTATAATTTTGTCAGGCTAAAAGCACCTACTGAAGTAATTTTACAAATTACTTTCATGTTTCCAAAAGAAAACATGGTAGAATCATTCACACAATAAAACCATCAGTAAATTTTCTGTCTGCTCTCATAATTTATTTAAATTTCATTCAGCTAAGTTCAGTTCAGTCACTCAGTCGTGTCCGACTCTTTGTGACCCCATGAATTGCAGCATGCCAGGCCTCAATATCCGTCACCAACTCCCGGAGTTCACACAAACTCATGTCCATCAAGTTGGTGATGCCGTCCAGCCATCTCATCCTCTGTCGTCCCCTTTTCCTCCTGCCCCCAATCTCTCCCAGCATCAGGCTCTTTTCCAATGAGTCAACTCTTCGCATGAGGTGGCCAAAGTATTGGAGTTTCAGCTTTAACATCGGTCCTTCCAAAGAACACCCAGGACCGATCTCCTTTAGAATGGACTGGTTGGATCTCCTTGCAGTCCAAGGGACTCTCAAGAGTCTTCTCCAACACCACAGTTCAAAGGCATCAATTCTTCTGCGCTCAGCTTTCTCCACAGTCCAACTTTCACATCCATACATGATCACTGGAAAAACCGTAGCCTTGACTAGATGGACCTTTGTTGGCAAAGTAATGTCTCTGCTTTTGAATATGCTATCTAGGTTGGTCATAACTTTCCTTCCAAGGAGTAAGCGTCTTTTAATTTCATGGCTGCAATCACCATCTGCAGTGATTTTGGAGCCCCCCAAAATAAAGTCTGACACTGTTTCTCCCATGAAGTGATGGGACCAGATGCCATTATCTTAGTTTTCTGAATGTTGAGCTTTAAGCCAACTTTTTCACTCTCCTCTTTCACTTTCATCAAGAGGCTTTTTAGTGCCTCTTCATTTTCTGCCATAAAGGTGGTGTCATCCGCATATCTGAGGTTATTGATATTTCTCCCGGCAATCTTGATTCCAGCTTGTGCTTCTTCCAGCCCAGCGTTCCTCATGATGTACTCTGCATATAAGTTAAATAAGCAGGGTGACAATATACAGCCTTGACGTACTCCTTTTCCTATTTGGAACCACTCTGTTGTTCCATGTCCAGTTCTAACTATTGTTTCCTGACCTGCATATAGGTTTCTCAAGAGGCAGGTCAGGTGGTCTGGTATTCCCACCTCTTGAAGAATTTTCCACAGTTTATTGTGATCCACACAGTCAAAGGCTTTGGCATAGTCAATAAAGCAGAAATAGATGTTTTTCTGGAGCTCTCTTGCTTTTTCGATGATCCAGCGGATGTTGGCAATTTGATCTCTGGTTCCTCTGCCTTTTCTAAAACCAGCTTGAACATCTGGAAGTTCATGGTTCACGTATTGCTGAAGCCTGGCTTGGAGAATTTGTGTTGGCAAGAATACACAGAAAAACCATACAAAAAAGATCTTCATGAACCACATAATCACAATGGTGTGGTCACTGACCTAGAGCCAGACATCCTGGGATGTGAAGTCAAGTGGGCCTTAGAAAGCATCACTACGAACAAAGCTAGTGGAGGTGATGAAATTCCAGTTGAGCTATTTCAAATCCTGAAAGATGATGCTGTGAAAGTGTTGCACTCAATATGCCAGCAAATTTGGAACACTCAGCAGTGGCCACAGGACTGGAAAAGGTCAGTTTTCATTCCAATCCCAAAGAAAGGCAATGCCAAAGAATGCCTAATGGTATGTTACTTAGCCATAAAAAAGGAACAAATTTGAGTCAGTTGTAGTGAAGTGGTTGAACCTAGAGCCTCTTATACAGAGTAGAGTAAGTCAGAGAAAAACAGCTATCACATATTAACACATATGTATGAAGCCTAGAAAAATGGTACCGATGAACCTAGTAGAGAGTGGGCTTGTGGACACAGTGGGGGGGGGGAGGGGGAGACAAATTGAGAAAGTAGCATTCACATATATACACTATCATGCATAAAATAGATATTGGAAAGTTGCTGTATAACACAGGGAGCCCAGCCTGGCACTCTGTGATGACCTAGAGAGGTGGGATGGGGGGAGGAGAGGGAGGTTCATATAATATATATATATAATATAATATATATATAATTATGACAGATTCTCATTGTCATATGGCAGAAATCAACACAACATTGTAAAGCAATTTTTCTCCAATTAAAAAATAAAACAAAAATTGCATGGGTACCGTACTTGAATAAAGTAAAACAATAATAAAATATGTGGTTGGTGTAAAAGAAGTAGGACTGAATACGATAGTAGCTAGAAGAAACCTAAATATCAAGGCCAACTTTGGTGACCTTAACCCATTTATTATGATAGAACATTTGTATCCCAGAGTGAATCACCAAAGTAATACAAATTTCAAATTTTGGTTTTCATCGTAACAATGCTGGATTCCCTGCTATTGTTTCCCTTCAAATTCTTGCTAAAAAAAAAAAAAAAAGTATGAACATGAAATCCAACAAAGGACTACAAGCTAGATTATTGGTCATAAGTAAAGTTTAAGATTTTAAAGTTTTGGCAAATTAATGTGTCACATTTGTAAGGAATTTTCAGAGTCATAATTATTAGTCATCCTTTTCTGTTATGTAGTTCAGTACCGTGGCGATAAGCTGCACAGTTCAAAATGCAACAAGCTCTAAACACTCAGCCTCAAATCTTGGCCCCTTGTTTTCACTCTCATCAATGCAAAGTTCAGATTTGAAAGTCAGTCAATATGTTCAAATGAAAATCCCAATAAATAAGTCAGCAGTTGATAACTTAGTAGACTCATGGCAATTGGTATCTATCCACCATCTTTGCTGGCACAGAGCTGATACTCCCATCATAACAAGCGTTGTCATTTATCAGGTGTTCATCGTAGTAAGATGAAACTAAACTTGAAAGAATTGAAAGCAAAACTTCATAGAACGTCTGTACACCCCAGAAATAAGAAGATGCTTTACAGGAATAAATATGTGTTGGCAATACATCTCTTCTCCTATTTCAAGGACAAAATTGAAACCACATTTCCATGGGGTGCAAACATTGATTGCTATATGTTCTTGTAAACAGAGAACTACAAACAGTACTGCAGCATTCTCTTGATCCTCCTTTACTTTCATGTGAATTCCAAAAATGTATCAGTTAAAGGGGGCTTCTGAATTCAATTCAGAACACAGACAGGAATTCATATGTCAAGAAGAGAGGCAGAGCATACTCTAGGTAGAGTAAAAACAAACAAAATACAGTTGTATTCGATTTGAAAGATTTACAACTATTATTCACTAATGGGTATAAAATGAGTAAGCGCAAATTATAGATTATCTCAAAGTTTCATTTAAATTGGGAGTTTTGTCCTTTCATTTCTCTTCCTCCCTCCACTAGTGGTCAGGCTGGGTCATTCAGTGCCACACAGCCAAAGTACTTTTTAATCCCTCCCCACTTAATTCCCTTCAGAAGCGTCACCATCACTCACAAGGCACTGCATGGTTTAGCCCCTACCATCCTTTGAAGCCTTAGCTCTCACCACTCTCCTTTCTCTGAGGCCCCAGCCACATTGAATTTCTTTCAGTTCCAAATGCTCCCAGGGCCTTTCTTCTCAGGATATTCATGTTACTCTGCCTGAAAAACCATTTCCACTAGATGTCACCTGGCTAATTTGCATGCATTGTTTAGATTTCAGTTTTTATGTCATTCACTCCAAAAAGATGACCCCCCCCATCAAGATGTTAAGACTCCTATCGTGTTCTTTCATTACAACATTTGCTTCTTAATAGTATTTATGATTAGAGCCAAATCATTAATTTTGAAATTATTTATGTACTGCTTGAGTGCAGCTTTCTTAAAGACTGACATCTGTCTTGTTGGTCACTGGGTCCTAAGTACAAAAGAAGTGCTCTCAACACTCAAGTACATGAACAATCGTTTGGGAGGGAAGGAGAGTAGGTAGAGAAGGATGCAGAGAGGGAAAAAGGGAGGAGGAGAAAGAAAATAAGAAAGGTGGGGAAAAAAAGGAAGGTGGAAGAGAGACAAGAGAAATGGAAGGAGGAGGGGAATAGAGGGAAGGAAAAAAATGCAGGAAAAAGCTGAATGTCTATTAACTATGTTCTATTGTGTGAAACCAGAGGGCAGTTATCATATGTTACATATAAGGATTCAATCACCAAGTGGAAAATCATGTTTAAAATTTATCCTAAGCAAGTGTCAAGAGTTCAGGGAGGAAAAGCAGAGAAATTGAACTCAAATAGCAGCAGGTGGGATCATAGAGTGTGATGGTTAGTGTTATGTCAACTTGACTGCCTGTGGTGTGCCTGGATTAAAAGTTATTTGCAGGTGTTTCTATGAGGGTGCTTCTGGATGGGATTAGCATTTGAATTGGTGGACTCAGTATAATAGATTGCCCTCCCCAATGTGGATGGATATCATCCAATCCATTGAGGGCCTGAGTAGAAGAAAAGGCAGAGTGCTTAAATAATATGGTTGTTGTATTAAGAAACTAAGCCTGGGTATCACTGGTACCACAGCAGTAGATGAAAAGCATACAGCCATGAAATTTATTTTATTCTAGATTTAGCACCACAGAAATAAATGCTACAAAGTTTGAATACTGTGTAGAGAAGTTCTGATTTGCATTTTTAGTTCTCTTTAGAGATTAATTCATAAATACCTTCAATCTCTTTAAGAGTAAAGATTCTGAATGGGTTGATTCTAGATTTTATCTCAAATATTCTGCAAGTTCTGCATTTCCTCTTCTACCTGGTCCATGCTTTACTCATACTAAAGTGTCCATGTTAAGATACTTTATTAACTTTATAGAATTATTTGCAGGATTTCTAAAAAATGTTTCCACAGCAAAAACTCAAAATTCTCCTTACATTCCAAGTTTTTTTCAGCATAATACAAAAAAAAAATCATTATTTTGTTTAAATACATTTTCCAAGCTGATGTTTACTGTAGAATCATTTTATTGAACATGATGTACTCCGTAGAAGATGAGCAAAAAACAACTACATTCTTTCCTAAAACTTCTTGTCAAATATAGTTTGACAGATAGTTCTTTCCCTGCCCTTAAGCCCAATCTTGCAGGATTTCTCATAGCTTTAATAATAACTCATAAATGACTGATGGATACTCTCCTTTTCAAAGTATTATAAAGTCCTGTTCCACGTCCCCTTTCATGTAGCTTGAGACTGCACTGAGCTTAGAAGATAGCTACAGGGAGAGGAGGAGTGGGTGGAGGATGGGATGAGTTTGTGTCAGAGCACCTTGGCTCTATCTCCCACCCTCCTCACTTGGCTGGTGCATTTGAAATCTGGTGTCAGCTTACAGTAGGGGCTGAGGTTCATGTCTTGTCCCATGAAGGACAATCGTGGGTTCCTCCAGGATCTGCTTTCTGGGGCACTCTGACATCGTTTGCCTTCAGCCTGGAAGTATATCCTCTGGATGCCACTATTAATTTCTCCCTCAGCTCTTGTTTTATGGCAATCTGTTTCTCAGTTAGGGTTCCTTCTCTCCTAGGACAACTTCAGGCCAGTTTTGTTTGTGGGATCCACACTGATTTGGGGAAACAGCCACTTTGCCCCTCCTCTATACACCCACTTCACTCTCTCTTTGCTCTGCTGCCAATCTGTTTGATCCAGCCCTTAGACTTGTGCAAGCTTCCTGATGGGAGGGAATGGCTGGGGGGAAAACTGGGTTTTGCTGTGGTCAAGGAAGGGTCATGCTCAGTAAAACTTTTATAAAATTGTCTGCTGACGAGTGGGGCTGTGCTCCCTGCCTGTTAGTTGTTTGGCCTGAGGCGACTCAGTCCTGGAGCACAGACTTCTACAGTAGGGCTATTGGTGACCTCCAAGAGAATTTATGCTAAGACGCATCTCCCAGGACTGCTGCTGCCAGTGCCCTGCCCCTGTGGCAGGCCACTACCAACCCACGCCTCTGCAGGTGACCTTCAAACACTCACAGGAAGGTCTTATTCAGTATCCTGTAGGGTCACTGCTCCTTTCTCCTGGGTCCTGGTGTGCACAAGATTTGGTTTGGGCCCTCCAAGAGTTTCTGTTTCCCCCAGTCCTAAGGAAGCTCTATAATCAAATCCTGCTGGCCTTCAAAGTCAAATTCCCTGGGAATTCCCAGTTCCTTGGCTGGATCCCCAGGCTGGGGAGACTGATATGCTGTCTAGAACCTTCACAAAACTGCGAGAACTTCTTTGGCGTTATTGTTCTCCAGTTTGTGAGTTACCCGCCCAGAGGATATGCTGCTGCTGCTGCTAAGTCGCTTCAGTCGTGTCCTACTCTGTGCGACCCCATGGACTGCAGCCCACCAGGCTCCCCCGTCCCTGGGATTCTCCAGGCAAGAACACTGGAGTGGGTTGCCATTTCCTTCTCCAATGCAGGAAAGTGAAAAGTGAAAGTGAAGTTGCTCAGTCGTGTCCGACTCCTAGTGACCCCATGGACTGCAGCCCACCAGGCTCCTCTGTCCATGGGATTTTCCAGGCAAGAGTACTGGAGTGGGGTGCCATTGCCTTCTCCAATCCAGAGGGTATAGGATTTGATTTATCACAATTGTGCCCCTTCTATCATTTCTTTGTGGCTTCTCCTTTGTCCTTGGATGTGGAGCATCTTTTTTTTAGTAGGTGCCAGTGTCTTCCTGTCAGTGGTTGTTCAACAGCTCTTTGCTATTCTGGTACTCTGGCAGGAGAAGATGAGTGCACATCCTTCTACTCTGCCATCTTGAACCAATCTCTGATCCAGTCCTTAGGTTTGAATAGGTGAGAGTCAAATAGCAATCCTTATGCCCCTCTAATCACCTAATGAGACATATCTTGAAGCCTTCCTTGGTTAATTTGAATTGAGGAGAATGCTCCATATCACTTTTGCCCTAGGGCAGGATAAAAGGAACACACACTACCTTTCTAATGCTTTCTCAAGAAAAAGATTCATTAGCGCATCTTAGTTCTCCAAGCAAACACTGTCCTTCTTTCTTGTAGGCTAGGGACAAATGAATGGTCAGTGGAAATTCAATCCCTCCTCCAGTGTTTGAAGGAGCCTGATCAAGGGTACAAATGGAGGCCCACCTAAGATGCATCTGAAACAGTTCAATAAAATATGTTCTATCCTCTGACATTAACAAATATACCTTCCTAAAATTAAAATTAAAGATATGTGTATAGCTCTTAAATTGATAAATGAGCTGAATTGAACTACCATTGGGTATTTTTGAGCATACTGTTTGCCAGCTAGCGACGTTTTGTTGCTGTTTAGGCACTAAGTTGTGTCTGACTCTTTTGTGACTCAGTGGACTGTAGCCTGCCAGGCTTCTCTGTCCATGAGATTTCCCAGGCAAGAGTACTGGAGTGGGTTGCCATTGCCTTCTCCAGGGCATCTACCCAACCCAAGGATCAAACCCATGTCTCCTGCTTGGCAGGTGGATTTTTTTTTTTTTTACCACTGAGCCACCAGAGAAACCTGAGCAATGTTTAGATAAGTAATAAAATAAAGACAAACTATAGTTATATATTTATGTCATAAAATTTGTCTTGCCCCAGTGATTTAACAAAATCACTATTTATGTTGTTATAATCAGTAATTTAACATAATTTATCTTCTATTAAGAGTGATGTCAAATTCAACATTTCTTGAACCAATGTACTTCTTAAGTAGGATTTTATAAAATGCAATTTGTAGAAACTTTTTTCTTCTGGGAAGGTAGAAATAAAATCAATAAAATTGTTTACAAAATTGTTTAGGATTTGGAAATGAACCATAAATCTTACATATCATTTTTAAATATTAAAATGAATAATAAATATTTATAATCACAGAAATGTTAAAAAATATTTTGAATTTCATCAAATGAAGATTTCATGGAATTACTACTGCTTCATGAATTTTCACCCATCTTTTAAAGCAGTGTCTGGATCCATGCAATAATATAAACTCAGTATCATCCTTCACTTATGTCCATAATTATATAGGAATTTAAGAATAATATAAATTACTTACTACTGCTGTTTTCATATTGCTAAATGTTCTTCACCAACCATGTGCAATGGCTACATTAACCACATAAATTTGTGATTACTTCTGAAATCATAAAATGGAATATGAAGAGAAGGAAGAAATGGACACTGAGTATTCCTGGGACACCATACTTTAATGTGGAAGACTACTATGTTAGTGCTAAGAGGAAGGATTTGACAAGCTAATTAATTTGCCTTTTCTCTTACCCCTAAGCTTTCTTGCCATTCAAATCCTCTCTCTACTTCAAATCTCTGTGCACCACCAATATTGATAATTGCCTATGTAAGCAGCATAGAAATAATGGCCAGAAAGATGGTGATGCTGCTGAAAATCATAATAATGAGAAGGACAGTGCTCTACACAGAGAACTCAAATTTTGTCACTAAAGTTGCACACACAGTACTTCCTTTGTGGTGGATACTTAATAAATTGCTGCTTTATTTGGACTTTATTAGACTCATTCTTAATTTAGGAAGGAAATGCAAATATTTGTGGAATATCTTAGAAGGGCATTCTATTGTAAAGGCTTTGATGGACAAAATAAAACTTTCTACCTTATTTTAAATCCCCAAAAGCTCATGACAATTCTGGACATAAAACAGATGCTCATGTACTGCTGCTGCTGCTGCTGCTAAGTCGCTTCAGTCGTGTCCGACTATGTGCGACCCCATAGACGGCAACCCACCAGGCTCCGCCGTCCCTGGGATTCTCCAGGTAAGAACACTGGAGTGGGTTGCCATTTCCTCCTCCAGTGCATGAAAGTGAAAATTGAAAGGGAAGTCGCTCAGTTGTGTCCGACTCTTAGCGACCCCATGGACTACAGCCTACCCGGCTCCTCCATCCATGGGATTTTCCAGGCAAGAGTACTGGAGTGGGGTGCCATTGCTCATGTACTAAAGTTTATCAAATGTTGAATAGCAAGTAAATACCAAAAAAACTTTGCCCATCAGAGCTAGGGGAGTAGTGCATCTTGTTTTGCATTTCCTTATACATTACTCTTTTAAGCTTTTGGAACTAATATTTTTTGGTTTTCACAATATGACAGCAACCATGAAAGGATCTGAATTATAAAAATTTGGTTTGGGCTTAGGAACAAATTGCAACTGAACATACCGTAGGTTTGGTTCACTAGAAAGAGCCTAACCTACTAGCAGGAATCCACTTCTTGATATAATTAATAATTTTCTTATTTTAACAGAAATAATAAAACTTCTGAAATCACAAATTTTATTTCTTGGAAAAGTATCTCTGAAAATGAAATCAACCCCTAGTTGTCATGATGGGAGTGAAGTCCAGGCATGGTAGTGAGTGGAGCAGTGGGTGTAAGAAAACATATTCTAGTGAGACAGGAGTTTGGGATAATGCCAGTGAGGTTTTTTTTTTTCCTCCTCATATCCATATTTCACTAAATTCTTCTTTATGACCATATTCAATTAGTGATCAGCGCAGAAGCGTGGCCTAGAGGAGCCACCCCATGCCCAAGGTCGGGGCAGCAACCGAGAGGAGCTACCCTACCTCTGAGGTCAGGGGCATCTAAGGAGCAGTAGCTGCACAGGTGCAGGGGGGCCGAGCAGAGCTACTCCATGTTCAAGGTCATAAGGGGCGACCTCCTCCAAGGTAAGGAGAAGTGGCTGCGCTTTGCTGACACAGCCATGAAGAGATACCCTACGTCCAAGGTAAGAGAAACCCAAGTAAGATGGTAGGTATTGCGAGAGGGCATCAGAGGGCAGACACACTGAAACCATAATCACAGAAAACTGACCAATCTGATCACATGGACCACAGCCTTGTCTAATTCAATGAAACTAAGCCATGCTGTGTGGTGCCACCCAAGACAGACGGGTCATGGTGGAGAGGTCTGACAGAATGTGGTCCACTGGAGAAGGGAATGTCAAACCACATCAGTATTCTTGCCTTGAGAACCCCATGAACAGTATGAAAAGGCAAAATGATAGGAAAGAGGAACTCTGCAGGTCAGTAGGTGTCCAATATGCTACAGGAGATCCATGGAGAAATAAACTCCAGAAAGAATGAAGGGATGGAGCCAAAGTAAAAACAATAACCAGTTGTGGATGTGACTGGTGATAGAAGCAAGGTACGATGCTGTAAAGAGCAATATTGCATAGGAACCTGGAATGTCAGGTCCATGAATCAAGGCAAGTTGGAAGTGGTCAAACAGGAGATGGCAAGAGTGAACATAGACATTCTAGGAATCAACGAACTAAAATGGACTGGAATGGGTGAATTTAACTCAGATGACCATTATATCTACTACTGTGGGCAAGAATCCCTTAGAAGAAATGGAGTAGCCATCATGGTCAACAAGAGTCTGAAATGCAGTACTTGGTTGCAATCTCAAAAATGACAGAATAATCTGTTTGTTTCCAAGGTAAACCATTCAGTATCACAGTGATCCAAGCCTATGCCTCAACCAGTAACACTGAAGAAGCTGAAGTTGAATGGTTCTATGAAGATGTACCAGACGTTGTAGAACTAACACCCAAAAAAGATGTCCTTTTCGTTATAGGGGACTGGAATGCAAAAGTAGGAAGTCAAGAAACACCTGGAGTAACAGGCAAATTTGGCTTTGGAGTATAGAATGAAACAGGGCAAAGGCTAATAGAGTTCTGCCAAGAGAATGCACTGATCATAGCAAACACCCTCTTCCAACAACACAAGAGAAGACTCTACACATGGACATCACCATATGGTCAACACCGAAATTGGATTGATTATGTTCTTTGCAGCCATAGATGGAGAAGCTCTATACAGTCAGCAAAAACAAGACTGGGAGCTGACTGTGGCTCAGATCATGAACTCCTTATTGCCAAATTCAGACTGAAATTGAAGAAAGTAGTGAAAACCACTAGACCATTCATGTATGACCTAAATCAACTCCCTGTGATTATGCAGTGGAAGTGAGAAATAGATTTAAGGGCCTAAATCTGATAGATAGAGTGCCTGATGAACTATGGAATGAGGTTCATGACATTGTACAGGAGACAGGGATCAAGACCATCCCCATGGAAAAGAAATGCAAAAAAGCAAAATGGCTGTCTGAGGAGGCCTTACAAATAGCTGTGAAAAGAAGAGAAGGGAAAAGGAAAGGAGAAAAGGAAAGATATAAGCATCTGAATGCAGAGTTCCAAAGAACAGCAAGGAGAGACAAGAAAGCCTTCCTCAGTGATCAATGCAAAGAAATAGAAGAAAACAACAGAATGGGAAAGACTGTGGATCTCTTCAAGAAAATTAGAGATACGAAGGGAACATTTCATGAAAAGATGGGCTCAATATAGGACAGAAATAGTAGGGACCTAACAGAAGCAGAAGATATTAAGAAGAGGTGGCAAGAATACACTGAAGAACTGAACAAAAAAGACCTTCACGACCCAGATAATCACGATGGTGTGGTCACTCACCTAGAGCCAGACATCCTGGAGTGTGAAGTCAAGTGGGCCTTAGAAAGCATCACTATGAACAAAGCTAGTGGAGGTGATGGAATTTCAGTTGAGCTATGCCAAATCCTGAAAGATGATGCTGTGAAAGTGCTGCACTCAATATGCCAGCAAATCTGGAAAACTCAGCAGTGGCCACAGGACTGGAAAAGATCAGTTTTCATTGCAATCCCAAAGAAAGGCAATGCCAAAGAATGCTCAAACTACTGCACAGTTGCACTCATCTCACAAGCTAATAAAGTAATGCTCAAAATTCTCTAAGCCAGGCTTCAGCAATATGTGAACCGTGAACTTCCAGATGTTCAAGCTGTTTTAGAAAAGGCAGAGGAACCAGAGATCAAATTGCCAACATCCGCTGGATCATCAAAAAAGCAAAAGAGTTCCAGAAAAACATTTATTTCTGCTTTACTGACTATGCCAAAGCCTTTGTGTGGATCACAATAAACTGGAAAATTCTTCAAGAGATTGGAATACCAGACCACCTGACCTGCCTCTTGAGAAACCTATATGCAAGTTAGGAATTAACAGTTAGAACTGGACATGGAACAATAGACTGGTTCCAAATAGCAAAAGGAGTATGTCAAGGCTGTATATTGTCACCCTGCTTATTTAACTTATAAGCAGAGTACATCATGAAAAATGCTGGGCTGAAGGAAGCACAAGCTGGAATCAAGAATGCCGGGAGAAATATCAATGACTTCAGATATGCAGATGACACCACCCTTATGGCAGAAAGTGAAGAGGCACTATAAAGCCTCTTGATGAAAGTGAAAGAGGAGAGTGAAAAAGTTGGCTTAAAGCTCAACATTCAGAAAACAAAGATCATGGCATCTGGTCCCATCACTTCATGGGAAATAGATGGGGAAACAGTGGCAGACTTTATTTTTTGGGGCTTCAAAATCATTGCAGATAGTGATTGCAGCCATGAAATTAAAAGACGCTTATTCCTTGGAAGGAGAGTTATGACCAACCTAAATAGCATATTGAAAAGCAGAGACGTTACTTTGCCAACAAAGGTCCGTCTAGTCAAGGCTACGGTTTTTCCAGTGGTCATGTGTGGATGTGAGAGTTGGACTGTGAAGAAAGCTGAGCGCAGAAGAATTGATGCCTTTGAACTGTGGTGTTGGAGAAGACTCTTGAGAGTCCCTTGGACTGCAAGGAGATCCAACCAGTCCATTCTAAAGGAGATCAGTCTTGGGTGTTCTTTGGAAGGACTGATGTTAAAGCTGAAACTCCAATACTTTGGCCACCTCATGTGAAAAGTTGACTCATTGGAAAAGAGCCTGATGCTGGAAGGGATTGAGGGCAGGAGGAGAAGGGGACAACAGAGAATGAGATGGCTGTATCGCATCACTGACTCAATGGACATGAGTTAGGATAAACTCCAGGAGTTGGTGATGGACAGGGAGGCCTGGCGTCCTGTGATTCATGGGGTCACAAAGAGTTGGACACGACTGAACTTCTGAACTGAGCTGAACATTCCATTGTACAAATATACCACAGCATCTTTATCCATTCATCTGTTGATGGACCTCTAGGTTGCTTCCATGTCCTGTCTATTGTAAATATTACTGCAATGGACATTTAGTACCCATATATTTGAAAGTCCCCCCAAAAATTCCTTTACTGCAATTTGATATCGAGAACTTAAATTCTTGATATCAAATTCACTGTATGGAAGACATTTAGAAAAGTTTAGAATCTGATTGGATATGAATATGAATGCCTTCTTAAGCTTATCCACCACAGTTTTTGTTGTTGTTCAGTCTTTAAGTCTTGTCTGCCTCTTTATGACCCCATGTACTGAAGCATGCCAGGCTTCCCTATTGTTTACTGGTTCCGAGTTTGCTCAAACTCATGTCCATTGAATCAGTGATGCCATCCAATCATCTTATTCTCTGTCGCCCCCTTCTCCTGCCTTCATCTTTTCCAGCATCAGGGTCTTTTCCAATGAGTTTGCTTTTTGCCTCAGGTGGCCAAAGTATTGGAGCTTCAGCTTCAGCATCAGTCCTTCCTTACTATTTCTCTGCAGGTTTGATGTTCATATTTCTGCACAACTGAGGACTGATCTTCTGTTACGTTTAAGAAATATCTCTTCAACTCTTTATTCTGTTATATTGTTTCACAGGACTTGTATTCTAGACTTACAAAATTCACTCATTAGTTCTCATAAATTTCTTTGTTGATTTCTTATAAATTCCTATGCATTCATTTATTTGGTTTGTGATAAAAGACAATTTTGCCCCTTACATTTTTATTTACACTTAAAATGGCCTTTTCTTGCCTTATTTCCCTAAGACTTTTCATACAGTATTTATGAGAAAGGGTGAGATTGGAAATCCTTGGTTCATTCCAGAAAGAAAAACACCAATACAGTATACTAACACATATATATGGAATTTAGAAAGATGGTAACAATAACCCTGTGTACGAGACAGCAAAAGAGACACTGATGTATAGAACAGTCTTTTGGACTCTGTGGGAGAGGGAGAGGGAGAGGGTGGGGAGATTTGGGAGAATGGCATTGAAACATGTATAATATCATGTATGAAATGAGTCACCAGTCCAGGTTCGATGCACAATACTGGATGCTTGGGGCTGGTGCACTGGGACGACCCAGAGGGAGGGTATGGGGAGGGAGGAGGGAGGAGGGTTCAGGATGGGGAACACGGGTATACCTGTGGCAGATTCATTTTGATGTTTGGCAAAACAAATACAATATTGTAAAGTTTAAAAATAAAATAAAATTAAAAAAAAAACATCTTAGGGTGGGGGCGAATTTAGTTTTCACCATTAAGTTTATATTAACTATAAGATTTTTTTCTTGGATTGTTTTTATCTGGTAAAAGAATTTTCCTTTTAGTTCTAGTTTATTGAAAGTTGTATCATTAATGGGTGTTGAATTTTGTCACAAATTCAACTGAAATTTATAGGCAATGCCTCATTTCAATATTGGCCTTCCCTTTTGTTTTTAAGTAAAATATTTACTTAGTAGCTCTATTATTTGCACATTAAAAAAAATATTAAGTTCACCTGTTCTTCACCCTCCCAGTTCCCATTCCTTTTCCATAAATAAATACTTTTATTAGCTTCCAGTATAAGCTCTTTGCATTTCTAAAAATGTAAAGTTTGAAAAAAAATCAGTGCATATTCTAATTTTGCTCCACCTTTTAAACTCATAGCTATCTATAAAGAGAGTTCGCATTTTGCTTTTTTTCACTAAATAGATCTTGGAAATCTAGTCCTGCTAGGAACTGAATGTTGCACATCTTCAAATTCATATGTTGAAGCTTTAACCCCCAATGTAATGGTATCTGAAGGTGGAGCCTTTGGAGGGTAATTAGGTTTAGATGGGACTTCCCTGGTGGCTCAGATGGTAAAGAATCTACCTGCAATGCAGGGGACTTGGTTTCAATTCCTGGGTTGGGAAGATCCCTTGGAGAAGGGAATTGCTACCCACTCCAGTATTCTTGCCTGGGGAATTCCATGGACAGGGGAGCCTGGTGGGCTGCTGTCCATGGGGTGGCAAAGAGTCAGATATGACTGAGTGACTGACACTTATTTACTTAGGTTTAGGTGAGGTTATGAGCTTCCATAAAGGATAGTGTCCTAGTAAGAGGGGGAAAGACCAGAGATCACTCTCTCATTCCAACTTGTGAAGATACAGGTAAGAGATGGCTGTCTGCAAGCCAGAAAAGGGGCCCTCACCTAGAATGTAATCTCCTGACACTGTGATCTTAGACTTTTCAGCTTCCAAAACTTTGAGAAATAAGTGTCTATTGTTTAAGCCACCCAGTCTATGGCATTTTGTTACAGCAGTCCAAGCTGACTAAAGTAGTGCATAGTTCAGTTCAGTCGCTCAGTCGTGTCCAACTCTTTGCGACTCCATGAACCACAGCACAACAGGCCTCCCTGTCCATCACTAACACCTGGAGTTTACCCAAACTCATGTCCATTCAGTCGGTGATGTCATCCAGCCATCTCATCCTCTGTCGTCCCTATTCTCCTCCTGCCCTCAATCTTTCCCAGCATCAGGGTCTTTTCAAATGAGTCAGCTCTTCGCATGAGGTGGCCAAAGTATTGGAGTTTCAGCTTCAGCATCAAGTCTTCCAATGAACACTCAGGACTGATCTTTAGGATGGACTGGTTGGATCTTCTTTCAGTCCAAGGGACCCTCAAGAGTCTTCTCCAACACCACAGTTCAAAAGCATTAATTCTTCGGTGCTCAGCTTTCTTTATAGTCCAACTCTCACATCCATACATGACTACTGGAAAAACCATAGCCTTGACTAGATGGATCTTTGCTGACAAAGTACTGTCTCTGCTATCTAGGTTGGTCATAACTTTCTTTCCAAGGAGTAAGCGTCTTTTAATTTCATGGCTGCAGTCAACATCTGCAGTGATTTTGGAGCCCCCCAAAATAAACTCAGCTCTTGTTTCCACTGTTTCCACATCTACTTGCCATGAAGTGATGGGACCAGATGCCATGATCTTCATTTTCTGAATGTTGAGCTTTAAGCCAACTTTTTCACTCTCCTCTTTCATTTTCATCCAGAAGTTCTTTAGTTCTTCTTCACTTTCTGCCATAGGGGTGGTGTCATCTGCATATCTGAGGTTATTAATATTTCTCCCAGCAATTTTGATTCCAGCTTGTGCTTCTTCCAACCCAGCGTTTCTCATGATGTACTCTGCATATAAGTTAAATAAGCAGGGTGACAATATACAGCCTTGACATACTCCTTTTCCTATTTGGAACCAGTCTGTTGTTCCATGTTCAATTCTGACTTTTGCTTCCTGACCTGCAAACAGGTTTCTCAAGAGGCAGGTCAGGTGGTCTGGTATTCCCATCTCTTTCAGAATTTTCCACAGTTTATTGTGATCCACACAGTCAAAGGCTTTGGCATAGTCAATAAAGCATAAATAGATGTTTTTCTGGAGCTCTCTTGCTTTTTCGATGATCCAGTGGATGTTGGCAATTTGATCTCTGGTTCCTCTGCCTTTTCTAAAACCAGCTTGAACATCTGGAAGTTCACGGTTCACGTATTGCTGAAGCCTGGCTTGAGAATTCTGAGCATTACTTTACTAACGTGTGAGATGAGTGCAATTGTGCAGTAGTTTGAGCATTCTTTGGCATTGCCTTTCTTTGGGATTGGAATGAAAACTGACCTTTTCCAGTCCTGTGGCCACTGCTGAGTTTTCCGAATTTGCTGGCATATTGAGTGCAGCACTTTCACAGCATCATCTTTTAGGATTTGAAATAGCTCAACTATAATTCCATCACCTCCACTAGCTTTGTTTATAGTGACGCTTCCTAAGGCCCAGTTGATGTTACATGCCAGGATGTCTGGCTCTAGGTGAGTGACCACACCATTGTGATTATGTGGGTTGTGAAGATCTTTTTTTGTACAGGTCTTCTGTATATTCTTGCCACTTCTTAATATCTTCTGCTTCTGTTAGGTCCCTACTATTTCTGTCCTATATTGAGCCCATCTTTGCATGGAATGTTCCCTTGGTATCTCTAATTTTTTTGAAGAGATCTCTAGTCTTTCCCATTCTATTGTGTTCCTCTATTTCTTTGCATTGATTACTGAGTAAGGCTTTCTTATCTCTCCTTGCTATTCTTTGGAACTCTGCATTCAAATGGGTTTATCTTCCCTTTTCTCCTGTGATTTTAGCTTCTCTTCTTTTCATAGCTATTTGTAAGCCCTCCCCAGACAGCCATTTTCTTTTATGCATTTGTTTTGCTTGGGGGTGGTCTTGATCCCTGTCTCCTGTACAATGTGAGGAACTTCTGTCCATAGTTCATCAAGCACTCTGTCAGTAGTGTGCATAGAGAGATTCCTTATTATTTCTTATAGCTACTAGTATTCTATTGAATGGATATAGAAAATGCATGCCCTTTGATGGAAATCTGGTTTGTTTCCAATCTTTTGTTATTTCAGGAATGCTGAAGTGGTTAACCATGTATATATGTCAGTTCCTATAATTAGTATCCAAGTTTAAAAGGTACATGCATTTGTAATTTAAATAGTACAAATATGTATTAACTTTTAATTTTTCATTACAATGAAATGGTGAGACTTTTGTTCAGATGTGTTATGGGGAAGCCTTGTCTGACTCTTATCTAGATTCTGTCGTTCATTTATCATCCTGTCTCCAAGTCATGTGTTCTTTCTCTTTTAGTTTCAACAACATATCTCAGGCTAGACAATGTCAGAATGGTTGCATTATTTTATTATGATTTTATAGTTACTATAAAAAATTCATAATCTCTTGATCTGCTATGGCTTAGAGTTCAGATCAGTCACATTTAACTGCATTTTTGTGACTAAAGTATTGTTCCCAAATTGCTACAGAAAATATATTCTGCAAAAT
Organism: Bos javanicus; assembly: GCF_032452875.1. Taxonomy (NCBI): domain Eukaryota; kingdom Metazoa; phylum Chordata; class Mammalia; order Artiodactyla; family Bovidae; genus Bos; species Bos javanicus. The sequence goes on along the minus strand of NC_083876.1, from coordinate 25,037,348 downwards.
TATAACATAAAAAGATTTTTACTCTTCTCTAACACTAAAGTTGGAAAAATATCTGCTCTAAAATTCAACCCTCTTTCTTTTCACTGCTCTGTCTTTGGATAATTTCTCTCTGTCCTTGAGAAAAGGATTATATAGATTCACTTAGAATAGAGGAAGGAAAAAGATTTACAAGTTCAGTGCAGTTCAGTCACTCAGTCGGGTCCAACTCTTTGTGACCCCATAAATCGCAGCCAGGTCTCCCTGTCCATCACCAACTCCCAGAGTTCACTCAGACGCATGTCCATCGAGTCAGTGATGCCATCCAGCCATCTCATCCTCTGTCGTTCCCTTCTCCTCCTGCCCCCAATCCCTCCCAGCATCAGAGTCTTTTCCAATGAGTCAACTCTTCGCATAAGGTGGCCAACGTACTGGAGTTTCAGCTTTAGCATCAGTCCTTCCAAAGAAATCCCAGGGCTGATGTCCTTCAGAATGGACTGGTTGGATCTCCTTGCAGTCCAAGGGACTCTCAAGAGTCTTCTCCAACACCACAGTTCAAAAGCATCAATTCTTCAGCCTCAGCCTTCTTCACAGTCCAACTCTCACATCCATACATGACCACAGGAAAAACCATAGCCTTGACTAGACGGACCTTTGTTGGCAAAGTAATGTCTCTGCTTTTGAATATGCTATCTAGATTGGTCATAACTTTCCTTCCAAGGAATAAGCGTCTTTTAATTTCATGGCTGCAGTCACCATCTGCAGTGATTTTGGAGCCCCGAAAAATAAAGTCTGACACTGTTTCCACTGTTTCCCCATCTATTTCGCATGAAGTGATGGGCCCAGATGCCATGATCTTCATTTTCTGAATATTGAGCTTTAAGCCAACTTTTTCACTCTCCTCTTTCACTTTCATCAAGAGGCTTCTTAGTTCTTCTTCACTTTCTGCCATAAGGGTGGTGTCATCTGCATATCTGAGGTTATTGATATTTCTCCCGGTAATCTTGATTCCAGCTTGTGTTTCTTCTAGTCCAGCGTTTCTCATGATGTACTCTGCTTATAAGTTAAATAAGCAGGGTGACAATATACAACCTTGACGTACTCCTTTTCCATACTACTTAATTTCCCACATTTTGAAAAAGGAATTGACTCTATCTTACTCTGTCAAAAGCAATCTCATTGGCTATAGCATCAAAGTATGTTTTATTGATCTGTTTGTATGTCTTGGGTGAAGACTATACCTACTTTTGTTGTCCAATAAAGAGGAATAATGATGGGAACTTTGACAAGTCTAGTAGATTGGGGCTTCAATTATTACTTGCCAGTGTGAATGGTTGACTCTAGATTGACTTTATATTAAAATAGATGCTAGCTTCATCCTCTCTAGGAGGATGCTAGCTTCATTTTGCTCTCTCTGGAAAAGAACTCAAAATGGTTATGCTGGAAACAACACTACAGATGACCATTAAATCCAAACAAACAACACACTTTGATAATACTTTATCCCTGCTTTCTCTGAAGTTTATGGTAATAGGCCCCTTTCATTTCATTCCTATCTTTTCTATCTTTGGATGTACCTCTGAAGAAAGTACAAAAAGCAGAAGGGAAAATGAATGACGGAAGAATAGAACTCATTGTACAGAAACTAAATATGTGATGCAATCTCTTGAAGGAACAGTATGCAAAGCATTCTTGGGTGGCTTTAACTTGAGCAAATAACAAAGCCATAGAAGTTAAATAATTAATAATATTGAAAGAAATGCTATACAAATGTAAACCATCAACCTATGTCAGACCCTATGATAGATTTATATTTCTCTCAAATATTTTTGGATGTTGGTATAAGGAAGCAGAAAGACATTTAGGGCTAAAGAATCAGTAGAGCTATAAATTCCCTCCTAGTGCATTTAGTTAAAAATGAATGCATTTTATTCATTTATTAGGATCTCTTTAATGAAGCATACTTAATTGCAATCCTTTTTATATCCCTTTTGTGCTGAAATATTGAGTTAGTTTATTGGTTAGCTGACTTGAAAGAAATACTGGTTAAGAACAATAGCTTTGAAACTAGAGCCTGAATTTGAATTTTGGTTTCCCTACTTGTTAACTGGGCTTCCCTGGTGGCTCACAGGGTAAAGAATGGGTTGTCTCACATATTCTCCAGTTTCTCAGATGCACAGTTTCCTCACTGGTGAAACAGCATAAAAATACCTAATTCATAAAGCTGTTGTAACAATTAAGTGAGATGATATACATTAAACATTCAACACATTCCGGGCAAATAATAAAAGCTTAATGCATGCTAATGGCAATGAACAAAAATTATTTTCAGTTCCAATGCAGGTACCCTAATTGAATATGAGGAAATATGCTTTGTGATAATCGCTTTAACTAAAACAATAGAATATATGGCAAAACTATATATATGCACACACAAGCACATATAGTAAGTAATGGAGAAACAATGCTTTTGGAAGCAAGAAATAAATATGCTTAACCCATGTATATATGTTTTACAACTACTGATTCTAATATTTGTATTTTTCTCTATATTAGTACATTCCAGGAGGATAAGCAATATTTCTAGCTCTGTATATTCAGTAAAACACATCTGCATGTACTTTAAGAATCCATCGGGGTGCTAAGTTCCCTCTGGTATAATGTTGTGAGTATAGCTGAGGCTGGAAATCTTTCAGGAATAGCATCATAACACATCCCATGATGTCATGCATTTTCTGGCTGGCATCATTCCCAGTGGGGCAGAATTGACACATAGTCCGATATGACTATTGAAACAGGTTAAGACGAATGATCTGAAAATATTTTTAAGGCTAAGGTTAGCGAGGACAGCCTACTAATTTTCATTTAATTGTTCTGTAACATCACTTAATATTAGAATGTTCAGGAACATACCACCTGCAAAGTCTATTTCTCTATTAAATCCCCAAAGTTTAACTTTGGGGTAGATGACAGAGAGCTAAAAGGAAGTAGGGAAAACTAGAAACTTATAAAAAAATAAATTTTAAATGAGATGGCTAAGATTATCCAGAAAATCATTTTTATCATCAGTAAATATACTTTTCACCCTTTCCTCTTGATTCACGTAAATTTAATAAAGAGAGTTAAAAAAATGTGTGCTGGCCTGCATTTTATTATGTAATAGCGTTTGCATGGTACCACTTTTCTGTTTCTCACTTCATCAGAACTGTTTTTCATTTGGTGGGACCTCCTCAGCTGTGACAGTGTCAGGAAAAAAGCATCTGTAGTTGTGCAATCATCTACTGAAAGCCGTTCTGTTTCCATGTAACTATACATCTCTTTTAGACCAAATGGGAGACGCTTAATGTTAATAAATAAGCAGTTTCTGCATAAATAAAGACCAGGCCCTGCAATTGACAGACCTGATTAATTATTTTTTTTCTGTGCCAAGCCAAATGGACTCATAAAACAAGCGATAAAGCTGTGAATTGTATACTTGGTTACAAATGCATTCAGAATAAATATGGTTTCTATTTGTAAATACAAATATTATAGTGCTATGGGATTCAAACTTAATCCATTACAATAGAGAAAAATACAAATATATGACCCTTGTGCATAAAGCACATTTGTACTGAAATGCTGCAGCAATGGATAATACGTTTCTCTTTGATTTTGATGCCAAAAATATGGTTCAAAGTTCTGGGAGATATGACCAACTCATCTCCTTTCTGGCCTCTCACTGTCTCCCTGCCCCTCCCCTAAACTTTAATGTTTAATCTGATCAAATGGGAACATTACATGGTGATTTTTGTACAAGTTGCTTATGTTTGCATGAATACAAGAATAGGGTCTTTAAAAAAGCGATAGTGCTAATTTTTTAAAAAGGGATGTTTTATACTTCTATGAATGTGGAAACTGAGAACTATAATAAAGAAGCAGCTATGTTAGCTATTATTTTCTTTTGCTATGAGAATAATTTTTTACCACTGTGAGAACAATTTGTACAAATAGTCTCTTTTCTGCAATTTTTCTCATTTCTTACAGGGAGATTGTAAAGTCATGCTTGACCACAATAATAAATGGTTGCCCTAGATAGGGTTTTGATGTCACAAATTCAACATCTCAGTTTAAAATCAAATAGAGAACTCAAGCTGCTGCTGCTCAGTCGCTTCAGTCATGTCTGACTCTGTGTGACCCCATAGACGGCAGCCCACGAGGCTCCCCCGTCCCTGGGCTCCTCCAGGCAAGAACACTGGAGTGGGTTGCTATTTCCCTCTCCAATGCATGAAAGTTAAAAGTGAAAGTGAAGTCGCTCAGTCGTGTCCGACTCCCAGCGACCCCATGGACTGCTGCCTACCAGGCTCCTCTGTCCATTGGATTTTCCAGGCTAGAGTACTGGAGTGGGGTGCCATTGCCTTCTCCAGGAACTCAAGCTAGGAGAATGCAAAATCCTGTTTAACTGTAGCTTTGACAACTGTCTGTGATAGTTAAAGGGATTACAAGAAACACATGAAAGGTAATAGATACATGTTTGTTTGACAATAGAGTTCAAAGTTTCTTCTGTTCTGAATGTTCTACTTTACAAAGAGAAAATGTAAATTTAGAAGATAATTATATTTGATTTAAGGCCTTGTTTTCTACTTAAGAAAAGCTACTTTATAATGATAAGATTCTGGCAAAATGTTGTGTTCTTTCTAAAAACAAACTAAAGTTCTAAGAAAAAATAATTTTTATTTTAGCAGTATATTTAGACAAATTAGCACTTCAAGAATATCCATTTGTAATTAATATAAAATACAATTTTAAAAATTAAACATTGCATTAAGAAATATTAGGTCCCCCTTAAGAAGCTCTGCATATTCCATGAAGTCCAGGACTCAGTCCATGAAAATCCAGTGACTCAGCTGGCAACCACTTTTCACTCAGACTATACTGAATACTTACTACATTGGACTATCCCCCTCCAACCTGAATTCAGCATCCTTCCCACTAACTCTGTAAATATAACTATATAGACTCCTAAATAATAATTTGGTCTCTAAAGTCACTTCTGCACCAGGCATAAGCTTTTCAGGCCTAAAGTGAAACTTGAATTCAATTCTCAAATCAGATGTTACCTCTTCTGTGTAGATTTCTTCAATGTTCTAACCCCACCCCAACTGAGGTAAGTTTAAGTCTTCCTCCTCCACAATGTTACTACATTTTACATGGACACACACACACATATAAACACAAATGCACACTTGCACTGGAGCCATGCTCACATTTTAATGTATATCCTGTTTGCCTGGTTATCTTCTCTGTGATCACAGAAAGACATGGAAAATACCTTCTTACTGTACATTTATTAAATAAATAAAGCTCAAATAATATGTGATGAGTGAATAAGTAAATGAACTGGTTAAAAGTAGTTAGGAGAAAAGAAGTTGACACCATGAATCACAGATAAGATATCCACTCTATGAATTCTTTCTTCACTCTACATAAGGCTATCTCTAGGTTCATAATCTAAAATGCATCTAAAGGCAAGATGAGAAATATAATTTAGTTCAGCTTGTTATTTAAATATGAAACTATACTGCTAACATGACAATATTTTTAAATTTTGAGATAATTAAATGGATTTCAACTTTATACTTTCTATGAAAAAGTGTCTGAAGCTAGAAAAAAATAATAATGAGAAATTATTCATAAGATGATTACATGAATACGATAGGTCTAAATTATATCTGAGACTCTTTGAAAAGAGTGTTCAAATTGCTGTTTGGAAAACAAGTGCTTGCTCCTTTACTACTTCAAGTCTTTCTTCGAATGAGAGGAGTAACAACCAGGTAACAGCATGTATGTATTTTTTAAATATTTGGATTTAGGTAATAAATGTCTGTATGTCCTCTTATATTTTTGTTGAGAAGATATTTACATGTTTTTTCTACTATATATATTTCATAATTAAAAACAGTGCTCTTATTTAATTATTAATTAATCTATTTGAGCTTGCTACATTGATCTTTAGTCCCCTCAAAAGACCTAAAAGAAATAGGAGCATTGGTCACTTAGGCATCACAAAAATCAAGTAATTGAAAGGATGTGCTTATTATTTTCCATTGTTACTGTCCATTCATTCCTTTGAATGTTTAATAGGGAATGTCTATTTTTATTCTTTGTCCATACCTTTAGAATAATTGTAGCTACTTTTAGTATCAATGATACTATATGCCTTTAAAATTGAGCTTAATCCTGTTTATTTGGGTGTAGAACGTTTTAAGATCCCAGATACAATATATACTTTGAGAAATTAACAATCAAGAACCCATCCTGTTGGATTAAAAGTGATAGAAACAGCTTAATGAAAAGCTGTTTCTCAGACAAGCTTAATGAGAAAGGAGGTTTATAGCAAAGATGCTGAGAGAGACCACATGAAGAAAGCTATTGAGCGCTATGATAGCCTTAGGGATGTCAGAAACATTCTGCCTCTAATCTGTGCTGCTTTCTGGGTGTTCCAGACATGGTTTCTGGAAGTCCTGCAGTCTCAGACTTGGAGCTTCATGACCAGGGGGAAAGAAAGATTCTTATCATCTCTAGCAAAAAGATCCTTGGGAAAAACTCTGATTGGCTCACCTTGATGCATATACCCATTCCCAAACCAATCCCTCTGACCCCAACTAAAGCAAATTATAAGTGATCCAGCCTGGGCCACATGATCATCTCTGTAGTCAAGATAGGGGACTGTTTTTCAAAGGATGATCATAGGGATACTGGGCCAGCCATGGCAATAGCCACTACAAAAGAAACCACTTTGATTTATTAACCTTTAATTCCTAAATCTATAACATTATACAGATTATGGGGGGGGGGGAAGAGTCAAATATTTGTAATGGTACTATTAATGTAAAGGTGGAAAGGTGTCTGTATAACATTTAAATATTTGCTCGGGCTAGGGATTATTCTGGAGAAGGCAATGGCACTCCACTCCAGTACTCTTGCCTGGAAAATCCCATGGACGGAGGAGCCTGGTAGGCTGCAGTCTACGGGGTCGTGAAGAGTCGGCCACGACTGAGCGACTTCACTTTCACTTTTCACTTTCCTGCATTGGAGAAGGACATGGCAACCCACTCCAGTGTTCTTGCCTGGAGAATTCCAGGGACGGCGGAGCCTGGTGGGCTGCCGTCTTTGGGGTCGCACAGAGTCGGACACGACTGAAGTGACTTAGCAGCAGCAGCAGCAGCAGCAGCAGCAGCAGCAGGGATTATTACCTTCCCTGGTAGCTCAACTGGTAAATGTCTGCAATGCAGGAGACCTAGGTTCGATCCCTGGGTTGGGACGAGCCCCTGCAGGAGATAGCAGCAACCCACTCCAGTATTCTTGCCTGGAGAATCCCCATGGACAGAGGAGCCTGGTGGGCCACAGTCTATGAGGTTGCAAAGAGTCAGACGCGACTAAGCGCGGCACAGCACAGGAATTATTATGAAAAAAAAAGAATAAGAAACCATCACTATTGAGGCCAGATGTTAACAAGAAAATTTAATTTCAATATTAGAATATAATCGGTTATGAAATTTTAAAGTGAGCTGCCAGGCTGAGATGATATTTTTCAAAGGAATTGTCTGTTAAAAAAAAAAAACAAAAAACCTTACTAGCATTGTTGTTCAGTCGCTAAGTTGTATCTGACTCTTCACGACCCCATGGACTGCACCATGCTAGGTTTCCCTGTCCTTCACTATCTCCCAGAGTTTGCTCAAATTCATGTCCATTGAGTTGGTGATGACATCTGACCATCTTATCCTCTGTTGCCCCCATCTTCTCCTGCCGTTAGTCTTTCTCAGCATTAGGGTCTTTTCCAATGAGTTGGCTCCTTGGGCTTCCCTGGTAGCTCAGGAGGTAAAGAATCTGCCTGCAATGCAGGAGACCTGGGTTCAATCTCTGGGTCGGGAAGATCCCCTGGAGGAGGGAATGGCAACTCACTCCAGTATTCTTGCCTAGAGAATTTATGGACAGGGAAGCCTGGTGGGCTAAAGTCCATGGAATGACAAAGAGTCTGACACAACTGAGTGACTAACACACAAACACAACTTCACAATAGGTGGCCAAGTATTGGAGCTTCAGCATCAGTCCTTTCAATGAATATTCAGGGTTGATATCCTTTAGGATTGACTGGTTTGACCTCCTTGCTATCCAGGAGACTCTCGAGAGTCTTATCCGGCATCACAATTTGAAAGCATCAATTCTTCAGCACTCAGCCTTCTTTACTCTCATTAGAAATATAAATAATAAAGAAAGCAGGGAGGGGAGATTAGTGAAAAGTCTCTTTTGAACAAAATTATGATTCCCTCTTCATCTCAAGAGAGGATTTCTACCAGGATTACTCAGAAAGGCTGAGCTATGTCCCTGCAGCTAAGGAGTCACAGGGAAGAATAGACAGTGAGGGAATGGTTAGCAACAAAGAAAGTGGAATGAAGCTCCTCTGTGGGGAGTGTCACGTTGTATTAGGTGTGTGGGGTTAAGGATGTCTGAGTGCTTGTTGCACATCATAGAAGTTTCAGCGAGAGAGAGTTGGAGCAGATGCTTTATAAGATACTGTACAATCAAGTCCACAAGAGGCCAAACGAGTCTCAAAAGGAGAGGCTAGACGTGAGTCATCAGACTCAGTATGGTAGAGAAGTCAGCAAGCTCTGAAAGGGAGCACATTTACCCTTGTCAGCGGAACTGCTGGCCAGAGACCACTTGGAATGGGGAACGGGTAGGCTAGGCATTTTGGTGGGTGGGTTGTTTGTTTTATTTTTCAACTGGTTTTTCTAACACTATGTAAGTTTCATGTATACAGTATTATAGTTGGGCTTCTGTTTATCTTACAGGGAACTCACCACCAAAAGTTTAGTTTCCGTCACCATACTGCTGGCCTTTCCTGACCCATTTTGCCCACCCTACCCTCTTCACCTTTGGTAATCACCACTGTTCTCTGTATCTATACAAATGTAAAAGTTGCTCAAAGGAGAAAGTGTTGACTTTGAACATCTGGCAGCCCTTGAGAAAGAGAAAGCAACTTAAGACAGTGGCAGTCAAGTAAGAATTCCCTGCCCCCAGTTCATCCCTTGTCCTCCTCTCACACTGGGTCTGGAGGTAAGGTTCAAATATCATGGTTAGATGGAGGTGAAGGAGAGAAGACCTAGGGGGAAGAATCAGAGACAAAAAGATACAAAATTAGTATCCTCTTGGCTTTATTGGTTTCTTGCTAATTACAGGCCTCAGTCCATTCTAAAGGAGATCAGTCCTGGGCGTTCTTTGGAAGGAATGATGCTAAAGCTGAAACTCCAATACTTTGGCCACCTCATGGGAAGAGTTGACTCATTGGAAAAGACTCTGATGCTGGGAGGGATTGGGGGCAGGAGGAGAAGGGGATGACAGAGGATGAGAAGGCTGGATGGCGTCACTGACTCGATGGACGTGAGTCTGGGTGAACTCCGGGAGTTGGTGATGGACAGAGAGGCCTGGCGTGCTGCGATTCATGGGGTCGCAAAGAGTCAGACACGACTAAGTGACTGAACTGAACTGAACTGAACTGAAGATCCACCTGGAGGACTAGGAGTAGCTCTAATTTTGAATGCAGTTGGACGCTTTGACTGTAATGAGATTGGACGTTCTAAGTAAAAATTCCAGGCTTTGATTATTGTACCAAACCCAGAGTGATCATAACTCTTTTTATTATCTGAAAGTGAGAAGAAGAGTCATGGGGCTACTTGTGCTTTATTCCATAGGCAAAGTGAAAAGTTCACATCACTGAATAAGTTTCAAAGTGAGAGTGAGTGGGAAAAAAAGTATACTTTTGATTACAATCTTTCTTTCTTTCACAGTGATAGTACCTGAACTGAATTTTCAGGTTCTTAGGCTATTCCTAACCAATAAATTTTTGTGAAGTGGTATATTTTGTTTTGTTTTATCAAGTCTGATACAGATGAATTCTATATATTACACTCTTTGGGTGTATGGGTATCAGTGCATGGATACCTCATATTCTTTATCATTTAAGTCATCTGGTATCCCAATAAAATAGCAATAAAAACAGCTTTGTTGAACTTAAAATTTATTCAAGAGTCAGATTCATATTATAAAAGTAATAGAGAAAAATCAACCACTAATTAGAACTTGCAAAATATGTTTTTACAGATTAATATGAAAAACAAAATGCCATTCAAATGTTTTAATTGGTTTCAGTTTTACAACTGCAAACCAGATGGTTTCTTTTCAAGTAGTTTATAATGTCTTTGCTGAATAACTGAATTACCAAACCAGCTGTGATTATTAACATTTACCTAAACAGAAAAACATGTCTGCTATTTGTTTGCTAAGGCAGTACCTGCTTTGCAAAAGTTTGACAAACAAATCATGACTCTACTCTGAATAGCATAGTGTTCTAATAACATAGAGAGCAGAGATAAAAGAGATGCACATATTAATTTATTTCCTAAAATGAATGCTGATTTAAAATTTACGTGTTGAAACCAAGCAATCTCTTGTGGATCATTCTAATCTTATAATGGTACAATTGTGAAGTGTAGTTACAGTTTTAATGTGAAGAACTTGCTTTAGACTTTTTGAAATCCTTTTAATAATTCTCTTTAACCACTTGTTAAAATGTTATATTCTGGAAGCAACTGGTCCTCATAGAAATTTGTTTCTGATATACATTGAGGTTTTCTAACTCTAAATTTTAGCAAGTATAAATTTCTAGATACTGATTATAACTGAATGCAATTTCAATTCTGTAAAAAACTTAATAACAGAAATTTCAATTAGATATGGAAGACCAGAAAGGGAAGCTCTTATGCCCTGTGACAGAAATAGAGCCCAACAAGAAAAAGGAAGATTGTTCTTTCCTGGCAAGGACTCAGCCAGTGAAAAGCCATGAACTATATGGGCTTCCCAGATGGTGGTAGTGGTAAAAAAAGAAAAGAAAAAAAAATCTGCCTGCCAATGCAGGAGATGTAAGAGAAGTAGATTCAATCTGCAAGTTCGATCCCTGGGTAGGGAAGATCCCCTGGAGGAGAGGAGTGCAACCCATTCGAGTATTCTTGCTTTGAGAATCCAGCTGACAGAGGAGCCTGGTGGGATATAGTCCATACAGTTGCAGTCATAAAGAGTCAGACATGACTACAGCAACTAAAGCCTCCCAACTTACTTTTTCTATAAAAGAGTTCTTCCCTTCCTCTCAAGGGATTTGCATGCATTTCTTCATAGTTGCAGACTCTAAATTCTAACTCTGCTTCCCTGGTGGCTCAGATGGCAAAGAATCTGCCTGCAACGTGGGAGACCTGGGTTTGATCCCTGGAAGATCCCCTTGAGAAGGAAATGGCAACCCACTCCAGGATTCTTGCCTGGAGAACCTCCATGGACAGAGGAGCCTGGCAGACTACAGTCCATGGGGTTGCAAAGAGTTGGACACAACTGAGCAACTAAGCACAGTACAGCTCATCCCAAATAAAACCATCTTTGCTGGAGAAATATCTGGCAGTCTATTTGTTTCACATCAAAATAACTCTCTTTAGAGCCAATTAAAGAAGGAGACATTTAAGGGGAGGTGATGGTGACAAATGTTTTAGTTCTTTTTTACCCAAAAAATAAATTATCAGGAAAAATTCTGATTAGAAAATGACATTGTAAATATTCTATGACAGTCTTTTTCCAACTAGAATTTTCCTTGGTTATTTACTCTTTGGGTAAAAGGACTAAAATAACTGATTTTTGTCTCATAAGTCTGTAGTCATCTAGGCATTACTGATCTGGGTTTAGTCTGGCTGATGGCAGTGTGAGTCTCTCAGACATCTATCTGTAGTCAGCTGGAGGCTCTGAGGGGCCTGGTTGGAGTAGGATGGTCTGCATAGTGGGCATAGTGATGACACAGCTCTCCTCCAGGTGTTCCTCACAATTTCCTGGCAAGCTCACCCAGGGATGGTCTCATGGTTCCGGAGAAGGAGCAAGGGCAGTAAGAGAGTGAGTCCTAATGCACAAGAACTTTTGTCACCTCTGACTGTGTCCTGTTTGATAACATTTCAATGACCAATGAGAGTATTGTATCTAGCTCAGAGTGAAAGAGTGGAGCAGAATGCCCTATCTTTAATAGGAGGAGTAAAGAATTGGGGCCATCAATGCAATCAATCAAACACACATTCATACGGGGTTATACCACTCTTTGATAGCTCTCCTGAGTATGATGTACTGTAATTTGCTTAATAATTTCTCTATTTATAGATGTTCAAATTGATCCATTTGAACATCCATAAATAGAGAAATTATTTCTTTGCAATTACAGTCAGTGGTGCTTTAGTAATGGAAATAAAAACAAAAATAAACAAACGGGGCCTAATTAAACTTAAAAACTTGCACAACGAAGGAAACTATAAATAAGGTGAAACGACAGCCCTCAGAATGGGAGAAAATGATAATAAATGAAACAACTGACAAAGAACTAATCTCCAAAATATACACACAGCTCATACAGCTCAATACCAGAAAAATGAACAGCATGATCAAAAAGTGGGCAAAAGACCTAAACAGACAGTTCTCCAAAGAAGACATACAGATGACTAATAAACATATGAAAAGATGCTCAACATCACTCATTATTAGAGAAATGCAGATCAAAACCACAATGAAGTATCATCTCACACCAGTCAGAATGGGCATCATCAAAAAGTCCATAAACAATAAATGCTGGAGAGGGTGTGGAGAAAAGGGAACCCGCTTATACTGTTGGTAGAAATGCAAACTGGTACACACACTTAAGGAGAACAGTGTGGAGATTCCTTAAAAAACTGGAAATAGAACTGCCTGATGACCCGGCAATCCCACTGCTGGGCATATACCCTGAGGAAACCAGAATCTGAAAGAGACACATGTACCCCAGTGTTCACTGCAGCACTATTTACAATAGCTAGGACATGGAAGCAACCTAGATGTCCACTGGCAGATGAATGGATAAGGAAGTTGTGGTACATACACACAATGGGTTATTACTCAGCTATAAAAAGGAATGCATTTGAGTCAATTCTAGTGAGATGGATGAACCTGGAACCCAGGCTGTTGAGTTGTATCTCATTTATTAGATTTATTCTCAGAAAACGTATGGTTTTTGTTACCATTGTAGGTAATACCATTTTATAAAGTGTATTTTTCTGTTTGTTGTTCAAGTGCATTGAGACTCCTAATTTTATATACTAAACTTATATCAAACAAACCTGCTATCCTCTTGTACTCTCTGAAATTATCAGTATTCTCACAATATTTTCTAAAAATAGTGACAGTTTTCCAAATTCTTCTTTCTTCTACCTATTTCCCCCCTCTCTTTTGCCTTATATCACTGGAAGGATCACCTAATTTAATGATGAGAAGCATCTTTTCTTCTGATTTATAAAGGAATGTTTCAAAATTGAGTTTGTTATCTGCACTGAATTTTGATAGAAAACATTCCTCAGGGAGAGGAGTTTCCTTCTATTTCTAGCTTGGTAGTAATTTTATTAAATTACTAATGTGATAATGTTTATCAAAGTTGTTTTAATTCTATCATATGAAATGTTCATATGGTATTTTTCTCCTTTAATATGTCATTGAGATAGATTTTTATTAGTAGTTATTCCAAAGTTAATAGTCCTTATATTCCTGGGTTAAATGTATTTCTCAATCTATTGCTGATTTTTTTGGAAAGATTTTTCATTATAATTTTCTGTCTAGTTCATAAGTAAGATCTTCCTATATACTTTTTATTATTCTTATCTATATAGGTTTATGTGACAACAATACTGTCTTCCTTAAAATAGTTAAGAAATATTCCCTTTCACCTTTCTCTTGTTAATATCTTCTTATTTCTAAGATTTTCTGCCATTTTCGTATGGTGCATTTGCTGTATATTAATTTTTTTTCCTGCTTCTACTTTAGGAATCTGAGATTTCATGTTGTTTGTCAACTCTGGAAAATTCTAGGCCATTTTAAAAAGGTATTGCCTCTCCCTTATTCTCTCTAGTCCCTCAGTATGAAACTCATCTTTAATTTATGTTGGGCATTTTCATTCTAACCTCAACATCTCTTCATTTCACTTCAGTAATTTCCACAATTTTATAAAGTATATCTCTGTTCCTGTTCTAGATAATTTCCTTAAATCTATTTTCCAGTTAAATGACTCTATTTAGCTTTTTAATGACCTTTAGTCATTTTAAGACTGATATTTTATTCTCCTTTAAATTTTTACTCTATTATTTCATATACCTGTGAATAAAATGTTGCTGTTTGTACCACATGACTTTGGCTAATTCTGCTTTCTTTGGATGGTAGTGTGTATAATTACAATTTTTTATTCCTCTTCTTTGAAAAACATTGACTTAATATTGTAATATACACATTTAGTAAAATATTTAGTAAAATATTCCCTCAAATAGAATATTTTCATTCTGATTATCCTTCCTCCTATCTCACATGTCATTGTTGTCCAAGATTTAATTTCCACCAAATTCTCCCAAATTGAATATTATTCTTATTTCATAGAATCAATGTTTGTTTAGATTTACTCACTTGTGTTTTACTGTTTATATCCAATTTCTTCTTTCTTGTTTTAATTTCTTTTTTCCTGAAGAGGATCCTGTAGACATTTTTTATGTAAAAGTTATTGACAGTATTGATCTTTATTGGTTTGTCTGAAAGTGTTTTTCATATTGCTCTCTCTCTGAATGATAGTTATAAAATTCTACATTGAGTGTTACTAGCTTTAAATAGAAGTTATTTTTTCACTGTCTTCAGGCTTCTGTGGTTACTGTAGAGAATTATGTTATTAGCTTATTCTTCTTTTGTAGGCTGGGGTTAATCTCTAGACCCATTTACCATGCTTCCTTTGTCAATGTATTAAGGAGTTTTTCTAACATGTTGCTAGGTGCGGGTTTTGTTTTATTTATCTTGCCTAGGATTCATGGTTTTTGGATGGTGAAAATTCAGTTATGGAAAATTCTAGCCAATATCTTTTGACTATTTCTTTTCTTCAATTCTGTCTAGTCTCTCCTCCTGGAATTGCTGTATTTTCCCTCTATATTTAAAAAATTCTCTTTTATCTTTTCCATTACTTTAAAGTTTCTTCAATTTACAAGTCACTACTTTTCTATTTTGCTGTTTTAAATGTCTTAATTAATTTCAAAGAATATTCTTTGAAAATTTATTGTTATTCTGTTTTATTTTTTTTTAAATGGCTGGCTTCATATTTTAGTAATGACAATTTTAATTAAAAAATTTTAACATATTTATTTTATATCTTCATTCAATTATTTCTTCATCTAATGTTCTTGAGGATCTATTTCAGGTGTCTGTTACTTCTCTTGTGTTTGCTTCTGTTGGTTATTTTCTTTACACAATCTCTAATATTACATTAAAATTATGTAGAGGTAAATAGAAACTTGAATTTTGGAGGATAATACAAGGGTACCAGTGTCATCATCTGCTGTGCACTTAAATGCATGTTTTTTCTTGTAAAGCACATCTTTATATTTGGCATATGATTATTATAATTGAACTAAGCATAAAATTTAATGATTAATTTTGGTAGAAAAATATCTTACACAGCATAAAAAAAAACTATTATGGGATCTTGATATATACAGAAAATTGTCTGTGATATTTGTGAGGATAGCTTTACAAGAGTCACACAATAATTATTTCCTATGAAAACAGGAAGGTTGCCAAAATATGGGAAATGAACACTGTCACTATAGCACTAAGTATTTCCCCCTTTTCCTCTTGAGAAACCTGTATGCAGGTCAGGAAGCAGCAGTTAGAACTGGACATGGAACAACAGACTGGTTCCAAATAGGAAAAGGAGTACATCAAGGCTGTATATTGTCACCCTGCTTATTTAACTTCTGTGTAGAGTACATCATGAGAAACGCTGGGCTGGAAGAAGTACAAGCTGGAATCAAGAATGCCGGGAGAAATATCAATAACCTCAGATATGCAGATGAAAACACCCTTATGGCAGAAAGTGAGGAGAAACTAAAAAGCCTCTTGATGAAAGTGAAAGAGGAGAGTGAAAAAGTTGGCTTAAAGCTCAACATTCAGAAAACGAAGATCATGGCATCTGGTCCCATCACTTCATGCGAAATAGATGGGGAAATAGTGGAAACAGTGTCAGACTTTATTTTGGGGGGCTCCAAAATCACTGCAGATGGTGATTGCAGCCATGAAATTAAAAGACGCTTACTCCTTGGAAGGAAAGTTATGACCAACCTAGATAGCATATTCAAAAGCAGAGACATTATTTTGCCAATAAAGGTCCGTCTACTCAAGGCTATGATTTTTCCTGTGGTCATGAATGGATGTGAAATTTGGGCTGTGAAGAAAGCTGAGTGCCAAAGAATTGATGCTTTTGAACTGTGGTGTTGGAGAAGACTCTTGAGAGTCCCTTGGACTGCAAGGAGATCCAACCAGTCCATTCTGAAGGTGATCAGTCCTTGGTGTTCTTTGGAAGGACTGATGCTAAAGCTGAAACTCCAGTACTTTGGCCACCTCATGTGAAGAGTTGACTCATTGGAAAAGACTCTGATGCTGGGAGGGATTGGGGACAGGAGGAGAAGGGGATGACAGAGGATGAGATGCCTGGATGGCATCACCGACTTGATGGAACTGAGTCTGAGTGAACTCTGGGAGTTGGTGATGGACAGGGAGGCCTGGCGTGCTGCAATTCATGGGGTCGCAAAGTGTTGGACATGACTGAGCGACTGACCTGAACTGAACTGAAGATAATATAATCCTTGTTTAGAGAAATTAAGCCACTTACCCAAGTTCTCAAAGCTAATAAGTGAGAGATATGTACTCTGATTCCAGTTTGAGTTCAAAATCCATTGTAACCTCTACTTATATTGACTTCCAGTGAAAATTTCCAGTGTCACAGCCTGACTGTTATTACACAGCCTTTGGTTTTTATCTAGATACATGGTAGTCCAAATACAAGTAGCATTTTGTACCCGAAGTTATATCTTGGGGTGGTCTTATACCAAAGTTCTGTCCAGAGGAATAGAAATGGTATGGTATCATTGTCCCTTGGTTGAGGGGGTAGAACTGATTCCAGGACCCTCTCCTTCCTGCCAGATACCAAACTCCCCATTCTCAAATCCCTTATATAAAATGGCACAGCACAATGGGTTGATTATTCATCTGCTGATATGGAGGGTCAAGCAAAGGAGAAGCCCCAGAAAGATGGTTCAGTTCAGTCACTCAGTCGTGTCCGACTCTTTGTGACCCCATGAATTGCAGCACGCCAGGCCTCCCTGTCCATCACCAACTCCTGGAGTTCACTCAGACTCAACGTCCATCAAGTCAGTGATGCCATCCAACCATCTCATCCTCTGTCGTCCCCTTCTCCTCTTGCCCCCAATCCCTCCCAGCATCAGAGTCTTTTCCAATGAGTCAACTCTTCGCATGAGGTGGCCAAAGTACTGGAGTTTCAGCTTAGCATCATTCCTTCCAAAGAAATCCCAGGGCTGATGTCCTTCAGAATGGACTGGTTGGATCTCCTTGCAGTCCAAGGGACTCTCAAGAATCTTCTCCAACACCACAGTTCAAAGGCATCAGTTCTTCCACACTCAGCTTTCTTCACAGTCCAACTCTCACATCCATACATGACCACTGGCAAAACCATAGCCTTGAGTAGATGGACCTTTGTGGGAAAGTAATGTCTCTGCTTTTCAAAATACTATCTAGGTTGGTCATAACTTTTCTTCCAAGGAGTAAGCGTCTTTTAATGTCAGTGCTGCAATCATCATCTGCAGTGATTTTGGACCCCCCCCCCCCCAAAAAAGTCTGACACTGTTTCCACTTTTTCCCTATCTATTTCTCATTAAGTGATGGGACCAGATGCCATGATCTTCATTTTCTGCATGCTGAGCTTTCAGCCAACTTTTTCACTCTCCTCTTTCACTTTCATCAAGAGGCTTTTTAGTTCCTCTTCACTTTCTGCTATAAGGGTGGTGTCATCTGCATATCTGAAGTCATTGATATTTCTCCTGGCAATCTTGATTCCAGCTTGTACTTCTTCCAGCCCAGCGTTTCTCATGATGTACTCTGCATATGAGTTAAATAAGCAGGGTGGCAATATACAGCCTTGATGTACTCCTTTTCCTATTTGGAACCACTCTGTTGTTCCATGTCCAGTTCTAACTGTTGCTTCCTGACCTGCATATAGGTTTCTCAAGAGGCAGGTCAGGTGGTCTGGTATCCCCACCTCTTGAAGAATTTTCCACAGTTTATTGTGATCCACACAGTCAAAGGCTTTGGCATAGACAACAAAGCAGAAATAGATGTTTTTCTGGAACTCTCTTTCTTTTTTGATGATCCAGCGGATGTTGGCAATTTGATCTCTGGTTCCTCTGCCTTTTCTAAAACAGCTTGAACATCTGGAATTTCACGGTTCACGTATTGCTGAAGCCTGGCTTGGAGAATTTTGAGCAATACTTTCCTAGCGTTTGAGATGAGTGCAATTGTGTGGTAGTTTGAGCATTCTTTGGCATTGCCTTTCTTTGAGATTGGAATGAAAACTGACCTTTTCCAGTCCTGTGGCCACTGCTGAGTTTTCCAGATTTGCTGGCATATGAGTGCAGCACTTTCACAGCATCATCTTTCAGGATTTGAAATAGCTCAACTGGAATTCCATCACCTCTACTAGCTCTGTTCATAGTCATGATTTCTAAGGCCCACTTGACTTCACATTCCAGGATGTCTGGCTCTAGGTGAGTGATCACACCATCGTGATTCTCTGGGTCATGAATATCTTTTTTGTACAGTTCTTCTGTGTATTCCTGTCACCTCTTCTTAATATCTTCTGCTTCTGTTAGGGCCATACCATTTCTGTCCTTTATTGAGCCCATCTTTCATGAAATGTTTCCTTGGTATCTCTAATTTTCTTGAAGAGATCTCTAGTCCTTCCCATTCTGCTGTTTTCCTCTATTTTTTTGCATTGATCGCTGAGGAAGGCTTTCTTATCTCTTCTTGCTATTCTTTGGAACTCTGAATTCAGATGCTTAGGTCTCACCTTTTCTTCTTTGCTTTTCAAGTCTCTTCTTTTCAATTTGTAAGCTATTTTTAAGCTATTTGTAAGGCCTCCTCAGACAGCCATTTTGCTTTTTTGCATTTCTTTTCCATGGGGATGGTCTTGATCCCTGTCTCCTGTACAAGGTCATGAACCTCAGTCCATAGTTCATCAGGCACTTTATCTATCAGATCTAGACCCTTAAATCTATTTCTCACTTCCACTGTATAATCCTAAGGGATTTCATTTAGGTCATACCTGAATGGTCTAGTGGTTTTCCCTACTTTTTTTCAATTTCAGTCTGAATTTGGCAATAAGGAGTTCATGATCTGAGCCACAGTCAGCTCATGGTCTTGTTTTTGTTTACTGTATAGAGCTTCTCCATCTTTTGCTGCAAAGAATATAATCAATCTGATTTCAAGATGGTAGGAACCACGAAATTGTGTTTGGATTCATACCCGGAAAAAACCTACTCCTATTTTATTGACTATGCCAAAGCCTTTGACTGTGTGGATCACAACAAACTCTGGAAAATTTTGAAAGAGATGGGAATACTAGACGACCTCACCTGCCTCTTGAGAAATCTGTATGCAGGTCAAGAAGCCATAGTTAGAACTGGACATGGAACAACAGACTGGTTCCAAATAGGGAAAAGAGTACTTCAAGGCTGTATATTGTCACCCTGCTTATTTAACTTATATGCAGAGTACATCATGAGAAACGCTAGGTTGGAAGAAGCACAAGCTGGGATCCAGATTGCTTGGAGAAATATCAGTAACCTCAGATATGCAGATGACACCACCCTTATGGCAGAAAGTGAAGAAGAACTAAAGAGCCTCGTGATGAAAGTGAAAAGGAGAGTGAAAAAGTTGGCTTAAAACTCAACATTCAGAAAACGAAGATCATGACATCCAGTCCCATCACTTCATGGCAAATAGATGGGGAAACAATGGAAACACTGACAGACTTTATGTTTTTCAGCTCCAAAATCACTGCAGATGGTGACTGCAGCCATGAAATTAAAAAACGCTTGCTCCTTGGAAGAAAAGTTATCACAAACCTACACAGCATATGAGGATGTGAGAGTTGGTCTATAAGAAAGTTGAGCACCGAAGAATTGATACCTTTGAACTGTGGTGTTGGAGAAGACTCTTGAGAGTCCCTTGGACTGCAAGGAGATCCAGCCAGTCTATCCGAAAGGAAATCAGTCCTGAATATTCATTGGAAGGACTGATGCTGAAGCTGAAACTCCAATACTTTGGTTACCTGATGCAAAGAGCTAACTCATTGGAAAAGACCCTGATACTGGGAAAGATTGAAGGTGGGAGGAGAAGGGGTAATATAGGATGAGATGTTTGGATTGCATCACCGACTCAATGGACATGAGTTTGAGTAAACTCCAGGAGTTGGTGATGGACAGGGAGGCCTGGCGTGCTGTGATTCATGGGGTCGCAGAGTCAGACACAACTGAGCAACTGACCTGAACTGAACTGACTGAGGGTCAACTGTGTGTGTGATTTTCAGATACTGATTGTAAAGAAATGGGTATATGTTTCATTTCCACCTTCTCCTTTGTTCTTGCTTGATCACTGATGGGCTCACAGAAGATCAAATTTAAGGATGCACCCATGTTAAAAAAAATAAGACAATTTTGCTGTCGCCATTGCTAGATTCATAATACAGTTAATCCTTGAGCAATGCAGGGGTTAAGGGCACCCTCACGGACTACAATCAGAAATCCATGTCACCACGGTAGGTAAATTACCCCTATTGAAGGTTTCATATCCGCAAATTCAGTCAGTCTAATTGTGTAGTATATATTTATTGGGGGGAAAATTCCACATATAAGTGGACTTCAGTAGTTCAAACATGTGTTGTTCAACAGTCAGCTTATGTAAAACCTAGTTTAAATCAACTTTAAAAATATAAATCATGTTGACTAGATATGTTCAAAAGTTTCAAAAGAAGATTCCTCTCCCCATTTTATTATACATTTATTTTCCTATAGAGGAGTAATGTCACCATTTTAGAAACAAGTAGGAATTTATGGAGAAAAAAGTCACCCACAAATTCACACCTTTTCTTTCACATTTTGTGATTTTTCTAGCTATTTTAATAAGCTTTATTTTTAACAAAAGACATATAAACAAACGTACCAATAATAGAATATCTTATTTGTTTTTTTCAATTTCCATGTTAAGCTATATTTTTATATATTTCTACCTGGAATTAAAATTATCATTTTAAGTGAGTGTATGGCACTCTGTGGAGACACTGCATTTATTTAACTGGACATTTTATATTGTTCCCAGTTATTTTCTTTGATAAATTTCATTTTCACCATGTACTGGAAGGGTCCATTTTAGAATGTTTCCTCTGGGTCTCACTTTCCTTCTCTTTAAAAGAAAATAATGATGGTACTTATTTTTATTTTATTTTTTAAAATGTTATTTTATTTAACTTTACAATATTTATTGGTTTTGCCATATATCAAAATGTGTTCCCCATCCTGAACCCTCCTCCCTCCTCCCTCCCCATACCATCCCTCTGGGTCGTCCCAGTGCACCAGCCCCAAGCATCCAGTATCGTGCATCAAACCTGGACTGTACCTGGACTGTACTTATTTTAAAAATCCTACTGCTACTGCTAAGTCACTTCAGTCGTGTCTGACTCTGTGTGACCCCATAGACGGCAGCCCACCAGGCTCCCGTGTCCCTGGGATTCTCCAGGCAAGAGTACTGGAGTGGGGTGTCATTGCCTTCTCCGTTTAAAATCCTAGAGAAGATTAAATTCACACTTGCTCCTTAGGTGTACAAAGCAGTTCCTGGCACATGGTAAACGCAAAGGATAAAACGTTTCAAAATCATATTTTTAATCACTTGAGTTGATTGAAAACGGTAGACTTGATGAAGTGTAAGCAGAAACTAACTCTATTCCTTCTCTCTTTCTACCTCAAAAGCTGTTCTTTTTCTCTTTTGTAGATGGAAAGTTCATGATTTTACTGTCTCTCATTGGTAATAAACTAAAAGACCTCTGTTTTGATGATAAAAAATCTAGTCTAGTCTCATAATTATTCCATCATTGCAATACAGTCTAGAGTAAAACTTAAAACTTTGAACTCAAACACAGTTTAAAGCTTCTCTCCAGCTAATCATACTTGATCCAGACTGGGAATCCTGATGTGGGAGAGGAAGATGTATTACTTCTTTATTACAGCTCCATACTCTCTCCCCTCCAACTTTCTAATACAAGTTGCTAAGTAATAAGCAATGTTGAAATTTTCCTCATTTTATCTTTTTCTCCCAGATAAATATCACAGCTTTTTTAGGGGTTTAAGACAAAAAGTTTTGCCTGGCAAGAAATGATTACCTTTTTTTTTTTTTTTTTGAGAATTAACTGATATGGATGTCATTCAGCGTTCTTACAGAATCCTTAACAATCTATTCATTGAAAGCCTGGCCAGTTTGAAAAATCCCTGGAGTCACAAAATGAGAAAAATTTAAAAAAGAACAAAAACCCCTGATGATCTAAGGTAGGTCCTTTACCAGCTGAGCAAAATTTTTAAACTGTAGGGTTTCTCTTATTTGCCCTAAGTTCAGTTCAGTCACTCAGTCGTGGCTGACTCTTGGCAACCCCATGGACTGCAGCACAACAGACTTTCCTGTCCATCACCAACTCCTGGAGCTAGCTCAAACTCATATCCATCAAGTGGGTGATACCATCCAACAATCTCATTCTCTGTCATCCCCTTCTCCTCCCGCCTTCAATCTTTCCCAGTATCAGGTTCTTTTCCAATGAGTCAGCTCTTCGCATCAGGTGGCCAAAGTATTGAAGTTTTGGCTTCAGCATCAGTCCTTCCAATGAATATTCAGGACTGATATCCTTTAGGATAGACTGGCTGGATCTCCTTGCAGTCCAAGGGATTCTCAAGAGTCTTCTCCAACACCACAGTTCAAAAGCATCAATTCTTTGGCGCTCTGCTCTCTTTATAGTCCAACTCTCTCATTCATACATGACTACTGGAAAAACCATAGGTTTGACTAGATTGACCTTTATTGGCAAAGTAATATCTTTGCTTTTTAATATGCTGTCTAAGTTGGTCATAACTTTTCTTCCAAGGAGCAAGTGTCTTTTAATTTTATGGCTGCAGTCAACAACTCCAGTGATTTTGGAACCCCCCAAAATAAAGTCTATAACTGTTTCCATTGTTTCCCCATTTATTTGCCATGAAGTGATGGGACCAGATGCCAAGATCTTAGTTTTTTGAATGTTGAATTTTAAGTCAACTTTTTCACTCTCCTCTTTCACTTTCATCAAGAGGCTCTTCAGTTCCTCTTCACTTTCTGCTATAAGGGTGGTGTCATCTGTGTATTTGAGGTTACTGATATTTCCCCTAGCAATCTTGATTCCCGCTTGTGCTTCATGCAGCCTGGTGTTTCTAATGATGTACTCTGCATATAAGTTAAATAAGCAGGGTGTCAAGCCTTGATGTATTCCTTTCCAAATTTGGAACCAGTCTATTGTTCCATGTCTGGTTCTAACTGTTGCTTCTTGACATGCATACAGATTTCTCAGGAGGCAGGTAAGGTGGTATGCTATTCCCATCTCTTGAATAATTTTCCACATTTTATAGTGATCTACACAGTCAAAGCCTTTGGCGTAATCAGTAAGGCAGAAGTAGATGTTTTTCTCTGGAATTCTCTTGCTTTTTCTATGATCCTACAGATGTTGGCAATTTGATCTCTGGTTCCTCTGCCTTTTCTAAATCCAGCTTGAACATGTGGAAGTTCATGGTTCATGTACTGTTGAAGCCTGGCTTCGAGAATTTTCAGCATTACTTTAATAGTGTGTGAGATGAGTGCAATTGTGTGGTAGTTTGAGCATTCTTTAGCATTGCCTTTCCTTGGGTCTGGAATGAAACTGACCTTTTCCAGCCCTGTGGCCACTGCTGAATTTTCCAAATTCGCTGGCATACTGAGTGCAGCACTTTCACAGCATCATCTTTCAGGATTTGAAATAGCTCAACTGGCATTCCATCACCTCCACTAGCTGTGTTCATAGTCATGCTTCCTAAGGCCCACTTGACTTCACATTCCAGGATGTCTGGCTTTAGGTTAGTGAGTGATCACACCATTGTGGTTATCTGGGTCATGAAGATCTTTTTTGTATAGTTCCTCTGTGTATTCATGTCACATCTTTTTAATATCTTCTGCTTCTGTTAGGTCCATAACATTTCTGTCTTTATTGTGTCCATCTTTACATGAAATGTTCCCTTGGTATCTCTAATTTTCTTGAAGAGATCTCTAGTCTTTCCTATTCTATTGTTTTCCTCAATTTCTTTGCATTGATCACTAAGAAAGGCTTTCTTATCTCTCCTTGCTATTCTTTGGAACTCTGCATTCAAATCGGTATATCTTTCCTTTTCTTCTTCACCTTTTACTTCTCTTCTTTTCTCAGCTATTTGTAAGGCCTCCTCAGACAACCATTTTGCTTTTTGCATTTCTTTTTCTTGGGGATCACTGCCTTCTGTGCAATGTCATGAACCTCAATCCATAGTTCTTCAGGCACTCCTTCAGATTGAATCCCTTGAATCTATTTGTCACTTCCACTGTATAATCATAAGGAATTTGATTTAGGTCATACCTGAATGGTCTAGTGCTTTTCCTTACTTTCCTCAATATAAGTCTGAATTTTGCAATAAGTTCATGATCTGAGCCACAGTCAGCTCCCACCAGTCTTGATTTTGCTAACTGTATAGAGCTTTTCCATCTTTGGCTGCAAAGAATACAATGAATCTGATTTTGGTATTGACCATCTGGTGATGTCCACTTGTAGAGTCAGCTCTTGTGTTATTGGAAGAGGGTGTTTGCTATGACCAGTGAGTTCTCTTGGCAAAACTCTCTTAGCCTTTGCCCTGCTTCATTTTGTACTCCAAGGCCAAATTTGTCTGTTACTCCAGATATCTCTCAAAGCTCAGTTGGTAAAGAATCCACCTGCAAGGCAGGAGACCCCTGTTCGATTCCTGGGTCGGAAGATCTGCTAGAGAAGGGATAGGCTACCCACTCCAGTATTCTTGTGCTTCCCTTGTGGCTCAGCTGATAAAGAATCCGCCTGCAATTCAGGAGACATGAGTTCCATCAATGGGTTGGGAAGATCCCCTGGAGAAGGGAGCGGCTACCCATTCCAGTATTCTGGTTGGAGAATTCCATGGACTGTATAGTCCATGAGGTCGCAAAGAGTTGGACAGAACCGAGCGACTTTCACTTTGACTTTCCAGATATCTCTTGACTTCCTACTTTTGCATTCTACTCCCATATGATGAAAAGGACATATTTTGGGGGTGTTAGTTCTAGAAGCTATTGTAGGTCTTCATAGAACCATTCAATTTTAATCTTAAGCATTACTGTTTGGGGCATAAACTTGGATTACTGTGATTTTGAATGGTTTGCCTTGGAAATGAACAGAGATCATTCTCTTAATTTTGAAATTGTACCCAACTACTACATTTCAGACTTTTTTGTTGACTGTGATGGTTACTCCATTTCTTTTAAGGGTTTCTTGCCCAGAGTAGTAGACACAATGGTCATCTGAATTAAATTCACCCATTTGAGTCCATTTTAGTTCACTGATTTCTAAAATGTTGATGTTCACTTTGCCATCTCCTGTTTGACTACTTCTGATTTACCTTGATTCATGGACCTAACATTCCAGGTTCCTATGCAATATTGCTCTTTACAACATCAGACTTTACTTCCATCACCAGTCATATCCACAACTGGGTGTTATTTCACTTTGGCTCTGTCTTTTCATTTTCTCTGGAATTATTTCTCCACTCTTCTCCAGCAGCCTATTGGGCACTTATCGACCTGGGGAGTTCACCTTTCAGTGTGGCTTAGCTGGTAAAGAATCCGCCTGCAATGTGGAAGACCCTGGTTCGTTCCTGAGTTGGGAAGACCTGCTGGAGAAGGGATAGGCTGTCCACTCCAATATTCTTGGGCTTTCCTGGTGGCTCAGCTGGTAAAGAATCTGCCTGCAATATGGGAAACTTGGGTTTGATCCCTGGGTTGGGAAGATCCCCTGGAGAAGGGAAAGGCTACACACTCCAGTATTCTGGCCAGAAGGAGTAGGACACGACTTAGCGACTTTCACTTTCTTTTGTCCTATCCTGTTCCAAATAATATTCTACTAACAGTTATTCACAGAGAAGGCAATGGCACCCCACTCCAGTACTCTTGCCTGGAAAATCCCATGGATGGAGGAGCCTGGTGGGCTGCAGTCCATGGGGTCGCTAAGAGTCGGACACGACTGAATGACTTCACTTTGACTTTTCACTTTCATGCATTGGAGAAGGAAATGGCAACCCACTCCAGTGTTCTTGCCTGGAGAATCCCAGGGATGGGGGAACCTGGTGGGCTGCCATCTATGGGGTCACACAGAGTCAGACACAATTGAAGCAACTTAGCAGCAGCAGCAAAAGTTATTCATCTTAGTGTACCAACCAACAATACAATGTTACAAAAAAGTTATTGTTAGTAATGTTGATTTTACTCTAGCTTATGATTTTATTTCCACTTTGTATTTCATAACAATATCCATTTCTTTTTAATTATTGTGTCTTACTTCAAAGGCATCTTTTATCATGGAAAACACATCAAGAAGTCTAAGGTGTCTGGCACTCATAAGAAGAATTGGTTTCGAAGCCAATATCTTTTTATCAATACTGGAAAATAAATTTGTGTCCCTGTAACCACTCCATATGCAATCTGAAAAATGACATAACCAGTGATGGGAAGAGGAGATGTACTTATGAGAGCTAAACATTTGAAATATAAATATTATTTAAGAGGCCTCACAAGTAAGGTGAACATTTCTAAAGCTCCTGGAGCAATCAGTCTTACAAACCACTGGACTGATGAAAAACTGAAATAGTGCACATTCCAAAATTTTGTGAACTTCTGTATCTCACAAATGATGAATGGAAGCCATAACAGGGGTTTTAAAGTAGAAATTTTTGGCAACTGTGCTTCATGTGGCAGACTAAAATTTGTATTTTAACCATTATAATCAACATGATATTTTAAGGACTAAACAGCACAATGTGTCAAAACCTTTCACAAACTATGAGATTCTACCTGTGAAAAGCATGAAAGTTTCTGCTCAGTCATTTCCAACTCTACAACACCATGGACTGTAGCCCATCAAGCCCCTCTGTTCATGGGATTCTCCAGACAGGAATACTGGAATCAGTTGCCATTCCCTTCTCCAAGGTAACTTCCTGACCCAGGGATTGAACTCTGGTCATCCTATATTTCAGGCAGATTATTTATAGTCTGAGCCACCAGGGAAGCCCAAGATTCTACCTAAACAGTGTTAATTACAATTAACAATTTTGTAACATTTTGCTGATGAGCACAAAAGCACAAGACAGAAATAATCTTTTAAATCACTCATTTAATTTAAAATGATCCAAAAATGTTAGTTCACAGGAATACATTACCTAGTAATATTTTCCATATGTATGCATTAGTACAACTTATGAAAAGGAATCCTGAAGTAAATTAATCCTAAATGTTCATTGGAAGGACGGATGCTGAAGCTTCAATACTTTGGCCACCTGATGCGAAGAGCTGATTCATTAGAAAAGACCTTAATGCTGGGAAATATTGAGGGCAGGGGAAGAGAAGGGAAGGACAGAGGATGAGATGGTTGGATGGCATCACTGACTCAATGGACATGAAGTTGACCAAGCCCCGGGAGATGGTGAAGGACAGGGAAGCCTGCGAGCTGCAGTCCATGGGGTTGCAAAGAATAGGACATGACTGAGGGACTGAAAAACATGAAAAGCAAGTCAAATTATTTTCCAGGATTTTGTCATATATCAGAAAGTATTGTCAATTTTTAGCTTTTTCTAATGTAAGTAATCTTCTTATAGAAGTATTTTAATGAAATTTATTCAGTAAATAAACCATCAGTTCAGTTCAGTTGCTCAGTCATGTCCGACTCTGTGACCCCATGAATCACAGCACGCCAGGCCTCCCTGTCCATCACCAGCTCCTGGAGTTCACTCAAACTCATGTCCATCGAGTCAGTGATGCCATCCAGCCATCTCATCTTCTGTCATCCCCTTCTCCTCCTGCCCCCAATCCCTCCCAGCATCAGGCTCTTTTCCAATGAGTCAACTCTTCGTATCAGGTGGCCAAAGTATTGGAGTTTCAGCTTCAGCATCAGTCCTTCCAATGAACACCCAGGACTGATCTCCTTTAGAATGGACTGGTTGGATCTCCTTGCAGTCCAAGGGACTCTCAAGAGTCTTCTCCAACACCACAGTTCAAAAGCATCGATTCTTTGGCACTCAGCTTTCTTCACAGTCCAACTTTCACATCCATACATGACCACAGGAAAAACCATAGCCTTGACTAGACGGACCTTTGTTGGCAAAGTAATGTCTCTGCTTTTCAATATGCTATCTAGGTTGGTCATAATTTTCCTTCCAAGGAATAAGTGTCTTTTAATTTCATGGCTGCAATCACCATCTGCAGTGATTTTGGAGCCCCCCAAAATAAAGTCTGACACTGTTTCCACTGTTTCCCCATCTATTTCTCATGAAGTGATGGGACCAGATGCCATGATCTTCGTTTTCTGAATGTTGAGCTTTAAGCCAACTTTTTCACTCTCCTCTTTCACTTTCATCAAGAGGCTTTTGAGTTCCTCTTCATTTTCTGCCATAAGGGTGCTGTCATCTGCATATCTGAGGTTATTGATATTTCTCCCGGCAGTCTTGATTCCAGCTTGTGCTTCTTCCAGCTCAGCGTTTCTCATGATGTACCCTGCATATAAGTTAAATAAGCAGGGTGACAATATACAGCCTTGATGTACTCCTTTTCCTATTTGGAATCAGTCTGTTGTTCCATGTCCAGTTCTAAGTATTGCTTCCTGACCTGCATATAGGTTTCTCAAGAGGCAGGTCAGGTGGTCTGGTATTCCCATCTCTTTCAGAAACAAACCATATACAAACATCAGTTACCTAAAATATGAAACATCTTATTACTTCTTTAGGTATGTTTATTACAGAATATTGGATAACATTAAAATAGTAAAACAAAAGTATCCATATTCCTAGTACCTAAAAACTGTTCATATTTAGGTATGTTTGCTCCCAGTGTTGTGTATGTGCACATGCATTCAATATTCTTGGGATCATATTATATTTAGTTTGGTGTACAGGTATTTTTCTCCCATTTGGCACAAATTTGGACTTTCTTCCAGGCTATTAATAACTTTCATAAATGTCATTTTTAACCTGGCCATAGTAATTGTTAACTGAATGCATGTACCCAAATTTACACATTAGACACGTTTTAAAAACTTTCAAAAAAAAACCTCTCTGGATAAAATGTATCTTATATTTAGGGTAATCTCCTTAGAACAGATTTTGAAAAACAAACTCATCACTGTTTTAAAGAGAATCTTAGCAGACATCAAGAAATGTCATCAAGAAAAGACAAAAATTCTCAATAGCTTAATTGTTTCTCATTTACAGCAACTCCTTAGAATAACATGAGAGTGGGTAAAATCCTTCAATAATAAATGTATTCTGTGAATACATTTTATTTTTGTCTTCTCAAAGTAAACAGCAGTATCAAAGGGGCCTTGCCCTTTTCAAATGAAGGCAAAATTTACTTTAGAAGAAAAAAGTTTGGATAAAGAAAGGGATGTATTTATGTTGCTGGTGTCAAGATCCTGTCCAGATCTTGTCCTTCCTATCTAGAGTTCCTTTACTTTCCCTTGATTTGGAGTCAAGGGCTGTCATCACTCAAAGCATGTCTAGTTTAGGGAGAAGAGTCTAGTTGTGTGGTTAGGGTTTCAATAGCTGCCTTGTGATTTTTACTCTTTAGATCAAAGGAACTTAAATTATTGAAAAACCAGAAAAAAGGGAGGCCATTTTGAACATTTAAATTATGATGAAATTTCCTAATATTTTACTCTGTGACTCTACTAAATGAAGGTGAAATCTATAAAAAAAATTAAAAACTTTAGTTTAGAAAAGCAATATGCAGAATTTAGATGCTTCCTTTACACTTAGACAGTATAACATGGAAAGTTGAAAAGGAGTAATGTCTTAAAATTTCCACATAAACTCTTTTACTTAGAGCCACTTAAACTCTCTATTTAATGTCATGTCAAATAGAAACAATAACACCCATTTGAGCCTTACTAATGTTATAATTTTGTTAAATCAAATAAGATAATGTGTAAGGACATTCTTCATTACAGGGATAAATACAATCATTACCATCATATTCTATTCAAATATTCTTTTAAATATGTAAAGCTTTAAAAGCAGAAGGTATCACCCAATGTCAATGCACAGATGCAAACAGAATGGATTGAGATTTTTAATTTAAGCAGAGCTAGGTTTTTGTCAAGTGGTATGAGGGAAAAAAAGAGCACGAAGAGAGTTAAGGAGAAATGCAAGGCAATATTATGATGATGTACAACAGACTACAGAAAGGAGGATAAATATATCGATTAAGGTTAAGGGCATAGTAGAGACAGAGAGGACAGAGATCCCAGTGGCATGAAAGAACTGTTGAAGTGGCGATAACAGAGGGAGTGAGTTCAGGAGAGAAGGTTGAAGAGTAATGCAACTGAACTGAGACTATGGAAAGATATTAGCAATGACAAGGCCTAGTGTATGAACACAGGTGTAAATGGCTCATAGGGTGAAAGATAAGACTATTGGCAGAGCGAGAGCTTGAAAATGGGAGGCCAGATAGATCATCCATGTGGATACTGAAAGTACAAAAACTACCACAGCAGTCGTGTCCAACTCTTTGGGACCCTCTGAACTGTATCCTGCCTGGGTGCCCATGAGATTCTCCAGGCAAGAATACTGGAGCAGGCAGCCATTCTCTTCTCCATGGGATATTTCCGACCTAGGGAGCAAACCTGCATCTCCTGCATTTCAGATGGATTCTTTACCAGCTGAGCCACCAGGGAAGCCCAGTAACAGAGGTAATTAAAATAAATCATAGGGATATCAGAGTGGTCAGACTAGCAGTGCCAACACAGCTTAAGTACTTGAAAGAAATACAAATTCTAAAGTCTCATCCAGACCTATTGGGACTTCCTAGGTGGTGTGAGAATTGATGCTTTTGTACTGTGGTGTTGGAGAAGACTCTTGAGAGTCCCTTGGACTGCAAGGAGGTCCAACCAGTCCATTCTGAAGGAGATCAGCCCTGGGATTTCTTTGGAAGGAATGATGCTAAAGCTGAAACTCCAGTACTTGATGAGTTGACTCCTTGGAAAAGACTCTGATGCTGGGAGGGATTGGGGGCAAGAGGAGAAGGGGACGACAGAGGATGAGATGGCTGGATGGCATCACTGACTGGATGGACGTGAGCCTGAGTGAACTCCGGAAGTTGGTGATGGACAGGGAGGCCTGGCATGCTGCGATTCATGGGGTCGCAAAGAGTCAGAGACGACTAAGCGACTGAACTGACTGACTGACTGAGGTGGTGCGAGTGGTAAAGAAACAGCCTGCCGTTGCAGGAGAAGCAATAGACCTGTTAGATCCCTGGGTGGGGAAGATACCCTGGAGGAGGGCAGGGCAACCTATTTCAGTATTCTTGCCTAGAGAATCCCACGGACAGAGTAACCTGGTGGGCTACAGTCCACAGGGTCCTAAATAGTCAGACAGGACTGAAGAGACTAAGCGCAGGCATATCCAGATCTAGTAAACCAAGAAACCAGTGGATGGTGCTTCAGGTGCTGTGGGATGAAGTCTGAGAACTTATAGGGGTGGCACGGAAAATGGAAGAGTTAACGGCTTGCAAATAAAGATTTCAAAGAGGTAGCATTTAAACTACGCCATAAGTTATCGCAAGGTTAAGCAGAGAGGGCTTAAAATTAAAGACAGCAGCATTTGTAAACAAAAGCTTGACTCATGAAAAGACTTCAGGTAAGACCCAGATAAAATTATGTAAAAGTGAAAAATAGTAGCTGCTAATATTAGAAAATCAAGCCCTGTTAAGAAGGCATTGGTTCTTTAAGAAGCCTGATAAAACATGACAAACTTCTTCTATTCATCTACTTTTTCGTTCATTGGTCTTAGGCTCAGTAGAGAGTGAAAGCTGGGACAGTAAGCGTGACTGCCTTAGCATACCAGCATTTTCCACAAATTTCCAACATCTTTATGGCACACCGGAGAAATCGCTTCCAACAGCTACTTAAGGTGAAACCCGCAACCCTCCCCGTCTGTGACGTCATGGAACGCCCACCAAGGGTGTGTTCCACCAACATCCGGGCGCCAAGGGGCGGGTTTGCGCGCCCCTAACGTCACTACCGGGCGCCGGGTGCGCTCTGTGGCGGCAGATTCAAACGTTCCGGCCGGGGTCTCGGGGCCTGTGGGAGCGTCTGAGTCGGGGTTCTTGGTGTACTCGCTGGCGTGAGCTTCAGTGCTGCGCAGGGAAGACCCAGGAAGTTGAGGCGGCTGCTGCCAAAACTCGAGGGTGAGAATGGCGCTCTCCACCACGGTCTCGCAGAGGAAGATGATAAGGCGCAAGGCTCCTCGCGGCTTTCTAAAGCGCATTTTCAAACGACAGAAGCCTCACCTTCGTTTGGAGACGAGTAGCGACCTACTGGTGAGATTTTGTCCCTTCATAGACTGGCAGTGGGGCGGGGATAGATCGGGGAAATAAACCCCCCAGCCTGTATTTCGCCGCCCCTCCAGCCAGTCTGCTAAAGCTCCAATACTTTGACACCACGATGCGAAGAGTCCACTCATTGGTAAAGACTCTGATGCTGGGAAAGACTGAGGGCAAGAGGAGAAGAGGGCAACAGAAGATGAGATGGTTGGCTGGCATCACTGACTCAATAAACATGAGCTGGAGCAAACTCAGGGAGAATAAGGAAGGACAGGGAAGCCTGGTGTGCTGCAGTTCATGGGGTCGAACATGATTTAGCGACTGAATAGTAACAGCCAATCTAGCTCTTTTGAGGCCTAGGTTTGAGGCATTCACAGCAAAACCTGGGCCTGTTAGTATTCCCGACGCTAAGTTGTTTTGGGGCCCGCTGAAATGTAGATATCCTGACTTTTTTTTTTTTTTTTAAACGGAAGCCTTTTAGCTTAAGTTTAAGGAATAAACTAACTGCTTTTAGTTTTTAAATATCACTCTTCAGGGGCACAGTCTGGTACTTATACTGCGCTTAGTGAAATTTGTGAAGGTTCGAAGATAGAGTTTTTTAAAAATAGATTTTGAAATTCAGGGTGGGTTACTTTCATAGTAGTTAAACTGTAAAAGGCATTTCTGACATGCTTTTCAAAAGTGCATTTCTCCTGGTCTTCTTTCCTTCGCCTTCTCTTTACCTTATTAAATACATTGCCGTTTCTTCCGCTTCAGTTTACTTACTAAAGAACACTGATCCAAAAGCTTGTAAGTAGTGTGCTCCCAAGTGTGAATTCGTTTTCCTAGACAGGGAGAACACCTATTAGTTTAGTTTTCAAGCCAACCGTTAAAATTTTACCTGACTCGTAGTAACTACTGCATAATGCTCACCTAATAAAAAATGCTCACATTCAAACCACTCTAATATTTCTGTTTTGAAATAAATTGAGGGCTTTTATGTTGAATGCCTGGAATATATTATCCCTCTAACAGAATGAACACTTGCCCTGGGTTTGTACCGTAGGAGGCACCTCCTGTGGTTTGTTATAAGAGCTCTTGGAGTAAAGGAACCACTACAGGTGGGCACCTAATTTCCAGAAGATCAAGGATAATGAATTGTGGATAATAGGGATATATGACATGGAGAGTGTCTTTGGAATGCAATAATCTGTTCCTAAGCTACGTTGTTTTTTTTTCTCGCTCACCTCCCCGTCTCTTTTCTCTGTAGCCTCTGCTAGTTCTCTACTGCCGCCTGTGATTTTAGGATCTCTATTTTTGCTAGATTACTACAGAATTGTCCTCACTTTTCCTTTCTCTGAAGCCAGAACTACTTTTTAAATTTTGTTTTTTATAAAAGTGGCCTTTCTAATATCTCCTGTCCTTCTTTTTGGTTCCTTGCTTAGACTCTGTATGAAAAGACAATACATACTGTTTTATTACCTTCCTTCCCCGAAGGTAGTGATTAAGGTGACACAAGTGAGCTGTATGAAAGTGAAATTGATTTTCAAAAGAATTTTAAGTTATTAATTGTGAAGTTGCCACTGGTGTTGGGGTTCTAAATGGAGGGGAAGGAGATTACAAGTTGGTGCAAATTTTTGGCCAGAAATTTCTCAAGTAGTCAGATTCCTCCCACATTCACACTTGCCTGCCCCAAAGTGACCCATGGACAGGTGGGCTTTGTTGTGGAGTCAGATCCAGGTGGTACAGGAAAGGATGGGAGGTGAAATTCTAAGCATTTGCAGTGGTAGGGGAAAGGAAGTTCTTTTGGCCACTGTCTGTCCCTAGATTGTATGCTTATCTTTGGCTTTTGTTATTTCTCCTTCACAGTCTTACGTATGTCGTGCATCACTCTGGTTTCTTTACTTAGGGTTTTCTGCTTACCATTGGCACTTAATAATCTTACCCAGCAGGTGTCCCACATCATCCATAAACTTCTCTACAATTGAGGCAATCTGTTTTTATTTCTTTTTCTCTAAATTTTGATAGCCATAGCGTTTATATCATACAGCTTAGCTACTGGGACCCTGACAGTGTTCTCTTAAGAGTTTTGTGTGTCAGTGTTCTCTTAAGAGTTTTGTGTGTCAGTGTTGTCTCCCAGTGTGGTACACAGCTTCTTGAGGAGAAGGAACCATGCATATCTCCTTTTGTGTCTCCCATTGTCTTAACACAAAACTAATCTTCTCTGCTGTCTTTGCGTAAGATGATGCTTCTGCGTGAAGATGTCCTCATTCCACTCTGCTTGGCAAACACCAGTTCTTTCAAAATTGAGTTCAAATGCCTCTTACTCAGTGAAGTCTTCATCATCTTAGAAACGGTCTATCTTATCTTCCATTATCATCTACTGTCACACATTTGTCTTTAGTTTCTTATGGGTTTTGTTCTCCCGTCTGACTGGGAACTTTGAATTGGGAACTTTTTGTATTCCTTGTGTTTATTCCTTGAACATTCTGAGTGTACAATTTGAGAGTGATGTAACTGTATGTGGATTGGTATTTCTAACATTTTATTCATAACTTCCTTGTGTTATGTTATAGTTCTCCTGCACTGGCTTTTTGTTGTTGTTTTATTTTATTTTTAAACTTTACAATATTGTATTAGTTTTGCCAAATATCGAAATGAATCCGCCACAGGTATACCTGTGTTCCCCATCCTGAACCCTCCTCCCTCCTCCCTCCCCATACCCTCTCTCCTGGGCCAGTACTGGGGAGCATATGTTAATCTCAGATTGTTCAGCTTTCTTGTGGCTGAGTTAGTTTTTAGATTTATCGCTAAGGGATACTGTGCAAATATCTGAGTACTTATGGTTTATGTAAAACTCAAAAAAGTGCTACGAGAAAGTGGGTCGGAAGTCATATTGGCCAAGTCTTTTAGTCAGATGGATATTTCTTTGTAAATTATCTTTTGGCTTACCTTTCAAGGAAGCTAATTTTTAAATTTTCCCAAAGTAAGTTTTTAATGGAATGGCTTACCTTTTCCAAAGTTGACTGTCTACCTGAAACCTTAAAATTTGCTTTTTTCTGACCATTTTAATTTAAACTTTAGTGCACTTGAGTGGCACCAGTTAACTGTTTTATGACAGAGAAATAGGTTGTTTAAAAAAAAAAATTCTGATGTTAAAAAAAAAGTAGTATTAATTCAGTGTCTATATTTCATGCCCATGAAGAGTAAAGGACTCAAGTCTCAAAACAGAATGTGGTTTATTTGGGATTGCCTAAAAATTTTGTTTTGCCTAATTTGGGGAGATATGGATGGCTTTTTTGCTCATGTAGTGATAATTATTGACTGCTTAACTGCATATTGGGCCACAGGCTAAAGTTCACTGGGATACAATGTCTGGGAAGGTAGACATGGTTTTGCCCTTACATTGAAGAAGAGAGGTGAGAAATTGCTGCCTAATGTATGTGTATGTACAGTTATAAGAAGTTCAGGGTACCATAGATCCATCTAACCTTATGTATTGGGAGGACTTGTCTTTTCAGTATAAACCAGTAGCGTGGCAGTAGGCAAAATTGTATTTGAATACTGAAAGAAATTCAGAAGGCCTAGCATAGAACTAGAAGCTGGAAAACGTGAGATGGAATTGTAAAAACCTAGTCAAATGAGGTTTAGTATTAAGGAATTTGGAGTTTATCCTGAGGGTATCTGGAAGCTATTTAGGTTTAGAAGTAGAGAATGAAGATTAATGGAGGAAACTGTGCCATATTATGGAATGTTTTTGTTGCAAAAGGAAATGGTATATCATAGGAAGTTTAAACATATTTTGAATGACATGGTATAGTGTAAAGAATCAATTGGGTGATTTACCTCAGAGTTCTTACGATAAAGAAGACCAAAAGAATATCTCCTTCCAAAGGTTCTCTATCATGTTCAGTTTAAATCCCCTACTACTCTACTTTCCCCAGTTATCACTAAAACATTCCTAAACATAACAATACACTAAAGATTTCTGCTGTATAATAATAATAAGTAATAATTGAAAGGACCACATTACTTAGTTATTTAGCATTTAGTGAATTGTGGGGGAAGAGTTAAGTGTTGTGTATTAATTGATCTCACTACAAAGAATGTGTAAAAGTGGAAGAAAGTGTTAGTTGCCCAGTTTTGTCTGACTCTTTGCGATGCCATGGACCATAGCCCGCCAGGCTCATCTGTTCATGGAATTCTCCAGGCAAGAATATTGGCATTGGCTGCTGTTCCCTTCTCCAGGGGATCTTCCCAACCCAGAAATCGAATCCAGGCCTCCTTCATTGTAGGTGGATTTCTTTACCAACTGAGCTACCAGGGAAGCCCAAAGAATGTGTACCTTTAAGTAAATGACCAAAGAAGTTATATGTTAAAGATACTGTTTAATTGAACCTGAATTGGTAGTGCCTTCAGGCACCTGGCAGAAACAAAGGATGGAGTATTACCAATAACTTAAATACAAGAGCACTAGACTCAATACTAGTGGAGAATTGAAATAGGACAGCAGCTCACTTTAGTCTTGCTTTTTTTTTTTTTTTTAAGAGATGAGACATATTTTATTTGGTGGGAATTTTTAGGATACATTCTCACTTAATTGGGTTTTGTGCTCTACTTTAACTGTTTTCGGGTCTTCCCTGGTAGCTCAGCGGTTAAAGCGTCTGCCTGCAATGCGGGAGACCTGGGTTCGATCCCTGGGTTGGGAAGATCCCCTGGAGAAGGAAATGGCAACCCACTCCAGTATTCTTGCCTGGAGAATCCCATGGACGGCAGAGCCTGGTGGGCTACAGTCCACGGGGTCACAAAGAATCGGACACGACTGTGCGACTTCATTCACTTAACTGTTTTCAAGGTATATGCATATAGAATGAGTAGCACTTTTTGATTGACTAGTGTGAACTTTGAGTAATATATTTAGCAAAATGTACACATTCAAATAGTGGGGTTAAATAAAGATACATATGTATATACACGTATCTTATGATACATATATATTTTTTACATATATGTAGAAGTTGTTGCTGTAAGAGTATGCAAGAAACTGGCAATCAGAGTTGACTACGGAATGATGTTGAAGAGAGGTTTACTTTTGTTGGTTTATCTTTATAGATTTTTTGCTTTATATGTTAATTTTGAGATAACTGTAGGTTCACAAGAAGTGGCAAAAATAGTACAGAATTGCCATTCGTTTTCTGCAGCTTCCCACAATGCTAATATATAACTCTAGTTACTTGTGCAGTTTTGAATTTTGTACTCTCTGCTTATTTTATCTAGTTTAAGGCTATTTTAAAAGAAATTTAAAAATTATTAATAGTAGATATGATTATTCTCATGTTGTTGTATGACAAGTAACTTGACCTTTGTATCTACTCTTTTCAATTGAATAAACTTTTAAAATTTCAATTATTAAATTTTTTTTATTAGACATTTTAAACTAAATATCTTCTTAAAAAATTTTATACCTTGGATTGTAGAATGAGAGATGATTAGCCTTAAATACAGTAGTTGATATGTTTTTCTTAGGGGGGATTTTAAATTACATTGGAAACTTAACTTTAGTTGGAATGGAAAACAGAAATATTTGTTCTTATTAGAGTCCTACCTAAGTTTTGATACAATGATCCTTTAGAGTAATAATATTGTCTATGGCCTTTGGTCAGCTTTACACGTCCTTGTTTCCTGTATTGTAGTAACTAAGTCTTTTTTTTATGAAATTTTAAGATGGACCTATATTAAACTGAATTCTGTGTTACCTTAAATAAAAGTTAAGTGATTGAATCACAGTAGTAAATAGTGCAGCATTAAAATTGGGGTCTTCTTTTTAAAAGTCATTATTTCAAAATATCAGTGTTTGAGTTTAAAAATTGTTTTGAATTTTCTCTTTTACAGGTGCATCTGAACTGTTTACTCTTTGTTCATCGATTAGCAGAAGAGTCACGGATAAATGCTTGTGGGAGTAAGTGTGGAGTCATTAAAAAGGAGCATGTACTGGCTGCAGCAAAGGTGAGATCTGAAATTCTTTTCTTGAGCACAGTTACCTTAGAATACCACCTAGTTCGTCACCTCTGCCTGATTTAGATTCCTTATTCAGTTTCCTTGACTGAGTTGATGCTTAGCTTTTCATGAGTTTTAATTACAGAGTTAGATTTTCTTTATTATGTATAGTATGGATTTCTGGTGGAAAGATTCATGGCCATTGCTTTATTGCTTTAGAGGAAAACGAATGTTTGACTGCTAATCTGTGTGATTTGTAGTAACATTATTACCTTAAAATTTATGAAAACTTTTCTTCTTGACCATTTTAAGTTTACCTAATAATTTTTCTAAATTTATTTTGAGTTGAGTGACTTCTAAATCAAATTGCTTACATAAGCAGAGAAGATTGCTTCTTAGTGATACTTCTATATAATATAGAGTGTGATAACTTAAGGCAGAATTTTTTTCCATATACATCCCCAAGATTATTTTCACTTAAATGTTCCCAAGATTATTTTCACTCGATGTTAATAGATGCCCCAACAGGAAAGGCTTCGGGGTCAAATAAGTTGATATAACCTATTATATTATACCACCCTGAATAGTTACAACGTTATGTATAGAGAGCTCATTTCTGTAAGAATATGCAAGAAATTGGCACATGGTTCACTGGGGGATGATGTGAGAGAGAGACTTATTTTTTATAGTTTACCTCTTTATAAGTATTTTTTATTTAACATTTAAACGTTTTGAACTAATTATAGACCCATGAGAGGTACAAAAATACTATACTATTTCCACTGTACCTTTTATCCAGCTCCCCACAATGTAAACATTTTTATATAACTATAGTTATGTAAAGTTATGAGAAGTTACCTTATATATAGTTATAGTTATAATATATAGTTATATATTTAGTTATCAAAAGTTATGAGAAATACACCAGTAATTTGTTGACCTCTGTTTAACTTACCTTTTTGTAAATTTGGGTGTATAATATACTTAGAATTTTGTAAATGAATTTGAGTACATAGTATTTTATTTTGCAGTCTACGTCTTGTAGAACAGAGAAGTACTGGCCTAGGGTATAAATCTACTTGCTGACTTACGTGAGAGTCTAGAAATGGCATGCCCTGGCATTTTTTAAGGGGCTTTAAATTCTCTTACAATTATAAACATTTCCACTAGTTTCTGGACTGTTAAAGTCAATGTAAGTGTTTTCTGCAGGTAAAGCAAGGCTTAAGAACATGAGGAGTCTATGTGTGTATCTTAAATTTAGGATTGGTTTGCTTTTATTAGTGAATTATAAGTAGGCTTACCTAAAAGAAGGTAAGTTCTTTAAAAGAATTTTTTTTGTATATATATATTCTGGTCTCTAATGTTCTTTGTCCTTTACAACTTAAGATTTCATTTTGTTTACTTTTTCTTCTGGGCTTCGTGTTGTGAAAATTATCTACGTAACAAGCTTTTCAGCTTGAGATGACTGGCCTTGGTCTCTGATATAATTCCACCCTAAATAGAGGAAATTTGGTGTTTGGATGAATTTGTATTGCTTTATGGTTGTTACATTCCTGGTTTATAATAGGATTTTCAAGTTTTAGAACATATCTTAACTCCCTTAATTACTAAATTTTCTATAAACCTCAAGTTGGGAGCCATTAATCTGGACACTTTTGGCACAATTGAAGAAATTCACATCTAGAAGTGACTATTATAAAACTAGATTTTGAGAATCTAGGCATGTTTCATATTCTCAGAGAGAATTAGACTATTTTAGAGAAGTCTAAGACAATTTATAAGGCAAAAGATTCCCTAATCACATTCCAAATTGGGTTTTTATGGATTCAGAGACTTGCATATTATACACATAGGACTGTTAAACTTTTTGTTGAGTAATTGTGTTTTATTTGCCCTAGGTATAATGTAAATCTTCATTTTCTCCCCCTCACAGGTAATTCTAAAGAAGAGCAGAGGTTAGAAGTCAAAGAACACACATTTGAAAATTGTATGATGTATTATTTCAGGTGGTAACAGATCATGAAAGCACTTTTTATAAAGTAGTTAATATTGTGTATTAAAACATTGGCTAGTTGAAGGATGTGTGTATTTGTATGTTTTTTGCTGTATTGAAATATCTTAAACATGCAGAACTATATAATCTTTGTTTTTGAGGAATTATTTCAAGTTCATTTTACTTCCCTTTTGTTGGTATTGCAAATGTTTTACATATAAAAAATGAAATCTTAGTGTATGAAGTAGCTTGAAGAGATGTATTTCTTAGAATTAGGTTTATAAGTATTTAGATGTACTCACTGTTAATTAGGGAATCAATTTAATCTCTGAAGGAAGACAATATACAGTCAAATTTAGATACATTTTAAATATTTTAACTGTTTAATACCTTTTCATAAGCAAAGCAGTCTGCTTTTATATTAGGCCAATAGTATACTGAAATAATTTCTTGACTGTAAACACCAGCAGTGTTTTTAAAACCTATTTCTCTTCAAAACCAAAAAAAAAAAATTACAGAGCAAACGGACTGATTTTCTTCAAGTCACACATTTAATAGATGGGTGTCTGTTCCCCCAAGAAATCATTTATTGCGTATCATCTAATAGTTGTGTTTTTACATTTTGTTTTTGAATAATTATACATTGCAACGTGAAGTTGCAAAGGTAGTACAGAGAAATACCCTTGTACTCCATACCCAGTTTTATCCCAATGTAAATAATTAGAGTACAGTATCAAACCCAGGAATTTGACTTGGTACAATATGTGTATAATTTTGTACCATTTTAGTACGTTTGCAGATTTATGTAATCACCACTCCTATCAAGATATAGAACTATTTCATCACCACAAAGTTCTCCATCATGCTTTTCTTTTATAAATTACACCCAGCTCCCCACAACCACTGCACATGCAACCCCCCTCATACCCCTACCATCTCTAAGCCCTGGCAACCACTAATCTGTTCTCCATCTCTATGGTTTTGCCATTTTGATGGAATCATACAGGTTTTGACTTTGGGGAATTTGATTTTTTCAGTTGTCTTAACTTTCTTGATCCTCCAAGTTGTTGCGTATAGCAGTTTGTTCCTTTTTTATTACTGAGTCATCCTATTCCCTGGTATTTATGTACCATAGTTTGTATAGCTATTTACTCATTAGGAATATTTTGATTATTTCTAGGTTTTTTTTGGTTATCATAAATAAAGCTGTTATGAACAATTGTGTACCAGCTTTTATGCAATTTTAATTTCACTGGGATAAATACCCAGGAGTATTATTGCTACTGGGTTGAATGGTAAGTATATGTTTCAGTTCAGTTCAGTCAG
Organism: Bos javanicus; assembly: GCF_032452875.1. NCBI lineage: Eukaryota > Metazoa > Chordata > Mammalia > Artiodactyla > Bovidae > Bos > Bos javanicus. The sequence continues at coordinate 24,995,401 of NC_083876.1, read as the reverse complement.
TCAGTCGTGTCTGACTCTTTTCAACCCAATGGGCACACCAGGCCTCCCTGTCCATCACTAACTCCCAGAGCTTGCTCACACTCATGTCCATTGACTTGGTGATGCCATCCAAATGTCGTATCCTCTGTCATCCCCGTCTCCTCCTGCCTTCAGTCTTTCCCAGCATCAGGGTCTTTTCAAATGAGTCAGTTCTTCACAAGTATTGGAGTTTCAGCTTCAGCATCAGTCCTTCCAATGAATATTCAGGACTGATTTCCTTTAGGATTGACTGGTTTGATCTCCTTGCAAACCAAGGGACTCTCAAAAGTCTTCTCCAACACCATAGTTCAAAAGCATCAGTTCTTTGGTGCTCAGCTTTCTTTATAGTCCAATTCTCATATCCATACATGACCACTGGAAAAACCATAACTTAGACTAGACAGACCTTTGTTGACAAAGTAATGTCTCTGCTTTTTAATATGCTGTCTAGGTTGGTGATAACTTTTCTTCCAAGGAGCAAGTGTCTTTTAATTTCATGGCTGCAGTCACCATCTGCAGTGATTTTGGAGCCCAAGAAAATAAAGTTTGTCACTGTTTCTATTGTTTCCCCATCTGTTTGCCATGAAGTGATGGGACCAGATGCCATGATCCTAGTTTTTTGAATGTTGAGTTTTAAGCCAACTTTTTCACTCTCCTCTTTCACTTTCATCAAGAGGCTCTTCAGTTCCTCTTCACTTTCTGCCATAACGGTGGTGTCATCTGTTATCTGAGGTTATTGATATTTCTCCTGGAAATCTTGATTCCAGCTTGTGCTTAATCCAGCCTGGCATTTCACATGATGTACTCTTCATATAAGTTAAATAAACAGGGTGACAGTATACAGCATTGACGTACTCCTTTTCCTATTTGGAACCAGTCTGTTGTTCCATGTCTGGTTCTAACTGTTCTTGATCTGCATATAGATTTCTCAGGAGGCAGGTAAGGTGGTCTGGTATTCCCATCTCTTAAAGAATTTTCCACAGTTTGTTGTGATCTACACAGTCAAAGGCCTCAGTGTAATAAATGAAGCAGAAGTAGATGTTTTTCTGAAATTCTCTTGCTTTTTCTACAGTAAATGTTTTTTAAAAAGAAATGGCCAAATTATTTTCCAGAGTGGCTGTACCATTTTGTATTCCCATTAGCAGGTTGTGAGGTGGTAATGTTTTCCTTATTCTCATGAACACTTGATAGTTATTTTTTACTTTAGCTGTTCTGATAGGAATGTTTCATCATGGTTTTTTTTTTTTCCCTTTAATCATGCTTTTTAATTTACATTTCCCTAATAGCTAATGATGTTGCACATATTTTCATATGTTTGTCATCCATATTTTATCTTTGGCAAACTGTTTCTTCATATCTGATGCCATTTTCTTGTTGGATTGTTTGTTTTTCTAATGTTAAATTTTGAGAGTTCTTTAGGCATAGGTCTTTGGTCGCATATGTGGTTTCCAAATATTTTCTTCTATTCTGTAGCTTGCCTTGCATCCTTTAACAGGATCTTTTGAAGATCAATGATTTTCAGTTATGATGAAGTGCAATTTATTTTTTAATTATTTGTCGTGCTATATGGTGTCATGTTTAAGAACTCTTTACCAAGCCCTACATGTTGAAGATTTTCTCCTGTATTATTTTACAAGTTTTATAGTCTGTTTTATGTTTAAATCTCTCATTCACTTGTTCCAGCACCATGTTAAGAAGACTCTTTCCTTTATTGAATTTCTTTACTTTTGTTACAGATCTGTCAGTCATATTTGTGTGGGCTTATTCCTAAGTTCTCCATTCCACTGATTTGTTTTAGTCTCTCCATCAGTAACATATAGCCTTTATTACTGTGGCTATACAATTTGTTTTAAAATCTGATAGAATGATTCCCCTCACTTGATTCTTTTTAAGAATTGTTTGGCTTTTCTAATCCTTTACTTTTCATATACATTTTAGAATAATCTTGTTTGTATCTAAGAACCTTGCTGGAGTTTTGTTAGGAGTTGCATTAAATTGTGTGTTAATTTGAGGGAAGATTGACATCTTTCTATTATGTTGAGTCTTTCAAACCATGAATAAAATAATGAAATAAAAAAGGAAGTTCACTATGTCATTACTTTAGGGTAGATCTTCTGGTGACAGATTTTTGTTTCCTTCCTCTGAGAATGTCTTGATTTCCCTTCATTCTGAAGCATATTTTCACTGGATAAAGAATTTCACTGGATTATAACTTCTTTTAGCACTTATATCACTTCCTTTTGACTTCCATAGTTTTTGATGAAAATCTGTTGTAATTTAAAATATTTTTCTCGTGTTATAGTGCATTGTTTCTTTGGCTACTTTAAAGATTTTTTTCCCCCCCCTGTCTTCAGTATTTAGAAATTTGACTGTGATTGTGTTTTGCCATGGATTTTATTGGGTCTATACTATTTGGAGGTCACTGAATCTTTGTGTTTGTTTTTTGACAAATTTGGGAACTCAGCACTGTATTTTTCCTTTGATCTTAAGTTTGTAGCTAGTCCTTTGTCTTCTCTTCTGTTTCACGCACATCCCCTCACACATGTATGTAAAATATGTTTATCTTCTTGAAAACAGAAGTTCTGAAAGACTTTGATGAAGTTACCAAGAGCTAAGTAAAATATTTTATTTTTAATAAATATTACAGAAGGGAAAAAAATCTTGAAAGTTGTCACATGAAATGATCTCATTAACTACAGTGCCAGTTTGGAATTTGTCAGAGTTTTGTAATATACCTTTGGCCCTGCTGAGTGCCAGTACTGCTTTTGTGGTTAGTAGATTTGAGACTCCTAATTAATGAATCACAAGTCCATTTAGATTTGTTTTGGATATCCTCCCACCTAAAATTTTAATGGGCTTCCCTTGTGGCTTGCTAGGTAGATCAGAATTTGGTCCTGCTTGTAATTTATGTCCTGGTTTCCTCAGAGTTTTGAAGTATTACGAAAAGTGCCCAACATAGAGTTGGCTCTTGGTTTTATTTAATGATAGTATGTTGAATAAAATCAGTTTTTTTGAATTATGTAATTACAGTTTAGCACAATTTGGAAATAAAATGAGAATTCTAGGATATCCTATTATAATGATATTGCATTTCTTGAAATGTACTTAACAAAATAATTTCCCTATGAGATGAACTGAAACTTTTTTTTTTTCCTTTTGAAGATTGGGTTCTCCAGTTGTTAAGCAGCTTTGGCTTGTTCCTTTTGATACTTGTGTTGGAAAATGCCTCAACCCTTCCCAGAATTTTTTACTTTCCTCTATTGTACTGTCTAGTGTACATGTACTGTACATCTGGCAGATGTGGAAACCTGCCACCAACTTGAAAAAGGAATTTATCTTAAACATTTTTTTTTTTAATTTCTCTATCCAGTATGGGGCTTCCCAGGTGGCTCTGTAGTAGACAATCTGCCTCCCAAGCAGGAGACCTGGGTTCAATCCCTGGGTCGGGAATATCCCCTGGAGAAGGAAATGGCAACCCACTAGAGTATTCTTGCCTAGGAAATCCCATGGACATAGAAGTCTGGTGGGCTATAGTCCATGGGGTCACAAAAGGGTCAGACACGATTTAGCAAAACTGCATCCAGTATATAGCTGACTAGGACTTCACTTCTAGTGTCCAATACATGGCTTGGGACATGTAAATCTTTTTTTTTTTTTTTAATTGGAGGCTAATTACTTTACAATATTGTAGTGGTTTTTGCTATACATTGACATGAATCAGCCATGGGTGTACATGTGTTCCCCATCCTGAACCTCCCTCCCCACCCCATCCATCAGGGTTGTCCCAGTGCACCAGCCCTGAGCACCCTGTCTCATGCATCAAGCCTTGACTGGTGATCTGTTTCACATATGATAATATACATGTTTCAATGTTATTCTCTCAAATCATCCCACCCTCGCATTCTCCTACAGTCTGAAAGACTGTTCTATACATCTGTGTCTCTTTTGCTGTCTTGCATATAGGGTCATCATTACCATCTTTCTAAATTCCATATATATGCGTTAGTATACTGTATTGGTGTTTTTCTTTCTGACTTACTTCACTCTGTATAATAGGCTCCAGTTTCATCCACTTCATTAGAACAGATTCAAATGCATTCTTTTTAATGGCTGAGTAATACTTCTTTGTGTATATGTGCCACAGCTTTCTTATCCATTTGTCTGCCAATGGGTATCTAGGTTGCTTCCATGTCCTGGCTACTGTAAACAGTGCTGCCATGAACCTTGGGGTACATGTGTCTTTTTCAATTCTGGTTTCCTTGGTGTGTATGCCCAGCAGTGGGATTGGTGGGTCGTGGAACATGTGAATTCTTTAAGTGAATGTATCACATTTTATATGTTCAGACAGAGTGTCTGAAGTACTGCAGATGGAGGGTCATAACATTGTACGGGAGGTGGTGACCAAAACCATGCCCAAGAAAAAGAAATGCGAAAAAGCAAAATGGTTGTCTAAGACAGTCTTAAAAATAGCTGAGAAAGGAAGAGAAGTGAAAGGCAAAGAAGAAAAGGAAAGGTATACTCATCTGAATGCAGAGTTCTAAAAATAGCAAGAGAGATAAGAAAATTCCTCAGTGGTCAATGGAAAGAAATAGAGGAAAACAATAGGATGGGAAAGATCTCTTCAAGATGTTTAGAGATACCAAGGGAACGTTCATGCACAAATGGGCACAATAAAGTACAGAAACAGTATGGAACCAACAGAAGCAGAAGATACTAAGAAACAGGGGCAAGAATTTACAGAAGAACTGTACAAAAAATGTCTTAATGACCCGGATAACCATGATGATGTGATCACTCACCTGGAGCCAGACATCCTGGAGTGTGAAGTCAAGTGGGCCTTGGAAGCATTGCTATGGACAAGGCTAGTGGAGGTGATGGAATTCCAGCTGAGCCATTTCAAATCCTAAAAGATGATGCTTTTAAAGTGCTGTACTCAATATGCCAGCAAATTTGGGAAACTCAGAGACAATACTTTGCCAACAAACGTCCATCTAGTCAAAGCTATGGTTTTTCCAGTGAGAGTTGAACCGTAAAGAAGGCTGAGTGCCAAATAATTGATGTTTTTGAACTGTGGTGTTGGAGAAGACTCTAACCCTAACCCTTGGACAGCAAGGAGATCAAACCAGTCAATACTAAAGGAAATCAACCCTAAATGTTCATAGGAAGGACTGATGCTGAAGCTGAAGCTCCAATACTTTGACCACTGGATGCAAAGAACTGACTCTGGAAAAGACCCTGAGGCTGGGAAAGATTGAGGGCAAGAGAAGAAGGGGGCAACAGAAGATGAGATGATTGGATGGCATCATCGACTCAATGGACATGAGTTTGAGCAAACTTTGGGAGATAGTGAAGGACAGGGAAGTCTGATGTGCTGAAGTCCATGGGGTCGCAAAAGGTTTGACACAACTAGTGACTGAATAACACCAATCACATTTTATAATATAAATTAGTAGGAAATTGTATTTGTCCTCTTAACCACTTTGAGAGGAACATATCTCAGGTATAATTATGTCTTATCCACTTCTCGTTTAAATTCCTTAAAACCCAACTTAACCACTTCCTTAGTAAGCCTTCTCGAATCTATCCGTTGATTTCCTGTAGCACTCCTTTATATAAGGCATGCATCTAGTAAGCTAGTGCACACAGGACATACGGATAGTGTTAAGTTGACCCTTAACTCCAGTTGTTTTTTAATGTATGTAAATCTGAACTCAACTTTTCCCTCAAATTCATTTATTTTCTATTGCAGTCCATTTTTGCAGTTAGCTAAACTAAAAACCTGAGATTTATCCTTGAGTCTTCCTGTTTCACGTCCATGTGCCTCCTTCCCTTATTCAGTTAAATAGGTCGCCAAGATCTGACTTTGAATCTTAAAAGTCTATGCCTACCTCTTTCCATACCCACTGCTTCATTCCAGATTCTCTTTCAATGTCTAATACAGAAAATATGTACCTACACCTGAATTATTATAGCCTCCTATGTGGTTTCCTTGACTCTGGTTTCCTATGCTACCTTCATCCAGCCTGTAGTCCATCTCACAGAATTGGAATTGTCTGAATAAAATGTATACCCAATCATGTCATGTTTCCATTGAGTATCTTTCTGTGGCTCATAATCTTAGATTAAAATGAAACTTCTGAGTCTGATTATAACTATTTGTGGTCTGGAACTTAGAGATATGTATGTATAGGCAGAGATTATTTTTTTATCAAGCTTTCTTTGGAGGTGAGTGAATTAATGAGCTGAGAGCCAGGTATTAATGCTAGGGAACTCTAAAAATTCAGAACATGGAGAACTTTGTCATGAACTATCCACAGTCATTCTCATGGCCTCTGTGTAATTAATGTTATTTTATTAGAGAAGAATCCACCCCTTCTCCCTCCTGGGATAAACTTTCTGAGAATGGACTGTCCCTCATTTAGGTCTTCACTTAATCATTTTGTTATTGCCCCATCTCACTCTCATCCTGTATTGTATGTGGCAATCTGGACTCGGGAGGCCCCAGAATTCTGCTTGGACAGGTCAGCTGTCTGCTGCAGCACCTGCTACTCCTGTTGTTGCCTGTAACCTCTTTGGCTGTGCCTCAGCACTCAGAATATATCCTCCTTGCATCTAGAAGATTCTTGAAGTCTACATCTTAGCTATTCAGTTTTGGTTTATACCTTTTTATACTTTATTATTTTAAAGAAGTCTAAGGAGGGAAAGCATGTGTGTATGGTTCATCTTGGACAGAAAGCCTCATAGATTCTTAGTCTGATGTAAAAGTTCATAATTCTTTTAAAGCATTATTGTACCAAGATTTCAATGTCTTACTTGCAATATAAATACATATTTTTGATATGAAGTTGTTTAGTATAAAGATAAATTATAGATAATAGGATTTCTCATGAGTGTAAGTTTGAAAAATAAAATGCAACTAGAACCTATAATGCTCAAGAGTTCTGTAAATGTATGTAAAATTAATCTTATTTTTTCATTTGACTTTATTTTAAAATAATAGCTGAACTAGGAAATTTAAAAAGTAAAAATAGCACTGCTGGGAGATAGGTTGTTTCAAGGATATATCTTGGTGACGCTGGGACAGTTGTGGCATGTATAGTCAAGTTTTATTTTAAAAACAAAACATAGAAATACATTTTAAAAGAAAAATGGCCTACATCTGTTAATTCTCAGTTTGAAAATTCTTTGTTGGACTCCCAGCTGGCCATCTATTATGGGGTGGAATAACCAGAGATCATAAACTGTTGTCTGAGGTATCGTGTTTGGCCTGCAGAGAAGTATACTACTACTAGTAAGTCACTTCAGTCGTGTCCGACTCTGTGTGACCCCATAGACGGCAGCCCACCAGGCTCCCCCGTCCCTGAGATTCTCCAGGCAAGAACACTGGAGTGGGTTGCCATTTCCTTCGCCAGTGCATGAAAGTGAAAAGTGAAAGTGAAGTTGCTCAGTCGGTCCGACTCTTCGCGACCCCGTGGACTGCAGCTCACCAGTCTCCTCCATCCATGGGATTTTCCAGGAAAGAGTACTGGAGTGGGGTACCATTGCCTTCTCCAGTGCTGAGAAGTATAGTTTGGCCCATATAATTTTTAAACATTGAATTAGTTGATCGCATATTAATAATTAAATTCTATATGCAACTTTAATTTCTGGCTTCTTTTGAAAAATTGTGCAATATGGAAATAATACAGCCATAATTATTTGGTCCTACATAACTCCTTTCAGATGAAGACATTCTTTGGTATTTGGTTCACTCCACTTAGTCAGGCCTGCCTTAGTTAACTGCTACATTTCTGTAGATATTTGAAATCACAACCCATTTGAACACTTAAAAATTGGCATTTCTTTTGACATTCCTGGTTAATTTTAGTGGCATGCCCTAGCTATGACTCAGTTATTTTCTCTTTCTCAAGTTTCTGGTAGCACTTAGCTTTGTATCATTGGTTCCAAAGCTTGCTCAATTACAAGTTGAAAAGTAGCAGCCAGATTCTTAAAGAATCTGGTCTTGGGCAGTAGAAGTAGGGCTAAATATTTGAGCCCATTCAAGCATATCTCCCATCAACCTCACCTCTTCCATCCAAAAGAGACTCAAATATCTTAAGATTTCCTGTTACCATGTAAGTTGGATTAAGACTTCTGTCCAATTTGCAACTTCCCCATGGCTCAGTTGGTAAAGAATATGCCTGCAATGCAGGAGACCTGGGTTTGATTCCTGGGTGGGGAAGATCCCCTGGAGAAGGGAATGGCTACCCACTCCAGTATTCTTGCCTGGAGAATTCCAGACAGGGGAGCCTGGTGGGTTACAGTCCATGGTGTTGCAAAAAGTTGGACACAACTGAGCAACTAACACACACATGAGGAGTTTCTTAGACTTCCTTCATATAGTGCACAAATAATAGTGCTATATAGGTTTTGCTTTTCTGTATCTTCAACACCAAGAAAGACCTTTTCAAATTGTACTTACCTCAGTAATGTCTCTTTTTCCTTAATGATGTTGTACCAGGAACCATAACAGTGCACACTATTTATCTTACATTCGGTCCATTGCATCCTGCGTCAAAGGATTTGACAGGAATGGTGCAATGTACTCTACACGTGGTTCTAAGCTGTCTCCTAGAGGCATGTGGTACTAAACCTGAGATCCAGAATTCTGCATTATAGTCCCACAGAATGTACTACTGTGCCTGCATCAATGAAGCTTTTGATTATGTAACTGTTGAATGGAAGAGTGACAGAAACGATCACTTAACACCTTAAAACCCAGCCTCTTTTGATGTTATCTTTCTTGTATCACATTTAAAGGAATAAAAACCTGTCCTCAAAATTTACCTAAAGGTAACTTTAGGCTTTCTTAAAGGCACAATATTCAGTTTTCTGTAGTTTATCCCGAAAGCTTCTAAAGTTTTTCTTCTGATAGATTTCACTTCCCTATTTATGAATTCTGGAATTCTGCTGCGTTCAGTCTCTCCACACAGTCTCTCCAAGACTGCCGCACTATTTTCCCTCAGTGTTTAATAGCTCCTCCTCTTTTCCCCCTGCATTGAGCTTTCAGATATTCCTGTGACCACCTGACCCTTTATGTCTGGTGCTCCTCCCTCCCACTATCCATTCTAAATGTAAATTTTCTGTCAGGGTTGCTTTTCTCATGAGAATCAGCTCTTTTGTGAATGGGTGAATAAAATTGTCCACTTTATTACATACACATCAAAGAAAACTTGAATGAAGGACATTTAATGTGCTTCTTATATTGTTCCCCTTCAAAATTCTTTTATCTACTGTTCAGTTCAGTTCAGTTGTTCAGTCCTGTCTGGCTCTTTGTGACCCCATGAATCGCAGAATGCCAGGCCTCCCTCTCCATCACCAGCTCCTGGAGTTCACTCAAACTCAGGTCCATCGAGCCGGTGATGCCATCCAGCCATCCAATCCTCTGTTGTCCCCCTTCTCCTCCTGGCCCCAATCCCTCCCAGCATCAGAGTCTTTTCCAATGAGTCAGCTCTTCACATGAGGTGGCCAAAGTACTGGAGTTTCAGCTTCAGCATCATTCCTTCCAATGAACACCCAGAAATGATCTCCTTTAGAATGGACTGGTTGGACCTCCTTGCAGTCCAAGGGACTCTCAAGAGTCTTCTCCAACACCAAGTTCAAAAGCATCAATTCTTTGGCGCTCAGCTTTCTTCACAGTCCAACTCTCACATCTATACATGACCCCTAGAAAAACCATAGCCTTGACTAGACGGACTTTTGTTAGCAAACTAATGTCTCTGCTTTTGAATATACTATCTAGTTTGGTCATAACTTTCCTTCCAAGGAGTAAGCGTCTTTTAATTTCATGGCTGCAGTCACCATCTGCAGTGATTGTGGAGTCCTGCAAAATAAAGTCTGTCACCGTTTCCACTATTTCACCATCTATTTGACATGAAGTGATGGGCCCAGATGCCATGATCTTCGTTTTCTGAATGTTGAGCTTTAAGCCAACTTTTTCATTCTCCTCTTTCACTTTCATCAAGAGGCTTTTTAGTTCCTCTTCACTTTCTGCCATAAGGATGGTTTCATCTGCATATCTGAGGTTATTGATATTTCTCCCGGCATTCTTGATTCCAGCTTGTGCTTCTTCCAGCCCAGCGTTTCTCATGATGTACTCTGCATATGAGTTAAATAAGCAGGGTGACAATATACAGCCTTGATGTACTCCTTTTCCTATTTGGAACCAGTCTGTTGTTCCATGTCCAGTTCTAACTGTTGCTTCCTGACCTGCATATAGGTTTCTCAAGAGGCAGGTCAGGTGGTCTGGTATTCCCATCTCTTGAAGAATTTCCCACAGTTTATGTGATCCACACAGTCAAACACTTTGGTATAGTCAATAAAGCAGAAATAGATGTTTTTCTGGAACTCTCTTGCTTTTTCCATGATCCAGCGAATGTTGGCAATTTGATCTCTGGTTCCTCTGCCTTTTCTAAAACCAGCTTGAACATCTGAAAGTTCACAGTTCACATATTGCTGAAGCCTGGCTTGGAAAATTTTGAGCATTACTTTAGTAGCATGTGAGATGAATGCAATTTTGCAGTAGTTTAAGCATTCTTTGGCATTGCCTTTCTTTGGGATTGCAATGAAAACTGACCTTTTCCAGTCCTGTGGCCGCTGATGAGTTTTCCAGATTTGCAGGCATATTGAGTGCAGCACTTTCACAGCATCATCTTTCAGGATTTGCAAGAGCTCAACTGGAATTCCATCACCTCCACTAGCTTTGTTTATAGTGATGCTTTCTAAGGCCCACTTGACTTTACATGCCAGGATGTCTGGCTCTAGGTGAGTGATCACACCATTGTGATTATCTTGGTCATGAAGATCTTTTTTGTACAGTTCTTCTGTGTATTCTTGCCACCTCTTCTTAATGTCTTCTGCTTCTGTTAGGTCCATACCATTTCTGTCCTTTATCGAGCCCATCTTTGCATGAAATGCTCCCTCTAATTTTCTTGAAGCAATCTCTAGTCTTTCTCATTCTGTTGTTTTCCTCTATTTCTTTGCATTGATCACTGAGGAAGGCTTTCTTATCTCTTCTTGCTATTCTTTGGATCTCTGCATTCAGTTTCTTATAGCTTTCATTTTCTCCTTTGCATTTTGCTTCTCTTCTTTTCACAGCTATTTGTAAGGCCTCCCCAGACAGCCATTTTGCCTTTTTTTTTTTTTTTTGCATTTCTTTTCCATGGGGATGGTCTTGATCCCTGTCTCCTGTACCATGTCACCAACCTCTGTCCATAGTTCATCAGGCACTCTATCCGATCTAGTCTCTTAAATCTATTTCTCACTTCCACTGTATAATCATAAGGGATTTGAAATAGGTCATACCTGAATGGTCTAGTGGTTTTCCCTACTTTCTTCAATTTCAGTCTGAATTTGGCAATAAGGAGTTCATGATCTGAGCCACAGTCAGCTCCCGGTCTTGTTTTTGCTGACTGTATAGAGCTTCTCTATCTTTGGCTGCAAAGAATATAATCAGTCTGATTTCGGTATTAACCATCTGGTGATGTCCATGTGTAGAGTGTTCTCTTGTGTTGTTGGAAGAGGGTGTTTGCTATGACCAGTGTGTTCTCTTGGCAAAACTCTGTTAGCCTTTGCCTTGCTTCATTCCGTACTCCAAGGCCAAACTTGCCTGTTACTCCAGGTGTTTCTTGACTTCCTACTTTTGCATTCCAGTCCCCTATAATGAAAAGGACATCTTCTTTGGGTGTTAGTTCTAAAAAGTCTTGTAGGTCTTCCTAGAACCGTTCAACTTTAGCTTCTTCAGCGTTACTGGTTGGGGCATAGACTTAGATTACTGTGATATTGAATGGTTTACCTTGGAAACGAACAGAGATCATTCTGTCGTTTTTGAGATTGCATCCAAGTACTGCATTTCGGGCTCTTTTGTTGACCATGATGGCTACTCCATTTCTTCTGAGGGATTCCTGCCCACAGTAGTAGATATAATGGTCATCTGAGTTAAATTCACCCATTCCAGTCCATTTTAGTTCACTGATTCCTGGAATGTCGGCGTTCACTCTTGCCATCTCCTGTTTGACACTTCCAATCTGCCTTGATTCATGGACCTGACATTCCAGGTTCCTAGGCAATATTGCTCTTTACAGCATCGTACCTTGCTTCTATCACCAGTCACATCCACAACTGGGTATTGTTTTTGCTTTGGCTCCATCCTTTATTCTTTCTGGAGTTATTTCTCCACTGATCTCCAGTAGCACATTGGGCACCCACCGACTAGGGGAGTTCCTCTTTCAGTATCCTATCTACTGTTAGGTACTTAGAATAGGCAAAAGGAATTCAGAATGGCAGTGGCTAAAAGACAAGGGAGGGAAAAGCCTGAAAAATAGAAGAAAGGAAGGATGGAGGACTGTAGTAAGGACCTCAGGTAAAATAAACAGCCCTCCTGGCTAGCTCAATTTCCATAGTGTAGGCTCAGTGTGAGGAGAAAAAATATATAGAAAGAGGAGCCAAAATTGAGCCGGGGGCCTCTTTTCTCTCATCTTTGGGGTCGGCCGCCCTCATGCCTCAAGGATGTATTTTCCTTTGCTTGCCAAATAAAACTGAGTTGTAACACGGAGCTGTAACACTGGTCTGTCTGTCGCTTCAGGTTTTCGCTGCGGTGAGACAGAACCAAGGAAATTACACACTCCCCCAACATCTACCTAACCATGATTGAGAGGCATGAAGAAGAGTTAGTGAAATAGTGTAGGCTAAAGTAAATTTAGTATTTAGCAAGTTGTGACTGAGTAAAAGCAGCTCAGAAGACACCCCGTTTGCAGGACGATTGAGATATTTCTCAATCTCGTCTCATGACAATTGAGATTATGAAACAACAGACTGGTTCCAAATCGGAAAAGGAGTATGTCAAGGCTGTATATTGTCACCCTACTTATTTAACTTATATGCAGAGTACAAATACTGGGCTGGATGAAGCACAAACTGGAATCAAGATTGCTGGGAGAAATATCAATAACTTTAGATATGCAGATGACACCACCCTTATGGCAGAAAGTGAAGAAGAACTAAAGAGCCTCTTGATGAAAGTGAAAGAGGAGAGTGAAAAAGTTGGCTTAAAGCTCAACATTCAGAAAACTAAGATCTTGGCATCTGGTTCAATCACTTCATGGCAAATAGATGGGGAAACAATGGAAGCAATCATAGACTTTATTTTTGGGGGCTCCAAAATCACTGTAGATGGTGATTGCAGCCATGAAATTAAAAGATGCTTGCTCCTTGGAAGAAAAGTTGTGACCAACATAGACAGCATATTCAAAAGCAGAGACATTATTTTGCCAACAAAGGTCTGTCTATTCAAAGCTATGGTTTTTCCAGTAGTCATGTATGGATGTGAGAGTTGGACTATAAAGAAAGCTGAGCACTGAAGAAGTGATGCTTTTGAACTGTGGTGTTAGAGAAGCCTCTTGAGAGTCCCTTGGACTGCAAGGAGATCCAACCAGTCCATTCTAAAGGAAATCAGTCCTGAATATTTATTGGAAGGACTGATGTTGAAGCTGAAACTCCAATACTTTGGCTGCCTGATGCTTAGAAGAGACTCATTGGAAAAGACTGTGATGCTGAGAAGGATTGAGTGTGGGAGGAGAAGGGGTCAACAGAGGATGAAATGATTGGATGGCATCACCGACTTGATGGACATGAATTTGAATAACCTCCGGGAGTTGGTGATGGACAGAGAAACCTGGCGTGCTGCAGTCCATGGGGTTACAAAGAGTCCGACACGACCGAGCAACTCAACTGAACTGAGATATTTTGTTTTTACTAGAAGCCTGAAAAGATAGTTTTTATTCACAGTTATGCACTTAAATGCAAATCAGGAGACTCAGATTCAGAGAGCAGTAATTTGCTGCTCATAATCATGCTCAAGATTGCATGTGCTCAGCAATTTTCAAGCAGATAAAAATGCTGAAGACAATGATCCTGGTGAGTCTTGAGATCTGAGTGATGTGAAATGACTAGAATTTCATAATTTTCAGGTAGAACCACGTACCCTGGAGTCATAGTATAAAGAATTCAGAACACCTAGCCTAATCTTTAAATATTGTAAACTTGGGGGTCAGAGATAATTAAAATGGAATTTTGACTTTTTAACAGATTTTCAAAGATATACGTGAGTTGTGATCAAACCACAACTAGGATAGCACAGTAAAGAAAAGCAGTGTTATCTATGTGTAAAACTATGTGTTTATGATGAAAAGAGGCTATTCAAAGCTACTGTTAGGGATTTCAGTAACTAGTTAACCAAGAAAAACATTTCTGTTTTTCTTTTTCCTACTTCTTATCCACAAAGCATTAAATGAAAAGGAGAATTTTTATCTTTTGTTGCCATATATGTTTCTTTTCCCTGTATTTTGTGGGTGATGAAATACCTTAATTGTGAAGTCCAGGTTTCTGGTTAAGCAATTTGTTCTTAGTGGGCTTTTAAATCAAATGTTATCTCTGAGTTTTGAGAGTTAAGTCTGCCAAGATTTAAATGAGAAAAAGCATTAATTTGGATCCCTACTGGCATTAAATTTTAAGACTTTGTAGTTGTAAAGCATAAATACTAAAAATTCAAATTTGAAAAACTGCTATTTTAAGAAATTTTTTCTGTGCAGAGAAAAACAATGTGATCTGATGTATGTGCCTTATAGTTACGTTTTGCTTCACTTCTTATATTTAGTGTTTGATACATTTTGAGTTAATTTTTGTGTGTGGTATAAGAAAGGGGTTCAGTTTCATTCCTTTGTGTGTAGATATTCAGTTTTCCCAACCCCATTTATTTAAGAGTCTATTATTTCCCCATTATGTGTTTGGCGCCCTTGTCAAAATTGAGTTGGTCAGGGACTTCTCTGGCGGTGCAGTGGTCAAGAATCTGCCATACAATGCAAGGGAAACGTGTTTGATCTCTGGTTTGGGATCTAAGATCCCACGTGTTTCAGAGCAGCTGAGCCTGTGCACTGCACTGAAAGATCCTGCATGATGCAGTGAAGATCTCTGGTGCCACAACCAAGACCTGATGCAGCCAAATAAATACTTTAAAAATGAGTTGGTTATATACGCATGGGATTACATCTGGGCTGTCTCCTCTGTTCTTCTGGTCTGTGTCTTTTTTTAATGCCTGTACCATACGATTTTGATTACTGTAGCTTTGTAATATATCTTGAAACCAGGAAGTATTATGCCTCCAGCTTTGTTCTTCCATCTTAGGATTGCTTTGACTTTTAGGGGTCTTTGGCAGTTCCATAGAAATTTTAGGACAGTTTATTTATTTATTATTATTTTTTGAAAAATGCTGATGGACTTCTGATAGGGATTGCAATGAATCTGTAGATTGATTTGGGTATGAATGTTTTGACAAAATTGCTTCTTCAAATCCAAGAACATGATATCTGTTTCCATTTGTTTGTGTCTTCAATTTCTTTCCTCTATCTCATAGTTTTTCAGTGTTAAGGTCTTTTATATCCTTGGTTAAATTTTATTCATAAGTATTTTAGTATTTTTGGCACTTTCTCTGAACACAGTCAAGGTTCTGTCATTAAAGAAAGGAAAAGCATATATTAGATATGTGTCCCTGGCAGAAGAGCTGTTTTGTAGAACCCACTGATTCTACAAAAGATGTATATTAAAATCATTAAGTTTAAAGCCTTGAAATATTAGGCTGGAGTTCTTTCAGATGTTGAATACAGAATCAGGACATTTGTTACTCTTTTTGATCTTATTGCTTTCTCAGACTGTGTGGCCAGAGGAAATACAGATTTTACTAGTGAGAAAATATGGAAAATACTTGTAATTGGACAGGAAATTTATGAATATGAAAAATAATACATAAATATGTGGTTTCAAACATGTTTAAATAAAACATTTTATTTTCATATTTATAGTTTTAATGTTCAACATCTTAAATTATATTTTCAAAATTGTGTGTCATTTTATTCTCTTGCTTTCTAATATCTGTGATCCCATATAAAGTAACCTTCACTTTAAATGACTGGTGTACTTAAAACAATTCAATACCAGGAAATAAACTTAGCCAGATAGATTATCAGGATACCTAGTACACCCTGTTCCCCAAATGATATGTGATGTAGGTGTGGAATTGTATAGCCAAAGATATTTAGTTAGTGAGATCACTGAATTGGTGAAATATTCCTATAAGTTTTAAGAATGAGGCTCTGAATGTATGTGGTTATTTGAAATACATTTTGGACAAGTTTCCAGTGATGCAGAAGAAGTTAAAATGTCTAGCCAAAAGACTGAATCACTGAAGAAGTGCAGAAAGAACCAGCAATAAACTTGGTAAGTATCTTTCTGGAAATGCAATCATTTCATTGTTACATAAGTCTTCTAATGTGTTTTGGGATATTACCAGTAATATAGATTCTATGCCCTTGAGTAATAAAATGTTACTGTTACTCATTTGGAATTTTAAATGTTACTTTATTTCTAGATGCAGCTGAGTCAGTTTTCTTTTTGGTTTCTAGGGGCAGCCTCAAAGTAATTATATTTTCTTATAGTTGAATAACTATGTAAACAATGTTTCTTCACATATGAAAAATATTTAAAGGTGCAAGATATAAATGATAGTGTTTTTGGATTCTGAAATCTTGTGAATTATATAGTCCTCAAAGATTTTTATGTATGTAAGGACATGATTTTGTAACAAAATTAGCTTTATTCTAAGACTTCCAAGAGCCAAAATAAATTAGATGGGTCTCTAAAGTAGTCGATGGACTAGTTAGTATTATTTCAGCAGCTGATATTTTTAGGGCACTGTGCTGGAGAGTGAGGGGCATAAAAGCAATTAAAACATTCTTTGTCCTTAAGAAGTATGTAGTTTGAGCAAATAACACAGGGAATAGCTCATGACACAGGACAGTTAACCAATATTTAATGCAATTCCACCCATAAAAATCTATGCTACTAACAGCATAGATTGCCTGTTTTGGTTATTGCTGTTTGACAAATCACCCTAAAACTTAATGGCTTAAGACAATGATGCTTTTATTGTTTCTTGTGATTCTTTGGATTGGCTGGAGCTCAGCTGGGCTGTTCTTCTGCTGGTTTCACTTGAAGTCTCATATTGCAGTCAGATGACAACTGGGCTGGGATATCCAAGATGACTTCTTCACTCATGTATCTGGGCCTCGGGTCTCTTCCAAGTTGATTCTCTCTTCCCATAATGTCTCGTCCTCTAGAACATCTTCATGTGGCCTCTATCCAAGGGGGCTGCTTTAAATCATGGATTGAGGCTCCAAGAATCAGGAAGTAGACATTTTAGTACTCTTAAATGTACTTAGATCAAAAGTACCAGGATATCAATATTAACACCCTTTCCATTGGTCAAGGCAGTCACAAGAGAGCAGCCTGTGCTGTGGTAGGGGAATAAACTCTCCATATGAGGGAGAGCACATAGATAACTGAGGTATTTTTGAAGGCCATCTTTGAAGATTAGACAGCACACTGCCTGATTCATGGTCTAGGCCTTGCTCTAGGAATTCTAAGAAATGGAGGATTCTCTGAATTTGAGTGACTAAGGAAATCCCTAAAGATTAGCTTAGGCTTTTTCCTGAGTTAAAAAGAGGCATTGAGGAGATATCAGGGAAACTGGGAGCAGAGGGAGTTATGGGATTCTCAAGGACAGCATTTACAAAGGTACACAGGTGGGAAGACAAAGTCATTAGGTTAATAAGGACTCTAATAAAAATAAAAAAAAAAGTCAATGGCCCAAAGTAATAGCCATCAGAACTAGCATTGCCTATTTCAATTAATATAGAAAGGACTGGTAAAGATGCACAGAAAGTAGATGGTTTTAAAAGCCTGATGCAGTTCTACATATGGAGCATATTTAAAAACAGGAAAGCCAGTGACTTTTAAAAATTGAACCATTTTGAACTTAGAAATGAGATGGCAAAATTTGATTTGGGAGAATTTTTTTTTTTTAAGAGCTGAGATTTTATTCAGGCAGCTGGACAATGCCAGTCTAATGCATCATGCCACTTGAATGCAGGACAAGTAAAGAAAGATGTGTAGACATGCCTTGGGAATTTTGCCTCTTGGATGATTAAGTTTGGTAGAGTGCAGATTCATGGCAACTGAGCTTGTATTCATCAGCACTGAGGTGAGACCCAATACAGATCTCCTGAGAGCAAATAAGTCTTGACCTTAATATAGTTATGTATACTGTGAAATAAGAGTCTTATGTGAATTCTTAGTAAAGCAAATCATTAAAACTGCTGCCACTTTGAAATTTGAATAACAAAATTAGCTTCAGGCATATAATAATTCCATTCATTCAACACTTTTGTTGACTATTTACTATATGAATTGTTCAATACTGAGGAAATGCAATGATGTGTAAACTGTTCTCATTTTTAGGAAGTTCTTTGTCTGGAATGTTCCTGTTATTTCCATATATTGATACTATTTCTGTGATCTGAAGTGAAGTAAAGTGAAAGTTGCTCAGTCGTGTCCGACTGTTTATGACCCCATGGACTATATAGTCCACGGAATTCTCCAGGCCAGAATACTGGAGTGGGTAGCCTTGACCTTCTCCAGAGAGTCTTCCCTACCCAGGGATTGAAGCCAGGTCTCCCGCATTGCAGCAGATTCTTTACCAGCTGAGCCACAAGGGGATGAACAAAAATTAATCTCTTCTACAAGATATTCCTAAACAATCTGGAGAAACAAACATTCCCAGTGACCAAGTCTCATCTGTTCCCTAAGTTTTTCAAAGTTAATGCTGTGCGGAAGCTTTCATAGTTCACATTCATTCAGGCATTTATCAAATTCCATGTATGAGTTAGAAAAAAGTCAAGATGGATTTTGAACTGTGACCTGTGTTATGAGAAGGATTCAGCCTTGAGATCTGGTTGGAGCACAGAAGCCCTGAAGAAGAAAATAAACCTAATGTGTTCAAGGGACAGAATATTAGCTTTGCTGTAGCATGCAGAAGAGGTAAGTTAGAACAGATAACGTGTGGCATCTGAGGCCATAATATGGACTTTGAAATTTATTCTGAGTGAGGAGGAAAGATATTGGAATGTTTTGAGCAGGGAAGTGACATGACTACAATTTAGCTTTTATTTCTGATTCTTGATGGAAGAGAAAGTATAGAGGAGCAAGGGCCAGGAGGATGTCAGGAAGCTGTTACAATAGTCAACAGAGATGATAGCCACCTGCATTAGGTAGAAGTAGGGAATTGGTGAGACGCTGCATGCTCTCTGCCCCTCACCCCTTTGTCCATCCCGTTTTTGCTGTCCACAAATTTCCCCTTTCCTCTCGACCAGTTGGTGAGCGCCTATCTTGGGCCTCACAGCATTTCACGCCTTTTCCAGCCCTCTTTTCTCTCCTACTTTACTTCCTCCTCTGTTGTTTCTTGCCCATATTCCTCTCCTGTTTTTTTTTTTCATATCATTTGTTTCTGATTTTCCCCTTTTGTCTGTTACTCATCACTACTTTAGCTTTATGCAAGCCTTACATAGGCTGCCTTATTCCTATTCACTGATGAGACTAATTTTTTATCCTTTTGAGGAGGCAAATGAAGGGTCCAGTCTTTTCTAATTTATCCAGTCTAGGAAATTTAAAATACTCAGATCTAGTTTTTCTGTCCTATACAGGGGTGTGTAGAACTAGTTCTCACTGTGTCCTGGACTGACCCTGGAGAGGTCTCAAATTGCAGTGGCTTATAATAGGAAGCTATCAGTAAATACAGCATGCATGTCCTGTAGCTGAAACTGGCTGAGATACCCAGTTCTGATATGGCTGTGCTTATGAGGTTTACTTGGTGCTAGGAATGACTAAGTGAATAAATGAATGGAAATAAAAATTTGCTACAGAGGAGGAAGGATTTTCTAGTCTACCCAAGCTGATAAACCATGTATATATACACACACACAAGGATACATGGTTTATCAGCTTGGGTAGACTAGAAAATCCTTCCTCTGTAGCAAATTTGTATGTTTATATATAAATACACACACACACACACACATACTTTCTTGGTGGCTTTCATCTTCCAGACCAGATCTTAGGACATAGGCATGCAAGTGTACCAGGCAGCACATCTTCCTTCTGAGACAGGATGGACATCTTTCAGGGTCAACATATTCCTGGCCTGGGATTCCATCTACATTTTGTTTTATATAATACTACATTAGAAATAGCTTCTCTTATCATTCCTGTCATTAATGTTGGGAGTTAGATCAGCCAATTAGATCTCCTATGAACAGTAATAGAGTTAACAAGGCAAGGGCCAGGACGGTTAAGAGAGCACAACCAGAGTAGTTACTGCAACTGAAGTTCTGGAACTGGGCATTTCTTAGGAATGACCACTGTCAGAATTTCTGTGGCTAATTCTGCCATACAGGTGCTTCCCAGGTGACGCAGTAGTAAAGCATATACCTGGGGGGGTTCAATCCCCTGAAGTAGGAAATTGCAATTCACTCCAGGATTCTTGCTGGGAAAATTCCATGGACAGAGGAGCCTGGCGGGCTACAGTCAATGGGGGGTCCCAAAGAGTCAGACACAGCTGAGCATGCACGCATGCTGCCATACAAATCATGTTTCTAGCTATATTATTAAAACACTTAAATATTCCCTAAAAGCAAACTGAAGGGTATGTAATACTTTTCGTTAACTTAGGAACTGACAGCAGAAAAGTGTTTCCCAAGATAAATAAAGTACCATTGATTAATAAAAGGAGAGAAGAAGGTGGGAAGAACATAGATGCCTTGTGCCGATGGGAGCACTCTTGGGCTTCTATGTGGCTAGGATGGGGCTATGGGTGGTACATTGGTTCTCATTTTGATAAAACTGCCACATGATTAATTTATTCTATATGTGCAGTTCAGTCTGTGTGCACACATCTTTAGGTAAAGGTGATGTTCTATTTTTATAGGTGAAGGAAATCAGCAGTATGTCAATTAAATACATTCTTTAATTAAATTTTATTTTATTTTATTAATTTTATTTTATTTTTAAACTTTACAATATTGTATTAGTTTTGCCAGATATCGAAATGAATCCGCCACAGGTATACCTGTGTTCCCCATCCTGAACCCTCCTCCCTCCTCAGGGTCTTTTCTCCTAGTTGTGTGCAGAAAGGGGGATGTGTGAACTGGGGAGAGCAGGAGAGCCCTTTGACCCAGACCTTTATTCAGGAAGAGTATCACATTATATTGCTTTCCTTCAACTAAAGTTATATGAATAATTACAGAGATACAATTTAAGGTAAAGAGCGCATCCTTTTATGGAAACATAACGTTCTCCAATTAACTTCTCACCACTTTACATATGCATCAGTTTATCTACCCCCCAGCTTCCGATTATAAAGGAAACGGTCCAGAATTATTTGCTACAGAATTGAGGTAGGTTTGAGTTGCTGCTATTCAAAATACTTTAATATAGTAAAGTATAGTAAAATAGTAATATATAATATAGTAAAATATAGTAGCAGGCAAATGCGGTCACTGTCTACTTAATTTTCAAGATGTGGTTCTTAAATAAGCTATCTTTTTTTAATAAGTGAAGATGGGGAGGAAGGGAGAAACAAACCTAGTAGCGGTTTCCACAGTGTTGCTGAACTCAGGTTGAGAAGGTGATATTTAAGTACATTGCCAGATTTTTTCAGCCAGTATGAGTCTGTTGTACCACAAAATTGGGACTGTTAGAAACTTTTCCCAAAAGCACACCTAAATGTAGATTAAATCCATCTTTTGTCTTGTTTTGCATAAGTAAACCACATGCTAACACACCACACACTTTTAAGAGCACTATCCAAACATTACAAAGTCAGTTCCAAAGTCCAGACAATTTCCAGTTCCTCTGTCAGAAAGCAAATAACAACAAAAGACTTATTCCAAACATAAGTCAACCAGAACCTTGGAGAACCTTCACAGTGACTTGCTTTACACAACTTCAGGAAATTTTGTGAATAACCCACAGTGGGGAGCACATAACCCTGTAATACTCAGAACATATTGCCCAAGTTACACATGATGACAAGGTAAACATTTGCTTAAGAACTCCTTCAAAGGGGGATGTGATATGAAATAACCAGGGGGTGCCCTTCCATCTCTGAAACCCCAAATTAGCTACAGCCTTGGCTGTACCCAACAGTCTTAAGGTCTGAGTGCTACAAATTATCTCTTCCCTTATTTCAAAGAAAACAAACTTTTCCACCAAAATACTTCCAATTGTTAACCTGCTGGAATGAAGGTAGGAGTTGAGTATGCATGAATGTTAAGTGCCATTATTTCTGATTCTTCTGTATTTCTTGCCATGTAAGCATTTGTCATCTGACTACTGGTGACTCTGTACATAGATACAATTTTTTTATGTATTAGTGCTTTTCTGCTGCAGAGTCCACAATGATTGATCACTTGTGGAGATTCTCAGCATGGATGCAATTCCCAGGTAATTGTCATAGTACCGTAAAACCATGGTACACCAACTTCATTTTAGTAGTTTTACACTTAGTTATAACTCCGAATACAAGGGCCATTAAAGTTAAAATGTCCCTTGAGTTTCTTTCTAACATTACATTTATTCCAACCACTACAGATGGAAACAAAACAAAGATAATGTACTGAGCTTAAACATTCTGTCCCTGAATAGAGTAAAGCTATGATGGTGAGACATTTTATCATAGTGCTTCAGGACTCATTCTTGCTGTGATAAATTGCCAAATGCACATTGGGTGCATAAAACAGGGAAGAGCTATTAATCTTAGGTTGATGTATGAGCTAAAGTCCAGGAAAGAATCAGAGCTGTATGCACATAATAAGATACATAGAATGCATAATGTCAGGCATATTTCTGTGACAGTTTGAAAATATTGTTCCTGATTCCCATAGCTGCACTCCTTGGAGGAAGAGGAAATCCATTACAGATTCTTGATGGAAGAAGTTTGTGGATAAGTAAGTGAATCAAGATGAAGCAGGAGAGGTTAGCTACTAGTGCTGTAAATGAAAATACAGTTTATTTTGAAACTTAAAGAATTTTGACCTGGTTTTAAATGTAGAAGAAATAAACATGTTATTTTCTATTGATACTTTGTTACATCTCAGGAAGCATTTTCTTTTTGGTAGATAAATAATTGGTACTTCAGTATCTGGTCTTTTTGGGTTTCCCAGCTGTTGCTAGTGAACAACAGAATCTGCCTGCCAGTGCATGAGACATAAGAGATATGGGTTCAATCCCGGGGTTGGGAAGATCCCCTGGAGGAGGGCTTGGCGACTCATTCCAGTATTCTTGCCTGGAGAATCCCATGGACAGAGGGACCTGATAGGCTACAGTCCATAGGGTTGCCAAGAGTTGGACAAAAGTGAAGCAAATTAGCATGCACACATGGGACCTTTTTATGCTGATTGCTAATTCTGTGTTAATTGTTATTTATTGAGATTAACAAATAAAAAACATAATGCTGAAAAATGAATCAGCTATAGTAACTAATAAATCTACTCGCTAAGCATAGCAGCTCACCAGCTTGGTACCAAGTCCTCTCTGGGAAGGACATGGATTATACGGGTAATAGACTATCTCTAAGGAGTCCCAAATGCATGAACCTGGAGATGGAGGTTCCCATAATCCCATGAAACAATTCTTTTGTTGAAAAGTTTTAAGAGTGACCCTTAAAATTATGAGGTCGAGACTTTGCCTTTTTCTCCTTGTAAGGTGTTCCTTCATGGAAAATGGGTAAATTTATCAGAAGAATATTGGAGGAGATTTTGCTAATACTCGAGCCTAAGGTCTACATTGTATGCACTTTAGGAATGAAGAAAAGATACTGGCCCCCAGTGCTGTCAGATTGGCCTTTTAGGTGAATTTAATGCTTTTGATTTTTATATGCTGTTCTGCTTCCCCTGAAACCTACACTGATTTATTCCAACCAATGTGGTCTGAATTCCATCCAACATTTTACTAATATTTATCAGTGCTAAACTCAGTATTGCTTGATAAGTCAAATTTGTTGCAAATCACTTCCAGTTGTACAAATACATTATTTACTCATAACTGGTATAAGCTCCATGGTGACATTAAATGAGTCGACATACTCATGTAATTACCTGGGCTGGCAGTCTGGTTAAGTGTGATTATTCTGGAGAAAGAAAAATCAAAAGAATTATAGTATAATTCCATGAAAACTATAATTTTTGACAGTTACAAAAGTAGGCATTTTCCAAAAATGTGTTTCATTTTATTGTAACAATCTTTATTTTTCTGTTTCTTTTTATAAAGTCCCTATAAATTGTCTGAAATTTGGATAGATAGATTTAAATATTTCAATCAGATCTTGGCAGCTGATGAATTGAACCTAGTTTCAAATGACCCACCCTCCAGTTTGAGTTCATGGGTTGTGCCACCAACCCCTAAAGATAAGGGTGAAATGACTCATTGCCAGAGGAAATGCTTGTGGCACAACTCCAATTTGGAACAGAGACTGACAGTTGATTTAAGCTTGGGAGCAGAGGGAGAGAAGGAGCCAAACTCCACACTGAAGCTGGAATAAGGCTATCATAGTACTGAAACCATTCTCCCAGATTCACTGGGTTGCTTTCAAATTGTGTATTGAATAAAAATAATGAGACCTCAGATCTGGTACTGATTTAATCCAGAAAGCCACCATTGAGCTCAGTGATGAGCAGTGGCCCTGCTGTTGTCTCTAATGCTCTCTGCTTTAGGTTGAGCTGTCACAGGAGTCACTCAAAGGACTGAAGAGGTTGATAAATCCTACTCTGGCATGTGGATCGTGTTTTAGGTGTCTCTATAAGGTCATGGGCAGGAAGCACTCCCTGTGCTAAGGCTAACACATTACATAATGTGAGGTAGTGGTGGTTTAGTCGCTAAGTCGTGTCCAGCTCTTGTGATCCCATGGACTGTAGCCTGCCAGGCTCCTCTGACCATGGGATTCTCCAGGGTTTTGATTCCCTTCTCCAGAGAATCTTCCCGACCCAGGAATTGAAAAGGGTCTCCTGAATTACAGGCAGATTCTTTACCAATGGAGCTATGAGGGAAGCCCTCATCACATAATGTGTAGTAGGCATAAAATATTTCATTATTTAACAAGTATTTATTAAGCTTCTATTATGCACCAAGTATGGTGCAACTAGTATTCAGGGTAAACAAGTAGTGGCCTCCACAACACACTGTTGTAATAGTGGCTTTGCTGAAATTAAGGTAAGAAAAATGATTTTATAAAAAATTAATGATTTATGGATTTGTTTATTTTATTACTCAATCCATCTACAGACCACTTACACAACTGTAATACTTATTAAATTTCAGTTAGTCAGTCACTCAGTTGAGTCTAACTCTTTGCGATCCCACAGACTGCAGCATGTCCATCATCAACTCCTGGAGTTAGCTTAAACTCATGTCCTTCGAATTGGTGATGTCATCCAACCATCTCATCCTCTGTCATCCCTTTGTCCTCCTGCCGTCAATCTTTCCCAGCATCAGGGTCGTTTCCAAGGAGTCAGTTCTTCATATCAGGTGGCCAAAGTATTAGAGTTTCAGCTTCAGCATCAATTCTTCCAATGAACATTCAGGACTGATTTCCTTTAGGATTGACTGGTTTTATCTCCTTGCACACCAAAGGACTCTCAAGAGTTATCTCCAACATCATAGTTCAAAAGCATCAATTCTTTAGCACTCAGCTTTCCTTAAGGTTCAATTCTCATATCCATACATGACTACTAGAAAAACCATAGCTTAGAGTAGACGGACCTTTGTCAGCAAAATAATGTCTCTGCTTTTTAATATGCTGTACAGGTGGGTCATAGCTTTTCTTCCAAGGAGCAAGCGTCTTTAATTTCATGACTGCACTCATCATCTGCAGTGATTTTGGAGCCCAAGAAAATAAAGTTTGTCAGTGTTTCGATTGTTTCCCCATCTGTTTGCCATGAAGTGATGGGACCAGATGCCATGATCTTAGTTTTCTGAATGTTGAGTTTTAAGCCAACCTTTTCACTCTCCTCTTTCACTTTCATCAAGAGGCTCTTTAGTTCTTCTTTGCTTTCTGCCATACAGGTGGTGTCATCTGCATATCTGAGGTTATTGTTATTTCTCCCAGCAATCTTCATTCCAGCTTGTGCTTTGTCCAGCCCGGCATTTTGCATGATGTACTCTGCATATAAGTTAAATAAGCTGGGTGACAATATATAGCCTTGACTTACTCCTTTCCCAATTTGGAACCAGTGTGTTTTTCCACGTCTATTTCTAACTGTTGCTTCTTGACCTGCATGCAGATTTCTCAGGAGGCAGGTAAGGAGGTCTGGTATTCCCATCTTTTGAAGAATTGCCCATAGTCTGTTGTGATATACACAGTCAAAAGCTTTGTCATAATCAATAAAGCAGAAGTATATGTTTTTCTGGTATTCTCTTGCTTTTTCAATGATCCAACGGATGTTGCAATTTGATCTCTGGTTCCTCTGCCTTTTCTAAATCCATCTTGAACATCTGGAAGTTCAAAGCCTGACTTGGAGAATTTTGAGCATTACTTTGCTTGCGTGTAATATGAGTGCAATTGTGTGGTACTTTGAACATTCTTTGGCATTGCCTTTCTTTGGAATTGGAATGAAACTGACCTTTTCCAGTGCTGTGGCCACTGCTGAATTTTCCAAATTTGCTGGCATATTGAGTACAGCACTTTCACAGCATCATCTTTTAGAATTTGAAATAGCTCAACTGGAATTCCATCACCTCCACTAGCTTTTTACGTAGTGATGCTTCCTAAGACCCACTTGACTTCACATTGTAGGATGTCTGGTTCTAGGTAAGTGATCACACCACCATGGTTATATGGGTCATGAAGATCTTTTTTGTATAGTTCTGTGTATTGTTGCCACCTCTTAATATCTTCTGCTTTTGTTAGGTCCATACCATTTCTGCCCTTTATCGTGCCCATCTGTTCATGAAATGTTCCCTTGGTATCTCTGATTTTCTTGAAGAGATCTCTAGTCTTTCCCATTCTATTCTTTTCCTCTGTTTCTTTGCATTGATCACTGAGGAAGGCTTTTTTTTAAATCTCTCCTTGCTATTCTTTGGAACTCTTCATTCAAATGGGTATATCTTTCCTTTTCTCCTTTGCCTTTCACTTCTCTTCTTTTCTCAGCTATTTGTAAGGCCTCCTCAGACAACCATTTTACCTTTTTGCATTTCTTTTTCTTGGGGGTGGTCTTGGTCCCTGCCTCCTGTACAATGTTTGAACCTTCATCCATAGTTCTTCAGGCACTCTGTCTATCAGCTCTCATCCCTTGAATCTATTTGTCCCTTCCACTGTATAATCGTAAGGGATTTGGTTTAGGTCATACCTGAATGGTCTAGTGGTTTTCCCTACTTTCTTCAATTTCAGTCTGAATTTTGCAATAAGGAGTTCATGATCTGAGCCACAGTCAGCTCCCGGTCGTGTTTCTGCTGACTCTATATAGTTTCTCCATCTTTGGCTTCAAAGAATAAAATCAATCTGATTTCGGTGTTGACTATCTGGTGATGTCCATGTGTAGAGTGTTCTCTTGTGTTGTTGGAAGAGGGTGTTTGCTGTGACCAGTGAGTTCCTTGGCAAAACTCTGTTAGCCTTTGTCCTGCTTAATTTTACTCCAAGACCAAACTTGCCTGTTATTCCAGGTATTTCTTGACTTCCTACTTTTGCATTCCAGTCCCCTATGATGAAAAGGACATCTTTTTTGGGTGTTAGTTCTAGAATGTCTTTTAGGTCTTCATAGAACCATTCAACTTCACCTTCATCATTACTGGTAGGTGTATGGTCTTGGATTACTATGATACTGAATGGTTTGCTTTGGAATCAAACAGATCATTCTGTTATTTTTGAGATTGTACCCAAGAACTGCACTTTAGACTTTTTTGCCAACTAGGAGGGCTACTCCATTTCTTCTAAGGGATTCTTGCTCACAGTAATAGATATAATGGTCATCTGAATTAAACATGACCATTCCAGTCCATTTTAGTTCACTGATTCCTAAAATGTCGATTTTCACCCTTGCTGTCTCCTATTTGACCACTTCTCATTTACCTTAATCCATGGACCTAACATTCCAAGTACTTAAGCAATAGTGTTCTTTACAGCATCAGACTTTACTTCTATCACCAGTCACATCCACAACTGGCATTGTTTTCGCTTTGGCTCCATCTC
Organism: Bos javanicus; assembly: GCF_032452875.1. Classification (NCBI taxonomy): domain Eukaryota; kingdom Metazoa; phylum Chordata; class Mammalia; order Artiodactyla; family Bovidae; genus Bos; species Bos javanicus. The sequence continues at coordinate 24,967,221 of NC_083876.1, read as the reverse complement.
TTCATTCTTTATGGAATTATTTTTCCACTGTTCTCCAGGAGCATATTGGGTACCTACTGACCTGGGGAGTTCATTTTCAGTGTCCTATCTTTTTGCCTTTTCATACTGTTCATGGGGTTCTCAAGGGAATAATACTGAAGTGGTTTGCTATTCCCTTCTCCAGTGGTTCGTGTGTTGTCAGAACTCTCCACCCTGACCCGTTCGTCTTGAGTGGCTCTACACTGCATGGCTCATAGTTTCTGAGTTAGACAAGGCTGTGAAGGAGGTTGCCATTATCTTCATTACTTCCACTGTAGTTTAGTCTCAGGTCAGACAACAGGGAGGGAACACATCCCTGCCCATCAACAGAAAATTGGATTAAAGATTTACTGAGCATGGCCCAGTCCATCAGAATCTGACCCAGTTTTCCCCATAGTGAGTCTCTCCCAACAGGAAACTTCAATAACCCTCTTATCCTTCAGAGGGCGACAGAATGAAACCCACAATCACAGAAAACTATTAAATTTAATTATACATTATTTTTCTTTCAGTTATATATATATATAAATGTGGCTTTGTACATTTTCTCTCTGTTATAAAATTATATTCTATTTAAAAGTTGACTTGATTTATAACTTTTAAATGTATAGACTATAGTGTGTTGGCTTCCATTTTTATTCTTGCTCTTGCCTCAGGCCTCCCAAATGTTGGCATTCACCAGGATAGCTAGTTATTTGGCGACAGACTTTACAGTGTTTCCAATATATTGCTTTCCATAAATTACTTCAAAATTGAAATGATTTAAGAAAAAAAAATCTTACACTACTTTTTACTGCAGTTTTTCTAGTCCAGTTCTAATCTCTGTAAGGGTTGCCAGGGGTTATTGTGGGTGTAGAAAATTTGTCTGTCTGTCTGCACCCCATCCTCCCCATCATCTCCCCCATTCACAGTTTCACTTCTAATCTTTTCTCTTGACTGAGCTCCCCATGCTCTATTCTACTGATCTTGCCCCAGGATCTTTCTCTCTGATTCACTCTTTGAATTGATGGGAAGTTGGCCAAGTTTTTAACTTGCCGTCTCCTCAAAATACTGCATTTGGTACCATCTACTACACACTCTGGCTTCCCTGGTGGCTCAGCAGTAAAGAATCTGTCTACAATGCAGGAGCTGCAGTAGACGTAGGTTCAGTCCCTGGCTTGGGAAGATCCCCTGGAGGAGCGCAGGGCAACCCACTCCAGTAGTCTTGCCTGGGGAATCCCATGGACAGAGGAGCCTGGCGGTTATGCTCCATGGGTTCGCAAGGAGTCGGACATGACTGAAGCAACAGCAGAGAACTACATACTCCTCCCATCTCCCCCCTGCCCCCTGCCATGATCATCATGATCATTGGTATCCACTTCCCATATTGGGAAGAAAGAGGAGAAGAGATAGTCTTGTAAATAAGCTAATAAACTTCTATATAACCAGATATTTAATTGGTAATATGTAAACATTATAAGAAATTGCAGTATAAATACATTCTTTTGAAATATAGAATTATATTAAAGGTTAACGTGATTTGGGAGCTTCCCCTGTGGCTCAATGGTGAAGAATTCACCTGAAATGCAGGAGACACATTTTCCATCGCTGGGTCAGGGATCACTTCAGTTCAGTTCAGTTCAGTTCAGTCACTCAGTCGTGTTGGACTCTTTGCAACCCCATGGAATGCAGCATGCCAAGCTTCCCTGTCCATCACCAACTCCCAGAGCTTAGTCAACTTATGTCTATTGAGTTCGTGATGCCATCCAACCATCTCATCCTCTGTCGTCCCCTTCTCCTCCTGCCTTCACTTTTCCCCAGCATCAGGGTCTTTTCCAATGAGTCAGTTCTTCACATCAGGTGGCCAAAGTATTGGAGTTTCAGCCTCAGCATCAGTCCTCCCAATGAATATTCAGGACTGATTTTCTTTAGGATTGACTGGTTGGATCTCCTTGCAGTCCAAGGGACTCTCAAGAGTCTTGTCCAACACCACAGTTCAAAAGCATCAATTCTTCAGTCCTCAGCTTTCTTCATAGTCCAACTCTCACATCCATACATGACCACTGGAAAAACCAAAGCTTTGACTAGACAGACCTTTGTTGGCAAAGTAATGTCTCTGCTTTTCAATATGCTGTCTAGGTTGGCCAAAACTTTTCTTCCAAGGAGTAAGCGTCTTTTAATTTCATGGCTGTAGTCACCATCTGCAGTGATTTTGGAGCCCAAGAAAATAAAGTCTTACTGTTTCCCTATCTATTTGCCATGCACTGATGGGACTGGATGTCATGATCTTAGTTTTCTGAATATTGAGTTTAAGCCAACTTTTTCACTCTCCATTTTTCTGAATATTTGTAAGAAGAAAATTTTCTTTTTGGTCCATTTCTTTGGATCCATTCTTGTATTCTGTGTCAGTGAGTTTACACATACTCCTGTATACCATTTTCTGCCATTTTAATGGTCTTATGCTTCAGGTAGGCAAGAGCCTTAAACAGATTGTTGCGTGTGTGCTCAGTTGCTCAGTATGTCCAGCTCTTTGCAACCCTATGACTGCAAGCCCACCAGCCTCCTCTGTCCATGGAATTTTCCAGGCAAGAATACTAGAGTGGGTTGCCATTTCCTCCTCCAGGGGATCTGCCTGATCCAGGGATTGAACCTGCATCTCCTGTGTCTCCTGCATTGGCAGGTAGATTCTTCAGCACAGAGCCACCTAGGAAGCCCTTAAACAGATTAGTGTTTACATTTTTTAATAGATTTGATAGCTGGACAGTGTACATCAAAGGAACAATCCCCAAATTGACTGGCTTTTCCCTTTATTTTCAAATAATTTATTCTTTCATTCAATACTTTTATTTCCCCTAGTCAGCTTCTTGAAAGTCAATCCTAGGGTCACAGAGATGAATAAGACATGGCCTTGACACATTGTCTTGAAGAATTAATAGACTATAATAGTCATTATAGTGCATCTTGATAAGCACTATGGTTGGCATATAGATGAAGTGTGTAAAGCACAAAGGTGAGAAGCAACAAGATTTGAAATGACATTATCCACTTGAATTAAGCCAAGCTTTTGGAATTTATGTAGTAACACTATTAAACATGACCACTAATTAAACAATTACTTACAATTTACTGTAGATAAATTACATCTTTTTAAAAAACGACTCAGTGATTTATTTAGAGATTTAGAGAAACGTAGCTAAGGAGGCTGCCCCTGTAGCTCAGCGGTATAGAATCCACCTGCAATGCAGGAGACACAGGATATGTGGATTCCCTGGGTTAGGAAGATCCCCTGGAGGAGGGCATGGCAACCCACTCCAGAATTCTTGCTGGAGAAATCCTGTGGACAGAGGAACCTGGTGGGCTATGGTCCATGAGGTCACAAAGATGAACACAACTGTAGAAAATGGGCATGCATGTACAAGCTAAGGAACTCAGTGTCTTAACAAAAATAAATCCAAAGTATGATCACTTAATTTTAGTTATGAATTAAATAACTAATAAAATTGTTTTCTAGTTTTTATCCATATAAGTATATTCTAAACCTTTCTACTTTCTGCTAAAAACTCTATCCTAATTGTTGTTGTTGTTTGTTTGTTTGTTTGTTTTTGGTACTAGCTCTCAGTGAACTCTACCAATATCTTTTTGGGACATGAAATCTATGTATCTCCCAGACCAGGCCACATCTTGGCAACTCCTCCAAATAAATGACAGTGGAAAAATGTCTCGAGTATGAAAAAGTGGTTAGAGGAATCAAATTTAAATGTGATGTACCTTGATTTTGCATACCTTAATACTGAGTGTACTTTGATTTTGGAAATTACATACAAATTTTACAGAAGAGAGTTTCTATTTTTAAACTTTGGTTTTCTAACTAAAATTAAAAACCTGTCCTAATAACTTTAACAGTTTAACCATATGATGTAACATATTAAATGCTTTTAAAGGCAATTAGTATACTATCCTTAATGAGCATCCAAATTGAGAAAGCTAACATGTCCCTATCTGAGAGTTTTAAAGCTAACAGCATTACTGTATGGACAGATGCAAAGACGTGAATTAGTCAGTGTCATTAGTTTGTTCAAGCAAGGAGTTAAGTGTCTTCCTAAATCAATAAGTAAGAGCCTTACAACTCTTCCAAGATTTACCTAAACTGTTTTGGGACTACCAATTATTAACAGGTATACTTGTCAGAATACCTAAATGAGTTTTCAAATAAAAGGGTAGACTTGATCTGGAATGGTAGTTCATATATCATTTAGAAGGGCCCTCCAAATTGCCCAGGTACTCTTTCCCAAGTGTCAAACATATTTGTTTCTTCCTTACTACTCCAATATAAACCTGAATTCTAGACATTATGAAACATATTATCCAGACCCATCCTGATTTTAGTAAAAAGAATTGAGTGTAAATAATATTTACTGTCATGTAGATGCCTTGGCTGAAGCTGCCTTAAAAAGACAGTTTCACTCTGCTTATACAGCAATGTTTCACCTTCTACAGTAGCACACATGCATTATATAAAAGTACACTTGGACAAAGCCAAAAGGAAAGATGAAAGTGTAATTCACCAAGGGAAGAAATATATAAAGGAAGGTGACTAAACTGAGACTTTATACAACTGTTTATTTGTCATAAAACCATCCATGAGCTGAGATATAAGCATAAGCATTAAGTGAATGACAGTTGTTTTATTGTGTTTTCAACGTTTTTAGTTGTATCTTAAAAAATACCAGATGCTATCCACATGATGCCAAACATATGGCTTTTGGCTGTGCTCTTGTGATCTGTAGTAGATTGTTAAATAATGTACAGGGCAGGGGGAAAAAGCGATTTACAGATAGCCCTGGCCTGAGTGGCTTGCAGCTGGATCTAATTTCACTGAACTGATGGCCTCTTCCCTCCAGCACCTTCTATTTTATCAAATGCCACATATTGTTTTTTGAAGTGGTTCTTGTTGTCGTAGTGAATACCACAGATGGATAGCACACAGGACATTTGGTTGTCTGTTTTCTGACTAAGGTCAGGACCTACTGTTGTTCATGTTTGGGTGCAGGGTGTTTTTCATGGGACGGCCCAAGACAACTAATGAGTTTCAGCTGTCTAAGAGGTAATATATAAGACATTGCTCACTTGGTTGACATACTTAGAGGCATTTGAATTCTTAGGCACTATTGTGGTGTCTCCTAAGTGTGAAATTTCTTTGTGTCATTTATGAAACTGACATGTCACCTGGAAAAACATGAAAAAGGTAAGAAGGAGAATAAATAAAGGTTAATAATTACTTAATTGCATTGTGATTGACTATATACTTCTCTGCCTCTGCTAGTAGATTTTAAGCTTCTTGAAGGCATACATATGCTTTATTCAATGCTCAATAGCCTGCACATAGCCCAGGGGCTGGTACATAACAGGGGCTTAAATATTTGTTTAATGAATAGATGGAAAAACAAGCATTCAAAGAATTTCCATATACTTGATAATTATGAAGGCAGAGGATTAGTATATGAATGGTAAGCTTGTAGATCTCATTCTGAAGTTTTCCCTAAACCCTATCATTTTAAGATTCATCTTTGTAGCTTTGTTTACATGATCTGTTTCTTTTAACTGTAGCATAATACTTGTGTGTGCATTTGCTACATTTTACCTGCCAGTCTCTAACCCATAGGAGCCAAGACTGCTTCCAACTTCCTTCCAACACAGGATAATTTCCAGCCATCTCTGCTGTTGCCATGACATTGCAGTGTGGGACCATATGGGAGACACTTGCAGATGGGGCTGGTTAAACTTTTTAAATGTTGCCGAAGCCATACCTTTTTTTCCTTTATTAAAAGGGAAACTTTTCCATGAGGTTTCTATCTCCTGAGTCTTCATTTAGTAAACCATGCATAGATTTCCCCAGGCCATTTCTAGGGATTCTGTTGCCTACCACTTCTCTCTCCATTTCTGTCTCTGAAGAGAATGGTATATTTCTCTTTTCTCTCTGAAACTCAGCCTCATGCAGTCTACTCAAACTAGTTTACATTGTGAGAGCAATGGAACTTTATGTGTGTAAACTTACGCCAATTATCTTCTTGGCTTAAGCTTTTGAGTTCCATAATACCCGGCTCTAGCAAATCAAAATTGGTTTACCATAACGGTTCTTGCTATCTTATGATCTGTTTTCCACAATGCAGCCTTATTTCTCTCTCTCTCTCTTTTTAGATACATTAGTTTTTGCAGTTTATTTTTATTGTGGTAAAATACATGTAACACAAAATTTACCATCTTAACAATTTTTAAGTATATAATTCCGTGGTATTAAATACATACACAATGCATAACCATCACTGCCATCCATCTTCATTAACTATTTTCATCTTATAAAACTGAACCTCTATGTTCAAGCTGGTTTTCGAAAAGGCAAAGGAACCAGAGATTAAATTGCCAACATCCACTGGATCATCAAAAAAGCAAGAGAGTTCCAGAAAAGCATCTATTTCTGCTTTATTGACTATGCCAAAGCCTTTGACTCTGTGGATCACAATAAACTGTGGAAAATTCTTCAAGAGATGGGAATACCAGACTACCTGATCTGTCTCTTGAGAAATTTGTATGCAGGTCAGGAAGCAACAGTTAGAACTGGACATGGAACAAAAGACTGGTTTCAAATAGGAAAAGGAGTACGTCAAGGCTGAATATTGTCACCCTGCTTATTTAACTTATATGCAGAGTACATCAAGAGAAACGCTGGGCTGGAGGAAGCACAAACTGGAATCAAGATTGCCAGGAGAAATATCAATAACCTCAGATATGCAGATGACACCACCCTTATGGCAGAAAGTGAAGAAGAACTGAAGAGCTTCTTGATGAAAGTAAAAGAGGAAAGCGAAAAAGTTGGTTTAAAGCTCAACATTCAGAAAACTAAGATCATGGCATCTGGTCCCATCACTTCATGGGAAATAGATGGGGAAACAGTGGAAACAGTGGCTGACTTTATTTTGGGGGGCTCCAAAATCACTGCAGATGGTGGTTGCAGCCATGAAATTAAAAGGCGCTTACTCCTTGGAAGGAAAGTTATGACCAACCTAGGCAGCATATTAAAAAACAGAGACATTACTTCGTTAACAAAGGTCCATCTAGTCAAGGCTATGGTTTTTCCAGTAGTCATGTATGGATGTGAGAGTTGGACTGTGAAGAAAGCTGAGCACCGAAGAATTGATGCTTTTGAACTGTGGTGTTGAAGACTCTTGAGGATCCCTTGGACTGCAAGGAGATCCAACCAGTCCATCCTAAAGGAAATCTGTCCTGGGTGTTCTTTGGAAGGACTGATGTTGAAGCTGAAACTCCAATACTTTGGCCACCTGATGCAAAGAGCTAACTCATTTGAAAAGACCCTGATGGTGGGAAAGATTGGGGGCAGGAGGAGAAGGGGACAACAGAGGATAAGATGGTTGGATGGCATCACCAAGTGGATGGACATGAGTTTGAGCCTCCAGGGCTTGGTGATGGACAGGGAATTCTGGCATGCTGCAGTCAATGGGGTGGCAAAGAGTTGGACTTGACTCAGCAAGTCAACTGAACCAAAGTACCTCATATAAATGGGATTATACAGTATGTGTCCTTTTTCTTATTCTACGTATAAATAATATCACACAATATTTGTCTTTGTCTGATTTAATTCAGTTAGCATAATGTCTTAAGTTCCATCCATGTTGTAGCATATGTCTGAATTTCCTTTTTTAAAAGTCTGAATAGTATTCCATTATATATTTATTCTGAGTTTTCTGTATCTGTTCTCCTGTCAGTGAAGAATTGGGGACTTCCACATTTTAGCTGAATAATGAAGCTATGCACTTGGATGTACCATTATTTCTTTGAGACCTTGCTTTCTGTTCTTTTGGCTATATACCCAAAGTGGAACTGCTTGATATGGTATTTTTATTTTTAATTTTTTTGAGAAACAGCTGTACTTTTTTCTACAGCTATAACGTTTTACAGTTCTACCAAATATACACAAGGGTTTTAATTTTTCCAGATCCTCACTAATATTTATTTTCTGATTTTTTTGGTAGTAGTAATCCTAATGGGTGTGAGGTGGTATCTCATTGTAGTTTTCATTTGCATGTTCCTAATTATTATTAATGTTGAGCGTTTTTTCATGTGCTTATTCACCTTTTCTATACCTTATTTAGTGGAGAGGTGGCTCAGCAATAAGGAATCTTTTCTCTGAGATTCTTTATCTGAGGTTCCCCTTTTACTCTTGATCTTTTGATGTACACATTTTAAAATTTTTCATGAAATCCAACGTCCATTTTTTCTCCTGTTGATGAGCCTTTGGTGACATATCCAAGAAATTACTGCCAAATTCAATTTTGTAAGGTTTTGCTCTGTGTTTTCTTTTAAGAGTTTTATAGCTTATGGCTTACATTTAGATATTTGATCCATTTTAAGTTTTTTCTGTGTACAGTGTTAGGTAAGACTCCAACTTCATTCTTTTCTTGTGAATATCCAGTTTTTTTTATTTTTAATGTAACTGAATTCCTCTGAACATTTTGCAAATTAAGACAAGTTATGGTTTTGTCCATTAACAATCATCTTAAATACTTATGGATACTAAAATTGCTAATAACCAAAATAAGACTCAGTGGCTGTATACCTGTGTGTTTTTCTTTGGATAATTATGCAGCCCAAATAATCATCAATTCAGTTAGTATCAGATAACACAGATTGTTCATCTTCTTCTGGGTAGAACAGTAGTGCTATGAAGTCATGTTCTAGAGAAGTGATTTTTCTGGTATTTATCTCCAAATGCTACGTTCAGCTCTACATTCCAGAGTAGGAAATTAGATTCTTGGCTGCTCTTTTGATTTTAAAATTAAAATGTGTTGAATCTGCAAAATCTAATACTTCTTGAGGTTTTTTCATGGCTACTACAACTAAACACATTAGACACAGGAGGAATCGCTATATAACAATATTTTGGGAATCCTAACATATTATAAAAAATTATTCTTACCTACTTTCCAATGAGGTCTATTTTTATAACTAAATGAATTACTGAATGTGGAAATAAAGTGCAATATAGATAGGCTTGTGTGTGTGTGATTGCTTTCTTTTTTACTTAGTAATTACTCTGATAGCTGAATTTGGGGTTATATTACCCTTTAAAAATATAACCACTAGTTGAAGGCTAACAGAGTATTATGCAGATGAGTTGGGGAACCTCAGAAATAGAAAAAGGTACTAGATGCATCTTACTTGAAACTTATCACAACTACCTAAGCCAGCCATGAGAAAGCTGATGTCCATTTACTATGTTATCCTGGTCCTCACTAGAAAGAATTTTAAAACTTTTATATAATTTATTTTCTGTTCTAATCATTTTATAGTCAATATAACCTTTATATCTAAAATAACTTCTTTTTTTCTAAAATATAATTTTCTTATTGCCAGCTTATCTCCCAGTGGAGAGGAAATACAGATTATTACCTTTGGTTTAATATATTAAAGCAATTATATAATCAACTGTGAATCTTTTCAAGGTTAAGAATTCATAATTTCTTTAGTATTTCCCCTAGATGAACTTTATTATCTAAATTTTGAATTCTTTAACTTGTTTCCTACTCCTCCCTTCTATATTATACTTGCTTCTGTCTAGTTTCTCTCTTTCTGTTATAAAAAAAGATGGAATTACTCTTTAGGTCAATATGAGACTAATGTTAAGAAAAATGAAAGCTATTGGGTTTGAAAATATCGCTCTTGTTACTTCATCCTAGCAAATCCTATGTTTTTTTATTGAGAGTTTGTCAGTGCTCAAATGACTTCAACTTAGCTTCAAATATAAGTCTCAAATATTGTACTATCTTTTAATATGTATAGTCATTTGTTTCCCATAATTGTACTGGATAAAGCAAAGAATACTTGGAAACTTGCACAAAAGTAGTATGTGTAACTCTTAATTATCCAGGGGTATACTAATTCATTTAATGATTAGTTAAAAGAAAAGAGTATGTTTTAAAGGAAGAAATATAAAGCTTTAATAAATTAGTATGAATATTTCTTTATTAGAAAGCATCATTGTTTGGGACTACACACCAAGAGACACAGCAAGTTATTCATCCATTCATGGAAGTCTCTTCCCCACTGACAAGGTGAATAATAGACCTATCAAACATGGGGTGCAGATATAAGGTGTGTACGGGACACAAAAGGAGGGAGCAGAACAGAATGAATTATTATAATGTGTGAAGAAAGAAAAATATATTTATAATAGCATCTGAAAGAATAAAATGCTTTGGAATAAATTAACAAAAGAATCATAAGACAAACTGAAAACTACACAGCATTGTTGAAAGAAATGGAAAACTGAGAAACTGAAAGATTACAGTGAGATCAAGATGGTGGGAGTAGGAGGATGCAAAACTCACTTCCTCCCATGAACACATCAAAAATGCATCCACATGTGGAAGGGTTCTCACTGAAAACCAGCAGGAGACTGGCAGGAAGACTCCTGTGTGGCCAAGGCTGTTAATGATCCACACAGAATTTGACTGGAATGGAAGAGAAGTGATCAGTGCCCTGGGAGGGTACTCAGAAGAGAAGTGAGATTGCACGGGCAGCGAACCTCCCTGGGAAGTGAGCAGTTAGAGCCACATATTGGGCACCCCAACCCTGGGTTCTGACACTGAGAAGACAGTTCCCTTGACTGGTTGGAGGACTGGAGGGACTAATAGGAGAGCTATGGGAAGTCTGGACTCACTTGTGAAAAGTGCACACAAGTTTGCTTACACCTTGAGCATGATGGAGAGGGTGGATTAAAACTGTAAGCATAGATGATCAGTTTCCCACAATGGCCCCAGTGTGCCCCCCAGCCCAAGCAGAGCAACTGCTCCAGGTTCACTTGCTTCACAATGCAGCTCCACACTGGGGTGAGGGCTGTTGCAACTGAAGAGAGACCTTGACTGTGAGACAAGTGCAGCTTAGACTCAAGGGGTATCTGAGCACAGTGGGGGGAGCATTACTGATGCTAACACAAGCAGCCCAATCTCTCTCCGTGACCCAACCTCCACAGCGTGTTCCATGATCCAAGCCGAGCACCATACTACCAGTGTTGCCCCAGCACTGCTATCCTCTGGTGAGATTCCTAGTGCTGGGAGTGGGGAGAGCCAGCTCGGACCTGGCTCCCAGGGCTTCTGCTCCAGCAACTTGGTGCCTGCCCCTGTCCTAAATAGGGCAGTGATAGCTACTGAACAGAAGCAGCACCTGCTGGAATAGCTCCATCTCCACTTGCTACCAAGGTGACAGTTACCAGCACACCCTTAGGAAAGAAATTGTATTTATGTCAGATCCAGCTCTTCCACCAAAGCCGCTGGGCATTCACAAACTGTATAGGGATGCGCACACACAGGGACACCCCTGCAAGAGCACCATAGACAACTATTGCACCTAGTTTTCCAAAGATGAGAAAGTTAAGCAAAGTAAGAAGACAGAGGGATTTGTTTCAATTGAAAGTGCAAGAGAAAAGCCCCTGAAAAAAAATTAACAAACATAAACAATTTAGCAGATAAAGAGTTCAAAGCACTAGTAATAAGAATGCTAAGTGAATTATGGAAAAAAGTAGATAAATATGAGACATTTAACAAGGAACTAGAAAATATAAAAATTGATAGAACTGAAGAATACAGTAACTGCACTGAAAAACACAAGCATCAATTCTTCAGCACTCAGCCTTCTTCACAGTCCAACTCACATCCATACATGACCACTGGAAAAACCATAGCCTTGACTAGATGGACCTTTGTTCACAAAGTAATGTCTCTGCTTTTGAATATGCTATCTAGGTTGGTCATAACTTTCCTTCTAAGGAGTAAGCGTCTTAATTTCATGGCTGCAGTCACCATTGCAGTGATTTTGGAGGCCAAAAACATAAAGTCTGACACTGTTTCCACTGTTTCCCCATCTATTTGCCATGAAGTGATGGGACTGGATGCCATGATCTTCGTTTTCTGAATGTTGAGCTTTAAGCCAACTTTTTCACTCTCCTCTTTCACTTTCATCAAGAGGCTTTTTAGTTCCTCTTCACTTTCTGCCATAAGGGTGGTGTCATCTGCATATCTGAGGTTATTGATATTTCTCCCGGTAATCTTGATTTCAGCTTGTGTTTCTTCCGGTCCAGCGTTTCTCTTGATGTACTCTGCATATAAGTTAAATAAGCAGGGTGACAATATACAGCCTTGACGTACTGCTGAGTGCCGAAAAATTGATGCTTTTGAACTGTGGTGTTGGAGAAGACTCTTGAGAGGCCCTTGGACTGCAAGGAGATCCAACCAGTCCATTCTGAAGGAGATCAGCCCTGGGGTTTCTTTGGAAGGAATGATGCTAAAGCTGAAACTCCAGTACTTTGGCCACCTCATGCGAAGAGTTGACTCATTGGAAAAGACTCTGATGCTGGGAGGGATTAAGGGCAGGAAAAGAAGGGGACAACAGAGGATGAGATGGCTGGATGGCATCACTGACTCGATGGACATGAATCTGAGTGAACTCCGGCAGTTGGTGATGGACAGGGAGGCTTGGCGTGCTGTGATTCATGGGGTCGCAGAAAGTGGGACACGACTGAGTAACTGAACTGAACTGAACTGAACTGAAGTGACACAGAAGAATAGATAAGTGATCTAGAAGATAGAATAATGGAAATCACTCAATCAGAAGGGCAAAAAGAAACACAAAGAGATCTGTTTAAGAGATATCTGGGGCAACATAACTTTGACATTTACATGATAGGGGTCCTAGAAGGATAAGAGAGAAAGGGGTGTTGAAAATATATTTGATGAAATTATGGCTTAAAATAACCCAAACCCGAAGAAGGAAGCAGATATCCAGGTACAGGAATGGCAGAGGGTCCTTGATGATATAAACCCAAACAGACCCACGTCAAGACTTAATTAAAATGGCAAAAGCTAAAGAGAGAATTCTAATGGCAGAAAGAATAACAAAGAATTATATATCTCAAGACAAATAGAAAATGAAAATGCAACATTCTAAAATCCATAGAATCCAACAGAAACAGTTATAAAAAAGGTGATATAGACCTGCCTCAAGAAAGAAAACTCTCAAATAAACAACCTAACTTGAAGAGGAACATCTTTTGGGATCATCTAGGTGAATCAGCTGCAGGTTTGTCCTGCTGAATTCTTGAGACTGAAATCCAGAGATGCAATAGCACTATGCACTAGTACTGTTGTTTTTGTTTGTTTGTTAGTTTTTGGTAACAATTGTATTGTTTAATTTTTTGTATTAATTTAATAAAAGGTGAAAGGAAGAGAAGGAGTGAGAGAGAGAGAAAGAGAAACCAGCCAGAATTCATAAATTCAAAATGGATAGAATGAGGGGAAAAATATTCTAGTATGAAGCCAAAGTAATGAATATTGGAGAGATCATGAGTATAAAATGTTATGAGAGGATGGATGGCAGGTGGAGTTTGAAGTACTTAATCTGAGTCAAAATTGTCAAGAAGGTTCCTATGTGAGATTTTGTAAGATCCTTATGGCCCTGGATTTAAGTGACTGAACTGGGTTTAAGGGGAGTGATTATATTAGAATTCATGAATTGGGAACAGATATTAAGAAAAACTGGTGTAAAATATTTTCCTATATGTTTCACTTAATACCTTTATTCAGATAAACTATAAAAGGAGAAATAACTAGATCTGGTCATAGAAGACTTTACCAAATTTAAAATAATAAACTGGAGTGATAAATCTGAAAGAATTAATATTCACAGTCATTGATAGAAATTCATAGTCATTGATAGAATCTGTAATTCTCTCTTTTTTTTTAAAGTGCAACTATAATATTGTGCTTAAATCTCCCAAATATGTCTCTTATTGATTCTCATGGTTAAATCCAGAGTTGACAGAATTTATTGACTAAACTTAGGCTTTTGGGGGGCAGAATAGCATTTCTAACATAAGTTGAATGTTTCCAAATAGCCTTTTTATGTTCTTTTTTGAATTTCTCATTGACAATCTAAGGTTAAGGCTTTTTGTTGTTGTTTGTTTCTCATTATTTCTTACTAAATCAGTATATAACCATTGGATTAGAAACACTGGATATAGACAAGACTGAGATCAACCACTGACAATAAGATTTTGATTAAAAATAAGTGAAATCCATGAGAATAGAACTAGTGAGAATTTTCAACAAAAGATAATTTTTAAACTGAAAGCTCTTAACTCTGTCTCAGTCTTCTGAACTCTGTATTCCACCAGCCCAACTCTGGATATATATAGGCCCAGGGGAAATTATGTCAGTGGTTAAAGAAACTTAGAAATGTTGTTTTTGACATGGTCTACAGAATCCATCTCATGAAAGTTCATAAATAATGTCTTAGTCTAAAAATAGAAGCAAAATGTTTGCTATATTTATGTGCTAAAACCTACAAATATTGAGGTGTATTTTAAAATCAGTATTTCCAGGAATTTTTCACATATCCCTAGAAAAATAACCAATGATGAAATAATTTTTCAATTCCAAATAAACTCCAGATAAGGTGATGGCAGCTCCTCCACCATTTATAGCTCTAAAGATAATTATGTCAGCTCTCCAGTTAATAGACTACATGGAGATCTGAAGACTCAAAACCCAACAGCATGTGCCTTGGAAAAGGATTGCAACATCTTGTCCTTTTTTTTTTTTTTTTTTTTTTTTTTTTTATTCTTCCAATTTTATTTTATTTTTAAACTTTACATAATTGTATTAGTTTTGCCAAATATCAAAATGAATCCGCCACAGGTATACATGTGTTCCCCATCCCGAACCCTCCTCCCTCCTCCCTCCCCATACCATCCCTCTGGGCCGTCCCAGTGCACCAGCCCCAAGCATCCAGCATCATGCATCGAACCTGGACTGGCAACTCGTTTCCTACATGATATTTTACATGTTTCATTGCCATTCTCCCAAATCTTCCCACCCTCTCCCTCTCCCACAGAGTCCATAAGACTGTTCTATACATCAGTGTCTCTTTTGCTGTCTCGTACACCGGGTTATTGTTACCATCTTTCTAAATTCCATATATATGCGTTAGTATACTGTATTTATGTTTTTCCTTCTGGCTTACTTCACTCTGTATAATAGGCTCCAGTTTCATCCACCTCATTAGAACTGATTCAAATGTATTCTTTTTAATGGCTGAGTAATACTCCATTGTGTATATGTACCACAGCTTTCTTATCCATTCATCTGCTGATGGACATCTAGGTTGCTTCCACGTCTTGGCTATTATAAACAGTGCTGCGATGAACATTGGAGTACACGTGTCTCTTTCCTTCTGGTTTCCTCAGTGTGTATGCCCAGCAGTGGGATTGCTGGGTCATAAGGCAGTTCTATTTCCAGTTTTTTAAGGAATCTCCACACTGTTCTCCATAGTGGCTGTACTAGTTTGCATTCCCACCAACAGTGTAAGAGGGTTCCCTTTTCTCCACACCCTCTCCAGCATTTATTATTTGTAGACTTTTGGATCGCAGCCATTCTGACTGGTGTGAAATGGTACCTCATAGTGGTTTTGATTTGCATTTCTCTGATAATGAGTGATGTTGAGCATCTTTTCATGTGTTTGTTAGCCATCTGTATGTCTTTTTTGGAGAAATGTCTATTTAGTTCTTTGGCCCATTTTTTGATTGGGTCGTTTATTTTTCTGGAGTTGAGCTGTAGGAGTTGCTTGTATATTTTTGAGATTAGTTGTTTGTCGGTTGCTTCATTTGCTATTATTTTCTCCCATTCTGAAGGCTGTCTTTTCACCTTGCTAATAGTTTCCTTTGATGTGCAGAAGCTTTTAAGGTTAATTAGGTCCCATTTGTTTATTTTTGCTTTTATTTCCAATATTCTGGGAGGTGGGTCATAGAGGATCCTGCTGTGATGTATGTCGGAGAGTGTTTTGCCTATGTTCTCCTCTAGGAGTTTTATAGTTTCTGGTCTTATGTTTAGATCTTTAATCCATTTTGAGTTTATTTTTGTGTATGGTGTTAGAAAGTGGTCCAGTTTCATTCTTTTACAAGTGGTTGACCAGATTTCCCAGCACCACTTGTTAAAGAGATTGTCTTTAATCCATTGTATATTCTTGCCTCCTTTGTCGAAGATAAGGTGTCCATATGTGCGTGGATTTATCTCTGGGCTTTCTATTTTATTCCATTGATCAATATTTCTGTCTTTGTGCCAGTACCATACTGTCTTGATAATTGTGGCTTTGTAGTAGAGCCTGAAGTCAGGTAAGTTGATTCCTCCAGTTCCATTCTTCTTTCTCAAGATCGCTTTGGCTATTCGAGGTTTTTTGTATTTCCATACAAATTGTGAAATTATTTGTTCTAGCTCTGTGAAGAATACTGTTGGTAGCTTGATAGGGATTGCGTTGAATCTATAAATTGCTTTGGGTAGTATACTCATTTTCACTATATTGATTCTTCCAATCCATGAACATGGTATATTTCTCCATCTATTAGTGTCCTCTTTGATTTCTTTCACCAGTGTTTTATAGTTTTCTATATATAGGTCTTTAGTTTCTTTAGGTAGATATATTCCTAAGTATTTTATTCTTTCCGTTGCAATGGTGAATGGAATTGTTTCCTTAATTTCTCTTTCTGTTTTCTCATTATTAGTGTATAGGAATGCAAGGGATTTCTGTGTGTTGATTTTATATCCTGCAACTTTACTGTAGTCATTGATTATTTCTAGTAATTTTAAATAGCCTGGAGACAAGGATTGAGAAGATGCAAGAAAGGTTTAACAAGGACCTAGAAGAAATAAAAAGAGTCAATATATAATGAATAATGCAATAAGTGAAATTAAAAACACTCTGGAGGCAACAAATAGTAGAATAACAGAGGCAGAAGACAGGATTAGTGAATTAGAAGATAGAATGGTAGAAATAAATGAATCAGAGAGGATAAAAGAAAAACGAATTAAAAGAAATGAGGACAATCTCAGAGACCTCCAGGACAATATTAAACGCTACAACATTCGAATCATAGGGGTTCCAGAAGAAGAAGACAAAAAGAAAGACCATGAGAAAATACTTGAGGAGATAATAGTGAAAACTTCCTAAAATGGGGAAGGAAATAATCACCCAAGTCCAAGAAACCCAGAGAGTACCAAACAGGATAAACCCAAGGAGAAACACCCCAAGACACATATTAATCAAATTAACAAAGATCAAACACAAAGAGCAAATATTAAAAGCAGCAAGGGAAAAACAACAAATAACACACAAGGGAATCCCATAAGGATAACAGCTGATCTTTCAATAGAAACTCTTCAAGCCAGGAGGGAATGGCAAGACATACTTAAAATGATGAAAGAAAATAACCTACAGCCCAGATTATTGTACCCAGCAAGGATCTCATTCAAGTATGAAGGAGAAATCAAAAGCTTTTCAGACAAGCAAAAGCTGAGAGAATTCTGCACCACCAAACCAGCTCTCCAACAAATACTAAAGGATATTCTCTAGACAGGAAACACAAAAACGGTGTATAAACTCGAACCCAAAACAATAAAGTAAATGGCAACGGGAACATACTTATCAGTAATTACCTTAAATGTAAATGGGTTGAATGCCCCAACCAAAAGACAAAGACTGGCTGAATGGATACAAAAACAAGACCCCTACATATGTTGTCTACAAGAGACCCACCTCAAAACAGGGGACACATACAGACTGAAAGTGAAGGGCTGGAAAAAGATTTTCCATGCAAATAGGGACCAAAAGAAAGCAGGAGTAGCAATACTCATATCAGATAAAATAGACTTTAAAACAAAGGCGGTGAAAAGAGACAAAGAAGGTCACTACATAATGATCAAAGGATCAATCCAAGAAGAAGATATAACAATTATAAACATATATGCACCCAACACGGGAGCACCACAGTACGTAAGACAAATGCTAACAAGTATGAAAGGAGAAATTAACAATAACACAATAATAGTGGGAGACTTTAATACCCCACTTACACCTATGGATAGATCAACTAAACAGAAAATTAACAAGGAAACACAAACTTTAAACGATACAATAGACCAGTTAGACCTAATTGATATCTATAGGTCATTTCATCCCAAAACAATGAATTTCACCTTTTTCTCAAGCGCACATGGAACCTTCTCCAGGATAGATCACATCCTGGGCCATAAAGCTAGCCTTGGTAAATTCAAAAAAATAGAAATCATTCCAAGCATTTTTCTGACCACAATGCAGTAAGATTAGATCTCAATTACAGGAGAAAAACTATTAAAAATTCCAACATATGGAGGCTGAACAACACGCTGCTGAATAACCAACAAATCACAGAAGAAATCAAAAAAGAAATCAAAATTTGCATAGAAACGAATGAAAATGAAAACACAACAACCCAAAACCTGTGGGACACGGTAAAAGCAGTCCTAAGGGGAAAGTTCATAGCAATACAGGCACACCTCAAGAAACAAGAAAAAAGTCAAATAAATAACCTAACTCTACACCTAAAGCAACTAGAAAAGGAAGAAATGAAGAACCCCAGGGTTAGTAGAAGGAAAGAAATCTTAAAAATTAGAGCAGAAATAAATGCAAAAGAAACAAAAGAGACCATAGCAAAAATCAACAAAACCAAAAGCTGGTTCTTTGAAAGGATAAATAAAATTGACAAACCATTAGCCAGACTCATCAAGAAACAAAGGGAGAAAAATCAAATCAACAAAATTAGAAACGAAAATGGAGAGATCACAACAGACAACACAGAAATACAAAGGATCATAAGAGACTACTATCAACAATTATATGCCAATAAAATGGACAACGTGGAAGAAATGGACAAATTCTTAGAAAAGTACAACTTTCCAAAACTGGACCAGGAAGAAATAGAAAATCTTAACAGACCCATCACAAGCATGGAAATTGAAACTGTAATCAAAAATCTTCCAGCAAACAAAAGCCCGGTCCAGACGGCTTCACAGCTGAATTCTACCAAAAATTTAGAGAAGAGCTAACACCTATCCTGCTCAAACTCTTCCAGAAAATTGCAGAGGAAGGTAAACTTCCAAACTCATTCTATGAGGCCACCATCACCCTAATACCAAAACCTGACAAAGATCCCACAAAAAAAGAAAACTACAGGCCAATATCACTGATGAACATAGATGCAAAAATCCTTAACAAAATTCTAGCAATCAGAATCCAACAACACATTAAAAAGATCATACACCATGATCAAGTGGGCTTTATCCCAGGGATGCAAGGATTCTTCAATATCCGCAAATCAATCAATGTAATACACCACATTAACAAATTGAAAAATAAAAACCATATGATTATCTCAATAGATGCAGAGAAAGCCTTTGACAAAATTCAACATCCATTTATGA
The DNA here is from genome assembly GCF_032452875.1 of Bos javanicus. Lineage (NCBI taxonomy): Eukaryota > Metazoa > Chordata > Mammalia > Artiodactyla > Bovidae > Bos > Bos javanicus. The sequence goes on along the minus strand of NC_083876.1, from coordinate 24,947,866 downwards.
TAAAAACTCTCCAGAAAGCAGGAATAGAAGGAACATACCTCAACATAATAAAAGCTATATATGACAAACCCACTGCAAACATTATCCTCAATGGTGAAAAATTGAAAGCATTTCCTCTAAAGTCAGGAACAAGACAAGGGTGCCCACTTTCACCATTACTATTCAACATAGTTTTGGAAGTTTTGGCCACAGCAATCAGAGCAGAAAAAGAAATAAAAGGAATCCAAATTGGAAAAGAAGAAGTAAAACTCTCACTATTTGCAGATGACATGATCCTCTACATAGAAAACCATCTTGTCCTTTTTATAAGACAGCTAAATCAAAATGAGAAGGAGCATATTGTTAGTACAGGAATCACTTACCATGACAATCCTCTGATACTGAGATTTAAATGGCCAATGCACTTTTATCTCTGCCAAGCATTTCTTTTTCCTTTCCCAGTCAGAAAGCATAAAGTTTGAAGTCTAGGGAAAGAATAAAATTCTTTGGCAGACAAAATGCAAATTTTGTGTTATTCGCTCAATTCAATTTTATTGAGTGCTTACTGTGTTTCATGCACAGCTGTATGAATAGAAATGAGTATAAAACACAATGCTTTTGTCCTTAGAGAGTTTACATTCTAGTGAGGAGATACCCATGATATATAAATCAATAAAATAAGAAAGGTGTCAGAGTATTAGTTTTCTATTGCCACTATAACAAATTATCAAAAGCTTAGTGACTTAAAGGGCTTCCTTTCTGGCTCAATGGTAAAGACTCCACCTGCAATACAGGAGATGCAGGTTTGATCCCTGGGTTGAGGGTCTGAAGAAGGAAATGGCAACCCACTCCAGTGTTCTTGCCTGAGAAGTCCCATGGACAGAGGAGCCTGGTGGGCTACAGTCCATGGAGTCGCAAAAGAGTTGGACATAACTTTAGCAACTAAACAACAACAACAACTTAACTCAAATTTATTATCCTGTAGTTATGGAGGTTACTGTCTGATACAGATTTCACTGAGCCAAAATCAGGGTATCAGCTGAGCTATGCATTCTCTGGGAATTTAGGGGAGAATCCATTCTCTTGCTTTTTTCCAGCTTCTATATTCCTCCTGCATTCTTTGACTTATGGGCCCATTCTCCATTTTCAAAGTGCAAAACTCTAACTTTTCCCATCATCATATTTCCTCTCTCTGGTCACGATCCTCCTGCTTATAGAATCATATAGTATTCTTGTGATTGTATTAGACCCACTTGTTTGGAGTTCAGTCACTCTGTCCTGTCCAACTCTTTGCAACTCCATGGACTGCAGCATGCCAGACTTCTCTGTCCATCACCAACCCCCAGAGCTTGCTCAAACTCATGTCCATCCACTTGGTGATGCCATCCAACCATCTCATCCTCAGTCGTCACCTTCTACTGCCTTCAATCTTTCCCAGCATCAGGGTCTTTTCCAATGAGTCAGTTCTTTGCATCAGGTGGCCAAAGTATTGGAGCTTCAGCTTCAGCATCAATCCTTCCAATTAATATTCAGGACTGGTTTCCTTTAGGATGGACTGGTTTGATCTCCTTGCAGTCCAAAGGACTCTCGAGAGTCTTCTCCAGCACCACAGTTTCAAAGAATCAATTCTTGGGTGCTCAGCTTTCTTCATAGTCCAACTCTCACATCCATACATGATTACTGGAAAAACCATAGCCTTGACTAGACGACCTTTGTCAGCAAAGTAATGTCTCTGCTTTTTAATATGCTGTCTAGTTTGGTCATAACTTTTCTTCCAAGGAGCAAGTGTCTTTTAATTTCATGGCTGTAGTCACCATCTGCAGTGATTTTGGAGCCCAAGAAAATAAAAGACTGTCAGTGTTCCCATTGTATTCCCATCTATTTGCCAAGAAGTGATGGGACCAGATGCCATGATCTTAATTTTTTGAATGTTGAGTTTTAATCCAGCTTTTTCACTCTCTTTCACATTTATCAAGAAGCTCTTTAGTTCTTCACTTTCTGCCATAAGGGTGGTGTCATCTGCATATCTGAGGTTATTGATATTCCTCTTGGCAATCTTGATTCCAACTTGAGATTCATCCAGCCCGACATTTCACATGATGTACTCTGCATATAAGTTAAATAAGCAGGATGACAATATACAGCCTTGTCTTACTCCTCTCCCAATTTGGAACCAGTCCATTGTTTCATGTCTGGTTCTAACTGTTGCTTCTTGGCCTGCGTACAGATTTCTCAGGAGGCAAGTAAGGTGGTCTGGTATTCCCATCTCTTGAAGAATTTTCCACAGTTTGTTGTGATCCACACAGCCAAAGGCTTTGGTATAGTCAATAAAGCAGAAATAGATGTTTTTATGGTATTCTTTTGGTTTTTTTCTATAATTCAAGAATATTGGCAATTTGATCTCTGATTTCTCTGCCTTTTCTAAATCCAACTTGAACATTTAGAAGTTTTCAGTTCATGTACTGTTGAAGCCTGTCTTGCAGAATTTTAAGTATTACTTTGATAGCATGTGAGATGAGTGCATTTGTGTGGTAGTTTGAACATTCTTTGGCATTGCCTTTCTTTGGAATTGGAATGAAAATGGACCTTTTCCAGTCCTGTGGCCACTGCTGAGTTTTCCAAATTTGCTGGCATATTGAGTGCAGCACTTTCACAGCATCATCTTTTAGGATTTGAAATAGCTCAACTGGAATTCCGTCACCTCCACTAGCTTTGTTCATAGTAGTGCTTTCTAAGGCCCACTTGACTTTGCATCCCACTTTTTAGTTCAGGCTAATCATCTTAGATTCTTAACTGAATGACATGTAGTCTTTTGCCGTATACGGTAGCATATTCGCCTACTTTGAGGATGTAGGCAACTTTGGAGGGCCATTATTCAGCCTACCAAAGGGAACTACTATTGATGGTGCTAAAGAAGCACAAACTTGCTTCTTTAGGTGGTCAGGGAAGTCTCCCTGGCAAGGATATTTAAGCTGAGATCTGTGTAATAAAAAGGAACCAAACCTGGGAAGGATTGGATGGTGGAGTGCTGATGGTGGAGCACTCCAGGTAGAAGACAAAATTAAAAAGAATTTGGCTGTGCAAGGGAAATAAAGAAGGTCAGTGTACTGTTCTTTATTTACCAACTAGATCTTCCCTGGTGGCTCAGATAGTAAAGAATCTGCCTGCAATGTGGATAACCTGGGTTTGCTCCCTGGTTTGGGAAGATCCCCTGAAGAAGGGCATGGCAGCCCACTTCAGTATTCTTGCCTGGAGAATCCCAAGGACAGATAAGCCTGGCTGGCTACAGTCCATTGGATCGCAAAGAGTCAGACATGACTGAAGAGACTTAGCATACAGGAAAGTAGTATGAGCAGAGATGAAAGAGGTAGGTTAAAGCCAGATTAAGGATTCAGTAAACTAGAGTGAGCAAATAGAGAAGCATCTTTGCATCTGGTATCTTCTCTAGCTTTATTTCAGGAGAGAAATGTTAGGTAGGCACTGAAAGATAAACTTTACATAATTAGGGTTAAATCATTCAGTGTAGTAACTGGAAATCAAAGCTTTTGCTGGTATAGCTTAATTTGTCTTGGTAAAGATGAATATATGTCTCTCCAGTTCTTTGTTTGTTTGTTTTGAAAGTTGCTCAGTCGTGTCCGACTGTTTGTGACCCCAGGGATATACAGTCTCCAGGTCAGAATACCAGAGTGTGTAGCCATTCCCTTCTCCAAGGGATTTTCTCAACCCAGGGATTGAACTCAGGTCTCCCACATTGCAGGTGGATTCTTTACCGGCTGAGCCACCAGGGAAGCCAGTTCTTTGTTGTGGTAGAGGCTACAAAATCTAGACTAAATCCTTTGCAAAGATTCACTGGAAGGTCAATTAAGAAAGAGGAGATTGACTTTAGAAATGGATATTCTGGCATTCTATGTGCTCATCAGGAAGCAACTTTGAAGGAAAGTTCTATTGTGAGGCCTAACTGGAAAGTATTGTTATTTTCACCAAAGGAAAAGATTCACAATCAAATGGGCCCTTCAGAGGAAAAGGTATTTATTATGTGAAAATGTATTAAAATAGGGACACACATCAGAGCCTAGGTTCATATTTCCAAGTCTCAAACATTTTAAAAATGGCAACCGGCTCTCTTTCCTAGGGAAGTGAGTTAGGAACCTATCATTAGCTCCTTCCTGGTATTCAGATGGCTTCTGCATGAAGGAATGAATATGAAGGAATGACTGAGTAGGTAATCCTCCTTTATTTGTTTAGTAAACATTTCATGTCTATCTGCTTAAGGGAGAATTGGGGAGATAGCTGTAAACTGCTTTCACATGTGAAGAGACTAGGGAGAAAATATTTTTGCTTATCCCCCTGTTGCTTTCCTGTTCTGAATGAATGTTTATTCTCTTAAAATTCATGTGATCTAGCTATACTATCCTCTTCTCTTCCACATTGTTACCTGTTGATGACATTTACATATGATTATTAGCATTTTTAGAATATGACTTGTAGTTTTCCTTTTACACTCATATACTTCTATATTGCCCCCTTGTCATCACTGGCTATGTTTTACTAGATGGCAGTATCCTTGATCTCAACTTTAGAGAGCTTTACTTTCCTCTCCTTGAGCCACTCTTACCTCTGGCTAGATCATGAAACTTGTTGCTACCTGGAACTATTCCATTATGAAATCTTAAACGCTATATTTTTCTGATCACCACTTTTATTTTTCTAGTCATTTACAGTATTCAACTTTATTTAGAGATTCTTTTTTCTTCTAATTTTCCCAATTAAACAGTGTCATCCTTATATATCTTCTTTTCTACTTTCCCCATGTTTTATACTCTAATTGGACTTCCATCAGTCTCTGGTCAATTGCCTCAATTTACTTATTCTTCAGTGTTTCTACAGTAACTTCCCAGCAAAACTTCAGTATTCGGTAAATCTGTCTATAAATGTAGCATCTCTATCAGTCCAGGACTGTGATTGAATGCATGCAATGGATACCCAAATATAATGGTTTAAATAAGATGTTTATTCTTTTAATAAGAATAATAAGTCCAGAGATTGACAGTCCAGGGCTGGTATAGTAACTCCTGTGTCATTAGTATTCTGAGCTCCTTCTGTCTTCCTGCTCCACTAGCCTTATCATTTGGCTTTAATCCTCATGGTTATCTCAGGATTGTTTCAAGGCCAAAAGCCATTTACTATTTTCAGCCTCATATACAAACAACAGGGAGGACAAAACAAAAGAAGTAATAAGGAGAAAAGTGACAATGCCTATATTAGGAAAGCAAAACAGTTTCAGAAATGCCTCAGCAAACTTCTTTGTTTTTGTCCAGAACCTCCAATTGTGGCCAAAGAGAGGGAATGAATATAGAAGCTGGACACATGGCTGCTCTTAATGAAATCACATTTTCCTAGTAAGGAAGGGGAAGAGAATATATATAAGTGAGGTTTACCTAACTGTGTATTTATATCTCTTTGCATTAATTTGCTAGGACTGCCTTAAAAAGAATGCCATAATATGAGAGACTTAAACAATAGATATTTATTTTCTTACAGTTCTGGAGCCTGGAAATCCAAGATCAAGGCATCAGAAAATTTGGTTTTTCCTCAGGCCTTTCTGTTTGTGCTCTCCAAGAGTCTGTTTCCCAGTCATATGTAAGTTCTGGTGGCTTTATGGTGGGGTTAATGGTGACCTCCTCCAAGAGGGCTTATGCCATACCCAGGTCTGTTGCACCCAGAACCCCTGCCCCTGTGGCAGTCCACTGCTGACCCATACCTCCACTGGAGATGCTCAAATCCAGTTCTGTCTCAGTCTTTGTGGGGTCTCTGGGTCCTATTGTGCACAAGGTTTCTTTGAACCCTCTGAGCATCTCTGGGGGTATGGGGTTTGATTCTAAATGCGATTTCACCCCTCCTACCATCTTTCTGGGACTTCTTTGCCCATGGACATGGTATATCTCCTCAAAGTCGCTCCAGTGCCATGCAGCCACCACTCCAGTGCCTACCTTCTTTCTGGGGCTTCTCTGCCCTTAAACATGGGGTATCTCCTCACAGTCACTCCAGCACCATGCAGCCACCCCTCTAGCACAACACAGCCACAGCTCCAGCGTGCGCAGCCACTGAAACTTGTGCACACCAGGACCCAGGAGAAAGGAGCAGTGACCCCACAGGAGACTAACCCAGAATTGCCTGTGAGTGTCCAGGAGTCTCCAGTGGAGGCATGGGTCAGCAGTGGCCTCCTGCAGGGTCGGGGGCACTGAGTGTACCAGTGTGAGCATGGGACCTTTTGAAGGAGGTCGCCATTATCTTCATTACTTCCACTATTGTTTGAAGGTGAAGTCACTCAGTCGTGTCCGACTCATTGTGACCCCGTGGATTGTAGCCTACCAGGCTTCTCTGTCCATGGGCTCTTCCCGACCCAGGAATCGAACCCGGGTCTCCCGCATTGTAGGCAGACGCTTTAACCTCTGAGCCACCAGGGAAACCCATTCCACCATAGTTTGGCCCCAGGTAAATAACAGGGAGGGAACGCAGCCCCACCCATCAACAGAAAATTGGATTAAAGATTTACTGAGCATGGGTGGTGGCAGAGAGGAGCAACCTCACGTTCAAGGAGCAGTGGCTGCACTGGTGCAGGAGGGCCGAGAGGAGCTACTCCATGTCCAAGGTCAGGAGGGGCGGCGGTGAGGAGATACCCCTCGTCCAAGGTAAGGAGCAGCGGCTGTGCTTTGCTGGAGCAGCTGTGAAGAGATACCCCACATCCAAGGTAAGAGAAACCCAAATAAGATGGTAGGTGTTGTGAGAGGGCATCAGAGGGCAGACACACTGAAACCAAAATCACAGAAAACTAAGTCAATCTAATCACACAGACCACAGCCTTGTCTAGCTCAATGAAACTAAGCCATGCCCTGCGGGGTCACCCAAGATGGGTGGGTCATGGTGCAGAGGTCTGACAGAATGTGATCCACTGGAGAAAGGAATGGCAAACCACTTCAGTATTCTTGCCTTGAGAACCCCATGAACAGTATGAAAAGGCAGAATGATAGGATACTGAAAGAGGAACTCTGCAGGTCAGTAGGTGCCCAATATGCTACTGGAGATGAGTGAAGAAATAACTCCAGAAAGAATGAAGGGATGGAGCCAAAGCAAAAACAATACCAAGCTGTGGATGTGACTGGTAATAGAAGCAAGGTCCGATGCTGTAAAGAGCAATATTGCCTAGGAACCTGGAATGTCAGGTCCATGAATCAAGGCAAATTGAAAGTGGTCAAACAGGAGATGGCAAGAGTGAACATTGACATTCTAGGAATCAGTGAACTAAAATGGACTGGAATGGGTGAATTTAACTCAGATGACCATTATATCTACTACTGTGGGCAGGAATCCCTTAGAAGAAATGGAGTAGCCATCATGGTCAACAAAAGAGTCCAAAATGCAGTACTTGAATGCAATCTCAAAAACGACAGAATGATCTCTGTTTGTTTCCAAGGCAAACCATTCAATATCATGGTAATTCAAGTCTATGCCCCAACCAGTAAGGCTGAAGAAGCTAAAGTTGAACGGTTCTATGAAGACCTACAAGACCTTTTAGAACTAACACCCCAAAAAAATGTCCTTTTCATTATAGGGGACTGGAATGCAAACGTAGGAAGTCAAGAAACACCTGGAGTAACAGGCAAATTTGGCTTTGTAGTATGGAGTGAAGCAGGGCAAAGGCTAATAGAGTTTTGCCAAGAGAACGCACTGGTCATAGCAAACACCCTCTTCCAACAACACAAGAGAAGGCTCCACACGTGGACATCACCAGATGGTCAATATCAAAATCAGACTGATTATATTCTTTGCAGCCAAATATGGAGAAGCTCTATACAGTCAGCAAAATCAAGACAGGAAGCTGACTGTGGCTCAAATCATGAACTCCTTATTGCAAAATTCAGACTTATTGAAGAAAGTAGGGAAAAACACTGGATCATTCAGGTATGACCTAAATCAAATCCCTTAAGTTTATGCAGTGGAAATGACAAATAGATTCATGGGATTAGATCTGATACACAGAGTGCCTGATGAACTATGGATGAAGGTTCGAACATTGTACAGGAGGCAGGGACCAAGACCACCCCCAAGAAAAGGAAATGCAAAAAGGCAAAATGGCTGTCTGAGGAGGCCTTACAAATAGCTTGGAAAAGAAGAAAAGTGAAAGGTAAAGAAGAAAAGAAAGATATACCCATTTGAATGTAGAGTTCCAAAGAATAGCAAGGAGAGAAAATAAAGCCTTCCTCAGTGATCAATGCAAAGAAATAGAGGAAAAGAATAGAATGGGAAAGACTAGAGATCTCTTCAAGAAAATCAGAGATACCAAGGAAACATTTCATGCAAGTTCAGTTCAGTCGCTCAGTCGTGTCCAACTCTTTGTGACCCCATGAACCGCAGCATACCAGGCCTCCCTGTCCATCACCAACTCCCAGAGTACACTCAAACCCATGTCCATTGAGTCGGTGATGCCATCCAACCATCTCATCCTCTGTCATCCCTTTCTCCTCCTGCCCTCAATCTTTCCCAGCATCAGGGTCTTTTCCAATGAGTCAGCTCTTCCCATCAGGTGGCCAAAGTACTGGAGTTTCAGCTTCAACTTCAGTCCTACCAATGAACACCCAGGACTGATCTCCTTTAGGATGGACTGGTTGAATCTCCTTGCAGTCCAAGGGACTCTCAAGAGTCTTCTCCAACACCACAGTTCAAAAGCATCAATTCTTCGGCACTCAGCTTTCTTCACAGTCCAACTCTCACATCCATACATGACCACTGGAAAAACCATAGCCTTGACTAGACGGACCTTTGTTGGCAAAGTAATGTCCCTGCTTTTTAATATGCAAAGATGGCCACAATAAAGGATAGAAATGGTATGGGCCTAACAGAAGCAGAAGATATTAAGAAGAGGTGGCAACAATACACCAAAGAACTATACAAAAAACATCTTTATGACCCAGATAATTACGATGGTGTGATCACTCACCTAGAGCCAGACATCCTGGAATGCAAAGTCAAGTGGGCTTTATGAAGCTTCACTACGAACAAAGCTAGTGAAGGTGTTGGAATTCCTGTTGAGCTATTTCAAATCCTAAAAGACGATGCTATGAAAATGCTGCACTCAATATGCCAGCAAATTTAGAAAGCTCACCAGTGGCCACAGAACTGGAAAAGGTTAGTTTTCAATCCAATCCCAAAGAAAGGCAGTGCTGAAGAATGCTCAAACAACCATACAATTGCACTCCTATTACAGGCTAGGAAAGTAATGCTCAAAATTCTCCAAGCCACACTTATGTGAACTGTGAACTTCCAGGTGCTCAAATGAATTTAGAAAGGGCAGAGGAACCAGAAATCAAATTGCCAACATCTGTTGGATCATCGAAAAAGCAAGAGAATTCTAGAAGGACATCTACTTCTGCTTTATTGACTATGCCAAAGCCTTTGACTGTGTGGATCACAACAAACTGTGGAAAATTCTTAAACAGATGAGAATATCAGACCACCTGACCTGCCTCCTGTGAAATCTGTTTGCAGGACAGGAAGCAACAGTTAAAACTGGAAATGGAGCAACAGACTGGTTCCAAATCTGGAAAGGAGTTCGTCAAGGCTGTATATTGTCACCTTACTTACTTAACTTATATGTAGAGTACATCATGGAAATGCTGGGGTGGATGAAGCACAAGCTGGAATCAAGATCGCTGGGAGAAATATCAATAACCTTAGATATGCAAATGATACCACCTTTATGGCAGAAAGTGAAGAAGAACTAAAGAGTCTCTTGATGAAAGAGGAGAGTGAAAAAGTTGGCTTTAAATTCAACATTCAGAAAACTAAGATCATGGCATTCGGTCCCATCACTTCATGGCAAATAGATGGGAAAACAATGGAAACAGTGACAGTCTATTTTCTTTGGCTCCAAAATCACTGAAGATGGTGCTTGCAGCCATGAAATTAAAAGTTGCTTGTTCCTTGGAAGAAAAGTGATCAACTTAAACAGCATAATATAAAGTAGAGACATTATTTTGCCTACAAAGGTCTGTCTAGTCAAAGCTTTGGTTTTTCCAGTAGTCATGTATGGATGTGAGAATTGGACTATAAAGAAAGCTGAGCACCAAAGAATTGATGCTTTTGAACTGTGGTGTTGGAGAAGACTCTTGAGAGTCCCTTGGACTGCAAGGAAACCAGTGTATCCTAAAGGAAATCAGTCCTGAATATTCATTTGAAGAACTGATGCTGTAGCTGAAACTCTAATAATTTGGCCACCTGATGTGAAGAAATGACTCACTGGAAAAGACCCTGATGCTGGGAAAGGTTGAAGGCGGGAGGAGAAGGGGTCGACAGAGGATGAGATGCTTGGATGGTATCACTGACTCAATGGACAGGAGTTTGAGTAAACTCTGGGAGTTGGTGATGGAGAGGGAGGCCTGGCCTGCTGCAGTCCATGGGGTCGCAAAGAGTTGGACACAACTGAGCAACTGAACTGACTGAGTTGACAGGCCTCCTTGGCTCATTGATAACCAGCTTCTCACTGTGTCCTCACATGGCCTTTCATCTCTGTATACGTGTCCCAAGTCTCCACTTCTTCTTATAAGCATACTAATTCCATTGGATTAGGACTCCACCTTTATTACCTCATTTATTCTACTTACCTCTTTAAGGCCTTGTCTCCAAATATAGTCACATTAGGGGTTAGGGATTCAACATATGAGTTTAAAGGATAAGATCTATAACATATAACATAGTCCATAAAACTCTTCCATTAAGTACAAAAAAATATGTTAAATCTTCATCTCTCTTTATCAACCAGCTACACACCTCTTCTTGTCAATCTGGGGAAAAAAAAAAAAAATCACCCTACCTTCACTCTAACTCACTGAGAAAATAGGGCTTAAGAGATAAGGATCTCTTTATCTTTCTCCCTTTCCTCTTCACCTGAAATTTTACCTTGAACTGCTTTCACACATTTAATTTTTCCACTTAAAGTTCACGAAGTAACAACAAAAATAGCAGCTGAAAGTTTCAGAATTAAAGCATATGTGTAGAATGAACAGCATCTTCTGAGGCAGTCAAACTAAAATGATGTCAAATAACCACATTTAACTGTGTTCCCAAGGTTTGGAGCATTCTTTTCAACAGAGAATAAAGAACTTTAGTTTTTCCCTGATGAAGGAAATGTTTTGTCACTATTTTCAAGATAATGACATTTCATTATAAAATAGATAACTAATAAGGATTGACTGTGTATATGGCACAAGGAACTCTTCTTAATACTACGTAATGATGTGTATGGGAAAATAATATAAAAAAGAGTATATATATGTATGTGTATAACTGATACACTTTGCTGTACAGCAGAAACTATGCAACACTGTAAGTCAACTATAATAAAAATGTTTTTAAAAAGTCACAAAGCAAAAAAAAAAAAAAAGAATTCTAAAACAGATAGTGACAGTTCATGTTTTCTCCTTCAGAAAAATTGCTTAAATCTTTACTTTTATCAGATATGTGATTATCCATCAATATTTGAATTACATCACAATGACATCTAGTGGTTATAGGAATTTCTTTCATCTCAAAGGGCAGTTTTAAGTATAAGAAGATCTTTGTAAACTAAAAATAAGAAAAGAGAATGAGTCATTATAATGTAGTCATTATCATTTCAATGTATTTTTTTGTTTTTGAATCTAACTTTTCCCCTACCTTCTACATCTATTTTATTCTAAATAGAAACAGAAAGGGTGCAGAGAAATTTGCCACCTGATCAAAAGTGCCATATTGATGTCCAGTGTGGCACTTGATGGAGTCTGTTTTAAGTGTACAAAAATGAACAGATTGATATAAAACTACTGATAAATACCCTACAGAATGACTTCAGTTGAAAAATTAAGACCCACATTTATATGATCGCCTCTTTCACCCTCATCAAGAGGATCCTTAGTTTCTCTTAACTTTCTGCCATTAGAATTGTATCATCTGCACATCTGTGGTTGTTGATATTTCTCCCAGTAATTTTCATTCTAACTTGCGATTTATCCAGCTTGGCATTTTGCATGATGTATTCCACATGTAAGTGAAATAAGCAGGGTAACAGTATACAGCCATTTTGTACTCCTTTCCAAATTTTGAACCAGTCCATTGTTTAATGTCCATTTCTAACTGTTTATTCTTAATCCACATATAAGTTTCTCAGGAGACAAATAAGGTGGTCCGGTACTTTCATCTCTTAAGAATTTTCCATAGTTTGTTGTGATCCACAGAGTCAAAAGCTTTAACGTAGTCAGTGAAACAGGAGTAGATATTTTCCTGGAATTCCCTGCTTTCTCCATGATCCAACAAATGTACAGTTTTTGCTTTTAGAGTCAAATCCAAAAAAATATTGCCAAGGCTGATGTAAAGGACATATTGCCTGTTTTTTTCTTCTAGGATTTTTATGGTTTTGGTATTACATTTAAGTTTTTAATCCAGTTTGAGTTTATTTTTGTATAAGGTGTGAGAAAATAGTTCTGTTTGATTTTTTTGCATATAGCTGTCCAATTCTCCCAGCACCATTTATTGAAGAGGTGGTCTTTTCCCCACTGTATATTCTTGCCTCTTTCATTGTAGATTAATTGACCACATAAATGTGGGTTTATTTCTGGACACTCTACTCAGTTTCACTGACGTATGTGTCTGTTTTTATGTCAGAACTATAGTTTTTTGATATTGTAGCTTTGTAGTATAGTTTGAAAACAAAGAGTATGATACTACGAATTTTGTTGTTTCTTAAGATTGTTTTGGCTCTTCGGAATCTTTTCTGTTTTCTTTCTTCTTTTTTTTTTTAATGATTATTTTTATTTATTTATTTTTTTAATTTAATTTAATTTTTAAACTTTACAATATTGTATTAGTTATGTCAAATATCGAAATGAATCCGCCACAGGTATACATGTGTTCCCCATCCTGAACCCTCCTCCCTCCTCCCTCCCCATACCATCCCTCTGGGTCGTCCCAGTGAACCAGCCCCAAGCATCCAGTATCGTGCATCGAACCTGGACTGGTGACTCGTTTCATACATGATATTATACATGTTTCAATGCCATTCAAAAAGAATACATTTGAATCAGTTCTGTTTTCTTACAAATGTTCAATGTACTTATTCTAGTTCAGTGAAAAATGCTATTGTTATTTAGTTAGAAATTTCATTGAAACTATAGATTTCTTGATTAGTATGGTAACTTTAACAAAATTAATTCTTCCAGTCCATGAACACAGTATATCTTTCCATTTGTTTGTGTCATATTCAACTTCTTTCATCAATGTCTTAGTAGTTTTCCAAGTTATAGATCTTTCAACTCCTTGGTTAGATTTTTTCCTAGATTTTTTTTTTCTTGGTGCAATTTTAAATGTTTTTTTTTTCTTTATTTTTCTTTCTAATAGTTTATTGTTATTGTATAAAACTGCAACAGATTTCTACATACTAATTTTGTGTCTTGCAACTTTACTGAATTCATCAATGAGTTCTAATAGTTTTTTGTTGGTATCCTTAGGATTTTCTGTATATAGTATCATGTCATTTGCAAATAGTGACAGTTTTGCTTCTTTCTTTCTAATTTGGATTCCATTTATTTATTTATTTGCTGTGACTGGAGTTATAATACGATGGCGGATAAAAATGCTAAGAGTGGGCAAACGTATTCTTGTCTTGTTCCTTACAGTAAATGCTTTTAGCTTTTCACTGTTGAGTATGATGTTAGTTGTGGTCTTGTCATACATGGCCTTTATTATATTGAGCTGTGTCCCTCTATTCTGACTTTCTTGAAAATTTTAACCATAAATTGACTTTGAATTTTGTCAAAAGCTTTGTCTGTGTGTTTTGAGATGATCATATATGACTTTTATTCTTCAGTTTGTTAATGTGGTGTATCATATTGATTGATTTGTGAATATTGAGCTATCCTTGCGTCCTTGGGATAAATCCCACTTGATCCTGCTGCATGATCCTTTTAATATATTGTTGAACTTGATTTGCTAAATAATGTCCCTATGATTCTTTTTGTTATTATTTCTTCTTGAAGGTTAATGATTATTTCCTTAGGATAAAGCCAAAGAAATATTTTAAAAATGCACAATCTTGCCAAATCAGAGTATTATCTTTATCTTCTAATTTGGCAAGTAAAGTAAATATTTTAATTTGTGTTTCTCTGCTATCCAGTTAAGTTGCCATTTTAAAATAGATGTATTAGTCATTTAGAGTTCTTCCTTTTCAGGTTTAATGTGTGTCAAATAATTTTCACAGGTATAGAAATTCCCTGGAGTAAATGGAATACAAACAATTCTGAAAATGCCCCTCTGCTCATCCCTCAAATTGTTTCCTTTCCTGCCAAAGACAACAAGAAGTATTTTAATTTTGATATGTTTTTTCCATGCCTCCCTACCTTTGACCACACTTGTCCTGCCTGCAATGTCCTTCCTAACTTGGGAAAGACTTGTCTTCAAATCTCAGGGTCCCCTCTATCTGTTTTCCCGCAGTATTCTGTGGCCTCTGTTATCTCACTTATCATGGGATACCTGGCTTTAGGTTTGGTGACCTGTGTGATCTGGAATAGCTGGTGAGCTCTTTCATCCAGGGACCACATCTTATTTCTCCCTGTGCTTTCTCCCACCTCTGAATTATTAGCACAGTTTCTTGAACATATCCGGTATACAGCACATATTAAATTTTAACTTTCAAATAAGTAATTAAGGGAAATATAAGTAAAACTCAGTTTGGCATTTTAAAACCCTGAGTCACATGAGCCTGTGTTCAATATAAAAAAATGATTTGCCTAATTAAATTAAATATTTAAAATTTAATTCAGTATTATATGATTGCTTATACACACACACACACAGACACACAGACACACACACACACATTGCTATTGTTTGCTCACTAAGTTGTGTCTGACTCTTTGAGACCCCACGAACTGTAGCCCTTGAGTCTCTGCTGTCCATGGGATTTCCCAGGCAAGAATACTGGAGTGGGTTGCTATTTCCTTCTCCAGGGAATTTTCCCGACCCAGGGATTGAATCTGCTTTTCTATTGCTGAGCTACCAGGGAAGCCTATATATATATATATATATATATATATATATATATATATATATATATATATACACACACACACACACATATATTCAAATAAAACATAAAATACACATTAGTATTCAAAAAATGATCATAGTATCTGGTCCCATCACTTAATGGCAAATAGACGGGGAAACAATGGGAACACTGACAGACTTTATTTTCTTGGGATGCAAAATCACTGCAGATGATGACTGAAGCCATGAAATTAAAAGACATTTGCTCCTTGGAAGAAAAGTTATGACCAACCTAGACAGCATATTAAAAAACAGAGACATTATTTTGCCAACAAAGGTCTAGTCAAAGCTATGGTTTTTCCAGTAGTCATGTATGGATGTGAGAGTTGCACTATAAAGAAAGCTAAGCGCTGAAGAATTGATGCTTTTGAACTGTGGTGCTGGAGAAGACTCTTGAGAGTCCCTTGGACTTCAAGGAGATCCAAGCAGTCCATCCTAAAGAAAATCAGTCCTGAATATTCATTGGAAGGACTGATGCTAAAGCTGAAACTCCAATACTTTGGCCACCTGATGTGAAGAACTGACCCCTTGGGAAAGACACTGATACTGGAAAAGATTGAAGGCAGGAGCAGAAGTGGACAACAGAGGATGAGATGGTTGGATGGCATCACCGACTTGATGGACATGAGTTTGAGCAAGCTCTGGAGGTTGGTGATGGACAAGGAAGCCTGGCATGCTGCAGTCCATGGGATTCCATGCAAAGAGTCCGACACAACTGAACAACTGAACTGAACTGAACACATCAGTGTCATTCACATATTACACTATTCATTGCCTGTATCAGGCAATGTATTCATTTGCTAGGCATTGAACACATGAAGCAGGAAGAGTGTTATTCTGCACTGACTACTTCCTGATGTTCAAGCTGGTTTTAGAAAAGGCAAAGGAACCAGAGATCAAATTGCCAACATCCGCTGGATCATAGAAAAAGCAAGAGAATTCCAGAAAAACATCTATTTCTGCTTTATTGACTATGCCAAAGCCTTTGACTGTGTGGATCACAATAAACTGTGGAAAATTCTTCAAGAGATGGGAATACCAGACCACCTGATCTGCCTCTTGAGAAATTTGTATGCAGGTCAGGAAGCAACAGTTAGAACTGGACATGGAACAACAGACTGGTTCCAAATAGGAAAAGGAGTTCATCAAGGCTGTATATTGTCACTCTGCTTATTTAACTTCTATGCAGAGTACATCATGAGAAATGCTGGACTGGAAGAAACACAAGCTGAAATCAAGATTGTCAGGAGAAATATCAATAACCTCAGATATGCAGATGACACCACCCTTATGGCAGAAAGTGAAGATGAACTAAAAAGCCTCTTGATGAAAGTGAAAGAGGAGAGTGAAAAAGTTGGCTTAAAGCTCAACATTCAGAAAACGAAGATCATGGCATCCGGTCCCATCCCTTCATGGGAAATAGATGGGGAAACAGTGTCAGACTTTATTTTTCTGGGCTCCAAAATCACTACAGATGGTGACTGAGGCCATGAAATTAAAAGACACTTACTCCTTGGAAGGAAAGTTATGACCAACCTAGATAGCATATTCAAAAGCAGAGACATTACTTTGCCAACAAAGGTTTGTCTAGTCAAGGCTATGATTTTTCCTGTGGTCACGTATGGATGTGAGAGTTGGACTGTGAAGAAGGCTGAGCGCTGAAGAATTGATGCTTTTGAACTGTGGTGTTGGAGAAGACTATTGAGAGTCCCTTGGACTGCAAGGAGATCCAACCAGTCCATTCTGAAGGAGATCAGCCCTGGGATTTCTTTGGAAGGAATGATGCTAAAGCTGAAACTCCAGTACTTTGGCCACCTCATGCGAAGAGTTGACCCATAGGAAAAGACTGTGATGCTGGGAGGGATTGGGGGCAGGAGGAGAAGGGGATGACAGAGGATGAGATGGCTGCATGGCATCACTGACTTGATGGATGTGAGTCTCAGTGAACTCCGGGAGTTGGTGATGGACAGGGAGGCCTGGCGTGCTGTGATTCATGGGGTCGCAAAGAGTCAGACACGACTGAGCGACTAATCTGATCTGAAGGTTTCCTTACTGTAGGCCTTGTGTGCCTGTGTGCTCAGTTGCTTCAGTCATGTCCAACTCTTTGCAACCCTATGGACTGTATCCTACCAAGCTTCTTTGTCTACAGGGATTCTTCAGGCAAGAATACTGGAATGGGTTGCCATGCCCTTCTGCAGGGAACCTTCCCAACCCAGGGAACCCACATCTCTTATGTCTCCTGCATTGGTAGGTGGTTTCTTTAACACTAACACCACCTGGGAAGCCTTGGTGAGAACGAAATCTTTCCACTGATTTGGGAAGGATTTGAACTTTCTTCTAGAGCAGTGGGTGCTGGAAGAGGCCAGATGTTGACATCTGTATAGTCGATGTCTTCAGTTCATGTAGAGAATGTTTTTCAAAATAAAAAAGACCACATTGCACTTTATCTTCCTCTCTGCTATGCTGCACACATGCACACAGACATGGTCAAGCCAGTTCAAATCATTGCCTCTGGGACAAGACAGTTTTTTCCTATTTTATCTTTAGTATCTTAAGGGCAGTCAATGTGGTTGTTAAAGAGTATAATATTTGGATTTTATGAGATAAATACCTGTTGATTTAAAAGTAAATAATCTTCTAACCCACTGGATGATCAGAAGGAGGGCCTTGCTCTGGGACCTGAATTTGGCATATTAAACCTTGACTTTCTCTTTTACCCACCAAGTGTCCTGACCCTGGTGTTTTCTTTTTTCTGAATATGCTAATGTTGGATCATATTTTTTTTTAAGTGTACAATTGAACCAGTGAAATAAAACAGAACAATGTCTGAGATTCCCTCATCCTTCAAGGATTTTTCCTGGCTGAACAAAATGTATGAGATTTGGGGATTGTTTCTCCAAACACAAACTGGGGCTGATTATATGGGTAAAAAGAATACAAACACCTCTCCTTGGTTACGAGTGTTAACACGTTCATGTAAATTGTCTTTTGAGTAGACCAGTTATCTGAAAGGTAGTGTAAAGACCGTGGTATGAGCAAATTTAATTTTATTTTCTACCCGAACTTTTTTCTACTTTTACCTCTACTCTCTAGGTGGCCAATCCTCACGTTTTCCCTGATTTATTTAATGATTTGTTTCTTAACTCTACCAACTACATAAGAAAATTGTCAGCATTTACATTGTAAATTGAACTTTATTTGAGATGAGGTCTTCCAGGGAAAGCGTACAGAGAAAGATATGAAAATAAATGATGGAACTTTGGAGCTCATGAGCACTTAAGGCTGAAGAAAGAGAATTGAGAAGTCCAATATGGAAGGGTCAGAAATTGGGACAAAAATCAAGTTTATAAAAACCAAGGAAACTGTTTTAATAAGAAGGAAGTAGTGATTAATGTAAGAGCATTTGATATTTTAGGCAATTTTCTGATTTAATCCTCTGCTTCAAAATGAAGCTAGTTTATCAAGTAATAAATTTTATGAGCTTCTAACAAACTGCTTGCTTCAGTTGGAAATAGCAAAGAATCAGATTTTTCCTGAGTTCTTGTAACCTGGCTTGCCTGGTGCTTCAAATGGAAAAACATTCACCTGCAATGCAGGAGATCTGGGTTTGATCCCTGAGTCAGGAAAATCTCCTGGAGAAGGAAATGGCAAGTCATTCCAGTATTCTGCCTGGGAAATCCCATGAACAGAGGAGCCTGGTAGGCTACATTCAATGGGGTCGCAAAGAGTTGGACACAACTGAGCAACTAACACTTTTCACTTTCATGTAACCTGAACTACTTATAAGCCCTAGATGATATGTATGACAAATATGCAGCCCATATTGTACCAGGCCACAGCAACCTGAAGGATGGTGTATGGAGATGGATTATTAGGAATGAACAGTATTCCTTAGCTCTCATTTTCATCTGCTGTTTTGAGCCTTCAGTCAGTTCAGTTCAGTTGCTCAGTCATTTCCAACTCTTAGCAACGCCACGGACTGCAGTACACCAGGTTTCCCTATCCATCACCAATTCCCAGAGCTTACTCAAACTCATGTCCATCGAGTTGGTGATGCCATCCAATCATCTTATCCTCTGTCATCCCCTTCTCCTCCTGGCTTCACTCTTTCCCAGCATCAAGGTCTTTTCCAGTGAGTCAGTTCTTCGCATCAGGTGGCCAAACTATTGGAGATTCAGCTCCAACATCAGTCCTTCCAATGAACATTCAGAACTGATTTCCTTTAGGATGGACTGGTTGGATCTCCTTGCATACAAGGGACTTTCAAGAGTCTCTCCAACACCACAGTTCAAAGGCATCAATTCTTTGGCACTCAGCTTTCTTTATGGTCCAATTCTCACATCCATGCATCACTACTGGAAAAACCATAGCTTTGATAAGATGGACTTTCTCAGCAAAGTAATGTCTCTGCTTTTTAATATGCTGTCCAGGTTGGTCATAGTTTTTTTTCCAAGAAGCAAACAAAATGAATGTCTTTTCATTTCATGGCTGCACTCACCATCTGCAGTGATTCTGGAGCCCAAGAAAATAAAGTCTCTCACTGTTTCCATTGTTTCCCCATCTATTTGTTGTGAAGTGATGGGACTGGATGCCATGATCTTCATTTTTTGAATGTTGAGTTTTAAGCTAGCTTTTTCACTCTCCTCTTTCATCTTCTTCAAGAGGCTCTTTAGTCCCTCTTTACTTTCTGCCATAAAGGTGGTGTCATCTGCATATCTGAGGTTATTGATATTTCTCCCAGCAATCTTGATTCCAGCTTGTGCTTCATCCAGCCAAGCATTTCACATGATGTACTCTGTACAGACATTAAATAGCAGGGTGACAATATACAGCCTTGACTTACTCCTTTCCCAATTTGGAATCAGTTCATTGTTCCATGTCTGGTTCTAACTGTTGCTTCTTGACCTGCATACAGATTTCTCAGGAGGCAAGTAAGGTGGTCTGGTATTCCCATCTCTTTAAGAATCTTCCACAGTTTGCTGTGATCCGCACAGCCAAAGGCTTTGGCATAGTCAATAAAGCAGAGGTAGATTTTTTTCTGGAATTCTCTTGCTTTTACTATGATCCAAGGATGTTGGCAATTTGATCTCTGACTTCTCTGCCTTTTCTGAATCTAGGTTGAACATCTGAAAATTCTCAGTTCTAGAAAGATAAAGGAGGAAAGGAAGGATATACCCATCTGAATGTAGAGTTCCAAAGAACAGAAAGGAGAAATAAGAAAGCCTGCCTAGGTGATTAGTGCAAAGAAATAGAGAAAAACAACAGAATGGGAAAGACTAGAGATCTCTTCAAGAAAATTAGAGATACCAAGGGAACATTTCATGCAAAGATGGGCACAATAAAGGACAGAAACGGTATGGACTTAACAGAAGCAGAAGATATTAAGAAAAGGTGGCAAGAACACACAGAAAAACTATACAAAAAAGATCATAATGACCCAGATAACCACAATGGTATGACCACTCACCTAGAGCCAGACATCCTGGAATGTGAAGTCATGTGGGCTTTAGAAAGCATCACTATGAACAAAGCTAGTGGAGGTGATGGAATTCCAGTTGAGCTATTTCAAATCCTGAAAGATGATGCTGTGAAAGTGCTGCGCTCAACATGCCAGCAAATTTAGACAACTCAGCAGTGGCCACGGGAGTGAAAAAAGTCAGTTTTCATTCCAGTCCCAAAGAAAGGCAATGCCAAAGAATGCTCAAACTACCGCACAATTGCACTCATCTCACACACTAGCAAAGTAATGCTCACAATTTTCCAAGCCAGGCTTCAACAGTACATTTTGAAACTTAACTATATTCAAAGTTTTCCTTACTTATATCTGAGAATTATTCTGGCAAACATACATATGCTCTCTAACATCTTCTCAGCTTCCTTAAGTAGCCATGGTCTCTACCCTCTCCATCCCCAATATTATTGCTTTGGGAAAAACAACCACTGCAGGCATGTGAGCTATGTGCTCTATCCCATTCCCCCCAGAGCTAGGGTACAGCTGAAATCCTATACCCTACAATTCTGCGTGACCGTTGAGGAGTAGATCTTTCTACTGTCTTAATACTATTTTTTTCCAAGTGGGTATATACTCAAAGATTGGCTTGAACCTCAATATCTTACAAAGTGTTTGTTTGTTTTTTCAAACAGCTCATCCCCCACCCACAACTTGTAGTCTCTATTTCCATAAAACAGGATGAATCCGAAGGCAAATCTGATTTAGTGGACTTTTTATTGTACTCACTATCTATCACAGTTTGTATCAACTTCATTGACCAGCTCATTGTTTTTTACTGTGAAAGTCTGAACTTGGCTCTCTCATCCAATAGAATGGACTGTGTCCAAGGAGGCATTTTTCTGGCTTACCCAGAGTCTCCCAGACTTGGACACATCTGTCAAGAATCTGAGCTGGGCACACGTCTGAAGCTTTACTTGGGACCTTCTGCATGTTGACAGTCTCTCTCTCTCCATCCATTTCATAGCCATTACCATAAACGTGGTTCAAACAGATCTAAAATAATAGTACACTCTATTACTTCAGATCACAAGACATTTTATCAGGTGGTCATTTTGTGATCAAAACACATTAAAAAAAACACACTTTGGGTTAGAAGTGGTAAGAGAAAACAGTGACTTTGTATCAACCGTCCTGAATTCATGTAAATTTGCCTAGCTTGCTCATCAGAGGCCTGTCAGTCCTGAATTCTTTGCTTTGAGGCTCATCTCTATCAATATCAATTCTACATACCAGTCTAGTAGCTAGAATGTTTTAACATTCATTTATGTTTTTTAGATGATGTATGACAAATTTCATTTAGGAAAATATATGATCTTATTTTTAAATAATTGTTATTCTGAGGAGAGGTGTCATTTCTATTATTATTTAGCAGTTCTTCAGATTCCAGAAAATTTATTTCCATGTGTAACTCCCCCTGTCCTTCCCTCTTTTTACTGTATATTAGGTGCTGTTTCAGAATTTGTCTTGATAATTAAAGAATCCTAGGATTACTTGAGAGGTTCCAGAGTGTAAAATACTTGGCATCCATCATAAACTCATTGGTTACTTGTGGATTAAGCATCCCTCAAGTTAACTTCACTTTCTCAGACTATTGGTTTGACATAGTAGAAAGTGGCTGGGCTGTCCCCTTGACCTTGTGGTGCCTGAAATCTGAAAAGTGGAGAACATGTTCAGATAAAACTCAAGAGAATTTCTTTAGAAATAAGAGGTGGCAAGTGATGGGAAATAAGTAAAACGAGTGTTTTAAATATCTGGAAACCAATGTTTTAGTCAGGTAGTTTAAGAAAATGCGATGTAAAACAGCCTTTATCAAAAACTCTAATTGGACAAAAGGAGAAGCAGCAAATTTGAGTCTTAAGATTCCATGTTGTACTAATTGAGGAAAAAGCTGAATTTAAGGAAGTTTGCATAGAAGATAATGATAATGATTGTGGTTTTGTTATTGTCACTCTACTCTTTTGCTAGGGCTTCTCTGGTGGCTCAGATGGTAAAGAATCTGCCTGCAATGAGGGAGGCCTGGGTTCAATCCTTGGGTCAGGAAGATCCCCTGGAGAAGGGAATGGCAGCTCACTCAAGTATTCTTACCTGGAGAATCCCATGGACAGAGGAGCCTGGTGGGCTACAGTCCATGGGGTCACAAAGAGTTGACATGACTGAGCAACTAACACACACACACTTTTGCTATAGCGAAAGTATTCCCTTATATGTACATAATAAACAGTTCATATTCACTCAGCTTTATCTGGAAGTTCCCTGATGGCTTGGTGGGTAAAGAATCTGTCTGCAATGCACAAGATGTGGGTTTGAACCCTGAGTTGGGAAGATCGCCTGGAGAAGGGAATGGCAGCTCACTCCAGTATTCTGGCCTGGAGAATCCCATGGACAGAGGAGTCTGGTGGGCTACAGCCCATGGGGTTGCAAGAGTTGGACACGACTGAGCAACTAGACACACACACACAGGATATCATACTTTGAAGCTGACTAGCTAGCAAAGTGGACATTTTACTTGCAGTATTTTTTCTCTGAATCCATTGGAAAAGATTTTAATAGATTTTCTTCCAAGATAGGCAAGCACTTGTAGAGGCAAAAAAGCAAAGTGCTGGTATGCAGTTTCAGAAATCTGTTGACTACATGTTCCCATATGTGTTCCAGGAAATTCACATTTGGATTTCAGTACAATTCAGAGTTATGGTAGGGCTATCCAACACTTTTTTGGAAGAGAGTTTGCTTGATACCAATATAAGGCTTGCCAAAACTCAGCAGGCCAAATTCTAGTTCTGAAATCTGTGGGAACCAAGAGATCAGCAGTTAGATCATGGGGGCTGTATCACTTTCAGCTCTCTGAAGAAACAAATTTTACCTAATGGCCCAGAAGGTCATTTTGAATATAACCAATAATCTTTAAAAAATGAAATGTCTTCTGTGGCATTTTATAGGGTATGTAACATTTAATAATGAACACATACTATTACATTTCTTTCTCTGAGTATTGGCTAAAATGTTTCAGCTTTTCAGACTTAATTATATCTGGCCAGACATGTGCAATTATGCTTACCTTTAGAAATGAAAACCCACTAGTATTTATTGTGTGTATTAAACTAAGTTAGAAATTCAATCACTTTATAGCTAACCTGTGTCAAAACTGCTCTGGTTAAAGTGATTAGTTGGCATTAAGCTCATTATTGAGTACAGAACTTCTCATCTTCCTTTAAAATATTGCTATTAACTTTGCAAAAATGGTGTGTTAGAAGTACAATAAGTGTAATAAAATAAGAAATTGTAAACCACAGTCAATCTGAGAATGTCCGTTTCTTTTCCTAAGACTAAACTATAAAATGCAAGTACTGGAAGTGATCTCAAAGGTCAATGTTCAAGTACCCCACGTTTTAGCAAAGGTAGGGCCAAGCAATTCCAGATGAACTATTTTCTTTTCTTAGAGATCCTAGTTACATGCCTTGTCATAACAGTCTGTTTTAATGCTTATCCAAATAGTGAAACATTATTAAATAATCCCTATTGTGCTAAATTTTACAAGTATCTCTGCTAATGATTTAAAACTCTTTCATTTTATGGTATAAACTGATTGGTTATATCCTCTTCAGAATGAACTGTTACATTAAGACAGTGTGTTAAATCTTCCTCTTCTTCATCTCAAACCATCCCAACTTTATGTGTAGTAAGGATTGCTTTCTGCCCTATTGAAAGTAGTTTTCTCTTGGCCTTTGGAAAATTTGTTTTTAGTACCTCTTTCAGAAGGGGGAAAACTAAAATTTGATAAAGCTTTTAAAATAAAAGTGTAAAAAGTGACAGGTACATTATCTTTATCTTCTTTATGAAAATCTGTATATTTATTTTCATATTGTGCTTGCTTTTTGTACCAATAGAGTGTTTAATCTCTCAGCCATTATGATTATAGTATCTTCTGTTTTTCTGAATTTCTGATGTGCTGCTAGGCTCCATTTATCTGGAGGGAGAAATTCTAGATGCTTTAGTTAAATTTTGTGACTTCTCAGAATACCATATCTATTGTGGAAATTAGGTAGTTAACTTAAGGCCATATCCTCCTATTGAGTAAAATGGTGGATTTTATGTTTTTATGACTTTTGCAGTTTGTATTACTTATGCTATGAATTTTCTCAGATAGCCATTATTATTACAATTTCACTGTTTAAAAATAGTAAATGAGAGGCCAAATCATTTGCCTAAAGTGTTATGACTTATTAGTCAGAGTCATCTGGAAATCTTGGACCACTGCTCTTCCCACAAGGCCACATTGCTGATATTTTACTTTATTTGTGTAGATTAATATTTATACTCTAAGTGATTCATTTTTCTGTTCTTATAAAAATGGTCTAACAAAAGCAGTGGACATTTTGGGGAAATAAATACTACTTTTTTTCCTACATAAAAATGTTTCAATGCTTTTGTGTTGGCAGTAAAAACTTGGCCTGTAAATGACTGTACAGTCAATTGAAATGATTCATCCTAAGACCAACCCTACTGTCCAGATTTTAATGTTTTGGGGTTAGTGTGGATAAGAAGACTCATAATGACATGTACAAAGTATTTCCTGACAATGAAATTTCTGGGACTAGAAATGATCATAACTAATTTGATGTATGTTCTCTACTTTTTTTCCCATCAACTACAGTCACTAGAAAATCTGCATGCAATCCTACCTGGAATCAGGTAGGCATACTAATCACTTTTGAAAGACTTTTTTGGTTTATGGTTCTATTAATATAAAACAGGGTAATCAAGGAAATGGTAATTTTAGCAAGATGCTTTCAATCCACTAAAAATAATATTTATTTTTAGATTGTTAATGCTCCATAAATATAAGAAACAATCATGATCCTGTGAATTGAAACATATTCATAATTTCTATTATGTCTATATTAATAATATCTTTTAGGGGCCCCATCATTAGGGAGGACTGTGAACCCAAGCTTTACTAGCCTCCCCCAGATATGCTGTATCTTCCTAAATTTTATGCATAGATTTGGCATTGTAAGGATATCTAATATTTAAAATAATTCCATGTTGTTGGGATACAGATCGAAGATCAAGCTCCCAAAATGTGAAGCAAAACACCAAATGTGACCATTTGGGGAAATATTGTAAAAGATCTATAACTTCATAAAGTGATCGAACCCAGGCCTCCTGCATTGCAGGCGAATTCTTTACCAGCTGAGCCACCAGGGAAGGCCAAGAATACTGGAGTGGGTAGCCTATCCCTTCTCCAGGGGATCTTCCTGACCGAGGAATCGAGCCAGGTCTCCTGCATTGTAGGCAGCTTCTTTATCAGCTGAGCTACCAGGGAAGGCCTATAAAGATTTCACATCAACATGAATCCGCCACGGGTATACACATGTTCCCCATCCTGAACCCCCAAAACCAATACAATATTGTAAAGTAATTAGCCTCCAATTAAAATAAATAAATTTAAATTAAAAAAAAAAGATTTCACTTTAAAGTATTTAAAACCCTGCTCATACTTTATAATATCTAGTCATAATTCTCCCCCTTTTTTCACCATATACTATTAGGCTAAATAAAAAAAAAATTTTGTTGTTGTTGTTTAGTTGCTAAGTCGTGTCCGACTCCTTTGCAACCCCATAGACTACGGCCCACGAGGCTCCTCTGTCCATGGAATTCTCTAGGCAAGAATACTGGAGTGGATTGCCTTTTCCTTCTCCAGGGATCTTCCTGACCCAGGGATTGAACCCAAGACTCCTGCATTGCAGGTGGATTCTTCACCATCTGAGCCATAGGGATTCTAATGTTATCTGATGTAAAAGTCTATAAAGGATGTTAAACCTTTTTCCTCCATAGTGTTTAACTTATTAATTAGTAAACCACATGCACAACCTGTGTATGAAGAAGTCTGCAGACAGTGACTTATTTTAATGACAAAAGTTTTCCCTTAGTGACTGAATGACTCATTTCCTTTAAGCAAACATTCATGAACAAATATGTTTAAAATTGCCTGGCATGACAAAATCAATTTAAATTTGTTAGAAAATTAAAAAATGATGTGAAGCCAATTTACCTTTAAATATCTCTCAGAATCTTTCTATACCATGAATTCTTGCACAAAACAATCAGATGTATCTGTATTATGCTCAAATTTTTAATCTGACCCAGTTGAAATTGGTTTTCTACCAACTCAGCTGAAGGCCAACATAATGGCTCCCCTTACTTGAGCCAAATCAGACAATGAACCGTCTCTTTGTCTCCTTTGCTGGTGGGAAGATTTGTAATGTTATAACTTTAGTTTAAGAAGAAACACAGTTTGAAATTACGGTGTCTCATAGATTTTTTTCACCCAGTTTTGTCTACAAATGGAAAGAAATTTATGTATCTACTGAGTAACTGAGACATACTTTAGCAAAATTTGTTTCCAAGAATAAAAATGATTGTAGCAGTTATCATAACAATTTTAAGTGAATTGATTTTTTTCAAATTATAAAGTTTGGTTTTGTTGTAATCTCATTTTTTTTTCCTGTATGAGAGTTGTAGTGAAGTGAGTGAAAGTCACTCATTTGTGTCCGACTCTTTGCGAGCCCATAGTCTATAGAGTCCATGGAATTCTCCAGGCCAGAATACTAGAGTGGGTAGCCTTTCCCTTCTCCAGGGCATCTTCCCAACCCAGGGATCAAACCCAGGTCTCCTGCATTGCAGGCAGATCCTTTACAATTTGAGCCACCAAGGAAGCCCAAGAATACTGGAGTGGGTAGCCTATTCCTTCTCCAGCGGATCTCCCGGACCCAGGAATCGAACTGGGGTCTCCTGCATTGCAGGTGGATTTCTTTATCGACTGAGCTTTGAGGGAAGCCCAAGAGAGTTGTAGACTGAAATGTAAATTTTCTGGTGTTGAGTATGTAGCTTATAATGCTAATATTTCTAGAAGATTCAGAATACAATAGGGGATTAGCCTTAGAAAACATTGTGGTAATTGCCTCTATTTATACAACTATATTGCTCTGGAGTATAGAGTCAGTAAATAAATTTTAAATTAAGCTAAACAAACATTTTTATAAAGTGATCATGTATTGATCAATTAGCAAACCATGAGAGATTGACTGTTTTTGTTTCATGTTTTCTTTCAGCAGAGTGACTTTAAAAATCCTCATAATTCATTTAGGGTTAGTCTTGCTCTTCTATTATCAATAACCATTATGAAAGAAATTATGTGGTGTTAACATCTAGCAAAATGTAGTCTTTATTGTTTTTTCTCCAGACATTCACTTTGTGCTTAGTTTCAACATTTTATTTTATAAATTTCAAATAAAACATCTTATTTAAAAGGCCCTTTTTTATGGAAACCTAGATTAGATTGTTCTTAACAAAACAAGAAACATAAATAAAGTCATTTCATTTGGATATAAGCTTTTTATAGAGTGTAGTTGAATGATAAATGACTGATTGAAAACTAAATAAAATAAGGGCTACAAATGACTAAGGTAAAGTGTAGAAAGGGTCTAATCTAATCTCAGCATAACACAGAAAGAAATCTATTTGCTGATAAAAAGAAAAAAAATCACACATTAACATCTGGACTTCATGTGGATGTTTTCTCAATAATTAGCAGCAGCCCTTGTTCAGCTACATTCTTCCATCCGGGAACAAAACATCATAGGGACTAAAAATAAAGACAGGAGAAAAGTTAAAAAAAATGCTTGCTGCAAAATAGTGTGGTTCCCCTACACTGTAAATTAAAGCAATCATTTCACCCTCTTTGGGTGCCAAACATACTTTCATCAGTCTACTACCTAGACATGCCTTGTAAACTGACATTTTCTTTTTTATATTCAGAGGAAAATATTATGATTTAAAATTATGCTTGTGATTTAGGACTTAAAGGATAATTGAAAATATTATTAAAGGTATTTGTATACTGATGGATTTTAAATAAAAAGAATACATCAACATCAGTCGATAGAATCATTATCGCATATGTTACTTCAGGACATAAGGAACAAAAATTGTTTAAACTTTATTTCATGCTATGAAGAAGGTGGCTTATATAAGTACAAAAGAGTGTTTTTGTTTAGTCGTTAAGTCATGTCCCACTCTGCGACCCCATGAACTGCAGCATGCCAGGCTTCCTGTCCTTCACTATGTAGCAGTGGCTTAAACTCATGTCCATTGAGTCAGTGGTGGCATCCAACCATCTCATCCTCTGTCATCCCCTTCTCCTCCTGCCTTCACTCTTTCCCAGGGTCAGGGTGTTTTCCAAAGAGTCAACTCTTCACGTCAGGTGGCCAAACTATTGGAGCTTCAGCTTTAGCATCAGTTCTTCCACTGAATATTCAGGATTGATTTCCTTTAGGATTGACTGGTTTGATCTTGCTGCCCAAGGTACTCTCAAGAGTCTTCTCCAGCACCACAATCTGAAAGCATCAATTCTACGGACCTTTGTCAGCCAAGTGATGTCTCTGTTTTTTTACTACGCTGTTTAGGCTTGTCATAGCATTTCTTCTAAGGAGCAAGCTTCTTTTAATTTTGTGGCTGCAGTCACCATCTGCAGTATACAAAAGAGTATACATTGGTTTTATATTATTACTAACAGAAGAATAGTTAATTTGGGGAGAGGGGGCTCCAAAATCAGTGCAGATGGTGACTGCAGCCATGAAATTAAAAGATGCTTCTCCTTGGAAGAAAAGCTATGACCAACATAGACAGCATATTATAAAGTAGAGACATTCCTGTGCCAACAAAGGTCCATCTAGTCAAAGCAAGGGTTTTTCCAGTAGTCATGTATGGGTGTGAGAGTTGGACTATAATGAAAACTGAGTGCTGAAAAATTGATGCTTTTGAACTGTGGTGTTGGAGAAGACTCTGGGAGTCCCTTGGACTGCAAGGAGATCCAATCAGTCCATCCTAAAGCAAGTCAGTCCTGAATATTCATTGGAAGGACTGATGCTAAAGCTGAAACTCCAATACTTTGGCCACCTGATGTGAAGAACTGACTCCTTGGCAAAGACCCTGATGTTGGGAAAAATTGAAGGCAGGAGGAGAAGGGGATGATAGAGGATGAGATGGTTGGATGGCATCGCCGACTCGATGGACATGAGTTTGAGTAAGCTCCTGGAGTTGGAGATGGACAAGGAAGCCTGTTGTGCTACAGTCCATGGGGTCACAAAGAGTCAGACATGACTGAGCAATTGAACTGAACTGAAAAAAAGAATGTATTTCTCTAGTCTTAAAGGAGAAAAATGTACAATATACTAATTCTACTCAATGGTTTGCAATTTTTCGCCTGTTAAGAATGGCAAAGTAAAACAATCTGATGCTGGCAGGTTTCATGCAACTATAATTCAGATTTTTATTCTCTGTTACAGTGTAGATTCTATGGAAGATACATTGCATAACTTCTCTAAATTATCGTGGAATATATACCATATGTTTTCTGAGGCTGCTTATCTTTTCATTGACTGAAGACTAAACCCATATGGTAAACACAAACAGAGCCTGTAGTTCATCATAAGGATGGAAATAGTCTCCAGAGATTTGAACTTTGGTTTCCAGACCCCTCTGGGTCAATTTGAAAGAGACTTGTCATTGTTTACAACATTGGCCCAATAATCTTAGAGCATGAAGGAAGCCTGAAAATGGCCAGTCTTTTTCTAGCCTATCAAAAGTGGTTACCATCGATGAGGGTGGCTCTGGGAGTTCTCAGGGCCAATGACTGTACCTCATAATTTTGTCGTTTTCTTCCCTCCCTTGATTTTAATGATTATTTCTTTATGATGTTGGCTAGTTTCAGTCCATCAACTAATTGCTACTGTTCTGAGCAAATATTAATATTTATTAATACTTTTCATGAATATTTGTACAAAAGTGGTTATTTGTCCACTTAAAGCAGCCTATAGTTATCAAAACTGGAAAATTTTGAGACATACCTGTTTTAGGGCAATGGAGCCAAAAGTTTTCTAACCACTTCTTATAATGCAGGATGTTTCAGAATTTTATAGCCAAGATCATTTTGTTCTCCTGGCATTGTTAAACCATTTGCTCTTCATTATCTTCTGTGTCCTATTCAAACCACTCATCCTTGCTTTCAAGCAGTTCCTTCACTCCTACCATCATCTCCTTCCACACTTTTCTATCCTATAATTCATGGTCCTCAATAGATTTTATTTTTCTACTGTTTCCTTTCCCATTTTGATTGCAAAGAGAAATATGTAATTTCCAAGTCAGGTAGGCAAACGTAGACAAATGATGCATTTATTAACTCACTTTCCTTAGTAGACCAAAAGTCCTTTCATTGAGATGAGTTATACTTATGTGTATATAAGGTGTTGGAAAAAATTAAGGAGACCTTCAATAAAGGGTGAGGACATGAATAAATATGTTTTGTTTCTTAAGCTGCAAAAATAGCCATGAGCAGTGAACACTGAGCTGAGATGAGGACAGTGGACCTTTCACTTTAAAGAATATGAATTTTGAAACTTGGCCTTGAGTTTTAGCAAAACAGTCATTTGGGGGTTATTATTTTTGAAAAAATAATCTGGTAATACATATGCTCTTTTATGGGTTTCTCCAGTGACTTGGTGGTAAAGAATCCACCTGCAATGAAGGAAATGTGAGTTCAATTCCTGGGTTGAAAGATCCCTTGGAAGAGGGCATGGCAACCCACTCCAGTATTCTTGCCTGGAAAATTCCATGGACAGAAGAGCCTGGCATGTTACAGTCCATGGAGTTGCAAAGAGTCAGACACGACTGAGATACAGGATATAGGGACAAACTTAATAACATTTAAAGAGAGGATTTAGAAAGACTGAAGAAGCCTAGTAAAGATAAAGATATTCAGAAAGAATAGCCCCTTTGGGGAGGGTCAGAGGAGTCAGCAGACCTTAAATTAAAGAAAGAACACATTGATTGAACTTAGGTATTTTAGAAAACTGGAGGACATTTATTTTAGTTTGCTTATTAATAGTAAACATTGACTCCCTTTTAGCATAACTTTTGTACAGCAGAATCTAGAAGGCTAAAGATATATTTCTCAAAATCCTTTGCAGCAAAGGTTCTACTTGTGTAGAACTGTTGTACTAAGCAGATACTCTCAGCTAGTACAGAAGTGAGCAGTAATGCTTTTGTTGAAAAGATCAGATCAGTTGACAATCCTGATAATGGGAACACTTGGCTCTAAAGGCAAACTAGAGTCAGTTTCTGGAGTTTCTGGCAACAGACCCCTGGTGTCTTAGGTGTTAAGAAACAAGATGATATCTGGCTAGCTGTCGTGGGTACACGAGAATAGCTGATGGAGGTTTGTGCATTTTTCTTTGATGCTCTTCCTGGCTCTGTAATATTCAAACTCCATTCTTTGATTCTCCCTGAGATTTGTAAACTGCCTAACTTGATTTTTTCAATAACCTTCTTCATCTAAAACTAGCTACCATGAATTTCTTTTTCTGAGAGTAAGGATCCTGCAGATACAGCTATCAATACTTTTTTTTTTTTTTTGCACCGTGCAGCTTGCAGCATCCTAGTTGCCCCACCAGAGATTGAATGTGGGCCCCGGCAGTGAAAGCACCAAGACCTGAGCACTGGGCCACCAGGGAATTCTCCAATGCCAACATTTTAAGTACCATCTCACTTAAACTTTACATATACTCTTTGAAGCCCTTTCTCAAATCCATCTAGTGATCACTGACAAAAAGTAGTCAAATCCATGTCTGTCTTGATATGACCATTTTTAAGGAAGCCAAGTAAAGGAAATGGATTCAAAGGTAAGCCAAAGAGGGCTCATTTTAGCCACGTGCACAAAAATAATTTAATAGAGGACCAATTATGTCTATGGAATAGATTAATTCAGTTCAGTTCAGTTCAGTTCAGTAGCTCAGTCATGACCAACTCTTTGTGATCCCGTGGACTGTAGCATGCCAGGCTTCCCTGTCCATCACCAAATGCCAGAGCCTGCTCAAACTCATGCCCATCGAGTTGGTGATGCCATCTAACGATCTCATCCTCTGTTGTTCCATAATAGATTAATTAGTGAACTCAAAAGGTGCATCATGGAACATCCTTAAAGTGACTAGATATTGGGTTAAGCAATCATTTATTAGACCAGATCTCATCTGACAAACTTTCTATTTCACTTTGTTATTTTAACCACAAGACTTCTAAATTACTACTTAATTGTAATATGTCAATGGTCCCATGGTGCTATGTTATAATTTTATGTTAGCATATTGGTAGGTTAAATAATGTGATTATGTGATAGATAAGGAAGAAATTTTCATAGTCAGTTGTTTATTATTTTCTAAGAAACAGAACTACAACATATTTAAAATCCCCCATTAATTTAAAAATATCATTACATGTCCAAAGAGTGTTCAGATTTCCTCAGTTGCTTCATAATTATTTTTGAAGATTGTTCAAATCAAGATTCAGCAGAGTTTCTACACTGCAGTTGTTTGACTTGTATCTTAAGTCCCTTTTGATCTGTGCACCCACTTGAATTTGCCTTGGAGAATTTTCCACAGTCTGGATTTTGCTCAATGTATGCTTGTGTGGTTATTTAACATGTTGTTCCCGCCCCCGCCTGACCCCATCTTCTTTATTTTTATCAAATAAAGGGATTTAAGACTTTCAAATTCAGGTTTGATTTTTCTTTTTTATCAGACACAAACATATGTCATTGATGGTCATGTGTACTTTTATCAGGAAGCACATGTTGTCTGGTTATTTTTCTTTTTATGGTGTTAACTGCCATTAATGTTTGTTGTCTATATGCATTATTTCATGAAGGTTTAGTGATACTCTAACTCTGTGATACCTCTGTTTATAGAAGCTATGTAAGGTAATTAGCAAGTTTATTTTATTTTCTGTAATCTTTTCTGTCTCCCTGTACTTCTTAATAATTGTGCTTTGTACACATCATAGGAACATGTAGCCATTATGTACTACAACGTTTTCCTTGTATCTGTTCTTTAGTTTTAGTTTCTCAGGTACAATGGTTTTTCTTGTATTTGTTATTTAATTTTAGTGTCACAGGTAAATATGTATTGGATTCTCACCGCCGGTCTTCATGCCAGGCCTGTCTAGTCATTTTCACTATATGAAGTTTCTTCTCTAGTAGATTACTCAGGAAGGGTGCCGTGGGATAATATTTCCAGAATCCTTGTATGTTCTTAGAAAGTTCAGCATTTTCATTCTGAAGGTCATCTTGCATATAAAAAATTAGTTCACACATTCTTTCCTTGAGTATCTCAAATATGTTAAGATATTTAATTGTCTTCTGTCATTAAGTGCTCCTGTTAAAAAGCATGAGAAAAATCAGGTTTTCTCATCCTTATAAAGAACTGTCTTTTTTCTCTAGATACTCAAAAGACTTTAAAAAAAATTAGTTTTACTATAATAATATGTAGTCTCTTTTGGTTAAACTTTTCTGGGTATGGGTTTGGCTTTTCAATATGTATATAAAGATGGTATTTATTTCGGAAAACTTTTCCTGAATTATACATTTCAGTACTGATTCTATTCTCTTGCTTTATCTGTCTTCACTGAGGACTTCTGTTACATAGGTGGTGAATTTTGCTTGCCTTTTTCCCTATGTAAATTTCTTTTAATTTGTTTCATTGCTTTATTTTTAAATTTTATATCTTCTTTTACTTTCTTCTTTCCTATTTTTCAAATATATCCAAAGGCATTATCCATTATCCAAATCCATTTATTTTTTCCTACATTCCTTCTAATTTAGTCATCATTTCTGAAATGATCTTTACTTTTGTTTCTAAATCTTTCTTGAGTTCTTTTCCTCTTTTCAAATATTCTTTTTCTCCTCATCAGCTCATTTCTGAGTGTTTCTAATTCTTCTGGTATTCTTTCATAGTTTCTATTATTTTCTGAAATTCTTTTAGCTTGTTTTGAAATGTTAGGGAATATTTTATCAATTTTGTGGAATGTTTTCTGGCATGCCTTTTTTTGTCAACATGAGTATTATTTTGCTCATTATTCCTTTTCCTTAGAAAAGCTTTACATGGGTTCTGTCCACAGTTCATTCCTCTTGCTGGTTTTAAGTGATAAGTGTTTCCTATTACTCAAAAAAATGGAATAGTCCAGCAAGATTTCTTAGCCTCATGCCTTGGGCCTTCTCCTCCATACTTTTGTTCTGGAACTTCTTTTTTTTGTGCGTCAGTGTGTCTACCCAGCTCTCCTTAGGTCAGGCAGTTGTTTGAAAGGGACCTCAGGTTGGTCAATTAGGAAAGTTCTTAGTATGGAGACACCTCTGTACAGTCAGCCCACTCTGTGATCCCTTGAACTCCCCCGTGAATCACAGCCTCTGAAGGAACATCCTAGGCATGTCTGCTATTTTTGAAATGGCTCACTGAGCTTTTTACACAAAAATGAGGACTCTTTTTTGGGGTGAACCCCTCTTAGGAATTTGTTCCTGGATTTCATATTCATCAGAAGTCCTATTTTTCTTCCCTCCACTCTCTTGCATGCAGTCGCTAATACCACGAGGGCCTGATGGCAGATCCAAGTCTGGGAGCTGCAGAGATGCTCTTTCATCAACTTTTGCAGTGGGTGTTGGTCATAAAATTTTATTTTGTTATTCTAGCTTCTCTGTTGTTATTAGAGGTTTGGAAAGATTAAAAACTAGGCCAAGATTGCCTATCTTGTCTTTCTATAAAACAGTAATCAGTTTACTCTCCATCTTAGACTGCAAGAGGATTTGAACTCTTTTCCTGAAGAGGTTTAAAAGCAAGCTAATTAGCAATCTTTGTATTGATATATTTGGGACACTCATCTGCTAGGAGTCTATGATTTCAACCATAATGCTCTTTTCCTTTGTTATATCTTACATAATACAATTTAGTCACTTTACAAGAGTAGTAGATAAATTCTTAACTAATAAAAACTTTATTAATATATTTATAAATTTATAACTATATATGTTGATATATATCCATACATTTACTGTATGTAATATATGTTTATGTAGTATATACTAAAAAGCATATCAAAAATTACTAGATATAACTTTTTAAAAATAAATGTGTTTTTTTATTAGAAAAAGAATGTGTGGATTTATTTTTGCTTATAGAAGACTAAAGCAATGCAGTCCCACTTTAATCAGTTTTGCTTTTACTCTAAATGTTTTCTTCTCACCTAATAAAGATGAGAAAGAATGTTTTGCCTAACTCAAGACCCATTTGGATCTGTGGTTTCTAAAATGTCAAGCCCAAATTGAACACTCTGGAGTTTAACCTTGTTTGCTTTTGGCTAAAGTGACTTCCTGTTTCTAAGAAAGGAAAAAAAAAAAATGGTCTAAAATTCTATTAGAAAGATCACAAGGCTTTCCTAAAATCCAGTGGCTCACACAGCAAAATACTTTGATGAATTAAGTACAAATAAATCCTAAAATGTAAATAAAATTTACCTGTAAAATATAGTTGACTTGATATATTCAGAAAGAAAATAGTAGACTGAGACAAAATGTCCTTGGGAAAAAGGCAGCTAAGTTTGGCCAAACCCAAGTGTTTGAAAAACATTGTTGCTGGAGATGCATAATGAACCCAAAAATTTTTGCAGTTTTTGTGTTTTTCCTTCTCATAATTTTGTTGTGCTTATTCCCACAGCCAACTTCAAGTGACCCTCACCCCAGCCCCACCCCCTACCAGGGGAAAAAACAAGGCCACTGAAGAGTTTGCTTAAACTTCTTAATACTTTTAATCCTTACTTGTTATAATTTGATTACTGAGACATTTTCTCTGTGGGCCTCCTATTAAATCACTTTCAACTTGAAACAAACCAGAAATCCTTTTAAATAACAGAGCTAGTATTCATTTTAAGCTGCTCAGAATTTATACAGAAACTGTAGAATGTCTCTTCTAAAATGCTGTAAATGTGCCCAGAAGCTACTGTGATGGGCTTATCCTTCCAACCTAAGGAAAAATAAATAAATAAATGACTGAATGTGGTGTTCTGGGTCACAAAGGAGAGGACAGTGTTAGCCTTGTAGATACTTTTATTCATTGTTTTGTGTTCTTAGGTATCAGTGTTGATAGTTACCTCAAATTAACGGAGGTAGTTTTTCACTTGATATACCTAATAATATAATTTTTTTTTCTTTTTATAAAAAGCTTTTTATTTTGTATTGGGATAAAGCCAGTTAACAATGTTGTGATAATTTCAGGTAGGCAGCAAAGGGACTCAGCCATACAGATAGATACAGGTATCTATTCTCCCCCAAACTCTCCTCCCATTCAGGCTGTGACATAACTAAAGACCTAAATGTGAGCCCAAAGACTATAAAACTCCTAGAGGAAAACCTAGGCAGAACACTCTCTGGCACAAACTACATCAATATCTTTTTCGATCCATGTCCCAGAATAATGGAAATAAAAATAAACAAATGGGACCTACTTAAACTACAGAGCTTTTGCACAGCAAAGGAAACAATAAACAAAATGAAAAGACAACCCACAGATTAGGAGAAAATATTTGCAAATATTTGTGACTGACAGGGATTAGTTTCCAAAAGTTACAAACAGCTCATGACACTTAGCAGCATTCAACAAAGAACCCAATCAACAAATGGGTAGAAGATCTAAAGAGACATTTCTCCAAAGAAGACATATGGCTGGCCAAGAGGCACATGAAAAGATGCTCAACATTGCTAATTATTCGGGAAATGTAAATCCAAACTACATGAAATGTCTCTCACACCAGCCAGAATGGCTATCATCAAAAAATGCACAAACAGTAAATGCTGGAGAGGGTGTGGAAAGAAGGGAACTGCCCTACACTACTGGTGAAAATGTGAATTGGTACAGCCACTATGGAGAATAGTATGAATATTCCTTAAAAAACTAAAAATAGAGCTATCATATGACCCTACAATCCCACTCCTGGGCATATAGCTGGAGAACAACATGATCCAAAGAAATACATGCTTCCCAACATTCATTGCAGCACTGTTTACAACAGCCAAGACACGGGAGCAAGACAAATGCCTATGGACAGAGAAAGATGGATAAGAAAGATGTGTTACATACATACAATGGAATATTACTTAGCCATTAGGAATGAATGAAATAAGGCCATTGCCAGCCAAATTGATGGACCTAGAGATTGTCATACTGAGAAGGCAAGTCAGATGGAGAAGGAGAAATATTGTATGGCATCACTTATATGTGAAATCTACAAAGAAATGATGCAAATGAACTTACAAAACAGAAAGAGACTCAGAGAGAATGAACTTATGGTTCCAGGGGTGGGGTGTGGGGAAAGAGATAGGGAGTTTGGAATGGACAAGTCCACATTGCTGTATTTAAAATGGATAACCAACAAGGCCCTACTGTATAGCACAGGGAACTCTGCTCAATGTTATGTCCCAGTAATATAATTCTATTTGGGCAGATATTATGAAGATCTGGTCTGAAACAATCTTTACATTGTATATTTTACATAGAAAAATCAATTGGGTTTTTTAATGTTACTTCCCCCTATTTTTAAGTAGTTTCAAGATACCCAGGAATGATATAGATTTTGTGTCTCTAAGAATCTATTTTCAATCATTCATCTAAAAGGAATAACTGAAGTTACTAAATTTATAACAGCTGAGGCCCACCCAGAGGGGAGAAAGAGCAGAAAAAGCAATCATTACAGTAATTCTCAACCTTTTGTGTGCATAGATATTTCAAGGAAAACCCCTTAAAAATGCATGTTCAAGGGAATCTGCCCCAGGAGATGCAATCTGATAGGTGATGCCTAAGAATCTGCATTTTAACAGTGTGATGCTATAGGTTGTCTTTAGACTTTAGTTTGGGAAATAATTCTAATTTTAGCCACATAAAATATCTAAGAGCAATTTGGGAACTTTAATGTCCAGGATAGAATTATTTTTTGAAAAATATCATTAGCAATTGTGTTCTAAACATCAGAAAAAATGTTGGGACAAATAGAAACGAAAGTTATGAAAATGATAGGTAGCTTGATGGGTGAAGAAGGAAGACTGATTAAATAGAGAATGGAAGAATGTTTAGTAAACTCTAAGGATTTTCAAGTTAAAGCAGAAGGAAGGGTGTGCAGGCATTAGTGTCTAGCGAAATAGATTTACTGTTTAGTCACTCAGTAGTGTTCAACTCTTTTGTGACCCCATGGACTCTCTCCCCTATCCATGGGATTTTCCAGGCAAGAATACTAGAGTGGGTTGCCATTTCCATCTCCAAAAGAAATG
The DNA here is from genome assembly GCF_032452875.1 of Bos javanicus. NCBI lineage: Eukaryota > Metazoa > Chordata > Mammalia > Artiodactyla > Bovidae > Bos > Bos javanicus. The sequence continues at coordinate 24,909,044 of NC_083876.1, read as the reverse complement.
GATACCAAGTTTTGAAAGTCTACATCGACCTGTCTCAGCTCTTCCAGGTAAGGTGTAAGGCCAGCCAGTATAACTTAAAATTGAATGTCTGTCCCAAGCAGCTTGCTCTGAACTACTTTATACTCTCGTGTTCCAGATTCCTTAGCTTGTCACCCTACAACTCATTTTTCTGCTAAGTCCTCAGATCTGGCTTTGTCCTTTGGCTTCCCATCCCACTGCCCACCACTACTGAGCCAGGTCATGTACGCTTTGAAGTGCTAGAACTTTGGAAGTGGAGTCAAGGTCAGCCTGGCTTCTTTGTGTTCGTGCTCACCTATCATCATTCACTGTTCCACTTCTTGTACTGTTCCTTCTGAAATTGACTGAAGTAACACCTGATTTTGGGGGCTATGCATATCTGCTGCCTGATCCAGGGTCAGTCTCTTTAGCCAAGTCAGTCTCTGTTGGCTTTATGGTTCTCAAACTTTTATCTTCACTGTAAGCATTTGGGAAGCACGTTAAAAACAAGAACACTTAGATCCCAGTAGTTCTGGAGAGCAATCAAGATCATTGTTATTCAAAGTGTGGGCCTCAAATAAAGAGCATCAGCAACAGCCTGGGAACTTGTTAGGAATATAAATTGCTGGATTCTATTCCACGTCTACTGAACCAGGCTCTCTGTAGGGAAGCCCAGCAATCTGTGTTTTAACAAGGAATGCCCTTCTATGACTTACTCAACTTGAGTGTTGCTAGTGCTGATGTTTCATTCTTAAAATATAATCTGATTCCAGGCCTACTGAAACAGAATCTGTACTTTAAAAAAAAAAATACCCGGGTTTTAGAAGTTCTGGGGCTTCCCAGGTGGCACAGTGTAAAGAATCTGCCCGCCAGTGCACCCGTGCAGCAGATGCAAGGGATATGGGCTCGATCCCTGGGTTGGAAAGATCCCCTGGAATAGGAAATGGCAACCCACTTTAGTATTCTTGCTTGGAAAATTCCATAAACAGAGGAGCTTGGTGGGCTACAGTCCATGGGGTAGCAAAAGAGTCCAGCACAACTGACCCCTGAGCACTTAAGAAATTCTGGCCAGATAACTGTGCTTTTAGACAAATTGCATCAGTGGTTTTTAGGCAAAACAAAGGTGGAGGGCGTTGGCACTAACACCTGCTCTGCTCACAGGAGAGGGGCAGTCCTCAGCTTCATGTTCAGTCTCAGCTTGATGTTCCCCAAATGACTGTTTAAACATATATCTCCTCATGCCTCTCTGGTTCATAACACCAACCCTGTGTAATATTCATGTTTCAGAGCTAATGTGAGGATTGACCACTTCATGCCTATTAAAATCTGTTGAGATCCTCTGGTTAAATCCCAAAGTCCCCGAAGCATCTGTAGGGACTTTTTGGATGGTCCAGTTGCTAAGACTCCATGCTTCCACTGCAGGGGCTACGGTTCAATCTTTGGTCGGGGAATTTCCACGAGCTGCATGGGGTGAAAAAGTGTTAGTCACTCAGTTGTGTCCCACTCTTTGTGACCTCATAGACTGTAGCCCACCAGGCTTCTCTGTTTATGGAATTCTCCAGACAAGAGTACAGGAGTGTGTAGCCATTTCCTTCTCCAGGGTAGAGAACCTGGGTCTTCTGCATTTCAGGGAGACTCCTCACCATCTGAGCCACCAAGGAAGCCTGCTGCTCTGGGTGCCGCCCCCAAAGTATCCATATATTGTGGGCTTTGCTGTCACTGGTACTGTAACAGATTTTAGCATGACAGTTATATAGCTCCTTACAAATGATGGCTTAACTCTCAAAACAGGTGCTAAGACAAAAACAAATAAGCCAAATAATAGAAGTAAAACAACACTAAGTCTACACCCATTCCTTTTCCCCAAAAGTAACATAATAGAGGCAATAAGAGTATCCATATATATTCTTTTATTATTCATTCAAATAGACTATTCAAGCCGAATATTCAATTAAAACTATCTTTCTGGTAACCAAAAGCTCAGCTGAGAAAGTCTGTGATGTTTTATTTGTCATCAGTATAAATTCCCAAGCATAAACTACAATTTCTGAATAATGAGTCAAACTAATGCAATGTTATCTTTAGAGATTTAAATTGAAAATATTTGCCTCATAATCTGTGTAAGAAACAAATCTCCTTTGATCTCTTTTAAAGATATCACAGCTTTTATTGGGTTTTATTAAAAAGAAAAATAAGAACAAATGTATTCCAACTCCATGGATGCCTGCTTGAATGAGTAGACACATTTTTTTCATTAGAAATGCTACCAAAATTTTAGCCCTTATCACACATACCTTGTAATGTATACTTGTACATATGTCTGTTTTTCCACTAAATTGTTAGCCTCTAGAGAACAAAGATGGGATCTTATTTATATTTGAAGTCCTCATAGTGCCTAGTGGTGCCGTGCAAAACCTCAATAAATATTTACAAAATGAAAAAATGGATTATTTCCCCGCTCCTTCCAAATACTGTGACTTTGTTCATTCTGTCTGCTTTAGTGTATTGCTAACCAAACTTCTGGCTAACCAGTAAAATAACTCAGTGTTCAAACCCTTAAGGAACTACTTGACTGATATAGCAGGGACCAACTAAACCCCATAGATTTATTCATTTTTTTCTGCTCTGTCAGAAGAGCCCATGGATTAGGTGAAACTAGCAAACAACTCCACAAAGAAAATAACTAAAATTGATCTTAACCCCACTACAAACATACCCTTCTCAACTTTGACAAATAATGACCTTAAAACAGCAAAGTAATTTCCTATCCATCAAGCCCTCTGATAAACAGTCTTACTCACCAGTCTAGGAAAAAGGAAAGAAATACTGAATGAGATTATACCTGCTAAATTATGGGAAGTGGCAAACTAAAGGAAAACGATCTAAGTTGAATTATGGGAAATTATTATTTTTATAGGTAAAAAATTATTGAATATTAACAAATTCCTATGGTTCAACCTAATAATTTTTTTTGCAATTCCCAGGCATACTATGTTTGATATCCTCACAATGCCTAATGGTCATAAAAAGTCTTTAAAATACAAGATGATTTCTATCAACCCCAAGAATTGAGTTCAGGAGATTCATTAGCTTTGTGAACCAAGTTCCAAGGACAATGGTGGTTAGAGGCTCTGTGTATTATTTTTTAAATTTTAGCCCTGCTTTTGTTTGTTTTCTAATAAACAGGCTTAGGATAAAACCAAAAGGAAATTGGAATATTTGACTACATTTTCTAAATTGTAGTTGGTAAAGAACACACATTACATCACTTTGAGTATTTGTTAAAATGCAATTATGTAGGCATCACTTATTGAATCAAAATCTTAGGGTAAAACCTCTGAAGTAAGCTTTTGACTATGTATTCAGGATGAGTCTTGTTGTTCCAAATCTGACACCTTTTTTTCTATGGACAAGGTAACTGAAGTCTAAAGACAAGTATTTGATATGTCCTGATGCCAAGGTCAGGTCAGGAGGGGCAGCGGTGAGGAGAATATCTTGAGTCCTTTGGACTGCAAGGCGATCCAACCAGTCCATTCTAAAAGAGATCAGCCCTGGGATTTCTTTGGAAGGAATGATGCTAAAGCTGAAACTCCAGTACTTTGGCCATCTCATGCGAAGAGTTGACTCATTGGAAAAGACTCTGATGCTGAGAGGGATTGGGGGCAGGAGGAGAAGGGGACGACAGAGGATGAGATGGCTGGATGGCATCACCGACTTGATGGAACTGAGTCTGAGTGAACTCTGGGAGTTGGTGATGGACAGGGAGGCCTGGCATGCTGCGATTCATGGGGTCGCAAAGAGTCGGACATGACTGAGTGACTGAACTGAACTGAACTGAACTGATGAAGACCTACAAGACCTTCTAGAACTAACACACAAAAAAAGATGTCCTGTCATCATAAGGGGCTGAGATGCAAAAGTAAGAAGTCAAGAGATACCTGGAGTAACAGGCAAGTTTGGCCTAGAGTACAAAATGAAGCAGGGCAAAGGCTAGCAGAGCTTTGCCAAGAGAACACACTGGTCTTAACAAATAACCTCTTCCGACAATACAAGACTCTACACATGGACATCACCAGATGGTCAATATCAAAATCAGACTGATTATATTCTTTGCAGTCAAAGATGGAGAAACTCTATATAGTCAGAATAAACAAGACTGGGAGCTGACTGTGGCTGAGATAATGAACTCCTTATTGCAAAATTCAGACTTAAATTGAAGAAAGTAAGGAAAACCACTAAACCATTCAGGTATGACCTAAGTGAAATCCGTTATGATTATACAGTTGAAGTGACAAATTATTCAAGGGACTAGATCTGATAGATAGAGTACCTGAAGAACTATGGAGACATTGTACAGGAGGCAGTGATCAAGATCATCCCCAAGAGAAAGAAATGAGAAAGGGAAAATGGTTGTCTGAGGAGGCCTTAAGAAATAGCTGAGAAAAGGAGAGAAGCAAAAGGTAATGGAGAAAAGGAAAGATATACCCATCTGAATGCCGAGTTCCAAAGAATAGCAAGGGGAGATAAGAAAGCCTTCCTCAGTGATCAATGCAAAGAAGTAGAGGAAAACAATAGAATGGGAAAGACTAAAGATCTCTAATCCAAGAAGGTGGAAACAACTCCCTTTCCACTACCCATCCCTCCACCACCATCATTTTTTGCCCTCTCTCCATCTTTTTTCCACTTCACTAGATGTCAGTACCATCGCAGAAGTGTGTAAAAGGGTTGAATAACTAAAATTCCACCTTTCTAGTGAGAAGTGTGAACAGGGAAACTCAGGAAATTTGATAAGTAGTGACAAAACCCTGGAAAAGGAGGTGCTTTGGAAAACGAATCCATAAGCTGATTCCTGGGCTCACCCTGGAACTGTCCTTATATGAATCTGAACCTAAAGACTATACTACAGACTTTGAGAAGCAAATTTATCAACAGACCACCATCCACATTTCAATTTGCATAAATAAAGACAATCAATAGATATCAAAACAGATAACAAACGTGTTGGAATGGTCTGACAAATACTTTAAGCATCCTATTATAAAAATGCTGCAAACAAACAACTGTAAACACTTTTACAATGAAAGACAAAGTAGAAAGTTTAAGTGAAGAAATAGAAAATATGTAGGAAAAAACCAATTGGAAATACTAGAAAAGAAAAAGAGAGTAATCAAAAACAAGAAGAGCTCTTATTAGCAACAGAAGAAAGAGTCAGTGAAATTGAAGATAGGTCAATAGCAATTATGTAATCAGAAGAACAGAGAGGAAAAATATTTTTTAAAAGGAATAGAGTCTCAGGGACCTATAGAACAATGATAAAATGTTGAACATTCACATCATGAGAGTCCCCAAAAGAGGAAGAGTGCAGTGTTGAAAAAAGTTTGCAAACAAAGGAAAAATTCTCAAGTTTGGCAAATGGCATAAACCTATAGATTCAAGTATTTTAGTTAACCTCAAGCATGATAAGTCCAAAGAAATCCATGCCCCAAAACATAACTGAGCTGATGAAAGATGAGGAAAAAATTATTGGAAACAGCCAGAGGAAAAAAATGATGTATTACCTATAGAGAAATAATGATGTGAATGTTTGTGAATTTCTTATCAGAAGCCTACGAGGCCACAAAGAAGTGGGCCATTTGAAATGTGCTAAAAGAAAATAACCCTCAATCCAGAATTCTATACACAGCAAAAAATTACTTCAGAAATGAAGGTAAAATAAAAATATTCTCAGATGAGGGAAAACTAAGACAAGAGCCACCAGCCTTAAAAGAAGTGTAAAAATAAAGGAGAAAAAAAAAGAAGTGTGAAAATAAATTCTTCAGAGGGGAAATAATCTGGAATGAAACTTGGAAGAGTAGGAGTGAAGAAAGAACAACAGACAGAAAAGTCAGTCTTTTATAGCCTAATCTCATGACATTCCATCTCCTTTGCCATATTCTATTTTTTAAAGAAAGTTCTATGCCCCACCCACACACAAATGGAGGAAATTACACAAGGGAATAAATATCATATTGTAGGGTCACTGGGAAGTACTTCAGAAGCTGACTTCCACACCAGTAGTGATATGAGAAAGCTCACATGTTGTTATTGATAACAGAGAAGCAGACTTCAGGGACAAGAAAATTACCAAGGATAAAAAGGAATATTACAGAATGATAAAATTTTAATATATGAAGAAAGCATTGTTGTCATCATTCAGTTGTTCAGTCATGTCTGATACTTTGCAACCCCATGGACTGCAGCATGCCAGGCTTCCCTGTCCTTCCCTATCTCCTGGAGTTTGCACAAACTCATATCCATTGAGTTGATGATGCCATACAACCATCTCATCCTCCGTCATCGACTTTTCCTCCTGCCTTCAATCATTCCTAGTATCAGGGTAATTTCCAATGAGTTGGCTCTTTGCATCAGTTGGCCAAAATACTGGAGCTTCAGTTTCAGCATGAGTCCTTCCAATGAAGAAAGCATAATGATTCTAAATGTGTATATAGCCTAAAACAGAGCAAAAATGGGCAAAACTGAAAGGAAAAATACACAAATCCACAATTATAGTTGGAGACTTCAATGTTCCTCTGAATAATTGATAGAAATACAAAACCAACAAGGATGTAGAAAAACTAAACAATACCAGCATCCAGTTGGATCTAATTGATATTTTAAGATACTCTGTCCAACAACATCACAATACACTTTTTTTTTTCAGGTACACGTAGAACATTCACCAAGACACCCTATATTCTGGATCATACAATCTTAATAAATTAAAAAAAAAATTACAGTGCACAAAATATGCCCTCACATTATAGTGGAATTAAAGTAGCAATCACTAGTGGAAAGATTATAGGAAAGTCTTATAAATAAATAAATATTATAATTTGTTATTATTATAAATTATTATAATAATATAAATTATTATAAAAATTATAATAAAACTTATAAATAAATAACACTTTGAAATAATCACAGGTCAAAGAAGAAATCTAAAGGTATATTACAGGGGCTTCCCTGTTGTTCCAGGGGTTAAGATTCTGCACTCTCAATGAAAAGGGCATAGGTTACAATATTTTGAGGAAATGAACATGAAAATGCAACATACAAAACTTTGAAAACAGCTAAATAATGCTTAGAGGAAATTTTATAGCATTGAATGCTTTCATTAAAAAAGAGGTAAGGCCTCATATCAATAATCCAAGCTTTCATGTTAGGAAACTAGAGTAAGAAGAGTAAAATAAACCAAAAACAAACAGAAATAAGAAAAGAAAATAAGAACAGAAATCAAAAAATAAACACAAAAAGCAATATAGCAAAACAATAAAGCCAAATATGTAATTTGAAAGGATCAATAAAATTGGTAAACTTCTAGCAAGATTGACAAGGAATAAAAGAGGGAAGACATATTACCAAGGAACATATAAAATATGTTTAGTACCATTTATAGTATATAAAGAGCTTCTCCAGGGGCATGGTGGTAAAGAATTAGTCTGCAATACAGGAGAACTGGGTTTGATCCCTGGGTGGGAAAGATCCCCTGGAGAAGGAAGTGGAAACCCACTCCAGTTTTCTTGCCTGGAGAATTCCATGGACAGCAGAGCCTGACAGGCTACAGTCTATGGGGCTGCAAGAGTCAGACATGATTTATTGATTATGTTATTATTATTACAGTCTAGAAACCATGAATTAAAAGGAGATACCATTAAAGGAGATACCATTTTGCTTTCTCATCAATTATAATTTTTTTTTAAAAGGTGGCATTTAGTATTGAGGAGGCTATTGTTAAAAGCACAGTCTATACTGTTAGGACTATGAATTACTACAGTTTTTTTTTTTTGCAAATAACTTGTTAATATTAAATTTTTGAATATGCAGTTTCGACCTCTTATCCTCCTTGTGGGATAAAAAATAAGCATATGAATATTGTTCAGTCTCCCAGTTGTGTCTCTCTCTTTGCAACCCCATGGACTGCAGCACACCAGGCCTCCCTGTCCCTCACCATCTCCCGAAGTTTTCCCAAGTTCATGTCCACTGCATCAGTGATGCCATCCTGTCATCTCTGACACCTCTGACACCTTCTTCTCCTTCTGCTCTCAATCTTTCCCAGCACCAAGGACCTATCCAATGAGTCAGCTGTTCATGTCAGGTGACCAGAAGTGTACGAATATGCATATGTAAAAATGTTCACTATATTAGGGTTTCCAAATATATATATATATATATATATATATATATATATATATATATATAATCTCAACTTGAGTGTCCAGGGAAGGACTGGATATATATATATTTCAGAAAGATGTTCATGTTATTTTGTTAAGTAATAAGCTAATGTAAAGATTTTAAAACAAAGCCCTCAAATTCTTGGATGCTCTTCCCATCAACAGGTGGTATCTCTAGTGGGTGGGTGGTTAGTCTTTTAGAATCTGACAGATTCCATTTCCTGTCCCTTGAGATGTTCAACCTTGGATCTCAATCACTATACCATTCTTGACAGAGAGGGTTGGGCAGTTAACCACCTGTTAGGAGGCTATGTTGAAACTTTTCCTTATAAAGTTGGCAGATATTTGTCCTCACTGGAACAGAGACATATTCTGGATATGGATCTACCTTCCCTTTCTGTAATGTTTCTGCCAGTAACACCATTTGTGCACTCAGAGAAGGCTGTATCATCTGTCATGACATTCTCCATACCATTGTGAAATGAACTCATCTCACAGCAGAGGAAGTACACTGATGGGCTCATGCCCATGAAATTAACTGATCTTACCACCTTCCGCAAGTTTTGAACAAGACATAGCAAACACCCTCTTCCAACAACACAAGAGAGGACTATACATGGACATCACCAGATGGTCAATACTGAAATCAGATTCATTATATTCTTTGCAGCCAAAGATGGAAAAGCAGCAAAAACAAGACCAGGAGCTGACTGTGGCTCAGATCATGAACTCCTTATTGCCAAATTCAGACTGAAATTGAAGAAAGTAGGAAAAACCACTAGACCATTCAGGTATGACCTAAATCGAATCCCTTACGATTATACAGTGGAAGTGACAAATTGAGTCAAGGGATTAGATCTGTTAGATAGAGTGCCTGAAGAACTATGGACAGAGGTTCATGACATTGTATAGGAGGCAGGAATCAAGACCATCCCCGGGAAAAAGAAATGCAAAAGGGCAAAGTGGTTACCTAAGGAGGCCTTACAAATAGCTGAGAAAAGGAGAGAAGCAAAAGGCAAAGGAGAAAAGGAGAGATATACCCATCTGAACGCAGAGTTCCAAAGAATAGCAAGGAGAGAGGAAAAAGCCTTCCTCAGTGATCAATGCAAAGAAATAGAGGAAAACAACAGAATGGGAAAGATTAGAGATCTCTTCAAGAAAATTAGAGATACCAAGGGGACATTTCATGCAAAGATGAGCATGATAAAGGACAGAAGTAATATGGACCTAACAGAAGCAGAAGATATTAAGAGGTGGCAAGAATACACAGAAGACCTATACGAAAAAGATCTTCATGACCCAAATAACCACAATGGTGTGATCACTCACCTAGAGCCAGACATCCTGAAATGAGAAGTCAAGTAGGCCTTAGGAAGCATCACTATGAACAAAGCTAGTGGAGGTGATGGAATTCCAGTTGAGTTACTTCAAATCCTAAAAGATGAGGGGGGAGGAGCCAAGATGGCGCAGGAGTAGGACGGGGAGAACACTTTCTCCCCCACAAATTCATCAAAAGAGCATTTAAACGTCGAGTAAAATCCACAAAACAACTTCTGAATGCCGGCAGAGGACATCAGGCACCCAGAAAAGCAACCCAACTCTTCGAAAGGAGGTAGGAAAAAATATTAAAGACAAAAAAAAGAGACAAAAGAGGGAGGGATGGAGTTCCGTCCCAGGAAGGGAATCTTAAAAAGAGAGAAGTTTCCAAACACCAGGAAACCTTCTCACTGCCGAATCTGTGCCGAGCTTTGGAAGCACAGAGGGTAACATAACAGGGAGAAAAAATAAATAAACAATTAAAACTCGCAGATTGTGAGCCCTACGGTAACTCCCCCAGCGGAGAAGCAGCGCAGACACCTGCATCCGCCATTAGCAAGCGGGGGCTGGGCAGGGAGGCGCGGCGCGGGCTGCATCGCTGAGAGTAAGAATCTGGCCTGAATACCCTGAGCGCTATCTGAGCGAAATAATTTGGGCTAGCAAACCAGACTGTGGGATATCTACCACGCGAAAAGCCAGCCCCAACCTAAGACCGCCAGGCCCGCGCACGGAACAAAGGACTGAACAGAGATAGCCGGCTGCAGACCTTCCCCTTCTGGTGACAGGCAGCCAGAGCCGGAAGGGGGCAATCGCAGCCCCAGAGAGACATTATCTATAAAACTGTAAGCAGGCTTCTTTGCTAACTAAAACTTCTTGGGGGTCTGGACAGTCAACATCTGCCTGAGAAGGTGCACCAGTTTTACACCCAGATAACCGAGTGGCAGGGAGGCGATAAGTTGCAGCATTGGTGCTCGCCAAACACCTCATCACCTGAGCTGCTCGGACCTGGGAAGAGCACAAAACGCAGGCCCAACTGAGTCTGCGCCTCTGAGGACTACCCGAGTGCCTGAACCTGAGCGGCTTGGACCTGGGAGGTGCATGCAACCCAGGGCCGGCCTCGGATTGTTCCCAGCGGAACAACCTAGAGCCCGAGCAGTGTGGGCAGGGTGGCTACATGCGCCGTGAGTGGGGGCAGACCCAGGGTGGCTGAGGCACTGCGAGCCCACGCCAGTGTTATTTGTTTGCAGCATCCCTCCCTCCCTCCCCAGAGCGCGACTGAACAAGTCAGCCTAAAAAAAAAAAAAAAAAAGTGTCCTCCACTGTCCCCTTTGTGTCAGGGTGGAAACCAGATACTGAAGAGACTAGCAAACAGAAGAAGATACAACAGAGGGAAACGCCTTGGAAGCTACAGGCAATAGATCAAAACCCTGTGGTTACTATGGACTACATAGGAAGGGGCCTATAGATCTTGAGAAATATAAGTCTGACCAAGGAACTAGCCAAAAATGAACTGAACCCACAACACCCACAACAAAACCAAGAAAGTCCTAGATATATTTTTATTATTTTTATGATCATTCTTTCTTTCTTTTTTTTTTAATTAAAAAAATATTTTTTTAAGTCCTCTATTGTTCCTTTAATTTTCACTTTTATAACCTATTACTTTGCAAAAAAAAAAAAAAAGACCCTATTTTTTTCTTCTTCAGCAAACTTCATATATATATATTTTATAATTTTTTGACCTTGTTTTTTTTTTTTTCTTTCTTCTTTTCTTTAACATTGTATTTTTGAAATTCCAAACTCTACTATAGATTTTTTATTTTTGCTTTTTGGTATTTGTTATCAATTTTATACCTATAGTTTTTTTTAATATAATTTCTGTGACTTCTTTTTTTCTTCTCTGTTTCTTTCTCTTCTTCTTTTACATAACATTGTATATCTGAATGACATCAATTTTGTACCTGTATTTTCTTTATAATTTTTGTGACATTGTTTGTTTTTGTTTGTTTTCTCTTTTTATTTTTCTTCTTCTTCTTTTTTTTTTTTTAACATTGTATTTTTGAAATTCCAAACTCTACTCTAGATTTTTAATTTTTGCTTTTTGGTATTAGTTATCAGTTTTGTACCTGTACTTTCTTTATAATTTTCGCAACCTTGTTTGTTTTTCTTTGTTCGTTTTTTCTCTCTTTCTTTTCCTTCTTCTTTTCTTTAACATCGTATTTTTGAAATTCCAAACTCTACTCTAGATTTTTAATTTTTGCTTTTATGTATTTGTTACCAACTTTGTACCTTTAAGAACCCAATCTTCAGGACCCATTTTTCACTAGGGAGCGAGATTACTGGCTTGACTGCTCTCTCTCCCTTTGGACTCTCCTTTTTCTCCACCAGGTCGCCTGTGTCTCCTCCCTAACCCCTCTCTACTCTACCCAACTCTGTGAATTTCTGTGTGTTCCAGACGGTGGAGAACACTTAGGGAACTGATTACTGGCTGGATCTGTCTCCCTCCTTTTCATTCCCCCTTTTATCCTTCTGGCCACCTCTGTCACCTTCCTCCTCCTTCTCTTCTCTGTATAACTCCGTGAACATCTCTGAGTGGTCCAGTTGTGGAGTGCACATAAGGAAGTGACTACTGGCTAGCCCACTCTCTCCACTATTGATTCACCTCATCTCATTTGGGTCACCTCTAACTCCCTCCTCCCTCTTCTCTTCTCCATGTAACCCTGTGAACCTCTCTGAGTGACCCTCACCGTAGAGAAACTTTTCATCTTTAATGTAGATGTTTTATCAATGGTGCTGTATAGAAGGAGAAGTTTTGAAACTACTGTAAAAATAAGACCGATAACCGGAAGCAGGAGACTTAAGTCCAAACCCTGACTCCAGGGAACTCCTGACTCCAAGGAATATTAATTGACAGGAGCTCATCAAATGCCTCTATACCGACACTGAAACCAAGCACCACACAAAGGCCAATAAGTTCCAGGGCAAGACATACCAAGCAAATTCTCCAGCAACAAAGGAACACAGCCCTGAGCTTCAAAATACAGGCTGCCCAAAGTCACCCCAAAACTATAGACATCTCATAACTCATTACTGGACATTTCATTGCACTCCAGAGAGAAGAAATACAGCTCCACCCACCAGAACACCGACACAAGCTTCCCTAACCAGGAAACCTTGACAAGCCACCTGTACAAACCCACACACAGCGAGGAAACGCCACAATAAAGAGAACTCCACAAACTGCCAGAATACAGAAAGGACACCCCAAACTCAGCAATTTAAACAAGATGAAGAGACAGAGGAATACTCAGCAGATAAAGGAACAGGATAAATGCCCACCAAACCAAAAAAAGAGGAAGAGATAGGGAATCTCCCTGATAAAGAATTCCAAATAATGATAGTGAAATTGATCCAAAATCTTGAAACTAAAATGGAATCACAGATAAATAGCCTGGAGACAAGGATTGAGAAGATGCAAGAAAGGTTTAACAAGGACCTAGAAGAAATAAAAAAGAGTCAATATATAATGAATAATGCAATAAATGAAATTAAAAACACTCTGGAGGCAACAAATAGTAGAATAACAGAGGCAGAAGATAGGATTAGTGAATTAGAAGATAGAATGGTAGAAATAAATGAATCAGAGAGGATAAAACAAAAACGAATTAAAAGAAATGAGGACAATCTCAGAGACCTCCAGGACAATATTAAATGCTACAACATTCGAATCATAGGGGTTCCAGAAGAAGAAGACAAAAAGAAAGACCATGAGAAAATACTTGAGGAGATAATAGTGGAAAACTTCCCTAAAATGGGGAAGGAAATAATCACCCAAGTCCAAGAAACCCAGAGAGTCCCAAACAGGATAAACCCAAGGAGAAACACCCCAAGACACATATTAATCAAATTAACAAAGATCAAACACAAAGAACAAATATTAAAAGCAGCAAGGGAAAAACAACAAATAACACACAAGGGAATTCCCATAAGGATAATAGCTGATCTTTCAATAGAAACTCTTCAAGCCAGGAGGGAATGGCAAGACATACTTAAAATGATGAAAGAAAATAACCTACAACCCAGATGATTGTACCCAGCAAGGATCTCATTCAAGTATGAAGGAGAAATCAAAAGCTTTTCAGACAAGCAAAAGCTGAGAGAATTCTGCACCACCAAACCAGCTCTCCAACAAATACTAAAGGATATTCTCTAGACAGGAAACACAAAAACAGTGTATAAATTCGAACCCAAAACAATAAAGTAAATGGCAACGGGATCATACTTATCAGTAATTACCTTAAATGTAAATGGGTTGAATGCCCCAACCAAAAGACAAAGACTGGCTGAATGGATACAAAAACAAGACCCCTACATATGTTGTCTACAGGAGACCCACCTCAAAATAGGGGACACATACAGACTGAAAGTTAAGGGCTGGAAAAAGATTTTCCATGCAAATAGGAACCAAAAGAAAGCAGGAGTAGCAATACTCATATCAGATAAAATAGACTTTAAAACAAAGGCTGTGCAAAGAGACAAAGAAGGTCACTACATAATGATCAAAGGATCAATCCAAGAAGAAGATATAACAATTATAAAGATATATGCACCCAACACGGGAGCACCACAGTACATAAGACAAATGCTAACAAGTATGAAAGGAGAAATTAACAATAACACAATAATAGTGGGAGACTTAAATACCCCACTTACACCTATGGATAGATCAACTAAACAGAAAATTAACAAGGAAACACAAACTTTAAACGATACAATAGACCAGTTAGACCTAATTGATATCTATAGGACATTTCATCCCAAAACAATGAATTTCACCTTTTTCTCAAGCGCACATGGAACCTTCTCCAGGATAGATCACATCCTGGGCCATAAAGCTAGCCTTGGTAAATTCAAAAAAATAGAAATCATTCCAAGCATTTTTTCTGACCACAATGCAGTAAGATTAGATCTCAATTACAGGAGAAAAACTATTAAAAATTCCAACATATGGAGGCTGAACAACACGCTGCTGAATAACCAACAAATCACAGAAGAAATCAAAGAAGAAATCAAAATTTGCATAGAAACGAATGAAAATGAAAACACAACAACCCAAAACCTGTGGGACACGGTAAAAGCAGTCCTAAGGGGAAAGTTCATAGCAATACAGGCACACCTCAAGAAACAAGAAAAAAGTCAAATAAATAACCTAACTCTACACCTAAAGCAACTAGAAAAGGAAGAAATGAAGAACCCCAGGGTTAGTAGAAGGAAAGAAATCTTAAAAATTAGAGCAGAAATAAATGCAAAAGAAACAAAAGAGACCATAGCAAAAATCAACAAAACCAAAAGCTGGTTCTTTGAAAGGATAAATAAAATTGACAAACCATTAGCCAGACTCATCAAGAAACAAAGGGAGAAAAATCAAATCAACAAAATTAGAAATGAAAATGGAGAGATCACAACAGACAACACAGAAATACAAAGGATCATAAGAGACTACTATCAACAATTATATGCCAATAAAATGGACAACGTGGAAGAAATGGACAAATTCTTAGAAAAGTACAACTTTCCAAAACTCGACCAGGAAGAAATAGAAAATCTTAACAGGCCCATCACAAGCATGGAAATTGAAACTGTAATCAAAAATCTTCCAGCAAACAAAAGCCCCGGTCCAGACGGCTTCACAGCTGAATTCTACCAAAAATTTAGAGAAGAGAAGACACCTATCCTGCTCAAACTCTTCCAGAAAATTGCAGAGGAAGGTAAACTTCCAAACTCATTCTATGAGGCCACCATCACCCTAATACCAAAACCTGACAAAGATCCCAAAAAAAAAGAAAACTACAGGCCAATATCACTGATGAACATAGATGCAAAAATCCTTAACAAAATTCTAGCAATCAGAATCCAACAACACATTAAAAAGATCATACACCATGATCAAGTGGGCTTTATCCCAGGGATGCAAGGATTCTTCAATATCCACAAATCAATCAATGTAATACACCACATTAACAAATTGAAAACTAAAAACCATATGATTATCTCAATAGATGCAGAGAAAGCCTTTGACAAAATTCAACATCCATTTATGATAAAAACTCTCCAGAAAGCAGGAATAGAAGGAACATACCTCAACATAATAAAAGCTATATATGACAAACCCATTATCCTCAATGGTGAAAAATTGAAAGCATTTCCTCTAAAGTCAGGAACAAGACAAGGGTGCCCACTTTCACCATTACTATTCAACATAGTTTTGGAAGTTTTGGCCACAGCAATCAGAGCAGAAAAAGAAATAAAAGGAATCCAAATTGGAAAAGAAGAAGTAAAACTCTCACTGTTTGCAGATGACATGATCCTCTACATAGAAAACCGTAAAAATTCCACCAGAAAATTACTATAAATAATCAATGACTATAGTAAAGTTGCAGGATATAAAATCAACACACAGAAATCCCTTGCATTCCTATACACTAATAATGAGAAAACAGAAAGAGAAATTAAGGAAATAATTCCATTCACCATTGCAACGGAAAGAATAAAATACTTAGGAATATATCTACCTAAAGAAACTAAAGACCTATATATAGAAAACTATAAAACACTGCTGAAAGAAATCAAAGAGGACACTAATAGATGGGGAAATATACCATGTTCATGGATTGGAAGAATCAATATAGTGAAAATGAGTATACTACCCAAAGCAATTTATAGATTCAACGCAATCCCTATCAAGCTACCAACAGTATTCTTCACAGAGCTAGAAAAAATAATTTCACAATTTGTATGGAAATACAAAAAACCTCGAATGGCCAAAGCAATCTTGAGAAAGAAGAATGGAACTGGAGGAATCAACCTACCTGACTTCAGGCTCTACTACAAAGCCACAGTTATCAAGACAGTATGGTACTGGCACAAAGACAGAAATATAGATCAATGGAATAAAATAGAAAGCCCAGAGATAAGTTCACGCACATAGGGACACCTTATCTTTGACAAAGGAGGCAAGAATATACAATGGATTAAAGACAATCTCTTTAACAAGTGGTGCTGGGAAAACTGGTCAACCACTTGTAAAAGAATGAAACTGGACCACTTTCTAACACCATACACCAAAATAAACTCAAAATGGATTAAAGATCTCAACGTAAGACCAGAAACTATAAAACTCCTAGAGGAGAACATAGGCAAAACACTCTCTGACATACATCACAGCAGGATCCTCTATGACCCACCTCACAGAATATTGGAAATAAAAGCAAAAATAAACAAATGGGACCTAATTAAACTTAAAAGCTTCTGCACATCAAAGGAAACTATTAGCAAGGTGAAAAGACAGCCTTCAGAATGGGAGAAAATAATAGCAAATGAAGCAACTGACAAACAACTAATCTCAAAAATATACAAGCAACTCCTACAGCTCAACTCCAGAAAAATAAACACCCAATCAAAAAATGGGCCAAAGAACTAAATAGACATTTCTCCAAAGAAGACATACAGATGGCTAACAAACACATGAAAAGATGCTCAACATCACTCATTATCAGAGAAATGCAAATCAAAACCACTATGAGGTACCATTTCACACCAGTCAGAATGGCTGCGATCCAAAAGTCTACAAATAATAAATGCTGGAGAGGGTGTGGAGAAAAGGGAACCCTCTTACACTGTTGGTGGGAATGCAAACTAGTACAGCCACTATGGAGAACAGTGTGGAGATTCCTTAAAAAACTGGAAATAGAACTGCCTTATGACCCAGCAATCCCACTGCTGGGCATCCACACTGAGGAAACCAGAAGGGAAAGAGACACGTGTACCCCAATGTTCATCGCAGCACTGTTTATAATAGCCAGGACATGGAAGCAACCTAGATGTCCATCAGCAGATGAATGGATAAGCAAGCTGTGGTACATATACACAATGGAGTACTACTCAGCCATTAAAAAGAATACATTTGAATCAGTTCTAATGAGGTGGATGAAACTGGAGCCTATTATACAGAGTGAAGTAAGCCAGAAGGAAAAACATAAATACAGTATACTAACGCATATATATGGAATTTAGAAAGATGGTAACAATAACCCAGTGTACGAGACAGCAAAAGAGACACTGATGTATAGAACAGTCTTATGGACTCTGTGAGAGAGGGAAGAGGGTGGGAAGATTTGGGAGAATGACATTGAAACATGTAAAATATCATGTAAGAAACGAGTTGCCAGTCCAGGTTCGATACACGATACTGGATGCTTGGGGCTAGTGCACTGGGACGACCCAGAGGGATGGTATGGGGAGGGAGGAGGGAGGAGGGTTCAGGATGGGGAACACATGTATACCTGTGGCGGATTCATTTTGATATTTGGCAAAACTAATACAATTATGTAAAGTTTAAAAATAAAAAAAAATAAAAAATAAAAACAAATCCTAAAAGATGATGCTGTGAAAGTGCTGCACTCAATATGTCAGCAAATTTGGAAAACTAGCTTGTGGCCACAGGACTGAAAAGTCTGTTTTCATTCCAATCCCAAAGAAGGGCAATGCCAAAGAATGCTCAAACTACTGCACAATTGCACTCATCTCACATGCTAGCAAAGTAATGCTCAAAAATTCTTCAAGTTAGGTTTCAACAGTAAGTGAACCATGAACTTCCAGATGTTCAAGCTAGATTTAGAAATTGTAGAGGAACTAGACATCAAATTGTCAACATCTGTTGGATCATTTAAAAAGCAAGAGAATTCCAGAAAAATATCTACTTCTGCTTTACTGATTACGCCAAAGCCTTTGACTGTGTAGATCACAACAAACTGTGGAAAATTCTTCAAGAGATGAGAATACCAGACCACCTCACCTGCCTCCTGAATCTGTATGCAGGTCAAGAAGCAACAATTAGAACCAGACAGGGAACAACATACTAGTTCCAAATTGAAAATGAAATATGTTAAGGCTGTATATTGTCACCCTGCTTATTTAATGTATATGCAGAGTATATCATGCAAAATGCTGGGCTGGATGAAGCTGGAATCAAGATTGCCAGGAGAAATATCAATAACCTCAAATACACAGATGAAACCACCCTTATGTCAGACAGTGAAGAGGAACTGAAGAACCTCTTGATGAAAGTGAAAGAGAAGAGTGAAAAAGTTGGCTTCAAACTCAACATTCAGAAAACTAAGATCATGGCATTTGGTCCCATGGTAAATAGATGGGGAAACAATGGAAACACTGACAGACTTTGTTTTCTTGGGCTCCAAAATCACTGAAGGTGGTGAGTGCAGCCATGAAATGAAAAGATGCTTGCTCCTTGGAAAAAAAGTTATGACTAACCTAGACAGCATATTAAAAAGCAGAGTTATTACTTTGCTGACAAAAGTCTGTCTAGTCAGTGGCTAACTTTATTTTTCTGGGCTCCAAAATCACTGCAGATAGTGATTGCAGCCATGAAATTAAAAGACACTTGCTCCTTGGAAGAAAAGTTATGACAAACCTAGATAGCATATTAAAAAGCAGAGACATTACTTTGCCAACAAAGGTCTGACTCGTCAAAGCTATGTTTTTTCCAGTAGTCATGCATGGATGTTAGAGTTGGACTATAAAGAGAGAGAAGTGCCAAAGAATTGATGCTTTTGAACTGTGTTGTTGGAGAAGATTCTTGAGAGTCCCTTGGACTGCAAGGAGAGCCAACCAGTCCATCCTAAAGGAAATCAGTCCTGAAGATTCATTAGAATGACTGGTGCTGAAGCTGAAACTTGAATAGTCTGGCCACCTGATGCAAAGAACAGACTCATTGGAAAAGACCCTGATGCTGGAAAAGATTGAAGGCGGGAGGAGAAGGGGGTGACAGAGGATGAGATGGTTGGATGGCATCACTGACTCAATGGACATGAGTTTGGGTAAACTCTGGGAGTTGGCAATGGACAGGGAGGCCTGGCATGCTGCAGCCCAAGGGGTCACAAAGAGTCGGACACGACTGAGCAACTGAACTGAACTGGTCACCTACACCATCACCTGGTAGTGTATTTCCCATCCTGGCAAAACTATATTCCTGTTTAAACCTAACCCTCCCCACCTTTCCACTTGCATATGTGCAGCTAAATGTGGCTTGATACCCTAACTGATAACACTTTAAACTCATGGTCATGATCCTCAAGAATGTGCTTAATGGTTCATGTAATCATACTATATATCCCTAGTCTGATTTATCTCTTTTGTCAAAAAATACTTCATATCTTCTGTGTCCTCAAACTACCACACCTCTTCCTCCTGTCCTCACTTAACTTCCAAGCTGAATGAGGCCCTTTTTTGATATAGGCTGCTGCTGCTAAGTCACGTCAGTTGTGTCCGACTCTGTGCGACCCCATAGACGGCAGCCCACCAGGCTCCCCCGTCCCTGGGATTCTCCAGGCAAGAACACAGGAATGGGTTGCCATTTCCTTCTCCAATGCATGAAAGTGAAAAGTGAAAGTGAAGTCGTTCAGTTGTGCCCGACTCTTAGCGACCCCATGGACTGTAGCCCACCAGGCTCCTCCATCCATGGGATTTTCCAGGAAAGAGTACTGGAGTGGGGTGCCACTGCCTTCTCCGTTTGATATAGGCAGGAGATGACAAATGATATGGTCTCCTTATTTGTGTGAATACTCTCCTGAGATTTCTTCATTGACCAGTGTGACTACCTTCTCTGAGATATTTTCTCTGATTATTCTATCACATGGTAATCTCCATTATATCCAAATTTCTATAACATTTTCTGTACCATGATTTGTCATTTATTTCAAAATCATTTTTATTGTTATTTACTTATGTCATATCTCACCTTCAAAGTCTTTATATTCTGATTTCTCTGACTGATCCAGTATCAATGGGTTCCTTATCTTCTTTGTAACGTCGTTTTCCACCCAGATTTCTAATCCTTACATAAGAAACTTTGCTATAATGTCTGCATTTTAGGTGATTAGTAGCAATGTAAAACACAATGATATAGAATCAATAAACTCCAGGATGGTAAAAGTAAAGGTTAAAAGGTTGCTAATGATTTGTGAGTATGGTTTATCTTAAAAGTTGAACTGAAAAATAAGAATTAGAAAATACTAATCACATTTCAGTATTTAAAGCAAGGCTGAGCAATTATTTACAATTTAAAAAATTTTTTTAAACTCAGAATTCACATAGTAGTTTGTGAATTGAATTATCAAGAAGAAAACTAATGAAAATTAAAGTAATTTCTGAGGAACATACCAAATGGGTCAAATAAGGTATGGTGTGTTTAGAACATCTTGTCTGTTTCCAACTTTCTTTTTTTGAGGAATTAAATTTATCTTGTGGGATTTCAAGAGCAAGTTAGTGAGTTGGCTATGTTGTAAGCCAATTCAAATCATATAACAACCAAAGTATGAGATCAGATTACTCAGGTCATTATGCAGTTTCTGTTTCTCCCGAACTTTATGTGTGTGTGTGTGTGTGTGTGTGTGTGTGCATGCGCGCGCATGCTCGCCCACGCCCATGTGTGTGCATGCTCAGTCGTGTCTGACTTTTTGCGACTCCATGAACTGTAGCCTACCAGGCTGCTCTGTCCATGGAATTCTCCAGGCAAGAATACTGGAGTGGGTTGCCATTTCCTTCTCCAGGGGATCTTCCCATCCAGGGATTGAATCTACGTTTCATGCAGAACCTTGCAATTTTTGCATTGGCAGGTGGGTTCTTTACCAGCTGAGCTACTGGTGAAGCCCCTCTACCTTTATGCTTCTCACTAATTCCTTTAAAATATTGGAACTTTAGGATGATTATCTCCTCAGACCAAAACACTAATTGTAAGCGTTAACTACTGGTAGGTGCCTAAAATTAATATCCTCTCAATGTCAATGTGTCCTTTCTTCCAATAATTTTTTTTAAAGGAGAGCTTTATTCTTTAGTGGTTGAACTTTAATTATTTGTTTTTGAAAAAATAAATCTTATTCTTGTGGTTAATTGTTGTGTTTTCAATAAACAAAATGCAAGATTGCTGTTCACATTCAAATTGGAGGAAAAACATACAAGTGATGACAATTCTGAGTTTAAAAATGAAAGCCAAATTTTCTGTAACTTAATTTATTATTTATATCTATTATGAGAGTCTCTAAACTGGCAACCACATGTGTTAATGTGGAAACAATTTGGATTGGGAGGTGGGGATTTGTTTTAAATTCACTTAAAGAAGGGATCCTGAATTACACTTGAGACCCTTAATTTTAGATTTTAAAGTCTTTCTTGTTGTGTGCCAATGTAGCCAATATTGTTTCTAAGCCTTTTTAATACCCAAAGTGAGGTTTCAAAGAATTTGGCCTGAAAATCATGGGAATATGAGTTTATTATCTATGTTTGCACAACTGCTTTCCTGTATAATGCAAGCGTGTTAAGGAAGGGCAGTCTCTCCATTTTTCCAGTCTGGACTGTAGTCTCCTTAACATCTCACTCCCTCATGTATTACAGTGTGTTAAAAGTGTCATTCTTTCCTCTCAGCACTTATCAGATCAGATCAGTCTCTCAGTCGTGTCCGACTCTTTGCGACCCCATGAATCGCAGCACGCCAGGCCTCCCTATCCAGCACCAACTCCCGGAGTTCACTCAGACTCACGTCCATCAAGTCAGTGATGCCATCCAGTCATCTCATCCTCTGTCGTCCTCTTCTCCTCCTGCACCCAATCCCTCCCAGCATCAGAGTCTTTTCCAAGGAGTCAACTCTTCGCATGAGGTGGCCAAGGTACTGGAGTTTCAGCTTTACCATCATTCCTTCCAAAGAAATCCCAGGGCTGATCTCCTTCAGAATGGACTGGTTGGATCTCCTTGCAGTCCAAGGGATTCTCAAGAGTCTTCTCCAACACCACAGTTCAAAAGCATCAATTCTTCGGCGCTCAGCCTTCTTCACAGTCCAACCCTCACATCCATACATGACCACAGGAAAAACCATAGCCTTGACTAGATGGACCTTTGTTGGCAAAGTAATGTCTCTGCTTTTGAATATGCTATCTAGGTTGGTCATAACTTTCCTTCCAAGGAGTAAGCGTCTTTTAATTTCATGGCTGCAGTCACCATCTGCAGTGATTTTGGAGCCCAGAAAAATAAAGTCTGACACTGTTTCCACTGTTTCCCCATCTATTTCCCATGAAGTGGTGGGACCAGATGCCATGATCTTTGTTTTCTGAATGTTGAGCTTTAAGCCAACTTTTTCACTCTCCACTTTCACTTTCATCAAGAGGCTTTTTAGTTCCTCTTCACTTTCTGCCATAAGGGTTATATTTTTATATTATTATGGCTAATTTCTATGTTTACCTGTTACTTGTATTAGAAAGAAAAAAAAAAGCTGCTGAATAGTAGTTAAAGCAATAAGGACAGATTTTTATCCAGGAACTATTGCAACATGGGAAAAGAGACCTCAGAATAGAACTGATTTCCATTCTTAATTGAGCATGGTTGAGTGAGGATTTATAGTCAAGGTGTAGGGTGGGAGTTGGCAGATCGAAAATTACTAGGAGGAAACATCAGGAATAAGTGGGAGTTCTAGCCCAATCAATTGAATAGAATTCTTACTGAAGGCAGTCAGGATGATCAGGTATCATGGGTGGGGGATGAGCAGTTTGATCAGATATGGAGCATGGGGGATTTTCTCTGAGCTGACTTGGCAAAGTTCTTGCTATCAGGAGCAAAACAGGATAAGAACAGCCACCAAGGTCAAGCCTTAGAAGGCCTATAAGAAACTGACAAAAGTTTTGAGATTGTCTTCCTTAAAGGTTCATAGTGTATCTATTGTCTATTTTCTCATGTCTTAACCACTATCTTACTGGATGGAACATATTGGGTATTCAGTGTTTTGAAGTAAAACATCAGGGATAGGGTATTGGCATTTACTGAGTGCTAAGTTCGTTACAGACACTAGGCAAGTCTGGGTCAGTCTCTTGTGGGGACACTGCTCCTTTCTCCTGGGTCCTGGTGCACACAAGGTTGTGTTTGTGCCCGCCAAGAGTCTATTTCCCCAGTCCTGTGTAAGTTCTGTAATCAAATCCCACTGGCCTCCAAAGTCAAATTCCCTGGGCATTCTCAGTCCCTTTGCCAGATCCCCAGGTTGGGAAATCTATTGTGGGTCCTAGAACTTTCTTAACAGTGTGAGAATTTATTTGGTATAATTATTTTTCAGTTTGTGGGCCTTCTGCTTGGTGGCTCTATGGTGGGGGTAATAGCGACTTCCTCCAAGCAGACTTGTGCCACATGATATGTGACCCACATCTGCTGAACCCAGAGCCCCTGTCCATGTGGCAGGCCACCGCTGACCCATGCCTCACAGGAGATACTCAAACACTCAAAGGCAGGTCTGACTCTGTGTGTGGACTCTGGGTCCCTCTGTGAACAAGGTTTTGTTTGAACCCTCCAAGAGCCTCTGGCAGGTGTGGGCTTTGATTCTAAAGGCGATTTTGCCCCTCCTATTGTCTTTCTAGGGCATTTCCTTGACCTTGGACATCGGGTATCAATTTCTGGTGGGATTCAACATTCTCCTGCTGATGGTTGTTCAGCAGCAAGTTGCAATTTTGGAGTTCTCACAGGAGAAGATGACTGCATGTCTTTCTATTCCACCATCTTGTTCTACTCCATCCTAATAACTAAATCAAACTGATCACATGGACCACAGCCTTCTTCAACTCAATAAAACTATAAGCCATGCTGTGTAGGGCCACCCAAGATAGGCAGGTCATGGTAGAGAGTTCTGACAAAAGGTGGTCCACTGGAGGGAATGGCAAATCACTTCAATATTCTTGCCTTGAGAACCCAATGAACAGTATTAAAAGACAAAGATATTACACTGAAAGATGAACTCCCCAGGTTGATAAGTGCCCAATAGTTACTGGGGAAGAGCAGAGAAATAGAAAGAACAAAGAGACAGAGCCAAAGCAAAAAACAGTGCCCAGTTGTGGATGTGACTGGTGATGGAAGTAAAGTCTGATGCTGTAAAGAACAATATTGCAATATTGCATAGGAACCAGGAATGCTAGGCCCATCAGTTTAGTTCAGTTCAGTTCAGTTCAGTCACTCAGTTGTGTCTGACTCTTTGCGACCCCATGAATTGCAGCATGCCAGGCCTCCCTGTCCATCACCAACTCCTGGAGTTCACTCAGACTCATGTCCATCGAGTCAGTGATGCCATCCAGCCATCTCATCCTCTGTCATCCCCTTCTCCTCCTGCCCCTAGTCCCTCCCAGCATCAGAGTTTTTTCCAATGAGTCAACTCTTCACATGAGGTGGCCAAAGTACTGGAGCTTCAGCTTTAGCGTCATTCCTTCCAAAGAACACCCAGGGCTGATCTTCAGAATGGACTGGTTGGATCTCCTTGCAGTCCAAGGGACTCTCAAAAGTCTTCTCCAAGACTACAGTTCAAAAGCATCAATTCTTCGGCGCTCAGCTTTCTTCACAGTCCAACTCTCACATCCATACATGGCCACAGGAAAAACCATAGCCTTGACTAGATGGACCTTTGTTGGCAAAGTAATGTCTCTGCTTTTCAATATGCTATCTAGGTTGGTCATAACTTTTAATCAAAGTAAATGGGAAGTGGTCAAACAGGAGATGGTAAGAGTGAACATTGACATTTTAAGAATCAGTGAACTAAAATGGACTAGAATGGGAGAATTTAATTCAGATGATTATTATATCTACTACTGTGGGCAAAATCCCTTAGAAGAAATGGAGTAGCCATCATAGTCAACAAAAGAGCCTGAAATGCAGTACTAGGATGCAGTCTCAAAAATGACAGGATGATCTCTGTTCGTTTCCAAGGCAAGCCATTCAATATCACAGTAATCCAAGCCTATGCCCCAACCACGGATGCCAAAGAAACCAAGTTGAATGGTTCTATGAAGACCTACAAGACCTTATAGAACTAACACCCCAAAACAATGTCCTTTTCATCATAGGGAACTGGCATGCAAAAGTAGGAAGTCAAGAGATACCTGGAGTAACAGGCAATTTGGCCTTGGAGTACAAAATGAAGCAGGGCAAAGGCTAGCAGAGTTTTGCTAAGAGAACTCACTGGTCATAGTAAACTCCCTCTTCCAACAACACAAGAGAACACTCTACACATGGACATCACCAGATGGTCAATACCAAAATCAGATTGTTTATATTTTTTGCAGCCAAAGATGAAGAAGCTCTATATAGTCAGAAAATCTAGCCTGGGTGCAGACTGTGGCTCAGATCATGAACTCCTTATTGCCAAATTCAGACTTACATTGAAGAAAGTAGGGAAAACCACTGGACCATTCAGGTATGAGCTAAATCAAATCCCTTACAATTATACAGTGGAAGTGACAAATAGATTCAAGGGATTAGATCTGATAGGTAGACTGCCTGTAGAATTATGGATGGAGGTTCTTAACATTGTACAGGAGATAGTGAGCAAGACCATCCTTAAGAGAAAGAAATGTGAAAGGGCAAAATGGTTGTCTGAGGAGGCCTTACAAATAGCTGAGAAAAGAAGAGAAGCAAAAGGCAAAGGAGAAAAGGAAAGATATACCCATCTGATTGCAGAGTTCCAAAGAGTTGCAAGGAGAGATACGAAAGCCTTCCTCAGTGATCAGTGCAAAGAAACAGAGGAAACCAATAGAATGGTAAAGACTAGAGATCTCTTTGAAAAAAAATAGAGATACCAAGGGAACATTTCATGCAAAGATGGGCTCAATAAAAGACAGAAATGGTATGGACCTAACAGAAGCAAAAGATATTAAGAAGAGATGGCAAGAATACACACAAGAACTGTATAAAAAAGATCTTTGCGACCCAGATAATCACGATGGTATGATCACTCACCTAGAGCCAGACATCCTGGAGTGTGAAGTCAAGTGGGACTTAGGAAGCATCACTATGAAAAAAGCTACTGGAGGTGATGGAATTCCAGTTGAGCTATTTCAAATCCTAAAAGATGATGCTGTAAAAGTACTGCAATAAATATGCCAGCAAATTTGGAAAACTCAGCAGTGGCCACAGAACTGGAAAAGGTCAGTTTTAATTCCAATTCCAAAGAAAGGTAATGCCAAAGAATGCTCAAACTACAGCACAATTGCACTCATCTCACACACTAGTAAAGTAATGCTCAAAATTCTCCAAGCCAGGCTTCAAAAGTACATGAACCGTGAACTTCCAGATGTTCAAGCTGGATTTAGAAAAGGCAGAGGAGCCAGAGATCAAATTGCCAACATCTGTTGGATCATGGAAAAAGTTCCAGAAAAACATCTACTTCTGCTTTATTAATTATGCCAAAGCCTTTGACTGTGTGAATCACAGCAAACTGTTGGAAAATTCTTCAAGAGATGGGAATACTAGACCACCTTACCTGTCTCCTGAAAAATCTGTATGCAGGACAGGAAGCAACAGTACTGGACATGGAACAACAGACTGGTTCCAAATAGGGAAAGGAGTATGTCAAGGCTGTATATTGTCACTCTGGTTACTTAACTTACATGCAGAGTACATCATGTGAAATGTTGGGCTGGATGAAGCACAAGCTGGAATCAAGATTGCCGGGAGGAATGTCAGTAACCTCAGATATGCAGATGACTTGGAGAAGGCAATGGCACCCCACTCCAGTACTCTTTCCTGGAAAATCCCATGGATGGAGGAGCCTGGTGGGCTGTAGTTCATGGAGTTGCTAAGAGTCAGACACGACTGAGTGACTTTACGTTCACTTTTCACTTTCATGCATTGGAGGAGGAAATGGCAACCCACTCCAGTGTTCTTGCCTGGAGAATCCCAGGGAAGGGGGAGCCTGGTGGGCTGCCGTCTATGGGGTCGCACAGAGTCGGACACGACTGAAGTGACTTAGCAGCAGCAGCATGCAGATGACTGGAGAAGGAAGTGGCAACCCACTCCATTATTCTTGCCTGGAGAATCCTATGGACAGAGGAGCCTGGAGGGCTGCAGAATGAGACATGACTTAGTGACTAAACCACCACCACCACCATGCAGATGACACCACCCTTACGACAGAAAGTGAAGAAGGGCTAAAGAGTCTCTTGATGAAAGGCAAAGAAGAGAGTGAAAAAGTTGGCTTAAAACTTAACATTCAAAAAACAGAGATCATGGCATCCGGTCCCATCACTTCATGGGAAATAGATGGGGAAACAATGGAAACAGTGACAGACTTTCTTTTCTTGGGTTCCAAAATCTCTGCAGATGGTGCCTGCAGACATGAAATCAATAAACACTTGTTCCTTGGAAGAAAACCTATGACCAACCTAGATAGCATATTAAAAAGCAGAGTCCATATGTGCATGGATTTATCTCTGGGTTTTCTATTTTGTTCCATTGATCTATATTTCTGTCTTTGTAACAGTACCATACTGTCTTGATGACTGTGGCTTTGTAGTAGAGCCTGAAGTCAGGCAGGTTGATTCCTCCAGTTCCATTCTTCTTTCTCAAGATTGTGTTGGCTATTCGAGGTTTTTTTGTATTTATACAAATTGTAAAATGATTTGTTCCAGCTCTGTGAAGAATACCATTGGTAGCTTGATAGGGATTGCATTGAATCTATAAATTGCTTTGGGTAGTATACTCACTTTCACTATATTGATTCTTCCGATCCATGAACATGGTATATTTCTCCATCTATTAGTGTCCTCTTTGATTTCTTTCAGCAGTGTTTTATAGTTTTCTCTATATAGGTCTTTAGTTTCTTTAGGTAGATATATTCCTAAGTATTTTATTCTTTTCATTGCAATGGTGAATGGAATTATTTCCTTAATTTATCTTTCTATTTTCTCATTATTAGTGTATAGGAATGCAAGGGTAAATCCACCCATCTATGGACACCTTATCCTTGACAAAGGAGGCAAGAATATACAATGGATTAAAGACAATCTCTTTAACAAGTGGTGCTGGGAAAACTGGTCAACCACTTGTAAAAGAATGAAACTAGTACACCTTCTAACACCACACACAAAAATAAACTCAAAATGGGTTAAAGATCTAAATGTAAGACCAGAAACTATAAAACTCCTAGAGGAGAACATAGGCAAAACACTCTCCGACATACATCACAGCAGGATCCTCTATGACCCACCTCACAGAATATTGGAAATAAAAGCAAAAATAAACAAATGGGACCTAATTAAACTTAAAAGGTTCTGCACAACAAAGGAAACTATAAGCAAGGTGAAAAGACAGCCTTCAGAATGGGAGAAAATAATAGCAAATGAAGCAACTGACAAACAATTAATCTCAAAAATATACAAGCAACTCCTTCAGCTCAATTCCAGAAAAATAAACCACCCAATCAAAAAATGGGCCAAAGAACTAAATAGACATTTCTCCAAAGAAGACATACAGATGGCTAACAAACACATGAAAAGATGCTCAACATCACTCATTATCAGAGAAATGCAAATCAAAACCACAGTGAGGTACCATTTCACGCCAGTCAGAATGGCTGCGATCCAAAAGTCTACAAGCAATAAATGCTGGAGAGGGTGTGGAGAAAAGGGAACCCTCTTACACTGTTGGTGGGAATGCAAACTAGTACAGCCACTATGGAGAACAGTGTGAAGATTCCTTAAAAAACTGGAAATAGAACTGCCTTATGACCCAGCAATCCCACTGCTGGGCATACACACTGAGGAAACCAGAAGGGAAAGAGACACATGTACCCCAATGTTCATCGCAGCACTGTTTATAATAGCCAGGACATGGAAGCAACCTAGATGTCCATCAGCAGATGAATGGCTAAGAAAGCTGTGGTACATATACACAATGGAGTATTACTCAGCCATTAAAAAGAATACATTTGAATCAGTTCTAATGAGGTGGATGAAACTGGAGCCTATTATACAGAGTGAAGTAAGCCAGAAAGAAAAACACCAATACAGTATACTAACGCATATATATGGAATTTAGAAAGATGGTAACAATAACCCTGTATGTGAGACAGCAAAAGAGACACAGATGTATAGAACAGTCTTTTGGACTCTGTGGGAGAGGGAGAGGGTGGGATGATTTGGGAGAATGGCATTGAAACATGTATAATATCATATAAGAAACAAATTGCCAGTCCAGGTTCAATGCAGGATACAGGATGCTTGGAGCTGGTGCACTGGGATGACCCAGAGGGATGGTACGGGGAGGGAGGATGGAGGAGGGTTCTGAACTCTAGACACGGCCCTATTCACCGGCAGTGACTCGAGAGGAATCCCGACGGGCCCCTCGCAACTCGAAAAGAGACCTGTCTTCTCTGAGGCAATACAAGCCAGTCCCTGAGATCCCCGTTGCAACTTGAGAGGAACCCCACGGCAACCACCACCTCTCCCACGACCCTCTGATCCACCCTCACATTCATCTTCCCACCATCCTCCCACCACCCTCCCACCACCCTCTCAGCATCCCCCCAGCACCCGCCCACCACCCACCCACCACCCTCCCAGCACACGCCCACCACCCTCCCACCTTCCGCCCACCACCCTCCCACTACCCGCCCACCACCCTCCCACCTCCCGCCCACCACACACCCACCTCCCGCCACCACACGCCCACCACCCTCCCAGCACACACCCAACACCCTCCCACCTCCCGCCCACCGCATGCCCACCACCCCTCCCACTTCCCGCCCACCACACGCCCACCACCCTCCCAACACCCTCCCACCCCCATCCTCTGGATGGGGAACACGTGTATACCTGTGGCGGATTCATGTTGATATATGGCAAAACCAATACAATATTGTAAAGTTAAAAAAAAAAAACAAAAAAACAAGCTACCAGTCCAAAAAAAAGAAAAAAAAAAGAAAAAAGAAATTTTCCTTAATAGATAATAAAACAAGATATTTTTAAATAAAAATATAAATAAAAAGCAGAGTCATTACTTTGCCAACAAAGGTCCATCTAGTCAAAGCTATGAGTCAGACCATAAAGAAAGTTAAGTGCCAAATTGATGCTTTTGAACTGCGGTGTTGCAAAAGACCCTTGAGAGTCCCTTGGTTGCAAGGAGATCTAACCAGTCAATCCTAAAGGAAATCAGTCCTGAATATTCATTGGAAGGACTGATGCTGAAGTGAAACTCCAATATTTTGGCCACCTGATGCAAAGAACTGACTCATTGGAAAAGACCCTAATTCTGGGAAAGAGTGAAGGCAGAAGGAGTAGGGGATGACAGAGGATGAGATGGTTGGATGGCATCACTGACTTGATGCACATGAGTTTGAGTTTGAACAAGCTCTGGGAGTTGTTGATGAATAGGGAAGTCTGGCCTGCTGCAGTTCATGGGGTCACAAAGAGTTGGACACAACTGAGTGCCTGAACTGAACTGAACTGATGTGACTTTAAACAAGCCTCTTTATATATATATATATATATATATATATATATATATTCTCAGTTATAAATTTAGAAGGCCCAACCCAGTGATCGGAGAAGGCAATGGCACCCCACTCTAGTACTCTTTCCTGGAAAATCCCATGGATGGAGGAGCCTGGTAGGCTGCAGTCCATGGGGTCGCTAAGAGTCAGACATGACTGAGTGACTTCACTTTCACTTTTCACTTTTATGCATTGGAGAAGGAAATGGCAACCCACTCCAGTGTTCTTGCCTGGAGAATCCCAGGGACTGGGGAGCCTGGTGGGCTGCCATCTATGGGGTCACACGAGTCGGACACAACTGAAGTGACTTAGCAGCAGCAGCAGCAGCAGCAACCCAGTGATCTATAGTGGTGACACTCTTGAGATACATTACCTAGGAAACATAACCCCAAAGCAGGTTCATTTCTAACAATGTTGTCATGTAGCTAACTTGACCAGTAGAGTCTTTCTTACTAAAATTTTATGAACTTTAGTATCCCTTCTAGGACAGTTTTTCATTAAAAAAGAGAGAGACAGAATGTTGAAAAGCTTACTAAAGAGAGGATTGTTAATAAACATTCAGATATCAGTAAGGGAAATGACTTTGAACAGGAAGGACCTCTTTTTAGTGTCCCTGTCATACCATTTTACTTATGCAATTTATTATAACTAAGCTTTATTTGGTTAAAAAAAAATACAACCCAAAGGTTTTCAGCTTCTCTGAAGAAACATTGTATTGATTTGGTTTAGATTATTTAGAAAATTTCAGAACACTGTTCAATACCTTTTTAGTTCATGTTGAAAGTTAAGAAAATAAGGAAACTTTCTCCTTTCCTCCCTCCTTCTCTTCCCTTCTGTCTTTCTCTCTCTCTTCCTTTCCCTCCCCCTCCCTCTTTCATTCCTTCTCACTCTCTCTCTCTTTCCCACTGTCCTCCTTCTTCTCCCTATCTCTAACTACCTCTGTCTTTATTCTTTTAAATTAAATAGCTAGTAGTTTTATTTGAGCACTATCAGGCATAAAGTAAAACTGATATGTGAATGTTTTACATCAAAATTATTTTTAAAAACGAACAGTACCCACCCTTCCATTTTATTATTGTAAAACATTTGATTGTTTTGCCTGGAACTGATGCAGTGAGCTCAGCTATATGGCAGACTTGAGAGGACAAATGCTTGTAAAATCAACTGCTGGATTAGTTGGTTCAGTTCAGTTCAGTCGCTCAGTCGTGTCCGACTCTTTGAGAACCCGTGAATCGCAGCACGCCAGGCCTCGCTGTCCATCACCAACTCCCGGAGTTCACTCAGACTCAAGTCCATCGAGTCAGTGATGCCATCCAACCATCTCATCCTTTGGCGTCCCCTTCTCCTCCTGTCCGCAATCCCTCCCAGCATCAGGGTCTTTTCCAATGAGTCAACTCTTCACATGAGGTGGCCAAAGTACTGGAGTTTCAGCTTCAGCATCATTCCCTGCAAAGAAATACCAGGGCTGATCTCCTTCAGAATGGACTGGTTGGATCTCCTTGCAGTCCAAGGGACTCTCAAGAGTCTTCTCCAACACCACACTTCAAAAGCATCAATTCTTTGGCGCTCAGCTTTCTTCACAGTCCAACTCTCACATCCATACATGACCACAGGAAAAACCATAGCCTTGACTAGATGGACCTTTGTTGGCAAAGTAATGTCTCTGCTTTTGAATATGCTATCTAGGTTGGTCATAACTTTCCTTCCAAGGAGTAAGCGTCTTTTAATTTCATGGCTGCAGTGACCAACTACAGTGATTTTGGAGCCCAGAAAAATAAAGTCTGACACTGTTTTCATTGTTTCCCCATCTATTTCCCATGAAGTGATGGGACCGGATGCCATGATCTTCGTTTTCTGAAGAAAACTTTTTCCAACTTTTTCCCTCTCCACTTTCACTTTCATCAAGAGGCTTTTGAGTTCCTCTTCACTTTCTGCCATAAGGGTGGTGTCATCTGCATATCTGAGGTTATTGATATTTCTCCTGGCAATCTTGATTCCAGCTTGTGTTTCTTCCAGTCCAGCATTTCTCATGATGTACTCTGCATAGAAGTTAAATAAGCAGGGTGACAATATATAGCCTTGACGTACTCCTTTTCCTATTTGGAACCAATCTGTTGTTCCATGTCCAGTTCTAACTGTTGCTTCCTGACCTGCATACAGATTTCTCAAGAGGCAGATCAGGTGGTCTGGTATTCCCATCTCTTTCAGAATTTTCCAGAGTTTATTGTGATCCACACAGTCAAAGGCTTTGGCATAGTCAATAAAGCAGAAATAGATGTTTTTCTGAAACTCTCATGCTTTTTACATGATCCAGCGGATGTTGGCAATTTCATCTCTGGTTCCTCTGCCTTTTCTAAAACCAGCTTGAACATCAGGAAGTTCATGGTTCACATATTGCTGAAGCCTGGCTTGGAGAATTTTGAGCATTACTTTATTAGCATGTGAGATGAGTGCAATTGTGCGGTAGTTTGAGCATTCTTTGGCATTGCCTTTCTTTGGGATTGGAATGAAAACTGACCTTTTCCAGTTCTGTGGCCACTGCTGAGTTTTCCAAATTTGCTGGCATATTGAGTGCAGCACTTCCACAGCATCATCTTTCAGGATTTGAAATAGCTCAACTGGAATTCCATCACCTCCACTAGCTCTGTTCATAGTGATGCTTTCTAAGGCCCACTGGGATTAGTTGGTTAACATATGTTTAAGTGAAGGCCATATACACTGAAGGTATGAAATTTAATTTTAAAAAAGATTATTTGTATTTGTGTTATTTTACAAATTTGAATATTATTTTATCTAAAATATTTCATTTTGTAGCAGGTTATTAAATTTATGACAATTTAATGGGACAACGTTAGAAAATAGCATAGTCTAGTGGAAATAAGATTAGGTATAGAGTTTAGAGACATGATTTTTAACTGTGGCTCTCCTCGCAGTTTATTGTGTAACATTATACAGACAGATTCCTCTTAAGTTAAATCACATAATCTCTAAGGTCCCTTCTACACTGTCATTATTATACTTGCACTCACAAAACCAAAGCCCTAGATGTTGGTAGAATAGTTTATCTCTGGACAGTACCTAGAGGCAAGTAGGCTATCTGTGAATGTGACTTACACATAAGTATCTTCTCATTGACACACATATAAAATCTTATTTTTAGATTATGGTTTAGGAAATAACAAAGAAGTGCATTGCCTCCTTTAAAAGACTACATGTCATCAGTTTCCAACTGAAGAAATAAGAAAATGAAAAGATAACTTCAAATTAGGCAGAAGAAAGAAGGGGGGAAAAGTAGAAATCAATTAATTAGAAAACAGAGGTAAGTAAATTTGATTAATCTCTAGTCAAATCAACCAGAAAAAAGGAGAGAACATGCAAACTGGTAATATCAGGAGAAAGAGAGATAATATCACCATAATTCTGCAGATAGTAATAAAATTATAGGTGAAAAACTTCATACCAATACATTAGACAACTTAGGTAAAATGGATAACTTCTGTGAAAGATACAAATTACCAAAGATCACTCAAGAAGAATATCATCTGAATAGCCCTGTATCTATTATAGAAATAGCCCTGTATCTATTATAGAATTCATAGTTATTTTATTCCATGAAGAAACTTCAGGTGCTGATGGCTTCACTGGTGAATTCTACTGAACATTTGAGGAAAAATTCCAATTCTTCAGAAATACCTCCAAAAACCTGCTGCTGCTGCTAAGTGAACCTAGGAGGAAGGAATACTTTTGAATTTTTCCTTTGAGGCCAGAATGACAATCCAAAACCAGATTAAGATATTAAAAAAAGAAGAGAACTTCAGATCAAAACTCATGAACATAGATGAAAAATTAAACAAAATTTGAGCAGTAAAACCCAGTTATATACTAAAAGGACAATGCATTACAATTGAGTGAGGTTTACCCTAGAAATTCAGGGATGAGTTAACATTTGAAAACCAGTATTTTATAATAAGTATAAATGGAGTATAACTTCATTTTTTTCTAAGTTATTTTATTTTTTAATTTAAATTTATTTATTTTAATTGGAGGCTAATTACTTTACAATATTGTATTGGTTTTGCCATATATCAACAAGAATCTGCCACGGGTGTACACGTGTTCCCCATCCTGAACACCCCTCCCACCTCCCTCCCCGTACCATCCCTCTGGGTCATCCCAGTGCACCAGCTCCAAGCATCCTGTATCCTGCATCGAACCTGGACTGGCGATTTGTTTCTTATATGATATTATACATGTTTCAATGCCATTCTCCCAAATCATCCCACCGTCTCCCTCTCCCACAGAGTCCAAAAGACTGTTCTATACATCTGTGTCTCTTTTGCTGTCTCACATACAGGGTTATCGTTACCATCTTTCTAAATTCCATATATATGCATTAGTATACTGTATTGGTGTTTTTCTTTCTGGCTTACTTCACTCTGTATAATAGGCTCCAGTTTCATCCACCTCATTAGAACTGATTCAAATGTATTCTTTTTAATGGCTGAGTAATACTCCATTGTGTATATGTGCCACAGCTTTCTTAGCCATTCATCTGCTGATGGACATCTAGGTTGCTTCCATGTCCTGGCTATTATAAACAGTGCTGCGATGAACATTGGGGTACATGTGTCTCTTTCCCTTCTGGTTTCCTCAGTGTGTATGCCCAGCAGTGGGATTGCTGGGTCATAAGGCAGTTCTATTTCCAGTTTTTTAAGGAATCTTCACACTGTTCTCCATAGTGGCTGTACTAGTTTGCATTCCCACCAACAGTGTAAGAGGGTTCCCTTTTCTCCACACCCTCTCCAGCATTTATTGCTTGTAGACTTTTGGATCGCAGCCATTCTGACTGGTGTGAAATGGTACCTCACTGTGGTTTTGATTTGCATTTCTCTGATAATGAGTGATGTTGAGCATCTTTTCATGTGTTTGTTAGCCATCTGTATGTTTTCTTTGGAGAAATGTCTATTTAGTTCTTTGGCCCATTTTTTGATTGGGTGGTTTATTTTTCTGGAATTGAGCTGAAGGAGTTGCTTGTATATTTTTGAGATTAATTGTTTGTCAGTTGCTTCATTTGCTATTATTTTCTCCCATTCTGAAGGCTGTCTTTTCACCTTGCTTATAGTTTCCTTTGTTGTGCAGAACCTTTTAAGTTTAATTAGGTCCCATTTGTTTATTTTTGCTTTTATTTCCAATATTCTGTGAGGTGGGTCATAGAGGATCCTGCTGTGATGTATGTCGGAGAGTGTTTTGCCTATGTTCTCCTCTAGGAGTTTTATAGTTTCTGGTCTTACATTTAGATCTTTAACCCATTTTGAGTTTATTTTTGTGTGTGGTGTTAGAAGGTGTACTAGTTTCATTCTTTTACAAGTGGTTGACCAGTTTTCCCAGCACCACTTGTTAAAGAGATTGTCTTTAATCCATTGTATATTCTTGCCTCCTTTGTCAAGGATAAGGTGTCCATATGTGCGTGGATTTATCTCTGGGCTTTCTATTTTGTTCCATTGATCTATATTTCTGTCTTTGTGCCAGTACCATACTGTCTTGATGACTGTGGCTTTGTAGTAGAGCCTGAAGTCAGGCAGGTTGATTCCTCCGGTTCCATTCTTCTTTCTCAAGATTGCTTTGGCTATTCGAGGTTTTTGTATTTCTGTACAAATTGTGAAATTATTTGTTCTAGCTCTGTGAAAAATATCGTTGGTAGCTTGATAGGGATTGCATTGAATCTATCAAAGAGGACACTAATAGATGGAGAAATATACCATGTTCATGGATTGGAAGAATCAATATAGTGAAAATGAGTATACTACCCAAAGCAACCTATAGGTTCAATGCAATCCCTATCAAGCTACCAATGGAGTATAACTTTAAAAATGTGATTCAGTATATTGAACACCTGCAGTATATAATATTATATATCAACTATACTTCAATAAAGAAACAATTTAACCCTTGCCTTTTCATGGTTTGATAGTTCATTTCTTTTTTTATTGGTAAACAATATTAATTACATGGTTATACAACAGTTCATTTATTCATTTATCTTGGTTGCTTCCAGCTTTGGAAATTATACATAAAGATGCTATAAACATCCATATGTACATTTTTGTGAGGATATGTTTTTGAATCAATTGGGTAAATACCTAGAAGTACAATGCTGGATCATATAATAAGACTATGTTTATGTTTACAGCAAACTGGCAAACTTTCTTCCATAATGAGTTTGATATGTAGTGCTTTTGTTGTTGTTATTACACCCCCCTTATGGCAGAAAGTGAAGAGGAACTAAAAAGCCTCTTGATGAAAGTGTAAGTGAAGAGTGAAAAAGTTGGCTTAAAGCTCAACATTCAGAAAATGAAGATCGTGGCGTCTGGTCCAATCACTTCATGGGAAATAGGTAGGGAGACAGTGGAAACAGTGTCAGACTTTATTTTGGGAGGCTCCAAAATCACTGCAGATGGTGACTGCAGCCTTGAAATTAAAAGATGCTTACCCCTTGGAAGGAAAGTTATGACCAACCTAGATAGCATACTCAAAAGCAGAGACATTACTTTGCCAGCAAAGGTCCGTCTAGTCAAGGCTATGGTTTTTCTTGTGGTCATGTATGGATGTGAGAGTTGGACTGTGAAGAAGGATGAGCACCAAAGAATTGATGCCTTTGAACTGTGGTGTTGGAGAAGACTCTGGAGAGTCCCTTGGACTGCGAGGAGATCCAACCAGTCCATTCTGAAGATCAGCCCTGGGATTTCTTTGGAAGGAATGATGCTAAAGCTGAAACTCCAGTACTTTGGCCACCTCATGTGAAGAGTCGACTCATTGGAAAAGACTCTGATGCTGGGAGGGATTGGGTGCAGGAGGAGAAGAGGACGACAGAGGATGAGATGGCTGGATGGCATCACTGACTCGATGGACGTGGTTCTGAGTGAACTCCGGGAGTTGGTGATGGACAGGGAGGCCTGGCGTGCTGCGATTCATGGGGTCGCAAAGAGTCGGACATGACTGAGTGACTGAACTGAACTGAACTGAAGTATTTCTAATTTTAATTTTGTTTTCCTCCTATACTTCCTATAACTATTATTATTTAGAAATGTCTTAAATACTAACAAATGTATGGGTTGTTTTTATCCATTGTTATTAATGTTTTTAATTGAATTGGTAAGAGAACATGATTTTTCTTCGAAATTTTATTGAGACTTGTTTTACAAAATGGTACACAGTGAATTTTTATGAATATTACATGTGTGATTGAGAAGAATGTATACATTCTAATTATTTGGTGTAGAATTTTATATGTTATTGAATCAAACTTGGTACTTATATGTTCTCATTTTCTATATGTTTTGTTGTTGTTTGCGTTGTTCAGTTACTCAGTCTTCTGTGATTCTTTGCAACCCCATGGAATGCAGCACACCAGGCTTCGCTGTACTTCACCATCTGCCAGAGTTTGCTCAAACTCATATCCATTGAGTCAATGATGCCATCCAACCATCTCATCCTCTGTCTCCCCCTTCTCCTCCTGCCCTTAGTCTTTTCCAGCATCAGGGTCTTAGGCTGTGAGTCAACTCTTCATATCAGGTGGCCAACATATTGGAGCTTCAGCTTCAGTATCAGTCCTTCCAATAAATATTCAGGGTTGATTTCCTTGCTGTCCAAGGTACTCTCAAGAGTCTTCTCCAGCACCATAGGTCAAAAGCATCAATTCATCAATGCTCAGACTTCTTTATGGTTCAACTCTCACATCCATATGTGACTGGAAAACCATGGCTTTGGCTATATGGTTGCTTGTTAGCAAAGTGATATTTCTGCTTTTTAATATGCTGTCTAGGTTTGTCATAGCTTTTCTATATGTTTACTAATTTTTACGATCCATGTAATCCATCAAAAATTGAGAGATACGTTTTCAAAGCTTAAAATGTAGAGTTAAGTTTTTAAGGTTTCTTTAATGTCTAGAGCTTCTTGTTTTGTATAGTTACAAGCTTTTTAAATTGATGCATACTAATTGGAATTGTTAAATTTTCCAGATGAGTTGAACCTTATGATTATATAGTGAACCTATCTTTTTCTAATCATTCAGTCAGTCAGTTCAATCGCTCAGTCATGTCTGACTCTTTGCAACCCCATGAATCGCAGCACGCCAGGCCTCCCTGTCCATCACAAACTCCCGGAGTTCACTCAAACTCATGTCCATTGAGTCGGTGATGCCATCCAGCCATCTCATCCTCTGTCGTCCCCTTTTCCTCCTGCCCCCAATCCCTCCCAGCATCAGAGTCTTTTCCAATGAGTCAACTCTTTGCATGAGGTGGCCAAAGTACTGGAGTTTCAGCTTCAGCATCATTCCCTCCAAAGAACACCCAGGGCTGATCTCCTTCAGAATGGACTGGTTGGATCTCCTTGCAGTCCAAGGGACTCTCAAGAGTCTTCTCCAACACCACACTTCAAAAGCATCAATTCTTCAGTGCTCAGCTTTCTTTACAGTCCAACTCTCACATCTATACATGACCACTGGGAAAAACATAGCCTTGACTAGACGGACCTTTGATGGCAAAGTAATGTCTCTGCTTTTGAATATGCTATCTAGGTTGGTCATAACTTTCCTTCCCAGGAATAAGCGTCTTTTAATTTCATGGCTGCAATCACCATCTGCAGTGATTGTGGAGCCCCAAAAAATAAAGTCTGACACTGTTTCCACTGTTTCCCCATCTATTTCCCATGAAGTGATGGGACCAGATGCCATTATCTTGGTTTTCTGAATGTTGAGCTTTAAGCCAACTTTTTCACTCTCCTCTTTCACTTTCATCAAGAAGCTTTTTAGTTCCTCTTCACTTTCTGCCATAAGGGTGGTGTCATCTGCATATCTGAGGTTATTGATATTTCTCCTGGCAATCTTGATTCCAGCTTGTGCTTTCTCATGAAGTACTCTGCATATAAGTTAAATAAGCAGAGTGACAATATACAGCCTTGACATACTCCTTTTCCTATTTGGAACCAGTCTGTTGTTCCATGTCCAGTTCTAACTGTTACCTTCTGACCTGCATATAGGTTTCTCAAGAGGCAGGTCAGGTGGTCTGGTATTCCCATCTCTTTCAGAATTTTCCACAGTTTATTGTGATCCACACAGTCAAAGGCTTTGGCATAGTCAATAAAACAGAAATAGATGTTTTTCTGGAACTCTCTTGCTTTTTCCATGACCCAGCAGATGTTGGCAATTTGATTTCTGGTTCCTCTACCTTTTCCAAAACCAGCTTGAACATCTGGAAGTTCATGGTTCACATATTGCTGAAGCCTGGCTTGGAGAATTTTGAGCATTACTTTACTAGCATGTGAGATGAGTGCAATTGTGTGGTAGTTTGAGTAGCATTCTTTGGCATTGCCTTTCTTTGGGATTGGAATGAAAACTGACCTTTTTCAGCCCTGTGGCCACTGCTGAGTTTTCCAAATTTGTTGGCATATTGAGTGCAGCACTTTCACAGTATCATCTTTCAGGATTTGAAGTAGCTCAACTGGAATTCCATCACCTCCACTAGCTTTGTTCATAGTGATGCTTTCTAAGGCCCACTTGACTTCACATTCCAGGATGTCTGGCTCTAGGTGAGTGATCATACTCACCTAGATCATCGTGATTATCCAGGTCTTGAAGATCTTTTTTGTACAGTTCTTCAGTGTATTCCTGCCACCTCTTCTTAATATCTTCTGCTTCTGTTAGGTCCATACCATTTCTGTCCTTTATCGAGCCCATCTTTGCATGAAATGTTCCCTTGGTGTCTCTAATTTTCTTGAAGAGATCTCTAGTCTTTCCCATTCTGTTGTTTTCCTCTATTTCTTTGCATTGATTGCTGAAGAAGGCTTTCTTATCTCTTCTTGCTATTCTTTGGAACTCTGCATTCAGATGCTTATATCTTTCCTTTTCTCCTTTGCTTTTTGCTTCTCTTCTTTTCACAGCCATTTGTAAGGCCTCCCCAGACAGCCATTTTTCTTTTTGCATTTCTTTACCATGGGGATCATCTTGATCCCTGTCTCCTGCACAATGTCATGAACCTCAGTCCATAGTTCATCAGGCACTCTATCAGATCTAGGCCCTTAAATCTATTTCTGACTTCCACTGTATAATCATAAGGGATTTGATTTAGGTCATACTTGAATGGTCTAGTGCTTTTCCCTACTTTCTTCAATATCAGTCTGAGTTTGGCAATAAGGAGTTTATGATCTGAGCCACACTCAGCTCCTGGTCTTGTTTTTGCTGACTGTATAGAGCTTCTCCATCTTTGGCTGCAAAGAATATAATCAATCCAATTTCGGTGTTGACCGTCTGGTGATGTCCATGTGTAGAGTCTTCTCTTGTGCTGTTGGGAGAGGGTGTTTGCTATGACCAGTACGTTCTCTTGGCAAAACTTTCTTAGCTTTTGCCCTGCTTCATTCCATATTCCAGGGCCAAATTTGCCTGTTACTCCAGGTGTTTCTTGACTTCCTACTTTTGCATTCCAGTCCCCTATAATAAAAAGGACATCTTTTTGAGGTGTTAGTTCTAAAAGGCCTTGTAGGTCTTCATAGAACCATTCAACTTCAGCTTCTTCAGCATTACTGGTTGGGGCATAGACTTGGATTACTGTGATATTTAATGGTTTGCCTTGGAAACGAACAGAGATCATTCTGTCGTTTTTGAGATTGCATTCAAGTACTGCATTTTGGACTCTTTTCTTGACCATGATGGCTACTCCATTTCTTCTAAGGGGTTCCTGCCTGCAGTAGTAGATATAATGGTCATCTGAGTTAAATTCACCCATTCCAGTCCATTTTAGTTCACTGATTCCTAGAATGTCGACGTTCACTCTTGCCATCTCCTGTTTAACCACTTCCAATTTGCCTTGATTCATGGACCTGACATTCCAGGTTCCTATGCAATATTGCTCTTTACAGCATCGGACCTTGCTTCTATCACCAGTCACATCCACAGCTGGGTATTGTTTTTGCTTTGGCTCCATCCCTTCATTCTTTCTGGAGTTATTTCTCCACTGATCTCCAGTAGCATATTGGGCACCTACTGACCTGGGGAATTCCTCTTTCAGTATCCTATCATTTTGCCTTTTCATACTGTTCATGGGGTTCTCAAGGCAAGAATACTGAAGTGGTTTTCCATTCCCTTCTCCAGTGGATGACGTTCTGTCAGACCTCTCCACCATGACCCGCCCTTCTTGGGTGGCCCCACAGGGCATGGCTTAGTTTCATTGAGTTAGACAAGGCTGTGGTTCTAGTGTGATCAGATTGACTAGTTTTCTGCGATTATGGTTTCAGTGTGTCTTCTAATCATTATTGTCTCCTTAATATCAATTTGGAGAAATAATATAGCCAGCCCTGCATATTCCCTAGTGGTCCAGTGGTTAAGACTTGGGCCTTCACTGCTGAGGGCCTGGGTTCCCCTGGTTGGGGAACTAAGATCCCTCCAGCAAAGTATAACACCTCCCCCCTCTAAATAATATTAGTGATATAGACAATCCAGCTTTCTTTATGTTAGTCTTTACCTCTTACATGTTTTTCCATTCATTTACTTTCCCACATTTCATATTTTTATGTTGATTGTGTTATTGATATAGCATATGGGAGGATTTTTTTTCACCTGATCTAACAATTTCTCTCCTGCAAAAATTTAGTCAATTTATAATTTTGTAGATATGTATATATTTGGATGTTTCTTTTTGATTCCATTTGTGTTGCTTTCTCTATGCTTTGGAGTGGTTGCTTATATTTTATTTCCTATAATTTTGAAACAATTGAATTTTATTTTCCTTTGGTCTATTTTATTTTTCCTGCTTGTTGGTTTAGAATTTACACATACTCTGTTTCAATTTTTTTAGTTGATACCCTTGTGAATTTACTTCTCGAAGTCTCTGACCTCACCGGGAGGGTCTTGGGTCCAAGGCTCAGTATTCTAATTGCTGTTTTGCTACATGAAGTGCTTTATTACTGTTCATTTCCCCCAGGTAAGGTCCCAGTTGATGGTATCACCCTGGACAAGTTATGGCATTTGATTTGCATGGGCTTCTTTTTCTTAATTGTGTGGGGATA
The DNA here is from genome assembly GCF_032452875.1 of Bos javanicus. Classification (NCBI taxonomy): domain Eukaryota; kingdom Metazoa; phylum Chordata; class Mammalia; order Artiodactyla; family Bovidae; genus Bos; species Bos javanicus. Next base: position 24,866,099 of record NC_083876.1, on the reverse strand, counting down.
TCTTATGAAGGTGCATATGAGTTCTTGCCAATTTCTGTTAAACCTTTGACAACATTTAGAAGAACATTCGCTCTGAAAAAAAAAGAAAAATCAAGCAAAACAGAAATGCAGTCGTGCATTCAGTAATGTCCCATTTGCTATAGGTAGTTTTATTAGGAGCTGGCTGCTGCGCAAGCCACTATGTGCTACTAGAAGCGGAAGCAATTGATAGATGCTTTATTACATGGTGTTTGAGCCCCTGTTAGTTAGTCCACTATAAACATTCCTGAGGGAAGAGAACTTAACCCTTATACTAAACCTTTTAAAATTTTTCTATCAGTCTTCATTGTGTAATTTCATATTTACTTGTGTAGTCATATACATTATACAAGTTGTGTAAGTATTTTCAAACAGTGTTAAATAATTATGGTGATCATGTTTGACTTGTTCCTGATTCTAACAGGAATGCTTCTAGGATAACTATTGATAAACATGATGTTGGCTGTTCATTTGAAATCATATATAGTAGAAATATAATATATAAAATACATAATATTTATTTTTTGTAGGTCAAGGATTTATTCTTGATACTTATTTCTGTTAACAATGGCTATGTTTTAATATTATTTATTAACTTATTCATTCATTCATTTTGGTAAGAACATTTAACATCCATGAGATCCACACTTTTAACACAGTTTTAAGTGTATGATAGAGTAATGATAACTTTAGGTACAATATTGTACAGAAGATCTCTAGAACTTATTATCTTGCATAAATAAAAATTCACATAGCCATTAAACAGCATTTTCATATTTCCCCACCTCCAGCCCCTGGCATTTCTACCATTCTGCTCTTTGCATCTGTGAGTTTGATTGTTTTAGGTACCTCATGTAAATGGAATTATTCAGTATTTGTCCTTCTGTCATTGAATTATTTCACCTAGCATAATATACTCCTGATTTATCCATGTTGTCACATATTGCAGGATTTCCTTCCTTTTTAAGGCTAAATAATATTCCATCGTGGCACTAGTGGTAAAGAACTCACCTGCTAAGGCAGGAGATACAAAGAGATGCAGATTTAATTCCTGGATTAGGAAGATCCCCTGGAGAAGAGAATGGCAGCACACTCCAGTATTCTTGCCTGGAGAATTGCATGACAGAGGAGCCTGGTGAGCTACAGTCCATGGGGTCACACAGAGTTGGACACGACTGAAGCCATGTAGCATGTATATTCCACATTTTATGTAGGTATCTAGGACCAGATGACTTTACTTGTGAGTTCTACTAAATATTTTTTTTAAGTATTCATGCCAGTCCTTTCCAGATTTTTCCCAGGAAACTGAGGAAGAGGGAACATTTCCAAATTAATTTTATGAAGCCAGCATTGCTCTGATACCAAAGCCAGACAAAGACACTATTAAAAAAAAACTACATGCCAATATCCCTAATGATCACAGATGCAAAAATCTCCAACAAAATACTATCAAACTCAATTCAGTAATGCATTAAAAGGCTTACACATCATGATTTATCCTCGGGATATGGGGATGGTTCCACATGTGGAAATCAATTAATAAGATGTACCATATTAACAGAATAAATGGTAAGAAAAAAAAAAACCACATTATAATCTCTATAGATACAGAAAAGCATTTGACAAAATTCAACACACTTTCAACAAACTAAGAATGGAAAGATATTACCTCAACATAACAAAAGCTATATATGAAAATCCCACAGTTAGCATCTTACTTAAAACTGAAAAACTAAAAGCTTTTTGTGTAAGATAAGGAAAAAGGCAAGGCTGTCCTTTCTGACCACATCTATTAGTGGCATATAGTACTGGGAGTCTTACCAGAGTAATCAAGCTTTTAAATATTTTTACACTCCTTGCTAAGGATCCATAATAACATAATTTTCCACGTGAAAATCTTATGGGTTTAAAAACTCACATTCTGGAGAAGGTTTAAACCAATTGCTGAGATCCCACATTGTGACTCGGATTTCGTATTTCTGTCTCACTAATGGCATAGGGCCTTCTTGTATGAAACCACAACAAAAAAGGTTTAGAGTATTTTTATAACAGGTGGTTTCTAAACAGGTGGTTTTTAGGGGCAATGGAAAGTGTTCTCACCTTTTATCTCCTATTATAATCATCTCTCCAAGACAGTAAATTATCAATATCCTTACAACAATCTCCTTAACCTGGGCAAATATTTGATATGTCAAAGGCACTATATCTAGCACTATGAAGTTTGAAACCTGGTTTTGTTGCTTACCAGCAATTTCTGGTAAGTCACGTAATTTCTCTCATGCTTAAGTTCTCTCATTTGTAAGTGAATTACTACCCTGCAAGATAGTTTAAAAAATTATGATAGTATACAAAAAGCCTTTGACATAGGACCTTTTACAGCATTGAAAACTGCTGTTAATATGTATGTATATTATCTGAGGTTACTTATGCACTCTTTGGTTTATACCATTCTTAATAGATTTGGCATCTTTCTACATGAAATACTAGAGCCAAAAAAGACTATGAAGATTATCTAGTTGCCACTAACTTCCTAATTTTATAGATAAAAAGAAATTGTCACCATGATATTAAGAGTTATCCAAAGTCACATAGTGAATTAGTAGTACTACTAGTACCAGAGTTCAAGTCCCTGATTCTAATTTCTGTTTTTCCTATATTACTACCAGTAAAATGTTCTACTTTACCTACAGAAGTTAAAAAAAAAAAAAAAGAACAAAGAAAAAGTCACACATACAAAAAAGTCCAAACCAAACATTAAAACATGTGATTAACTTTTCCCCATCAGATCCTATACTTTTCCTACTTGGCAGAATCACATTCAGGTCAATTAGCAGGGACAGTTGGTTCTTAACTGGAGGACAGTTTGATATTTGTCTAATCATTTGTCATGTTTATTTTGCATTGTGGTCAGCTGCAGCTTTGTGATTTCCCTGATGTTACTTTTTCCTAAAATATTAACTTGAAAGAACTTAAAGAGCCATGCAATGTAAGTCTAAACACAGCCTTTAGTTTCCTACTGAAATGTTCTAAAGATTTTTCTACTAACATTAGTGGTGATCAATTTTTTTTTTTAAACTCCATATTGTCTCAAAATTATGGGAAGTCCTGTGCTTTTGTTCAACATGTTCAGCATGACTCATGTGGAGGCAACATTTCTACTAACTGTGTATTTTATGTTATAAAATTAATTCTGCATTGAGACTACCCAGTCTTTTTACTAGAGAAATGTCTTTTTCACTAAAGGAATCACATTATATGTTATTCTGGGGATTGAAAAATGGCTTTCATTAGAGCCCTATTTCTGATTTCCAAAGACCTTGCAATTTTGATTTGATATTGTGTGTAAAATTTCCCATATGTGTTTTCTAACTTACCACAGCACTGACAGTATCTCAGTTTGAGAAAAGATCAGTGCATTTGAACCCCTCCTAAAGGAGACATTTCATAAGTTAGATAATCTTTTCTCATTCTTAAAGACATGATTTGAGACATTGATTGTAGCTGTTCTTAAATATGTCTGTGTGATCAGCAAAGTCAGAATTCTGGAAGTAGCTAAAGCCAGATGTAATGACTGTAAACTAAGCCTTACCGGTTTAAATGAGTGACTCTTCAACTCAGTTATCTATATATAGTAAATAAGAAAAAGAATGATACTGAATTAAGCATGAAACCAGTTTATTAGAGAAATAAAAGCTAAAAAAATTAGTATTCAGTTCAGTTCAGTTCAGTTGCTCAGTTGTGTCCGACTCTGCGACCCCATGAATCGCAGCATGCCAGGCCTCCCTGTCCATCACAAACTCCTGGAGTTCACTCAGACTCATGTCCATCGAGTCAGTGATGCCATCCAGCCATCTCATTCTCTGTCGTCCCCTTCCCCTCCTGCCCCCAATCCCTCCCAGCATCAGAGGCTTTTCCAATGAGTCAACTCTTTGCATGAGGTGACCAAAGTACTGGAGTTTCAGCTTCAGCATCATTCCCTCCAAAGAAATCCCAGGGCTGATCTCCTTCAGAATAAACTGGTTGGATCTCCTTACAGTCCAAGGGACTCTCAAGAGTCTTCTCCAACACCACAGTTCAAAAGCATCAATTCTTCGGTGCTCAGCCTTCTTCACAGTTCAACTCTCACATCCATACATGACCACAGGAAAAACCATAGCCTTGACTAGATGGACCTTTGTTGGCAAAGTAATGTCTCTGCTTTTGAATATGCTATCTAAGTTGGTCATAACTTTCCTTCCAAGGAGTAAGCATCTTTTAATTTCATGGCTGCGGTCACCATCTGCAGTGATTTTGGAGGCCAAAAAAATAAAGTCTGACACTGTTTCCCCATCTATTTCCCATGAAGTGATGGGACCAGATGCCATGATCTTCGTTTTCTGAATGTTGAGCTTTAAGCCAACTTTTTCACTCTCGTCTTTCACTTTCATCAAGAGGCTTTTGAGTTCCTCTTCACTTTCTGCCATAAGGGTGGTGTCATCTGCATATCTGAGGTTATTGATATTTCTCCCGGCAATCTTGATTCCAGCTTGTGTTTCTTCCAGTCCAGCGTTTCTTATGATGTACTCTGCATAGAAGTTAAATAAGCAGGGTGACGATATACAGCCTTGCATACTCCTTTTCCTATTTGGAACCAGTCTGTTGTTCCATGTTCAGTTCTAACTGTTGCTTCATGACCTGCATACAGATTTCTCAAGCGGCAGGTTCAAAACATGAGGATAACTGAGACTTAAAGAAAATAGAAACCTGCCTCCAGTAGTCTGAGTCACATTTTGTCCACTAATCTTGATTTTGCCAAGATGTCTGTCTTCAATACAATATTGAATAAACACTAGTTGTCTCCTGGAGAAAACAATGGCACCCCACTCCAGTACTCTTGCCTGGAAAATCCCATGGACAGAGGAGCCTGGTAGGCTGCAGTCCATGGGGTCTCTAGGAGTCAGACACGACTGAGCGACTTCAATTTCACTTTTCACTTTCATGCATTGGAGAAGGAAATGGCAACCCACTCCAGTGTTCTTGCCTGGAGAATCCCAGGGATGGGGGAGCCTGGTGGGCTGCTGTCTATGAGGTTGCACAGAGTCGGACACGAGTGAAGTGACTTAGCAGCAGCAGCAGCAGTTGTCCCTTAAGACAGCATAATGTCAATATAAAATCTGCTTACTTCCTTAAAAGAATCCCTGATGGAATTCTTTCTTGGTAACTACTAACAGCATTAATAAGTGAAATTGTATATTATGGCAACCAAAATAGGTTTCCATGAGAACAAATAGAAAAGAAGCTTGTAAAATGAAAAAATTATTATTTTTTTAAGGTTCATATTTTAGTCCCTGAACTGATGACATATTACATTTATATGAGAAAATTTATGATAACTCATTGAACTGCTTTTTAAGAATTCTCTTCTGGCAAATAATGCATTAATTTTGTTTAATTCTCATGTACTATTCAGTGATAAGTACTATTACTCCATTTTACAAATAAACAGACTCAAGAAGTTAAATGACTTGCTCAATTTTGCATTTACAATTTGAGCAAAGTCTAATAGAATCTACAACCTGAAGTGTAAAAGTCTGAATTGTGTGCATGAAGAAAATAATTGTGACAGTAGCACAGTTGACCCTTGAATAACATAAAGACTAGGAGCGCCAACACCCTTCCGACCCCCACAGTCAAAAATCCACGTATAACTTTTGATTCTATAAAAACCTAGCTACTAATAGCTTACTGTTGATCAGAAACCTTGCTAATAACATAAACTGGTCAATTAACACATATTTTGTATGTCATATGTATTACATATTGTATTCTCACAATGAAGTAAGCTAGAGAAAAGGAAACGTTATTAAAAAAGTCACAAGGAAGAGAAAATACAATTACCATGCTGTACTACATTTATTGATACTGTAAGTTTATATCATCTGTTTACAAGATGAGTTGTCTTTCAGTACCTACTGAAGAGCATATCTATATTGTTTTATATGATACAGTATACATATTATTGACACTAGATATAAAAAATTAAAACATAATGTGAAAAAGGTATACTGATTCATTCATTGATAATGAAGAAGCAGAAATATGATTACTTTATGGTAGTCTAGTCTATATACTTGGGCTTCCCTGGTGGCTCAGAGGTTAAAGCATCTGCCTCCAATGTGAGAGACCCCGGTTCAACCCCTGGGCCAGGAAGATCCCCTGGAGAAGGAAATGGTAACCCACTCCAGTATTCTTGCCTGGAGAATCCCAGGGACAGAGGAGCCTGGTGGGCTACAGTCCACAGGGTTGCAGAGTCGCTCTAATGAGTGAATCATTATAAAATTTTTGGGCATACATTATTATAATCATGTTCATAATACAATAGTGCAAATATCATTACTTTAAAAAATCCCAACTTACCTGTGATTATAAACTGATAAGCTGATACTTAGTTTCTCCAGTTAAGAGAAAGAGACACACACATACAGTTTGGTAATGTAATTATGGAAAGCAATCTTATAAGTGAGTGAGAAAACCAACAAATTATTATATTTATATTAAACACCACTCCACCTTATGCCTGTGTTGTTATTGTTGAGTCACTCAGTCCTGTCTGATTCTTTATGACCCCATGGACTGTAGCACATCAGGCTTCCCTATCCTTCACTATCTCCTGAAGTTTACTTCAACTCATGTCCATTGAGTCGGTGATACCATCCAAGCATCTCATCCTCTGTTGTCCCTTTCTTCTCCTCCCCTCCATCTTACCCAGCATCAGGGTCTTTTTCAGTAAGCTGATTTTTCACACGGAGTGGCAAAGTATCGGAGCTTTTAGCTTCAGCATCAGTCTTTCCAATGAATATTCAGGATTGATTTCCTTCAGGATTGACTGGTTTTATCTCCTTGCTGTCCAAGGGACTCTCAAGAGTCTTCTCCAGCACCACAGTTGAAAAGCATCAATTTTTTGGCATTCAGCCTTCTTTATGGTCCAGCTCTCTCATCTATACATGACCAATAGAAAAACAATAGCTTTGATTAGATGGATCTTTGTTGGCAAAGTGACATGTCTGCTTTTTAATATCCTGTCTAGGTTTGTCATAGCTTTTCTTCCAAGGAGTTCAGTTCAGTTCAGTCTCTCAGTTGTGTCTGACACCATGCACCGCAGCACGCCAGGCCTCCCTGTCCATCACCAACTCCTGGAGTTTACCCAAACTCATGTCCATTGTGTTCGTGATGCCATCCAACCATTTCATCCTCCATTGTCCCCTTCTCCTACTGTCTGTAACTTTTCCCAGCATCAGGGTCTTTTCAAATGAGTCAGCTCTTTGCATCAGGTGGCCAAAGTACTGGAGTTTCAGCTTCAACATCAGTCCTTCCAATGAACACCCAGCACTGATCACCTTTAGGATGGACTGGTTGGATCTCCTTGTAGTCCAAGGAATTCTCAAGAGTCTTCTCCAACACCACAGTTCAAAAGCATCAATTCTTTGGTGCTCAGCTTTCTTCACAGTCCAGCTCTCACATCCATACATGATCACTGGAAAAACCATAGCTTTGACTAGATGAACCTTTGTTGGCAAAGTAATGTCTCTGTTTTTTAATATGCTGTCTAGATTGGTCATAACTTTCCTTCCAAGGGGTAACCATCTTTTAATTTCATGGCTGCAGTCACCATCTGCAGTGATTTTGGAGTCCAAAAAAATAAAGTCTCTCATTGTTTCCACTATTTCCCCATCTATTTGCCATTAAGTGATGCAACCAGATGCCATGATCTTCGTTTTTTGAATGTTGAGTTGCAAGCCAGCTTTTTCACTCTCCTCTTATTTTCATCAAGAAGCTCTTTAGTTCCTCTTCACTTTCTACCATTAGGATGATGTCATCTGCATATCTGAGGTTATTGATATTTCTCCATGAAATCTTGATTCCAGTTATCAGACTTTTGCATAAAGACACACACACATATGCCACAGATAAATTTATTAACTCTATGGCATAATGATTACTTTCTATTCATTGAGTGGAAGTGGATCATCATAGAGGTTTTCATCCTCATTGTCTTTATGTTAAGTAAGCTGAGGAGGAGGAGTGGTTGGTCTTGCTGTCTTAGGGGTATCAGAGGTGGAAGAGGAGGAGGAAGGAGGGGAAGGAGAGGCAAGCACCTCTGTGTGACACGATAGAGATACAGCCAATTTTTTTTTCATTTCTCCAAAAATGTTTTTATGCATTACCTATTACTGCTTACTTTAGTTTCAGCACCCAAATCATAGAAAGGCCCATGTCACAAAAGAAGGTTCTGAACAATCAGAAACTTTTTGCCATCTTGTCTCATATCAGCTTGTTTTCTGGCACTGCTTCTTCATCACCTTCCTCACTTGTCATTTGGTACTTGTTGGGAAGGACTCATCTCCATCAAACTTCTCGTTTTTTGTTTTGTTTTTTTTTTTCCTTCAGCCTCTCCACATGGTTTGCAAGATCTTAGTTCCTTGAACAGGGATTAAACCCAGGTCATAGCAGAGAAAGTGCTGAGGCCTAAACACTAGACCACCAGAGATTTCCCTCAAGCTGTCTTCTGTTACTTCCTCTGGTGTGGTGTCTATTAGCTCTTGAATTTCTCCAAGATCCATATCTTGAGACCCTTCACCTCCACCTTTTTTCCCCCCCATATCTGCAATCTCTTTCATGATTTCTTTGATTGATTCAGTCATAAATCCTGTTAAGTCATGCATGTATAACATATGGACACAGTTTCCTCCGGCAGGAATTTATTGTTTTGAGCTTGATGGCTTTCACAGCTTTTTTCTGTAACGATGATGGCCTTTTCAATAGTGTAATCCTTCCAGGCTGTCATAATGGTCTCTCTATTAGGGTTCTTTTCCATGGTGTTGACAGTCCTTTTCCTAGAGTACTGGGTGTAATGAGCCTTAAAGGTCCTTATGTCCCCTAGATTAGAGATTGAATTAGAGATGTTGTGTTTAGGGGGAGGTAGACCCCTCTGATGCCTTCAATATTGAACTCATGGGGTTCCGAGTGGCCAGGGCATTGTCCAATATCAAAAGAACTTTAAAAAGCAGTTTCCTACTGGCATAGTTCTTCCTGACTTTTGTGGACAAAGCATTGATGGAACCAATCTAGGAAAAGGGTTCTCATTGTTCAGGCCTTGTTATCCAACCAAAGGATTGGCAGCAGGTATTTATCTTTTTCCCTTCAAGGCTCTGTGTTAGCCACTTTATAGATAAGGACAGTCCTGAACATTAACCTGACTGCTGCTGCTGCTGCTAAGTTGCTTCAGTTGTGTCCGACTCTGTGCAACCCCATAGACGGCAGCCCACCAGGCTCTCCCATCCCTGGGATTATCCAGACAAGAACACTGGAGTGGGTTGCCATTTCCTTCTCCAATGCATGAAAGTGAAAAGTGAAAGTGAAGTCGCTCAGTCGTGTCCGACTCTTAGTGACCCCATGGACTGTAGCCCACCAGGCTCCCCCGTCCATGGGATTTTCCAGGCAAGAGTACTAGAGTGGGGTGCCATTGCCTTCTCCACAACTTGACTGATTTGCTCAAAAGCATAGAGTCAGCCTTTTGTTGTTGTCCAGTTGCCAAGTCGTGTCCAATTCTTTGTGACCTCATGGATTGCAGCACACCAGGCTTCCCTGTCCTTCATCATCTCCTGGCATTTGCTCAAACTCACATCCATTGAGTTGATAATGCCATCCCACCATTTCATCCTCTGTCATCCCCTTCTCCTCCTGCCCTCAATCTTTTCCAGCTTCAGAGTCTTTTCTAATGAGTCAGCTCTTAACATCAGGTGGCCAAAGGATTGGAACTTCAGCTTCAGCATCAGTCCTTCCAGTGAATACTCAGGGTTTTTCTTCAGGACTGAGTGGTTTGATTTCCTTGCAGTCCAAGGGACTCTCAAGAATCTTCTCCAGCACCACAGTTCAAGAGTATTAGTTCTTTGTTGCTCAGCCTTCTTTATGGGCTAACTCTCACATCCATAAATGACTACTGGAAAAACCATAGCTTTGACTAGACAGACTTCGTCAGCAAAGTAATGTGTCTGCTTTTTAATATGCTGTCTAGGTTTGTCGTATTTTTCCCTCAGAATAGGGCATTTTTGTCTGCATTAAAAACCTGTTCAGGCAGATGTTCTTTCTCCTTAATGATTTTCTTAATGGTATCTGGGGATTTATCTGCTGCTTCCTGGTCAGTAGAAGCTACTTTTCTTGTTATGTTGACATTTTTGAAGACAAATTTCTTTCTAACATTGTCAAACTCCTTTGCTTGCATCAAATTCTCCCATTTTAGATCCTTTACCTTCCTTTTGCTATAAGTTTTCAGATACTATCTTTGCTTTCTTCAACTCATACTAGAGACTACAGGTAGGCCTTTCTCACAGCAACCTGCACCTACATAAAAGTTGCATTTTCAATAAGGTAAAAGGTGTTTTGCAAAAACTGCAAGGTTGCTGGCATAGCTATGGTGATACCTTTACAACTTTCCTTTTCTTTCTTTCCTTTTCTTTTTTTTTTTTTATCACAGTGGTCCTTATGTTGGATTCATTGATCTTGAAATGGTGAGCAGTTGAAGCTGTAGACCTCAGTCTATGGTATATATCAAGCAATTCAACTTACATCATGACTTGGCCTCTTGGGAGCCCTTCCAGCATCACTCACTAGTGACACTTCTATGGTATAATTTAAGGTTATAGTATTTCACTGAACACAATGAAAATTATGTAAGAACTGCAAGAGATCACTTTTTACTGTTATGTGCAATTTATTGGAGAGATGAACTGCTTATGCTGAAATTATCATCATATAGCATTTTATGTGACTTGCAACACTTAGCTCACTGCAATAGCAGCAGAAAGTGGCTACAAAATTATTATAGTAGTAACATATATATTACAGTTAACTTTATTCAGTTTAAAAACTTTTTAAAAACTTGAGTATAATTGCTTTACGGGCTCCCCAGCATCTCAGTGGTAAAGGATCTCCTGCTAAATGGAGGAGACATAGGGTTCAGTCCCTGGGTCAGGAAGGTTCCCTGGGGGGGCAAATGGTAACCCATTTCAGTATTCTGGGCTGGAGAATTCCATGGACAGAGGAACCTGGTGGGCTACCTTCCACAGCGTCACACAGAGTCAGACGCGACTAAGACTAAGCACGCACGTAATTGCTCTGCAGTGTTGTTAGTTTCTGTTGCACAATGAAGTGAATGAGCTTTATGTAGACATATATCCCCATCCCACTCCTCTTTGCCATCAAAGAGCACAGAGCTGAGCTCCTTACACTATACTGCAGATTCCCACTGCCTGTCAATTTCATATATGATAGTGTATTTATGTCAAACCCATTCTCCCAGTTCGTCCCATCCTCCCCTTCCTGCACTATTTCCACAAGTCTGTTCTCTATATCTGCATCTCTGTTCCTGCCCTGAAACTGGGTTCACCTGTACTATATTTTATAGATTACACATGCATGCATTAATACATAATATTTGTTTTTCTTTTTCTGACTTACTTCACTCTGAATGACAGACTCTGGATCCATCCATGAATCTTTACTCTTTTTTTTTTTTTTTTTAACATTTCTCTTAAATGCAAATGACACCATGAATGGTCTGTCAGTGTTTGTGTGTAGGTTTTGATAAATACTAATTTTTATCATAAATTTGCGTACATTTTATGATAACAAATGATAAATACACTAGTTTCTACATATGTTTTTAACTCATGACATGCCTACTATTTTCTTTATTTTATCAATTTGTCTAGTCTATGCAGTTCATCTGTGAATTTTTTCAAATTATCACAAATCTCCAAAATTTATTTCAGTATATTTATTGAAAAAAATCAGTGCATAAGTGAACTCACACAGCTCAAATCTATGCTGTTCAAGGGTCAATTGCAGTTTTAGGAAAGTGTTAAATGATAACATTTAAAAGATGTTTCAAAATTAATCCCCCCCCCAAAATTATCTTTTGATCCTGCATGTCCATTTTGCTTTCTTTCATAGCTAAGTTTGAGGTTCTAAAAAGAGCCCTTCTGGTGGTGTTTGTTCTTCCTCACCTCCTGTTTACCTCCCACATCACTGCCATCTGGCTTTTGCTTTCCACATTGCTTGAAGCTGCTTAGTCTACAGATGAACAATGACCATTAATTGCTTAATTCTACAGGCTCTTTTCAATTGTTGCCTTACTTGACCCAGACAGCACTTAACCCCTGTAATCCAAGCTTCCTCTGGCTTCACCAGGCTGTGGATGCCAATTGGTCATGTTCACAGAAATAACCTGTATTTTGTTTTTCCATATCCAGCTGTAGCTTTGGGAGGACAGCTTCTCCCTAACTCTCTTGACCTGGGGAGGGGAGTTTACCCAGTCAAACCATTGGACAGATGTTTAGTAGAAGTGGCCAATCTGATTGAAATCAGTGAATAGGAAGAAAAATACCCATTTTTTTTTTTTGGTCTAGGTCATTAAACTGGAAGAACCTAGGTCTGCCAGAAACCATCTGTCTCTTCAGTTCAGTTCAGTTCAGTTCAGTCGTTCAGTCATGCCCGACTCTTTGCAATCCCATGAATCACAGCACACCAGGCCTCCCTGTCCATCACCAACTCCCGGAGTTCAATCAAACTCATGTGCATCGAGTCGGTGATGCCATCCAGCCATCTCATCCTCTGTCATCCCCTTCCCCTCCTACCCCCAATCCCTCCAGCAACAGAGTCTTTTCCAATGAGTCAATTCTTCACACGAGGTGGCCAAAGTACTGGAGTTTCAGCTTTAGCAACAGTCCTTCCAATGAACACCCAGGACTGGTCTCCTTTAGGATGGATTGGTTGGATCGCCTTGCAGTCCAAGGGACTCTCAAGAGTCTTCTCCAAGACCACAGTTCAAAAGCATCAATTCATCGGCGCTCAGCTTTCTTCACAGTCCAACTCTCACATCCATACATGATCACTGGAAAAACCATAGCCTTCATTAGATGGACCTTTGTTGGCAAGGTAATGTCTATGCTTTTGATATGCTATCTAGGTTGGTCATAACTTTCCTTCCAAGGTGTAAGCATCTTTTAATTTCATGGCTGCAATCCCCATCTGCAGTGATTTTGGAGCCCAAAAAAATAAGGTCTGACACTGTTTCCACTGTTTCCCCATCTATTTTCCAGGAAGTGATGGGACCAGATGCCATGATCTTAGTTTTCTGAATGTTGAGGTTTGCCTCTACTCCTTTATAAATAGAATGCACACCCATAAACACAAATCCATGAACATAATTACAGCATATGGAGGGAACCATTTGAAAGGAAGGGCTTCCCCAATGGCTCAGTGGTAAAGACTCTGCCTGTAATGCAGGAGATGCAGGAGAAGCATGTTCAGTCCCTGGGTCAGGAAGATCCCCTGGAGGAGGAAATGGCAACCCATCCCAGCATTCTTGCCTGGGAAATCCCATGAACAGAAGAGCCTGGCGGAGGACCCTTTACAGTGTAAAAGGTTACAAAGAGTCAGACAGGACTAAGCGACTGAGGACACACACACAGGGATTTGAAGATAAGAAAATGAAGCCAACATATAGAGACAGCTGAAACTAAAGTTGAAGACAGCGAAATGTGCTCTGAAAGCAGTGTATAGGTCCCTGAACCTTTTCCTGTCCATCCTAGGCTTGTGAGCCACAAAGGCCGTGTGGCTTATGCTTGTTGCAGTTGGCTTTCTGTCCTTTGCATTTTTAAGACACTTCACTTCCTTACCTACTGCTCACAGCTACTCGTGTCCTCCTTGGACCCTTGATGTTTGTGTGAAGATGATATCATCAAACGTCCCAAAGCACTAGAACTGCAAAAATGTCCCGCCACCGGGCTATGATTTGTGAAGTGGGAGCATCTTTTTTGGCTCTTCCTCACTTTGTTATCTGGACATGAAAAGCAACACAGCTGGTCTTCCATGTTTCAGAGTTCCTAATGAAAACTTCTTTGGCTTCTTCTGCAGCTGCCTCTCTCTTGATAGGGTGCATACATGAAGAAAGGTCTCTCTTCTTTAGCCAGAACCTCTTGGATAAACCTTGTCACGTGCCTTCCTACCAGCTCCTCACACAGTTCTGCATATGTCTGAGTCCTGGCCCTGCCACAGGCAGTTTGCTCTTTCCTCCTTGGAACAACTGTCCCTTGATTTGTGTGTCACACTTTGGTTTTCTCTCTGGTTCTCCTTGCCAGTTTCCCTGTAAAGCTGGTTGCTCTGCTGCTGCTGCTGCTGCTAAGTCACTTCAGTCATGTCCAACTCTGTGTGACCCCACAGATAGCAGCCCACCAGGCTCCCCCATCCCTGGGATTCTCCAGGCAAGAACACTGGAGTGGGTTGCCATTTCCTTCTCCAATGCATGAAAGTGAAAAGTGAAAAAAGTGAAGATGCTCAGTCGTATCCGACCCTCAGCGACCCCATGGACTGCAGCCTTCCAGGCTCCTCAATCCATGGGATTTTCCAGGCAAGAGTACTGGAGTGGGGTGCCATTGCCTTATCCGCTGGTTGCTCTAGTGTGTCTTTAATCCAGTTCTATTCCTAGTTGGCCTCCTATCCAGGCAACCCCATTCGGCCCTGTGTCATCAGATGAATTTACTTCTAAACAAATAACTTGACAACTTTTATCTACAACCCCAGTCTCTGTCCTGAACTCCAGACCCTCACATGTACAAACTTGCTACATACAAGTTTTTTTGTTCAGTTCAGTTTGATCGCTCAGTCATGTCCGACTCTTTGTGACCCCATGAACCACAGCATGCCAGGCCTCCCTGTCTATCACCAACTCCTGGAGTTTACCCAAACCCATGTCCATCGAGTCGGTGATACCATCCAACCATTTCATCCTCTGTCATCCCCTTCTCCTCCTGCCCTCAATCTCTCCCAGCATCACGGTCTTTTCAAATGAGTCAGCTCTTTGTATCAGGTAGCCAAAGTATTGGAGTTTCAGCTTCAACATCAGTCCTTCCAATGAACACCCAGGACTGATCTCCTTTAGAATGGACTGGTTGGATCTCCTCGCAGTCCAAGGGACTCTCAAGAGTCTTCTCCAACACCACAGTTCACCTTTTGGCTAAGATCAAACGTAGTGTCTGTTCTTGTCAGTCTTACTGGGTAGTCTGTGACTATCTTGATTTTTACCTCATTAAAATTGACTTCATCATCTTCATCTTCTTTCCCCTCAAATTCTCTCTCCCACCAGTTGTCATTATCATTCATCTGGTTGCCCTGTCCCAGAAATATTAGGAGACATAGCTGGGCTTTCTTTTTCCCTCTAGATTAAAGTCTATCCATATCTAAAATGTGTCCTTTTGGTTCCCAAATATCCTTCAGCATATTAAAAAAGGCAGGTGGTGTGGAAGAGAGGGAACACAGACCTCTTTCCCTTATGTTTTCAAATCCCACTTTCTGGATTGGTTTTCTCTTTAGTAAGCAAGGGTTTATATTTGGAGCTATAATTCCTCTCAGGTTTTTGCTCTAATACATAATCTCCCACTTGCTACGTGAGAACACTATAATTTTAAGATGTATCTTCCAGATTCCATCATTTTATTTTATTTTTATCCTTTTTTCCTTAACATCCTGAGAAAACTTTCCCAATGATTTTCCTAACTGCTTACACAACCACTTAATATATGGCTTTCAATGTCTTAAAAATAAGTAATCTTCTGACCAAACTGACCTCCCACCATGCACTGAGTGTGAACCAGAGGCCGTCCCAAAGAAGGGTTAGTGGCGGTTATAGTCCTATTCCTATCCTCCTCCTGAACCTCCTCCCCCTCCTTATTACCATTTTTATAAAATAAGCAGATGGGACAAAAAAGACTCAGCTTATTATTTAACTTTATTCTTTTAAAAAGGGTTTTTATCTACATATGGGCATACAGAGAAAAGGAATTCCAGGGTGACAAAGAAAAAGTTAGAAGCAATAAATATATTCTTTGAGCTGATGATACTTAATTTCATCATTTTGGGTAATGAGGCAAGATCCTGTGGTCTGTGAACATGGGGCAGGAAATCGTGAAACTGTCTTACACTGGCCATGACAACTAACTATGTGGGTGGCCATGGGCAAATTGCTTGATGCCTCCATTTCACTTACCTCATGACTTCCAGTAGACATAGGGATCGTTAATTTGAGTGACAGTTCAGCTAAATAAATAATGCACTAAGATTTAGCTGGGAATGTAAGAAATGCTGATTTCTGTAGACTCGTAATATATTTAATTTGTTATTGATAGGTCGCCTCAAATACCACAAAATGAATGGGATGATGTACACTATGCAAGTACTCATTAAAAACATCCCTAAATGCTGGGGGCAAACTCCCTAGCGTTAAATGCCTTTTTCTGTGGTAGAAAACTTTTATTTCGGAGAATGTACATTGACTCAGCTTAATTTTACTGGATGCCATAGTTTTCTTGAGCTATTTAATCAAGCTAGACTTTCTCAGTACAACATTTCTGAGGGCAAAATATGATCTGCTCAATAAAATAAGTATATCTTCTAAAGCCAGATGTGTGCCTTCCAGCAAGTACATTACCATTCAATGTGTTATATTTTACCAGAGGTGAACATTTATACTCTAAAGTTTCTTACCCCAAGGAATTAAGAGAGTACCAAAAATCTCAACCACCACACATAACTTGGTACTAAGATCATTGGGTCTAATAGAGCTGACGTCAGTTCACACTACTTATGAATATGTCTAATGGACTTTTCCCTTTGTGATCATGACTAATTTATTTATTTCATTACTCAGCATTGTATCTGTTTTCTCTTTGCACGTGTGCATGCTAAGTCACTTCAGTCACATCTGACTCTTTGCACCCCTATTAACTGTAGCCTGCCAGGCTCCTCTGTCCATGGGATTCTCCAGGCAAGAATACTGGAGTAGGTTGCCATGCCCTCCTCCAGGGGGTCTTCCTGACCCAGGGACTGAAACTGCATCTTTTGCGACTCCTGCATTGGCAGGCAGATTCTTTACCATTTCTCCACCTGGGAAGCCCACCATGATAAACATGTAGTGGTATTAAATTTCGGTATTAACCTTCACTTTCTTGGTGACTAATGATATTGAACACATGTTTATTTCCTTGTTGTTTATCTGGATATACAACTTTGTGAAGTTCCTATTGAAGCTCCTTTGCCACTTTTCTATTGTATTGTCGGTCTTTTACTTCTTGATTTACATTCATCTTATATGTATATGTATGTATATATATATAACTCAATATGATTAGTTTGGCAGATATATACTGCAAATATTTGCACCTTCATCCGATTCCCCCTCTTTCACCCTGTGCCTCTGGTATTCACACAATATACTCTCTTTTTCTATGATTTCATTTGTATAGTTATAGTATAACTGACCTGGCACACTATGTTACTTCCTGGTGTACAACATAGTGATTCTCTGTTTCTGTGCCTTACAAAATAATCCCCATGGTAAGTCTAGTTACCATCTGTCATCATACAAAGGCATAGCAGTATTATTGACTAATTCCCCATGATGTACATTTTATACCCATGACTCATTTATTTTGTAAGTAAAAGTTTGTACCTCTTAATCTCCCTCACCTATTTCTTTCTTTCTTTCTTTTTTTTTTATATCCTGAAACTTTACTGAATTCATTTATTAATTCTAACAGTTCTGGGGTGGCATCTGTAGGATTTTCTAAATATAATATCGTGTTACCTGCAAACACAGTTTTACTCTTTCCAATTTAGATTCTTTTTTTTTTTTTTACTTCTCTGGTTGCTGTGGCTTGGATTTCCAATACTATGCTGAAAAAAAAAAAAACAAAAACAGTAAGAGTGGGCATCCTTGTCTTGTTCCTAATATTAGAAAACGTGCTTTCAGTTTTTCATCATTGAGTATGATGTTACCTATAGGTTTGTCATACATGGCTTCAATTATGTTGAAGTATATTCCCTTTGTACCCGCTCTGGTGAGAGTTTCATCATAAATTGATATTGAATTGTGTTAGCTTTTTATGCATCTATTGAGACGATTATATGACTTTTATTCTTTGATTTGCGAATGTGATGAATCACAATGATTGATGTACAGATATTGAACCATCCTTGCAACCCTAGGATAAATCCCACCTTATCATGGTGTATGATCCTTTTAATATGTTGATCAATTCAGTTTGCTGATGCTTTGTTGAGCATTTTTGCATCCATATCCTTGGTGATATTGGCCTGTAATTTTCTTTTTGGTATGACACTTTGTTTTCAATATCAGGGATAAGGGGGCCTTGTAGAATGTTTTCAGAAACATTTATTTATCTGCCATTTTTGGAATAGTTTGAGAAGAAAAGGTGTTAACACTTCTTAAATATTTGGTAGAATTTGCCTGTGAAACCACCTGATCCTGGACCTTTGTTTATTAGGAGGTTTTTATTATTATTATTACTGATTCAGTTTCAATTACTAGTAGTTGTCCTGCCTAACATTTTCAATTTCTTTCTTCTTCAGGCTTAGGAGATGGTACTTTTCTAGGAATTTAATATTCCTTTTAGGTTATTCATTTTATTGGTATATAATTGTTTGCAGTAATCTCTTAAAATTTTTGTGTTTCTGTGGAGTCAGTTGTAACTTCTTTTTCGTTTCTGATTTTATTTATTTTGGCTCTTTCTTTTTTTCTTGATGGGCATGGCCAGTGTTTACCAATATTATCTTTGAAAAGAACCAGCTCTTAGTTTTATTAATCTTTTCTATTTTTTCCAATTTTATTGAGATATAATTGACATACTATATAAGTTTGAAGGTACAGTATAATGATTTGAGTTCATACATTACAAAGTCTTTATCACAGTAAGTTCAGTGAACATCCATCATCTCATACAGATACAAAATTAAAGAAATAGAAAATAAAATTTTCTTGTGATGAAAACTCTTAAAATTTACTCTCTCAACAACTTTTATATACAACATACAGCAGTGTTAATTATGTTTATCATGTTGAACATTATATTCCTATTATTTATCTTACAACTGAAAATCTGATCTTTCAACTGCATTTATCTAATCTCTGTCCCCCACCAACCCCTACCCTGAACCTCGTAAAAAAACAAATTTGATCTCATTTTCTATGAGTTTTTTGTTGTTCTTGTTGGTTGTTTTTGAAATACGATTGACCTACAACATAATGTTAATTCCTATAACACAGTATAGTGTTTTAATAGTTCTGTACATTTTAAACTGATCACTACAATATCTAGTGATAATGTATCACCACACAAGGATATTACATGGTTATTGACTGTGTTCCCCATACTGTACCTTTCATACCTGTGACTCATTTGTTTTGAAACTGGAAGTTTGTACCTCTTAATCTCCTTCACCTATTTCTTTCCTCCCTCCATTTTCACCCCCCTGGCAACCTACCTATTTGTTCTCTGTATCTATAACTGTTTCTGTTTTGTTATGTTTGTTCAGCTGTTTCAGTTTTTAGGTTCCACATTTAAGTGAAATCATACATTATTTGTCTTTCTTGTCTGAATTATTTCATTTAGCATAATACCCTCTAGGCCCATACATGTCACAAATGGCACTATTTAATTTTTTATGGCTAAGTAATATTCCATGGTTTATATATGTTATATATATATATATATATATATATATATAGGTAGATAGATATAGACATATTATAGATAGATAGATAGATAGATAACACATCTTCTTTACCCATTCAGCTACTGATGGGCACTTAGGTTGCTACTATATTTTGGCTATTGTAAGTAATGCTACAGTGAGCATAGGGGATACATATTTTTTTTTCTAATTACTGTTTGTGTTTTCTTTGAATAGCTATCCAGGATTGGAATTGCTGGATCGTATTTTTAATTTTTTGAGAAACCTCCATGCTGTTTTTCATAGTGGCTGCAGCAATATACATTCCCACCAAGACTGAATGAGGGGCCCCTTTTCTCGATGTTTTCTTATTTCCAATTATAGTCTTTTTTTTCTTGCTTAGAGAAATTACTTTAACATTTCTTGTGAAGTTGTACATATATACATATATATGATAATATTTTCTAGGTGAATTTTTTTCAACCTGCCTTTAGCACTTTTTTGCATTGCTTATATTCTGTTAAATTTGGAAACGCTGTTTATATAAAGCAGAGTGATTTTAATTTTAAATATTTTGGAAAACCCCAAATTTAAACCATTTGGTAATTTGACTCAATTAAATTGGTCAACAGTTGTTTTAATACATTAATTAAAATGTGAATTAATTTTTAAATAAAACAATTTTAAAATAAAACATTTTGGGGCATTAGATATTTAAAACTTTTAACTTTAAGAATGAAAATTTTAGCGTTAAAACTTTCTTATTGGGAATGTTTCTAAGTTATTTTTTCCTCTGCCTTCTTAAATAATGTATGACTAACAATTTAAGAATTGATTGATAGATCACTCAGTCTTTATTAAAAATTTTACTCATTAAACAAAGCTGTATTCAGAGATTATTAGCATGTGAAAGGATAATTGTACTTACACTAAATAGCCTTCAGATCAGATCAGATCAGATCAGTCGCTCAGTCGTGTCCGACTCTTGGCAACCCCATGAATCGCAGCACGCCAGGCCTCCCTGTCCATCACTAACTCCCAGAGTTCACTAAGACTCACGTCCATCGAGTCAGTGATGCAATCCAGCCATCTCATCCTCTGTTGTCCCCTTCTCCTCTTGCCCCCAATCCCTCCCAGCATCAGAGTCTTTTCCAATGAGTCAACTCTTTGCATGAGGTGGCCAAAGTACTGGAGTTTTAGCTTGAGCATCATTCCTTCCAAAGAAATCCCAGGGCTGATCTCCTTCAGAATGGACTGGTTGGATCTCCTTACAGTCCAAGGGACTCTCAAGAGTCTTTTCCAACACCACAGTTCAAAAGCATCAATTCTTTGGCACTCAGCCTTCTTCACAGTCCAACTCTCACATCCATACATGACCACAGGAAAAACCATAGCCTTGACTAGACGGACCTTTGTTGGCAAAGTAATGTCTCTGCTTTTGAATATGCTATCTAGGTTGGTCATAACTTTCCTTCTAAGGAGTAAGCATCTTTTCATTTCATGGCTGCAGTCACCATCTTCAGTGATTTTGGAGCCCCCAAAAATAAAGTCTGACACTGTTTCCACTGTTTCCCCATCTATTTCCCATGAAGTGATGGGACCGGATGCCATGATCTTCGTTTTCTGAATGTTGAGCTTTAAGCCAGCTTTTTCACTCTCCACTTTCACTTTCATCAAGAGGCTTTTGAGTTCCTCTTCACTTTCTGCCATAAGGGTGGTGTCATCTGCATATCTGAGGTTATTGATATTTCTCCCACAATCTTGATTCCAGCTTGTGCTTCTTCCAGCCCAGCGTTTCTTATGATGTACTCTGCATATAAGTTAAATAAGCAGGGTGACAATATACAGCCTTGACGAACTCCTTTTCCTATTTGGAACCAGTCTGTTGTTCCATGTCCAGTTCTAACTGTTGCTCTCTGACCTGCATACAAATTTCTCAAGAGGCAGACCAGGTGGTCTGGTATTCCCATCTCTTTCAGAATTTTCCACAGTTTATTGTGATCCACACAGTCAAAGGCTTTGACATAGTCAATAAAGCAGAAATAGATGTTTTTCTGGAACTCTCTTGCTTTTTCCATGATCCAGCGGATGTTGGCAATTTCATCTCTGGTTCCTCTGCCTTTTCTAAAACCAGATTGAACATCAGGAAGTTCACAGTTCACATATTGCTGAAGCCTGGCTTGGAGAATTTTGAGCATTACTTTATTAGCATGTGAGATGAATGCAATTGTGTGGTAGTTTGAGCATTCTTTGGCATTGCCTTTCTTTGGGATTGGAATGAAAACTGATCTTTTCCAGTCCTGTGACCACTGCTGAGTTTTCCAAATTTGCTGGCATATTGAGTGCAGCACTTTCACAGCATCATCTTTCAGGATTTGGAATAGCTCAACTGGAATTCCATCACCTCCACTAGCTTTGTTTGTAGTGATGCTTTCTAAGGCCCACTTGACTTCACATTCCAGGATGTCTGGCTCTAGGTCAGTGATCACACCATCGTGATTATCTGGGTCATGAAGATCTTTTTTGTACAGTTCTTTTGTGTATTCTTGCCATCTCTTCTTAATGTCTTCTGCTTCTGTTAGGTCCATACTATTTCTGTCCTTTATTGAGCCCATCGCCTTATCTTCTACTTTATAAAATAATTTTGTGCCTTTTTTCGTTTTCTCCTCTGTGAAGATGTCAACTCTCATTTCTTGTTTTTGTCAGTGTATCAAATTTGAGCTGTCCTCTGTTTTTTTATTTTTCTGCTTGTAGAAATAGGTTGTGAAGTTTGAAACTGTATCTATTAGGAGATACATGAATGTAGGATTCTGTATATGCATAGGGAGAGAATAGCAAAATATGAAATATTTTTGAGAGATTAACAGAAGTTATGAAGTCCATACAACACATAAAGTGTTTCTATTTTCCTCACAGAGAAGAAATAATAATCAGGAAGACTTATACTGTAGTCTCCAAAAGAAAATTGTCTCCTTTTAGTTATACTTTTGACACTAAATTTAACTAAAAATGCAATTACAATAAATCCTGTTCAAAAATTTATATACTGTGTTAAACTTGATTACTCACTTCTTTTTAAATTAGACTCTACCAAATGTAAATAACAATGCCTGTCACATATTCAATGCCAAGTCAATAATAGTTTAATGATTATACAAAATTATGAGTTACTATAAAATTTACTTTTTTGCCATTTTATTCTAAGCTTTTATCAATGTAATGATACTAAAGAATGTACTACAATAGTTAAGAATGAACTTCTAAAGTAGGATCAGTTATCATCAGTAGCTTTTGTTGACCGCTCAATATGAATTCTGTTTATTTTTGATATGATTGAATTAAACAAATTGTTTTAAATATTTGCCTATATTGTGCTTTGTTATACTTACTAGATACCTAGGCCATTTTCCTCTCCTGATTAAAAAGTATTCAGTGGCTCTCATGGTAGAAACTAATCCACAGTCTAGTTAGTAGCTTCTAGCTGGATAATTTGATGACTCTAAACATTTGGAATTTCACCCTATTTATATTTTAAACTAAATCGGAAAGAAAACTTCAGAAAACTGAAGTTCAGCTCTTGAGAACATGCTAGGAGATGAAAATTTCTTTGTCCTATCAACTTTGAAAATGGAAAGATAATCAGGTCATAAAACTATCACCTAGTAGATCATAAAAATTTTCACTGGTAAATATTAACCAATTGAAAGAAATAGTAAAAGAAAAAAGGGGAAATTAATAAGTAAAACATCATGTTTATCATAAAATGAAAAAAATTTAGAGCTGAAATTTGCCATGGAAATCTCTGCTGTAACCTGCAGCTTGGATTTACATCATAAAATAACTGGTGATCTTCCCAGTGATATGGAAAACACTACCACTTAAAACAGCTGATTCAGTTTTTTATGTATAGCTAAAATTGATCCAAGTTCTGTATATTGAGTCAAATTCCGCCCTGATAATTGTTCATAATTTGATCATATTTAAATCCTCTTGAGACACACATAACTGATTTCATTGCTCTTCAACTGTCTTTTAAATATTTAAAGACTGCTTTCCCATGCCATCTGAGTCTACTCCAGGGTAAACAGCAATAGTTGCTCTACTCTTTCCTCATGGGGGGAAAAAAATAGAACAAAAACCTTGATTTCTCTTTTTCCCTTCTGTGTAGCAATAATTCTAGGTTTTTAGAAGGAAAAAACCTAAAAAACAGAACTATAATGTTGTGAACAGGTATGTCCAGAATAGAACAGAGTGATGCACAGAGTATACACAGCTAGGATTGCATTAGAGTTTTTTAAAAGGACACACTAAATTTTTTTGGTCATTTTGGGCTTGCAGTGACATAGAATCTTTATATCCTTTCACCTGAAATGCTGTTGACATGTGTAGCTCATTATATGTAGCTTTTGTTTTGTTTTACTTGCTTTTGATCTCAGTGTAAGTTATTTGTGAAAGAGTTAGTCATGCCCAACTCTGCAATCCCATGGACTGTAGCCATCCATGCTCCTTTGTCTATGGAATTCTCCAGGCAAGAATACTAGAGTGGCTTACTATATTTATTATTTAATTTCACAAAGATATCATTCAATTTTTATAATTCCTTGAAATATGTTTTAATTATTAGATTGGTGCAAAGGTAATTGCAGTTTTTGCATTGTTGAAATTTGCTGTTTGATATTGGAATGCATTCTAAATAAATGTGGTTAACATGCATTTCTCACTTCATTTTTTTCCAATGACATTATTTGCTATTTATTTTATATTAATTTTAGGCTATGAAATTGATGTTAGACAAAAAACAAGTCTGAGTGACTTTCTTATTTGAGTTCAAAATGGGTCATAAAGCAGCAGAGACAACTCACAGTATCAACAAAGCATTGGCCCTGGAACTGCTACCAAATTTACAGTGCAGTGGTGGCTCAAGAAGTTTTGCAAAAGAGATGAGAGCCTTGAAGATGAGGAGTGTCGTGGCTGGCCATCCGAAGATGACAATGACCAACTGAGAGTCACCATCAAAGGCAATCCTCTTATAATCACATGAGAAATTGCCAAAAAAGTCAACATCAATCATTCTATGGATGTTCAGCATTTGAAGCAAATGGAAAGGTGAAAAAGCTTGGTAAGTGGGTGCCTTATAACTGAAAATCAAAGAAATCATCGTTTTGAAGTGTCATCTTTTCTTCTACACAAGAACAATGAACCATTTCTAGTTTGGATTGTGATGTGCAATGAAAAGTGAATTCTGTATGACAACTGGTGACAACCAGCTCAGTAGTTGGACTGAGAAGAAGCTCCAGAGCATTTCTCAAATCCAGATTTGCACCAAAAAAAGGTCATGGTCACTGTTTGGTGCTCTGATCCACTACAGCTTTCTGAATCCCGGCAAAACCATTACATCTAAGAAGTATGCTCAGCAAATCGATGAGATGCATTGAAAACTTAAACACCTGATGCTGACATTGGTCAACAGCATGGGCCCAGTTCTTCTCCATGACAATACCTGGCCTCACATTGCACAACCAATGCTTCAAAAATTGAGCGAATTGGGCTATGAAGTTTTGCCTCATACACCATATTCACCTGACCTCTTGCCAACTGACTACCGCTTCTTCAAGCAACTCGACAACTTTTGGCAGGGAAATGCTTCCACAACCAGCATGTGTGTGTGCTAAGTCGTTTCAGTCATGTCCAACTCTTTGCCATCCTATGGACTGTAGCCCGCCAGCAGGATGCCGAAAATTCTTTCCAAGAGTTTGTCGAATTTAGAAGCACTGATATTCATGCTACAGGAATAAACAAACATTTCTAGTTGGCAAAAATATGTTGATTGTAATGGTTCCTATTTTGATTATTAAAGATGTCTTTGAACCTAGTTCCTGGAGAAGGAAATGGCAACCCACTCCAGTACTCTTGTCTGGAGAATCCCATGGACAGAGAAGCCTAGCAGGTTACAGTCCATGGGGTTGCAAAGAGTTGGACACAACGGAGCGACTTCATTTTCTTTCCTTTTTCTTTGAACCTAGTTAAGATGATTTAAAATCACAGTCCAAAACTGTAATCCAAAGCCGCAATGTAGCCTATGGTTTTTCCAGTGGTCATGTATGGATGTGAGAGTTGGACTGTGAAGAAAGCTGAGCACCAAAGAATTGATGCTTTTGAACTGTGGTGTTGGAGAAGACTCTTGAGGGTCCCTTGGACTGCAAGGAGATCCAACCAGTCCATTCTGAAGGAGATCAGCCCTGGGATTTCTTTGCAGGGAATGACGCTAAAGCTGAAACTCCAGTACTTTGGCCACCTCATGTGAAGAGTTGACTCAATGGAAAAGACTCTGATGCTGGAAGGGTTTGGGCGCAGGAGGAGAAGGGGACAACAGAGGATGAGATGACTGGATGGCATCACTGACTCGATGGAAGTGAGTCTGAGTGAATTCTGGGAGTTGATGATGGACAGGGAGGCGTGGCGTGCTGCAGTTCATGGGGTCGCAGTCGGACATGACTAAGTGACTGAACTGAATTGAACTGAATAGTTCATTGAGAAACCTATAAGCAGATCAGGAAGCAATAGTTAGAACTGGACATGGAACAACAGACTGGTTACAAGTAGGAAAAGGAGTGCATCAAGGCTGTATATTGTCACCCTGCTTATTTAACTTTTATGCAGAGTACATCATGAGAAATGCTGGGCTGGAAGAAGCACAAGTTGGAATCAAGATTGTGGGAGAAATATCAATAACCTCAGATATGCAGATGACACCACCCTTATGGCAGAAAGTGAAGAGGAACTCAAAAGCCTCTTGATGAAAGTGAAAGTGGAGAGTGAAAAAGTTGGCTTAAAGCTCAACATTCAGAAAACTAAGATCACGGCATCTGGTCCCATCACTTCATGGGAGATAGATGGGGAAACAGTGGAAACAGTGTCAGACTTTATTTTTTGGGCTCCAAAAATCATTGCAGATGGTGATTGCAGCCATGAAATGAAAAGACACTTACACCTTGGAAGGAAAGTTATGACCAACCTAGATAGCATATTAAAAAGTAGAGACATTACTTTGCCAACAAAGGTCCGTCTAGTCAAGGCTATGGTTTTTCCAGTGGTCATGTATGGATGTGAGAGTTGGACTGTGAAGAAAGCTGAGCACCAAAGAATTGATGCTTTTGAACTGTGGTGTTGGAGAAGACTCTTGAGAGTCCCTTGGTCTGCAAGGAGATCCAACCAGTCCATTCTAAAGGAGATCAGTCCTGGGTGTTCATTGGAAGGACTGATGCTAAAGCTGAAACTCCAGTATTTTGGCCACCTCATGTGAAGAGTTGACTCATTGGAAAAGACTCTGATGCTGGGAGGGTTTGGGGGCAGGAGGAGACAGGGACAACAGAGGATGAGATGGCTGGATGGCATCACCAACTCGATGGACATGAGTTTGAGTGAACTCCAGGAGTTGGTGATGGACAGGGAGGCCTGGCATGCTGCAATTCATGGGCTCACAAAGAGTCGGACACGACTAATCGACTGAACTGAACTGAACTGAATAGTTCATTATTTTATTTAGACTGAAAAACCTCAAAATAATACCCCCAAACATATTTAATTCTTAACATAAGATGGATGCCTGTGATTCAATGTATTAACTCTTTCTACCTTGAGGTAAAGTTTGTAACTGATATGCATGCAACTTCATTCTTCAGGTTATTGATAAAACTATTGAACAGAACAGACAGTCGAAAGAAAACTTTGAAATCCCAAGAGTTCTCCTTTCAGGGTGGCATTAATCCATTATTCGTAAGCCTTTTGTAAAAAAACACTCAGCTGGGACTGTCCTTGGTGGTCCAGTGGCTGGGACTATGCGCTCCCGATGTGGGGAGGCTGGGTTTTATCCCTGGTCAGGAAGCTGGATCCCACAGGCTGCAACTAGATAAGATCCCACATGCCACAGCTGAGACCCAGAACGGCAAACAAACAAACACAAAGCACTCAGCCCAGTACAATTTCATCTATTTGTATTATCACTGTAAGTTCATATGTCTCTAACTTGTTCCAGATATTATTAAGTGAAATACCTGGCAGAAATTCATTTATATGAAGTCTTTTTCCTTCCCATTACTTGGACAATTTTAGTGCTTCCTTTAATAACAGGAAAGAAATAGTGCTAGTTTTATAGTATATTTATAGTGAGCCTATGCTGCTTTCAAGATACCAAAACTTTATTTTTGCACATAGCTCTTGGTTTCATAGTCAATACAATTTTCCCTGAAATTAATTTAAATTTGAGTCAATAGTTTCTGTTATATTCTTTTTCCTTGGAAATAAAAAATATATTTGCCAGTTTTGGTCACTTGTACTGTTGTTCTTTATTGACTATGTCAAAGCCTTTGACTGTGTGGATCACAATAAACTCTGGAAAATTCTGAAAGAGATGGGAATACCAGACCACCTGACCTACCTCTTAAGAAACCTGTATGCAGATCAGGAAGCAACAGTTAGAACTGGACATGGAACAACAGACTGGTTCCAAATAGGAAAAGGGGTACCGTCAAGGCTGTATATTGTCACTCTGCTTATTTAACTTATATGCAGAATATATCAAGAGAAATGCTGGGCTGGAGGAAGCACAAGCTGGAATCAAGATTGCCAGGAGAAATATCAATAACCTCAGATATGCAGATGTCACCACCCTTACGGCAGAAAGTGAAGAAGAACTAAAGAGCCTCTTGATGAAGGTAAAAGAGGAGAGTGAAAAAGTTGGCTTAAAAGTCAACATTCAGAAAACAAAGATTATGGCAT
The DNA here is from genome assembly GCF_032452875.1 of Bos javanicus. Taxonomy (NCBI): domain Eukaryota; kingdom Metazoa; phylum Chordata; class Mammalia; order Artiodactyla; family Bovidae; genus Bos; species Bos javanicus. The sequence goes on along the minus strand of NC_083876.1, from coordinate 24,837,737 downwards.
CTGGTCCCATCTATGGGAAATAGATGAGGAAACAGTGGAAACAGTGTCAGACGTTTTTTTGGGGGGCTCCAAAATCACTGCAGATGGGGACTGTAGCCATGAAATTAAAAGACACTTACTCCTTGGAAGGAAAGTTACGACCGATCTAGACAGCATATTAAAAAGTAGAGACATTACTTTGCCAACAAAGGTCCGTCTAGTCAAGGCTAGGTTTTTTCCAGTGGTCATGTATGGATGTAAGAGTTGGATTATAAAGAAAGCTGAGCACCGAAGAATTGATGCTTTTGAACTGTGGTGTTGGAGAAGACTCTTGAGAGTCCCTTGGACTGCAAGGAGATCCAACCAGTCCATCCTAAAGGAAATCAGTCCTGGGTATTCATTGGAAGGACTGATGTTGAAGCTGAAACTCCAATACTTTGGCCAGCTGATGAGAAGAGCTGACTCATTTGAATTCAAAGACCCTGATGCTGAGAGGGATTGAGGGCAGGAGGAGAAGAGGACAACAGAGGATAAGATGGTTTGATGGCATCACTGACTCAATGGACATGGGTTTGGGTGAACTCCGGGAGTTGGTGATGGACAGGGAGGCCTGGCATGCTGCGGTTTATGGGGTTGCAAAGAATTGGACACGACTGAGCAACTGAACTGAATTGAACTGTTGTTCTTTTGTCAATCACTTTACCAAAATTTATGTCTGGTACAAATACATCTATAAATTCTCTTGGTAAGTGGAGATATAAGTTTCTGAGTAAAACACTGGAGTTAATTTGACTAAGTGTTCTGATTGCTTGCTTAACTACCTTGGGTTTTAGTTTACTCTTACAAATGTTTGTTCCACTTTTCAGTCTTAAAAGTATTCTTGGCAGAGAGTGCAAAAGGAAGCAATTTCCCGTTTTTTACCGTTATCTTTTGCCTTCACACCATATTTCTTAATCAAAAGGCCTATGTTTCTTTCTTCATGTGGTTTCTGATGTAGCTTCAAAACATCCTTCAGAATTTTCCTCTATATTTAATTTCATTTTGCAGTTAACATTTTTAATTAATTAATTAATTTTAAATATTTATTTATTTTGGGGGGTTGATGATTTCTTTACAATATTGGTTTGATTTCTGTCATACAGCAACATGAACTAACCATAGGTATACACATGTCCCCTCCCTTTTGAATCTCCCTCCACCTCCTGCCCATTCCCATTCCTCTAGGTTACTACAGAGCCCCAGTTTGAGTTCCCTGAGTCATACAGCAAATCCCCATTGGCTATCTATTTACCTATGTTACTCTATACGCATCCATAGCACTCTCTTCATTAATCTCACGCTCTCCCTCCTCTCTCCAACCCTTGTCCATAAGTCTGTTCTCTGTGTTTGTGTCTCCAATGCTGCTCTGCAAGCAGGTTCATCAGTACCATTCTTTGGATTCCATATGTATTCATCAGTATATGATATTTGCTTTTCTCTTTCTGACTTCCTTCACTCTGTTTATTAGGCTCTAGGTTCATCCACCTCATTAGAACTGACTCAAATGCATTCCATTTTATGGCTGAGTACTATCCCATTGTATAAATGTACCACAGCTTCTTTGTCCACTCATCTGCTGATGGACATTTAGGTTGCTTCCATGTCTTGACTATTGTAAATAGTGTTGCCATGAACATTGGGGTACATGTGTTTTTTGTTTTTTTTTTAGTTTTGGTTTCTTCAGGGTATATGCCTACAGGTGCTATTTTGGGATCATATGGTGGTTTTATTCTTAGTTTTTGAAGGAATCTCCATACTGTCTTCCATGAAAGAAAAAGTGAAAGGGTTAGTCACTCAGTCATGTTCAACTCTTTGCAACCCCACGGACTGTAGCCCACCAGGCTCCTCTGTCCATGGAACTCTCCAGGCAAGAATACTGGAGTGGGTAGCCAGTCCCTTTTCCAGATCTTCCCGATCTGGAAAGGGGTCGAACCCAGGTCTCCTGCAATGCAGGCAGATTCTTTACCGTCTGAGCCACCAGGGAAGCCATAATGGCTGTATCAATTTACACTCCCGTCAGCAGTGTAGGAGGGTTCCCTTTTCTCCACAACCTATCCAGAACTTGTTTTTTGTAGATTTTTTTATTATGGCCATTCTGTCTGGTGTGAGGTGATATCTCACTGTAGTTTTGATTTGCATTTCTCTGATAATGAGTGATGTTGAACATCTCTTCAATGTTTATTAGCCATCTGTGTGTCTTCTTTGGAGAAATGTCTGTTTAGTTCTTTTGCCCACTTTTTGACTGGGTTGTTTGTTTTTCTGGTATTGAGTTGTATGAGCTGCTTGTATATTTTGGAAATTAATCCTTTGTTAGTTGTTTCATTTGCTATTATTTTTTCCCATTCTGAGGGTTGTCTTTTCATTTTGTCTATAGTTTCCTTTGGTGCATTTTGCAGTTTAAATTTTGATGTTACAATAAGAACTCTTATTTAAGCTTTCATATTAACTATTAATTAACTATTGAAAGATCATGTATGTCCTATATTCAAATCAATATGCTAATAGATAAGACTTAATATATGAAATACATAATTATTGTGTATAATTATATGCATATTTAGCTTTAAATATCTCACAACTTATTTATAAGGACAAAAGGAAATATTTACACACTAGTGTAAGGATGGTTCAACTTCGGTAAATAATTTATTCTAAAATCTCTTGTAAGGATGGCTCAACTTCAGTAAATCATCTATTCTAAAATCTCTTGTAAGGATGGTTCAACTTTGGTAAATAATTTATTCTAAAATCTCTTGTAACAAATTAAGGAAGAAAAGTTACCTATGATTACCTCAGTAAGTGTTGAGAAATTTTTTATATTCACTTAGACTCTGATGCTGGGAGGGATTGGGAGCAGGAGGAGAAGGGGACGACAGAGGATGAGATGGCTGGATGGCATCACTGACTCGATAGACATGAGTCTGAGTGAACTCCGGGAGTTGGTGATGGACAGGGAGGCCTGGCGTGCTGCGATTCATGGGGTCGCAAAGAGTCGGACACGACTGAGTGACTGAACTGAACTGAACTGAACTGAGATTAGGAAAAGACACTTCATGCATGTTTGGAATCTTATATAAGGTCATAATAGAAATGTACATAATTTTCAAGATCTGTCAAAAATCATAGAGAAATCATCATATTTAATGTTGAAGTATTAGAAGCACTGTCCCAAGAATTCTAGGCAAAAATAAGGGTAGGATGTCTGCTATTATTGCTATTTTAAATATCTCAATGTAGGTCCCAGCTCAAATAATAAGAAAAGAAAAACAAAGTAAAAAACAGAAAAGCTTATTGGAAAATAGGAAAAAAAAGTTATTGTTTGATGATGATATAAAGAACTTACAGACAAAAATTGAGAACAAATAAGAGAGTTCAGTGAGATTGCTATACATATATAAAAGGCCAATATTTTTTAAAATATATTTTATTTATTTTTTAATTAAATTTATTTATTTTAATTAGAGGCTAATTACTTTACAATATTGTATTGGTTTTGCCATACATCAACATGCCAATATTTTTTAAAAAATCATCAGAATTTTAAACACTAATAATCACTAATTACAAAATATTATAGATAAATATAGAGGTCACATTGCAACAAATCTTTTAAATGCCTTATAGAAAAATTGTTAGCTACTATTGAGGACATTAATGAAGATATGAGCAATTGGAGAGCCATATTGTCTTCACAAATTGGAAGACTCAATCTTCTAAAGATGTGAGTTCCTTCTGTATTAATTATAAATTAAATGTAATTTCACTTAGATCAAAAAAGGAATTTTTTGGTGGGAGGAGGATTTGATAAGTTTCTCTCAAAATTTATAAACTAGAACTAAGAATGAAGAATAAGACAGTTTTGAAAAAGAAGAAATAGATTAAGATAATTTGTGATCAAATATCAAGAGTTTTTATAAGATTTTTATAATTAAGAACATGAGCTATTGGTACAGGAGTAAACATTAAAACCAATGGAGAAGGAAAGAAACAAACCAACACTTTATGCTAAGTTATTTTATGATTGAGGCAAAACTACAAATAAGTGGTAAGATAATGAACTATTCAATCAATGATGCTGGGAAAATTAATTTTTCAAAAGTAAAAAAATAAAATTACATGTCTATCTTCTATCATCCACAAGATATCAATTTCACATTATTTAAAAGTAAACGTGAAAATCAAAATATTAACATTTTAGACAAACACAAAGATGATACTTTTATAGTATTGGATTTGGACCTATAATTAAACTATTTTCCATAGTTAAACTATTTTCCTGTAATTGAATACTAATACATGAGTTAAAAAACACAAAAATCATAAAAAGGGTCAGGCTGGTGGGCTGCTGCTGCTGCTGCTAAGTCGCTTCAGTCATGTCCGACTCTGTGCGACCCCAGAGACGGCAGCCCACCAGGCTCCCTCATCCCTGGGATTCTCCAGGCAAGAACACTGGAGTGGGTTGCCATTTCCTTTTCCAATGCATGAAAATGAAAAGTGAAAGTGAAGTCGCTCAGTTGTGTCCGACTCCTAGCGACCCCATGGACTGCAGCCCACCAGGCTCCTCCGTCCATGGGACTTTCCAGGCAAGAGTACTGGAATGGGTTGCCATTGCCTTCTCCAGGCTGGTGGGCTAGGAGATGCAAATAGCTGTGTATGGTTGCTATATCCTTTCATTTATTTAGAACCGCTTCTATGCCATTTAAAAGATTTTAAAAATTTTCTCCATGAGGAGTTTTGCTGTATTAATTTGTAGGTAGTTTATTGTTTTGCTGCATTTGATAGTGGCATCTTAGTTTTGAATATATTTTCTAGATAGTTACTGAGAGTAGAGGGGAATAGTTATGTTTGTGGGTTAATGAGTTTTCTTTTGCCCAGAAAACATAAGTGATCTGCTCTGAGTCTCTCTGTTTATTCATTTGGATTTCACAAAATCAATTTTGGTTTGTGTTTGCTTCATAATATTTATTATTCTTTTCTGTGTTTGTGGATATTTTCTAATTTTGCTTTTGTTAATTTGAATTCTCTCATCTATTTTCCTTTTATTCCTGAAGTACATTCTTTTTTAAAAAATATAAATTTATTTATTTTAATTGGAGGCTAATTACTTTATAATATTGTATTAGTTTTGCCATACTTCAACATGAATCTGCCACGGTGTACACGTGTTCCCCATCCTGAACCCCCTTCCCCCTTCCCTCCTCATACCATCCCTCTGGATCATCCCAGTGCACCAGCCCTAAGCATCCTTGTATCATGCATCGAACCTGGACTGGAGATTCATTTCATGTATGATATTATACACGTTTCAATGCTGGTCTCCCAAATCATCCCACCCTCTTCCTCTCCCACAGAGTTTTAGCAGTATTTGGTGATCATAATTAATAATGAACATAGTCTTTATTGAAAATATCTTAATTTTATCTTCAATAGTAATTGATGATTATTATATGGCTGTAGAATTCAAGGGTGAGAGGTATTTTCCATCAGTGCAATAAAGCTATTTTTCTGTTGTCTTTGACTCTCTACAGTTGCTGTAAAAAATTGATTATGTGTTTAAATGTTATTATTTTACATATAATCTTTATCTCAGTATTGTTCTAACACCTCTTTTTTTGTTTTCAGTAGTTTCACCATAACATATCTAGAAAGGAATTCAGATTTATTTATGTGATATGGGACTTGTGGTCCTTCTTGAAATTGTGCTATTATCTCATTGCATATTTTCTCTCTTATCATTGATCTCTTCTTGTGTAAATCCTACCAGAAGTAAGTTGATCCTTTCTCTTACGTTCCATATCTCTTGAGCTCTTCTTTGTGTTTATTGTCTCTTAATCTTTCTATACTTGTCCTGTGTAATTTCCTCAAATGCTTTTTCTGGTTTATTAATTCTCTTTTCAGCTATGTTCACTCTGGTATTTATTTTTAAACCTCAGTGGCCCCATCTTTCTTTTGTAGGGTTTTTTTTGGTCCTTTTAACGTCTCTTTGTTCCAATTTCTGAGCTCTGTGTATGTGTGTGCGTGTGCTTTCTTTTACAATTCCTTTATTAATGTCTTTGTTTAAACACATTTTAAACAGGTGAGGGAGATTAACATTGATAGATAAAAGATTTTAGTCACAAAATAAATGAGTAATATGTATAAAAGTACAGTGTGGGGAATATCGACAAAGATTATGAAATATCTTTGTATGGTGACAGATGATAACTGGACTTATTGTGGTGACCATTTTGAAATGTATAGATATATCAAATTAGTATATGTGTACTGACTTACATAGTGCTGTAGGTCAGTTATGCTTCAAAAACAAGCAAGCAAGCAAACAAACTCATAGAGAAAGAAATCAGATTTGTGGTTAACAAAGATGGGGTTGGGGAAAGGGGAATTAGATAAAGGCAGTCAAAAGGCACAAACTTCCAGTTATACGATAAATAAATACTAAAGATATAATGAGTAACATAATAAATATAATATATAATTATAATACATTATAAAAATGAAAGCTGTTAAGAGTAAGTCTTAAGAATTCTTACCATAAGGAAAATTTTTTTCTGTTTCTGTAATGTTGTACCTATATGAGATGATGGATCTTCACTAATCCTATTTTGATAATCATTTCATGATATATGTAAGTCAAATCATGTTGTAGACCATAAACTTATCAGGGATGTATTCCAATTACATCTCATAATCTGAAGTGACTTAGCAGTAGCAACATTATTTTGCCATCTCAAGTTCTTGAATGTTTAATTCTCTTGATTTGTTTGATTGTTTCTATTGGCTCTAGCTCATAATGGATTGTTTGTTTTCTTGTGCATTTTGTGAATTTTGACTGTGAACTTGCGCTTACTGTGACTTTATCAGTAGAACTGTGTGTGACCTGAATTAATGATTTGTGCCTTTGAAATGACTTGACATTCTGCCATGTGCCTTAATAGTGAATAGCGAAGTCGCTCAGTTGTGTCCGACACTTTGCGACACCGTGGACTGTACCCCACCAGGCTTCTCCATCCATGGGATTCTCCAGGCAAGAACACTGGAGTGGGTTACCATTTCCTTCTCCAGGGGATCTTCCCGACCTAAGGATCGAACCTGGGTCTCCCGCATTGGAGGCAGACGCTTTAACCTCTGAGCCACATGTGCCTTAGTATTATTATTAAAACATTTTAAAATCCATTTCTTGACTTAAGATCTTCCCTGTCATAAAGAATTTATAATCTCAAACTTCAAATTAACATGGAGCATATGTACAGATTTCTTGGGGAGGGCGGTTATTTTTATTATTTTTAATTTTATTTTGGTCATCTGAAGTCATGACAGAAACACCTACTTCAATAACTCCCAGTGTTGGTGGGCAGAATTTCTCTGGTACATCCTCATACCAGGGGTGTGTCCCTTTGAGTTTCCTACCTTTAGTCACATGTTTCAACTCCTCCCTCGGCCTCTCTTCTCCTTTTCACATGTAAACTTTAAAACCAAAACTTTGGGTTAGAAATATTGACTACCACCCCCATGCTAACCCTCTCGCCGTACATTTCACCAGGACCTTATATAAGAGAAATCACTGATGGAGCTGATTACTACTGTGTTCAGTTCCTTCTTTTCTACTTTTCTCTTTTAGCCTAAGGTATTCTCCTTTACATTTTGAAGACTCAACAGAAGAATTATAATACTTTTATATTACTATTTTTGCACTTCTACATATTTTTAACAGGAGAATTTTAGGTATACTTCTGTCTTGCCATAACTGGAAGTTAGACATTTTGTCATATTTTTCCTCTAGTATTATTTAACCTCAATTACTTTTATCTCTGTCATAGTGTCACGTTTCTTCACTTTCAAATTTTTTGATTTTGATTATTCTTTCTGCTATTTCTGAATTGTTTTTCTTTGACTTCTGTATTGGGTTATTTTTTCCTTTGTGTTTTAGAATGATTTGTTCCCTCAAAGACAAATATTAGAGAGACATTTTTCAAATTCTTGTACCATCTTCAAAAATATAGATTTTTAAAAAAAAACTTAGCACATGGTTGTCTAGAATTTTATATAGAAATTAAAACAGTATATGTCTACAGTGCATAGGACCAGTACTTTGATTTCAACACTTTTATTACTCTATGACAGATTATAGAACTTTGTGTGATTCTTCCTGGAGATGCCACCTGACAATCTGCAGTGCCTGGATGGCTAACTTATTTGGCCTTTGCAGCTGGGCACTTAGTTTGTCAAGGACTCCTAGCAATACTAGCTTCAAGTTAACTGGTCTATTTCCATCTTGATTCTTGATATTATCTGTGAGTACTTTTTAGGTATTTAAGTATTTAAGGCACTTATCCCTGGAGAAGGAAATGGCAACTCACTCCAGTATTCTTGCCTGGAACATCCTATGGACAGAGCAGCCTGGAGGGCACAGTCTGTGGGGTTGCAAAGAGTTGGACACGACTGAGCTACTGAGCACAGGGCATTTATAACACCTTAGTTTCCTTTGTTAGGAATCACCTTCAAAATTAGGCCATGATAATCACAAAAAGGGATTTTTAAAAGGAAGTAAGTAAACAAAAATGCCAACAGACATTCCCCCACCCAAACTGTCTCCTCTTACCTTTAATACTTCTCATAGGCTGTCCAGCTCTGTTGTCTGGTTGGACTGTTGATAATAATTCAGTACTTCAGATGAATCAACGTAACTGAGTGTTAATAGTTCTTTAAAATGGCTGTACAAAACTGCTTCACTAAAAGGCAAAGATTTTTGATTTTGTGGACTTATGGTTAAATTTAGTATCACATGCTTTTGAGGTGCCTAAAAAAGCAATTCAATAATATGGCAATCAAGTGATATAAAAGTGAATGCAATTATAATTTTCAAACAAAGTACTCACTTTTATAATGACACAAGGCAAAGCTGCTTGTGTCAATAAAAGGGCAGTATAAGAATAAAAAAAATGTATTTCAAGGGTGGAAAAAGTGATTTTATCTTGAATGTGTATGTTGACTTAAAAAAAAGTGCAATGAGAATGTTTAAAGGCAACACAATATGTTTTGGAGATTGTGTTAAAAAGTGCTATAACTAGTCCCACGTCCCTGGTAAAATTCTCCCTGATGACTGCTATAAAATCTCCCCAAAGTTGTTCTGATTGAAAATGTTTCTTTACTTCACATTTTCTTTTCACAGACAAAACAATATGAGTTTAATACAGTAAGTGGTGAATGTTAACTGTAGAGTACTACAAGTTTCTGTAATGTCCTAAACTTGTTTTTGTTATCATTACTTTAATGAGTGTGAGTGAGCATGGTTGTGATGCTGCATCAATTAGCCTTCGGCCTTTGGTGAAGGATATTAAACTGGCTTATTGGGTTTTTTTGGGGAGGGGGGTGGTGCGGGATTAAATTCAATATATAGTTTGTATTTAGAAAGACTTTATAAGGGCCATGACTGATTATATATGAATGCTGTCTTGTTCTTACTCAGGTTAATTTTAAAAGATTTAATTATTCAGTTGGAGGTTTTAGAAAAACGTTTATCAAGACCAGTTTTTTTTTTAAAGTTCGGTTTTCACAGGGGTAAGCGTCAATGATGTAGAGAACTCATCTAGATGTTAAATACTTATTTCTCTGGAATGTTTACATGAGTGAAGTACTTTAGTTCTGCAAGGAATAAAGCCAAAAACAAGAAACTATTTCTTAAAATGAATTCCTGTGTGTAAATATGAGCGTAAAACGGGTGATAGAAAAGGCAGCCTTTAGTGGTCCCGTTCTTAGTCATTAAGCTGCTGCTTGAGGCTGTCTAGCGAGAAACTATGTCAAACAGACATTTAATTTTTCTTCACATGAACAAGCAGAATACTAAATAATTTAACCTCCGTGGTCAGCCTAGCAAACTGATGGAATTTTCATGTTAACTTTAGAGTTAGAGACTTTCCCAAACAATTTCTATGGAGCGGAATCGTCAAGGTAAGGAAAATTGCCTCACCAGCTTGCCTGGAGCATACTGAAGCAGCAGTAACAGACAGGATTCCACCAGTCCTTTCACTGCATAAATCCAAGCCAGAGTGCAGAGACCATCAAAGGGATAGTCGAGGTTTTGTGACCCAACATGTCTCTATTCTCGCAGTGATGGCTGATCCCATCTGTCTCTAAGCGCTGACTAGTGCTTGTTCTATTGTAAGGATTGTTCACAAGTCACCTAAGTGAAGATTAAACTTGCGGCTCTTTCCCTACATGTTCAGTCTGGTGTTAAAACGGAAAAATAGACATGTACTTGTACCAGCAAAGAGTCATACGTCATGTTACCCTGCAAGGCAGGAAAGCAAATTCTTTAAGGATATCAAATATTTGAAACATTTTCTTATATTTGCTCACCTCTTAAAGATTTTAGAGATTTAGGTAGATGAATTGGGTTAGTAACAGCTACTCTGAGGGGTGGGTGTAAAGCTACAGATTTCGTAAACCTACAGAGATTTTCAGTATAGTGGCTGACGAAGGATAAGTAATAGCTGTGATCACATTATCTTCCAGCCACAGTGAAATTCAGTATTTGAAGAAAGGTGCTTTCAACGGAAGAACATGTATTCTCACATCTTTACCTATTTTGTAATTCTCTTTTTAAGCATAAAATGACAGCTTCTGTATTCTGAGCCAAGGGCCACATATCAAGCTTTTTTGTAATCATTTATATACACTCATGATGTTGGGGCAGGTGTCTTATGATACAATTTATCACACCTGAGAAGTTAGAGATTTAACAAGAAAATAGTCATGTTTAAAATTGAGCAACAATTGGTCCTTAATTCTTAGGCTTAGTTTTAGGGGAAACCAGAGTTAAGGCACATTGACATCTTCCCGAGGTTTATGCTATGCTAAGCAAACTCTAAATTTTTCACTTAAAGCATATAGGCAACATCCAGTGTGAATTAAGTTGGTCTATATACATCATTTTTCCTCCTTACTTACAATTATTGAGTATACTTTACTGTTTTGGCCACAACCCAAGAGCTGATTCACGTGGGCATTTAAAATATTTTTCAAAATAAACAAAACGGAGGAGTGGAGTTGCTTTTATGCTCTGTGAACACCCCAGCTTTGTTCGTTATGATAAACGGGGCAAGTACACGTCATTTGATTGCTCTTTAACCTTTCATTATATTGACAATCTGTTATTGCCTAGCATCCATTCTATTCTTCTCAGAAGGTGGCTTGGCATTTTTGTGGTACTTTCAATCTAGGGAGATAAATCTGCATCTCCATCTGGGTTGACCAGATGAGGCTCCCTTCAGAGCCAATTAACACTTTACCAATGGGGTCACCTCAGCATGGTATGAGGTGCTTTGCACCTCCAGGGCTACCATAAACTGTCTCCACAATGCCTCCAGATGCTCCAGGACTGGAAGCCAATCAATCTTTCACAGAAGTGCTTAGCACACCTACCCCAGGGTCCTAGGAAGAGGCACAGAAACAACACTGAAAGATGTATATGGTGCTCCAACCCAGAGCCTTTTGAATATACTTTTGTTAGCCTCTTCATGCACTTACTCAGCCTGAGCGAGATGTTCATGACCCACAAGAAAGCCAAGTATGCCTGGTAGGCAAGGCACAAGCCCCACTCCTGTTCAATTTGATAGTCACCCATATGGTTATAACTTCTTGACAAGCTTGACTAGAAAATTCTCCACCTCGATTGTGACCTTTGAATAGCCTTCCAGTGTTTGGTTTGGGCTAAGACTTGCAGGTCCCACTCATTAAGATGCTTAAGGCATGGCGGTGCCAGCTCTCATACCCCTGGAGGCAGCCAAGGGCATCTCTCTGTTGGTATCCTGGCTGCATCTGAGATATGTGGTTATTTCTATAGGAGTCCAGACTTGATGCAAAGATTGCTGAGGCTTTTCTGCACAGGCGTCTCATTTATTGAAGCAATTCCCTTTAACTTTGAGTTAGCTGGGAAAGAATGCAAATTAAATATTCTTTTAGTAGGGATACTGGGAGGGGTGACAAGTGAAAGAGAAAAAAGGCATGGGTGAGCGCCATGGAGGCCCAGAGTTCCCTCAGGTGGTTGGCTAACTAGCTCAGCCTTTGTATAGACCCTGCCTGCCTGTGGGATGGAGCTAAGAGACAGAAGAATGACAGTCTGTAGGAAGAAAGAAAGACAGTAATTACGGGATGCGTGCGATTAGTGCGGTAGCCAGAGAAATTAAGCCACAAGTCCTAGGAATCTTCCCTTCTGTATGGTACCTGCAGAGGAGGAGAAAAGCCCTCGCTACAGAGTTCAGTGGGAATCCACTCCCCGCCAGCTCAGCTTGATTGCTTTCTGGGTTACCTACTGTGGAAGTTCAGCAGCTCGACCTTCCTTTCAGCAAAGCTATATTGTCCTGCCCTGAAAAAAAAGCAGATTAAGAATTTACAGGGATCCCTCCATCACTGGCCTCTGACAGGAACATTCAGGGAGCTGATTTTTCATGGTTCAATTTGCCTGAGGCCAAGATTCTTATCGAAATGTATTTTGTTAATGGAAAGTGCCATTGTAGATTTCAGAAATGTCTAACTTCCCATTAAACTTTCTCATTTCTTTCCCTCTCATCCTTTTGTTTCAGTTAAGTGGCATTCTCCCTGAGCTACTTTACTATTATTGTATTTCTTTGAAGAATACATAAATTCGAGTTCAGGTTTATAGGTGAGCAGTAAATCATGTCAGTTAAGTTTATAATTATTTTGTAGTGAGGTAAATGATGTTCTAACTGTCTTGAGTCTGAGATAGTCCCAGCTATAATTCAGATCATACTTCAGTTGTCTACTTTGATTTAAATGTTTTCATTAAAAGCTATAAGTTTGCAGAATAATTGAAAAACACTTTTTTGTTAAAACAAAGGCTATGTAATTTTATCAAGATAGGAAGAAATAAAGCCTATCCAATGCTTTCTTAGTTTAAAGCTTTTTTGAGGGCTGCTTCAGATGGGAGAAGGAAGGCATTAGTCACATTTTGTGCCAGGGATTATATTAAGCCTCTGTATCTGTATTATCTCAGTTCTGGTTAGGTCATAGTACTGCTATCCTTCTTATTTGTGTCTTTTGATTATAGGTGACTTGATATCAGCATCCCTAATGTTATCAGTAGTTATGCTGAATTTTGAGGTTATGCTGGTAAATGACATGATTGTGCTATACTTTTTCTTAGTACTCTAAGACAGAAGAGATTCCTTAATGCTGTATGTTTTGCTAACAGGGCAAGTAAGAATCTGGAAATAATGTTTATTAGAGATGAGAAAGCTTAGCAGATGGGCTGTAATGATTTTCCAGGAGGAGGAAATGAAACATCTTTGTCTCCTATTCATATTGGTGCCACCTGGCAGAGTTAGATCCAGAGCAGAGGCCCTCGTTAGCTGGCTCAGCAACAATGCCGTTGACTATTTATGATTTTTGATATAATAATTTTGATACATTTTGTTATGTGGTTTACATCCTCAAAACAAGTAATTTGAGGTTTATTCATTGAAACCCATTCATTAAAAATATTCAGTCTGAAACACATATATGTTCTTGTTCTGCATAGGTTTACCTCATTGCAGAGGGATTTACAGCATAGTCTGACCTATCACAAGATCTTTAAACATAGACCTTGATCCTTTTACTAATGAGATTCTGGTGTTGTTGAGTCTCAAAAGTGTGTTTCAGAAATGATGAGTTATGGTTCCATTGCCCTGCCACCTCTCATGGCACCTTATCTATTTCACTCTCACTTTCCTTCTCACAATCTATAGAAGTATTTACAGGCAAGGCAGACTGATGTACTGATCAGAATCTCTGGATGAATTTATTTTTAGATTTATTTATTAATGGTTTATGCTGATTTCAAATGAAAGATATGCATTCTTCACTTGAATTATTTTTCAATATTCATGGATAATATATCTGAAGGGTCCGGTGGGTATTCTCAATAAGTGACTTGTGATCTTTTTGTAACAAAAATCAGTCAATACATCAGGTTACTCTTCCTCTCATTATAGATAATGCTTCCATGACATTACTCTTGTGACTTAAAACATTTTAGTTTTCCTTTCTTGATATTATTAAGACAGAATTTTAATTTAAAGCACCCAAACAACCATCTGTGACATTCTTCTAGTAATAAATGCTTAATGGGTTACTGCTTAAATAGATTAATAAATGCTTGAAAGGAGAGAAGGAGACTTGAAAGTGAAAGTCAGTTGGTGATACATCTCGTTAAGATGAATATGATGATGAAAAAGACTTAAGTGACTTGCTCATTATATATCTGATGCTAACAAAAATTAGCATAAGAAAATTGTACCCCCAAAAAACCAAAGAAAATGTTATAAAACACAATCATTTAGGCAGAACAACAACAACAAAGAAAGGTTACTGAAATGCTGCCAAAGCTGAAGGATGGATGAATATCAGCTATGCTGAGCTGCAGAATAATGTCTGAGTGCTGAGTGTGTTGTGATGTTACCAGTGTACAGCAGAGTGTGCTAGCATTATTAGAACAAAACTACCCAGTAAGCTCAAGTCTGTGTTCATGTAATAGTCAAGAAAAGAAAAAGAGCCAAGGGAGAAAAGGACAAATAAGGAAACTGACTGTTGATAGCTTGCACGCACTTGTAAGTCATAAAGGACTTTTTGAAGTTCTAAGAGAAACAGTCCCTGTGGGACAATGATAACAGGAGAGACAGACATTGATGTGTAAATGACATCATCACCCGAAGCCACTTTCACTCAAACCAGAGTCCCAGATCATACTAGGGTTCAAAGGGATTCTAATCTTACCCTGTTCATTTTTTTTTTTCCTCCTAAGTTCTTGCCAGAAATGAAGGAAACACAGAGAGGCTTGTTCATGTCAGTTTTTCTGACTTGACCTGGAAACTGAGAGTCATGTAACTGGACAAGGGCTTCCCAGAGTTCACAGATTTTAGGATCAAGTTTGTAAAGACACTGGCTTAATGTATATAAGAACAATAGTTGAAATTAGTGTTATATAATCTTGAATAACTATCTTAAGAAATGCCTGATACTTTGAGAGAAATATGAAGTCATATCAACAGTTTACAAATAAATGTGAATTTGTCATAATGTTGCTAGAATTTTCTGTGAAAGGAAAAGGGCTACTTCTCCTGCCCCAGAAAAATCTTCTTTTCTCTTTCTGAATAATTTAGTGCTATAAAATGTGGTAAATTTATAAGGCATATTAATCAATATTTTCCCACTTTTAACTTGAAGATAAGCTCGATTAGTAACAGGAGTAGGGTACCTCTACTTTCTAAGTCATTCATGGTAATGCCTAGGGATCACCATCTCTTGAAGAACTGGATATTAATGACAGTTTCATCTAACTTTATATGAAGTATAAATAACCTGATTATTCACTGAGAGTGGGGCATAAATCAGAAGTTAAGAACCCCAGGACAGGAGAATTAATATTGAAATGACAAATCAAACAATGGTATTTGTCAAATGTTATCTCCTTTAATAAGAATCATGGATTTGAAATGTCCCTAAATTCCAATGACAAAGCCTTTTTTCAGTATAAAGTGTTTATGTAGCACAAGCTAATTAGTATTAGAAATATCTGCTTTATTTCCTTTGCTCTGCAGCTTAGACATCTATCTGGAAAGAGGCTGAGTACATCAAATGTTCCTTTCAATGTAAGCAGTAAGTAGTTCACTTCCTGTACTCTCTATGAACTCTGTAATGGTTAAATGGAGCTATATTCAACATGAACTCGTGAATACCTCTCTTTCAATTTTCTTTGGCTGTGATTGAGATCTCAATATAAAATAGAAGCGATTTGCCTTTCTATTCTAACACCACAACAGTGTCTTCAGTAGAATGATACTATTAGTCAAATGTGATAATTCATTATCATAAGTTAAATGAGAACTTTGTCACTTAGAATGTTATGCCCTCAGCTGTTAAAATATTATATGATAGTTGTGGAAGTAAAACTTTTTACGGTAACTATTCAAGTATTAGGCTGGCTTTACTTTTTCCAATGAGAGTTTCTGGGGGTGCTGTCTTTGGTTATATTGTGAAGAAGAGGCTGTCCTGTAAGCTTATTTGAAATGGATATAGGTTTGGCCAGGATTCAAGCTGGTAATTAGACAATAAGTCAAATGCAAGGCTCAAGGTTCTTACGTAACAACTGGAGTAAAAGGGAAGTTAGATGTTAGTAAGGGGATTTGCAGGTGGTGCTAGTTGTAAAGAATCTTCCTGCCAATAGCAGAAGATGCAAGAGACAGGAGTTTGAGCCTTGACTGGGGAAAATCCCCTGGAGAAGGGCATGGCAACTTACTCTAGCATTTTTGCCTATAAAGTCCCATGGACAGAGAAGCCTGGCAGGCTACTGTCTATGTGGTCACAAAGTAGTTATTGGAGTTAGCTGACTTTCATAAGTCACAGAGAAGTGACGCCTGTCTGTAAACATGCTCTCTCCTACCACTGAAGCCTTCACCGTTTACTCTGTGCTCTCTTAGCTGCTGTATTTTTTTTTTTTTTTTTGCATTCTTTGTCTTAATAAATCTGTTCAAGATAACTCTACTTCTCTTTTCTCACTGGGTCTCCTTTGCTCACCCTTCTTCATTCACGTCCTGCCAAATTTAACCTTCAAAACATTCCTTGACTCTCCACTCAGTCTGCATTTCTTCTTTCATTACCTTCATTCAGGCCTCAATCACCTGTTCCTCCTCAGCCTAGGCAAAGTAAGTTGAGCCTGGTCTCCTTACCTTCAGTTTGCTATACAACTAACAAAGTGTTCTGTCTCAGCTGTTCGTATCACTTTCCTTCCTGATGCGGTTCTGCATTGCTAAGAAGATAAAATCTAGCCACTATTATGACGTTTCTAGACCCTCTTTCAGGGCCTAGACAGTTAACTTCATTGAGTGACATGGACTGGGTATAAGAAGTAGGGATTCTAGGATCCATGGCAATGTGAAGTATTCAAGACCCACCATGAGGCATTTGAATGTACTTGTGTTAGTGTAATATGCCTTCAGGGCAAGGCTGACTCAGGATTTCCTATTTGTGGTTGCTAGTAACACCAAATTGTTTGGGATTAGTTGCTTCCACCATGGTATTTTTTTCCTACCACGATTCATTTGCTCCCTTGTGGGAAATGCTCACACACAGTAGGTTCCCCTCACTCACTACATCCTTCTCAGGTTAACCATTTGTCACTATTTAAGAGTTAGATCACATAGCCATTTCCTTCAAAAATCCTTGCATGATCCCTATTTATTTCCTACAGGCTTCCATATAAATTTCTATCATACATACTGTATTTATTTTAAGTTTCAGCCTCTCCCAGTGTGTCATAATTTCAGTATTTTTGGTAAACAATGGAGAGCCAGGTATGGAATAAGTACTCAGTAAAGGCATGAAGACTATGCTGAGTTGAATAGAGCTATGGTTCAATGACTTGCTTTAGCCTTTGAGTTTATGGCTATGGAAGTCCATGGAAATCTCAGGGAGTCATTTGACACCAGTCAGAAAGAGAAAATGGCAAATCCTGTCTTACTAATCCTTCTATCCCTGAAATCTAGAATTATATCCATCACCTTGTGGAAGGAAGAAGGATGAAAGAAAGAAAAGAGAGAAGGAATAAAAAGATTTATTTTATTAATCCAGAAGTGCTGTGGGGAAAGGGGAAGAATGGAAAGAGGCAAGGAGATAACTTAACTGAAGTAAAGAATAGAAACAAAGTCTGTTTTATAAGAATGAAATCTTTTGAGATAGCCACCCAGGAAGAGAGCTGGTCTGAGAACAGGTTGAGGATGGAGACTCAGAAAGTATTGAGTTGCCCAGAGAGACATTTCACTCTACATCAAGAGATAAATGGGTGCATTCTAACTAAATTCTTCACACAGTTTCTCCTAGAGTAGAATGTGTAGTTAGATATATTTTCTTGACGTGATAACTTATTTGCTTTAAAGAATGATGTGTGAGAGAAGAAAGGAAATATTATCAAAACACACAAACTTTATGAAGTGGTTTATAGCATTTGGCAAAGGAGTGACAGTGAAGAGAGGTCACCTAAATGTGTCATTTCAACTCAGGAGCACTCTTGTGTGCCTGGTCATCTCCTGCTATCAACCAGGATCACACTTAGAATATTCCTGCGAGATATTGATAAATTCATTGATAAATTCAAAGTTCTTAGCAACATACCACTGTTTAAGATCATGTAAATTAAAAAATTCAAGGACACTAGTGGTAAAGAACCCATCTGCCAATGCAAGAGATGTAAGAGATGCAGGTTCAGTCGCTGGGCTGGGAAAATCCCCTGGAGGAGGGCACGGCAACTCACTCCAATATGCTCGCCTGGAGAATCCTATGGACAGAGGAGCTTGGCGGGCTACAGTCCATGACTGAAGCAACTTAGCACACATGTCTTTTTACTCAGTGTAAGAGCAGGAAATAAAGAAAGTGAAAGTCACTTAGTCGTGTCTGACTTTTTGCAACCCCATGGACTAAACAGTCCATGGTGGAGTCTTAATCATGTGATGTAATATTTCTGGCTTGTGCAGAGTGATTTTTAAAAATTTTTATTGTTTAGCAGAGTGATTAAACAGGTCGGCCATCAAAACACACAACAAACAGTGTGTGTTCACTATTATAGCAAATGCTGTGAGAATAAACAAGACAGAAAGCACCTAAAAGGCCTTGGAAGAAAAGTAAATATGAAGGATAAGCATCTCCCAGTTTTCTTATAGCCCATTTTCACAGGGCTGCCAAATGACTGTACTGTTTGCCTCACACCAGGGGTGTGTCAATGGTGTATTTTCACAAGTGCTTAAGTACTGAGATAAAAAGTGTAGTGTGAGTGTCAAAGGTGGACTAAAACACAAAGCTCCACTACTTGCCAGTTTTCACAGAAGATAAATAGTTTTCCTTTGTGATAACAAAGGGTATCCTTGTCTCCAACTTAGCCACCTTACAAATCAGGAAGTTGCTCTAAAGGAGGCCCCACATTAGAGCTGACATGGCCTGATGGTGGGTGAGGGGTGTTATTCTGGTACAAATGACCACATATTGTAGAATCCTGAAGTTTTAAATCAGCCTGTGCAGGATGGCTATCTTTGTCAATCTAGATTTGGAATACATTCTTAACTGAAGTCTCTTCAGTTTATAAACATAATTTTCCTTTTCACCTCCAACTATATCCAAGGCTTTAGCTTTGGATAGTTAATAGAACCATATGCTAGCCAAATTCACTTTGATAACTAGAATAGACAAGTCTGGCAGTTCTATTTTTATTTTAGCAAACAAGAGGCCAGTTAAATATAGTCAGGAAGTACTATAAATGGAAAACATTATTGTTATGAGTTAAAACTCACAGTCAAAAATGTCCACTATTTAAATCCACAGAATTGCTGTAGAATTATAAGATACAGATAACTTAAACATTGTAATATGAGATCATAAAGGAAACATAAGGATAATTCTCAGAACTCAGAAGCATACAAGAACAACTCATCCATTGACTGTGCATATTATCTAAAGGGGTTAAAAGAAATCAGACTTCTCTGTGGGTTGTGCATGGGGCATGCATTATGTGCTGTCATTAAAGCAGTTTTTTCTCTCATAAGCAAGCATTCCCCGCTGGGCCATCTCTTTGGTTTGGTGGGAGTCTGGAGTTATACGCGAAGTGTGTGTGATCAGCTAGAAATTACTCCACATAAAAATTTAACGGTATTGTCCTAGCTATTTTTCAATTAGTGCATGTGTTTTATTCACATGACTTGGATTATTGACGACACGAATTATAACTCTGTGGTAAAACATGATCAGAGTTTTTTTTTTTTTTTTTTCCACCCCCTCTCTGCTATAATCTTATGACTGATGAGAACCTCTGAACAATAACAAAAATGAATATAATTAAAATAAGTTGAGCCTTATTGTTGGCAATAACTATGAGATTCTGAATTATCTCATGTTGGCTGCTTTAAGGCTTTTACTTGGACTACTTTGAAAATCGTGAATAGTGTTCAATCAGTATACCTTCCTTTTTTTCTGCCCCAAGGCCCCTGTGTTTAAATCTATCAGTGTCATGGAACAGTGGGGTTTTAAAAAGTATTTGGAAGGGCACCAAGCCTGAATGTTTTGAGAACACTAACCAAGATACACACACAGGACTGAATGTATTTTCACGAAGACTGAAACAGATTTTTTTTTTTTTTTTCCTGAGAACATTATTAAAGAAAACCCTGGATACTTAACAGAGGGTGGTGGAACCAGTCAATGTGTAGAACTGTTTTTGCTTAATTAAATCCATATTTTTCTTCAAGGCTTCTGAAATACAGTGATCACCAAAAGGCCTTAGTAATCTCTTTTGCAGTGTGAGATATGTATTTTCTCTTTTTGTAAGACAAGCAATCATCATTTCTTTTGTCAAATATGTATTTTTAAAGAGAACTAAACAGGTGAATTTTAATAACATAATTGGGTAATCTGTCAAAGGTTATGCTGGAATCAGATTCAAAACTTGGTTACATTTGTATTGCTCTGTTCTAATTCATACATGTTCTAATTCATACATTTGTTCATCATTTTTATACCGTATTTCCACTTGCAAGAAAATTGTATAACAGATCTTTCATTTGTTTTACATTTTCCTGAGTACTTTGAAACTATCGAATGTTCTCCAACAACTTGAATTTTATCTGAAAATAACTTTAGGCAAATTCAGTTTTTTTAATTTTACACAAATCAAATGAATGATGGCTGGATATATGGATTTTTTTTTTCCTTTCTTTCAAGATTCCCTCTGTGAAGAGACTAATTAAAGGGGAATCTGCCTGAGGTGTATTATTCCAATATCTCTCTCAGCACCCCATATATTGATCTATTTAACATCTTCCTTCTGGATAACCCAGAACAACAATTTTTAATCTCTCTGGTAGTATAGCATTAATCAATGCCACAGTTAGAACCTTATCAAATGAATTCATAAACAGATGCAGATCTGATACGGTTTATGGTGAACTATTTTTAAATTGATCAAATCAAACCCACCATCTCTGAATCTTTGAGCAGACATTTGCTCTTTTTCTTTTTAAATTATTTGCGATGACCAAAAAGTGTGTGTGTATATGTTTTGCATTAGACATATTTAGGTATTGGGAAGATAATGTATTCCTCTTCTTTTTCTTTCTATTTCCTTTGAGAAATAATTTCCATAAAATTGTAAAAAATAATGTAAGAAACATGCTACACTACTGCCCCAAGTTATCAATTGTGTGTTCTTTTTTGGTTCAGATGAAAAGTTTTAAATTCATAAAATACAGATTTTTATAAGCATTAATTAGCACTAGATTTTTACTTTTTCATCCTTTATTTCCTTAATCTTCAATATGGGGACGTACTGAGAGATCTGGATGAGTCTACAGGGGAAATCCTTCTAGTTTTCTGCAAAGAAAATTCAATAAAGTTGATAATGTTGGTCGACCTGGGAGCCCTCAGTTGGAAAGTACCCCAGAGGGCCTTTAATTTGGAAAGTCTAGCACATTGGCATAGAAGGAAATGTAAATCAGTGTGCATGCTGCCATATTTCCTCACCATGGTTTTATTTCTCTTTGACATATTTTGTTATTCTCCTTGAAAGTAAAATTTCCTTATATTGCTGTCTCGCATACAGGGTTATTGTTACCATCTTTCTAAATTCCATATATATGAGTTAGTATACTGTATTGATGTTTTTCTTTCTGGCTTACTTCACTCTGTATAAATAAATTTTTAAAAAAAGAAAGTAAAATTTCCTTACATTGCTTCATTTTATTTTTCCTATGGAGCTCATGTCTTATCTCTTTAAAAATTGCAAAAAGTGCTTGAATTACAATGCTGCATTTTAATCCTTAGTAAAATCAATAATTCTTAGAGTGTGGTGGTGGGAAAGGAGTTTGAATTAGTCAAAAAATAAAAGTGTATGAGACTACTGGTCCAAGTCAAATTTCATTGCTCTCTATTTGGAAGAGGAGTGAAGTTATTTTGCCAACTTTCAAATACAGTTCACTCAGAAATTGTCTGCTCTAATTTTGCAGCACATCTCAGAATTAGTTTGGCTCCACTTAGCTATGGGACTTTGGTTTGCTTTTATTTTCAATTCTCTTGGTAGTTCTGAAAGCAAGAATAAAGTTCACAGAGGAATCTTGTTTGCACATTATAAACCACCTTTTCTACCCACCCCGAAAAAAAAAGGAATTGTGTGATTTATGTTTTCCTGGAAAGAAATGGCCTAAATTAAAGATAACTGAAATTCAAAGAAAGTTATACAAATACATTTTATCTTTAACGTGAAAGCTTTCATAAAGTAGTGCCTATTTCTTTTCTGCAATAGAACGGTGGTTCTTATATAGATAGAATGACAAAGATGACTCAAACTCTATTTCAGATTCACTAATTGAAGCATTTAGGTGCACACTGTCATTACTGATATTCCCAAATGGCAGCACAGCTGCTTCTGCTGTTGCTGCAGCTGGCATGATTTTACATTTAAGTGAGTGAAACAGACAGGAGAAAGTTCTTTCTAGTTTGGATACACAGGAATGAAAGTGCCCTTTAGTTCTTGCTCTTTAATTTCGCAGTCTGTCACAGGGCTTCTGTGCATGATTAGATCTTCCCCAGCCTTTTTTCAAAGCAGGTGGTTTCCTATTTTTCAACAAAACTGAAGAAAAACCTAATCTTGTTGTCAGCTGGTAGATCATTAAAAGTGATTTTTGATGATAGATCACCACATGAATTTTAGCATGAAGCGCTGACAGAGTTCAAAGCATTTTGTGACAGTTTTATGAAAATGACTTTCCCATCCCCATCTCCTTATTTTATGAACAACTTTTTCTATGCTACCTTTCTAAAGGTGAAAAATGGGATCGAATAGATGGCATACCGGGTTTCACTCTAGTAAAAATGATATTTCCTTTTTAGTAATGGACCAGTTGAGAAAAATCTGCCTCATTCATCACATTGAGGGAGTAACTTCCCCCCAAGATTGCTTTTATGTTTAATAATTATTTATCAGCACTTGTAATCTAGGTATGTTGTTTTGACAAATTGTGTACTACTACTAGTGTTAATAACTGGATGTTATTGTTCAGTCGCCCAGTCGTGTCCAACTCTTTGCGACCCCGTGGACTGCAGCATGCCAGGCTTCTTTGTTCCTCACCATCGCCTGGAGTTTGCCCAAGTTCATGTTCATTACACTGATGATGCCATCTAGTTATCTCTTCCTCTGATGCCCTCTTCTCCTTCTGCCCTTAACCTTTCCCAGAATCGGGGACTTTTCCAATGAGTCCTCTGTTCTCATCAGATAATCAAAATACTGGAGCTTCACATCAGCATCAGTCCTTCCAGTGAATATTCAGGGTTGATCTCCCTTAAGATTGACTGGTTTGATCTCCTTGCTGTCCTAGGGACTAAATTTTAACCCTGTACACTTTAAATACAAGGGAATTTCATTACTTTATATATATATTTTTTTTGGTCAGAGCAAGGGTATAGCAATAAAAAACTTTCAAGCATATAGCTGTATTAGGTAAACTTATATTGTAGAACGGGAAGTGATCTAAATTTAAGACAAAGTATGAACAATGTAAAATTTAAAGAAGACATTATCCATGTTTATTTAAACAGATGATAGCTGTATATGTCTAAGTATCATTCAAGTTTTATTGGATATATTTAGAAGTGTGATATAACATTATTTTAAAAACCAATATATGTATAATTATGTGAAAACAGTATCCTCTGAAGTTATTTCAATTTGTAATGACTGCTTTCGATGTTAACTTAAAAATATATAAGGGAGTGTCTAGTTTTCAAAATTATTTTGGAGTTTGTGAGTAAACAGTTTAAACACCACTATCCTCTGCTAAATCCCAACCTATTTGCCTGTAGTTTTGCCATTTGATTCACTTGTCTGACTTTTTTGTTTGGTTACCATAGATCAAAATGCAAGCCTGAGTCAGTGTAGACTAGCTACCCTTCTTTGGGCACTTAACTTGGCAATTTCTCACATCTTTTCTCTGGTTCACACCTATCTCTCAGCTATAATGAAGTCTTCTATTAAAAGTCTAGTCCTCTTTTAAGGCTGAACTAAAAATCTGCATCTTGCTCATTATTGCCCATAGTCATCCCAGCAGAAGGAATTGTTCTTTCCTCTGTACCTTTGAAAAACTAGCCCGTACCACTTTATAGCACTTAAATAACACTGCCTTTTTGATGGATTCTGAGCATTTTTCTTGCCGACATAATTATAATTATGCTGTTATGAAGAGACCATGAGTCTTCCATGAGTTTATATGCCTTACAGTACCAAATATAGAAGGCTCATTTATTAACTAGATGCATGAATGAATTATATATATTAAAAGGGAAATGTTTTCAATTATATCAAAGCTCCTTTGATGTGGCTTTCTTGTAACTTCTGTTTTGAGAATCACAGGGGATATTGAAATCAGCTGAGTGTATACAGCCCAGTGAAGGAGATAGAGTGAGTCAATGTTGAAGAAGCCATACTGGGAAAAATATTTATATAGCTAAATATTTTTATAGCTAAATATATTTCAAAGATTGGGAGGAAATTACATCAGGAAGAGTGGAGACAAGGAAAAAGAAAACAGCAGCATTTTCAGTTTGGTATGCTATGAAATTAGGTAGGAGTAACTTTGAATGGGATGGGAGGGAAAATGAGGAGCTGAGCCAACAGGTAAACAACATCAAAGGGGCTGGAAGGAAGCAAGGGACCTGGTCAACAGAATTTTTATTTTTTTTCATCCTGCTTGTGGGAATCCCATTTAAGAAGTGTATGGCTAGAACAGCTGTACCTTTAATTGTTTTATTACTTTTTTTCCCAACATGAGTTCCAAAATAATCAAATTACTTAGACAAATAAAAAGGGTTTTTTTCCATTCCATTTCCTCATGGGGTTTTTGTTTTGTTTAGTTTTTACTGGGGGATACAAATATTTCCCAACTTTTCTAAACTATAAAATAATATTCCGGAGGACAGCTATCTATAATCTAGAACCTATGAGTTGTTTCATTCCTCAAATAGTGATTTTAATGGTCTCATAATATTTGAGCCAATGTGACTCCCAGAACCAGAAGTCTAGTGTCTTTTGAACATTGTCTTCTGGGGACTCTATCAATGTTTTAACATGTAGAGTCCAGGTTTCTGACATGGAGAGTCTATTTTGAGAACTAATCTGCTATGCATTCTTCATTTTTCTGTTTGGGGAGGGGAGCATTGATTATCTTACCGCTAATTTTGTTTGCTTACTGATATTACATTCTCAAAATGCACTATATTTGGCGATTGATAGTGAAAATCAAAGAATTTCAACAGAAAATTTAACTACAGGAATAGCTAAGTTCAGTAAAACCTGGTGAGGAGTTTCCAGTAATTACATGACACTTACAAGGAAGCAACAACAATTAAGTACCAAATTCTGAGAAAAATTACTTTCAAAAATACATGTTAATAAAAATCTACCTTTCTTGGGTTATATAGAATTTATACTGAGGTTTCAAGGTTTATGAGATATGTATTTAACACAGAAGCACATGTTCTCTTCTTCCCTACCATGCCACTGCAGAAATAGCAATTCCAAGAGAAAGAGAAAGATGTTTCAATATCTGTCTATCTACCAATCTATCTATCTACTTAATGTCATCTATGGAGGAGGAAATGGCAACCCACTCCAGTGTTCTTGCCTGGAGAATCCCAGGGATGGGGGAGCCTGGTGGGCTGCTGTCTATGGGGTCTCACAGAGTCGGATACAACTGAAGCGACTTAGCAACAGAAGCAGCAGCAGCATAGATGTAGAAACACTTGTGTACGTATACAATTCTATGTTAGTTCATGATCTTTTAGTTCAGATGATGGAACCAGTGATATAAATGAAGGTGTCTCATGCATTTGGCTGGGACTAAAAAGTCACTTTTGTAATGGTCATACATCAAGGCAGTCTTATTCTAATAATATACATTAACTTAGCATGATTATGAGAAACCTTCTTTATGTAAAGGTTGATTCAGAAAAAATAAAATATTTACAGAAAAAATTATATTTAAAAGAAAAATATATTTATTGAATCCTGGAGTGGGGGCAGCATGCAGCAGAGATCTTTCTTAATTTGGAATACATAATTTATTAAGTAGAACAATGTGGATAGGAATTGATATTCTCAAAAAGCAATTCACTTAAAAATTGCTTACAGAGCATATATGATGTTTTGAGTACTATTCTAGTGACTGAACAAAACTGACAGAATCTCTGCTTTTTTTGTAGCTTATATTCTTTGTGTTAGAAATAGACAATAAACAAATAAATATAAGACATGTGCAATGGGGATAAATACTGTACATATTATACAAAATAGAAACCAAGATAAGGAGATAGTGAATGGTAATTCCAAACAAATATTCTTTCCTAGAGCATTGATCAGGGAAGGCCTCCCTCTATCTCTAGGCAGAGTGAGAGAGAAAGCCCTGGGAATATCTGGGAGTCAAGATTTCAGGAGGAAGCAACAGTGAGGACTCCTGAGGCGGGATTCTAGAAAAAAGCCCAGAGGCCAAATTGGAGTAGAGTGAGCAGAGGAGGACTGAAGGAGATAGGGCCAGAGAAGGAGCTGGGGGAGGGTCACAGGTGTCTTGAAGGACATGGGGAGGACTTTGCAGTTTATCTGGCATGATCTGGAATCATTGAAGGGTTCTGGGCAGAAAAGGGACATGGTTTAACTCCTTGCTGTGCAGAGAACAGACTATAGAGCAAAACAAAATAAGACACCCAGAGGCTGTTGTAGTAATTCACAGGAGAGATGAGAAAGCTCAGGGCCAGGGTGGATGCAGTAAAGGTGGTCAAAAATGTCAGGAATTTGGATAGTTTTCATGAAAGGATGAAGAGAATGTTTTATTTATCCACCACTTGTGAGGAAAATATGTCTCTTTTGAGGAATGCTCACAGTGAACTCTAAGAAACAATGAAGGAAATCAGTATGGCTACCCTGAGGACAGTGACCATAATGGAGAACTGAAGCAGGGAGATTAGTTAGGATGTCACTGAAATTAACCTGTGAGAAATAATGGGTATTTAAATGAGGATTTTTTGATAAAAGTGGTAAGACATATCCAGATGCTAATATATTTTGAAGTGAGCATTGACAGGAATTCTAATGGAAAGACTGTGAGATAAAGAAAAAGTGCCAGGGGGTTTCTGCGCCCAGTAGGACCGAAAGGGGAGGGCCTGCCGGGGGCCCCTGCCGGGCGGGCTGCAGTTCGGAACCTCCCCTTAAAATTAAAAAAAAAAAAGAAAAGAAAAAGTGCCAAAAACTTTGATTAGAGAAAGGAGATCTTAAAATCCGGCACATTTATAATCTCTTATCCTGATTTAGATATCTCTCCATTTCTCATAGCTGGATGGCCTGCAAGGTTATTTGATATTGGTTCTTAACACACTTAAATGTTCACAGATAGTTTACAAACAGTTTCACGTTTGACCCTTGGGGCAAGTGTGTAAAGTAAGGAGAGGGAATTTTCAGTTTTAGAGTTAAAGATGGTGAGTTTTAGGGAGGCTGTATACCTTGTCCAAGGACACAGCTCTGTTAATGGGCTATTGTTCAGTCGCTCAGTTTTGTCAACTCTTTTCGACCCCATGGACTGCAGCATGCTAGGCTTCCCTGTCCTTCGTCTCCTGGAGCTTGCTTAAATTCATGTCCATTGAGTCGGTGATGCTATCCAACCATCTCCTCTGTCGTCCCCTTCTTCTCCTGCCTTCTATCTTTTCCAGCATCAGGGTCCTTTCCAGTGAGTCAGTTCTTGGCATCAGGTGGCCAAAGTACTGGAGCTTCAGCTTCAGCATCAGTCCCTCCAATGAACATTTAGGACTGACATTCTGTTAATGGGTAGAGATGGATAAAAATGGGCAGACTGGGGCTGACCCCAGTCTTAAAGATATGCTGCCTTTAAAATTAACCATGTGTATGGGCATCATGTTATTTGTCAAATATTAAACATCTGGCTGAGTATAAACTTCACGAGGGCAAGTATCTTTGTTTTGTTCCCTGATGAATCTCAAGAGCCTAATCTCTTTTTAAAAGGGGAATTGTTTTCATAGGGAAATTAAAAACTTTTTATTTTTGGCTGCAGATTAAGAAGACTCAATACATTGTGCTGTGCTCTAATATCCTATTTCCTGCTCTTTTATTATGATCAGTTATTCTATAATAATAATGTTAGGGCTATTAATTAATTATTTTCAAAAGCAAAAGTTAACTAATCAATGCAAATTCATGCTCCCTCATTGGTGGGTAATCTGGAAGATCACTGCCCAGCCAGAGACTATAACTCACATTTAGTATTACACCCAGGTATATCTATATGATTTATTCTCATTACTGGAATATGAGAAGAAATAGTGTATCTCACCTAGGCCCTGACTCAAAGAAGTTGGTAGGGCATCTCCATATTGTTTTTCTCATCTGCTAGCAGAACTGATTGATTGGTAAGACTGGGACACAGATTTATCATTCAATAAAAACTGGAATGTTTCTGGGAAATGAACATTTACTGTCAACAGAAGTGTTTTTAGTTATAGCTGCTAGTATTACCTAACCAAATTGGTACTGGAAATGCTGCTTTCAAAAAGTATAAATATGTAGGGTTGATATCAAGATTGAGTGGTGATAAAAGAGAAATTAGAGGATAGGGAAATGGAGATGCATGTTTTGCAATGGCAGAATTTGTGATAAAACCATTCCCTGTGATGACTTTGAAGGTAGGCCGTGTGCCTTTGGCTCTAGGGTCAGAAGTTGGAAAACAGAGTAATATAGTTTGTGTTTGCTGTTACTTGCTGATTTTGTAAGATAAGATAAGAAAGACATGAATTCAAGCAAAACTTGCCTGGTTTTTGAGAACATAAATAAAAGGGAATAGATAAAATCCTGAAATCTCAGACCTCACAATGGTTGGAAAAGCTTAAGGCTCTGGACCTCAATTGGATGAGATAAGATTGAAAAAGTCTCATTAAGACTTCAACTAAACAGTTGGGCTCAGCTCTGTAGTGAAGATAAAAGAACTTCCGTTGTCATTATTGACAGATGGAATTCACTGGAAGCAAACAGATCAGAAGCCTACTAACTTTGAAAGAAATGTATTGACAAGGGAATTTTGATCCCGAGACTAACCAGAGAGCTTTGATCATGGCTAGGGTAGAGGTCTTCTCAATGCCTGCCTGGCAGAATTTCGTGATTGTCATGGAACAGGGACACCACAGGTTTCCATCATCCCCTTTTGCCAGTGGGAGGTGATTATTCTGTTATTCCTGCAACATTGTATATTGATATCTGGGATGTAGAGGGAAGACAACACACTTTTAATTTGTAGGTCGCCAGACCATGAGTTGCCACATATGGATCTGATGGAGATGACTGTGTATTTCTCAGAGCTCCTAGATTTTGAGCTGGATCTATAACTGGATAGAACTTTGAATTATATATCTTGGGATAGGGGTAACTGTGTTTTTGTGGGGAAAAAGATACCCAGTGATATTTAGTAGCCAAAGGTATTGACTATGGCTTCAATACTTTGGCCACCTGATGTGAAGAGCCAACTCATTAGAAAAGACCCTGATGCTGGGAAAGATTGAAGGCAGAAGGAGAAGGGGATGACAGAGGATGAAATGGTTGGATGTGTTAGGTAGGTAAAATAGGGAAAAGGAGTCCAAAATGGCTGTGGCTAAAAGACAAGGAAGGTCCGAGGACCAGAGTGAAGACTTCAGGCAGAACAAACAGAACAAACAGCACTCCTGGCTAAGCTCAATTTGCATAGGGCAGGCCCAGGTGGAGGAAAAAACATACAAAAGGAGGAGCCAAAGCGCTTTCTCACGGACTCTCTCCCGCGTGCATGCGCATTCTCTCTCTCTCTCTTTCTCCCTCCCCATGCACTCCTCCACTCTCTTCTCTTCGAGTCTTTGATTCTCCTGCTATCTCCTAAATAAAATAGAGCTGTAACACTGATTTGCCTAAGAGCTGTAGCACGTGTTTGTCCAAGACCCAAGAGCTGTGACGCGCCGAGGGCTTTAATGTCCGTTGCTCCAAATCTTTGTTGTGACGAGACAAAGAACCGAGGAACATACACTCGCATGACAGATGGCATCACCAACTTAATGGACATGAGTTTGAGCAAGCTCCGGGAGATGGTGAAGGACAGGGAAGCCTGATGTGCTGCAGTCCATGAGGTTGCAAATAGTCAGGCACAGCTGAGTTACTGAACAACATTGGCTGTGGCAGAGATGGCTAGTTGCCCACATAAAATCAATGCTTCCTCTTCAGTACTGTTGAGTTATGACTCGAAGGAAGCTATTCTACCTTGAACTACATTGTCCAATTCCGTTCACATCCAGATGAATGATATGATTAGTTTTAGCTGATGGAATGTCTATGGAAGTGTTTGTCACTATCAGGCTGGTCTTTTATAGTAGTGGCTGAAACTTTTTCAGTCCATTTCTCTTACTGTTTGATTGAAGCAAAGAACTTAGCAAGCCTGGAGGATGAGTGACCCACAGAATAGAAACAGCCTGGCTTCCCAAGTTAGCACAGTGAAAAAACCTCTCCCTCAAAAGGACACCTGCATTGAATAACCTGCAATAAGCTTTTTAATGTTAGATCTCCCCAGTGGCTCAGTGGTAAAGAATCCACCTGCTAAGCAGGAGATGTGCAGGTTTGATTCCTGGGTCAGGAAAATACCCTGGAGAAGGAAATAGCTACCAAGTATTTTTGCCCAGGGATCTGCTTATTGCATTATGACTTAGCATGCATGTAATAAGCTCTATTATGTTATGCCACCAAATTTGGGAGGTTATTTGTTACTATAGCTAGTATTAGCATAATTAACTCAATATATTATTGATAATACAAGAACTGCTTTTTTTTATTAGGTGCCTATTATTTGCTGGATATACTAATAAGAGTGTCAGTTCAGTTCAGTCGCTCAGTTGTGTCCAACTCTTTGTGACCCCATGGACTGCAGCACGCCAGGCTTCCCTGTCCATCACCAACTCTCAGAGTCTACACAAGCTCATGTCCATCAAGTCGGTGATGCCATCCAACCAGCTCATCCTCTGTTGTCCCCTTCTCCTCCTGCCTTCAATCTTTCCCTTCATCAGGGTCTTCTCCAATGAGTTGGCTCTTTGCATCAGGTGGCCAAAGTATTGGAGTTTCAGCTTCAGCATCAGTCCTTCCAATGAATATTCAGGACTGATTTCCTTTAGGATTGACTGGTTGGAGCTTCTTGTTGTCCAAGGGACTCTCAATAGTCTTCTCCAACACCACAGTTCAAAGCATCAATTCTTCAGTGCTCAGTTTTCTTTACAGTCCAACTCTCACATCCATACATGTCTACTAGAAAAACCATAACTTTGACTAGGTGGACCTTTGTTGGTAAAGTAATGTCTCTGCTTTTTAATGTGTTGGTAATAGCTTTTATCCCAAGGAGCAAGTGTCTTTTAATTTCAAGGCAGAAGTCACCATCTACAGTGATTTTGGAGCCCCACAAACTCAAGTCTGTCACTGTTTCCATTGTTTCCCTCTCCATTTGCATGAAGTGATGGGACTGGATGCCATGATCTTAGTTTTCTAAATGTTGAGTTTTAAATCAACTTTTCCACTCTCCTCTTTTACTTTCATTAAGAAGCCCTTTAGTTCCTCTTTGCTTTCTGCCATAAGGGTGGTATCATCTGTGTATCTGAGGTAATTGACATTTCTCCCAGCAATCTTGATTCCAGCTTGTGCTTCATCCAGCCTGGCATTTTGCATGACGTAGTCTGCATATGAGTTAAATAGGCAGAGTGACAATATACAGCCTTGATGTTCTCCTTTCCTGATTTGGAACCAGTCTGTGGTTCCATATCCAGTTCTAACTGTTGCTGCTTGACCTGCACACAGATTTCTCAGGAGGCAGGTCAAGTGGTCAAGTATTCCCATCTCTTTCAGAAATTTCCACAGTTTGTTGTGATCCACACAGTCAAAGGCTTTGGCATAGTCAATAAAGTGAAAGTAGATGTTTTTCTGGAACTCTCTTGCTTTTTCAATGATCCAGCAGATGTTAGTAATTTGATCTCTGGTTCCTCTGCCTTTTCTAAATCCATCTTGAACATCTGGAGGTTCAAAGCCTGACTTGGAGAATTTTGAGCATTACTTTGCTAGTGTGTAATATGAGTACAATTGTGTGGTACTTTGAACATTCTTTGGCATTGCCTTTCTTTGGAATTGGAATGAAACTGACCTTTACCAGTGCTGTGGCCACTGCTGACTTTTTCAAATTTGCTGGCATATTGAGTGCAGCACTTTCACAACATCATCTTTTAGGATTGGAAATAGCTCAACTGGAATTCCATCACCTCCACTGGCTTTTTACATAGTGATGCTTCCTAAGGCCCACTTGATTTCACATTGTAGGACGTCTGGTTCTGGGTAAGTGATCACACCACCGTGGTTATATGGGTCATGTAGATCTTTTCTGTATAGTTCTGTGTATACGGTGGAAGTAAGAAATAGATTTAAGGGCCTAGATCTGATAGATAGAGTGCCTGATGAACTATGGAATGAGGTTCATGACATTGTACAGGAGACAGGGATCAAGACCATCCCCATGGAAAAGAAATGCAAAAAAAGCAAAATGGCTGTCTGGGGAGGCCTTACAAATAGCTGTGAAAAGAAGAGAAGTGAAAAGCAAAGGAGAAAAGGAAGGATATAAGCATCTGAATGCAGAGTTCCAAAGAATAGCAAGAAGAGATAAGAAAGCCTTCTTCAGTGATCAATGCAAAGAAACAGAGGAAAAGAATAGAATGGGAAAGACTAGAGATCTCTTCAGGAAAATCAGAGATACCAAAGGAACATTTCATGCAAAGATGGGCTTGATAAAGGCCAGAAATGGTATGGACCTAACAGAAGCAGAAGATATTAAGAAGAGATGGCAAGAATACACAGAAGAACTGTACAAAAAAGAGCTTCACGACCCAGATAATCACGATGGTGTGATCCTGACCTAGAGCCAGACATCCTGGAATGTGAAGTCAAGTGGGCCTTAGAAAGCATCACTGTGAACAAAGCTAGTGGAGGTGATGGAATTCCAGTTGAGCTATTCCAAATCCTGAAAGATGATGCTGTGAAAGTGCTGCACTCTATATGCCAGCAAGTTTGGAAAACTCAGCAGTGGTCACAGGACTGGAAAAGGTCAGTTTTCATTCCAATCCCAAAGAAAGGCAATGCCAAAGAATGCTCAAACTACCACACAATTGCACTCATCTCACACGCTAGCAAAGTAATGCTCAAAATTCTCCAAGCCAGGCTTCAGCAATATGTGACCAGTTAACTTCCTGATGTGCAAGCTGGTTTTAGAAAAGGCAGAGGAACCAGAGATCAAATTGCCAACATCCGGTGGATCATGGAAAAAGCAAGAGAGTTCCAGAAAAACATCTATTTCTGCTTTCTTGACTATGCCAAAGCCTTTGACTGTGTGGATCACAATAAACTCTGGAAAATTCTGAAAGAGATGGGAATACCAGACCACCTGACCTGCCTCTTGAGAAATCTGTATGCAGATCAGGAAGCAACAGTTAGAACTGGACATGGAACAGCGGACTGGTTCCAAATAGGAAAAGGAGTACGTCAAGGCTGTATATTGTCACCCTGTTTATTTAACTTATATGCAGAGTACATCATGAGAAATGCTGGACTGGAAGAAACACAAGCTGGAATCAAGATTGCTGGGAGAAATATCAATAACCTCAGATATGCAGATGACACCAGCCTTATGGCAGAAAGTGAAGAGGAACTAAAAAGCCTCTTGATGAAAGTGAAAGCGGAGAGTGAAAAAGTTGGCTTAAAGCTCAACATTCAGAAAACGAAGATCATGGCATCCAGTCCCATCACTTCATGGGAAATAGATGGGGAAATAGTGGAAACAGTGTCAGACTTTATTTTGGGGGGCTCCAAAATCACTGCAGATGGTGACTGCAGCCATGAAATGAAAAGACGCTTACTCCTTGGAAGGAAAGTTATGACCAACCTAGATAGCATATTCAAAAGCAGAGACATTACTTTGCCAACAAAGGTTCACCTAGTCAAGGCTATGGTTTTTCCTGTGGTCATGTATGGATGTGAGAGTTGGACTGTGAAGAAGGCTGAGCACCGAAGAATTGATGCTTTTGAACTGTGGTGTTGGAGAAGACTCTTGAGAGTCCCTTGGACTGCAAGGACATCCAACCAGTCCATTCTGAAGGCGATCAGCCCTGGGATTTCTTTGGAAGGAATGATGCTAAAGCTGAAACTCCAGCACTTTGGCCACCTCATGCGAAGAGTTGACTCATTGGAAAAGATTCTGATGCTGGGAGGGATTGGGGGCAAGAGGAGAAGGGGATGACAGAGGATGAGATGGCTGGATGGCATCACTGACTTGATGGACGTGAGTCTCAGTGATCTCTGGGAGTTGGTGATGGACAGGGAGGCCTGGCGTGCTGCGATTTATGGGGTCGTAAAGAGTCAGACACGACTGAGCGACTGATCTGATCTGATCTGATCTCATTGTTGCCACCTCTTCTTAATATCTTCTACTTTTGTTAGGTCCATACCATTTCTGCCCTTTATTGTGCCCATCTTTGCATGAAATGTTCCCTTGGTATCTCTGATTTTCTTGAAGAGATCTCTAGTCTTTCCCATTCTATTCTTTTCCTCTGTTTCTTTGCATTGATCACTGAGGAAGGCTATTTTTAAATCTCTCCTTGCTATTCTTTGGAACTCTTCATTCAAATGGGTATATATTTCCTTTTCTCCTTTGCCTTTCACTTCTCTTCTTTTCTCAGCTATTTGTAAGACCTCCTCAGACAACAATTTTGCCTTTTTGCACTTCTTTTTCTTGGGGATGATCTT
This sequence comes from Bos javanicus, assembly GCF_032452875.1. Taxonomy (NCBI): domain Eukaryota; kingdom Metazoa; phylum Chordata; class Mammalia; order Artiodactyla; family Bovidae; genus Bos; species Bos javanicus. The sequence goes on along the minus strand of NC_083876.1, from coordinate 24,802,801 downwards.
GAACACTTCCTCTTGTACAATGTCACAAACTTCCATCCATAGTTCATCAGGCGCTCTGTCTATCAATCTAATCCCTTGAATGTGTTTGTCACTTCCACTCTGTAAGTATAAGGGATTTTATTTAGGTTATACCTGAATGGTCTAGTGGTTTCCCCTACTTTCTTCAGTTTAAGTTTGAATTTGGCAATAAGGATTTTATGATCTGAGCCACAGTCAGCTCCTGGTCTTGTTTTTGTTGACTGTATAGAGCTTCTCCATCTTTGGCTGCAAAGAATATAATCAGTCTGATTTCAGTATTGACCATCTGGTGATGTCCATGTGTCGAGTCTTCTCTTGTGTTGTTGGAAGAGGGTGTTTGCTATGTATGCTAATTTTCAAGCAATTCTTCAATATAGAAATTGTTCTTTTAATTTCAACTGGATCTGAAACTCAAGAAAGATTTAGTTACTTACTCAAGTTCACTAAATTAATAGGTAAAGAAAAGGGACTATAACTCATATTTACTATTAGATCTGGGTATATCCATATGCTGGCTTCCCTGGTGGCTCAGATGGTAAAGAATCAGTCTCAGTGCAGGGGACTCAGGTTCGATCTCTGGGTTGAGAAGATCCCCTGGAGAAGGAAATGGCAACCCACTCTAGTATTCTTGCCTGGAGAATCCCATGGACAGAGGAGCCTTGTGTGCTTCAGTCCACAGGGTCACAAAGAGTCAGACATGACTGAGCAACTAACACTTTCACTTTTCTTATCCATATGATTTATTCTTACCACTGGAATATGAGAGTATTTTTCACCCAGGCTCTGGCTCTAAGAAGTTGGTAGGGCATCTCCATATTGTTTTTCCCATCTGCTTGCAGAACCACCTGATTGATAAGACTGGGACACAGATTTATTGTTTAGTAAGAACTGGTATGTTTCTGGGAAGTGAACATCTACTGACAACAGAGTTGTTTTTAGTTATAGCTGCTAATAGTACCTAACCAAATTGGTACTGGAAGTGGAGTTGCTTCTTTCAAAAACATAAATGTGTATGGCTTTTAACTATAGTAACAGTACATTGCCATTTTTAGAAAAAAAAATGATTTACACAAATTACTATGATTGAGGAATAATTTAAGGAGAGGTTGGTTATTATATATGCTAAGAAAATTTGAGTTAAAAGTACCTGCTTAATCTTACATATTTATATGATTTGTTAATACAGAAGAAGAATGTATGTGCTACATTCTGCATAAGAATATATGTGGTCTTATTATTCTGTCTAGAATATTTAGTAATGTTATTAAATTCCTCTTTACTCATGAATTCCCCTGCTTAATTTTTGTATGAATCTTGTTTCAGAAGTCCTTAAATTGCTTCTCCTGAGATTTAATCTCCCCAGCAGTAAACAGGTCTGATATTTAGGAATAAATCCTTACTGAAGAATAGACACCCTTGTGGAAAATTTTGTGTTTTTTTTGTTTCTTTGTTTTTTTTTTTTTCCCTGCAGCACTGTCTAAAGAGGTGCCTATTTTCATTGTTACTCTTCTAGACTGGCCAAATTTCCTAATTTTTGTTGTTGTTGTTATTTTTAAGTCTCGGAAAGTTAACATTTTACTTGTTCCTATAGGCTTGATCTGGGCAACTGACCGTCCTATTTCGTGTTTTGAGGGTGAAGGCCAGTATGAGAGTCTCTGGTGCTCTCTGAAATGGGCTTCAGGTCTGAGTAGTAGTGTGCCTCTTTATCTCAGAACTGCAGATCTACACAAATCATGCCAAGGGTGTTTCAGGGGTTTCCACAGATAAGTTCTATTCACACTTCTTTTCTCAGTCATCCCTGACTGTATCCTGTGACTCACGTTGAAGATTGACTCAGAAGGTTAAACAAATTGGCCCTTACACCTAGCTTTCTTGGTTCCTGCTTCTCATCCAGCCTTCTCTGATAGTTCCTGTGTTTCCAAAATGTATTGACAAAAAAGTAAAATCACTTGCTGTTGTCTCTTTCTGTGAGTACTCTACTTGATATTTAGGCTAGCATTGGTAACTGAGAGTACAGAAATACCATTCATTTTTTAAATGACTGTACTTGCTTGTTTAAAAAATATTAATAAGGAAGCTTGTCTTGTTTTCAGTTGGAAAATTCAAGTGCATTTTGGGTTAAGTATAACATGATTATGTTGCTTGATACTACATGACTCCTTTTTTTTTTTTTTTCTTTAAAGAGCTCTTTTTTAGCTGTCTAGTATAAAACTTCATGCTTACCATCAATGTCTGACGTTCTAGAAAATCGGAATGCCTATCCTGGGCAAACCTTCACTCAGTTCTTTTTTTTTCTTTAATTATTTTTGAATTGAAGGACAATTGCTTTACAGAATTTTGTTGTTTTCTGTCAAAAAAGAGTCAGCCATAGATACACCCATGTCTCTTCTTTCCCAAACCTCCCTTCCATCTCCCTCCCCACCGCCCCCCTCCAGGTTGTTACCAGGTCCCTGTTTGAGTTCCCTGAGTCATACAGCAAATTCCCATTGGCTATGTAGTTTATGTGTAAGTTTCCCTGTTACTCTCTCCATACATCTCACCCGCTCCCTCCTCCACTCCCCCTGTGTCCATAAGTCTGTTCTCTATGTCTATTTCTCCATTGCTGACCTGCAAATGAATTCATCAGTACCATCTTTCTAGATTCCATATATATGCATTATTATATGATATTTATAGTTCTATTTCTGACTTACTTCACTCTGTACTTCACTCAGTTCTTAATAATTCATTCTGTCTAGTTGCACTGGGAAACAACAAAGAAAAATAAGAGCATTCCTGTCATTGAAAAACTCATTCTAACAGGGACAACAAACTAAAGAAGCATATAATAAAGTCTTGAAAGAAAAAGAACAGAGCACATAGATGACCTACAGGAAACACTAGTTAAATGACTGAGCTATGATGCTTGCCCAGAGAAGGAGATGATATGTTTTGTAAGATAAACCGGGAACAGAAAGTGAAGAGGAGCTAAAAAGCCTCTTGATGAAAGTGAAAGAGGAGAGCAAAAAAGTTGGCTTAAAGCTCAACGTTCAGAAAACGAAGATCATGGCATCTGGTCCCATCACTTCATGGGACATAGATGGGGAAATAGTGGAAACAGTGTCAGACTTTATTTTTTGGGGCTCCAAAATCACTGTAGATGGTGACTGCAGCCATGAAATTAAAAGAAGCTTACTCCTTGAAAGGAAAGTTATGACCAACCTAGATAGCATATTCAAAAGCAGAGACATTACTTTGCCAACAAAGGTTCATCTAGTCAAGGCTATGGTTTTTCCTGTGGTCATGTATGGATGTGAGAGTTGGAGTGTGAAGAAGGCTGAGCACCGAAGAATTGATGCTTTTGAACTGTGGTGTTGGAGAAGACTCTTGAGAGTCCCTTGGACTGCAAGGAGATCCAACCAGTCCATTCTAAAGGAGATCAACCCTGGGATTTCTTTGGAAGAAATGATGCTAAAGCTGAAACTCCAGTACTTTGGCCACCTCATGCGAAGAGTTGACTCATTGGAAAAGTCAATCCCTCCCTCTGATGCTGGGAGGGATTGGGGGCAGGAGGCGAAGGGGATGACGGAGGATGAGATGGCTGGATGGCATCACCGACTCGATGGATGTGAGTCTGAGTGAACTCCGGGAGTTGCTGATGGACAGGGAGGCCTGGCGTGCTGCGATTCATGGGGTCACAAAGAGTCGGACATGACTGAGTGACTGAACTGACTGAACTGAACTGAAACTGGGAACGAGATGGAGGCGATGTGACCCTGACCAGGAAGATCTCTTAGAACAACTGGATGACAAGCAGCTCACCAAGAAAGAGTGCGGAAAGTCAGAGTTCCCAAGCAGAGGGAGCTATTAAAAGCTTGACTATAGACTTGAAGGTGTTAAAATTCGCAAGCTATTTGTGTAGAAGGTAGGCTAGAGCATAGAGCAAGCAAGTCTGTTGAAGAGCAGCAGGAAATGAGATTAGAAAAATAGCATGAGTGCTAAGTCTCTTCCATTGTGTCCGACTCTGTGTGACCCTATGGTCTGTAGCCCACCAGGCTCCTCTGCCCATGGGGATTCTCCAGGCAAGAATACTAGAATACATTGCCATGTCCTCCTCTAGGGGGTCTTTCTGACCAAGGGATCAAACTGGTGTCTCTTATGTCTCCTGCATTGGCAGGTGTGTTATTTACTACTAGCATCACCTGGGAAGCCCCAGAGAAAGTATATTAAACCTACATTATAAGTTGCATGAAAAATAAAGCAAAGGGTAGATGGCAGTATAATGAAATAGAGAGCACAGAGTTCTGATCAGAACTTTTCTTTATATTTTCCTCTTCCCTCAATCTGTTGATCAATGCTTGATGTTATAATAATAACAATAATAACTACACCATTATTTACTATATTTATTTACGACCTTTTCTGGATCAAATGCACATTTGGGGATTCAGTGAAATAGTCACATTCCTCAAGTGTGCATTCTCAGCTCTACATGAATGAATATAGCCTATCTTTGCAATAGACCAATGGGAACACTTCAGACAACAGGTGAAGTATCATCTCACTGTCTTGTGTTTAATCAGATGAACTTCCCTCTTGCCTGTTTCTTCTTGATGGTCCTTGATATCCTACAACTGGACTGTCTGATCCCCTATGGAGCTTTGGAACCCCCATTATAGGTGCTTCTTGCTCAAGTTTCGCCGACCCTTTGGGCCTTACTTGGTCAGAATTTAATCTTGAGTGGTTTGTACTATAAGCATGGGTGGGAGATGTTTGCAGCTCTCTTTCTTATCATGATGGACTTGTATCTGTATGTACGAAAGTCACCCAAGGTACCTATGTTAGTTTCCTGTTGCTGCCATAGCATAGTATCATAAATTTGGTGGCTTAAAACTACAAAGACTTATTCTGTCATAATTCTAGAAACCAGAAATCTGAAGTCAAGTTTTCGGCAGTGTTATGCTTCCTCTGAAGGCTCTAGGGGAAATTCCGCTCCTGGCTTTTCCAGCAACTGGTGGCTTCAGACACCAGCTTTTGACTATGTCACTCTAATCTCTGCTCCCAGCTTCACACTGCTCCTCCTCTTCTGTTTATCTTCTTCTCTGTGCAGAATTTGTCTTTGTCTCTACTTTATAAGCACTCTTGTGATAGTACTTAAGGCCCACCAGGATAGATAATCAGGTTAATCTTTTCATTTTATGATTCTTAATCATACATAAGAAGATTATTTTTTCAAATGAGGTAGCATGCTCCAGGGATTACAACTTGATATCTTTGGGTGGCCATTATTTAACCTAAACAAGTAAGTTTGAGTATTTTCATTATATAGATGAGTAAACTGAGATTCAAAGGGTAAAAGCAATTTGCCAGTGGTTCAGTAACTAATAAATTTCTCTCTTCTATAATATGTTATTCCCTTCTTAAGAAACATGTAGTTAGCTCCTACTGTAGATCTGGTATCTTCTTTGATTTTAGCCTTTATAACATACTGTAAAATACTTTGAACCCCATTTTATTTGTAAAAGCTCAGAATGATTAATAAAATTGCAAATGTAATGATTTACCGAGTCATAGTCCTGCAGAGCTGAGATTTGCACAGAGGCCAATAATGGATGCCTCTTAATATTTCTCAGTGTTAACTCTAAAATGCGAACCTGAAATCAGCTATTTATAAAGTTCTAACTAGCTTCAGAAAATCTATTTATTCTGTGGGTTTAAAAAATATTTTCTCTTTTTTTACAGCATTCTTCATAAGATATATTTATAAATATTTTCATATATTTTGGATGAAGATAATTGTTATCCCTTAGAGGAATAGCATACCTATATTAATATATCTATATTATGATCTATTTATAATATATACTATATTATTCAGTCGTGTCTGACTCTTTGCAACCTTTATAGCCCTCCAGGCTCCTCTGTCCATGGAATTTCCCAGGCAAGAATACTGGAGTGGGTTGCCATTTCCTCCTCCAAGGGATCTTCCCCAACCCAGAAATCGAATCCAGGTCTCCTGTGTCTCCTGCATTGCAGGCAGACTCTTTACCTCTGAGCCATCAGAAGCCCCATTAATATATCTATACTTATATTAATGTTTAAATAAAATCACTAAGTCTTAGGGTCTCTTCTGTTATAAAATACGTATTATAAAAGCTCAAATATATCTTCTGGTAGTCGTAGTATATCTTCTATTTTTCACTGGATTATGACATTTTTTCCATTTTGCTACAGATGTTTGGGTGTTAAACACATTTTTCCTTCATATAGAAGTTTTACACTTGCATTCTTAGCTCAATAACTCTTGAATTTGTATTTAGACCACAAACCTTGGGGGTACAAGACAAATAAAGCCATACACTTTAAGAAACTCATCTAGTTGAGCAGCCTTGAGGTACATCATTAAGTAAATCATTAGATAATCTTGTAAATGCAGATAGAGCTGTGTACAGTCTGCTTCAGGGCTCAGAGGGAGGGCTTAACCCCTCCAGAGGAAAGCACAACAAATATTTTTGTTTACAGCTGAAAGTAACTTCAAAATACTTTCTTAAATTCCTTTGTTGTGAATACTTGCAAATATTTATAAATTTGATCATTTTATGTATAATAATACTAAAGACCAAGTCAGATATGATTTGATCTATAAATTCTGATCAAGTGTGAAGGAATGGAGTAGTGACTCTTAGTAATAATTCAACAGTTTTATGATGTTTACCACTAGGACTTTTGTGTGTGTGTATCTAACCCAAATCTCTCATGTCAATTTCCAAGTCAATCTCCTTTTCTTTGGGCCTTTGCAGATACAGTTCACCAGAATGAAAAACTCATCATATCTTTTTCCTTTCTAAACATTCTCCCTGAGATTCAATTTTTTTAAAATCCCTTTTTTTTGATTGGAGGATAATTGCTTTACAATATTGTGTTGGTTTCTGCCATACAGCAACATGAATCAGCCACAAATACACATATGTCCCCTCGCTCCTGAACCCCTTCTCATCTCCCTCCCCATTCACCCTCGGTGTTGTCTCAGAGCGCTGGGTTGAGCCGCCTGTGTCACACAGCAAATTCCCACTTTGTATCTATTTTACATATGGGAATGTATGTTTCCATGCTATTCTCTCAATTCATCCCACCTTCTCCTTCTCCCACTGTGTCCACAAGTCTGTTCCCTATGACTGCATCTCCATTGCTGCCCTGAAAATTTATCTGTGTAGGAGAGTTTAGTAAACCATTTGCTCCTCCACTAAATCTTAAATTCACTGTAGCTTCAAAATAATTTGATACTTTCTGAGATTAAGTGATTTAATTTAGCATATAAATCACATTTTTGAAATGTATCATAAGAAATATTTGATAAAATTTACTGGTTTTATGGATACTTTAATTGATTTAGAATAAGCCATTGAATTTTAGATAACAGAAGAAGGATTTATATTAGAAAAACATCTTTCTGAAATTATGATATTGTTGTTTAAAGCCTAATTTTAATTTTCTTTCAAAGGCCAAATTGTCTTATATGACAGGTGCAAAATATATACTCAGATAAAACACAAAGTGACTTGGAATCGGGTAATTCTTGATAAGCCTGGTAGGCACTGTTTAAAGATTCAGCTTCTGACACTATTAAATAAAATTATTTATTCTGCTCTTCTAAAATTCTTTGTAAATGGTTGTCCCTCCAGAATGCCATTGAATTTTCCCTGAGACTTACATTTTGAGTTGATGAGAGACCCTAAAGTTAGATGTAGATTTTAATATTAGCAGTGAACCTGAGACAGTATGCTTTTTCTTGCTTTATTGTTTTCACTCTAAACACTTTTGTGAAGCCCTCAAGTTGTTTTATATATGTGGGGACTCTGGGAATAAAACCAATTATTCTGTTAGACTTAAGAGTTTACAAACTCATATCAATGTGCTAAAATTAAGTTACATGTTGGCACAAAGTTACCATAGACACTGTACAGGGTTATGATTTTCTTTGCTGGGAACAACAAGTAAGGATTTTTGTGTTATATGTGTTATCTAAAATTAAAGGATCCTTGATTTTTCTTTTAAAACTAAGAAAAAGATTCAGCTTAAATATATGTCACTTAAAATAGTATATTAAGGAGAATAACACTTGTTGTTCAGTCCCTAAATCATGTCCGACTCTTTGCAACCCGTAGCCTGTAGCACTCCAGGCTCCTCTGTCCTCCACCATCTCCTAGAGTTTGCTCCAATTCTAACATTTATTTAATTCCTAATATATAAATTCTTGACATAGATAGCTGTATATTTTATACATATAATATGAGTTAATCCTTAACAATGCCTTACAGAAAATGGTACTTTTAAAAATCCTTTGCTTTTTTCTGCTGAGTAGAAAGATCCTTTCAACTTTCCCAGGACTTGCCTACTATGTGCAAAGTTCTCCCTTCTTGCATGGTGTTTGTGAGAAAAAAATTATTTCCATAAAAGTTTCAGCAGCTGAAACTGGCTCACACTGCATACTTTTCCTGAGAGTCTAGGTTTATTTCTTTATTAACCATTTAAGAATTCTTCTTCTTATTTTGACTTGAAGTAGCCATCACAATGGAAACGTTAGCAGGGTGGCCACATAGGGTTTCCCCTTCTTTTCTCAACATTTATTAGAAGTGTCGTGTTTCGCAGGATCAACACCACATATGTGCTCTGAGATTGTCCTATCACTGATTACAGAACTACTGACTCTCCTAGGAAATCTACAGTCTTTGTCCTTGGAAACCTTCCTAATGTCCTATTAAATATGGTTTTAAAAAAATGAGGCTGGTCTGGACTGAGTTTGGTTTAAGACCATGGATACAATGATGTAATGTGGGAGGGAATTCTTTTCTTTGTCATTGTTATATATTATACCACTGGAGTTATGCTGTTTTTTTTTTAACAAACTTGTATTTTGTTAGGTGCATTTTGAGAGAACAGCAGGAGAAAAATGTTTCCACAATGAATGGGTTTTGGCAGGCACATGACCTGAATATCGTTATTTGAGAAGGAAAAACTTACTCTGATATACTGCTTTTATGAGTCTCATTCTTCCAAGTCATCTTTGTATGTGTTGAAGTAGCCTTGTCTGAGACATTGAGTGGAAACTTTGGGTCATAAAAAATGAAAATTCCTTCCTCCATTTGTTAGATGTGTTTATGAAGTAAAATTATTTGGTGGGCTGCTAGTTTTCATTACATATAATATAGCTTAGTTAAATTGAGACATGAATTTAAATAACACTTGGGTGATTGCCCAGGTGCTAGAAATCCTTTGGGATTGAGCATAGATGATACTGAATTCACAATAAACTTTGTCAACTGAAAGGAGCCTTTAATTCTTTGGGATGCATTCCTAAGTCTGGTTAGTAACTAGTTTGTCCTGTTAATAAACAAACATCAACAGATTCAGAGGTTAAGCTTGGAAAACAACTCCCCAGATTTAGCACTCTGTATCTTAACACAGATCTAATCTTTTGAAGATATGTCTGAAGCAGTAATTTCTGCTTCTTCCTAATTCCATGAAGTATTAAAGTTTCCTGCAATGGAGGCGTCATTGTAGTTTTCTTGTCAATTCTGTCCTTGCTAAGAATCAGTAAGATTTAAATAACAGTAGGGACAGAATTCATCTATGAGGCATGACACTCCTGAGTTTCTCAACATATGCGACTTTTTTTTTTTTATGTCTTTGTATGCCTTCTGTATCTTGTTTCTTTCAGCAGAAAAAAGATCTGTGTTCTTTTTAAAACAGCTAATCTGTATTCATTTCTTTTTGGTTATTTTTTTTTTCTTGAAACAAAATTAAAATAATGGAATACTAAAGAATTGTGTTTTATTGAACCCAATTTCTTGGTTTCCACAACATGTATAGGAAGACCAGTCTGCTCTCTTTTGGCAAAATATCTGTACTGAAAAAAAAAATTTTTAACTGTGTGATGGTAGTCAGGCCATCTATGTATATGTCTAGGTTTGGGGGAAATTCAAAGATCAGCATGAAGAGAAGAAATGCTGCTCTCTGGCATCAGTAAGCAACTTTTGGCAGATGTTAGAGTAGCTGATACAGGACAGCAGTACAGATTCAACTGATGGTAGCAGTGAAGCAGTGACAATCAAGGCCAATGAGAAAAATGATAAAAATATAGTGGGGTTTGAGCAGACAGTGGTAGGGATGTTTGAAGATACTGTAGCAATGATGATAGCTAAAAATTTTCGGATAATGACATTAAACAACAATAAAAAATAACAATGCTTCTGCTGTAGGCCTCCTGTGGTTCTGATATTTCTTTTAAGTAAATCTATCAATGACTTGGGTGACTGGTGAAGTCTATTGCTGGAAACCAAACATAGAAATAATCTTAAGGAACTCAGAGTAATAATTCCCACTTGTCTTCAAGGAAATTCCTAGTTTATTGTGAGGAGGTGAATTTTCTTCTTTGGGGAGACTTGAGGAATTCCTGGTCCATACAAAACATTCCTTCTGTCTTTAATAGGCCAACTTTCTTTACAACTAGATGAGGCTACGTGGGCTGAACTAAGCTGCTATAACACAACTAGACAGGAAGGTCTGGTACGTGGCTCTCCTCTCTGGGAACTAACGCTGATGATCGAGGCCAGGCCCTGTGCTTTTGAATGGGTGTTTCAGGATGGCTTTCTTGCTCCCTTCTGCTTTCCATTTGTACCTCCAGGATTTGCTTTGTTTCCAGCATCTGCACATCAGGTCCTTCATTAGCTAAGCTCACCACTTCTGGGTATTTCTGGTTACTTACTACTGATATTTCTTGCAGAATTAATGTTCAGTCAGTGAAGGCAGACTGCAGCATCTCTCAGTTTATAGAAATAAAAAAATGGTTGCTCATTTTTTTATTGTACTGATGATTGTATTTCAAATCTGTTCTAAAGAAAAATATGGGAAATGAATTTTGAATCTCAATATCTGTTGAATACTTTATTTTGATCATAGGACAGCTAGTATAGCTATGTACATATCATCATGATTTGAATATCAGTGTAATTTGAGGATATTCTTAATGCAATCATTAAATCAAATCTCAGAAATAGAAACTAGTCACAAGGTTTCAAAATAACCCATGGCATTTTTGAAAAGCTTTATCTTTAGAAGGTACTTATTTCCTTTGAATCCAAACCTCTCTTTAAGTTGATACATTTATTTTAATTCAGTCTTCTGGTATATACAGAATTTACTAATGATATGATTATTTTTCAGAATTTGAAATTTTCGTGTTCCCCAGCATCACTTATTTTTTTCAGAACTAAACTAGCTTATTTATTTCAACCATTCATCTTATGATTATATTTTTCAGGCACTGTATCTATAGTTACTCCTAGAATCATTCTAGTCTGTTATTGTCTTGAGATATATTTCAATAGAATTGAATGCCATGCTTCAGTCCGGGTAATATCATGTCCCTTGTTCTGAATCTTTCAGTTCTATTAATGTATTCCAACATTGCATTCATTTTGTTTGTTTGCTTTGGTTTTTAGGGATGATATTTTTCTTGACTGATGTTGAACTGAATATTGTTTTTTACATATAACATTTATTTGTTCAGTTGGATTTTCTTCATCCTAAAGAGCTGTTATTCTATTTTAAAAATTTAAGTTCAGAACTGGATTTTTAATAATTTACTCACTCATTTATTCTTTCATTCAAAAGCACAGGATATAAAAAGTTAAGCCAGAAAGACAGTGCTTTCTTTACCTCATAAAGTAGTTATATTAGATGTTGTATTTTATTAGACTCACTTCATTATTCCAGCTCAGTAGTACTCAATTCAGCACAGCTTCTTTCCCAGGGGACATTTGGCAATGTCTAGAGATGTTTTTGGAGAAGGCAATGGCACCCCACTCCAGTACTCTTGCCTGGAAAATCCCATGGATGGAAGAGCCTGGTAGGCTGCAGTCCATGGGGTCGCTAAGAGTCGGACACAACTGAGCGACTTCACTTTCACTTTTCACTTTCATGCATTGGAGAAGGAAATGGCAACCCACTCCAGTGTTCTTGCCTGGAGAATCCCAGGGATGGGGGAGCCTGGTGGGCTGCCATCTATGGGGTTGCACAGAGTCGGACACGACTGAAGCGACTTAGCAGCAGCAGCAGAGATGTTTTTGGTTGTCAAAACTGAGATGCCAGGGAAAAGTTACTATTAGGAGCTAGTCCGTAGAGGATAGGAACCCCATTATGCATCAGCAAATTGTCCCCAGTGATTCAAATGCTTCCTGGTATTCACACTCTTGTGTTATCTCTTCCCACATGATATATGGCTGACCTACTTAACCAAAAGGATGTTGAGGAAATGAGGGAGTTGTGATTTCTGCGGCTGAGCGTGAAAGACACTGTGGCTAATGCTTTGCTCCTTTTGGGTCATTTGCGTTGGGAAAAGCCAAATGCTGTGTCATAAGGACACTTAAGGAGGCCTGTGAAGACATTTATGTTCTGAAGCCTCATAAACTAAGGCCTCCTATCAAAACCAGCACTAACTTGCCAGGCATGTGAGTGACTACCTTGGAAGAGGATTTCTTTGCTTCCGTAAAACCTTCAGATGGCTGTAGTCCCTGCAAGCTCATGAGAATAAAAGATTCCAAGCCAGAGGAACACCCAGGTCATCTACTCCCAGATATCTGATGCACAGAAACTGAGCTAAGTGTTTCTTATTTTTAAGCTGCTAAGTTTTAGGGTAATTTGTCATGTGCTTAGTTGCTCAGTCGTGTCTGACTCTTCAAACCACACGGACTGTAGCCCACCAGGCTCCTCTGTCCGTGGGATTTCCCAGGCAAGAATCCTGGAGTGGGTTTCTGCGCCCTCCTCCAGGGGCTCTTTCTGACCCAGGGGTTGAATCCTCATCTCCTGTGTCTCCTACACTGCAGGCTGATTCTTTACCCATTGAGCCTTCTGGTAATTTGTTATGCAGCAATAAATAACTAATACAACTGGCCTAACTATTCAGGTTAGAACCTGGCATAGAAGTGTTCACTTTCAATTAAAATGGTTTAGTCATATTAAATTAAATTTGGTCACAGCCTCCAAGTTTACATTTTACGTAGAAAATGTTCCAGGTCAGCCAACAGTCTCCTAACTGCTTCAATCTGTTTCTCAATAACAATAATCATGCCACTTACTAAGGTGTTATTATTGCTTAAAATTTCATTATGTTTTATGTGATGATGGATTTAAAGCAAAAATCCTACTCTTATGTTTAGAAAAATGTGGTCCCAGTTTTCATGTTATTCTAGCCATTATATCATGGATATTTCAATACAAGTCTTATAAACAGATACTGAATGCCTTCTTCACTCTTATGAGTCCTTCTTGACTTATAAATTATTTCACCTTTCTTTTTCTTGGGATAGACCCAGACCACAGTATGTACTATATATTAGAAATATGGGGATGCTTTGCTTTGTACTATATCCAGTAGAACATATGTAATGCTTCTGAAATGGCTCATTACTTTAGAATTGTTCTAAGGACATAACAAAGCACACACTAAAAAACAACAACGACAACAAAAAAACCCATATATATCACCACAGCATAGATTTTTAGAAATAATCAACTCTTGACTCTATTGCTGTTTTGAAGAAGGCATATGTTAACCCCAGAAAATGCCAACGAACTGACTGAAACTACTTACCCATAATAAATAACATGGGAGCATTCTGACATTTCTTTCAAGGAGTTACTTTTAATAATAATAATGAAGACCACTTGTTTGAATTAACGGAAATATAGAATGTGTTCTAAAATAAAAATTTCAATTTATTTGCACTCTTTGCCATTGTGGCCGAGAAGGGTACAGGAGAGACGGATTAGGCCACATCAGGTATTTCATTGTACCGTCATGATTACTGGCACCAAAGCATCCACAATGAGCAGTATGGGAAAAGATGAAGAGCTGAGAAGCTGCAGATGTTTACATCTCTCACCCCAGAAAATGTGTTCCAGCATTGACCCCTGGAGCATTCTCCTTACGATGCTACAGTGGCTTTTTTCCCAGTCTGCGTGATCAGAAGTAGGTCCATGATGCAGCATCAGCACCCACTCTTTAGTTACTACTAGTAATACAACAGCAATAAAATAGAATGACCAATAAATGACAGGACAGCTGTCTAATGAGGTGAAGGTTAAGGAGTGTTAAACTGTGCTAGACATTTCTATTTGCTGGCACTAAATTATGTTGTCTGTTCCAAGAGCTCTCCCCATGAGATGTTGATGTGCTGTGTTGTTCTTGGGCGATTTATGAAATCTACCAATGGCCTGCACGCCTATCTTTCTGGGAAGGGAGCTGCCTGCAGCCCTGTCAATAGCCGCAGCATAGTAAATCATGGTAAACAGCAGTTCAAACAACCCACCTTCCCCCCTTGGCCCTTTCACAGACCCCACAGTCTTTTCCATTCCACTGGCCATGACTTATTGTCTTGTTGGTTGATATATCCCTAAGACAACATAGAGTCTTGCACAGATGTAGAAACAGATTTCACCTACAACATTCTTACTTCTTCACCATGGACGTGAGTGAAAAGGAGAAAAGCTTGGCATGTCTTTTTTTTTTTTTACTATACTGTGAGCAGGAGAAGAGAGAAACACTCGTCTTTCCTATGAGCAACTTAATGTCAAGTGAGTAGAGGTTATCCCATCACTCAGTGTATATGTGTTGAACCTCCATAATTCTTCAGGCACTGTGGTTAGAAAGATACCTGTGGCCCTTGCTTTTTTTTAAAGTTTCAAGATGATGGAAGAAACATATTACAAGTCTAGTAAGTATCAATACTATAAGTGGAAAAAATCAGGATGCTATGGGAGTAGATGTCAAGGGGTAAAACACGGTCTAGGGGATTCTAGCTTATTGGTGTTATGAAATGAAATGCTACGTTTTTTTGTTTGTGTTTTTCTGGTTTTATAGGTACATGGCAATCATAGTGACATAGTAATATGCTGAACAGGAATATGCCAATCGACATGGTTTATATGAGACTCTGTAATGACAACAAATATCATCATCTGTTTGGAATTGTTTACGTGAAGCAAGAGGCAGTGGGCTGCCGGTAACAGTTTTAGTAGTGATTCTCCATCTTGGCTGCACGTCAGAATTGCTTGGGGAGATTTTAAAAATCCTGATGCCTAGGCCACCCCCAAAGCCAATTAAATAAGAATCTCTGAGGGTGAGACCCAGACACCACTGCTCTTTAAAACTCCCCAGGTGATTCCAGTGTGCAGCCAATTTAGGAACCACTGAGTTACAGGCTTCCAAGGCTTTCCACAATTCCCCACGAGGAACCACAGCTGCCAGTTTTATCACTTTGGAGAAAAAAAAATCACCAGGTGCAAGAAGCTCTTCTTTGCCATCTTAAAGTTTTAACTTTATTTTTAAAAAGTTTAAGTATAACTATACAGTAAATTCACATACCTTAAATGTAGAGTTCAGTGAATTTTGACAAAGTATATACTCATGTAACCCACATACTAGTTGAATATAGAACATTGCCATTGAATTAGTCTTCCTAGTGTCCCTTCTCATTCTTTGCCCTTCTCCGCTGTAGAAAAGAAGTGTCTTCATTTCCATTCCATAGTTTAGACCATTCTTGGACTTCTTAAAAATGGAATCAAACAGTATGCACCATTTTGTTCTGACTTGTTTCCCTCAGCTATGCCTCAATTGTTTGCTTCTCTTTATTGCTGAGTGATATTCCATTTTATGGATGTACTATCTAACCCACACTTGTGTATCCATTCTCCTGTTAACTTGGTTTTTCTCCAAGTTTTGTGAACATGAATAAACCTCCAATAACATTCTAGTACAAGTGTCTGTGTAATTGTGCTTTATTTTCACTCTTTATCGCTAAGAGTGAAACTGTTGAGTCATGGAGTAGTTGTACATTTAACTTGAAGAAAGTACTAATTTTTCATTGTGGTTGTACCATTTTATACTCCTGCCAGCAGTGAATGAGAGATCCAGCTGTTCTATATCTTCTCCAATATTTGTCACTGCAATTTTTTTAATTTTAGCCATTCTCTTGAGCATGTGGTGATAACTAGCTATGACTTTGAGTTCCCTGATGACTAACAAGGTTGCCCATTTTTAAGTGTGTCTATTGGCTGTTTGTATATTGTGTGTGTGTGTGTGTGTGTGTGTGTGTGTGTGTGTGTGTGTGTGAAGTACCTGTCCAAAACTTTTTCCCATCTTGGTATTTGGTGGATTATCTTTTTTTATTTTTTGTGAGTTCTTTATATAATCAAGATATGCGTCACTTTTCAGAATATGTCATGAATATTTTCTTCCAGCCTCATACTTGCTTTTCACTTTCTTCAATGTGTCTTTGGTTGAACAGCACTTTTTATTTTGATGAAGTCTAGTTTATAATTTTTTTTTCATTTATGGTTTGATACATTAATCTATATATCCTTGTGACTCATTATACTGATTGCTGTAACTTTATAACATCTTGAAATCAGGTAGTAAAAGTTTTTCAACTTTGTTTTTCTTTTCCAAACTGTTTTGACTGCTTGAGATCATTATATTTTCATACAAATTTTAAGATAATCTTCTCAGTATCTACAAATAAGCCTGATGATATTTTGATCAGAGTTATGCTGTGAATAGTTTAGGAAGAATTGAAATCTTTATTATTGAATTTTCCAACAATATTGAATCTTATCAACAACTCTTTTATATGTTTTGCTAAAGTCTGTCACCAAATATTTTATTTATTTAAATTCTATTCCAGATGGAATTTATTTTTTAATAAATTCCATAGAATTTATTAAATAGAGAATAGAGTATGAAACAGGATTTAAAAATAAGACCAATTAAGGAAAAATTTACTCTCCAGAGGCAAGGAATGTTTCAGGGAAATAAAACAGATGAAATGTCAGTAAATAACATTTTCAAATAGGTGAAAGCAGTTAATATGACAAATTGAAAAATAGGACCTAATTATGTTTCATCTTTTGTTACTTGTCTATAGAAATACTCAGATTTGATTACATACACTGAGACCTTGATGAATTCACTTACTGTGTCTGAGGGAAGTTCATTTGTTATGAAGATTCCTTTTGGATTTGGATGCATACAATTATAACATCTATAAATATAGTTTTACTTCTTTCTGATATTCATATCTTTTGTTTCTTTTTCTTGCCTTAATTCCTTGAGTAGACCTGCACATGCAACACGGAATAGAAATGATGTGAGTGCTTTCTTTTGCATTGTTCCCAATTTTAGAGTAAATATTTTACCATATCACCACTAGGTATCATGATAGCTACAGGATTTTCAGATTCAGGCCTTTTATTCATAGTTTGCTGAGAGCATCTTAAAGTCATGAATATATACATTTGTTATTATTGAGATGGGCTTCCCAAGTGGCTCAGTGGTAAAGAATTCACCTGCTAATACAGGAAATGCAGGTTTGATCCCTGGGTTGGGACAATCACCTGGAGAAGGAAATGGCAATACCCTCCTGTATTCTTGCCTGGGAAATCCTATGGACGGAGAAGCTTGGTAGGCAAGAGTCCATGGGGTAGCAAAAAAGGTCGGACACAAGTTAGTGACTGAATAACGACAATGATCTATTGAGATAATCATAAGATTTTTCCTCTTTAATCTTATAAAGTTCTATTTTATTAGTTTTATTTTTTCATAACTTTAACCTCCCTACTTTATAACTCTGGATTCTGCTTGTTTTCTCACAAAAGGAATCACGTAGTTAAGAATAAAAGCAAAACCTGTGTGACTGCATGATGTGACTGCATGAGTTGAATTTCACCTTCCCAGATAACAAACTTACCAGCAAGACCAGTCTGAGATCTGTTCCTTCAATAAGAATGTAGGAGACTTATGTATGGGTTTTCTATCTTGTTTTATATCAAGATAGATAAAGACATTAGATGGTTCTTCTGTTTTCTAATCCAATCCTGAATCTGGAGAATAGAGAATAGAGTATGAAACAGGATTTAAAAATAAGACCAATTAAGGAAAAATTTACTCTCCAGAGGCAAGGAATGTTTTAGGGAAATAAAACAGATGAAATGTCAGTAAATAACATTTTCAAATAGGTGAAAGCAGTTAATATGACAAATTGAAAAATAGGACCTAATAAACTATTATCTATTGCAATTTCTTTTAATAATTTAAAAAATTAGCAATCAGCACGAAATACCTTTTCATGCATCAGAAATAAAAGGTTCCCATTAAAACAACAGCCAGAGACAAGTAGGTAACAGGTGAAACCACTGACTGTCTAGGATATTAGGCAGTGCTTTTATCTTTTTCTGATATTTACTAATTATCATTTTATTTTTCCCTTGAAGAAACAAAAGCAGATAGATAGCAATGTTCATAACGTGAGAATAGATCATAGTAACTGACCTTCTTTTAACCTTTGGCTCCTGCATTTAATGTGTAAATAAAGCTGGAGAGAAATAGGATCTTTGGTATTTTGGTAACAGAGGATAGGTTCAGACAATAGGAGATTCCTTTTACAAACTGATTTGCCTAATGTGTCACTGGGTGGATGAAATGCCATTAGTGTGAGAAGAACAATAACAAGTTTCCTAGCTTTTGTATATCTACGAAATGTTTAGGATAGATAAAGTAATGGACAAAAAACTGACATCAGGACCTGTAAACACAAATTTCAGGTATTATTATGGTTATTTCAAGGCTTAAATTATGGATTATAATTATAGACACAATGGTGTAAACTTAGTAAAAGATGTAAACTTTCAAAGTAAATACTTCAGTTTCTATGTGGCCTATTTGGTTACATTTTAAAGAAGACATTGTTAATCTGGTCACAAAAATGAGAAAAATAAGTCTCCCCCCAAATTTAACAGAACCAGGAATAAATATATGCTTATGTCAATAAAAGTATTCATAATCAGTTGGCATTAATTTGTATTCAAGAACTAGAAGTCGTCATAAAACGTAGAGCAAAATTGTAATTATTGCTAAAGAGATTCAGGACAGTCTTTCTTCACTTGCATAACTTACTCAAATTATAAAAGAAACTCAATTCTATGAACTTTAATCAAGTCACCCTCTAAGTCCATACAATATTCATCTCCAGCAACTACTTTTGCTGTGTTTCTGCCAAATAATAAATTCTACATCATCTACTGAATGTAAGAGAATTTATGTTCTGATGACCACCAGGAGAGAGTCATGATAGTGTCAGAGGTCAAATACTTATGTCAGAAAGACTTTATTCAGTAGCAATAAAAAACTGACTAGGCATCAATAAAGCCCTGTGGGGCCATATAAGAACTGTGGGTTTTTGAGTTGACATGTATGTAGAGTAAGCATTTATGCTTCACGTAGGCACTAAGATATTAGAGTCAGCAGTTTTCTTTCCCAGCATGTTTCTCATGCCTTCTTCTCCAAGAAAAAGCTTTCATTTGATAACTTATGTATAACCTAGAAAGTATCAAAACACAGGTTTCTTTTCTTTCTTTAAGGAGAAAAAAATTCTAAGCAACTTAGAAATGCATATATATCATCAAGTTGAGTGGGCTGGGAAATATCACTACATGGTTATCCAGGGTCATAGTACTCATTAAAAGACTAGAGCAAGTCAGCTGCAATGGTATGTATCAATTACATAAGACTTTTTACGTTAGGCGCAGTATTTTTACTTAATGAAAACCAACAAATATTAATTAACATCTACTATATTGATGTTTAAGTCAGAAAAATCTTCACATGAATCATTGGGAACTTATTAGAAATGCAAAAAAAAAAAAAAAAGAGAAAGAGAGAGAGAGACACACACACACACATTATCCCAGATCTATTGAACCAGAATTTATATTTTAACAGGATCCCTAGTTGATCTGTATGTACTAAACTTTATAAAGCAGGGCTTTCAAATTTATTTGCATTGGAGGAGATATTCAAGCTTCCTACTCAACTCTCAAATCTTCCTTACAACTTAGTTTGTGGCAAAATTTGGAGAGTTTGTACAACTTATTTACTTTTTTTCAGCTTGCCCTATTTCAAAAGGGAAATGAGACCTTAGGGAGTAATGAGCTTTTATTTTGTAGAAAAACAAGGGTTCACCAGCAGAGCAGAAGAAGGCAGGGACCCAAAGGTCAGGGAAAATTTGTGCTTACGTCCCAGCTCAATTCTCAGCCACATGATTCATCATTTGAATTAAGAGCATATTTCTGCATACTGTCGTAGCACAGACAATCCTCAGTTTAAGAACTGATTGTGGTCTAAATGATCATTTGTAAATTGGTGATTTGAAATGTTGAATGTATTTTCTCATAGAAACAGTGTTATACTCAATGGGTAGACTTCCAGGCAGTCTGCAGAGATCTGTTTAACTTACAATGTACCAAGAAGAAAAATATTGAGAAGCACTGAGGAAAAATAAGCATATAAGAATGATACATGCCCAGGTTCAAATTTGACTCCTCAACTTTCCAACTCTTCAATTAGAGCAAGTTATTTAACCTATTTATCATCTGTAAAATAAATGTAATAATAACTTCCTCACAACATCTTTGTAAGAGCTGAAATATGTATTGTTACTTGCCGTTGAATTAAATAATTGGCATGATTAGCCACATTATATCAATAAAGGTTTAAAAGATATTTTGCTGTACAATTCTGGTGAGTATAGATTATGACATTTGTTCCAAGGAGAAAGAGGATGAGGATCTCAGGGAAGACAAAATGATGCCTTGCAAACTGAGGGGATCTATTTGTGGGGTTAGGTAGAAGTTAGGGAGGATGTTCTGTGTGGCATGTGTGTGGAAAATAGTGGGGGTACAGAGGAAAGAGAGGGGAGTTCAATGGATTTGGGCCAGAGACTAAGAAAAGAAAAAAGAAATGCTGCTTGCATTTGCCTTTCTTTTCCTTTCTCCCTTGCCTCCATCTATTTTGCAATTGCCAACCTATACCAAGCAAACCATAAGATGAAGAAGGACCAAGAGCTGGAGTTGGCTGGGAAGCATCACAGTTTCCATTATGGACCCCAGTAGCAGGGAAGACAGTGGAAAGTGGGGAGAGGGAAAGTAACTGTTAGGGTAGAGCAGTGTGGGGAGGTTATTCAGTCATTTGTGGTTCTTGAACTTTGGGATTGTTTTTCTATTTCTGTAAAAATGAATGCCTTTGCTGCTGCTGCTGCTGCTAAGTCGCTTCAGTTACGTCGGACTCTGCGACAAGATTATGTTGAATTTGTAGATCACTTTGGATAGTATGAACATTTTAACAATTTTAATTCTTCCTATATATTAACACCAAATACATTTTCACTTATTTGCCTCTTTTTAAATTTCTTTCAAAATGTTTTGTGGGTTTTAGCATACTAATAATTCATCTTCTAAATTTAGGCTTAGTTTGTTCTTTTTCTGTTTCCTCAAGGTGTGGACTTAGGTTGTTTATTTGAGATCTTTCTTCTTTTTTAATGTTGGCATTTTATTACCATGAACTTCCCTGTTAGTATTGTTTTTGTTACATCCCATATGTTTTGGTGTGCATGTTTTCATTTTCATTTGTACCAAGATATTTTTTGATCTCCCTTTTGATTTCTTCTTTGGACCATTAGTTCAAGACTGTGCTTTAATTTAAACATATTTGTGAACTTTTCAAAATTTTTCTGCTATTGATTTCAGTTTCATTCTGTTTTCATTGGAAAAGATATTTGGTATGATTTGAATTTGCTGAAATTTATTAACACTTATCTTATGACCTAATATGTTATCTGTCTTGGAGAATGTGCCATATGTGCTTGAGAACAATGTTTATTCTGTTGCTGCTGGGTGAAACGTTTTGTATGTTTTTCAGTCTTGCTCTATAATGTTGCTCAGATACACTGTTTCCTTACTGATTTTCAGCTTGGATGGTCTATCCAATATTTAAAATGGAATGTTAAAGTCTCCTACCATTATTGTATTACTATCTTTTTATCCCTTCAGTTCTGTCAATGTTTGTTTATATATTTAGATGTTCTGAAGTTGGGTGAAAAAGTGAAGTCGCTCAGTCGTGTCCGACTCTTTGCAACCCCATGGACTGTAGCCTACCAGGCTTCTCTGTCCATGGGATTTTCCAGGCAATAGTACTGGAGTGGATTGCCATTTCCTTCTCCAGGGGATATTCCCGACCCAGGGATTGAACCCAGGTCTCCCGCATTGTAGACAGACGCTTTACCATCTGAGCCACCAGGAAGTTGGGTAGGTATATATAATTAATTGGTATTTGTTCCTGTTGAATTGATAATTTTATCAATAATCACCTGATGCAAAGAACTGACTCATTGGAAAAGAGCCTGATGCTGGGAAAGATTGAAGGCAGGAGGAGAAGGGGATGACACAGGATGAGATGGTTGGATGACATTACTTGATGGACATGAGTTTGAGCAAGCTCCAGGAGTTGGTGATGGACAGGGAAGCCTGGCTTGCTGCAGTCTATGGGGTCGCAAATAGTCAGACATGACTGAGCGACTGAACTGAACTGAATGTTCTCTTTGCCTTAAAGCGTATGTTTTTTGACTTAATGTGTATTTCGTTTAATACTAGTGGAGCCACCTCTATCTCTTTTGGTTACCATTTATGTGGAATATCTTTTTCCCTCTCTTCACTGTCAGTTTGTGTGTATAGTTAAATATGATGTGATTGCCTTGTAGGCAGCATATGGTTGGATTGTAATTTTTAATCCATTTAGCCACTGTATAACTTTTGATTGGAAAATCTAATCCATTTACACTTAAGGTAATTATTGATAAGGAAGAACTTATCTCTGCCATCTTGTTGAATGTTTTCTGCCTGTCTAGTAATTCTTTTCTCCCACTTTTTTTCTCTTTTGCTGTCTTACTTTCGTTTTGTTGTCATTTAGGCTGTATGAGCCTATCAATAGTTTCTAGATTTCTTATGAAGAGAATTTGTCTATATGTTGTCATTGAATTGGTGTATCCATTGGGAAAAGGAGAGCCCAGGACTTCCTATTCCATCATTTCGTTTTGTAAATTACTCTATGTGCTGTATATGTTGAAATTTACCATTTGATAAAAGTGTAAATATTATTTATTAGTGCAAAGAAAAACTGGTACAGATAGTTACTGATGACTGTTAAAGCTGTTAAATATATGTATAAAGTCAATTATTAAAAACTGATAAAAAGTTAAATAAGTATGAAAATCAGTTGATAGGACAAATGATAAACGGAGAGTATTAGCTCTATAGTTTAATAAAAAAACATAATACCATATTTGCACCAAAAGTATTAAAATTTAAATTACAATGTGAGATAAAATAATAGATATTGAATTGTGGTATAATTGGAGAAGGAAATGGCAATCCACTCCAGTACTCTTGCCTGGAAAATCCCACAGATGGAGAAGCCTGGTAGGCTACAGTCCATGGGGTCGCAAAGAGTCGGACACGACTGTGTGACTTCACTTTCAACTTTATGGTATAATGCTATTACTATAAAGTTATTTGTGTAGTCCTATATGTAATTGTTATTATTAAGAAGTAGTTTTAATTCCTTTTTGGCTATGAGTCAGCCAAAAAAAGTTTTGAGATTGCTTTGTATCATGTGAAGATGCATTAAAAACTGAATGTCAACATTTCTGCATCAGAATTTCATTAAAAAGAATAACTCAAAATCAAGTATAATAATATTCATAATAAATTATCTTCTTTCCAGTTAAAGTATGGAATATAAGGGATATGACAAAAATGAAAAAAAAGTTACTCAAAGTACTTTTTCTTCCCACTAATCAAAATTTGAGACAAAATTCAAGATACTAGAGGACATCTTTAAGATAACAATTTTCAATCTATAGTTGATAAATTTTTAAACAAAACCTAGTTAAGAAGATTGGTATAGAATGGCAACCAGAAATCACACTGAACAGAAAGTAAAAATGAAATAAGTTCCCTTAACTTGAGAATATTCAGTCTATTTAAAGCATAGATAAGGAAACAATCATAGAAAAGTGCTAACTATTATAATAAAGGGAGACATAGGCTAAGTTATCTGAGCCTACAAAATATTTTTATAAATTATAAAATTAATATGATCCACAATACAAAATTTGGATAAAAAATTATGAGGAAGAAAGTTTTAATAATTTTCACTTCTACTACTCTTGCACTTGATGAAGTTGAAAGAGAAGAGTGAAAGAGCTGGCTTGAAACTCATTATCAAACAAACAAAGATGATGGCATCCGGTCCCATCACTTCATGGCAAATAAAAGGAGAAAAGGTAGAAGCAATGACATATTTTATTTTCTTGGACTCCAAAATCACTGTGGACAGTGAATGTAGTTATGAAATTAAAAGATGCTCCTTGGAAAGAAAGCTATGACAAACCTAGACAGTGTCGTAAAAAACAGAGACTTTTTTTTCCTGACAAAGATCCATGTAGTCAAAGCTATGGTTTTTCCAATAGTCATGTACATATGTGAATGTGTGTGTGTGTGTGTGTGTGAAAGTTGCTCAGTTGTGTCTGACTCTTTGTGACCTCATGGACTATACAGTCCATGGAATTCTCTAGGCCAGAATACTGGAGTGGGTAGACTTTCCCTTCTCCAGGGGATCTTCCCAACCAGGGATTGAACCCAGGTCTTCTGCATTGCAGGTAGATTCTTTACCAGCTGAGCCACAAGGGAAGCCGACAGATATGAGTAGGACCATAAAGAAGGCCGAGTGCCAAAGAATTGATGCTTTTGAACTGTGGTGCTGGAGAAGACTCTTGAGAGTCCCCTGGTCTGCAGGGAGATCAAACCAGTTAATCCTGAAGAAAATCAACCCTAAATATTCCTTGGAGGGTCTGTTGCTGAAGCAATACTTTGGCCACCTGATGTGACGAGCCAACTCACTGGAAAAGATCCTGGTGCTGGGAAAGACTGAAGGCAAAAGGAGAAGAGGGTGGCAGAGAATGAGATGGTTAGATAGCATCACTGCCTCAATGGACATGAATTTGAACAATCTCTGGGAGATAGTGGAAGACAGGGAAGACTGGTGGGCCACAGTCAATGGGGTCGCACACGCACAGGGTTGGATCTGACTTAACGACTGTATAGTAACAACTTCTGCACTGATTCTTAAAAATCGAAAACCAACTGGGAAAGGGAATTTTAAGGAGGGGACATAGTACGCACAGAGGTAAGCAGGAAGGAAAGAGTGTAATAATGTTAAAAAACTGTAAGTGCATTGTGAAGAACAGTGTGATGGATATACTTGTTGCATATATTGGTAGACAGGATTAGAAAAGTAGACATGGATTAGATTTTAAAAGAAACTAAGGACTGATGCTAAAGCTGAAACTCCAGTACTTTGGCCACCTCATGCGAAGAGTTGACTCACTGGAAAAGACTCTGATGCTGGGAGGGATTGGGGGCAGGAGGAGAAGGGGACGACAGAGGATGAGATGGCTGGATGGCATCACTGACTCGATGGACACGAGTTTGAGTGAACTCTGGGAGTCGGTGATGGACAGGGAGGCCTGGCGTGCTGCGATTCATGGGGGGGCAAAGAGTCAGACATGACTGAGCGACTGATCTGATCTGAACTGAATAGATGATATCAAGAAATTTGAATCTAAACCTTTAGTTACTAGTGTGTGTGTTTGTGTGTGTGTGTGTGTTCTCTGTCCTATCCAACTCTTTGTGACCCCATGGACTGCAGTCTGCCGGGCTCCTCTGTCCATGGAATTCTCCAGGGAAGACTACTAGAGCGGGTTGCCATTTCGTAATCCAGAGGATCTTCCTGATCCAAGGATCAAACCCGAGTCCCTTGTGTCTCCTGCATTAGCAGGCAAATTCTTTACCACTGAGCCACCTGGGAAGCCTTATTATAAATAAGCTTTAGTATAATACTTTGCAAAACACATATTTCATGAGAAATATTTAGATATAGAAGATACATTTAAAATTGAAATACTATGTGTATTTAAAGTTATGCATGGATGAAATGACCAAAGGAGAGAAAAGTAATGAAGTCTGAAGAATAAATCCTGAAAGTGAGTGTTAGTTGCTCAGTCATGTCTGACTCTTTGCAACCCCATGGACTGTAGCCTGCCAGGTTCCCCTGTCCATGGGATTCTCCAGTCAAGAATACTGGAGTGTGTTGTCATTTCCTTCTCCAGGGGATCTTCCTGACCCAGGGATCAAACCTGGGTCTCCTGCATTTCATGAAGAATCTTTATCATCTGAGCCATCAGAATAAATCCTGACTACTCCAATATTATGAAGTAAGGAGGAAAGTAAGCTGCAAAAAATAAATAAATAAATAAATAAGAGTCTTGGAAATTCTGGCTATTTTTCTTCTGTATATGTACATGATAGGAATTCAAATATGATTGTAAATGTATTTCTTTATTATAATAAGATTTAACATGACCTCTACCCTTTTAAGGGGTTTTCCTGGTGCCTCAGACAGTAAAGAATTTGCCTTCAGTGCAGGAGATCTGAGTTTGATCCCCAGGTTGGGAAGATTCCCTGGAGAATGAAATGGCTACCCACTCCAGTATTCTTGCCTGGAGAATTCCCACAGACAAAGAAGCCTGACGGGCTACATTCCATGGGGTCATAAAAAGTCGGACACAACTGAAGAGATTTGACATGCATGTAAGCATAGGATATAGTGTCATTAACTATAGATACGATGCTGTATAACAGATCCCTAGAACTTAGTCATCTTGTATGACTGAAACTTTGTTATTCAGGGTCGTCTTGAGCAGAGTTAGTACTCATTTGCCTCTCCTCAATAATAATGCCCACATTTTACACTAGTGTCTTACAGACAGTATATTTCAAGACTAAAGGCTGCTGCTGTCTTGAATTCCTAGCTGTGGCTGGGATAGTGATGTCATCCTTCCTGCAGTCAGTATACGGTGGGTAGCCTCAGAACCAACTGTGTTTTTGTCACGATGCTTGGGGATCTCAGATTGTTCTGAATTACCCTCATTATCATGTTTACTTTTCCTCATTTTGAGCTTGTGCTTCAGGCTTTCTGTTTTTAACCACAAATTCATGTTCTTTTGTTATATAAAAAAGTTATATAAGTTATATAAAGTTATATAAGTATATATGCCATATATAAAGTTATATAAGTATAAATGCCATATAAAAATATATACACATATATACATGTATATAAATATGTATATATACACATAATATATATCTATACATAAAACTGGAGAGTGTAAGAGCATGAAAAAAAGATTTGCTATTTGGGGTTATTCTGGAATTTACTGTATCAGGAAAATTGAGTTCATTATCATACTTGTAAATAAAACATGGAAAGCAGGAAGTTGTGGTAATCTGTGGGAGCCAGTTTTTTCCTCTAATGAAAAATTTAAAAAATAAATTGTGTCCACTCATTCCTTAAAATGCATTCTCCTCCTTCCTTCCCTCTTCTCCACCTCATCCCCCAACCACCCCCGTCTCTTTTAACTATGTAGCACTCTGATAACAGAGAGAAACCATAATGCATATTCTGGTTTGGGAATGTTAATAGTAATTCTGTAGCCTAGTGAGATGTTGGTTTAATCTGATTTTGTTCAAGGAGTAACTGCTATTCCTATTCATTGGGCTCTAAGAGTCCTGGGTTGATTTATAACTCAATGTACCAAGTACTCCAATTATACTCTTCACAGGAATTTCTATGATCTTTCATTATGGAATCACAAAATTGAACAGCACAGAAAATAGAAAACTGTTGTCTTTGCATTGACCTGTCTGTGGCAAAATCTACAAAGTGCTTAAAGATTCAGTTCTTCTGCCCCTTTGCTAAAAATTGGACGTCAGTAAAGATGCGCCATATTTCTATTGGGTTGGCCAAAAAGCTCATTTGAGTTTTTCGTTCCATCTTATGGAAAAACCCGAATAAACTTTTTGGCTAACCCAATATTCAAAATTCTCCAAGCCAGGCTTCAGCAATATGTGAACCATGAACTTCCTGATGTTCAAGCTGGTTTTAGAAAAGGCAGAGGAACCAGAGATCAAATTGCCAACATCTGCTGGATCATGGAAAAAGCAAGAGAGTTCCAGAAAAACATCTATTTCTGCTTTATTGACTATGCCAAAGCCTTTGACTGTGTGGATCACAATCAACTGTGGAAAATTCTGAAAGAGATGGGAATACCAGACCACCTGATCTGCCTCTTGAGAAATCTGTATGCACGTCAGGAAGCAACAGTTAGAACTGGACATGGAACGACAGACTGGTTCCAAATGGGAAAAGGAGTATGTCAAGGCTGTGTATTGTCACCCTGCTTATTTAACTTGTATGCAGAGTACATCATGAGAAATGCTGGGCTGGAAGAAGCACAAGCTGGAATCAAGATTGCCAGGAGAAATATCAATAACCTCAGATATGCAGATGACATCACCCTTATGGCAGAAAGTGAAGAGGAACTCAAAAGCCTCTTGATGAAAGTGAAAATGGAGAGTGAAAAAGTTGGCTTAAAGCTCAACATTCAGAAAACGAAGATCATGGCATCCGGTCCCATCACTTCATGGGAAATAGATGGGGAAACAGTGGAAACAGTGTCAGACTTTATTTTTGTGGGCTCCAAAATCACTGCAGATGGTGACTGCAGCCATGAAATGAAAAGACGCTTACTCCTTGGAAGGAAAGTTATGACCAACCTAGATAGCATGTTCAAAAGCAGAGACATTACTTTGCCAACAAAAGTTCGTCTAGTCCAGGCTATGGTTTTTCCTGTGGTCATGTATGGATGTGAGAGTTGGACTGTGAAGAAGGCTGAGCGCCGAAGAATTGATGCTTTTGAACTGTGGTGTTGGAGAAGACTCTTGAGAGTCCCTTGGACTGCAAGGACATCCAACCAGTCCATTTTGAAGGAGATCAGCCCTGGGATTTCTTTGGAAGGAATGATGCTAAAGCTGAAACTCCGGTATTTTCGCCACCTCACGCGAAGAGTTGACTCATTGGAAAAGTCTCTGATGCTGGGAGAGATTGGGGGCAAGAGGAGAAGGGGACTACAGAGGATGAGATGGCTGGATGGCATCACTGACTCGATGGACGTGAGTCTGAGTGAACTCCGGGAGTTGGTGATGGACAGGGAGGCCTGGCGTGCTGCGATTCATGGGGTCGCAAAGAGTCGGACACGACTGAGCGACTGATCTAATCTGATCTGAATATTTTATTTTGATTCATATGAGGTACTTGACATATTTCTGTAGTGCTCTAGAGTTACGTACACACACATTGAGAAAGCAGGGTTTTCTTAACTCTTAATATTGGCTATTAACAAGTACTTTTTAAAGATTTTTTTTTTAAGACTAAACTGAGGCAGATTAGCAAAGCAATTAAAAACATGGGCCTGAGAATCAGACAGCTTTGGGTGCTTTGGGTTTAAATACTGAATGTGCCATTTAAACTGTGGATCCTTCAAAAGTTATTTAGTGTCTATTTTTCAAATAATTTGTAAAATATGGAATATTGACAAATTTCATAAAGCTGTGTTGATTAATTAAAATTTGGCTGCCCAATACTTATTTTTTATTTTTGCCTAGTACATTTAACAGGTATGGCACATACTTAATTAACATTTAACATTTACTTGACACATTAACACATAATTAATTAACATTTAACAGACATTACACATAGTTAATAAATGGTGTTTCAGATTTCTTGAGTTTAAACCATCCTTTTGACTTGACTTTGACTTTTTTTTCCCTCTTCTTTTTTGGCTCATTGGGTTTTTCAATCCAAGTTTACAGTTCTATTACTTTATTCCCATCTGATTCGTGGTTTTTAGTCACAGATGCTTGAAAAATTTATTTTTCTTTCTTGAATGCATGTATTGTGTTTGCCCTGCTAACTTTTATAATGAAGCCTAAACATTTTAATTCCCTAGAAATTTCCCCGATTATTCAGGCTATTGTTAACAGTGATAGGTAAAATCACTCGGAACAGGCACATGCTATGTTTGGATTTAAACTGGAAAAACTACTTTACTGAGCTGGTAAAATACATTTTATTTATCTTAGAGTAATAGCTAAAAGAGGAATACTATTTTTTTCCTCATAATTTTTTTGTTTCATATTTATTGCTTTTAAATATAGTGTTTTGGGATTTAACTCATTATAAATTTTTCTGCTTTCCCAAGTGTGTGGCGAAGGACCTGTGACTTAAGATTCATCCCTTCTTCCTTTCTCATTGTTCTTTGCTGATTCTTCTTCTTTCTGACCTTTCATTTGGCAGTGTCCTAGTCTTCGTCCTTTTGACTTCTCTGTCTTCTTTCATTATCTTTATAAGCTCATCTAGTCCCTCGATTTTAAAAACCAACTATATGCTGACAAATTCCAATACTTTATCTCCAGTATGGTCTCTGTCCCAAACTGGCTCATGTCCAACTCCCCATTTATAATCTCCACTGGATTTTAACAGACATTCCAAGCCCAGCACTGAGCCTTCTGATCTCTCTCCAATCCTGCTGCGCTCAGTCTTTCCTTCCTTAGGAAGTGATGACTCAGTCCCTCCAGGTGCAGGCGTGTTCCTTGGTATTCATTCTTGCTTCCTCACTCTCAGACTTCATGCTAACAAACACCTTAAGCTCTACTTTCTGAATTTCAACCTAGTGATTTCTCATCATGTTTACCATGCCCTTCCCAGTTCAAATCACCTCTTTCTTGGATCACTGCCATAACCTCTAAGCAGGTCTCCCTGCTTATACTCTCATCCTTCTACTATCCATCATCAACACCAGAGTTGTTTCTTTTTCTTTTTTTTTTAACTTTTAAATTGAAGGATAATTGCTTTACAATGTTGTGTTGGTTTCTGCCATACAACATTGCAAATCAGTCATAATTATACATATATATCATTTCCCTTTTGAGCCTCCCTACCCCCTCAAATCCTACCCCTCCAGGTGTTTACAGAGCACCAGACTGGGCTTCCTCATACAGAAGTTTTAAACAAGTGAATCTTTTAAAACTGAAGTCATATAATGCCATTCCTCTGCTAAAAATTGGCAGGCACTTAAATGGTGGTATTTTAATGGTCTCATGAGTTGGTTCTTTGGAGGTATCTTTGGGAAACTCTTTATTTCACCATTCAGAGATAAGGAAGATTATTTTCTACTTTGATCTCTTTCTGTACCATTTCTTAGATCATCTCACCTCTGGCTACTTATCCCTAAAATCTCGGTGAAATACCACAGCAAATTTTAGTTACTGTCCATATTGCCCATTTGATTACTAAGGACATATATACTGCCACCCAAAGAAATGAGAGTGCAGACTGCTTCATTACTTGTCCAAAATCATAAAGTGGAAGAACCAGTCCAAAATCATAAAGTGGAAAGACCAGGATTAAATTCAGAATCTTTGTATCTTTCAAGGCAGTGCTTTTCCCAACAGGCCACATGGCCTCCCGGGAAGTAAGAGAATATAGAACCTTCTCTGGGTGCCATACAGACCATGCCTCAGAACCTCACAAAAAAACAGGTCCTGAGGAGGCAGAGGCCAAGGAATGATCCCTGAATAAACAGTTCAGGGTTTATGTGTTTGATGCCCATTGCCAAGTTATTTCCTTATAATTCTTTGATAAAGTTTAAAAAAGTGATTGGAAATTAGCCATTTTTAGGGAATTTAGAATAAAATATTCAGGAAGATAAGCCAGAAACAGCAGCAAAAGCTCAACATAATGTTGGCCTCACTTTACTGTAGAGTGATATATTATTTTCTATAGTTTCTGTAAATCTTCACCTAATATACAAAAAGAGTTTCTGGTCTCAGGTTATATAGATTTAAAGAAGGAAAAAAATTATCGTGTGTGTGTGTATCTAAACCTCACTTATATGTCAATGAGTGTTTCTTTTAAAATATTTGACTGAGTTGAGTATCCTTCTCTGTTCTCCTTACTATTCATGTGACACAAGATGATGGTACATCTCCGTTAGTAATTTACCACTTCCAAATAGAATACATTAAAAATAATGCATAGTATGACATATCACTTCCTAAATAGAAATTGCTTCTCAGGGGTAATCTTGTCATTGGAAAACTTGAGTTGATATTTTAATATTTCATGCTAGTTTGTACGATGACTTCCTGTATATCCATATGACAAAATAGAAACTATATATACTGGCTCTGATGGATGTGTTAATATAGTTGTGCAGGGTTAGGGAGAACTGCTCAACCTTTGCAATTTAAAAGTAGGAAGGGTGGGAAAATGAACACTTTTGTAACAGTAAATTAAATTATAACTCAGTGAGGATAAATTACACTTTAGGGAAATAAAAGTAATAAATGTAGAAGGATGCAGTGCTAGAGACAAAAAGAGGAGGCTTGAACACCTCTAACTTTATTTCCATTGTTTCACAAATAAGTCTCCCATAATTTTGGAAAATGAATTAATGTTTGTTATATTTCAAATTCAAATTTGTGAAACTAAATGAAACTAAATTCATTTCACCCCTAAATCCACTCTTTTTTCAATTTTCATCTAATCACCCATCACTTAGAAGTCCCAAGGGTTTCTTCTTTTCCAAATACAGGCTTTATTTTTCTTCTCTGCCTCTGTCATTATGTGTATGTCAACATGCTTCCAAAACAACCACTTCATTCAGTCAATTCAGTGAAAAAAGAAATCAGTCAAGTCCGTTGCTAGGTTCCCTGTAGACAAAACATCCAGCTGATTGACTAGATGTTTCCCTTACCAACTATTTGTTTTGGCATTATTTAGACATAGCCTTTGTCTCCTTTTTTTTCTCCTTTTATTGAGTCTGTTCTAATTGCTTTTGTATTATCTTTTTTGGCATTCTTCTAGTTTCTTCCTTCCACTTTTGATTGTTTAAACAATTCCATTTATAAATGCATTCTTCAATTGATCTGTATGATCTGTGTTCTAAGTGGTTTAGCACACAGTATATAGGCTGCTTATCTCAATATTCAAAGTCTGTGCTTACATAACTTGAATAATAACTCAACATTTGAATTGGAATAAGATTCAAGACCATGAGTACTAAATTGCTCACTTTTATATCTGAGCCAGCTTTCTAGTATTTTTAGAAAATACATGTATGACAGAAGAGAGAAAATAAAGTCTTACCAAATATTCAGGTCTTGACTCTCTGCTTCTTTATGATCTCACCTTTACCCTCCTTCTCTGAGATTCCACGGTCATGGTACCCATGTGACAAAACAGCTGGGGCTGATGAAACACATTTTCTGTTTACTTTCTAAGCACACCTGGACAGAAAAACTTGGCTAAAGAAAAGCACATAAGTGTTCAAACTGGACTTAACTTAAATATTGAAGAAGCACTTCAACACTTCCAGAATACCACTGTACTGTCCCGGTAAATTCACCTTTCAACTTTTTTTCTCTTCAAGTCTTTAATAACCTCTTCCCTTTTGACATTCATATGATGACTGCTCAGAACATGCACAGAGAAAATAAATGTGATCTGATGAGAAGAGTATCTTGTTTCCATCATCAGTTCTCCAAATGTGCGTTTGCCTGCAACTATTTACTCTGTTCTCTATCCTGTTATGAAAGAGAAAGTGTCTCTGCTCCTCACGCCAGCTCTTTCCTGAGGCCCTGGACCTCATCACCTTTCTCCTCAAGGGCTTTGCTCTTGAAACTATATCACCCACACCCGTTTCACCTGCATTGCCAATTTCTCTCCCGCTACAGGATAAACCCACACACATCTTGATTAGATTCATCTTTACAAAGCAAAAACCAAGTTCATCTCTGGACCCCACATCCTTCCCAGCCACTGCTCTGGGAATCTCTTCTTAACAGCAAAACTCCTCAAAAGAACTTATTCTTACTCTCTCCACTGTCTTACTTTCCATTGTCTCTTCAACCCATTCTAATAAAACTTTTTTTTTTTTTTTTTTTTTCTGCTTATTTGTTGGTGTAGTGAAGCAGAAGCAAGATGGTTGAATACCTGATGGGGGGAGGAAAAAAAGAGGTTTCAATGGTATTCAAAGTATTTTCTAAAGAGATAATGTAGTACCAGACTTCTTTGTAAACTAGATTATGTTGTAAATGTTTCTTCTAAATTCTTTGGGAGTGTTGATTCTTAAGAACTAGGGCTTATTTTCCTTTCAACTCTATCATGTGCTGCTGAAAGACAGCATAAAGACATTAGAAAGCTCTTTCTGTAAGATATGAATTTCTTCTTTATTCTTGCTGGAAATTTATTGCTGACCTGAGTATGTACAATTTTATCAGTATCAACATGATGCTTGAAGTTTCACTAAAAACCTGTTTATCTTTAGGTTTTACTTTCTTAATTAGAAGTATTCATTTTGAGTGGCTATCAGCCAGAAAGGGTGAATCCAGAATGGTTTCTCTTAGGTTCAGAGAAGAAAAGTTGGGGAGAGGCAGAGAAACTCTGCTCTTCTTGCCTTCCAGTGTTTTCTTGTTAGGTGATGATCTAAAAATCAAAGTCATGGTAACATTCTGCAGGTCCTAATATTCTCAGAGGCGGCAAGGAATATCTTCCTTTCTGTTCTGAATCTTATTCTGCAGGAGGTCAAGAGTATCTTGGTAGTTAGCACTTTCCACAGCAAATCTCTCTTCTATTTCATGATTGTGGAACTCCAGAGAGTTTTTAGTTCTTTCAAGCCTTGCACTGTTTAAAATTAAAATACAGTTAATTTACAATGTTGTGTTAATTTCTGCTGTACAGCAAAGTGAGTCAGTTAGATACTTATATATGTATATAGATATGTATATATGTACATATGTATAAATACACACACATATGTATATATGTATGTGTATATGTGTGTGTATATATACATTTTAAACAATGTATAGTGAATAGTGCTGCTATTTACATAGAGGTGTATGTATTAATATCTTTTTGAATTATAGGTTTGTCTGTATGGGCTTCGTGGGTAGCTCAGCTGTCT
Source organism: Bos javanicus (assembly GCF_032452875.1). NCBI lineage: Eukaryota > Metazoa > Chordata > Mammalia > Artiodactyla > Bovidae > Bos > Bos javanicus. The sequence continues at coordinate 24,767,927 of NC_083876.1, read as the reverse complement.
GTATATATGCCCAGAGTAGGATTACTGGGCCCATATGGTAATTCTACTTTTAGTTTTCTGGGGAACCACCATACTGTTTTCCATCGTGGCTGTACCAACTTACATTCCCACCAACAGTGTAGGAGGGTTCCCTTTTCTCCACATGTTCTCTAGCATTTGTTACTTGAGGACTGTTTAATGATGGCCATTCTGACCAGTGTGAGGTAGTAACTCACTTTAGTTTTGAGTTGTATTTCTCTAATAATTAGCTATGTTGAGCACCTTTTCATGTGCCTCTTGGCCAACTGTATTTCATCTATGAAGAAATGTCTTCTTAGGTTTTATGATAATTTTTCAATTGAGTTGTTTGTTTTCTTGTTGTTGAGTTGTATGAACTCTTTGTATATTTTGGAAATTAAGTCTTATCAGTCGCATCACTTGCAAATATTTTCTCCCATTCTGTAGGTTGTCTTTTCATTTTTTTTTTCTTTATGATTTCCTTTGCTGTGCAAAAGCTTGTAAGTGTGATTAGGTCTCATTTGTTTAGTTTTGTTTTTAGTTTGCCTTGGAGACTGACCTAAGAAACATTGGTATAATTTTGTGTTAGAGAATGTTTTGCCTATGATTTCTTCTAGGAGTTTTATGGTGTCAAATCTTATGTTTAAGTCTTTAAGCCATTTCAAGTTTATTTTTGTGTATGGTGAGAGTTCATTGATTTACATGTGGCTGTCCAACTTTCTCAACACCACTTGGTAAAAAGACTGTCTTTTCCCCATTTTATATTCTTGCCTCCTTCATCAAAAATTAATTGACTGCAGGTGTATAGGTTTATTTCTGGGCTCTCTAGTCTGTTCCATTGATGTATATGTCTGTTTTTGTGCCAACACCATACTGTTTTGATTACCATAGCTCTGTAGTATTGTCTGAAGTCTGAGAGGGTTATGTCTCCTGCTCTGCTTTTTTTCTTCAGAATTGCTGTGACAATTTTCAGTCTCTTATGGTTTCGTATAAATATTATGATTATTTGTTCTAGTTCTGTGAAAAATATTCTTGGGGTGTTGATATGGATTACATCAAATCTGTAGATTGCTCTGGGTAGTATAAGTCATCCACTTCACAAGTAAGGAACTGAACCTGGCTCTGCCACCCTTTTGGCTCCTGCTGCCCCTGGCTCAGGGCATCACTGCTTTAGTTCAATCAGTAGTCTCACAGAGATAGCATAATGGGACTTGTACCATTTCTCAATCTCCCAAAGGTTCTTTCATTCTCCATCTCCCACAAAGAGCTGTGAATTCTGGCTTGGAACTATGCACCCCAGTTTGCCTGTGCTACCCTAAGGCTGGGCCTGCAGCTCACAGCTTTCATCACTGCACAGTTTTCCCAGAAAATCAACCTCTTCTTGCAAGGAATCTACTTTATGTTCAAGGTCAAAGCACACCAAAGAAATATTATCAACACCCTGTCTGAAAGTTTCCAGAGTACTCTGAGTTTCCTCCTTCGCAGCTCCTCTCTGAAGCATCTCCTCTTGCAACTTCTTCTGGAGATACATGACCTCCTTGGCCAGGTTGTCCTGCTGTGCCTACCCGTCATTGGTAAACATGTCCACCTCTGTCACCACTCCTGTATCTTCTTTCCTGGAGGTCCCCAGGCATGGCTTCCCTAGCACTTGAGCTGGGACTGCAGGCTCACAATCTGTTGAGCTGGGAAGTGCACCTTGGTGACCTAGGTTAGGTAATGCAATCACTCATCCTTTGTGGCTCCACCTTCTCCTTGGTGCATGTATTCTTGAACTCCATGTAGAGGTCAGGACCAAGGAGGGTGTGGTGTACATGTGGCTCCAGGGACAAGGCATAGGGGCTGCAGCTGGTGCTGAGGCATGGTGTGCTGGCCAGGCTATAAGTGCAGTAGAACCTGGTCACCGTGCTCTGGCTGAAGCTGAATCAGCTCAGAGTGCTGGGGTTGCCAAGCTCCTGAAATAAGAAGACAAGGGCCTCAATCTGATCAATCTGTCTTTGGAGGATGGCAGTGCAGACTTGCTCTGGGAAGAAGAAGGCAATGAGGCAAGAATGCAATGGTCCTGGACAGCAGGATCACTGGTATAGAACTGGAGTAGGAACCCCAAAACCAAAACGGCAGAGCATCAATAAAGCTTTTGTTCTCTCTGCTTCCCTCAAATAGCTCTTATCAAGGTGACTGTCCGTGTCTGCTAAATTGCTTCAGTCATGTCCGACTCTTTGCAACACTATGGACTGTAGTGTGCCAGGCTCCACTGTCCGTGGGATGCTCCAGGCAAGAATACTAGAGTGGATTGCCATGCCATTCTCCAGGGGATCTTCCCACCCCAGGGATCGAACCCGTATCTCTTACCTCTCCTGCACTGGAAGCCAGGTTCTTTATGACTAGCGCCACCTGGGAAGCCCCATCTATTTTGCCAAAGTCAGCATTTTTTTTTTTTGTCCTTAATTTCCTTCACTTTCCAGAAGCACTTTGAAAAGGCTGACACTGCCTCTTTAATAAAATAGATACCTCTCCAGGTTTCTGATGTTCTTGGCTTCCCTCACTCTCTACCACTGATCAGAAACCTTTACTGGTTCCTCCTCTATCTCTGCTCTAGATGTTGGAGAATGGGTAAGTTCTGTCCTGTACCTTCTCTGCCTATGTAACCTCATTCTTTTCTATACCTTCAAATAATTTCCATATATTCATTCGATTTTTTAAATTCTGAAGTCTAAGTCTCTCCTTTGTGCCTTAGAATCATCTATTGAATTGTTGTCCTTTAATCCTTCCTGGGTTTCCAAATTTCTGATTCATCCTGGAGGTCATGGAATTTACCCACATCAATAATTGCATCACTCATTTCCTTATAATAAATCTCTCTCTTCCATATTTCCTATTGGTTCCATTTCTCTGAAGAATCCTGACATATCACAAGAAATTTTTGTGAATTAATATAAAATTTCCATCATATTCCATAGTGTGTTTGTATGTGTGGCTGTTTTAAGAGAACGGTATTTTTAAAAAGTTACCATTAGGAATTTTTTTTTTCAAACTATACTTCTTGACTAATGAATACAATTCTTTCTTCACTGGATTTGTCAGCTTCAGAAGTTTGGGCTGAACTGGACTGACACTCATTTCAGTTTCAGCATTGAACAACTTCTACTTGCTTTTTCGTCTAGGTGTCATAATTTGTGAGAATTTAGTCTCTTATATAAATATGTAGATTCAGATGTTAACTTAATTTTTCTCTTCTCCATACCGTGAAGAGACAATCAGTAAAGCAACTCACAGAAACTAGTACTGACAATGTGTTGTAGAAGATTTTCCACCTATTTGGATGGAGTATTGATCCAAAGTATTGGAGTATTGATGAAGTATTGATAATGTTGTCTTATTCCTGAGAGGTTCAATGGTTGCATGATATTGTAGATTGACAGGGTCTCAGGGAAAGAACAATTTGCTGATGGTTAGTAATAATCATTATTTTACCCATAATCCAGTGACTTTCTTCTCATATGATGTAAAATAAATGTCAAACCACTTATTGTCATAATCAACTTTTATCATTCAGTGCTCAGATTCCATTTCATTTAATGTATGTTGTAATGTAAGGAGAAAAGCAAAACATTTAAAACTTTATCACATATTTTTAATTTTTGTCTCAATGAAATATGTGCTAAATAAGCCAACCATATAAGTGTTTATTAATTATTGATGTGAAAAGGAATTTAATCTTCTTTAATCAAAGATCAATTAAGTGTCCAAATTATCAGTTCTCCAAACTTTTCTCTAACTCTAAAAGAACCAGGTAAAGTAACAGTATATTAGTATATTAAAATGTTTTACACAACCAATAAGTGTACCTTTTAAAGCAAGAGGGTTTGTTTTAGATTAAAAGCTGATTCCATCCTCTGGGTCATCAATATTTATCCTATTGTGGAAATTTTGCTTTCCTGCTTTGAAAATGATTTTTATGGAAGCATCAAGCAATTGGAAAACAGATACTGGTTTGAGTATCCTTTTTTATTGAGTTACCTTTAACAAAGACTTTTCTCTTCAGTTGTAAAAACTAATTTAAGATGCCCATGACTGGATTTTAAATGTGGTTGTCAGAGTGATGATTTCTTAAAAAATTTATTCAACTTATGTGCACCAGGACACCCTACAGAGACTGAGCCAGACCTTCCTTTGAGTTTTTGAGTGTCTCCAATGGAGGTACAGGTCAGCAGTGGACGCTGCAGGGACAAAGGCTCTGGGTGCAGCAGACCTGGGTACAGCATAAGCCCTCTTGGAGGAGGTCGCCATTAACCCCACCATTGAGCCACCAGAACTTCCACAGGACTGGGGAAACAGACTCTTGGAAGGCACAAACAAAACCTTGTGTGCACCAGGATCCAGGAGAAAGGAGCAGTGACCCTAAAACAGACTGACCCAGTCTTTCCCATGAGTGTACAGGAGTCTCTGGCAGAGGCGTGGGTCAGTGGTGGCCTGCTGCAGGGTCAGGAGCACTGAGTGTGATAGTGTGTGCACAGGAAGACCTTTTGAAGGAGGTCACCATTATCTTCATTACCTCCACCATAGTTTGGCTTCAGGTCAAACAACAAGAAAGAAACACAGCCCCACCCAAAGCAGAAAATTTCATTAAAGATTTACTAAGCAAGGCCCCACCCATCGGACCAAGACCCAGTTTCCCTCTCAGTCAGTCCCTCCCATCAGGAAATTTCCATAAGCCTGTTTGCCTTATTCATCAGAGGGCAGACAGAATGAAAACCACAATCACAGAAATCTAATCAAACTGATCACATGGACCACAGCTCTGTTTAACTCAATGAAACTATGAGCCATGCCATGTAGGGCCACCCAAGAAAGCTGGGTCATGGTGGACAGCTCTGACAAAACGTAGTCCACTGGAGAAGAGAACGGCAAACCATTTCAGTATTTTTGCCTTGAGAACCCCATGAACAGTATGAAAAGGCAAAAAGAGAGGACACTGAAAGAAGAACTCTTGGTCAGTAGGAGCCCAATATGCTACTGGAGAAAAGTGGAGAAATAACTGCTGAAAGAATGAAAAGACAGAGCCAAAGCTAAAACAATACCTAGTTATGCATGTGACTGGTGATGAAAGTAAAGTCTGATGCTGCAAAGACCAACATTGCACAGGAACCTGGAATGTAGGGCCAAGAATCAAGGCAAATTGGAAGTGGTAAAACAGGAGATGGCAGGAGCGAACATCAAAATTTTCAGTTCAGTTCAGTTCAGTTCAATTGCTCAGTTGTGTCCGACTCTTCGCAACCCCATGAATCACAGCACGCCAGGCCTCCCTGTCCATCACCAACTCCCGGAGTTCACCCAGACTCAACGTCCATTGAGTCAGTGATGCCATCCAGCCCTCTCATCCTCTGTCGCTCCCTTCTCCTCCTGCCCCCAATCCCTTCCAGCATCAGGGTCTTTTCCAATGAGTCAACACTTCCCATGAGGTGGCCAAAATACTGGAGTTTCAGCTTTAGCATCAGTTCTTCCAATGAACACCCAGGACTGATCTCCTTTAGGATGGACTGGTTGGATCTCCTTGCAGTCCAAGGGACTCTCGAAAGTCTTCTCCAACACCACAGTTCAAAAGCATCAATTCTTTGGTGCTCAGCTTTCTTCACAGTCCAACTCTCACATCCATACATGACTACTGGAAAAACCATAGCCTTGACTAGACAGACCTTTGTTGGCAAAGTAATGTCTCTGCTTTTGAATATGCTATCTAGGTTGGTCATAACTTTCCTTCCAAGGAGTAAGCGTCTTTTCATTTCATGGCTGCAATCACCATCTGCAGTGATTTTGGAGCCCCCAAAATAAAGTCTGACACTGTTTCCACTGTTTCCCCATCTATTTCCCATGAAGTGATGGGACCAGATGCCATGATCTTCGTTTTCTGAAAGTTGAGCTTTAAGCCAACTTTTTCACTTTCCTCTTTCACTTTTATCAAGAGGCTTTTTAGTTCCTCATCACTTTCTGCCATAAGGATGATGTCCTCTGCATATCTGAGGTTATTGATATTTCTCCTGGCAATCTTGACTCCAGCTTGTGCTTCCTCCAGCCCAGCGTTTCTCATGATGTACTCTGCATATAAGTTAAATAAGCAGGGTGAAAATATACAGCCTGACATACTCCTTTTCCTATTTGGAACCAGTCTGTTGTTCCATGTCCAGTTCTAACTGTTGTTTCCTGACCTGCATATAGGTTTCTCAAGAGGCAGGTCAGGTGGTATGGTATTCCCATCTCTTTCAGATTTTCCACAGTTTATTGTGATCCACACAGTCAGAGGCTTTGTCATAGTCAATAAAGCAGAAATAGATGTTTTTCTGGAACTCTCTTCCTTTTTCCATAATCCATAATGGCAATTTGATCTCTCATTCCTTTGCCTTTTCTAAAACCAGCTTGAACATCTGGAATTTCACGGTTCACGTATTGCTGAAGCCTGGCTTGGAGGAATCAGTAAACTAAAATGGACTGGAATGGGTGAATTTAACCCAGATGACCATTATATCTACTGAGGGCAAGAATCCCTTAGAAGAAATGGAGTACCCCTCATAGTCAACAAAAGAGTCCAAAATGCAGTACTTGAATACAGTCTCAAAAATGACAGAATGATCTCTGTTCGTTTCCAAGGCAAAGCATTCAATATCACAAAAATCCAAGTCTATGCCCCGACTAGTAATGCTGAATAAACTGAAGTTGAATGGTTCTGTGAAGACCTACAAGACCTTCTAGAACTAACACTCAAAAAATGATGTCCTTTTCCTCATAGGGGACTGGAATGCGAAAGTAGGAAGTCACATACTTGGAGTAACAGGCAAATTTGGCCTTGGAATACAAGCAAAGCAGGTCAAAGGCTAACAAAGTTTTACCAAAAGAATGCACTGGTCATAGCAAGCACCTCTTCTAACAACACAAGAGAAGACTCTACACATGGACATCACCAGATGGCCAGCACCAAAATCAGATTGATATGATTCTTTGCAGCCAAAGATGGAGAAGCTCTATATAGTCAGTAAAAACAAGACTGGGAGCTAACTGTGTCTCAGATCATGAACTCCTTATTGCCAAATTCAGACTTAAATTGAGAAAGTAGGGAAAAGTATTATACCATTTAGGCATGACCTAAATCTAACCCCTTTGATTATACAGTGGAAGTGAAAAATAGATTCAGGGGATTAGATCTGATTGATAAAGTACATGAAGAACTATGGATGGAGGTTTGTGACATTGTACAGGAGGCAGTGATCAAGACCATCCCCAAGAAAAAGAAATTCAAAAAGGAAAAATGGTTGTCTGAGGAGGTTTTAGCTACCTTACAAATAACTGAGAAAAAAGAGAAGCAAAAGGCAAAGGAGAAAAGGAAAGATATATCCATTTGAATTCAGACTTCCAAAGAATAGCAAGGAGAGATAAGAAAGCCTTCCTCAGTGATAGGTGCAAAGAAATAGAGGAAAACAATAGAATGGGAAAGTCTAGAGATCTCTTCAAGAAAATGAGAGATACCAAGGGAACATATCATGCAAAGATGGGCACAATTAAGGACAGAAATGTTATGGACCTAACAGAAGCAAAAGATACTAAAAAGAAGTGGCAACAATACACAGAAAAACTATACAAAAAAGATCACATGACCCAGATAACCACAATGGTGTGTTCACTCACCTAGAGCCAGACATCCTGGGATGAGAAGTCAAGTAGGCCTTAGGAAGCATCACTATGAACAAAGCTAGTGGAGGTGATGGAATTCCAGCTGAACTATTTCAAATCCTAAAAGATGATGCTGTGAAAGTGCTGCACTCAATATGCCTGAAAAACTCAGCAGTGGCCACAGGTCTGGAAAAAGTGTCTTCATTCCAATCCCAAAGAAAGGCAATGCCAAAGAATGTTCAAACTACCATGCAATTATAGTCATCTCACAGGCTCCCTCATAGCTCAATTGGTAAAGAATCTACCTGCAATGCAGGAGACCCCGGTTCTATTCCTAGATTGGGAAGATCTGCTGGAGAAGGGCTAGGCTACCCACTCCAGTATTCTTGGATTTCCCTTGTGGTTGAGCTGGTAAAGAATCAGCCTGCAATGTGGGAGACCTGGGTTCAATCCCTGGGTTGGGAAGAACCCTGGAGAAGGGAAAGGCTACCCACTCCAGTATTCTGGCCTGGAGAATTCCATGGGCTGTATAGTCCATGGGGTCGCAAAGAGTTGGACACAAATGAGTAACATTAACTTTCACACGCTAGCAAAGTAATGCTCAAAGTTCTCCAAGCCAGGCTTCAACAGTATGGGAACCATGAACTTTCAGATGTTCAAGCTGGATTTAGAAAAGGCAAAGGAAACTAGAGTTCAAATTGCCAACATCTGTTGGTCATTGAAAAAGCAAGGGAGTTCCAGAAAAACATCTATTTCTGCTTCATTGGCTATGACAAAACCTTGACTGTGTGGATCACAACAAACTGCAGACAATTCTTCAAGAGATGGGAATACCAGACCACCTTATCTGTTTCCTGAGAAATCTGTATGCAGGTCAAGAAGCAGCTGTTAGAACTGGACTTGTAACAACAGACTGGTTCCAAATTGGAAAAGGAGTACATCAAGGTTGTATATTGTCACCCTACTTATTTAACTTCTATGCAGAGTACATCATGTCAAATGCCTGGAATCAAGATTACCAGGAGAAATATCAATAACCTCATATATGCAGATGACACCACCCTTATGGCAGAAAGTGAAGAGGAACTAGAGAGCCTCTTGATGATAGTGAAAGAGGAGTGTGAAAAAGTTGGCTTCAAACTCAATATTCAAAAAACTAAGATCATGGCATCCGGTCCCATTACTTCATGGCAAATAGATGGGGAAACAACGGAAACAATGACAGAGTTTATTTTGGGGGGCTCAAAAATCACTGCAAATGGTGACTACAGCCATGAAATTAATAGATGCTGTGACCAACCTAGACAGCATATTAAAAAGCAGAGACATTACTTTACCAACAAAGGTCAAAGCTATGGTTTTTCCAGTAGTCATGTATGGATGTGAGAGTTGGACTATAAAGAAAGCTGAGCACCGAAGAATTGATTCTTTCAAACTGTGGTGTTGGAGAAGACTCTTGAGAGTCCCTTGGACTGCAAGATCAACCAGTCTATCCTACAGGAAATCAGTCCTGAATATTCTTTGGAAGGACTGATGATGAAGCTAAAGTTCCAATAATTTGGCCACCTGATATGAAGAACTGACATTTGAAAAGACCCTGATGCTGGTAAAGATTGAAGGCGTGAGGAGAAGGGGATGACAGAGGATGTGGTGGTTGGTTTGCACCACCAACTTGATGGACATGAGTTTGAGTAAGCTCCAAGTGCTGGTGATGGACAAGGAAGCCTGGCATGCTGAAGTGCATGGAGTTACAAAGAGTTGGACACAACTGAGCAACTGAACTGACTGAACTTATTCAACTTTATTTAGTTAAAATTAGTTTATATTTTAAATAAGCATATATTTATTATTCTCCTCAGAATAGCTGCTTACTAAAGAATCCCTGATTGAGGTAGGGAGTTGATGTCATATTTACTATATTGTTTCTTGTCAGGAGTGTCAATAATAAGTGTTTTCCACAGAACAAATCAAGGGTTTAAATTTTTTAAAAAGTTTTATCTTATGTGTATTTTTACTTATTTCAAACTTGCACATCAACCTTTCTGTTTTTAGCCGACATATATACAATTTTAAAATTTTCACAGTTTAAAATTTATTAAATTGATTTTATCATTTAATTTATTATTATTACATTTTAAAGTTTATATACATTTAAAATTATCATCTCTCCAAAATGTTATTACTACAGCAAAGATATATTTATAAGTATTTTTCTTTTGTATTATCAAGAAACTTGTTTTTGTTGGAAGTGAAAGTATGTTTATTGGTGACAAATTTATAATTGGATCAGGAAATTAAATTGATTTGTAAGGGCCAGTTGTTTTTAGATATTTAAAATAATAAGTTTAGACCTGCTTCATAAGCTGAAATATTAGTTTAACAATATGGTGGTATAGACCTGCTGTGACTCATAGATGAAGTTGATGGGCTAACAGTTGCTGTGCGGGCAAAAGACCTTGGAGTTACATACCTTACTATGCTCTCTTCATATTGATGTGACTATAGCTGTAATAAAAATAAGCTTCACTTAACAAAAAAAATCAAATATATGTTCTTTTATACTACCCTGTACATCAAAAGTGCTCTCAGGAGAGTTTGGTTGAGCATCATTTTTGTTATTTTAATTGTACAAATGCCACCAATGGTTTTAACTATGAATCTTAGTTAATGGCTCTTTGTAAAATCGTATCTGGAGCTACCAGAGCAAAATAGTTTAGATGTGCCATTTCAAATCCAGCTTTCATTTTGTTGCTTGCCTATATTGCGTTAACATATAAATGCTGAGCTCATTTAAGTAACTAAGTTTTGGTAAATGAAAAATGGCCACTGTGACATAATCTTCTGGGGCTTTCCAGGTGGTACTAGTGTTAAAGAACCCACCTGCCAATGCAGGGAGCATAAGAGACCCAGGTTCAATCCCTGAGTTGGGAAGATCCCCTGGAGGATGGCATGACAACCCACTTCAGTATTTTTGCCTGGAGAATCCCATGGACATAGAAGCATGGCAGGCTACAGTTCATAGGGTTGCAAAGAGTCTTACAAGCAACTTAGCACACATAATCTTCCAGGCAAAAGCACTATTTCTCTTGGATTTATTATTTGGCCCAATGTGATGTGTTTGGGTAATAGTAATTCGAAAGATCAAAATAGAACATTAACATTTCTGTACAGCCTTCCCAGAAATCTTCTGACAAAAGAAGTACAATGCAACCCCCACCGCCCCCGCCCCCATTTCTACATCCTGGCAGAGAACAGAAGAGGGTTAATGCCCCTGGTCATGGAGAGAAAAACTGGTATTTTTCAGAGCCCAAAGGAGAAAGCTAGATACAGCTTGAAAATCAAGTGATAAAGCTGTACTTAAGGTGAACTTTGAACAAGTTCATAAGGCAGAAATGAAACTGAAGTCTTGATATAAAGCAGGGACTGTCTTGCTACAATTTCATGGAGTACATAGATGAGGATTAGCCAAATCTTGGAAAATAGTAATACAACTTGGACCAGAAGAGATATTATTCACTTAGCCACATTCTGTAAAATTTTTTTCATCAGATTTGTTGTGAGAAGAAACTTTATGTTAGACGTCTACTATATAGCTTTCAGGCAATTGTTTGGTATATTTACTCTTAAATCATACAGTAAGACTATACTTTCTTGATTTTGTAATTTGGATTTGTCATTTTCAATGATTTCTTTGATCTTATTCATAGTCTTACAGTAAGAGTCACCATCATTTCTAGAAATCTGGTCTAAGTACATTCTACCTGTTCATTTCAGTCAGGTGGTTGGGATACAAATTGGACAAACCCAGATGAGAATTTGTCTTTAAGCAATATATATTTGTGGATCTCATTTATGTGCACACACACACACAGACATTGGCTTCTATCCAAGCAGGTTACCATTAAATTCACTCAGGACCGTCTTAGTTCATAATATAGATCCCATCACTATCATCACCTTTATCATTATTTTCGATTTTGTGACCATATCTAATGCTAAAGACAAATTTGGAGCAGCAAGCAGCAAGAGTACTATTAATCACATGAGATTTCCGTTTAGATTGTCCAAAACTTCTGGACAGTTTTTTTATCTTTTAATAAGTCCTTTTGGGTAATGCCTATGTTAAGCGAAATTCTTAAAACAGTCCAGCTTCTGGGATTAAAGTGGCCCATGCACATGGACTTCTGGGAGCCTCATTCAGGGCAGCACCACCCTGCATACTATCTTCTGAGCTGCTTCAGGCTAGCAGCTACACTTTTGAAAGTGGTGTCTCTGTGAGGAACAGAAAGAAACCCTTCCAGTGGAGGAGAAGTCAGATGCACTGCAGTACACACCATTAAAAATAAATAAACACAATTCCACCCTGGAATAAATTCTGCTACCATGGACTAAACGTTATAAAAATATTCTTTCTTATAAACTTTGTGTCATGGTTGTTCTAAAGAAAGCAACTTTCCTGCTGTGTACTGTTTAGCTTCCAGGAAGGTGAAACCTCTACTTTACTTCTCAAACAAATAGACAGTGAGGTGTTATGTGAGAGCTTGTGGCTAAAGATATCTGTCAATTCACAGTAAAATTTGCTTTAATGAAACAAATAATTTAATTTCCAAATGTTTTTGCTTGCTGTCTTCTAAGGGCCCTTGTGATCTATATCTGAAAAAGAAAGGGACAAAAAAATTTCAAATTCTGTATCTCCTATGTGGTAGTTTGGCAGGAGGATACAGAGCAATCTCTGAGGTGTTTGGTAATGGGATTTTTATTTTGTACTCTCAGGTTTTCTAAAGAAAGGATCAAAGGCTGTTTAAGCAAAAAATCATTCTGATTTTCCTCTTGAATATAGAATATTTGTCTTTTGATTTCAAAAGTGTAGCACCAAATGGCTCCTATCTAGTAAAGAGAAGAGCAGTGTAACAACATTTAAAATGTTTCCAAAGTTGTATTAACTGTAAGTATAATGCAACTTTTTATATTTGCAATATTAATTATTTTGTAAATGTCTTTGATCCCCATGCTGTTATGAAGTTATGTTGAGATTATTTTTCACGTTTAAATTGAATCTTTGCTTGGGTAAATTAGAAAGTGGAAGAGGGGAAGACTTCAAGTCTTAAATTACACTTACAGGTGCTTATATTTTTTGAACTAGCTATAATTAATGATGAATTAGAAACAAGGACTGTTGGTGTTTACTTTTACCTTAGAGAAGTTTAGGCTAGTAAAGCTTTTGTAATTCTAAGATGTCCTAGAGTATAACTGAACCAAATTTATGTACCATATTTGACAGTCATAATCTTCCTATGAGGCTCCCAGGTTACTTGTTTAGCAATAACCCTTTTAGCCTAATCCACTCCCTACCCCCTACTGCTTCTACTTGTCCCACCCTCACTACCATCACCCAAACACTCCTAGAAATTGCTGCTGCAAAATGCAGCTTGCTAGCATTGCTAACTAGCACTGGTAGCTATTTCGGTAATCAAGTTTAATTTCTTGAAAAAGTATATATTGTAATATTCAGTGAAAATGAAAGTCGCTCTGTCGTATCCGACTCTTTGCAATCCAGAATACTGGAACTCTCCAGGCCAGAATACTGGAGTGGGTAGCATTTCCCTTCTCCATGGGGTCTTCACAACTCAGAGATTGAACCCAGGTCTCCCTCATTGCAAGCGGATTCTTTACCAGCTGAGCCACAAAGGAAGCCCAAGAATACTGGAGTGGGTAGCCAATCCTTTCTCCAGCAGATCTTCCTGGCCCAGGAATCAAACTAGGGTCTTCAACATTGCAGGTGGAGTCTTTACCAACTGAGCTATCAGGGATAGAATGAACATTAAATCTGATTATACTAAAATTCTGCTAAAAAGTTCATTTCTTACTGGTTGTATACCAAGCATGTACATAAAATTCATTGACATTGACAAGAAAACCAAACTGAATGGGGATGTGAGAGGAGTGGAGGGTGGAGTTGGCTATCCTGGAAGCTGGAAGGTTGGCTCTATAGAGCAAATCTTCTACCCATGAAATCATTAGGAAGGAAAAAGAAATTTAAGCTAGTTTTTCTGTCACACCATAGAACTACAAAAGATAGAACCACAGTGTGTGAAAAATGCTTAGTTAAGATGAAAAGATTTTAAATTTGTACACTAAGATATTTTGAGAAAAAGAACAAGAGTGAGCACATTCACTTAACTTTTATTACAGTATGTTGTTATGATCATTCTATTTTATTATCATTTATTGTTTTTAATCTCTTACTGTGCCTGAAGTTTAATTTATAAAATTATACTTTATCATAGGTATGTATGTATAGGAAAAAAACACAATATACATAGGGCTTGGTGCTATCCACAGTTTCAGGTGTGACTCCCTGGGGGGTCTTTCAAGACCCACTGGGGATCTTGAAACATATATCCCTAGGATAAGGGAAACTGTTGTATTCTTGATTAGGGGGTTATTCTCTGCTTCATGACCAATGCCCACTTCCAGGGGCTAAGCTCTATGCATGCATGCATGTGTGCATGCTAAATCGCTTCTGTCCTGTCCAACTGTTTGTGACCCTATGGACTGTAGCCCACCAGCCTCTGCTGTCCATGGATTCTCCAGGCAAAAATACTGGAGTGGGTTGCTATGCCCTCTTCTAGGGGATCTTCCTGACCCAGGGATCACACCTGAGTCTCTTATGTCTCCTGCGTTGGCACGTGGGTTCTTTACCACCTGTGAAACCCAAGCCCTGTGTTAGCTATCTAACAATTACTGACATATTTTCTGGTTACAACAGTTTTTCTACCAAGAACACCACTTCAATCCTAGGAGTCTCTGCTATTTTTCCTTCTTCCTCTGAAAAAATTTCTGTGTGCCTTCATTTTAGGGAAGGAAATGGTGACAGGTCAAGAAGAGTGACTTGGGTTCTTTGAGGACTTTTGGCATCAATTTTTACTCCTCTTTGTGGTGGTTCTGCCTAGTGCCCCACCCTTGTTCCATACTGGGCTCCATTCCCAAGCGCTAAGCCATTCACACTTTACTTGAACTTGCATGTTGTACATTAAGCTTCATACACATTTACTGTCTTTTGTTGAAACTTGTATAGTCATTACAAGAATGAGGTTCCTCAAGTTATTTGTTTAGCAAGTACCCTTTTTAGCTTTGGAGAAGGAAATGACAACTTATGGAATTATGTAAATTTAGGTAGTTTTGTAAGTGACTACCATGATCCATGGGGCTTCCCTGGTGGCTCAGCGGTACAGAATCTGCCTGCAGTGCAGAAGACCCAGGAGACATGGGTTTCATTCTTGGGCTGAGAAGATCCCTTGGAGGAGGGCATGGCAACCCACTCCAGTATTCTTGCCTGGAGAATCCCATGGACAGAACTTGGTGGGCTACAGTCCATGGGGTTGCAGAGAGTTGGACAACTGAAGCGACTCAATATGCATGAACACACCATGATTCACATTTTGTGCAGTGGTGAGGAGTATTTTCCATTGAACGTTCTATATTAACCTTTATTTGTTTTAGCCAGTCCTATTCTAATGCAAATAACAATTAAGAAAATGGTATGATACAGTCTGGGACAATATACAAATAAATATTAGTGAAACATATTTGTGATCAAACATTACATTTCATGTATCATACCACTGTCACAGTAGAGCTACTTGAACTAGTTTGGTTTCTTTCGAGGTCACATATAAAAATTCTTTTTTTTATCTTGTATGGTCTCATTCATGTTAAGTTCAAGAATCAGCATTTCTGATATATGGTAATGAAAATCACAAGTTGTTCTTTATGAGGAATACAGATTAAGTGCAAGGGGCCAGAAGGAAACTGAGGCGATGGAACTATTCCATGTGTTGATTGGTTCCACAGATGTATACATTTGTTCAAACTTATTGAATTGTACACCTAAGATATACACATTCCACTCTGGTAATTTTAGCCCATTAAAAGGTGAAACATTTCTTAGTATAACTGTAATATTGATTTGTGAAAGAATCAGCTGAGTATTGATGCTGTATCTTTTTAATTGCTTTAGTTATTTTCAAGACATTAGAAAGTTTTCTTGAATTTCTGCTATTTATTTGAATTTAAAACAATTTATTGGATGTGGTATTTTTCACTAATTCCTGATTTTATTTGATGTATTTAATGTAATTTATTTTCTTAAATTATTTTTATTTAACTAATGTAATTGTATGTGTAACTTAATAGATATTATAAATATAACACTTTGCTTTTCCAAGTACTTTTTTCTACCTCTCACTTTTTGGACAAGCATCTTTTGCTGTTTTGGCAGAGTTTTAAATTCACTCCTATTCCTTCAACCTCCCTCACATAGAAAATGTGTTTTGTGGATTAGGCAACCTAGTGTTCAGTGCCTTCAGGTATGACCTAAATCAAATCCCTAATGATTATACAATGGAAGTGAGAAATAGATTTAAGAGACTAGATCTGATAGAGTGCCTGATGAACTATGGACTGAGGCTCGTGACTTTGTACAGGAGACAGGGATCAAGACCATCCCCATGGAAAAGAAATGCAAAAAAGCAAAATGGCTGTCTGAGGAGGCCTTACAAATAGCTGTGAAAAGAAGAGAAGTGAAAAGCAAAGGAGAAAAGGAAAGATATAAGCATCTGAATGCAGAGTTCCAAAGAATAGCAAGGAGAGATAAGAAAGCCTTCCTCAGTGATCAATGCAAAGAAATAGAGGAGAACAACAGAATGGGAAAGACTAGAGATCTCTTCAAGAAAATTAGAGATACCAAGGGAACATTTCATGGAAAGATGGGCTCGATAAAGGACAGAAATGATATGGACCTAACAGAAGCAGAAGATATTAAGAAGAGGTGGCAAGAATACACAGAAGAACTGTACAAAAAAGATCTTCATGACCCAGATAATCACGATGGTGTGATCACTCACCTAGAGCCAGACATCCTGGAACATGAAGTCAAGTGGGCCTTAGAAAGCGTCACTATAAACAAAGCTAGTGGAGGTGATGGAATTCCAACTGAACTATTGTAAATCCTGAAAGATGATGCTGTGAAAGTGTTGCACTCAGTATGCCAGCAGATTTGGAAAACTCAGCAGTGGCCACAGGACTGGAAAAGGTCCATTTTCATTCCAATCCCAAATAAAGGCAATGCCAAAGAATGCCCAAACTACCGCACAATTGCACTCATTTCATATGTTAGTAAAGTAATGCTCAAAATTCTCCAAGCCAGGCTTCAGCAATACGTGAACCATGAACTTCCAGATGTTCAAGCTGGTTTTAGAAAAGGCAGAGGAATCAGAGATCAAATTGCCAACGTCCACAGGATCCTCAAAAAAGCAAGAGAGTTCCAGAAAACCTTTTCTGCTTTATTGACTATGTCAAAGCCTTTGACTGTGTGGATCACAATAACCTGTGGAAAGTTCTGAAAGAGATGGGAATACCAGACCACCTGACCTGCCTCTTGAGAAACCTATATGCAGGTCAGGAAGCAATAGTTAGAACTGGACATGGAACAACAGACTGGTTCCAAATAGGAAAAGGAGTACGTCAAGGCTGTATATTGTCACCCTGCTTATTTAACTTCTATGCAGAGTACATCATGAGGAACGCTGGGCTGGAAGAAGCACAAGCTGGAATCAAGATTGCCGAAAGAAATATCAATAACCTCAGATATGCAGATGACACCACCCTTATGGCAGAAAGTGAAGAGGAACTAAAGAGCCTCTTGATGAAGGTGAAAAAGAAGAGTGAAAAGTTGGCTTAAAGCTCAACGTTCAGAAAATGAAGATCATGGCATCCGGTCCCATCACTTCATGGGAAACAGATGGGAAAACAGTGGAAACAGTGTCAGACTTTATTTTTGTGGGCTCCAAAATCACTGCAGATGGTAACTGCAGGCATGAAATGAAAAGACGCTTACTCCTTGGAAGGAAAGTTATGACCAACCTAGATAGCATATTCAAAAGCAGAGACATTACTTTGCCAACAAAGGTCCGTCTAGTCAAGGCTATGGTTTTTCCTGTGGTCATGTATGGATGTGAGAGTTGGACTGTGAAGAAAGCTGAGCACAGAATTGATGCTTTTGAACTGTGGTGTTGGAGAAGACTCTTGAGAGTCCCTTGGACTGCAAGGAGATCCAACCAGTCCATTCTGAAGGTGATCAGCCCTGGGATTTCTTTGGAAGGAATGATGCTAAAGCTGAAACTCCAGTACTTTGGCCACCTCATGGAAAGGCCTCTGATGCTGGGAGGAGGAAAAGGGGATGACAGAGGATGAGATGGCTGGATGGGATCACTGACTCGATGGATGTGAGTTTGAGTGAACTCTGGGAGTTGGTGATGGACAGGGAGGCCTGACATGGTGCAATTCATGGGGTCTCAAAGAGTCGGACACGACTGAGCGACTGAACTGAGTGCTCAGTGCGATCCCAGGTAAACATTAGATCTTCTGGGTAAGTGACGACATTTTTTTCTGGACTTTGATACATATAACTAAGACCTTCCTGCAATTGTTTTGGAGAGATATCTGGGAAAATTACACTTGGAGTCCATTTTTAGAAAACGTTATAATACAAGAGAAACATAAAAGACACTAAGTATCGAGAATATTGTTTTACCAACCATCTCACAAAAGACAGAGCGGTTACTGCCATATGGTTTTGTGATGGCAATAAAAATGATGATAGTGTTGGTGGTAATAATGCTAACTCTGGGCCATTCATTCTGCAGAATTCTTTTAGCTATTGTTATTGCATTAATCTTCCTGACATCTAAGGAAGATAGGTATCATTATTATTTCAAAGTATAGGAAATTGAATATTAGGGAGGTTAATCAATGTGGCATGTTCTTGCATAGCTCTTCTAGTGAACTCTCTGTAAGAGATCCTCCTGAAAAATGGACCCACATTCATAGAAAGTAAAGTGCAGACATCTGAGAATTTCTATCCACCCCATCCTGCCGACTGACTCTTACAGCCTTTCTATGTAATCAGATGAAAGCAGATAGCAAAGCAACTGCCAAGAAGAAGCTGGGGGTCAATATTTGCAAACAGAGGAAAGGTACTGAGAGTCCAGAAAGAGACAAGAAAGTTATTTTGGGGGGAAAAAAATGGAAGTTTCCACATTGACTTTTCTTAGCAGAACCTGGATGTTTAGCTGAGTTTTACGTGGTGGGAGGAAACCTTGAAGAACCTAGTAGAGTCTCACTTACAGAACCTCTTTTTCATTTCCATTGAAGATGGAAATCTAATATGAAAATAATAACAAATATCATAATAGAATTTGATTCTGGATTAGTATTATAAAAATCATAGTTTTTCAGGAATGCAGAGGAGGGGAAAACTTTTTTGGATGGACAGTTCCACAGAAGGCCCATGGTTATAAAGTTGATTGAGAATAGGGGAAAGAACATGCAGGAGAGTGGAGAGGAAGATAAGAGATTTAAATCCCTGTTTTCTTAGATGCTTTATGATCCACCACTGGGTAGCAGTACTAGAAAAAAACTTTCCTTTTCCTAAGATCTGGGAATGTGATCGGTGCTTTAATTCTGCACAGGGGAATCAGCATGTGTTTGCAATGCTTATTAGAGGTGCGTGTGTGTGTGGGGAAAACAAAACGAAACACTGTGTTGACAAGAGCTGTCTGTGAATGTCAGTCTTTGGACTGGCTCCCTCGCTCTTGGCCTCAGATTTCTGGCATATACAACTCAGGTCAAAAAATGTCAGGGATAGGTTTAAAGTAAGTGTTTTTAATTGGTTACAAATATATTTCATCAAGTAAAACACTAAAAAATTTACTTTAGAATATGTGGACAGGTTTCTTTCTTTAGTTATTTTTTTTTTTACTATGACAATTCTTTTAGAAAGGATTTGTAATGTTTTTATATTAAAAATGTTTCAGTTTTCATTTGAAATGTAGTGTGAAACTTTTGAAAAACAGGAATTAAAAAAAAAACAATCAAACATAGTCATGGCTTTCAAAAATGACTCTGTTAATATTTTCTTGAATTTTTTTCCATTCTTTTTTACTAATGAAGAAAAATTTGGAGTGGCAAGAGAAGAATACATTTATTTTTGGAATCTATATGTTTGTGTGAATAGAGAAACTTGTGCACAAGGAAAGCATAGAAACTATTAAAATTTGAAATCATAAGACACCTATGTCTTTGTGTATGGACTATTGTTTGGAAATGATCATACCAAATGATTAACAGTGATTCTCCAAAGAAAGGAGGAGTTTGGAATAGGGAGAAAGGAAATATGTGTACACACACACATATACACACATGCATGCACCTCTCATTGACAGTGGCACGTCCTACTTCTGAAGTTAAAAGAAGATTTTTTAAGCCATCCCAGCACCCGAGACCATGACTGTGAATTTATTTTCTGATCTAATCGTTTAATGTGACAGTAAAATTAATAGCTACATATTTTATAACCTCTAAACATATTTTGAAATTCATGTCTATCTGAATATCACAACTAGGAACTAGTTGAGGTACCTGAAAAATATTCTTTAGTAGAGCTGTGCTCATCTTCACATCATTGTCTCAGTGAATTGAAGGACGAGCCTCTATAAACACAGGCAAAGTCATTTATTAAAACAAATTGAGTATAAGATCAGTTGGTTAGTAGGAGTATGCACTGTGGCTAAAAAAATATTAAAGCTTTTTCATATTGTCAAATAGATGTATAACCCTACTAATTAAATTCTTCCAAATAAATGTGTCACAAATTATAATTTCATCTTAGATGGAGAGATGATAAGGATACAATGATTCTTAACCAGGAATGATTTTGCCCCCCCAGAAGGCAGGGGCGATGTCAGGGGACGTTTTTGATTCTCACAACTCAAGGAAGGTGCTACTAACATGATATACAGGACAGCCCCCTATAACAAAAAATTATCTGGTCATGAAGAATTATCTCCTTCTAGCCTAATCTCCAATTTTTTTTTTTTTAAATCTTCCAATTTTATTTTATTTTTAAACTTTACATAATTGTATTAGTTTTGCCAAATATCAAAATGAATCCATCACAGGTATACATGTGTTCCCCATCCTGAACCCTCCTCCCTCCTCCCTGCCCATACCATCCCTCTGGGCCGTCCCAGTGCACCAGCCCCAAGCATCCAGCATCATGCATCGAACCTGGACTGGCAACTCGTTTCCTACATGATATTTTACATGTTTCATTGCCATTCTCCCAAATCTTCCCACCCTCTCCCTCTCCCACAGAGTCCATAAGACTGTTCTATACATCAGTGTCTCTTTTGTTGTCTCGTACACTGGGTTATTGTTACCATCTTTCTAAATTCCATATATATGCGTTAGAATACTGTATTTATGTTTTTCCTTCTGGCTTACTTCACTCTGTATAATAGGCTCCAGTTTCATCCACCTCATTAGAACTGATTCAAAAGTATTCTTTTTAATGGCTGAGTAATACTCCATTGTGTATATGTACCACAGCTTTCTTAGCCATTCATCTGCTGATGGACATCTAGGTTGCTTCCATGTCTTGGCTATTATAAACAGTGCTGTGATGAACATTGGGGTACACGTGTCTCTTTCCCTTCTGGTTTCCTCAGTGTGTATGCCCAGCAGTGGGGTTGCTGGATCATAAGGCAGTTCTATTTCCAGTTTTTTAAGGAATCTCCACACTGTTCTCCATAGTGGCTGTACTAGTTTGCATTCCCACCAACAGTGTAAGAGGGTTCCCTTTTCTCCACACCCTCTCCAGCATTTATTATTTGTAGACTTTTGGATCACAGCCATTCTGACTGGTGTGAAATGGTACCTCATAGTGGTTTTGATTTGCATTTCTCTGATAATGAGTGATGTTGAGCATCTTTTCATGTGTTTGTTAGCCATCTGTATGTCTTTTTTGGAGAAATGTCTATTTAGTTCTTTGGCCCATTTTTTGATTGGGTCGTTTATTTTTATGGAGTTTAGCTGTAGGAGTTGCTTGTATATTTTTGAGATTAGTTGTTTGTCGGTTGCTTCATTTGCTATTATTTTCTCCCATTCTGAAGGCTGTCTTTTCACCTTGCTAATAGTTTCCTTTGATGTGCAGAAGCTTTTAAGGTTAATTAGGTCCCATTTGTTTATTTTTGCTTTTATTTCCAATATTCTGGGAGGTGGGTCATAGAGGATCCTGCTGTGATGTATGTTGGAGAGTGTTTTGCCTATGTTCTCCTCTAGGAGTTTTATAGTTTCTGGTCTTACATTGAGATCTTTAATCCATTTTGAGTTTATTTTGGTGTATGGTGTTAGAAAGTGGTCCAGTTTCATTCTTTTACAAGTGGTTGACCAGATTTCCCAGCACCACTTGTTAAAGAGATTGTCTTTAATCCATTGTATATTCTTGCCTCCTTTGTCGAAGATAAGGTGTCCATATGTGCGTGGATTTATCTCTGGGCTTTCTATTTTATTCCATTGATCAATATTTCTGTCTTTGTGCCAGTACCATACTGTCTTGATAACTGTGGCTTTGTAGTAGAGCCTGAAGTCAGGTAGGTTGATTCCTCCAGTTCCATTCTTCTTTCTCAAGATCGCTTTGGCTATTCGAGGTTTTTTGTGTTTCCATACAAATTGTGAAATTATTTGTTCTAGCTCTGTGAAGAATACTGTTGGTAGCTTGATAGGGATTGCGTTGAATCTATAAATTGCTTTGGGTAGTATACTCACTTTCACTATATTGATTCTTCCAATCCATGAACATGGTATATTTCTCCATCTATTAGTGTCCTCTTTGATTTCTTTCACCAGTGTTTTATAGTTTTCTATATATAGGTCTTTAGTTTCTTTAGGTAGATATATTCCTAAGTATTTTATTCTTTCTGTTGCAATGGTGAATGGAATTGTTTCCTTAATTTCTCTTTCTGTTTTCTCATTATTAGTGTATAGGAATGCAAGGGATTTCTGTGTGTTGATTTTATACCCTGCAACTTTACTATAGTCATTGATTATTTCTAGTAATTTTCTGGTGGACTCTTTAGGGTTTTCTATGTAGAGGATCATGTCATCTGCAAATAGTGAGAGTTTTACTTCTTCTTTTCCAATTTGGATTCCTTTTATTTCTTTTTCTGCTCTGATTGCTGTGGCCAAAACTTCCAAAACTATGTTGAATAGTAATGGTGAAAGTGGGCACCCTTGTCTTGTTCCTGACTTTAGAGGAAATGCTTTCAATTTTTCACCATTGAGGATAATGTTTGCAGTGGGTTTGTCATATATAGCTTTTATTATGTTGAGGTATGTTCCTTCTATTCCTGCTTTCTGGAGAGTTTTTATCATAAATGGATGTTGAATTTTGTCAAAGGCTTTCTCTGCATCTATTGAGATAATCATATGGTTTTTATTTTTCAATTTGTTAATGTGGTGTATTACATTGATTGATTTGCGGATATTGAAGAATCCTTGCATCCCTGGGATAAAGCCCACTTGATCATGGTGTATGATCTTTTTAATGTGTTGTTGGATTCTGATTGCTAGAATTTTGTTAAGGACTTTTGCATCTATGTTCATCAGTGATATTGGCCTGTAGTTTTCTTTTTTTGTGGGATCTTTGTCAGGTTTTGGTATTAGGGTGATGGTGGCCTCATAGAATGAGTTTGGAAGTTTACCTTCCTCTGCAATTTTCTGGAAGAGTTTGAGCAGGATAGGTGTTAGCTCGTCTCTAAATTTTTGGTAGAATTCAGCTGTGAAGCCGTCTGGACCGGGGCTTTTGTTTGCTGGAAGATTTTTGATTACAGTTTCAATTTCCATGCTTGTGATGGGTCTGTTAAGATTTTCTATTTCTTCCTGGTCCAGTTTTGGAAAGTTGTACTTTTCTAAGAATTTGTCCATTTCTTCCACGTTGTCCATTTTATTGGCATATAATTGTTGATAGTAGTCTCTTATGATCCTTTGTATTTCTGTGTTGTCTGTTGTGATCTCTCCATTTTCGTTTCTAATTTTGTTGATTTGATTTTTCTCCCTTTGTTTCTTGATGAGTCTGGCTAATGGTTTGTCAATTTTATTTATCCTTTCAAAGAACCAGCTTTTGGTTTTGTTGATTTTTGCTATGGTCTCTTTTGTTTCTTTTGCATTTATTTCTGCTCTAATTTTTAAGATTTCTTTCCTTCTACTAACCCTGGGGTTCTTCATTTCTTCCTTTTCTAGTTGCTTTAGGTGTAGAGTTAGGTTATTTATTTGACTTTTTTCTTGTTTCTTGAGGTGTGCCTGTATTGCTATGAACTTTCCCCTTAGGACTGCTTTTACCGTGTCCCACAGGTTTTGGGTTGTTGTGTTTTCATTTTCATTCGTTTCTATGCAAATTTTGATTTCTTTTTTGATTTCTTCTGTGATTTGTTGGTTATTCAGCAGCGTGTTGTTCAGCCTCCATATGTTGGAATTTTTAATAGTTTTTCTCCTGTAATTGAGATCTAATCTTACTGCATTGTGGTCAGAAAAAATGCTTGGAATGATTTCTATCTTTTTGAATTTACCAAGGCTAGCTTTATGGCCCAGGATGTGATCTATCCTGGAGAAGGTTCCATGTGCGCTTGAGAAAAAGGTGAAATTCATTGTTTTGGGATGAAATGTCCTATAGATATCAATTAGGTCTAACTGGTCTATTCTATCGTTTAAAGTTTGTGTTTCCTTGTTAATTTTCTGTTTAGTTGATCTATCCATAGGTGTAAGTGGGGTATTAAAGTCTCCCACTATTATTGTGTTATTGTTAATTTCTCCTTTCATACTTGTTAGCATTTGTCTTACGTACTGTGGTGCTCCCGTGTTGGGTGCATATATATTTATAATTGTTATATCTTCTTCTTGGATTGATCCTTTGATCATTATGTAGTGACCTTCTTTGTCTCTTTGCACAGCCTTTGTTTTAAAGTCTATTTTATCTGATATGAGTATTGCTACTCCTGCTTTCTTTTGGTCCCTATTTGCATGGAAAATCTTTTTCCAGCCCTTCACTTTCAGTCTGTATGTGTCCCCTGTTTTGAGGTGGGTCTCTTGTAGACAACATATGTAGGGGTCTTGTTTTTGTATCCATTCAGCCAGTCTTTGTCTTTTGGTTGGGGCATTCAACCCATTTACATTTAAGGTAATTACTGATAAGTATGTTCCCGTTGCCATTTACTTTATTGTTTTGGGTTCGAGTTTATACACCGTTTTTGTGTTTCCCGTCTAGAGAATATCCTTTAGTATTTGTTGGAGAGCTGGTTTGGTGGTGCAGAATTCTCTCAGCTTTTGCTTGTCTGAAAAGCTTTTGATTTCTCCTTCATACTTGAATGAGATCCTTGCTGGGTACAATAATCTGGGCTGTAGGTTATTTTCTTTCATCATTTTAAGTATGTCTTGCCATTCCCTCCTGGCTTGAAGAGTTTCTATTGAAAGATCAGCTATTATCCTTATGGGAATTCCCTTGTGTGTTATTTGTTGTTTTTCCCTTGCTGCTTTTAATATTTGTTCTTTGTGTTTGATCTTTGTTAATTTGATTAATATGTGTCTTGGGGTGTTTCTCCTTGGGTTTATCCTGTTTGGTACTCTCTGGGTTTCTTGGACTTGGGTGATTATTTCCTTCCCCATTTTAGGGAAGTTTTCCACTATTATCTCCTCAAGTATTTTCTCATGGTCTTTCTTTTTGTCTTCTTCTTCTGGATCCCCTATGATTCGAATGTTGT
Organism: Bos javanicus; assembly: GCF_032452875.1. NCBI lineage: Eukaryota > Metazoa > Chordata > Mammalia > Artiodactyla > Bovidae > Bos > Bos javanicus. Next base: position 24,742,617 of record NC_083876.1, on the reverse strand, counting down.
AGCGTTTAATATTGTCCTGGAGGTCTCTGAGATTGTCCTCATTTCTTTTAATTCGTTTTTCTTTTATCCTCTCTGATTCATTTATTTCTACCATTCTATCTTCTAATTCACTAATCCTGTCTTCTGCCTCTGTTATTCTACTATTTGTTGCCTCCAGAGTGTTTTTAATTTCACTTATTGCATTATTCATTATATATTGACTCTTTTTTATTTCTTCTAGGTCCTTGTTAAACCTTTCTTGCATCTTCTCAATCCTTGTCTCCAGGCTATTTATCTGTGATTCCATTTTAGTTTCAAGATTTTGGATCAATTTCACTATCATTATTCGGAATTCTTTATCTGGTAGATTCCCTATCTCTTCCTCTTTTGTTTGGTTTGGTGGGCATTTATCCTGTTCCTTTATCTGCTGAGTATTCCTCTGTCTCTTCATCTTGTTTAAATTGCTGAGTTTGGGGTGTCCTTTCTGTATTCTGGCAGTTTGTGGAGTTCTCTTTATTATGGCGTTTCCTCACTGTGTGTGGGTTTGTACAGGTGGCTTGTCAAGGTTTCCTGGTTAGGGAAGCTTGTGTCGGTGTTCTGGTGGGTGGAGCTGTATTTCTTCTCTCTGGAGTGCAATGAAATGTCCAGTAATGAGTTATGAGATGTCTATAGTTTTGGGGTGACTTTGGGCAGCCTGTATTTTGAAGCTCAGGGCTGTGTTCCTTTGTTGCTGGAGAATTTGCTTGGTATGTCTTGCCCTGGAACTTATTGGCCCTTGTGTGGTGCTTGGTTTCAGTGTCGGTATGGAGGCATTTGATGAGCTCCTGTGAATGAATGTTCCTTGGAGTCAGGAGTTCCCTGGAGTCAGGGTTTGGACTTAAGTCTCCTGCTTCCGATTATCGGTCTTATTTTTACAGTAGTTTCAAAACTTCTCCTTCTATACAGCACCATTGATAAAACATCTACATTAAAGATGATAAGTTTCTCTACAGTGAGGGTCACTCAGAGAGGTTCACAGGGTTACATGGAGAAGAGAAGAGGGAGGAGGGAGTTAGAGGTGACCCAAATGAGATGAGGTGAATCAATAGTGGAGAGAGTGGGCTAGCCAGTAGTCACTTCCTTATGTGCCCTCCACAACTGGACCACTCAGAGATGTTCACGGGGTTATACAGAGAAGAGAAGAAGGAGGAAGGTAACAGAGGTGGCCAGAAGGATAAAAGGGGGAATGAAAAGGAGGGAGACAGATCCAGCCAGTAATCAGTTCCCTAAGTGTTCTCCACCGTCTGGAACACACAGAAATTCACAGAGTTGGGTAGAGTAGAGAGGGGTTAGGGAGGAGACACAGGCGACCTGGTGGAGAAAAAGGAGGGTCCAAAGGGAGAGAGAGCAGTCAAGTCAGTAATCTCACTCCCTAGTGAAAAATGGGTCCTGAAGATTGGGTCCTTAAAGGTACAAAATTGGTAACAAATACATAAAAGCAAAAATTAAAAATCTAGAGTAGAGTTTGGAATTTCAAAAATACAATGTTAAAGAAAAGAAGAAGGAAAAGAAAGAGAGAAAGAACGAACAAACAAAAACAAACAAGGTCGCGAAAATTATAAAGAAAGTACAGGTACAAAATTGATAACTAATACCAGAAAGCGAAAATTAAAAATCTAGAGTAGAGTTTGGAATTTCAAAAATACGATGTTAAAGAAAAGAAGAAGGAAAAGAAAGAGAAAAAACGAGCAAACAAAACAAACAAGGTCGCGAAAATTATAAAGTAAGTACAGGTACAAAATTGATAACTAATACCAGAAAGCAAAAATTAAAAATCTAGAGTAGAGTTTGGAATTTCAAAAATACAATGTTAAAAAAAAAAAAAAGAAGAAGAAAAATAAAGAGAGAAAACAAACAAACAAATACGAACAATGTCACAAAAATTATAAAGAAAATACAGGTACAAAATTGATATCAAATACCAAAAAGCATAAATTAAAAATCTAGAGTAAAGTTTGGAATTTCAGATATACAATGTTATATAAAAGAAGAAGAGAAAGAAACAGAGAAGAAGAAAAAAAAAAAGTCACAGAAATTATATAAAAAAAAACTATAGGTACAAAATTGATAACATATACCAAAAAGCGAAAATTAAAAATCTAGAGTAGAGTTTGGAATTTCAAAAATACAATGTTAAAGAAAAGAAGAAAAAAACAAAAACAAACAAACAAAAAAAACAAGGTCAAAAAATTATAAAATATATATATATGAAGTTTGCTGAAGAAGAAAAAAATAGGGTCTTTTTTTTTTTTTTTGCAAAGTAATAGGTTATAAAAGTGAAAATTAAAGGAACAATAGAGGACTTAAATTTTTTTTTTTAATTAAAAAAAAAGAAAGAATGATCGTAAAAATAATAAAAATATATCTAGGACTTTTTTGTTGTTGTTTTTTTTTGTGGGTGTTGTGGGTTCAGTTCATTTTTGGCTAGTTCCTTGGTCAGATTTATATTTCTCAAGATCTATAGGCCCCTTCCTATGTAGTCCGTAGTAACCACAGGGTTTTGATCTATTGCCTGTAGCTTCCAAGGCGTTTCCCTCTGTTATATCTTCTTCTGTTTGCTAGTCTCTTCAGTATCTGGTTTCCACCCTGACTCAAAGGGCACGGTGGAGGACACTTTTTTTTTTTTTTTTTTAGGCTTACTTGTTCAGTCGCGCTCTGGGGAGGGAGGGAGGGATGCTGCAAACAAATAACACTGGCGTGGGCTCGCAGTGCCTCAGCCACCCTGGGTCTGCCCCCGCTCACGGCGCGTGTAGCCTCCCTGTCCATACTGCTCGGACTCTAGGTTGTTCCGCCGGGAACAATCCGAGGCTGGCCCTGGGCTGCATGCACCTCCCAGGTCCAAGCCGCTCAGGTTCAGGCACTCGGGTAGTCCTCAGAGGTGCAGACTCAGTTGGGCCTGCATTTTGTGCTCTTCCCAGGTCCGAGCGCCAATTTGCTTTTCCCAGGCGAGCGCCAATGCTGCGACTTATCACCTCCCCGCCACTCGGTTATCTGGATGTAAAACCTGCGCACCTTCTCAGGCAGATGTTGACCGTCCAGACCCCCAAGAAGTTTTAGTTAGCAAAGAAGCCTGCTTACAATTTTATAGATAATGTCTCTCTGGGGCTGCGATTGCCCCCTTCCGGCTCTGGCTGCCTGTCACCGGAGGGGGAAGGTCTGCAGCCGGCTATCTCTGTTCAGTCCTTTGTTCTGTGCGCGGGCCTGGCGGTCTTAGGTTAGGGCTGGCTTTTCGCGTGGTAGGTATCCCACAGTCTGGTTTGCTAGCCCAAATTATTTCGCTCAGATAGCGCTCAGGGTATTCAGGCCAGATTCTTACTCTCAGCGATGCAGCCCACGCCGCGCCTCCCTGCCCAGCCCCGGTTTGCTAATGGCGGATGCAGGCGTCTGCGCTGCTTCTCTGCTGGGGGAGTTACCGTAGGGCTCGCAATCTGCGAGTTTTAAATTGTTTATTTATTTTTTTCTCCCTGTTATGTTGCCCTCTGTGCTTCCAAAGCTCGGCACAGATTCGGCAGTGAGAAGGTTTCCTGATGTTTGGAAACTTCTCTCTTTTTAAGATTCCCTTCCTGGGACGGAACTCCGTCCCTCCCTCTTTTGTCTCTTTTTTTTGTTTTTAATATTTTTTCCTACCTCCTTTCGAAGAGTTGGGTTGCTTTTCTGGGTGCCTGATGTCCTCTGCCGGCATTCAGAAGTTGTTTTGTGGAATTTACTCGACGTTTAAATGCTCTTTTGATGAATTTGTGGGGGAGAAAGTGTTCTCCCCGTCCTACTCCTCCGCCATCTTGGCTCCTCCTCCCTAATCTCCAATTTAATTGTATTTATTTTCTTGATTTGTAAGTGATCTTGCACTTCCTTTTTAATTTTAATTTTTTTTAGTTTGTGGCTATTTTTAAAATTTCAGGCTTTTAAATGTGTATTTTAAAGTAGTAACACCCAGGATATAGGTATATGTGTAATAAATTGGAACTCATCTATGCTATAATTTAAGCTGTAAATTAGAACAACTGTGGAAATGTGTATAGATAGCTTTAGAATATACATGCCTTTGAGTCAGATTTCAACCTTACTTTAATTTTAAAACTTAACTATATTGAATAATATATTGATGGCTTTGTATTCTAAAACCTCTTTCCAGATATATCCATTGACTTGCTCCAGTCTGAACCATCAGTTACTATCAAGGACTGATGTAGTTGTCATCCTGTGATTTCTTTGGATGGCCTTTCTAGGCTGAATTCATTGTCTTGTGAATCTTTCGTCATTCACATTTTTTGGTCAACTCTCTCATTTTGATGGCATGTAACTTCAAGCACCTTGTTAAACATAATAGTAAATTTTCTGATCTTCCCAAAAGCCTTTACAGTAACTTATTAATTGGCTGGTATCTTTTTAAAAATTTGTCATTAAACATTCCTGCAAGATTTTCACATCTTTAATATTCTGAGATGCCATGATTTTTTAAAAAGCTTTTATTTATGTACTTATTTACTTTTAGAAATTTTTTATTTTTGTAAATGCTTCCAATTTTTTAAAGTCCTTCTTAACCTTTTTTTCATATCTTGCTGTTTATGTCATTCCTTTCTCTGAATGTAATTTTATGCTAATTAGAGGAATTTGGTCTTCTTTTGTGCTTTTTATTGTAGATTTTTTTCTAATTTTTGATTACACTTTATATCTTCTCCTTTCTATAAGAGTAAGATTTTAAAAGCTAATTATAGGTTCCATATATGCTGTTAGACATCTTTGTTGGTGGGCTTTGCTTTGACAGGAGTGAAAGGTGTGCTGACTTTGTGGGAGATTCCTGCATAACCTAGTAAAGAGATCTGTAGTCTTAGGTTATTTGCTAGAAATAAAATTATAGCTGCTATGGTCTTCATCTAAAAGTGTGGGCAATGAATGTATTCCTCATTTTCCTCTCCTGTTTTGGGAGTTGTCCCTAAAAACAGCCAAGCAGGCATGCTATAGTTAGTTTTAAAAAAAAAAATCTTGGTACCCAAAGCAATGGCTTCAAGCCACTTTGGGGACCAAATTCACTATCATAGTTAAATGCAAGGCTCAAATTTCTGGAGATGCCATAAGTCTTCTCAGCTACTTAACACACGAAACACATTCACAACTGTTTTAACCCTTGGGTTCCTGGACTTGACATTTTCTTTCTATCCAGTTTTCAGAAGAATACTAATATTTAAGAAGACTTTTGAAATGCTGGTATAATACAATGAATATTTCTTAAAAGAGACAGAGAAGACAAGCTTGAAAGTAGTAAGAAAATATATTGGATAAAAAGGAAGGGAACATAATATCAATAATTGAATTCATGGGGAAAATTTTTGGTCATGGTAAAATAGGAAACAAGAAGATCCATGTGACAGTGGGAGTTTTTCTGGTCTTTGCAAACTTGCTCAGACTTCTCAAGTTTTCCTGACAAGTAGATGTAAAAATAAATAAGCAATGGTTTCTACTGTACATGACAGTCAGTACTGAAGGGCTTGTTTCAGATACTCAGCTAGAGAATCAGGCTGTATATTTGGGGGCATAAATGACAGGTTACAGGAACAAGTAGTAGGCAAGAAAGCAAAAGGATTAGGCAAAACTTCTTTAAACACATTTGAGAAAATCAGTTGGTTCATTTTTTAACTAGTTTTGTACAGAATAGCTTTGGTTTTGGACTGGAAGTGGGAATTTGGGGAGTCAAGGTGGAACTACAACAAAAGTTATAATCACAGAGACCCAGAGCTCTGGTCCTTTGGGTCAGACAGAGCTTCAATCTAGTACCCTGGATAGCTCCCAGGGATGGTAGTATCCCTAAAATCTGAGGTCTTATGGAGGTCTGAGGTTATTGATATTGCTGCATATCAGAAATATCAATAACCACAGATATGCAGATGATACCACCCTTATGGCAGAAAGTTAAGAGGAACTAAGCCTCTTGATGAAAGTGAAAGAGGAAAGTGAAAAAGCTGGCTTAAAATTCAACATTAAAAAAACTAAGATCATGGCATCTGGTCCCATCACTTCATGGCAAATAGATGGGGAAACAATGGAAACAGTGATAGACTTTATTTTCTTGGGCTCCAAAATCACTGCAGATGGTGACTGCAGCTATGAAATTAAAAGACACTTGCTCCTTGGGACGGAAGCTATGACCAGCCCAGACAGCATATTAAAAAGCAGAGTCATTTCTTTGCTGACAAGGGTCCATCTTGTCAAAGCTATGGTCTTTCAAGTAGTGAGAGTTGAACTATAAAAAAGCTGGACTATAAAGAAAGCTGGACACTCTAAAGAAAGCTGAACTGTGATGTTGGAAAAGACTTTTGGGAGTCTCTTGGACTGCAAGGAGATCAAACCAGTCAATTCTAAAGGAAATCAGTCTTGAATATTCATTGGAAAGACTGATGCTGAAGCTGAAGCTCCAAAATTTTGACCACCTGATGTGAAGAACTGACTCATTGGAAAAGACCCTGATGCTGGGAAAGATTGAAGGCAGGAGGAGAAGGGCATGACAGAGGATGAGATGGTTGAATGGCATCAACGACTCAATGGATGTGAGTTTGAGCAAGCTACGGGAGTTGGTCATGGACAGGGAAGCCTGGCGTGCTGTAGTCCATGGTGTCACAAAGAGTTGGACACGACTGAGCCACTGAACTAAGGTCACTATTGGCTTCTCCTAGTTGAGGAAATTCTCTGCACTTACTCTATTTAGTCTCTAAGGTATAAATGATCATTCCCATTTCACCTGTTTTTTTTTTCTCATCAAATTTGCAGGGCCAGATCATCAGAGATGATCTTAACAGAATGTCCTGCCTCCAAAGAATTTAGCAGATTTATTTGGAGAGAGAAAGAATGTATTCTCCAAATAATGGGATGGTTTATCTTCTAGGGTTTTCTATTATTTGGGGTTATTACTTTTCATTTTGAAAAATGTACTCAACCTTACTTCAAATTAAGGCTAGATTTATTTTTGGTTCCTCTCTTTGGGAGACATGCAGGTAATATCTAGTGATTGAGAGGGTTTGGAGGAAAAAAACCCTTATATGTAATGAAATTAATAATTCAATTGCTAGAAGGTAATTTGGAAATTCATATTTAAAAACCCATTTAAACAAGTAATTACTGTACTCCACATTAAGGAAATGATCATAGAATTATAAAAGGAAATACAGATATGAATATTGATTACAAATTTATTATGTCAAAAAATTCAAATTCTCCCCAGATTATTGGTAAAATAATATGGTACATTCAAAAAGACAATAAATTGGTAATGTAAGTATATATGTGTGTACATAGATAAATAAATGATAGATAAATATAGAAAGATGTTCACAATACATAGATTCATTCATAATGTATTTTAAAACATAGTAGTTTGTGTAAAAACCACAAAATGCACATTTATATCTACATTATATGTTTATAACTAGGAGAAAATCATAAATGACATTCACCAAAATGTAAACAATGATTGCTTCTATGGTAGGCTCTGCATATTATTTCAGAGAAGGCAATGGCACCCCACTCCAGTACTCTTGCCTGGAAAATCCCATGGACAGAGGAGCCTGGTGGGCTGCAGTCCATGGGGTCGCTATAGTCAAAAGGTCTTTGGTGAATATGTAATAGGAGCAACAAGACCAATGGAAAAGGAGGGAGGCAAGGAAGAAGCTTTAATTTGTAGCATTTTCCAATTTATGTGATTTAAATACTTCCACATTGGCCAGTTTCAAGCTGCCAATATGTGGTTACTGAACATGAAATTGAGAATAAATGTTCACAATTGAGTCTGGCAAACTCCAGTGATTTGGTTCCAACACACCAATGAAAGGCAAATCGAGGACAAGTGCTTTAGAGCATAGGAGTGAAAGGGAGGATCAGGAAAACTTAAAGGAAATGACGTTTAAACTGAATCCTGAAAGATGACTGAGGTATCAAGGGGAGAGCACAATAGTGGAAAGGTGCTGAGAGGAGGAAGAAATTGAGTTGAAGAATGGCCAGAGATAATAGTCCCTGTGAGAGCAACGGTGGCCCATACTGGGAAGCTGCCAACAGATTTTGAGAGACTTAAGGCATATTCAACTTAAATGGGAAGACTATAATATTTCAAAACATACTTGACCTCTAAGTTTTCTTCCAGCTTCATTATGTTATGAATACCAAAAGTATTATCACACTCAGGTAGTCTAGATGCTTGGATTTTGTCTGTATGCTTCTTTTGTGTTGCTCAGCCACTGTCATATCCAACTCTTTGCAACCCCATGAACTGCAGCATGTCAGCCTTCCCTGTCCTTCACTATCTCCCAGTGTCTGCTCAAACTCATGTCCATTGAGTCAGTGATGCCTTCCAACCATCTCATCCTCTGTCGTCCCCTTCTCCTCTTGCCCTCAATATTTCCCAGCATCAGGCTCTTTTCCAATGAGTTGGCTCTTCACATCAGGTGGCCAAAGGACTGGAGCTTCAGCTTTAGCATCAGTTTTTCCAATGCATATTCAGGGCTGATTTCCTTTAGAATTGACTTGTTTGATCTCCTTACTGTTGAAGGAATTCTCAAGAGTCTTCTCCAGCACCACAGTTCAAAAGCATCAATTCTTTGGCTCTCAGCTTTCTTTATAGTCCATCTCTCACATCTGTACATGACTCCTGGAAAAACCATAGCTTTGACTAGATGGACCTTTGTCAGCAAAGTGATGTCTCTGCCTTTAAATATGCTGTTTAGGTTTGTCATAGCTTTCCTTCGAAAGAGCAAGTGTCTTTTAATTTCATGGGCTGCTATCACTGTTCACAGTGATTATGGAACCCCCCAAATAAAATCTGTCCCTGTTTCCACTTTTACCCTATTTGCCATAAATTGATGGGGCTGGATGACAAGATTTTCATTTTTTGAATGTTGAGTTTTAAGCCAACTATGCTACCTTAATTACACTTAAAATATTTCAAATCTAAACATTTCATTAAGATGTTACATGGACACAAAGGGCAAAATAAAAGGCAGTTATTACCCAAATGTCCTCTCTTTGTAAGCCGCCTAAAGGAACAGTAGTTATAACAGCAAAAGAAAAAGGTTAAGGTTAATTATTTTTTTGTTCATTTGTAGCAAATATGAAAGAGGTCAGTAATATATTAGCCGCAGCAGTAACAACATCAAAAGAGACCAAAATTTAAATCTGAACAGCCTGCCGAGATTTTCTGTCTTCACACTCCCCCATCGCCCTCTCTCTTTCACTTCATCCCTCCCTCTCTCCCTCCATCCCTCCATCCCTTTATCCTCAGACAGATGTCACCCATTACCTTGTCCAAAAATTCAAGTACTCTAGTGGATGAAATGGTAGAGGAAGCCATAGGTGTTCGCTAAACTGGTCCTCACTTGGTGACTAAAAGCAAACAAAACTCTTTGATTGAATGGACAAAAAGAGAGAGGAAGTTAGATTTCTTCCAGTTTCTTTCCTAAGAATCATACTCTCCTCCCAGCATAAAAGATTTTAATTACTTCATGTTTGAGCAGAAAAGAATGTGACAAAATTGGAAGCCATTTATGCTTATCTCCACAACAGATATTGGTATTATGTATGGTATTAGTGTTATATATGTGGCATATGGGGGAAAAAAGGACTCAGATACTGATAATGTAACTTCTTAGATTCTTTGCTGACTTAGAATGTAGTCTAGTTTGGGGACAGAAGACAAAGTTCTTGCAGAATTTATATTTCTCCCCTTCTATATTCATGTAACCTTCTTTCAGTGTGCTAATATCCATATTTGTCCTAGGATGAGCTTCAGGATAGTTTGGGAAGCAGATCTTCCAAGAGATGTGATTCTTTTTGGATGTTTTTACCATATCTATTTCATCAACATTGTTTAGAAAGAGACAGAGAATTCTAGAGACATAGCTGTTCATGCTGAGTTTCTTCAACTCTCATTTCCAGAGGCTGAAAAGAGGAGAGGTTTTGGTAATCATTTTTCTCAGCTCCTAAGCAATTCCAGGCTAAGATAAGGGATTTTTTAGTGCCATCGTGTTCCATTATTAGTGGCTGCAGTCAAAAAGCAAATTCGCAACAGTTGGAGATGCTTGTCTCCAAATATTACAAAATGCTTGCATGTGTGCTCAACTGCTCTGTCGTGTCCGACTCTGTGTGACCCGTAATGAAAGCAATTTTTTTTTGGTGCTTCCTTTACAGCTTTTCTCAGTCTATCTTCTATCATTACAGACTTATTTTCTGCTCTCAGTGGGAGCTACATCCACTTGATATACTGGGGAACAAAAAGGGGTGCTTATTTCAGGAGTGCACTCCATGTGATGCTCGAGTTAGTAACCTCGGCTAAATTCACTGCATTTTGCTGCATGGTGCACTGACTGTGATTGTAATGTTCCTCTGAGAAAGCATGGCCCCTCTGAAGTCCTATGGCATTGTTTTCTAATGGATAGGATTAAAATTACCTCTGGGCAGCAGGGCCTCTGCTTCCCTTGTGGAGTTTGTTCTCCACCCAAGGGCAGCAGGCTGAGGATGAACAATGGGAGCTGAACGCAGTCTGTCTTCCTTTAGTAGTAGCTCTGAGGAGGGTCTGCATCTGCCTGGAGGTAGGTCCTCTGTGAGTCAGTGGGTGGTCTTGCAGGCCAGAAGGTGTCTTGGCCGTCTCCCAGCTTGTTGGCAGAGATTCCCCAATTAGGAATCTCAAATGAAGATAGATGAAGACACAGAGCCATTGGTACAGCTGCCTTGTTGGAGACTACTTCAGTGAAGAGGTATCCAGGGAGAAGCAATGCTGAGCCTGAACAAACTGGAGAGCAAAGAGCTGAGACACCTTGCAGAGCCTGCTGCCGCTTACTAGAAGTGGCTTGCTAGAAATGAGGTGACGCCTTCAGAGCTTAGACAAGGGTTCTGGATGCTTACGTAGTTCTATAGGGAGTCCATTTGGAGGCTCACTATTGCCTCTAATTATTCCTCTACGTTAGTCTCAAAAATTCTCTATGTTGAAACAGGAAGGAGGTGGAAGTAAGAACCCTTGGCTGTGTCAGCTGCTGCGTATTCAGATACATGACTTTTTTCCTTCTTTAGTTCCACATCCCTTAATTGAGAGGCACCCTTCTCCTACAGCATCCTTGCCTGACAGAAAGAGACAAATGGCACTTCCCACTACTTTTTTCTAATGTTCTAAACATGAACCTGAATCTTTGTTAAAACAGCAAATCGATAAAATTGTCCAGGCTCGGGTTTGATGAGGACCTTGGTTGATTAACTCAAGTGAAAAAAGAAGAGAACGATACTGACTATTCATAATATTATTTTTATCTGGATCAGGTGCTAAATTATTACCCCATCAAAATATTGACAGAGCCCTTTGATGGTAGGTGGTAAATCTGAGAAAATTCAGCTAACTTTTAAATAATTTTAATTCCCATACTATATGGTGGTGTAGTCACGAAGTCGTGTCCTACTCTTGCGACCCCATGGACTGTAACCTGCCAGGCTCCTCTGTCCATGGGATTCTCCAGGCAAGAATACTGGAGTGGGCTGCCATTTCCTTCTCTAAGCCCATACTATAACTCAACTACTTCTTTCTTTTCCTCAACTATTTCGTAGCTGTTGAGCTATGATGGCAGAGAATATAGAATTCACATAAAATGCTGTAGCATGAAATGAGAAAATTATAGGAAGATCCAAAATCAGAATACTGACACACTAACTAGACTGGAATTGGAAACAGGCCTTGATTTTAACCTTCATTTTGTGCCAAACTTAAATAGGGTAAACTATGTTATAAACATAAATCATACATGAATGATGAGTACTCAGCTGGTTAAAACCAGAGTTTGTATGATTCAAAGCTATACTATAAATAAAAGGGATCTTCATGTATATACGCAAGACTATTGTGCTTGCCGGACCCTCATTTGGAGATGTTATAAGATCATAAGATAGGTATCTTACCTCTAGTTTTCTAGCTGCCTTATGTTTGTGTGTAGTGGAGTATGGGGTTGAGGGGAGAGTATTATAAAAGAAGGCATAAAAGGTTCAATGTAAGTAATTTTAACTTGAGCTTTCTGGAAACTGCTGAAAAAGTTCAACTTGAATAAAAATATAAACCTCTGAAATTTAAGTTTGTTCATTGTTATTGCTTGAGGGTGTCCTTATTATATCTGGCTATGCTTAAAATAACTATGAGAGGAAAGGAAGTAAGAGTGCACTTTTGATCTTAATGTAAGAAGGAAAAAAATCCATGTTCCTAAACTGTCCATAATAGGCAAAATATCATTAGTGTTTTCTGAAAGATGATCTTATTAAGTTGTTTGCCTGATTTTTTTCTGATTGATTTTTAGCTGCTATGTTTTAATTTATATTTCACGTGATACCTCCATTTTGACAATAAATTACTCTAGAGCAGATCCCTCAACCATGCAGATATGAGTGTGGCCACTATTAGTATGGCTATGTTACATAAGAACAGTTGATTTAGTCATGACATGATGTCCGTCTAGTCAAGGCTATGTTTTTCCAGTGGTCATGTATGGATGTGAGAGTTGCACTATAAAGAAAGCTGAGCACCGAAGAACTGATGCTTTTGAACTGTGGTGTTGGAGAAGACTCTTGAGAGTCCCTTGGACAGCAAGGAGATCCAACCAGTCCATCCTAAAGGAGATCAGTCCTGGGTATTCTTTGGTAGGACTGATGTTGAAGCTGAAACTCCAATACTTTGGCCACCTGATGCGGAGAGCTGACTCCTTTGAAAAGACCCTGATGCTGGGAAAGATTAAGGGCGGGAGGAGAAGGTGACGACAGAGGATGACATAGTTGGATGGCATCACCGACTCAATGGACATGGGTTTGGGTGGACTTGGGAGTTGGTGATGGACAGGGAGGCCTGGCGTGCTGTGGTTCATGGGGTCGCAAAGAGTCAGACACGACTGAGCAACTGAGCTGAACTGATGTAGCATTTATTACTATCTGATCTTTTGCTAAAAATATGTCCTTATGGGCATCTATGATATATGATAATCACTACTAAGTATGGCATATGAGTTTATATTTTGACACGTGTGGATTTTAAAAGGAACTTGTCAGTTCTAAGGCATGGAAAATTCTCAAGCCATATGTTTAGGGATGAGCAATTTTCATCTAGCAGAGAACCACAAGTGATTTATTATTCAAGGCTTGATTAAGTAATGCTTCCCTGCATTAAATATTAAATATGTTATGAGAGATGTAGAAATAAGTAAGATACTTTATCTACAGCCGAGACGTTCACAATACTGTGGGCATGATGAGTGCTATAGTGAAAACTGATGATGGAGGGATAATAATGAAAAGGAGGAGTAAGAAGGAAAAGATAGAGAAGATATAGCAGACACTTACTATATACCAACCACCGAACTAAATTCTCCACTTGCATTATTTCATTTTTTTTCCTTCTAATACTGAGATGAGGAAGACTCTCTCATCATTTTCTTTTTTACAGGTGAGGAAACAGATTTCAAAGAGTAAATATTTTGCTTAGGATTACAAAATTAGTGATATAATTTCATAACTTAGATTTAAATTCATGCTATATAATACCTCTATCTTTCTCATTATGATATCATGATTAAGAGAACAGAGACCGTGGTGTTAGACCCCTAAGGCAGTTATGCCTAATTGCCCACAGATCTGGGTGGTCTAGTTTCTAAGTTCTATCACTGTCTTACCTAATATGTGCTTGTTGGTTCATTACAAAATCTTTCCATGCCCTTTAGATAACATTGATTTTTAAAATTTCATTCAGTATACATAAAGCATTGGGGAAAGCTGAGTTGAAATTAGAAAAGAAAAAAAAAAACTGATGCATGTATTTGGCAGTTGTCCTATTTGCTCCAGTATGATAAGGTAGAAGTTGTTACTTGTGCATTGGCCCTTAACTGAAAGCCTTTATTGAGTTACTGCGCTCTCTAAATTTTCATAAGGGCTGTAGTTTTGGACCCACCATGTGGTGAAATTTATTAAGCAAAAAACATGACTCTTGGTGTTGAAAGCTATATTGGGACAGCCAAGCAGGTCCTTGTACGTCCTAGCCATGCCAATAAATCCAGCCAGAAAATTCTTTTTAATAGTTGCATGAGTAACTGGTATTTTAAGAAGACACCCACACAGAGGGGAGAGGTAGAAGGGAAAATCAGATTTTCAAGGGCTCAATAGGGGAGTTTGCTTTTTCTGTTAAGCTCCACCTGCAGTCTAAGCAAGAGGGTCGGTGCCGAGTCTGCAATAGCACCGCATGCTTCCTTTATGTATTGTGTGGGATCTGATAAATTTTTCAGGATCCAGTCCAGCTGTGCTCTCATCACATTGATTTAATGGCCCTTAAGAGAAACCATAAAAGTGCTTTCTGGTTAGTGGGGCCCAGCTGTTTCTCGTAGTATTGCATAAGACAGCAAGCTGAGTTAGCTATAGATTAATGATATTAAAAATTCAACTTTTTCCATGTCGTTTTCTTTCCATTAAAAAGAAGACTTAAGCAAATATGTGATTTGTTAAATTAGGTTATTGTGCTCAAAGGGAAAGGATCCACAGAGATGATCCGATTTGATCTGAATAAGTTCGTCAAGGCCTCCAAATAAACACTGAATCATATTAACATATCTAATATACGTATGAATACGTGTGTGTGTGTGACTGTTCCCAAAGGGTGATGTGAAAGTTGATGGCTGGAAGGAGGGTTCTGTTTTCATTACCAGGCAACAGTGCAAAAAGGCAACAAAATTATTTGGGGATTATCAGGCTCTCTGATAAGGTTAAGAGCACTGAAAGTCAGTTGAAATGAATAGCCATGTAGATTTACAGTGTCATTCATGTCATGGGAGACCTTTGGTTTTCTGCAAGCAGAAGGGTGATTGCACTACCAGGCAATTTGTTAAGTATTAAGCCTGGCTATGAAACAGACTATACTGAGAATGTTTCTGCTCAGAAGTAGACACAAGGCTCTTAGAGCTTTTGCTCTTTAGGTACTTTCAGGCAACAGAGCACTCAGAAAGAAAATGTTTTCTCACCTCTGTTTAAACAATAAAATTCATGGGGTTGGGGAGAGCTAGGGAAATGTTCATTCTAAAGCCATGAGTTTTATACTTTACTAAATTACAGTTCCTAAACTCAGAAGTCCAGCACGTGCACATGCTAAGTCCCTTCAGTTGTGTCCAACTCTTTGCGCCTTATGGACTGTAGTCTGCCAGGCTCCTCTGTCTGTGGGATTCTTTAGGTAAGATCCTGGAGTGGGTTGTCACACCTTCCTCCAGGGGATTTTCCCAACCCAGGGATTGAACCCACATCTCTCATGTTTCCTGCATTGGCAGGTGGGTTCTTTACCACTAGTGCCTCCTAGAAAGCCCACAAGTACAGCATAAATTCACCGAAATTAGAAGTCAACACAGAAACAAGTGACTGGAGCATTACAACTATTGTTTGACTAATTTTTGGTGATCATCTGTGATAGCAGTAAAAGGCCACACGGAAATAATTCATTGTGGTTGTAGGGTTATACAACATGAAAAACTCTGCATAGAAAACTGTTGCAATTTTGAAATACCTGTAGTTTAGATGGCAAAATAATTAGTTTTATATTATCAGTGAAAAGAAAAAGATTTTGCTAGGTAAAATACAATATTTTCAGAAACAGCTCTTAAAACAATTCAGAAGCATCCATTTAAATATAGAGCTTGATAAGATGCAAACTATAATATATAGAATGGATAAAACAAGGCCCTACTGTATAGTATAGAGAACTATATTCCTGCAATAAACCCTAGTGGAGAAGACTCCACAGAAGAGAAAAAGTATATTTATCTATATATAAAACAACCATTTTGCTGTACAGCAGAAACTAACACAACATTGGAAATCAACTATAGTTCAATAAAATAAATTAAAATGCAGAGCTTGATATACAGTCTTATCTACCTATTAATGGGACGCTCCAGTACTTTGGCCACCTGATAAGAAGAGCCAACTCATTGGAAAAGACCCTGATGCTGGGAAAGATTGAAGGCAGGAGGAGAAGGGAAAGACAAAAGATGAGATGGTTTGATGGTATCACTGACTCAATGGACATGAGTTTGAGCAAACTCCCAAGAGATGGTGAAGGACAGGGAAGCCTGATATGCTGCAGTCCATGGGGTCACAAAGAGTTGGACCTGACTAAGCAACTGAACAAAAACACCCATTAATGTGAATGTGTTCCCTGTAATAACCCTTTGATAGTTTATTTCAAATCTTTATTAATTTTAAAACATCTAAGTTATATATTTCAATTTTAAGAATTCTTTGCTCCACAAGTATAAATATTAAATATAGTTCTGTGTTTTTTAAAGGTTGTTCAGGGATTAAGTTAGTGGTTTTAAAACATACCTGCTCTACATTGATGGGATAGTGGTGGTGGTGGTGGTGGTTTAGTCTCTAAGTCATGTCTGCCTCTTGAGACCCCATGGACTGTAGCCCATCAGACTTCTCTGTCCATGGGATTTTCCAGGCAAGAATACTGAAGTGGATTGCCATTTCCTTCTCCAGGGGATCTTCCAGACCCAGGAATCAAACCTGGGTCTCCTGCATTGAAGGATAAGATATGTAATTAATTTTTTTTTTAATTTTTGGGCTTACCCTGCGGCTTGTGGAGTCTCATTTCCCAACCAGGTATCAAACCTGGGCCCTCTGCAGCAGAACTGCCAAGTCTTAACCACTTGACTACCAGGGAGATCCTAGGGTATATAGTTATAAGGAAATCTATGGACCTGTTCCTCAGATGGAGAGCAAGTGCCATGTGGTGTTGGAGAAGACTCTTGGGAGTCCCTTGGACTGCAAGGAGATCCAACCAGTCCATTCGGAAGGAGATCAGCCCTGGGATTTCTTTGGAAGGAATGATGCTAAAGCTGAAACTCCAGTACTTTGGCCACCTCATGCGAAGAGTTGACTCCTTGGAAAAGACTCTGATGCTGGGAGGGATTGGGGGCAGGAGGAGAAGGGGACGACAGAGGATGAGATGGCTGGATGGCATCACTGATTCGATGGACATGAGTCTGAGTGAACTCTGGGAGTGTGTGATGGACAGAGAGGCCTGGCGTGCTGCGATTCATGAGGTCGCAAAGAGTCGGACACGACTGAGCGACTGAACTGAACTGAACTGAAGCATGATTCAAGGTCATATATATCTATCAATGTTTTTCCTCTGACCAGTTGAACAGAAACTTTAGAGTTCTTAACAGACACCTACGCACAGAAGTAGAGCAAGAGAGATGCTATTACTAGGGGTGTTTTAAGGTCAGTATTTCAGTAGCTGCTGTTTTTGATTAAGTATCATGTACACCAGTTCCTCTCTACTGAACAACATTAGCTTGAAATATCAAAGGCTTGGTGGCCTAAATAGACAATAACCAATATCTTAACTGTGCCAGATACTTCTGTGGGAAATGCTAAGCCATGTCAATATTTGCCATTGTTACAGTTCTAGCCAATACTCTACAGGCAGAGTCGCATTGCTTGGTCACGATGTGGGAGTGGTGAGAATGTGACATCCTTCTGTTTGTTCGATTGCCAACAGAGTCAAGTTTTTCTTTGCTACCAGGAGCAGTGCAACTTGGTGTCTCTGTAGTTCTCTGTGGTTTGCGTTTGGTCCTAAATTCAGGGCCCAAGAGAAGAAAGTTGTTGGCAATCACCAGAACGCAAGTCAGAAAGTTTGCCAGGTTGCTGTAATGCAGGCTTCTATTTTACTTCAGAGTGAAAATGTAATATTCCTTGAAAGTCTGTTACAGAGGAGTTTATTATGGTTATCTTATGAATGATGGGTTCTGAAAAATAATGTTTGTGTTACATATTTCTGTGGCTATTTCAGAAAATGCATTACAAGAGGCAAACAGCCAGCAGCATGGATCATGCTTAAGACTAAGCTAAAAGTAAAACTGGTTCAGCACAAACTGAGTTTTTGTTTATGTCTTTAGGTCAAAGGTAAAAGGCTGCATAATGTAGAGCATTCATTGTGGGGAAGGGTGCCTGGACAGGCACTATTCTGTAAAAGCTATTTCTTTCTCTCTTTTGCCCACTTTGGGCAATGGGATCATTTTGAAATTTTTCTAATGAGTATTGCTTTATGAACTCATTTAAAAAACCTGAAATAATAAGGAAAATCAAAAGAAGGAAGGAAAGTAAAAATCTAATCATATACATGCAATTATTCTTACCATGTTGATATACCTCCCTCCAATAAAGTTCTTTTGTATATAGGCTTTAAAAACATATGATCATGATGATATCAGATTGCTACATCATTAATTAGTCTGGTACCAGATTAATTTTTCATTTAGCACTAAGTTACAAGCATTTTTCATTTGTAAAGGAGGTGCTTTCAGATTCTAATATTAATACTCAAATATTAATAGCTCAGAATCTGACATTTTTCAATTAGTAGGAAGTCTTTGAGCAAGCTCCATTCTCCAGGTAGTTCTGGGGTCCAGGAAAAATGCTCATATGTTCTCTCATGCATCCTGGTCATCGAATGTCACCTTAATGCTCTATCCACTTTAGGCCACTACCCATTATTGCTTTCTCTTATCACCTTGTACTCAGCATTTCCAGCCTGCCTTAATGTTGTCCACCTGCCACACCTCAAGAATGAACACATGCTAAATTTCCAAATTAAGAATTAATACCAGGCAATTAACAAGTAATAAAAATTTGTTAGAATTTTAGGTTTATCAGAAAATGCAATGTAAAAAGGAAAGAAATTTTTAAAATATTTAAAAGGCTCAGTTCAGTTCAGTCGCTCAGTCATGTCCGACTCTTTGCGACCCCATGAATCGCAGCATGCCAGGCCTCCCTGTCCATCACCAACTCCCAGAGTTTACCCAAACTCATATCCATCGAGCCGGTGATACCACCTAGCCATCTCATCCTCTCTCGTCCCCTTCTCCTCCTGCCCCCAATTCCTCCCAGCATCAGGGGTCTTTTCCAATAAGTCAACTCTTCACATGAGGTGGCCAAAGTATTGGAGTTTCAGCTTTAGCATCAGTCCTTCTAATGAACACCCAGGACTGATCTCCTTTAGAATGGACTGGTTGGATCTCCTTGCAGTCCAAGGGACTCTCGAGAGTCTTCTCCAACACCACAGTTTAAAAGCATCAATTCTTCGGTGCTCAGCTTTCTTCACAGTCCAACTCTCACATCCATACATGACCACTGGAAAAACCATAGCCTTGACTAGACGGACCTTTGTCGGCAAAGTAACATCTCTGCTTTTGAATATGCTATCTAGGTTGGTCATAACTTTCCTTCCAAGGAATAAGTGTCTTTTAATTTCATGGCTGCAATCACCATCTGCAGTGATTTTGGAGCCCAGAAAAATAAAGTCTGACACTGTTTCTACTTTTTTCCCATCTATTTCCCATGAAGTGATGGGGCCAGATGCCATGATTTTAATTTTCTGAATGTTGAGCTTTAAGCCAACTTTTTCACTCTCCTCTTTCACTTTCATCAAGAGGCTTTTGAGTTCCTCTTCACTTTCTGCCATAAGGGTGGTGTCATCTGCATATCTGAAGTTATTGATATTTCTCCCGGCAATCTTGATTCCAGCTTGTGCTTCTTCCAGCCCAGCGTTTCTCATGATGTACTCTGCATATAAGTTAAATAAGCAGAGTGACAATATACAGCTTTGTACGTACTCCTTTTCCTATTTGGAACCAGTCAGTTGTTCCATGTCCAGTTCTAACTGTTTCTTCCTGACCTGCATATAGGTTTCTCAAGAGGCAGGTCAGGTGGTCTGGTATTCCCATCTCTTTCAGAATTTTCCACAGTTTATTGTGATCCACATAGTCAAAG
Organism: Bos javanicus; assembly: GCF_032452875.1. Classification (NCBI taxonomy): domain Eukaryota; kingdom Metazoa; phylum Chordata; class Mammalia; order Artiodactyla; family Bovidae; genus Bos; species Bos javanicus. The sequence continues at coordinate 24,722,787 of NC_083876.1, read as the reverse complement.
GCTTTGGCATAGTCAATAAAGCAGAAATAGATGTTTTTCTGGAACTCTCTTGCTTTTTCCATGATCCAGTGGATGTTGGCAATTTGATCTCTGGTTCCTCGGTCTTTTCTAAAACCAGCTTGAAAATCTGGAAGTTCACGGTTCATGTATTGCTGAAGCCTGGCTTGGAGAATTTTGAGCATTTCTTTGCTAGCGTGTGAGATGAGTGCAATTGTGTGGTAGTTTGAGCATTCTTTGGCATTGCCTTTCTTTGGGATTGGAATGAAAACTGATCATTTCCAGTCCTGTGGCCACTGCTGAGTTTTCCAATTTAAAAGGCTACTTAATACTATACTGATGAAAAAAGAATCCAGAATTTATTAATTATATGCCTGTTGTTGAGCATTTGGGCTGTTTTCAACTTTTTGCTTTTAAAAATAATTCTCATATTTCTGTGATGTAAAGCTTTCATAATTCTATTTTACATATCATCTCTGTGCAGAAAATATTCTTAGCTATTAAAATCTATCAGGACATTTTGTGGGAATGAAGTCCCAGGGGAAGCATTTCTAGTTTCAGTTACTTTAATAGTTAGCAATACTTTATATGTTCTATTTCCACTTGAGTCAATTTGATAAATTATATTTTTGTAGGAACTTTACCCTTTATCCAGCTTTAAAACTTTTTTAATTTACTGCCATGATTTGTAGTATTCTACTACCTGTTTCTCAGCTGTAGTTCTTACTTCTTACTTTTTATATTCAATATTATGTGTATGTAGCTTTTAAAATTTTTTTACATTTTAAATCAGTTTTCCCAGAATTTTATTAATTTTGCTATAAAAATTTATGGTATTTTAAAATATTTTATTAATTTCTGCTCTATCTTTATTATTTCCTACTACTACTTTGTTTTTTCAATTTTAAATGTCCATATTTGAATGCTTACCTAATTTTCAGCCCCATTCTTTTCTAAAACAAACAAGGCTATATATTTGTCCTAAGCACTGCATTAGCTGCACCCAAAAGTTTTCATTTGTAGTGTTCTTTTTTTTTTTTTTTTTAACATTTTTTACCTGTTAAATGAAAAATATGTAGCTCCAAAGAATTTTAATTTTTCACTGGAATGCAGCAGTACTAGCTGTAGCTACAGCAACTATCTTATAACCTAAAGAATAATACAGACGATGAACAGTACTTAGTATTTGGCTACTTCTTGTCTTCTTGTTATGTGAGAAAAATAATTTTCTATGTTAAGTTGCTATGCATGGATTATAAACGGAGTCAAATACAATGAAATTGATATCTTTTTTCCTCCTATTCTATTAGGTGATAATCCGATCTACTTTTCTCCCTCTATTGATTTTGAAACTATACACTTATTTTTGACTCTTCACTTGTTATTCTTAAATTTTTAGGAAATAATTGACTTAACTGTAGGTTAAAAATATTGCTATCTCCACTTTTCTATGTTTATAATAAACTTATGGTGCTTCGCTCTCTATTACTATCATTAATCTTTCCCATCATACAAACACATAGTCTTATTTTAGTTCCGTCTTGTTTTTAATCCATTTACAGTGACTATTATCACTGCATTTATTGGTCAAACCATGATTAGATTTGCCAATATTTTTACTAATGTCTTTTTGTAGTCTTTCTTCTGGTTTTACTTTCTTCTTACTAGAATTCATCCTGCAGTACAGTGAGGTCTACAAAATTTAAAGTTTTAGCCTTTGTGTTCCTGATAATATATTTATTTAAATTTCACATTTGAATGAGTTTAACTTTATGTAGAATTCTAAGCTAATATTTACATTTCCTCAGCACTTAAAAAATGTTATTGCACTGTCTCTGGATTCCATTGCAATCCCCAGCAATCTACTCTCACCTATGTGTTCCTTTGTGTGGCTTTTCTCTGCAACTGCTTTTATGCTTCTTTTCTTTCGATGTTCATTCTTCTGTTTCTTGTCCTAGCAGTCTTAGCAGCAGCACTGGATGAACTCAGCACCTCAATGGAAGCTTCTGCTGTCTAGGAGCCTCAGCAGCCAATCTCTAGTAAGAGTAGCAGACAACAATTATAGTATAGATATGGCAGCCCCAACAGTAGGGATGTGCACTCCCAGATATTTCAGCGTGTGTCCTTAAGAGGATGGGTTGTTGGTTTCCTACAATATGGTTGTATCTTAGTGCTTCCAACAGAAACAGTAACACCTGGATAACACTACCTTCCCTTTGGCTCCCCTAGCTTTCAAACACACTGTAAACAATTCTCTATATTATATACTTTTGTTTGAAATACTCAGTTTTATTTATGTTTTCCCAGATACTAATTGGAGAGGGCAATGGCACCCCACTCCAGTATTCTTGCCTGGAAAATCCCATGGATGGAGGAGCCTGGTAGGCTTCAGTCCATGGGGTCGCTAAGAGTCGGACGTGACTGAGCGACTTCACTTTCACTTTTTCACTTTTATGCATTGGAGAAGGAAATGGCAACCCACTCCAATGTTCTTGCCTGGAGAATCCCAGGGGCAGGAGAGCCTGATGAGTTGCCGTCTATGGGGTCGCACAGAGTCGGACACGACTGAAGTAACTTAGCAGTAGCAGCAGATACTAATTAATACACTCTAGATAGGAACATGAGTGAGTGAGTGAAGTCGTTCAGTTGTGTCCGACTCTTTTCGACCCCATGGACTGTAGCCTAGCAGGCTCCTCCCTGCATGTAGCCACTCCAGGCTAGAGTACTGGAGTGGGTTGCCATTTCCTTCTCTGGGATCTTCCCGACCCAAGGATCGAACCCGGGAGACGCTTTAAACTCTGAGCCACCAGGGAAGCCCAGATAGGAACATAGTAAGATTCTATTAATATGGGAAGATCATACGTCCCTGTCCCATTGTAATCAGTATTAGTCATGCGACTTGCTTCAACCCGTGAAATGAAAGCAGAACTGACATGTACAATAGCTTAGTGGAAACTTGAAGAGTCGTTACACAGTTTTACACGATTTTCTTTTCCCTCTGTGACAATACTAACAACGCCCCAAGGAAGAAATGCCCATCAGTTTAGATTTCAGAGTGTACACATGGACCCGAAGTACAGTAAATCTATAATGGATATGTGACGTGAACAAGAAATATATCTTTGTTGTTTTAAGATACTAAATTTTTAAAGTAATTTGTTAGTGCAGTACAGTTTAGCTTAAGATGACTGATACAGTTTGGGTTTATTTTTATTTATTATGTTTGAGAGTCACTTTATTTATTAATTATTTATTCTGAGGAATTATGTTGAAATTTTGAAAAATTCTGTCTCTAACGCTTTGATTATTGCCTTCCTCTCCTCTCAAACCTCTCTTTCTAAAACTGAAATTTAAAATTTGTTGACTTTTCATTAATGTGCTAATTTCCATATGTTTGTGACTTTTCTAACTTGTCTCCTATTGTTGATTTTTCATTTTATTCTATTGTGCTTGGAAAAGATATTTGATATCAATCTTTTAAAATTTGTTAAGACTTCTTTGTGACCTAATATGTGATCTATTCTGGAAAATATTCCGTGGGTGCTTGAGAAGAAGGTTTATTCTATTGGTGGACTGGTCTATGTATGTGTATTAGGTACATTTGACATAGTGTTCAAGTCCTCAGTTTCCTTATTTTCTGTTTATGTGTTCTATCCACTACTGAAAGAAGAGTATTAAAAATCTCCTACTGTTATTGTATTGCTGTTTGTTTCTCCCTTTAGTTTTGTCAATGTTTTCTTTCTATTTTAGGTGCTTTGATGTTGGGTACATATTTATTTATAATTGTTATATCTTTCTGATAAATCGATCAGCATCTCTAGTCACAGTTTTTTACTTAAAGCATTTTTTTAATATAAATATAGCTGGCCCTGCTCTCTATTGGTTACCATTTTAACGGAATACTCTTTCCTATCCTCTCACTTCCAGCTTTTTTGTGTCTTTTAATCTAAAGTGAGTCCCTTATAGACAGTATATGCTGAGATTTGTCCTTTTGTCCATACAGCCACTCTAGGTTTTATATTTTAAGGGAAGTTTAATCCACTCATGTTTAAAGTAATTGATAGACGAGTACTTACTTTTGCCAGCTTGTTAATTTTTTTCTTTTTTATGATTCTTTCATTCCCCTTTTCTTATGGTCTTTTTTTTTATTTTTATTTTTTTGTAGTGATATGCTCTGATTCCTTTTTCTTATGTGTATTTTCTGAAGGTATTTTCATTGTGATTATCATGAGATTTACATAAAACATGTTATAGTTACAGCAGTCTATTTTAAAAAGATAACTATTCAACATGCATACAAAAATTCTTGACTTTTATAGACCCTATACACTTTATATTATTAATATCACAATTTGCATGTTCATATCATTAACAGATATTTGTAGTTATAGTTATCTAAATATTATGGTTTTGATTTCTACACTAAAATTAAATTGATTTACATACCACCATTACAGGGTTATAGTAATCTTTGTCCATTTACTCATATATGTATTTTATATTTTCATTGTTTTTCATATTGCTCATTAGTGTCCTTTAATTTCAACGTGGAGAACTAACTTTAGTGTTTCTTGTAAGCCAAGTCTAGTAGTTTAGTGGTAATGAGCTCCCTAAGCTTTTGCTTGTCTGGAGAAGTATTTATCTCTCCATTTTGATGGACAGTTTTATCAGATATAATATTTTTGGTTGGCAGGTTTTTTTCTTTTTTCTGTCATTCAGCACTTTGACTATATCATCCCATTTTCTTCTGTAAACTTTCTTTTTTAAAGTCCACTGAAGATCTCATGGGGGCTGTCTTATATATGAAGTCACTTTTCCCTTGCTGTTTTCAAAATTTTCTCTTTGCCTTTTTAACAATTTGATGGTGTGTCCTCAATGTCAATTTCTTTTTGAGATTTATGAATCCTTGATGTCTATTTGTAACTCCTTAGATTTGAAAACTTTTCAGACATTATTTATTTAAGTAATCTTTCTGTCTCAATCTCTCTCTTCCTCTCTCACTCTTCTCCTTGTGGTGGTGGTGGTGATGGTGGTGGTTTAGTCACTAAGTCGTGCCCAATTCTTGCAACCCCATGGACTGTAGCCTGCCAGGCTCCTCTGTCCAAGGGATTCTCCAGGCAAGAATACTGGAGTGGGTTGCCATTTCTTCTTCTTGGGGAACTCCCATGAGTCTATGGCTTCCCATAAGTTCCACAGGATCGTCCCTCTTTTGCATTCTGTTTTCTTTTTGTTCTCTGAATAAGTTTCAAATGAACTGTCTTTGAGGGAGATGATTTTTTTTTTTCTTTCTTCTGCTTAACCTAGCCTACTGTTGAAACTATTGAATTTTTCAACTCAGTTATTGCATTCTTTAGTTCCAGAATGTCTGTTTGGTTCTTTTTCTTTCTTTCTTTTTTTTGTTGTTTGTTTCTTTGTTGATATTCTCATTTGTTCAGATTATCATTTCCTGATTTCATTTAGTTATCTACCTATGTTCTCATGTATCTTACTGAACTTTAAGACAATTATTTTAAATTCTCTGTTAGGTCATTCACAGATACCCATTGCTCTGGAGTTAGTTACTGGAGATTTGCTTCATTATGTTTTTCAGTTGCATCATATTTTCCAGCTTCTTCATGTTCCTTCTAGCTTTGTGTTGGACTCTGCACATATAAAGAAAGAACCACCTTTTCCTTATTTTTAAGGGCTGGCTTTAGTAGATTTAGAGCTTCACAGTCAGCCTAGCAAGAGATTCTAGGAACTTCTCAAAGCTTATTTATGGATGCTCACACTTCAATCCTCTCTCACTCACGAAGGGAATATTCAGAGTTGTGCATCTTCTTGCAATCTCACAGAGCCTCGCTGGCAGGAGTAAGCGGTCCTCCTCCTTTTTTTGTTGTTGTTGTTCTTAGCTTCTCCAGATATCTGGACTTTGCCAGTTCTGTCAGTGCTCTGTGTGAAGTAAGACAGAGACCAGTCCATAGCCAGTTGACTAAAAAGCATAGGATATTGAAAACACACTTCACTCTTTCTTTCCCTCCAAGACAAAACTGTGGGCCAAATTGATCTCTCTTGGTACTGAACTGTACTGACTTGTGAGAGGGGATGGCACAGGTAAAACAGGTAAAATTACTTTTTTACCCATTTCAATTCAGCTGTTCTTAGTTCTGTATTCATCTGCAGAATGGCAAATTCTTAACTGGAATCTGTTTCTCTGATAAGGGTATTTGATCCATATAGTGTTGTTAAATCAGTGTTTCTGTGTATAGATAGGCTGGGACATCTTATTTAACCATTTTGTTGATGTCATCTCTCACATTCCTCTTGGTGAGACTTTCTAAACCTGTGAATCTGGTCTTTATCCAGGCAATTTTTCATGGAATCAGTAATTTTTCATGATAAACATTAATTTAATTACCTAGTTTTACTTAGTTGCTTTATTTTGGTAAAAATTACTTACATCTTAAAACTATACTTTAAGCAGTCCCTTAAAATGCTAAATATATGGTTCAGTTCAGATCAGTTCAGTTCAGTCCCTCAGTCATGTCCGACTCTTTGTGACTCCATGAATCACAGCACGAGAGGCCTCCCTGTCCATCACCAACTCCAGGAGTTTACTCAAACACATGTCCATCTAGTCGGTGATGCCATCCATCCATCTCATCCTCTGTCATCCCCTTCTCCTGCCCCCAGTCCCTCCTAGCATCAGGGTCTTTTCCAATGAGTCAACTCTTCACATGAGATGGCCAAACTATTAGAGTTTCAGCTTCAGCATCAGTCCTTCCAATGAACACCCAGGACAGATTTCCTTTAGAATGGACTGGTTGGATCTCCTTGCAGTCCAAGGGACTCTCAAGAGTCTTCTCCAAAACCACAGTTCAAAAGCATCAATTCTTCGGTGCTCAGCCTTCTTCACAGTCCAACTCTCACATCCATTCATGACCACTGGAAAAACCATAGCCTTGACTGGACGGACCTTTGTTGGTAAAGTAATGTCTCTGCTTTTGAATATGCTATCTAGGTTGGTCATAACTTTCCTTCCAAGGAGTAAGCGTCTTTTCATTTCATGGCTGCAATCACCATCTGCAGTGATTTTGGAGCCCCCAAAAATAAAGTCTGACACTGTTTCCACTGTTTCCCCATCTATTTCCCATGAAGTGATGGGACCAGATGCCATGATCTTCATTTTCTGAACGTTGAGCTTTAAGCCAACTTTTTCACTCTCCTCTTTCACTTTCATCAAGAGGCTTTTGAGTTCCTCTTCACTTTCTGTCATAAGGGTGGTGTCATCTGCATATCTGAGGTTATTGATATTTCTCCCAGCAATCTTGATTCCAGCTTGTGTTTCTTCCAGCCCAGCGTTTCTCATGATGTACTCTGCATAGAGGTTAAATAAGCAGGGTGACAATATACAGCCTTGATGTATTCCTTTTCCTATTTGGAACCAGTCTGTTATTCCATGTCCAGTTCTAATTGTTGCTTCCTGACCCGTATATAGGTTTCTCAAGAGGCAGGTCAGGTGGTCTGGTATTCCCATCTCTTTCAGAATTTTCCACAGTTTATTGTGATCCACACAGTCAAAGGCTTTGGCATAGTCAAAAGCAGAAATAGATGTTTTTCTGGAACTTTCTTGCTTTTTCCATGATCCAGTGGATGTTGGCAATTTGATCTCTGGTTCCTCTCATTTTAATTACTAGGATTTAAATACTGGCTAAGTACATTGTTGGCATTATTGTGGAAGATTAAATGTGAATTATTCTTTAAAGAATGCAACTTTAAGAAATTTCATAAATATCAGATCTGTTCACTCACTGATTTAAATTAGTCATTCTCAAACTTGAAGACTCATAAATACTGAGAATGTAATTGTATTTCCCTGAAGAATTTACCGGCTTCAGTTTGAGAAAGTGAAAGTGTTAGTTGCTCAGTCACGTCCGACTCTTTGAAACTCCATGGACTGTAGCCCACCAGCCTCCTCCATCCATGGACTTCTCCAGGCAAGAATACTGGAGCGGGTTACCATTCCCTTCTCTGGGGATCTTCCCAATCCAGGGATCGAACCCAGGTGTCCTGCATTGAAGGTTGATTCTTCACCATCTGAGCCACCAGGAAAGCCCCTTGATTTCCATTAGAGGCTTCTCAAGATATTTCATAAAATGTTATACAGCTGGATGTGGCTAAATTTTCTTATTTTAGCACTTTAAGACATTTATTGTTAGGGATAATTATGTTTTTGTTAAACTTAATGATAATTGTATGCAAATTTTAGAATTTGCCACAGGCTTATTATTTGTGGTAAACTTGTGGGAATAGTTATTTTTCCTTTTTTTTCTGTTTGTGGAAAACTGTCAGTATCAGGGATCACTGTCGGCCTCAAAATTGCAGCTGTGGTTGTCTTCTCAGATTACTAGAAAATTAAAGCAGAGTTTGTAGCAAACTTGAAAATTATTATACAGCAAAGACTTGTTACTAAGAAATACAGTTAATGAATAAAGGAAAAATAAAAAGAGCTTAAAAAAAAGAGAAAGATCAGGAAACTGTTAAATTAACTAGCTAGTCTTATCCTTTAAAAAAATAAAAGTAATAGGTGCTATCTTTGAAGTATCTTTTCATGGATGGAATTTTTTCAGTTTCTCTTCTTTTAAAAAGTTAACCTCTTTGTTGATAATTTTTTATTTCTATGTATAGATAAAGTTTGGAGAGAAAATTTAAGCCAAATACACATGTGTACAAAATATGTCTCTAATAAATCAGTTTATAGTGAACAAAAACTGACAGCTCAAGAAATTGAAATTCAGTCAAAGGTACTATTCTAAGATACTGTAATAGAAGCCATCACTTTACTTCAATTAAGTGACCTGATACATAAGAAAATAAATCAATATAGATGAATAACAGCAAATTTTACAATATTCATTCTCACAACTTTCTCAAATATGAACATGTATGTATTCTTGTCAAGACCTAGATTTCATTTTGTGAAATTTATTAAAAGCTGGAATGGTACCTGTCTTTCTTTGTATTCTTTTTTATATATGGACAATTAACTACTTTAAAATACTCACTTTAATTCTTATAAAGATTTTAAAAGTAGTGTGAAGATTCTATGACTCATGCAACAAAGCTCTCTAAAATAAAATCAAAGACAAAATAAAGACACATTTAGTATTCTGAGATTATTCATCATTAAGTTAAACTAGTTTTCATTTTATGTTCAAGCTTAATAGTTAATTTAATTATTTAAAGAAGCTACTTTAAGTATTACTTACTTAAAAAACAAGCATTTCTCTCTTTACTAGTGTATGCTGAGTCTTCTCAATCTTCCTCTGTCCCTGACTGTTCTCTCTCAGGATTTGACTTAATTTAAATCAGTCTCTTTCCCGCTGTTAATACTTCCAACACAAAAGTTTTCCTATCATGTCAAACTAACTTATTTTTTCATGAACTAAATTTTCCTAGATCTTTTGGTCACTTAAGATCATTGAAAAGTCATGGAGGGTTTTGAGAAAATAAATGGAAATCTAGTTTCTTCCTGGTAAACTGTCAGTTATAATCAGCCTTCACATTTTCATAAGATAAAATAGATAGTTTGATTTAGATATAGTCAGTTCTTAAAAGAATGTTTGAGTTGGTTATACATAAAAATAATCAAGTTTCTAAATGTGTAAAATGCACACAGTTTCTAAAATTCAGCAAATGATTTTCCAGGAAATCATGAAAAATGGCTCTTCTTATAAATCCTGCATATGATAAATATTCAAAGGTATATTAATTTTGCTAACATTGGGCTATTAAAGGGAGTGACAAAATAAATTAAAGAAAAAACCTCTGGGTAAAATTTGACATCCCAAATTTGGTTGTATATTGCTTCTTTAAATAATAATTATATAAATTAATTTATTGCATATAGATCTGTTAAAATAAATAATAATTTACACTTGCATAACATAAAATGTACAAAATAATCTGTTTCTTCTTACCTAAAAATGTTGGTATACTATTGAATAAATAAATAACAGAATTTGAGGCATCTCCTAGAACACTGACCCACACTTAGACATCCTAAATTTGCTCCCTAATTTCTTTAATTTAAAGTTATGATTTCTTTTAAAACCTTAATAAAAACTTACATAATAGGAAGTTTTAATCTATGATAATTTTAACGCCTATTATTACTTTGATTTTTAAAAGTCTGAAAATAATAGTAGTGTAATAATTTGGCATGTCATGATATTATTTATTTTAAAATTTGTGAGAGTTGCACTGGAAAAGAAATATAGACTTTATCTGAGATAGATTCTCTCAAATGTACTGTAAATGTTGAAAAAACACTATGGAGAAATATTTCACTTGGACTTGGAAGTGGTAAATGCCTTGCAAAAATGCCTGTCAGCAAATTTAAGCTATTTTTTTTATGGCTGGTGGAATGGACTGAGAGGATATTCTCTATTTTAAAACTAAATGTGTAGGAAAGTAGTCCACTAACTTACGATAAAGAGATTTAAAATGGGTCACAGCATAATTCCTTGCCTTGCCTCAGTATGTAAATAATATTAATAAACAACTGTTTTGCATTAATTGTACAGAAAGGATAATATTCACCGTGTTATCCTAGAGGACTGAATATCAAAATTTGATTTGGTTCAGGAAAAAACGTGGTGCCATCTACACTAAGCTAAGGGTGAGCTGAAGTGCTGATCCAGCAGAAGACAGAGATTTTGAGTTCCACTGTGGTAGACTGTGGGCTTCCCTGATGGCCTTGTGGTAGAGAATCTGCCTGCAATGCAGGAGACTGGGGTCCAATTCCTGGGTCCAGACGATCCCCTGGAGGAGGGAATGGCAACCCACTCTAGTACTCTTGCCTAGAGAATCCTTGAGTACAGAGGAGCCTGGAGGGCTGCAGTTCACAGTGTCACAGAGTCGGACACGACTGAAGTGACTAAGCAGCAGCAGCAGCATTGGTAGACTGCACATTAGTATATTCAAATGGAAAGTGAAACCCCACCATTAGTGCTGCCTCGATGCTTAATTGATGAAACTGGACATTTTTAAATGTTGAAAAAAAGTAGAGAAATAGGGAAGAATATGTGAGAGAGAGTCATAGATTTGATGCAATTACCTTTCTTCTAGTAAAATTTCTGTTAGACTTTAGGCATTAATTATGAAAAAAGAAAGAAAGAAAACCTTTGGATTGAGGTATATAATTTATCTGCTGATAATTTGCCATTTTGATCTACAAATATAACATTTTCACATGTTTCAGCATAATATGGAATATCTAACTTGGCCTGACTTTTAATGAGTGTTCAGTAGTAGTCACTTGCTACCTTTTTCTCATATAATGCAATGTAGAGGTTGGCATATAGTGGCCTGTAGTAGTCTCTTGTGATCCTTTGTATTTCTCCGGTGTCAGTTGTAAGTTCTCCTTTTTCATTTTTGATTTTATTGATTTGAGTTCTCTTTCTTTTTTCTTAATGAGTCTGGCTAAAAGTTTACCAATATAGTTATTTTTGTCTCTCTTATATTAGCATTCTACAATCCTGTAGAGATTCTAGGGTTTCAGAGTCCTGTTGGAAAAAGAATGGAAAGCAAACTTTCTGAAGACAAGAACAAGAGAGTAAAAGAACCTGAGCATTCAACAAATTTTTATTGAACTTTTACAAATGGCAAAGGAAAGCAGAATAGACATCCTCAGGGAACGTGGGCAGAAGTGGCCATTAAGTAGGATGAAATCTCCTCAAAGCCCCAGGTTTGTCTTTAAATATCACATAATGGTCACAGTCTGCAATATGTCCATTGTATTTTCTGTTGTTCTTCTGCCCTCGGAGAGTAGATCCGAAATGTTCTCAACCCTCCCATCCCAAACACAGACAAGCATCAACTATATGAGGTGATGGATGTGTTCATTATCTTGACTTTGGTAATTATTCCACTATATGTGTGTGTGTGTGTGTGTGTGTGTGTGTGTGTGTGTGTATGGAAAGGGGATGGAAAGCATGCATTCATGCTTAGTTGCTCGGTCATATCTGACTCTTTATGACCCTTGGAACTGTAGCTCACCATGCTCCTCTATCCATGGAATTCTCCAGGCAAGAATACTGGAGTGGGTAGCCGTTTGCTTCTCCAGAGGATCTTCTTGACCCAGGGATTGAACCTATGTCTCATGTGTCTCCAGCATTGTAGGTGGATTACGATCATGTGGTATACTTTAGATATATAAAATTATACTTACCAATTATTCCTCAATAAAGTTGGGGGAAAAAGAAGAGAATGATGTACAGTGTGGGTTTTTCATCAAGAATATGTGGTCTATCAATTAAATAATTCTGGGTTTACAAACTGGATTAAATCGTGAAACAAGGTTAAGAGGATGTAACTTTTCATTTTGGGGACTGAAGACAGGTTTGCATTTATTCCTAGAGACCAAACAGTCGATTAGCTATTGCCACAGATCCCTATAGATAATATCTTTCTGATTACTCATAAGATTATTATGATAACCCCACATTTACCTTATCTTTGGTGCTTACAAGCTGCTTCTTGGTATTTGCCACTCTCGAATCCCCTTACCTCAATTAAAACCTACTTAAATTTCATCTGAAACAGTTTTATTCTCAGTCTTTATCCATAAAGTGTAGCAAATAAAATGCTTGTAGTAATGACTGGGCTTCCCTCATTATGGATTTTGTAGTGCCTTTGTAATGACAAAATTCCCTGGGAATGAGAGTAAAATTTTAAAATGCTTTAAAGTAGTATGATGATAAACTACTAGTTAATACATAAATCCATATAACTCTCTTCTTTATAATTATCCAGGACATGTCTCAATGCCAAAACTATATTCTTATGCATATACATATGTTTATATGTAAGCTTCTATTAGAAAGTCTTAGAAATACATGCCTATATTCATATAGATTGTACAGTGTTTGAGAGTGGGTGTCATACTTTCTCCTTTGATGGTCATATTCCCGATTTCAATAGTAGCAAAATGGAAATGATACAAATAGGTGAAATCTGAATATAGCATGATGCTCAAAAGCTTGTTTTTTATCAGATACATTTTTATTTACTTTGGAATCTTTGACCTGCAGCCTATTATTTAAACAAGGCTACTCTGATCCCTTGGTTGGGAAGATCCCTTGGCGAAGCAAATGGCAACCCACTCCAGTATTCTTGGCTGGGAAATTCCATAGACACAGGAACCGGGTGAGCTGCAGTCCATGGGATCGCAAGAGAGTCGGACATGACTTAGCAACTAAACCACAACAATTGATTAGCAGTCCTTTTGGATTTGTTTGAGTAGTCTGAAGCTGCCAATAACTCAAGAGTACTTTTCTCATCCGTGCATTCTTAACTCGTATGCATTGCTTTTGACGCATATGTATGCATTTGACGCATTACACAATACATCTTCTATATGTCTGCAGTATAGAATGCAAACTGATAACAAAAATTGGAGTTGACAGGAATATAGACAGTTAGTGGAGAATTATACTACAGCCTAAGCACTAACAGTGGCAATAAATAATAGCTATGGAAGCTTTTGTCAAACCTAGCCTGTTAAGGAAAAGGAAGGAAAAGAGAGAGAGAGACTGCATCAAGAAAGCAGGAAAAGCAAATGGAAGAGTAGGATAAAAATGAAAATAAAGATTTAATAATAAGGGAAGACAAGGAAGTTGGCTTCCAAATCAATTGTCCATTCCTGTGCACATCAGAAGGTTGTTCTGAGGGAAGATTAGGCTGAGACTTAGGTATTAAAATATGCTGCTGACTATAATTTCCTAATTGTCTTTGCCATCTCCTCAATCCCCGTGTGCATTTAGCTCCCTCTGTTGGATTGGTATTGTTTACACACAATGATACTTGGTTTTTGAAGATGCAGCCAAACAAAATCCCCTTCCAATATTTTACACTCAAAAGATGAGGAAAATGATCTCTTCTTACTGTTTCTACACTTGTATAAAGCCTCTAAGCACCAACCAAGACGAATGGTTTGCACAACTCACGACTTTTTCTCCAGGTCTTTATTCTAGTAAAGAAATCTAAGTATTTTGTATCCTTACCACACTGACTCTCTCACATCAACTATTCAAAATTGCAACCACATTAAGGGAGAACTTTGGAAATTTTCCTATTACAAGGCAATCACAATAATTTTCAGTAACCACTAGACCTCTTGTGATTCTATGACTTTCATGTAGTAACATATCCTTCATTCCCAAATGGGTGAAAGGTACAAATTTTTGTAATAGCTGAAGTCATGTTTGGAGATAAAACATGAGGGCTAGGAGCTCCTAGTTTTGGAAGATTTTGGAGCAGTTATAACAAAGGATATAAAAATGTTTCACCTATGAATGCTCCATGACATGCAGTGTGTGATGCTATGCCTTCTTTCTTACTTTGTGGAGTCTCTCTCAATCATTTTTTTCTTTAGTTTACTAATTTTAGGGAATAAAGGAACTTATAATTTCATTTTCATGAAATTCACAAACTTTACTCACTTTTTGTTTCTCCTACGTAGCACGCTTGATTTCTTAAACTACTATAGTGTGGGTTAGAGATTGCAACTGACTGGCTCATAAGATTTCTGGGATGTCCCAGAGTTTAAATGCATGTTGGACTCTTCTGTTGCCTAGAGTAGAATAAATTGATGAATGAACCCTGCTGTTTCACCCAAGGCCTCAGTGTTCGTCTTGTTGAGAATGACAATGGCCTATTATATACTGACTTTTCTATGAGTCTGATGACAAGATCGCTTAGTTTCAATTTTTCTGCACTCCCTAGAATCTAGGGGGTGTGTGTGTGTGTGTGTGTGTGTAGAAGTCAAGGGACTGGTGAGGGGATTAGACAGAGAAGGAAAATTTATATGAAATTTTGACCTTAATGTTAATTATAAAATGTTTCCCTTCATAACATTATTTTCTACCATACTCTAACATATTAAAAATGGAAGACCTGTGAGGTACTCATTGTCTTTATGTTACTCAAGTATCATATGACGTAAGAAAAAAAGTCTTTCAATCTGCATTTGGTAAATGAGATATATTGTCAAAGATCAAGAAAACATCCTGGAATCCAAATAGAAGGAAGTTGAGTTAAGCCAAAAATGATTCTATAATGAAGGACTGTTGTGTTGTTCAAGAACCAAGGATGCTAATGTCTTGACTTTTTTATTTCTGGGGCCATATGACTGTATCTATGTGGGCATCTATTTCATGTCTCTCTGTTTATAGATCTGGTTTTATTGCATTCACATGATCCTTTATGCTGCTGCTGCTGCTAATTCACTTCAGTCGTGTGCGACTCTGTGCGACCCCAGAGACGGCAGCCCACCAGGCTCCCCTGTCCCTGGGATTCTCCAGGCAAGAACACTGGAGTGGGTTGCTATTTCCTTCTCCAATGCATGAAAGTGAAAAGTGAAAGTGAAATTGCTCAGTCGTGTCCGACTCTTTGAGACCCCATGGACTGCAGCCCACCAGGCTCCTCCATCTATGGGATTTTCCAGGCAAGAGTACTGGAGTGGGGTGCCATCGACTTCTCCGTGATCCTTTATAGATGCCCAGAAATATGCCTGTAGGCTCCATAACCTTCTATGGACTGGCACCTACCACTGATTTAATGTGGTTTCTGTGTACTACATTTTCATTCTCAAGGGAAAGAATATGATTAGCTCAGCTTGTGTCATGTACACACTTCAGATTTAATCGAGAAACTGGGCTGTCGGCCTAGAATAGGGATGTTTCAATATGCACTTCGTGAAAGGTTGTCAGACTCTCCAACAAGAGGTGTAGAAAAGAAAGCGATGACAGGTTTAACATTAACATCTACTTTAATATGAAAACAATGCTTAAAAATTTTTTTTTGTTTATTTTACTTATTTTTGGCTGTGCTGGGTCTTCGCTGCTGCAGGGCTTTCTCTGGTTGTGGGGCACGGGGGCTACTCTCTAGCTGTGGTGCATGGGCTTCTCACTGCAGTGGCTCCTCTTGTTGCGGAGCACAGGCTCCAGGGCTTGCAGGCTCCAGCAGCTGTGGCACATGGGCTTAGTCATTGTGGCTCCTGGGTTCTAGAGCTCAGGCTCAATAGTTGTGGCTGGTGAGCTTAGTTGCTCCACAGCATGCAGGGTCTTCTTGGATCAGGGATCAAACCCATGTCATGGCATACCATTAAGCCATCAGGGAAGCCTTGCTAACAATTCAGGATGGGAAACACGTGTACACCCGTGGAGGATGCATGTTGATGTATGGCAGAACCAATACAATATTGTAAAGTAAAAATAATAATAATAAAAAAATTTTAAAAGAAGAAAACAATTATTTTTTAAAAAGCCTAATTTTACCACTAAAAGTTAAATTGAAAACCAAAGTGTTTTTTCAATAAAACCAATATAAATTCACTCAAGTAGTTACCAGGGAATATATCAATGTAGTAAAACTAACCTACCAGTTCATTTTTTTTCCCAGAGTAGCTCTAAAATTTCTAAAATATGAGAGTTGTTGACAACAGCTTTCTTTCCTATAATATAGTCAATTTCCTATTAGTGAAATTCTGACATTATTCCACCCTTAGCTGAACAGCAGTATAGCAATAGAAAGTTAGGATGTAACAAAGACAACGTGAAAGTTTTGAAATATATTTTGAGTTCTCTTGACACCATTTGTACAGACAAATGGAATTACTGGCGGATTTGTACAATTTTACAGTCTGTATTAGGTTTCAGAACTTGCATACATACAAATATTCATTCAGTTGCATAGAGAGAATTTAGAGCCAACAATAACTTTGGTATTTATTAAAAGCAGGTCACCTATTTAACAGTGAAATGTTTTGTGCTAAAAGCAGGAACAGTTCGCTTTACTAGATTTGTTAAGGCTCAAAGAATACAGGATTGGTTTTTGGCAAGAATAATTTATAGCACTCAAAATACTCCTAAAGCCAAACATAGTTATGTTTTTTAAAAAGACAAGGATACCTATCAGATAGCTCTGTTCATATAAAGGAAGTATCTGTTAAGGTTGAAATGAATAGGAACTATTTTGTCTTATTGCAATCAAGATCTATCTTAGAGACAATGATAAATTATTAATAGTGTCCATTAACCAGTAGGCATGTTAAAATACTGACCTTTTCTATACTTTGTCTACTGATTATTGCTACTAAATTCAATTTCTAACATTCTTCACTATCTAACTGTCTTAATATTCTACTTTCTATAACACTCTGTTAAAGGAAGGGAGAAAGGATGAACTAATTAATAATCATTGTGCATATTAAAATAAGCCACCTGCTTTGCATAAGTAAGCATATTTAATCTTTACAACAACATACTGTAGATAACAGTGTAACATTGAACAACACAAATTTGAACTGACTAGGTCCACTTATATGTGGATTTATTTTCATGAAATACATATTACAGTACTATCTAAGCCACAGTTGCTTGAATCTGCAAATGCAGAACCTTGGGTACAGAGGATAGGATATAAAGTTATCCTGGGATTTTCCACCCCTTGGAGGGTCAGTGCCCCAACCTCTGGACTATTCAAGGATCGACTGTATTATATTATTTACAGAAGAAAAATATTGAGTATCAGAAAGATTAGCTAATTTATTTAAAATCAAATAGATTAGATTTGTATGTCTATAAAATCTTTTTAAAAAATCCCTATATGCTGTGTTAATGATTTTAAATTTCTTATTATATTGAGTTGAATGTGCTCAGCCTGGCTTTCACAATCTTCTTAGTTAATCAGCCTTCGTCTATCCTACTCTCCAACAGGTAGCTTCTTTTTCAGTTATCAGTCTGCTTCCACCTCCAGGCCTTATTTTATCCATTCTAGAGCTAGAAGATTCAATCCCTCTTGTATGTCAAATCAAAACTTAAATACTCCAGGACAACCTCTACCCTTATTACAGGTAACATTCCCTGCTCTTTGTTTCTGCTTTATTGTCTGCCTGCTGTTCTCCCATGTCTCTTTTTTTGCTGTGTCTAACAAGCATCTCTTCAGGCTTCTCAGCCTGTCTTCTTTTCTTCCATAGCATCTCCTCTAGTGTGTACATGTTACTCTATCTCCCACTATCTGAGAAGAAAATGGGCTGCTTCTCTTCCAGAATCTTTATATACTACACAATTAGTTACCACATGGCCATGCTATAGTGTACAAATGTGGGTACATGATAGGGTGGAGAAATGCATGTAATCTAATAGGATTGATTTAGCACCTGCTTTTATGAATGTTTTAATTCTCCGAAGAAACAAATTCCACGTGAAAGCAGATTTTTATCTCAATGTGAAAATATAAGGAGAACTTTTTTGTTTTCTTTGTTATGCACACACACACATGCAGTTGTGCTACTGATATCATAATGGATAGCAGAAAGCAAAGAAGGAGAAGAGAGATTTTGTACTTGGTAAAGTACATATCCTTCAATAACCTATTTCTGCCCCTCTACTTCTGGTATGTTATCTATTTTCTTGCTTTATGTGACAGACATTAAATCAAGGTTCTGAAAATAATATAGTCAATTAAATAAAATTGGGAAAAATCTTGCATGGTAACTTGAGGAAATTAATGACTTTTAACCTTCATGTCAGAAATAGTGATCCTCCAAAAAGATCAGAGCCTAGGATCTCATGATTTGGCTGCCAGATTTAAGAATCATCAACTGCTTTGTGGTTTCAGACACCATTTTCCCCCCAGTGAATTACTGCTTACATGGGGCAATTGTAATTCATGTTTTCCTATATTTAGCTGCATTCCAAAGAATTTCAAAAGCATTTCCCTGAGCTCATTTTCCCATCCTCAGTCTGAGGGCATGCAGCAAGAGGGGAATTTTGATGAATGTACTAATATTTTGTATCTTGGAATGTAGATCAGGGGTATTTTCATAGAGAGGTGAAAAGGGATTGGGACTGGTGGGAACAAAAATGATTTCTTCTGGGAATCTTCACTATAGCTGATCATGTTCTTGAACTGAATTTGTGATTTGTGCACATCAAGAGAGGTTTCTATATTGACATGCCTCTCCCCTTTGATCTTTTATTTTATCTGAATCTATGCATGTAAATATATCATATTTTACCTTTCTATTAATGCTGTTGTTATTGTTCAGTTGCTAAGTCATGTCCAACTCTGTGTGACCCCATGGACTACAGTGTACTAGGTTCCTCTGTCATCCACTATCTCCCAAGGTTTGCTCAAATCCATTGAGTCAGTGATGCTATCTAATCATCTCATCCTCCGCCGCCCTCTTTTCCTGCCCTCAATATTTCCCAGCATCATGGTCTTTTCCCATGAGTCGGATCTTCGCATCAGGTGGCTAAAATATTGGAGCTTCATCTTCAGCATCAGTCCTTCCAATGAATATTCAGGGTTGATTTCCTTTAGGATTGACTGGTTTGATCTCCATGCAATCCAAGGGACTCTCAAGAGTCTTCTCTAGGACTACAGTTTGAAAACATCAGTTCTTCAGTGCTCAGTCTTCTTTATGGTGTAACTCTCATATCTGTACATGACTACTGGAAAAACCATAGCTTTGAGTATACAGACTTTTGTCACCAAACTGATGTTTCTACTTTTTAATATGCTGTCTGGGTTTGTCAGAGCATTCCTTCCAAGGAGCAAGAGTCTTTTAATTTCATGGCTGCAGTTACTGTCCACAGTGAGAGGCTGTTTTCCCAAGTTGCCTGCAAGTTGGGAAAGAAGATACAGGCCACGAAAAGACAAAAGGAGAACAGAGGAAGAATCAGTTGTTCTAATTTAATAATTAATCTCATTTCCCTCCGTAACTAGGACAGAAAATATTCAGTAGCTATTTGACCCCAAAACCATCAAACATGTGGTCCACAACCTCAAAAAAAGAATGTGTTAGCTTTCCTCCGGTCTGACTTCCGTCTTTTTGAGAGTCCACGTAAGTGTGTTTCATCCTTCCTAACAGGTCTAGGCAGAGAGATGGGCAGTGTAACTCCTCAGTCTCAGATCAATGAAGGTGCTTGAAAACTGGTGCCTCAATATCTTTTACAAGAAATTCTTAGCTCTTGTAGTAGTACATATCCAGTTTTAATTTTTTTCTTTCTCTCTTTAGGCTTTTGTTACACTACATTTGTAATTCAAAATTACCCCTAATGCTACAAAGGAAATCATCTCATCAAAATTAGGCCAAAAGTAGATTTAATCAACTCCAATTGGAAATTTCATTCCAAAAATCAATATTTTATAACTGTGATTGGTATGAACTTGTAGTTCCAATATCATTTAGATGTTGGAAATTTGTGACTACTATTCTACTATTTATCTTTTCCAGTAGAATTTTTTGATCGATTCCAAGGATTTTATGATAGTTATATAATTTCTATTTTACTCAAATAATCACCTTTTAATTGAGTTAAAGACTCTGTTGAGTGAGGCTATATTTTATCTCCTTTAAACTGTCCTTCTATAAATTAATATTCATTTTAAAATTTTGTTTTGTTTTGACATCAGAAGACATTAGTACATTTTTGTTTAATGAATAAATGATTAGTTCTGAGTATGAATGGTCAAATAATAAGCAAGCTTTTTTTACCCTTTAAAAAAAGTTCTGTTTATAATTTTTTATCAATAAATAAATTTCCTCATATATGACTCATATTTCATGAGTAACTTACCCAGGCACGTACTAAACATTTGGTAACATAAGACTATATTGGACTCAGCCCTTTTTGTCCATCAACTTTCAGTCTAGTTGTGAGTTCCTGGAAAATACTTCAGTTTTGACACTACTTTTCATGCCAGAATTTTTTTTTTGCTAGTACCATTTAAAGATATTTTCCCTCAATTTCCATGAGGCCAAAGTATACAACATCTGCAAATTACCTGACTCCAGAAATGATATCTTGTGTCAGCATCACAAAGAAAGCCCAAAGTTACCAACCACAGCATTTTTAAAAGTCAAACATCCTTCCCTAGTGGCCCCAGTAGATATACAAAAATCAGAGGATGAAAAAGTGGCATTCCTCACCTGTCTCCACGTATTTCCTTGTCAGAGCTGCTTCACCTTAGCTTTCCTGGCAGCCAATGTGCTTGGACTAGAAAAGCAGAAATGATGTCAAAAGTCTTTTCAAAGTCCAAGAAGCCTTTTGTTTCCTTGTGCAGGAGCTCCAGTATAGCTGAAGATACATAGATTTCCATTTTCTAATTAAAAAAAAAAATATGACTGCTTCTAATGCTAACTAGTAAGAAGTTCCTGACAGTGTCAGAAACCTGGAACTTACTGGATCAATGAGAAGGGACTTCTGGCCTTTCAGGCAGATGAGGATCAGAAGAAGCTGAGCCATGGAAGCCCACCAAAACCACGAAGCAGTAACGCTGCCACTCTGCTTCTATCCCTGCTTACAGAAGACATGTGAAATATTTTTTATACAGTTCTCAACTTGTGGTAAGGAATTAAGCCCAAACATTTTTGTCAGCCATGCATTTTGATTTACTAAACATTCAAGAATGCACTTTCTTTTCTTCCTTCCATAGATTTCTGTCATGATTTTATTAAAAAAAAATGCATGACTTTGTCTCTACTAATTCATTTCCAGAAGTGCTTACATGTGTATAATACATTCACAGTCCTTTCTGAAGTTCTCTGAGGACTGTGGCACACTGAAGCAGGAAGACAGTGGTGTGAACACCAAACGAAATCAGGCAATTGCTGGTATCTAACAGGCTTTGCTGCTGGGGCCTCGTAAAGATAAATACTCATCCATCCAGCGCCTTCATTTCTGTAATGTCTCACTGTCCAACTTAATAAATGCTTTCTTGCTGTTTTTTTGGCATCTCTTTGAATGAGGAATGTAAACTGAAAAGGCCTAGGAGACAAAAACTGGCACAAAACTCAATGATGAATAATATCAGGAGACACACAGACTAGCTCAGTAGTCCCATAAGCAGTGCCACGGTCTCTACCCAAGTACAGATGGATTTGCTGCCTGGGATGCGGCTGTTATATAATTTCCAGATACATGAAAAAAATAAGGACAAAACCAGGTCTAATTTTGTGCAAATGGCGGATAAGTATAAAATAAGAGATTTATAGAAAGAATATTAAAGATAATTTAAAGTTTAGTAAACAGAAACATCAACATATATAGGGGCTTCCCTGGTGGCTCAGATGGTAAAGAATGTGCCTCCAATGGGGGGAAAACCTGGGTTCAATCCCTGAGTCAGGAAGATTTTCTGGAGCAGAGAATGACAACCCATTCCAATAATCTTGCCTGGAGAATTCCATGGACAGAGGAGCCTGGAGAGCTACAGTCCATGGGGTCACAAAGTGTCAGACACGACTGAGAAACTAACACACACAACACACCAAAGTATATTTAATCTTTAGATATTGAAAAAGGGAAAACATAATGTGGGTTTTTCTAAGAATACTTCAAAAATTTGGGAGAAACTTCCAGCAAAATTAGACAGAAACTAATATTTAGTTTTCTCGGTATTTACACTATGTCATGAACTATTACTGTTTAAAAGTCTAAAAAGCCCCTGGAAAATTATGCTCATCTTTCCCAAGCTGAATACCACTTAAAAAAAAAATTCATCTTGGTGCTAAAGAGTCTGACTAAACTTCAGTTCAAATATTATTACCCAAAGAAGCCCTCTGTTTTTCATATTTAAAGTTTCTATTTTCTTTTCACATATTAGAGAGCTTTTCCCAAGCTATCCTGTTCACATCTCTGATTCGAATTTTGACCTCATCTGCCCAGATAATCTGAAATGAGTATCTGTTAACTCAGACCGAACCAGTAGGTGGGTAGTTTGGTTACTAACTATCCTTTAGGCCTTTGGGAAAGCAATTTTGTGCACAGTGGATGGAAATGAGGGATTAGAGACAGTGTTCCCATGGGCAGCCTTCCCCTAGGATCCCTGGAGGGACATTAGATTGGACAGTGAGGCAATGAAGAATATGTTACTTAACATTTCCAGGGTTCCACCAAGTCAGTAACAAAGATCCTTATAACTAGAAAGTTTCACTCATGTTCCAAGATGATTTTTGGAACTCTACCCTTTCTATCCATCAGAAGCAAGGAGAGAGAGGTGAACCCTCTCTCACTGTTTGAACTTTTTCTTTACAATCCATTGGCCAGAACTGAGGGTCACACCATGTTGCAAGAAAGGTTGAGAAATGTTGCCATTTCTCCAAATAGCCATGGGTTTAGCAAAACATAAAAAATGAGATTCTAAGGAATAAAGAGACTACTACTACTACTAAGTCACTTCGGTCGTGTCCGACTCTGTGGGACCCCACAGACCACAGCCCACCAGGCTCCCCCGTCCCTGGGATTCTCCAGGCAAGAACACTGGAGTGGGTTGCCATTTCCTTCTCCAATGCATGAAAGTGAAAAGTAAAAGGGAAGTTGCTCAGTCTTGTCCGACCCTTCGTGACCCCATGGACTGCAGCCCACCAGGCTCCTCCATCCATGGGATTTTCCAGGCAAGAGTTCTGGAGTGGAGTGCCATCGCCTTCTCCGAATAAAGAGACTATGGAACCAAAACTAGAGAGAAACTCTGGTGCATGGCAACGAGACACAGTGCAGCCAAAAGAATAATATTAAGTATTAAGGTTCAAACCCAGAACTGTCTGATTTCTAAGCCCCTGCCCTCTCCATTGCCACAGTAAGGTTTATTGAAGAAAAGAATAGTTTACCATAAATGAGTGCATGTGTGCTCACATGCACATATGGGTAAGGGATCAGCACAGAAAATAGTTACGAGCATGATTTTGGAATCAGCAGCCCTGGGTTCCAATTTTGGCTCTACCAAGACTGGGGCTAGGGTGCAAATGAGGCATTCACCTCAGGCTCTAAATTTAGGGAGATGCCAAAGAACTCAGTAATCCAGATAAATAATACTTGACTGCAATGCTTTTAAAAGTCAAAATTAATGCAAAAAATAATCCTTGATGAATAAGCTATGTACACAATTTAAATAAAGTCCAGATAGGACCCTGAAAAGAAAAAACAGACTATGAGTATTGGGGGACAAATAGCAGTATGTGTCTCAGTGAAAAAAAGGCTAGAACTGTTTATTTAAATAAAGAACATGCTTGTTTATAATGTTCATCATTGTTCTTCAAAAATAAAAATAACTCTTCTAAATTTTGCTGGTGTATTGGAATTAGGTCAGCTTTATATTCCCTGGGAGGAAGTTACTGTCAGTCAAAATTTTATGAGTTTTTAATAGTCATGTATAATCTATTAACAGTTTATCTCATACATTAAAATGACTTCCCTGATGGTCCACTTGTTGAGAATCTGTTTGGGGAACTAAGATCCTGCATGTCACAAACCCTGATCAAAAAATAAAATGAAGTTTTCTAAATAATGACATTTCAGTGAGCACACACATTTTCCAACTCAAACTATTTACCTCTGTAGATAATTATAACATCTTAAGTTTTACTTAAATTCTTTGTTGTTGTTCATTGCCCAGTCATGTTCAACTCTGCAACCCCATGGACTGCAGCACACCAAGCCTCCCTGTCCCTCACCATCTCCCAAAGTTTGCCCAAGTTTATGTCCATTGCATCGGTGATGCCATCCAGACATCTCATCCTCTGATGCCCTCTTCTCCTTCTGCCCTCAATCTTTCCCAGCATCAGGGACTTTTCCAATGAGTCACCTGTTCGCATCACATGATCAAAATACTAGAGTTTCAGCTTCAGCATCAGTCCTTCTAATGAGTATTCAGGGTTGTTTTACCTTAAGATTGACTAGTTTAGAATTGAATTTTAAATATAGCCTATTTGTGGGCTTCAAATGTGGCACTAGTGGTAAAGAACCTATGCAGAAGATGTAAGAGATGCAGGTTTGATCCCTGGGTCAGGAAGATCTCTTGGAGCAGGGCACGGCAACCCATTCCAATATCCTTGCCTGGAGAATCCCATGGACAGAGGAGCCTGGCAGGCTACCGTCCATAGGGTTGCAAAAGAGTTGGAAATGACTGAAGCGATCTAGCATGTGTAACCTATTCTTAGTTTGCCCCTTTGTTGCTTATGGCCCATAAGAACAGTTATAAGCACTATGTGAAAATTGTAAGTTAGTACATGGAAGTTAGGAGGGTACCTGCATTTGCTGGAGTCAAGGACTCATGAATACTTCTGACAAGTCTTTTGGCCAAACTGAATGTGTCAACTTCTTGCAGAACTGCTTTCTATAAGAAAGAACAGGAAAAGTACAATTGGGCTATGGTTCATATTTACTCATCTTAATCCTAAACACTATTAAGTTGCCAATAAGACAGTGTTCGGAGAAGGCAATGGCACCCCACTCCAGTACTCTTGCCTGGAAAATCCCATGGATGGAGGAGCCTGGTGGGCTGCAGTCCATGGGGTCACTAGGAGTCAGACACGACTGAGCGACTTCACTTTCACTTTTCTTTTCATGCATTGGAGAAGGAAATGGCAACACACTCCAGTGTTCTTGCCTGGAGAGTTCCAGAGACAGGGGAGCCTGGTGGGCTGCTGTCTATGGGGTCGCACAGAGTTGGACACGACTGAAGCGACTTAGCAGCAGTAGTAGCAGCAGCAAGACAATGTTCTATAGAAATACTCATGGGTGTTTACCATGTGAGCTGGACTGGAAACAAAATGGTGGGTAAAATCCATGACAATAGCCCTCAAACTACTTGTGATTCAACTTCAACTTGTGATTCAACTTCAAATCAACTTTATATTTTTTATAAAACAGGTATCAAAAAATTCATAATCATTAAGATGATACATTTACATTCTAATAGTTGTGTTTGTAAATGTCAGAAACAAGGGAAAGTATGAGAAGTTTATCCTTTTTACCATGTTTAAGAAAAAAGAAGTTTTGGACCAGCACAACTTAATGCATGTATAGAGTAGGCTTCAATTCCATTAGGAACGTATATAGTGTAGCCATAAAATACGCACAACGCTGGGACAGTGTTTAAAGCATGCTCGACACCTTATGGGTGAAAGACAGGTGTTGGTGACTTCACGCAGCTCTGCTCTTTCCTGCTGACTCTGCTTTGCTATGACATCTTGCTTACCTATTGATGTGTAACAAATTACCCCCAAACTTAGTAGCTGCAAACAGTAGACATTAATCATCTTATAATTCCGATGATTCAGGAAATCAAGCCATGACTTTGCTGGAGATCTATCCCAGTCAAAGGTCTTTTGAGAGAGAATCTGCTTTCAAGTTCATTCCCATGGCTGTTGACTGGCCTCACGTCCTTACTGGCTCTTCATTGAAACATCAACTCCTTGCCATATAGGTCTTTCCACATGGCAGTTTACAAAGTGCAGTTGGCTTTCCTTAGAGTGAGTAATTGAGCAAAAGAAGGAGTACCTTAGATGGAAGACACTGTCTCTTTATTATCTAATTTTGGAAGTAAGTTTACATCACTTTGGCCATTTTCTATTCATTTCAAGGGCCAGCCCACACCCAAAAGGAGGGAATTCAACACAGATACAAATATCAGGAGGCAGAAAATCATTGGAGAGCATTTAGAGAATTCCTACCACATCTTGTGAATTAACCTGACATGTAAGAAAGCACATGGACTCTAGGGACAGTCCTCAGACTTAACGTAGAATCTGCGCTCTGCTGCTGCTGCTGCTAAGTCACTTCAATCGTGTCCAACTCTGTGTGACCCCATAGACGGCAGCCCACCAGGCTCCTCTGTCCTTGGGATTCTCCAGGCAAGAACACTGCGCTCTATACCTTCCTAACTGTATGAACGTGGGCAAGGCTCCAGTTTCTGTTGTGAAAATAAATAAATGAATGCTAAGATATTCTATCATCCCTCAGTTGAAAATACATACAAATGGGCAGTCATCAGTAACTCTGATAACTGTGTTTAGGATTAAATAGCATAACTTGAACTTAAGCTATAGGAGGCATGCAGCAGGTATCTCCCTGTCCCTGGTAGAAGTAACAGATTATTTGTAAATTCAAGAAAAGCAGCTGTCCACAGTGACTGTCCCATGAACTTCCTCCGTTCGGCATTGGTGCCTTCTTGCAGAATAACCAACATATTTATATCTTCAGAATTCAGTAAAAGTGGTGGTTATTTTGGACCATTTTCTGTCAGAAGCAGAATATTATGACCCAACTGAAAGGAGATATTTTTTCAGAGGTTTTTTTCTCTTCCTGGTACTTGAGTTCAGCCAAGATACAGCAATTCCTCATTATCCCCAGTTAATAGTTAGACCTCTAAACGGTCTACTTTGTACTCAGTAATGACAACATAACTGGAGTGTTTTGATAATTTCTAGATGTTACATTTTAGAAGGAGGCATGGACAACTGGGAACATGTCCAGAAGGAATGATCAGATTGATGAGTGGACTGTAAAATCAGCCACATGTCATATTAAAGATGAACTACTAGAAAGAGAATATCCATTTAGAGCAGAGAAGACTATTGTGGTATATGGTGCATGCATGTGTGTGTAATCACTTCAGTCATGTCCAACTGTTTGGGATATTATGGACTGTAGCCTGCCAGGCTCCTCTGTCCATGGGATTCTCCAGGCAAGAATATGGGAGTGGGTTGCCATGCCCTTCTCCAGGGGATCTTCCCCACCCAAGGCTCAGACCCACGTCTCCTGCAGCTCCTGCATTGCAGGTGTATTCTTTACTGCTGAGCCACTGTGGAAGACCTGTGGTATATGATAACCACCTTCAAATATTTTAAACTGTGATGTTAAAGAAAGATTATACAGATATTTGTTATTTTGAAAGTTATCACTGGCACAAATATGTTTCTAGGCCATTATAGAGAAAATTTTCAGAAAGAGGTAAAATGGACAGAATTGTATTTGAATCTTAGTTCTGCTTCTTAACAACTGACCTTAAGAAGTTCACTTATCACTAAGTCTTGGTTTCTGAATCTGCAAATTCACAATAACAATTGTATATTATGGATCTATCATTTGCCATGCACTGAACAGGTTGCTTTGTATATGGCATTAATAGTGCTAAAGATGGTTATTATTTTTTCTTTTACACATAATGGGCAGCTGTGTGGCAATAAGTTTCAACCATTTGCTTGAGTTTCTCTTCGGTATTTGTGTTTGCACTTGAAGCAAGCTGGTGCAGAATATCTAAGTGCAGTTACTTCCTGTGTTAGTGATCAAATCTGCTATTAATAATATCTCACTTTTATATGGTTCATAGTCTATTCAGAGTAGAAATTGAAAATGAGTACATGGAGTGGATTTTTAAACTCCCAAGACAATGAGATGTTATGATTTATAGGATTCATCAATTTCTCTTCACAAATACTTTTAGCTAATTAAAAGGTTAAAGAAAATTTCAAGTCATAGTAGGGATGTTGAAGTAACATCAGGTGGTTTTTTTTCTTTTTATGGCCAATATTAGAAAACTATGAGAATTCATATTTTTCTTTGATAAAGTGTTGATAAGGTCACATGACCTCTGAATATCAGAAATTTTTCCTATGAAATGAGGAAAGTACAATAGGTGGTTTCTCTTAGTTTCACTTAGCTGAATCTGTATAAATAGACAGAAAATTACTATATGAAGTGGGTATGACAAATTAATAGACTTCCTTGGGTGTTACTTCTTATGTTCACATATCATGAATTATGTAAATGGAGTGTCATCACCTTTTATATTTATTTATACTTATCCAATGTAGTGTTTTGCTCAGGTTGCATAGGTTTATTTCATTAGGACTTGAGTGGAAATCAACACATATATCAGTTTGTAAGTACAGTGGTTTGGGCCATAAATATGACTACAAAGTTTAAAATTTTTTAAATTATACAACATTTGTTGTCTTAAGAAAGATTTTAATTTTTATTTATAATTAAAAGAAACAGTGAGGTAAAGTTACAAAAATAAAAGGAAAACAAAGAATTAGAGAAACCATGATAAACATAGAAAGCAAGGAGATACAGCTTATTCAGAACTGAAATCCTCAATAAATAAAACTAAAATTTAGAAAGAGAACCCATTATTAAAATTATAATTCAATATAATTTTTTAAGAAATAAAAGAATACTTGAACCTAAATATTTAAAATGTACAATGCATGTGAAAAAAAAAAAAAAGATCCAGAATGGTTAGTGCTAAGATATTAAGATATTATTGGACTTGAAAGAGAAAGAAAAAATCCTTTATGAAACAGTAAAAGAAATAAAAGTCATCTGTAATAGGGGAAGGATCAGACAGTCCCAGATTTCCCACACAGCATTCGAGGACATTCAATGAATAAAATTTACTTGAACATGAACCACGTGAAGTCGCTCAGTCGTGTCCGACTGTTTGCGACCCGTGGACTGTAGCCTACCAGGCCCCTCTGTCCATGGGATTTTCCAGGCAAGAGTACTGGAGTGGATTGCCATTTCCTTCTCCAAGGGATCTTCCCAACCCAGGGACTGAACCCGGGTCTCCCGCATCGTAGACAGACAGACGCTTTACCGTCTGAGCCACCAGGGAAGTCCAATATAACTTTACTTAAGGATTTCATATCCAGTGAAAGTATTCTTCAAGTAGTAAAAAACAAACAAAAAAATTATAATTATTTGCATGCAAAAATTTTTTGAGCTTTTTTGGAGAAATTTATTAGAAGATGAAGTTCATCTCATCACATGATAAATATGGTAACTACAGCAAAAAATGCATGTGAGTACATTGGTAAATGTTGAACTATACCTAAAATACATAGAACAACATTTTACAGTACTTGGACTCTGTTCTTAATTCTGACATATTAACTGCTGGTATCATGGTGACAGATGAAAATGTAAATATGATATGCCTTCACAATATACACATAAACCTCATAATTTAGAAGTGGGGCTTACAGAAAGCTTGCAGTTTACTTCATGTAAATATTGGGGAGCAAATGACTTCATTTCAAACTGGAATAAATCAAGGAACAGAAGTATAAATTGATTTAATATATTAAAGTAAACATTAAGAAAGTAGGTTTATTAACTAAATTTAAGTGATGGAATAAGTGGAGGGTAAGAAAAAGAAATGTGTGTGCTTGGTCACACCTGATTCTGGACCCTGTGTAGTCCACCATGCTCCTCTGTTGATGGGATTTTTCAGGCAAGGATACTGGAGCAGGTTATCATTTCCTACTCCAGGGTATCTTCCCAACCCAGGGATCAAACCTGAGTCTCCCACATCTCCTGGTTTGGCAGGTGGATTCTTCACCACTGAGCCACCTGGTAAGCCCTAAGAAAAAGAATAAGTTATATCGCATGTGATAAAGGAACAAAGGACACAGTTTTTTTTTTTTTCTTTCTATATTTTTAAAATACAGAGCTGAAAGTAATATTGTTGTTCAATCACAAAGTCATATCTGATTCTTTTGCAACCCCATGGACTATAGCCAGCCAGGCTCCTCTGTCCGTGGGATTTCGCAGGCAAGAATACTGGAGTGGATTCCCATTTCTTCCTCCAGGGGATCTTCCCAACCCAGGGATCAAACCCACATCTCCTGAGTCTCCTGCATTGGAAGGTGAATTCTTTACCACCGAGCCACCAGGAAAGATATCAAGTTATAAGAGTAATCCATATAATAATATAAAAAATCAGTATTTTAATAATTACAAATATACACACCACATAAAGAAAAAGCATTACATTCTGAAAGATCTTTTGAAAACTATAAAAATAGAAAAAATAACACAAAGTGAAGTCAGAACTAAGACCAGACATATTCACATTATCAAATATCAAATGCTTATTTATGGTTGCCAAAGGGAAGGGATAGTTAAGAGAGTTTAGGAAAGTCAAGTACACACTGCTATATTCAAAATGGATTACCAACAAGGACCTATTGTACAGCACATGGAACTCTTCTCAGTGCTATGTGTCAGCCTGGATGAGAGGGAGATTTGAGGGAGAATGGGTGCGAGTATATATATGGCTGAGTCATTTTGCTATTCACCTGTAACTACCACAACATTATTAATTGGATGTACCCCCATACAAAATAAAAAGTTTAAAGTTTGGCAGGGGGAAAGGCTCTATGAGAGTAGGGGGAAAAAATAAAAATGGTTTAAAAGAAAAGGCAATTTTTATTTTAAAAATAAGAGTTTTAGATTGATTCATGAAGCAAAACCTAACTCTGTACTATGTATATGACACACATGTAAAATCTTAAAAAAAAAAAAGTAAATAAAATATTTACAAGTAGGCAATGTATATCAAGCAAATGAAAAGAAACAAAAGGTATCAGAAATGGCAGTGTATCTTGTGGCAGAACAATCTTCGATTTCGGTATAAATGTAAAAGCAAGAATTATGTACACATACATGCACACACACATACCCAATCTGTTTTGAGATACTGGGGAGCTAAGCATAAAGATCTCAGGGAGAGTCAAAGATACCAGAGACAAGAGTGGTAAAGACAGGAAAAAAAAAAAAAAAAAACCACCACTTTTCCTTTTGACATTTGTCATTTTGTGAGCTGCAGTTGAGAGAATGAGAAGCTAAGGAGTCTCCCGCAGTCCTTTCAGAATTTGGAAACAAAGATTGGACTTCAGGACCTTCTGAAGAAAAAGATCTGACATATAATCCAAGCTGCCAGATGAAACTTCTACTGGGCTGCTCTTGGAAAGCAAGGGAGAAACAGACTAGACTAACCCTCCTAAAGAATTTAGAAAAGATTCAATTCCTGATTGGATTAGTTATCTGCCTTCAGCCTATTTGCTAAAACAAAAATGAATCATCTCGTGGAGAAGATAACATCATCTCAAACTTCAAATTATCCCTACAATTTTTTTACTTAAAATGTTGGTCATTAGTCAAAATATTACCAGACAGAAACAGAGACAGAAAACATGACAAAAGAACAAAGAGGAAAAACAGCCAATAGAAACAGAACCACAGGAGATGCAGATACTGGAGTTATCAGATGCAAGTAAGAACTGATTGTTCTTGGACTTCTAAGTAGGATTTAAAAGGTTATGTCAAGCCTATAGTCTCACAGTTCATAACAAAGGAAAAAAGATCAATTACAAAAAATACTTTTGAAAAGACATCATGGAACTGTGGGAACTATGAGAAGAAGATGGTGCTAAATTATATAGAGAGGAAAAACATTCAGAGGTGAGTAGATAAATCGCAGTTGATTTTTTATATGAGGGAATCTGCCAGTTCTTGGTGTGAGCTGAAGTTTGTGGTTTGGCTCAGACAGAGAGAAACATTTAAAAGAAGGAGAAACCAATGTAGCCTTTAGAAGTCACTTGGGGATAGAGAGACAAAATTGAAGGTTTGAAGTCCACAGATACATAACCATTTTCCACAAAAGACATTTGCTATATTCTAAGACTATGGAAGAGGCTGAAATCTAAACTAAAATCTTTTTAAATTC
This sequence comes from Bos javanicus, assembly GCF_032452875.1. Lineage (NCBI taxonomy): Eukaryota > Metazoa > Chordata > Mammalia > Artiodactyla > Bovidae > Bos > Bos javanicus. The sequence goes on along the minus strand of NC_083876.1, from coordinate 24,690,450 downwards.
AAAGTGAAATTTATTGCAGTCTCATAGGACTTGGGAAACAAACACTTGAAAATAGAAGAGGCAAGAAACAAACAAAGAAAAGACCCCGATGCTGGGAATGATTGAAGGCAGGAGGAGAAGGGGATGACAGAGGATGAGACGGTTGGGTGGCATCACTAACTCAATGGACATGAGTTTGAGCAAGCTCCAGGAGATGGTGAAGGACAGGGAAGTCTGGCATGCTGCAGTCCATGGGGTCGCAGAGAGTCGGACATGACTGAGTGACTGAACGACAGCAAAGAAACAAAAGTCCTAGAGTATAGTATATTGGAAAAGACCTGATCCTGGGAAAGATTGAGGGCAGGAGGGGAATGGGGTAACAGAGGATGAGATGGTTAGATAGCATCACAGACTCAACAGATATGAAATTGAGCAAACTCTGGGAGATAGCGAAGGACAGGGAAGCCTGACATGCTGCCGTCCATAGGTTTGCAAAGAATCGGACACGACTGAGCAACTGAACAGCAGCAAATGGTGCATTGCTCTGAGGATTTACAGCCGCTTTTTGCTGACCAACCTGAGTATGGCAATAAGTTGAGAAACCAGGCTTCTGGCAGGCCGTTCATCATTAGAGGACTATATTGAGGAGTACAGTGTTTATACAGCCTCAAAAAAAGAGTCTCCCACACATTGTTTGGTAGATACTAGGGGAAAAGGATATTTATACAGAGAAAAAAATCTGACAGTCTCCATCTTAACAAAGTGACTAAAATCAACATCACCAACAAAGCGGAAAACAAATATTGTGTGCCTCTTGAAATGGAATATTAAGAAGGACACAACATCATCTATATAGTATTCCTACCAGGATAAATCTGAATCTAATCTGGTATATAATCTGAATCTAATCATGAAAAATTATCAGACAATCCAAACTGGAGAACTTTCTTCAAATAGCTGGCATGTATTCTTTAAAAAAAATAAATCACTTCATGACACAATGTTGTGTTGGTCCTAGTCAGTTGATAGTGATGTTCTTGGCTAGGAATTCTGAAGCTCTCACCCGGACCCTATATTTACTATAGCAAGTCCCACAAACACTACCCCCACTACCACCAAGGCCAATGTTGTGGCTGGACTAGCCTTTGTGGTTCTTATTATGACCACAGGACACATCTCAGCAAAACTACCAGGGAACTTTAAAGAAAAAGATTTATTACTCCCAGGTCCTGGGGGGTACATGGCATGCCTGAGGGCCACACAGAGAGGTCACAGGCAGACAGAGAAGGAGGAAGCACGGACCTGGGGCTTTGTATTAGGTTCACAAAGATGAAGTGCCTAGGGTTTCACGGGTTCACTCTTTGTTGGTGAATTTAAAGCATAAGATGGGAAATTAAAATGCAAAAATGGAAAAGTGGGATCACTTTAAGCTGTCAATTATCTACATTTCCTAGGACATTATGGAAGGAGAAGTTCACGGATGGGAGCAACCTAGTCCTGTGGCTAGTAGCTGTACCATAGAGCTGACAGTGGTCTATTTAAGATGGATGTCTGAAATGGATGCTTCAGCAATCAAAAGTTTAACGTCAGACTTTTACACTACACAAAGAAAGACTGAGGATTTCTTCAGTTTTTGGATTCTTCTTTATCTTAATACTTCTAGATTAAAAGAGATAAAAGAACATAACAAGTAAACACAGGCAGGATTTTGCACTAGGATACTTGATCAAAAAATATATATATATGCTAAAAAGGAAAACATTGAGACAACAGGTTAAATAATTTTGTATTAATGTTTAATTTTCTGAACTTCATAAGGCTATGTCCTATTTCTTAGGAAATGTACACTGAAGTATTTGAGGGGTGAAGGGTCATGACAACCCTGACACTCAAGGGTTTCAGCTGATACTTAGCATGTATGTCTGTGTGTAGCAAGAGGAAGGTATGGCAAAACAATATTAACAGTAGTCACTGTAGGTGAGTGTACACGAGAGTTCATTGTAATATTCCTGAACTTTCTTTTCAGGATTTAATATTTTTTAGTAAAAAATTGTTTTAAAAAAATAATGCAAAACCTCTGGAGAGGTATGAAATAAGAATAAAAGCAAACAGAGGTAGACTTAGTCGTGGTATTTCAGTGAGACTGTGCTCATTCTGATGTCAGCCCACCAGGCTCCTCTGTCCCTGGGATTCTTCAGGCAAGAACACTGGAGTGGGTTATTTCTAGACCTGAATTATAAGACATTTTAAATCTTCAGACAGTAGGAATATGATACTCAATCACAATTTGCACCTACACAAAGAAATAAAGAATGCTGGAGACAGAAGAAAAGAGGGTAAAAATAATTGTTTTCTTACTTTTAATTGCTCTAAAACTTAACTGATTTTCTAAAACAGGGGTTGGCAAACTTTTCCTGTAAAGCATCAGATAGCAAGTATTTTTCAGCTCTGTGGGCCAAATGGACTTTGTTGCAATTACTCAACTTTGCTTTTACAGTACAAAATCAGCCATAAACAACACATAAGAAATAAGAATGGTTGGATTTCAGTAAAACTACTTCATCCTTTTGCCAACACAGGGTATATATTTGTGTCATAGGAATCTCTCTATGGTGTTCCTAAGTGCCATACTCTACATGTTGGCCCTTACTGTTTTCTTTTTTCTGGCACACGTTATCTTCTCACTCTTTATTTTCTTGTTTTATTCAATCTTTATTTTCAGGACTCAGTTCAGGCATCGTCTTTTTAAGGACTCATTTTCAAGACCTTTATTTCTAACAGGCAGAGTCGGTTTTCTTTCCAGTCTGTATGACTCCACAGAAACTTGTACCTTGTAGCTAAATCTCTGACTTAATTTATGATCTTTGGAAAATATTAATATCCCTAAATCTCAATTCTCTTATCTAAGATAATAACAGTACTTACATTACAGGGCTGTTGTGAGAATACTTATGAATTACTTAACATAGAGACTGCTCCATAGAAAGCATTTAAACCATGAAAAATGTATAATACTTTGTGAAGACGATGACTATTCCTTTATCATTCTACTTAGTGGTGAATAATAAAGGCCAAGAGTAAATTATATTTTGTTTTACAATGCTTTTATAAAATATGTTTGGTTTGTGTAAAAGAAAGTTATAATAATTTACTTAGGTATACTTGGAATTTTTTTGTTATTTTAATAGCAATAAGATGTATTAAATCAGAAGAATGTGTCTTAGTCAGTAAGATATATGAAGATGCAGGTAAGATAAGAAAAGATAAATGTTATGGTGTCTGTAATTTCTCAACCACCAAAGTAAAGTAAGCCAAGAACATAGTTGGAAGGGGACCAAGTGAAGCAGGGTCCAAATGAGCTCTTCAGCTACAAGCCTGACTGAACTGGACACAAGGCCCTGTTCACACTGAAGAGCACAGCAGCTAGTGAAGGAATGGCTTAACTAATATCATCCCAAGGGAGCAAGCAGATGGGAGTTTGGAAGGGATAGTGAGTAGAGGTGATGAGAGCGGAGTGGTGAATACAAGTGAGCAACAAAATGCATGCTTGAAAATATCTCAGGTGTAGCATGTGTCTATAATTTCTTTAGTTGGTATTTTAAGACCACTAAAAATAAAATGAATATGGAGACACAGGTTGCCCCATCTTTTAGTAGCTCTGCTTAAAAACAAAAAATAAATTCCTGAACAAAAATGATGAAGAGGGAATTGCACATAAATTAGCTTGGCTAAAATCTCCAGAGAGGATTGAATCTGCCCCAAGGACACAGGGAACAGAGTCAATATTTTTTTATATTTTATTGAAATTATGTCTTAATTTTTACTCAAAATAACGCATGCACGTATTTAGTACCAAAGGAATTTTTTTTTAATCAGTGTCCTCTGCATTGCCTTCCCCTAGACTACCTACAAGAAGCAATAATCCCTTTAGTTATAACTTTTGGTATTAGCCTTCATTTCTTCAATTTTCATAACAAATAACATGATTGTACCTCTTTTCCTTGATTTACAATTTTAAAATCTGAAATAAACTTCTCATTATTTTGAAAAAGAATGTAAATTTCTTTCATGCAGATTATTACCTACCAATGTAGCATATCATAATTATTAGGTAATAATGTATAACTATGAATATATAAATTTATAGTATAAATTAGTCATTCAGACAAGTCTGACTCTTTGCAACCCCATGACTGTACTCCTCCAGGCTCCTCTGTTCATGAAATTCTCCAGGCAAGAATACTGATGTGGGTAGTCATTCTTTTCTTCAGGGGATCTTCCTGACTCAGGAATCGAACCCTGTCTCCAGCACTGCAGGCAGATTCTTTACCAGCTGAGTGACAAGGGAAGTCCAAGAATACTGGAGTGGGTAGCCTATCCCTTCTCTAGCAGATCTTCCTGACCCAGGAATTGAACCTGGGTCTCCTGCACTGCAGGCAGATTCTTTACCAACTGAGCTACCAGGGAAGCCCTAATTTATACTATACTATGATTGGATTTTCTCTCTTAAGATCTTTTTTTCTGAAGTTAAGAATTGTCTCATTTTTTAACTTATATAACTTTCTTTTATTCATGAAAGTGAAAGAAAGTGAAGTCACTCAGTCGTGTCCAACTCTTTGCGATCATGGACTGTAGCCCACCAGGCTTCTCTGTCCATGGGATTTTCCAGGCAAGAGTACTGGAGTGGATTGCCATTTCCTTCTCCACGGTGTCTTCCTGACCCAGGGATTGAACCCAGGTCTCCCACATTGCAGGCAGATGCTTTACCCTCTGAGCCACCAGGAAATATTTCCAAATACTCCCTTAGAGCCTTCATTATCCTATAGGACCAAGTACTGCTGTGGAAAAATGTCTTTCTGATATGTCCTTCATATAAAATACATTATTCTCCACAGAAGTCATTGGATATTTCCTTTATCACTGATTTCATGATATTGCATAAAAGTGTGCATTAGTGTGGTACTGTTTTTGTATTTATTGTGCCAAACCATTAGAAATTGGATAATTTCTTCCTTTATATATGGATTTCTTTTTATGTATGTTTGATAATTTTATTCCTTATATTTTCTCTTTTTCTTTTCTGGAACACCACTATCCTGATCGTGAGCATCCTGGATTGGTTTTCCTAAATATTTTATCATTTTAGTCCAATCTCCTCTTTGCTTTGTTTTCTGAAAAATATAATTCATATTATTTTTTAAACTAGAGTTTAAAATAGTCATCTAGTGTACTTTAAATTTGATTAATTTTCCTTTTTCTCAGATATTTTATAGATTTATTATATCCCCTGGAGAAGGGAATGGCAATACACTCCAGTATTTTTAACTGGGAAATCCCAAGGACAGAGGAGCCTGGTGGGCTATGGGGCTGCAAGTGTCAGACACCACTGAGTGACTAACACTTTCACTCTCACTTATTATTCTCAGGATATTGATTTATACTTTTTGTTTTTTGAAGTTTTTTGCCCTGCATTAATTCTGCTTACTCCTGGGTTTTTTTCTTTTCTTTTCTTTTTCATGTTATAGACTTTCTGTAGATGTCTACAAATCATACTTTTCCATGAATATTTAAGAATGAGATACTTAAGAGATTTCTATTTTTGGCCATAATGGAATAACTGGGACCAGATTTATCTTCCCACCTTAACAAAGAGAACAAATGGGACAGATATGATACAATGCTTCTCAGACACTGTACAACAGGCAAGCAAATAAGATGGATAAATCAGTTGACTGTGTAGCGTTTTCAGGGAGTTGTGCAGGAAGTGGGAACCCAAAGAGAACTCAAGCATCTCAATAAGTTGAGGAGACAGAGTTTCGCATAGTCAGGTTACAGTGGTTAGCATTGTAGGGTAAAATATCAGAGAGAAAGAGAGAGAGAACTCCAGGGAATTGCAGAGGGATCCCCTGAGTCTTTGGCTGAGTACTGTTTTATTACAATGAGGAAAACAGCCAGCTCATGCAAAGAATGGCTTGAGAGAAGTAGAACAATCCTCAACCTCATACAGGGCTAAGAATAGTTTCTGTTCTCACTCATCAGAATGAAAAGACTTCTTGATTCATAAAATACCAGCTAGAGTTCTCAGAAAAGTCTTACCTCAGAAGATGGGCTAAATTAGCTAAAGATAAGATTTTGCCAAGAGAATGCACTGGTCATAGCAAACACCCTCTTCCAACAACACAAGAGAAGCCTCTACACATGGACATCACCAGATGGTCAATACCACAATCAGATTGATTATATTCTTTGCAGTCAAACATGGAGAAGTTCTCTACAGTCAGCAAAAACAAGACTGGGAGCTGACTGTGATACAGACCATGAACTCTGTATTGTCAAATACAGACTTAAATTGAAGAAAGTAGGGAAAATCACTAGGCCATTCAGGTATGACCTAAATCAAATCCCTTACAATTATACAGTGGAAGAGACAAATAGATTCAAGGGATTATATCTGATAGAGTGCCTGAAGAACTATGAACAGAGATTCGTGACATTATTCAGGAGGCATGGATCAAGACCATCCCCAAGGAAAAGAAATGCAAAAAGGCAAAATGGTTGTCTGAGGAGGCCTTACAAATAGCTGTGAATAGAAGAGAAGCAAAAGACAAAGGAGAAAAGGAGAGCTATACTCATTTGAATACAGAATTCCAAAGAATATCTAGGAGAGATAAGAAAGTCTTCCTCAGAAATCAATGCAAAGAAATAGAGGAAAACAATAGAATGGGAAAGTCTAGAGATCTCTTTAAGAAAATTAGAGATACCAAGGGAACATTTCATGCAAAGATGGGCTCAATACAGGACAGAAATGGTATGTACCTAACAGAAGCAGAAGACATTAAGAAGAGGTGGCAAGAATACACAGAATAACTATACAAAAAAGATCTACACAACCCAGATAATCACGATGGTGTGATCACCAACCTAGATGACATCCTGGAATGTGAAGTCAAGTGGGTCTTAAGAAGCATCACTACGAACAAAGCTAGTGGAGGTAATGGAATTCCAGTTGAGCTATTTCAAATCCTAAAAGATGATGCTGTGAAAGTGTTGCACTCAATATGCCTGCAAATTTGGAAAACTCAGCAGTGTCCAAAGGACCAACAAAGGTCAGTTTTCATTCCAATTCTAAAGAAAGACAATGACAAAGAATGCTCAAACTACTGCATACTTGCACTCATCTCACACGCTAGTAAAGTAATGCTCAAAATTTTCCAAGTCAGGCTTCAACAGTATGTAAACTGTGAACTTCCAGATGTTCAAGCTGGATTTAGGAAAGGCAGAGAAACCAGAGATCAAATTGCCAACATCTGCTGGATCATGGAAAAAGCAAATGAGTTCCAGAAAAACATCTACTTCTGCTTTATTGACTATGCCAAAGCCTTGGACTGTGGACCACAACCAACTCTGGAAAATTCTTAAAGAGATGGAAATACAAGACCCTTTGACCTGCCTCTTGAGAAATCTGTATACAGGTTAGGAAGCAACAGTTAGAACTGGACATGGAACAACAGCCTGGTTACAAATAGGAAAAGGAGTACTTCAAGAATGTATATTGTCACCCTGCTTATTTAACTTATACGCAGAGTACATCATGAGAAACGCTGGGCTGGAGGAAGCACAAGCTGGAATCAAGATTGCTGGGAGAAATATCAATAACCTAAGATACGCAGATGATACCATCCTTATGGCAGAAAGCAAAGAAGAACTAAAGAGCCTCTTGTTGAAAGTGAAAGTAGAGAGTGAAAATGCTAGCTTAAAACTCAACATTAAGAAAACTAAGATCATGGCATCTGGTCTCATCACTTCATGGCAAATAGATGGGTAAACAATGGAAACAGTGTCAGACTTTATTTTTTTGGGCTCCAAAATCACTGCAGATGGTGACTGAAGCCATGAAATTAAAACATGCTTGCTCCTTGGAAGAAGAATTATGACCTAGACAGCATATTAAAAAGCGAAGACATTACTTTGCCAACAAAGGTCTGTCTAGTCAAAGCCATGGAGTCATGGTTTTTCCAGGAGTCATGTATGGATATGAGAGTTAGACTATAAAAAAAGCTGAGTTCCGAAGAATTGATGCTTTTGAACTATGGTGTTGGACTTCTCCAACTCTTGAGAGCCCCTTGGACTGCCAGGAGATTAAACCAGTCCATCCTAAAGGAATCAGTTCTGAATATTCATTGGAAGGACTGATGTTGAAGCTGAAACTTCAATACTTTGGCCCCCTAATGCAAAGAACTGACTCATTGGAAAAGACCCTGATGCTGAGGAAGATTGAGGGCAGGAGACGAAGGGAACGACAGAGGATGAGACCGTTGGATGGCATCACCAACTCAATAGACATGAGACTGAGTACACTTTGGGAGTTGGCGATGGACAAGGAGGCCTGGCGTGCTGCAGTCCATGGGGTCACAAAGAGTCGGACACAACTGAGCGACTGAACTGAACTGAACTGAACTGAGAGCTTCCCAGGTGGCACTAGTGGTAAAGTCTGCCAATACAGGAGATGTAAGAGACGTGGCTTCAATCCTTGGGTCAGGAAGATCCCCTGGAGGAGGGCATGGCAACCCACTCCAGTATTCTTGCCTGGAGAATCCCATGGAAAGAGGAGCCTAGCGGGCTGTAGTTCATAGGGCTGCAAAACCTGTATTTCAATACTCTGTTCTGAGTAATTTATGTGCTAATACAGAAAATTAGAAAGGTAATAGAAGATTTGAACAACACTATCAATCAACTTGACCTAAAACATATAGGACACACTCTCAACAAAATTAAAATACAGATTTTTTTTCAAGTGCTGATGAAATGTTTCCAATTTAGATACTACGCTAAGCAATGAAAAATTATATGCAGTACCAAAAGAAACACAAATAATCAATGAAAATATAAAAATATCTTCAGCTTTACTAACAATCAAGCAAATGAATACTGAAACCACAGTGAATTATTGGGTCACTCACTTGATAATTGTAATTCTTAAGACACCAAATGATAGTAAGAATGTGGAGAAATGAAAACTAATATCACTCTTGGTGGAAGGGCTAATTGATACAAATGTTTTAAAAAGCAGTTTGGTGATATTTGCATACATAGTCTCTAAAATCGAAGAACTACCATCTTAGTTATATGCATGATAAGACTAATATAAATACAAGGGAATGTGTTCAAGAATGTTAATTGCAGAATGGTTAATGTTAATTTGCAATAATGAAAATAGAAATGACCTAAATATCTATGGGAAAATAGATAAATCACTGGTATTATAAACATTCAATGGAATATCATAATGACTAAAATGAAGAAACAAAAATCAACGTGGCTGAATCTAGCAAACAGAGTATTAAGATACAAATCTGGCTGTGAAAGCATACATACTGTCTACTACTATCATGAAACGTTTAACAACAGAGGGAGTGACATGCATCGCAGCATGAGGAATTTGGCAGACCACTCCCCAGTGACACAGATAGCAATTATCAGAACATAAAACAACCATTTACAGGTTCTGAAAATGGTCCTAATTGCTTACAGCAAATGAAGAAACACCTCTTCAAGGCAATCTACAAACATTTGGTAAGAAAATGTTTTTGAACTGAAACTGATCGCTCCCTCCCCTATTTCAACTCAGAGAGGTAGAAATTGTACTCCATAGTGGGGCACCCAAGAACACAGGGCCCTCTTTCCCACCAGCTTCCAACTGGAGGACTTTTTCCCAAATATCACTGAGAAAACTAGAGCCCCAATCATCCTTGCCTTAGCTCATGAGGTGGTGGTTCCAGGTTGAGAGTGGCTAACCAAGAAGACAGGCAGCTATAACACCCACCATCTCCAAGTTCTCAGTTTTTGGGGAGATGTCATTAAGAGAAAAGGGTGCTACTGTGCCTTCCTCCAGAGGTCCCACTCAGAGACTTTGCCTGGTGGGAGGAGGAGGAATCAGGAGGCAGTCCTTAGTCTCTTCCAATTTAACTCACTCCATTTGCAATAGCGCCTGGAGAAGTTCAAGCCTTAGGGTGCTCTGAAAAGCAGTGGCATTTGTGGTGAAAGTCAACTGGGAGGAGATTCAAGATTCAGTAAAGATACAAGCTAAGCTATATAGGCTGGCTAGTGTTTTGGGGGGAAAAATGGGGAAAGAGATAACTGAGAGGAAACCCTTTGGAGTCAGAATAAATCTCATCATTGGCTAACCTTGGACAGGGCTCCTTCAAAGGAGCATAAATTTGATTGCAAAAGTATGTAGAGCAATCTAGGCCCAAGGGCATTGTTGAAAACAGTAGAGCAATGGTGGGCTGAGGCAGAAAAGAAGAAGAGATACTTCAACGGAGATCAGATCAGTGGCTCATTCATGTCCGACTCTTTGCGACCCCATGTATCGCAGCACGCCAGGCCTCCCTGTCCATCACCAACTCCTGGAGTTCACCCAGACTCATGTCCATCGAGTCGGTGATGCCATCCAGCCATCTCATCCTCTGTTGTCCCCTTCTCCTCTTGCCCCCAATCCCTCCCAGCATCAGAGTCTTTTCCAATGAGTCAACTCTTCCCATGAGGTGGCCAAAGTACTGGAGTTTCAGCTTTAGCATCATTCCTTCCAAAGAAATCCCAGGGCTGATCTCCTTCAGAATGGACTGGTTGGATCTCCTTGTAGTCCAAGGGACTCTCAAGAGTCTTCTCCAATACCACAGTTCAAAAGCATCAATTCTTTGGCGCTCAGCCTTCTTCACAGTCCAACTCTCACATCCATATATGACCACAGGAAAAACCATAGCCTTGACTAGACGAACCTTTGTTGGCAAAGTAATGTCTCTGCTTTTGAATATGCTATCTAGGTTGGTCATAACTTTCCTTCCAAGGAGTAAGTTTCTTTTAATTTCATGGCTGCAGTCACCATCTGTAGTGATTTTGGAGCCCAGAAAAATAAAGTCTGACACTGTTTCCACTGTTTCCCCATCTATTTCCCATGAAGTGGTGGGACCAGATGCCATGATCTTTGTTTTCTGAATGTTGAGCTTTAAGCCAACTTTTTCAGTCTCCACTTTCACCTTCATCAAGAGGCTTTTTAGTTCTTCTTCACTTTCTGCCATAAGGGTGGTGTCATCTGCATAGGTTACCTTTATTTGGGCAAGGAAGGGCGACAGTTGGCCTAAGGAGCAGGCTGAGTGCAAGAGGGATCAGGGAAGCTTCATATTTAAAGGGAGGTTTGTGGAAGCAATCAGGGAAACGTTAGTCAGGCAGGATGTTTTGGGTATTCTTTAGTTGAGATGGCATTTGTAGTTGGGCAGGGGGTGATAAGTCCCTGGCAGATGTAGCGGGTGGAAGGTTTCTGGACAGGAGGTGACATGTCCCAGATAGATACAACTGGCCTGGAGCATCAGGGCGGGACCTAAAGTTCGGTTTTGTTTCCTCTGAAGTTAGATGATTCAGCAAGGGCCTTTGAGATTGTTTTTTCTTTTCTAGGCCCAAAGACTCCTTCAGCAACCACCCAACCAATGGGAGTGTGGCCAGGGAAAAAGAAGAAACGAATTCTAAAAAAAAAAAAAAAAAAAAAAAACACCACTATCCTGTGAGGATGACATACATACCCATCAATGGACAAATGGATCTACAAAATGTGCTATGTTCATTCAGGATGAAAAAGAATGACCTACTGATTTGCGCTATAATATGAAAATGAAAGTTTCTCAGTCGTGCCTGACTCTTTGCGACCCCGTGGACTATATTCTCCAGGCCACAATACTGGAGTGGGTAGCCTGTCCCTTCTCCAGCAGATCTTCCCAGCCCGGGGATCGAACCCAGGTCTCCCGCACTGCAGGTGGATTCTTTACCAGCTGAACCACAAGGGAAGCCTACATATAATTTGGATGAAACTTAAAACCGTGCTGAGTGAAAGAAGCTAGTCACAAAAAAAAGCCCATACATTGTAGAAGTCCATTTATATGTAATACCTAGAATAGGGACATGTATCGAGACAGAACATAGATTAGAGGTTACTGAGGAGTGAGCAATTCCTCAATATCCCCTCAATGGACACGAACTTGGGCAAACTCCAGGAGCTACGGAGGGACAGGAAAGCCTGGCATGCTGCAGTCCATGGGGTTGCGAAGAGTCAGACACCACTTGGCTGCTGAACAACAACAATGACAATAGATGAATGAGCTAAAATTGGGAAATTAAAAAAGAGGACATCATCAAACAAACCACAATTCAAGTATGATTTTGGCCAGAACTAAGAAATCTTTCATAGTTATTTTGTAAGAAAACACACACACACACACACACAAGAAATCAGTATCAGAACCCCACTGTATAAAACACATAATCCATTGTGTGCATTTCAATTTATAGAGTTTAAAATTAATAAAAAGTACAAAGACAATACACAATATTCCTTAGATATACTTACATATGGAGTAAAAATAGAAGAAAATTGAGGGGCCATGAAAGAAAGTGAAAGTATTAGTCATTCAATCGTTCCAGTTGACTCTTTGTGACCCCATGAACTGTAGCCTTCCAGGCTCCTCTATCCACGGGGATTCTCCAGGCAAGAATGCTGGAGTGGGTTGCCATGCCCTCCTCCAGGGGATTTTCCCAACCCAGGGATCAAAACTGTGTCTCCTGAATTGCAGGCAGTTCCTTTTACCATCTGTGCCACCAGGAAGTAAAGGTAGAAGAAAATTGAGGGGCTATAGTTTATGTTGAAGAGAAATTTCTGTTCGGGCTTTAAGGTTTCGAGTGTAGGGCCTTTCAGAGTTACACTGACTTCTTGCTTTTCTCTACCTGCTCACACATTTTCCCCAAAGGGAACAGGAGTGAATTCTATGATTAGTGACCTAAGAAGAAAGAGTTGTACTTGCTCTCCTCAGTCTCTTTCTCTGTTCTCTTCAAATCTGTCTCAGAAAGAATGACCATTTGCTTTCCTTCACAGGGTAAGTTTTTGTCAGAATTTCCAGTCAGGCTGCTGCTGCTGCTGCTGCTAAGTCGCTTCAGTCGTGTTCGACTCTGTACGACCCCATAGACGGCAGCCCACCAGGCTCCCCCGTCCCTGGGATTCTCCAGTCGGGAGTAATCTAAAGCTGGTGATCTTTTCCCCTGGTTCTGTCTGACTCGTGTGTTTGTCACACTCAGCTGGGGAAAAGGATGTTGCTTTTCGGGCCCCTTCACAATTTCACTAGTAACTTTCATTCATTCAGCTCAGTGTTACATATTTTGATGCTTTTTATGCCATTCTTCATACATTTTTGCTTGTTTGAAATACGTTATAATTTTTTTAAGGAAATAAAGGGTGAAACTGAAATTGTAATATGGAGCGCTGTTATAGAAGAGGAAAATTGGAGGACTTTAAGTAGATCTGTAAAGCTCAATATTTCTACTTACAAGTTTTTTTTCTGAAAGAAACATTTCATGAACCTATAACATAGAAAGCTACTATTTGCAAAAGCTTGAAAAGTGGTATAGTTCTATATAAACATTTATAGAAACAATTGAGCAGGAAAAAATTTTAAGCCCACGTGGTGACAATGTCATAACTTTGTGTACTGAAACTAAACCAAAAACCTCTGTATTTATTCAACTTGAAGTTCCATATATTGTCACATGCCACAAATTAGAAAGCTTTTTAAAATAATTCCCAAATTTAGTATGTTTAAGGTTATTTTTTCATTGTGAGAAAGCTTGCAGAGGACACTCATGTATGCTTGCTCTAAAAAAAATAGAAGAATACGACCACAAAGGAGACGAAAAAAGAAGCAGAGAAAACAATGCTCTGCTGGCAACATTTTGTCTGTGTCAGTGCTTCTCAGGCTGTCTTTGGTGAAGGCTAGCTGTTAAATTTTAAATATTTTAATTCTTTTTCATTTTTAAACATTTATTTTGTACATTTTCAATTTACCATTTTAGTTTCTAAAAATACAATTAAAATGAGTTCCCCTAAACTCAAATAGAAAATGTAGATATAAACCCAAATCTGTCTTCACTGAATTCAACAGTACAAAATTATTCCATCAAATTGTATGAACATCTCTAAACGCTTACTCACATTCTGTGCTCATCTCACGGACGGGTAAAACTGGGCTTGCACTGGCCTATGTGCCACTGGTGTACTCAACTCTTGATTCCTTTCCTACATTCATCTTCACCTTGATGACAGAGCACAGTCTGCCTCCTCTTGAGTCTTACCTGTTTTGATCTTTATGTTTCATGCATTAAAGTGTTTCATCCCAGTTTTCCTTTTGTGAGGTATTAGGCTCCGAACCATTTTCTCTCTCTCTCTCTCTCTCTCTTCCCTCTCAATACATTACCTTTCACATCAGATTACCAAAGAAAATAGCACTTCTCCCCTTTTCTTCTCTTTTGTGCATGACCTAGTATCCCTGGTATCAAACTGATCTAACACAGAATATTTACAAGCTCTCTGTTTTCCTCCATTCTGCCTCTCTCTTCCTCTCTCTCTCTCTTCCTCTCTCTCTGTCTAGCCTTTCCTTTATAGATAGTATAGTACTTTAGTTGAGAATCTACTCTGGATCAGTAAGTTATCCCCTGACAAGATACCCCAGGCCCCTGTCCTCATGCTACTCACTGCCTGTGAGAAAAGCACTTAGTGAGCAGACAGTTTTATTACTAAGAAGAGGGATAAGTCCTGTAAAGGAGAAATAGGAGCTATGGAGTTGTGTTTATGTGAACCATCTTTAAAATGAAACTTTACCTATTCAAAATGATATTTTTAATTCTAAAAGTCTGAAATGATTACTTAAAAGTAATTTCCTTCGGTTCAGTTTAAATAGCTGAGAACAATCATCTAAGCACAAAAAACCCCCTCTAATCCAAAGGATTTTAAAAATCAGATCATAAACTGGATCTATACTCACCCATGTTAAAATTTCTTTCTTAGTATTTTTAAAGACATATAAATATCTATAACTTTTGGTTTCAGTAACATGACCTTCTCTAATTAATCTGTTTCTGTTGAGTGGAAAATCTTTTTATCCTTGTTGATAATTTCAATGATAATCATAGTTGTCAGTATTTATCTTATCTTTTTTTTTTTTTATACTTCAGTTTAGTATGCTGGTCTAAAACGTTCCCAAATTTGTTCTTTTGTTACAGTTACTTTCTAACTGACAAAAATATCAACACTAAATTTTTACTCATTTATGTTGATGAGAAAAGTAAGGATGATGTCCAGATAAAGAAAGTAAATACCTTATATTATCCAATTATTTCAGTGTGTAATGTTTGATAAAGGTAGCCTACTTAAAATTTTTGTCCTATTACTCTTGCTATATTTCTAAATAGGAAGTAAAATATTTTTAAAAAATGGTGATTGATAAGAGAGCAATAACATTATCTATATAACCACTGATTGGTAAATGGTCACACAAGTAGGTAACATAATTTCTCTTCTGCTATTGAAAATGAGCATCCTGAAAATAGTTTCTCTCGGTTATATGAGTAAAGTAGGGAAATTATAACAAGCAGCCTAGAATGAAAAAGGCAAGAATTCCCAGCGTTTCACTCTCTCGTCAGGTGCAGCATTGATGTCTATTTTGAGCCTTCTCCTTTTAAGGCATTCTATCTAGAAATTATACAAATAAATATAAGCTTTAAGAAACTAACAGCTATGTTTTATGTAAGGTTGCCACCATCTAACAAGAATCAAACAATAAAATTCTTTGATCATGTATGTGTATGTGTGTGTTTGTTCATGTATAATCTGTAGTCTTGTAAAAACATAGATACATTTATAATCAGGCTTCTGAAGTGTTTTAAAATTCTAAGTTTAAATAAATGCTACTCAAGTTTTTTTAAACTACTCATTAAAAAAACAAACTTTCTGTTAGCTCTTAGGAATATGGTGTTAGATTGCTGAAAACTTACTGTTTGGTGTTGGATTTGTTTGAAAGAATAAAGCTTACATTTTTTGAAGAAGTCTAGAAAATAGGCTTACCAAAAACAGCCAACAGAAGCTGATTTCTGTACTTCTATCTGCAGAGACAAAAGCCCTTTGGGCAACCTCCCAGTCAATGTATTTAATTTTTTCTGTAGTAAGTGTTCTGGAACTATAATCCTGAGAACACTATTGGTAATTGTATCAATATATATGTCTGCACTTTCTTTTAACAGATTAATATATCTTATTCAGTGTCACTAAGTTTGTAAGAATAATTGTTTTTATTTATGCACTGAAGGAGTTCAGAGTAATGTCAGGAAAACCCGTGAGAGTGAAATGTTTCCACATGTGAGGAAACCTGCTTTCCACTATGAATTTGCTATTATATTTGCTTATTACATACGGAGGGTTGAGGAGGGTCCTCAACCCTCCGTATGTAATGAACTGGTGGAAAGAGCTTATTTCTCCTAGATTACAAAGTTAGAATGTATTTATCTTAAGTTATTACATCATTAGCTTTTGTACAAATAGGTTGTGTTTAAAACAGTGAAAACGTATTTTAAAAACTCATACTAGCAAAGAAGAATTCCATTTCACAGGTCAATTTTTAAAATAAAACTTCCCACTGCAGTGTAAGCACATCATATTATTTAATATCTCTATTCTCACTGCTTTAATTTTTATTACTCCTGGTATTTTGTCTCTGTTCTCTTTCTCAGATGTCTCCTGTGCTTAACTTTCATTTCTTCCATCCATGTCTCTGGACCCCCTTTTTATCAATGAGATAATCTGTAACAAATACAGATTTTTTTTTCCAGTTTCTTGAACTTCATCACCATAAATCTACCTGTAGACTCAGTGAAACTCCCAAGCTCATAACTTTGGCTGATACAGTCTGCTGGGTCTTCACATAGTGAAAAAGACATCCCAGGCCTGACCCCATGTGTGGCCTGCAAAGCACAAGCAGCATGACTGTCTGATCCACGGGTGAGCGGCACTGGCTTTTCCAGGAATAGTACATCAGAGTCTACATATAGCTTAGAGGAGAAGAAAACATGTAAGGCCCAGAAAAGGTTGGGACCACAGCCACTGCATTGCCATGGTTAGTCAACCCCATAGGCACATCTGGTAAGCAATTGTAGTCCATGAACCCTTTAAAATTGTAAACGTGGCCTGTTGTGCATAAGGGTCCTTTATATCTGACATTATATTGACCAAGCTCTTGCTATTCCCTCTGGAGAGGCCCTTCACCCTGCTCTGTAAACAGAGAAGGCAGTCAGAGGCCCTGTCTTGCATGCAGGAGGTTGGCAGCTCACCCTGAACTTGCTTTAGCCAGAGAGCACTCAGGCGTCATGGTCAGTGGATGTGTTGGAGCTTCAAAGGTGAGCCCACTGCTTAGAGAGACATTTCGATGACCCAAGATTCCTGGAAGATTTTATTTCAGTTGCTGGAAGGTTCTCAAAAAAGCTCAAAAGCCCTCCAGCTGCCTGAAGAGTCTGTGAAATGCATGTAGTGGGTCTCCCAGACAAAGCTTTAGAAAACTGCTAGCACTACAGATCCAACCCAGCCTCTGCATCTTGATTTCACTAGAACAGATGTTATCTGCAAGCAATTAACATACTTGTCATCACCAGTGAAACAGATACAGAATCTTTCAGGTTTTTTTTTTTTTTTAATGCACCCTAAAGAAAAGTGTTATGCATAAAATAAAATGTTCATATTGGCATTAAAATAATATTCAATAAAGTTACATGTATCAATTTTTCAGTTTTTCAAATCTGGGGGACAAAGGATGCTGTAATAATTTTTAGAAAGCTATTAAGTAATAAATGTCACCAGCAATACAAATATTTGTGATTAACTCCTTATTCAGTTAAAGCAGTATCTATTTATAATTATTCTATCTCTTCATATTGTGACTGAAAGAAATTACGATTTGGTATATTTTCCTCTATTTAAAAATTTTTTAAATTGCTTGATTTTATAGGAGAGATATGGGAGATAATCAGATTTGACTTATAACACAAGTGTCAAATAGTAAGATGTTAGCAAAATATGACCCTTAAGATGGGTACAAGTGAAAAGCTTGGTAAGATTGAAAGCATAAATGTTCTGGGTGATTGTAAACTCTTGAGCTGTTCTTTAAAAAGATAAAGTCTAAATAGCATAACACTGTTGTATTAATATAACTATACTTTTGATATCAGCTCAATTGCTTATAGGCTAACACTGTAACATGATGGTCCTAAGTTGCTTATCCTCATTAACTGCAGTTTTCATTTAGCATTTATACTTTTTGTAATCAGTAAAAACTGAAAGGCTTAATTTCAAGCATTCAACCTTTGATTAAATATTTCTGCTGAAGTTAAATATTTTTTTTTCTCTCTCATACTCCTTTTAGGTTAAGAAAAAGGGGCTTTCCTGGTGGGCTCTGCCTGCAAAGTTTCAATCCCTGGGTCAGGAAGATCCCCTGGAGAATGGAATGGCGACCCACTCCAGTATTCTTGTCTGGAGAATTCCATGGACAGAGGAGCCTGGAGGGCTACAGTTCATGGGGTCACAAAGAGTCAGACACAACTGAGTGACTAACACTTTCAGTCATATATATACATATATTTAGTAAAAGTTTAGGGCAATGTTTCTGCTATAAAAACTGCTTAACTGGTTGGAAAATATAAACTTATATCATGTAAGCAAATACTATGACTGATATGTTCAATTCTGCACACAGGTACTTAGAGTATTTGAAGTGGAGTAAAAAAAATCAACTGCAACTGGGAGACAGATATGAAATAGTAAAAGAGCACTGAAGTAGATAGAGTCTGATGTTCTAGATCACTCTTAAAAAAATCTGCAATTTACTGATGACCTGGAAAAATGACTTAGCTTTTCCACCTAAAAAGTGATGATCTTAAACATATATTGTGGTTTAAGGTAACTGATATGAAAACAGTAAATTGGCACATTATTCAATTTTAATCATCGAATATTTTACGTATAAATAGTATATACTCCTTAAATGCTTTTTAAAATTTATTTTAAATTTATTAAAATTTTTTAGCTGAAGGATAATTGCTTTACAGAATTTTGCTGTTTTCTGTCAAACCTCAACATGAATCAGCCATAGGTATACGTATATTTCCCTGTATGTGTACTGTGATGGAGACAAACAGGTACAGGAGGGCACCTTGGGTAGAGTCTTAAAGTGACAATGTGTAAGTTGAAATGTAAAGAACGAAAGGAAGCCTGTCAGACCTAGGGCTCAGTAGAGATTAGAAGGTTCAAATCCATATGAAGACAGGAAGTTGACCTAGTCAGTTTTCAGAGGGCAGTATGGGTGAAGTAGAGTGAGAGAAAAGGAAGTCATGGGATAATGCAGGAGAGATAATAACAATATTATTGGCTAACATTTATTGTGTGCTTTCTATTGCCAGATAAAATGCATAGATTATCACACTTGATCCTCACAAAAATTCTATTCGGTAAATATTATTATCAACATGTTGCAGATGAAGAAACAGATGCTTAGAAAGGTTAAATAGGTAGAGACCCAGTCACAAAATGACATATAGGAAGTAGTAAATAATTCATCTTTTGTTTTGGTACAATAAAAAAACCACTGAAAGACTGTAGTTATCAGAGTGGTATGATTCATTTCTATTAATACAAATATTTACCCTGAAGGACAAGATGGATTGCTTAACTTTTTTCTCTTCATCTCAGTTTGTGTCCACTAGATTCAGAGCCCCTCCAAGACAGCAGAGAATGAGAGACAATTTGGTCCTGTTTATTGCTTTATATTCAGTCGCTTATCATGATATTCAGCATTTTGTGACTGTTCAGTTAAAATTAATTGACAGAATGGATGTACATAATACTTGTTAATTTCTACCTATTTGCATTCTGATTTGGGTTTCTGTAATAAAAAATTATATTGGCTCCTATTTTTGAGCCCCATAACTATTCCAGGTTCTAAGATTTTCAAGAACGGGCAGTAGCTTACAATAACAGGTATACCTTGTTCTTTTGTGTCTTTAAGGAGACGACTGTGCCAAATTCCACAGTGGTTGGGAAAATGTGAACATGGGGCTGTAGCCAGAGGGGTCAGAGAGGAAGGTGCAGAGGTGAAAGAGATAAGACCATTAGGACAGAGTCTAGAGCAGCACAGAGAAACTGTCTTCATTTCTCTGAGCACTGCCAAGGTCCATTCCAACCAAGAACCCGACTCCATCTTGCCTTTCTCGTTATGCTACATTTGTAGGTCGTTTGCTCCTCACTGAATTAATAATTCTCAAGTAATAATAGTTAGCATGTCCATTTTTCAGATGTAATGGATTAAGGGAGGGTCTGAGTATTAAAGTAAAACACATCAATTAATATTCAATCCTTTTTATGTAATGTAGAATTATGCATTTGTGCTAAGTCACTTCAGTTGTATCCGACTCCTTGCAAGCTTATGGACTGTAGCCTGCCAGGCTCCTCTTCCCATGGGATTATCCAGGCAAGAATGCTGGAATGGGTTGCCATGTTCTCCTCCAGGGGATCTTCCCAGCCTGGGGATTAAACCCACGTCTCTTACATCTCCTGCATTGGCAGGCGGCTTCTTTACCATTAGCACCACTTGGGAAGCCCATGTGGGATCTAGTTCCCTGACCAGAGATCAAACCTGGGCCCCCTGCACTGAGACCTCAGCCTCTTAGCCATTGGACCACTAAGGAAGTCAATGTAGAATTATACCCACCTTGAAAAAATTAAGGAAAATATTCAAGTATTTTTCTCATTAGGGGACTGACTATAAATTTTGAAAACTTCTTAATTTGTAAAAATAATGGAATATTCAGTTCAGTTCAGTCGCTCAGTCGTGTCCGACTCTTTGCGACCCCATGAATCGCAGCACACCAGGCCTCCCTGTCCATCACCAACTCCCAGAGTTCACTCAGGCTCACGTCCATCGAGTCAGTGATGCCATCCAGCCATCTCATCCTCTGTCGTCCCCTTCTCCTCCTGCCCCTAATCCCTCCCAGCATCAGAGTCTTTTCCAATGAGTCAACTCTTCGCATGAGGTGGCCAAAGTACTGGAGTTTCAGCTTTAGCATCATTCCTTCCAAAGAAATCCCAGGGCTGATCTCCTTCAGAATGGACTGGTTGGATCTCCTTGCAGTCCAAGGGACTCTCAAGAGTCTTCTCCAACACCACAGTTCAACCATAAAAAGCAACCCATTTGAGGCAGTTCTAGTGAGGTAGATGAAGTAAGTCAGAAAGAAAAACAAGCATTGTATATTAACAATCTAGAAAATGGTGCTGATGAACCTGTATGCAGGGCAGGAATAGAGATGCAGACATAGAGAACAGACTTTGTACACAGTGGGGAAAAGAGAGGGTGGGATGAATTAAGAAAGTAGTATTGAAATACATACTTACCATATGTAAAATAGGTAGTTCATGGAAAGTTACTGTATAACACAGGGAACTCAAAGGGGTACTCTGTGACAACCTAGAGGGGTGGGAAGGGGTTGGGGTGGGGGTGGGGGAAGGTTCAAGAGGGAGGGGACATATGTATACTTATGGCTGATTCATGTTGTTGTAATGACAGAAGACAACACAATACTATAAAGCAATTATCCTACAATTAAAAATAAATTAAAAAATCATGTTGTATCTAATAGATGTTCCGGGAAGAAGAGCCGGGTTGAATCCCTGGGTCAGAAGGATCCTCTGGAGAAGGGAATGGCAATCCACTCCAGTATTCTTGCCTGAAGAATCCCATGGACAGAGGAGCCTGGTGGGCCACAGTCTGTGGGGTCGCAAAGAGTCAGACACAACTGAGCAACTAACATTACTACTACTAATAGCTGTTCAATATTAACCAGAAATAGCTAGATTTTGCTATTATAGCAAATTAATCTGAAATCTCAGTGCTTTATCTTATGCTTACTCATGTCACACAGACAGAAATGTAGTTTGCATAGATTTGCTTGGTATCCCAGGTTTACAGAGGCTCCCCTATTTTGTATCAGTGCCTTCTAAAACATGGCATCCTTGATTGTTGGGAAAGAGGAAGAAATACAGGAGAGTCCTTGGTGGGGTTTTTAATCCCCTCAACCTGGTAGCTGAGGTGTATATATATACACACACACACATATACACCTTTCTATTTCATTTGTCACACGCTAGTGCCAAACTGAAAAAGGGGTTCAGAAATATGAGAAGGCAGATGGAATTCAATCGAGCATCGGATATTCTGGAATGCTTCTCAGACATACCACTTTGAGAAGGCTTGTAAGCCTGAGACATTTAGCTGATAGGATAGAGATCATATTATTCTTTCAAGTCTGTACTTTGAATTTCTCTTCTGAGTCAGGATATACTGATTATAATACAGTCACTGGATACACCAGATGTATTTCCAAAATTCCCTTTCGTGTAGAGTATTAAATAAACAGACGCCACTTCTAATTAGGATTTCCATTTCTTCTCACCTAATATAAAATGTAGCAAGTCATTTACAAATTAGAGATTTATTTCTGTTTATACTTCTCAGGGTCTAAGTCGTGTTTTCTAAGAAGGATAGTCTCAGAGTTATCGCTTGTCCCAAGGGTACTGTTCATACGTTGATTGATTTGAAACATAGCTTCTAAAAATGTGAAAGCATCTTCCAATTTTTAAATAAGATGCAGTTGTGCGCTGATTTTTAAATGATATACTATGTTGACATGGTATCTATATGGTGTCATCATTATTGTAATACTGAAGGTTCAGGCAAATGTTCAATTGTGTTTTCACTTATTTTGGAAAATTGGATTACATTAATAAATTTACCAGGGGAAGGAATATGGTTCAAATTCTTTTTAAAATAATGTCTTAGATACAGTTCTAGAACTCAAACTGAATATCATTATTAAATGTTTTTGGAGATGTTGGAAAGTCATTTGTAGTGTGCTGTCAAAAGAATTATTATATCAATTGGGAAATTAAACTGAAGAACTTGTTTTTCTGAGAAGGTTTCCTTCTCCTCTATAGTTCTTTTGTTTCAGGTTCTGATATGGTTTTTTTTTTTTCCCTTCTGTTTTTAATCATTAAGTCCTGGGTACAACCATGGAACATTTTCCCCCTTCATTTTAAAAGAAAAATTTACTAACAAGTGATTGTTATTTTTGAGTTAATCTCAGATAAGAATTACACTTTCTATTCAATCAATACAGTAGACTAGACACTCTGAAGTTCTTTCCAACCTACTGGCAAATAGGGACTGCACTAATTATAACAAATGTCATTTGTAATTATGGATTTTCTCACTGAAAAGTGGAAATTAGCAAGGGCAAAAGGAATAGAGAGAAGTGAGAATTAAGGTGTTAAAGAAGACTTAAATCAGTAGCTAATTATGCCTTGTTTATAGATAGAAAGACTCAACATCTTGAAAAACAGAATTCTTCCCCAAATTGATATACATGGTCAACACAGTTATGATCAAAATCCAAATGGGATTTTTTTAAAGAAT
This sequence comes from Bos javanicus, assembly GCF_032452875.1. Taxonomy (NCBI): domain Eukaryota; kingdom Metazoa; phylum Chordata; class Mammalia; order Artiodactyla; family Bovidae; genus Bos; species Bos javanicus. The sequence continues at coordinate 24,667,093 of NC_083876.1, read as the reverse complement.
TTGATATACATATATATTTTTTTAATTTTTAAAATTAATTAGTTTATTTTAATTGGAGGCTAGTTACTTTACAATATTGTAGTGGTTTTTGCCATATACTGACATGAATCAGTCATGGGTATACATGCGTTCCCTATCCTGAACCCCCCTCCTACCTCCTCCCCATACCATCCCTCAGGGTCATCCCAGTGTACCAGCCCTGAGTACCCTGTCTCATGCGTTGAACCTGGACTGGCAATCTATTTCACATATGATAATGTACATGTTTCAATGCTGTTCTCTCAAATCATTCCACCCTCGCCTTCTCCCACAGAGTCCAAAAGTCTGTTCTTTACATCTGGGTTTCTTTTGCTGTCTCGTATATAGGATCATATGGAGAAGGAAATGGCAACCCACTCCAGTGTTCTTGCCTGGAGAATCCCAGGGATGGGGGAGCCTGGTGGGCTGCCGTCTATGGGGTCGCACAGAGTTGGACACGACTGAAGCGACTTAGCATAGCATATAGGGTCATCATTACCATCTTTCTAAATTCCTTTGTTTCTTTAGGTAAATTTATTTCTAAGTATTTTATTCTTTTCATTGCAATGGTGAATGAGATTTTTTCCTTAATTTCTCTTTTTGTTTTCTCATTGTTAGTGTATAAGAATGTAAGGGATTTCTGTGTATTAATTTTATATCCTGCAACTTTACTATATTCATTGATTCAGTTCAGTTCAGTTCCTCAGTCGTGTCTGACTCTTTGCGAGCCCATGAACTGCAGCCTCCCTGGAGTTCACCCAAACCCATGTCCATTGTGTTGCTGATGCCATCCAACCATCTCATCCTCTGTTGTCCCCTTCTCCTCCTGCCCTCAATCTTTCCCATCATCAGGGTCTTTTCAAATGAGTCAGCTCTCCATATCAGGTGGCCAAAGTATTGGAGTTTCAGCTTCAACATCAGTCCCTCCAATGAACTCCCGGGACTGATCTTTAGGATGGACTGGTTGGATTTCTTGATTAGCTCTAGTAATTTTCTGGTGGAGTCTTTAGGGTTTTCTATGTAGAGGACATGTCATCTGCAAACAGTGAGAGTTTTACTTCTTCTTTTCCAATCTGGATTCCTTTTATTTCTTTTTCTTCTCTGATTGTTGTAGCTAAAATTTCCAAAATTGTGTTGAATAGTAGTGGTGAGAGTGGGCACCCTTGTTTTGTTCCTGACTTTAGGGGAAATGCTTTCAATTTGTCACCATTGGGGATAATGTTTGCTGTGGGTTTATCATATATGGCTTTTATTATATTGAGGTATGTTCCTTCTATGCCTGCTTTCTGGAGGGTTTTAATCATAAATGGATGTTGAATTTTGTTAAGGCTTTCTCTGCATCTATTGAGATAATCATATGGTTTTTATCTTTCAATCTGTTAATGTGGTGTATCACATTGATTGATTTGTGAATATTGAAGAATCTTTGCATCCCTGGGATAAAGCCCACTTCGTCATGATGTATGCTCTTTTTATATGTTGTTGGATTCTGTTTGCTAGAATTTTGTTAAGGATTTTTGCATCTATGTTCATCAGTGATATTGGCCTGTAGTTTTCTTTTTTTGTGGCATCTTTGTCTGGTTTTGGTATTTGGGTGATGGTGGCCTCAAAAAATGAGTTCGGCAGTTTACCTTCCTCTGCAATTTTCTGGAAGAGTTTGAGTAGGATAGGTGTTTAGCTTTTCTCTAAATTTTTGGTAGAATTCAGCTGTGAAGGACATACAGATTTTAAAACTTATGAAGAAGTTCAAGAGCCCAAGAATAGTCATGACATATCTGAAACAGAGGAATCATGTTGGGGAGGTGTTGTTTAACCATATACTAAGATTTATTATCATGAATTGGAATAAGATTAAAAGTGATGAATAAAATAGCATTAAGAGCCCAGAGATAGACCCATTAATGTATGAAAAAGAATATATATCAGAGTCATCATTGCAAGTCACAGGGAAGAAGAGAGACTATAAAATACCAGCTGATTATATGTATGGAAAGAATTAAACTGGAACACTGTTCCAAACCATACACAAGTATCAATTTCTGATTGACTAAACAGATTTTTTTTTTTAATTTTAAGGAAAATATAGGGAAAGTGTCTTTCTGACATCACGATAAGGAAAATTTTCCTAAGCAAAGTATTAAATGTGCTAACTACAAAAGAAGAGATGGATACAATTAGACCATAGTAAACACAAGACCTTTAGCTCAAAATCATTAAAAGTTATAAAGGCACAATATGCTAAAAGTTACAACACACATAGCCAACTGAGGAATATTATCTAAAATACAAAATGTCCTAAAAGAATTGTATAAGCTATCCAATTTTTTAAATACATAGAAAGAACTACTGTGGACAACATTTGGTATTGCTAGTGAAGTTGAACTACATTACATGTATCTATTCTTTTCCAAAATTTTTTCCCATTTAGATTATTACAGAATATTGAGCACAGATATCCTTGTTGGTTCAGTTCAGTTCAGTTGCTCAGTCGTGTCCGACTCTTTGCAGCCTCATGAATCACAGCACATCAGGCCTCCCTGTCCATCACCAACTCCTGGAGTTCACTCAAACTCATGTCCATCGAGTCAGTGATGCCATCCAGCCATCTTATCCTCTGTCATCCCTTCTCCTCCTGCCCCCAATCCCTCCCAGCATCAGAGTCTTTTCTAATGAGTCAACTCTTCACACAAAGTGGCCAAAGTATTGGAGTTTCAGCCTCAGCATCAGTCCTTCCAAAGAACACCCAGGACTGATCTCCTTTAGAATGGACTGGTTGGATCTCCTTGCAGTCCAAGGGACTCTCAAGAGTCTTCTCCAACACCACAGTTCAAAAGTATCAATTCTTTGGCACTCAGCTTTCTTCACAGTCCAATTCTCACATCCATACATGACCACTGGGAAATCCATAGCCTGACTAGATGGACCTTTGTTGGGAAAGTAATGTCTGCCTTGTTGGTTACCCATTTTAAATATAGCAGTGTGTGTGTGTCAATCTCAAACTCCCAATCTATCTCTCCCCCCAGAGATTCATTTTTGACCACAGATGGTGAATACCATCTATGTATTTTAGATATCTGAATGCAAATTTTCTGTCTACATCAATACTTACTGTTCTATTACATTGATATGTTTGCATTGACATTTCAGTATGAATTCTACTTTAATTAATAAAATTTTACATTATAGTTTACATTACCTGCCAATTTTTGCATATTTATTTTGCCATAAAAACTGTAGAATCATTTAGATTAATTTTTGAAAATAAATTTTAAAATGTAGTTAAAAGAATATTCCACTTGGTACTTTTTTGAGGATGTGTAGACATTTTATACACATTTAAAGTTTTCCTATCAAAGAATAGAACATATATTTCTACTTATCTTCTTTAATAATATTTTAAGCTTTCTTTTTATACTTCTGACACATTTCTTGCCAAACTTATTCTTAGTGTGTTACATCTTTTCCGTTGTCATTTAAAACGGATTCCTTTTTATTATATTTTGCAACTGAGAGTTGTTTTTCTATAAGAAGGCTATTGATTTTGTTATAGTGATATTATCCTTCGCCAATTTACTGAATTCTCTTATTGTTGTTTATAGTTTCCTGAGTGAATGTCTTGAAATTTTCAGTTGTGACATTATATCTTAGTGCAGTACAATTGCATTTCTGAAACAAAAATGTTTATTCTTTTTTTCTAATTGCATTGATCAGAACACAGTTAATGTTTGTGCTAGTTTTCACACTGTTTTTATTTTAGAACAGCACTGTCATAAAACTTCCTGCATTAATGGAAATGTTCCATATTTTCTAGTGTACAATATTGTAGCCACTAGTTGCATGCAACAATTGAGTACTTAAAATGTGGCTAGTGAGACTGAGTAAGTTATGTATCTAATTGTATTTGATTTTAGCTGATTTAAATAACCACATGGTGGCTAGAGTACCTTATTGGACAGAGTAGTTCTAGGGTTTTAACTTTAGACATGTTATATGCTTTATTCTAATTCATTCATTAATGTTTTTCAATCTACTGTGTATTTTTCTTTCAAATTTTCTAGACTAGTATTTTTTGTTACTATTCTCTTTTATTGAACTAAATGTTTTATTTATTTATTTTCATTCTTTTTTATTTATTACTGTAAGAAGTGACCACTTATTCTATGATATCTCTTGTATTCTGAAGTGTCATAATTCTTCAACTATATATTTTATTGTAACAGCTTTGATATCATCTTGGAGTTGTTAATTCACTGAAATTTACCTTGTGGGCACATATGATTTTTTATGACTTTTATTTTTTTCTATCACTGGTACCTGGCAGGTGTAATATAATCCAATGAAAACCTGTTTAGCTGAAAGGATTTGTTAATTTGAACAATGAAGATGATAAATTATTTAGAGATGAGGGGGAAAAAAATGATGAAAAATACTGGAGAGGACATGGTGTTTCTGAAGTTTTGTCCAAGTTAGACAGGAGAAGTGAAATAAATCCAAACATGAAAAGATGTGAAAATAGAAGAGGAAAAAAGAAAAAGTAGGAACTGGGTACTGTAATGGTCAGAATGTTCTCTTAGCTCATCACTGGAAATCGTTCCTGGGAGTATAATGAAGGCTAATTTCCTAACTGACTTAAATTGCTGGTTCTAGATCAGGGCAAAACAATAACCCTTCAGAAAAGCCAAGAATCAGAACTGCAATAACAATCTTGATCTGGTCTACATCTTAAGCTGAAAGAAATATATGTTCCTCATTTTCAGATGAGTCAACCAAGGCCTTTGAAGAGTGGCTGACACATAGAGATTGCTTCTGAATATTATTTTGATGGATGGGTGAAAGAAAAGTGGTTCAGCAAAGGTAGAGAGTTGGCATTAGGTGGAGTATTAGGGATACATGATCCTGATTTCCTGCCTCCTAATGGCTTTGTCTCGCTAATATATCATATTCATCTGTTTCTCCTTGTTTATATAAATGTGACAGATTTCAACTTTCACTCGGAGAAGGCAATGGCACCCTACTCCAGTACTCTTTCGTGGAAAATCCCATGGATGGAGGAGCCTGGTGGGCTGCAGTCCATGGGGTCACTAAGAGTTGGACACGACTGAGCGACTTCACTTTCACTTTTCACTTTCATGCATTGGAGAAGGAAATGGCAACCCACTCCAGTGTTCTTGCCTGGAGAATCCCAGGGACGGGGGAACCTGGTGGGCTGCCGTCTCTGGGGTCGCACAGAGTCAGACATGACTGAAGTGACTTAGCAGCAGCAGCAGCAACTTTCACTTTGTTGGATAGATATTGTTTCAGTATCTGCTTTTCCTAATCTTAACAATGAGAAAAATAAATTTTAGAAAAAAAAATCAGCAGCAGGTTCAACAGTGGCCTGCCACAGGGCAGGGGCTCTGGGTGCAACAGACGGGGGTGTGACATAAGCCCTCTTGGAGGAGGTTGCCATTAACCCTACCATACAGCCACTGAGCAGACAAACCACAAACTGCAGAACAATATGCCAAATAAATTCTCACACTGTTAAGAAAGTTCTAGGACGAACAATAGATTTTCCAATCTGGGGATCTGGCAAAGGGACTAAGAACTCACAGGGAATTTTACTTTGGAGGCCAGTGAGGTTTGATTACAGAACTTTCACAGGAAAGGAGAAACAGACTCTTGGAGGGCACAAACAAAACCTTGTGCCCACCAGGGCCCAGGAGAAAGGAGCAGTGACCCTACAAGAACTGATCCAGACTTGCCTGTGAGTGTCCAGGAGTCTCTGGCAGAGGTGTGGGTTTGTGATGGCCTGCTGCAGGGTCGGAACACTGAGTGCAGCAATGCATGCATGGGACCTTTGGAAGGAGGTCGCCAATATCTTTATTACCTCCATCATAGTTTGGTTTCAGGTCAAACAACAGGGAGAGAACACAGCTCCACCCATCAACAGAAAATTGGATTAAAGATTTACTGAGCATGGCCCCACCCATCAAAAAAGACCAAGTTACCTCCTCAGTCTCTTCCATCAGGAAGCTTCCACAAGCCTCTTATCCTTATCCTTCAGAGGGCAGACAGAATGAAAACCAAAATCACAAAAAACAAATCAAACTGATCACATGGACCACAGCCTTGTCTAACTCAATGAAACTATGAGCAATGTGTAGGGCCACCAAAGACGGGTCATGGTGGAGAGTTCTGACAAATCATGCTAAAGGGAATGGCAAGCCACTTCAGTATCCTTCCCTTGAGAAACCCATGAACAGTAAGAAAAGGCAAAAAGATAGGACACTGAAAGATGAACTCCCCAGGTCAGTAGGTGCCCAAGTACACTGCTGGAGAAGAGGAGAGAAATAACTCTAGAAAGAATGAAGAGACAGAGCTAAAGGAAAAACAACTCCCAGTTGTGGATGTGACTGGTAATGGAGTAAAGTCCGATGCTGTAAAGAAGAATATTGCAAAGGAACCTGGAATGTTAGGTCCATAAATCAAGGTAAATTGGAAGTGGTCAAACAGGAGATGGCAAGAGTGAACGTCGACATTCCAGGAATCAGTGAACTAAAAGGGACTGAAAGGGGCAAATTTAATTCAGATGACCATTATATCTACTACTGTGGGCAAGATCCCTTAGAAGAAATGGAGTAGCCCTCATAGTTAACAAAAGACTCTGAAATGCAGTACTTGGGTGCAACTTCAAAAGCAACAGAATGATCTCTGTTCGTTTCCAAGGCAAACCATTCAATATCACAGTAATCCAAGTCTATGCCCCGACCAGTAATGCTAAAGAAGGTAAATTGAACAGTTCTACAAAGACCTACAAGACCTTCCAGAACTAACACCCAAAAAAGATGTCCTTTTCATTATAGGGGATTGGAATGTAAAAGTAGGAAGTCAGATGATACCTGGAATAGCAGGCAGATTTGGCCTTGGAGTACAAAATGAAGCAGTTCCTCAGCAATCAATGCAAAGAAATAGAGGAAAACAACAGAACGAGAAAGTCTAGACCTCTCTTCAAGAAAATTAGAGATACCAAGGAAACATTTCATGCAACAACAGGCCCAATAAAGGACAGAAATGGTATGGACCTAACAGAAGCAGAAGACATTAAGAAGAGGTGGCAAGAATACACAGAAGAACTGTACAAAAAAGATCTTCACAACCCAGACAAACATGATGATGTGATCACTCACCTAGAACCAGACATCCTGGAATGCTAAGTCAAGTGGGCCTTAGGAAGCATCACTACAAACAAAGCTAGTAGAGGTGATGGGATTCCAGCTGAGCTATTTCAAATCCTAAATGATGATGCTATGAAAGTGCTGCACTCAATATGCCAGCAAATTTGGAAAACTCAGCAGTGGCCACAGGACTGGAAAAGGTCAGTTTTCATTCCAATTCCAAAGAAAGGCAATGCCAAAGAATGCTCAAACTACCACACAATTTCACTCATCTCACACTCTAGCAAAGTAATGCTCAAAATTCTCCAAGCCAGGCTTCAAGAGTATGTGAACTGTGAACCTCCAGATGTTCAAGCTGGATTTAAAAGAGACCGAGGAACCAGAGATCAAATTGCCAACATCCATTGGATCGTGGAAAAAGCAAGAGAGTTCCAGAAAAATATCTACTTCTGCTTTATTGACTATGCCAAAGCCTTTGATTGTGTGGATCACAACAAACTGTGGAAAATTCTGAAAGAGATGGGAATACCAGACCACCTTACCTGCCTCCTGAGAAATTTGTATGCATGCCAAAAAGCAAAAGTTAGAACTAGACATGGAACAACAGACTGGCATCAGGGCTGTATATTATCACCTTGCTTGTTTAACTTGTATGCAGAGTACATCATGTGAAATATTGGACTGGATGAAGCACAAGCTGAAATCAAGATTGTCAGGAGAAATATCAATAACCTCAGACATGCAGAGGACACCACCCTTATGGCAGAAAGTGAAGAGGAACTAGAGAGCCTCTTGTTGAAAGTGAAACAGGAAAGTAAAAATGCTGGCTTAAAACTCAACATTCAGAAAACTAACATCATGGCATCTGGTCCCATCACTTTATGGCAAATAGATGGGGAAACAATGGAAACAGTGACAGTCTTTTTTTTCTTAGGCTCCAAAATCACTACAGATGGTGACTGCAGCCATGAAATTAAAAGACTCTTGCTTCTTGGAAGAAAAGCTTTGACCAACCTAGACAGCATATTAAAAATCAGAGGCATTACTTTGCTGACAAAGGTCCATCTTGTCAAAGCTCTGGTGTTTCCAGTAGTCATATATGGATGTGAGAGTTGGACTATAAAGTAAGCTGAGCACCAAAGAATTGATGCTTTTGAACTGTGGTGTTAGAGAAGAGATTTGAGAGCCCCTTGGACTGCAAGGAGATCCAACAAGTCCATTATAAAGGAAATCAGCCCTGAATATTCATTGGAAAGACTGATGCTGAAGCTGAAGCTCCAATACTTTAGCTAGCTGATGCGAAGAACTGACTCATTTGAAAAGACCCTGATGGTGGGAGAGATTGAAGGCAGGAGGAGACAGGATAACAGAGGATGAGATGGTTGGATGGCATCAGTGACTCGATGAGCATGAGTTTGAGTAAGCTCTGGGAGTTGGTGATGGACAGGGAAGCCTGGCGTGCTGCAGTCCGTGTTGTTGCAAAGAGTCAGACACAACTGAGCTACTGAACTGAACTGACCGACTGTGGTCTGTGTTTAGAAGACATGTCCAAAAGAGATGGACTGGAATAAGCATATGATGGAAACATCCAGACAGTACAAATAATCTCAGTGGATTATTATCACTACACTACAGCAATGTACACAGAGATCAGAGTTGAAGATCACTCAGAATAATTCTATGTAGCATGAGACTGATTGGGCTTCTTGGGTGTCTCAGTGGTAAAAAGAACCTGCCTCCCAATGCAAAAGATGCAGGAGACACAGGTTTGATTCCTGGCTGGGGAAGATCCCCCAGAGTAGGAAATGGCAACCCACTCCAGTATTCTTGCCTGGAGAATCCCAAGGACACAGGAGCCTGGTGGGCTTCAGTTCATAGGGTAGTAAAGAGTCAGACATGACTGATCGACTAAGCACACACACACGAGATAGATTTATATTTTCAGTATCAACCTCAGTAGTTAGGTGGTGGCTTTCTAGAACTCTGAGGAGATCAAGCACAAGATCAGCAGGAAGGTGTACTTGATTGATTAACAGTGCCTATTATCAGGGCCACAGAGGGAAATGCAGTATTATGAACACACAAATGTTCAACCCTGACGTTAAAATTGCTTTCATATCATTCAGTGAATTATCTTTGCTGGCAGACAGTAGACAATTTGTATGTATTTATAGAATTAACTTTTGTTAAAATAAGCATTTTATTTCTAACAGGGACTTAATAGATATTTGATGAGTAACATATGTAGTGATCAAAGATTTGAAAAGTGTGCTGATAGGAAGATCTATTAGAAAAGATAAGAGAATATTATTCCAGAATAAAATTGCATAGCTCTGTTGCTTGGAAATGAAGAGGAAAAGAAAGAGACTTTTTGGTACCACGGAAAGATGATTGACATTACCTCGCATGCCAGTGGTTGATGAAAAAAAATGTCATTTAATTGCAATATTTTAGAGAAGTTCAATTAAGTCTACACTTTGAAAGTTTGGGGCTGAAGTCAATTAAAAAGTACAAGAGAGCTAGGTTAAACTTGTGGTTAATGTGGTTGCACCATTCAATAACATGTGGGACACATTCTTGGATGGAAGAAACCACCATCCAAGTTTAGAATTATTCGGAACCTGTGGCTTTTGAGATCTGAACCCAACCTGAACTTTTTGATGCTGTGTATTCTCCTTTTGTTTTCTTTCCTGGCAAGAGAATATGTGAGTGTGTATCCTTGTGTGTGTGTGTGTGTGTGTGTGTGTGTGTACTCATTCTGAAGTTTATAAAAATTTTCACAAAGCCAATTGGAAAATACATTTCTAAATACAATTTTATGAGTTAACTATAAATAAATACTAAGGGGATTAAATTCCCATTAAAATATATGAAGATCTAAAAATTGAAGGGGAAGATACTTAAGAAAACATAGCTTAGATTTTACCCAAACCAGAACATTTGTTAAAAAAAAAAAAAAGTTGCTAAAAGATATTAGATGATCTCAAATTGTGGTCTAGCTCAAAACCTTAAGTTATATTGTTTCCCAATATTCAGGTTCCCTAGAATCCCCAAGCAATAGAAGGTAAAACTATGACTCCTTGGGGAAGAGAATTTCAGACCTCTGATTTTGGTCTCCTGCTCATTCATCAAACCGCACTGGAACCTGTCCTTGGTTGGATAATATATAGGGCCACCATGCAAGTTCTGAGAGCCACCTGGGAGAAATGATTAAAATCATGTGGCTAAGCTCTTCAAAACATATAGAAAAATTGATATCCCTGTCCCTGTGGGAGGAAAAGAAATTTACAAGAATAATGACCTTAATGGAGCCTTGGGTGTTGCTTGACTTCCACTGTGTATTCTGTAGTGTAGCCAAACTTTCTAATCTGAAGGAGTGTGGTGTTGGCCAGCAGGAGAGTAAAATAAACGTATGGCAAATGAGACATTATTTACATGTGGTTTAGTGAGAATATCATTCTTTTAAACAGTAAGGCATTTTACTGTTTGTCTATTCTGCTACTTTAGTTTTTTTTTTTTTTTAAGATGCCATTTCAATTTAAGGTAGAGTGGAAAGAGCATAGGTTTTTGAGAGGGGTAGATGTGATTCAGTCATTCACTAGCTTAGTGAGTTGAGGCAAGAAATGTACCCAGCATATTATGTGAACAAATATTTGTCAAAGGAGGTAATGAATGAATAAAAGCAATTAACCACTCTTAGCCTCAATGAAATGGACCCATCTCGGTCTTTTGTTTAATCCTTACAAGTGGAACCAGATCAGTAGGCATTTTAACATGAAGGACAGAATAGAACCTCTTTTCCCTGCTGCTGCTGCTGCTAAGTCGCTTCAGTTGTGTCCAACTCTGTGCGACCCCATAGACCGCAGCCCACCAGGCTCCCCCATCCCTGGGATTCTCCAGGCAAGAACACTGGAGTGGGTTGCCATTTCCTTCTCCAATGCATGAAAGTGAAAAGTGAAAGGGAAGTCGCTCAGTCGTGTCTGACTTATTACTTCTAATTACTTCTTATTACGCAAGACTTATTGTGTCCCTATTCAAAACTCTCACTGGTTCATGGCTTGAATTACAAGAGCCTTTTATCTGACTCGCCTGTCTCTTCTCAACTATCTTATCAATCCCTGCCTGCCGTAATCACAATTATGATAGTTTCTGTAAGTTTTTAAAGTATTTTCCTGTTGTCTACTATCGAGGAGAGGCTACAGTAAAATTTTGGGATCTAATTAGGTGATCTCCAAGAGCTTGGAATTGAATTTTTAAAAATTTGTCTGACTTAAACTATAAAATGAACAGAATGTAGAAAAAGTATGTCAGGTGAGGTAAAAGTCTTGGGTAACCTATCAGAATAAGATAATATACCTAAGAAAAGGGTGACCATTTCAGAAAGAGGAATTTGTCACTCCTGGACACAAAGGAAAGAGGTGTCAGCTGTATATGCTGGCAACATCTATCCAAAGATAATCCAAGAAAATGGAAATTGGTTATTCAATCTGGAATATTTCCATTTCTAATGACAGAGATATTTTTAGGATTCACATGAATGTGTCTGTGTGTGTGTTAGTTGCTCAGTCATGTCTGACTCTTTGCGACCTCATGGACTGTAACCCATCAGGTTCCTCTGTCCATGGAATTCTCCAGGCAAGAATACTGGAGTGGGTTGTCATTTCCTTCTCCAGGGAGTCTTCTCAAGCCAGGGATAGAACTCGGGTCTCTTGCATTTCAGGCGGATTCTTTACTGACTGAGCCACAAGGAAAACCTCTACATCAGATAAATGTAGGCAAGTGTAACTGATGGACTTTAGATCACACTGTCAATACTGTACTCATTGTGAGATCAGCATATCAACCTAGCTTAATCCAAGGCCATTAAATAATAGATTTGTTTACTTCTTCTTGTTTATATCCATGCTCACCAAGCAAGTGTCTCATAGAAATGTGCAGGGAGATCACACTCACAGTAAACATTTCTTTTCCCTGTAATAAAGGATGCACCTGGGAATTCAATACAATTATATCTGATTATTATTTAGTTTTATGTTTCAGTTACTTTTGCTTGACTGCCTCCCTAATAGTAGACCACATTTATTCAGGTATCTACCTTCTTACTTGTGGTCATGAGTCAAAACAAGGATAGATTCTGCTTGTCTACATGGATCACTGATTCCCATTCCTCTTGACAGTGGCTTCTTTAGACCAGAAGAAATCTTGGCCTATGAGAGATAAAGGCAGTCAGCTGGTGGGCTTCAGGAAAGGTTCCCCATCTATATAGTTGTACAAGGGCAGCGTGCCTTCCCCCTCTAAGGGACTCAGAGTTCTGCAATGATATGTCATCATTTTGATATCTACCCCCATCTAATGTGTGTTAAAATTAACACGATTCATTCTCTCAATGTGTGATAATCCCCGGCAGTGATAATAATGAGTTTTTGAAGCTTCAGTGTGGTAGACCTGATGATCCAACAGAAGTGCCATCACACTGGTTGCTTCCAAATACCTCTCAGTCTATTTATACAAGCCTGTGATGAAGTGTTCACCAGTCCTCAGGAAAATAAGGATATAAGGAATGTGTTTATCACATTTTTTAATTTAAAGGAAATCCTTTGTCTTTAGGTTATATATGTACTAGATATTTTGTTTCCAGGTTAATTTTATTAAATTTGTTTTTTTTTTTCCTTAAAATGTGAAATTCCAAATTTTTAGCAAGGCTCTTTCTAACTGATGACTGCATGCATGTGTGCTAGGTAGCTTCAGCTTCATACAACTCTTTGCGACCCAATGGACTGTAAACTGCCAGGCTCCTCTATTCATAGGATTCTCCAAGCAAGAATACTGGAGTGGCTCTCCATGCCCTCCTCCAGGGGATCCTCCCAACCCAGGAATGGAACCAGCGACTCGTGTGTCTCCTGCATTGGCAGGCAAGTTCTTTACTGCTAGTGCCATCTGGGAAGCCCAGCCAATTACTACCGAGTGTGTTTGCAGCAATTCCATCCCTATCAAATCAAAGTTGTTGTAACACTGAACCTAACAAGTACTGTACACTCTCCATCTGCTACAGTGGGTAGACTCTTCCTGCCTGCTTTTGCAGATGCTACAGTTTTCTTCAGAGCCCACCTGGCAGTAAGCGCCAAATTGGGGAAAAGTGTCCTTTCTCCTTTCTATTTCTCCTTAATGTTGTTCAAAATGGCATTATTTGGGACACTTGTGTCTTTTCAGTTCAGTTCAGTCACTCAGTCATGTCCGACTCTTTGCAACACCACGAACAGCAGCATGCCAGGCCTCCCTGTCCATCTCCTGGAGCCTGCTCAAACTCATGTCCATTGAGTCGGTGATTTCATCTAACCATCTCATCCTCTGTTTTCCCCTTCTCCTTCTGCCCTCAATCTTTTCCAACATCAGGGTCTTTTCAAATGAGACAGCTTTTCACATCAGGTGGCCAAAGTATTGGAGCTTCAGCTTCAACATCAGTCCTTCCAATGAACACCCAGGACCGACCTCCTTTAGGATGGACTGGTTGGATCTCCTTGCAGTCCAAGGGACTCTCAAGAGTCTTCTCCAACACCACAGTTCCAAAGCATCAATTCTTCAGCACTCAGCTTTCTTTATAGTCCAACTCTCACAGCCATGCATGACCACTGGAAAAACCATAGCCTTGACTAGACAGACCTTTGTTGTCAAAGTAATGTCTCTGCCTTTTAATATGCTGTCTAGGTTGGTTATAACTTTCCTTTCAAGGAGTAAGCGTCTTTTAACTTCATGGCTGCAATCACCATTTGCAGTGATTTTGGAGCCCAGAAAAATAAAGTCAGCCACTGTTTCCACTGTTTCCCCATCTATTTGCCATGAGGACTGGATGCCATGATCTTAGTTTTCTGAATGTTGAGCTTTAAGCCAACTTTTCACTCTCCCCTTTCACTTTCAAGAGGCTCTTTAGTTCTTCACTTTCTGCCATAAGGGTGGTGTCATCTGCATATCTGAGGTTATTGATATTTCTCCCGGCAATCTTGATTCCAGCTTGTGCTTCATCCAGCCCAACGTTTCTCATGGTGTACTCTGCATATAAGTTAAATAAGCAGGGTGACAATATATAGCCTTAATGTACTCCTTTTCCTATTTGGAACCAGTCTGTTGTTCCATGTCCAGTTCTAACTGTTGCTTCCTGTCCTGTGTACAGGTTTCTCAAGAGGAAGGTCAGGTGGTCTGGTATTCCCATCTCTTTCAGAATTTTCCACAGTTTATTGTGATCTACACAGTCAAAGGCTTTGGCATAGTCAATAAAGCAGAAATAGATGTTTTTCTGAAACTCTCTTGTTTTTTTCAATGATCCAACGGAACAGTGGAAACAGTGGCTGACTTTATTTTGGGGGCTCCAAAATCACTGCAGATAGTGACTGCAGCCATGAAATTAAAAGACACTTACTCCTTGGAAGGAAAGTTATGACCAACCTAAATGGCATATTAAAAAGCAGAGACATTACTTTGTCAACAATGGTCCGTGTAGTAAAGGCTATGGTTTTTCCAGTGGTCATGCATGGCTGTGAGAGTTGGACTATAAAGAAAGCTGAGTGCTGAAGAATTGATGCTTTTGAACTGTGGTGTTGGAGAAGACTCTTGAGAGTCCCTTGGACTGCAAGGAGATCCAACCAGTCCATCCTAAAGGAGATCAGTCCTGAATATTCATTGGAAGACTGATGTTGAAGCTGAAGCTCCAATACTTTGGCCACCTGATGTGAAAAGCTGTCTCATTTGAAAAGACCCTGATGATGGGAAAGATTGAGGGCAGGAAGAGAAGGGGATGACAGAGGACGAGATGGTTGGATGGCATCACCGACTCAATGGACATGGGTTTGGGTGGACTCCAGGAGTTGGTGATGGACAGGGAGGTCTGGCATACTGCAGTTCATGGGGCCGTAAAGAGTCGGACACAACTGAGTGACTGAACTGAACTGAGAATGTTGGCAATTTGGTCTCTGCTTCTTCTGCCTTTTCTGTCTTTTATTTAGATTCAAATATCAGTCTGGAATACCAGACCACCTTACCTGTCTCCTGCAAACCTGTATGTGGATCAAGAATCAACAATTAGAACCCTATATGGAACCACTGACTGGTTCAAAATTGGGAAAGGATTATGATAAGGCTATATATTGTCACCCTGTTTTTTAACTTATATGCAGAATACATCATGTGAAATGCCAGGCTGGATGAGTCACAAGCTGGAATCAATATTGCCAGGAAAAATATCAACAACCTCAGATATACAGATATCATCCTAATGGCAGAAAGCAAAACTAAAGAAACTAAAGAGCCTCTTGATGAGGGTGAAACAGGAGAGTAAAAAAGCTGGCTTAAAACTCAACATTCAAAAACTAAGATCATAACATCTGGTCTCATCACTTCATGGGAAATAGAAAAAGTAGAAACAGTGACAGATTTTCTTTTCTTGGGCTCCAAAATCACTGCAGACAGTGACTGCAGTCATGAAATTAGAAGATGCTTGCTTCTTGGAAGGAAAGCTATGACAAACCTAGACAACATGTTAAAAAGCAAAGACATCACTTTGCCAACAAAGATCCACATAGTCAAAGTTACAGTTTTTCCTGTAGTCATGTACAGATATAAGAGTTGGATCATAAAAAAAGATGTGTGCTTAAGAATTGATGCTTTCGAATTGCAGAGCTGGAGAAGACTCTTAAGTCCTTTGGACAGCAAGTAAATCAAACCTGTCTATCCTAAAGGAAATCAACTGTGCATATTCACTGGAAAGACTGATGCTAAAGCTGAAGCTCTAATACTTTGACCACCTGATGTGAAGAGCTGACTCACTGGAAAAGAGCCTGATGCTAGGAAAGATTGAAGGCAGGAGGAGAAGGAGGCAGCAGAGGATGAGATGGCTGGATGACATCACCAATTCAATAAGCATAAACTTAAGCAAACTTCGGGAGATAGCAGAGGACAAGGAAACCTGACGTGCTGCAGCCCACGAGGTCACAAAGAGTTGGACACAACTTAACAACTGAATAACAACATCAGCAGCCATGGTAGACACACATGTCTACTCTTCTGTGGCTGAAATGAGTCACTGGGTCAAGTTCATCATGCCTGACTTTCTCCCAAGGGGAATCTTTTCCAGGGATCTTACTCTGGATCTTGTATTTGGTCTTTGAGAAAGCCACCCCATCAATACTACCCACTAGGATGTCTGAACTATAACAATGCATGAGGTTTACAACTGTATTACCATCAGGCTTGTTTCATAGCTTGACAGGTATATCTGAAGCCTAGCAGTTGTTACTAGATGTATATGTGTAACTCAAGCTGAATCCTTACTCTCATTCTTTAGGAAGTTCTGGATATAAAAATAGTACCCAAACATCCAGCCTCCAGTCCATTTCAGTTATTTTTGAACAAATTACTTAATCTCTCCAGACTTCAGTTTATTTATGTATATAAAATGGAGATTGTAATGGAACTTACTTCATGTATAAATTGAATGGGTTAGCATAATTATGAGTACATAATAGTGCCATAAATGGTAAATATACATGTCAGCTATCATGATTGTAATTAATAATTCCTTCATACTACTTCTCGCAAATAAACACATGTAGCTATGTTTGCTTGTCTTAATATTATCTCAAGTTAGTGTGTTATACCATTTTTTTTAATGACACACATAATGCTTTAAAAGAGAATCTGTTCTCATTAATTATGCTGTATCACTCCATTTACTTTAAACTTTACTCTGAGGATTCTTCAGACTACAACAAACAGAAGAAATCTTGGAATACAGCACATACATAACTCAAGCAATTAATTATAATAATGTCCTACATTACTAGATGCGTAAAATTGGAAAAATCATTACATCAGATGAGGGGATGTGCACACTAACAGAATGAAAAATTTTCTTCATACTGCAGATTATCCTCTCCTCCTTGCCTTTTTATCCAGCAAGTGGCAGGGAAGTTCAAATGACTGCTCACATTGTAGCTTTAGTTCAAGTCACGGCTCAGCCTCACAAAGGCGCAACCGACAATTCCAGATGTTCATTAGTCACGGCACCATGGAGACAGACCCCACTGATCAGTTTGTAAGCTGCGGGCAGATCATGAAATTGTCTTGCCACCGTACCGATAAACAAAGTATAATATGTGCTATTAGTTCAGAGCTGAAGATACAGTGAAAATATTCACTTCAAAAATCGAACAAGACACATGCAAGAAACAATACATATTTTTTTTAAAAGAAGAAAATACAAACTCTGCAGACATAAACAAAGGTAGGTGGTAATGTAGACGAGAGCCTGATTTTTGTGGTGATGTTACCTTCTTTGATTATTGCATGGGGCAGACCCACGCTGGCTGAAATTATGTCTAGAGTTCTACAGCAACGGATTGGACTAGCCAGAGGCTTGGAACCTTGTGGATTTGTGGCTCTTCAGAAGTGCTTCTGTATTGGAATGTGTTTGTGTTTGCCTTTATTTGTTTTTAATAAAAAAAACTTGAAGAAAAAGTTTCTGCCTTGGTAGATTTTCTTTGGAATCCCAGAAAGGGCTCTTGAGGGCTCTGTGGCTCTTTTGTGATGATAAACCAAAGCTTTGAGCTTGTCCCAGTTGGAATTCCAGACACTAAAGAAGCCAACTTTAATTATTATTATTGTTGTCTACAGAACTGAGCCTCTTTTTGATTATTCAGGTTTATACTAATAGTCTTCTAAACATATTAGTTTTTTTTAATTTCAGCTAAGCTGAAAAACTACAAAACTAAGCAGGGGAAACTTTGCAATAGAGTTTCAAAGATGCCAAGTTTCTTTGTCTGCATGGTGGGTACCTGTGGTGTGGCATGTTTTTTTTTTTTTTTTTTTTCCTAGAGGGAAATGTTAATAAAAGCAGGGCCTGCAGTGAAGAACAAGTTTCACAAACTTGTAGAAGAGATTATTATCTGGGAGAAGATGGCAGCTGAGATAAGCAGAGTCTTTGTGAAAGAAGAAATTTATTGCAATATCTGACTCTCCAACTGAGACATTAATGAATATGAAGCTGATCATTGAATCTTAGCATTACATAAAGAAACTTAAAGATTTCCAAATCCAGTCTTAATCTTCTACAAGAAATAACTGTACCATGATTCAAATAGATTACTCAGTTTCTTCCTTAAGCATATTTCCTAGTAGAGAATTTGGTACTATACAAGATAACCCTTTTCAATTGAAAACTCTGACAGGAAGTTCAGCCTCATACAGGGTCAAAATTATTTCATTTTAACTCTGCCCCGTTAATCACACTCTTCTGTCCTCTGAAGTTACTCCTTCTTGCATGTATTACCTGTTATTTATTGAAGACAGTTATTATTCCATCCTGTTCCTGAAAGCCTCTCTCATCGAGTCTTAGCTCCTGCAGCCATTCCTTTTCTTAAGTTAAATCAAGTCAAATTAACATTACTTAATACTGACTCTGAGCCATACACTGTGGTTGGATCTTAGAATACAAAGTTTGACGGTCTGTGTTCTTAAGAAGATTACAATGGGACAGGAGGACATATAACTTATCTTTGCAATCCATTCTCACAGATGCTAGAAGAAACAGGCATGGACTGGATGGTGGCCAGGGAGTGATTAGATCTGCTGAGGGAAGCTGGGAAATTCTTATTTAAACAACAGCATTTTCCAAATAAAAAATTAGGGAAAGACATTCCAGGTGAATCAAAATATTGTGTAAAGAATAGCTGTGTGAGCACAAAGTTATGCTAGGAGAGACCATCACATATATTATAAAAATTTTTATATCAAGCTTGAATGAACCCACACATTTTATTAACATAAAATCAAGCTAGGGGCTCTTTTCCAATCTTCCAGCCTATCTTGAATTTCCATCTCCTCTCAAAAATGTTTATTTTGCCTTTTCTTGTTTAAGAATAATTCTACTTCATAGAGCAGGCCGAGTGAAATAGGAGTTGAGAATTCTGTTTTTTGGTTGTTGTTGTTTTTTTTTTCCCACAATTTCTTAAACCCCACATCCTCCTATCTCAATCAAATGGTCTATCCCTTCTTCTTCTGTTTTTTTTTTTTTTTTTTGATTGGAGGATAATTGCTTTAAAACGTAGTGTTGATTTCTGCCGTGTGACAGTGCAAATCATTATATATATATTCCCTCTCTCTTGAGCCTTCCTCCCATCCCACTCTCCCATCCCACTCTTCTAGGTCATTGCAGAGCACCAGGCTGGGCGCCCTGTGTAACCTATCAGCTTCCCACCAGCTATCTATTTTTCACATGATAGGGTATCTATGTCAATGCTACTTTCTCAATTCGTTCTACCCTCTCCTTCTTAATGCCTGAGCCCCAACAACTCTAAGCTGCTTCCATTCTTCTGATTTTCAGTTCATTCCAGGCTTTGTTCTTAAAGCTTAGTCTTTTCTTACTCTTCTGCTTATCTGTGATTACTTACTCTTCCTGTGTTTCTAAGGTTTATACATGTAAAATATTCCTTGAGAAAGTAATCAGTGCTTTTAAAGTTAGTTATAATAGTTAATGAGGTTACTATTATCAACCACTGTTCCAGGAGATGTAGATACATTATTTGATTCAACCTTTATAATAGCCTTACAAAGTGATCGGTCTTATTATTTACAGATGAAGACATCAGACAGGACTGGCAATTTAGCCACAAACTTTGACTCCAGTGCTGGTTTTCTTATTCAACACACTGTAGTGATCATTCTGCAACTTTAGATCATTTCCCTTTTTACAACTGTGGGCCACTGGTAATTTTAAGTGAGAAAACTTGACTTTTACTTTACTTGGTCTATTTTCTTTTCCTCCTGTTCTGGAGTCTATAGCCATGTAAACAAATCCCATTTGTGGTTTTGTACCAACTGAACAAGTACCAATTGAACACCTCCTGAATGCAGATGCTTTGAGGCACATAGATGTACCTAATAAATAAGAAATTTTCTAAGAAACTAAATTTTTGGCATAATTGCTGCAATCAAATAACTTATTTCTTTGAATTAATGGTTCCTATAAGTTTTGCATATATTAAAAGATTTACAGTCAAATCAAGAATGATAAAGTCAGTACCAAAATTTAAACTTAAAATTATAAAGTTATAAAAATACACATGAAACATCTTCCTTAACTTTGAAATCCAATATTTTACATGCTTTTTGCCGATCTCCTAACTTTCCACACTCACAGTCCCTCATTTTGCCCAGGAATGCCCTTGGGAGGGCCACAGATCTTGCCATGTCTTTAGCCTTTAAATATCTTGGCCATTATTTTTGACCTAAAAATAACCAGTGCTTGGGGGTCATCACAAAAATTTGTTGGCAGATACTAAAAACACAAATGGGAAATTCTGTTGCATTAGTTTTTTTTTTATAAGATGTGAGAAATATGATTTATCAAAGTAAAGGACACACTTAGGAGACTTCTGTGGATAAAAAGGATGGCAACTTACTGGAAGGCATCAGGGGAAATTGAGCTGGAAGAAGAACAAACAGAAGCAAAGTTGGAGGCTTTGTTAAAGAAAAGTACACTTGTTATTAGTCTGCATGATATAAATCTTTTTGAAGAGAAATAAGCTCACAAAGCAGACAGTGTCTGTCTCTTGTGCCTGAAAACATTAGAAAGAAAATGGGAACATAAACATTTTATCAAATGACCAGTGAATGAAGCAAGTTATATCTTCCTAAAAGGCAAAACGGAAGCAATAGGGATGGTGATAATTCTGAAGGAAAATGCAGGCTGTATTAGAAGCAATGCATTAATTTTTAAATGATCTCCTACATAACTGTTTTTCTTATGTAAAAGAAGTCATTGAGAGTGTTTCTGATCTTGTTCATAATTCTGTGATTTCTTTTCATGTGAAAAGGCCTGTCAGTCGTGTAGAAACCGGAATAGTGTCCTTTGCCAATTCCAGAGGAGGAGAAAGAAATAACTCCCTTGGAGAAAGAAGAGGGGAGAAAAAGGTGTGAAGAGTGTTGAAGTCAAGGAATGCTGTTTTGGCATCTCATCCATGTCAGTGACAGCAGGTGGAAAAGACAACCAAAGAAAGAGCAAGGAAGTCAGGAGAGCAGGCACAAAGAGGGAAACAAATCCATCTGCCCTGTGCTTCATTAATCAAGTCACAAATGCTTGCTGCTGAGAAATGCTAATCTTCTCACTGCCCAAGGTAGCCTCCCTCACAAGAATGTTTTCAAGGGCTGGTATATCTAATGACTGAACCATTTAATAAATTACTTACTTACGTTACTATAAAAGCCAGTCCAGCAGCTGTGACTTACATGTAAAGCACTAAATCCTTATACCTGACTTTCTAAAGGTTCCTCTAAATCATATTTAGTGACAGGGTGAGGTACACAGGAATCAGGATTTAGTGGCAGGGCATACTTCATGCTGTTTCGGGTAGGTCAGGAGGTCTAACTTGGATTTCTTCCCAGTAACCTGATCTAGGTGAATCAGCAGGTTATAAATGAAAGTCAGTTTCTAAGATTCCCAATTTTCTTTAACTATCAGAAACTTTATAGGAACATGGTGAGAAACAGGAGAAGACCAAGAGATAATAAATTCCATCGACAATGCAATTTCTCCTTCCTAAAACAATGTGAAATTAGTGCTATTTTGTATAGGCTAAATATTAGTATCAGTTCCTGAGGTTTTTATTTCTACTGTTAGCCAGGAAAAATACTCCAAATGACTGAGAAGTGTTTCAGAGTTCATATTGCCTTTTCTGTGTGTGTGTGTTTTAGTGACTCCGTTGTGTCCGACTCTTCATGACCCCATTAACTGTAGCCCTCCAGGCTCCTCTATCCAAAGGAGTTTTCCAGGCAAGAATACAGGAGTGGGTTGCCATTTTCTCCTCCAGAGGATCTTCCTAACCCAGGGATCGAACCCAGACCTCCCACATTGAAGGTGGATTCTTTTCCATCTGAGCCACTGAGGAAGCCTCTGCCTTTTTCACTGGGTCACAAAAGATAACATTCAATAGCGAGTTCCTCAAGGGCAGTTTTTAAGACTTTCATATATTTTTATCACTCAGAATATGAAAATACCTCCCTAACATGTTAAATCATAGGAAAGAGAAAGAAGGGGAAGACAAAGGAAAACAGAATAGACTTCACATTTAAAGGACTGAAACTCACTGCCTTGTTTCATCTTCACGACAACTCATGGATGAAGTAAGAAACTTCAGCTCAGGATCATAATAACTATGATAAAATTAGTATTTGATCCTAGCTTTGTCTGATTTGAAAGCCTGAGCTCATTTCTCTGGAGGGAAATCTCTGAGTATAAGCAAACCTTCCAGTGTCCCTGAAACTATGGCTTACTGATAGCTGTATTCTTGTCCTATACATGGCATGGCTCTGCACCAGTTTGTGGAGTATCTGCTGCTGCTGCTGCTAAGTCGCTTCAGTCATGTCCGACTCTGTGCGACCCCATTGATGGAAGCCCACCAGGCTCCCCCGTCCCTGGGATTCTCCAGGCAAGAACATTGGAGTGGGTTGCCATTTCCTTCTCCAGTGCAGGAAAGTGAAAAGTGAAAGGGAAGTCGCTCAGTTGTGTCCAACTCTTAGCAACCCCATGGACTGCAGCCTTCCAGGCTCCTCCGTCCATGGGATTTTCCAGGCAAGAGTACTGGAGTGGGGTGCCATTGCCTTCTGCATGTGGAGTATCAGTCCTTCTCTATTATTTACAATGAAAGGACTTCTGGATTGGCATAGCATTGTAAATCTAAGAACCTACATTCATAAAATCTCAGAGAAGTCCAATGGTCTCACAGGCACCATGAGTAACATGTTCCCCTCGTTGTAAAAAGGGCCATAGCACTTTGCTGTTATTGAACCCCATGAACACATTAAGACTCTTCAGTCACTTTGTGGGTAAGTGTAGGAAAATCACACGAAGTATGAAAAACCATCTCAGTGTTCTCATTGTATCAAAATGATAATAATAATAATAATAATAACCATAGTGACACATAGGTATGCAGTAAAGATTGGCAAGCTACCATATGCAAAGCGTAAAGGCAACACAAAGCACAGAATAACCATTTGGTCCATGCTAACTTTTATTAATGCTATTTTCATAACTGTGATTTTGATAATTAGGTTTCTGTTCTCTTAGATGAGTTCACTAGCTCCAGAATCCTAAGCAAAATATTTGCTTCTCTTTTCTTCCCTTCCAGTGTCAGCTTCATTGCTTTGTCTTGTATTCCAGGAGAGTGAGCCATTACTAAAGAAAATAACATGAATAAGATATAGTAGATATGAAACTACTTATATTTGCAAACTCAGTCCTCAGTAACTTGCGGGTTTATAAATAGGTCAATATTTCAGCCCCACATGTACCAAAATAATAATTAAAATTCAGTTTCTACATATTGGCTCCCCAACCGTTCTCCCTCACACCCCAAAATAACTAAACATAGGAGACCATGACTATAGCTAAATAACAAAGCTCTGCCTTTATTGCTTACCTTTTTCTGAAGGTCTTACTGCATTTTAGGAATGTCCACCCTTGATCTAGCTAGTCCACTGCTCTGAAATGTCTGATTTTATTTTATATTTGTCGTGTACTGGGGTGAGGACAGGTAGGTAAAGGTTAGGCTGTGTGGTATCCAGAGGCTAGAAACTGAAACCCCCTGTTTCTCACAGCCCAGCTGTGGTGCAGACAGCCCTGGCCTCCACATTTCCTCACCGTGCCCTAAAGATGACCTTAACCCTGACATAGAAAGAGAAGCGACATGACTGTGGAAGGCTCTTGTCGGCTGTCTATGTCAGACGGAACACCAGGGCTGTATCGCATAGCTGTCCCCTGTGTAGTAACACTCCCAGTTTCTCCAGGTTGACCTGGACTCTGTGAAGCCATGGGAAGGTCAAAGTTAATCCTCAGTGCCCCTCAGACTCCTTTTATGAGTCCGTGCCATGAAGCAGTGGGAAAACGACTCAGTTCAACCCTCTCCCTTCTATTCCATCTTGAAACCTATTGGAAACAACTGTTTTCTTCTAAGATATTTCACCCAAATGCATTCTGTCTTTTATATCTCTTGCACTATTTTCATTACATAATAAATAAATAAATACATATAAAATATGTATACATATACATATATTTGTACATACACAAAATGCTGAATTTAAAGCAATATGTCTGTTACCCCAACAAACTGTGTTTCCCTTGCACTGCTTAATCATTTTTCATATATTACATATCTTTACCAGTTACAAACCTGTTGGTGATGAGAAAAGTATCTTTTGGGCTTATTTAAAGAGTACATGTCCTTATTTTTTTTCCTTTAAGACAGATGTTCATGCTTATATGATATGTAGGCTTTATAAGGTTCAGGTAGAAGAATGCTTTTTTTTTTTTTCTGTATTTCTCAGGATGGAATGATAGAAAATGATCAAACCAGGGAATGGAAGAGTTTAAGCAAATGGAATTTTCTTCACCAAAATTTATTGAAACAACATGGACAGGTTTTATTCTTTTAAAAATGATGAGTAAAGTTTAGCTTTAGAAAAGTATTTCTTGCAACCATTTAATTAAATTCAAGTCTTATGCAGTATAATTCAAGTCTTATGTGGTGTAGCCTCTTCTTTGCAAGAATGAAGAGTTTTAGGGAAAGAGTCATTTCTCAAATGCTTACTTGTTTTCTTTAGTAAGTTCAACCTTAATTTAGAAAATTTCCTGTGACCCTCTCTTCATTTTTTAAGGTCTCTGAATACTGAAAATAGGAAATGAAGGAACAGGACCTCAGATAGATTTCATAAGCTTGGTGGAAGATCCATATCAACTCATGGAAGTGTGATGTCTTAACAGAGGTAAAGTGGTTCCCCATTAATATTGTTTGCTCATAGATACTTCCTCAGAAAGATGACCAAGAAGAAAACCAACTTCCATTGCAGATCTGCTCTTACAACATTGCTCTGTTGAGCATTCATATATTGAAGGGGAATATTTATGAATTTATTGTTATTACCTAAGAGGGATTTATGTAAACTGATGACTAATGACAAGTTTCAGGGTGGTGTGAGTTACGCTCAAAAGAGGTGTACTCAAAAGAGGACATTTCCACTTAATCTCAAAATCTGAGCCTAGGCTCAATGAATGGTAGATCCCTGACCTTAGGCATGTTAGCATGGTTCATGTTGGACTTCTTGGTACAGCAGAAAAGGTCCAGAACTGACAATGCTTTTTTGGGGGTTGATCTTGAAGGTAGCCATGGCTGAATTACCATGGACATCGAGAGGACAAGCAGCTTTTCACTGTTTTCACTTCTTTCCTTACATGATTTCCTGGGAAATGTATTTTTATTTGTAATAAGGTTTTGAAAATTTTACCATGTCAGCATAAGCCATTTCTTTTTAAATAAATGCCTCCAATATCTGATGTGTACATATAGGCCAGTGTGAGCCAACCATGCTATTACAAAACTAATAAATACGTCTCCTTTGTTTTCTATTAAAGAAGAAAAAGCAAGACAATATTGCTTGTGCCAGATCAGGTTTTGACTGGTATGTGTTTATCCTTTACATAACAAGTGTATTTTATAAGAAAAAACACAGGGGAAATATTTTTATTTATTTTATTAGTTGTACAAAAGCCATATTGGCAACTGAAGAACTAATAAACTGAAATTGTCTCATGTGGTTCTTATTATGGAATCAAATATTAATGTAAAAGGCAAGCACACACCAATCATAACCCCATCTGGCTGAAAGAACAGGAAAATGTGGCTCCATTTTCATTAGTGAAGAGAGGTATATATTTCATGATGTGTTCAAGACTGGCTCTAAAGGCACTCTCAGAGCACTGCAGCATTTTGTACCACTCAGGGGTGCCATATCTCCTGATGCAGGTTAATTTAATTGACATGGTTTGGAGGGAGAGGGTAGCTCTCAGGTCTTGCAACAGCATAAAGAGAGCACCAATAGAGACTACAGCAGCTTCTCTTGAGATTCTGGGAAACAAAGCAAGCTGAACCGTTACATGACATATACAACTCTTGCAATATACCCTTGGTTTATTTGCAGCAAGTAAGTTGACATGCATGCAACCACCAAAATTTCATTCCAGAATGTTTAGTCTTTTCAATAACCAGACAAAATCATTCAAGCACTGGAATTAAAGACTGCATGCATAAATCTTTTTTGACTTCTTTCAGTGCTGTTTTCAGTTTATCTCCAAGGAAATTTAAGCTTCAGTCAGTTCAGTTCAGTTCAGTCGCTCAGTCGTGTCCAACTCTTTGTGACCCCATGAATCGCAGCACACCAGGCCTCCCTGTCCATCACCAACTCCCGGAGTTCACTCAGACTCATGTCCATTGAGTCAGTGATGTCATCCAGCCATCTCATCCTCTGTTGTCCCCTTTTCCTCCTGCCCCCAATCCCTCCCAGCAACAGACTCTTTTCCAAGGAGTCAACTCTTCGCATGAGGTGGCCAAAGTACTGGAGTTTCAGCTTTAGCATCATTCCTTCCAAAGAAATCCCAGGGCTGATCTCCTTCAGAATGGACTGGTTGGATCTCCTTGCAGTCCAAGGGACTCTCAAGAGTCTTCTCCAACACCACAGTTCAAAAGCATCAATTCTTCAGCATTCAGCTTTCTTCACAGTCCAACTCTCACATCCATACATGACCACTGGAAAAACCATAGCCTTGACTAGACGAACCTTTGTTGGCAAAGTAACTTAAGCGTAGCTATTATCAATGAGGGTTTCCCAGGTGGTGCTAGTGGTAAAAAAAAAAAAAAAACCTGGCTTACAAATGCTGGAAACGTTAAGAGGGGCCCGGGTTCGATCCCTGGGTCCAGAAGATCCCCTGGAGGAAGACGTGGCAGCCCACTCCAGTAATTTCACCTGGAGAACCCCATGAACAGAGGAACCTGAGGGGCCATGGTCCATAGGGTTTCAAAGAGTTGGACATGAAGCCACTCAGTGGGCTCATGCACGCATTATCAGTGGAAGGTAGGCATTCATTTGGAGGGGGCTGAGTCAGCAAGACACTGCACTAATCAATTGTCCCTGAAACAACATGGTATGTGGTCACTTGGGCCTCTAGTAAGCTGTGACACATTCTTTATTAGGAAAAGAAGTAAGTTCTGATCATCAAAATTGGGTGCTTCTGGCTTTTCTTTGTCACTTGCTATTAGATATGTGTGTGTTTTTAAACCTGCTTGTGAATAGGTGGCTGAATCATATCACCCCAAAATATGTGAGTTTACTGACTTTTGACCAGTATGTGCCACAACTGGGATGGAATTATTTCCCTTTCCTGAATTGGTTGAGGAGTGAAAAAGAGATGATAAATTAGTTCTTAACATATTCTGTTTAATTAGTTTTAGACTTATGTATGACATTGATTATTGATTTATTTGGCAGGAAAATATATTTATTTGCGGAAGAAGACTGCAGTCACACAATAGTCTAGATTTATGATCCTCTTTTAAAAATCCATTCTTTTTGTGAGCAATCTTTTATTTTTTTTAAATTTTATTTTATTTTTAAACTTTACATAATTGTATTAGTTTTGCCAAATATCGAAATGAATCCGCCACAGGTATACATGTGTTCCCCATCCTGAACCCTCCTCCCACCTCCCTCCCCATACCATCCCTCTGGGTCGTCCCAGTGCACTAGCCCCAAGCATCCAGTATCGTGCATCGAACCTGGACTGGCATCTTGTTTCATACATGATATTTTACATGTTTCAATGCCATTCTCCCAAATCTTCCCACCCTCTCCCTCTCCCACAGAGTCCATAAGACTGTTCTATACATCAGTGTCTCTTTTGCTGTCTCGTACACAGGGTTGTCGTTACCATCTTTCTAAATTCCATATATATGCATTAGTATACTGTATTGGTGTTTTTCCTTCTGGCTTACTTCACTCTGTATAATAGGCTCCAGTTTCATCCACCTCATTAGAACTGATTCAAATGTATTCTTTTTAATGGCTGAGTAATACTCCATTGTGTATATGTTCCACAGCTTTCTTATCCATTCATCTGCTGATGGACATCTAGGTTGCTTCCATGTCCTGGCTATTATAAACAGTTAGGCAAAACACTCTCTGACATACATCACAGCAGGATCCTCTATGACCCACCTCACAGAATATTGGAAATAAAAGCAAAAATAAACAAATGGGACCTAATTAACCTTAAAAGCTTCTGCACATCAAAGGAAACTATTAGCAAGGTGAAAAGACAGCCTTCAGAATGGGAGAAAATAATAGCAAATGAAGCAACTGACAAACAACTAATCTCAAAAATATACAAGCAACTCCTACAGCTCAACTCCAGAAAAATAAATGACCCAATCAAAAAATGGGCCAAAGAACTAAATAGACATTTCTCCAAAGAAGACATACAGATGGCTAATAAACACATGAAAAGATGCTCAACATCACTCATTATCAGAGAAATGCAAATCAAAACCACTATGAGGTACCATTTCACACCAGTCAGAATGGCTGCGATCCAAAAGTCTACAAATAATAAATGCTGGAGAGGGTGTGGAGAAAAGGGAACCCTCTTACACTGTTGGTGGGAATGCAAACTAGTACAGCCACTATGCAGAACAGTGTGGAGATTCCTTAAAAAACTGGAAATAGAACTGCCTTATGATCCAGCAATCCCACTGCTGGGCATACACACTGAGGAAACCAGAAGGGAAAGAGGCACGTGTACCCCAATGTGAGCAATCTTTTAAAATGTAGAGTCAACAGACAAAAAAATGAAACCTTGACCAAAAGAATTGTTTATAAAATAATAACACTAACAAGTGTTTATATCAACTGTGTCCTTAATTACTGGGTACATTGAGAATCCATACTGCTGGACCTATTTACTTGGTAACTAAATGGTTGACTGAAGATATTACTAGAACTGAAATGACCACTCCATTGGATAATGGAATAATTGAAGATAATATTAAACCCATGCTCCTAAGGATCTAGAACTAGAACCTAAGTGAAGAGAAAGCGTTCTTTGCCCTCTTGGTATCTACTGTATCTGGGACACTGCGAGGTCAAATGTAAAATGCCTGACTGGCTTCTGACACCAGATTTATTCTCCTTTATTGAGAAAGACTGATAAAGAAAAGGGGGTGAATCCCTGGCTCTGGCATCAGGAGAACCTAGACTTGAATATTAGATCTTCTACTTAATAACTATAGCACAATTATTACTTTCTTTTGGAAATCTAATGAAAGAATGAACCTCTATTTCTTTGCACTGATCACTGAGGAAGGCTGTCTTATCTCTCCTTGCTATTCTTTGGAACTCTGTATTCAAATGGGTATATCTTTCCTTTTCTCCTTTGCTTTTTGCTTCTCTTCTTTTCACAGCTATTTCTGTTTTATCCCCATGTCCTTGTCCCTGAATGGTGTAGAATAGATAATCAAAACATATATTTTAGGGAAAAATAGATGAATGAACTAATACATCAGAAGTTAATTTTTTAATTTATAAAATAAAGATACTAATATTTATCATACAGTGTTAAGGACTAAATATGGTATTATATGCAAAACCTAGAGAACTTTTTTATGTACCATGGTGGATATTAGAAATGTCCAATGATATTTATTTATTTAACAGATTATCCACTTACAAAAACAAGTACTTTTTTCCCCATCTGGTGTCTTTGCTTACAACACTTAACAATTAATGTGAACCTTGAAGGTGAGGATGAGATAAACTTTGAAGAAAGAAGAAAAATGTGGATTCAAAATTAATATGATGTATCTTTGGAAGACGCTTACTCCTTGGAAGGAAAGTTATGACCAACCTAGATAGCATATTCAAAAGCAGAGACATTACTTTGCCAACAAAGGTCCATCTAGTCAAGGCTATGGTTTTTCCTGTGGTCATGTATGAATGTGAGAGTTGGACTGTGAAGAAGGCTGAGCGCCAAAGAATTGATGCTTTTGAACTGTGGTGTTGGAGAAGACTCTTGAGAGTCCCTTGGACTGCAAGGAGATCCAACCAGTCCATTCTGAAGGAGATCAGCCCTGGGATTTCTTTGGAAGGAATGATGCTAAAGCTGAAACTCCAGTACTTTGGCCACCTCATGCGAAGAGTTGACTCCTTGGAAAAGACTCTGATGCTGGGAGGAATTGGGGCAAGAGGAGAAGGGGATGACAGAGGATGAGATGGCTGGATGGCATCACTGACTCGATGGACATGAGGTTGAGTGAACTCCGGGAGTTGGTGATGGACAAGGAGGCCTGGCGTGCTGCGATTCATGGGGTCGCAAAGAGTCGGACACGACTGAGCGACTGATCTGATCTGATCTGATCTTTGGAAGACATACACACACCCAAATATTTTTGTTTCTCAGAATACCCAAGGCCTGACCAATGCTTATATATCTTCATTGACTCCTAGAGGACTTTTGTACACAATTTGAAAATTGATAAATTACATTGTAAAATGCACTGCAATTCAATTCACATGAATTCAACAGGACTGGAGAGAGGGGTATACAACATCTAAATGCTTTCTTTCCTGAAGAAAATATTTTTTTCTCTTGATCCATGTTAGCCATGTAGTATAGACCAGCATGAATAAGAAAAGAGACTAGTTTGGTAGAGGTCATTTTACTGCTCTGTTACTCATTGCAACAGAAGCGGGAGGAACAGTGAAGTCGGTGTGATCAAGAGCCCTGCAGACAAGGGAGACAGAAACAAACCAAGCCTAGCTCTAAAGGGCACAGCTTCCAGGAACTGCTGCCTTTGTAGCAACGCAGCTCAGCAAGGACTGAGGGCACACATCTTCTGTAACAGCTTTTGGGGCTGCAGATGTGGCCGTCCCAAGGCCTCCTATGGATGGGCCACTGATTAATCCTTTGAACAGTGTTGCTTCTGTTTCTGAAGGCGAGGCTGGAGCTCAGCACAGCTGCCGTGCCAAGCCACTAGAAAGGAAAACCAGAACCGGCACTGATCTTTCAGTACTGTGTTCCCATCTATGATGTTTATTCCTCTAAATCTTTTAACAATTAAAATACTCTCAATTAGTATACAAGCATCTTTATGATTTGCTATATTCTTTCAACTTTCAGTGTAACATTATTTATTTTAACTTCGATTTACTTTTGATGTGGTGCATGTATACAATTCACCACAGAACCCGTTTTTAACATTTAACAGGATGCTTCCTTTTTCCTTTCTCAAACTATTTTAAATCACATGTTTCACATTTTCGTTGGATTCAGATATGTTTTCAGCAGATAGACAGTAAAACAAACAGAAGTAAATTGATTTTGGTAAACAGCAGAGATGCAACACAAGGCAAAAGTTCAATTTACACTTTTTATGTTTCTCTTCTCTCTCTCTCTTTTTTTTTTTTTTTTTTTTTGTGCCTCAGGATACACTTTTCATTTTAACAGATAAGATAATCTAAACTAGAGGATACAGACAGTTTAGCATTTTCCTACTATTGATGGTCTCTTCTTTGTCTGAATTATAAGCACTTCTTTAACAGTTAGTATATTAAGAGAGAGTTGTAACACAAAATGTTGTGTTTATTTAAAATACAAAGCATAGCTACCACTACCAACATCAAGAACAAAAATTCTTTGCTAAAAACAAGTAAATTTTAAAAAGTCTAAAATTGCTTTTGGTTTTAAAAATCTAGTTAGTCTTCATCACTTCAGGTCAGATAAAAGTCAGACAGCATT
Organism: Bos javanicus; assembly: GCF_032452875.1. NCBI lineage: Eukaryota > Metazoa > Chordata > Mammalia > Artiodactyla > Bovidae > Bos > Bos javanicus. Next base: position 24,635,251 of record NC_083876.1, on the reverse strand, counting down.
TCTGACTGCCCACCAAACATGAGACCCTTCCCCCAGGAACTTAATCTTATCATTACATGTTGGCTCATTGGGAAGACTTTCTCCCTGTTGTTCCACAGTGTTTTAAGCGAGTGGAATTCTGGAAATAAAAATGGAATTCTCCAGGCAGGAATACTGGAGTGGGTTGCCATTTTCTTCTCCAGGGGATCTTCCCGACCCAGGGATCAAACCTGGATCTCCTGCATTGCAGGTAGATTCGTTACCATCTGAGCCACCAGGTAAGCCTAAGTTTAATGTGAGTTCTCCTTTATCCCACATCCCTTACTTATGTCAAGCTCATTCTCAACCCCTTGTTCAGATAACAGTCTCATTTCCTGGGTGACTATATTAGTTTCTATTGCTTCTTTTCAAATTACTATAAATTTAACAGCTTAAAACAGCCTCATTTATTAGCTCACAGTTCTGTGAATCAGAGTTTGCAGTGTATGGCTGAATTCTCTACTCAAGAGTATTGGAAGCCCAAAATTAAGGTGCTGGCCACACCAAATTCTTATCTGGAGTCTCTGGGGAAAACCTTTTTCTGTTTATTTGTGTTCTTGGCAGAATTCAGGTCCTTGCAGTTGGAGGACTGATGTGCCCATTTCCGTACTGGTTGCCCTCAGCTCCTCAAGGTCCTCTCAGGTCTTTTCCACATGGCTTCCACAGAGACAGTTCACAAACAGATGCTCCCAGCGTCTGTTCGTGGAATTCTCCAGGCAAGAATACTGGAGCGGGTTGTCATCCCCTTCTCCAGGGGATCTTAACCCAAGGGTCGGTCAGACCTGGGTCTCCCATATTGTAGGCAGATTCTTTACTGTCTAAGCCATCAGTGAAGATCCTGGACCTGAATAGATGAGGCAATATTAGATTTCAAGCAGGTGCCAAAATAGAATGAGACTTGGAAATCTCAGGGAAGAGAATGAGTGTATCTGCCCTGTGGGAGTGTAGAAGGGATGTGAGATTTTTTGGCCAGAGGTTAGACGGACACACTGTATTTTCCAAAGATAGCCTGCATGCTTTCCTTATAGTCAGATAAAAGTCGGATCACATTTCTAACTGCCCTCAAAACCTTAATACTCTTCCCATTGAATGGGAAAGTCCATCTTTTCTCTTCCTGTACTGGTATGCCTTTGGACTGTATCAAGTAATAGAGTATGGAAAAAATGACACTGACTTTGAGGCTACATCATAAAAATGCCATGCACTACTCGTTTCCTCTTTAGGGACATTTGCTCTTGGGACATGGCCACCACCATTCTGTGAGGAAGGCCCCACTAGCTCATAGAGACAGACTATATGAAGACGGTGCATGCAGGTGTTCTGATTCTCAGCCAAGCTGAGGTTCCAACCAATAGCCAACTCCAACCACCAGATACGTGAGGGAAGATGTCTCCAGATAATTTAGTCCCAGCTGTTGAATCACGTCAGCCTTAAAGTCTTCCCAGCTGAGATCTCAAACATTGTAGAGCAAAGTTCAGCAGCCATTCCTGTTGTTCGCAGTATGAATTTCTAACCCACAGAATTTGTAAGCATAATGTAATGATTGTTTTCCTTTAAACTTTGGGTGGCTTGTTATACAGCAATAGTACCTGAAACACTGAAAAATTAAAAATTGTGTAGACAGTTATAAATTGTGTAGACAAACACAGTCCTTCATTTTTTTCATTTAATTCTCTGGTAGTGCCCTCTCAGCATAAAGTATTATATACATTACTGAATCTAATGTTGAAACCAACAAAAATTATTACTAAGTTAAACTGATGCATGTTTAATGAGATGCATTGTTCTTGTTGTTAAATAAACAGGTGTAAAGGCAAAATAGTTTAAACAAGATTGTAATTTACACAAAATATTCAAGTTTTTATCCTACCAGTTAGTTTTCAATATTTCTACTTATATTTATTATAATGTATAGATTTCTATGATAGATTGATGTAATATGAAACTGGATACTGCTGACAAGGTTAAATTTCACTGAACTATAGAGTTGGGTTAAGTAGCCCAATCCATCAAGAAAGAGAATTACTTTAGGTCTGATTATAAGCTGAGTGTAGGAAACAAGAAGTTGGAGGCTCTGTATGAGGCAAGTAGATGGAAGCCCCATGAAAAACGTATAAATAATCTTGCATTGGTGGACTAGAGTGGCTGGAATAGGAGGCGAGACTAAAGGGATTTGAAGTCGGTCACAAGAGGCTTCTGACACTATTTCTATTCCTAATGATAGCAAGTTCAGTTGGATAGGAACTATCAATGGAACAGAGTTATTTGTAGGGTGGTCCCTTAAGCAATGGGTTGGAAGTTTGCTTTGTGAAAGAGAATGAATTAATATAAGAGCCTGAGTTCAATAACTTCCAATCTGCCTTAATGATACCTTGTTCTTCCTAAATCAGGGATTTGAAGAGATTTACAAGACCTTCTTCCACCAGCATCATGGCCAAAAGAGGACTGGTTTAGACTCATACAGATCACGTTTTGACATCAGATCCAATTACTTACTTATTAGTTATCAGGTCTTGGGCCATTTATCTTCTTTGAATCTCTTAAAATAAGGAAAAGAGGTTAGTATATATTTCCTTGCTAATCTTATCCTTTTCAAGCTAAACTGCTTGAAATATTAAATCTTAAATATTAAATCTGATATATAGCACACAAATATCTTGGTTAAACTAAGAAGTATGTCATCTCTTAGGAAGATTATCAGGAAAATTGTATTGGAGGCTATGTAGTTTTAATCTCAAATTTCCTTATAGAAGCCTCTAACTGTCTTGCAAGAATAATTGATTCTCTTAAATTTACTTTTGGAGAGTCTCATACTGCTTTTCTTCGTGAGTAATTTGACCTTGATTTGTTCTGAGTTCTAAAATCACTAATCTGATTTTAAAGCACAGTTCATGTTTCCTTGCTTATTGATGTTGCGATTAAAAGCCTCCTTTAGTGTCATTACTAAGGATCTGAAAGGTGGCTTAGTAAGACCCTGTATCAACCAAGAGAAAAAGCAAGTATCTCTCCTTTGACCCAGGAGGTGGACTCCTACAACTTTCTATTTCCATTTATAGATGAATGATAAATGTGATATGAAATCAAATAAACATGCAGAAATTTAGAACAAAGTAAGCAACCAAACAGCAAAACCAAACATTGGAGAAACATGCAAATCTTAACTAGGTAAAAACTCTCAAAATACCAATGGACTGAAAAATGTAGAAAAATAAGGAGGAGAAAGTCCACCTAAACCAACCAACCAACAACAGAGAAAGAAAACCAGAGAATTCCTGGCTATTCTGTGTGGCATTTTAGAAAAAGAGTGGGGCTATCAGAGAGGCCTTGATAACTTCTCTTTAGAGCTACTATAATCATGCCTTTAAGACAAGTCTCTGCTACTCAAGGGACAGAGTTATACAATCAATTCCGTTGTGGGACATAGGACTTATTTTCACAGTAGGTCATCATGAACCTACTTCCCTCATCTAAGCCAGCACACGATGAGCACAGGACACTGCACTCCCAGCAGTTTGATGTTTCCTATTCAGAAACACCAAGTGAGTCAGTGATTCAGTGCCCCTAAAGTTATGGGTTATGTGTGCACACTTGCTAGTGAGAATAAGCCACCCAGTATAGAGCACCCCACCTTGATACCCCAACACCATTATGAGGCAGAGTATTAGAGACAATTTCAAGATGTCCTGTACTTTTTCTTACTACAATCATGTAGTATCAAACATATGGCCTCACATTATCACAATTTCACTGCTTGCTGTCCGCTCCAAGCCCAAGAACCCCATCAACTCTAATCTTGTCAATAAATTCCTCTGTTCTCTCCTGCGTGCATCCATGCTCAGTCATGTCCAACTCTTTGCAACTCCATGGGCTGAAGCCCACCTGGATTCTCTGTCCATGGAATTCTCCAGGCAAGAATACTGGAGTGGGTTGCCATTTCCACCTCCAGGGGATCTTTCTGACCCAGGGATCGAACCCATGTCTCCCATGTCTCCTGCTTTGCATTCAGAGTCTTTGCCACTGAGCCACCTGGGAAGCCCATATCCTTCCCTACCCCCTTCAATCCCATTTCAGGTTCTCGTCCTCCAAAATGAGAGAGCTGTTGCCTCTATTGGCTCATTCTAAGGTGGGTGCCATAAGTTCTGGGGGTTTTCATCAAGAGAAACTTTGAACCAGAGATGAAAGCCACTTATCCTATGGGGAGGAGTACCCCAAGCAGAAAGGTGAGCACGGGGAAGGCAGAGGAGAGAGCATCTGACTGTGAGCACAGAGGAAGTGTTCGGCCAGAATATTCAGAGACACTAAGATTAAAGGAGAGAGGTGTGAAGAGGGGAAGAAGGAGCTGAGGCTCTGCCTCCATCACTCCAGGTACCTCTGAAGTGCCTTCCGAATGATGCTTTCACACTCCAAAATGCTGAAACCAATCTATCTGCGGCTTCACTTTTAAGTAACTAATGCTTTTAAATGGAAATTAAATGCCAAATAAGTAAGGGAGGAAACACATTAGGGGTATAATGCAAACTCCTAAGAGAGGTAACACATCGGTGTGACTCAAGCTCAGTCAAAATGTAAATAATGATATTTGACTACTTCCTACTGTTTCAGAGGAGAAGCATGGGGATGTAACCGGAAGCAAAAGATGGAAACAGAAAGGCTGGCTGTTCCCCATTCCCACCACACCCCCACCCCCTGGCTCGCCTTCTATTTATAATGTATGTTTATACTGTGTAGTTACTGTACATTGTCCATACACACCGTATTTAAGCCCAAACTCATGAGCTTCCGTAGATACTAACTACATTTCATTTTGAGGTCTCTGTTTTTTCGTTTTGTTTCCTTTTTTTCATCTCTTGCCATCAGGAGCAGAGTCTCTGTTTCAGTCCCAAATGTAACATGGGGGGCTTGGGATGTAATCTTTGAAAGACCCAGCTAATTTATTTAATAAATAAACAAATGAGTGAGTTATCTTACAATAATGCATATAATCCTGGTCAGACATAAACAGTTTACCTTGGTCCAAAGCCTAGGAAATGAGTAAACAGAAATTAAATTAACTATAATAAATGATTATACTGTTTTATAGTTTTGTCACAAATCTATGGCTTCACACACCTTCACGTAAATTATGCTCTCATATAATCATCCCCAATTTCAGGATGATGAAACTAAGGCCCAGACAGTTTAAGCAACTTTCTGTGCTCCAGCAAGGAAGGAATTGGTAGAGCCAGCCTTGAGACGCCAGATGTTTGACTCTAGTTCCCACATTCCTTCCATTTCACAAGAACTGCTTCCTGTTTATGCAACCTGGGTAGAGACACATAGAGAAGCAGCAGCAGTGAACAGTGGCTTTTGATGTTGCCAGTCTTTGAGTTCTGTACCATAAAATAAACCCTGTTTATTTTAATATTATATTGTAAAAAGAGTTGCCCTGGACAACTGATAAGACATTCTGATGTTGTTTTGCATTTTCTTTTTGCCAAAAAGATACCTCATAACAAACTCATGATCTAGGGCTGCTAAATATACTGTAATAAATCATAAAGAAAAACCAGAATTTCCATGTTTTTAAAAGGTTTGCTCTTTATCCCTTAGTTTAGGATAATATGATTGAAATACTAGCTTTCATGTATTTTGAAGCTAGAGTGTATTTCTGTTGCCCCATTGTAGGGCAAGTATAAGTCATTTCAGTGGGTAAGTTTAGTTTCTGTAACTTCATAAAAAGGCTAACATTTATCTGGTGCTAACCATTTGCCAAAGACTGTTCTAAATGTCATCAAATGGATCAACTCTTTTAATTCTCATAACACTGCCGTATGAGCTGGGTAATATTATTAATTTGCATTTTACTGAGGAAGAAACTGAAACCTCAAAATGTCAAGAAACTTCTCTAAGAGTTCAGAGTTAGCGAGTGGCAGAGCTGGCACTTGAAGCCAGGTGATCTGGCTCCAGAATCCAGGCCTCAATTTTAGGGTAGCTTCCCTGTCTGTAACTGTTCAGTTACTGTGCATTGTCCATACAAACTGTATCTCATGCCAACTCACAGGCTTCCCTAGATACCAATTGCATTTCATTTTGATGTCTGTATTTTTCCCCTTGTTTTTCACCTCTCGCACTCCAGAGCAGGGTCTCTATTTCAGTCCCAAATGTAACACGGGGCTTGGGATATAGTCTTTGAAAGATCCAGATAATTTATTTAATAAATAAACAGATGAGTAAATTATCATGTGATAATATTTATAAATCTGGTCCCACATAATTTTCTGGGAGAGGAGGTTCTGTTTAAAGCTTTCCCTGAAATGAACTCTATAGGGAGGTCATGGAGGAAAAGTACAGGAATGTAACTGGAAAACTGGAATGAGTACATAAACTAGCAGTGTTTAGTAAGTAAATTAATTTCCTTGGGCTTTAGTCCTTACCTATGAAATAAAGTTTTGGCCTCTGATTTCTTTGAAGCCTCTCAGTTTAAAATCATATGATCTTATGATTCCTTAAATTATAACAGAATTTCAGTGACCCGTTTTTAAGCATTAAGCATTTCATTTCTGTCAGTTGACTTTTGCTGGGCTCAGAAGTATCATATCTTTCTTCCTTCCTTCTCTTTCTCTTTCTTTTCCTCTCTTTTTCAAAGCAAAAAGTGATTCCCCAAGTGGTACAGTTATTTTTCAGACTCTCTCAGAGTTGAAATTATTTACCACATAAAAAGCCCAAACCAGAGCAATGACTTCTCCCTTACAAAGTATTCACAAGCTGGTCAACCAAGATTAAAAGTGGAAAATACATCTTTGCTTGTAAGGGGACATTGGTAAAGATTAAATATGTTTCTCTGAAGTTCAGGGGGTGAAAGCCATATTACATCATTATCAAAGCTAGACATTTTTCTTCAACTAATGGGTAACAAGAGAGCCATCTTCTTTCCTTGCTGTGCATGTGGAAATCTCTTGGACAATAGTGGAAATGTTGCATGACGAAGTGATCATAAGATGCTTCTTCTGCTTATTTATTTATTTGATTTATTAAATCTTCTTGAGCCTCTGGAGTCATGAACATAACTGTAAAAAATACCAGTGTGCATAAATCTCCATCTCTTTCCCAACCTCACAGCGGGGATTCTCCATATCAATCAGACAAAAGCCTGGATTCAGCCCAGCGTATTAATGAAAGCTGTATTCTCATTTTGCAGTCCTAAACAGAATTACATTTGTTAACACATTTTCCTCTCTGATCATTGTTCAAAATGCCTCAGGTTTTCTAATGTTTATTTTGTTTCCTCTAATTCATTTTCTACTTCCAAGAGTAGATTTTACTACAAAAGGAAGAGGGTTGATGGAAGCTTTTGCTCAACAAGACTTGAGTCTTAAATGCATTTCTTTGGGACGTTTGACCCAAGGCACTAAACACAACTAGGGAAAAGAAACAGGCTGATGATTCTCCTTTACTATATGTATCCAGATTGTCAGTAAGAATGTTGTTGTATTATTAGATTCTGCTGAAGCAAGAGGTGTTGACCATCAATAGGTATTGGTTACTTATCTATCCCTGTTTTTGAAGCAAGATCTGAAATTTCCAAGGGTCACTTCAGAGTAAGATCAGTGTCATGGGCATGTGACCTGTGTAATCACATAGGGCAGCAAGATTAGAAGGGATCCACACTTGTTTCAAAGCTCTGCTAAAGCAGTCTGAAGTTTTTGAATAGGAGGTCTCACATTTTCATTTTGTACGTGCTAAGTCACTTCAGTCAAGTTTGACTATTTGTGATCTTATGCCTATGGGCAGTAGCCTGCCAAGTTTTTCTGCCCATGGGATTCTCCAGGCAAGACTACTGGAGCAGGTTGTCATGCCCTCCTCTAGGGAATCTTCCTGACCCAGGAATCGAATGTGCATCTCTTATATCTTCTGCTTTGGCAAGTGAGTTCTTTACCACTAACTCCACCTGGGAAGCCCTGTAAATTGTGTAGTCAGTCCTGCTTGAGAGTTTGATCTAGTTAGGTAATTTCGGTGATGTCACAGATGGCAATTTTACTTTTGTACCAGGGCTAACTAAACTGGAAGGGTGATAGCAGCTGCCCTTCTCTGATCTTCACATACCCAGAGCTGGATAATGGACCATGTGGTGACCACCTTGAAACCCAAAGACACCATTTTTCTCATTTTTAAGGATAAGAAATCTGAGCCTCAGAGATTTGAAAAAGCTTTTCTGAAGTTACATAAACAGTAAATATTGGAGACAGAACTGAGACTTATGCCCTCAGCTTCAAAGGTCCATATTCTCTCCTATACACCACACCATTCCGTGAACGTTTGCTTTAAACTCATGTTGGAGCATGGATTCAGGGACGACCCTCTGGTATAGGTTTTGTCTGTAGGAATTTTAGGGAGATTTGGATGGGATACGTTAACCAAAGCCTAGAGGTCATGAGGGAGTCCACTTGACCAACGTGTTGCTTCCTGAATGTGACAAAATTTCTTAAACTATGGTGAGACAAGTTAGCTCAGAGCTGAAGCCTTTACTTATTCATTATTACTTTATGATTATTTTCTTTGATGTTGAGCACGAATGCCTCAAATTCTCAGAGCTCATTGCACACAGTGAATCATGAGAAAAACTCATTTTAAAGTGGAGCTATTTCTCCTCTTCTAGCAACTAAGTTTCAAGGCTGTACTATTTTTCTCACATGGTTCTTAAGGTAACCTCAAGTTTTCTCCTGTAGTCACTCTTCAACAATGTTTCCTATCAACCTCTTCACTCTCCAATGCCATCAATCTTTTCTGTTGTCCCTGTAGGATGGTGTGGACTGTCAAGCATCTGACCAGAAGCAAATCCCTCCACCAACTCTTGTGTTTCTTGTGTCTTTTTCCTTACACTCAATGATTACAATGTTGACTGTTACTTGCCTTGTCACCTTGTAAACTCTTTTTGACATCTTTAAATTTCTTTCTCTTTTAAAAATTAATTAAATGAATTGGTAGACTATTTGCTGCAGGTCATTTACCCTTTTTTTTTTATTATCCTGATTCTGCCTTCTGCCAAAATTGAGTTGACTTTAAGCTGTCAATTTTAATGATCTGATAGGAAACATTTAACTAATGATATTCCATCGCCTTTACTAATGAGGAACATAGCATGTTTATTTAATAGAGAAGTGCTTATACAAAGACAAGTAGCTGCAAAACTTCTTTTACATGGGGCAGATGGCAGAAAAGAAGGTCAACTTAAAGGGCCTTGTAATAGCCTGGTAAGATTTTATAGTTTCTTTGGAAAGACTCATGTTCCAGGAAACAGAGAAATTGCCATCACAGTTGTTAAAATATTTTTAAATAATAAGGAACATCATTTTATATATGATCTTATTAAAAATCTCATGTTAGCAAACACTTGCTGGTAAAATGAATAAGCTTAAGTTGTTTTTTTTTTTTTTTTACTATCTTCAGCAAATACATTTTAGGTATTCAACAAATAGTTTGAATGATATATTTTTAAATTTCCCCTTCTACTTGTCCTCAGAATATGTGTTAGGAATTCATCTGCCTTCCCACACATCCATAAGAAACAAAGGAAATGACAGATATAGAAAAAAACTGAGATTCATTATATACGATTTTTCCTGAAAGAGGGCACAGCAACCCACTTCAGTATTCTTGCCTGGAGAATCCCATGGACAGAGGAGCCTGGCGGGCTACAGTCCATAGGATCATAAAGAGTCAGACACGACTGAAGTGACTGAGCATGCAGCTATGTGATTTTTAGTAGATTAAAGTCAATCTCTTCTAGAGTTTGTGTATACAGGAAAGTACACTGAGGGAACAATATAATTTTCTATTATATAATCTGAGTCATTCTTCAAGGAGACACATGGTCAGCTTTTACGCCTTTTCTATGAAGCAAAATTTAAAAGTAAACAGGGGGAAATGTGATGCTAACAGGCTGGTGATGTTTTCCTCAGAGTCTACCCACCTCTTTCATTATTTCACACCCTTTTGGTTCATCCAGTCTTCTGTAGGATCCAAAACTGCTGAAGGGATTTCATCTCCTGGATTATTAGGGGCATGGGAAAGCCTATCAACCACTTGTTGAGCATCAGAAGGTATAAAATAATAGAATGTGTGAGAAGAAAGAGCCCATGGATATCACTGGGGGGTGGGCCCTAGAATTGAGTCCTGCGTTTCTCCTCATCACATAGGGTTAGGCCTGGAGGAGCTTTGCATGATGCAAGGGTTCTGGGGATCATATGCCCCCTCTGCAGTGCAGATCGAGTTAGAGTTTATATAGATAATGAAACACAACTTTGTTTGAAAATCATTATTTAATTAAAGAAGCTGCTTATAATTGTCATTTGTCATCTAACAAATACATGGATGGTATAGTAATGTAGAAGTCCATTTACTTTTCTCTCATTTTAAGAATGCATTTCTTTGAAGTAATAACATATGGGGTAGCTGTGAGCAGAGGTGATGGTTAAGAGTGTGGGAACCAGTGTCAGTCTGTCAGGGAATGAATTCTATATTAATAACTCCCTAGCTGTATGAACTTGGACAAGTTACTTTACTTCTCTTGCCCTCCACTATTCTGTTTAATGAGGTAATAGCATCTATCCCACCAGGTCATTGTGAGGCTTCCATGAATAATTATAATTAAAACTTTTAGATGAGTTCCTGGTACAAAAGACCCAGAAGTAATATGAAGTTAATAAATGTTAGCACACTTATTCTTCTATAATTCAAAGCAGTATCTGACACTCGCCTGTTAGTTGGTAAGAGATTGAGATTTGAGACATTGGCTCTTCCTTTAAGATACTCAATCTAACCAAGCTTGTGAAGAAGCCCCCTCCTTGCTGCATCATCCACAGCACATTCTATAGGTACTGTACTGTGCTTAGTCACTCAGCCGTGTCCGACTCTTTGAGACCTCATGGACTGTAGCCCGCAAGGCTTCCCTGTCTTGCGGGCTCCCCTGGAGTGGGTTGACATAACCTCCTCCAGGGGATCTTCCCAACCCAGGGAACGAACCCAGGTCTCCCACTCTGCAGGTGGATTCTTTACCTTCTGAGGCACCAGGGAAGCCCATTCTATAAGTAGTTAAGTATTTAAGTACAAATGCATGGTAATATTTTGGCTATGATATGAGATTTGAGTGGCAATTTCATCGCAAGAATGATCAGCAGTCACTTTGCTGCTTTTAACTGTCACTTGAGGATTCTGTCCTGGACTCTTCCTTTCTTCCCCTTCACAGCCACATTCTCAGCCAGACCTTTCTTCTTGCCCTCAAATCCCCAAATCCCCAGATACACATTGCTTGAGTGCATTTCTTGACACGTCTGGGACTGTGTCCTTTAAGAGCCAGAGACATGGGCACACACAATTCGAGGGTCACAGTAATAAAGAGAAGGCTGATTTGCTCATGGAATCCATTCAAAGGGCTCCAGAGCCTATCCACCCAGGCCGTCACATTGTTAGACCACATTAAACACAGGCCTGTGCAACATTGATGTGTTTCGTAACTTCAGAAATAACAAAAACCTCAACTGCTTCCAGGCTTTTAATTTCCTTTGGTAACCATTGTTAACTGACTCTTCAATGTAAAATTAAAAGCTAACCCTCAATCCACTAACCCTTCTAATCCCTCCCTCTCCCTCTCATTCCTCCTCCAACACCCACTTGAAAAATAACCCAGTCTCCCCTTTGCCTCATTCCTGAGTGGAGAGGACTCATTCTTCTCCTGAGCAGATTATCTCAGCATGGAGTAATCTCTCCCTGTGGTCAGCCTGCACACTAGGCCTGCCCACAGCCTTGGCCACATCTGGGGCTGGTGAGAATCTTCCAGCAGGGGAATGCTTTGAATCCCCTGAACTGTCCCCATGTATCTCTGTCACCAGATGCATCTGGGGATAGTCAGGGACCCTGTCAAGGAGGGTGTTAGCCCTCCCCTCTCTGAAGGAGTCTTCGTACATCCCTGCTTAGTCACTTCAGACCTGTCCTACTCTTTGCGACCCCACGGACTGTAGCCCACCAGACTCCTCTGTCCAAGGGATTCCCCAGGCAAGAATTCTGGAGTCAGTTGCTACACCCTCCTCCAGAGGATCTTCCCACATCCCCAGGGATCAAACCCACATCTCTTTTGCCTCCTGCATTGATAGGCGGGTTCTTTACCACTAGTACCACCTGGGAAGCCCTTATTTCTGGGGAAAACAATTAAAAGGAAAGCAGTAATAATTTTTCTTTTAAAGTGCTTAATTCAGATTCATAAGAACTAACTGTCTTATAAATGCAACACAAATACTGTAAATCAAAGAAAAGAGAATAGAAATGATGTTCAGGCCAAAGTACAATTTCTTAAAATTTGCTTGGGTTTTTACCTCCCTCTGAGTTCTTTTTCCCATTGAACCTGTGTGCTTCCCCATTTCTCCCCCCAAAAGTTCTCACTGTCTCCTCTGTATCCAGGGCCCTCAGTGGAGTTTCTCAGTCTCTTAGTGGATCTGTGCAAGTGGCTTTCATTCTCTTTGACCCCAGAGCTTCCTGGATTCATTTTCTATTAAATTTGACCTAGCCCAGATCTCTCAGGTTGCTGCTGAGGTGACTGGTTGTCATAAAATCTAAACTGTATTAGGAAGTTAAAATCATGAACTTAAGAAGCTAACCCAATGAGAGACACTTGAATTTTTTTCTGAGAAATCACAGAGGTGAAATATTACACTCTAATCTATAGAAGAATTCCATGAAAGCAAAGAGACTGGTGAGTAAAAGACTAAATAAATACATCACCCTCCAAAAACATGGACTTTTTGAGAGACAGTGTGGCAAGTAGAGTGAGTCCAGGCAGAAGATAGATGCCAGGCATTTGAGAAAGGGAGGGAGTAGAGAAGGTGAAGACTATGGATATTCATTGAATTTTCATATAGATTTTTAGATTTGGTAAGTGCAAATGAAGTGTTATGTTTTATAATAACCACAAAAAATGCAATTATATAAAATTTCCTAGGAAATTTAGTGATTCTTAGCCTTAGGAGTTTCTATATGCCCATGTGGGTGAGAGGATGAATATCTCAGAATCTTGAAGGATTAACTACTTATGTTTCTGCATTAGTGTGTGCCGTGTGCTTAGTCATGTCTGACTCTTTGAGACCCCTTGGACTGGAGCCAGCCATGCTCCTCTGTCCATGGAAATCTCTGGGAAAGAATACTGGAGTGGGTTGCTGTTTCCTGCTCCAGGGGATCTTCCTGACCCAGGGATGGAAACCAAGTCTCCTGTGTCTCCTGCATTGCAGGTGGATTCTTTACCTACTGAGGTTATAACAAAACAAAAAATAGAAGAAAATGCATAAGCTTTGAAGTCAGGCTGACTGTCTTCTTTTTACATTGTAAGTTTTTTTTTTTAAACATATACATGTATCTATTCTTTTACAAATTCTTTTCCCATTTAGGTTATTACAGAATAACCTTTGCTATACAGTAGGTTGTTTCCTTTGAGCAGAGTTTCCTTTGCTATACAGTAGGTTGTTGTTGGTTATTTATTTTAAATATGGCAGTGTGTACACGTCTATCCCAAACTCCCAATCTATCCTTCTCCTCTGCCACGTCCTTCCCTACTGGTAACCATAAGTTCATTCCCTAAGTCTGTGAGTCTGATTCTGTTTTACAAATAAATTCATTTGCATCATTTTTTTTTAGATTCAGGTAGACTGAATGTGAACAGCTGACTTTTCTGTGAACAGCTGTGAACATCAGGGAAAAGACCTTGATGCTGCACAAATTGAAAGCAGGAGAAAAGAGGGTGACAGAGGATGAGATGGTTGAAAGGCGTCACTGACTCAATGGACATGAACTTGGGCAAACTCCAGGAGATGGTGAGGGACAGGGAAGCCTGGCATGCTGCAGTCCATGGGGTGGTGAAGAGTTGGACACAACTTGGAGACTGAACAGCAACAAGACTGAAAAATAGAATCTTTGCTCAATTCTTAGTAAGCTACGCAATCTTATATAGGCCTTTCATTTCCCTTCATGTCTTTCCTGATTCCTGTTGATTTTCCTGTGTATCTTGTAAGATTGTTGACGTATCACTTGTGAAGGGACTAGTGCAATGCTTTACTTATAGCAAACAGTCAATAAGCAATGCCTCTTATTATCATTCTTATGCTTCGAGACAAAACCCTGCATTATCGTTTAATGGCCTTTGGACCTTGCTAGTAAATCCCAGCCCCACTCCAGTACTCTTGCCTGGAAAATCCCATGGGCGGAGGAGCCTGGTGGGCTGAAGTCCATGGGGTCGCGAAGAGTTGGACATGACCGAGCAACTTGACTTTCACTTTTCACTTTCATACATTGGAGCAGGAAATGGCAACCCACTCCAGTGTTCTTGCCTGGAGAATCCCAGGGACACAGGAACCTGGTTGGCTGCTGTCTATGGGGTCGCACAGAGTCCAACACGACTGAAGCGACTTAGCAGCAGCAGCAGTAAATCCCAGAGCTACTCAAAAGTTCTGATTATTTTTTTGGAATCCTGAAAGCATGATAAAATGACAATTTGCAGTTATTTTATACATCTTCATAACTGCCTCTGAACTGAGCACAATGTTCTGTGTTTAGCAGGTATTCAGTAAATATTTTCCAAGTTGATAAATCTGACAATTAGAAAGATTCACATGGAGTCCAGGGTAACTCTGTCGATGTAGTCAGAATCCGGCCTTCCCCCGGCCACCAGCCTCAAACCAATGTGGTATTCTTGAGTGTCAGCAGTAAAAGTTATGGGGGGACATCAGGTTTCTATTTTCGGTGGAGAAATACATTTGCATGCATGTGTATGTGTAAAACTAAAATGTTCTGGCATAAAGCAAATAACCAAGGGGCAAACTATGAGGAGGTTATTTATTTATTACAAGTTATGGATGAATTCTCAGGGCTCCCTCATAGTTCAACCATGTGTGAGAGCCACGAAACAAAAGGATCTTAATGAACATGTGCAAATAACAGCACTCATCTTGGTCAGCCCATGAGATAGAACTCCAGTCCCCTTAAACAGCCATACTGGGGGCAAGAGGTGACTTCTGAGATGCCTATGTCTTCTGTTCCTGCCGAGCACCATGGGGCTGACCCTTATATTTGAATATTAAATTAGGAAAGGCAGAATCTACACAATACCAATGGTATTAGTCATGTCTGCTGGGGCATCCAATACCAGATGTCACTTTTCTGATCTTTCAGGCTGGGCCTTCACTGTTTTTGGCACGTCAGAGTTCGCATCTGAGTACAATTTAAGTTGTAACAATGCAATCAGCATGCCTAACTTTTTTTTTTCCCTTTTTTTTTTTTTTTTTTTTTGCCTTCCTCTCCTGCTATTTTGGGAGCTGAAGCTATGAAGTCCCACAGTCTATTGATCTGGGAAGTTAGAGATGATTTCCTAGGCTCCCTCCCCCACATCTTTTTTGACGGAATGTGAGAGCCTGCTCTCTGCTGCCTTGCAAGTATTCATTTGCAAGATTTACAGCAAGCTTGCAAATAACCATTCTCCAATGGAAAGTAATAATTTATGTTGGGTGAGCAGAAAAGAGTTCTGATCCCACTCATTTTCCCACCTGTGTACGTCCTGGGAGGGAGGCACTGGTCAAAAAAAAAAAAAAAAAAGAATGTGTGCTGGTGAACTTTTTGTACTTATTTTCAAGGTTGACAAAGTATGATAGTTGAGAATTCACCCATCTGCTATACCTCTTAAACTGAGTCTAATTGACAGGTAAGAAAGAGGCATAAATCCAGATCTCCCTCATAGTTTGTAACCATTAAACAATAAGACTGAAAGGAATGTTATCAAGCCCAGAAGTTTTAAGTTTGGTCTGTGGACTGAGCTCCAAAAAGACCCTTGGATAATTCTCATGTGCAATCAGTTCTAATGCAGACGTCACTTTGTTTGCACATGGTGCAACTGTGACATTTGCTTAAATTACATCTCTTTTAGATTTTGAACTTCCTATGAACACACATTATGGTTTTATGTCATCATTTTGTACTGTACTGGTACAAGTTATGACCAAAATGAAACCTTTGTTGAACTATAATGACAGTACTTATTTGTGCTTTTGCCGCTTCTGCAACCCTGGTTTTCAAATTCACATCTATTGTCACATTGCAGTTTCTATGTTTAAGAGTTTTTTTTTTCCCTCACCATGCATCTTAGCAGTTCCAGTTCAAGCACACCATTTGAAACTCCTTGTGTCACCAGATCAGATCAGATCAGTCCCTCAGTTGTGTCTGACTCTTTGCGACCCCATGAATTGCAGCACACCAGGCCTCCCTGTCCAGCACCAACTCCAGGAGTTCACTCAGACTCACGTCCATCGAGGCAGTGATGCCATCCAGCCATCTCATCCTCTGTCCTCCCCTTCGCCTCCTGCCCCCAATCCCTCCCAGCATCAGAGTCTTTTCCAAGGAGTCAACTCTTCGCATGAGGTGGCCAAAGTACTGGAGTTTCAGCTTTAGCATCATTCCTTCCAAAGAAATCCCAGGGCTGATCTCCTTCAGAATGGACTGGTTGGATCTCCTTGCAGTCCAAGGGACTCTCAAGAGTCTTCTCCAACACCACAGTTCAAAAGCATCAATTCTTCGGTGCTCAGCCTTCTTCACAGTCCAACTCTCACATCCATACATGACCACTGGAAAAACCATAGCCTTGACTAGACGAACCTTTGTTGGCAAAGTAATGTCTCTGCTTTTGAATATGCTATCTAGGTTGGTCATAACTTTCCTTCCAAAGATTAAGCGTCTTTTAATTTCATGGCTGCAGTCACCATCTGTAGTGATTTTGGAGCCCAGAGGATTTTCAAACTGGGTACTGTGAGGAATACTTACAAAGGTGTGGACAGAGTATAGGAAACCATGACAGAAAGTATAATATCCTGGAGTTAGTAACAGCAGAATATTATTACCATCTCATGGGATGAAGAAGGGAACAGCTTCCTGAATAAAGGGACAGAGAGGATAATATTGAAAGGGCTTCCTGACTGGAGTTCTGATATTTAAGGAACTCATCTAACCATTGACAATTCAGCAGGGAGGTGGGTAGGGGAATAAATATCCCAATTTCTTCCCATTGACTGAAATGGAAAGAAGCCAAAGGACAAGGGGACATAGCGGGGTGGGAAAAGTGGAGAAAGGTACAAGTAGAAGCTACTGACATAATTTCTCAACATCTCCAACCTCCTCAAATAACTTCATTGGAATTCTGCTTCCAGTTAAGATGTGGAAGGATATGAAAGGTTTGTACTGCACCAAATGAGAAATCAAGGGACAAGACAAAAATTTCTACTAATGAAGAGCTCTGGACATCAAGAAATCTAAAACTACTAAAGCTGACTCAAAACTTCAGAGAGATGGGTGAGCAGAGAACAGAAGATTGCTGAGATCAGAAGCAGTTAAAGAAGCAATACTACCACAGAATGATGCTCTTTGTTCAAATGGGAAGTCTGATAAGTGATTCCTAATCCTTTGGGCTGACCTACTGGGTTTGAATCTTCAGAAGCTCCAAATTCAGAGATCATTCTGCCAAGTAACAATCTCTCAGACTAGCAGTCTTGGTGAACTTGCAGTCCTACAGTTCTGAAGTCTTGTGGTCTGAAAAACTTCTGGTCTCACAAGTCCAACAGTTTCAGGTTCTGCAAACATATTTTCAAGGTCTGAGAGTCTCCCTGTCTTGCAGTTTCATAATGCGTCATATTTGATATCGAATAGTCTTGAGATCAGGGCTTCCCTGTGGCTCAGCTGGTAAAGAATCTGCCTGCAATGCGGGAGACCTGGGTTCAATCCCTGGGTTGGGAACATCCTCTGGAGAAGGGAACAGCTACCCACTCCAGTATTCTGGCCTGGAGAATTCCATGGACTGTGTAGTCTATGGGGTCACAAAGAGTCGGACACTACTGAATGACTTTCACTTAGTCTTGAGATCTCTATCTTCAGGTCTAGGAATCTATCCATTTTGCAGTTTGGAGGTCAAGCAGACTCAAGATTCTGCAGATTTTCTGTTGGACAATGTTTGATCTCAGTGTGCAGTCTTAGGGAGAAAGAATTGAAATCACACTCAAAGTATCCAATGCTAGAGAGAAAATGAGTCTAACTGAATCTGCAATCAAAACCCTACCTGATTCAATGTCTGGTAAGATCAACAACAGTCATTCCAGTGGCTGTGGGAAAAGTTAGAGTTGGAATGAAAAGCAAAGAGACAGCACACTAGATTTGTGGTGCTTGAATTCCAAGATGTTGTCTGAGGAATTAAAGTCACAACCGTGACCCAAAGTAGCTAAATCAATGGTTAAATCAGCCTTTCCATCTGCTGTCTAACATAGGGAACAGTGTTCCTTATTGGGAAAATATGTGTGATTTATAATATAATTTGAAATTATATGATATAACCTAATTTGTATGTATAGGTGTATGATATAGAGAGGACAAGGCTTCCCAGGTGCTGCAGTGGTAAGGAATTTGCCTGCCAATGCAGGAGATGCAAGAGTCAAGGTTTCAATCCCTGGGTCTAGAAGATCCCCTTAAGTGGGAAATGGCAAGCCACTCCAATATTCTTGCCTGAAACATCCCATGGACAGAGGAGCCTGATGGGCTATAGTCCACGGGGTTGCAAAGAGTCAGGCGTTACTGAGTGACTGAGCACACACACACACACAGGTGTGTGGTATCTTTTTAAAATGTACTACAATACCTACTGTTCCTTTAGATACATTATCCAACATACAGTATTACAAAATATGCAAAAAAGTTTGAAAATATGACTTGTAGTCAAGAAAGAAAGTCAGGAGAAACTCTAAGTAAACTAAGTAAGGAATTTATAATAACTATAACAAATGTTTTAAAGTATCTACAGGAAAGCATGAATATAATGGTAAAAAGATAAATAATTGGGGATATTAGAGAGTTTTTAGAGAAAAATATAACCAAATAGATATATTAGAATGAGAAATATTATATCTAATATATATAATTTGCTGGATGGGACTAACAGAGAATTGAACAAAACAGAAGAAAGGATGACTTCATAGAAGCAAGTCAATTGAAATCACGCAATCAGGAAATCATGCAATCTCTAGGGAAAAAAAACAAAAAATTTTCAATGACATGCATGTGTGCATGCTGGTCACTTCAGTTGTGTTCCACTCTTTGTGACCCTGTACTATAACCTACCAGGCTCCTCTGTCCATGGGATTCTCCAGGCAAGAATACTGGAGTGGGTTGCCGTGTCCTCCTCCAGGGGATCTTCCCAACCCAGGGATCAAACCCATGTCTCTTATGTCTCCTATGTTGGCAGGCAACATCTTTACCAATACCATTACCTGGGAAGTCCCTTCAGTGACATATTGAACAGTATTAAAAAGTCCCAGAAGTAGATAAGAGAGAACAGACCAGAAAAACTGAAGAATTAATGGCCAAAAATCTCCTAATTTGATAAAACATAAAATCCACAGATCCAAGATGCTCAGTGAAACTCAAGCAGGATTATTACCAAGGAAAACACTTCTAAGCACAAATTTGTCAAATTGTTATAAATCAGACATACAATCTCAAAAGCAGCCAAAAGTCACATTACATAAAAGAAAACAATGACAAAAATAACAGCAACCCTTTCATCAGAAATAACAGAAGCTTGACAAAAATAGAATAACATATTTATGGAGACAAAAAATGAGTCAATTATATATTCAGTGAAAAATATTTTTCAAAAATGAAAGTGAATTAAAGGCATTTTTACAAACACAAAGACTAAGAGACTTTACTGCCAGTAAACCCACACTACAAGGTATGCTATGGGGAGTTCTTAGGTAAAAGAAAATAGTACCAGAAGGAAATTAGAATGTAGAGGAAGCAATGAAGATCACTGGCAATAGTAATATATGAGGAAATATAAAATTATTTTTTCTTTTCTTAATTTTTTAAAGGTCAACTGACTGAAGTAAAATAATAATGATACATTGTGAATTTTGTACTTCATATAGAAGTAAATATATAATAAAGATAGAATAAGAGGGCAGGAAAGGAGGTAAACAGAGTAATAAGGTTCTTGCATTAAATGTAAACAATATAATTGATGTGAGGCAAATTGTGAATAAGGTAAGAATACACATTGTAATTCCTAAAGTAGTCACTAAAAATGAGATCATGAAATATACCTTCAATGGTGATAGAAAAGATAGAATGTAATAATACTAGAAAATACTCAATAAATACAAAATAAGACAGAAAAAAATCAGAAAGACCAAAGGGCATAAATAGAAAACAGATGGCAATGTGTTAAATTTTGTTACACATTAAGTATAAATGGATTAACATTCCAACTAGAGATAGAAGTTGTCAAGCTAGTTAAAGAAGGAAAAAACAAAGCACAGGTTCTAAGTAAAAGGTTAAAAACAATGTCATAAAACACTAAGAATAAGCAAGTTACTGATTATGTTAAAATCTAGCAAAGTAGTCCCAAGAGATGTATATAACAGAGATTAAGAGGACCATTTTTATTGATAAAAGATAGCAAAAAGATAATATCTTTGTAGATTATGGATAAAAGGTAGTCACAAAAATTTTATAATATTAAAATAGTACATAATAAAATATGAAACAAAAAAGAATTTAAGGGTGAAAATAGAGGTTTTAGCATAGTCTTTCAATAATTAGTAATTCATATAGACAAAAATAAAATCAGTATGGGTATAAATTGACCATTATCAAATATGATGATCTAATAGATATTTATAGAGGTCTATAGGGAAAACCACTAGACCATTCGGGTATGACCTAAATCAAATCCCTTACAATTATACAGTGGAAGTGAGGAATAGATTTAAGGACCTAGATCTGATAGATAGAGTGCCTGATGAACTATGGAATGAGGTTCGTGACGTTGTACAGGAGACAGGGATCAAGACCATTCCCATAGAAAAGAAATGCAAAAAAGCAAAATGGCTGTCTGGGGAGGCCTTACAAATAGCTGTGAAAAGAAGAGAATCGAAAAGCAAAGGAGAAAAGGAAAGATATAAACATCTGAATGCAGAGTTCCAAAGAATAGCAAGAAGAGATAAGAAAGCCTTCTTCAGCAATCAATGCAAAGAAATAGAGGAAAACAACAGAATGGGAAAGACTAGGGATCTCTTCAAGAAAATCAGAGATACCAAAGGAGCATTTCAAGCAAAGATGAGCTCGATAAAGGACAGAAATGGTATGGACCTAACAGAAGCAGAAGACATTAAGAAGAGATGGCAAGAATACACAGAAGAACTGTACAAAAAAGATCTTCACGACCCAGATGATCACGATGGTGTGATCCTGACCTAGAGCCAGACATCCTGGAATGTGAAGTCAAGTGGGCCTTAGAAAGCATCACTATGAACAAAGCTAGTGGAGGTGATGGAATTCCAGTTGAGCTCTTGCAAATCCTGAAAGATGATGCTGTGAAAGTGCTGCACTCAATATGCCAGCAAATTTGGAAAACTCAGCAGTGGCCACAGGACTGGAAAAGGTCAGTTTTCATTCCAATCCCAAAGAAAGGCAATGCCAAAGAATGCTCAAACTACCACACAATTGCACTCATCTCACATGCTAGTAAAGTAATGCTCAAAATTCTCCAAGCCAGGCTTCAGCAATATGTGAACCGTGAACTTCCTGATGTGCAAGCTGGTTTTAGAAAAGGCAGAGGAACCAGAGATCAAATTGCCAACATCTGCTGCATCATGGAAAAAGCAAGAGAGTTCCAGAAAAACATCTATTTCTGCTTTCTTGACTATGCCAAAGCCTTTGACTGTGTGGATCACAATAAACTCTGGAAAATTCTGAAAGAGATGGGAATACCAGACCACCTGACCTGCCTCTTGAGAAACCTATATGCAGGTCAGGAAGCAACAGTTAGAACTGGACATGGAACAATAAGACTGGTTCCAAATAGGAAAAGGAGTTCGTCAAGGCTGTATATTGTCACCCTGTTTATTTAACTTATATGCAGAGTACATCATGAGAAACGCTAGACTGGAGAAACACAAACTGGAATCAAGATTGCCGGGAGAAATATCAATAACCTCAGATATGCAGATGACACCAGCCTTATGGCAGAAAGTGAAGAGGAACTAAAAAGCCTCTTGATGAAAGTGAAAGTGGAGAGCGAAAAAGTTGGCTTAAAGCTCAACATTCAGAAAACGAAGATCATGGCATCCGGTCCCACCACTTCATGGGAAATAGATGAGGAAAGAGTGGAAACAGTGTCAGACTTTATTTTTCTGGGCTCCAAAATCACTGCAGATGGTGACTGCAGCCATGAAATTAAAAGACGCTTACTCCTTGGAAGGAAAGTTATGACCAACCTAGATAGCATATTCAAAAGCAGAGACATTACTTTGCCAAAAAAGGTTCATCTAGTCAAGGCTATGGTTTTTCCTGTGGTCATATATGTATGTGAGAGTTGGACTGTGAAGAAGGCTGAGCACCGAAGAATTGATGCTTTTGAACTGTGGTGTTGGAGAAGACTCTTGAGAGTCCTTTGGACTGCAAGGAGATCCAAACAGTCCATTCTGAAGGAGATCAGCTCTGGGATTTCTTTGGAAGGAATGATGCTAAAGCTGAAAGTCCAGTACTTTGGCCACCTCATGCGAAGAGTTGACTCCTTGGAAAAGACTCTGATGCTGGGAGGGATTGGGGGCAGGAGAAGAAGGGGACGACAGAGGATGAGATGGCTGGATGGCATCACTGACTCGATGGACGTGAGTCTGAGTGAACTCCGGGAGTTGGTGATGGACAGGGAGGCCTGGTGTGCTATGATTCATGGGGTCGCAAAGAGTCGGACACAACTGAGCGACTGATCTGATCTGATCTGATATGGACAGAGGAGCCTGGTAGGCTGCAGTCCATGAGGTTGCTAACAGTCGGACATGACTGAGCAACTTCACTTTGACTTTTCACTTTCATGCACTGGAGAAGGAAATGGCAACCCACTCCAGTATTCTTGCCTGGAGAATCCCAGGGACAGGGGAGCCTGGTGGGCTACAGTTCAAGGGTTGCAAAGAGTTGGACACAACTGAGCATGAGTGTGGACGGTCTGACTATGAACATGGATATGCAAATATCTGTTTGAGTCCCTGCTTTCAATTGTCTTTAGTATAAGCCTAGAAGTTGAAATTGTGGGATCAGTAATACAGAGATGTCAATGACTTAAAGAAAAGACTTAGTAATTATGAATAGAATTTCTCATATAACGTTATTTACATTTAAAAAATTTCTTTTTACATCGATTTTTGAAACATTTTTCCAATGAATATTTTTTATTTTATCAAAGTAGTTAAATAGCTTGCTATAGTTTTCAAAGTTCTTCCTTGCTTCAAAACCATAAAGCATTGCTAAGAGAAATTAAGGAATATTTAACTAATTAGAAAGATATACCATAGTGATGAAATAAAAGACAATATTTTTAAGAAGTTGATTCTTGATTCAATGCACTTCTCACCAAAATCCTAGTGCTTCAATAGAAACTGATGCACTAATACCAAAGTTCATATAGAAATTCAAAGGACTTAGATTAGACAATACAACTTTGTAAAAGAAGAGTCTATAACATCTGATTTCAAGACTTGTTATAGAGCTAACTAATTAAATAGCATGATATTGGCATAGGAATAGACAAATAGATCAGTGAAACAGTATTAAAAATTCTAAAAATAAAATCGTACACAGTAAAGTGATTTTTTTTTAATGCACCAAGATAATTCAACGTGGAAATAGTCTTTTCAACAAATGGTGCTAGAATAACTCAACATTTGTTTTAAAAAGGACTTTTTTCTTCTCTTTCTCATTTTTCACAAAAGCTAACTAGAAACCTACTGTAGACCTAAGTCTGTAAAACTTCTAGAAGAAAATATAGACAAGTATCTTTGTGAAGATTACCTTCTGGACCTTGGAACAGGAAAAGTTTTCTTGCTGCTGCTGCTGCTAAGTCACTTCAGTCATGTCCGACTCTGTGCGACCCCATAGACGGCAGCCCACCAGGCTCCCCCGTCCCTGGGATTCTCCAGGCAAGAACACTGGAGTGGGTTGCCATTTCCTTCTCCAACGCATGAAAGTGAAAAGTGAAAGTCAAGTTGCTCAGTCATGTCCGACTCTTAAGGACCCCATGGACTACAGCCCACCAGGCTCCTCCATCCATGGGATTTTCCAGGTAAGAGTACTGGAGTGGGGTGTCCTTGCCTTCTCCAGGACATCAAAAAGAAAAAAAATTATAAATTTGATTTCATAAAAATAAAAAATTAGTTTTTCAAAAGACTTCCTTAAAGTGAAGAAGACACATAATAAGAGAAAATAATCATGATGTACAAATCTGCAAAAGAACTTACATCTAAAACATATTAAACATCTCCTACAGCTCACTAACAAAAAGATAATCAGATTTTTTTAATGAGGAAAAGATTCAAAAGAGACTTCATACACACAGACATTCACAGATACACACACATACATTCACAGATATACACACATACATAAAATTTGCTCAACATTAGTCACGAAGGGAAAACAAATTAAAACCAACATGAACTGTCACTCTCTTACATTGTCCACAGGAGTACAAAATTGTGCAGTCACTTTGAAACATAGTTTTAAAGTTTGTTATTCAGTTCAGTTCGTTCAGTCACTCAGTCATGTCCGACTCTGTGACCCCATGGATCGCAGCACGCCAGGTTTCCCCGTCCATCACCAGCTCCCGGAGTTTACCCAAACTCAAGTCCACTGAGTCAGTGATGCCATCCAACCATCTCATCCTCTGTCATCCCCTTCTCCTGCCTTCAATCTTTCTTATACAGTTAAACAAAAACCCATCCTATGACTTCACAATTTCACTGCTGGGTGTTTATTTATAATAGCCAAATCTGGAATCATTCAGCAGGTGAAAGCAAGTTTCAATCCATTCACATAGGAATATTACTCAGCAATACAATTCTATTAACTACTGACAGGCTTAACAACATGGATGAATCTCAGAAATATCATGTGGAGAGAAGTCACACATTATAGTGTATATCATATGATTACATATGACATTCTACAACCAGAACAACTAAGCTGTGATGATAGAAGTCAAATTAACAAATAGAGGGTGGCTCAGTGGTAAGGACTCTGCCTGCCAATGCAGGAGAGACATTCAATCCCTGGGTCGGGAAGATACCACATGCTGCAGAGTAACTAAGCCATTTCTCTACAACTATTGGGCCTGCACTCTAAAGCCTGGGAGCCACAAACTGCTGAGCCCTTGTGCCACAATTACCGAAGCCTGTGAACTCTAGAGCCTGTCCTCCCCAACAGGAGAAGTCCCTGCAATAAGCCCAGGCAGTGAAACTAGAGAGTAGCCCCCCGCTGGCCACAGCTAGAGAAAAACCCAAGCAGCATGGAAGACCCAGCACAGCCAAAATTAAATAAATAAAATTAAAAGGAAGAAAAAAAGTAGAGGAGTACTGACCACAAAGTGACATGAGGAAAACTTCTGGGTTGCCATTTCCTTCTCCAGGGAATCTTCCCAACCCAGGGATCAAACCCACGTGTCCTGTGTCTCCTGCATTAGCAGGTGGATTCTGTATCACTGAGCCACCAAGGAAGGCCTGTGATGACAGAAGTCAAATTTATAAGTAGAGGGGTATGACTACAAAGTGATATGAAGGGAACTTCTGGATTGGTGGAACTGTTCCTTATCCTTACTGGGAGTGGTGGTCACACAGTGTTTACTTTGAACCATACTTTAAAATCCTTACATTTTAAAAAATATAATTTATAACTCAACAAAGCTGATTTTTTTAAAAGTGGTTTTATCTTCTTTCACTGAAGGAAAGCATTTACTCTGTGGATTGGACCAGAATTAAGACAACTATTTTCCACTGTTGTCCTCCAGGAAGTGGCATTAGAAGATGTGCTAATCCATCTTTTTTTCCTGTTCATTCAGGTGTGCCAATGTCCTTAGCAAGAGTCCTAAAGCCTTCTTGATGTAGAGGGCATTGTGGTTCCAAGGCAAGGTGAGCTCTCTGAGGTGTCATGTGATTCCCTGAGATATGTATGCCAATATGCTTTTGTAGTTTTTGTTACACTGATTTTAATGAGGTATATCAACTTAGCATTCATCTTATTAAAGGGGACATCACCACAATAGCTATCTAACTAAAATTGCATTTTTTTTTCCATAGTAAATTTAGCAAAGTTTTTGCTTACTGTTTTTACAATGATGAGCCATTATGGTAGAGATTCACTATCCTGCATGTTGCTTGTTATTGATAAACAGCAGAATTTTAGCTTGTAATCAGCCTCAGTCCATCCTGTTGCTTTCAGGCAGAACTGCCTCAAGTCATTCCAGATTGGTTGGTAATGAATCCACCTGCCAATGCAGGAGCCGCAGGTTCTATCCCTGGGTCAAAAAGATCCTCTGGAGGAGGAAATAGCAACCCATTCCAGTATTCTTGCCTGGAAGATTCCATGGACAGAGGAGACTTGTGGGCTAGTTCTTGGGTCGAAAAGAGTCTGACACCACTGAGTGACTGAGCACAATGGCAATGACATTCCAGATTGATTAAATCTAGATCCCATTTTAAAATTTTTATTATTTCCATTTTTAACGTATTGTCATTATTTTATTCATTTTTAATTAAAGTATAGTTGATGTACAATATTGTATAAGCCACAGGTATACAATATAGTGATTCACAATTTTTAAAAGTTATATTCCACTTACAGTTATTATAAAATATTGCCTATAGTTCTTGTATAATATATCCTCGTTGTGTTGTACAATATATCCTTGTAGCTTATTTTATACAGAAAACTTTGTACCCCTCAGTCCCCTACCCCTATATTGTTCCTCCGTCCTCCTCTCTCCTCAGTGGTAACCACTAGTTTGTTCTCCATACCTGTCTGTTTCTTTTTGTTACGTCACTAGTTTGTTATGTTTTTTAGACCCTATGTATATGTGATACAGTATTGGTCTTTCTCTGACTTATTTTGCTTAGCAGGTTCATCCATGCTGCTGCAAACGGCAAAATTTCATTCTGTTCACGATGGAGTACTACTCCATACGGCAACCATTTCATTCTGTTCATGGCTGAGTAGTATTCCATTCCACATCTTCTTTACCCGTTTATCTGTTGATAGCACAGCTTGCTTCCTTACTTTGGCAATTATAAATAATTCTGTTATGAATATTGAATGAATATTCAGCACATATATTTTTGAATTAGTGTTTTGGGTTTTTTTTTTTTTAATATATACTCTGTAGTGGAACTGCTGGATCTTAGGGTAATTCTATTGTTAGTTTTTTGAGAAAGCTTCATACAGTGAAGGTTTTCCACAGTGGCTGCACCAATTTCCATTTTTACCAAGGGTTTCCTTTTCCCTACATCGTCTCCATCACTTGTTATGTGTGTTATTTTTGATGATAGCCATTCTGGCATGTATCAGGTGATATCTCATTGCCATTTTGATTTTCATTTCCCTGATAATTAGTGATGCTGAGCGTCTTTTAATGTGCCTGTTGGAAAACTGTCTATTCAGGTCTTCTTCCCATTCTTTAATTGGGCTTTTTTTCCTACGTTGAGTTGTATGAGCTGGTCATATATTTTGGATGTGAACCCCTTATTGGTCATATCATTTGAAAAAAAATTTTTTTCCCATTCAGTAAGTTTTCATTTCATTTTGTCAATGGATTCCTTTGTTGTCCCATTATCCCATTTTTAAACATTGACAAGAAACAAAATTTCCATCTCCTTTTTCCAAACATAGAATTACAATTGTTGCAGCTCTTATTTCAAGAAAACTCTTCTTTGCTCTAAGTAAAAATCCTCTGTTCAGTGATTTAGTCCAGGAAGCAAGGCAAAAGATTGGTCAGCTAGGCATTGGTAATCAGCACTCTTGAGGTGATAAGTAGCCAATTTACATAATAGGAGTGGCAGACCAAGAATAGCAAAAATAGGAAGGTGATTTTATTATTCAGGATAAGCGAGTTTACACTATGGCAGCCAGCAATCTAAAAAATCTCAGCGAATGAAACAACAAAGGTTTGCTTCTCACACTGCATTTCTGTTGAAGATTGGTGGGGGTTAGGACGTGTGGACTCTGCTCCAAGTCATACTTACACAGGAATCAAAAAAAATGAATGAATTCCAATATCTGAACTAGTCTCACTTCCAATCACTAGTCCTGAGAGGGAGCAGTAAATTCCAAAACTCTCAGGGTAGAGGAGGAATGAATATTGGTGAATAAGAGGAGTGTTGACTATATTCTTGGCCACATGATTCCTAAAACTACAAAAATTTCAGAAGTCCTCCGAGGACTGAATTTATCTGCAAGTAGCAAAACTTCAAGACTTCGTAAAGCAACTGGGCTGGAGGACAATTTCAGAGCTCCAATCTCAAGATTGGCAAAAACAGAAGAACTAGACAACTGGACAGAAACTTGGAAATGGAAAAGTTCCATCTCTAGCCTAGCAAACTGTGGTGAAAGAAGCAAGTGTTAATTGGGTTTTTACCAGCAGAAATTAGGTGGTTAATATCAGAGCATCCATGAGAGAAGCTTGACAGCCCAAAGGCCAGTCTTGAAGTACTGTGTCCTGAAGCAACTGGTAAGGAGAACACCCTAAGTTGTATCTGATGGGTACCTCTAGGTGGAAAATGAAGCCTCTAAAATTCTTTGTGCTTCAAGTTGGTGTTGCCTGGAAGAGGGGATGTGGTGTGCTGTGCTTAGTCGCTCAGTCATGTCTGACTCTTTGCAGCCAGCCGGCCAGGCTTCTCTGTCCATGGGATTCTCCAGGCAAGAATAGTGGAGTGCCATGCCCTCCTCCAGGGGATTCTCCCAACCCAGAGATTGAACCCAGGTTTCTCACATTGCAGGTGGTTTCTTTACCATTTGAGCCACCTGGGAAGCCTGGAAGGGGACAGCAAACCAATAAAGATGGAGAGTCCAAATATGAGGAAGCAAAAAGAAGGAGCAGAGATAATGAACTGGATTTGGTAATCCTTGAGATCTAGGGTCTTAGAATCTATTTGTTGGAGGAGGAGGAGGAGGAGAAAGGAAATGCAAACATTAAAAAAAAATCATAAACATTTATTTACCTTAAACAAATAAGCACATGACTGCTAAACTGTGTATAAATGTTCTAGACTGAGTGCCTGGAAGAATAACTTCCAGAGATGATTTCATGGAGAAGGTTGGCCTGGTTCAAGTTTCTCAGCTAGGAAAATTTCTCCTGTCTGACATAGTCCACCACAAAGACATTTTCCAGCTGCCCAGAAGCATGAGTGATGTGATAGGAGTGTGGCTCCAGAAACTACAGGTACACAAGAGGGTGCCTTCAATATCAAACAAGGGAAATGAACATTAGGACATTTGCTTCAGTTCACCTCCAAATCTGGAAGACCCTTAGATAGTTCGGGATTAGTACCTGAGATATAAGTAGAGGAAAGGGCTTCTGATTCATTCTGGGAAGTGTGTTTTGAGTTGTGCTTTAGCTCATAATAAGTAGATAAGAAGCTCTGGACAGTGTAAGGTATGGCTATGACTTCCAATTTTCTCTCTCCCGGAAACTTACAAATCCAAGTCTGATCCTAGACTCCTTTTTCAGAGTTTCCGCTGCACACTGAGTTTCTCTATATCCATATTCTACAGACATTTCAAATCAACACATCACAAACAAACTTAGCATATTTCACCCTAAACCTGTTCTTTCTCCTGCTTGTCTTAGAAGAGTATCTCAGCTACTCAAATCAGCAATCTCTGACCCTTTCCTGCCTCCTGTTTCTTCTAAACAACCCAAATCCCGTCAGTCACCAAGACCTAATAATTCTAACTTTCTAATAGCTTTCACTGGGTCCCCCATCTCCATTCACACTGCTTCAGGAGCCTCAACATTGCCAAAACAGTGTTAATGTACTTGTTCTCCCACCTCTATTCTCTCCCCATACTCCTCCACTTCTCCTGTTGCAACGAGAGGCTTCTTCCTAGAATGTAACCCTATCAAGTTAATCCTCTTAAGAAGATGTTACTCTAAGGACAAACTCCAAACTGCTTAGCTGGACCTTCCCTATCTGGTCTCTGCTAATCTTTCTAACCCTAGTTCTCAGCTCAGAGTCCCAGTGCCCTGCTTTCACAACTTTCACTCTCATAAGTGAATTCTGCTCTTTAAAATTTTTATTTTCTTTCTTTCTTTTCTTTCTCACACATACCATCCTGACCAATGCTTTGTCTCAGGAAAGCAGGCTGATGTATCTCCCATGTTATGATGAAACTAGCAAACGCTTTTTATGGTTATAGAATACATTTTTATCTACAGTTTTGCCTATATGTATCTGAATACTTGGCTGCCCTGGTGACTCAGCATTAAAGAGTCTGCCTGCGGATATAGGAGATGCAGGTTCAATCCCTGGATCAGGAAGATCCCCTGGAGAAGGAAATGGCAACCCACTCCAGTATCCTTGCCTGGGAAATCCCATGGACAGAGAAGCCTGGTGGACTACAGTCCACGGGGTGACAAAAGAATCAGACACAGACTAGAAGCTAAATGACAACAACAATCTGGATACTTCTGTTATTCAATGTTAGACTCTAAAGACTATAGGTCAGTTTTTTACACCTCTGTCCACTTTTCCTAGTCTATTAATTAGAGACAATAATATAGATGCAAAAAATAATAATATATATGTATATAGATATATGTGTGTGTGTGTATATATATATATACATTTATGCAAAGCAATTCATACATTTTGAATCACCAGTTTCTGTCTAGAGACTTCACTCCTAGATTCTTTACACTAAAATGATGAATAATATTAAAATATAAATTAAGGAAGTCCCATTTTCACCAAAACTATGAGATTTAAATATATTTGAAACTCATTGAATAGAATAGTCTATATATTTTTCCCTGAAATCTATTTCAGGCTGATCAATTTTTCTCTTTAGCTATAGTCTACAAAACAAACCCAGTCAGCTGCTCTGCAAATGCCAATCAAAAAAAAAATTATGTGAAAGAATAGTGGTAGACTTATACAGGGCCATCAGTACTGGAAATTCAACACAAGCTTCTTATTTTAATGATAGACCAATAAAATGACATATATGTGGACAATAGGTTATTTTTATCAAATTAAAATGAAATCTCAAAGCCTGGTAATACTCATGGTCAAAAAAAAGAGAAATAATTGTATGCTGGGCTTAATCCTTTAACATAGAAAACAAGATATTTAGCGTTAGGTAAAGTAAATTTAGTTATTATCAAATACATAAGATACTAAAAAGAACCCCAACTTTGAAGATATCAGTTCTAGATTTTATTGTGTTTTATACAAATTAACATGTCCCTTAATTACAAAAAGAAGCCCTAAGAAAGACAGGATCAGCACATTAAGAACATGTCATTTTTCTACTTCATCTGCTGCACAATTCTACATAAGACTGAATATTTTATTTTTTGCTGTAGAGGATTATGACCAGGCCCATAATCAATACTAACTAGAATTAAGCATAGTTAGTAATCAGGTAACAATGATTTTTATCAGTAGAAAATTGTGGTTCTAAGAGTCAGGAATACAGAAATGAAGTGCAAGCAATTTGCTGAGTTAAAAATAGAAAACATTTAGGCATGGCAATGTTTGGCATTCATTCATAGGTGATGGAGAGAGGTAGCAGAGTTTCAGGGTGGAGTCATTGTGGCCAGAAAATCAACTCTGAACACTGCAGCCAAGCTGAGCAGGGGCTTTTGAACCAATCAGCATGAGTCCCTCAAGGATGAAAAAAACAAAAACTGTTAATTCTCAAAGTTTAGATGTGCTGGAAGGCTTTAATTCAATCTAGTGTTTGGTCTTCATCTGTTCCTGTTAAACACAGCAACATCCACATATCAGAACTAATTAACAGTTGTTGAGTGTAATCTCTAGGGAATTGCACAGTCTAAGGTGCCATGCTTTGTAGAAAAGAAATGTAATATATTGCCCATGACAGCTTATATCATAAAAGTCAGACTCACTGGTTGCATTGTGCTTACAAATATTTTGATTGCAGTTATTTGAATTCAATAAAATGTAATGAGGTGCTCTTAGCCTCTGGGCAAAACTGACATAGAATTTAATTTGCGCTAGTCAGCTGAAGGCACAAAATGTTCCTGGGGAAAATTTTGCTGTGCCATAAAAACATGGAATTCTTACTGACAGGTCCTTGGAAATTTTGTGCATAAGCTTCCTATACAAGTGAGAGATAGGGTGTGCTGATAACCACAAACGCTACTGGAACTGAAGTAGGATGTTCACTTACTTGACAGAGTAAGCTAAACTGTTTCTCCACCTTAGTTTCCTCCCTTAAGGTCAATATTTTCATTTTGCAAATTCTAGCTACGATCACTGACAAATAAAGCAAAATAGAGGGAATGTCTTTTAAAGGAAATTTGGTGGAAAACAGACGGTTCGAAATTCATTTTAAATTACCTCTTGGTTTTTCATACATGAGCTCCCATAGTCATGAGAAC
The DNA here is from genome assembly GCF_032452875.1 of Bos javanicus. Lineage (NCBI taxonomy): Eukaryota > Metazoa > Chordata > Mammalia > Artiodactyla > Bovidae > Bos > Bos javanicus. Next base: position 24,602,739 of record NC_083876.1, on the reverse strand, counting down.
CAGAGGCAGAGGTGACTCTCTCAGTAACTGGAATGGACTTTTTTTTTCCTCCTTAAGAGTCAGGATTATGTGACCTTATAAATTGGTCTCATTACAGAGCTACTGACAGACAGACATATTGGTGGCTGCCAGTAGGCATATGGGCTGAAATTTGGAGGAGGGGCGAACAGATGGAGTGGGGAAACGGAGTGATGGACGGGCCCCTCACACAAGGCCCAGCTGGTAGGGAGCAGGTCATGTCTGTTACTGCTAAACTGAGAAAGATAAGCGTGTCAGCAGTTGGGAAGGTGACTCCATCAATCAGTCTCTTCATTATAGAAAGAATGAGCCTTGTCGTCTGATGGTGGGAGAAGGGAGCTGGTCCTCCCACACCCCACAGGTGGCAACTTTGAAGGGGCTTGTCTTTCATGTTGCAGGAGGAAGAAGAATGTGCCTTCCCAAGCTACCTTTAGTTGTTGTGGGACCTTCAGAGAAAACTCTAGTGACGACTCAATATCTTAAAGTTCATTTTCAAGTGTTTTAATTTTGAGTAAACTATTACATGAATGTTACACTTGATAATGTAAGACAGTGACATTACAAAGGGGTTTCCAGGTGAATCTCAGGCTCTCTTCTGCATCAGTGGCAAAGTCCTAAGCAAATGGGGTGGAAAACGTGAGACCTTGTAAGTGCTTCTGGAATGTGAGCTGTATAGTGACTGGGTCTTGTTCATCTCTAATCCCCAGGTGCCTAAAACAGAGATGTGCAGTACACACTTATTAAATGCATTAAGTCAAAAGTATAGGAGATGTTTCAAAGTGATTTTTAGCATCCAAGCAAATGTATTTTCTGACTCTTCCTCTGACATCAATTTTATTTTACTGACTTTTCTGCTGTTTGAACCTAGATTTTACAGGTTCAACTCTTAGGTAAGAAGCAGCAGCAAATGGAACATTTGACACTAGATGGAGAATCCCATGGACAGAGGAGCTTGGCAGCTACAGTCCATAGTGTCACAAAGAATTGGATAAGACTGAAGCAACTTAGCACGCATGCACACAAGTAGTTAATACACTCAAGTAGTTAAGAGCTGCACTAACGTTTCATACTTTAGTGAGAGCATGATGAAATTTTGGGAAAGGAATGCTTCTTTTATTCTGGGGAATATATCCTTATATCATACATGCTGATGAGAGATTGTTGCATCTGCTTCAGTTTCCTTAAAGGCAGAATAAAATCTTATTTATAATAGTACAGCGTCTTGAAAATACTGATACTTAGTAAATGTTGAACCAGTGAGTTTATATGATTGCCTTCTATTCACAGAGTTTTTCAGTAAAGAGCAGTTTCCATGAACAAACTTGGCTCTTTTATGTATTTCAGTGTGAAAAATGCCCATATTCCAGGACAAGGAATGTGAGCCAAAGATCATTTTATTTAAAATTTTCTGATCTATAGTATTATTTATTTCAAGGGAAATACATTTATTCTCCTAAATAATACCATTAGTTACTAAAAATTTGGGCACATGGAAATTGGAATAGTTTTGGGCGTTAGAATAGCAAATAATTGAATCCAAAAAAGCTGGACTTAATAATTATTTTATTAATATAGATCAATCTATGAAGAAGGTGGATGTTACTAACAGCATTTGAAAGTTACTGACTTGATCAAATAGGCTAAACATCTGAGATTCTATTTTATATTCTCTTTTATCATCCAATTGGAAATTAATAATATATGTCACTATAGTATAAGAAAATTATATACCTTTTGAGATTTATGAGCAAATTCATTTTTTAAAATGTATATGACTTTAAAAATCTCAAGGTCTCTGTAAAGAAGTACTATTACATACTAACACAATGTTTTCTACTTACTTAATTTGTGCATCCTAAAAGACAACTGTTTATAAAATTAGAACAGATTTTGAATAAATAATTAGAAATGAGTGTGTTAAATTTGAAAATGTTCTTCTATTTAAAGTGTTCAGCAGCTGACCCTTGTGTGATAAGATTCACTTCAGGGACCCTACTGGACTCTGAGGCAGGACACACAGCTGACCTCAGTAACTGGATTAGATAGTAGTGTCCTAATTGATAATGAAGGGTTTGAACTAACAAATGAGTCTTGTTTGGAGGGAGCCTTGCTGTGGAGCATGTTAGGGGAGGAGACGAAGTCAGTGAGTGCTCAGGCTCTAGACTGAAAGGGACTTGACTCTGAACCCAGTCCTGAAGCCTTAGGTGAGTTAATTAGCTTATAATTCCTTGTCCTGAGAGTTTGTGTTGACATGAAAACAGATAATGCATGTGAAGCACCTACCACGGTGTCTGGAACAGGGTTAGCACTCATGGATAGTAATGGTTTTATTTCTGCTGTCAATGCTAGTTTTGCTAACATTGCAGTTTGGTTCCTGAATACCCTAAGGACATTTAGTGTTTTTTATTCTAATTCTCCAAAAGCTGCCTTTAAAGGAAATCCAAAAAATCAGTCTTTTTTCCTTTTTTGCTTTTGCTACATTTCCCCTCTCTCTCTATTTTCTTCCCTCCTTCCTTCCTTCCTTTTCCCCTTCTTTTCTTTTGCCTGTTTATATAGTCAACAGATTTTTAGTTATTACATGAGAATCCAAAACCTTATGCAGGTAGGACATTTAGGAATAAATTTTCCATGTCTGTAAACAGGACTATTTGTACTATCTGGATTACCCTGTAAGGGGAAAAATACTTTCTAATTTTGAGAGAAAATGCTCAATATTATGATAGTTCTGTCTCCTGTAAATATAGATGATACTTTGAATTCCTGAGTGTGTTTTTCATTCAGTAACATTGATCATAGTATTAAAACAGCATGATAGATTAAAGGTATGCCCTCTTCTAGGTTTCCTAGTGATCTGCAGGACCTTCATTTTCTTGACTATCCTAAAATATAAATATACTATCCTTTTCTCTGAATGCATTTGCTTTTCCCAGTGTGTGAGATATTCATATGCCAGCATTCTTTAAAATAAGCTTGCTGCCATTTATCTTGAGAAGGTGTGCCAATTCTCTAATGAGGACTCTTTCCCCACTCCCAATTTGTTCACAACCACTTTGATTTCTATTGATCCTAAAATAATATGGAAGTAAAAATTAAAGTATTTCTATATGTGTGTGCTGTATTGGTGATTTGAAACTTCAGGTACTGAGAACTGACTGTGAAGGAGAGAGCCAGCCACAATCTGGATTATTTTTCAAATGCTTTGGGTTTGGCAAAAACTAAAATGCTTGTTGCCAAGCCCCTTTCCTCCTAATTTTTAAAAATCATGTGTGTTTCAAGGGAAATTTAATCCACATGTTTCTGATTCATTTGCACTTAAGTTGTCAAACTGTTTTGTAATCATAAGTCTCTATCTTTCTCCACAGAAAGTTGAGTTTTTCCAAGTGTGCATAAACAATCACCTCTTAGAAGAATGAACTGAATTTTTAAATTCAGAAATCCAGGATGGGCAAAACTGTGTGTACCTCACCTGTTCTTGGGAGAGGAAAAGATTTTTGAAGTTTTGACTCTGCATCAAATCTTTTGATGTGGACTTTGACTTACCCTTGGAAATATGAGATTCTTCCCTCCAAGAAAAAGTGTTTTGAGAGTTTAAAATATACTGTAGAAGGTGCTAAATGACCAATGATGCAGGAAGATTCTAATTATTTAAAATTACAAGTAAACATGACTGTGAATAATATTAGTGTTATATTTCATAACAAAAGACTTATTTTAAACTTCATAATCTACACAATTGGGTTTATTTACAACTATAAACTCATCGTCTCTTAGATGTGAGCTTAACAAAGCAAAAAGCTCAAACTTTCTTCTCCCAAAATACTTTATCTAAAATTAGTTTAAGTTACTAATAGGAAAATTTACAAGGGGAAAATAAACACAATATTTTTAAAAGCTCATTCCATCTCTGAAAAGAGCTTAGAATTTGCTGTATTTACATATTTTTCTTATAAAACCTTCTGTAGTGAGACTTGAAATGCTGAAGCTTACTATAATAGAATGTCCCATTTGGGAACATTAAGAACTTTTATTTTATGGGAACTCACAATGGTTACTCCCATTTGGGTCTCTTAGGAAGTGCTAATTCCCAACACTTCCTCCTTTATCATGAGATCAAACCATTTGAACCACTTATTATCATGTACCCAGTAAAACTCAATCTGTTGTGTTAATTAGTTATGTAAACACATTTTATAATTGTGGAGACAAAGCAGAGCTAGGCAACTGGGTAGGTGAGAAAAGATCAAAGATCTCCCTTAATAAATTGTTACGCTAATTAGTGTTTGTCTTGTAGTGCTTCTCCAGGGGGTCCTTTAAACCCAAGCTTGGGAAAACCTGCTTAGAGAACAAGGAAGCTTTGGCAAAAACAAATCTAGCCAAACTCCCAAAACCAACTTAAAACCAGTGAAGTGAGAGAAAAAGGAATACAAAAGAAATAGGTGAAAAGAACTGTGAATTCCTCCTGAGGAGATCCTACTCTTAAGACTATAATATGGAAAGAAGGATCAGATCACACACAGTCTATTTTTATGATTTAAAAAAAAACAGCTTTGCCTAGTTCTGGCGCCTTCCAAGTAAAATTGTGTATGTAGCTTGCTGTGAAAATAATCAAGGTATTGTACCGTCTATACCTCTCAAAAAGTGCCCTTAAGAGGTACCTCCATTTTAGTAAGATAAAGGCCTCCAGGAGGTGCTCAGGCTCCCCATCAACATTACGTAGGCTTCTTTCCTGCCTTATTCTCGATCATGGAATTGGCTATCATCCACCATACTACATAATTTACTCTTCAATATTCTTTCAATTAGAAAGGCCATGAGGGCAGGGAGTTTTGCCCATTGGTTTTCCACTGGTTTGCCCAAAAATTGACTGAATAGAAGAATAAATATACATTAATGATATACTTAGGGTTCAAAACATTTCAGAATGGTATAATATGGAGTTGTTCACCCACGTTTTTAAACATGGCATAATATACAATTGTTCTACCAGTTTATTGTTGTTCTTCGGTCACTCAACTCTTTTCCATTCCATGGACTGCAGCACATCAGGCTTCCCTGTCTATCACCAACTCCCGGAGCTTGTTCCAACTCACATCCATTGAGTCAGTGATGCCATCCAACCATCTCGTCCTCTGTCGTCCCCTTCTCCTCACGCCTTCAATCTTTCCCAGCATCAGGGTCTTTTCTAATGAGTCTACTCTTCGCATCAGGTGGCCCAAAGTATTGGAGCTTCAGCTTTAGCATCAGTCCTTCCAATGCATATTCAGAACTGATTTCCTTTAGGACTGACTGGTTGGATCTCCTTGCAATCCAAGGGACTCTCAAGAGTCTTCTACTACTTACATGATATGAACTGGCCTTGAGCAATTCACTAAATCTTTCTGAATTCTGTTTCCTCACGTGTATATGTGGTTATTATTACTTTTCTTTCAGAATTGTGTCAAGATCGGAGATGATTTATAAATTGCCCAGCAGTGTCTAGCACTTCGCAAATGCTCAGTAAAATGCGGTTATTGTTTTGTTGTTATTGTCATTAATCTTTTCCCTTTGTCTTTATGCAGGCCAGCTAATATTAAGACCCTTGTGTTTAGTATCACTTCTCTTTGCTTTTTATCTTGCTTCTCTTCTTTTTTATGTCTTTTTCATATTTTCTTAATTCTATAGTATGTTCTGTGCGACCCCATAGACGGCAGCCCACCAGGCTCCCCCGTCTCTGGGATTCTCCAGGCAAGAACACTGGAGTGGGTTGCCATTTCCTGCTCCAATGCATGAAAGTGAAAAGTGAAAGTGAAGTTGCTCAGTCATGTCCGACTCTTCGAAACCCCATGGACTGCAGCCTACCAGGCTCCTCCATCCATGGGATTTTCTAGGCAAAAGTACTGGAGTGGGGTGCCATTGCCTTCTCCGAATATGTGTCTACATACTCCCTATCCATAAACCTAACAACTTGGTGATTGCTTATAATGGACCTCACTTGTGCAGCATTGGATAAATGTAGATCTTTATTTTACGGCATATTCTCACCAGTTCACATGATTTTTTCTGAGTTATAATGTCTAGTGATTCATTTATTGATGTCTGTATATAACTAGGCATGAAATAGATTGATGATCAGTTACTTCAAATGTTTAAAGAGCAGAAATAAACTAAAACCTGAGAAGAATTTGTCAGAACTATTCTTTAACTTTCTCTGAAAATTTCCACGTATTTGTAAATGACTACCGATGTTCACTGTTTACAAATATAGAATAGGTAAGGTGGGTGTTTTCTATTTTCAAGTATTAATATTTCCAAAGCCAGGGACAGTTACTTACTACTCATTTTGCCTAAAGTTTTCAAATAAGATTTTGTTCACTTCCCTGAAGTCTTGGTGGAGATGGGCTAGTCCAGATTTGTATCTAGGATTTGCTTCAGCCTCAGCCATATCTTTTAACTTTTATTTTATATCATCTCTTTTAACTCTAAATTACAGTCCTGTCTTGAAACTCCCTTCATGAAGGCTGGCAGTGCAGAAGAAAGGAGGAAGATAAAATGGCCCAAGAAATTCTCTTCTAGAATGTTCTGTATCTGGTCTTATTTTCTGGCATCCTTGCTATTTCACAAGTTCCCAGTTGTTATGTAATAGTCAACTAGAAAGTGCTTTTTTTTAAACCTAGTATTAAAGTAATATATTAAAAAAAATAATATGTGGTTGCTGTAACAAATTTAGAAAATATGACCAAGCAAAAGAAGAAAGAGTAAAAATAATCTGTAATCTCACTAGATACATACACAATCTCACTAGATACATATCTAGCATGTAATAGATACTTATTATCACAAAAATATATTATCATACATAGAAAATATTTTGAAAAATTTTTTTAATTTATAATTCAGCATATTTTCTATCATTAAACACAAAAGCATAACTTCAATGACATCATAAGGATATATCACTTTCTATTAAAACAATCTTTTGTCTGCAGATGTGATGGAAAATATATATGTTAGAGCAAAAATTGAAAATATGGATTTTTAAGGTAAATAAGGAGGTAAGATTGATAGTCTTTGTGTTTTTTCCTGCAAAATAATTCATTTTACTCTTATTTTCCCCCCTTTTCTCAGATAAAAAAGGTATATAAGAGCACACACTGAGATGGATCTATATAAACTATAGTCCCATTTCAGTAACTTGAAATTACAATAAAAAATCTTCTCTCTCTTTTTGAGCATTTTCTCCCTTGATACCCAGAACATGACTACTCAAACAATAGCTCTCAATAAATATTAGTTGGAGAGCTGAAACAAATAAGCTAATTCACATATAAATGCTTTTTTTTGAGATCTATGATTACAGTTTTACCAGCTTGTTTATTTTGCCACTATGGGAATAAATGAGCGGACATTGAAGCCTTTAGTCTCCATTTCTTCAAGTGACATTATTATCTAAGCTCAAAGCTGCCATCTCAGTGTTCTCTAAAACTTGGATCTGAATGACCTGGAGCGCTGGTTATAAGTGCAGTTTCCTGGGCCCTACCCTAGACATACTGATACAGAATATATAATGTGGAGCCTGGGAAAGTTTGAGGACCATTTTGGGGTGGTGTCAGCAAGCAGTGAAATATGTTTATCAGTAGAATAAGTATAGAACATATTGTGCCTCCCAGCCTGTGTGGAATGAATAAATCTTTAGGAAAGATAGAACTGGGGGGAAATTTTCTTTTTTTGTTGTTTTTAAAGATAATGGCATTACCTTTATGTTTAGAGGATGATGAGATCTAGTGAGGGTAAAAGAAAGCATGTTTGAAGGTCAACTTTATTTTGTGTGGAAATGATTTCACTGGACAATTTTAATTATGGGAAGAAAAATAATGATGCAAACCATCTAGATATATAAAAGTTTCTCTTTGCTGCTTGTTCTCGCTATGTCTGTGGCATCTTTTGAGACTCCAGTGAAAGCTATTAAGAAAAATACCCATTCACTGGTCATAAACCTCAATATAAAGAATCTAATGTATTAAGCATGTTTTCATCTAGGCTTTTCGTTCACAATAAAGCTTTTTAGAAGTACTTAACTTTGCTTCAGTATTCAACTTACAGATGCATTCACTGTATCACTCTATCTAAGCAACGTCTTAGAACCAAAAATGAATGTTTAAAAAAAATTTTTTTGTAGGAAGATGTGAAAATTAATTTGGCATGTAGGTGCTGTTGGTTCCAATTAAAATCAATATCTGTCCTGATTTATGCCTCTTGTCTCTATGACAGCAAGGGGGCTGGCTAAGGGGGTGCATCTGCTCCTCTCTCCCAAAGGGGCTCAAAACAAGTGAATGACCTGCAGTGTTTATTATTAAGGTTTCAAAGGGAAAGTTGTTTTGGTCTAATTGAAGCAATAATATGAGAGAGGTTATTTCTGGTCAGTTCCCTGCTGTTTTCACTCTGGAGAATATATTCCAGGTGTTTGCCGTGCTGCACTGCCGTGTAAGGACCACGTTCCCTGGAGTTTGGATATGCCCGTGGAGCAATAAACCAGCATTGTGAGTTGCAGCCAGTTTTGGCATTTTTGAGACACTTTTTTTAAGTTAACGTCGTAGTAAACCAGATGGTTAATGACCACATTCATTTTCAAAAGTTCCAGTGACTGTGGAATAATGCAATGAGACTTTATAAATCCCTAATACATTAAAGAACAATTTCTTCTCTTTCCTTTTACTCTTAGGCTTTGCCACACCATAAAGAGTAGCTGTAATATCATGTCACTATACTTTACTTTGAAATGTCTTTTTCTTTCTTTTCCTCCACACTGATTAATGATTTTCTTTAAGTGGATGAGAAAATAAAAATTAAAATCTAATTAGTCAAAATATGAGCCATCGTTCGTTCATAACTTGTCCCTCTCTGGTTTTGCAAAAGATATTCTAACTCCATGTTCTTCAAATATCCCTAAACGTCATAAATAGTATCAAGGATGATTGGTTAAGGGTGTAGACTCTGCATCTGGATTTAGGACATAAATGCAAATATTCAGTACGTGATATTTGTCTGAGATACATATAAGTGACCATTTCTGATAAAGGATAAATGTCACAAGTAGTAGTTTGGGAATTTCAGAGGTGACGTTCCACATATCAGCTAGCAAATTGATGTTATAAACTTTTCTATTGCTCTAAGATATTTTTCCTGGCAAAATCACAAAATTGAAAACACTATATTAGTTAGTGGAACTTAAGAATTTTATGCAACATTCATTTAAGATACTTTAATCTTGATTAAATTCCCAGGTAACCCGTACTGGTAATCACAAAAATAAAAGACAATTATAAAGTTGAAATTCAACGTCTTCCTGGTTCCAACTGGAATTTTGGACCTTGGTTTTGTTCATTTTCATCTGTGAACCTAATATGAACCCACAGACCAAAATAGTCACATTAAGAACAGGGGCTGGATTTCAGGCTAATCAGGGGAAATGCCTGGGGAGGGTGGTGGTGGTGTTGTCTGCTGCTCACCCGCTTAATCACGCAGACTTTCGGAGTCCAGGATACTTCCAGAGCCTGAGTGGTAGCGATTTCTCAGTTCACATTCCCAGATGTGCGAGTCAAAGGGTCTAGCACCGAATGTCCTCAGAGGCGGGCCTCTGGGAGGGGGACTGCCCTCCCGAAAGAGAGAAATGCGTGGTACTCGGTGTCAAGGGCATCGTATTTATAAAGCACTTTGGGTTCTTTGGATGATATTCAAAGTGCTATGAAGTATTATTACTTAACGTATTTTCACTAGATCCAAGGAGAGGGCAGGAAGCTTACTCCGTGGCTGTGTATCAGGCAAAGGAAGCTGACCCGCACATTCCTCTCCTTATTCTTTCCCTGCCCCTCCGAATACCACACACATAGCAACGGTCAATTACAGGGGAGCAGGTGAGGTGTGCAAATTAACACAGGAGAGAGTGGTGAAAGTCGTGGGGGTGGGGCAGGAAAGGGGGGTGGGAGAAGAAGAGGAGAGCGAAGGACTGCCTGGTGGGAAAGACAAGTTGCAGTGCCACTTAATAAACATGACTGCTAATAAAAGAAGATTCACATTCTTGAACAGGAAACAACAGATAAACCAAAAACCAAAACAAAACATCAAATCTATATGATTTCATTCTGAGTGTTTTCAAAAGGTTGTGATGTTTTTGTCTCTATTAGAGGAGATTCATATCACCCCTTCCCTCCTCCCCCACCGAAAAAGCAAGTTCCTTTGGAATAGGACACTATGAAAGGAAGAAATGTCATAACTCAAATGATCTAAAACAACTCAGATAATTTACAACGACTTTATTCTCTTTCAGGGGTCATCGTTAGAGAGGGTGTTTAGATAGTTTGCCCAATTAAAGGGTATATTCATATTGCAGAATGAATTATTTGCTAGAATTTAATAGTCTTGAAATTTCACAGATGCCGGTGAGATAAGAAGGGAGATTTCTGTTACTTCCCAGCCCTTTGTAAAACCTCACAGCAGGTGATGCTAGAAACCATAGTCATCACTGCCAATTTAATACACATTAGTATATAGACTTTACTATATAATGTAGAATTCATTGTACTTTCAAAATTAGCATCTTCTCTGATCATTTCAATAAGATAAATAGGCAAGCCATAAAGATTAGCTCCTGAGTGCTTATTGTTCAATGATTCACATTGGTGTACCTCAAGAAAAACATTTGTAAGATGAAAAGTTGGAGGTACATCTGAAAGGTTCTTTGTTTGCATGAGAGAGCCACATTTTTATCAGTTGGAGAAGGATAAAATGTGCATTGTGCCAACACTGATGATTATAAGCTTTTTTTTTTTTTTACTAGTAGTTCTTCAGGATCACGCAATAACCTAGTAGTAATGAGCTTCAATTATCACTTTACTGGAGACATTTCAAAGAGATTTACTGTTGATAGACTGAGAGAAAAGGTCATTTACACCATTGTTCTTCAAATCACAGAATTCATTTTGAAGTTTGTGTCTCCTGACAATCTTTCTTTAAGACATTGCAAATTATCTTTTATTGTAGTTCAAATAAGGAAACGGAGTCACAAACAAATTTACCTACTATTAAATAAAAAGCTTTGATTTCCTGTATTTACAACTACTATTTAATTATGACATTTTAAAGAAGCTGCCGTTGTCCATTGCTGGCATCATAATTTTCTGAAAAAAACAAAAGCAATCCACTTGCAGCAGTGCTGGGCTGCACACATAGACCAGTTTAGTAATCATGGGTTTATGGCTTTACCATCTTAATATTTATAGTAGCTATTTTTCTGAGGTTGGTGGGTCTGGCACACCTTGATTGCTGTAGATAACTCTGGAGCAGAGGGTGTGGGTGTGAGGTGGGGTCAGTTTAGCACTGCGGAAATTGTTTTTGTATATAGAGAATATAAGTATCATTTTTGCTGTTTGTTTTAGTACCAAATATTCACATGTTTACTTCACAGTTTTCAAAGGATGCTGCATATCTTAGAATTTAAAGGCCCTGGATATTTATATTTGTAGATATTGGAGCTGAAATCCATAAAGCCAATTGTTTTCTCTAAGGCTACCTGGAGCCCAAGGACTAAAATCCTGGAATCCTGATGACTTCACTCCCTGTTCCATACTGTGTTAATAGATGTTTCTTATTCGATCCTCCTGACAACCATGTGATACAGGAATTGCTATCTATTCTTGTTTTATAAACAGGAAATATGGCTCCAAGGAGTTGCATGCCACTCCATCCAGAATTTCAAAGCTTATTAAAGACAAAATTTGATTTGGTACCCAGGCATTGCTCAAAATTGTTAGAGTTATATAAAAATGATCCCAGTTGCATTTCTAATGAGAAACTTTTGGACTATTTCTGTTTATCTGTGTGTTATCTGTTAAGGGTCCCTTGGAATGAGCATCAGCTAAATCTTTTAAAGACCTATGAAACCAAAGTGGTTTCTGTTAGGCTATAACTCCCAGTGGACTGAAAGATTTCATTATGCTGTTAATTTTGCATAACAGTTATTAACAGATGAACTACGTTATTTTGCTTATGATTTTTTTTTTCTGAGATCCTAGATTTGAAGCTATCATTTTAAAGTGAAGCCATGTAAAATATTCTGCTTTTGCTTTTAAGCTTTTCTTTTGCCACATTGTTCCTCTTGTGTCCCAAATATTCTAAATTGTTTACATTTTTTGACCATGCAAGGATCCTTGCCACTCCCAATGAAGACTTTAAGACATGCTGATTGCCTGTTTATCTCACTTGTTATGCTTCATTTGCTCATCCTGTAAGTATTTACTGGACTCTCCAGGTGGTGCTAGTGGTAAAGAATCCGCCTGCCAATGCCCGAGACCTAAGAGACACAGGTTCGATCCCTGGATTGGCAAGATACCATGGAGAAGGGCATGGCAACCCACTCCAGCATTCTTGCCTGGAGAATACCATGGACAGAAAAGCTTGGCAGGCTCAAGGCCATAGGGTTGCACAAATCAGACATGACTGAAGTGACAGCACACTATTCCAAGAGCTGGAAAAGGAATATTGAAAAATAGAAAACAAAAAACAAAAACAAAACAAAACCCTGCCCTCAAATTATCTTATGGTTGGGGTATCCATTCTATGTACAAATAAATGTATAACATGTCAGGTGTGAACACTGTGAAGGGTAAAAATGATGCTGTGCAAGGGGGTAGGGAGTGCTGAACCCAGAGAGGAATAGTCTTATACAGTTGTTAGGAGCAGCTTCAATGACGAGGGCACATTTCTGCAGATAATGTGAAGGAACGAGCTATGTAGAGATCTGAGGGAATAGTAAATTGAAGAAACTAAGATAAACTTGCACTTGGAATGGTCAAGGGACAATGTAGAAAAAGTCCAGAGAATGTCCAGAGGGAATCAGGACACACAAAGCCTTGTGGGCCAATTTAAAAGTATTGCATGAGTGAAGTGCAGAGCCATTTAAGGGGCTAGAACAGAGGAAAATGTAAAAAATAAATTTTTGTGTTTCTAAAGATCTATTTTGGCTGCTTTGTGAGAATAAACTGGAAAATGCAAGAAGAGAAGAAGCAGGGAGACCAGCTAGAAGGCTACTGAAAAAGTCTGTATCATAAATGATGAGTTAGTTCAGGAAAGCTCATCAACTTCTGGACATATTTTGACAATAATGTTGATTTATTCAAAGCTGGGATGTTAAATGTCAGAGAAAGAAAGCAATTAAGAGTGCAGAAAAACTAGAGGGATGGCATTGTCCTTTACTAGAAAAAACTGATAAACACTTTCATGGGGAGAATGAGAAATGTGTCTATTGACATCTTACATTTGAGGTGTCTACACATAAACAGAAAGCTTGAAAGGCAGTCAGGTTATGAGTCTCAAGATTAGGGAGAGAGTTTTTGAGTGGAAATGATGATTTGGGACTATTTAGACTGATCTTTTACTAAGTATGAATTTACTAGCCAAGGGAGTGAGGGTAAATACAGAAGTTAGAGGATTAAGGCTGTTTGTTAAAGTATGAGGGAGATAAGGAGTTAGTGACAGTAAGAATGACCAGTGAAGAGGGAAGAGAGTGCTATCTCAGAAGCCAAATGAAGAAAGCATTTTAACAAACAAGTACTTAATTGGATTTGCCTTTTCATTTTCTTTTTAATCAAACAGGATACCAAGGGATTGGTTCAAAATGAACATCAAAATTACATTAAGTATAATTACAATTTTTAAAAAATTGCGTACTAGGAATCAAAATTCTCCAAACCAGGCTCCGTGAACTTCCAGATGTTCAAGCTGGATTTAGAAAAGGCAGAGGAACCAGAGATCAAATTGCCAACATCTGCTGGATCATCGAAAAAGCAAGAGAGTTTCAGAAAAAAATCTACTTTTGCTTTATTGATTATGCCAAAGCCTTTGACTGTGTGGATCACAATAAACTGTGGAAAATTCTTAAAGAGATGGCAATACCAGACCACCTGACCTGCCTCCTGAGAAATCTGTACGCAAGTCAGGAAGCAACAGTTAGAACTGGATGTGGAACAACAGACTGGTTCCAAATCAGAAAGGAGTACGTCAAGGTTGTTATGTTGTCACCCTGCTTATTTAACTTATATGCAGAGTACACCATGTGAAATACCAGGCTAGTTGAAGCACAAGCTGGAATCAAGATTGCCAGGAGAAATATCAATAACCTCGGATATGCAGATAACACCACCCTTATGGCAGAAAGTGAAGAAGAACTAAAGAGCCTCTTGATGAAAGTGAAAGAGGAGAGTGAAAAAGTTGCTTTAAAACTCAACACTGAGAAAACTAAGATCATGGCATCTGGTCCCATCACTTCATGGCAAATAGATGCAGAAACAATGGAAACAGTGAGAGACTTTATCTTTTGGGCCTCCAAAATCACTGCAGACGGTGACTGTAGCCACAAAATTAAAAGACACTTGCTCCTTGGAAAAAAAGCTATGACCAACATAGACAGCATATTAAAAAGCAGAGACGTTACTTTGCCGAAAGTCCATCTAGTCAATGCTATGGTTTGTCCAGTAGTCATATATGGATGTAAGAGTTGAACTATAAAGAAAGCTGAGCACCAAAGAATTGATGCTTTCAAGCTATGGTGTTGGAGATGACTCTCAAGAGTTCCTTGAACTGCAAGGATATCCAACCTGTCAATCCTAAAGGAAATCAGTCCTGAATATTCATTGGAAGGACTGATGCTGAAGCTGAAACTCTAAAACTTTGGCTACCTGATGCGAAGAACTGACTCATTTGAAAAGACCCTGATGCTGGGAAAGATTGAAGGCAGGAGGAGAAGGGGACAACAGAGGATGAGATGATTGGATGGCATCACCGAGTTGATGGACATGAGTTTAAGTAAGCTCCGGGAGTTGGTGATGGACAGGGAAGCCTGGTGTGCTACAGTCCATGGGGTTGCAAAGAGTCGGACACGACTGAGCGACTGAACTGTACTCAGGAAATATAAATGGCAGGTTTACTTATAGTTCTCCATTCTCAGAATTTTTGTACATATTGAATTCTTCTCCACATAATGGTTGAGTCTGACAAGATTTGCTCTGATCTAATTTTGCAGTCTCATAAAGAAGGCAGTATGAAATAAATCAGCAATTGTGAGGACTATTTTTTCTAGAAAGGCAATGTGGTATAGTGTAAAGAAAGGGCAGCCTGTGAGTGAACCCAGTTTCCACTGAGAACTTAGCAAAATTGCTTCACTTCTTTAAGGCTCACCTCCATCCTCTTTAAAATAGAGGATATTAATACCTATCTCCCAGGGTTACCATTTCTGATTAAATTTTAAAATATAGTTAGTTCAATTGTCTTGGGAGTTCCCTGGCAGTCCAATGGTTAGGACCAGCGACCATGCATTTTCCCTGTCATGGCCCAGTTTTAATCCCTGGTGGAGGAACTAAGATCCTGCAAGCCTTGCAGCAGGGGCCACTTCCCCACCCCTCAAAAAAGGTAAATTGCCTGATACACTGTGAACACTTAACATCAATCTCTAAATCATTAAGTATCTTTCAAATAGATACTTTAAAAGCATTGTGCTGCATATTAGCATTTTTCCGGGGAAATATTCAAATAATTCTTGACTGGGAGCTGTATGTATAGTGACGTGTGTGTGTGTGTGTGTGTGTGTGTGTGTGTGTGCATGCATGTTCACTCAGTTGTGCCTCTTTGTAGCCCCATGGAAAGCTGATAGATGTGGTACTCAAAAAAATTTAAGCAGTTGTTTACCTTTCCTAGTTTCTACTCTGGGATAAACAAATAATCAGAATATCTTTTCTTACTTTTCTCTCCCTGAGCCATTCTGGCATAACCTATCAACCTGAGAAGGGTAACTTTGTTCACTTTTTCTCAAGATTTTGCTCAACCTAGCTGGAACATATGAACAAGAAAGACCTCCTAGAAAGAGCTGTTGTCTCCAAGTTGAGAAGAATTCTCTGGAGAGAATACATTTTACAAACATAAATAAAATGATTTTGTGACCATTTTTACAGTGCTCTGCTTGTGTATCCTCTAATCACTCTTTCGTGCAGATCTCAGTGAATGGGGGACCTGAGTGATCCATCTCATCTCAATCTTACAAAGCAATTGCAATGTGAATTCAGATGATGGATCTATAATCTATTATAAAATGAAAGAAAATTCATCTTCAGAAGAAACCTGAATGAAGAGAAGATTCTAATTAGGTGTTATTTGCTTTTAATGGTGCTTTTTTATCCCTGGGGTGAATAAGTTCCATTGTCACCGAGACACTCTATTATTCAATTGGTGTCTCTGCCCTCTCCTGGCCCCACAGCACAGTCCAGCAGGGACTAGACTTGGATCTCTTCAGAGCTCATTAATTTGGAACCTCTGCTGACTAGAGACAGAGCTTTGGTTAAACTTAAAATGCTCTTTTCCATGTCCTAAGAGTTGGCCTTGCTCAGAGTGTTTTAACTAAAGAAATCAAAGGTAATGAAACCAAAAACACCTAAAGTGGACTTTAAGCATGGAATAGAGAATGTTCCCTTTTTAATATAGGTTACATGAGAAATAAAGGGAGGAAAGTGAAACTTTCATGGGAAAAAAATGACTTTTAGTAGCTTAATTTGGGGTCTACACACTTTGCCTGCCATGTATTCAAAAATTAGAGTGGACTGCTACACTTGGAAAAGGAGACTTTGACTGAATGCAGTATTATCAAAGCATAGTTTTAAAATTATAATTAATGTGTTATGATGAAAACACAGATTGAGGATTAATCCAAAAGAGGTATTTCATTAAGGAACAAGAAGGTAATTCATTAGAGAATAAAGTATTAATATTTTTATTCACTATAAAATAAGAGATCTGTGCCTTTTTCTCAAACACTAAATATAATTAGAATATACATTTTGCATTCATACCAGACAGATGGTTATTTAATTTAAAATGTGAGTCCTTGCCACCTGCAAAACTCTGTACTAGACACTGGGGATTATAACAATGAAAAAAATAATCTCTTCATAAAAAAGCTCAGTTTCTGGTTGGCTTGGTCAAAGCCTCAAATGAACTAAGAAAAAGAGGGACACAGTAAATGGAAGGCAGAATTCAGTGAAAAAATCAAAGTACACAGAAGAAAAAGAAGTTAATTGTTGATTGGCAATCACGGAAGGCTGTTGCTATTTAAGTTGCATATTTTTGGTTAAAGGAACAGTTGAATGAAGCAAAGTTGTGAAGTTGTGAAATTTGTTCAGGAAATGGAGAATGGAGTTGGGGAGCCAGAGCATAGAATGAAATAAGAAAAGAGGCTGCAATCATAGCCTAGATATATCTGAATGCTAACTGAGGAGTCTGGGCTTTCCCTTACATAAGCTTGGCAAGTTATTTTGGGTAGGGATGTATATAGTCAAGGTTTACAAGAGATTGTTAGGACAATATATGGATTCATCAGTAGAAGTGTAATTTGCCATGTTACCTCTAAAGGATGATTCAGAGATAATTTTTTTAAAATATTGGTTCAGTCTGCTTTGAGTTCTTTCTCCCTCTTAAAATTTCAAACTGAATTTAATATTCTTTTCTAACATTTAAAAATACTTCTGTTCCCAACAGGAATAGGAATACCATTGGCATAATGTTCTACAGAGTGTCCAGATACACTTGGCACCTTGTCAGCATTTCACTGGCTCCACAGTCTCTGTCTTTCCCAGTTTGGCTCACTGATTTTTCCATCAAGAGGATAGCCTACCCTTCATCCTCAATACATGCTGAAATAAAACACATCTCTCAATCCACATTTCATCTATTCTGCTAAAGTTTGGTATTCAGGGGTCATTGTGTTGATTGCTAGACTCTCTGTCTCCAACCATACCCAGAATCCAGTGCCCCATGATGGCGTGGACCCAGCAAGAGTCTTGCCAGCCCGTTTTCCTGTCACTCCTCCCTGCTAGCTTTGAAATTAGAAATTCACTCCTGAACCCTACACCAGTGACCATAGCCTTGCCACCTATGAACAGAGATCTTGGCTCCCTATCAATCCAAATCTGTAATTTCTACTCAAGTGCCATCACAAAGTGTTATCTGACTACATCGATGGCCAATTTTGGTAGCTGGGAGAGTTCTCTGACTTCATTTACCTGTTAGGCAGCTGTTGTTCAGTCACTCAGTCATGTTCAACTCTTTGTGACCCCATGGACTGAAGCACACCAGGCGCCTTCCCTGTCCTTCACTCTCTCCCAAAGCTTGATCAAACTCATGTCCACTGAGTCAGTGATGCTGTCCAACCACCTCATCCTCTGTCACCTGCTTCTCCTCCTGCCCTCAATCTTTCCAAGGATCAGGGTCTTTTCCTACGAGTTGGCTCTTCACATCATGTGGCCAAAGTACTGGAGCTTCAGCTTCAGTATCAGCCCTTCCAATGAATATTCAGAGTTGTTTTCCTTTAGGATTCACTGGTTTGATCTCCTTGCTGTCCAAGGGACTCTCGAGAATCTTCTCCAGCACCACAATTTGAAAGCATCAATTCTTCAGCGCCCACCCTTCTTTAGGGTCCAACTCTCATATCCATACATGACTACTGGAAAAACCATAGCTTTGACCATATAGACCTTGGTCAGCAAAGTGACGTCTCTGCTTTTTAGTACTCTGTCCAGGTTTGTAATACCTCTCCTCAAATCTCAGGTCTCTCTTCCTTCTTGCATCTTTCCATTGTTGCTAGGGGCTATTGTACCTCATATATAAGTGCCCATAATTAACAATCAGTGCAACTGTAGAACCTCCTGAAACACAGAAAACTGGAGATTCTTTAACAGAAAATCCAAAATATGAACTTGCACTACATGAATTTACATGGTGATCAAAGGCTATTTAGTGAGCATTTACACTTGAAGGAATCAGAGGCTTAATGCTTTCTTTAACTCAAACACACAAGTAAACATCTGCATTTCTATGTGCTATAACAGGCTCTGTGTTGAGGTAACTTATTTCTCCTCTTGTCCTGTCATCACCGTACTTCCCAGGCAGAGTTCAAATGGTACTTAATCACTTGAACATGCCTGGAATGCAAACAGGAAAAGAAGGGAAACAGGTCAATTGATTGTTGATTGGCCTGCTGGCTAATCCCATAGCAAAAGAAAAGTCTCTCCCACTTCGTAGGCATTTAATTTATTCCTCCAAAAGTAGAAGGAAGGTCAAGAGGAGAGTATATTGGAGGAAAACAAAAATTGAAGAACACGATTTTTACATTTTTGTCTTAATTCTATTTTCTGTGTTGTTACTCACTACCGATTTTAGGATCTTAAATTCTACAACATGTGCTGAACTAACCAAGGGTTGTGATTTCCAAACTTGGAGGACTGTAGGTTATCTCCTAGATCTTTGGAATGAGACCTCCCTCTGGTGGTGCCCTGGAATCTGTGTTTTTAATAAGCTCCTCAGGTGATGTGCCCTGTTGGCTCAGACAATAAAGAATCTGCCTGCAATGCAGGAGACACAGGTTCTATCCCTGGCTCAGGAAGGTCCCCTGGAGAAGGGAATGGCAACCCACTCCAGTATTCTTGCCTGGAGAATTCCATGGACAGAGGAGCCTGGCGGGCTACAGTCCATGGGGTCACAAAGAGTCAGACACGACTGAACAACCTTCACTCACTGATTCACTCAGATGATGTGAACGATTGTTATAGTAGGAGGCACTGATAAACAGCACAGATATATTAAAGTTACATTAATTTGTATTAGATAGCTTAACCAATGACTTCCTTTCTTATTTTACTTTTTAAGATTTTCTTTTATGTGGACTGTTTTTTAAAGTCTTTCTTAAATTTGTTACAATATTGCTTCTGTTTCATGTTTTGGTTTTTTGGCTAAGAGGCCTGTGGGATCTTAGCCCCTCGACCAGAGATCCAGTCAGACCAGGGATTTCTGCATTGGAATGTGAAGTCTTAACCACTGGATTGCCAAGGAAGTCTTGATAACTCTTTTAGATGTTTCTATTATAAGTAGGATATTCTTTACAGACAAATCAATTTGTATTGTTTGTTGATTTAAATCATGTGTTCTACTTTTTGAGATAAAAAGAAATAATTAGAAAATCTGAGGTTAAGACAGTGAGAGAAGTTAGTGGGGAACTTGAGAAATCTGATGCCAGAGCAAAAGCAAGGTTTGCTAGCATTTGCACAAACCAGAAGGATGCTTTTTTAAAGCAATGGGTTTTGTCCAGGTGAATTGATAAATCAGAAACTTTACATTTAAGTTGTTATAACCATTTTTAAAATTTGCACATGTTGTAGACAGAATATTCAGGCTTTACCTCAATGAAATAGTCAATATCATTGTTTGGATGGTAGTCATGTTCACAGTTTTTAAAAATTCGAATTGAATAATATAAAACTAGAAATCCCTGATAAAAATTTCAGAGGATATTGTTTGTTTACTCATCTCAGGGATACAGAACCAGGAGAGATGAGGATGGGCAGGTAGCAGTTAGGCTGCAATGAGAAAGTTTCAGTAAAAAGTGACTTCAAAAGGATGAAGAAACTTAGTCCTCCAGACTAGGCTGTCTACCATGTAATACAAAAGAGGGGAAAACAATATGCCCACTGACTTGGGTCCTGGTTTATAAAACAGAATTTTAATCCTTCTCATTGAATAAACCCAGAAGTTACAGAGGTTATCCAATGTTATACTCTAACTCTCCCAGACAAATACAAATCAAACAAGGCTAAGCTCAATTTCAGAGATCATCAGTAGGACATTTAAGGCTTCCTAAGATCCAACCAGTCCATCCTAAAGGAGATCAGTCCTGGCTTTTCATTGAAAGGACTGATGGTGAAGCTGAAACTCCAATACTTTGGCCACCTCATGTGAAGAGTTGATTCATTGGAAAAGACCCTGATGCTGGGAGGGATTGGGGGCAGGAGGAGAAGGGGACGACAGAGGATGAGATGGCTGGATGGCATCACTGACTCAATGGACATGAGTTTGAGTGAAGTACAGGAGTTGGTGATGGACAGGGAGGCGTGGTGTGCTGTGATTCATGGGGTCACAAAGAGTCAGACACGACTGAGCGACTGGACTGAACTGAACTGAACACAGCCCTTGCTGCAAGATAAATCTCCCATCATTTATTTACTTAAAAATGTTTTAAAGATTTTTTTAATGTGGACCATTTTTAAAGTCTTTATTAAACTGCATCACAGAAAGTTGGAAATGACTGAGCAACTAAGCATGATTAAATCTGTTGTGATAATGTTTCTGTTTCATGTTTTGGGTTTTTAGTTTTGGCCACGAGGCATCTTAGGGATGATCTTAATTCCCTGACCAGGGATTGAACCCACACCCCCTGCGTTGGAAAGCAAAATCTTAACCTCTGGACTACTCAGAAAGTCCCTCCTACATATTTAATTTAAATCATCTCCTCAGAGAATTAGTTTATTTTATTCTTCTACTCCCTCAGTGGGGATGGAGAACCATTGGTTGACCTACCTCTAAATAGTATTTATGACTATACCAATTCCCTTTAAAATTCAAGGATTCAAAGAAAAAGTTCTTAGAAATTTCCACCTCTATTTAGGTTCCCCCCATCTTATTGTTTTTGATTTATAAACACTCGTCTACCTGAGTTGAGTGGATAGACTTATATAAAACTGTTTTTCATCTGTACTTTTGTTCTACTTATCTAAACTTAAACATATTAGGAAAGTGATTAGAAATATGTGTGATCTTCTTGAATTGCTATTTAATCATTAATATTAATGATCAAAAAGGCCTGTGGAGTCCAAACACTAGACAATCAGCCCATCTGTTGCACACTTGAATTTCTTACTGGGTACAATGAGTTTCTACACAAATCACTTCTGTCGTTTTGAAATACAGTGAACAGATCCTCAGTTCTTCATTTCCTTCTTTTCTCCTTTTTTTTTTTTTTTCTCATAATTTTCTTTCAGTTCTAGGGATTTTCCATTTCCTTTATTTTCTCTGATGATCTTGCTATTTGACTATTATCTTATCACATCAAAACCCCTTTGTTCTTCTCTGCTTACCCTATGTTTTTAGGAGAGACCTTCTTGTCATATCTCTTTATTCCTAAAATAATAGTATTGCCTAAACTTGACACTTAAATATTAAATATAAAGTGATAGCATCCTCTGCCGTGATTAAGGAAACTAAAGGGAGCCCAAAATTAAATTCAGCCATCAGGTATCTGAGAACAAGCCCTAACGCTCTGCCTTGGGAAGCATACAACTACTTCTGTACTTCTGAGCTTAGGAAGATGGATGTGGGGACTCTACCCTTTCCTTTATCTCCCCTTGTTCCTTTAACAAAATATATTTCTGGGAGAATGAAGGTACAAGAAAATAGGGGGAGTCTTTATTTTCCTCAATTAATGGGATCATATGAGGGAAAAGAACTATAATTTTATTCAGCCTTCGATCTCAGAGTGCCCAAGAAAAGTGAACAAAACCATCAAAAGTAAACAGTTGTTTATTTGGGGTCATGGGGGACTGATGGCTGTGTCAAGTTTGGTTCTAAGGTTTCCAGGGTGAGTTAGTGGGTGACAGCAGTTTTGTATGGGTGACAAGAAAGCACCCCAAAAGGGGGCTGCCTGTTAGGCTAATGCTCCCTTGAAGAATTTTTACTCAGTGTGTAATTGTAAATTAATGTTCGGTGATTCCATTTTGATACCTTCATGAGTGGTATCAAATTCATGGTGTGCTAAATTTTCTAAACAGCATCCCTGCCTGAACACAATAGAACATCATGCTGTACTGGGAGACTTTTCCCCTCCTCTGAATGGTAATTTAGGAAATGAGCCAGAAACCCTATGTGCACAAGTGTACCATAAAAAGCCCATTAACTAAGGTGCAAGTGAAATGGATCTGACTGCCATGTGTCTAGTATGCCATCTAAAAAGGTACCAGTTAATAGCATTCCTGACATCACCTTGAGCCCCCAATAGAAAGGGAAAATGAGCAGAAGAGGGAGATTCCGCCCCCCACCCCCACACGTTTAGTAAATCAAGCAGCATTTTGTCTAAAGGAAAGCAAAGTCAGGATTGAAAAAAAGCAACAACATAATATATCTTGATCTTCTTCCAGCATGGGTGAGAGTGTTCGCCAAAAAGCAAGAAACAGTATCTGAAATGTTTGAAAGGCAAGAGGCTGGGCCAGCCCTCATCCACAAGGTTACTTGAGATGGAGATGAGGAGTTCCTGAATGACTGGCATGACTTGTTGCCATTATCAGTTAAGGGTTAGAGAGCTCACTTGATACACCCAGACATTTTATCCAGTGCCAGAAAGGCAGCCTTTCTCCACAGTTGAGACTGTTTAAGGTCTGTGTAACAGAACTAAGCAAAGACTAGCCCTAAAAGCAACAAAAACTTTAGCTGAATTTGCTTGACAACAGCCATTGGACCCAAGTCGAGGCCAGTCATCACACAATTGGTCATGATCACCTCTCCCTCCAGTCAAATGACACCTAGAAGGTGGGATACCATTGTCTGAGTGGACCACACAAAATGCAACATTTGGACATGGTCAAGTCCTGTTCAAAGTGGAAGACACTAATAAAATCTACTGATACATCTCAAATGTCATCATGGAACTGAGTCATTATTCACAAATTAAGAAGAAATTCCTGTTGAACTACTTATATATTACTTAAAAAAAGTTGTAATGAGTTTTGCTTTCCATTTTACTATGGGTTGATAGTTGATATTGAGGCTGTTTTTTTTTTTTTTTTTTCTTGCTAAATCATGGAGCCCTTGGAAGGGGCCTAATTTGTGCACCAACAGAGAAACCTCTGAAAACTGAGCAGCCTACCACAAGCTGTGGTTACATCATGTGACTTACAAGGCCCCCTGGGAGGAAAGGGCCAGGTCCACTTTTGGACTCACACATCTCAAGGACTATAATTCTCACACTAAGAGGTGAGAGGAAGATTGTTTCAACACTGGAGAGTACGTTCTAATTTCCTCACAGTAGAGATGGAGTTTAAAAAAAATTTTTTTTAAGTTACTTACCAGATACTAAAAAACAAAGTGAAGTTTTTAAAGACCAGAAAACCCAAAGGTCATTAAAGAGGAAATGTTATCATTATGGAAAAATAATTCCTCCCCTATACCATGACCATACACAAATTCTAGAGTTTAAAGAGAAAACACAAAAAAGGCAAGAAAGCAGGGTAAAAGAGAGAGAGGGAGGCAGGGCAAGTTTTGCTCGATGATTCTGACAGCAGCAGAACAAATCTGCTTCTTAAGATTCCTGAGGACACTGGTTGACTGAAGAATCTGTGCTACCCAGAGTAACATGGGAGAGACACCGGGAAGGAAAAAGAATTTGTGTGTGGAGAGTGAGCAGAGCGGGGTTGGAGGGTCGGGGTTGTAAAGAAGAGAGCACTAGTAATTAAATAAAGATATGCATGAAAGACTCAGAACCAAATTCTACAACGGTCATCTATGCACTTTGTAGATTGCGGGTGTGAACATTCACAGCGTATGCTTTGGATAGTCCAGATTTATGCCTGTTATCCTAGCTTAATTATTAATAGCACCCTCTTCACTTTCAAAAGTTGTTGGGGAGGACTATAAATTACACAATCCGTGTAGTCCCAAGACTCCTTGGTTGGGGAATGAAAGTTGAAGTCTCTTTGGAAGAAATGAGCTGGAAGGAGGGGGTAAAGAAAACAGGACTTTCGCTGGAGACCATTTATAGGAAATTCCACAGCTCTGTTCTATAAGGACCAAGAAGAAAAATAATGAAGACTGGATTCTAAAAATGTGTGTGTTCTAAGAAAATATTAAACTGATACCACTCTAGAGCAAAGTAAAAGCTCAGCAATGGTGATCTACTTTATATTAATAATTCTCATGATCATTATTCTTTACTAGACTGTATCTTGGCCCCCGAGACTGCATTAAAACACTCCATGGAATATCATTTAAATATAATTTCTCTTTTGTTTTTTGATTTTTTTAAAATGGAATTTTAGCTCATGGTCATGACATGGAGTAAAAATCTGAAATTTCTTATACTTTTTTCTCCTAACTTCATTACTTTTTTTCTGTGTAAGATTATTACATACACAGGTAAATCAGCCAGGGTTGTAGCTTGTAGAAACAGTAGAACCAATAGGAAAAAAATAATTATCTTTTAAAGTCTTTGACTAAGGTCAAAACTCTAATTATGTAACAATTAGAGATACATAGATAAATGTATAATCTAAAAGACATTACTAGATATGTTATTCATTACACTCTATTTTGGACTTTAGCCAGAATTTGGTCTGCTATTGAAATGTTCATATTAGAGTGAGTAACTTGTCTTAGTTACCCAGTACATCCCCCATTTTAGAATCAAAAACTCCCACTATCTAAGGAAACTTATCAGTTGTTGGCAACCTGAAACAATTGGTTACCTTAGCTCATATGATCACATAATTATAAAAGGATCTGTAAAGAGTGTTAGCATTAAAAAAAAGAGTTTTTGCAAAATTCCAAACTGTAACATTTTAAAATAATTAAAACACATTTTTGATTTGCAAATTTTTAGTTTGCAGATTGTAAACAGCATCAGAACCAGAGGTGCCAAAAACCTTTATAAAAAGGCCATCCTTACACAGTTCCAAGCCAGGTCCAGTAAGAAAGAGCCAGAAATGTCCAGGCCAATTCTGAAGACTTAAAAGGTTCAGATAGTTTGGATAAGCTTTGGACAAGCAGCCAAATTCTGGAAGCATATCTGAACTTCTTCCAAATCACAAACCTTTTGAGGTTTGCTTCTCCTTAGTCCAAAGCCACTGCAATAGCTGACAGCCTCTTCACAGTTTTACATGAGCAGTAATGAGTATGAGATTATCAGAGGCTCCAAGTCACGCCATTCCCTCATTGTTTGGATAATAAAGTTCAGAGGTACTGAGGATAATCTCCCTAGGAAGACAGAGACCCAACTTTTACTTATCATTCTTCTGTTCACTTCCTTTTTAGCTAATTAAACCTTGGTTCTTCACAGGAAATAAAACTTTGCAACTTCCATAACGGGTCGGCTTGGTAATATTGTATATATCTTTCCCGGTTTGTCTGGAAAAACAGGAAAAGAGAGGTGCCAGCGTGAAAATCCAGAAGAGAGGGTTATCTTTTAAATGAGCAGAGTTTTCATTTGCACGTGGCCAGAGCTGGCTGTGCCACTGGGTCAATAGGGATGTCCGCCTTGGATCTCTGGAAGGCTTTATGGGGGCGGGAGCGAGGGGCGCGAGAAGAAGGGAGAGGACCCTGAAGAAAGACTGGGAAGAATTTTTACAGCTACACGTCGGCCATCTTTATGGGTGCCCTACAGGCTCCAATATGTGACTGTGAATAAGCCTCCCAAGAAGCCAAGGAGAAGGCAATGGAGTGTGCAGTATGAGGAGGAGAATAATAAGGCAACCTCGTTTTCAGTTTTAGATGAATTTAAACCATATGAAAATCGTCTGTTTCTAGCACTTTCATGGAGAACGTTAATCCGTGCTCACATGTAGCCCTAACTTGCTGTTTCTCGTCTAATCAAGAATAATGGAGTGGACCAAAGACAGATATTATGGCGTCAGGACCTTCCCGAAAGTCACACAAAGAATCACGGTTCTGTTTCAAAAATAAGCAGTAAAATTCTCTTTTTTTTTTCTAATAAATTTCTAAAAAAAAAAAAAATGACAAGTGGAGAAAGTAGACAGAAAGCTAGATTTAACGTAATAGATACATTGTCATACAATTAACACATTTAATATAGCACTTGGAATTTTACATATGGAATCAAGTAAGAATTAACAAATGTTCATACAAGATAACAAACTGCCAAGTGATGTGCTAATTAAACAGATTTGGTGGAATAAATATGCTAAAATTAGAAACTCAGCTGGAATTAGTACCTTTTTTTATTCATATATTTTGGGCTATCCTGGGATACATTCATCACCAATGACTGCATCATTTAACAATTAGGATTTTTTGTTATTTTTGACCTAATTTGTGACTGAAAGTGTTTTGTTTTTTAGTGATGTTTAAGCTTAGAGACAATGGTATCTCAAAATGAAAGAAAATCATCTTATTTTGTGCAGTAAATAGACTTGGAGAAAGTATTAAAGCAGTTTACTGTAAATGAAATAAGAGATAGCTATTTGAAAGATTTTTTTTAAGGAAATTCTGTTATAAAATAGTGTGTGTGTGTGTGTGTGTGTGTGTGTGACATTCTTAATTACTTCTCAATTTGTCTTTTCAAAAAATAAATAAATTTTTGTGTACTGGATTTATTAAGAAGGAGCCAAATTTTAGATGACTAAAGTTTAGACATTGTTGTCTCCTAGCCTTAAGAAAATAGTTTGGTGTCTTAACAACAGCAGTAGCATTCATTTAAGAACTTAACACAATGCTTAAATTTACAAGATAACATTATCTTCAAATAGGAATGTTCAAGAATTTAGATACCTGGATGGTCTCTGTAACACATCAGCAAAAATAAATTCGTGGGACTCATGAGAGAGATCAGGACATTAGATAATAAATCTCAAGGTTAAAAGAATGATTAATGTCAGATTAAACCTATGTACTTTAATAACTATAATGAGTCAGAAATATTTGAATCTTGATGATATTAACTTGGAGATTTAAGGAGTTTTTTTCCCAAACACGAATATTGATGATTATAAATATTGAGGGGTTGTAGGTTTCATGAACTAAATGATATGTTTTTAATACTAATAGCGATTTTAACTAGGGTACTTCCATAGAATGTACTAGAGCTATGAGTGGTAGAGGGAGCATGAGAGGAATATCTCAAGTCCAATTAAAGTATTTTTATTTTTCCAATGAACAATGTTCAAAATATTTGGTAACAGGAAGTGAAAGTGAGACTGGGTGTTTGAGGCCCGCTCCATAATATGTGCCTTTTGGCTGGAGAAATCTAATACTGGTTATGGTGATTGCTATAAACCATAAAATGATCATGTGCCCACTCCATTTCTTCGCCTATCTCTACTGTTTAGATCTGCCAGTGTTCCAGTTATCAACTCTGGCCTCTCCCACTGCTGTGACCTCAAGTAGCAATCCATGGGATGCATCATGCTGGGAAAGCATAGGCCTCACGACATTTGTGTTTTCTCCCCTATTGGCAGTTAAAACTAATTTCAGATAAAGGGTTGATAGCCAGTAATGGGTCCTCTTTCTAATACTGTTTTCTGTAACAATCATATGGTGAGGAAGACATTTGGGATAAAGGAAGAAGAATGGGAAGGAAAGGACTGGGGAGAGGACAAATTTTTTTGTTCACCTTAAGCTGCAACATATGATACGAATAAGGATGACTCTGTTAGAGTCATTAAACATTAGAGATAAAGGAAAGTAAGATATTTTGCAGTTCAATCTATCCATTTTAGAACTGATGAAACCGAGGTCTGGAAAGGTTGAGCAATTTTGTCCAGAATCACAGGGAGACTCGGGTCCCCTGAACATGTACTTGTGTGCTATACAGGACACTTGTGCTGCTTTAACTGTCTCGGGTCATAATTTCCAGGAACGTTTTATCCTTGTTAGATTCTCCATACAGTTTTGAACAAATCCAGATTGCTGTTATAATTCAATAGTGACACACTTCTCCCCACTCCTTCTCCTTCTGTTATTATTAAATAATCTTTAATATAGAAATATCTTTCCCTGGATATTATTTCCTCAACCCAATGGTAAGACTATTAAAGCAATATTATTTATTTAACATGTGGTTAAATTTATTATTTACAAAAAAATTAATTACAAAAAATAAAATGATTGTTGATTATAATTGTTTATTATTTTATTATGTATGCATTGCATGTTATTATCAGAATACGGTTTATATTATTCCTTTTGAATTATATTTTCTCATTTAAAAATCAGTGACTATATGTTAAAATATATTTTGTAACATAACTCAATGAACCCCACAATGCCTATAAATATATAATGGGCTAGAAGGTTAAAATGTAAGCTTGTTTCTCTCTCTCTCACCCCAGACTATTGAAAGTTTACTCAGCTGTTTTTGATGTCTTAAACTACTCTTTCTAGCCATCTGTTGAGGTTTTTTTTTTTTTTTTCTTTTATGAAAATAGACTGAACCTGTACACACAGCATTTGGGTAAAATAATTATTTTGACTTCTTGTTGATTGCATGTAAAGAAAATTAAGGCTTCAAATTTAATCAGCATATCAGAAATATTCATTCTCACCATCCACCATACAACGGTTTGAATTTCCTATGACTGTTTTCTTTACCCTTTCTGTGCAGACAGCATTATTCACTATAAGCACCATTAAAGAACCAAGTGTCAATGAACCCAGCAGTGAACTGACAGTTACTTAAACAGCACATGATCCAAAGCAGTTTGAGGAATGCCAAATGCTTCTTTTTCAACAAGTCCATTTCATCCAAGGGGGAAAAAAATCATTTCATTTAAAGATTTATATTTATGAACATGTTATGAATGTTCTGGATGTTCCCTGTAATGTTTTATGAAAGATCCAGATGCATTTCCAAGAATCGTGAGGCAAGCCGGCTGGCCAAGGAGACAGTTCGGCCCTTCATGGGCAGATCCAAGGATGGAAGGAGTCGGCCGAGCCCTGGAGAGGGATTATACTCTCTTGACAGAGGGATCTGTTGCTCTTCCACCTGACAGTGTTCTGTGGTGTCCCTCTTTGTTCTGACTGCTTCCTCTCAACTCCTCCCAGATGGGTAGTGGGAAGAGACCAGCTGCTTGGGAAAATAATCAGGAGGATCATTTCTAGGAGCCCTTCTCAATAGTACAGGTTGGAGGCCAACCACCTGAAAAGGTTGTTAGCCAAGAAGCACTTCTTCTGCTCTCTGGTGAGCTGCTCTCTGGAGCTGGTTGAGAGGAGAAGGCCAAGAACAGCAGAAGGCTGTCCCCAGGAGAGGCTGAGCTCGACTCCAGGGAGGAGAGCTGAAAGGGAATCCAGGCTCTATAGCACATGCCCCTCCTTTCTTAGGGTTCAAAGTTATCTATCATCCCAGTGGAAATGGATTTGCTGTCATTGGGATTTTCTTGGTAATTTTAATTTTGACATATTTTCTTTCATTTCCTAGCTTGATTGACTTATTTGGTTAAAGCATAGCTAAATACATGAGGAGGATAACAGGTTATTACTTTTTCCTAGAAACACCTATCAGTGTTCACCAGAGAAAATCATTGTATTTATATGGCTAGAAACTGACTGAAACCTGGACAACTTTCCCTGGTGCCATGTGATTGGTTACAAGAGTGAACAAGGAAAAGATGTTGAAAGGCTAAGCATAAGTCTCTGCTCATCACGGAGGAAGAAATTTAGTATCTTTCTGATGGTAGGTGACTGCAATGTGCATTTTTCCAATACCATCAAGCAGTTGTTCAATGCTCAGCAGATCTGTTTGTAGGTAACCTACAAATTGAACTCAATTCTGACACATCTACCTGGAGATAACATCAGATCCCACACGTGAAGATCTCAGTCCCACAAGACTGCCTCCAATTCAGATGTCAATTACAAGTCCAGGTTGTTACCAGTGCTTCTCACAAACTAGCTATAAATTGGAGGTCCCCATGACCCTTTCCTTGGGTTCTATTAATTTGCAACAGCAACTTGCAGAAATTGGGAAACCAGTTTACTTCTAATAATCAGTTTATTACAAAAGACATTAAAGAATACAAATGAACTGCCATCTGAAGAGAAACATAGGGCAAGGTCTAGAGGGAGTCCTAACACAGGAGCTTCTGTCCCTATGGGTTTTGGAGTGCACCAACCTGGAAGCTCTCTGAGCCCTATAGTTCAGGAATTTTTATGGAGACTTCATTATGTAGCCTTGATTGATTAAATCATTGGCCAATCATGATTGAACTTAATCTCCAGCCTTTCTTCCTTCTTTGGAGGTATGAGTGTGGTGAAAATTAAGTTCCAACACTTCAGTCACATGGTTAGTTCCCTTGGCAGCAAGTTATCTAGGGGCTTTCCAAGTGTCACCTCATTAACATAACTCAAGTGTGATTGAGAGGGGCTTGTGATGAATAACAAGATACCCATTTTACCTTTTTGTCTCCGGAGTGATTTCAAGACTAGAAAGTGAAGACAGAAGACTAAATGTAATAAAAGATGCTCCCATTGCTGTTATCACTCAGGAAATTTGCATAGGTTTTGAGACCTGTGAGCCAGGAAACTTGGATGAAAACCAAAATATATATTTATTATAAATCACAATATTGCAGTGATTCAACTCAGGTTCCCTGGAAAGCAAAGCCTGGGACAAGGGCTTTTGTGCAGGTCGCTTATTTTTGCAAATGATTCCAAGGAACAGGAATGGGGCATTGGTAAAATGAAGTAGGGACAAAGGAAGGAAAGGTGATACTTGATCTGTTCATTTGCAGCTCACCTCTGGAATTCTATCTCGCTGGGAATTCTCTCAAAAGCCTTGTAGAAACCACCTCAGAATGCCAAAGGGGCTGAAGAAGGGTATATGTATATACCACTTCCATTCCTCAAGGTCAAGCTTTGCTTCACAGAGTGGGGTGTTATCCTTTGATATTGGAGAACCCACTCCTCCAAGACTTTCCATGTGTGCCAATGCAGGAAGATGTGGGTTCAATTCCTGGGTCAGGAAGATCCCTCAGAAAAGGAAATGGCAACTCACTCCAGTTTTCTTGTCTGGGAAATCCCATGGATAGAGCAGCCTGGTGGGCTACAGTCCATGAGGTCTCAAAAGAGTTGGACGGTACTTAGTGAATAAAATAACAACCCACTTCTCCAAAAACTAAGTTTTCTTTACAGTCATCTCCTAAGTAATCTCCTCTCTCTCCTCAACAATCTCCTCCAGATTCGTGGTTTTAAATACCATTAATATGTAAATTTGTATCTCCTTTTCTGATTTCTCCACTGAACTCTTATCTCATATAATCAGCTGCCTACTCAGTGTGTTCACTTGGCTATCTACTAGGGGTTCTAAAAATTAACATATCTAACTAGAGTCCTTGAATTTCTACCCTGACCAATGTCAATATTTTTAAACTTTATAAAAAACTCCACCATTTGTCACGTGCTCAGGCCAGAAACCTAGGGGACTCTCTTGATTTCCTTCTTCAGCAGTCTCATAACTAATCTCTGCTTCTACTTTTATTCCCCATCTGAAACCAGAAAAACGTCTCCAGGCAACTAGAGTGGGTTGCCATGTCCTCCTCCAAGGAATCTTCACAACCCAGGGGTCAAACCAATGTCTCTTATGACTCCTGAATTGGCAGGCAGGTTCTTTACCACTAGTGCCGCTTGGGAGGCCCATCCATTTGACAGAAGTATGCAAATTCTTATAATGTAGAATAGTACAGAATTTGAAGTATTAGAAGCATTTTTATTCTTTCATATACTATGAGTGATTAAAAAATAACCACATACACTTTTGGAGAGTCTTTGTAAAATGTAGGTTAATTAGACTTTAGTTCTCTAAAGTACTCAAGGACTAACGTAATGTTTTCTCAAAGTTGAGTTCCCCACCAGAAGCCCCTCTTTAAGGCCCTTTCCTTCATCTAGTGTGTGTGTGCTCCACGCTAAGTTGCTTCAGTTGTATCTGACTCTTTGGACCCTGTGGACCAGGCTCCTCTGTCCCGACTTTGCATCAAATGCTCTCAGCCCCTTTTGCTCATTCAGTATCTTCAATTCACTGCTTTCTTCTTGATGTCTGAGAGTTCTTGACTCATTTTTTTATGGCACTGGAGCAATAAGATCTAAGGTCCGAAAGAACTGGTGGGGAAAGAGAAATCAAGAGTTGTGGACTGCTTTAATTTTAGGCCACCCAGACAAATTTAGCCTGATCTAAAAGGAACTTCCATTGCTTATAGCTTGACTTTTCAAAGTTCTCACCAAAATCTTGGGTAAAAACCCTTGTTTGGTCTTAATGTCTAAACTCATATTTCTCTCAGGGACCTAATAATGAGGGCAACTAGATTGGCATGCTTGCAATTCTTTATTTCTTTTCAATAAGCACCTATCACCACCTCATTTTGACACAGACTACATTTTCTGGTAGCCAGCCCCTAAAGACTTCTCTACATTTTTCTCTTTTTAGGTAACTTTTTAAGATTAAGCAACCTTCAATTACTTTGAGGCAGTATTAAAATTCTTTTTCAAGTTACCATTGTAATTTGTGTACTCTTTAGAAATGTAAGCCGAAATCTTATTCCCAATTTTCTGCCATTTTCTACGACCAAAAACATTTGTTATTGTTATTGTTGTTGTTGTTACTCTTGAATAGGGGCCACCTTTATGATGAGTATCAGTAATGAGTAAACAAGCTGGCTGTGCTAAGTTGATTTCTTTCTGTTCTGCAATATGCCTAAATTAGGAAAGTGTACATTTCTAGAGCAGAAACAAACCTCCATAAAAGGGAAATTTCTCAAAATGTAGTCAATTTCAAGATTTCAATTTTCACTTCTGCATTATAGAGGTATAAAATTGAAGGGACAATTCCTCTAGCAGTTTTGGTTCCATAGATAGTTTCATGGTTCCAAGTATCAAGCGAGCTTGGGATAATTCCCCAACCAAAGACACTGAGGTTACTTGTCTAGAAGGTAGGAATGACAAAACCAAGGCGGAAGCTGAGTGAATGGAAAGTGAACACAGAAAAGTAGGGATTTTGGAAACCAGTAGATGGAGAGATAAGTAGATGGTAAAAGTCAAAAAGCTGGTGGTAAAATATGGGGCATGAAATTATCATTAAGGAGGTGGTCAGAATCACAGAAACAAAACGCCAGAAACAAGAGGACCTTGGAAAGAACTAAATGCCTGTTCTAGTGGGCAAGACAGCAGCGTCATGACTCCTTGTAAACTTCCCACAGGGTCCTCTGGGGATCATGTAGTCCTTTCCCATTTCTGTGCCAGGCAGTCACAATAGAAAACAGCAGAAATTTAGAACAATTTCTCAGATCATTAACTGTACCCAAGACTAGCTTAGATTCCTGTGAGCATAGTAAAGACCTAACTATCCAGTGATCTTCACTTCAAAGGTCACCATGAGTACAAAGGAAGCTAGACTATTCCAGTCCAAAACAACAATGCTATCAATTTCCATTGGCCAAAAGACAGTTCCAAACACAGTGTCTTTTCTGAAGTAACAAAGGGAGGAAAATTTGATTTTGAAATCTTGGGATTTATTTTACTTTACTCTACTTTGGTCTTAGCAACAATAAAATAAAATAAGAAATTTACCCTGATTTAGAAGCTGCCTCTCTCCCCCAAGCTATTCTTATTTTGCTACAATTAAAATACTGTCCAGCTCTCTCCCATAAATATTACCTTATTCAGCACAGTAATCTCTTTCGCCTTTGTAAAGATTTTATCTCCATGTGATCTCCAGGATGCCATGTGTCCAGCTTATTCCACTTGGTGACATTTGTAAATGATACCATTCATTAAAAACAATACTGCTGCGCTTTTCCTAGGATGAACTTTATAAGGACTTTCTCCTTTCTCTCAAAAAGCGTCTGGGACTGTTTCCTCTTTGCCTGTTGATTCTTTGCAAAGAATGAGTCCCTAATTACTTGATATTACACTTTTTCCTTAAAGAAAAACATTGTAAGGTATTTATGTTCTGCCTGCCGTGGATATGATGCAGTGCAAGCATTGAGTGAGATTTCGAGGCTCTGTTGGGTCTTCCAGTGATGGCTAGTGGTTGGATTTGTCACTCTGCATTTAAAGTTGGGACCCCAAAATTTGATGAATGATAATACACTAATTTGGGGACTCTCTTCTCAGTCAAACTGTGAATGGCCTCAGATTTTATTCCAACATTTTTTCTGTATCTCGTTCTAGGAAGTTTTAGATTAGTTGAAAATATGTGTAAACAACTTTGAAGAATTTTTTTTTCTGTAATTAGTGTAATTTTTTTTGCATTCTGTGTTCTGCTGATTGAAGACACCAAGTCTGTTGAGATCTGTGAGTTGTTAGGAGATAATCTTGTCTATGACCTTTTCCATACATATTATTTGCAAAGAAGTTTCAAACCAAAAAGGAACTACAGTAACACTATAAATACAGCATTGCTTGCAATTTGATTTAATGGGAAAACTACCTATAATACACCTTTCATTTGTGGACTGTTTAAACTGCTTGATGCCTTTCTAGTTTGATTTCTATTAAGAAGTTCTTTACAGAAGATAATAAATTGGCCTTTTTAGATTTTTAAGGAGAGTCTCTTGTTTACTGGGTGCTTTATCCATTGACACATATCTATATTGTTTGTATGTTTCAGGAGAATGTTTCACTTTTTTCTGACCTTTCAGAAATTTATGGTTAGAGAAATGGGTAAAGATTTTGGTACTTTTATGTGTATATGTGTTAATCAAAAACTAGTGAATTTAAGAAGCATCTTCCCAGTTAGGATTTCACTAAAGCGATCCCAGCTTTGTTCTGCTGCTTCCTGGCATGTTGATTGCCCCAATTAATTTCTGAAAGTGTGAGGTCCTAACAGCAGGTCTTAAACCAGACATTCTCGAACTGGATCTTACAGTCAGGGTCTTTTATTTTATTTTTTAGAGGGAGAAAAGAAGGGGCCTGGGAATGAAATGCACGTTGCTCCGGGGATGGTTTTCTCCCTGAAACAATTTCACATAAGCCTACTTTATTAAAACACACACACACACACACACACACACTCTCTCTCTCTCTCTCTCTCTCACCCATGGTTTAATTGCCACTAAAATAATCATCTAGCGACTCAGGAGTGGGTGGTATTAAGGGTCACCAGACCCCCAGGGAATTGTAGCCTGGAATTAGCATGGCACATTACCAAATGCGACTGTGTTCCCCTCCTCACTCCCGGCTCATGCCTTCCTTTCTCTTCCCTCACTGTCCCCTGACACTATATCACCATTTTCCCCCCAAATTTTCTTTGACAGTTCATTAAGGCACCAAGTTTCCAAGTTCCTTGAGAAAATGATTTTTTTATATTCTCTATTTCCCACAATGAATCTGACCGAAGCGTTCCTTAACTCTTTGCTTGAAGTTTTTATGGGACCACACAGAACATTTCCCCTGAGATTTTACTTCTAGCTTGTCCTCTCCGTGTTCTCCCAGCTAATTTACTCATCTGACTGACCCCCTATCTCTTCCTACTTTTGCCTCTATCTCTTCCTTGAACTCTTTCCTCTGCTAGAGTGACTCTTTCCAATTTGTTACGTGCTGTACTTACATTATACTTGAGACTGGGGCCATACAAAGCATTAGCATCAAGATTTAGAGATAGAAATCAAATATGGAAATCACCACAGTGACACCAAAAACTTGACATATGGCCAAGCAGAGAAGGGACTAGAAACCCTAGTGGGGAGTCCAGAACCGGAATATGTACATGTATCAGAGGTCTAGAGGAAGGTAAGACAAATCAGGAACAGCAAAATGTCAGTACCAAAGAGGCACAGAGACTTAAATAATTGCTACTCAGACAGGAAGTCTTGCAGAGTGAGGGCCAGTCTCAGGCTATGGTCTTACAAGAATCTGCCAGCATGAATAAATGAGCCGTGTGAGAGTGAGGGCAAGTCTGTTAACAGGGCTTAAATAGGAATGTGGTTCTGTATCCTCGCTCCATCCTCTCCCACTCACAACTTCCCCCAACCCATCTAAATGGATAAAACCCACAATTTCATTTTCACTCAACACCCTGCCAGTTATAGTCGCTTTCTTATCCATAAATGATGGAAATGTATTATACATTTAAATTTATATCACCATTTTCAATATTTCTCTATTTCCTGTAGACTTTCCTCTAGTGGGAGAATTATTGTTTAGTCTAACCCTTTCTATACTATTTGTAGAGCCCCTAGTCCAGATATGGCCAAGTACATAATATACACAGGACCACCTTCCTGGATCCCACCTCTGCAGCCAGTATTTTAATCAGGGCACAATTTCCTGCTAAGCTCTTGCTTTATCCTAGCCTTCTCAGCAGAGCTCTCCAGGAAGCCACCACCAATTTAACTGAACAGGCATCTGAGTTGACACATTTACCACCATGGCCCATCCCTTGGTGCAGCTGGGGAAATTAAATGTGATTCATGGTAATATTGGCATAAGGGTTTGGGGGAAAATGACTTCATTAGCAGAAGTACAGCCAGATCAATTGCAGGAAGCAAAAACAACACGATCATAGATATTTGTAACTAGGCTTTTAAAAAATGGGCATCATTGCTTCTCTGTGGCTGACACAAATAACTTGGGTGTGAACCTTTCCAAAGAATTGAACCCTTGGCAAGAAATTTCACACTCTTTCTCTCCCTCTCTAAGGGGGAAAGTAGTTAATCCTCTTTGCAAATACAGCCCCAGCTTTGAACTTAACAGGACTGCCTATTGTGTTGAATTATATACAGAAGTTCTTTCTGACATAGACTACTGTCCCCTAGGGATAGGACCAAGATGATTCTTTTTTTTAGAACTATAGGTCAGACTGAAACCTGCATGTCTTTGGCAAAATGCCAATGCTTTATTCATCATGACCTTTAACCCTTTCCCCATGCTGTATGGTTCCAAGTGTCCAGATTGACATTTCAGTCTCAGTAAAAGAGGACATAAAAATCCAGCCCAGGCGTGACAGACAAAAGATAATCAATGTTTTACTTTTGAAAGTATAGAGACTAGGTCAAAGGAGAGCATACTATTACTGCTACTGCTAAGTCACTTCAGTTGTGTCCGACTCTGTGTGACCCCATAGACGGCAGCCCACCAGGCTCTGCCGTCCCTGGGATTCTCCAGGCAAGAACATCGGAGTGGGTTGCCATTTCCTTCTCCAGTGCATGAAAGTGAAAACTGAAAGTGAAGTCGCTCAGTCGTGTCTGACTCCTAGCGACCCCATGGACTGCAGCCTACCAGGTTCCTCCGTCCATGGGGTTTTCCAGGCAAGAGTACTGGAGTGGGGTGCCATTGCCTTCTCCAAAAGAAGAGCATAGACAACTACAGTTTAGGACACTGACTTATAGTAGAGTTAAATCACTGTTTGCCGACAGGACATGGTGGCTGGCGTGTGAAAAACTGGGGGGTAGGGGCTGTGTTGTGTGTGCATATATGCATATGGGGGCAGCAATTGTTTGTGTTTGTTAGGAGTGACTTAAAGAGGCTGCTGTAAGGGTGGAAGTGAGGAGGTTCATTTAGTTACAGGATTTTACATGAATGCCTCACATTTTGCCCCCTTAACTTCCTGTAGGTGGCAGCACTGACAAGGCTGGGGTTAGAGAATAAAGGCTGAACTTTGGGTTCTCAAGAGGAATTTTTAGTAACAAAAATACAGAGAAAAATTATGACCTGTGTTTTGTCTTTTAAATTAACTATAGCTGCTCTAAGTCTTACAAGTAACTAATCTGATCTGGTACCAGAACACACCACACACACACACACACACACACTCACAGACCCCCCTCATTTAAAGAAAACAGACCAAAGTTGACTAACTGGGCATCACCAATTGCATTAGAAAGACGTGAAATATTTCATGTTCTTTGCATTTGGAAGAATAAACATGGTCTTTCCTGCTTGAGGTATCACTTCTCATTGATAGACTCAGGAGAAATGTAATCCAGACCTTTACTTCACTGAATACTCAAAAATTAGTGAATTTGGCAGCTGGAGTAAGAATCTCACACCATGTTTTTGAGGAACATGAGGGCAATTTCATACATTAGCATCATTATTCAGTAATTATGAGATTATTGAAATGATGATAAAAGTAGCAAGACAAAAATCTAACCAATCTACCAATACCAAATAAATTCTCCGATTTACAATAAACTTGATAGATTTTACCTGTTGCCATCAAAAAAACTGCAACAAGTGAGTATGTTTAAAACTTGGTTTTGGAGGAATTCCCTGAGGTCCAGTGGTTAGGACTCTGCTCCTCCACTGCAGGGTCTCCTGGTTAGGGAACTAAAGATCCTGCAACCCCGGGGGACAGGGCAGGGTACCACACAGCCAAAACAACAAATAAACAAACTTGGGTTTGTAAACTTTAATAATTAATAATCAAAAAACTTTAAATCTATGATCATAGCCGTGAAATCACTTCAATATTTTACATATGTTACTTACATAATTCCTAATTTTTAAAATCTGGTTTTTGGATTTGTTTTGTTGCCCCACGTGAACCATAAATTCCTGAATAACTATTATTTCACCTTCAGCAGCATCATTGCTACTTTTAGTCTAAGAGCAGTTTCTATTTAAAATTCCCTTTATGCTAACCCTCCCCAAAAATGGAAGGGTTTGTACCGTTCTCTCCATCTTCTGTGCTATGAAGCTGAAGGTTAGAAAAACTGAGCAACTTGCCCAACCTCCTGTAACAGCAAAAGACCAGTGCTAAGAGTGTGAATTTTGGTGTCTACACCCAAAATCTTTTCTACATATTTACAGTCTCCTGCCTGTTGGCAGATCCCACTGCCGAGCTCAGTGGAGAACACATAGAACAATAGATACGCAATCAAACTATGCAGTTCCTTATTTTAGGATAGTGTTACTCTAAATGATTCTGGTTAATTCAACAATAACTAATTACCTATGCTCAAATTAATAAAGCCTTTTTTATTCAGAGAAAGGCTAGAGAAAAGAACGATTTTCTTATCAAGTCACCGAGATGGTAATATCATCTTTTATTGAAAAGACGACTCCTAGAAATATAAAATCTGTTGCCACCATCAGCAGGATAAATTTATCCCAAAGGATAAATAAATATCCTTTGGGAAATGTATGCTTATGTATTAATTACTGACAGTGACATTGCTTTACTTTATCTCTTAAGTGATTTTTTTACCTTGTAAATAGGAGTTCTATTTCACTTTTTTTCCAGAATTTTTCAGAGGAATTTGCTTTTCAGATTAGCTGACCATTCCCCCTGTATCTTCCACCAAATAAAGGAATTCCTTGAATTTCCACGTGGCACCCTTTTCTAGAACAACAGCAACAATAAAACCAGACTATCTATACCCCCCAATACGAGCTGTGTTGATATCTACTCAATCTATAAGAATTTCAGTCCACATACTCTCAAAGAAAAACATTTTTGTGGTATTTCTCCTGGAAATCCCTCAAGAATAAGCAATGTGGTAATATTTCTCATTGAAATACCGCATTTTTCTTTCAGTGGTGGCAGAAGGAAACCATGAGAAAATCTGCTTTCTGAAAAATCATGTCTTGACTCACACAGTGTTTCTGAGGGAAAGCAGTGGAGCCTGCAGGTGGGTACATTTAATAAAGGAACTTTGCATTCACAAGTGCCTTTGACCTATGATTCATAAAGTGCCTTACAAGTATTAATTAATTAATCCCCCAATACCCATATGGGGTGAGTAAATCATATAATCAAGATCTAGTATTCATTACAATTTTGTGAGCATAGCTATAGAACTGTCCACTGCTTCACCTACTCTGGTGACACAGAAGGAAGTTTACTGTTACTGTTCAGCTGGAAGGGGAGCTAACCAGCTATGTGGCAATGCAGTCTGAGGCACTTGAACTTCCCAGGTGGCTCAGTGGTATAAAGAATCTGACTGCCAATGCAGGAAACATGAGAGACGCAGTTTTGATCCCCTGGAGGAGGAAATGGTGACCCACTCCAGTATTCTTGCCTGGAGAATCCCATGGACAGAGGAGCCTGGTAGGCTACAGTACATGGAGGTCCCAAAGAGCTGGACACGATTGAGCCTTCAAAGGATAAACCAGTTGTGTGGCAATGCAATCTAAGCCACTTGAACTATGTTAATTTACTTATACTTCATAGCAACCTGGAAAAGAAATTTATTGTTATTGTCACTTTCCTCGAATGACTTCAAATCTGCCCCAGTTCTAACATTTCATAGAAAGAGAGCTGTATGTCTGACTCTGAAATTTGTGTTTCTGTAACATCACACTGTCTCATCAAGGACTTAAGTTATGTGTTGTCCTGTATCGAAACCCCAGAGCTGCTGTCACATCTCTGACATGCTTTAGATATTCTTCCTCATCACTGCTTCCTGCTACACAGTCAGATTGAAATGTCTCTCTTCTATCCTGTTAGGTAAAATGCTGTAAATTACTGGAGGCAAGACTAGGAAAGTAAGTTTGTTGTTTTGTACGTGTTTGTATGAAATGTTTACTCATCCTATTTTCTCAGATTGAAATTAAATTTCACTCACCACAATTGTGCGCATAGATCATGAGTACCGTAAAGCAAAGAGCAATATCTTAATTGATTTCAACTTCCAAAAGTCAGCTCTGTGTTTGGCACATACTTGGTGATCAGAAGAGATTTGATAAGCCAGTAAAATCAGAGGTCCTTTTTACAATTTGATGTCCTGAGTTCATTGATTTCCTACAGTCTGCATAATGACATTTCCAAGGCTATTACATTTTAGAGTTTTTACAATAACTATAAAGCAATTTTTCAACTAAGTCTTTCATAATATTGATAATTACCACCAATACTTTACTACCATTTGTATTTCAGAGGAATAATATATGTGACTATTTCATGAAACCAATATAGAGCTTAAAGAAAAGGAACAAAACAGATGAGCATTGAATAATGGGATTAAAGTGTTACCAATATCTCAATCCATTAGTGTACCCTACATCTTTGTTTGTAATTTGAAGTATTTCCAGGGTTGATACCAGGGAAGTAAAAAATGGTGCTGGGAGCATTACACTGCTTTTTCTAAAGATAGCATAATTTTAGATGTATAACTTCTTTTACAAAGTATAAGCTACTTCAGGAGGCTATATTTCAAACCCAGCAGTCAAGGTATTCCTTTTAAAACATGAATATGACAATGTTGACCACCTCATCAAGACACTCTATTAGATCTTGATCACATTTAGGACAAAACCAAACACTTTAAGATGGCCTAAAAGACCTTCAGTGGTCCCATCTCTTTCTTGCCTCACGCTTATCTCCTATCCTACTCACTCAGCTTGTTCTTTGTCTAGACACTTTGATCTTTCTTTGAATAGGCCTCAGGACCTTTGCATGCTCTTCTGTCTCTTGCTGCAATTCCTCTTCTCTCACTCCCTGATTTCCCCATGACCCCTGCTCTCATTTTGTTCATTTCTCTGCTCAGATGTTCCCTCCTCCCCACCCACCACCTTGGTCCTCTTCTCCCTCTGCTTCATTGCACACTTGCTCAATCTCTACACTTGGGGGATGCTTTACTTTTTCATTTTATTTAATATCTGCAATTATATTGAACATTTATTCATTTATATCTGTAATTTTCAACTTTAATATAAAGTCTGTGAATGCATAGATTTCATCTATCTTGTTCATCTTTGTCCAGCACTCAGCATCCATGAAAAGCTCTCATGAATAAAAGGGGCAATAAGCTGTTATATTATATAGCATGATGGAGTTATTAAGGGCATGAT
Organism: Bos javanicus; assembly: GCF_032452875.1. Lineage (NCBI taxonomy): Eukaryota > Metazoa > Chordata > Mammalia > Artiodactyla > Bovidae > Bos > Bos javanicus. Next base: position 24,560,379 of record NC_083876.1, on the reverse strand, counting down.
ATTTCATCATACTCTAATTGCATGATTATACCTTATTGTTTTTGCAAGGGATCCAAATCTCCATGTATCAAAAGTGTGTGTTTGAAAATACAGCCCAGGACCTTGCTTCTCATGAATATTCTTCATCATAACCAAGGTTTTTCATTTGCTTGTTTTCTTAGTGAATGTGATATCCTTAATGATATCCTAAGCAGAAGCAAAAAGCTATGGCATTGCTTTGATTTATATAATTTTTATTACTTGACATTTTGGGGGTTAGAAATGCAGACAAGGCTCTAACTAAAAGATTGCATCACAGTAATTCAATGATGTAAATTCACTCAAATGACTTTTGATTTTTAGCCTGTCTCTTTTATTCTAAGAACTGGCCAACTGATAATACATATCTGTTTTCCAGAGAGCTGACTCAGAACAAATAGTGAAAAATTGTTTATACAAGCTTATATTACTAGGTGGGTTGAAATAGAAACACAAATTCCAGCCCTATTTTCCACTACTCTTTCTTCTCCACACTTAATGGAGGAAATGAAAATGCTTCCAGGGTCAATCTCAAGGGTCCTCATAGAAAAAAAAAGAATGTGTGGCTAAACTGGTCTCCAGAGAAGGATAGCAACAGCATTAGCTTTACCACACTGCCTGTCAGCCCTTTTATGAAGAAAAACTTTCCTCTAAGCGGAAATTTTGCCCCCAAAATATAAGGAAAAGGTCATAAAACACTGAGTAAGATTGAGTATCCTATATATAAGACTGAAAAATAAATTTCTTAGCTGCTTTTGATTTTTTAAATGAAAATATGTCATGGGGATGGAAGTTTCTAACACACACTTTTGGGTATCTTTATTTTGGATGTTATAGAAACAATGTAGTTTTGGAGTTTTAATACACTTTAAAAAAAAAAATTCAATGAAACTCCAATACTTTGGCCACCTGATGCGAAGAACTGACTCATTGGAAAAGACCCTGATGTTGGGAAAGACTGAAGGCAGGAGAAGGGGATGACAGAGGATGAGATGGCTGGATGGCATCACCGACTTGACAGACATGAGTTTGAGCAAGCTCCGGGAGTTGGTGATGGACAGGGAGGCCTGGCGTGCTGCAGTCCATGGGGTCGCAAAGAGTCGCACACAACTAAGCGACTGAACTGACTGACCTAAGACAAAAATTATTTAGAAGATAATTGCTTTACAATGTTGTATTAGTTTCTGCTGCACAACAATGTGAATCAGCTATATGTATACATATATCCCCTCCCTCTTGAGACGCCTTCCCACCCACCCCATCATCCTACTCCTCTTGGTCATCACAGCGCACTGGACTGAGCTTCCTGTGTCACAGCATCTCCCCACTAGCTAGTTTACATACAATCGTGTATATATGGCAATGCTACTCTCTCAAATCACCCCACCCTTTTCTGCCCCCTCTGTGTCCATAAGCCTGTTCTCCACGTCTGTCTCTATTCCTGCCCTGCAAATAGGTTCATCAACACCATTTTTCAGGATTCCATATATATGCGTTAATACACGATATTTGTTTTTCTCTTTCTGACTTACTTCACTCTGTATGATAATCTCTAGGTTCATCTACATCACTCCTCATTACACACGAGATGTTCAATGATTTGCCATTGTTTGGAACAAAAGGCTATTAGATTCTCAGGCAGCAGTCAGTTCTCTTCCTTCCACGGCAAAAAAAAAAAAAATCCTCTTAACCAAAACGAAAGCCCTACCAAGAATTCATCTGCTGAAAATGTTTCTTTCCAATGCTAACGTGTTCTGAAAATACTTCAGTTGCCTGCAATGTGACAAGCTTGAGGCATTTTTTGGGTATTTGAACTCATCATTAGTTAGTGATTAGATTTGAAAATATATTTATTGACACTAAAAAAGTCGACCCTAAATACGCCATTTTCATGATTAAACACATTCAGCTAAGTAGTTAGTGAATAATGGAGGGACAGTTTTTCTTTAATATAACAGGGTTTCTTTAATTTTTAGGGGATAACACCTTGTTCAGTGTTTATTCTTACTAGGATGATCTCATTTATGCCCTTTTATCCTCTTGACAGTCTAAAGCTAAAGATTCTCATTTATCCTATCATTTATCCTACTCTCTTATACATCATGAAGACAACTGAGATTTGACATAATTACCTAAATTTCTACGTTCTTGTTTTCCAAATTTTGACCAACAGACTGGAGCATACTGTATGGGAGAAAAGGGCTTTATGCAACAGAATCAATTTACAGATTTGCCTAGGGGAACTGTTAGTACTATATAATCAAACTCTAGCTAAGACTGATCAAGGCACTATTAGGGCTTTAAAAGAAACAGCAGTCCCTAACCTCATGGTCTTTGTTGTTGAAATGCTTTACAGAGGACAATATGCACGCGTTTGTAAATTGTTAGGTTAATATATATTGGGGAAGGGACAGGGGAACTTCCTTCTTTTACTAACCCAATACATCCACCCAGTTTAAACATCTTTCATGAATTGAGACAGATGTATATATAAATGGGTTTATTTCAGGGGTATTTATGCTTATTTTTGCTGCGGACCCCACTGGCAGTCTAATAAATACCATAATTTCTAAGTGACAATGACCAACCACAGTGATAATTCAATGTATCTGCAACAACCATAATATGCTATAATGATAGCTATGATACTGACTCACCACATTCACAATGCTAGAAAACTTTAAATTTCAGTTACAGGATAGTAAAAAAAAAAAAAAAAGAATTTTTTCCTAACATAGATATGCTGAATTCTATATCCTAACCAGGTCTGTGGACTAGATATTAAAAACATCAAATTAGAGGGAAAATTTTAAAAATCTGTTTACAACAAAAATAAACTTCCTTTTCAAGACAGGGCTTATTTATTCTACTTTAGGAAGGTGTCTAAATTGTATAAAATATAATAAGATTTAATTAATTCATAAATGAATGGTTTATACTGGAGGAAAGGGAATCAGTGTTTGAATACATCCGTGCTTACTTACCGTCTTCATACTCTTAGATTAAAAAAAAATATTCAGACTTTGTTTTGTAGAACAGTTTTAAGTTTACAACAAAACTGAGGAGAAGGTACAGAAATTTCTCATATGTTCTCTGCCCCCACACAGGCATAGCCTATCTCACTATCAACATCCCCCACCAGCTTTAGACCTTTCTGCAAAACATGAAAACCAGATGCCTGCTTAGATGAGAATATCCCCCTGATAAAAATGAACAGAGAGCTCCTGGATCAGGATTTAACTCGTTCACTAATTTCCTCAGAGTTCAGTAGTTTCATGTTTATGTACTTAGGCTTCCTTTGGCCCAGCTTCTCTTTGCTTTGGCTTTGTATTACCCAGGCAACTGTCCAGGCGACTTTAGCCAAAATCCACTTTGGACATTTTCTGGGTTTACACATCCATGTGAGTCTTGTACTTTCTTCATTAACATTTTATGTTCAGCTAAAATTTACACTGAAGTTTGTTTACAGTCACGTTTTTAACAAAAGAGCCTTGATGACTGATATATTTACCCCTAAAATTATTTTTTTCCTCTCTTTGTTGTTGCTGAGGCAGAAATCCTTACGCATTCTTTGTTTCATTAAAATTTGAAATACATCAAAGTACAGTAGTAAATAAGCTTCATACTTAAAGGTAATATATTTTTAAAAATGTGCACTTTACCTCAAAATTAATCACATTAATAATAATCATAAAGCTATCCTAAATTGAATAGAGCAAAAGGGAAAAGAAATGGTCCTGATATCTTTTCATGATTTTTATGTATCAGACACCATGTTATTTCATTCATTCTTTGCAAGACGTACAAGAGGAAAGGTATTATTATAGTATTATTATTGGAAACCAAAGTCAAATAAGTTCCCAAGTTCACAATAATTGACAGATAAGGAATTCACGCCCAGGTATTTCTGTCTTTCATGAACAACACAGCTCTGGATATGTAGCTAAGGGAAAAAACCACAAACATTATGGATACAATATCCAAGATGTCTCATAATAGACCTTAAGCCAATAAATATAAAGACACTGAAGCTTACAGTTAGCCTTTTTTTCTCCTCCTCAGATCTTCCCAAGGAATTAATTTCTTTTTCACTTTGTTTATTTTATATAAGGCTGAGTTAAGAGATCACTTTTTAAGGCATAAAAATGATGGGTGAATGAGAAAATTTCTGTGATAGTTGAATCTATTGTTAATGCTATTTTGAAAACCACATTTAAATAAGTTACTGCTTTTTCAAGTTGCATTTTTTTTTTTTTAGTTAAAAAAGACATTTTGTTAATAGATTCAAATCCTGAACCTGTTGTCCTGAATTTCTTCTGTTTGTGTTTGTTTGGGTTATTTTTTTATTACTATCAGATGATGCTACCAGAGTTTCTTTTTGGAGGCAGAGGGTGTGGGATTGGTGGGCTCACCAAATTAGAAAACCAATTTATATCTTTGTATAAAGGTAAGAATCTTGGAATCCTTTGTCAGTCTCTTTCAGCTTCTCTCACTCTCTTGCTCTTTCCCTCTCTCTCTCTTAGCTCCAGGGCTGCTGTGGACTTTGGGGTCACAAAAAGAGCAGCTAACCATTTGACACAGTGTTTGGATTCTCACCCCTACACAACAGACCCTCGTTACCAAACTGTTAATCACTGCCAAAGGAGCAAGTCTCCTGACAGCTCTCAAACCCCCATCCCCCAAAGTAGATCTTTCCACACTTGGTATCAAATTGCATTGTGATTACAACAACTGCTGGGATTCGGTATTTTAATTGTACACTAGCAATGGGGAGGGGTTGTTTTTTTTTTTTTTTTCCAGGTTGGATTTAAATGTTTCTTAAGCTATTTAGTACAGGTTTGCACACCAGTAAAAAGTATAGAGTTTAAAATTTGTTCTCACAAACAATATACATCATATAGAACACACCTGAAGTCAAGTTGTCGTGGCGTCAAAACTTCCTTGCTAAGCAATCTAACCTTTCAGTGTGAGGTTTTATATGTTCCTGTCATTGGAAATTGCCCCATCTTTTATTTAGCTGTTAGCCTAATGACACAACTACTTATTCAAACGGGAAAACTTTGTCCCGTCAACAGTCATTTTGTTTTCTTGGCGCCATATAGCCAGACTATTTGGCTGATGTTTTTAACCCACCCAGTGGACTTACTGAAATTATCTGCTGTGTTGATAGTATATACACAGAGCCAAGAGGTGAGAAGGTAGAATTGTATTTATATTACAACCTGCATGCTAATGTCTTTGTTTCTGGAATATCTTTACTTTTAAAAAAGTCATATTTTTATTTCCTAAAACCGAAAACTTTATTTAAAAATGATCTTTTGAAATTCCCTGCTAAAGAATCCTCCTGTCAGTCTGGGAGAAACAGGTTTGATTCCCTGATCCAGGAAGCTTCCAACATGCCTTGGAGCAAATATTAGAGTAAATACTGATCCGGGAAGTTTCCAACATGCCTTGGAGCAAACATGCCCCAACTATTGAGCCTATGCTCTAGAGCTTAGGAGCCGCCAATATTGAAGCCCTTGTGCCCTAGAGCCTGTGCTTCGCAACAAGAGAGAAGACACCACAATTGGAGGCTCACACATTGCCTCTAATTGCTCACCGCAGCTAGAGGAAAGACCAAGCAGCAACGAAGGCTCAGCACAGCCAAAAATAAATAAATAAATAAAATATGTAGATGAATAAATAAATAAAATTATAAAAAATAACCTCTTAAGTGACAATGTAGACTAAAGACAATTATGGAAAAAGGCCACTTTGTCTTGGATTCATTTATTAGATTAACAAAATGCAGAGATCCTGCTATACTGTTGTTTGATTCCTTAATTTTTACTCAATTATATCAAAGCCATTCCAAGTGCTGAGCAATTGATTACCTTAAGCCAGTTCTTGGCCAAGCTCCCTTGACCTCATATTCTTACTTATGGAACATTAATAATATATAAATAAAAATAAAACTACTATCTGTGATCTGTGTTCATGATCCTGTTAATATTTCAATCCTTTCCCCACTGGTCAGAGTACTAATTAAGATTCTGCTGGTTAAGTGACAGACTCTGAAGCCAAGTTGAAGGGGATATATTGCTTCATGTAACTAGGAAATCACAATAGAACTTATTGCCTGCTGGCACAATTGGAACTGGAAGCTCAAATGTGGGCACTGAGGTTATCTTAATTTCTCCACCTCCCTGCTTTCCTGCTTTGTCTGACTTCACTCTGTGGGCTAACTTTCTCCACATGATAAGCAACATGGACTCTGGCAGAACCAGAACTTTATCTTTCTGGGAATAGTGACTCTTTCTTCCAGCTATGTATGACTCTTTCTTCTTCTATGTATTAGTCCCTGAAAAGTACTTGACATTTCTCTGAGATATATGCCATCACTGGAACTATAATTGTGTCCAAAATAATTCAGAGCAATAATTGGTTCAACCTCAGTGATAAGCTCATTGCTACGGCTGTGGGCAAGTTTTAATGATTACAGTCCTACCAAGATTCTGTTGAAAGAGGGACAGTTTCTCCAATGAAGTGAAACAGAAGCATCACTGATGTATTCTCCACTTCCTCAGCACAAATTGCCAACAACAGGGGCACTAGCGGTTGAGTTAATGTTCACCAAGTATAAAGTTAGGAATTCAGAAAGCACTCTTTTCCTGGCAATCTAAACTTTGCAACAAAAAGCTGTAGCTTGAATCAAGCTAGTTTCCTCACCATCCCCTTTCAGTCCTGTAGTCTGCATCCCATTTTCATCTTTCACTTTCCTACAATTGCTTTAGCTTCCTTTTTATCCATTATTCAAATTAAATGTATTTTTAAGGAAACAATTCAAGTCTTCATCTAAGTAAAGAAAGTGAAACTGTTGGTCACTCAGTCATGTCAAACTCTTTGCGACTCTGTGGACTGTAGCCCCACAGGCTCCTCTGACCAGGAAATTCTCCAGGCAAGAATCCTGGAGTGGGTTGCCATTTCCTTCTCCAGAGGATCTTCCCAACCTAGGTATCAAATGGAGGTCTCATGCACTGCAGGCACATTCTTTACTGTCTGAGCCACCAGGGAAGCCCTCATCTAAGTAAATCTTTACATAAATAATAACAGCCACGCTTATATTTTTCTTCTTTTATTTCTTCATAGCATGGTATTAATCATTTGTTTTATATGTCTTTTGTTCTTAACAATATCATAACTTTCTTCCTAAGTATAAATGTTACTTCCCTTCATATAATACTATGGTGACTCCCAGGCACTGGGAAATGTGTCTTTAAAAAAATTATTTATTTATTCACTTTTGCTTGTGTTGGGTCTTAGTTGCTGTGCAGGCTTTTCTCCAGTTGCAGACAGCGGGGACTATCCTCCAGTTGTAGTGCACAATGATGTCCCTCTCGTTATGGAGCACAGGCTCTAGGGCATGTGGGCTTTAGTAGTTGTGGCTCCTGGGCTCTAGAGCAGGTTATGGTGAATGGGTGTAGTTGCTCCATGGCATATGAGATCTTCCTGAATCAGGGATCAAGCCTGAGTCTCCTGAATTGGCATGCAGATTCTTTACCACTGAGCCCCCAGGCAAGCCCAGGAACGTGTGTTTTTACATGTATCACCTTCAGTAAGGGGGAGGGGGAAAGAGGAAAGAGAAGAGACAAAAAAACAGGAGAGATGCTGGTTTTGTTTCAAAGATCTGAGCAAGTGCCATCTCCCAGTAGTTCAGTTCAGTTCAGTCACTCAGTCGTGTCTTTGTGACCCCATGGACTGAAGCACTGCCAGGCCTCCCTGTCCATCACCAACTCCCGGGGTTTACTCAAACTCATGTCCATTGAGTCAGTGATGCCATCCAACCATCTCATCGTCTGTCGTCCCCTTCTCCTCCCACCTTCAATCTTTCCCAGCATTAGGGTCTTTTCAAATGAATCAGTTCTTCACATCAGGTAGCCAAAGTATTGGAGTTTCATCTTCAGCATAAGTCTTTCAATGAATATTCAGGACTGATTTCCTTTTGGATTGAGTGGTTGGATCTCCTTGCAGTCCAAGGGGCTCTTAAGAGTCTTCTCCAGCACCACAGTTCAAAACCATCAATTCTTCGGCATTCAGCTTTATTTATGGTCCAAATGTCACATCCATACATGACTACTGGAAAAACCATAGCTTTGACTAGACGGACCTTTGTTGGCAAAATAATGTCTCTGCTTTTAAATATGCTGTCTAGCTTGGTCATAACTTTTCTTCCAAGGAGTAAGTGTCTTTTAATTTCATGGCTGCGTCACCATCTTCAGTGATTTTGGAGCCCAAGAAAATAAAGTCTGTCACTGTTTTCATTGTGTCCACATCTATTTGCCATGAATTGATGGGACCAGATGCCATGATCTTAGTTTTCTGAATGTTGAGCTTTAAGCCAACTTTTTCACTCTTCTCTTTCACTATCATCAAAAGGCTCTCTAGTTCTTCACTTTCTGCCATAAGGGTGATGTCATCTGCATATATGAGGTTATTGAGATATCTCCCAGCAATCTTGATTCCAGTTTGTGCTTCATCCAGCCCAGTGTTTCTCATGATGTACTCTGCATATAAGTTAAATAAGCAGGGTACAATATACAGCCTTGACGTTCTTCTTTTCCTATTTGGAACCAGTCTGTTGTTCCATGTCCAGTTCTAAGTGTTGCTTCCTGACCTGCATACAGATTTCTCAAGAGACAGGTCAGGTGATCTGGTATTCCCATCACTTTAAGAATTTTCCATAGTTTGTTGTGATCCACACAGTCAAAGGTTTGGCATAGTCAATAAAGCAGAAATAGATGTTTTTCTGGAACTCTCTTGCTTTCTTGATGATCTAGTGGATGTTGGCAATTTGATCTCTGGTTCCTTTGCCTTTTCTAAATCCAGCTTGAACATCTGGAAGTTCACAGTTCACATACTGTTGAAGCCTGGCTTGGAGAATTTTGAGCATTACTTTACTAGCGTGTGAGATGAGTGCAATTGTGCGGTAGTTTGAGCATTCTTTGGCATTGCCTTTCTTTGGGATTGGAGTGAAAACTGACCTTTTCCAGTCCTGTGGCCACTGCTGAGTTTTCCAAATTTGCTGGCATGTTGAATGCGGTGCTTTCATAGCATCATCTTTTAGGATTTGAAATCGCTCAACTGGAATTCCATCACCTCCACTAGCTTTGTTTGTAGTGATGCTTCCTAAGACCCACTTAACTTCACATTCCAGGATGTCTGGTTTTAGGTGAGTGATCATACCATCGTGATTATCTGGGTCATGAAGATCTTTTCTGTATAGTTCTTCTGTGTATTTTTGACACCTCTTCTTATCTTCTGCTTCTGTTAGGTCCCTTCCATTTCTGTCATTTATTCAGCCCATCTTTGCATGAAATGTTCCCCTGGTATCTCTAATTTTCTTGAAGAGATCTCTAGTCTTTCCCATTCTATTGTTTTCCTCTATTTCTTTGCACCAATCACTGAGGAAGGCTTTCTTGTCTCTCCTTGCTATTCTTTGGAAATCTACATTCAAATCTCCCAGTAACATTAGCCCAAAGTCAGGTTTGTCTATTCAACATCCAATCTATGGCCAGAGAAGAAGAGTTATTTGCTAACCATCAGTTGCTAGACCAGTCACCAAGGTAAAATAAATTTAAAAGCAGAGCCACTATCCTATTCCTGCACTAAATATACACAAAGGGGTCATATATAAATACAAGCAGAATGGGCTATAATGTAACTAAAGCATGAAATAAGCTAGCTAAATGAAATTAAGTGAGCAATAATTAATATATGACCCTTGTTCAATCAGAATTAAAAGAGAACATTTTGCAATTCAAATGAATTTTATCTTATTCATAATGATTTTGAATATCTTAAAGAGTTTATCTGATTAATCCTTGTATTGTATTATTAAGCCTGGTACAAATTCCCAAAACAAGCAGTGTTATATTTTTAAGAGATGATATCATTAAAAAGATCATGGTAAATAGGCCCTTACCCCACTGAGGCAATTAGACATAATTAACTACCAGTTTTTAAAAAAGAACTAAGAGCTTGATTTCCAATGATCATGCCCAAGACATGTATTTCTTTATATCTTAATTACCTAGAGGTTGGGAACGCCAAAAGGAACAGTATATAATTTATTGCATGTTCACTCCCCATAATACCTAAACAACAATTTACTGTACCATATTACCATGTTACCATGTTATAGCTTAAGAATTCTAAAAAGGCAAAGATTTGAAATTAAACTGTAGGTCTTGACTTAGGGGGATTATGTATAGCATTGAGGTAAAACTCTGTTTCTATTTGCTCTTCTCCATTTAAAGCTTGTAGAGCATGAGGGTCATTTATCAGAAACACTTCTCTTTCCTTTTGTCAAAAAACCTCTTGGAAGGAGATGGGTGCTTGCATTTGATTTTCCTTTTCCCTGCTGGCTCAACTCACCAGGTGGTAAAGAACTCACCTGCCAATGCAGGAGACATGACAGACAGGTTCAATGCCTGGGTAGGGAAGATTACCTGGAGAAGGCAATGGCAACCCTCTCCAGCATTCTTGCCTGGAAAAAATCCATGGACAGAGAAGCCTGGAGGGTTACAGTCCATAGAGTCACAGAGTTGGACACAACTGAGTGTGTGAGTGCCCGCACCCACACACACAAACTCGCGTGCACACACACAGAGCCAAGAATTTTTCTTATTGTGAAATGCAATAGAATGAAATATTTTAAATATTGGACAGCAATACCAGTATTATATTTTGATATTATGGCCAATGGCCACACATTTTGCATTAAAAGTTTTATTCTTTAATTTTCTATGTCTCAGTTTTTGAAGTATTTGCTTGTAAACATATATGTATGTAGGTATGTAGGTATATGTAATTCATTTCAGGGAGATACTGAGCAAAAAATAAGTGCTTATATTCATGAAGTTTTACTACGTTTTTTAGTATTAGTGAGGAAGCCAACCTAAGGCACCTTTTCCAGTTGGTTATTTTCCACAAACTTCACTGAATGATGGTTAATGGGTTATTGCTATTGTTATCATTATTGCGAGCTTCCCAAGTGGCACTAGTGGTAAAGAATCTGCCTGCCAATGCAGGAGACTTAAGAGATTCGGGTTCGATCCCTGGGTTGGGAAGATCCCCTGGAGGAGGGCATGGGAACCCACTCCAATATTCTTGCCTGGAGAATCTGAAGGACAGAGGAACCTGGTGGGCTATAGTTCCTAGGGTCACAAACAGTCAGACACGACTGAAGCAACTTGACACAAATATGATTATTTTAATGTTTGAAGGTTTGCTATTTGGTGGGGAAACTCACTATCTAAGCTTCTTTGGGAGCCTTTCCTTACTCCATGCCTTACTTTTTTCCTGAACAATAAGGCTGAAGGAAATTAGAAATCAGTAGAACAGAAAGAACAATACTAATAAACTAAATCACTGGATTTACTTTTCTTTTTATATGGTAACTGAGAAAAATTTTAGAAATATCTTGGAGAGAATAAAATAATTTTAAGCACTGAAAGTTATCTTTTTCCAGATATCCTTTTTAGAATTTAAGAGCATCAGATTTTTTTACATGTAGAATATGTTTAGACACTAACAAATATTACTTACAGGCAGGGTACATTTACATGGTGATTTATTCCTATATTCTAAGCCACACTTCAAGCATAGTTTCCTAGATATTGTAACTAGTAAGCGGATGAAAGGTTTGGAAGAGTATAATTTATTGTACTCTTTAATTATTCACCATAATATCCAATTAATTCTTGTTTATAACAGGGCACACATTTTCCCAAAAAGCAAGGATTTGAAATTGAATACATAAGCATAACTCAGAAGATCTATCTTTATTTCATATTTTTGTTCTCATATATTTTTGTAGTCAATATGTACCTCTGAAATTTGAAATGTTTATCTAAATTAGGCAAGTAAAGATGTCATTGTCTTTTCTTGTAAGCTATGCAAAAAGTGAAATAATAGTATATTAGATGATCTAACTTTAAGTAAAGGTTCTGGGAATTTGCTGTGCTGTGCTTAATTGCTCAGTCGTGTCCGACTTTTGCAACCCCATGGACAGTAGCCCACCAGGTTCCTCTGTCCATGGGGATTCTCCAGGCAAGAAAACTGGAGTGGGTTGCCATGCCCTCCTCCAGGGACTCTTCCCAACCCAGGGATAGAATCAGAGTCTCCCACATTGCACAGATTCTTTTCCATTTGAGCCACCAGAAAAGCCCTGGAAATTTAATGTTGCATATTAAATGACCAAGCATGCAAGGTTGCTTCAGTCATATCCGACTCTTTGCGACCCCATGGACTGTAGCCTCCAGGCTCCTCTGTCCATAGGATTCTCCAGGCAAGAATATTGGAGTAGGTTGCCGTGCCCTCCTGCAGGGGATCTTCCTAACCCAGGGATCAAACCTGTGACTCTTAAATCTCTGGCAATTACAGGCAGGTTCTTTACCACTAGCACCACTGGGGAGCCCCATTGAATGACCAAGATGCTACATTACACATAATCATCACCTATTCAATATCATGGATTAAAACACTGATGTAGTTTATTTTAAAAAATTTTGGAAAACTACAGTTCAGCTCATAATTTTATCCCCCAAAAAACTGTATCATTAACTAACCAAGTTTTAGTTTTGGGGGGGTCGAATCAAATAAGATAAAAGATATCAAATTAAAGTTTAAATATAAACTGTGAAGGGATTTAAAACTGTAAAATACAGAAATGTTCATTTCACAGAAATTTCTTTTAGATTTTATTTTTAAATGTTTCTAATGTATTTGTGTAACTTAAGATTTGGGGTATTAAGATGACGAATATCCACCAATGTCCCTTGTATAATATCAAAAAGAAATAGAAGTTCTTTTGCTGAATTTAACTCTTGCATATCTGCAATTGCATTTTTAAGTAATCACTAATTTTAGATATATTTGCATAGATGAATTTTGCTCTCAAAGATTTGAAATAATTTATGGTAGACAAACACCATTAATACAGTTTTCCCATTTCAAGAGATGTAAAGCTGAAAATACCTATTTTATTTTCACTAATTCATCCAAAATCACTGTAGATGGTGACTGCAGCCATGAAATTAAAAGATGTTTGCTCCTTGGAAGAAAAGCTATGACAAACCTAGACAGCATATTAAAAGCAGAGACATTACTTTGCCAACAAAGGTCCATCTAGTCAAAGCCATGGTTTTTCCAGTGGTCATGTATGGATGTGACAGTTGGACCATAAAGAGGGCTGAGCTAAAAATTTGATGCTTTTGAACTGTGGTGTTGGAGAAGACTCTTGAGAGTCCCTTGGACTGCAAGGAGATCAAACCAGTCAATCCTAAAGGAAATCGGTCCTGGGTCTTCATTGGAAGGACTGATGTTGAAGCTGAAACTCCAATACTTTGGCCACCTGAAGCGAAGAACTGACAGATTAGAAAAGACCCTGATGATGCTGGGAAAGATTGAGGGGAGAAGGAGATGACAGAGGATGAGATGGTTGGATGGCATCACTGACTCGATGTACATGAGTTTGAGCAAGTTCTGGGAGTTGGTGATGGGCACGGAAGCCTGGCATGCTATGGTCCGTTGGACCACAAAGAGTTGGACATGACTGAGCAACTGAACTGACTGAGTTCATACTTATTGAACCAGATTCTGCCAGAACTTAAAGTTTCTTTCTAGAACTACACAGGACTTCCTTGAAATCCACATCAGTTTTTTCTTACCATGAGGATATTATTAAGTAGAGCACTATGACTTTTCAAGCAGTTTTGAAAAGTAAATTCTCAGAGTCAAAAGTAAAGCCCTGTCAAAAAACAACTGCAAAAGTTTTAATTCCCAATCAAATAGCTCTGCCTTTAGCTGAACTACATTGATCAACAAGAACAGTCAGAGCCCTTTTATCCCTGTGTGTGTGTGTGTGTAAGTATACTCAGTTACTAAGTCATGTCTGATTCTTTGAGACGCTATGGACTGTAGTCCACCAGCCTCCTCTGTCCTTGAGATTTCTCAGGCAATAATACTGGAATTGGAGGGGATGGTCCCAAGATGACAGAGGAATAGGATGGGGAGACCACTTTCTCCCCCACAAATTCATCAAAAGATTATTTGAATGTTGAGCGACTTCCACAAAACAACTTCTGATGCTGCCAAGACACCAGGCACCCAGAAAGGCAGCCCGTTATCTTCAAAAGGAGGTAGGACAAAATATGAAAGACAAAAAAGAAAGACAAAAGAGTTAGGAACGGAGACCCATCCTGGGGAGGGAGTCGTGAAGGAGAAGTTTCCACGCAGTAGGAAACCCTCTCACAGGCAGGTCTGTGGGGAGTTTTGGAATCTCAGAGGGCAACATAACCAGGAGAGAAAAAACAAACAAAAAAAAAAACCCACAGAATACACACCTAGCCACAACTGCCAGCAGAGAAGTAGCCCAGACGCTCGAGTCCAGCACCAGGGAGCAGGGCTGGGCAGGGGGGCACAGGCTGCATCATCGGTCCTTAGGGTAAGGACCGGGCCTGAATGCCCTGAAGACAATCTGAGGGAGCTAAATTGAGATAGCAACCCAAACTGAGGGATCACCAGAGAGACAAAAAAAGAAAAAGAGAGAGAGAGAGAGAGAACTTTTCTGCAAAAGGCTCTAACACGCAGCCTGGCACACTCACAGAACAAAGGATTGAGCGAACACCAATGGAGAGCTGGCCAGCTGCATAAAGGCCCCTCCCCTGCCAGAGGCAGAGAGGCAAGTGGGGACAGCCAGAGCCAGAAGGCAAGGGGCTGCCGCAATCTCAGCCCCAGAGACAGCATTCTCCACCAAACTGTGAGCAGGTTCCAGTTGCTAACCACCTGGGATCCTGGATAGTTGACATCTGCCAGGAGGGTTGCAGCCTGAGATCAGCTCCTCAGAGGAGATACACGGCACACCTGAGACGGTGATCTCATGGTGCACCCAGGAAACCGAGCAGCCGGGACAGGGGAGGTGATTAAGATGCACGGCCCACACGGGAGGGTGAACTCACCAAGCAGCTGGTTGCCTGAGCTACTCGGACCTGGGAAGAGCACAAAATGCAAGCCGAACCCGGTCTGTGCCCTCGCGGAGTACCTGAGAACCTGAGCGGCTTAGACCTGGGAAGTGCATGAAACACAGAGTCCACTTGGGATAGTGCCCTTGCAGAGCACCCTGGAGCCTGAGCAGTGTAGACCCGGGAAGCACATGCCGCCTTGAGCTATGACAAACCCAGTGTAGTCCATACAATGCAAACACTCCCCACACACACCTATGATGTTTGCAGTGTCCCTCCCTCCCCATCACACAACTGAACTAGTGGGCCTAAATAAGTGACCACCTTTGCCCCCTTGTGTCAGGGTGGAATTTAGACACTGAAAAGGCTTGCAAACAGAGGAAGCCAAAATAAACATAGACGAGGGAACCGCTCTGGAAGTAACAGGTGCAACAGATTAAAACCCTGTGGTTAACTTAACATTGACTGTGCATTGGAGGGGGCCTATAGATTTTGAGAATAAATACAAGCTGGAACAGGGAACTATCTGAAACTGAACTGATCCCACACTACTCACAACAGCTCCAGAGAAATTCCTAGATATATTTTTACTATTATCTCTTTTTAACTTTTTAAAAATTTAAGTTCTTTATTACTCTTTTAATTTTCGTTTTTATAAACAACTATTACCTTGCAAAAAAGACCCTATTTTTAAAGCAAATTTCATATATATATATATTTTTAAAGTTTTGTTACTGATTTTGTTTTATATTTTTTTATATTGTATTTTTGAGAGTCTAACCTTTAGTCTAGATTTTTAATCTTTTCTTTTTGGTACTTGTTATCAATTTTATACCTTCAAGACTCTAATCTTCAGTATCCATTTTCGCTTAGGGATGTGATTACTGTCTTGATTGCTCTCTTCCCTTTTGACTCTCTCTTTTCTCCCCCAGGTCACCTCTATCTCATTCCTCACCTTCTCTTCTCTACTTAACTCTGTGAATCTCTCTGGGTGTTCTGGGCTGTGGAGAACACTTAGGGAACTGATTACTGGCTAGATTGCTCCTTCCCCTTTTGACGCCCCCTCTTCTCCTGGCCACCTCTATCTCCCTCCTCCCTCTTCTCTACTCTATGTAACTCTATGAATCTCTCTGGGTGTCCCTCATTGTGGAGAATTGTTTCACCATTAACCTAGATGTTTTATCATCTGTGCTGTATGGATAGAGAAGTCTTGAGTCTACTATAAGAGAAGGACTAAAAGCCAGAAGCATGAGGCTTAACTCCAGAACTTGAGAACATCAGAGAACTCCTGATTCCAGGGGACATTAATAGAAAAGAGCTCACCCAAAAGACTCCATACCCACACTAAAACCAAGCTCTATCCAGGAGGCAACAATTTCCAGTGCAAGACATACCACACTAATTCTCCAGCAAAGCAGGAACAGACCCCTGAGCATTAAAAGACAGGCTGCCCAAAGCCATGCCAAACCCATAGACACCTCAAAACTCACTATTGGACACTTCATTGCACTCCAGAGAGAAGAGATCCAGCTCCACCAATCAGAACACAGACGGCAAACTCCCCCAACCAGGAAACCTTGACAAGCCTCTAGGATTGAGAAGATGCAAGAAATGTTTAACAAGGACCTGGAAGAAATAAAGAACCTGGAAGAAATAAAGAAGAGTCAATCAATAATGAGTAATGCAATAACTGAGATCAAAAGCACTCTGGAAGGAATCAACAGTAGAATAACTGAGGTAGAAGAGAGGATAAGTGAGGTGGAAGATAGAATGGTGAAAATAAATGAAACAGAGAAGAAAAAAGAATGAAAAGAAATGAGGGCAATCTCAGAGACCTCTGGGACAATGTTAAACACCCAAACATTCGAATCTTCAGTGTCCCAGAAGAATAAGACAAAAAGAAAGGGCATGAGAAAATACTTGAGGAGATAATAGTTGAAAACTTCCCTAAAATGGGCAAGGAAATAGCCACCCAAGTCCAAGAAACCCAGAGAGTCCCACACAGGATAAACCCAAGGCAAAACACCCCAAGACACATATTAATCAAACTAACAAAGATCAAACACAAAGAACAAATATTAAAAGCAGCAAGGGAAAAGCAACAAATAACATACAAGGGGATCCCTATAATGATAACAGCTGATCTCTCATTAGAAACTCTTCAGGCCAGAAGGGAATGGCAGGACATACTTAGAGTGATGGAAGAGAAAAACCTACAACCCAATTACTATACCCAGCAAGGATCTCATTCAAATATGAAGGAGAAATCAAAAGCTTTACAGACAAGCAAAAGCTGAGAGAATTCAGCACCACGAAACTAGCTCTTCAACAAATGCTAAAGGATCTTCCCTAGACAGGAAACACAAAAAAGGCTTATAAAATTGAACCAAAAACAACAAAGTAAATGGCAATGGGACCATACTTATCAATGATTATATTAAATGTAAATGCGTTGAATGCCCCAACCAAAAGACAAAGATTGGCTGAATGGATACCAAAACAAGACCCCTATATATGCTGTCTACAAGAGAGCAGTCTCAAACCAAGGAACACATGCAGACTGAAAGTGAAGGGCTAGAAAAGGATATTTCATGCAAATGGAGACCAAAAAAAAAAAAAAAGCAGGAGTAGCAATACTCATATCAGATAAAACAGACTTTCAAACAAAGACTGAAAAGAAACAATGAAGGACACTACATAATGATCAAAGGATCAATCCAAGAAGAGAATATGACAATTATAAATATATATGTGCCCAACATAGGAGCACCTCAGTATATAAGGCAAATGCTAACAAGTATGAAAGGGGAAATTACCAGTAACACAATAACAGTAGGAGACTTTAATACCTCACTTACACCTTTGGATAGATCAACAAAACAGACAAGCAGCAAAGAAAGACAAGCTTTAAATGATACAATGGACCTGTTAGACCTATTTAATCTCTATAGGACATTCACCCCAAAACAATGAATTTCACCTTTTTCTCAAGTGCACACAGAACATTCTCTGGGATAGATCACATCCTGGGCCATAAATCTAGCCTTGGTAAATTCAAAGAAATTAAAATCCTTTCAAGAATCTTTTCTGATCACAATGTGGTAAGATTAGATGTCAACTACAGGGGGAAAAAAAAAGCTATTAAATACAAAAATATAGAAGCTGAAAAACACACTTCTGAAAAAGAAACAGATCGTGAAAGAAATCAAAAAGGAAATCAAAGTATGCATAGAAACAAATGAAAATGAAAAACCGGACTTCCGGCCGGGCCCCTGGCAGCGGCGGCGGCGGCGGCGGCTGAGAGGGCGAGAGGCCGAGGGGATCCAGCAGTGGAGTGTGAGGACCAGACGCCCCAGCGATGACCAGTTCCCCCGTCTTCAGAGTCATCTACAACGGCAAGAGGAACAGTAGCCCCCGCTCTCCCCCCAACAGCAGCGAGATCTTCACCCCGGCCCAGGAGGAGAATGTGCGCTTCATTTATGAAGCCTGGCAGGGTGTGGAGCGGGACCTGCGGAGCCAGATGTCGGGCAGCGAGCGGGACCGGGTGGAGGAGTACGTGGAGAAGGTCCCTAACCCTAGCCTGAAGACCTTCAAGCCCATCGACCTGAGCGACCTGAAGCGCCGGAACACGCAGGACGCCAAGAAGTCCTAAGGCGCGCCAGTGCCCCTCCCTTGGCCTCCGGGAGATCTGGGTGCAGCCTGCCGCTGGCCGCCTCCTCTCCTGTGGGCTCAGCTCCTGGGAGGGGGAGGGGGCCTTGCTCCCAGTGGGCCGAAAATCCCGGGACCAGGACAGGCATGATTGATGGCCAAGGCCTGCCCCTCCTCCCTGAGCCTCTCCTTTCCTCTCGGGGGATCTCAGGTTACCCCCGTCCCTAGGAGGGCCTCGGCCCTGCCAGCCCGTGCCCACCCCGGGCCTGGCTGGACCTTGGAGCTGCTGGTCCTGCCTACCCCCAGGGCCTCGACCCTGATTCTTGTCGCCTTCTCCTGCCCCCACCCCAAACCCCTGGGCACTTCCAGGATCAGGAGGGAGATGAGGGGCCTTTGTTATCTCCTGTGCTGTGAGACTGGGCTGGTTTTGTCCTGAAGTGGCCAGGAGCCAGGACAGGGTGGTCCCAGCCACACCCAGCATGGGTCCCTCACCGACCCCTGCTGCATCTGTGCCCGGGGCACAGGGACCGTCTGACCCCCCACCCCACTGTCCAGCCTGGCCCTTTCTTTCCTTGTCAGCTTTAGGATGACACCAGCTCTCCGGGCCTGGCACACTGCTGGGTGCCCCCTCCACGGGTTCTAGGCAGCCAGGTCTGGCTCGCCCTTAGGAAGGGGCGTGGGGCTGGCCTGAGCTGACGAGGCTACCCAGTGGGTCCTGCTCTGTGTGGTGAGTTGGGAGGGTCTTCAGGGCCATTTTTTTTCTTCCTGTGCCCTCCAGATTCAAGTGTCTGACTGGAACCTGAGGACCAGTAAATAAAGGTGGGGTGGCATTGGCTTGGCAAAAAAAAAAAAAAAAGAGAAAGAAAAAAAACAAAAACAAAAACAAAAAAACAAAAAAAACTAGAAAATGAAAAACCAACAACCCAAAACCTATGGGATTCAGTAAAAGCAGTGCTAAGAGGAAGGTTCATAGCAATACAAGCTTACCTCAAGAAACAAGAGAGAAATCAAACAAACAACCTAACTTTACACCTAAAGAAACTAGAAAAAAAAAGAAATGAAGAACCCCAAAGTTAGTAGAAGAAAAGAAATCATAAAAATCAGAGTAGAAATAAATGAAAAAGAAACAAAGGAGACTGTAGCAAAAATCAACAAAACTACAAGCTGGTTCTTTGAGAAGATAAATAAAATAGACAAACCATTAGCCAGACTCATCAAGGAAAAAAGGGAGAAGAATCAAATCAACAAAATTAGAAATGAAAATGGAGAAATCACAACAGACAACACAGAAATACAAAGGATCATAAGAGACTACTATCAGCAACTATATGCCAATAAAACGGACAACTTGGAAGAAATGGATAAATTCTTAGAAAACTATAATCTTCCAAAATTGAACCAGGAGGAAATAGAAAATCTTAACAGATCCATCACAAGCGTGGAAATCAAAACTGTAATAAAAAATCTTCCAACAAACAAAAGCCCAGGACCATAAGGCTTCACAGCTGAATTCTACCAGAAATTTAGAGAAGAGCTAACACCCATCCTACTCAAACTCTTCCAGAAAATTACAGAGGAAGGTAAACTGCAAAAGTAATTCTATGAGGCCACCATCATGCTAATACTAAAACCAGACAAAGATGCCACAAAAAAAGAAAATTACAGGTGAATATCACTGATAAATATAGATGAAAAATCCTCAACAAAATTCTAACAAACAGAATCCAGCAGCATATTAAAAAAATCATGCATCATGACCAAGTGGGTTTTATCCCAGGGATGCAAGGATTCTTCAGTATTCACAAATCAATCAATGTGATATACCACATTAACAAATTGAAATATAAAAACCATATGATTATCTTAATAGATGCAGAGAAAGCCTTTGACAAAATTCAACATCCGCTTATGATTAAAAAAAAAAAAAAACCTCTCCATAAAACAGGCATAGAAGGAACATACCTCAACATAATAAAAGCCATATATGATACACCCACAGCAAACATTATTCTCAATGGTGAAAAATTGAAAGCATTTCCCCTAAAGTCAGGAACAAGATAAAGGTGCTCACTCTCATCACTACTGTCCAACATAGTTTTGGAAGTTTTAGCCACAGCAATCAGAGAAGAAAAAGAAAAGTAATCCAAACTGGAAAAGAAGAAGTAAAACTCACCGTTCACAGATGACATGATCCTCTACATAGAAAACCCTAAATACTCCACCAGAAAATTACTAGAGTTAATCAATGAATATAGTAAAGTGTCAGGATATAAAATTAATACAGAGAAATCCCTTGCATCCCTCTACACTAACAATGAGAAAACAGAAAGAGAAATTAAGGGGAAAATCCCATTCACCATTGCAATGAAAAGAATAAAATACTTAGTAATAAATTTACTCAAAGAAACAAAGAACCTATATAAATAAAACTATAAAACACTGATGAACAAAATCAAAGATGACACAAATAGATGGAGAAATATACCATGTTCATGGATTGGAAGAATCAATATAGTGAAGATGAGTATAATACCCAAAGCAATCTATAGACTCAGTGCAATCCCTATCAAGCTACCAATGGTATTTTTCACAGAACTAGAACAAATAATTTCACAATTTGTATGGAAATACAAAAAACCTTGAATAGTCAACCTACCAGACTTCAGACTATATTACAAAGCAATAGTCATCAAGACAGTATGGTACTGGCACAGAGACAGGAATATAAATCAATGGAACAAAATAGAAAGCCCAGAGATGAATCCACACACCTATGGACACCTTATCTTTGACAAAGAAGGCAAAAACACATAATGGAGAAAAGACAATCTCTTTAACAAGTGGTGCTGAGAAAACTGGTCAACCACCTGTAAAAGAATGAAACTAGAACACTTTCTAACACTGTACACAAAAATAAACTCAAAATGGAATAAATATTTAAATGTAAGACCAGAAACTATAAAACTCCTAGAGGAAAACATAGAACACTCTCTGAAACAAATTACAGCAAGATCCTCTATGACCCACCTCCTGGAGCAATGGAAATAAAAGCAAAAATAAACAAACGAAGCAAACTAACAAAGAATTAATCTGAAAAATATACAAGCAGCTCATGCAGCTCAATACCAGAAAAATAAATGACCCAACCAATAATGGACCAAAGAATTAAGCAGACATTTCTCCAGAGACATACAGATGGCTAACAAACACATAAAAAGATGTTCAGCATCATTCATTATCAGAAAAATGAAAATCAAAACCACAATGAGGTACCATCTTAAGCTGCTCAGAATGGCTGCTATCAAAAAGTCTATAGATGCTGGAAAGGGTGTGGAGAAAAGGGAACTCTTTTATGGTGTTGGTGGGAATGCAATCTAGTACAGCCACTATGGATAACACTGTGGAGGTTTCTTAAAAAACTGGAAATAGAACTCCTGTATGACCCAGCAACCCCACTGCTGGGCATACACATCGAGAAATCTAGAATTTAAAGAGATATGTGTACCCCAATGTTCATCACAGTACTGTTTACAATAGCTAGGACATGGAACCAATCTAGAAGTCCATTGCTGGATGAATGGATAAGAAAGTTGTGGTACATATACATAATTGAATAGTACTCAACTATTAAAGAATGCATTTGAGTCAGTTCTAATGAGGTAAATGAAACTGGAACCTATTATACAAAGTGAGGTAAGTCAGAAAGAAAAACACCAATATAGTATATTAACGCATATATATGGAGTTTAGAAAGATGGTAACAATGACCCTGTATTTGAGACAGCAAAAGAGACACACAGATATGAAGAACAGATTTTTGGACTCTGTAGGAGAAGGTGAGAGTGTGATGATTTGAGAGAACAGCATTGAAACATGTATATTATCATATGTGAAATAGATGATCAATCCAAGTTCAATGCATGAAACAGGCACCCAAAGCTGGTGCACTGGGACAACTCAGAGGAATGGGATGGGAAGGGACATGGGAGGGAGGTTCGGGATAGGGGCACACATGTATACCTGTGGTTAATTCATGTCAATGTGTGGCAAAAACCACTACAATATTGTAAAGTAATTAGCCTCCAATTAAAATTAATTAATTAATTAAAAAAGTAATACTGGAATCAGTAGCTATTTCCTCCTCCAGGGTATCTTCCCCTCCCAGGGATCAAACCTGTGTCTCCTGCAGGTCCTGCACTGGCAGCCGGATTCTTTGCCACTGAGTATCTACAAACTATTGAGACTTCAGGGGTTAAAGTAAATGTAAAAGTAGTAAGGTCCTATTACTATTCACTCTAATGCTTTGTTTGCAAATTAAAAAAAAGTCCCAGTGAACTGGTATCTGATCCAAGCTAGAATCCAGTTGACTTCACTCTCTAGCCTTGCCCTGCATACTTCACATCAAGCTGTTGGAGGATGGCATCCCAGAAACACACACTGTTGCCAGAGATTCTTCTGCTCTGCCAGTTTGTTTGATTCTTTAGTCCATTAGCATAACAACTTTGTCAGTTATTGTGTTTTCTTAAATTATCCTTAAAAATTTGGTAAATCATCCAAAAATTATTCTGCCACCACATATAAAGAAAAAGAAACAAAACACAAAGTTCCTGGTAGAAGATTTACAGTTTCCAAAAAGAATTAATTTGCACTGGAGAAGCAATTTGAACAAAGAAGGGAGAGTGTGAAACCAGATCTAGTTAAGTGAGTTCCATGCTGGTTAGAAATTTTCTTAGTCTTTGATCATCAAAAGAGACTTTTTGAAAGATAATGACAATAATAGCAGTAATGTTAGACGATGTTTTTATTTATATGGTGTCATTTCATCTTCAGACAATCTAATAGGCAAGTGGTATTATTAACTCTAATAGGAAAGTAGTAGTCGTTAGATATACAAAAATGGAGGTTTAAATCTAATATGTCCATAAAAAGTTATGCACAAAATGTACATGAATTCATTCTTAATATAGTGAACAAAATTTTCCCTAATGTTTGCAGCTATGAAATACTTTTACATTCATTACCTCATTTGATATTGAACAGACCCATGAATTAGACAGAACAATTATTATTATGACTTCCATTTAAGTAATGAGGAAACCTAGGATCAGAAAGTTAAATGATTTAATGAAGGTCACATAGTAGCTATGTGACAGAAGCATGCTTGAGCCTTTGTTTCTCACTCCAAATTCAGAGGCTGAGTTTGCAGAGAAAGACAGTTGCTGACCAGTGAAAGTCCATATGCCTCCAAGAATTTATCTGATTCTTAGTTTTTAATGATTAATTGAACTTATTGCCTTGTAATACCAGATTTAGTTTCTCTGCTAGTAAATCTACCAAGGAATTCTTTTAAACAAGCTATTTGTTGTTGTTCAGTCGCCAAGTTGTGTCCAACTCTTTGTGACCCAATGGACTGCAGCATGCCAGGCTTCCCTGTCTCTCACTATCTCCTGGAATTTGTCCAAGTTTACATTCATTGAACTGGTGATGCCATCCAACCATCTCATCCCTCTGTTGCCCTCTTCTCCAAGCTATGCCTGTCATTTAAAATGCATCCTCAGAGATGCTCAGGATTCACTGTTTTTTTTTTTTTTTAATCCAGGTTTTAGATAATGTCCAGACAATCATGCCAATCATTGAATATTTGTCCCACAATGACTTAAACCCAACTATGAAGCAGACAGACTAACCCAACAACATCTGCTTCATCAGCACTTTTAAACTCTTTCCTTATAGATGTTATTCTGAGGACTAAAATCTGCTTTTCCCTTTGAGCCTTTAGGCTATGTAATAGAGATGGCTGGAAGCCATTAAAACAAAACAATCTGTGTATCCTCAAGACAGAATAAAAATTCAAGTTCATTTTAAGCATGACACTGCTATGATGCTGATGCTGTGCTTGTTTTGATTAATCTCCATGTGTATGTTCATTTTATACAACATGCTATGTGATGGTAGCTTTCCATTTAGCAGGTTAATTTCTGCTCTAATTCAATAGGGATAAAAAATATTAGAATGTATCCTTTTTGTGATACATTTCTTTTTCAAAAGGCCCTGATTCAAGAAAAGTATCATTTTGACATATAGGATGAATATTCTAGTTCAACAATTGAATTATTTCTGCTCAAACGGGGTCTTTCGTATAAAGTTAGATTTGCAGTGGCAATAATTTTATTGAAAACAATATTAAGGCCTGATTTTTTTTTTTTTACAAATACTTTTATGTAAGGAGAAAAGTAATATGATTTGAAGGTTTCTTTAAAAACAACTTGGAGAATCCAACAGTGAGACAGAATGTAATACCTTGGATTCAAGATTTCCATGTTGAGGGAAAGCTGACAGCAGGGGGTGGGGGTCTGGGACAGGGTGATCGACTGGAAAGAAGGTTGTTATTAAACTGTACGTCCCTGCTAGTTCCAGTCCCCTAAGGAACTTGCAGAAAATTCTTTTCTAGTGCTGATACAAGTGCCAGACTACAGTTTTCACATTATAAATTACTCTTGTTTTGTAACAGCTTAAATTATTTTTATTAGCTAGTCACCTGGGATGTGAGTAAGAGTCAAGTTAAAACCTTCAGATAAGCGGAGCAGCTATTGCAACCAGCTTTCTATGCCCTTTTTACCACACACTTTGCCTCATACTTTTCCCCATCTAATTTCTCTCTCTCTCAATAATTCTCTCATCTCCCACTTTTCTCCATAAAGAAATAAAAATAAATGGGCAGAACACATGAGTTTTAAGAGATACTTTGCAAGCCCAGATAGATACATTTGTCGAAATAACAAGATTCTGCTTTTGACAGGTACTAGTATGAATTGGTATGTTAACCTCAAAGATCCAGCAATGAAATAAAGAACAATCTAGTGTCATGACACAAGGAGAATAACAATTTGTTCATAAAAGTATCTGAAAAAATTGTGTTCCATATAAGAGAGTTCAACAGTTAAAAATAGAATTTTATTGGAGATCTTTCATTATTGGAGATGATGAGAGATATTTATTGGAGATCCTTCAAATATTACTTTTATTCTCTAAGTAATATGTGCTAATTATAAAAAGTTGGGAAAATGTATAAAAATACAGGAAAGAAAAAAATGATATAGTATACACTACAGAGGTAATTATGATTTTGGTGTTTTATTTTCAGTGCCTTTGGAATGAATAGTTATGTGTATTCTCTCTCTCCATACATATATACTTATTGTGCATATTGTGTTACTTTTATTATTATCACATGATTATAATATTCATGTTCCATAATCATTTTTCTGGCCCACATAATATTCATGGAATGGATGGCCATTTGCTGAATGGAATTATTCAGTATTTTCTATCATTGAACCATTAAATAGTTTATATCTACATATTTTGCACTTAGTATTAAACTTCTAGTTTTGTGCATAATGTTTTAATTTTACATTCCAAATTATTTCCTTGGTTACATTCTTAGAAGTGGAATTGATTGGTTACAGAGATTGTATATTTTTTAACATGAAGAGAGTGTGGTTTTAGAGAAAATATACATCATAGCTAGGAAGCAGAGCACACCAATAGAATTTTGATATGCTATTACTTTTACCATTTAGTGTGTGAAACAATTAGCTTTCACAAGGGGAAACATCACATATCAGATTGTTACAAACACACACAAAATATTTAAGTAGGAGCAATCTATTTACGAATACAAACACACCCAAGAGGACTTAAGAACTAAAATGGCTAAATATCTATAAGCTATATATATATATATATATATATATATATATATATATATAAAGGATTTAAGTGTTTTTATTTTGAACATTGTGTGGGAAGGATAATAAGGATGGCATACAACTTTGCTTCATATTGTTTAAAAAGATCACACTAGAACCAAGTAAAACTATAAGGAAACAGCTTCTGATTCTTTCTGTGGAAACGTTTGTATAAACTGGAGTGAGCTGCCTTTGCAGACCTCAAGTCTTCCAAACACGTTTAATCTGTGCTTTATTGTAAGGGGTTTCTGTCCTGTGTGAGATGATGAACTAAATGCTTCTTTCCCCAGATACAACTTGGCAGCTCCATGACTTTTAAATACATTTTAAATATTCATGAACCAGTTCAGTTCAGTGGCTCAGTCTGACTCTTTGCAACCCCATGGACAGTAGCACGCCAGGCTTCCCTGTCCTACACCAACTCCTGGAGCTTGCTCAAACTCATCCATCAAGCCAGTGATGCCATCCAACCATTTCATTCTCTGTTATGCCCTTCTCCTCCTGCCTTCAATCTTTCCCAGTATCAGGGTCTTTTCCAATGAGTCAGATCTTCGCATCAGGTGACCGAAGTATTGGAGCGTCAGCTTCAGCATCAGTCCTTCCAATGAGTATTCAGGACTGATTTCCTTTGGGACTGACTGGTTGGATCTCCTTGCAGTCCAAAGGACTCTCAAGAGTCTTCTCTAACACCACAGTTCAAAGCATCAATTCTTCGGTGCTCAGCTTTCTTTATGGTCCAAATCTCACATCCATACATGACTACTGGAAAAACCACAGCTTTGACAACATGGACCTTTGTTGGCAAAGTAATGTCTCTGCTTATTGATATGCTGTCTAGGTTGGTCATAACTTTTCTTCTGAGGAGTAAGTGTCTTTTAATTTCATGGCTGCAGTCACCATTTGTGGTGATTTTGGAGCCCCCCAAAATAAAGCCTGTCACTGTTTCCATTATGTCCCCATCTATTTACCATGAACTGGTGGGACTGGATGCCATGATCTTAGTTTTTTGAATGTTGAGTTTTAAGCCAGCTTTGTCACTCTCCTCTTTCACTTTCATCAAGAGGCTTTTCAGTTCCTCTTTACTTTCTGCCATAAGGGTGGTATCATCTGCATATCTGATGTTACTGATATTTTTCCCTGTAATCTTGATCCCAGTTTGTGCTTCATCCAGTCCAGCATTTCACATGATGTATTCTGCATATAAGTTAAATAGGCAGGGTAACAATATATAACCTTGACATACTCCTTTCCCAATTTGGAACCAGTCCATCGTTCCATGTCCGGTTAGTATTCATGAATTCATATTCACTCATATTCATGAGTATCTGTTTTTAAACTATTTGCTTAGAACTTTTTCAATTTAACAATTTTTAATAGTAAGTTTAAAGACTAGATATAGTGGGTAAATCCATATGTTTAAGAATTCTACATTTTAACTATAGGTGATTTTGCCAACACTCTTGCCTCTCTCTCTGTTGTACTCAAATCCATGAACAAAATATAAAGAAATGGCCAAGGTTAGGATTTCTCAGCAAGCCACACTCTAGAAATAAAAATGAAACTTTTTACTCTTGCAATACTGAATGACTGTATTATTTAATGAAGATGATTTTGACAACATTTTGAAGTTTCACAGCAGATAAAAATGGGAGGGAACTTATAAGTGAGGAAAAGATAAGGAACATAATTACATGATACCATAAAGTTCCTATGTATAACATATATTCATGACCCTTGAAAGTATTTGTAGACTGTATTTGGTGTAGAATGTATTTGGTGGTACAAGTTTCTGTAGTCCTAAAGACCTATCTTCTAGCTGGAATTGTAAGGTGCAATTATTACCAACCCCACTTGCTGGGGCAAGTCAACAAATGAGGGCTAGCCAAACATTTTCTTCTTGCATTTCTAAAATAGTTTGAGGAAGCCCCTTGAGATCCAATATCTGATTCTTCAGACTATCTTGGGAGAAGAAAAAAGGAAGTCAGAACAAAGTCATGCATATTCTGATACAAAAATAAATAAACATGGTTTTAAAAGTGAAAAAAAAAAAAAAAGATGATGGACAAGAACAAACATGCCCTTAGAACTATAATGTGTTTGGTCTTAAAAACTTTAAGGCAACAAGGAATTTTATACCAAGATGTGACAAATTCCTCACAGATGGGAAAAGATATAAAATGCTCTTTGTAAGCAGTCATTTTAACCAGAAAGGATTTTCTCATACAGTGGCGATACACACTGTGTGGCCAATGATAAAATAAATAGATAGCTACTCAAGAATATTCCTCTGCATTCATCTAGAGGCCAAAGCCACCAGCATAATCTCTACCCAGATGAAACAAAATCTCTTAGTTTCAGAATAGCCACATAGATAGATTTGATCCATCTGCTCGTGGGAAGAATCTTTTTCATTCTGTTGGTGTACTCTGGGGATATGGAACATGGGAACTCACCGAAGCAAACCTGTCCACCCAAACAAGTTTATTCTTCAACTAGTACTGCCTCAGTGCTAAAGTTTACTATACCTTACACTTTTGCCCAGCACCTCCACAGTTTTCTTATTCATTCTGTCTGCCATGGCTAACTGGCTAGCTGGCATCAGCTCTGCTAAGGGTTTTCATTTGTTTCCTTGCTTACATGCAATCATACTAGGACACTTTATTTTATCTTTTTGTTCATCACCAGGTCACTGGGTGTCATAGGAGGACAAAGGAGATAATGCAGAATTAGGGATAAATAGATGGAAAAAAGATTTTGTTTCTCAAAATATTTGAGAGCAATGAGCTCTGAGAAGGGAATAAATTACCCACGTTTGGGGATTGTTAACTCCCTAAGGTCATTAGGTACCATTTAGTGCAGTTTCCCAAGCACTAGTTCAGAGACCAACTTCAGTCAATGACTCCATTGTTATTCTTCCACAAAAAAGCATATTAGAGTTTATTATTGAGTAATTATAAAAATGATTGCTTTTCATCCCTGATAGCAATTATGGTTGCATTTCACGTATCCTCATTTTGTGCAGATGGGATACCACACATAAGAGCTGTGATCACATTTCTGTTTGTCTTGAGCCCTCGATCCCCATACTCAGAGAAGAGGCATCATTGCTGGAGAAAGAGTTCTAAGGTCAGGAAGGGAATGTAGGATGACAATAGGACTCTAACTCTGGGAGAGAATGAGAGCTGGAAGAGTAACAGCAAGGTTGGAATTGGAGTAGGAAACAGAATCCATGTCAGAACTCTTAACTATTGCAGGGGAGAAAAAATAGTGTGATTCAGAAGACAATTCTTATGAAAATTTAAGATTTAATCTTAGAAATCTAAAAAAAAAAATCATTATTCTGTAAAAAAATATTACATGAAAACAGTCAATTAAATTTTCCTGTTTCTAACAAGTGTGAGTAGTATTTTGAAAGCAGCAGCAGTACTTCAGTAGGTCTCTTCATGATGAAAGAACTCAGTGGGTTGAAAGAATTAAGTTACTTTAATAATAAAACACATGCATTCACTTCTTCCTGGCAAGAACCAGTTACATTTTTAAAATTTCAAAAAATCATCTATGTACATGTATATTGAGATCAAAACTACATTCCAACCTGCTTGAAATCAGATTCCACTTTGTTATTAATCTCCCCTCTCACTTTTCTGCACAAAGCCCTCTGCTTTGCCAGCTGTATACCATATTGAGTCAACTTGTACTGAAATACTCAGGTTCTCTGTGAGTCTTCTCCAAAACCCCCATAGATATTTTGACTTAGATTATATCCATTTATAGAACTTACATACAAATGTCTCTCTGCAAAATGCTGTGTCTAATCCTCTGTCAATGTGCTTTTTTGGAGATGACCCCTGAAAATCACCTCTCTTACCTTTGTCTTAGGAGAAATCTTAGCTTCTAGGACTTTCACTTTCTAAGAGAAATAGACTGCCCCATATTATTAGGTAAAAGTCATCCTGTATGTCAACAGTTCAAACTATTCCTGTGCCTAATAGTTAATACCTTTTTCAAATCCTGCATATATATGAGGGCCTTTTGACTCATTGACCTTCCACAGGAATGTCATCTAACCGCTATCATAACACTTATTACACTGTATTCTAAAGTTATCTGATGCCTTTGGCCTAGATTAACTCTAATCAACCTGAGAGCAGGTACCATGTTTTGTCTTTGTATCCACAGCACTTGACAGTTGATAGTTATATGAATATGATGTTTATTGAATGAATACATGAGCATTGACTATGTATGCCTTGAAAACATACCTTTGTTTTAGATTCCATTCAGGGATTACCAAAGGAGGTAAGAATGCAATTTAACAGCAAATCAAAAACTAGAATGAAACCATAAATTGTTTTTCAGTCAAACATAAACCTCTGCTGTCCATCTAGATGCTGGAAAATTGAAAGCAAAAATTATAATAATATATAATTATATATATAAAATTATATATATATAATTATAATAATATATAATATAATTGTTATAAAAACAATAAAATTCTCTAGGATTTTCCCTCTGTGTACCAAGGGCATTTTAGGTGTTTGAAATTTTACAACATGATAAAATTGCCAATAATAAGCAGAATCAAAAAAATTTTTAATTAAGGAAGAATTAGAGATTTCATGAGATAATTAAAGTTTGAATACATTTTAAAATCATTGTTGTATAGACTTGCACTCATTTTATACATTAAAATACTCCATCCTATTCTAAATTGAAATACATTGGAAACACATTAGCTCTAATTATAACTGTCATTCTTCCAAGGCTATATATTACATTTTTCAAACCTAGACTCAAAATGGAGAAATAAAGGATTGATAACCTGAGATTTCCTAGCTGTCACCTTAATATACTCTATCTTTTATTATACAAGTGAGGATAGCAATTCAACTTTGGCCTTGACTACTGTCTCAGAAAAAATAACAGAATATGTATTCACAAAATTGAGGCCAATTTGGTCTTTCTCAAGCTCTAATAAAGCCTCTTTAATAAAATGAAAGGAATGAATTCTAGGCTACTCAATGAATATTTTGCTTTTTAAAATATGATCCTAAGAGCTTATGCATCCTCTCTTGGCATGACATTCTGAAGTACTAAATCAACTACTTATTATTGGATGTGTGATT
The DNA here is from genome assembly GCF_032452875.1 of Bos javanicus. Lineage (NCBI taxonomy): Eukaryota > Metazoa > Chordata > Mammalia > Artiodactyla > Bovidae > Bos > Bos javanicus. The sequence goes on along the minus strand of NC_083876.1, from coordinate 24,528,831 downwards.
CAAGAAGTAGCATAAAATATCTGCATATTAAATACATATTAAACTAGTAATCAATCAAATTCTTATAAGCACCAAACTTCTTTCCCAAATAACAAACATACACACATAAGAATATTGCTGAAATTTTCACCTTTAGTTTATTGCTAACTTTTACTTCTTACTTCCTACAGATAAATAAGAACTAATGGGCTTTTTCTTTTTAAAATTCCATTGAGGTGGGAGAATTTCTGCTTTGACGCTAGAGTTTAGAGACCATTTGAAAGAGTCTTTCCATATTATGCAAAAGGAAGTTGGGGGAACTTTTGTTTCCAATAAGATAAATACTTATCTAAAACTTTTACCCACATTAAAATGACACTCTATCTGCAGTTGAAAAATGACTTTGAATTCTTTCTATATTCTATTTATATTTTAATTTCTCATGGAGTTTTGAATATCATCATGGCTCCTTGCTAAATTAATTTATGTCAATATTTACAAATTAGCCACTAAAGTACTGATGCCCTAAGACTTTGGGGCATAAGACACTGTACCCCAGGGAGAAAAATAAATGCATAATGACATCATTCATTTTAATTTAGTATTAATTAATAAGATTCCCCATCTTAATATCTCACAGAGTTCTACTCCCTAATTGGTATCTCTGATAGATGCTGTTAGTGATCTAATCAAACCATTCTAACCTCTCCTCACACATATGTGCTTACCTTGCTCTTTTGTTCAAATATTGATCTGTCAGCATTGTGTTCTGACAAGGTAAGATCCTCCCCTTTTTCCAAGAGATTAAATCATGTTTGGTCTCAACCAGTCATGAAAAAATATATACATAACCGTGGAGTGATCATATTCAATTCTGAAAATGAGATGTAAAATATTGTGCAAAGAGCTCTAGGAGTAACAGGGGAAACATGTATTTCCCTGGTAAGTTAGAGAATATTTGGAAATTGGCCCCTTTTCTGTTTTATTAATATTTGCTCCTCATTGTTGGAAACTATGATGATTGAAAATGATGCTTGTGACCCTGAACTGCAAATTTAGAGGAAGGATAAAAAGCAAAACTGCTGAGAAAAGTGAAAGGAGAAAACAGAAAAAGCACGAGTCATGTGAACTGTAAGAATCCTTTTTTTATCTGCTCAGATATTCTATTCAGTTCAGTTCAGTTCAGTTCAGTCGCTCAGTTGTGTCCGGCTCTTTGCGACCCCATGAATTGTAGCACGCCAGGCCTCCCTGTCCATCACCAACTCCCGGAGTTCACTGAGACTCACGTCCATCGAGTCAGTGATGCCATCCAGCCATCTCATCCTCTGTCGTCCCCTTCTCCTCCTGCCCCCAATCCCTCCCAGCATCAGAGTCTTTTCCAACGAGTCAACTCTTTGCATGAGGTGGCCAAAGTACTGGAGTTTCAGCTTTAGCATCATTCCTTCCAAAGAAATCCCAGGGCTGATCTTCAGAATGGACTGGTTGGATCTCCTTGCAATCCAAGGGACTCTCAAGAGTCTCCTCCAACACCACAGTTCAAAAGCATCAATTCTTCGGCACTCAGCTTTCTTCACAGTCCAACTCTCACATCCATACATGACCACTAGAAAAACCATAGCCTTGACTAAATGGACCTTTGTTGGCAAAGTAATGTCCCTGCTTTTCAATATGCTATCTACTTATGTTAAACTTTGTTGTTGTTTAGTGGCTAAGTTGTGCATGACTCTTTGTGACCTCATGGACTGTAGGCTGCCAGGCTCCTCTATCCATGGGATTTCCCAAGCAAGAATACTGGAATAGATTGCCATTGCCTTCTCCAGGGATCTTTCTGACCCAGAGATTGAACCTGCATCTCCTGCATTGGCAGGTGCATTTTTTGCCACTAAATCATCAGGGAAGCCCAACAGTTGAACCTATCCTGATACAAAATTCATATTAAGTTTTAGAAAACAAAAAGTTGAGACAATAGGAAAATACATCCAGTCATATTCTTTGGGTTGAAAATAAAGATTAATTGTCCTGTGATCTCATCATGCAAAGTTAATTAATGCTTGAGTTGATGACAAGAACTATCTAGTTACTCTAATGATCATTTGTCCTCAAACTCAGCCAACACTGAAGTTGAGATACAACACCAGGGAACTTCATAGTTGAAAACCACATGGCCGCTCTATGACTTTTTATTCTCATGTCATCTTACCAGGTGAATGGATTCTAAACATTAGCAATATGTTCTCTCTCACTAATATAAACACCACTTAATGAATACATCAGCAAGAAATTAAGGTGGATTTTCTTTAGCATCACTTATCTATCAAGTAACTCAAGAAATAGCTCCAAGAACTTCGCTGCAAAGTTAATGGTGATATAAATTATGAAGACAAATGTCTAGGGGAAGGGAAAATATTTCAGTTGTTTACTTTCTTCTCTGTAGTCCTTAGATTTTTTTAAATTGATTATGGAAGATATCCCAGTGTCCCACAGTTTTCATCTTGGTAAAATGTATGGTCCAATAAGTACTGATTTAAGGACAATCACAGTGTGATGAAAGGACAGAATTATTTGTTGTTGTTTAAAACTCCAATCATGAATTTAATTTCTGCATGATTGCCAAAACCATTTATAAATGACTGTCACCTATTTCATATAAAATATTTAAGCCCTAGGCTTCTTAAATTCGAAGTTAATTTGCAAATGACACAGTTTTGTTCCTTTAGAAATTGGATGATTTGTAGTGATGTGGATGGACCTAGAGTCTGTCACAGAGTGAAGTAAGTCAGAAAGAGAAAAACAAATAACATATATAAACACATATATATACAGAATCTAGGAAAATGGTTTCAATGAACCTATTTGCTGGGCAGGAGAGATGCAGATGTAGAAAACAGACATGTGGACACAGCGGGGCAAAGAGAGGGTGGGATGGATTGGGAGAGCAGCATTGACATATACACACTGCCATGTGTACAGTAGACAGTGGGAAGCTGCTATATTGCACAGGGAGCTCAGCTTGGTGCTCTGTGATGACCCAGAGGAGTGGGATGAGGGGATGCAGTGGGAGGGAGACTCAGGAAAGAGCAGATATATGTATACACACAGCTGATTCACTTTGTTGTACAGCAGAAATTAACAAGACATTGTAAAGCAATTATACTCCAATAAAAAAATAAATAAAATGAAAATAAAGTTAATATACAGATTTCCTCAAAAGTTCATTTATTGAATTTGTTATTCAAATGTATACAATGTTAGGATTGTTACTAAATGATTTATTTTTGTAAATAGGTACATTCAAACAAAAGATTTCCCAGGTGGCACTAGCCCTAAAGAACCTGCCTGCCAGTGCAGATAAACATAAGCGATGCGGGTTTGATCCCTGGGTCAGCAAGATCCCCTGGAGGAAGGCACGGCAACACACTCCAGTATCTTGCCTGGAGAATCCCATGGCCAAAGGAGCCTGTTGGGCTACGGTCCATAAGGTCACAAAGAGTTGTACACAGCTGAAAGGACTCAGCACACATATTCAAAAAAAGGAAACAGATTTTTGGATATATATATATGTGTGTGTGTGTGTGTGTGTGTGTTTTGCTATTGCCTTCATTTGTTTGTTTGTTGGAGAAGAGTGCAAGAAAGAGGAAGATTGTAGTTGGAAGAATTAGATTGAAATTAAATTCATGTGGTTAAGTTTGGTCTTGGCTGAACTGATAGATCTGTATGTTTACTACCATATTTCTGGGAGGTAATAAGTTCTTACCAGAATAGTCAATGTTATTATACAAATGAAGTTTCAAAACAGAACAGGAAGATAAGTGATAGTAAGCGAAAATGATTGGTGGAGGCCTTCTTTCTGCCAACACTCATGTTCTTTAAAGCCCTCCTTAGAAATGTTTCTGAGTATTCAACACACCACCGTGTCATTCTTCAGAGCTCACATTGCTGTCTAGGTTCTACTTTGATGACATGCTAATCCCCTCCTAAGTAGGAGCATTTAGAACCTTAACCAACATAGAAATACCCTTCAAGTAGTTGTCACATAGGTAAATGACAGAAGCAAGATAAATAGCCACAAATGTCAAACAAGGAGAAATGAATTAAGAACAGAGAGATAAATTTACTTCTAACTTTGAAGTCCGATAAAGAACCTTCTTGTTTCTTATATAACTCAATCTTCCATCCAAATTCAGTTCAGGGATACTTAATAGAAGCAGCAATGTGCCAATAAAATGCTGGTGTTAGAAATGAGATGCAAAATTGTCTCCTATTGTGTAACCTCAAACTATATTAAAACATAGAACTGGTGTCCAAGGCCCACTGTTCCCAGCTGATGATGGTTTGTCCTTTTGTTGCACATTCATCTGCGGACATTATTTATGTATATATTTTCTCCTCCAGACTGTGACACCTAGAAGATAGGAGCCACATCTCTCCCTCAAATACTAACTTCCCAGAAAACCTAACTGAGTTTTTTGTATACAGTAAATACCAGTACATTTTTTTCCTATGCCACATAAGTACATTTAAGGGGTTTCTACATGCAGCTATTATTCTTCTATTATTTGATCTAATCTATAATTATTACAGCATGTTTTACCACCAGGAGAACTTCCTAAGGTTCCTAAATTCTAAGATTTCTAAACTTTGGTCCTGGAGATAATTTTAGAACTATTTAGTTTCTGGATTTCCCTTTTCTATAATGAGTAGAAGGTTTTCCATTCTTTGAGAAATCCTCAAGCTTGCAAGCTTAACTGAAAAGGTCAAAGGCCTGGCTTTTCATATTATCTAATCATATACTACCTGGGCTATGGTGAAGAAAAATCTTCACAAATCAAAAATTTACTTGCAACATCTGGGACCTGCAAGTTTATTATGGATTATTTCTTCCTTGCTCTGGATATTAAGATAGTCTCTCTCTCTCTTTTAAAGCAAACCATACGTATTGCACCATTTCTACATTAAAGCAGCATTTTTGCAGGAAATAGGCAGATTGTTTAACCAATGATATACCTGACTTCGTTCCAAGCCAAACAACACTGCCTTTTTATTTTTGCCCATGCCGCAGGCTATCTGAAAGTATTAGAGTTAATGTGCAATCAGGTAAGTAAACCCATATTACATATCTGTAATTTTCATCCAGTAGAAAGAAAATATTACATTACAAGCCTCCATAATTGCATTCAAATGTAATCAAATACAAAAGTTTAAGATCACAAATCCTTTGAGTTACAAGATCTCTTTTTCTATACATTTAACCAATCTTATAGCTGCAAAAAAGAAGTTGAAATAATTCTCAAGGCACTAAAAAAAAAAAAATAAATAACAAGATTGCCCTAAACTGTAATTGCCAGCCCCAGGCTCTAATTCTTTTATAGCACTGTCTGCAGCAATCATTTATGCACTCAGGCAACAAAGCTGAACAGGGATGCATTTACAAAAAATGTATTTGTAGCTAGGAAAATAGCCATTTGAAACTAAATAAAGTCTCTTTGATTGGGGTGTTAGTGAAAACTAATATGTAATAAACAGAAGTTATACATTTCGTTTTTGATTTACGAATCAAGAACACAAGACTAGAGGGTTCTTGCTTAGCATCAAAATTAAGGGAATCTGAAGTAAAAGAAAAAGTCTTAGAAACTATGAACAGGATTAAAGCTTTGAAAATTTAAAGTGCATTACACTAAAAGTAACTTTATTTGTTTACTGTGGCTTGCTTCCTTTCTTCCTTTAAAATTTTTTTCTTTTTTGTTATTATGGAGAAAATATAGAACCACTTGAAAGATAAGGATGCAGTAAGAGGGTAGATGCTACTACACAATGTTGAGTCCATCTATTTCACGCTATTCTAGACTACCTGTGGGGAGATATTCTGAGTGTGTAAAGGGGATGGAGACATGGAGTATATGCAACCATTAGACAACCTCTTGGCCAAGAAAGATTTTCCTTTGTATTCCCCAAATTCCATGAATTGTACATTCTTTTGATTTAAACATTTCCAACTTTAAAATACACATTCTATCTTCATACTATGATTTCTTACTATGATAAGTTGTTCTTAGAGGATCCATTCTCCCAAAAATGATTATAAATACTGGTCAAAATCCTCATTAAACTCTGCTTCCCTACCCTTTAGCTATTTGAAGGCAGGCATTTGAGGAAGTGTATGGCAGCCATCGGATGGCAGCCATGGAGCAAGATTCTGGGAGAAGGGAAGATTCATTCATTGAGATGAATCCTATCAGGAAGCCACTGATTTCTTTCTTGAGCACTTCGTGATTCAGATTGCAGGGCATAGCACTGCATGGGTCTGCTTGGAGCTTAAAAGTCTTTCTCTGTCAGGAAAACTAAAACTGGAGTTTAGGGTTACCAGGTCGACCGGAAATGAAGGACCGAAATCTCAAAGAAAGGGAGCAACAGCAGTATCTCCCTGAGGCAAAATGTAATAATCGAAATTAAAAATTAAATAATGTATTTAATAGCAACCTAGACACAGTGAAAAAGAGGATGAATGAATTATAATGTAACTTACCAAAAAATTGACAGTTAAAACAAAAAAAAGAAAACAGAACACAAGAGACACATGAGATATTGTAAAATTCTTTGCTGTAACTGGAATCACAGAATAGAAGCCAGACACCAATACAATTACATCTTAAAATGTTGATAAAATGACTTCAATCCTAAAACTGAATATCCAGTTATATTATCCTTTTAAAAATTAAGGTGAAATCAAAGGATATCAGAAACTGAGAGAATTGGTCGCCAGCAGACACTCACTAAGAGAAAGACTAAAGACAGTCTTTCAGTCAGAAAAAACTAGATTGCAGATGAACACTTTGGTCACTCAGTCGTGTCCAACTCTTTGTGACCCCGTGGACTGCAGCACACCATGCCTCCCTGTCCATCACCAACTCCTGGAGTTTACCCAAACTCATGTCCATTGAGTCAGTGATGCCATCCAACCGTCTCATCCTCTGTCGTCCCCTTCTCCTCCCACCTTCAATCTTTCCCAGCATCAGGGTCTTTTCAAATTTATTATTTGACTGTGCTTGGTCTTAGTTGTGACATGCGGGATCTTCTATCTTCATTGCAACCAGGGATTCTAGTTCCCTGACCAGGGGTCAAACCCAGGCCCCCTGCATTGGGAGAGTGGAGTCTTAGCCACAGGACCACCAGCAAAGTCCCAATATTACATCTTCTTTATCCATTCATCTGTTGGTAAACATTTGGGTGCTTCCCTATCTCGGCAATGCTGCTATGTACATTGGTGTGCATGTATTTTATATATACTCAAGAGTGGAATTGCTGGAAGCATTAAACTTTCTGATTTCAAACTATGCTACAAAGCTATGGCCATTGAAACAATATGATATGAGCATAAAGACAAACACATAGATAAATGAAACAGAATATAGAGCCCAGAAATGAACCCACACTAACATGTCAATTAATCTATGACATGCAGAAGGCAGTGGCACCCCACTCCAGTACTCTTGCCTGGAAAATCCCATGGATGGAGAAGCCTGGTAGGCCGCAGTCCATGGGGTCGCTAGGAGTCAGATACGACTGAGCGACTTCACTTTATTTTTTCACTTTCATGCATTTGAGAAGGAAACGGCAACCCACTCCAGTGTTCTTGCCTGGAGAATCCCTGGGACGGTGGAGCCTGGTGGGCTGCCGTCTATGGGGTCGCACAGAGTCGGACACGACTGAAGCGACTTAGCAGCAGCAGCAGCAACAATCTATGACAGAGGAGACAAAAATATACAATGGGGAAAAACATCCTCTTAAATAAATGATTTTAGGAAAACTGGACAGCTACCTTCAAAAAGTCAAGTTGGACTTTTACATTCCATTTATAGTTAAAATATAGTATAACTATAGTATCATCTATAACTATACTATAGTTATAGTATAACTATAGTGTAACTATAGTATCATCTATTCCATGCACATAAATCAACTCAAAATGGATTCAAGCCTTGAACATAAGACCTGAAACCATAAAACTCAGAATAAAACAGGGGGTGAGCTTCTTGATGTCAGTCCTGGCAATGATTTTTTAAAAAATTAACTCCCAAAGCAAAGGCAACAAAAGCAAAAATAATAAATTGAGGCTACATCAAACAGAAAGACTTTTGCATAGCAAAAGAAATTACCAACAAAATGAAAAGACAACCTGTGGGATAAAAAAATTGCAAACCACATATCTAATAAGTGAGTGGATATTCAAAATGTATAAAGAACTCATACAACTCATAGCAAAAGAAATCATATTAAAAATGGGTGGAGGAATTTAATAGACATTTTTCTAAAGAAGACATACAAGTGGCCAACAGGTACATGAAAATGTCCTCAACATCACTAATCATCAGAAAAATGCCAAGGGAAACTGCAATGAGATACCACCACACACCTGTTAGAATAGCTATCATCAAAAGACAAGTGACACATGCTGACGAGGATAAATGTGTCATTTAAGTATTGTTTATGGCTGATTTTGCACTGGAAGGACAGAATTGAGTAGCTCTGACAGAGGCCAAATGGCCCTCAAACCCTGAATTGTTTACTATATCCTCCTATCTCTCTCAGGAGAGAAAATTGTTTGGTCTAACTTAAATCATGAGCTAAGGTTTAAGGATGGTATTGGAATGGAGTTCTCTGATTGGCTGGTCTATAAGAAACATATAGCAAAGAGGAAAGTCCATTTCCCAGAGGAAGGGCATCAGTATCACAAGAAGAGTGGGGATGGGACATTGCCTGCGTGTGTGCTAAGTTCCTTCAGTTGTGTCTGACTCTTTGTGACCCTATGGACCATAGCCCACCAGGCTTTTCTATCCTTGGGATTCTCCAGGCAAGAATATTGGAGTGGGTTGCCACGCCCTTCTACAGGGGATCTTCCTGACCAAGGGATCAAACCCAAGTCTCTTACACCTAACTTGCATTGGCAGGTGGGTTCTTTACCACTAGCACCACCTGGGAAGCCTGGAAATGGGACATTGCTGCTGCTGCTAAGTCGCTTCAGTCGCGTCCGACTCTGTGCGACCCTATAGACAGCAGCCCACCAGGCTGCCCCGTCCCTGGGATTCTCCAGGCAAGAACACTGGAGTGGGTTGCCATTTCCTTCTTCAATGCATGAAAGTGAAAAGTTAAAGTGAAATCGCTCAGTCGTGTCCGACTCTAAGCGATCCCATGGACTGCAGCCTACCAGGGTCCTCCATCAATGGGATTTTCCAAGCAAGAGTACTGGAGTGGGGTGCCATTGCCTTCTCCGAATGGGACATTATGCAAACACAAATAATCCATGATCCTTACCCCATGCAATCCAGTTTGCAAGAATGCCATTAATACCAGGTTGATGTACACTTGAAAAGAGAAAGATAAGCTGAGTTTGAATACTTAGACTCTACCACATAAGTGGAAAAAAATGTTACTGTTACATATTACAGATTGTTTTACTATTTCAGCCCACAGATTAAGGTAATTATTCATTTTAATTTTATAATTATACGTCTGACATTTACCAGTTTGCAGAAAATGCAGTGTATGGAAGAATGAGTTAATTATACTACAAGGACATATTTGTTGTCATTGTTCAGTCACTAAGTCATGTACTACTCTTTGAGACCCCATGAACTACAGCATACCAGGTTTCCCTGTCCTTCACTATCTCCCTGAGTTTGCTGAAACTCGAGTCTACTGAGTTGGTGATGTTATATAACCATCTAATCCACTATTGCCCGCTTCTCCATTGCTTCAATCTCCCCCAGCATTAGGGACTTTTCAATGATTCTTCTCTTTGCATCATGTGGCCTAACTATTGGAGCGTCAGTTTCAGCATCAGTTCTTCCAGTGTTGATTTCCTTTGGGATTGACTGCTTTGATCTCCTTGCTGTTCAAAGGACAAGGACATAGTTAGACCAATTCAGAAAGTATAGATGTTTTATGAGACAACTGACCTGGCCTCTGGGGACAGAACAGTAGGAAAAATAACTGGATGTTAGAGACATAGTAATCAAAAGCAATGTATGAATACTGACTGAAATGACATTATTGTTTAGTCACTAAGTCATGCCTGACTCTTGTGACCACATGGACTGTAGCCTGCCAAGCTTCTCTGTTCATGGGATTCTCTAGATGAGAATTCTGGAATGGGATGTCATTTCCTCTTTCAAGAGATCTTCCTGACCCAGGGGTTGAACCTGCATCTCCTGCATTGCAAGCAAATTCTTAACCACCATCAAGGAAGCCCGACTGGTTCTGAAAATAGCCATAAGACATTTTGTGGGAAGCTGGAAAACTTTGAATATTGTTTAGTTGCAGATGATATTATAAAATTAATGTTAACTTTTGTAGAAGTGATAGTAATGTGGTTATATAAGAGAACATCCTTATTCTTAGGAAAGGATGCTATCTCAATATCTACATCTTACTTTCAAATGGTTCATCAGTGAATCTACAGAAAAAGACAAGGAAAAGAAGAAAGAAAGAAAAGATAGGAAGGAAGAAAAGAAGGAGGAACAGAGGGTAGAAGAAAAGAGAGTGAAATACAGAATATCATAAAATAAAAGGGAGGTTTTAGGAATATATTGCATATTCTTTCATATTTTTTGAATGTTTGAAATTTTTCATAATGAAAACGTGAGAAAAAATTCTTTTAAATCTGGACCAGGAAAATAACTGTGACCTTCAGAAAGAACTTATCTTTGTCTGCAAGACAGGGTCCAAATCAAAAGCAAGTCAGTAGCTCACAGTATCGTTTTCAGACTGTCCTTAAGTAAACAAAATGCACTCCATGGAGACAGAGTGCTAGCTTTCCCTGATGTCAGAGCAGGAGAATGAGAATGGAGGTTAGCTTAACCTTTATTCCTTTTATGAGCCAATTTTATAAAATTGACACCCCCAAATTATTTCTTTCTCAATAACAAGCTCTTAGGAATTCAGTAAAGAGATATTGCTACATATAAAGATGTCCTCTGGGGTTCCCAGGTAGCACAAATGGTAAAGAATCTGCCTGTCAGTGCAGGAGATGCAAGAGACATGAGTTTGCCCCCTGGGTCAGGAAGATCCCCTGGAGAAGGAAATGGCAACCCACTCCAGTATTTCATGTCTGGAAAATGGTAGTAAAAAGTTGGACATGACTGAGCACGCACACGCCACACACAAAGATGTTTTCCAGAGCAGTGGTCCCCATCTTTTTTGGCACCAAGGCCTGGTTTCATGGAAGACAATTTTTCCATGGACCAGGGTATGGGGGGATGGTTCTGGATGATTCAAGGGCATTACATTTCCTGTGCACTTAATTTCTAATCTAATCCAACCGCTGATCTGACAAGAATTATCAATCCATGGCCCGGAGTTTGGGAACCCTGGCTCTAGAGTTTTTAAAAAGTAGTATTTCCTTTTACAACAACTAACATACTTTCTATAAAATCACCTGTCTCCTTATTTTCTTATTTCAATCATTATTATATACAACAAATATATCACAATCTTACTCTCCATCACTAGAGTACTTTAGTAGATACATACCATAAACTTTCAACTGGTTGATAAACTACTCAATCCCAGGAATTACGATTTATTATAAATCTCAGCTTTTGACTTTTTTTTCCCCCAAAGAAAATGCTCAGATGATTTTCAATTCCTAAGGGCCAAATTTAGCTGTCAGTTATCCAAGCATGGCTCCCATCCACTTCAATGACTCTCATTGACTACCATGGAAGAAAGCCAAATTCCACTCCAGGATATGTGCGTGTAACTCTATTTGAAGTTAGTGGGGGTCACATACATATCCTAGGGCAGAACTTGGCTCAAGGCTTCTATACTAATCAATTGCTGTCTTAGCATGCAAAACAATGGAAAAAATATTGCCACTGCAAAAGTAAACCAAATGTTAAAGACAGCTCTCCAAGAGAAATCTAGATGACTTCTTGAAGTATAAAAATACTGTCATGCCATTACTGCTCTGCTGGAGACTGAAAACAATTAGGATTCTAATAAGATATACATTGCAATGAAAAATTTTCTTGGACGATACAGTATTCTCACACAGATCTGGCCCACTCAAAGACCTGGCCCATTTCAAGTTTTAGTTTTCCCTTCTGCATGTGTGTTAATCTTCCGATCTTTTTCTACTCTTGTTCCCACAACTATTTTAAATGACATTCATGTCTTTTATACAAATGTAATACTAAAAATGTAGAGTCAGTTTGGTGCCCCCTTCTATTTTTTTTTTTTTAGGTTAGTTCAGCAATAATGAGTACTCTCTAGATGAATGCATCAAATAAACAAATCAAACGCTATAAGGAGAAATATAAAAATAATAATAATTTTACCTAAATTTTCATCTTTTTCACCCTCTTTTCCCTGTGTGGATGACATAAAACCAAATATACTTCATTTATTTGTATAAACAAAGGATATGGTGAAATGTCCCTCTTTGTTACTACCTTAGCAATACTTTATTGTTTTTAAAACAATAGATGCTGATTTTTTTCAAAAAGTAACATACACACAGAAGAGGATGCATATCACAATGTACCCATGAATTTTTACAAAATGAACAAAACGGTAATGTAAGTACTACCAGATAAAGAAATTATCACTGCCAGTACTTCAACAGTCTTCTTGGCTCCCTTGCCAGTCATTACTTTCTCAGATAATTACTTTTCTGTCAAATTAGTGAAAACCTGGAATGTTTACCAGTGTCTCTCCTCTTTGTGTCACCTACCAGTTAAGACTGAAAACTTATAGGTTTGACTTTTAGTCTTTTACCTATTCTTTTCAATGTAACTATCTTGGCCTTTGAAATAAGCAAGTTCCTCAAAATAAGAGGAGTGCACAATGTCAGACTCACTTATCTATGTTCCCTTATTGCTGGAATTTTGGTCTCTCAAGTACTGGCTGCCTTGATAGCCCTGAACTCCAACTGTGTGTTCTTGATCCTATGAGAAAGCTGAAAGGATTGAACTACCACTTTAGGCTTGGGCTCTTGGATCACTGTTTGCTGCCTGCCTGCTAAGTTGCTTCAGTCGTGTCCAACTCTTTGCAAGCCTATGGACTATAGCCCACCAGGCTCCTCTGTCCAAGGGATTCTCCAGGCAAGAATACTGGAGTGGGTGGCCATGCTCTTCCATGGATCACTGCTCATGAACCACAAATAACTCACCTCGGTATATTTGCTGTCTCTCCACAATCTCTGCCCCTCAAAACTAGGGTTGTCTTGATCTCTCTCCTCCACTTTAAAGAGGTTTCAAAAGGATTGCTTATTCATCTTTGTAGGTATTTTCAGGAGGAAGATTGATTTGATACAAACTACTCATCATATTCAAAACTGCAAGTGTCTTCTTTTTTTTTACCTTAAAATCAATTTTACTTATTTATTTTGCAAATGTCTTCTTTAACTCTTTTCTTCTGTTTTTTTTTTTTTTTTTTTTTTTTACTAGCTTCTTCAACTCTTTGTTTCTTGGGATAAAGAAAAAAGGTACAGAGTACCTTATCTGTGTACTTCTATTATTTGACCTGTTTTACTTCCTTCTACATTTGTGTCTCATCTACTAGCACTAGCAGCATTACATTTTTTATTATCATCTAGAAGTACAGTTGATATATAAACCAGGTATAGACATATGTACCTATATAGAACTAAGAACTTTACTATATGCAATTTACCTTGCTGCATCCTCATCAATTCTATTCTATCATAATCTATTTTATTGTATAAAACCTGTTTACTATCTACTAAATTGAGTTTAATAGCTACCAATTTGCTATTATCTAACATCTATGAGCATCCTGAGGCTAAGCTACTTACTTGTTTTAATCATAGCCATGTGTCACCTGGGTTTCACTGGTGGCTCAGTGATAAAGAATCCACCTGCCAAGGCAGGAAACACAGAAGATGTGTGTTCGATCCTTTGGTCAGGAAGATCCCCTGGAGGAGGAGATGGTAATCCACTCCAGTATGCTTGCCTGGGAAATCAAATGGACAGGGGAATCTGGCAGGGTTCCAAAGAGTTGGACACAACTTAGTGACTAAACAACAACAACAAATATGTAACTTGGGCTCCAAATTATGCTAGGCATATTGTAGGGGATTAATAAATATTTTGGGCCTCAACAAACCTTAGAGGTATACCTCATGAGTTCCCGGTGGTCTAGTGAAGGCATTGTTAGAAATAAGTTGCTAATGGAAGCAGAGCTACTTAGGGTCATTGTAACATAATTTCTATTGAAATGTCTTCCTGAAATATTATAATAGTAATTTTTTGTCATTATTGCACAAAAACTCTGGACATATCTCTGCAGTTTCAATCTTATATTATTGTTGAGTTACAAATGGAAGGCAGTGAAATGCAAGCATTCAGTGAGTTTTGACACATGTAAGGGCTTCCCTGGTGGCTCAGATGGTAAAGAATCTGCCTGCAAAGTGGGAAACCTAGGTTCAATCTTTAGGTGGGGAAGATCCCCTGGAGAAGAAAATGACTACCCACTCCACTTGTGAAACCACCATCATGATCCAAATTTCCTTAAGCTGCTTGTAATCCATACCTCCCTCCACTCCCATCTTCAGGCAACAACTTATTTGATTTTTGTCACTTCTGATTAGCTTGTGTTACCTGGAGTGGTGAAACAATTATTTTGAGATTTATCCATATCATTACATACATAAGTACCTCATTTCTGTTTTCGACTGAGTAGGCGTCCATCCCAAAGAAAGGCAATGCCAAAGAATGCTCAAACTACTGCACAATTGCACTCATCTCACATGCTAGTAAAATAATGCTCCAAATTCTCCAAGCCAGGCTTCAGCAATATGTGAACCGTGAACTTCCTGATGTTCAAGCTGGTTTTAGAAAAGGCAGAGGAACCAGAAATCAAATTGCCAACATCTGCTGGATCATGGAAAAAGCAAGAGAGTTCCAGAAAAACATCTATTTCTGCTTTATTGACTATGCCAAAGCCTTTGACTGTGTGGATCACAATAAACTGGAAAATTCTGAAAGAGATGGGAATACCAGACCACCTGGTCTGCCTCTTGAGAAATTTGTATGCAGGTCAGGAAGCAACAGTTAGAACTGAACATGGAACAACAGACCGTTTCCAAATAGGAAAAGGAGTTCGTCAAGGCTGTATATTGTCACCCTGCTTATTTAACTTATACGCAGAGTACATCATGAGAAACGCTGGACTGGAAGAAACACAAGCTGGAATCAAGATTGCCGGGAGAAATATCAATAACCTCAGATATGCAGATGACACCACCCTTATGGCAGAAAGTGAAGAGGAACTCAAAAGCCTCTTGATGAAAGTGAAAGTGGAGAGTGAAAAAGCTGGCTTAAAGCTCAACATTCAGAAAACGAAGATCATGGCATCCGGTCCCACCACTTCATGGGAAATAGATGGGGGAAAAGTGGAAACAGTGTCAGACTTTATTCTTCTGGGCTCCAAAATCACTGCAGATGGTGACTGCAGCCATGAAATTAAAAGATGCTTACTCCTTGGAAGGAAAGTTATGACCAACCTAGATAGTATATTCAAAAGCAGAGATATTACTTTGCCAACAAAGGTTCGTCTAGTCAAGGCTATGGTTTTTCCTGTGGTCATGTATGAATGTGAGAGTTGGACTGTGAAGAAGGCTGAGCACCGAAGAATTGATGCTTTTGAACTGTGGTGTTGGAGAAGACTCTTGAGAGTCCCTTGGACTGCAAGGAGATCCAACCAGTCCATTCTGAAGGAGATCAGCCCTGGGATTTCTTTGGAAGGAATGATACTAAAGCTGAAAGTCCAGTACTTTGGCCACCTCATGCGAAGAGTTGACTCATTGGAAAAGACTCTGATGCTGGGAGGGATTGGGGGCAGGAGAAGAAGGGGACGACAGAGGATGAGATGGCTGGATGGCATCACGGACTCGATGGACGTGAGTCTGAGTGAACTCCGGGAGTTGGTGTTGGACAGGGAGGCCTGGCATGCTGCGATTCACGGGGTCGCAAAGAGTCAGACACGACTGAGCGACTGATCTGATCTGATCTGAGGCATCCCTGGTAGCTCAGTTGGTAAAGAATCTGCCTGCAGGGCAGGAGACCCAGGTTTGATCCCTGGGTTGGGACGAACCCCTGGAGAAGGAAATGGCAAACCATTCCAGTATTCTTGACTGGAAAATCCCATGGCAGAGAAGCCAGGCGGGCTGCAGTCCATGGGGTCACAAAAAGTCAGGCAAGACTGAGTGACTAACACTTTCACTTTCACTATGGGCTTTGCTGGTGGCTCAATAGTAAAGAATCTGCCTGCAATCCGGGAGACTGCCTGCCATGGAGGAGATGCAGATTTAATCCCTGTGTTGGGCAGATACCCAGAAATAGGAAATGGCAACCCACTCCAGTGTTCTTGCCTAGAAAATCCATAGACAGAAGAGCCTGTTGGGCTACAGTCCATGGGGTTGAAAGAGTCGGACACAACTGAGAGCACACACACACACATACACACATGTACACCCACACCCACACTCACGCACACACACACAATATCCAAATTCTGCTAAGTCGCTTCAGTTGTGTCTGACTCTGTGTGACCCCATAGATGGCAGCCCACCAGGCTCCCGTCCCTGCGATTCTCCAGGCAAGAACACCAGAGTGGGTTGCCATTTCCTTCTCCAATGCATGAAAGTGAAAAGTGAAAGTGAAGTTGCTCAGTCGTGTCGGACTCTTCGAGAACCCATGGCCTGCAGCCTACCAGGCTCCTCCATCCATGGGGTTTTCCAGGCAAGAGTACTGGAGTGGGGTACCATTGCCTTCTCCATCCAAATTCTAGAGATGCTATAACCTTAAAAACATTTTATGTCGTCACTCCTCTCTCCTTTTCTCTTTTCTTTCTTGCATTTACATATATTTCTCCAAAATCACAACAGAAGTATAAAAAAAATATGCTGCTTTCACTGCCTACTAAACAAAACTAATTAGTCATACATACTGTCCAAATTAGCAGTAACCATAGTTGACTTAAACCACATTTTAAAAAATACAGTCTGAATGACATCAAATAAAATAAATTCTTATTTTCTCTTTCCCTCTTATCAGTTCTTTCTTTTTGCTTCTCTCAAAACTCAGTGATTTGTTTTTAAGAGGTTCTGGTCATGTACTGATTAAAACTTGAGTTCTTATGTATCAAAAATATTTGGCATGCCATGTTTTCTCCTTTCTGAATAATGCCTTCCTGGAAATATCTACAACAATAGTAATTTATTTCAGATTAAAAATAAAAATTGTATACTGTGTGTTTCAAAGGAGTATTAAAGTTATAAAAGCATTAAAATTAAAAAATTATGAGTAAAGCAATATTTACAAAATGGAGAAAGTATTCTATTAATTAGCATGTCTTCTTTTACTGCAATTACTTATTTTGCTATGCCTAGAGTTTAATGAATTATTATAAACAACATGAGATGGAAGTTAATGGCAAGAGAAGGTACAGCCTTTACATTACAATTTTGAACAATTCTAAAAGAACGAACAACCAAGAATTCAGTGCTCACTGCTCTAGGAACACCAGCAATTCGGACAATTTACAAATTAATTGTATTTTTATGAATAATAGGAATAATGAAACAAAGATGCTTAATTATTATTGATCGACTGTCATTATCTTTTTTCAAAAACACCAAATTTTCAAGTTGAGGGTACTATTTCAGTAACTTTCCTTTTCTTCTGTCAGTTTCATTTCATATTTTTTTTAATTCCTCATTTACCTTCAACATGAAGTGTTATGTAATATAATTTGTTCCTAATAACAGAACATCCAGTGAATGTCTATGGGAAGAGCTTTCACTGTCAGAGTGTTTTTTCTACATTTTTGCCTCCACCTCCAAAAATACAAGGCATAGTCCGTAATGCAAAGCCAGCAAGCAAAGAAAGGATTTTCAAACTGATACTACATTATTTTATGTTCCTAACCAGCTTTCACTTGACCCTCTTGATTGAGATTAATTCACACTCACCTACAAGTGTTTATTTGTGACTAGCACTTGAGCTTTGGAGTGATGCAAAAGAAGTACCATATTTCCTCAAATTGAAGATGTTATTTATCATAAGTTATGTACCACTAAAAGAAAAAAAAAATGTTGCCCATTAAATTATGACACAACTAAAAAGTTATACTTATTATAGCATTCATCCCAAATTTAGAGATGAAAAATATATTGTAAATGTTCACGCTAAAACTCAGGTTCAAAATCCTGAGCAGGTGCATTATATTCTGTGGAGCAATTGGGAGGAAGTAACAATTTTGAAGGAGATCAGCCCTGGGATTTCTTTGGAAGGAATGATGCTAAAGCTGTAACTCCAATACTTCGGCCACCTCATGCGAAGAGTTGACTCATTGGAAAAGACTCTGATGCTGGGAAGGATTGGGGGCAGGAGGAGAAGGGGACGACAGAGGATGAGATGGCTGAATGGCTTCACTGACTCAATGGACGTGAGTCTGAGTGAACTCCGGGAGTTGGTGATGGACAGGAAGGCCTGGCGTGCTGTGATTCATGGGGTCGCAGAGTCATGACTGAGCGACTGAACTGAACTGAACAATTAAACTACAACCTCCAAATAAGTTACTTTCTCCTTCTCCTAACTCATGGCCTATTTACATGTTAATATTCTCTGTAATCTACTGAAATAATTCTTGCAAACTCATCTACAGTCTTCTAATTGCCAAATTCAGGGGGTATTTTTCAAATAATATTTTATTGTAGCCCCCTGCTTAGGTGTTAGTATTGATTATCTCCTTAAAATCTATTCTTTTCAATTCCCAGTTACCACACTTTCCTTGTTCTCTTAGTTCTATACAGATTCATTCTGTTTCCAGATTGATTCTCCTTTGCTCACCGGTTTAATGCTAGCCTTTCCCAGGCCACTTTCTACTATTACACTACACAAAATTCCTGGGTGATCTCATCCTTCCACTTTACCACATAGAATTCTTTGTTTTAAAAAAAAAAAAAGACTGGTTAACTCATTAGAAAGATAGGTTATGATATTACATTTGATGGCTCATGGAATTGTTAGGAAGGATGCTGAAGTAGGCTTAGGGGACAGGAAGGAATTAAGGGAAGCCAGACAGCAGAGAGAGTGGCCAAGATCACCCCACAGGAAGTTGATCTGACCTCCTTTCTGGTTGTCCTGTAGGTTACACTAGCTGCCGTAACTTCTGGACCACCAGACCACTGCAGTGAAGGCTCTCTTGATGTTCTTCCATCTTGGCACACCAGGTTCAAAATCGTGAGCAGATGTATGTGAACTGGGCATGCTCCTTTGCAGAGAGGGAATGCCAAGTCCCTTTTGGAGTTTTGCTTCCTATCTCGGCTGACACAATAGAACATCCTCATAAATAAATAAACACACTCAGGTAACCAACTCCCAGAAGAGAAAAATAAGTAAATAAAATGTCACATCCCAGGGCCTTTCTTAAGTCTCCGCTCTGCCCCTAGTCTCTAACCTGTGCACCCCTCACTGGCCTGAACCCATGGCAACTGGTGTTCTGGTTTCCAACTATATAAATTAGTTTTTTCACACTTTGAATTGTACATAAATAAAAATAAAATGTTTGGTGGAAATTATTAACAGTGTGTTTATAGATCACTCATTCATTCTCATTACTATGCAAAATTCAGTCATATAGCTATGTCAAAATTTGCTTCCACTTTATCCATGGACAAGTAAACAGTTTTCAGTTTTTGACTATCATGATTAGTATTATTATGAGTATTCTTGTATACATATCTTGTGTTAAATATATGTGTATGTTTCTGCTAGACCTATAACAGGAACAGAATTTTACATTCAAGCATTTTTTGCTACACAATTTTATTCACATTAAGAACTGTACTGTAGGGACTCCCCTGGTAGTCCACTAGTTAAGACTCCATGCTTCCACTGCAGGGGGAACAGGTTTGATTCATGGTAAGGGAACCAAGATCCCACATGCTGCACGGCATGGCCAAAAAAACAAAACAAAGATTTGCAACTGGTGCCTTAAAACTTCTAAAACAAACAAACAAACAGAAAACTGTGCCTTAGAAATATGCATTACATCACATTCCAGTACAATACACACACACACAAAAGCAAGGTGAAAAGACAGCCTTCGGAATGGGAGAAAATAATAGCAAATGAAGCAACTGACAAACAACTAGTCTCAAAAATATACAAGCAACTCCTGCAGCTCAATTCCAGAAAAATAAACGACCCAATCAAAAAATGGGCCAAAGAACTAAATATACATTTCTCCAAAGAAGACATACAGATGGCTAACAAACACATGAAAAGATGCTCAACATCACTCATTATCAGAGAAATGCAAATCAAAACCACAATGAGGTACCATTTCACATCAGTCAGAATGGCTGCTATCCAAAAGTCTACAAGCAATAAATGCTGGAGAGGGTGGGGAGAAGAGGGAACCCTCTTACACTGTTGGTGGGAATGCAAACTAGTACAGCCACTATGGAGAACAGTGTGGAGATTCCTTAAAAAACTGGAAATAGAACTGCCATACAACCCAGCAACCCCACTGCTGGGCATCCACACTGAGGAAACCAGAACTGAAAGAGACACGTGTACCCCAATGTTCATCGCAGCACTGTTTATAATAGCCAGGACATGGAAGCAACCTAGATGTCCATCAGCAGATGAATGGATAAGAAAGCTGTGGTACATATACACAATGGAGTATTACTCAGCCATTAAAAAGAATACATTTGAATCAGTTCTAATGAGGTGGATGAAACTGGAGCCTATTATATAGAGTGAAGTAAGCCAGAAAGAAAAACACCAATACAGTATACTAACGCATATATATGGAATTTAGAAAGATGGTAACAATAACCCTGTATGCGAGACAGCAAAAGAGACACAGATGTATAGAACAGCCTTTTGGATTCTGTGGGAGAGGTGCGGGGGATGATTTGGGAGAATGGCATTAAAACATGTATAATATCATATTAAAAAAATCATAACTGAAAGAAAGTTAAGAAAAACTTAATAAATGTGATTCATTCTGCTATTTTTTCCCCTTCTATTTTGAATGCATTTTTTTAAACCCTGGGATGCAGGATAAAGGCCAGAGGTCTTACAGCGGTGCTCAGTGCTGCTTCTATTCCTCTCTTTACTGACATACTGACAGCCTCATGTCTTACCTCTATTACCTCCAACTTCCTGTCCTAGCAGAATCAACACTTGTGATTTCCTACTTCTCTCCTCCATACCCTTGCTCATTCTGTCCCTTCTGATGTCTACCATTTCTCATTTCCATTTTATCTCAATAACTTCTACTTGTCCTTTGAAGCTTCATCTGACTCCTTTATACCTTTGAGTCTTCTTACAGGTGCCACTTTCTTGAAGAAATGAGATAAGACAAATCTTATCTCAAGGCAACCTGATGTGCCCTCATGACTATTGTATCATGGGTGGATGCCATCACTGACTCAATGGACATGAGTTTGAGCAAATTCTGGGAGATGGTGAAGGACAGGGAAGCCTGGCATGTTGCAGTTCATGGGGTCGCAGAGTAGGACACGACTTAGTGACTGAACACTAAAAATACTATTTTACTTATTTGGGTATCTCTGAGTTCCTTGACAGCAGAAACTATTTTATTTATTACCATAGCCCCAGAATTTAGCAGAAAGTCTGCAAAAAGCATATATTCAATAAATACTAATTGTAAAGTTGAATTAACTTAAATTCAAAAACAGATTTCAGTCCCAGCTCTACATGCCATCTATTTGAATTTTGGCAGATGGCTTAAGTGAGCCTCAGTTTTCTTACCTGCTAAAGGGAGATGGTAATACCCACATGACCATGGTTAAAACCCAATGAGACAATGCGATCACAAGCTCATTATAAGTGTTGTATATTTGTACAACTCTGACAACAAATTAGATTAGAAAATTAGGCTTATGTCTTTTTTTTTACCTTGTATATTCTGAAATTTTAATTCAATTAGATTAAATATTCTTTGTAAATCCTAAAATTCCCATGTTATTAAATATCAGAAATGGTACTTAAGTATAGAGTTAGGAGAGTTATATAGCCAAGTATTTCATCAACCAGAATTCAAACTAAAACCATTTCTAACTTGTGTGTGAGTGTGTGTGTCTGTATTGAGTTGATATTGCTTATCCAAACTAAACCCTTGATTTTCATTGTGTGTGGCAAGCAGTAATATACCTTGGAAGAAATTAGGATTCTTGCAACATGATACTTCTGAAAAGGTTCACACTGTGTAAAAAATCCATTTGTGTCCATACACTACCTGATATGTAATCTCAGTCCCATTTTGCATTTTTAATACAGACAAAATACCCATTAAAACAAATATATTTAAAACATAGAAACTATTATTTACCTTATAGATTGAGTTGATCTTTAATTATTAAAAGCAAATATAACTTCATTTTACTGGAAAGAGTCTGACAGAAACAGGATAAAGTCATCAGAGATAAATGCAAGGGAGTAAATTAAAGAATGAAAAAAGGATGAAAAAAATCCAGATTAAAACAAGGAAATTTAAGCTAGGGCTATAAAATAAAATTCTGTGGACAGAGGGAGCCTGGCTGGCTACAGTCTATAGGGTCACAAAGATTTGGACGCAACTGAGCAATAGAGTACGGCACACATAGCACATAAAATAAAATGCCTCATGTAAGCAGGCAGGTACTTTGCAAATGTGTGAAGCCTGCAAGGCATGAGGTCTGGGTTTGCAGCCTTTAAGTGCTGATGATAATGGCAAACTAGCTCATGCCCAGCTTGAAGAGGACAGGCTCCATCAGTGCCTGCCTGTCCAGCCATGTAGGAATGTACATCCAACACTACCCACACTTCTAACTTTTCACAAGAGATTATAAATTCATATTTTACACTAATTTTCTAGATTTTAAATGTTATTTCCATTTGTTTGAGCTGTGCGGGCCAAAAAGCACAGCTTTGAATGAAATCAGGCTCCTTGTCTACCCATTTGCAAATGTAGACACAAACAATAGGACAAATGAGGATACGCTTGAATATAAGTATCTGCCAACAATACAATGAGTTTCAAAATAATGAGAATTCTCACTGTATTGACTAAAAAGCATGGTGTTGTAATCAGTTTAGTCATGTCATTCAGGTTGTTGGATAAACTTTTTAATCTTCTCATTTTCAAGAAAAAATATATAGCAGTTAGAATATGTCCAGGAAAAAGTAATTTAAATCAGCAATTTTGGGAAAATTTGGAAATGGTTACTCCAAGAACTATCAAGAGAGGTAGAATTGTTTACCCAACTTCACATGTAAATTAAGTATGGTGTCTCACTGTAGCACATTTGGGGTTTTTGCATATTCTGCTTCCTCTGTATGAAATTTCCTTCTCTCTAGTCTTCACCTGGTTAATTCTGCCTGGATAATTTCTCCAGAAAACTTTGCTGCATTCCCCAAACTCAGCAAGTTGTATCTTCAGTGTTTTCCATGACATTTATGCATTTTTCTTTCTTTTTTTTTTTTTTTTTTGCATTTTTCTATCATAGTACGTACTTCTCTTCTTCCTCCGGATCACGTCCTCCTTTTTTCCATGACATTTGTGCATTTTTCTTTCTTTTTTTTTTTTTTTGCATTTTTCTATCATAGTACGTACTTCTCTTCTTCCTCCGGATCATGTCCTCCTTGACATATAACAGATAATTAAATGTTAATAAATACAAAAATAAATCAACTAATAAATCGATCAATGGACAGATGACTCCCTCATCTGACATAGTAATACACAGGCTACTACTATCTTTCATACCTCACAGATTTCTATTCTACCCAGAAAACATACTTGGCCTTGCTAACATCTATCACACATTGACAAACTTTACTTGCAGATGCAATATAAGAATTATGGACACTAGCATTTACTGATTGTCAACTACATGCCATATTTCAATATGTCATCCTCATAATAACTCCAAAAGGTAGACATTATTATTCCCATTTCATGAATAAAGAAAAAGAGATCTAGAGATTGAGAAACTTGCTTAAGATCACACATCAAATAAGTGAAGCAGCCAGGATTATAAGGAAATTCCTTTTGGCTTCAAAACTCATGGGCTTCGCCTGATAGGAATGCTGCCTTCCCATGAACTCTGATAAAAAAGACAGTTTGGGTAGAGTAGCACTGACTTTCACATAAAATTTCCAAGAGTAATTTATTTCTAAAGATCCATTACTGGGAGCATAGTTAAGTTGTATATACATGTTCTCTGTTAGAAAGGGGATGTTATTTTATTTATTTATTTGTTTTGATCTTTTGGCTGAGCCATGTGGCATGTGGGATTCTAGTTTCCCAACCAGGGATTGAACGTGAGCTCCCTGCATTGGAAGTGTGGAGTCTTAACCACTGGAATGCCAGGAAAGTCCCAAGGTTGTTATTTAAGATGTCACTTAAAATGTGCCAGAATATCTTTTTCTCTGAAAATTTGTTCCCCTTGAAACACTTATGTGATCTCTGTTAATATGTAGATAAAGTTTTTTGTTATCTTAGGAAATGTGTATAACAACTTTTCTGGCTCTACATGTCTCCACATCTTATCTCTTGGTAAAATGAACACAGGTGAGAAGATGTGGACAGATTTTCGTAGGTGTTCCAAGAGCTTTCTGGGAGAAAAGAGGTTCAGTCATTGAAAAACCTCATTTTCTTTAACACTGAATATCTTTAAAACATCTTTAATTGATTGAGGTCATCTT
Organism: Bos javanicus; assembly: GCF_032452875.1. Lineage (NCBI taxonomy): Eukaryota > Metazoa > Chordata > Mammalia > Artiodactyla > Bovidae > Bos > Bos javanicus. Next base: position 24,504,106 of record NC_083876.1, on the reverse strand, counting down.
TAATGAGATTAAGTGGCAAGAATATATACCAACCTGCTCCTCTTTTCCCTCTTCCTATACCTACAGAAATGTATAAATAGGATAGGGTGAATTTGGTTTAAGATCAGTTACCAGAAAGGTTGCATTTACCCTCTTGCTCAAAGGAATAACAAGGAATTAAAAATAGGTTTCTACTGTTAATTTTTTAAGTAAACTTGATTCATAATAGGCTACCTGGGCTCTCCATAGAGCACCATTTGGGGAAAACACTGAGGTCTCTGTGATATACTGAACACGATCTAGTTTTAAGAAGTTGAGTTGATGTGCTCCAACTTCGACTCTTGTCATTAACTTTGAATAGGTGCGCTGTTTCTACTATTTGCTTAGATAATGCCTACTAAGCTTAAAAGACTCAGTTCAGATTTTACCTGCTTGAGGAAACCTTCTATATCAGTTAGGAGTCAAAGAGGAAAACAGATACAAATTCCCCTAAGCATTTAAAACAGGAAATTCACACAAGACTTTGTGTCTGTAGGAAGAGTTTAAGAAACCAACAGGGCAGAGTGGACCAACTCTGAGAGCAGGGAAAGCATGAGACAAAGGGAGAAGATAGGATTACTGGAATTAGCTGGAGGAAGCTGGAATCCTGGCAGAGCTTGCCTGGTAGGAATGGGAGTCGCAAAAATAACCCTCCTTGTTTTCCTGACTTTCCTGCCAACTGCTATCCAAAGCCTCTGGGAGATCAGGAGGGTCCTGACTCAGGAGGCTAGGAAACAGCCCTTCAGAGATACAGAGCAGAGCAGGGTAAGGGTGAGACAGTGAAGGAGGAACCCCAAATCCCTGGTTGGCATTTCTCTTCCCTTAAACACTAGTCTCAATTTCTTTCCTTCTATTCATGTCAGAGGTTGTACTTAGGTGCCCATGAACTATGACTGTATCACTTTGCATTGTGGTCATTGTAGTCATCTACTTTTTTAATACTTATGCAGGAGATGAGATGAATGAGATCAGGGACTGTGAATATTTAATTACTGAATAAATAAACAAAGCAATTCCCCACAGTGCTTTCTTCTTCTGCTGACACATACTACCACTTTATTTTCAGTGTCATAGAATTATCTGTTTCTTTTTTTAAAAAAATTCAGGGCTACACCCCTTGAAGGTTAGGGCTTGCCCCATGTAACTGAACCCAGACGGACCTAACCCTTGGAGATTATAGCCAAAAGTAATATGAGATTTTAGCCTTCCTTTCCATCCTGTCAGTCTATAAATATACTGCCATGCCTCAAGCTATTTCATAATAGGCAGTGCAAATTTTATGCCCGAGAATGATTAAAATACTCCTTAGTGTGAGGGAAATGATAACCATAGGTTTTTATGCTAATCTTTCATGTTATCTTATTGAAAAATCATGGGACCTCATTAAAAAATACTTTCCTTCTTTGAAATATCAAAAAAGAAAATAGGATATTTCATCAAGAGAATAAAGTTGTACTAATTATAGATAGCACTGATTACTTTCTTATTATGAAACAATATTCTTTAAGGTCTTTTGGTGCCAAATATTCCTGCAGTTCAGATGTGTCTCAGCTGACCTGAAGCATGACTCTTTTATAGAATGGCTTGGGAATTGAGCAGTGTTTCTCAAATTATGTTCCATGGAACACTAGCAATGCAAGAGCTTAACAAGCTGCTACATGAAATGATAATTCCGTGGTCAAATAAATGTAGGAAATGATGGATTAAATAAGAATAAACAAAGGTTTTTACTGGAAAATTTTCTGTAGTCTTTAATATGTTAGTATACTTCGAATCTCCAAGAAAGGAAAAGGGAATCATTTTTAGTAGAACTCTGTACAATGTGAGTGCATATTCTGGATATCTCATGAATGAACATGTTATTACCTCATAGGATTCTCCCAAACAGTATTGAGCAAAAAGTTCTTAAAACTTGTTTCAGCTGGGCACTCAAAGCCGGTGCACTGGGACAACCCTGAGGGATGGGATGGGAAGGGAGGTGGGAGGTAAGTTCAGGATGGGGGACACATGCACACCCATGTGATTCATGTCAATGTATGGCAAAAATCACTGTAGTGTGGTAAAGTAACTAGCCTCCAATTAAAATAAATAAATTCGTTTAAAAAAATTTTTTTTAAGATTAAAAAGCAGGTAGGTTTCAGGAGAACTCTAAGGAATAATAACTTTATGTATAGTTCAAAATGTGCAATGACTATTATATGTTAAGAATAGGCCCTTAAGAATTATTTAAGAAGACACATACTGTATATATATATATATATATATATATATTGTTTATATATATGTGTATATATAATACATGATATATATACACAGTATGTGTCTTCTTAAATAATGTGTATATGTCTTCTTAAATATATGTGTATATATAATACATGATATATATTTTGTGTACATGAAAATCATAAAAACAATCACCAAGTTTAGGATACTGGTTTCTCTGGGAACTTGGAAGAGAATGCTGTTGGAAGGCTTCCACATCATTTTTAAGGCCATTAGTAACATCTCCATTCTGAAACAGGTAGTGGCTCCATGAGTCACTATTGTACTGTTCTTTACACTTTTTAGTGCCTTAAACATTTTATAATAAATTCAAAAAGTTAAGCTAAACTACCTTCCTCCCTGACTCTATGAAATAGAGTTCTCCAGTTACACCTGTGACCTAGAGCAAATCTCTGTGTAGTCTCTTGGTACCCATCTCCAGTGTGTTTACTTCTCTGTGCCACACACGTACAGATACCTACCCTTTCCCCATTCACGTCAGGGGAAGTTCATCATTATTATTTAATAACATTTGCCAAGTAGGTATAAATAATATGCTACTCAGAGCCATCACAGGACATGGTCCTTTTCAAGAAGCCTCATTTTTGTCCTGAAGAGAAGCCTGGCATCCAGCCATCAGAGATCTCCAAAATACCAGCACTTCACCTGGAGATTTGCACTTGGCCCTTCTTTCAATTTTAAAATAAAATGACCACAATATACAAAATTTTCTAATGTACTTATTCCATACTGTTCTTAGAGTGTGGCTATCATCATATTCTCCAAAACACCGTCTCTGATTTCATACATAAAACTTACCATTTCTCCTTAGTGGAATAAAAAACTGTTTCATATAGCATGACCCCGACCTATCTTGGTTATTTCCAGTATAACCAGACTTTTTCATTCCGACATGTTTGCAATTCTGGGAGACAGTGTATACTGACATGGAGATTTATCACCAGAAGCTTCCCAGTGGAGTCAGTGGCAAGAGATAAAATTTGGTCACAATTCACATGTGTTTGAAATGAGCATTCCAAAAGAAAATGATTAATTTCTACTTAAAACCCAAAGGATAAAATACCATACTCACAAGCATTACTATTCTGCATTTGCTCAGTCTCTCCTTTGCTCAATTGCTTTTGTGTACATTTTCTTCGCTTGTGTTGTTTTTTCCCAAGCAGTGAACTATCAAGGTTTTGTTATTCTCAAGAAGAAACTTACAAATGTGTAAAAGTATTTTATTCTGTCACTGATGCCTTCAGAAAATACTGGCAAATATGTAGAGATGTTCTTCTGCACAACAATCTGTGTTCTTCAACTTTCCTATCTTTTTCTCCACTCTGTCTCTCCTGTATCTAGGCACTGATTCTTCATGGGCTCCAGAGTGTGCGCTATTCTGGCTCTTCTAATCTTGGAAATATTTAAAGTAGATATATATATACACAAAGCTTGTGATTTATTGAAGCTTAATGTATTGAGCCATCAGGAGACTTTACTTTAAAAAAACATCTTGATTAACTAGAGAAGAAAATGCTAAAATCAAGAATTGATCTCCAACAATGGACTTTGATTAGTCTAGAAGCCTAGCTATAGCTATAATAGTTTTAGGATAAGATAGCTTCTTGAATTCCAAAAGAATAATATTAATAGCCGCAATGAATTACCATGTGTCTGGAAATTCCTTTACCTTATTTAAAATTTATAGCACCTTCAGATTTAAGTATTATTATCCTCATTTGGTGGAGAAGGAAATGGCAACCCACTCCAGAATTCTTGCCTGGAGAATTCCACGGATAGAAGAGCCTGGTGGGCTACAGTTCATGGGGTTGCAGAGAGTCAGACGCGACTAAGCGACTAACATACATCCTCACTTGGAGAAGAAAAAAAATTTCACAATTTGCACAGCTAATAAGTATAATGGACTTGAACCCTGACCATTTCATTGGTTTATTGCTTAGTTGAGCTCTTGTAAATTCAGTCCTGTGGTAAATTCCAAGGGAAATACCTAGTTAACCTGGAAAACTATTTAGAGTTATGATGAAAATAATTTAAGGACACCTAGCATATTTCCCATGGAGAAGGCAATGGCACCCCACTCCAGTACTCTTGCCTGGAAAATCCCATGGACGGAGGAGCCTGGTGCGCTGCAGTCCATGGGGTCTCGAAGAGTTGGACACGACTGAACGACTTCACTTTCACTTTTCACTTTCATGTATTGGAGAAGGAAATGGCAACCCACTCCAGTGTTCTTGCCTGGAGAATCCCAGGGACCGGAGAGCCTGGTGGGCTGCATAGTCCAGTCTGTGGGGTTGCACAGAGTCGGACACGACTGAAGCGATTAGCAGTAGCAGCATATTTCCACTTTATGATAGTCCCTAAGGCATTAAGCCCAGATGGGTGATTCAGTGGCCCAAAGGAGAAAGGGCTTATGGTGGACGTGTTTAAGGATGAGTGGAACTTCCTCTCAAAGCACGCTGTATGAGAAAAGAGCTCTTCAACGATGAATGAACAGCTCTGCTCTGCAAATCTGTCAGAGAAGATGATCTCCATGATTGTGAAAATGGACAGAAGAAACTTGGCTACATACAAATCTCCTTCTGTCACTAGTGTGTTGTTTGATTTTGTCTGTCCTTCCACTTCCTCATCTGTTAACTGAAGCTGTCTAACTGGATCAGAGGACCTCAAACCTGCAAGTTCACTAAAGCTGAGAAGTGGTTTCAAAATATCCATACCTGTTTCACTTTACCCTCTTCTAGAAATCATACTCAAATACTCTATGCATTCATATTTACAGGTCTTACATAACTTTTGACTTTACTATGTTATGCTTAAACTTTTGACTTTACTATGTTATGCTTAAACTTTTGGAAGGTATTGTTATCCTGGGCATAATAGGGAAAATAAAATAAACCAAAGCATGTCAAAATAAATTTGAATTATTATAACTTTTGAGAGCTATAGTTATTTTAACATTATGACTTTTGAGGAGTATAACTATTTTATCCAGAGATTGGAAAAGTCGATAAAAGGTTAACAAAAATGCAAATAATATTAGACAGTTAACTAGTTTTGTTTCATTTCATAAGACATCTGAGTTAATAGACCATTGTGGCTTAAATCATTTCAAGTTAATTTTGTCCTCTCTTGTTTTCTTATAAAAAGTTGTGGTCATACAGCTGAATTTTAAACAAAAATTGAATTCAATAGAAATATATAAAAATTCAGATAATTTCTATATTGTGCATATGATGTCAAACAGGTTTGATTGAATTTTAACTGGTTGTTTCATCAGTTTTCCTTTATTTTTATTCTGTTTTGTCAATATTTTAAATCTCTTCAATTACTGATACCATAAGATTCACTGAGTATGTAAGAGGGAAAATCTTCACTATGATCTCACCTCTCACCAGTTTTATGCATCTGAAGAAAAATCCTTCTAAAAGATCAAGATGAGTAGCAACTGAGACAAACTTTCAAATGGTACTGTTGATTGAGAGCACAATAGACAGTTCCAAACTGTTTACAGATGTTGGACTTGGCCTCTTTCCCAGTGCCAAGTATTTGCATGAGAGATAAAGAGCATAATCTATTCACATAGAATGACTTTCCTTTCTAAAATCTTTTGAGGTTGGTTACACTTTAATAACCATTTGCACTTGAAAATTGATTTCTTTCTTGAAGACCATCTGCAGTTATTTGCTAGGCATCCATTCCTTCCTTGTCTTCAGTACTGAATATTGGCTTCTTCCCATCAAGTACACTCTTGCCACACTGCCAGAGGCCCAGTAGGCTGTATCCTTGCAACAGTGAAAGAAAAGGAAACTCTGAGAAATGTAGATTGGTATTCAGTTTTTTATTCAGAGTATTATATAACCATGCAGTGCAGTGCATAAGAGGAGAGATTGGGAAGTTTATTATTCTAGCTTCACTAGCTGTGCAATCTTGATTACACTACTAAGCTTTTTTGGACTCCTCTTACCTACACATTTCCTTTGAGTTGATAGGGTGATTAAATGAGAGACTGTATATAAAGATTAAATACTCAATGAAAGGTAGCTATTGTGTTCCTACAATGTCTCAGAGGCACAAAAAGTGCTGATGTGAAGGGAAAAGTGGCTGTCAAATCTAGTGAGAGGGAGCAGCTATTTATTTTCTGAGAATCAAAGAAAATATTTTCTGGGAATCAAAGAAGCTATGTCATTAGTTGCAAAGAGAGTGATGGGTGAGCCAAAGTATATTTCTACCTTAAAATCTAAGGTGCATAAAACTTTTTTGAAGAATTATATACAAGATAGAAATGGAGGATATAGCTATCCAAGTGCATCTCTTCTATGAGGAGATAATATTCTTAGGTGGTTTTCAAACCTACCTAAATCTAAGTACCTTCTGTGGAGCTATAGAAACAAAGAAAACAAACAAAATACAATTGGGTCCAACTACATCACTGACTCTATGGATGTGAGTCTGAGTGAACTCCGGGAGTTGGTGATGGGCAGGGAGGCCTGGCATGCTGCAATTCGTGGGGTCGCAAAGAGTCGGACACAACTGAGTGACTGAACTGAGCTGAACTTAAAGAAGGCAGGGGCTTCCCAGGTGGCTCAGATCGTAAAGTATTTCCCTGAAATGAGGGAGATCTGTCTTCGATCCCTGGGTCAGGAAGATCCCCTGGAGAAGGGAATGGCAACCCACTCCAGTGTTCTTGCCTGGAGAATCCCATGGACAGAAGAGCCTGGTGGGATACAGTCCATTGGATAACAAAGAGTCCGACATGACTGAGCAACTAACTAAAGAAGGCTGAGCACCAAAGAACTGATGCTTTTGAACTGTGGTGTTGGAGAAGACTCTTGAGAGTCCCTTGGACTGCAAGAAGATCCAACCAGTCCATCATAAAGGAAATCAGTCCTGAATATTCATTGGAAGGACTGATGCTGAAGCTCCAATACTTGGGCAGCCTGATGCGAAGAACTGACATTAGAAAAGACCCTGATGCTGGGAAAGATTGAAGGAAGGATGAGAAGGGGACAAAAGAGGACAGGATGATTGGATGGTACCACTGACTCAATGGATATGAGTTTGAGCAAGCTTTGGGAGATAGTGAAGGACAGGAAAGCCTGGCGTGTTGCAGTCATGGGCTTCCAAAGGGTCAGACATGACTGAGCCACTGAACAACAATAGACCTACTACTCTGGGCTTCACTGGTGGCGCAGTGATAAAGAATCAGCCTGCCAATTCAGGGGATGCAGTTTCAATCCCTGGGTAGAGAAGATCCCCTAGAAAAGGAAATGGCAACCCACTCCAGTATTCTTGCCTCAGAAATCCCATGGACAGAGGAGCTTGGTGGGCTGCAGTCCCTGGGTTCACAAAGAGTCAATCAGGACATAGTGACTTAACAACAACATAGATCTACTGTATCAAGAAGTCAATGGGTAGAGCAAAGAAGATCATTTTTAAGAGCTCTCCATATAATTCTAATGCACAGTCAGAAATAACTTGAATTTCTGAATTCTCCTTCCTGTGTTCACAGAGCCAAATGGTAATTATTACCCTGAGGACTCTCTCAGGAAAGTCATATTCTTAACTTAGTTCACCTATAGAAATGAAAAAAAAAAAAAAATAACCCATTAGCTATCTGCTTTGGGTTTTTAATAAAATAGAAGAAAGAATAATACTAATGAAAATATGTCAGGAAGTAATCAATTTTAGCCAGTTGACATGGAGTTTAAATCAAAGTGAAAAAGAATTTTTTTTAAGTTTGAAAGAAGGTAATAAAACTATCAGCATATTAACAGAAATATAAAGTTAACTGAAGGCAGTAAAAAACAGAATTTTGGAAACAAAATAAAATCAAAAATATTGAACCCAATTTGAGAAAACTTTCTATGTTACAAAGATTACATGAAAGTAATTAAAAAACAAGTAAAAGGACAAAGTGATAGAGTATATATCATTTAGGATCAACATCTTGCATTTAAAAAAGAATAGAAGGAAACAAAATTGAAAAATAATTAAGTATAAAATTAATGAAATGTTCTGATTGAAAAGAGAACTGGTTTTTACCCCAGGCCAAAAACAAAAACATTCCAAAATAACAAAATATTTTAAAATTTAATATCAAATGTTTTAAACATCTAAACAGATAAAACAATAGGTCATTTATAACTTAATATTGTTATTTAGCTAATATCAAGAGTTTCCATAACACTAAATATCAGAATTAAATGATTTGAATAATTTAATACATGTTAAAAAGTGGAAGTCACAGGAAAAATATTCTCAAGTATACAAGAATGAAGAAATTAAACACTCATTAATGTTTTGAAAAAATTTCTTAATAATATATTCTAGTTACACTAAGGGGCAAAATATGCATAACATTTTTTAAAAATGCAATGCAACAATCACTTAAGTAAAGGAAGTAAGACTGAATAATTACTATAAGACAATTAAAATCTCAAGTTCAAATGCTTAAAAAATTTTAAACATCAACATTTCATAATATTTGTGGAAATCTGTAATTCTTGATTAAATTTATAAAAATTTATAAATGAGTATAGGAGACAAAGGGAATTTTAAAAAAATTACAATCTTATAAAAACAAGTCACATTTTCTTTTCTGCTTTGATTTTTTTAAAAGAAATATTTCAGTTGACTTAAGAGACTTAAAGATAAAGACTCAGAGAGAATTTTACTAAAAGACAAAAACAAAGAAAACATCAATCATATCGTAAAAGACCAGAAGGAAACTAGAAAAATTTTTACAAAACAAAGAACTCTATTAAGATCACAGAAAAACAAACCTCATCAATAACAATGAATATAAATTATTTAATCTCTTTTTAATAAAGGACAAGGCAATTTGTTTGATAAACAACTATATTCTGCCTACGAGAGATATATGGAAACCAAAGTGAGACATAAAGTTGATAGTTCAATATTTAATAATAATGGGATTGTTCAGTTCAGTTCAGTTCAGTTCAGTCGCTCAGTCGTGTCTGACTCTTTGCGACCCCATGAATTGGAGCACTCCAGGCCTCCCTGTCCGTCACCAGCTCCCGGAGTTCACCCAAATTCATGTCCATCGAGTCAATGATCCCATCCAACCATCTCATCCTCTGTCGTCCCCTTCTTCTCCTGCTCCCAATCCCTCCCAGCATCAGAGTCTTTTCCAATGAGTCAACTCTTCGCATGAGGTGGCCAAAGTATTGGAGTTTCAGCTTTAGCATCAGTCCTTCCAAAGAACACCCAGGACTGATCTCCTTTAGAATGGACTGGTTGGATCTCCTTGCAGTCCAAGGGACTCTCAAGAGTCTTCTACAACACCACAGTTCAAAAGCATCAATTCTTCGGTGCTCAGGTTTCTTCACAGTCCAACTCTCACATCCATACATGACCACTGGAAAAATCATAGCCTTGACTAGATGGACCTTTGTTGGTAAAGTAATGTCTCTGCTTTTGAATATGCTATTTAGGTTGGTCATAACTTTCTTTCCAAGGAGTAAGCGCCTTTTAATTTCATGGCTGCAATCACCATCTGCAGTGATTTTAGAGCCCCCAAAATAAAGTCTGACACTGTTTCCACTGTTTCCCCATCTATTTCCCATGAAGTGATGGGACCAGATGCCATGATCTTCGTTTTCTGAATGTTGAGCTTTAAGCCAACTTTTTCACTCTCCTCTTTCACTTTCATCAAGAGGCTTTTTAGTTCCTCTTCACTTTCTGCCATAAGGGTGGTGTCATCTGTATATCTGAGGTTATTGATTGTAAGCAAATATAAATTAGTTTCTGAATATGGTTATATTAAAATCCAAAAAATTAATGACAAAACAAACTAAAGGGACAAGAAGCATACTATCGTGATAAAAGAAAGTTCACAATGAAAGCAAGCAGTGTGTAAGAATAAATTTACATAAAATACTTATTGTGCTATAAGTTAATATTTTTATCTATGAGTCTGGGTAAAAGTGATTTAAAAAATGACATAGGGAATTTGATTAACAAAATGCTAATAAAATAGAAAGTAGAAAACATTGGCTTCTATGAACAAATATATCATTAGCATACAGTCATGAAACATATTGAAAATCCTCAGCAAATTCTCAATAATAGAAGCTATCTAAATAACTATCTAAATTCTATCTAGAAGAGAGAAGAGCTAACACCTATCCTACTCAAACTCTTCCAGAAAATTGCAGAGGAAGGTAAACTTCCAAACTCATTCTATGAGGCCACCATCACCCTAATACCAAAACCTGACAAAGATCCCACAAAAAAAGAAAACTACAGGCCAATATCACTGATGAATATAGATGCAAAAATCCTAAACAAAATTCTAGCAATCAGAATCCAACAACACATTAAAAAGATCATACACCATGACCAAGTGGGCTTTATCCCAGGGATGCAAGGATTCTTCAATATCCGCAAATCAATCAATGTAATACACCACATTAACAAATTGAAAAACAAAAACCATATGATTATCTCAATAGATGCAGAGAAAGCCTTTGACAAAATTCAACACCCATTTATGATAAAAACTCTCCAGAAAGCAGGAATAGAAGGAACATACCTCAACATAATAAAAGCCATATATGACAAACCCACAGCAAACATTATCCTCAATGGTGAAAAATTGAAAGCATTTCCTCTAAAGTCAGGAACAAGACAAAAGTGCCCACTTTCACCATTACTATTCAACATAGTTTTGGAAGTTTTGGCCACAGCAATCAGAGCAGAAAAAGAAATAAAAGGAATCCAAATTGGAAAAGAAGAAGTAAAACTCTCACTATTTGCAGATGACATGATCCTCTACATAGAAAACCCTAAAGACTCCACCAGAAAATTACTAGAACTAATCAATGATTATAGTAAAGTTGCAGGATATAAAATCAACACACAGAAATCCCTTGCATTCCTATACACTAATAATGAGAAAACAGAAAGAGAAATTAAGGAAACAATTCCATTCACCAAAATAAATAAATAAATAAATAAATTCTATCTAAATAGAAGTTATCTAAATAACACCCAACCATGGTAGACATATCTAAACTTAAAAGCAAATTCAGAAACATAAATATTCTATTATCTTGATATGTACTGAATGTTTTTCAAACAACTGGAAAAATAAGGGAAAAATATAAATGCAATATAATTTCAATCAAAATAAGGATACTAACATCAAGCTACATAGGATGCAACCAAAATTGTATTCAAAAATAATACTGTAAGTTTATAGGTTTGGATTGTTTAAAAAGGAACAACTAAGCATTCAGCCAAAAAGTTAAAAAAAAATTTAAATCTGTTTTCAGAGAAAATATTTGGAATCTCAATTAATTACTAAGAAAGTAGAAAAAAGAAGAATAAATAAATGAGTCTGATAACTGATTCTTAAGGAAAAGTAAATAAACCAAAACGAGAAAAATTTTGTTTAAATTCTAGTGTAGAAATTCAAAACAACTCAAATAATTTTAGAAATCAAAAAGGGACCGTAGTGAAAACTGAATTTACAGTAAGCTTCGTAATTTTCAGGGCTTTGTCCTATTCACTGTATTCATCTATAACCCAGCAGAGCTATAAGCTAACACCTTATATGTGTAGCAGGCTCTCAAAAACTCTATAAATAGAGAGTGGATGAATGTGGGAGATATTCAGAAAGTGTAACAAGGTACTTTGCACAGCTGTGTACTTGTTAACTTCAGAAAAATGTCCAGGTTCAGAGAGTTTTGTGGTTAATTTTTCCATATTTTAAAAAATTAAGGACTTTTTGTTTGATCTAGGACATAGAAAATATGGGAAACTTCCTAGTTATTTTATGAAAGTACAAAAACATCAAAAAAACTGACAAAAAATAGAGAATGAAAAAGAAACAAAACAAATTATTATATACAGGCACAAACACAAAACAAGAAGAACACAAAAAAATGAGAACACTATCTCATGTACAATGGAATAGCAACGATAACATTCTAGTGAAACTAACTATATACCCAATTCCTTTTGTCCACAAAAGCTAAAATCACATTTTTATAGTAGGACTATATTTTATTGCACTGAGTTATACCATTGTGAATACATATACTTAATATATGTATATTCCTTGAGGTCTGAGGTGTTTTTTTTTAATCTCCTATATCACCACGTTGGAGGATATAAGGATGTATGATAGCCTGCTCTCAAGAAAACTGAAATGTGGCTGGAGAGACAAGGTAAAAACCTTAAAACTTTAATGACTGTTACCTTTCTTTTTTTTTTATTACTCATGTTTCTCATTAAACTTTTGGGAAAAATAGAAAATAAAAGGAAACTCAAAAAAAAATTAGAATATAAAATGAGAGCTCACCACTTTGAAGTAAGGTTCCTTCCAGGGATGCAAACCTGATGTAATGCAAGGCTATATAGCCTATGGTTATGAGTATGATCTTTGGGTCCAGGCAGCTTGATTCAATTCCTTGTTCTCTCACTTAGTAGCTGTGTGACCTTGAGCAAATGACTTATCATCTCTCTGCCTTAGTTTCTTAATCCTTAAAATTGGGATAATTACAGGGTTTATCTTAAAGAATCAGTTGTGAAAATTAAATGGTATGTAAAATACTGAGCACGGTGCCTGCTATACATCAGCGTTACCATTATTATTATTGCTGTTATTTATCACTGTCATTATTATTTTAATTAATAATCTCAGGAGCCATCATTGTCAGATTTTTATTCCAGGGAAGACTCTTGAGAGTCCCTTGGACTGCAAGGAGGTCCAACCAGTCCATCCTAAAGGAGATCAGTCCTGGGTGTTCTTTGGAAGGATCGATGCTAAAGCTGAAACTCCAATACTTTGGCCACCTCATGTGAAGAGTTGACTCATTGGAAAAGACCCTGATGCTGGGAGGGATTGGGGGCAGGAGAAGGGGATGACAGAGAATGAGATGGCTGGATGGCATCACTGACTCAATGGACGTGAGTCTGAGTGAACTCCGGGAGTTGGTGATGGACAGGGAGGCCTGGCGTGCTGCGATTCATGGGGTCGCAGAAAGTCGGACATGACTGAGCGACTGAACTGAACTGAACTGAACATGTACAACTGCTTCAATATGTTGTTTTATATTATTTTGATTAGCAATAAGAGTAAAAAAAAATCATAGAAGAGTGACATGGGTATTTTAAGTGGAAATATGACTGATTGCAATGTTCTCCTTTTCACAGACCCAGAAAGCTTTCTCTCATGGTAGATGTGTGTGTCATTCATGACCCATGGTTGAGTCAAGTCTGGGAAAAACTGAAGCTCTGGGGTACATCCATTTCTTTGACTCAATGATAGAGTGCAATTATGACGTATTTACTCTTAGCATGGGAAGATTTTGTCAGCTAATACCGATAACCTAGAAAATGTCCTATTTTATCCTACCAGGCACAGGGAAGGGCTGTTTGCCTCATCTGAGTCCTAAAGTCAGATATCAAAGCCTGTGCTTGCTCTTTACTGTATAAAATAAGCTTGCCTCCCTCTCAACTTTAAAGTATGAAATGAGGATTACATTATCATTTCAATGATTGCAAATAGTGTATAAATGAAAAGGTTGTCTTCTCCTGGGAACCCCACAAGCCCACCAAGGAATAAACAGTCTTTCAATCCTATGAAGTGATTTGTAATCTTATACAGTAGGAAGAAATCTCAGACTTTGATTCATCACCACTGTACTCACTACTATGTCACTGCCAGGACCATAATTTCAGAACTATGCTGCAGTCATAGAAAAGCAGCAGCTGGGGCATTGATGACTTGTCCTTTTTTAAAAAAAAAAAGAACAGGAAGTAAAGAAATACCACTTCATAAATTTCATCCAACAATATATAATTGTCTTAATTTGTATGATGACTGTTCCTCTATTCGAATGTTGAAATCACTGAGTTTCTCATGGGCTAAAGCCTGGCTTAACATGACTACTTCTTCTTTAGAAATTCTTCTAGCTTTAGAAATTCTACCATGGTCACAATACTCCCTCAACAGAGATTAATATGAATGTTAGATGCATTAAGTAACAGCATCTCTAAGAAGAAAAGTTGTAGCTTTTTCTCAGTCTTCAGAAGCTAACCTGGATGCCCATAAAATTTATGGGAGGCATTTGAGAGCAAAAGGAGTACTAAAATAATTGTTTGTATCATTTTGGAAAGTTTATCTATTGTTCAAAAATATTATTCATTGCCTAAAATCTTATTGTATTCTCTTCATGGACCTACAAAGCAATTCTATTCAAAAATTACTTTCAAAACCTGAGTTTCTTCTTAAAAATAAAGCTAATATATATTTTCATATATATCAGAAAGAAACTTAAAAGATCCATATTGATTCTATAAGCTATTAAGAAAAAAACATTCTTGGCATATATTTACATATTTTAATCAGCTTATTATCTAAATCTCTCTAGGTTCATGTCCATAACCAGAAGAATACATTTTGTAAGGTATGGACTTATTATTTTTATTTTTAACCATTTGAATTAGAATTCTATGTTTAAAAAGTTGAGATCATTGATAGCTTATTTAATGATTTCTTTGTAGAAAAGAGGTAATAAAATATTCTCTCTAAATGTGCTGAGGAAGGTGGCGATCTCTAAAAAAATTCTGCTAGGTAAAATATTTTCTCAATTCCAATTTATTAATACTGAAACCGGTAAATATTTCAGCCCAAATATTTTCAAGAACACTGCCTTTTTGCTTCCATTTAAAGTAGCTTCCTTCAACAAATATTTTTATAAGACAACATTTGTCAAATAACTCGTCTCTGTTTATGATTTTCTTGAGTTTACCAAACTTAAATGCTGCAGAATTGTAGGCTTTCTCAATTTTCTTTTATTTCAATACAGGACATAAATTTATTCAATTACAAATAGGAGATCTATCAACTAATTCTTCCCTCAAGTCAGATGTTCCAAAGCTGTTGTGTAATTTCAAAACTAAATTTCATGCTGTCTGTGATCTCATTCTTTGATTTATTCATCTCTTCATTGCTTTTGTAGAGATAAATGTCTTCCTGTTTTCAAGATACTGTCTTCAACAATTTCAATTTGCTAAAAGCTTCAACCTGAGGTTGCTTTTCTTGCCACACCATTTGTTGAATACTTTGTTTAAAAAAAATTCCAGCTGACTTTGAACAAAATGCAATCAAAACTTAGAGAAATAATTTACAAAAACATCAATATCTTTGTTGAACATTAAGGATGATTTATAAAGTAGTTGTTCAAAGGCTCAAACATTCCTGAAATCTTACTGATGAGATGTTGCAAAGAAAGAGTACATTCCCATGCTGAAGATTTTTTAAATTCAGTATTAGTTTTATTACAAAAGTTTAGTTATTCCAATTATGTACATATAAAAATATTTGTCGATTTTGACTACTGTAGCTTCTAATTCAGCTGGTAGAATATTACAGCTTGTTTGGATGAATTTATAAAGTATGTATATACCACAAGCAATTCCAAAAATATTTCTCTTCCATAGATTTCTTAATTTAGTGAAAACTTTGTCACCATGGTGATATGCTCCACAAAATTTTCTACTCATAGTATCACCATAAAAACACGTCTGTAACTTCACTCTTAACACTTTAACATTCCCAATGATATCAGATGCTTCACCTTCGAGAGAATACATTCCAAAAGTTTCACTGTGATGCCAGTAACCACGTGGGGAAAAAAAGAACAGTTATTTGGATTAACTCATTTTCAATTTGAGGCAGCTGCTGATACAAAACTGACATCCTTCAAACTTGAGAAACTCTGCTACTAATGGAACCACAGCATTTTCTGCTCTCACTCTCTGTTTCATACATGCACAGAATCTTGGAATTGAAAATGAGCAACATTAACTTAAACCAATCAGTTTGATTTAAATGAAACAAGTTGATCTAAATGAGAACTCGTTCTTCACAGAGTGATATGTAGACACACCATTTGTGGTTGCCTGTGAAAAATTTTCCTATGGGGCAAAGTCTAACTAAAACAATAAATTTTGGTTGATGCTGCTGACTCCGCAACAGATTTTGTCCGTCCTCTAGTTTTCATTTGGTCAGTGATATCACTATGGCCTTTGTGATGAAAGGAAAATTTAGTAAGTATTTTAAAATTAAACATGCACTTTCATAGTTGACATCATTGATGACAGAAGGATTAATTGCAAAATTAAAAGACTATTACCAAACAACATGATACATTTGTTTTTATCAAATTTTATTGAAGAAAGCTGAGCGCTGAAGAATTGATGCTTTTGAACTGTGGTGTTGGAGAAGACTCTTGAGAGTCCCTTGGACTGCAAGGAGATCCAACCAGTCCATTCTGAAGGAGATCAGCCCTGGGATTTCTTTGGAAGCAATGATGCTAAAGCTGAAACTCCAATACTTTGACCACCTCATGCGAAGAGTTGACTCGTTGGAAAAGACTCTGATGCTGGGAGGGATTGGGGGCAGGAGGAGAAGGGGACGACAGAGGATGAGATGGCTGGATGGCATCACTGACTCGATGGACGTGAGTCTGAGTGAACTCCGGGAGTTGGTGATGGATAGGGAGGCCTGGCATGCTGCCAGGGCATGGGGTCGCAAAGAGTCAGACACGACTGAGCAACTGAATTGAACTGAACTGAACTGATGATAAATTGCTATAGATCTAGAATTAGTAGGTGACATTACTGTAGGAAGAACTTTCAAGCTACTTGCTATACATTTTAAGACCAGACTGCTCAGTCTCTATTGTTATGTAATGTGATATATGCATACATATATCTGCTATCTGTCTATCTACTGCTCATCTATCTATCAGTGCCCCTTCCTTCTAGGATACTGGTGGCTTTATGACTCTCACAGGCCACATAGGCT
Organism: Bos javanicus; assembly: GCF_032452875.1. Lineage (NCBI taxonomy): Eukaryota > Metazoa > Chordata > Mammalia > Artiodactyla > Bovidae > Bos > Bos javanicus. The sequence continues at coordinate 24,486,966 of NC_083876.1, read as the reverse complement.
ATAATACAACTGGATGTTATGGGGAGCAGCATCTAATTTTTCTTCCGTCACCACCAAGACAAAATGAGTTAGCTTTTGCACTGTACATTCTCCTTGAATCTGGTAAAGATTTTTAAAAATTAAAAGGAAAAAGAGGTTATTGCAGGTCACCTTTCAGTGCACATGAATTTCATACCTACTGACAGAAAATGACAGGAACTGGAAATAAAATAGATGTCTACCAGACCTATCCTGACTTATTTTTATACAACTATTAATATTGATGACGATACTTGGGGAAAATTAAAATATTTGGACCTATGCAACAGAACAGAATCTTGGGAGCAACAAAAGGTAAACCAAGACTCTCCTCTGCAAACTGGGATGAGCACCCTTCACAGAAACAAGCGTCTAAGGGCACCACATGTTTAAGGAGCATTTACTAAGGGCCAAGACTTATGGTATTTTGGAGCTAAATGGTGACCAAAATATAATACCTACTCTTTGAGTTTGCCCAGTTTGCATAGTTCACTTTTGTAAAGCATGCGGTTTCAAAGACCATTTTCACAATTAACTCCTTTGACTTAGAGCTGGTTCAGGAAGCACCTCGTTCCCTCTGCCACTGTTGGCTTTGAGAACTTTCCCGGTCCTAAACCCCAAGGTCCCTCAGCACAGCAAACACAATGGCAGCATCTATGTTTGTGCTGTTTTGATGGTATTATCCCTTCTCAGCACTGAAAGGATGGGCTGTTGCTGTGAGCAGCCTTCTCACTCAGCCTCTTCTCTTGGTGCCACTCAGCAGCTTTGAGAGCAGCCAAAGCCACAGGAATGTCAGGGTGATTATTGGCCAATGTCAAACTTACTTTGGAGCAGAGGTCCTTTAAGTCCAGGAGACAGATTTACCTTTCTTACAGGCTTAATAGAATTAAACAAATCAGCACTTCCTGCTGAAGGCACGTTGCACAGCCACCAAGCTAGCAGTATCATTAAGAAAGCACATGTGTTTAAAATAAAATTGTTTCTAACAGTAAGTCTCAAATACCTGCTATTCTGGCATACTTTTTGATTTTTAAGATTTTGTCAAGCTGTGATGACTTTAACCTCATTCTTTGAAACACTCTCCTTTCCCCTTTCTTCCTCTATTCATCTAATAAATTGAATTTCTTCTAATGAAAAGAAATGGAATATACACAAAATATACTTGAGGATCAAGCTGGGGTCATTTTTTCCCTTCCTCCTAAGACATTTGTACCCCATTTAGATCAATGTCTCCATTATTAATCCCATCACCAAACAAGGAACACTGGTTTCCTCACTGCTCTCAGTTCATATAATACGCCAGTCTCCAAGTTTTGTCGTATTTTTCCAAGAGCTGATTGTTGCATTTGCTGTTTACTTCATTCCCATGCTTTCTGCCCAATCTGAGCTTAACAAACTCTTCTCCATGAGAATGAACCCAGTGTCAACCTTTACCAACCTGGTTTTGGAAGCAGATGGGTCCATTATGACTGGATCTTTATCCCAGCTCAATCTACTAAGTGAATTTGAGCAGAATATTTTACTTCCCTGTGCCTCAGTTTTTCATCTGTAAAATGGGGTTAAGAATAGTGCTTGCTTTCATCGGTGTATGGTGAGGATTAAATAAGTTATATGTAAAGAACTTAGAGAGGTATTTGGCTGTTGTTATTTCACGTCCTATCTCCTCAACTTCAGGAAATCCAGTAGGGCAGAAATACCATTCATCAATCATCAATATAAAGAAGCTCTGCAAAGTGCTAAAGGCAATTCTCACAGCATAACACGGCCCAGGTTTAGTTTGATTGAAATAAGATCAAAGTAATTTTACTAGAAGGAATATGAATTTGTCAGTAGATGAGATAGTGGTCTTTGGAAGGAAATCAGTTCTCAGGGTTTGAGGGCATATGTGGGATTTCAGGAAAAATGACCCCATCTATAATGCACACAAAGCACAATCAGAACTTACCTCCATGATTCATTCAAATGGTTTATTCTGCAATGATCAATGTGCTTTCTTGAACACTTCAGCTATAGATGTTCAAAATTACTCTTTTTAAAAAAGGTGTTACCAAATACACATCTATCAGTAATTTTTTCTTTAAATAATTCACATACGTATATGAGAGTTGGACCATAAAGAAAGCTGAGTGCCAAGGAATTGGTGCTTTCAAACTGTGGTGCTGCAGAAGACTTGAGAATCCCTGGGATAGCAATGAAATCAAACCAGTCAATCCTAAAGGAAATCAACTCTGAATATTCATTGGAAGGACTGATGCTGAAGCTGAAACTCCAATACTTTGGCCACCTGTTGCAAAGGGCCAACTTGTTGGAAAAGACTCTGATGCTGGTAAAGATTGAGGGCAGGAGGAGAAGGGGACGGCAGAGGATGAGATGGTTGGATGGCATCATCAACTCAATGAACATGAGTTTCAGCAAACTCCAGGAGATAGTAAAGGACAGGGAAGCTTGGCGTGCTGCAGTCCATGGGTCACAAAGAGTCAGACAGGACTGAGCCACTGAACAGCAACAATTTGTTAGAAATAGACAAATGAGAGGAAATGACTGGGAATGCTAGACCCACTGACTTGGGAATGCTAGAGGCTCAAGTCCCGTACCACTGACCAGAAGGCCTGACAGCCATCCTTCTCTTACAAGATGTCTGTGGTCATTCCTACCCTTCTCACCCATACAGCTTTCTGAACGCTTGAAACCTTAGGCACTGATTTTGTGACAACTCACACTTTTGTTCTTTCATCAACTGCTTAATGAATGACTATTTTCAGACCATTGTCTAGTAATTCAGCTAACTGCCTAGAAGAAAATGCCAGGCTTCTCCCAAAATAGTAGTGGACAATATCTGGAAGTAGTACTATGCCCTTGCTAGGAAGAGTACCTCTGATACGCAGATGACACCACCCTTATGGCTGAAAGTGAAGAGGAACTGAAGAGCTTCTTGATGAAAGTGAAAGAGGAGAGTAAAAGAGCCGGCTTAAAACTCAACATTCAAAACACTAATACCATGGCATCCAGTCCCATTACTTCATGACAAATAGATGGGGAAACAACAGAAACAGTGACAGACTTTATTTTCCTGGGCTCCAAAATCACTGCAAATAGTGACTACAGCCATGAGATTAAAAAAAAAAATGCTTGCCCCTTGGAAGAACAGCTATGGCAAACCTAGATACCATAATAAAAAGCGAAGATATTATTTTTCCAACAAAGGTCCATCTAGTCAAAGCTATGGTTTTTCCAGCAGTCCTGTATGGATTTGAGAATTACAGCATAAAGAAAGCTGATGGCAGAAGAATTAATGCTTTTGAACTGTGGTGTTGGAGAAGACTCTTGAGAGTCCCTTGGACTGCAGGGAGATCAAACCAATCAATTCTAAAGGAAATCAGTCCTGAGTATTCATTGGGAGAACTGATGCTGAAGCTGAAGCTCCAGTACTTTGGCCACCTGCTGTGAAGAACTGACTTATTAGAAAAGCCCTGATGCTGGGAAAGATTGAAGGAAGGAGGAGAGGGGATGACAAAGGATGAGATGGTTGCATGCCATCACCGACTCGATGGACATGAGATTGAGCAAGCTTTGGGAGTTGGTGATGGACAGGGAAGCCTGGCATGCTGCAGTCCATGGGGTCACAGAGAGTCAGACATGACTGAGAAACTTCACTGAGTGAACTGAACTGAGGAAGAGTACCTATGTGGCTCTTTCCTGTAATGCTAAAAAAGAAAAAATTAAAATAACAGATTTATTGATATATACTTTAATGCCATAATGTTTATCCTTTAGAATGTACAGTGCAGTCAATGGTTTTAATGCATCTATACAATTTAGTAATCATCACCATAATCTAATTTTAGAGCATTTTTATCAACCCAAAAAGATATTAGAAAGTGAAGTTGCTCAGTCATGTCTGACTCTTTGTGACCCCATGGACTGTAGCCTATCAGGCTCCTCCATCCATGGGATTTTCCAGGCAAGAGTGCTAGAGTGAATTGCCATTTCCTTCTCCAGGGGATCTTCCCGACCCAGGAATCGAACCCCGGTCTCCTGAATTGCAGGCAGACGCTTTACCGTCTGAGCCAGCAGGGAAGCTTGTACCCATTAGAAGTCACTGCCTATTTCTGCCTCCTATTCTGAGTCCTACACAACTACTAATTTACTTCCTTTCTCTACATATTTGCGTATTCTGAACATTCCATATACATGGAGCTGTATACAATATGGGGTCATTTATGATGGACATCTTTTATCCCTGTTTTCATTATGAATCAGTACTTTCCTTTGTACTGCTGAATAGCATTCTATCGTATGAATATATTGTACTGTGTTTGTCTTTGGACATTTCCATTTTTTGTCCATTATGAACAGTGTAGATATGAACATTTGTGTACAATTCTTTTTCTGTTAACATATGTTTTCCTTTCAGATAGATATCTAATAGTGGAATTGCTGAATCAAATGGTAACTTTAATGTTTTGTTGTTTTTGTTATTCAGTCAGTCGTTCAGTCGTGTCCAACTCTCTGTGACCCCCAAGACTGCAGCATGCCAGGCTTCCCTGTCCATCAACAATTCCCGGAGTTTGCTCAAACCCATGTCCATTGAGTCAGTGATGCCATCTAACCATCTCATCCTCTGTCAACCCCTTCTCCTCCTGCCTTCAGTCTTTCCCAGCATCCGGGTCTTTATCAGCAAGTCAGCTCTTCGCATTGCCCAATTACTAACATTCTGAGTCACTGTAAAACTGTTTTTCAAAGTGGTTTTATCATTTTACATTTTCAGTTGTATTAGGGTTTTTAATTTCTCTTCATCCTCATCAACATCGATTACTATCGTCTCTCTTCTTTTTTTTTAATCAGAGTCATTCTGATTGTTATGAAATGATAGCTCGTTGGGCTTTTTGTTGTGCATTTGATTTGTATGGTTGATGAAATTGAGCAACTTTTTATTTGCTTATTGGCTATTTGTATATCTTTTTAAAGAAATGTCTATTCAAATCCTTTCCTTTTTGTAAGTTGTTTTATTTTTCTTTTATTATTGAGTTATAATAGGTCTTTAAATATTCTGAATACATGTCTTTTATCTGATATGATTTGCAAATATTAATAGTTCCTCTCAGTCTGTAAGTTTTCCACTTTTCTTCATGATATCTTTTTAAAAAATATTCATTTATTTTTGGTTATGCTGGGTCTTCATTACTGTGAGAGAGCCTTCTTTACTTTTGGAGAGCAAGGGCTACTCTCTACCAGTGGCGCACAGACTTCTCATCGCTATGGTCTCTTTTGTTGCATAGCATAGACCCTAGGCTTGTGGGCTTCAGTAGTTATGACTCACAGGCTCTAGATTGCTGGCTCAGAGTTGTGGCACACAGGCTTAGTTGCTCCAAGGCATGTGGGATCTTCCTAGACCAGGGATCAAACTCATGTCCTCTGCATTGGCAGGCGGATTCTTTACCATTGAGCCACCAGGGAAGTCCTTCATGATATCTTTTGAAGCAGAGAAATTTTTAATATTGATGAAGTGCATCAATCTATTATTATTTGTGTTCTTGGCATCCAAGCACTGCCAAATCAAAGGTCACAATGCCAAGATTCTATCTGATTCTTGTTAGAAATGGAAAAGGAGTCAGGTGATAGGCACCAGAATTCTCTATCATGACTGCTAGCAAACAGCATCTTTTGCTTAGTCTTCATAGATGTGATAAGCTGGCCTGCTTTCTTCCCACTGCATTGCACCAAAAAGTCCCCAGGCAAGAGGAGATGGGTTGAAGTAGAGAGATGGAAAAGAAGCCTTTCTACGAGGAGGTCTAACAAGTGTTAAGTGTAAATTGTGGTATGCAACGAGAGGATGCTACTGTGACGGGAAAATGATGTCCTTTCCCATATTTACCTTGATAAGGAGATAATAAAAGGTTTCTCTGATTCCTGCAGCTAGAACAGCAGAAAAGAGGATGATGCACACTGGTAAGGAGATATATCCCGGAGGATTTTATAGCAGAGAGACACAGTTAATAATTCCGTAATAAAGGTCTCTAGCAAGGAATTCTTAGAAAATTAATTTCAGCCTGCAGGAAACCACTGCTGAATTCATAGCTGCTTCATCACCCTAATACAGGTAAATGGCAGGAGAAAGTGCAGAACATTGCAAAAATTCTTATTTGCCAAAGCCAGTGTTATGTTACCAGTAACCAAGGAAGCAAAATGACGTCTACCTTTCAAATATCATGTGACTGCCCCTCATCAATAGACTTAGCTTGTATCTAGACTCCTTTTAGTAGGGAATTTTGGAAAATTCCATCCCCAGGCTTTTGGGCCTTGAGATACAGGAGTACCAGAGGCGAGGCAGTATGAATGCTGTCTGCCAACTACAAAATCCAGCATAGAAAATTAGCATTATTGAAATAAAATATCGAATATAAAGAACAACTGAAAATGAGTCTCTGAGACTATAGAGGAAAAGAGCCAGTTGAAAAGGATAAGGGAACACGTAGAAGTAAATGGCACAGCCTAGCAGTCTAGTATATACCTGTTTGACATTCCTGACGGGTAAGAAACAATATTGAGGAATGTTTTAGAAAAAAAGTAAATTTTCCTCATTTGGAAAATTTCTTCCTTTCTCTTATCCAAGTGCATAGATTGAAATTCATTAAAAAACACACAAAATTCACACCCAGATGGGGTCTAGCAACATTTGATAATTTCAAGGATTATTTTAAAAAATCATTAAACATGCTTAAGCAGAATTTTTAAATATGTTATTTATGCAAGAAGTTTACACACTATAAGTGAATGTGTAAATTTATACAGTAAAAATATCTGTAACTGTCATTATCTTGATGTGAAGTTTCTATGTCACTTATGGTTAAAAGATAGGAGAGTACTTATAGTTAATTTTCATTTTATCTGTGTACACAGTTCTTCTTCTAAATCTTCAAACATTTTTCCATCAGGCACCGTTTCTGCTTTTTCAAGGCTTCTTTTTTCTCTCCTTTTTTCCTAGATGACAGGCATACCCTGAGGAAGGGCCCCATGCCCTCATGACAGGCCTCTCTGCAGCCTCTAATCTGCATAGACCCTCACTTGCTCCACTGGAAAATAAGTCCTTTATCACCTGGTTATTAAGCATGTTGCATTGATGTTTAGAGAGTAACTGTCCTCAACTGTTTATTTATTTATTTATTAGAGTATTGTGTAAACACACCCAGCTAGTCTCCGCAGGTTAAAATTAAAAAAAAAAATGTGTGGAAAAATAGTCTATTTTCATTCCCCACATTCTTGAACAAACTTCAAGCATTGTGTGTGGGTGTTTGTGTGTGCGCACTCAGTCATGTTGACTCTTTGTGACCCCATGGGCTGTAGCCTGCCAGAGTCTTCTGTCGGTGGGATTCTCCAGGCCAGAATACTGGAATGGTTTGCATTTCCTTCTGCAGGGGATCTTCCTTACCCAGGGATCGAAACCACATTGCTTGTGTCTTCTGCATTGGCAGGTGGACTCTGCCACCTAGGAAGCCTCTATCTTCTAATTAGTTTGCTTTTAAATTTTGTAAGAAGAGAGAATATAGGTTCACTCTTTGGTAATTAAAACATTTAAAATTGAAAGTCAATTTTCATGAATTTTTAAGTGTTGTAATGAACTTTCTTATACATGGAAAAAATATGACATAACTCACATAGCAAAAGGAAAAAAAATAAATGTTAAAAAGATAATGACAGAGAAAAAAGCTAAATATCATTTGTTACACTCAAAATGAACTAGTTAAGTTGTTATACTTAAAACTTCAGATCAGGATAGAAAAATTCAACTCTTTGCTATTTACAATAGCTGCAGTGATGTAAAATAAAAGTAAAAATGAAAGGATGATCAAAGACTTATTTGGCAAAAACAGAATAATAGAAAGCAGTCCTGGAGGAATCAATGGCAAAAGCCTACAATCAGTGGAAATTTCACAACTTTAAACATACGTATTATTATTAAACAAGAATTAGCAAAACAATAAAATAACTAAGAATAAAAGAAAAATAAAATAATGTTTAAAAGCAAAGTTTAATGAATTAAAATCAGGAAAAAAATAGATTAATGAGCCCATGAATTCTTGGCAATAAAATTAGAGAAGATAGTTTTCTTGAAAACCTGATTATTAAAAAGGAGAAATAATTGAACTGGAAAGAAAAAGGGTACTAAAATCAAATAGAGTAAAATATATGAAATTACAATGCAAGACCCTATGTATGCAGTAAATATATAAAACTGTATGAATTGGGTACTTTTCATGAAAGATATAAACTAAAAATAAAAATTTATAAAAATTAGAAGAATTTGAATTGAATAATACCCATAGGCATAATGAAAAACACTTCAAAAAATTACTCCAAATTCTCCAGGGATTGTTTTACTGTGAATTATTTGAAACTTTAAAGAGACTAGTAAACTCAGTTCTATATAATTTGTTCCAGAACACAGGAAAAAATATGGAAAGCAATCAAATCTATTTTATGAATCCAGGATAATTCTGACATCAAAATCTGACAAACATTATACCAAAAAATGAAACTAAAGACAGATCTCTTTTATGAATATAGATTCACAAATTAATCAATATTAGGTATACATGGGCCTGATATTTATTAGGCACTTAATAAATGCATCCGACTTCAGTAAGTAAACAAGGCTACCCAGAATAAATTTCCTTCACTTCTTAGACAGCTATCTAAACATTTAATTCAGGTATGAATCCATGTCTTCTCATTTCCTTCTATTTTAGAGGAGGAAGAAAAAGTCTTTCGTTCAACTTTGAATAAAAGCTTCCAACCATGTTCTAGATCCCATTTATAAGCAAATCAAACTCCCTGGCTTTGTAGGTTATTCTTTGTAGCCGCTTTCTCTCCATTAACTATTTCCTTTTGGCTCATAAAAATGCTTCCTCAATTCTGAATCTTCCATTCATCGCATATTTACTGAACAATTACAAGCAAAGGTGTTAAATGCACTAAAAAGTCATAACCAGATTATATGCAATCCTTGCCTTCAAGGAGCTTTCCATCGGTTCAGGGGTCAGCTAAGTCAGCAGCTGCAGGGCAGTTGCTAGTATGTGGCCATGCATAGGTACTACTACAGCTTACTGGAGAGGGGTCTGGCACACTTCTCCTCCAGTCAGTGCCGTATCTTTATCTTCGCTCACTGATGATCTTCTAAATAGGGTAGCTTCCGTTTGTCATACCTATTCTTCACATCCCATTAGTCCTTCCTATAGATCACTCCTTTCTTGACTGTACGCTCTTCTGCATTTACTTTTTCCTCTTTGGCCTTTATTATCCATTTTCTTTGTAAGCTCCTATTTTTCCACCCGTTCTTTATTATGTATGAGCTGTGTTTCAAAGGAACACTGATTGTTTTCATCTTCACCTGCATGCTCTTTCTTGATGCACACTCTCTCTCATCTAGTTCCATGGTTCAACTGCTACCCCTGAAAAGTAAATGTTCCGTCTCATTATCTTCCCACAGTATGTATCTCTCTTCTGAGGTTCAGATTCAGAACTCTAGCTCTCTACTGAATCTTTCCACGTGAATTCCTGATAACTCAAATATATATCCGAAATGAATTTTTTTCCCAAATCTGCACAGTCTGCAACACACTTAACATACTCTATTCTACACATTCTAAGACAATGAAAAACATCACTGTGTACCCAAGTTCCCAAACTGTTCTTTATTTTCTTCTCTACTCCTCCTCAGTCTACTTTGGACATCAGATCCTATTCACCATACTCTTTTAGAATCTTTCAAATTTGTCTGTTTTCTTCTATGGCTACTGTCTCAAGTTCAGGCCATTGACATTATTACTTGTATTACTATAAAATATGTTGAAGTTCTCTGCTTGCCTTCATTCTTGCATCTTTCTAATATACTTTTAAGAATGTACAAGATCTCTTTTGGGCTTCCCAGGTGGTGCTAGTGGTAAAAAAAAAAAAAAAAACCACCTGCCAGTGCAGGAAACATAAGAGACACTGGTTTCTACCCCTGGATAGAGAAGATGCCCTAGAAAAGGGCATGGCACCCATTCCAGTATCTTGCCTGGAGAATCCCATGGACAGAGGAGCTTGGTGGGCTACAGTCCATAGGGTCGCTGAGTCGGAAACAACTGAAGCTACTTAGCATGCAGAGATATCTTTTACGAGACAAATCTACTAAGGTCATCGATTTCTTTAATGACACCTCACATTTTATAGCATGTCATTCAAGCCCTTATGACCTGATTCCTACCTGTCTATTCTGATATATGTGTATTTTGACCAGAGTCAAACAGATCATTGCTCATATGCACATTAATGTCCTAAGCTGACTCCCATCTTGTTCTCTTCATTCTCCCTGTGATTAATCACTTTTTCACTCCAAATCTTGCTTTATGTCTCACCTTAAAAATGTCTACAAATTATAACCCATTTTAGTAGCAAGATGTAAAGGACCCTTGATCAGCCAGTTCCATTCATCTTTACACTCTCAATAAACACGACTCCACCCTAAGCATACTTTGCTCCCCAGGTACTGAACGCTCCTAATTCCTAAAACACTGAAAGTTAGTTTCCTATTAAGAATTCAAGTATTGAATCAACATAAAATGGATTTCAAAAAACATGTACAAAATCCATGGGAAGCCAGAAATCTGCTTTAACTCCACTAAATCAAATATCTGAATCATCCAGTTAGAAAAATCTGGTGAGATGGCATAGGGAATTATTTGGAAGAGGTGAAGTAAAAGGAAAGAAACTTAGAAATAAACACTCTGGTACCTTTTGTGTAAGATGATGTCCTGTGAGCCAGGATATCTGACACAAAGACAGTTTCATCTTGCTGTCAAAATATAACACTCATATGTATTCTAATTTCCTTACTCTGGCTCAAACCTCACTAAGTAACTTTTGGTAACTCTAGTCTTCTACATCTATAGAGACTTCCTTATCCAGAATGTCACAAGGATAGCTTCTGACTGAATTGGATCTATCAAAGTGAGTGAGTAAATTGATATTCCAGTTCCATATTTTTTGAGGTTTGCCATTTGTGTTTACATGCCCCATTCTTCCAAATCTGGAACAATAAAGAGACTGAATTATGAAGTCTGCAGGACTGAGTTTAGACTTTGAAATGTGATGAATTCATCAGTACAAAGATGATAAAATATTTTGAGGGATCAAGATGGTCTTCCCAGGCGACACTTCCTTTGCCTCACTCTGAGTTTGTTTATACATTGCTCTCGATCAGTGTAATTCTTTTTCTTCATTTCCCCTTAATTACTAGACTGCACATGCAATAGGCTACCTTCTCAAGAACCAAAGCTGATCTTATTATCAAATAGGTCTTTTATAATTCAGCCAGGAAGTTATTCTAATTCCACCCAAAGCTAAGTGTTTTAGAATTTTTTACTGAGTTCATTATCTTCTACTTATTTTCAACTTCAACTAAACCTATCAGCTCCATAGAATTTTAACTAACTCTTTTTGCCACGAGACCTAAATGCAATTATTTTTGTTTGGTTTGGTTTGGGTTTGGGTTGTTGCCATTAAAGCCACTGAGCTGAACTCCACGTTCCATTTTTTTCTGTCAGCAAAGTAGCCACTTAACAAATAATAGAGGAAGCCTTTGAGTTCTAAAAATTCTTGACTGTGTAAAATACACTTGTAACCTGCAGCTTATAGAATCAATGAATATCTTAATGGTTTTTCAGTAGTTTAAGAGGTGTTTGAATTATTAGGTGAGAGAAGTCACTGTAACAGTTAAGCAAAATAACTAAATACATCTGAAGCCATATAATTTAATGTATTAGGAGCAGATCTTTTGAAAATTTCCAGAAAGTTATCCAATATCCTATTGACCAGCATTTTAAGACACATTTTATAGCTCAAACCCTCAACTTAAGTACCTACATCGTCCACTAAGAGAGAAAGAAACGACATGATGGTAACCCTAGCCATGGAAAAAATGTTGTTTCTTTTGTACACCATTATTTCCCAGTAAGTATTGTAATTGAGAAGAAACTTCCCTTAAATGTGCTAAATCAATTAATTACCCCCACACACTTGCTTTAACATCCTGCACTATTGAAACAACTTCCAGATGTCACATTTGCTAATAATTCTTTGGTCATCATGTTTCAGGGAGTCAGCTGTATCACCCCAGCTAGGAACGCCAAGATGCAGAGTTGCAGTTGCCCCATATATGAATCATTCTGGATGAGCTGGATCTTGGCATGGCCATGAACTCATTTGTTATCTTGTATGAATAATTTGATTATTTTACATCTTCACTTCCTCATCTGTGGAAATGAGAGTAGTGGCTGGTGGTGCTCAGGAAACATTAATAACAAAAATGAATATAAGCCACTCTGTGTTTTTCAAAGAACTATATGTGTGCTTAGTAGTAATCATACTTTGATGTTCATCATATTCTTGCAATAAGAATGATCTCATTAACTCATTTTCCCATTGAGAAAATGTGTATAGCAACATTACACTCTGTTTGCTATTAAATGCAGTCTTTTTTTCATTTAGAGTTTAATGCTTATTTTATTTTAGCACATTAAAAAAAAAATGTTATTCTAACATACCCAACAAATTATATTTTTGAAGTCCACTGTTGTGGAGAATCTGAATAGCATTGTGTTTACCCTAATAGTAAGTTTTATTCATTAAATGCCATTTTACGAGATGAAGAGATACATTTGGAATTGCTTTGCTGCCTTTAGATTTTTTTAGAGCCTTTAAAACCACATCACGATTAGCTGAACTCTTCTCAAGTTTTGTACATTCTACTAACATAAAACCATGCAGCCAATTTGCTTTTAATATTTTTCTTCTAGCTTTGTGCTTTATTAGAAATAACTCATTTACAGAAAACCTTTTATTTGGATTGGTGGTGAGAATAAACACATAGTTCTCAGTGACTTTTATTATTTATTATAAAGTAATTTGGCAGGGTGTTGTGTAGGCAACTAAACAAAATAAAAGATTAATCAGAACTACCAATCTTTTTCTGATTTGCAGAGTAACAGAAAACAGCAGCCCAGCCCTGTTTCACTCCCTGAAGGTTTAGTTCAGTATGTGCCAGTGATGGAAAACATCGTCCGCCTATAAAGCAACAATTAGGGCTGCTTTCCATTGACTCAATCAGTCAAATGTAAAAATACAAAAGACCAATATAAAATAGCCCTCTTCTGTGGGCCGTCACATACCAGAAACGTGAACACCCTCTGATATATGTTACTGCTGCTATTTACCAACGTTCTACTGGAATTTTTAGGTTTAAAAGTTCATATGTTAATTGCAGAATTGAATACAGAAGGGTAAAAATCAGTAATTTTCCCTGCATTATAGCAGAGTTTGGGGGAAAGACTTCACTACAAGAAAATTTACTTTTTGGATAAGGCTGTAATTAAAGGCTAATGAATAAATTACTTATCCTCTTGGTATATTTGTTTTCTTATATGTGCTGCTGCTGCTGCTGCTGCTGCTGCGTCACTTCAGTCGTGTCCGACTCTGTGCAACCCCAGAGACGGCAGCCCACCAGGTTCCCCCGTCCCTGGGATTCTCCAGGCAAGAACACTGGAGTGGGTTGACATTTCCTTCTCCAATGCTATGTGCCTTTCTATTAATTGATATAAAATATTAGAAAAACTAAATCCACTTAAAGACATTGGTATTCATGGAAGTAAGTATACTAATCAGGATTATTTTTTAAAAGACCAGGAAAAATATACTTTGTTCTTCTATTTTGAGGGTGGGGCCACAGAAAGTTATTGTATTAATATTAATTGATCCAAGAAAGAATTCTTAAAGTTAACCATGGAGAAAGATCAGAGAAAGATAATATGGGCTTAGAGGAAATATTGAAAGGAAGATATTTGCTGGAAAAAAAGCTAAGGTGATAATAACAGTCATAAGTCATGGAATGTTATTATCATACCTGCTCAGTCACTTCAGCCCTATCCAACTCTGTGTGACCCTATGGACTACAGCCTGACAGGCTCTTCTGTCCCTTGGATTCTACAGCCACAAGTACTGGAGTGGGATGCCCAGGGGATCTTACCAACCCAGGGATCAAACCCAGGTCTCCTGCATCGTAGGCAGATTCTCCACGGCTGAGCCACCAATAATCAAATATTCATCATTTTCATACACACACAAAATGTTTCAGAAGTCATACAGAATGTATTTAAGGTGGACATAGGAAAGATCTGCCTAACGTTGACTTTGGGAAACAAAAGTAATTATTAATATCTTTTTCTTCAGCTGCAGCAAGCACCATTCTGCCTGAGAGCAAGGAAGGTAACTAAGTGATGCTTAAAGAGCTTTTCTGATTTAGCTCTTGTTTAAGAGGGGCTTCCCTGGTGGCTCAGATGGTAAAGAACCTGCCTTTAAGGCAGGAGACCCAGGTTCGATCCTTGGGTCAGAAAGATCCTCTGGGCAACACACTCCACTTTTCTTGCCTGGAGAATTCCATGGACAGGGGAGCCTGGGAGGGTGGTGCGGGTGGCTGCGGTCCTTGAGGTCGCAAAGAGCCAAACATAGCTGAGCAACTAGCACTTTCACTTTTCACTTTCTAAGAGTGTACCTGCTGCTGCTAAGTCGCTTCAGTCGTGTCTGACTCTGTGGACCCCATAGACGGCAGCCCACCAGGCTCCCCCATCCCTGGGATTCTCCAGGCAAGAACACCAGAGTGGGTTTACCTAGAAGTTGTTATATTAATAAGGTCATTTTTGGTGGTCTTAATGACTTTTCAATCAGTTGAAGTCTTCCAAAAATCAAACATTTGTATTAATACCTTAGAGGATATTAGAAGCATTCCATCTTTCTATCCTTCTTCTGCCTAACATTTTGCAAAACATAACATATCGCTTATGCTTATAAACTTAAATGAGAACAATTCAGCGTTAGTTACTGCCTGGTGATATAGGGTCTTTGCTTCAATTTGGTAGGAAGATGCATGGTTTTGGCTTTTTATCTGGTGGCTTGGAGGGAATAACAGTTTCCTCTTCCTGGGTTCTCTGCCACTAGGTCTGGTATCATGAGTATGTGTCCAAATCTCTTCTGAAACAAAAAATTAAAAGTGAAAGTGAGGAAATTCCTATTCTTATTAAGAATGAGGAGAAGATGAAACTGAGAACTACCAGACTTTGTAGTAAATCTCCATAATTTATGGAATAAGAGTTTACACTTCTTAATGAGCTGATGACTACCAGGCCTTTAGCCATCTGGCCTCTGCCATCTCTCTCACCTCATCTTTCGTCTTTTTCCTAGTTGTTTCTACCCTTTCTGCATACCAAACTACTTTAACTATCTTGACTGTGACATCCTCTTTCATTTCTGAGTTTTTAAAGTATGGATTCTCCTACTTGGAACGTGCTTTCCCCATTCATTCAAAAGAGTGGCCTATTAAGATCTAAATATCATTTTCTTCTAGGAATCCTGGGTTAGCTGGCTATGTTTTCTGATATTCTCAAAATGGCAGATACTGCACATCAATGTGTTGAAATTCCAACTGCCCCTTCTGTAATGTACATTCTTTCAATGCAGCATCTTTTTATGGAGTTTCTTTTTTTTAATTAATTTATTTTTTAATTGAAGGATAATTGCATTACAGATTTTTTTTTTTTTTTGCTTTCTGTCAAACTTCAACATAAATCAGCCATTGGAATACATATACCCCCTCCCTTTTGAACCTCGATCCCATCTCCCTCCCCATCCTACCCCTCTAGGTTGATACAGAGCCCCTGTTTGAGTTTCCTGAGACCTACAGCAAATTCCCATTGGCTATCTATTTTACATGTGGTAATGTAAGTTTCCATGTTACTCTTCCCATACATCTCACCATCTCACCCTCTCCTCCCCTCTCCCCATGCCCATAAGTCTATTCTCTATGTCTGTCTCTCCATTGCTGTCCTGCAAATAAATTCTTCAGTACCATTTTTCTAGATTCTGTGTATATGTGTTAGTATGGGATATTTATCTTTCTCTTTCTGACTTCCTTCACTCTGTATAATAGGCTCTAGGTTCATCCACCTCATCAGAACTAATTCAAATGTGTTTCTTTTTATGGCTGAGAAACAAAGGTGAGTCTAGTCAAGGCTATGGTTTTTCCAGTAGTTATGTATGGATGTGAGAGTTGGACCATAAAAAAAGAGCAGTGCCAAAGAATTGATGCTTTTGAACTGTGGTGTTGGAGAAGACTCTTGACAGTCCCTTGGACTGCAAGGCGATCCAACCAGCCCATCCTAGAGGAGATCAGTCCTGGATGTTCATTGGAAGGACTGAAGTTGAGGCTGAAACTACAGTACTTTGGCTACCTGATGTGAAGAGCTGACTCATTTGAAAAGCCCCTGATGCTGGGAAAGAGTGAAGGCAGGAGAGGAAGGGGACAACAGAGGATGAGATGGCTGGATGGCATCACCTACTCAATGGACATGAGTTTGGGTAAACTCCGGGAGTTGGAGATGGACAGGGAAGCCTGGAGTGCTGCAGTTCATGGAGTCACAGAGAGTCAGACAAAACTGAGTGACTGAATTGAACTGAATATTTTATTGTGTATATGTACCACAACTTCTTTATCAATTTATCTGTCAATGGACATCTAGTTTGCTTCCATGTTCTAGCTATTGTAAATAGTGCTACAATGAACAATGGGATACATGTGTCTTTTTCAATTTTGGTTTCCTCAGGGTATTTGCCTAGGAGTGGGATTGCTGGGTCATATGATGCTTTTATTCATAGTTTTTTTTAAGGAATCTCCATACCGTCTTCTATAGTCACTTTATCAATTTACCTTCCCACCAACAGTGCAAGAGCATTCCCTTTTCTCCACACCCTTTCCAGCATTTATTGTTTGTAGACTTTTTGATGATGGCCATTCTCACCGGTGTGAGGTGATATTTCATTGTAGTTTTGATTTGCATAATAAATAAAATTTGCATAATAAATTTGCAATAATGTGCAATTGTGCATTGGGAGCTGACTGTGGCTCAGATCATGAACTCCTTATTGCCAAATATAGACTTAAATTGAAGAAAGTAGGCAAAACCACTAGACCATTTAGGTGTGACCTGAATCAAATCCCTTATGATTATACAGTGGAAGTGAAAAATAGATTTAAGGGCCTAGATCTGATAGACAGAGTACCTGATGAACTATGGGTGGAGGTTTGTGACATTGTACAGGAGACAGGGATCAAGACCATCCCCATGGAAAAGAAATGAAAAAAAGCAAAATGGCTGTCTGAGGAGGCCTTATAAATAGCTGTGACAAGAAGAGAAGTGAAAAGCAAAGGAGAAAAGGAAAAATATAAGCCTCTGAATGCAGAATTCCAAAGAATAGCAAGGAAAGATAAGAAAGCCTTCCTCAGCGATCAATGCAAAGAAATAGAAGAAAACAACAGAATGGGAAAGACTAGAGATCTCTTTAAGAAAATTAGAGCTACCAAGGGAACATTTCATGCAAAGATGGGCTGAATAAAGGACAGAAATGGTATGGACCTAACAGAAGCAGAAGATATTAAGAAGAGGTGGCAAGAATACACAGAAAAACTGTGCAAAAAAGATCTTCAAGACCCAGATGATCACTATGGTTTGATCACTGACCTAGAGCCAGACATCCTGGAATGTGAAGTCAAGTGGGCCTTAGAAAGCATCAATATGAACAAAGCTAGTGGAGGTGATGGAATTCCAGTTGAGCTATTTCAAATTCTGAAAGATGATGCTGTGAAAGTGTTGCATTCAATATGCCAGCAAATTTGAAAAACTCAGCAGTGGCCACAGGACTGGCAAAGGTCAGTTTGCCTTCCAATCCCAAAGAAAGGCAATGCCAAAGAATGCTCAAGCTACCACACAAGTGCACTCATCTCACACACTAGTAAAGTAATGCTCAAAATTCTCTAAGCCAGGCTTCAGCAACACATGAACCGTGAACTTCCAGATGTTCACATTGGTTTTGGAAAAGGCAGAGGAACCAGAGATCAAATTGCCAACATCTGCTGGATCATCGAAAAAGCAAGAGAGTTCCAGAAAAACATCTATTTCTGCTTTACTGACTATGCCAAAGCCTTCAACTGTGTGGATTACAATAAACTGTGGAAAATTCTGAAAAAGATGGGAATACCAGACCACCTGACCTGCCTCTTGAGAAACCTATATGCAGGTCAGGAAGAAACAGAATTGGACATGGAAAAACAGACTGGTTCCAAATAGGGAAAGGAGTACGTCAAGGCTGTATATTGTCACCCTGCTTATTTAACTTTTATGCAGATTACATCATGAGAAACACTGGGCTGGAAGAAGCACAAGCTGGAATCAAGATTGCTGGGAGAAATATCAATAACCTCAGATATGCAGATGACACCACCCTTATGGCAGAAAGTGAAGAGGAACTAAAAAGCCTCTCGATGAAAGTGAAAGAGGAGAGCGAAAAAGTTGGCTTAAAACTCAACATTCAGAAAACTAAGATCATGGCATCTGGTCCCATCAGTTCTTGGGAAATAGATGGGGAAACAGTGAAAACAGTGTCAGAATTTATTTTTCTGGGCTCCAAAATCACTGCAGATGGTGACTGCAGCCATGAAGTTAAAAGACGCTTAATCCTTGGAAGGAAAGTTATGACCAACCTAGATAGCATATTGAAAAGCAGAGACATTACTTTGCCAACAAAGGTCTGTCTAGTCAAGGCTATGGTTTTTCCAGTGGTCATGTATGGATGTGAGAGTTGGGACTGTGAAGAAAGCTGAGCACTGAAGAGTTGATGTTTTTGAAC
The DNA here is from genome assembly GCF_032452875.1 of Bos javanicus. Classification (NCBI taxonomy): domain Eukaryota; kingdom Metazoa; phylum Chordata; class Mammalia; order Artiodactyla; family Bovidae; genus Bos; species Bos javanicus. The sequence continues at coordinate 24,468,177 of NC_083876.1, read as the reverse complement.
TGTGGTGTTGGAGAAGACTCTTGAGAGTCCCTTGGACTGCAAGGAGATCCAACCAGTCCATTCTAAAGGAGATCAGTCTTGGGTGTTCATTGGAAGGACTGATGCTGAGGCTGAAACTCCAATACTTTGGCCACCTCATGCAAAGAGTTAACTCATTGGAAAAGACCCAGATGCTGGGAGGGATTGGGGGCAGGAGGAGAAGGGGATGACAGAGGATGAGATGGCTGGATGGCATCACCAACTCATTGCACATGAGTTTGGGTGAACTCCGGGAGTTGGTGATGGACAGGGAGGCCTGGCATGCTGTGATTCATGGGGTCACAAAGAGTCAGACACGACTGAGCAACTGAACTGAACTGAACTGAATAATGCGTGATGTTGAGCATCTTTTCAAGTGTTTGTTAGCCATCTGTATGCCTTCTTTGGAGAAATGTCTGTTTAGGTCTTTTTCTCATTTTTTGATTGGGTTGTTTTTCTGGCATTGAATTTTATGAGATGCTTGTTTATTTTGGAAATTAATACTTTGTCAGTTGTTTCATTTGCTATTGTTATCTCCCATTCTGAGGGCTGTCTTTTCACCTTGTTTATAGTTTCCTTTGCTGTGCAATATTATTTCTCCACAGTTGAAGTATGGGAATCTAAACTGTTTCACCAATATCACAATCTAAGTTGAATCCTCACAGACTCCAAAACAGGAATAAAATAATGGAAAGAACGTGGGTCTTTACGGCATCTTTACGGTATCCAGTCACAAGTCACATATAGCACTTACCAAGTAATGCCAGTGGTGTGTGTGTGGTGAGGGGGCGGGGCAGGGGAAAAGAATACTATTCAGCAATAAAAATGAACAAATATTGATACACTGTGTGGTATTGCTGAAACAGTTTAGTTTCCCATACTTCCACTGTGGAAAAATAATGTTGTTTCAGGAAAAATGAATGAATCACACATATTCATTCATTTTTCCTTTGTCTTAAAATAACTTAAAATAAGTAACTTAAAACAATTGTGTCTTAAAATCTATCTTACTTTATCCACAGATTAACCACCTTTGTCTATATCTTAGTATTCTGAAGATATTCACTCTTTTATTTCTGTACGCTAGATACAGTCTCCAGTACCTGGTTAAGACTATACTCTCCAGAGTTGATAAGGCTTACAGCCTTAAAATAAAGCTCAAAATTTATCTGAACTATTCCACAAGGAGTACAGTTGCTCTGATTATGATGGTTAAAGTCATATTAAGACTTTATGGCCCTGGAATGAAGAGTCTGATGACTCAAGGATGATTAGACTCTAAGCTTGATTAGCAAGGCACCACACAAACGCTCCAGCTGCGACTGAAATGACTTCTAAGGCAGTCCTTCCAGAGAGGTTTGCTTCATAGCATTCTGCCCATTAGGAGGGTGACATACAACCAATTTAACTGGGATTGGCTCCGTTTATGCATTTTGTCTCAGCATGACTATTAATAGCATTCCTTTTCACTCTGAAAAGTTCCCCACATGGACCTTAAATTATATATTGCCTTCCTTATAGGCATCTAAAGTCAACCTTTGACTGATAAGCCTGGGAAATTCTCTCCCTTCTCCAGATCCTAGTATTCACTCTCACCAAACTGGTTGCTATGCTGTACTCTTTCTTATCCATAAAGCTTAGTCATTTGTAACAGAAACAAGAGGTTTTAATACTGACTTAAACAAAATCCCCATCAGGTGGCTCATTTCTACACTTAATGTTAATTCCCAGCATCCAATATTTATAAACATGAAAAACAGTCCCTCTTTCCTTTAATTTAGACTTTTATTTTTTAAATAATGCCCTGAATTGCCATATTTCCCCCTCTATTCCCCCAACAAAATCTTCTTAGACATTTATGAGCTTCATGCATCAAATAACATATTCCTTCTTCCATCATCACCCCACTCTCAAACTTTACTATCTTAAACATTTAAGTTTATCATAACAGTAAAGATCCTATATCTCTTTGATCAACTCTTTAAGGATATCTGCCTTAGATTTAGAAATAAGCTGTGAGTGAATACCCCAGGGTATAATTTTTAAAATGGCATTTTTATGTTTGGATTTTGTCTAAAAACATAAAGGAAGAAAGAGAAAGGAAGAAAAAAAAACAAGAAGAAAGTAGAGAAAGAGCAAGTTTCTACGTCAAGTTCACTGAAGAATTTGGTGAAGCTATAATGTCAGCCACAGTAAAAGCTGACAGGCTTTTCATTGAAAGTTACCAGACACTCCTTTGTTTAACAACACACCATGTGTTCAAGAGCAAAAGTGTGCCATTCATTTCAGAAGAGAAAAATCTGATTTTTTTTTTTTTAGATAATATAGGAAGAATAAAAGCATAGATTTTTTTTATTCCCTTGTTTCATTCTGTAACTTTTCACAGTTTAACCTGGTTGATGGGGACATGTGATGCACAATATGAGAATATTGTAAATACCTTCTGCCAATGCGAGGAACAATGAAAAAATTGCAGAATTTACTACCCCAAGTCAATGATGAAGCAACAGTAAGAGGCAGAAAGAGGTCCTTGTACATATATAAAGATACTCACATACATTTATTTGGCATGTGAGTTGGATGTGATTTTTTTTTAATTGGAGTAATATTGCTTTACAATGTTGTGTTAGCTTTTAATGTACAAAAAAGGGAATCAGCTACATGTATGCATATATCCTCCTCTCTTTCTTGAACCTCCCTCCCACGCACCCCCATCCCACTCCCCACGCCCTCAGGTCATCACAGAGCACCAAACTGAGCTTCCTGTGCTATACAGCAGCTTTCCACTAGCTATGTGCTTTATACATGGTAGTGTATACATGCCAATGATACTGTCTCCCAGAGTAGCATACATGTATACATGCCCCACCCTCCTCTCTCCTCCCCTGTGTTCATGTTTTCAATATATTATAGAGGGACACCCAAGCAAACTACTCAATTAAAAAAAAAAAAAAACATTGTAGGTACACTCAGTACATCTTGGATTATCTTGTGTAACTTTTTCAGTGTATGGAATATTATGCTGTGTATGCTGTGCTCAGTTGCTCAGTCTTGCCCGACTCTTCACAACTTCATAAACTATAGCCTTCCAGGCTCTTCTGTCCAAGGGATTATCCAGGCAAGAATACTGGAGTAGGTTGCTGTTTCCTCCTGCAGGGGATCTTATCACTCAGCCATAAAAAGGAATAAATTTGAGTCAGGTCTAGTGAGGTGGATGAACCTAAAGCCTATTATACCGAATGAAGTAAGTCAGAAAGATAAAAACAAAAAGCATACACTAACTCATATATATGGACTCTAAAAAAGTAGGTACTGATGAACCTGTTTGCAGGGTAGAAATAGAGACCCAGACATAGAGAACAGACTTGCGGATATAGCAGAAGAAGGAAAGTGAAGTCGCTCAGTCACGTCCGACTCTTTGCGACCCCGTGGACTGTAGCCCACCAGGCTCCTCCGCCCATGGGATTCTCCAGGCAAGAATACTGGAGTGGGTTGCCATTTCCTTCTCCAGAGGATCTTCCCGACCCAAGGATCGAACCCAGGTCTCCCGCATTGCAGGCAGACGCTTTAACCTCTGAGCCACCAGGGAAGAAGGAGAGGATGGGACTAATTGAGAGAGAAGCATTGAAACATATACATTACCATATGTAAAATAGCTAGCCAGTGGGAAGTTGCTGTATAACAGGGAGCTCAACCTGGCACTCTGTGATAATCTAGAGGGATGGGGTGGGGTGGGGGATGGGAGGGATGTTCAAGTGGGAGGGGACACGTGTATATTTATGGTATTTGCATTGTTATATGGCAGAAATCAACATGGCATTGTAAAGCAATTATCCGCCAATTAAAAATAAATTTTAAAAAATCGAAATAACAGTACAGTAGATGGAGAATATTTCAGTGCACATGGTTTTTAACTCTACTGAGGGCCTCTAATAAGCCTAGATAGTGAGTTAGAGCCAACAGCACAACCAGCTGATTTAGTCAATTCACTCCAACAGCTGATCAGGTCCAATAAAACCAAAACAAAATAATTAGCCAACGGAGCTATTTGGATGAAATGGTTGATTGATTGAGCAGAATAATAAACCCAACAGTGCCAAGCAGACTAAGAACTCAGCCTCTCAGAGGCCAACCTCTCATGACTGGATAAGTAATGAATCTTTCTTCATCTCCTCATCTTGGGAGAGACCCAAGACAACTCCTGAATCGAGAGGTTTATACTCTTTAAAAGAATCTAGAAGAAAATATTATATTGTGCTTGGATTTTGGCTAATGCCAAATCTCATCACTCTTCTCTCTAGCTGGCTGTCACTTTCAAGATTTATGTGAATGTTAACTGCCATCAACAGTTCAAATTTTCAGTTGGGTTCACAGCAGCCAACAGCACTATGATATTAGAAGATTCTAGATGTAGATTCAATTGCATAGCAATGGCTGCCTGCCATCTTAACAATATGGAAGCATGCATTTTCAGAGCATCAGTTATTGCTTGTTTTGTGCATGAATAGGAAATATTGGTAAAATTTGTACTGTGAATGACGAAAGTAGGAATGAAAAAGTATCATTGAATAGTTTTCTATACTGATGAAGAATGAAATTTTTATCACTTTCAGCTTTGCTCTTACATCTGTTTCTTGGAAAGAAAGAATTTAGTGCCAATAACAAATATGCTAATTACAATTTGGGCTATAGCTTCAAAATCTTTAAGTAAATGCCGAACACTTTAGTTCAGTTAGGAAATTTGCTAAGACACATTTCTTCTGACAGCTGCCAAGGAGAATGTCTGTTTTTAATACTTGAAAGATATACCAGATTTGCACTTTAAATAACCACAGTTTTACAGCTCCAATCAGAGGCTTATTGAGCTCTTGACTGTTTTCAGCATTGAATGTCAGAAGGTAACCTACTTCAAATAGCAAGGCAACCTACTTCAAATAGTTGTTTTTTATTGTTGTTGGTGGTGGTGGTACCAACCATACAACTACTTTAGCAGTATTTATCTCAGAATTAAAAGAGATAATTGTTTTATTTCATGTAAATTTAAGATCATTGAGCAGAGACAGATATAAATGTCCAACTAGCTGGTACTTCAGAATGCTTAGGTTTATGAGTCCAAGACCATTCAACTCAGCAGCCCATGTATCTTGGCCATCCTCAGGGGCAATGCTGGTCTTCATACTTAGTTTTATTGTGTGGTGGTCTTCATTATCTTCAGATAGATGGAGAAATCAGAATTGCCATATATTGATCTCTTTATTTCCCCTCACTTAAGACTGGCATAGTGCTCCACATGAAGCAACCAAATTATTGACAAATGGAAAAGATTTTCCAATTCTAATTTTCCTACATAAGATGTTTATTAAAAAAAAAAAACTAGTAGAGACAAAAGTAGGCTTCATTTCAAAGGACTTAATGCTTTAATGTATTTTAAAGACTTGTATAAATATTTGTCATAAACTTTTATAGCTCCCAAGTCTTCTTCCCTATTCAGTTCAGTTCAGTTGCCCAGTCATGTCTCTTTGCAACCCCATGGACTGCAGCACTCCAGGCTTCGCTTCCATCACCAACTCCCAGAGCTTGCTCAGACGTGTGTGCATTGAGTGGGTGATGCCAGCCAACCATCTCATCCTCTATTGTCCCCTTCTCCTCCTCCTTCAACCTTTCACAGCATCAGGGTCTTTCCAAATGAGTCAGTTCTTCACATCAGGTGGCCATAATATTGGAGTTTCAGCTTCAACGTCAGTCCTTCCAATGAATATTCAGGACTGAGTTCCTTTAGGATTGACTGGTTTGGTCTCCTTGCAGTCCAAGGGACTCTCAAGAGTCTTCTTCAACACCACAGTTCAAAAGCATCAGTTCTTCAGTGCTCAGCCTTCTTTATGGTCCAAGTCTCACATCCATACATGACTACTGGAAAACCCATAGCCTTGACTAGATGGACCTTTGTTGGCAAAGTAACATCTCTGATTTTTAACATGCTGTCTAGGTCAGTCACAGAAACCTAACTCCTGTCCCCATTACAGAAACCTAACTGCTGTCCATATAGAAAGATTGCAATTTATTTACAACTGGATAGACTTAGGCCATTGGAGAAGGCAATGGCAACCCACTCCAGTCCTATTGCCTGGAAAATCCCATGGACAGAGGAGCCTGGTAGGCTGCAGTCCATGAGGTCGCTAAGAGTTGAACATGACTGAGCAACTTCACTTTCACTTTTCACTTTCATGCATTGGAGAAGGAAATGGCAACTCACTCCAGTGTTCTTGCCTGGAGAATCCCAGGGACGGTGGAGCCTGGTGAGCTGCCATCTATGGGGTCGCACAGAGTCGGACACGACTGAAGCGATTTAGCAGCAGTAGCAGCAGCAGCAGCAGACCTAGGCCATGGGACTTACATGGTGGCTCAGATGGTAAGGCATCCATCTGCAATGCAGGAGACCTGGGTTCAATCCCTGGGTCAGGAAGATCCCCTGGAGAAAGGAATGGCTATGTTTTCCTTAACATGGCTTTGGGTTGTCCTTTCACTGTGAGTTTACCCAGTATAATATTTCAGTGTTGTTGAAATAAATGCTGACTTTGCTACAGTGACAATAGCCTGAAAGTATTGGCATTTTATAAGCAAAAAACAATTTTCTGCTTGCTTAAACTACTTTATAAAACCTCATGAGAAATACTAAAAATAATCAATGACTTGAAATTGTTCATATTGTACTACCACTTGGAATCTGATCTTCTTCAGAGAAGGAAATGAAACAAACACATATTCAATCATTCTTATCAACATCACCAGCATTTCTGTTTCTAGGTCTACTATATGCCAAGAATTACAGTAGACACTTGCTTAGTTGCTTCAGTCGTGTCTGACTCTGTGCGACCGAGTAGACAGAAGCCCACCAGGCTCCCCTGTCCCTGGGATTCTCCAGGCAAGAACACTGGAGTGGGTTGCCATTTCCTTCTCCAATGCATGAAAGTGAAAAGTGAAAGTGAAGTCGCTCAGTCGTGTCTGACTCTCAGTGACCCCATGGACTGAAGCCTACCAGGCTCCTCCATCCATGGGATTCTCCAGGCAAGAGTACTGGAGTGGGGTGCCATTGCCGGGTCCAAAATCTCATTTTATATCCATAAAATCTTATGTAAGGTAAATACTATTATCCAGTTTCATAGATGAGGAAACTAAGTTTCAGAAAAGTAAAGTTATTTGCCTGAAGCCGTGTAGATATTAAGTGGCAGAGCTGAACTTCATATACAGGTTTCTTGGACAATAAAATCTTTGTTACATGAAGCTTTCTTAGAGAACTGAAAGTAGTAAAAGACCAGGCAGTTTTCTCACAGGGAGAGTGAGGTAGCAAAACATATGCCTACTACTTGTTCTGTCTAATCACCTAATGGTATCTGGGGTTAAAATACTGTTAAAGTGTATTATTTGCCTGCAGTGCAGGAGACCCGCATTCAATCCCTGGGTTGGGAAGATCCTCTGAGGAAGGGAATGGCAACCTACTCCAATATTCTTGCCTGGAGAATTCCATGAACAGGCCATGGGGTCACAAAGAATCGACCTTCACTTTAAAATATATTACAACCTGTGTAAGTCAGAAATCTTGCCTTTTGCATCTCACATCACCAACGCAGGTGTGGGTTTTGGATGAAAATTTCTAGGAATACTTAGAATTGGTGGCAGATTATGTTCAAGTGAAGGTGTGGTCAGGAACAACAAGCAAAAGGGAAAATATATGTGATTGGTAGAAGGAAGGGTTACTTAAAGAAAAATCCCAAATTTTCAGGTTGAAGAAATTGTAACAACTATTTAGACCCAGCTAATGCATGAAACTATTCTACCACATTTGATTATTTACTTGAATATCTGTTTGATTAGACAAACAGCCTATTTCCTATTCTGAGTCATTTATTTGTCTGCTCACTTAAATACATTCACAAATACTTTTTGAAATTACTTTGTGCCATGAACTATGCCAGGCACTGAAAGGATACACAAGCCAATGGCCCTTTTTCTCAAGATCTTTCTTATATTGAGCCAAAGTCTCTTTCACTTGGGTACAAACTTGGGTGCAAATTTTATCCAAAGAATTCTTTTGAGTTTTTCTTCCAAACGATATCATTTCAAATATGTCAGGTCATCTAACATGCCACTTTGCCTGGGAGTGGGCCCTTCTTCCCCTGTGGCTCTACGTTTTCCTTTCACTTTTAGAGAAATGAAAGTGAGAAAACTTTTTCCCATAAGGTATCTTTGGTTTTGGAGGATGAGAGGGGCCATTGGGAAAACAATGGGTAAGAAAGGCAAAACTGGTTGTTTAGTGTGGCTCCAGTGTGACTTTTAGGGATCACAGTAAAAGGCAAGCTTGATGTATTTTAATTTTTTTATTGGAACAGAATTGCTTTATAATGTCATGTTAGTTTTTGCTGTACAATACCATGAATCAACCATAGGTTTACATATATTCCCCTCCTTCTCGAAACTCCCTCCATTATACTCCTCTTGGTCACCATCAGATCAGATCAGATCAGTCGCTCAGTCGTGTCCGACTCTTTGCGACCCCATGAATCGCAGCACACCAGGCCTCCCTGTCCGTTACCAACTCCCGGAGTTCACTCAGACTCATGTTCATAGAGTCAGTGATGCCATCCAGCCATCTCATCCTCTGTTGTCCCCTTCTCCTCCTGCCCCCAATCCCTCCCAGCATCAGAGTCTTTTCCAATGAGTCAACTCTTCGCATGAGGTGGCCAAAGTACTGGACTTTCAGCTTTAGCATCAGTCCTTCCAAATAAATCCCAGGGCTGATCGCCTTCAGAATAGACTGGTTGGATCTCCTTGCAGTCCAAGGGACTCTCAAGAGTCTTCTCCAACACCACAGTTCAAAAGCATCAATTCTTTGGCGCTCAGCCTTCTTCACAGTCCAACTCTCACATCCATACATGACCACAGGAAAAACCATAGCCTTGACTAGACGAACTTTGTTGGCAAAGTAATGTCTCTGCTTTTGAATATGCTATCTAGGTTGGTCATAACTTTCCTTCCAAGAATTAAGCGTCTTTTAATTTAATGGCTACAGTCACCATCTGCAGTGATTTTGGAGCCCAGAAAAATAAAGTCTGACACTGTTTCCACTGTTTCCCCATCTATTTCCCATGAAGTGATGTCACTGGATGCCATGATCTTAGTTTTCTGAATGTTGAGCTTTAAGCCAACTTTTTCACTCTCCACTTTCACCTTCATCAAGAGGCTTTTTAGTTCCTCTTTTTTCTGCCATAGGGTGGTGTCATCTGCATATCTGAGGTTATTGATATTTCTCCCAGCAATCTTGATTCCAGCTTGTGTTTCTTCCAGTCCAGCATTTCTCATGATGTCCTCTGCATATAAGTTAAATAAACAGGGTGACAATATACAGCACCATAGAGCACCGAGCTGAGATAGTAGTATTGACATATGTATTCTACCGTGTGTAAAGTAGACAGCTATCAGGAAGCTCCTATATAGGACAGGGAACTCAACTTGATGTATTTTAATATGTGCCAAGGTTTCTAGGGTTAGGAAGCAAACAACTTTAAAGGAAAATAATGAATTTGTATTGCCTGGAATAATTCTTATCTTATACCTCTTGAAAATCTAATCACAAGCATAGGCTTCCAGATGAGGTCGCAATGCAGCAAAGGAACAGATGCAGTAAACACATTTCCTCATGTGTTTTTAGTTCTTTGCTGTTTAGTCACTAAGTCATGTTCAACTCTTTTGTGACCTTATGGACTGTAGTCCACCAGGCTCCTCTATCCATGGGGATTCTCCAGGCAAAAATACTGAAGTGATTGCCATTTCCTTCTCCAGGGGATCTTCCTGACCCAGGGATCAAACCTGTGTCTGCATTGGCAGGTGGATTTTTTACTACTGAACTGCCATGGAAATCCAAACTCATTAGAATCTGGTTTTCACTCCAAATTTTCCGTGCTAATTATATTATTAACCCAAATCATCACACCTTCTCTCTAATTTATTTTGTATAAATTTGATGAGCACACCATATATAATTATATCCAACCTGGCTTAAGAATGGAAAATGAAGCCAAGGACAAAGGCGTGGCACTCATGTCCACCTACTCTAGAGGGACAGAAATCTTACAACCCATTACAGTGGCCATTCAGCTCTTACTGTCCCCACATCTGGTAAGCTTCATCATTTTCTCCATAAGGAGATATAAACATAGATGTCAACCCTCTGCTTAAATCTACTTTTATAAGAAATTTAAATAAGCTATTTAAACTAAATAAAATGAAACACAGCAAAACAAACAAACAAAAACAGTTCACCCATTTCTCTTACTTCCCACCCCCTGCCTCTGGCAACCATCAATCTGTTCTCTGTAGCTGTGAGTTTGTATTTCTACTTGTAAAACCCACTCAAGGAACTGTGATATCTTGTTTTTAGAAATGCCATGATGGGTTCAATAGATCCTGATTTTTCTTACCGTACTCAAACAAATCTAAAAAGTTACTAATAATCACATACCATTACTCATGAATAACCCCAAAGTAGGGCATTTCCATTGTGCTGTTGATTTTGAGTGAGTGAGTGAGTGAAAATCACTCAGTATTGTCTGACTCTTTGTGATCCCATGGACTATACAGTCCATGGAGTTCTCCAGGCCAGAATCCTGGAGTGGGTAGCTGTTCCCTTCTCCAGGGGATCTTCCCAACCCAGGGATTGAACACAGGTCTTCCACAGCAGATGGGTTCTTTACCAGCTGAGTCACAAGGGAAGCTGTTGATGGTAGAAGCAGCTTTCTCTCTCTCTGTGAATCGGAACACATGCCAATTTCCTACTTCCCACTCATTTCACCATTGCAATTCTTCAGAGACCACTATATTTATCCACTTGATACTTTATTTTGTCAGTATTCTAAACTATAACTATTCCAGATCAGGAAGTTTGCACAAATTTGAAGATTCTTGAAACTCTTTGACAATATCTTTGCAATTTCTCCTACTTTGACCAACCCAGGGTACACCTTTGCCAGGTAATGATCTATGGCCATAAGTCAGTATTCAAAGAAGAATTAAGAACTTGTGAAGTTATGCTTGCCTTTTCTTTGACCAAATTGAAAGCTTTCTTACTAGAATCTCTGGAGTTCAGGAAACATGAGTCAAAAAGAGGCAAAGTCAGGGAATCCAGAAACAGCTTTCAGAAAGCTAATAGCAAATTGATTTTTTTTATTCTGTTCCCTCACAATCTCTCATCATGTAAACAATACAGCTCAGAAGTGTCGTCTATGGACTAGCAGCATCAGCATCTCCTTAGAGCTAATTAGAAATACAAATTATCAGGTCTCCTCAGGTCTACTAGATGAGCCTCTCTGGAGGTAGGGTCCAGGAATTTGTGTTTTATCAGTTTTCTAGGTGATTTTCATGCATGCTAAGAAGTGGGAACCACTCTTCTATGCCAGAATCTGTGACTCTGTTCTCACTGCTGCACTATGTGAGGCTGTAGGGCTACATGGGTAAGATAAGGAATAAAGAAAGTAGTTCTTAAAAACACAGTACAAATTATTTAATATTAATTACATAGTGCTGTTTGTTAACTTCCTCCTTTCACTTCTCAGATATTTGAAATAGCAAGTTTTCTAAGTGAGTGTAAAGTGCTTCTTATTGTTGTTCCATCACTAAATCATGTCCAATTCTTTGAGACCCTGTGGACTACAGTAAGCCAGGCTCCTCTGTCCTCCACTACCTCCTGGAGTTTACTCAAATTCAAGTCCATTGAGTTGGTAATGCTATCCAATCATCTCATCCTCTGCCACCCCCTTCTCCTTTTGGCTTCAATCTTGCCCAGCGTCAGAGTCTTTTCCAGTGAGTCGGCTCTTCACACTAGGTGGCCAAAGTATTGGAACTTCAGCTTCAGCAACAGTCCTTCCAATAAATATTCAGCATTGATTTCTTTTAAGATTGACTGGTTTGATCTCCTTGCTGTCCAAGGGACTCTCAAGAATCTTCTCCAGAACAATTTGAAAGCATCACTGGCGAATTAAGTGCGAAGTCCAGATTAAGGCTGAGATGTTCTTACTCCTTTATTCAGATCCAATCCATTATTTTTATTTTCCTCCACAAGTTTCTTTCCCCTTTGCCTCTTGAGTAATCCAGTGAAATTATTCTTTTCATTGCTAAACTTCAGGATGTACCAGGAGTCAGGTCCAGGAACATATCTCAAAATGATTGTCTCCCTGATATCTTTTCATTACAAGATCTTGCCAAGAGCTTGTTCTTCACTGAAAAATCATATAGTGATTCACTGTTTACCAAAAGTCTGATTGAGCCAAACCAGGAATGTGATTTAGAAGACAGAAAAGTATGGTAGAAAATACATCAGTTTTAGAGTCAAACAGATTTAAGCATGATACACGGTCTGTGACTTACTAACTGTGCATTTTGCTGCAATTAAAGTCTCTGAATTTCAATTTCCTTGGCCATTGAATGTACTGTATGATAGATAATTCTTGATTTACTTGTTTCTCAGTCAGCCTATGGATTTATTTGCATATGCCTATCTCACTACAAACAGCTAATGAAGTGACTAATGAAATAATTCATATCTAGTGTCTAGTCCTTTGCCTGGAACTGAGAAGATGTTTAATAGAAGTTAATTCTCCTTTGTGTTTTCTTTCTTTCTTATTTCTTCTGCTGAGAATTCTTTTTTGATATATGGCAAAACCAATACAATATTGTAAAGTTAAAAAATAAAATAAAAAAAGAAAAATGCCAAACAAAAAAACAAAAAAAAGAAAGGATTCAAGAATTTGTCTGCAGAGCTGACCAAAGTGTGCAATAATAGGCAACCTGAATATTGTAATACACATATGACAGCAAAATTGTGAGGCTTGCCACTCTAACCATTAGACCTGTGCTAGCCCAGGAAAAATGGCGGTCACCCATGGCTCTTAAAGACTTAAAATTTGCTTAAATTGATACACTCTGTCTATCTATATATGTATGTGCATGTGTGTGCTAGTCTCTCAGTCTTGTCTGACTCTTTGAGACCCCATGGACCTCATCAAAGTCATAGCTCCATCAAGGCTCCTCCACCTGTGGGATTTTCCAGACAAGAATACTGGAGTAGGTTGCAATTCCTTTCTCCAGGGGATCTTCCCCACCCAGGGATTGAACCTATGTCTCCCACATTACAGGCAGATTCTTTACTGTCTGAGCCACCAGTGGTTCAGCCACCACAGAACCAATTCTGTGAAATTCATAAAATAATAGTTTTCACAGAATTGGTATAAAAAAGAAATATAAAATCTTTCACAAGTACATTTTCTGTTGATTATGTTTTGAAATGGTGTATCTCAGATATGTCAGCTTAAATAAATTTAGTACTAATTTCACCTGTTTCCTTTTTTAATGTGGTGATTAAAAATTTTAAATTATATATGCAGCTCACATTTGTGGCTCTCCTAATATTTCTACTGGACAGCACTGCCCTGAGTCATGAGACTTTAGACCGCATTTGCCCACCAAATAAATAGTTTTATATGTTAACTCTATTTGGCAACTTTAAACATAGCAATGTCAATAGTCCCACATTAATGATTTTTGAATCATTTTTAATAACTGCAAAAGGGCAACAATGCCTCAGTGAACTTGATTGTGTAGCTGTTCGAGAAATCAGAGACATAGGCTGTGCAGAACTAATCTATGAAGAGCCACCTTCCCCATTTGTTTTTTCCAAAGGGAACTCACACTTTATGGCCAGTTTAGTAAACTTTTTCTATGAATGAAAAGTAGTAAGGCCAAAGATATAAAACGATACCTCTGCATGGACATGGACTTGTGAGCTGTCTTTCTTTTAATAGCAAACATGATGGGTAAGCATCTGATTAGTTAGCATCATAAACTGCTTTTCCCTTCACTTCTGTCTCCAAATCAGAAATTCCTGTCTTCATTAGCTTCCCCATTTATATCTTATCAAGAACAATATCAAGTCTTATTTTGTACATGAAAGCTTTGCTAGTCTACTTAAATTTCTGCTATTTTCCATCCTGTAGTACTTATTATTTTTAATATATACATGCAGTCAGTCCTTGGTATTCACAGATGTGAAATATTCAGATTCAGAGAGCCAACTATGCTATGCCATTTCATATAAAGGAACTGAGCATTTTGGTATCACAGTAGTCCTGTAACAAAACCCAGAGAGACAACTGTAGCAGCTTTTCACTAAGCAAGATTCTTTGTGTTTTCTAATTGCTTTAGTATAAGTCTTATACATATCCATCCTCTGATCCCCTCAAATGAAAGTGAAAGTGTTAGTTGCTCAGTTCAGTTCAGTCGCTCAGTCATGTCCGCCTCTTTGCGACCCCATGAATTGCAGCACGCCAGGCCTCCCTGTCTATCACCAACTCCCGGAGTTCACTCAAACTCATGTCCATCGAGTTGGTGATGCCATCCAGCCATCTCATCCTCTGTCGTCCCCTTCTCCTCTTGCCCCCAATCCCTCCCAGCATCAGAGTCTTTTCCAATGAGTCAACTCTTCGCATGAGGTGGCCAAAGTACTGGAGTTTCAGCTTTAGCATCATTCCTTTCAAAGAAATGCCAGGGCTGATCTCCTTCAGAATAGATTGGTTGGATCTCCTTGCAGTCCAAGGGGCTCTCAAGAGTCTTCTCCAATCCTGAACCCCTCTCCCGTGTACACCTGTGGCGGATTCATGTTGATGTATGGCAAAACCAATACAATATCGTAAAGTAATTAGCCTCTGATTAAAATAAATAAATTTTAATTAAAAAAATAAATACATACATTAAAAAAAAGAGTCTTCTCCAACACCACAGTTCAAAAGCATCAATTCTTCGGTGCTCAGCTTTCTTCACAGTTCAACTCTCACATCCATACATGACTACTGGAAAAACCATAGCCTTGACTAGATGAACCTTTGTTGGCAAAGTAACGTCTCTGCTTTTGAATATGCTATCTAGATTGGTCATAACTTTTCTTCCAAGGAGTAAGCATCTTTTAATTTCATGGCTGCAGTCACCATCTGCAGTGATTTTGGAGCCCAGAAAAATAAAGTCTGATATTGTTTCCAATGTTTCCCCATCTATTTCCCATGAAGTGATGGGACCGGATGCCATGATCTTCATTTTCTGAATGTTGAGCTTTAAGCCAACTTTTTCACTCTCCACTTTCACCTTTATCAAGAGGCTTTTTGAGTTCCTCTTCATTTTCTGCCATAAGGGTGGTGTCATCTGCATATCTGAGGTTATTGATATTTCTCCCAGCAATCTTGATTCCAGCTTGTGCTTCTTCCAGCCCAGTGTTTCTCATGATGTACTCTGCATAGAAGTTAAATAAGCAGGGTGACAATATACAGCCTTGTACGTACTCCTTTTCCTATTTGGAACCAGTCTGTTGTTCCATGTCCAGTTCTAACTGTTTCTTCCTGACCTGCATATAGGTTTCTCAAGAGGCAGGTCAGGTGGTCTGGTATTCCCGTCTCTTTCAGAATTTTCCACAGTTTATTGTGATCCACACAGTCAAAGGCTTTGGCATAGTCAAGAAAGCAGAAATAGATGTTTTTCTGGAACTCTCTTGCTTTTTCCATAATCGAGCAGATGTTGGCAATTTGGTCTCTGGTTCCTCTGCCTTTTCTAAAACCAGCTTGAACATCAGGAAGTTCACGGTTCACATATTGCTGAAGCCTGGCTTGGAGAATTTTGAGCATTATTTTACTAGCGTGTGAGATGAGTGCAATTGTGTGGTAGTTTGAGCATTCTTTGGTATTGCCTTTCTTTGGGATTGGAAGGAAAACTGACCTTTGCCAGTCCTGTGGCCACTGCTGAGTTTTTCAAATTTGCTGGCATATTGAGTGCAGCACTTTCACAGCATCATCTTTCAGGATTTGCAAGAGCTCAATTGGAATTCCATCACCTCCACTAGCTTTGTTTGTAGTGATACTTTCTAAGGTCCACTTGACTTCACATCCCAGGATACCTGGCTCTAGGTGAGTGATCACACCATCGTGATTATCTGGGTTGTGAAGATTTTGTTTGTACAGTTCTTCTGTGTATTCTTGCCACCTCTTCTTAATATCTTCTGCTTCTGTTAGGTCCTTACTGTTTCTGTCTTTTATTGAGCCCATCTTTGCATGAAATGTTCCCTTGGTATCTCTAATTTTCTTGAAGAGATCTCTAGTCTTTCCCATTCTGTTGTTTTCTTCTATTTCTTTGCACTGATCACTGAGGAAGGCTTTCTTATCTCTCCTTGCTATTCTTTGGAACTCTGCATTCAGCTGCTTATATCTTTCCTTTTCTCCTTTGCTTTTCACTTCTCTTCTTTTCACAGCTATTTATAAGGCCTCCCCAGATAGCCATTTTGCTTTTTTGCATTTCTTTTCCATGGGGATGGTCTTGATCCCTGTCTCCTGTACAATGTCACAAACCTCTGTCCATAGTTAGTTGCTCAATCATGTCCAATTCTTTGTGACCCTATGGACTGTAGCCCACCAGGCTTCTCTGTCTATGGGGTTCTCCAGGCAAGAATACTGGAGTGGGTTGCCATTCCCTTTTCCAGGGGATCTTCCTGACCCAGGGATCGAACCTGGGTCTCCCTCACTGCAGGCAGATTCTTTACCATCTGAGCCATCAGGGGATAGCGATCCCCTCAAGGGAAGAGGATCCTGGTGGTCTGCAGTCCATGGGGTCCCAAAAGTCAGGCATGACTGAGGGACTAATACTTCCTAGGGAAGAGGTATATCTTGTGTGTCTTTGTGTTCCTCACAGCCTTTGTTTAAGCAGAGTAGCTAATATTGGCTGTAATAATAATGAAGTTCATAAAGAGCAACATAAAAACCAGTCTGTGTGAAAATGTGCAATATGAGTACAAGCTCATTGTGAACAAGAAATATCTGTTGAATATTTTTTCTTGAATGCCCTTTCTGCATGTCAAGTTCATCAGGGTTGAAATTGAATACATACATTTCCCTTCCCTAACTTGCTCCTCTTTGATTCCTATGTCAGTGAGTTGGGCTACTGGCCCAAGTCAGAGACATATATACCCTTGAATCACTCTCCACCTCCAGACCCTACATCCTATTGATATCCCTCCAGTCCATTCAGTGATCTCAGTCCTCACTGTTTACATCTTATCTCTGCCTTCTGTCTCTCTCTCACCCTCAGCTCAATCAGTATGAGCTGTGAAAAGGATAAATCTGTACACCCCACTTCCTCTGCTTAAAAACACAATTCTTTTCGTGGGGTAAAGTCTCAAATCTCTAGTAGGGTTTAAGAAGTCTTTTATTAAGTGTGGTCCATTTATATCACTTCAACATCCCTTGGTCTTCACCCCAGCTTCCTGGCTCTCCCAAACAGCTTCCTCTCTTACCTCTATGCCTTTCCACATGTTATTCTCTCCATAGAAAGCATCATTTCCTCCTACTTTGTTAACTCCCTCTACTATCTCCTGTCAGTTGGCCCTGGATTATACACTCCTATGACATAGTGCATAGACCTGATTATAAAATGACTTGTCTGTCTCCTCCACTGAAATGCAAGCAGATTCAAGATTATCTCTTTTGCATTATATTTCTTCTCTTAATTCCATGTCTAGGCTAGGAATGGATTCACAATGTTTTTGAAGAAAGGAAAAAGAGATAGAGGGGTTGAAGGAATCAGGAAGGTACAGAGATAGAAAATTTTTAATTTTATTGTTCTACTTGTTCTCAAATATTTAATTTGTGCCACCATTTTGAGGCACACCCTTGGGCTGTTGGCTTTTAATATTGATTCAATCACCATTATCGTCTCTGTCTTGTGATTTGTTGTCATCTAGTCGCTAAGTCATGTCTGACTGTTTGTGACTCCATGGATTGTAGCCTGTCAGACTCCTCTGTCCATGGAATTTTCCAAGAATCCTGGAATGGGTTGTCATTTCCTCTAGGGGATCTTTCCAACCTAGGCATGGAACCTGCATCTCCTGCGTTGCAGGCAGACGCTTTAGCACTGAGCCACTAGGAAGCCCATTTTTGCAATTGCTGCTAAGTCACTTCAGTCATGTCCGACTCTGTGCGACTCCATAGACGGCAGCACACCAGGCTCCCCTGTCCCTGGGATTCTCCAGGCAAGAACTCTGGAGTGGATTGCCATTGCCTTCTCCAGTGCATGAAAGTGAAAAGTGAAAGTGAAGTTGCTCAGTTGTGTTCGACTCTTCGAGACCCCATGGACTGCAGCCCACCAGGTTCCTCCGTCCATGGGATTTTCCAGGCAAGAGTACTGGAGTGGGGTGCCATTGCCTTCTCTGTTTTTGCAATTAGGCTCACACTTTTGTGAGGTCACGGGTTGAATACAGTAGCCAACATTCATAATTCAAACTGGTCCATCCAGGGACCTTCACCTACCCACTCCCAGTGGACGACAACACTATGCTGTTATAAACTGGATTAATCAGCCCACTTTAAAATACCTGTTTACTACTTTCATGAAGTCAGCCAATAGCCAAGTCAACTCAATCAATTAAGAAGTTAGTGAATGTTTGTTCTACATTCAGCACCACACTAAGCACTCAGAAAACACGAATTGAATATGAGTCTTAAGAATTTGGAACATGCTCTTAAGAACATTTGTCTAGCTAAGAAAATAAAGCTAAATAAAGTACAAGAAGTAATTGTAGAGAAACATCATGCTACAAAGATGCTTCTGAATTCACACTTTAGAATAGTTTAGCAAGAAATGGCAATTTGATATTTGATCAACAATATCAAAGAAACAGCCACATCAACTAGAACTTCAAAATGAGAAAGTAAAAGATGTTAACCTACAAAAAAAGAAAGAAGGAAAACCCAGGGGACTTAACTATGAGATGGATATTTACTCACGAAAATCTCTCCGTCAATAAAGGTATAATCATGAAGGCCTGCTCTGTTCTCCCCACTATTTACATGAAAAGTAGGATGCCAGATACAGGGCATTCAGCAATCACTGACTCAAGCCATTGCCTTCGGCCAAAAACATCTCCCACATGTGTGGGAGCGGCAGCCAAGGTGTTTTGGTCAGGCACTGTGAAATTGCCTTGGCTGACTAGGCTTTATGTGAGTCCAGCAAGGAAATAATACTCTGTCTTCTTGCTCCACTACATGTGCTCAGAAGAAGAAATGGTATCAAGGAATCCAAAGCATCCTCTCACATGATGTGTTCCAACTCTCAAGGAGTACGAGGTAAAGAAATGTAAATTCTTATGTTCTTCTTCCAACCAATAAAAGACAAAATATTTGTTAAAATACTGAAAGGAAATATGGCAGCTTATATAATAGGTTTAAGCAAGTGAAAAATCTCTTGAATGGGACTATTTCACTCCACAAACACTGAGTTTGTTTAGAAGCCACAGTTAATTCTACTACCCATAGGGATTGCCGATGGTGGGGGCTGAGTGAGACCAATAATGAACCAAAAAGAATACAGAGAGATGTGTGCACGGTAAGTCACTTCAGTCATGTCTGACTCTTTGAGACCTTATGGATTGAAGCCTGCCAGACTCCTCTGTCCATGGAGTTCTCCAGGCAAGAATACTGGAGTGAGTTGCTGTGCCCTCCTCAGGGGATCTTCCCGACCCAGGGATTGAACCCAAGACTCTTATGTCTCCTGCATTGGCAGGTAGGTTCCTTACCAGTAGTGCCACCTGGGAAGCCCACCAGGGGATGTGGTGGTGGTTTAGTCGCTAAGTCGTGTCCCACTTCTGCGACCCCATGGACTATAGCCCTCCAGGCTCCGTCCATGGGATTCTCCAGGCGAGAATACTGGAGTGGGTTGCCATTTCCTTCTCCAAGGGGATACAGTAAAGCAATAAAGGGAGTAAATCTAGAGATAGTTCTGCCAATATTTAATTTCAGGCAATTTATCTGAAGTTCTCCAAGCCTTAGTTTCCCCATTGGTAAAATGGGACTGATAAAAGGATCTACTTTGTTCAGTCATTAGGAGAATTAAATAAGAATAAATCTGTATAGGACAATGCTTCATTATAAACCAGCTATTTATTAATATGTGTATACCCATCCTTATTCCTAATCCTTTGACATTATCTGTAGTTTTAAATGTCAATCAGCATCAAGGTTCTGGGGCCTTTGGGTTCATAAACAGGGTCTTTTCATTGTGTTCTTACAAAGCAGAGAAAGAAAAAGGCCTCTGGCGGGGGTTGGGGGGGGGCCTTGGATAAGGGCACTAACCCCATTCATGAGGGCTCCACCCTCATAACTTAATCATCTCCCCAGAGCCCTACCTCCTAATACCATCACATTGAAGGTTAGGATTATAAAATATGGATTTTTGAGGATATAACCATTCAGCCCATAATAGCAAGTGATCAATAAATTTAACAAACAGATGTTCCCTCCTCTCTTTGAAATCTGAGTAAACATGGATTCAATAGCTTATTGTTTCTTATGTATTCTTTGACCTTTACTCCCTCTAGGCATTTGCTTCTGATATTCTCCCTACCTGACATACTCCCTCTTCCTTCCTCATGTGTCTGAAGTCTCTTTCCTTTACAGATCAGTTCAAGCAGCTTTGAATCAACTGCTGATCCTCCCAAGATTCTGAAACTCCTCTCTTCATTTCTTTTTATTGCTGTTTCTCTCAAGGTACTTTTCACTTGTAATATTATTTAAATATTTTTATACCCCTGTAGTATCAAGCACAGTATCTCACACATAGTAAGTGTTCAATATTTTTTTAAAAAGCAATCAAATCTATATCTCAGCTTAAAATACGCTAGCCCAACTAGACATGGCCATTGCCAATAACTAAGATCCTTTCAAACCCAGGTTCATGAACCTGAAACATTGTCTCTCAATAAATTTGGTTATGCAGACAAATGAGCATTTTTTTTAGAAAGTAACTTATTTTCTTATTTTTGATTAAAACTTGATATTGCTATGTAAGATCAAGAAATAATTAGGAAATATTAAAGCCCTTAATAATAATGTCACCTTTTAATCATCATTCAGTCAGTTTAGTTCAGTCGCTCAGTCGTGTCCAACTCTTTGTGACCCCATGGAATGCAGCACACCAGGCCTCCCTGTCCATCACCACCAGCTCCTGGAGTTCACCCAAACTCATGTCCATTGAGTCAGTGATGCCTTCCAACCATCTCATCCTCTGTTGTCCCCTTCTCCTCCTGCCTTCAATCTTTCCCAGCATCAGGGTCTTTTTAAATGAGTCAGCTCTTCGCAACAGGTGGCCAAAGTACTGGAGTTTCAGCTTCAGTATCAGTCCTTCCAATGAACACTCAGGACTGATCTCCTTAGGATAGACTAGTTGGACCTCCTTGCAGTCCAAGGGACTCTCAAGAGTCTTCTCCAACACCACAGTTCAAAAGCATCAATTCTTTGGCACTCAGCTTTCTTTATAGTCAAACTCTCACATCCATACATGACTACTGGAAAAACCATAGCCTTGACTAGATGGACCTTTGTTGGCAAAGTAATGTCTCTGCTTTTCAATATGCTGTCTAGGTTGGTCATAACTTTTCTTCCAAGGAGTAAGCATCTTTTAATTTCATGGCTGCAGCCACTATCTGCAGTGATTTTGGAGCCAAAAAAAAAAAAAAGTCAGCCACTGTTTTCATCATCATATAATTATGCATCTTAACTCCAGTATAGTATTCATAGAAACCCAGTTACACTTATTCTAATTTAAATTAAAATTGTGACCATTTTTATTGCTTTATGAAAAGTGAGAACAGAGGTTAGGAGAGAAGTCCATTCAAGAAAGCCAGAGACCCAAACCCCTACTGCAAGAGGCTTAGTTTCATTATACAGCTTATCTTGTGGATTTGCAGGAAAAGAAGTGTGTGCATATATAAAATAAACGTTTATATGCAAACACACTCTTTAAAATGTAAAGACTTTTGCTACTAATATTATACTTATTTACCTAGGCAATAAGGCTTTAAGATAGAAAAAGTATTATTAACTCCATTTTACAAAATCCTGAAACACAGAAAGATTAATTTATTTACTTAAGATCATACATTAGGTGAATTCCAGCCTTGAGATTAGAAGCTCTGTCATCTGACTCACAGCCTTTAACTCTTTCTATTACTCTATTTTGAGGTAAGAAAAACTGTACGATAGTACATTTCTACATTTCAGTGCCCCAAAAATACCTCTACAGTAGCAGCAGCAGGAGCAGCAGCAGTACTAGATGTTGTTGTAAGAAACTGAGTTATCTTAAAATGTCTTTAAACCCCTCATTAGATTTTCTAAGAGTGAATTGACTTTTTAAAGAGTCCCAGTGTTTTCCTTGAGCCAAATTTTAGAGACTACTTCTTTTCTCCTTAAATTTACTGAACATGTTCTATTGCTTTAGAGAAATTAAAGAATGCTGAGGACTGGAATTTTGACCAGAGCAGATATGAGAGGGCTTCAAGAACAACAATAAAAAATGTCTTTCATATAACATGTGCTTAATGCGTTCTGCTTTCATAAGTGAAGCCACTAAAAAATTTGTTTCTATCATCAGTAGGGATTAGGCAAAAATCACTGGTTCCCTCCTACTTAAAAATTTCTGTTTCAAAAACAGTTTTCCTGAAAGTAGAAAATTTAAAGTATTGGGAAGATTTCCATGACCACAACATCTAATAGTAACTGCTCCTTTTATTGATTTATCCCATATTTACAGCTCATACTACTGCTTTTTCATAGGTATCTTGGAATAGGTTTTTTCCCTATCTCCCCCCAAAATTGAATTTTTGAGGGTAGATTCACAGTTTAATTCACAATAAAATATGAATAATCTATGAAGTATCAATTCCTCCTGATATCTGGCAAGAGAATTGGTGATAGCATTTTGTTACTGATGTTTTTCTCAAAGTGTAATCCTTAGAGCATATGAGCTGGAGTGTTTGTTAAAAATAAAATAAATGAAAAAATTGACCTCTGAATCAGAATCTCTCTGTGGTTGAGGGCCTGGAATCTGAGTCTGATACATGCTAGAGTTTGAAAATCAGTAAACTAGAGGATTAAGGCTGGGGCACAAGAAGTTACAGATAACGACACAAAATATGGCTTATGGTTAAGGCCCCGTAAATAAAAGCCATGCACCCAAACCAAAAGGCTCATCTCTAAACTTTGCCTGACTGCTTCTCAATTTCCTGCTCTGCAGGTTTTTAGCACAAATCATTCTCACCAAAGATTATTAACTTTCCTCGTGCGATGAGATTTCACTGGAAAGGTGAAATCATTCTGCCAGAAAGATCACTGATGGGTTCTGAAGAAGCCAGCTCCAGACAGCCTGCTGGCTGAACGACTCAGTGGACAGTTATAAGTGGGTTCCTCAGGGGCTCAAGAAAATGCTGTGAGTTGGGTGGTCTATATGAACAGTAGTTCAAGGAGTAGAACAGAAAACACTGAATGTAATTTAATATAGCACACACTCTCAACTCTGACAAGGCCCAGGTCTGATCTGTGTGAAGATCGAATTACCCTTCTCGCCACAGAGGGACACCCTCCCCAGCCACCGCCATTGGCAGCGCCTGTGGGAAAACTTTGCAGCAGCTGTGCTACCTTATCTAGTCAAAGGGAAGAAGAGGTCATCAGATTTCAGGGCTGCCAGTTGTTAAACCTTTATAAGAACCACAAGGAGGGAGGTGGAGGAGAAGGGGCAAGCCTAGAGGATTTTAAGGAAAGATACACAAAAATCATTCTAATTCCTTTGAGAACATAATCCAGGATTTATTTTCTGAAATAAAAACCTGGAAGGAAAAAAAAATAAATAAACACACATTAAACTATTAATGACCAAATATCACTTAGGGATTTGATTGTATTTTCCTTCCTATACTGATGTTAGGGAGCCAAAGCCAGAATACTGAGAAAGACTAATTGCAAATGAAATTGAGACTGGTAAGCGTTTCATTAACTTTGGTCATATTTAGTGTTGTATACTAGGCTACAATAGTAAAAAAAAAATAAATTAAAAATCAACCTTTGAAACTAACAAAGGAAGCATTC
The DNA here is from genome assembly GCF_032452875.1 of Bos javanicus. Taxonomy (NCBI): domain Eukaryota; kingdom Metazoa; phylum Chordata; class Mammalia; order Artiodactyla; family Bovidae; genus Bos; species Bos javanicus. The sequence continues at coordinate 24,444,166 of NC_083876.1, read as the reverse complement.
AACATTATGGACTAATGGCAAAGTCTTGGCATCACAAAAAAAATCTACCTAGATTTTCAGAACCAAATTAGAGGTCAGCCCAGTCCAGATAGCAATAAATCTCCTCTATACAATGTTAACGAAAGCTAAAACAAACCACACTTTGATGGTTTGCTGTCAACTTTCCCCGTGAAAGTCAGAAATGAAAACCTCAAGTGCTACACTATTCTTGGGTCCCAAAGTTACTAGGGTTTTCTAGAAGCGAATCTGTTTCATGAGGCGCTAGAGTTGAATAGGAAAAGGCAGTGGCACCCCACTCCAGTACTCTTGCCTGGAAAATCCCATGGGCAGAGGAGCCTGGTGGGCTGCAATCCGTGGGGTTGCAAAGAGTCGGACACGACTGAGTGACTTCACTTTCACTTTTCACTTTCATGCATTGGAGAAGGAAATGGCAACCCACTCCAGTGTTCTTGCCTGGAGAATCCCAGGGACCGGAGAGCCTGGTGGGCTGCATAGTCCAGTCTGTGGGGTTGCACAGAGTCGGACATGGCTGAAGTGACTTAGCAGCAGCAGCAGAGTTGAATAATGTCACTCTGCTTCCTCACGGTCTCCCAGGCTGATCCCTCTACAGCCTTGAGACTAACTCTGTTTTACTGTTATCTTACTTTTGTTTACCCCTATCTTAAAGCTTAAGCTTCTTAGGTCAAGGACCCTGTCTTTGGTGGTTTATACTTTCTGAAGCAATATACTCCTCTGTAAATAATTATGTTTGGTCATCACAGGACACTTCAATTGGATTTTCCCATAAAAGAGAAAGTTCTTTAAAGAGTACTTTATAGTTAAAGCACAACAGAACCCTTTTGGAATCTTTTTCCTATGAGGACTATCAATATGTATACAAGATGTAAAAGTCTGAGCCACAACAAAGCTAAGGTCACAGTCAAAGGAGGTTCAAGTGTTTCTCAGAGTCTAAACTATGGTCCCAGCACTGTGTCACTGTTAGTCACACAGCACTGTGTCATACAATGCTGTTACTATGGTCACACAACAGAACCATCCTTGGTCACACAACAGAACTGTTGGCAGAATCCTCCAAATCAGGTAAAAAGTGATGTTATTTTATTGTTATTTTGGGAGAATTTGAGACCAAATAATTTACTGGTTTCAGTGAAAACAACTATAATTCAGGGTATTAAAGTTACAACTAAACCATTGTTTTCTAGTAAAGACATCATCATAGTATTTCCTTGATGAATTTCATTTTCTATTTATCCAGCAAGTATTTATGCTTTGACTTCAAACCTACTGGGGCATCAGAATTACCAAGAAACATTTTTCAAAGAATTAAAAATGCCAGCCAGATATCAGAGCCTTGCCTACCTGCTGCTGGGCCTGGGAATCTGTGCAAAACCTTAGAGGCAGGTCTGGTTTCTGATGTTCAGCTGGGTTGGAAACTCCTATACACGCCCCCAGACTTGAGTGAATCTTTAGAAGATGTGCTCCTATAGCTGTTTGAAGTGCCTGGTGTACAAAAGGAAGGTCTGGAGCCCCAGACTCAGATTTCAGGAGTATCCTCAATTCATCAGCACACAGTCACCTCATATGAAAAGTTTAAAACAGCCCCAAGACTTAATGACACCAACGACTAAAAATTTCCAATAATTTTGAAATTGGAAAGTTGATGGGGATGTATATAGAATTGACACACCCTTGACTGTCCAATAAAGTCTCCAGGGCAGCTTCATAGAATTACCCATGCTTGGTTTTTATCACAAGAGATTTTGGTTTCATTGGTCTGGATGGGGCCCTGGTATCAGGATGTTTTAAAGGCTTTTCAGAGGATTTTAATGTGTAGCTAAGTTTGAGGCCCACTGGCAACAATGAAATGTGTCTATTGTAGAATTATTGTTTCATCCTTTCCAGGGCATCAATGACATACTTATAGAACCAGGTAAATTGGTTAGACTTTTGATATCTAAGTCTCGCAACAGTATTTTGCGGGTAAGTAGTAAAATTTTCAAGCAGATGAGGAAATAGAAAATATGCTAGAGTTGTCCTACTCACAATGCATGGTCTACGTATTAGCAACAACAGCATTACCTAGGAGCTTGTTATGAAATGCAAAATAGCAGTACCCAAGCCAGGTTTTCTGCATCAGAATCCAGTATTTTAGCAAGATTCCCCAGTGAGTTGTCTACATGTCAAAGTCTGAAAGGCACACAGTTCTAGGGAGGGTTCATATTCATGAAGCTCCTCCTGGCAGTAAATGAACCTTCCCTGTGCACTTCCAGCCTTGCATATGAAACTGGCATCTGCTGCTGCTGCTGCTAAGTCGCTTCAGTCATGTCTGACTCTGTGTGACCCCATAGACCGCAGCCCACCAGGCTCCCCTGTCCCTGGGATTCTCCAGGCAAGAACACTGGAGTGGGTTGCCGTTTCCTTCTCCAATGCATGAAAGTGAAAAGTGAAAGGGAAGTTGCTCAGTCGTGTCTGACTCTTAGCGACCCCATGGACTGCAGCCTACCAGGCTCCTCCATCCATGGGATTTTCCAGGCAAGGGTACTGGAGTGGGGTGCCATTGCCTTCTCTGGAAACTGGCATCAGTTCCTTCTAATAGAAAAACTTTCCTCAATGTAGCGAGACTCACTTGAAGGAGTGAAATGGGGTGAAGTCACTTGGTCTCCTCACCTGGCTTTTTCAGTCAAAAAACTATGTGTTATGCAACAAACAAGGTGTGTTTTTAGGAGTCTAAAACAAGACTGGAATAATCCATAGGAGAGCAACGTTTGTGAGATGCCCTGAACTAATGACTTATGTTACCATGTTACCTACTTTGACCTTTGGTTGTGTCTGATGCCCCAACCCTTGTTTGAATTCTCAACTCCTGGTCTTGACCCTGTCTCACCCCAAATCTCAAAAGAGCAAAGGACAAAAGGCTCTTAAATTCTCCACACTGATGAAGTGCTTGAGTTAAGTAGTGTTAATTCATTCATTGCTCATTAATATTGCACTGGATGTTATGATTCAAAAATGGATAGGACAGCATTCCTGATTGTAATTAATTACTAATTTAATGAATTAATGGGAGAGACAGACTACAATATATGCAACAAATGAGAATACCATCTGTTGGAAAGGGCATGATAAGATCCATATAATCTGTACACTGTTTGTTGGAGTATGAATTATGGCAACCTTCCTGTAAGCAGTTTGGTAATATGTATTAAAGTCTCAAAATGTTCTTAGATTTGGATGTTTTATACACGACATATTAGGAAGACATTCTATGAAGTTTAGTAGGGAGGACGGGACCAGATTTATATTTTAGAAAGTTTACTTTGGCTTAATGTAAGGAATGGATTAGAGGGGGTGCTGGACTGGAAGCAGGGAGATTAATTAATAGGCTGTCATAGAAACTCAACATTTTTTCTAACCTAAGAAGAGATGAGGGCCTGGAATAGGGCCATTATGATGTCTGGCTTCTTTGAGCCTAAAAGGTTTCTACACTTACCCCAAATTGGCTCTTCTAGAAAACAATGAGCAATGGACTATCACAAGCAAAGATTTGCAAAGGTATTTACTGCTACAATGTTTACAAAAGTAAAAACAAAACAAAACAGAATAACCAAGTTATCCTTAAACAAATCATGATATATCAATTTGATGGCGTGCTGCAATTCACGGGGTCGCCAAGAGTCGGACACGACTGAGCAACTGAACTGAACTGAACTGAACTGATAGTCATTAAGATAGTATCTATAAAAATTTTAATGTAGTGAAAATGTTAGTCCCTCAGTCGTGTCTGACTCTTTGTGACCATACAGACTGTAGCCCGCCAGGCTCCTCTGTCTATGGGATTCTCTAGGCAAGAGTACTGGAGTGGTTTGCCATTCGCTTCTTCAGGGGATCTTCCCTTTTCCAGGGCATCTTCACAACCCAGGGCTAGAGCCCAGCTCTGTCGCATTACTGGAAGATTCTTTACTGTCTGAGCCCCAGGAAAGCCTTAATGAAGTAGAAATAAGCATATAATATAATGTAATATTAGACAAAATCCTATGATGGAAATCACCCAAGCATTTTAGTGTGGTCTACAAATTCACTCAAGCTCCAATCTCTGACTCTTTTTTCTGTGCCTGTGACACCTCAGCTGTACTGAAATGATGGTTATTCTCTGCTGCTAAGTCGCTTCAGTCGTGTCCGACTCTGTGCGACCCCATAGACGGCAGCCCACCAGGCTCCCCCGTCCCTGGGATTCTCCAGGCAAGAACACTGGAGTGGGCTGCCATTTCCTTCTCCAATAGAAAATTCTGTTGAAATCCCATGCTATTAAATATGCTAGGTTTATTTTCTGTGTGTGTGTGTTTGTTTTTTACACAAATACTTTTTTTCCTGTAGAGCTCAGAAAAAAAAAAAAGCCATAGCTGCCTCACCTTAGGATAGCTCAGGTCCTTGGAGTGATGTTAAGTTATTAAGTATTTTCTTAATTGTCCCCTATCATTTTGGGATAATGAACTGTAACTTCCTTTCTCTTACCCTAGCTCTGGTGGATAAGATTCACAGTAGAACTTGGAACTGTACCCTCCTCAAGTTCACCTCCATTTCTCATTCAGCGCCTCTAATTAATGGAGATTTATTACTTTATGTAATTAAAGTCTTCTTAGAGGAGCCAAATCCTTTTCCTACTGACTATTTGAAAGCCATCAAACAGTGAAGACTATTCCTTAAATGCTATTCTGATTTCTTGAGAGATGTAAAATATTTAGAAATAAGATGATTAGTAAATACGTTGATAAAATAGAGGAAGACTTGCACAAACAGCTTTATGTAGATAAAGATTTAATTATTAAAGACATAAGATAAAAGAAAATGTCTTTCTTCTTGAAGGATTTTAGAAGGGCCTTCAGGAAGAGATTGGCCTTCAGAGAAAACAACTTAAGCAAAATCCTGAAGGTGGGATATTGCCAAACATGTTTGCACTAAAAGGATGCATAGGCTGATGCCATGGCTCCATGGAAAGCCTGTGGTGGGAAATTAGATGGAAAAGTCTACAAAGAGCCAAGCTTTGGCATTTGAATGCTCGTGTTGAAGCATTTAAACTTTAATTTTTTGTATTCTAGTCATTCAGATTTTTGTATGTAGGCAATGACCTGCTTGTATATGTGCGTTGTAAAAATAACTGAAAGTATATGAGAAGGATGGCAGGCAGGAGAACTTGGAGCTCCTCAACTGGTTTTTCTTGGAGCTCCTCAACTTGGTAGCTCCTCAACTGGTTTTTCTACCCAGACCTTTGTCTGATCTCCAGACCTGCCTGCTGCTGCTGCTAAGTTGCTTCAGTCGTGTCTGATTCTGTGCGACCCCATAGACGGCAGCCCACGAGGCTCCCCTGTCCCTGGGATTCTCCAGGCAAGAACACTGGAGTGGGTTGCCATTGCCTTCTCCAATGCAGGAAAGTGAAAAGTGAAAGTGAAGTCGCTGAGTCTTGTCCAACTCTTCTCAACCCCATGGACTGCAGCCCACCAGGCTCCTCCATCCATGGGATTTTCCAGGCAAGAGTACTGGAGTGGGGTGCCATTGCCTTCTCCACTAGACCTGCCTACTAGCCTATAAATTGACCTGTCTACAGGGTAGTCTCACATACTTACACCAAACTCATTATGTCTGAAACAGAGTTTGTCAAGTTATTTGTTTATTCCATGACTTAAATTGTGCACAGATAGGTAAACATATGCATGTAATTAAAACATCTTAAGATGTTATTTTTCCAAAATAACTAGTTGGGGAAATCCAGAGAACTCCACTGGGGCCCTTGAGTCCTCTGAGTTTAGAACAGATGAAGGTAAGGGTATCGCTTGCCAGCAGGCTGCAGGGTCTGAAGAAAAGGAAAAAGCACAGAAGGCCATGTCTTAGGGTGAACCTCAAATTCAATCCAGACAGACTTTCCAACTGATTCAACTTTGTAAAGGGCTAATCAGAAGGTGGTAATCTGGAAAAGAAAGAGAATCAGATAAAAGCAGGAGGATCTGCAGCAGAGGTGGGAGGAATGCACTGAGGCAAGGAGAAGGTCCTAAAGATGACCAATACATTCTCCAGAGAGGACTTTCATGCATCAGGCATGGGTATTGAAGATGTCCAGATCACTGTTCTTGCTTGGTCGTCTTTTACCTTTCAGTATAAGCTCAACCTTCTGCTATCTGTTGTGTTTTGCTGTAAACATTTTGGAAATCATACGATACCCTGTGATGCATAGGACAATCTCCAGGACACTTCTATATCCTCAGTGTTATACTTTGCTAATTCCCGATTGACACTTATTCCCACTGAGGTTTTTGCTTGCACAGTTCTATTTGACTCAGTTTTCTACCTTTACATAGTGGCTTTTTCTTCCATCTCTACTTTTTTCCTGCTTCATTCTCTCATTTCTTTCCCTTTTTTCTTCCCCTATTTTCTTGCCACATCTCAACACATATAGACCTTTAAATCTGAAGTATCCTTCACTGATATTGGTTTTTGACTCATGAGTTTTCTGGACCAAAACCCAACATGGATATGAAGTAGCCCTCTAGCACACATGTGAGGATTAAAGCCAGGCTCTGAATCTTTGTCCTCTGGGCTGGGGCCAGGTATCCTCTGAACCTTTCCCAATTTCTCTCCGAGAAAATTTACTTTGCCATCGAGTTACCTGAGCCATATGAAAAATCACTGACCACTCAGACCTGCAACACTGAACTCTGCACAAAATGCTAGCTAAGATATCATACCCTATATGTACCAAATATCGCACTAAACACTGGGTGACTAAGACCTCTGTCTTTTGGACTCTCTCTCTTGGAAGCTCACAGTAGAAAAGGGGGATCAGACACCTACATGTTTAATTACAATACAGTGTAGCAGATACAATACATAAATATACTGCATTAATTTTTTTTTTAAGCTGCAGCATGAATTGAGTTCTTCATCTTGTACATGAGCAGTCACTTCCTCCTAGGATGGACATACTTGTCACACACTGTTTAACAAAGAAGTGTCTCAGTGCAGACATGGATATACTTACACACCAATGGTGATCTAATTCATATTCACCCTAAGCATTTGCATTTGGTGAGTAAACTCTAGCTTTGTTATGCTGGTAAAGGATGTATACGCTGGGCTGTAAGTTTTCCATCAGTTTCTTTTTTTTTGTCTTTAGGTTTTCACCATTTATTGAACTCACACACTTAAGAATATAAAAGGGGGAAACTATTTTCTTATTGAAGAAAAAAATGCTAAACTGAAGAAAACTTCAGGAAATCTCTTTAAAATGACAGGTTGCAAGACTGTGATTCTGATGGCTTCATTAGTGATTCCTCATGGCACACTGAAGACATTTTATGAGGCTAAGACTAGAGCTTCAGTGGTTCCACTGACATTGGGTAGGAAGATGTTGGTTCTTCTTTCCCTTCTTTGTGATATGAGAATGTTTAAGGCTTCAGCGTCCATCTAGGGCAACTGTAGGTCTTCCAAAATCAGGCCCTCATATTCAGTATAAAAGGAAGCATGTATTAAAAATAATAATATTAAATTTTAATTAAAATTAATTAAAAATAATAACAATATTACCTGGAGGCTTCCAAAGTTGCACTAGTGGTAAAGAACCCACCTGCCAACGCAGGAGACATTAAGAGACATGGGTTAGATCCCTGGGTGAGGAAGATCCCCTAGAGAAGGGCACGACAACCCACTGCAGTATTCTTGCCTGGAAAATCCCTTGGACAGAGGGGCTGGTGGGCTACGATCCATAAGGTCACAAACAGTTGGACACGACTGAGCGACTTAGCACAGATTACCAGTGCCTTAGTCATCTTTACATAGTGCATGGTAAATAACTTTCTCTAAGACAGTATTATTTGGTCATCACAATAGCTTTGCAAAGTGAATAGAGCCTATGTTTTTCTGTTCATTTTTCTTGTAAGAAAATCTGGCTTGCTCAAGGCCACACAGTAGTAAAATCCAGATCCAAGATTTTAATACAAATATACTAATAGCCATATTTGGAAGCCTGAGAACTCTTGTATTGCTCAAGAGCATTTTTCCCATTTGAGGTGCACGAGTCTTCTCCAAGCTCCACATGTCTTTTATTTCCTACGTTTGCAAAAGGGACAATAACCTACATGTTGAGGTTTTCTTAGAGAAGAAATATTATTTCAATGTATTGTTGTAAAGAGCTCTCGTCTGATTCTTAGAGAAATAAAACATGACTTATTTTTACTTTCTTAATAAATTACTTGCAGGAAAAGGGAAAACAGACAAAACAAAAAGTCTTCCAAAATAAAGAAAACCCCCATATTTTTTCTGAAATATTATATCCTGACAGACAACAGAGGTTTATGGATGAAGCCTGAGTTTAGAAGTCAGTTACACTGGCAGCCAGGTTCCTCCTTCCTTGTTCCAATTTTCTTTTTATCACAAGCACTTATCACCTTCTCACATACCACATAACTTATACTTTAATTATTTTGATTTATTGTCTCTCTCCTCCAGCTTGAATATAAGTTCCAAGTGGGCAGGGATCTTTCCTCTATTCTCTCAAGCATTCTAGCCCCAGCACAGTGTCTGGCTAGCATAGTAGGAACACAGTAAAGTTTGCTGACTGAATAAATGAATGAAGTGACTGGATTGGAATTTTCACTTTATTACTTATCAACAGTAGAACTTAGGAATGTTACTTAACCCTTCAAATGAGGATTTGTTTTTTGTTTGGGGTTTTTTGTTTTGTTTTGTTTTGTTTTTGGTATGTGTGGTAAAATGTACTTAGGTGACAGCACTGTCATGGCAGAAAGTGAAGAAGAACTAAAGAGCCTCTTGATGAAAGTGAAAGAGGAGAGTGAAAAAGTTGGCTTAAAACTCAGCATTCAAAAAACTAAGATCATGGAATCTGGTCCCATCACTTCATGGCAAATAGATGGGGAAACTGTGACAGACTTTATTTTTGGGGGCTCCAAAATCACTGCAGATGGTGACTGCAGCCATGAAATTAAAAGATGCTTGCTCCTTGGAAGAAAAGCTATGACCAACCTAGACAGCCTATTAAAAGCCAGAGACATTACTTTGTCAACAAAGGTTCATCTAGTCAAAGCTATGGTTTTTCCAGTAGTCATGTATGGATGTAAGAGTTGGACTGTAAAGAAAGCTGAGCACCGAAAAATTGATGCTTTTGAACTGTGGTGTTGGAGAAGACTCTTGAGAGTCCCTTGGATTGCAAGGAGATCCAACAAGTCCATCCTAAAGGAAATCAGTCCTGAGTATTCATTGGAAGGACTGATGCTGAAGCTGAAACTCCAATACTTTGGCTACCTGATGCAAAGAACCAACTCAATGTAAAAGACCCTGATGCTGGGAAAAAATTGAAAGCAGGAGAAGGGGATGACAGAGGATGAGATGGTTGGATGGCATCACCAATGCAATGGACATGAGTTTGAGTAGGCTTCGGAAGTAGGTGATGGATAGGGAAGCCTGGCATGCTGAAGTCCATGGGGAAGCAAAGAGTCGGACATGACTGAGCGACGGAACTGAACTGAACTGATGTAATTCTATACTGGGCTTCCCTGGTGGCTCAGTGGTAAAGAATTCATCTGCCAATGCAAGAGAAGTGGGTTTAAACTCTGGGTCAGGAAGATCCCCTGTAGAAGGAGTCACTCCAGTATTCTTGCCTGGAGAATCCTATGGACATTAAGTAGCCTGCCAGGCTCTTCTGTCCATGGGGTCACAAAAGAGTTGAAGTAGAAAACAGTGCATATAATCAGAGCTGTGGTTTTTCCAGTGGTCATGTACAGATGTGAGAGTTGGACCATAAAAAAAATACGAGCGCCAAAGAATTGATGCTTTCAACTTGTGGTGTTGGAGAAGACTCAAGAGTCCCTTGGACTGCAAGGAGATCAAATCCGTTAATATTAGAGGAAACCAATTTGAAATATTCATTGGAAGGACTGTTGCTGAAACTCAAGCTCCAATACTTTGGTCACCTAATGGGAAGAGCCAGTTCATTGGAAAAGACCCTGATGCTGGGGAAGACTGAAAGCAAAAGGAGAATGGGGTGGCAGAGAATGAGATGGTTATATAACATCAGTGACTCAATGGACATGAATTGGAGCAAGCTCCAGGAGTTAGTGAAGATCAGAGTAGCCTGGCATGCTGCAGTCCCTGAGGTGGCAGAGTCAGACATGACTTAGCAAATGAACAGCAATAGCTACAGTTCTATGACATTAAGTATTCAGTGAATTCACATTTTTCTGCAACCATTATTACTGTCTATCTTCAGAATATCTTCCTCTTCTCTCAACTGAAATTCTGTACCTACTACACAATTTCTCATCCCCTCCAGCCCTCAGTCTGTAACAAATATCCTTCTATTTTTTATCTCTATGAATTGACCACTCTAGGTATTTCATATTAAATGAAATCACACAGGATTTGTCTTTTGAACTAGCTTATTTCATTTAGGTAAAAGAAGCAGATGAATGGCAGAAGGTGGAAAAATACACAGAAGAACTATACAAAAAAGACCTTAATGACCCAGGCAACCACAATGGTGTGCTCACTCACCTAGAGCCAGACATCCTGGAATGTGAACTAAAGTGGGCCTTAGGAAGCATCACTACGAACAAAGCAAGTGGAAGTGATGGAATTCCAGTTGAATTACTTAGAATACTAAAAGATGATGCTGTTAAAGTGTTGCACTCAATATACCAGCAAATTTGGAAAACTCATAAGTGGCCACAAGACTGGAAAAGGTCAGTTTTCATTCCAAAGAAAATCAATGCCAAAGAATGTTCAAACTACTGCACAATTGCACTCATCTCACACACTAACAAACTAATACTCAAAATTCTCCAAGTGAAGCTTCAATAATATGTGAACTGAGAACATCCAGATGTTCAAGCCAGCTTTATTGACTATACCAAAGCCTTTGACTGTATGGATCACAAAAAACTGTGGAAAATTCTTCAGGAGATGGGAATACCAAACCACCTGACCTGCCTCCTGAGAAATCTGTATGCAGGTCAAGAAGCAACAGTTAGAACTGGACGTGGAACAATGAACTGGTTCCAAATTGGGAAAGGAGTAGGTCAAGGCTGCATAATGTCACCTTGCTTATTTAACTTCTATGCAGAGTACATCATGCGAAATGCCGGGCTGGATGAAGCACAAGTGGGACTCAAGATTGCAGGGAGAATATGCAGATGACAGATATGCATCAGATAACGCAGATGACACCACCTGTGTGTCAGAAAGGGAAGAACTATAGAGCCTCTTGATGAAAGTGAAAGAAGAGAGTGAAAAACCTGGCTTAAAACTCATCATTCAAAAAAATCCCATTGCTTCATGACAAATAGGTGGGTAAACAATGGAAACGGTGACAAACTTTATTTTCTTGGGCTCCAAAACCACTGCAGATGGTGACTGCAGCAATGAAATTAAAAGATACTTGCTTCTTGGAAGAAAACCTATGACAAACCTAGACAGCATATTAAAAAGCAGAGACATTACTTTGCTGACAAAGGTCTGTCTAGTCAAAGCTATGGTTTTTCCACTTGTCATGCATGGCTGTAAGAGTTGGACCATAAAGAAAACTAAGTACCAAAGAATTGATGCTTTTGAACTGTAGTGTTGGAGAAGACTCTTGAGAGTCCCTTGGACTGCAAGAAGATCCAACAAGTCCATCCTAAAGGAAATCAGTCCTGAATATTCATTGGAAGGACTGATGCTGAAGCTGAAGCTCCATTACTTTGGTCACCTGATGCAAAGAACTGACTCATTGTAAAAGACCCTGATGCTGGGAAATATTGAAGGCAGGAGGACAAGGGGACAACAGAGGATGAAAGGGTTGGATGGCATCACTGATTCAACTGACATGAGTTTGAGCCAGCTCCAGGAGTTGGTGATGGACAGGGAAGCCTGGCATGCTGCAGTCCATGGGGTTGCAAAGAGTTGGACAAAACTGAGTGACTGAACTGAACTGATTTTGTTTAGCACAGCATCCTCCAGATTCATCCACATTGTGGCATGTGTCAGAATTTCTTTTCTTTTTAAGGATGAATAATGTTCTGTTTCATGTCTATACCACATTTTTCTGATCCATCCATTTGATAACAGATACTTGGTTTGCATCCACCTTTTGGCTCTTGTGAATAATGCTGCTGAGAACATGAACATAAATACCTATTCGAGTTCCTGTTTTCAATTCTTTGGGGGCATGCACCTGGAAGCAGAATGGCTAGATCATACGATAATTCTATTTTTAACTTTTTGAGCATCCACTACACCAGTGGCTGCACCATTTAGCAGTCCAACCAGCAAAGCATAGGAATTCTTATTCTTCCTCATCCTTACCCAAACTTATTTTCTTTCTGTTTACTTGTTTTCTTTTGGTACTAACCATCCTAAATATGAAGAAAATCTTTCTGAATTTTAATGGATTTGCCCCCATGATGGACCTACATACAGAGACCTCATAGCCAGCACAGCTCTAGCACAGTATGTGTGTGTGTGTGTGTGTGTGTGTGTGTGCTCAGTCATGTCCAACTCTTCCCTACCCATGGACTGTAGCCTGACAGGCCCCTCTGTCCATGGGATTTTTCAGGCAAGAATACTGGAGTGGGTTGCCATTTCCTCCTCCAGGGGATCTTCCCAACCCAGGGATCGAACCCAGATCTTCTGCATTGCAGGCGGATTCTTTACTGCTGAGCCACCTGGGAAGCTCTCTAGTACAGAGTGGGTATCAACTCAAAAATAAATTTCCCTTGTTTATTGCTATGTTTGGGAAGAAAAAAATCCACATAATTTTAAAAGAGTCACTTGCACTTTTCCTGTTATTGTCTAAAATTCATTCATACAGATACAGGTATAAATCAGACATAACATGTAGGAGAGAATAGACACTTTCATTTTTATTTTTCTCTTTTTTTACCCATGAAAGAGACTATTAGTCACTGGATCCAATGGAAATAGTCCAAATGATTACAAAATGAGACATAATATTAGTGATTTATATTTTCTTCTAGTGAGAAAGATCTGTGAAGAAAATTATTTAAATCAGGATACTCTGATTCATGTATTAACAATACTACCCTTGAACTAAAACAGGAGATTTTTTCAGCTGAACAAATTGCTGATTCACACATTTTTTTAAAAAATCACTGAAATTAGATACTTGATTTCATCACTCTATTATGTAAGAATGGTTACAATTCTTCTTTCAGCCTCTATGGAGATTCATGCTTACTCTAGACTTACTAAACAAAAGTGTTGATGCTTAGGGGACGTTAACATTCAGTTTAATGTGTTTCAATTCTGCAAAAGTTTATCAAACAGACATCATGTGCAAACCATGAATGGAATACAAAGCATAAGATTCAGTAAGAGTGAATTTGATTATCACTATTTTGTGGTTACAAAATACTGAGAGGATTAGATCTATATGGCAGAATGAATAGACATCTCCACCTCTTCTTATGCCTCAGGTACCACAAAAGAAAAGGAAAATGGTATCTTTTATACACGAATATCTACTTACAAACGTAGTAAGAGAGAAAACATAATAATCTTCATTTTAACTATTTCAAATTAGTTAAAAGAGAATTGGCTTAATACAGAGAAAGAAGCATAAGTTCCACTGTTCTGTTTAAAATATCATGAAATAAAAAGTATATTTACATTTAAAATGATAAACCAGCAATAGCTCTTGAAAATAGAAAAGATGCCTGTAAGCAGTTTACACAATGTGAAGTATTTTTATCTTTCACTCAAAATCACCAAAGAGTTTATGGTAAACATAACCAGAAGCCATATTCAGATGAGGATAACTTAATGAGGGTTACTTAAATACAAAATTTTTAGAAAACAAAAGAATTACAAATAATTTCAGAAAAAAACAAAATAAAGAAAATTTATATAAGCAAATAAACAAGTAAAATAACACAAAAGAGACAGATAAAATAAAGAAAACAAACTTTATAATTATCATCAGCTCTTTGAGAATACTATATATGTAAAGAAAGAAATAGATTTTGTGGACACAAAGTTAAAGTAGTTGAATTGTTTAAAAAAAAAAAACCAGACAAACAAAAACAACTTTGACAGATGAATTGAGTAGAGAAATGTGCACAGCTAGATAGTAAATCCATGAGTTGAGGATGGAGCCAAAGAAATCTAGAACACAGCAGAAAGAAACAAATGGAAAAAATGAGAGAAAAGTTAATAGACAAGGAAAGCAAATTCCAACATCTATTTAATAAGAGTGCCAGAAAGAACAAACAAACTGGAGTGGGAGAAAATGACAGAGAAATCACATAAATCCAGAAGAAAATTTTAGATCTAATGGCACAGTTGAAAGAGCTTATGGAATACCAAACAAGATGAATGAGAAGAGACATGTATCTTGGCCACTATGCTGAGGATTAAGAATTCCAAAGATAAAAAAAAAAAAAAAAAAAACCTGCAAGATTTTAGAGTGGAAAAAAATAGGTTATCTACAAAACGACCCCACAGATCAGATGGGCAAGAATCATCTCTTTGGCAACACAGAGTCAAAAAATAGCAAAGCTATATTTTACATTACAGCTTTAACATTATCACCAAAAAAAACTGGTTTTAAACCTAAAATACTGCACTTAAAAGCTAATATTCAAATTGGAAGGCAAAATAATGGCATTTTCAGATATGCAATGAGTCAGAAAATTTACCACCCACAGTCGTTCTCTAAAAATAATTACTCTTCAGTATAAAACAGGGGAAACAAAGAGCCCAAGAACATGGAAGAAGTAGGCCAACAGAAAAAGTAGAGAGCAAAGAAACCAATGACCTTAGTTATGTTAAAATATTTGTGAGGCATAATGTAAAAAATCAAGTAGGAATCAAATTTCTGGTACTAAAATATCTGATGATTTCAACAGAGGAAGTTGGTAGAGGGCTAGGAGTAAGATCTTTGGGAGGGAGATAATTTATAGTGTTTTAAGGTTCTTACCATTTCATAGACAGCATTTAAGTTCAACTAAATATATATTAATATGTATGTATGTGTTTGTACATATGTATATAACTATGGTAAATGATAGAGTTATATATTAGATCTAAGCAAAAACATAAATAAGTTCAACAAAATTAAAATTTTGTGAATACTATTATAAATTATATACCAATTAGTTATGTGAATTGCCAAAACCACTAGAGAAGAAAAAGGCATGTGGCAAAAACATGTGATCTATTTAACAAAAGAAGGGAAGAGAAAGTATGATAATTTGACAAATAAGTTCAAATACGTCATTAATCACACACATACAAAAAATGTTAACAGTTACCCACTCCAGTGTTCTTACCTGGAGAATCCCAGGGATGGGGGAGCCTGGTGGGCTGCCGTCTATGGGGTCACACAGAGTCGGACACGACTGAAGCGACTTAGCAGCAGCAGCAGTCTTCCATCAAAATACAGAGTTTCTAAACTCTGTATGGAGTGTCTAAAAATTAAGCTATATACTATTCACAATGGCTAGAAAAAAGTGCAGAGAAGGCAAACACAAACAAAAGTTAAGCATTGTGGTAAAGTCAATTTAAGACAAAACGAACTTTAGACTAATAAGTATTGACCATGTCATGCATGCCAAGTCACTCTAGTCGTGTCTGACTCTTTGTGACCCCAAGGACTAAGCCTACCAGGCTCCTCTGTCCGTGGGATTCTCCAGACAAAAATACTGGAAGGGGTTGCCATGCCCCCTCTAGGGGATCTTCCTGACCCAGGGATCAAACCTGAGTCTTTTACGTCTCCTGTATCAGCAGGCAGGTTCTTTACCACTAGCGCTACCGAGGAGCCCCTTGAATGTGTCAGAGGGACATTTTATATTCTGGAAAACTACAGTCTATTAAAATATGTAATAATAAACATTTATGTATAAGGTAGCTATCCTAGACTCTATATTAAAAATGGTATAAACATAAGAAAATATTTTTTAAAATCTACTATTTAAGACTATACTATACCTGTAAGAAGGGGCTTCCCTGGTGGTTTGGATGGTAAACCGTCTGGCTCCAATGAAGGAAGACCTGGGTTCCATCCCTGGGTCAGGAAGATCCCCTGGAGAAGGAAAAGGCAACCCACTCCAGTGTTCCTTGCCTGGAGAATCCCATGAACAGAGGAGGCTGGTGGGCTACAGTCTGTGGGGTCACAAAGAGTCAGACATGACTGAGTGACTTCACTATACCTGTAAAAACTCAACAGTAGACAAAATAGAGGCTTTAAACAACAGAGTTAACAATTCTTATTTAATGGATAATAAAGAAATTTGTTTACTAAAATCAAAGAATTCACACTCCTGAAGTCAATAAATTTTAAAATTCACAATTTAAAAAGCCCCAAAGAACAGAAGTAGCAATTAATTCTTCCCCAAAGAGAAGAAGATACAGCATATTCAAGATAGACCAGAATAGGGACCCCCCTGGCCTTCCAATAGTAGTTAAGACACTCCACACTTTCACAGCAGAAGGCTCAGGTTTGATCCCTGGTGGGGGAATTTATGATCTTGAATGCCATAGGGTGAGGTCAAAAACAATAACAGACACAAAATTAGACCAGTGTATTCCAAGCAGAAGGAATAGAATGTGAAAAGCTCTTACCCTTTAGTTTCCGCCCAGCCCCAGTCTCTAAATACACTTTATCTGCCATACCTGCCGTTATGGTTCTTCAATAACCTCCATGGAATGGGCTAGTTGTTGGAAAATCTAAGTTTGCAATATTAACATTGTACTAATGGCAAAAGGATGGAGACAAGGTAAGTGTTCATATTTAACTTTTCTATTTCATCTGTCACCAGTGCCCTGCAATACACAGTAAATAATTTCATTTTTCCTTTTTTTAAAAACACCTTTAGTGCTCTCTCTCTCTCACATGCTCACCAAGAAAAGGCCATGTGCACACAAAACAAGGTGGTGACCATCTCCAAGACAAGAAGAAGGCTCTCGTCAGAACCCAACATACAGGCACCCTGACTGTCATACTTCCAGCCCCCTGAACCATGAGACAAATATTTCTATTGTTTAAGTCATGCTATCTATGGTATTTTGTTATGGATCCAGAGCTAACTAAGATGGGTAGTATCAAAAATCTATCAGGAATGAGAAAAACAATCTGCGTTAGCTGCTTTACTTACATACAAGGATGAATTTACCTAGAGGTACATTCATCTACCAAATATATTTTATAACTCATCAGTTATAAAAGCCCCAAAAGGATAGAGTCATATAGCGCTGGTAGAGGTCTTTAAAGGGTAGGTTCTTCAGTAACCTCCTGGATTTTTCTAATATAGTGGAATAGCATAGGTCTGTGGAAGATTCTGGAAGAGATGGGAATACCAGACCACCTGACCTGCCTCTTGAGAAACCTATGTGCAGGTCAGGAAGAAACAGTTAGAACTGGACATGGAACAACAGACTGGTTCCAAATAGGAAAAGGAGTATGTCAAGGCTGTATATTGTCACCCTGCTTATTTAACTTATATGCAGAGTACATCATGAGAAACGCTGGGCTGGAGGAAGCACAAGCTGGAATAAAGATTGCTGGGAGAAATATCAATAATCTCAGATATGCAGAGGA
The DNA here is from genome assembly GCF_032452875.1 of Bos javanicus. NCBI lineage: Eukaryota > Metazoa > Chordata > Mammalia > Artiodactyla > Bovidae > Bos > Bos javanicus. The sequence continues at coordinate 24,426,570 of NC_083876.1, read as the reverse complement.
CACCACCCTTATGGCAGAAAGTGAAGAGGAACTAAAAAGCCTCTGATGAAAGTGAAAGAGGAGAGTGAAAAAGTTGGCTTAAAGCTCAACATTCAGAAAACGAAGATCATGGCATCTGGTCTCATCACTTCATGGGAAATAGATGGGAAAACAGTGAAAACAGTGTCAGACTTTTTTTGGGGGGGGGGCTCCAAAATCACTGCAGATGGTGACTGCAGCCATGAAATTAAAAGATGCTTACTCCTTGAAAGGAAAGTTATGACCAATCTAGATAGCATATTCAAAAGCACAGACATTACTTTGTCAACAAAGGTCTGTCTAGTCAAGGCTATGGTTTTTCCAGTGGTCATGTATGGATGCTAGAGTTGGACTGTGAAGAAAGCTGAAGACTGAAGAATTGATGCTTTTGAACTGTGGTGTTGGAGAAGACTCTTGAGAGTCCCTTGGACTGCAAGGAGATCCAACCAGTCCATCCTAAAGGAGATAAGTTCTGGGTGTTCTTTGGAAGGAATGATGCTAAAGCTGAAACTCCAGTACTTTGGCCACCTCATGTGAAGGATTGATTCATTGGAAAAGACCCTGAAGCTGGGAGGGATTGGGGGCAGGAGGAGAAGGGGACGACAGAGGACGAAATGGTTGGATGGCATCACCGATGCAATGGACATGAGTTTGAGTGAACTCCAGGAGTTTGTGATGGACAGGGAGGCCTGGCGTTCTGTGATTCATGGGGTCGCAAAAAGTCGGAGACGACTGAGTGACTGAACTGAACTGTGTCCACATACTGGAGCCTCGTAAACTCTGCTCTTGGATAAATTCCCATCAGCTCCTTTCACCCAGGTTTCTGTGTATATGCATGCTCAGTCACTAAGTCATATCCGACACTTTGCGACCCCATGGACTGTAACCCACCAGGCTCCTATGTCTGTGGGATTTTCCAGGTAAGAATACTGGAGTGGGTCACCATTTCCTCCTTCAGAGATTTCTGAATTAGGCCCCAAAAACAGCTCACTTAACCTACACAAACCTACAGTAAGCACACAGCTCTAAAAGGTTGTTGCCAATATATTTTTTTTTCACTTCCTAGCTTTTGCATAGATATGAAAGAGACAAAGTATGTCCAGAGGTGCAGCAAGCCAATTAATTCTGCTCCTGTGGCCAACTAGTTAGAATGGAATCCCCCAACAGAGAGTGTCACACATCACCAAGTCCATAGTCACCAGCCTTCCTGCACCCACAAAAACAAACTTTTGAACCTAGACACTTAGGACGGAAAATATGCCCTTTCTACTCGAATCTTCTGTATTGTATTTCTTATCCTCTCTTCCACCTCTTCTCACTTTCCCATAATTTTATGTTTACTCATCTTATAGTATTTCTCCCCGCTGTTACCCGTGATCCATCTGTTCATTTCATTTCTTTTTTTTTTCCCAACTCTGGAATTTCCATTTGTTTTGTTTTTATTGAAATTCTTTATTTGATTAAACATTGTCTTCATACCTTTGTTTTAACACTTAATTTTTTTATATTTTATTTTAATTTATTTTAATTGGAGGCCAATTACTTTGCAATATTGTGGTGGTTTTTGCCATACATTGACATGAATCAGCAATGGGTGTACATATGTTCCCTGTCCTGACCCTCCCTCCCTCCCTCCCTCCCTCCCCATCCCATCCCTCAGGGTTATCCCAGTGCACCATCTTTGAGTGCCCTGTCTCATGCATCAAACCTGGACTGGAAATCTATTTTGTATATGATAATATACATGTTTCAATGCTATTCTCTCAAATCATCCCACCCTTGCCTTCTCCCACAGAGTCCAAAAGTCTGTTCTTTACATCTGTGTCTCTTTTGCTGTCTCATAGATATCTCATAGACATAGATATGACATGTTCTCTCATGGTCATCATTACCATCTTTCTAAATTCCATATATATGGGTTAATATACTGTATTGATGTTTTTCTTTCTGACTTATTTCACTCTGTACAATAGGCTCCAGTTTCATCCACCTCATTAGAACTGATTCAATTGCATTCTTTTTAATAGCTGAGTAATATTCCATTGTGTATTTGTACCACAGCTTTCTTATCTATTCATCTGCCAATGGACATCCAGGTTGCTTCCATGTCCTGGCTATTGTAAACAGTGCTGCAATGAACATTGTGGTACACATGTCTCTTTCAATTCTGGTTTCCTCAGTGTGTATGCCCAGCAGTGGGATTGCTGGGTCATATGGGAGTTCTATTTCCAGTTTTCTAAGGAATTTCCACACTGTTCACCATAGTGGCTGTACTAATTTGCATTCACACCAACAGTGTAAGAGGGTTCCCTCTTCTCCACAACCTCTCCAGTATTTATTGCTTGTAGACTTTTGGATAGCAGCCATTCTGGCTGACGTGAAATGGTACCGCATTGGTAATGAGTGATGTTGAGCATCTTTTCATGTGTTTGTTAGCCATAGGTATGTCTTCTTTGGGGAAATGTCTGTTTAGTTCTTTGGTCCTTTTTTTGATTGGGTCTTTTATTTTTCTGGAATTGAGCTGCAAGAGTTGCTTGTATATTTTTGAGATTAATTCTTTGTCAGTTGCTTCATTTGCTATTATTTTCTCCCATTCTGAAGGCTATCTTTTCACCTTGCTTATAGTTTCCTTTGTTGTGCAAAAGCTTTTAAGTTTAATTAGGTTCCATTTGTTTATTTTTGCATCTATTTCCATTACTCTGGGAGGTGGGCCATAGAGGATCCTGCTATGATTTACATCAGAGAGTGTTTTGCCTGTTTTCCTCTAGGAGTTTTATAGTTTCTGGTCTTACGTTTAGATCTTTAATCCATTTTGAGTTTATTTTTGTGTATGGTGTTAGAAAGTGTTCTAGTTTCATTCTTTTACAAGTGGTTGACCAGTTTTCCCAGCACCACTTGTTAAAGAGATTGACTTTTCTCCTTTGTATATTCTTGCCTCTTTTGTCAAAGATAAGGTGTCCTTAGGTGCATGGATTTATCTCTGGGCTTTCTATTTTGTTCCACTGATCTATGTTTCTGTCTTTGTGCCAGTTCCATACTGTCTTGATGACTGTGGCTTTGTAGTAGAGCCTGAAGTCAGGCAGGTTGATTCCTCCAGTTCCATTCTTCTTTCTCAAGATTGCTTTGGCTATTCGAGGTTTTTTTGTATTTCCAAACAAATTGTGAAATTATTTGTTCTAGTTCTCTGAAGAATACCGTTGGTAGCTTGATAGGGATTGCATTGAATCTAAAGATTGCTTTGGGTAGTATATTCATTTTCACTATATTGATTCTTCTGACCTATGAACATGGTATATTTTTCCATCTATTTGTGTCATCTTTGATTTCTTTCATCAATGTTTTATAGTTTTCTATATATAGATCTTTTGTTTCTTTAGGTAAATTTATTCCGAAGTATTTTATTCTTTTCATTGCAATGGTGAATGGAATTGTTTCCTTAATTTCTATTTATGTTTTCTCATTGTTAATGTATAGGAATGCAAGGGATTTCTGTGTGTTAATTTTATATCCTGTAACTTTACTATATTCATTGATTAGTTCTAGTAATTTTCTGGTGGAGTCTTTAGGGTTTTCTGTGTAGAGGATCATGTCATCTGCAAACAGTGAGAGTTTTACTTCTTCTTTTCCAATCTGGATTCCTTTTATTTCTTTTTCTTACACCTAAAGCAACTAGAAAAAGAAGAAGTGAAGCACCCCAGGGTTAGTAGAAGGAAAGAAATAGTAAAAATTAGGGCCGAAATAAATGCAAAAGAATCAAAGGAGACCATAGCCAAAATCAACAAAGCTAAAGGCTGGTTCTTTGAGAAGACAAATGAAATAGACAAACCATTAGCCAGACCCATTAAGAAAAAAAGGGAGAAGAATCAAATCAACAAAATTAGAAATGAAAATGGAGAAATCACAATAAACAACACAGAAATACAAAGGATCATAAGAGACTACCATCAGCAACTATATGCCAATAAAATGGACAATGTGGAAGAAATGGACAAGTTCTTAGAAAAGTATAACTTTCCAAAACTGAAACAGGAAGAAATAGAAAATCTTAACAGACCCATCACAAGCACAGAAGTGGAAACTGTAATCAGAAATCTTCCAACAAACAAAAGCTCAGGACTAGATGGCTTCACAGCTGAATTCTACCAAAAATTTAGAGAAGAGATAACACCTATCCTACTCAAACTCTTCCAGAAAATTGCAGAGGAAGGTAAACTTCCAAACTCATTCTATTAGGCCACCATCACCCTAATACCAAAACCAGACAAAGATCCCACAAAAAAAGAAAAAGTCAGGCCAATATAACTGATGAACATAGATGCAAAAATCCTTAACAAAATTCTAGCAAACAGAATCCAACAACATATTAAAAAGATTATGCATCATGACCAAGTGGGTTTTATCCCAGCAATGCAAGGATTCTTCAATATTTGCAAATCAATCAATGTGATACACCACATTAACAAATTGAAAGATAAAAACCATATGATTATCTCAATAGATGCAGAGAAAACCTTTGACAAATTTCAACATCCATTTATGATAAAAACCCTCCAGAAATCAGGCATAGAAGTAACATACCTCAACATAATAAAAGCCATATATGATAAACCCAGAGCAAACATTATTTTCTTTTTAAATCCATTTTAACTTAACCCATTTAAAGCCACTTTTTTGGCTTTACATGTATTTTTTTCTTTCCCTTCATCCACTGATTTCGAAACAACCTACATTGTTAGTTGGAAAAAAATGTAAGTGGTTACATCCTGTTCTTACTAAAAATGGCCTACCTCTATTTCCATCTCTCCATGAATGCCCATTTCCAGTCCTCATGATGCCATGATCCACAAAGCTCCAATTGTTTTCTCGGACTTTAACTAACAGAGATGGCTCACTCTACCCAGATAGATCAAGATTAAGGAACAGAAGTGAAGTGGGATAAATAACCCATTGAAGTTGAAAAAGGAAGGAAAGAAGAAAGGGGAGATATGCCTCATGCCAGAAAGGGTGGCTACTCTTTGGGTACCAGACAAGCCTTGACAAATGGTGCTGTTCCATTCCTACTGCCACCCTGCTAAAGCCCACATCCCTTGGGGACCAAAATTAAAGATGTGTTGACCTAGACTATTCTTCACAGGAATGATGCCAATATTTAGTTTAAGGTTATTTCCTAAATATGGACAGTACCATGGACTGCCTGGCTGCAGTACTATTGAAGAAAAAAAATTGCTCAGGAAACAAACGAACACAAACCAGCTCAGAACACTTGTGGTCTCTGGATCTGTGGTTCACTCTAAAAGAAAGAAAAATATAGACTTTTTAAACACTTATTCTTACCTTAACTCAAAGCTGTGTGTTGTAGCATCTAAAATCTCCTGGAAGATTCTATAAAACTTCTTTGGTTTGCCATTAAGTGATACTAAGACACTGGCAGTTACCCTAGAGAATAAGGAGCCTCAGATTCTGAGCTGTCACTGTGGTCATTTATTTGGTGAATTAAACCTCTTGGACTAATCAATAAATTTCACTAATTTGGGTAAATTTTTCTACCACAAGTTGACCAGTCCAGTTCAGTCACTCAGTCATGTCCAACTCTTTGTGACCCCATGGACTGCAGCACACCAGACCTCCCTGTCCATCACCAAAAACTTCTGGAGCTTACTCAAACTCATGTCGATTGAGTCAGTAATGCCATCCAACCATCTCATCCTCTGTCGTCCCCTTCTCCTCCTGCCTTCAATCTTTCCCAGCATCAGAGTCTTTTCCAATGAGTCAGTTCTTTGCATCAGGTGGCCAAAGTATTATAGTTTCAGCTTCAGCATCAGTCCTTCCAATGAATATTCAGGGCTGATTTCCTTTAGGAAAAAAGTTGATAATATAGCATAATGAAGTAGTATGTGTAGTGACTGGAGCAAAACCTGCCCTATTCCAGTCTTGGTCTTGAGTTCTCCATTTATTTATTGTGTAACTTTGAGCAATGTACTTATCTTAGCCTTAGTTTTCTCATCTGTAAAATGAGGATAACACTTGTAGGTACTTAGAATTTTTCAGAAAATTTAAGGAGTCAGTATATTAAAAAAAACAACAGCAACAACAAACTTTGGACAGTTGCTGGTATATAAGAAACCCTCAATGTAATTGAGCTATTATTCTTAAGAATACTTCAGTTAACTTTCTTAAAACTATGCTGTGTCCCTCAGGCATCATTCTGTAACTCTGCTCAGTCATTTAAGTTACAAGTTCTTCAGTATTTATGTTAAAGATCTTAGCACCTGTACAGTAGTCAAACAACATTAAAGTAAAAGTTCTGTAACACACTTTTGTGACTATGAATAAAGAAATACGGAATCAGAAATTTGGGTATTTTACCTTTTTTTAAAACAAAGTTATGCCTATTAATCAAGCAGTTTTGTTCCTTAATTTCTACATTTATAAAGTATGAAACATAGAAGCTGGACAAGTTCAGAAATTACATAACATAAGCTTTAAATTATGAACACTGGTTATATATTCATAGATTGTTATTCTAGGAACTCAGCCTCACAGTAACTTACTTAGAACCCACACAATGATGTGTTAGTTATGATACATACTTATGCTGCTAAGTAATTATGCATAAATAATAAATTAACCTGTTAACACTACTTCTATGAAATCATATCAAAATTTAGCTTTTATCTGGAAAGACTATATAGATTTAAGATGGCAGACTCTGGAGCTAGACTGCTAGCTTATGAAACCCATGTCTTCTACCTGCCAACTAGTATGAGCTTGAGCAACTTATTTAACCTCTCTTTCTAGCTCAGTTTCCCATTGCAAAATGGAGAAATAACTAATATTCTTCACAAGACTGTGATGAGAGCTAAATTATATAGTGTATGCAAAGCACCCAGAATAGTGCCAGGCATCATAGCAAACACCCAAAATGTGGTAGCTTGAAATAAAATTTTTTCTATTTCCCACTTATATTTCTGGTCAACATTCAACATCAATGTTGATGGTTTACTCTAAGATTGCATGTCATTTAGTCACCTTTGCAACATACCATCACATAATTTACATAGAAAATTCAGGACTACCTTCTTGGTCATCATTTCTGTTCACCCCCTCTTCTCAGTGAGACTCAGTAAGTGCATACTCTGGGCTCACTATTCTAGAGTCAAGAATTTAGGGGTAGGAAACCTCGAGGTACCAGATTCTTAGATTCCTGGGACTTTTAGTCTGCTTCCATGGGCTATCTGCAAACTTTAACATGCTAAGAAGATAGAAGAAAGGGTCCAGAGACCTGAGACAAGGAAAAAAGGAACAGACATTGGGACCAGGAAAAGAGAGAGATGGTTACCAAAATGAAAATAGACCTGTTTCCTTACCTCCAAGGGTTTGCAATCTGATGGAAGAAACTGATAAAGCCACAAAATCATTACAAGAGTCCTGAGTTAATGAATGTAAGTACTAGCGGCCCATAGAGGGAGGAATCACAAGTCTGTCTGGGAAGTTAGGGACATTTTCAGAGAGGACTTGACACTTCAGTGAGTCCCTAAGGACAACCAGGTACTCCCTAGCCTGAGATAAACCATATTTTGCAGAGCATGAGCCCTGCAGAAGCATGATGCATCTGGGAAGTAGCCATTCCCTGTGGCAGTAATAGACAGGCTGTGGGTGGAGGCAGAAGATGTCAAGGAAGAGGTGGGGGTAGTTGAGAAACTAGGCGCCCAAATAGGTTTAATATGTCTCTTTCATCTTTCTTCTCCTCCTCCCACCATCCCTCCCTAGTGTGACTACATGAGAAATGCTTGGAAGTTCCTGTTTCTGGTTCTGGGGAAGCAGGGGAATCCATGCAACTCTGAGAAGAGTGGCCCGAGGTGACCTGATCATCCGGAAGGACCATTTTCAGTCTTCAAGCTGGGACTGAGTGGTTAGTGGTGTCACCAAGTGACTCAGCAGGATTGGGGTCTGTTACTGAATTTTATCATGTCATAGCTAATACTGTCAGCAAAACATAAAGCATTACTCGGAAATCGTTGTCAGATGGAATTTCTTTGGTTACTTTGTTGAAAATTACATGCACGCTGTGTTGGTATAGATAGCCAGCCCTGTGTGTGTGAGTGTGTGTGTGTGTTAGTTTTTATAGCCTGCAGGCCCCAGGAATCACGAATAACAAATATGTCCTCTTAATATTATTTGTACACATATCCGTGTATTCAGAAAAAGGGTGCAATGGGGGCTTTTTATGTCTATGGAAGTGTCAGAACAGGGATGAGAGGACAGGGGGTTGCTAAGAATCTAACAAGACACAACCAGCTGTTTCTCTTCTGGTGACAGAGTGTGACAAGTTCTCAACTTTCCCCTGGCCAGTCCTCTTCCCAAACCAGGCCTTTATGTATGGTGAAACAAATACTCGTTTCTCCTGTATGTTCTAGTCTAGACGGTGCACAATCCTTCAGTCTGGCATGAGAAGGCAGTTCAACCCCCAAAATTCTTTGCCCCTGTTGTCCTGGGACTCTCCTCAGTAACACTTGGCCACAAATTCTGCCTGCCAAGGCAGTATGAGAACACAGAATCGCTTTACCAAAAAGGAAACTGATATGAAAAGTGGACAGGAAATTGACAAAAAAGGTCTCTTTCGAGTATAAGCAGAAATATGCAAACAGATAAAATTCACTAACTAGTTTCACCACGTATTCAAGGAAGAATTCAATCTCTGGCTACCTGAAATTGTATTAAATTAGGACAAAAAAAGTCAACACATCAGTCTGTATAATATGAGGTGCTCATTCAGCCTATTGGGTGTTGATGCCGTACAAAGTAAACTTTCATATTTCAATGTGATTTGCTCCTTAAGTATCGGACACCGAAACTGGATATACTTTCTCTTGGCATCTCAGAAAAACATTCTTACAGAGTCAAGTCTCATAGTTCAGCACCGGCAGCACCAATCTTATGCAGTTCTCCTGAAAGTTTTCAGCAGTAAATCTCTAGAAATGTCCACTTAAGCAGTAGAGGTCATAAATACTTAGCGAGAGCAATAAAATAGAACAGAATTTTGGAAGTTATAATTTTAGTGGATATAACTGCACTATAAAAGGAAGGCCTCTGGGACCCAGAATAAATGCGAAATTCCATCCAAGTGAACTATAGTGCTAACCCATCTGCAAGTGGTAAATTATTCCCAGTCCCAGGTGTGCTGCATTATCCTATGGGTGTCCAGTGATTAAAGGTAAGAACGTGGCTAAAATCCAAGGGAGCAGTGAACATTAATGACGGCTGGAAATTGTCGACAATTTCTCTGGAAGTCTGATTCGTTCCTATTTGCTCACATTAGCCAGGTCCAAAGTTCAGCAAATTGTCTACGGTCAGTGAGACAGGCCCAGAGAGTGAAAAAGAGACTTTGCCTCTGCATTTGCCCCAGAAGAAGTTCATAGAGAATGAAAGTAGAGCCATAATCCTATTATCTGTAAGCCTTTCAGGTTTCCACAAAGTATAGACACTTACTGTGGTCATTGTCCTAAAATTCAACTGATGATTGCAAAGCAACATAAACATTGCTTTCCATCTGTGCTCTCTCCGGTGGTGGTGGTAGTTTAGTCACTAAGTTGTGCCTGACTCTTTTGTGACCCCAAGGACTGTAGCCCGCCAGGCTCCTCTGTCCACGGAATTCTCCAGGCAAGAATACTGGAATGGGTTGCCGTTTTCTCCTCCAGGGGATCTTCTCCACCCAGGGATCGAATCTGTGTCTCCTGCATTGCAAACAGATTCTTTACCACTGAGCTACCAGAGAAGCCCACTCTCTCTGGTACATCACTTATTTCATTTAGTACATATTTGCATAAATGTTATTTTTCATTTAACTCTGTATCAGGATCTTAGAAACTCCCAAAGCATCTGCTGCTGCTGCTGCTGCTGCTGCTAAATCGCTTCAGTCGTGTCCGACTCTGTGCAACCCCATAGACGGCAGCCCACCAGGCTCCTCCATCCATGGGATTTTCCAGGCAAGAGTGCTGGAGTGGGGTACCGTTGCCTTCTCCACCCAAAGCATCTAGGATATGTTTAATTGATTTCCTAAGCTCTTCTCCCACCCCCTCCCCGGCACCATGTACACATAAAGAACATTATACAGTGTTGAATGCAAGTGACTATTATTTCATGATTATATTCATAATTTTTTGGTAGTGTTTGTGGTCAAAAAGTGCCCATCTTTAATTCTTTTTACCAAGTTCCTGAATTGTCTCCTATGTCCCAAACTTATTTTGATTATTGCCATCTAGAAAACTGATGAGAACAATATTGTATGAAGGTGGCAGGAATAAGAAACTTCCATCTGAAGAGCAGATGAAGAAAATTTTTATGCAAGGAAGCCCAAGCTTCCAGTTTTTAATCATCATTTGATTGTGGCCTATTAAAATGCCAAATCACTTTGCAATATTGTGCTGTGTCTTCACAACTTAAAATAGTCACTGTTGAAACAGTCATTCAACTCCAGCTTTCCCATCTGAAAATAATAACGCATTGTACCTTTTGCTGTCGCTTCTAATTTTTTGTTTTCTATTATTGTGTAACTAAAATGTCAACCTCCTGTATCTAAGGGTCACCTTCTAGTTTATTTGGAAAATAAAGGAACAAGAGCATTTGTCTCATGTCAACTCCTGAGTCATCGACTTGGCAGCTGCTGTCTATGTCCTGTGCTCCTCTTAGCTCTGCTTTCAGCATGGCCTTTGGTCATTGTCCCATTCCCTGCTGTTTACCACCTGAAACTTGGGTCTTCTAGGTGATAGAATGCCCATCCACGAGGGTCAGACTTGCCGTCACTGACCTGTCACTTTGCTCCCATTAATACCCAACCACAAAGTTTATGGATGTCTCAGCTTTGGATGTAGTTTGGGGATCATTCCAAGCAAAACTCTCTAGTTTCCTTCCTGGGGGGGGGAAATGCCAGATACTTGATGCAGATTGGTTTTACTCATGGCCTTTTCTCAATCTGGGCACTCCTGGGATGCAGTAATCATCCCCAAGGGCATTTCCCTAAGACTGAGGTAGCAAGTCCAAAGTAAGATCAGGAAAACAGTGGGTGAGACTTGGATTTGAGATGACGAGAGCCTTGGAAAACAATCTGTTAGTCTAATGGGTTCTGCAGTTTAAAATGTGGTTACCACTCAGGCTTCTCAGTCAGTGTACAGAGAAGCCAGCCTAGGCTGCTGGGTGGACATGTGTTGTTTCATACCCAGTATTCCTTTAATAGCATCTTTACTTTCCTCAGGGATCAACTCCACCCACTTTCACTCCATGTGGTTGGGATGGGGCTAACCCAACCCCTGGAATCAAAGCTGAGCTCATGACCCAGATCTGGACAATCAGTATTGTGGTCTGGCCATGGTGATTCGTTAATCACTCTTTGCTCTAATCAAAGTAATCCCAGGATTTTTTCTGGGGCAACTAGGAAAGACATGGTTTTTGTTTAGGCTTTTTTTTTTTTTTTCCCCTAAGACTGCTAGCAGAGAGGATGAAGTAAGTTTGACCTTCCATCAGTCACTATAAAGGCATAAAAATAAGGCTAACCAAGAGGAAAACAGGGTTGACATGTAAAAAGAAATTGGCTCTGATGATGACACTGCAGACTCTTAGATCCGGCCATGATAAAAGCTGGTACTATTGGAATTTTCAGTATGGAAATCAAGATTTATTTTTTTTTAACTTAGGCCAATTTGGGTTGCTTTCCTATCACAATCTGAAGTTCTTTGAATAATATATTCTTGCATTTTTTCTATGGCACCAGATGTTTCATGGATTCCAGCATAAAAATACACACATATGCACTCTTCCCTGGGATAAAGAATAATCTCAAAAATATTGCAGTCTAAACCCATATTGAGAGAAAAGCACTATGTTGTGAATATAATATAATCTGCACAGATAGTTGTCTGAACAATGACTATAGGGCTTCCCTGGTAGCTCAGACTATAAGGAATCTACCTGCAATGTGGGAGACCTGGGTTTGATCCCTGAGTCAGGAATATCCTCTGAAGGAGAGCATGACAACCCACTTCAGTATTCTTGCCTGGAGAATCCCCATGGACAAAGGAGCCTGGCAGGCTACAATCCATGGGGTTGCAAGGAGTCAGACACAACTGAGCCACTAAACAGCACACAGCGCTTTATATTATTATGCAAATTTTTTTTCCTTTCCATCTATTGTTTCTAGATCTTAGTGATGAAAAAAAAATGAATTCCACAAGATTTTCATGAGAAATAACAGAACTACACATTTATTTAGTTATACAAACACCTAAAACTGAAATTAAAATATTTGAAATTCAAGGTCAAATTTTTAGGCTGGCATCCCCCTATCTCACTACCTATCTCTATCAGAAGGATATCACAGGGAAAATCCAATAAAGATTTTTTTTTAATGGTCCACATTAGAAAAAAAAACTTTATAAATAAATAAAGTGAATACAAGACTTGATAGCAGTAGAATACAAAGTTATTTACTTATTTTAGGCATTTTTTAAACTTTCTAGACCTTAATCTCTGGAAGACCGTTGACTATGTCTAAACTAGGATACCATTCTTTGTGACAAAATCCCTCCCTCTCTCCAGCTCAGTATGAGCTCTGTTCCTGGCCCATGAGTTGCTGCCTGTTTAGTTTGACTCACTGACTATTCCTTCTTCCTCCAGATCTTCTTGCTTATAACAGAGCTCATCACTGGCTCTCCTTTACCCCCTAGAGAAAAATCCAAAGTCTTTAGCATAGCATCTGAGAACTTCCATAGCTTGAATTCTCCATTTTTATTAGATTGACCCATCTATATTTCCAACCCATGAAGCCTTCCATCTTCCTGATTTTAAATGTTGAGGAAATTCTCTATTTATATAGCATCATGTAGAAACATGTGATCATCTTAGCTTTTCAATCAATGATTGTTGTCTATAACACATTTATTATTTTTCCATTGGATTCTGCTAATGTTTTTCCTTATGTTGCTGCTTGGTGGTGGGGAAGGGGGACTCTGGTCACAATGGATAATTATTTCAATGTGATATAGTCTGTTTTAAAACCTTATATAGAGTTCTGTTTTAAAATCTTATATAGAGTTTTTATTAAAATATCTGTAAATAAACTTAAATTCTACACTTTCGGGGACTTTTTGAGTTTTGGTGCTAAAACTAAATACAAATGATCTGTGCTGGTTCAACTTATGATTTTTTGATTCTAAGATCATGAAAAAGAGATACACATTCAGTAGAAACCATACTTTTAATTTTGATATTTTCCTGGGCTGGCAATGTGCAGCAGGAGACTCTTATGAGGTTGAGCAGCCAACCAGTCAGCCTCAGGGTCTCAAGGGGGAAATATTGATACACTTGTAACTATTCTGTAGCCAATGTATGCAACCACTCTATTTTTCACTTTCAGTAAGGTTTTCAATAAATTACATGAGATAGTCAATTAACTTTATTAAAAAATAGTCCTTGTATTCAATGATTTTGCCCAATGGCAGGCTAATGTAAGTGTTCTGAGAATGTTTAAAGTAGGCTAGGCTGTATTAGGATGTCCAGTAGATGAGTGTATTAAATGAATATTTGACAACAATATTTTCAAACTATAATGGGTTTATCAAGCTGTAATCCCATAATAAATCAAGGAAGATCTTTATGTTTCATAATCTGAATGGAATAGTAACATCTTTTACTTTGCTATATTTTTGAAGCTCATATAATATAAGAGCATTTATTCCATAACAGTTTTTGCAGAAATGTCTTTAGGGAATTAGGTTCTGATAATAATTTTAGGAATAACTCAATTTTTCATTAACACACCAGTTTGGTCATTTTATATTTTTATTAAAGGATTACTTCTGTCTAAAAATTCTCATGTTTATTAGCCTATTTTATTTTTTAACATTTTATTTATTTATTAGACTGTGCCACGTCTTAGTTGAGGCAAACGGGCTCTTTAGTTGTGGTATGTGAGATCTAGTTCCCTGACCAGGGATCGAACCTGGGCCCCCTGCACTGGGGCCATTCCCTGTATCTGCGTCTGTATTCCTCCCCTACAATTGGGTTCATCTGTACCATTTTCCTAAATTCCACATACATGCATTAATATTTGATACTTGTTTTTCTCTTTCTGACTCTCTTTACTCTGTTTGCCACAGACTCTAAATGATTCCTCTGTCCCTTCTCTTATGTAGTTCATTCTGTTCTCTATACAGCAGCCAGCATCTCTTCCTTAAATAACAAGTCAGATCAAGTTACCTCCCTGTTAAAAATTGCTTGAGTCTTTCTATAGCACTTAGAATAAAATCCAACTCTTTATTCTAACAAAATACCGACATACACTGGGGTCTTTCTGCTCTGACCTCATCCCCTATCAGATCCTGCTTGCTGCAGCCAGTGGGTGTCTTCAAATACACCAAGCTGCTTTCTGTCCAGGAGTGGTCCTTCCAAGTGGACTTCACTCTTCTCTTTTCTCCCTTTAAGTGAGCCAGAATGGCTAGACGGACCTGGGGTTAAGTAAGTCCCTTTTCCAAATGGAAGGCTGGAGGGAACTGGTGTTAGGCGTTTCACTTCTCTCCTGTGAAAGGCTGGTGCTGACTGGACATAGATACTTCTCTTCCCCTAAATAAGTTAGGTTCTGGTAAAATCCCAGCATCTTTTAAGCTTTAGCAAAATCGTTTCTCCTACAGGAAGGTCTTGTTAAGATGAACAGAGTGCTCTAGCACATTTCAAAATGATTTCTTTTATCTCTTACTGCATGAGGAGATTTTCTTGGTACTCACTGTGAGGATCTCATGAAGCCCCTGGAAGCAAAACTAACAAAAGTGTGAGGGTCTTCAGATGACTGGGTCCTCTTGGGATTTTTAACCTTCAAGCCTGTCCACTGTGAGCCTCTAACGATTTGTCAATTACAGTTCATATTTTCCTCTCCTGACCCTGGTTTCCATGGAGATTTCTGCTCGTGGTTTTCTACCCTGGTAAGTTGAGATTCTTTGTATCTTCCATATCTGTCTCCTCAATTTGAAGGTCAGCAGTTTGCCGTATAATCTCAATTCTCTGATAGATATAAGAAGCTGTTCATTGTTCAGTCGCCAGCTTGTGTCCAACTCTTTGCAACCCCATGGACTGCAGCACTCCAGGTTTCTCTGTTGTTCACTATCTCCTGGAGTTTACTCAAACTCATGTCCATTGAGTCAGTGATGACATCCAATGATCTCATCCTCTGTCAGCCCCTTCCCCTCCTGCCCTCAATCTTTCCCAGCATTAGGGTCTATTCCAATGAGTCCGCTCTTCCCATAAGGTGGCCAAAGTATTGAAGCTTCAGCCTCAACCCTTCCAATGAATATTCAGGGTTGATTTCCTTTAGAATTGACTGGTTTGATCTCCTTGCTGTCCAAGGGACTCTCAAGAGTCTTTTCCAATACTACAACTCAAAAGCATTAATTCTTCAGTGCTCAGCCTTCTTAATGGTCCAACACTCACATCTATACATGACTACTGGAAAAACCATAGCTTTGACTCTACAGACCTTTGTCAACAAAGAGACAAAAATCTCTCTGCTTTTTAATATGTTATCTAGGTTTGTCATCGTGTTCCTTCTAAGGAGCAAGTGTCTGAATTTCACGGCTGCAGTCACTGTCAGCAGTGATTTTGGAGCCCAAGAAAATAAAATCTGTAACTGTTTCCATTTTTTCCCCATCTATTTGTCATGAAGTGATGGGACAGGATGTCATGACCTTAGTTTTTTGAATGTTGAGTTTTAAGCCAGCTTTTTCACTCTTCTCTTTCACCCTCATCAAGAGGCTCTTTAGTTACTCTTCACCTTCTACCATTAGAGTGGTATCATCTGCATATCTAAGGTTGTTGATATTTCTCCCAGTAATCTTAATTCAAGCTTATGATTCATCCAGCCCAGCATTTAACATGATGTACTCTCCATATAAGTTAAATAAGCAGGATGACGATATGCAGTTTTAATGTACTCCTTTCAGAATTTTTAAAGAGTCCATTGTTCCATGTCCATTTCTAACTGTTGCTTCTTGACCTGCATACAGGTTTCTCAGGAGACAGGTAAGGTGGTCTGGTATTCCCAGCTCTTTAAGAATTTCCCAGTTTGTTGTGATCCACACAGTCTAATGGCTTTAGCATAGTCAATGAGGCAGAAGTAGATGTTTTTCTGGAATTCCTTTGCTTTTTCTATGATCCAGCAGATGTTTTGGCAATTTGATCTCTGGTCCCACTGCCTTTTCTAAATCCAAATTGTATATCTAGGAATTCTTGGTTCACCAACTGTGAAAGACAAGCTTGAAGGGTTTTGAGTACTACCTTGCTAGCTTGTGAAATGTGAGCAACTGTATGGCATCTTTGGCATTGCTCTTCTGTTGGATTGGAATGAAAACTGACCTTTTCCAGTCCTGTGGCCACTGATGAGGTTTCCAGTTTGCTGGCATATTGAGTGCAGCGCTTTAACAGCATCATCTTTTAGGATTTTAAATAACTTAGGTGAAATTCCATTACCTCCACTAGCTTTTCTTGTAGTAATGCTTCCTAAGGCCCACTTGACTTCACACTCTAGGATCTCTGACTCTAGTTGAATGACCACAATGTCATGGTTATCTGGGTCATGAAGATCTTTTTTGTCTAGTTCTGTGTATTCTTGCCACCTCTTCTTAATATCTTCTGCTTCTGTTAGGTCCATACCGTTTCTCTCCTTATTGTTTCCATCTTTGCAGGAAATGTTCTCTTGGTATCTCCATATTTTTTGAAGAGACCTCTAGTCTTTCCCATTCTATTAGTTTTCTCTATTTCTTGGCATTGTTCATTCCAGAAGACTTAGCTCTCCTTGCTGTTCTCTGAAGCTCTGCCATTAGTTGGGTATATCTTTCCCTTTCTCCTTTGCCTTTCACTTCTCTTCTTTTCTCAGCTATTTGTAGTCCTCCTCAGACAACCAGGAGACCCGTGTTTGATCCCTGGATTGGGAAGATTTCCTGGAGAAGAAAATGGCAACTCATTCCAGTATTCTTGCTTGGAGGATTCCATGGAGAGAGGAACAGGCTAGAGTCCATGGGTTTGCAAAGAGAAATTCAAAGAAGGTTTAAATTCTGTAATAATATGTGTGAGCAGTGAGCTTACAAAGTATTCCAACTAATATTTACATAGCACTTATCACTAGTTTAAGTGAGAGATTTATTGAACACAAATGCAGGCTATTTGTTATCTGTATCAAATGGATGAGGAAACCTGGACAAAGGAAAATTTAGTAACCATTTAAGGTCACCCTCTGATCATCCAGTGTACACTATAATAAGTTGGAAAATCCAAATTTATTGATATTTTGGCTCCTCCATGAAAATGGGTTTAGAAATATTCCTTCTTTGGACCTAACAGATATTCTTCTTTGATTGTTCCTCAACAGAATTTATCTCCTACTGATACAAGCAAGCTGAATTAGGGAGCATGGAGATAAAGTTAATTTTCTTGTATATCAGACATATTATTTACACATTTCTAGATTCATAAATACATTCATAAACATTGGAAATACCCCCCAACTACCAGATTTGTCAGCACATGCATTCAGGGGATGCAAATAAAGGTGTTTAATACATAGCTAAGTTCCATAATAAAAGGCAAATTACTGTAATTATTTCATAAAAAGTAATTTGAATGAATAAACATGTTATCTATATGTATGTCTGTAGCTATCTATGTCCATTCTAAAATATCACATTAAAACATTAAATTTCACATTAAGAGATGCCCTAAATAAGGGCAAAGATCCAAAGCAGTTTGAGAGCCTGATAGTTCTTCTGAGTTATGCAGGAGAAACAGGATCCATAAGCAACATCTCTCATTAATAATAAAAAAGAGTACACAGAATTGAGCCTCCTACTTTCATTACTAAGCATTTAATTTAACTCACTCTTCCTCTTATCATAAAAGTAGTCAGTTCACATCACAGGGAAGAGAAGAAGTGTTGAGAATCAATCATTTTCCTTGTTGCTGAAAACATAAAAAGTCCCCACTGGGACAAAAATGATTCCTTACTCAAAATCGCTTGATTTACACCACATTAACTATTCTCTGGGCTCATTTGGTAGCTTAGTTGGTAAAGAATCCACCACCAATGCAAGAGACCTGATTCAATTCCTGGGTCAGTAAAATCCCCTGAAGAGATAGGCTACCCACTCCAGTATTCTTGGGCTTCCCTGGTGGCTCAGATGGTAAAGAATCCACCTGCAATGCAGGAAACATGGGTTCTATCCCTGGGTTGGGAAGATCCCCTGGAGGAGGGCATGGCAACCCACTCCAGTATTCTTGCCTGGAGAATCCCCATAGACAAGAGATGTCTTATGGGCTACAGTCTACGGGATCGCAGAGTCAGACATGACTGAGCAACTAAGTTCAGACATTCTCTAATAGTTGACATTACACAGATATTGACACTGAAAATGCTATGGAAGAATACCTAGGGGCCTAAATAACTATAGCTCCAAAAGGATGCTCTAATGTAATCTGAATTTAAAGGGACAGATAAAACCTTAACATACATACTTGTTTTAAGCACTCATGTCCCTTTATTGCAATTGCCTTTGCATCAGTGTGTTTTTCTCCATGTGGGCCTTTTTGATGGCTTGAATCATCACTTGTTTATCTTTGCCCTTTCAATTTCCAACAAATTGTTTGTCTTAAAATCTGTAATGACAGAAAATGTGCTAAATGAATAAGTGAAGGAATACCTGCATCTCTAAGAAATACTTTTTCTTTTCTCTGGTGAAAATGATTGAACATTTCTTAGTCATTTTCAGAATTTCTTATTCTCATTTATGGAAGAGTTGCTCTCCTTACTTATAAATGGAAATATCATACACAATCCATAAAATGAAACTGCTTAAACTTATTTTATACAAATAGAGCAGGCTAGAGAGAAAGCATTGGTGTTGGAGAAAAGGAAAAAAACACTGTTGAGATTTGACATAGCATTTGCTTTTTTCCCCAAGCATGGTTACATGAATCCATGAATTGACTCTTGCTCTCTACTCTCAAGGAAACACAAATTAGTTAAGGATATTAAAACCAACACTCAGTTTCGTGTTTGTGGGTTGACTTGTTACATTGAAATCAGAGTGTATTTTCTGTGGCATAATATTTTTATAGTGAAGCAGCCAAAATACCACAAGTGCATAGCACGAACAGGGAGCACTCTGGCCCTTCGAGGCATTTCTGTGGCTTGGCATTGATAAATGCAGGTGAGATATGGGTTGCAGTCAGGATCAAATTACAGCAAACACTGACTTTTCCAAAAATATGAGTTGCTAAAACAGCTTCCCTATTACCTTGAAAGAGGATGCTTGTCCATCAACAAGCTGGGACTTTAGAGCAAGTTCTCACATTTGGATCTTTGGAGTGAACAAAAACTCAAACCCAGAAAAATAAAAACAATAATGAAAGACACTTCCTTCACATTTCCACAGTAGCCTTGTGTAGCAAACACAAGTGCACAGTACCACTTCCTTTTCCCTTCTTCTCATGTCCCAGGTGTATATTTTTGCCTGCTATTGAATTTAAAAGGGTAAGGTGATTGATTGATTTCTTAATTTGAGAAGTGATCAAAAAGTAAAGAGACCAGTTTGTGTGTTTATCCTATAGAATCCTTCTCATTCTTTTTCTAGGCCCACCTAACACTTATGTGTACCACTTATATTAAATATTAGTATGATTTCTTAATATATAGGTCATTATTCTATTGTTGTTAACTTGTTGCTGTGCATTCATACGTGCAGGCTCAGTTGTGTCTGACTCTTTGCAATCCACCAGTCTCCTCTGTCCATGGAATTTTCTAGGCAAGAATTCAGGAGTGAGTTGCTATTTCCTACTCCAGGGAAACTTCCCAACCCAGGGATTAAACCCATGTCTCTTAAGGTCACCATTCCCTTCTCCAAGAGATCTTTCCAGCCCAGGGATTGAATCCAGGTTTCCTGCATTACAGACAGACATTTTTATTACCTGAGCTACCAGGGGAAGCCTTAAGTCTCCTGCGTTGGTAGGTAGATTCTTTACCACTGTACCAACTGGGAAGTCATGAAACTTGTCCATAAGGGTCTTTTCCTTTGTATTTTCTCCCATGAACTTCTTTTTAATTTGCTTACATCAGATAACAAGACAATGTACCTTGAAAACACAGTGTGTGGCACATACAGCATGTGCAGTGTCTTGTGGTTATTAATAGACCGTCTAAATGTAAGATACTTCTAAAGATTAAGAAAAAATAGAGCCTCTGTCTTTTATGCATGTATGATTTTAATTTGCTTTCCTATAATAAATGTGAAATATAGTCTATAATTATCCAAAGCTGTCACTATAGTCACACTACATTTTCACTTATTCTTTGTGATTGAGAGTCTAAGATAAAATTTGTGTTTTGAGATAATGTGGCTTTTCTGAAGCTGGTAAGTCCTAGCACCATTTCTCCTGTGGATGAATTTCTCAGTATTTTCAAGAATATATTTTGAGAATAAATATTTCTATGACATTTTTTTCTACCAAATGAATTTTTTTTAAATTTTTAATCAGAAGATTGGAAGATTTACAATGTTGTGCTGGCTTCTGTCGTACATCACTAATCAGTCATAACTAAATATATATTCCCTCTTGAGCCTCCTTCCTACCCGCCACCCTCATTTATGTGGCTCTTGACATAGCAACTATGATTAATTTCATTTCAAACAATCAACCAAATAGTATGGAGTCCACACATTTGGATCCATATAAAGTTAAACAGTATTGTACCATAGTTCTACTTTATACGAAAAACATTTAAAACAGTACTGAAAAAAATACTAAAACTTTTAAATTATTCTCAAAGAATGAATCCCTCAACACATCATCAATCATTTTCCTTTTTTCCCTTCCCCATGATATCCCTTCATGCTACTTTCAACAAACTCCCTGTGGATATTTTGACCTTAAGACAACTGCCACCATTCTTATAGAGACACAAAAAGACATTTATTACAGTCAGATCGATGCAAAACTGATGTAGTTAAACCATTTTATGATTAGTTCCCTCTCCAATTAATCTCTGATGAATGCTTTCCACTACCTCAAAGGTTCCAACCAACTGATGTTTTGTTCTTTTGTTTTTATGTTGACAAGGACAAATTGAATTTCTCATTGCCCAGGAATACACTTACAACCATTACAATTATTTATACTTGCACTGGTAAAAATTTCAGTCCTCCAGAACATTTAGTGATAAAGAACCGCTCATGTTGGAAACATTAGAAAGACAGTTACCACACTAATTTCAGCCTTTGTATTGAAAATTCTATTAGCCATGTAGAGAACGGTATAAATCGATTGTAATCAAATTGAAAATGTGAATCAAATGGGACAGGGTAGATACTAGGCAATGAAACAGCTTTCTAACTTCTACACTACGTACATGGTCCTGTGAAGTCTGATAGATCCTGATGATTCATTGACCCGATAATGGAGCCAAACATTTGGGTTCTGAAGTTAGGAAAGAGTCTGGGTAGCTCAGACATAGTTCTGACCATGCCAAAATAAGCTAGGGAAGGGAAACAGCAAGTCTAACCAATGATTTGGCAGCATGAAAACCCAACAAATATGTTAACTGATGTTTGTTTTAATATTGAATATAGTCAAATCCTTTTTATGTAAAACCAACCCATTAAAGAAGACACCCTCTGAAGGAGAACAGTTAAGCAATAGTGGTCAAGTGTGAACTGAGCCATTCTTCCTTAGAAGTAACAAAAAGAGGCTGAAATTTTCTGATAAGGTTTTGAAATGAAACGGAGGGGAAAAGAATATGGAAGTTATGCTGCTTTTCAGGTTGTATATGTAGTATTACTTGGCATTTGTAGAGCAAGAAAAATTTTCCTCACCAAATTCTGGTGTTCAAAGGCTATAAAATATGAAAGTGTTAGATCTACATTTGCAAAAGTCCTCTGAAATATTAAAATCTTAACATTTTATTTCAACAATAAGTTGTGAAGTATTATGTACTGAGATTCAAATCTTTTTGGTTTGGGGAATTTGCATTAAAATATATTTTGAATGAATCTTCCCTTTCTCTTAAAACTTTCTCTGGGTTATAATGTGCTTTTTCTCTGCTAATGTGTTTTATGATATATAGATCCAGTTGATAAAACCAAGGTTTGTATAGGTACTATACTAATTCCTAAGCATATCCTTCATACTCAAACAAAAAGCCACATAACACTTGATACCTAAGAGGTTACAGTTCATTCTACTCTGAGTTCTACTAATCAATGTCTTCTTGATAAAATAAGATGAAAATCATATATCAGAGAATACAAGTCAAGTCTAATAGTGCTTTAACTTAACTAGGAATGAAACAGAACATAGCTATGATAATAATAATAATAACCTTAGATTGAGAACACATAATACGTGGTTTGTGATATAGCAATTCGGATATTCTCTTTTATTTAATCATTAAACAAATATTAAGGTCAATTTTATCATTCCCTTTTTATAGATAAGGAAACTTGTTAAGTAGCCCATCCAAAAATAATCACACAGTTGGTTAATGTGAAGCTGAAACTCAGATCCAGATATGACTGCACTGAAAGCCCACTCTCTTTTCACTCAGCAACTGTGCCTAAAAAAATAATAATAAAGTGAAACACCAGGGCTAAGGAGAGAATATGATATCTCTGGTCAAGTCTATGTGCTTTCATGCTTTGAGGTCATATCCCCCATCTCCACCCTGCTCCAAACTCAGCAGTTATTAAAAAAAAAAAAAGAAAGAAATTTCAAGGAAAACAGTGAAGTGATAGAGACAAATTAAAAACAATTGAGATGGAGCTCTCTGTGGACCTGAAGTGGAAGAGAAGCCGTGGTGAACTAGTGTGTGTGTGTGTGCATGTGTGTGTGTGTGTGTGTGTGTGTATGTGTGCGCTGGGCAGGATGGGGAGGGAGGCATGGCTGTCATTTGCCTGTTTGCACTCAAATCCATCCCCTGCCCTTCTTCTGTCTATACTGCAGGTAGTTACATTTCCCCAACCCCCTTGACAGTTGGTTTTGGCAAAATTGAGTCAATGAGAAGCAATGGCAAGAAATTAAAGACCAGGAGAAAGGAACGTTGAGGTTATCTTGCGCCTTCCGTCTGCCTCACTGGCATCCAACAGTGACTGTATCTCTCTAGGGGATCCAGTCCTGCCACGCCTGCTCCTTCCATGTTCCCACCTCCACAGACTGGTTTCTGCTTCTGGCCAGTGGCGTTGGTGGTCAATCTTTGATAATAGTAGCTTGTCCTCAAGTCTCTTCAGTCATAGGGACAATGTCATCTTCTCACCATTGATAACCTCTAGGATAACTTACTGTCCTCTGTTTGTCTTCTCAACTCACTGTGTAAATAATGATCTGAATTAAATACCCTTTCTGAAATAAGTGGAATGATTTGTTTTCTAGATTCTGACTGATAGTATGAGGTTGTTGAGGGTGGTGGGGAGAATAAAAGCTACAATAATGTACATTGGTTTATGAGTCCAGAACCCAAGGAACATTTAAGTCCTACATTTAACACAGATAGTGGTTGTTGTTCAGTCACTCAGTTGTGTCTGACTCTTTGGACTCTCATGGACTACAGCACACCAGGCCTCCCTGTTCCTTTTGATCTCCGGCAGTTTGCTCAGACTCATGTCCATTGAGTCGGTGATACAATCCAACTATTTCATTCTCTGTCGTCCCCTTCTCCTCTTGCCTTCAATCTTTCCCTACATCAGGGTCTTTTCCAATGAGTCGGCTCTTCCCATTAGAATTATTGGAGCTTCAGCTTCAGCATCAGTCCTTCCAATGATTATTCAGGGTGATTTACTTTAGGATAGACTGGTTTGACCTCCTTGCAGTCCAAGGGACTCTCAAGAGTCTTCTCCAGCACCACAGTTTGAAGACATCAATTGTTTGGTGCTCAGCCTTTTTTATTGTCCAGCTCTCAGATCCGTATATGACTACTGGAAAAACCATAGCTTTGACTAGACAGACATTTGTAGGCAAAGTAGTGTCTCTGCTTTTTAATACATTGTCTAGTTTGTCATTGCTTTTCTTTCAAGGAACAAGCGTCTTTTAATTTCATGGCTACAGTCACCATCTGCAGTGATTTTGGAGCCCAAGAAAATAAAGCCTGTCACAGTTTCCATTTTTTCCCCAATTATTTGCCATGAAGTTATGGGACCAGATGCCATGATCTTCATTTTTTGAATGTTGAGTTTTAAGCCAGCTTTTTCACTCTTCTTTTTATCAAGAGACTCTTTAGTTCCTCTTCATTTTCTGTCATAAGGGTGGTGTCATCTGCATACTGGAGGTTATTGATATTTCTCCTGGCAATCTTGAGTACAGCTTGTGCTTTATACAGCCCAGAGTTTTGCTTGATGTACTCTGCATATAAGTTAAATAAGCAAGGTGACAATATACAACCGTGACATGCTCCTTTCCCAATTTTGAACCAGTCCATTGTTCCATGTCTTGTTCTGTCTCTTCTTGACCTGCATACAGGTTTCTCAGGAGGCAGGTAAGGTGGTCTGGTATTCTCATCTCTTTAAGAATTTTCCTCATTTTGTTGTGATCCACATAGTCAAAGGCTTTAGTATAGTCAATGAAGCAGAAGTAGACTTTTTTTTAATTCTCTGTTTTTTTTTTCCTATGATTCAACGGATGTTGGCAATTTTATCTCTGGCTCCTCTGCCTTTTCTAAATCCAGCTTATACATCTGGAAGTTTTCAGTTCACATACTGTTGGAGTCTAGCTTGAAGGATTTTGAGCATTACTTTGCTAGCATGTGGAATGAGTGTAATTGTGTGGTAGTTTGAACATTCTTTGGCATTGCCTTTCTTTGCAATTGGAATGAAAATGGACCTTTTCCAGTCCTGTGGCCAATGAGTTTTCCAAATTTGTTGGCATATTGAGTGCAGCATTTTCACAGCATCATCGTTTAGGATTTGAAACAGCTCAGGTGGAATTCCATCACCTCTGCTAGCTTTGTTCATAGTGATGCTTCCTAAGGCTCACTTGACTTCGCACTCCGGGGTGTGTGGCTCTAGATGAGTGATCACACCATCATGGTTATCTGGGTCATGAAGATCTTTTCCGTATAGTTCTTTCGTGTATTTTTGCCACCTCTTCTTATCTTCTGCTTCTGTTAGGTCCATGCTATTTTTGTCCTTTATTTTGCCCATCTTTGCATGAAATGTTCCTTTGGAATCTCTAATTTTCTTAAAGAGATCTCTTGTCTTTCCCATTCTACTGTTTTCTTTTATGCCTTTGCATTGTTCACTCAGAAGGTTTTCTTATCTCTCCTTGCTCTTCTTTGGAACTCTGCATTCAGATGGATACATCATTCCTGTGCACCTTTGCCTTTCACATCTCTTCTTTTCTCAGCTATGTGCAAGGCCTCCTCAGACAACCATTTTGCCTTTTTGCATTTCTTTTTCTTGGGGATGGTTTTGATCACTGCCTCCTCTAAAATGTTACAAATCTCCACATATAGTTCTTCCGGCACTTTGTCTATCCGACTTAATCCCTTGAATCTATTTGTCACTTCCACTGTTTGATCATAAGGGATTTTGATTTAGGTCATACCTGAATGGCCTAGTGGTTTTCCCTACTTTCTTAAATTTAAGTCTGAATTTGGCAATAAGGATTTCATGATCTGAGCCACAGTCAGCTCCCAGTCTTGTTTATGCTGACTCCATTCTTTGGCTACAAAGAATATAATCAATCTGATTTCAGTATTGACCATCTGGTGATGTTCATGTGTAGAATCAGACATGGCTGGAGCGACTTAGCAAACATGCAATGTTAGTCGCTTAGTTGTGTCTGACTCTTTGCTATCTCATGGACTATAGCCCACGAGGCTCCTCTGTCCATGGGATTCTCCAAGCAAAAATACTGAAGGAGGTTGTCATTCCGTTCTCCAGAGGATCTTCCTAACATAGGGACTGAACCTGGTCACCTGCATTGCAGGCAATTTCTTTACCTTCTGAGCTACAGAGAAGGCCATTCCATTGGGTAAATCTAGACAAATTTAGCACAATATCATATTCTCTCCTTCCAATTTTACTATACAGAAGTTAAGGCCCTGAAAGCAACCAACTCATATTCAAGAAATCTCCCTCAAGTCTACTTATTTGACCAAGCTAAATGTGGTGTAAGTACATTTTTTAGGATTTTAAGTAGCCATGGATGACATATCATGGTTTATGCTCTAAAAAATGTGTAAGTGGACATCAAGTCAGCTATGTTTAAGTTGACAGCCATTGAGGATTTATTATTTATTCATATGCTGTAAAGGGTGATGGATTAATGGTCTAACTGATTGATTGATGCCTTAAGTGATCCTGGAACTGCCTAAGGATGTTAGTATGGCTGGCTTCTTTCCCAAAGGCTTGACTACCTATTTACATCAGAGTCCTAATTAGGATCCTCATTTTTCACAATTCATGTATCATTTACTTCATTTAAATAAATAGAATTTCTCCTTATCAGAAACTCAACAATACCTAGATTGCAAGCCTTTGTCAGAGGATAAATCTTCAAGTATTTATTGTTCTATATTTGTCAAAAACACCTGAGAGTAAATATATTTTTGAAAGTGAGTGTTAGTCGTTCAGTTGTGTCCTACTCTTTGTGACCCAATGGACTGTAGTCTGCCAGGCTCCTCTGTCCATGGAATTCACCAGGCAAGAATACTGGAGTGGGTAGCCGTTCCCTTCTCCAGGGCATCTTCCAGACCCAGGGATTGAACCTGGGTCTCCTACATTATAGGCACATTTTTACCATCTGAGCCACCAGGGAAGCCCCGTATATGTGGAAGGAAATATCAAAGATAAACAATCCTCTAGTTTAACTGACTTGCATCCTCAGTTCAATCTGCACCATCAGAAAGCCTTAAACACTAGGAAACACTATTATCATAGCTCTCTAGAGACCTATTTTTACTGAATTGTACTTTGGTACAAAAGAATCCTCCTGCCAATGCAGGAGACATTAATGATGAGGGTTCAATCCCTGGGTCGGGAAGATTCCCTGGAGAAGGAAATGACAATCCATTCCAGTATTCTTGCCAGGAGAATTCCATGGACAGAAGAACCTGGTGGACTATAGTCCATAGGGTTGCAAAAAGTTTGATACAACTGAACGTCTGAACACACACACTTTGGTACTGGGTCCTAGACTTGTATTGAGAGCTGCAATAAGAAAAACAAAATAAAAGTAAACTCTTCAGTTAGAGTAGACTAAACCTATTTAACAAACAGACCTAAACATCTCTATGTGCCTCAAACACAATAGCAGTTCATCTGTCATTCACATAAAGCCTAAAATGGTCACTCCCTGTAGTTGCTCAATTTTCATCTGTGTGTTGAATCAGGAATCTTTTGTGGCTCTGCCAAGCCCTTTGCTCTCATTGTCACGTGTGTTGAATGCTAAAAGTTGATGGAGATTATGGCAGAACAAACCTCTTCTACAATATTGTAATTAGCCTCCAATTAAAATAAATAAATTTAAATTTTAAAAAGGCTTAACTAGAAAAGAGCACTCATATCTTATGCTCACTTTCCACTCATAAGAGTTATTAATAGATGAATGGTCACATTTTTTAGAGTCTTAAAAAATAGCTGTGACAGCACATTTGTCTTTTCCTAAAGCATTATTGGGAATGTTTCTAAAGTTCCCCTTTTAGAATTTCTCCCTTAAAATAAGGGGTTTTTTTTCTCTTTTATGGTAGAATTTATTTAATTTATGATCAATAAATTCAAATTTACTATTTAAAGTTTTATTTTTCAGGTTTAGTTATAAAAGTGATGCTAAGTTGAGTAAAACAATTCAAAATTTTCTTTTCTATGTTATAGAGCAAGTAAATAAAAGAGTTTTCTGCTCCATACATTAAAACATACTCTTGGACTAAAGCTTTAGGGTGGAGAGGAAAGACAGTAACACAGTACAAATTCTTCCCTTGCTTTTATGACATTTGAACTATTTGGGGGGTTGTTTTGGAAATGTATCTTTCCTAGAAAATCTCCCATTTTTTCAAGATGTGCTAGGTTTTTGAAGGAGGTTAAAAGACATCATGTGGTCCTTTTAGATTTCCTCCAATCTATAGTTATTTCCCCCTCATCAATTCTTATTTGCACATTTGTGCTTTCTCCTCTTGCTGTCCTTGAGTAGGTCTGCTTACCTAATTTTTAGGGAACTTGTTCTTGGATTTATTCAGTAGTTCTAAGTTTTTTTCCATTTTCTAATTTATTAATTTCTGCTTTTATCTTGCCACTATGTTCCTTCTCCTTTCCTTAAGGCTACTTATTCCTTTCTACCTTTCTGAAATGAATGCTCTATTCACTTCTTTTTACTATTCATTTTTGATTAATACAAATATTAAGGCTGAGAATTTTCCTAGGTTCTGATATGAGTGTTTTCATTTTATTTTCTAGGCTTTTTTTATTTTTATTTTCTCTTGTTATTTGAGAAAGAGGTTTTTTTTTTTTGGTTTTAAGTTCTAAATGGAAGCATTTGTCACTTTCTTATTTAGCTATTATTTCTGCTCATATTATATTATGGTCAGAGAATATTGTTTGTATTATTTCTCCTGCTTTAGATGTATTAAGATATTTTTAACGTCCCATATTAAACTAAATTTTGTGAATGGTCATTGAACAGTAAAAAAGACATATAATTTGTTTCCAAGCTACATACAAAGTTTGTCATATTAGTTAACACTATAAGGTCTTTTGTTTTATCTAGGTCTTCAGTTTCCTTAAAAATCTTTATCCACTAAATCTATCAAAGGCTAAGAGAGTGAATAAAAGTCAGGTACTAATGTTGTCTCTCTGTTTTTGTGTGCATTTGAGTTTGTTTTTGCTCTAAGAATGGCAATGCAATTTTTCTATCAAATGGTTATTCACATATGTCAGAGTTTCATTGCAGAATGCACTCTTTATCATTATTAAGGATTCTTCTCAGTCTTTTAGTGTTTGTGCCAGTAGCCCAACCATTTTTGATACAATGATGTGTCCTTTTTATTTTCATTTGTCCGGTGTGTTGTTATTTGTTGTTTAATTTTCAGTCTTCCTGAGTCACTTTCAGTTAAATAAATCTCTTGTTTTCTCTGCTTTTGCCTTGTGATCCAATTTGAGAATTCTCTTCTGTTAATAGATAAGTTCAGGTCATTTGTACTTATTAATATGACCTGTGTGTTTATTCTTAGTTAAGTCACCACACTTAATATTTTCTGCTGCTGCTGCTGCGTCGCTTCAATCATGTCCGACTCTGTGCGACCCCACAGATGGCAGCCCACCAGGCTGCTCTGTCCCTGGCATTCTCCAGGCAAGACTATTGGAGTGGGTTGCCATAGTATATTTTAACCTTCTTAATGTTTTATCATTCTTATCAAACTGTATTTTCTTTGGCTCTGGTATTTAATTTATTTGTACTTTATTGGATGCATGTTAAACAGTCTTAAAATATATTGTTATACAATATGGAAGAAAATAGATACTTACTGGATAAATGTGTGCATATAGAATATATACCTACTCATGTACCTGTGCCCATTTATAAATTTCTCTGTCAGACAAAACATTTTATATTTCTCATATCACATATGACCAGAGAGGCAATTCAACAACAGAAAGAACACTGGTATAAGTCTCAAAAGACCTGGATTTTTCTGGTTCCAAATTGTACTAGCCAGAATACTCTGGGGATATTATTAAGCTTCTCTACAAAATTAAGTAAAAGTTTTCTTTTATGGTAAAAGTTCTTTAAAAGATAAAATATATTAAAGTGTTTTTCTAGAAATACCAGCTCTTGGTCTGTTTGTTTTTTTTTTAATTTCTCAATCACCCGAACAATAAAAATTTTAACTCAAAGTCTTAACACTATGCGTGAATCTGACTTGAAAATTCTCATGTACACAGATTCAGAAACAAAAATTTCATAACCCCATTGAATTTTATCAGATCAGTAACCCTTTGCAACAATTTTGACATTTGCTCATTCAGAAGTCACTCTGACAGTGAATATAATTTGCATAAATACTTCTGGTGAATTTTAAGAGAAACAGAAGGCATCTGATGATGACCATGATGAAAACACATCACTTTGTCTGTTTTCAACAACAGCAGGTGGCTTTGGACCTGAAAAGTAATAGGGTGGGAGTCCCTCGGTCATTTAGAATTAGTCATGAGGCTGTATAGGGGCGGGGGGGATACATATACCACAACATGAAATAAAATAGCAGAACTACCTCACACAAAAACGAAATCAGAAGACGGAGCAGAGCGTGAAATGTAACATGAGCTTAGCTAGTGTGTGGGCTAGTACGTCATCCCTCTGTCCTTGTTGTGCCTCAAAATAGAAAACAAAGGCCACTGGCACCTCCTGTGCAGCGATCTAAACCTACATGAATTTACAGTCTCAGTTCCCCTGTCACCTAGGAACATCACGGACATAAATCATTACTGTAATGTTACTGTAAACAACAGCTCACTGGACTGTTGTTGATCCATTAACTTCTCACTGTTTCTAACAACACTTCATTTCTCGACACAAGGAATCTCCCTAGGCATAAAGAAAAGGACTCTAAGGACCTTTAGCAGCACACATTACTGTATATTACATGTAAGACCAGGCTGTTCTTTTAGATAAGAATAGCACGCTGTAGCTTTTAGAGGTAAATTAAACTAATTGGCTGTAATAACCAGGAAAGCAATTACATTTCATGAATTAGTATGTGTACAAGAAAAATATTACCTTAAAAGGTACAAAATACTTTGATAGAATTAAAAATCGAAATTCTACTAAAGAGCAGAACTAGAGCAACTATTTACTGCCTCCTCAGTGCACTTAGATATGCTGTCTTTTAGGATCCTTACGGAAAATCTGTACTGTCTGTGTTAATGCTTTAATTTTACAGGTGAGAATATTGGGAAACAGAGAGGTTAAGTATGTTTTCTAAAGCCATTCAGCTTAGGAAACAGCAAATACAGGTGTCAAACCCTGGTGTGTCTGACTTCTAAGCCCTTTTGCTTTCCAGTACACCGCACTATTTCCTTTAGGGCCTTTAAACAAGGTGCACACTTCTATGCCGACAAAGGTCCGTATAGTCTAGGGTATGGTCTTCCCAGTGGTCACGTATGGCTGTCAGCACTGGACCGTAAAGAAGGCAGAACACCAAAGAACTGATGCCTTCGAACTGCGGTGCTGGAGAAGACTTCTGAAAGTCCCTGGGACTGCAAGGAAATCAAACCAGTCAATCTTAAGGGAGATCGACCCTGAATATTGACTGGAAGACTGATGCTAAGCTGAAGCTCCAGTATTTTGGTCATCTGATATGAACAGACAACTCTTTGGAAAAGTCCCTGATGCTGGGAAAGATTGAGGGCAGA
This sequence comes from Bos javanicus, assembly GCF_032452875.1. Taxonomy (NCBI): domain Eukaryota; kingdom Metazoa; phylum Chordata; class Mammalia; order Artiodactyla; family Bovidae; genus Bos; species Bos javanicus. The sequence goes on along the minus strand of NC_083876.1, from coordinate 24,395,131 downwards.
AGTAGAAGAGGGTGTCAGAGGATGAGATGGCTGGACATCACTGATGCAGTGAACATGAACTTGGGCAAATTCCAGGAGATGGTGAGGGACAGGGAGGCCTGGCGTGCTGCAGTCCATGGGGGTCACAAAAATTTGGACACAACTGGCTAACTGAACAGCAACAACAACACGTGTATGCAACGTAGGATATTTAAAATAGGTAATGCAGAGTCTGTAACACTGATTATTTTGAAAGTTAACTGATTAGAGTTCATGAATAAGTACAAGACAAAGCATGAGGAGAGGTTTAAAACAGTAGTAGGAGAGGTTTAAGAGAGTAGTGAAGGATTTAAATAAAGTTGATATGAAATCCAATTTACAAAATTCAGAAACTATTTCATGAAAAATGGCATTTCAAACTGTTTTAAAAATTAGAAGAATGTTGTAGGGAGAAACCATATTGTTAAACATAGCTTTTAAACTATGTGAAATTGGACGTCCAGTTTATTTGCTTTTTTGTAGATACATGGCAAGTGATTTCCATTTTACCTGGTGTGTTTCATGAAGGAAGTTAAGTCTCTGGCAGATAAGAGATTCTTGCAGGTAAGATTTATTAAATCTAACCTGAGAATGTTCCTAGAAAATGTTTGCAGGCGTTTTTCTAAAAATCTAGATTATCATATTTATACCTTAGCCAAACGTAACATAATGAATCTGTTCTTGTTTATAAAGGAACACTTCAAAAAGTTTCAACAAACTACCTTCCACAAAGAAGAATTTAGCATCAAGGTATGCCAATTAAAGGTATATATTACAATGTGTATATATTTAACACCTGGACAACTCATTGACATGTGTTGTTGGAAAATGGCTCCAGCAGTCTAAAATTCAGCCGTGTCAAGGTTCTGGGGTTAAAATTGGACTCAAAAGACCTCAACAAACCTGGTGAGCTTTAGGTCAGTGGGCCAAATTCTTGCACACAACTGCTACTGACATCAGGGAAAGAGATCAGACTTCAGTGAAAGGTGACCTTAACTGATCTGGAGTAGCACTGGTCTTCAAATTCACTATTTAATTCATTTAAACTAACGGAGCCCATTTAAAAGACAAAAGCTGGGTTTCAACATCATGAATGAATAATATTTTCTGTGTCTATCAGAATCCTCCCATGTGAAATGGACAAATGGAGGAACAGTCTGTTCGATTTCTTCTCTGACAATGCCCACAGCACTCTCCAGAACACTCTATAACAAGGTGAGATATTTCTACTTGTTAGAGAACAATTTCTTCTTTTTAATTTTTTTTAAATCAAAATTCCTTACCCGCTAAACTCTGTTTTCACTTTTTATCAGAGTAACTTCGTTTTTTGTTCAGGGTGTCATTTATGTTCCTCATGTGTTACATGTTTTTATAAATAACTTTTTCATTGATGTAACAATGACATGTCCTCTTTCTCAACTGCAAAAGAAGATAGCCAGTGTTTCAGTGGAATAGGAAAACATTGACTTATTTCTTATTTCTTTATTCCTCTGTTTCAGTCACTTTCATATATGCTAGAAGCTAAACATAATGGTAGCTGAAAGTGGCATTTAATGTTTCAAAGTACACTGGAGAGGTGAAGGGCGTTTCTGTAGGAATCAGGAAGCTCCACTATCAGCGTCTAGGAACTGTGGGTATGCTTTGGAAGTTCCTGGTCAAGTTCATATCAACAAGCATCCTGCTTCTTTTAGGATTTTTCACTCTTATTCTCTCACCATCCCTGATGCTCAGACAGACAAAACTACCCTCAATTCCGATCTATCACATCCATTCTCACTCTTAATTCTTTTTATGTTCCTTTGCTCAGGCACCACCTATTGCAAATAACTAACACAGGTCAGTTAGAAGACCTTTGTATCATGATAGCTTTGTTTTCCTCTTTCTTATTGAGCACTTACATTGCAATTGCATGCTTACTGGTCTGAGTCTCATCCCTTATTGAAAGCTCACTGAAAGGGAAATACTTTGTCATATTGTTCACAGTTATATATCTCACAGTGTCTGGCACATGGTAGGCATTCGATAAGTATTTATTAAATGAGTAAGTAGTAAATGAATGAATGAATGAATGACTTTCAGACCTGTATGAGGAACATTAGAGTAATATTTGCTGACTTTATACATAATAATTGATATCATTGCTCAAATATAATATTATTGTAGTAAATGAATAAAGAAAGAACATATGACTATATCATAACTTTTGAACAAGTAGAATGATAGATCTAAGCAATTTGGACCTAGGTGGAATTTCCTCTTCAGCCAGAATAAAGAAAAGCAGCTTTCTTGATATTCCTGAATTTATCATTATTCTAGAATCCATCTGGTCTAGTCTTTAAGTTATTAAACATTCCAGAGAAGTTTGACAGGAGATGAAGTCCACTGAGCATTCACACTGACTCCTTACCTTGGCTTCCAGAGCTGGATAGGAAAGTGGACCACACACCTGAGACAGTATTCTTTCTCCATCCACACCTGTAACTACACCTAGCCAGAAAGTGTGTGACTGCTTCTCATTGATAGAGTTATGTCAGGCATCCAGCCATACAGATCACTTTTACAAGCTCCAGTGCCCTCTTTGCTAAACACTGATGGATTGGTTGAGACATCTTTAACCTTTACTCTGCTTTCTACTTTCTGACATCTGTGAATGACACATTCACAAATTTAATGCAAGTTCAACTCTGAGATAGAGTGGAATGTAGAATATCTTGGGATCTTGGGGCTAGAGAAGGGGAAGAAACAAGATGTTGGAGTTAAAAAAAAAAAAAGACTGAATGGAAAGAGACCAGGACGGCAGGGGAGTAAGGTTGTCAGGTATAATGAAGATTTAGTGCTTCAGCAATAAATCTAATTCAGCTAGAAGAGCATGCTGCCAAAACACTGTGCAAGAAATACCCCCAAGGTATTCAAAGGGGTCTCTTTAAACCCTGTTCCCTTCACATTGCATATCTGAACACAGACAGTTGGAGTTCAGAGAGCACACATCTGGGTCACTGTGCAAATCCCTACTCTCCTTTAAAAAAATAAAATACACACACTCCACCTACTCTAGACTTACTCTACTGCTGTGTCTGCCAAGGAAAACCATTTCGTTTTGGAATACAAAAGCCAAAACACAAAGTGGAACCAACCCACACAGAGTAATGCTCAGCTACTTCATGTATCCAAAGAAAGGAAAGTATTCAAAGCCCAATTCTCAGATTACTACTCCATCAGGCAACTGGACTTAGTTTTTTTTTTTTTTTTCCATTCCATTGTTTTCTGCAGTGAGGACCAGAAATCTCCGAGAAGTCATGAGATTTAACAAAGCAATATCCAGCACCATTCATTTCTCTTGCATTTAATGTAGAATTAAGCTCCATACTCACAGTTTGACACATTACACTTTTTGCACATTTTTTGGTTCATCATGATAATGTAAGGAGAAAGGCTTTGTAAACTTCAAAATGCTACCTTTAAAGAGAAATATTTTATGGTTACAAGTTGCTTTCCTCTCATTTTAATTTTATACTTTGATATTTTAATATAGGGGCATTTCCAGTGGCTCAGCAGTAAAGAATCTGCCTGCAATGCAGAAGACCTAGGTCCAGTCCCTGGGTTGGGTTGGGAAGATCCCCTAGAGGAGGGCATGGCAACCCACTCCAGTATTCTTGCCTGGAGAATCCCATAGACAGAGGAGCCTGGTGGGCTACAGTCTACAGGGTCACAAAGAATAGGATATGACCGAAGCTACTGAGCATGCATGCCTTTTAATACAGGAAAGCAAATATGTGTAATTGTCTCATTATTTGGCTTCTAAAGATTAATTCTTTATATAGAAGTTGCTGAATGGAAAAAATACCTCCTGAGTTTTCCAAAATCATTCAGTAAAGAAGGAAATAGTGTCTAAGTAGGTGCTTACTAAGAGAGCTCCATCACAATCCTCATAGTAATAGATAAAACCAAGGTAAAACAACTCAGTAGTTTAGTCACTAAGTCGTGTCCAACTCTTCTGTGACCCCATGGACTGTAGCCCACCAGGATCCTCTGTCCATGGAATTTCCCAGACAAGAGTACTGAAGTGAGTTGCCATTTCCTTCTCCAGGGGATCTTCCAACCAAGGGATCAAACTCATGTCTCCTGCATTGGCAGGTGGATTCTTTGCCACTGAACCATCCAGGGAAGACTTCTAATAGGGTGCATGCTAAGTCACTTCAGTTGTGTCCAACTCTTTGTGAACCTATGGACTGTAGCCTGCCAGGCTCCTCTGTGCACAGGATTCTCCAGGCAAGAATATTGGTGTTGGTTGCTGTGCCCTCCTCCAGGGAATCTTCCTAAGCCAGGGATTGAACCCACATCTCTTATGTCTCCTGCATTGGCAGGCAAGTCCTTTACCACTAGCACCACCTGGGAAACCCTCTGATAGGGGTGGATTCAGGCAATCTTCAATAAACTATTCTTGTCCCATCAACCTTCATTTCAGATGACTAATACAAATATCAAAACAATAGACTAAGAAGAAGAAAGGCCCCCAACTTCATTTATCTTATTTTTATTTCATTTAAGATCATGTTTTCTTTTCATGAGAAGGCAAGATAATCAATCAAGAAGTTTAAATTATGGTGCCCACCCTCAAGATGAGAGACAAGTATAAGCACTTGATGAGCTAAATAGCAATACATCTTAGATGTAACAGCCAACAACCTAGAGATATCAAAACAGAAGTTTAGACAATAATTACTGAAATGGCAGATCATTGTAAACCACAGTGGTTTACAGGCTGTCTGTGAAATGATGCTCACTCTACAACTTGCACAGAATTGTTCAAACTGATTGGTGCAGTTGATGTGAAAAAAATGCCCTAAACAATTCTATAATGACTACAAATATTTATATATGTAATGAGAACTTGAGTCAATAGAAGTCTTGTTGATAGTAACAAGACCTTATTGCTTAAAATAGAGTTTATGAAACTTTTTACCTACTTATTGTATCTTATCCCTACAAAGTATCAGAATCCTTATTTGAGGGATGAAGTCCAAGGCTGGGAGAAGATGAAGGGACCGCCTAAATGTACATTGTTCATAGTGGTTTTGATCAAACTTTAAGCATTTGATTACTAGTTAATGTCATTTCCACTATAGAATTATTAAAATTATCTTTAGGACAATAATATTTATAAAACTCAATGACATTTTAAGCTTGATGATAACTAAGAACTGACCATATATTTCTGAATTATAATAATTAACATTTACAGGGTACTAAGTTAGAGCTAAGAATATTTATGTATACTATCTCATTAAATCCTTTTAGTAATTTTCTGTTTGGGACGTTGTTAATCTTATTATTTCTGTTTTGTTCTATTCAGTCGCTCAGTCTTATCTAACTCTTTGTGACCACATGGACTGCAACATGCCAGGCTTCCCTGTCCATCATCAACTCCTGGAGCTTGCTCAAACTCATGTTCATGAACTTTCTCAAACTTATGTTATCATTTAGAATATGGAAAAACTGAGTTAGAATTAAAATTTTAACCCCAACCTGTACACAGTCCAGAGGCTTCCTCCATGGTCACCTATGCACAATCTGGGCAAGTTGATTTATATTATTAGACAGAGGTTCTCCATAGCAAAAAATTATTCTGTAGCAGTTGTACATTGGACTCAGTTTAAACCTACAATATCATCATTATGGTAAATAATCTGATGACTTACTGCACATCTGAATTTAGCCTATAATCACTTTACCACTCAACCTCAGAATTAAAGAAATCATGTTAATATAAAATATTAGAAAAGCTTTAGAAGAAAATATTTCAGTTATACATAGAGTTCACATGTATATTTCAATCTCTAAGTTAGAATGACATCACATGAGATAAAACAAAATAAGCCTCCGGGTATCAAATAATTTTATTACTGTTGGAAAATACTTACTAATTCCATCAGCTGTGAAGTTCTAAAATCAATCCAAATGTCTTTAAAATGTCAGGAACCATATTGAAAATTCTTCTCAGCTCATTCCAAATGAAATTCACTATTAATAACATCATACATTTACTATACTCTAACAAAGAATATTATGTTTAATTCATCATTATCAGATCTACAGTTGGTAGAAATAAGAAAGCAATCAACATACATATGAAAGTCCCAGTCCCAGATTCCATAGATTCTAAACCATAGCTTTTTGTGCCCTAGGGAGTTTTCAGTTAACTTCAAAATAACTAAAAATATTTCTTAGTTATAATAGAGGTCTATGAGCCAAAAGGTCTTTGAAACCACACAGATCCTTAGTTGTAGTACTAATAGAAGAAATTCTTCAGTAGATTTTGGGTGGCACTAGAGTATTCAGATTTTTTTTTTTTTAAAGAAAAACTTCCTGGATTTTCTCTTATGTAATATCCATTATCAATGCGAGTATCTGCATCTGAAAACTCCTGAGGTAGAACATTTCATTACTTCACCATGCTGATGCACCAGGTGTTATAGTGAAAATAAATTTAATATGAACAGTTTAGAGATAGCATTTGATGATGGATTAGTTTACAGAAAAGATGCTATAAATAAAATCTTATCTTAATATGGTAAATTCCAGTATTATTATTACATTCTTGATCTTCCACTCAGTATTTATGGAATTGACCACAAACATAACATTAATTCAACTACAAAGGAACTGTTTCTATACTGTAAAAAAAAATATTTGTGGCTTCCCTGCTAGTTATTTTTTAAAGATTTATTTATTTTAATTTAAATGTATTTATTTTTAATTGGAGAATAATTGCTTTACAATATTGTGTTCATTTCTGCCATCACCATGAATCAGCCATAGGTATACATATGTCCCCTCCCTCTTGAACCTCCCCCTGACCTCACACCCTATCCCATCCCTCTAGGTTGTCACTGAGTACACTGGGTTTGAGCTCCATGCGTCATACAGCAAATTTCCACTGGCTATCTATTTTACATATGGTAATGTACATGTTTCAATGTTTGGAAAAGCTGAAAGAGTAACATTCAGTCAGTTCAGTTCAGTCGCTCAGTAGTGTCCGACTCTTTGCAACCCCATGGACTGCAGCCAACTCCCGGAGTTCACTCAAACTCATGTCCATTGAGTGGGTGATGCCATCCAACCATCTCATCCTCTGTCGTCCCCTTCTCTTCCCGCCTTCAATCTTTACCAACATCAGGGTGTTTACAAATGAGCCAGTTCTTTGCATCAAGTGGCCAAAGTATTGAAGTTTCAGCTTCAGCATCAATCCTTCCTATGAATACCCAGGACTGATCTCCTTTAGAATGGACTGGTTGGATCTCCTTGCAGTCCAAGGGACTTTCAAGAGTCTTCTCCAACACCACAGTTCAAAAGCATCAATTCTTCAGTGCTCAGCTTTCTTTATAGTCCAACTCTCACATCCATACATGACTACTGGAAAAACCATAGCTTTGACTAGACGGACCTTTGTTGGCAAAGTAATGTCTCTGCTTTTTAATATGCTATCTAGGTTGATCATAACTTTTCTTCCAAGGAGCAAGCGTCTTTTAATTTCATGTTTCAATGTTTGGAAAAACTGAGAGAGTAACATTATTTATTATTTAATTTATTTTTAGCTATGCTGGGTCTTCATTGCTACACACTGGCTTTCTCTAGTTGCAGTGAGCAGAGGCTACTCTCTAGTTGTGGTCATGAACTTTTTATGCAGTGGCCTCTCTTTTTGTGGAGCACAGGTCTAGGCACAGTAGGCTTCAGTAGTTGTAGCACATGGGCTCAGTAGTTTCAGCTCATGGGCTCCAGAGTGCTGGCTCAGTATCTATAGTCCATGGGCTTAGTTAACCTGCCACATGTGGGATGAGGGGTTGAACCTGTGTTCCCTGAATTGCAAGGTAGATTCTTTACCACTGAGCCACCAGGGAAGCCGCCCTGTTAGTTATTTTACTAGTAATCAATATAGCATAACAGGCACAGATAAAAACATAAGTGAATCAAAGTAATACATAAAGAGAAAATTGGGCATACCTTCACTTTTCACTTTTAAATAACTAAACAAGAGTTTAGACTTAAAGGTAACTTGTAAAGATTCATTGCAATATATATTTTTAAGCCTATAGCACCCGGTATTCCCAGGAGGTCTCCCATCCAAGTACTAACTAGTCATTGCAATATTTTAAAAAGGGAACTGACATGATTGAACTTGTGTTTTAGAAGAGCACTCAAGAGGCAATTATGGAGGATGGACATGAGGGGGAAGAGATTAGCAGCAATGGGAACAGTTAAGAAGCAAATTGACGGAAACTGAAAGTCCATGGCAGTGTAGATAGAGTGGCAAAGAACATTATTAACTGACATCTAAATACTGCTTACTCTGTGCCAGGCAACATCCTAAGCATTTTACACATATTAATTCATTTAGTCTTCACTACAACCCTATGAATTAGTGTTATCAGTTTGCTTTTATGAGATAATAATCCAAAACATAGTACTTTAAATAATTGGTTGGCAGCTCTCCTAATCTTGGCTAACATCACACATTCTCTGTGGTCAATGTCTGTGTTGGCTAGGGTCTGACTGGGCTAAACTGGCTATAGTTAAGAAGATTTTTCTCTGAACCACATGGTCTCTCCTTTCCCAGAAAGTTGGCTCATGTTTGAGAGAACATAAATATTCAAGGTCTTTTAAGACCTGTTTAGAATGGACACACAATCATATTTTCTTCATTCTATTAATCAAAGCAGTATACAGTCTAAACCTGATTCAAAGGTGGAAAATTAACTTAGTCTCTTTTAATTTTTTAATAAAACATAGTTGACATACATCATTATGTTAGTTTCAGCTCTACTACTCAATGATTTGACATTGTATACATTATGAAATGATTACTACAATAAGTCTAGTAACCATCTGTCCCCAAACAAACATTGCAGTATCACTGACCATCTTTCTTATGCTGCATATTAAATTCTCTGATGATTAGTGATGTTGAGCATTTTTTAATGTGTCTGTTCACCACCTGTATGCCTTACTTAGAAAAATATCTATTCAGGCTTTCTGCCCATTTTTTAATTAAGCTGTTTTTGTTGTTGTTGTTTTTATTGAGTTCCATGAGTTATTTGTATATTTTGAATATTAACCTGTTATTAAACATATCATTTGCTAATGTCTTCTTCCATTCAGTAGGCTGTCTTTCCATTTCTTTAAAGGTTTCCTTTGCTGTGCAAAAAATTTTATAGTTTGATGTATTCCATTTCTTCATTTTTGCTCTTCTTTCCCTTGTCTGAGGAGATGTATCCAAAAATAATTGCTAGGACTTGTGTCAAAGAACGTACTCTCTACGTTTTCTCCTAGGGGTTTTATAAAAGACTTACATTTAAGTCTTTAATGCACTTTGAATTATTTTTGTATATAATGTAAGAAAGCAATCTTGTTTGATTCTTTTGCATGTAGCTGTCCAGTTTACCCAAAACCATTTATTGAAAATGTCATCTTTTCTCCATCACATAATCTTGCCACCTTTGTTGTAGATTAAGTTAAGTGTAGGTTTCTTTCTGGGTTCTCTATTCTGCTTCATGGATCTGTGTATCTGTTTTTGTGCCAGTACCATACTGTTTCAAGTACCGTAGCTTTGTGGTATGGTCTGAAAATAAGTGTGTGATACTTTTGTCCTTCTTTCTCAAATTTATTTTGTCTATTTTTATTCTTCAATCTTTAAATATAATATATAGTATTGGGTGATTTGCAAATACTGAACCATCCTTCTCCCAGAAAGATAAAAGGGAAAGAAAGCAGAGAAAACTTTGCCATTTTAATTCTAATGTGTCTTGGTGTGGACATCTTTGGGTCCATCTTTTTTGGGACTCTCTGTCCTTTCTGTAGTTGATTATCTGTTTCCTTGCCCAGGTTAGGAAAGTTTCCAGCTAGGATGAATCTGGGTACTAGGGTGGCTGCCTGTGGGATCCAGGGGGCCCAGGGCCATCAACCTCCTCTCTTGATGATAGGGGCCTGAAAATCACATTGCAAGGGGAACAGTAAAGAGAAGAGGAAAATATTTTGGTGATCCTTGATGTCTGCCTCTGGGAGGTATTATTATTATCAAGCCTGTTTTGCAGGTAGGGAAACAGAAACACAAATTTATTAAATAGTTGCCCTAAGCCATTCATCAAACAGTAAAGCTCTAGTCTGTTGTCTAAGGAATTTTCTTATATGTCTCTAGGTACAGAGATACAGAGTGTTAGTCACTCAGTCATGTCCAACTCTTTGCAACCCCATGGACTGTAGCCCACCAGGCTCCTCTGTCCATGGAATTCTCCAGGCAAGAATACTGGAGTGGGTTGCAACTTCCTTCTCCAGAGGCTCTTCCCAACCCAGGAATTGAACCCAGGTCTCTTGCATTGCAGACAAATTCTTTACCATCTGAACCACCAGGGAAGCCCATATGTATCTAAGTTTTTAATAAATGGAAAACGGTTAAGAAAGTATTAGAAGGAAAAATCAATAAAATTTAATGATTGGTTAGATTTAGGAATACTCAGAGAAGGAATAAGAGAGGATTCAAATTTGGAAAAGTGATACTATGAAGAGGAGTCAGTATTTATTGATTATACTAACCACAAATTAAGTAATGTAGAATAATAAAACATTCAAGACTGAGCTACCCTCAGGTTATGCAGGTGGATATATTTATTGGGCTGCTGCTAGAGTTGGAGTGTCTCACTCAAAAGAAAGAGATCTGAATAGAGATACAGATTTCAGCTTCACATAGTTGATTTGGCAATTGAAAGCATGAGAGTAGATGAAGAGACTCAGAAAGAGCTTAAAGAAGGCCAAGGGCAAAGTCTAGAGAAGTACAGAGACAATGCAGAGGAAGAGGGGCCTTCCCAGTAACTTTCAGATGACAAAAACAGTACACAAGTTCCTGGCAGAAACACATGTAAATTTAAATCCATTTGTGATATGATAACATCATTGTAAGATTCAAATTATTTCAGCAAAATATTTAAATATAAGGTCTTACACATAATCAGGCATACTAGAAGACAAGGCAACATGAGCAAAAGCAAACCAACAACAACAAAAATTAGATAATAGAAAAAGACTGATAGGGGCTTCAGATACTGTCATTCACTGATAGACATTTTTAAATAACCATGAATGCGGTGCAAGGAAATAAAAGACAAAATAAAAATTGATGAAAGAACTGAAAATACTAAAAATATTCAGATGGAAATTCTGAAACTCAAAAATGCAAAAAACAAAACTAAAAATTCAGTCAGTAAGTTTAACAGTAGGTTAACACAATTAAAGAGACAATTAGTAACCTGCAAGAAAAATCAGGGGGAAAAGTGTCCAGAATAAAATCATAACATGTCAAAAATATAAGAGTACACAGGACACAGTAAAAAGGACTACCTATAAGGTTTTAGAATATCACGCAGAGAAAACAGAGAAAGGCACTTAAACCACACTTTAAAGAAATAATATCCAAGTGGTCAATAGACATTGTAAAAATGTGTTTCACTTCATTAGCATTCAGAGAAATGCAAAATTCAAAACACACTGAGATACCACTACATTCCAAAATGACTAAATTTCTGAAAGACGTCAACTGCAAATTTGGCAAGGATGTGAAATAAGAGGAACTCACATACATGTCTAACCATGTAGGAAACATAGGAAGCCATTGATGAGCAAGACATAGGAATCGGAAAGAAGTAAGTATACAACAGGAAATTTACTTTTACAGAGATGAAACCTATCTTTTCTTTGAGAGCAAGGAAAATGGATAGATTTGTTTGGGGCTAAAGTTTTGAGGAAGCTTTGAGTGTGCTCTGAGTTCATTATCCAAGAGAGTGGGGCCACTAATGAAGTGGAAGTAAGCAAGGCAAGGTAGGGAGTTTGCAAATGTTGAAGAAACATTTGGGATATCTGTTGGGAAGACTTGACATGAGAGTTCACTAGGCACGTATAGAAGAGTGACTGAGATTACGAAGAGCCAGTTGATAATGAAAACAATGTCATTTATATGAGTCTATGGTGCAAAGATGGTGACTGCAGCCATGAAATTAAAAGATGCTTACTCCTTGGAAGAAAAGTTATGACCAACCTAGATAGCATATTGAAAAGCAGAGACATTACTTTGCCAACAAAGGTTCGTCTAGTCAAGGCTATGGTTTTTCCTGTGGTCATGTATGGATGTGAGAGTTGGACTGTGAAGAAGGCTGAGTGCCGAAGAATTGATGCTTTTGAACTGTGGTCTTGGAGAAGACTCTTGAAAGCCCCTTGGACTGCAAGGAGATCCAACCAATCCATTCTGAAGGAGATCAGCCCTGGGATTTCTTTGGAAGGAATGATGCTAAAGCTGAAACTCCAGTACTTTGGCCACCTTATGCGAAGAGTTGACTCCTTGGAAAAGACTCTGATGCTGGGAGGGATTGGGGGAAGGAGGAGAAGGGGATGACAGAGGATGAGATGGCTGGATGGCATCACTGTCTCAATGAACGTGAGTCTGAGTGAACTCCGGGAGTTGGTGATGGACAGGGAGGCCTGGTGTGCTGTGATTCATGGGGTCGCAAAGAGTCAGACCCGACTGAGTGACTGAACTGAACTGAACTGATGGTGCAAAGAATGTTCAAACTACCACACAATTGCACTCATTTCACATGCTGGCAAGGTAATGCTCAAAATCCTTCAAGCTGGGCTTCAATAGTATGTGAACCAAGAACTTCCAGATGTATAAACTGGATTTAGAAAAGGCAGAGGAACCACAGATCAAATTGCCAACATCTGTTGGATCATCGAAAAAAAAACAAAAGAATTCCAGAAAAACATCTACTTCTTCATTGACTATGCTAAAGCCTTTGACTGTGCAGATCACAACAAACTGTGGAAAATTCTTCAAGAGATGGGAATACCAGACCACCTTACTTGCCTCCTGAGAAACCTGAATGCAGGTCAAGAAACAACAGTTAGAACCAGATATGGACAAATGGACTAGTTCAAAATTAGGAAAGGAGTACTTCAAGGCTGTATATTGTCACCCTCCTTACTTAATGTCTAATTATGTCATGCAAAATGCTGGGCTGGATGAAGCTCAAGCTGGAATCAAGATTGCTAGGAGAAATATCAATAACCTCAGATAGCACATGATACCACCCTAATGGCAGAAAGTAAAGAGAAACTAAAGAGCCTCTTGATGGGTGAAAGAGAAGAGCAAAAAAGTTGGCTTAAAACTCAGTATTCAAGAAACTAAGATCCTGTCATCTAGTCCCATCACTTCATGGCAAATAAATGGAAAAAAAAAAAAATTGAACCGGTACCAGACTTTATTTTCTCAGGCTCCAAAATCACTGTGAACAGTGACAGCAGTGCTCCTTGGAAGGAACACCATGACAGACCTAGACAGTGTGTTAAAAAGCAGAGACATCAGTTTGTCAACAAAAAGGTCCATATAGTCAAAGCTGTGGTTTTCCAGTGGTCATGTACGTATATGAGAGTTGGACCATAAAGAAGGCTGAGACTAAAGAATTGATGCTTTGGAACTGTGGTGTTGGATAAGATTTGAGAGTCCCTTGGACAGCAAGATCAAATCAGTAAATTCTAAAGGAAATCAGCCCTGAATATTCATTGGAAGGAGTTATGCTGAAGCTGAAGCTCTAATACATTGGCCACCTGATGCAAAGAGCTGACTCACTGCAAAAGACCCTAATGCTGGGAAAGACTGAGGGCAGTAGGAGAAGGGGGCAACAGAGGGTGAGATGGTTGGATGGCATCACCAACTCAATGGACATGAGTTTGAGCAAACTCCTGGAGATAGTGAAGGACAGGGAAGCCTGGCGTGCTGCAGTCCATGGGGTCACAAACAGTCGGTCACAACTGAGCGACTGAACAACAACAAATGTTACTGTTTTAGTGATTTCTCTGCTCTCAGTGGTGCTGTACCATCTTGGTTTATGAAACATAGCATAGGTCTTATTGGAGTTTTCTTTGAGGTCTAATTCATTCATTTACTAAGAAGTGCTTCTACACCATACTCAATATAAAAGGGCATTATATATCTGTTCAGAAACAATTATACTTAGTTATATAGAAAAATATGCAAGGGAAATGAAGACAAAGCACTTACATTGAATCTAGAATATAGTGGTGAGCTTGACCATTTAATCCACATGCTTGGCTACAGACAGTCGGCATTTAAGGTATCTTAGGCACTCAAGCATCTGTGTCCCTGAAGCCATCTCAAGCAAAATGGTGCAGGCCCTCAAATATCACTAAACCTCAGTAAGAAAGATTCAGCCAACTTCCCTTGTAGACCATTGTAGTTTCTCCCAATTCTTATGGCCCAGACATACTTTCTTATATGTTTCATGGTCTATTTAACTTTCCCCGAAGTCTGGAAAACCTCAAAAGCCTGTTGACAGCAAGGATTTTTAAAAGTCATTCCTAAGACAGCCAAAACTGTAGTTCAGAGCTTGCATAGAAACCTTGATTTTTACAAGCAGACCAGTGATATAGATACTCCCTCCCCACACTCAATTACATTCCCTCATTTCAGTTCAGCTTTGCATACGAGTTTTACAAAGCTGAGTCTGACGAGATGAAATGTTAGGAAGAAAAGGCAAGTGCATGGCAACACCCCACCAGATATATATTTAATTAAAATGACTCACCCTAACAAAGCGAAAAAGCAGGTCATTTCATAGACTGTCCCCCAAATGTTCTCCTTATCTTACCACCCAAATTCACATGGTCTTTAAAAAAAAATACTCTTCAGAACAGGTCCTGAGTAGATTCTGGAAGGGAATACGTGTTTGCTTGGTACCCTTTTACATTTTATTATCCCACAAAACATCAGAATAGACAGGACCAAGTTTGAAAACCAAGTTTGACCAAGATTGAAAACCCAGGAGAGACCTTCAACAGCAACCTTATCTTGTTTGAATGCATGTTCTGAGGTCACCTGGGGTGAGCCAGAACTCAGCTGACAGTGTATCAAAAGGCTTCAAGCTCACAAAAGAAAGCATCGTGAGTGTACAAAGGTCGAGCATCTTTGGAAGTGGGTAAATTGGAACAATATGATATGCCATGTCTGAAAACATTTCCCATTTTCTAACTTTGCAAAAGCAGTTTGTGGTCTGGATTCTTGGAAGCAAAGGAAATGAAAATGAATAAAAGTAAGTTAATGTCAGAAGTGCTGGACTTTTTGGTGGTGATGGTAGTGTAAAAAATAAAAATAACACTTATACATGCCGAAGTACATAGACAGTAATTCCTTCAAAACCTGGAAAACTTGGGGCAAACCCAAACAGCATGCACCTATCATTCAATTTGAGGAAATCAAGACAGCACTGAATTTCACAGATTGTATCATAGACAGCTATTACTGTCCAAGCCAGTGGCACCTTTTGCTCCATCATGACTAACTACCAGTCCAATTTGCTGGATTCACTCTCTGTGTGTCTTCATTGTTTCAAGCCGGGAGAGACTTTTCCTAATAACGGGTCAATCCTCAGCCAAATGTGTTCAGCTGAAGGCCACCATAGAAGAATGGCAGGATATTGTCTTTCCACCAGCAAGTGAATTGCAGGCAGCTTAAGGCAATATCCATTTCGCTATAATGCTGGTTTATATTACAGCTCTTTTCAAACTTCTAATTGCCCTGTATTGCTGACATTTATAGACATGCCCTATTTTAAACGAAAACACAACACTGAGGTCAGGAGGAGGTTCTGGGACAGCTGAGACCCCAGGTGAAGCCAAAGGGGAAAATTACTTTGAAACTTCTAAATGCCAAACATGTTTGAGAAAAGGAAGAAAAAAATAAATAAAATCTTCGGGCAGAAAAAACATTAATCATAGCCCCATGGTATAAATTAATAATAACCATATTTAATTCTATGTAAACATTCATTGGTTGGATTATATAATTTTTAAATGAAAGTAAATATTATTCATTTGGCTTGGTAAGTCTGGTAAGTCTCAGCTTATATGGAATAACTTTATGATTTTTTTCCTTCCAATTTCACTTTTATTTGTTAAAAGCAAACACACCAAGCTAACCAGGTTTGTCAGCTGCTTTTGGCAATCACAATATGTTATGAGTCTTTCAGATCATTCTAAAAGTTGCAATGAATAAAATAATATTTCACATTTATGTAGGACTTTTCACCTTGTATCTCATATGGTTTTATAAGCAATAAATCACTCATTCCAGAATTGCAACTAAACAGTCTCAAATGCAGTGCCAGGAGGTATTTCCCAGGTAGCTCCAGAAGAAGAAAGATATATATAGGCTATAATCATTTTCATTTGTATATTTGTACATTCATTCACTGAATTAGTGAATCATTGATCCATATACTTGACATATATTCATGTCATGTTCATAACTGTCTAACACTGTGTAGATTTCAGGCTGTATAAAGAAGTATTAAAGAGTTTACACTTTAGTTGGGTTCTGATTAGGAAATCAATTGTTTGAGATCTTACTCTCAATAGCCAGAACAAATTCTTTTCAATGCTGTGGTCTCTTAGTCTCCTTGTGAATTGAGAAATAAGAAAATTATTAATAAATAGTCAACACTAGTGCTTTTCTTTTTACAGGCCATATATATTCATAGAAAATTTTTAGGAAAAAAAGAACTCACCATTCATTTATTTATTTATTTGGAGGCTAATTACTTTACAATATTGTATTGGTTTTGTCATACATTAACATGAATCCGCCACGGGTGTACATGTGTTCCCCATCCTGAACCCCCTTCCTGCTTCCCTCCCCATCCCATCTCTCTGGGTCATCCCAGTTCACCAGCCCCAAGCACCCTGTATCATGCATTGAACCTGGACTGGCGATCCATTTCACATATGATAATATACATGTTTCAATGCTATTCTCCCAAACCATCCCACCCTCGCCCTCTCCCACAAAGTCCAAAAGTCTATTCTTTACATCTGTGTCTCTTTTGCTGTCTTGCTTACAGGTTTATTGTTACCATCTTTCTAAATTCCATATATATGCATTAGTATACTGTATTGGTCTTTTTCTTTCTGGCTTACTTCACTCTGTATAATAGGCTCCAGTTTCATCCACCTCATTAGAACTGATTCAAATGTATTCTTTTTAATGGCTGAGTAATACTCCATTGTGTATATGTACCATAGCTTTCTTATCCATTCATCTGCTGATGGACATCTAGGTTGCTTCCATGTTCTGGCTATTATAAACAGTGCTGCGATGAACATTAGGATACACATGTCTCTTTCAATTCTGGTTTCCTTGGTGTGTATGCCCAGCACTGGGATTGCTGGGTCATAAGGCAGTTCTATTTCCAGTTTTTAAAGGAATCTCCACACTGTTCTCCATAGTGGCTGTACTAGTTTCCATTCCCACCAACAATGTAAGAGGGTTTCCTTTTCTTCACACCCTCTGCAGCATTTATTGCAGTCAGAATGGCTGCTATCCAAAAGAACTCACCATTTAAAATTTTTGTTTTTGTCATAGTTGTTTAGTCGCTAGGGCATGTCTGACTCTTTTGCAATCCCATGGACTCTAGCCTGTCAGGCTCCTCTGTCCATGGGATTTACCAAGCAAGAATAATGGAGTGGGTAGCCATTTCCTTCTCCAGGAGATCTTCCAACTTAGGGACTGAACCCACATCTCCTATATCTCCTGCACTGCAGGCGGATTCTTTACTGCTAAGCCACCAGGGAAGCCAGAATCACCATTAATTCCACTATAGGAAGATAAACATTGTTAACAATTTGGGATACAAATTTTTTGTTTTTAGTTTTTCTTTGTATAAAATACACCCACTTTTTGCATAAATAAGATCATGATATGTATATTGATTTATAACTGACTTTTCAGTTATTAATATATTATGAATATTTCTTATATGATTAAATTTGAGCTTTGAGTACATGAATTCATATGTAATGACTATATGGGGTTTTTAATTTCACTTCAAGTTGTGAAAGGACACTGGACCACAACTCAAGCTTAACTGAAGAAATAAAGAGTACAAGCAAACTACTGAACATACCAACAACTAAAAAGGATTATGCAACATGACCAAGCTGGATCTATCCTAGGGATGCAAGGCTGGTTCATATAATGAGAATCAATCAATGTAATATGCCATGTGACTAGAATAAAAGTAGAAAAACCATGGTCATCTCAAGAGGTAGTTTGACAAAACACAATACTCTTTGATGATTTTTTTTAAAGTTTATTAAGATACAAATAGTGTAAAAGTTTTGAATTCCTTTTGTTAAATTTATTCACAGAAAAACTTTAAAACGTTGCTGAAAGAAATTAAAGAAGATCTAAATACATGGAACAACATTCTGTGCTCCTAAATTGGGAAGCTTAATATTGTTAAGACCATGATACTCTCCAAATCAGTCTTCAGATTCAAAGACCCCTTTCAAAATTTCACTGCTTTTCTAGAATTCATGTTACTGAGTCCAAGCTTGCTCTGCTCACTGCAGAACAGGCCAATGAAGCCAAGAGACAAGGTGTTGAGGCAAGAAATACAACTTTATTTGGAAAGCTGGCTGACTGAGAAGATGGTAAAGTCTCAAAGTAACATCTTATTGGGGCCTGGATGCTAGGGATTATTTTACAGCATCAGAGAGAGAGAGAGGCAATGAGGAACAAAAGTCAAAAGGCAAAACAGAGAGGGAGAGGCAGTGAGGAAGTAAAGTAAAATAAGGTCTTTAATCTTGCAAAACATCTCCTGGGAGGGTCAGCCTCTGGAAGGAGTGTGTTAATCTCTTCTATTCACAGGTGAGCAGAGTCAGATCCCCTGGTGGCTCAGACAGTAAAGAATCTGCCTGCAATGCGGGAGACCTGGATTTGATCCATGGGTTGGGAAGATCCCCTGGAAGAGCGTGTGGCAACCCACTCCAGTATTCTTGCCTGGAGAATCTCCATGGATAGATAGATGCCTGGTGGGCTATAGTCCATGGGGTTGCAGAGTCGGACAAGACTGAGTTACTAAACACAGTTACTAGCTGAACAAAGGTACTTTGTATTAGTTTACAATCAGAAGGACAGGTCCTCTGAGGCAGGCTATTATGTATGATTATAATAACAAACCTAATGAAAACCAAGTCAAAGAAACAGTTTCCAACATGGAGTCAGAATTGGCTTCTTCTCTGCGACATTCATACAGAAATACAAGGTACCCGGAATAGACAAAATAATCTTGGAAATGAACAAAACTGAAGAACTCACAATTCCTAATTTCAAACTATTAAAAATCTATAGCAATCAAGAAAGTGTGATAGTGGCATAAAGCTGAACAATATAGGGCAATGTTATAGAATTAAGAGACCAGAAATAAACCTGCTGTCTATGGCCAAATGATTTTCAATGAGGGTACCAAGATTATTTGGGGGCAGGAGGAGAATCATCTTTCAACAAATGGTACTGTGACAACTGCATGTCCCCATGCAAAAGTATAAATTTCAACCCTTAACTCATATCATATACAAAAATTAACTCAAAATTAATCAAAAGCCTAAATGTAAAAGTTAAAACTATAAAACTCTTAGAAAAAGACAGATATAAATTTTTGCAACCTAGGATTAGGAAATGAATTCTTAGATATGACATCAATAAAGCTTTCCAAATATAAAATAGATAAGCTAGACTTCACCAAAATTAAAAACTCTTTGTGTTAAAGGATGCTATATGATAAGGAAAGTGAAAATACAACCCACAAATTAGAAGATTGTAATTGCTAGTCATATATCTGATAAAGAATTATTGGCCAGAATATATAAAGAACTTCAGAATTCAACAACAAAATGTCAAATAGCCCACTTAAAAATAGGCAAATGATTTAAATAGATATTTCTCCAAAGATATACAAAAGACCAATAAGCACACACACACACACACACAAATGGTCAACATCATTAGTCATTAGAGAAATGCAAAGCAAAATTATGAGATACACTTCACACTCACTAGGATGACAATTTTTAAAAAGAAGGAAGGACAGAAGAAAGGAGGGAAGGAAGAGAAACCTGGACAAGAATGCGAAGAAACTGAAACTCTTATACACTGCTAGTAAAAATGTAAAATGTTGTGCTTGTAGTGGAAAACAATTTAGCATTTATTCAAAAAGTTAAATGTAGAATTACCATGTTGTTGTTATTTAGCCACTCAGTTGCCTCCAACTTTTTGTGGCCCCGTGGACTGCCGCACACCAGGTTTCCCTGACCTTCACTATCTCCCAGTGTTTGCTCAAACTCATGTCCATTGAGTCAATGGAGCCCTCCAACCATCTCTGATCCAGCAATTCTTCTAGGTACATACCTAAGAAAACTTAAAACTTAAGTTCATATAAAAACTTGCACACAAATATTGATAGTAGCATTATTCATAATAGCTAAAAAATGAAACAACCCAAATGTCCACCTAGTGAATAACTGATAATGGATAAGCACAGTGTGGTATATCCATATAATGGAACATTGCATACATGCATGCTCAGTCACTTCAGTTGTGTCTCACTCTTTGCATCCCTATGGACTACAGCCCGCTAGGCTCTTCTGTCCACAGGATTCTCCAGGCAAGAATACTGGAGGGGGTTACCATTTCCTTCTCCAGGGGATGTTCCTCACCTAGGGATCTAACCTAAGTCTCTTACGTGTCCTGCATTGGTCGGTTCATTCTTTACCACGAGTGCCACCTGGGAAGCCCAGAGAAATATTATTCACCCATTAAAAGGAATGAAGTAGTGATAAATGCTACAAAATGGATGAACCTTGAAAACAGTATGTTAATTGAAAAAGGCCAGGCACAAAAGGCCATATACTGTATGATTACATTTATATGAAGTGTTCAAGATAGGCAAATCCACAGCATCAGAGAGGAGATTAATGGTTTCCAGGGCCTGGTTGCTAATGTGTTCATGATTTCTTTCTGGATAATGGAAATGTCCTTGAATTAAATAGTGGTAATGGTTGCACAACTTTACAAATATTCTAAAAGCCAATGAGTTATATGCTTAAAAGCAATAAATTTTGTTGCATGTGAATTATATCTAAATTATTAAAAATTGAGGCTAGAAGACATTTATAAACGTCTTAGAAGTACATGGCTTCCTGAAATAAGAAGGTAAAAAGCAGAAGAATGTGTGGAAATAACAGAAAAACAGGAATACAAAATGCATGAAACAATACATTTTCTTAAAGAAAAAAGATCACAGATAATAATGAGGTAACACTTTGGCCACCTGATTCAAAGAGCTGACACATTGGAAAAGACCCTGGTGCTGGGAAAGATTAAAGGCAGGAGGAGAAGGGGATGACAGAGGATGAGATGGTTGGATAGCATAACCAACTCAATGGACTTGAATTTGAGCAGACTCTGGGAGGTAGTAAAGGACAGGGAAGCCTGGTGTGCTGCAGTCCAGGGGGTCACAAAGAGTTGAACATGACTTAGGGACCAAGCAACAACACAATTAAGCCAAATGGAAAAAAATCCTTTGTGTTGTCAATGCATTTTGTCCACTGATAGAATATACCTGCTAGGGTACCATTTGTGTGCGTGTGTGTGAGTATTAGCAAAACATAAGGCATGAATAGACATTGTTTTTTGTTTTGTTTTGTTCTGGTGACTTTCACTTTTTATAGGTAGGGAAACTGAGGCACCAAAAGTTTAATGTTGACATCACACATCTAGTAAGTGATGGAGCTCAACCCTAGAGCCTCTGCCTCTAGAGCCCCTGCTCTGAAACCCACATAGCAGCGCCATTCAAATCTATCTTTGAAGCCTAGGCAATCTTAGAAATACAATCCACTCTCTGTATTGTTACCTTCTGATTATGCTCACAATTTTTCTCTGCAAAAGTGATAACTTGGGAATATTGAGGGACCAATTGCTTAAGTAATAGATGAACTGCTACATATGCCACAGGCACCTCATTTTGAATAGTTTTAAAATCTGCTCCTCAATCTAGCCTGCTGAAGTTTCTGGTCAGGGTAAGGACCTCTACTATGTGTATGATTTTACCACAGGACACAGAACGGTGTTCCTATTTTGGAAAATTAAGGATAGCTATATCCATAGTTATTAAATATTAGACACAATATTAATTAAATATTAGACACATCTTCTATACTCACCTCTCTCTCTCTGACATTTTGTTTAAGTCCTTGAACTATGAGGATATACACAGTGTTTCCATTTACGGTTCTCTGTTGCCAGGAATATTATTCATTTCTGTTGCATTTCAGTAACTTGTGACAAAATTTAATACACAGCAGTATTATAGTACACATTAAATATAAGAAGAAAGGAAGGAGAAAGTAATGGAGAGGAGGGAAGGAAGAAGAGTAAGGGATGGACGAGGGAGAAAGAAAAAGAGAAAGGAAGTTTAGTTGGTTTATAGACTGAGTAGTACACTGAGGTCTCTATTCTCTGCAGAGTTTAGGGCAGTGGTCCTCAAACCTACAATGCCCCCTTTAAGAAGTAAATGTGTAGTATTATAGTATCCTCTTTTTTACCCTGAAAAGTAATTCTGAGATACTATAACATTCAAACAAATATCTTCAGGAAAATATAATATGAAATCTTATTTTTAAAAGAATTTTAGCAAACAAATGTAGGGTTCAATATGTAGCAAATGCTCAGGTATAACTATACTACAAGGCAAAATGAGTTCATCAGGTGCTTCACCTACTTGTAATGAATACGTTTGTATTTAAAGAACAAGTGAGATCAGAGGTCATTCCATAAAAGAAGTAAAGGAAAATGAAATGTTGATGCTATTGGTGATATTAGATTAAAAATTAGAGTTAGGAAAAGTATTGACAAACCAGACTTGTGTATTTATAAGAAAGAGGAGGAAATGCTAAATAGGTAGCATTGCTACCTAATTGCTAAATAGGAGGAATTGCTAATAGACCAAATTACATCTTGTGAAAATAGAAAAAGTAAGTACAATATACCTTCGTTAACTTGCCACTGTCTTTCTTTGTAAAATGTTCATTTGGTTTTCTTGGTTTCACTACTTGCTTCATTATTTAAAAAAGAATGTTATCATAGAACATTGATAACTTTTCAACTGTGAGCATAATTATAAAACTCAATTACAACTATTCAACTGAATGTTCTCAGTATTTTTCTTTTTGTCATCAAAAAAAAACCTCTAAGTAAATGTGTGTCTGTATGTGTGTGCATACACGTGTAGCTACGAGAATTACCATGAATGTGAGAAAAACTGATCAGAATATGTGGTACTGGCAACTCAAATACCAAAGTGGCACTGCCAGTGACGATTTGATTTTCCAAATCAAATAAATTTTAAATTTGATAGATTTTAAAAAATCTTATTCCAATTTATATCTTCTGATCTCTGAAAAAATTCAGTGCATGTAAAGATGTTCCAAACTTCTTGTAGTTATATACTAGATAACTGTATTAAGGTTCGGATATTTACAAATTGGTTTTTCAGTCATATGTTTGTCTCCTAGAGTTTTCAAAATCCACGCAGGATGGGAGCCAATTCTCTTTTGTGTGGGATTGCCCCACTTATTGAAAGACATCAAACATCCATGTCTCCTGTTAAGTAAATGTAAGTGGCAATAAACACAAAGATGTGTTTTGTATTTGTTTGCTGGCTTCTTGAGAAGATCAATGAAATATGATTCTGGAAACACAGTTTCTAGCATAAATTGATCTGAAACATTTGCAGGGCTGCTGATGTCTCAGATTAAAATCTCATTAACTTAAGATAAAAAGGCTCAAACACAGGATTTTAAATTTAATAGCGCACTGTTATTGATGAGTAGTAGCTGAAGAATAACAGCTGCTTACCAATACTAACTTAATTACAGTTTATTGTAACCAGTTCTGGCACTAGTGGCTTATGAAACCTTCTATTGACAACTTTTAACAACAATGAAAATCCCAAAGGGCCTTATTTCTCCTTAAATCAAATTGGCGAAGGTGAAAAATGGACTAGAGTGAAAGGCATACCTAATATGGAAATGCTTTATTTCTTCCTATAACTATTGTACTTTCTGCCCGCTCCCAAACTATTTGAAAGGTAAATAAAAATCTGTAGCCTGCATTATGATTTCCCAGTGTTCTTTAAAATATTAGGAGAGTCGATGTTGGCTTGGAGGAGATTGGAACCCAGTAATGGCATTTACTGTATTTTAATTTTTGGAAAGAATTTTTCTTGTTATTTGGAAAAGACAATATTAGTGCAATTCTTAACATTGACAAAGAGACCACAATTCTTTTGATGTCAGCATCTTAATAGAAAAGTCTACCAAAAACATTTGAGTGAAATAATTCATTGACGTATAGGAAAATTTACCAGTTTTAAATCAACAACACAAGAAATACCAGAAGGACTTATATCTACTTGATTTCTACTCAAACTGTGACATAAGAGGAGCATGATTGTGAAGGGAATCTGATTGTCAGAAAAAAATTTTGTTCAGTACAGGGATTGAGCCTAATGCAGATGACTCAGAAAACCTTAGGGGTGATGAAAATATTATGAATATTTTTTGCATGTTGCTCACGTAACTATACACATCTGGAAAAATCATAAAACTATACTTCTAAAAAGGGGAGGGTTCTGTTGTTGTTTGTTTTACACATAATTTATTTTATTAAAATAACAGAGAAACACTTGCATAACTGTATTTGTCAGACACAATGAAAACAAAATTAACAAAAACTTCTGTTTCTAGTTTCCTTTCATACATAAGATATGATGTAGAGACAAAGTAATCCTGTGGACCTACCCCATGCTAAGTCGTTTCAGTCGTGTCCGACTCTATGCAACCCCATAGATGGAAGCCCACCAGGCTCCCCCGACCCTGGGATTCTCCAGGCAAGAATACTGGAGTAGGGTGCCATTTCCTTCTCCAATAAATGAAAGTGAAAAGGGAAAGGGAAGTCGCTCAGTCTTGTCCAACTCTTAGCGACCCCATGGACTGCAGCCTACCAGGCTCCTCCATCCATGGGATTTTCCAGGCAAGAGTACTGGAGTGGGGTGCCATTGCCTTCTCCATGGACCTACCCCATAGGGGCAGCTATAAAAAGAAGGAGTTTTACTTTATACAATTCTAACTTTAAAAAATAATTTGGGGGAAGGATGTAGTTACTGGTGCTTGTTCAGCGACTCAACATTATCAGGATGAATGTTGTGTTATGATTTCATTTTGTTATCATTCAATAGAAGTTCCATATAATTTATGAGATGCATCTAAAGCAGTGTTTTGGGAGAAATATAAAGCCCCGAATGTGTCCTTAAAGGAAGAAATACTGAAAATTAACGTAGCAAGGGATTGAAAAAATAATAGCAAAATAAATGTAAAACTAGTAGAAAGAAATAGTAAAGAGATTGATCAAAAGAATTAGCAAAGCCAAAAGTTGGTTATTTGAAAACAAAAATAAAACTGATAAACCTCTATTGAGATTAATTTTTGTTTAGAAAGAGATGGTGCAAATACCTAATATCAGATTCTCCAAGCATTATAAACAACTTTAGGCCAGCAATTTTGAAAACTTAGAAGAAATGGATAAATTCCTAAACCTATCAAAACTGATAGAAGATGAAACAGAAAAACTGAAAAGGCTTAAAGAAATCTTTAGTAATGTTATTAGATCTTTATTATAATTTTACTGAAATAATCTGAATATTTAAAACATTCCCACAAGGACACCTCTGAGCCCATATAGATAAAATCTTACCAAACAAAAAAGAATTAATGTCAGTATTATGCAAATTCTTAAAGAGAATAAGAATAGTAGAGAATAAGAAAAGTAGCTCTATCATTCAGGAAGGCTAGGTCCTGACTAAGTTGTTGACAATAAACAACCTCAGAAATTTCAATAAAATATATAGAATTATTTTATACATACCATATATATACATATAATATTTGTACATGTACATGTTTTATATGCTCCTATAGTATATATACTATAATTATATATTATTATACTAGTATATGGGGCTTTCCAGGTGGCTCAGTGGGTAAAGAATCCAACTGCAATGCAGGAGATGCAGGAGACATGGGTTCACTTCCTGGGTTGGGAAAATCCCCTGGAGGAGGGCTCGGCCACCACTCCAATATTCTTGCCTGGAGAATCCCATGGACAAGAAGAGTCTGGCAGACTATAGTCCATTGGGTCACAAAGAGTTAGACATGACTAAAGCACCTGAGCACATATGCATGCATACTATAATAATATGTGAACCACAAAAATCTAAATATATAGTACCATCAATACTATATACTATATATACTGTATGTTGTTCAGTCGCCCAGTCATGTCTGACTCTTTGAGACCCCATGGACTGCAGCACGCCAGGCTTCTCTGTCCCTCACCTTCTCCCAAAGTTTGCTCAAGTTCATGTCCATTGCATTGGTGATGCCATCCAGTCATCTCATCCTCAGATGCCCTCTTCTTCTGCCCTCAATCTTTCCCAGCATCAGGGAACTTTCCAATGAGTCAGCTGTTCACATCAGATGACCATATATATACTATATGATACTATTCAAAAAGTATTATTAATATATTGTAGAATAATAAAACATATATTAAGTATTTTTCTTCAAGACTACTTAATATACAAATAAGTGAAATTTATAAGTAACACAAGTAAGTGAAAATTATAAGAGATGCACCAAGATATTCTACAAAAATTTCTTGTACACACTATTTGTTAGAGTGCTGCTGCTGCTGCTAAGTCACTTCAGTCGTGTCCGACTCTGTGTGACCCCATAGACGGCAGCCCACCAGGCTCCTCTGTCCATGGGATTTTCCAGGCAAGAGTACTGGAGTGGGTTGCCATTGCCTTCTCTGATGTGTTAGAGTATATGACTGTTAATCAGTATTTTTTTTCCTTATTCGTGAAAGACTACATTTCCCTGCAAAATTAAAGTTAGGCTTTACTTCAATTCAACAGTGATTTGTGTTGGCTAATAAGAAAATGGGTTATAATGTTCTCTGTGACTTCCAGGCTGAAGCCTCACTCTCTTCTCCCTCTACCCCTGTGATAGGAAGTCCTCTAGCTAGGAGCTACTTTTCCAGCATGGGTTCTAGACTGAGGACAATGGCAATGTAAGTTGCAATGGACTTGAAACATGAACAAGAAATAAACCTTTGGTGTTTTAACCCAGAGAGAATGTGGTTGTCATTACAGCATTACTTAATTTGTTCTGACACAGCACATTAGAACAATAGACAGACTACCCAAGTCCTTGGGCATTCAGAGACACAAACAGGGATTTGATTTAGAAGGCTGTATATTGTCACCCTGCATATTGAACTTATATGCAGAGTACATCATGAGAAACACTGGGCTGGATGAAGCACAAGCTGGAATCAAGATTGCCGGGAGAAATATCAATAAACTCAGATATGCAGATGACACCACCCTTATGGCAGAAAGTGAAGAACTAAGGAGCCTCTTGATGAAAGTGAAAGAGGAGAGTGAAAAAGTTGGCTTAAAACTCAACATTCAGAAAATTAAGATCATGGCATCTGGTCCCATCACTTCATGGCAAATAGATGTGGAAACAGTGACAAACTTTATCTTTTTAGGCTCCAAAATCACTGCAGATGGTGACTGCAGCCATGAAATTAAAAGACACTTGCTCCTTGGAAGAAAAATTATGACCAAACTAGACAGCATATTAAAAAGCAGAGACATTACTTTGCTGACAAAGGTCTGTCTAGTCAAGGCTATGGTTTTTCCAGTAGTCATGTATGGATATGAGAGTTGGACTATAAAGAAAGCTGAGCACTGAAGAATTGATGCTTTTGAACTGTGGTGTCGGAGAAGACTCTTGAGAGTCCCTTGAACTGCAAGGAGATCCAACCAGTCCATCCTAAAGGAAATCAGTCCTGAATGTTCATTGGAAGGACTGATACTGAAGCTGAAACTCCAATACTTTCGCCACATGATGTGAAGAACTGACTCCTTGGAAAAGACCCTGATTCTGGGAAAGATTGAAGGCAGGAGGAGAAGGGGAAGACAGAAGATGAGATGGCTGGATGGCATCACCGACTCAATGGACGTGAATTTGAGTAAACTCCAGGAGTTGGTGATGGACAGGGAGGCCTGGCGTGCTACAGTCCATGGCGTCTCAAAGAGATGGACACAACTGAGGAACTGAACTGAACTGAACTGATACCTCCTCATAGTTTAACCATCCAATTGCTCTTTCCTTTCATCCTTTCAGAAGTCTATACAGATTCTTATTAAAGAACTTATATTAAACATTTCTCATATTGGCTTCCTCAACTGGGTCATGAGGTTCCTGAGCTCAAGGATTCTGTCCCTTCCATCTCTGTATCCACAATGTCTGTTGCCCAGCCGGTCTCCGATTATCAAGAACTGAATCATCAGGCATGAATGGATGAGTGGATATTAGAAGGGTAGACGAGTGGAGAAACAAATATTTAAGTGCTAAAATAATCTGGTCTCATAATCTCCCTCTAAATTTGGGTAAACAAATTTATTAAATAATTTAAATTAAAATTTCTCTTTTGACAGTAAATACACATTTTCTAAAATTATTTGCCTTATTACTGATATAAGACATTGACTAGGTCTTAATTTGCTACAAGCTAAACTTTGCCATTAACCTCAAAGCACAGATAAAAGAGGGCCTTAAAGTAAATATAAGTGGGAAACAAAGACTGAAGTAAACTACCATCCTCCCTCGCCCCAGAAAGAGGAGCTGGGGTGAGAATGAAAGCTGTTGGGTGGAGAAGCCCATGAAAACATCTGCCAGGAGGGTTTCAAAGAGTGAAGAGGACACTTACTGTGTGTGCTATTGCCAAAGCCCCCCAAAACTCAACATCAATGGAGTGCTGTTTGTTTTTTCTATAGTCAATAGATCAAAAGCCTGAGCGGTGGTGCGATCTGCTCTTTGTAAGGAGAAAAGGTCTATGCAGAGAAATGGGGGAAAACATCTGGAAGTATCTGTCTATGAAGCTGCTTGAAAAATCACCATGTAGCAGCAATAGGAGAAACATCTGTGCTGTGTACACCAGCCTGGCATAGGAGAGAAGCTGCTGGGAAGAGAACCATGTAATCAAGACAAAGATCAGGGTGGAGACAGGCACCCTTTGAATGACAGAGCTTCCCAGATCTCATTTGTAGCCATATGTAATCAATAAGAACAGTTTTCCCTTCCAAAGAATTTAGATTAGCAGCACCTGCTCCAGACATAGCTGGGCAAAGGCAGAATACAATATGTTAAGGCAATTTCTCAAAGACATTGTCAAATGTCATTAAAGAGCAGGATCTGTGTGTTATGTGTTCACTGTGAAGTTCTAAACACTAATGAATTATTTTAGAATGATGTTTGGAAGCAGCTTATAAGCACGAATGTTGAACCCCAGATACCTTCAACACAGTTTTCTTACACAAATTATGTGCATCAGTTTTTTAATCAAAGGTATTTTGAAAACACTATTTTTCATCAAAGCTAATGCAAATTCAACAATTTTCTTAAAACAAATGTTTGTTTTGTTACATTTTGAACTAATGCCGTCACACAAGTTTTTAAAAATAAATATGCAAGTAATAAATACTCAGTTACATGCTCTTTAAAATACAAATTCATGAAATCGTTTCCTATATGCCTGGGGGTATCTCTATCATCTTTTGATAAATTAAATTAACTCTGTTATTCAATTAAAATATAAAGTTAGAGAAAATCTCTAGAGATGAAAACTTCATTTACATCTACATTTTAAAAATACTGTACAGCTGTGAAACTAGATTAAAGTACATTCAATGTTTTTGTTATTTATAAAATTTGGCCTGCAAACATGGTGTTCCCGATATTGGTGTTAATTAGCAAGTTGTCACTTTGTATTAGACTGGAGTTTTCTAATGCTTTTATTGCATCTTGAAACAGTGTTTACATGCCCCATGAAATTATTTTGTTAGAATATTGTTCAATTCTTTTAACTTTTCTCAGTCCATGCTCCCATAATTTATTGGCATAGCCCTCAGAGTCAACAAAAGAGTCTGAAATGCAGTACTTGGGTGCAATCTCAAAAATGACAGAATGATCTCTGTTTGTTTCCAGGGCAAACCATTCAGTGTCACAGTAATCCAAGTCTATGCACCAACCACTAATGCTGAAAAAAAAATGAAGTTGACTGCTTTTATGAAGACCTACAAGACCTTCTAGAGCTAACACCAAAAATAAATATATCCTTTACATCAAAGGGGACTGGAATGCAAAAGTAGGAAGTCAAGCGATACATGGAATAACAGGCAAGTTTGGCCTTAGAGTACAAAATGAAGCAGGGCAAAGGCTAACAGAATTCTGCCAAGAGAATGCACTGATCATAGCAAACACCATTTTTCAATAACACAAGAGACGACTTTATACATGGACATCACCAAATGATCAATACTGAAATCAGATTGATTACATTCTTTATAGGCAAAGATGGAGAAACTGTAAACAGTCAGCAAAAACAAGACCTGGAGCTGATTGTGACTCAGATCATCAGCTCTCAGAGCAAAATTCAGGCTTAAACTAAAGAGAGTGGGGAAAACCACTAGGTCAGCAAGGTATGACTTAAATCAAATCCCCTATGAATATATAGTAGAGGTGATGAATAGATTCAAGGGACTAGATCTAATAAACAGAGTGCCTGGAGAACTATGGACAGAGGTCTGTAATATTGTATAGGAGGCAGTCAACAAAACCATCCCAAAGAAAAAGAAAGGCAAGAAGGCAAGGTGGTTGCCTGAGGAGACTTTACAAATATCTGAAGAAAGAAGAGAAGTGAAAAGCAGGGAAGAAAAGAAAAGATACACCCAACTAAATGTAGAGTTCAGAGAATAACAAAGAGAGACAAGAAGGCCTTCTTCAATGAAGAATGCAAAGAAATAAAAGGAAAGCAACTGAAAGGGAAGGACTAGAGATCTCTTCAAGAAAACTAGAAATATCAAAAGAATATTTCATCCAAAGATGGTCACAATAGAGGACAGAAATGGTAAAGACCTAATAGAAGCAGAAGAGATCACAAAAGATAGAGAAAAAATACACAGAAGAAGATACACAAAAGAAATACACACAAAAAGATCTTAATGACCCAGATAACCACAATGCTGTGGTCACTTACCCAGAGCCACACATTCTGAAGTGTGAAGTCAAGTGGGCCTTAGGAAGAACTGCTTTCAATAAAGCTCATAGAGGTGATGGAATTCTAGCTGAGCTATTTCAATCCTAAAAAAATGATACTACCAAAGTGCTGGACTCAACATGTCAGAAAATTTGGAAAACCAAGCAGTGACCACAGGACTGGAAAATGTCAATCCTCATCCCAATAGTCAAAAAGGGCAGTACTAAAGAATGTTCAAGCCACTAGACAATTGCACTCATCTCCTATGCTAGTAAGGTTATGCTCAAAATCCTGCATGCTAGGCTTCAGCATTTTGTGAACCAAGAACTTCCAGATGTCCAAGCTAGGTTTAAAATAGGCAGAGGAACCAGAGATCAAATTGCCAACATTTGCTGGATCATAGAGAAAGCAAGAGAATTCCAGAAAAACTTCTGTTTCATTGATTACGCTAAAGCCTTTGACTGTGTGTATCGTAACAAACTATGGAAAACTCTTAAAGAGATGGGAATACCAGACCATCTTACCTGTCTCCTGAGAAACCTGCATGCTGGTTAAGAAGCAACAGTTAGAGCCTTGTATGGAACAACTGACTGGTTCAGGATTGAGAAAGGAGTATGACAAGGCTGTTTATTGTTAACCTATTTATTTAACTTATACACAAAACACATCATGAGGAATGCCAGGCTGGATGAGTTACAAGCTAGAATCAAGATTGCTGGGAGAAATAGCAACAACCTCAGTTATGCAGATGGTACCACTCTAATGGCTGAAAGCAAAGAGGAACTAAAGAACCTCTTGAGGAAGGTGAAGGAGGAGAGTGAAAAAGCCAGTTTAAAACTCGGTATTAAAAAACCAATATCATGGCATCCAGTCTCATCACTTCATGGCAAATAGAAGGGGAAAAGATAGAAGTAGTGCCAGATTTCCTCTCTTCTTGGGCTCTAAAATCACTGAAGATAGTGACTGTAGCCGTGAAATTAGAAGATGACTGCTTCTTGGCAGGAAAGCTATGACAAATCTAGACAGTGTCTTAAAAAGCAAAGACATCACTTTGCTGACAAAGGTCCATATAGTCATGGCTATCGTCTTTCCAATAGTCATGTATAGATGTGAGAGCTGAATCATAAAGAAGGCAGAGCACCAAAGAATTGATGCCTTCGAACTGTGGTGCTGCAGGAGACTCTTGAGAGTCTCTTGGACTGCAAGGAGATCAAACCAGTCAATCTTAAAGGAAATCAACCTTGAATACTCATTGGAAGGACTGATGCTGAAGCTCCAATCCTCTGGCCACCTGATACAAAGAGCTGACTCATTGGAAAAGACTTTGATGCTGGGAAAGATTAAAGGCAGAAGAGGGCAACAGAGCATGAGATGGTTGGATGATATCACCAGTTCAATGGACATGAACTTGGACAAACTCTGGGAAATGGATGTTTATAATAACTTGATTCACAATTGCCAAAACTTGGAAGCAATAAGGTGTTCCTCAGTAGGTGAATGAATAAAGTATGGTAATACAGACAATGTAATATTATTAAGCCATGAAAAGACATTGACGAACCTTAAATGCACATTACTAAGTGAAAGAAGCCAATCTAAAAAGGCTGAATACTATATAATTCCAATTATTAATATATGAAATTCTGGAAAAGATAAAACTATGGGAGAGCATAGAGAATTTTTAGAGCAGTGAACACATTCTGTCTGATCCTGTAATGGTATATATATAATATTATGCATTTGTCAAAAACCATACAAAGAAGCACGCAAACAATGAACCATAAGGTAAACTATGCATTTAGTTAATTATAATGTATTAATATTATTTCATCAGTTCTAAAAAATTTACTACTCTAATGCAAGATGTTAATATTATGGAAGACTATGTCAGGAATGTATGGATGTGAGAGTTGGACTGTGAAGAAGGCTGAGCACCAAAGAATTGATGCTTTTGAACTGTGGTGTTGGAGAAGACTCTTGAGAGTCCCTTGGACTGCAAGGAGATCCAACCAGTCCATTCTGAAGGAGATCAGCCCTCAGATTTCTTTGGAAGAAATGATGCTAAAGTGGAAACTCCGTACTTTGGTCACTTCATGCGAAGAGTTGACTCATTGGAAAAGACTCTGATGCTGGGAGGGATTTGGGGCAGGAAGAGAAGGGGACGACAGAGGATGAGATGGCTGGATGGCATCACTAACTCGATGGACGTGAGTCTGAGTGAACTCCGGGAGTTGGTGATGGACAGGGAGGCCTGGCGTGCTGCGATTCATGGGGTGGCAAAGAGTCGGACACGACTGAGCGACTGATCTGATCTGATATGTCAGGAAGGAGGGAGTACACGTGACCTCTGTCTTTTCTGCTTAATTTTTTTGTAAATCTGAAACTACTCTAAAAAATAAATCCTGTTAATAGTGTTTTAAAATGCTATCAGAGCTCAGAGTGAAAAAATTGTTTCCAGTCAGAAAAGGCAGGGAAAATAAAACTACTCAGAAGAGATGATATTCCGAATAGACATTGACAGATTATTAAGATTTAGATAATACACTATCCTTGTATAGGATAAGGACATTCTGATATTAAAAAAAGAGAGAGAGAGAATGGGTAAAGACAGAGGTAACATTCTCAACACAAACTGAAGTTGCTCAGTTATGTCCGACTCTTTGCGACCCCATGGACTGTAGCCTACCACGCTCCTCCGTCCATGGGATTTTCCAGGCAAGAGTACTGGAGTGGGGTGCCATTTCCTTCTCCAGAGGATAAGGACATTCTGGTAGAAAACAAAAGAGAATGGGTAAAGACAGAGGTAACATTCTCAGCAGAACAATTAAGCAAATGTGCAAATCAATTCATCTGTGGCTCCTGAGTTCATTATACACCAGTAACCTTTACTACTTAACCTATGTGAGCTTCCATTTCTTTATTACTAAAGTAGGGATAGTTGTATATCACAAGTTTGTTCTTATAATTATATTATATAATACGAATACAGTCTTTATATTACATGAGCATGGCATAGCCCTAGACTCACTACTATTCCCATTATTAGTAGGAAAATATTCAGTGGGTATAGGTTACAGTGGATACTGTGATGTCCATCCCTCTAAGATGGACTTAGAGGGATTGTAAGAACAGTTGAGGGAAAGGATTGATAAAAATTTTGTAAAAACAACTGTTAGAACATTTGAATTAAACTAAAGACTTTGGACAACGTTCTATTTTTCAGGAAGAGAATGGAGGTTCTACTTTGGTCAGTATCATAACATTTGAGATGCATCTAGCTCTGTACCTGTCACATAGTAGATGTGAAGGATGACAGGATGTTAAGGAAGGCTACAAAGGAAAGAATTCCAATGACATGACATTTTCAACACTATCAAATACTCAGGTGTTGAGGAATCTGAGGAAGAGTCAAAATCATTGGATCTGTCAACCAATTGGTTATATGTGACTTCTGAGAAAATTATTTTTACAAAGCAGTTGGAGCAATAGACAAAAGAATGGTTTTTAATGTGTAGAAAAGAACTAGAAAACGCAGTGGAAACAACTCTTTCTAGAAGTTTAATTGGAAAAGGAAGCAGAGACCTAGGAGAATAACTCAAAAGGGTAGCAAAAAAGAAAAGCTTGTTTTTAGGATGCAGAATATTTCAACATGCATACTAGTATAGAATTTTTCAATATTAAAGATGCAAAAGAAAGGATAGATAGAGGGTATACAATCAAAGCACATAGGCTAGGTAGACAGAGAATCACGGTGGTGGTGGTCGTTTAGTCGCTAAGTTGTGTCTGATTCTTGCGACCTCATAGACTGTAGACCACCAGGCTCCTCTGTCCATGGGATTTCCCAGGCAAGAATACTGGAGTGGGTTGCCATTTCCTTCTCCAGAGAGACAGAGAGTAGTAGGGATAAAAGGCTCATTTTGAAGGAAAGGAAAAATGAAGAAAAGAGGAGTGAGTAATTGAAGAAACAGATATTTTGAAGTTTAGAGAGTAGAAGTTGAAGCACCTCCTTCATTCAACAAACATTTTTCTGCATCAAAGTTTCTAACATGGGCAAGGGAGCAAGAACAGAAGCATAAAATGCATATAATTCCAGGATGGAACAGGAAATTCTGTGATAGAGGGGAGTGTGAAATGGCACTGGAGTCAGGGGAGACTCCACAGATAAGGCAATATTTCAACAATGTCTTTTAAGTTACAAGTAGAGCAGTCAGGGAAAGGCATTTCAGACAGAAGAGACCATGTGTAAAATTTAATAGGGAAAATTAAGAAAATCATATATGATAGTCCTTTGGAGGTAAAGTCTTGTTTCCTGGCTTCTATAATAACTGACGGGAATTTGTTTTCTTCTAAGCAAATGTGTGTAGACAGTGGAGATCATAGTCAATAATTCCAATGTCATTCCTTCAAACACACAGACAAGATGGCTACATGAGTACATACAACCAATAAGCAGATAAGCACAAAACCAATTCTCCCTTTGCTTATAATTATTAATGGTAATACCATTTTCCCTACACCCACTTCAGCTTTTTTTTTTTTTTTTTTTTGTCTCTTCACGTACCACTCTATTAGCAACAAATACTCTAATTCTTCACAGAGTTTTTCATTTTTAAAATTTTCTACATCCACTGACTAGGTTTTAATCGAAGTCATCATTAGATCATGCCTAAATTCTTACAACTTTCTTCGCTTCTATCTATAATTCCTTACTTTTCAAAACTATCCTGTACCCAGCTGCCAGCTTATCTTACCAAGCACTATCTTCCCTAGGCTTTCTGCTATTATCAGACCCCTAGGTGACTCCCAGCTACTGAAGACGGAGCCTCTAGCCACAAAGCCTGGTTCCTTGACAACCTAATCAGGACTCAGTTTTTACCACTTAGCTTCTGCATGCTGCACTAAATATGCAAGAATATGGAGCAAGCAGAACTCTCACACATTTTTAATGGAAACTGAGAAGAGATATGGCAATTTCTCACAAAACTAAATATGCATCTACCTTATGACACAGCAATTCCACTCAGATATTTTTCTAAGGAAAGAAAACTGTATGTAGGAATAGTAATAGCACCTTTTATTCATAATAGCCCCAAACTCAAAACAGTCCAGGTGTTCATCAGTAGACAAAAGGATAAACTATAGTATATTCATACAAGAAAATATTACTCAGTTGTAAAAATGAATTAGCAACGGATACAATAAAATGAATGAATCTCAAAAACAGTATGCTAAGTGGAAAAAAAAAGGCAAAACAAATCTATCGTCAAGTAATATCAGACTAGTGGGGCAGCGGTTACAAAAACTAACCAACAACAGAAACAAGATAATGCTTTGAAATGATGGTAATATTTTGTATCTTGATAAGAGGTTTGTTTTAAAAATGTACATGGAGTAGTCAAATTTTTCAACAGTACACTTAGATATATTTTTCTGTTTATACATTTTACTTTAAAAAATAACTTTAAACAAATATTGAACCCACTTACTCATATACATGATGAAGTGCTTGGTGGGGAAGTATACAGATGTTTGCAACTTACTTTGAAATAAATTAATAAGTAAGATGGATTGACTTACAGATAGATGGATATATAGATGGACAGATATGTGATAAAGCAAATATACTCAAATGTTGAGTGTATAATTTAGGTAGCAGTATATGAATGTTCACTGTATAATTCTTTTAAATTCTGTGCATTTGAAATTTTAATAATAAAATGTCAGATGTGGGGAGGGACCTGGTTTCCCATAACTTCTTTAAATATATATATATATGTATATATATATACATATGTATATGTATATATATAGATTTCCCTGGTGGCTCAGATGGTAAAGCGTCTGTCTACAATGCGGGAGACCCAGTTTGATCCCTGGGTCGGGAAGATCCCCTGGAGAAGGAAATGGCAGTCCACTCTAGTACTATTGCCTGGAAAATCCCATGGACAGAGGAGCCTGGTAGGCTACAGTCCATGGGGTTGCAGAGAGTCAGACACGACTGAGTGACTTCTCTTCACATGTATATATATACACACTTTCTGACCTACTTGACCATTTTCATTTTTTCTCACCTCTTGTACCTTTAACGTACAAATATCTCCTTTACCCTCCTTCATACTCAAACCCAAACTTATCCAATCTATAGGCTGTCCTCTACAAAAGTTTTGGTGACTGAGTCCACCTAAAATGACATCTCTCTCTTAAAATGAAGTTTAATTAATTCAATGCTTTTCACTGGACTTAAAATATAAATTGTGATAAGAAATACTCTATCAGAGTGTTATAGCATAGGCCAGGCTCTAGAGAAAAAGCACCTAGTTTTAATCCCAGCCCCACAATTTATTAAACCATGTAGTCTTAGGCTTGAGATATCTCACTCCTAAAACCAGAAAACTTTTATCTCTCTTAGATATTATTGTGAGGAAAAGATATTTTCGTGTTAATATCTTCTGCCTGACACATAGAGCTTAATACATGTTATTAAGTATTGTCTTTGTTCGACATAGACACACTGTTTCACTGCGTTCTTCTGCAAAAAGTTACCATATAATAAAGGTAAACCCACTAATAAAAGTATCTTATTAATGAATGAATGACGGAACTTTAAAAATTAGTCTGTTTTACTAGGGTGCTACGCTGTCTCTGTCTGACCATCCTTTCCAGAATTATAGCTTTAACTAATCTCTTCCAAGCAGCATATAACAAAATTACTAACAAATGAAAGACTGTTTGTTAATTTAATGCACATTCTTCACTGTTGCGTTAGAAGCACATCTATGTTTTGACTGCTTTTAGAATCATGAAAAGAAATATTTGGTACGGACTGCAAACTTTGCTAGTGTTTTCTTACATACTAAGATCCAATTAGCCATTCATCTTCTAGAGTGGGGAATTCTGGAGTTCCGGAGATGCTCAACTTTGAAAGCTTCTAACACAGAACAGAATCAAATAAACATGAGTTTTATGTCTTTGCTGTTTCTTTAGAGAAATATTAAAACATTGCTGGAAACTAATTTTATTAACTTCAAAAAGCTAAAGGAAACCATACATCTTGCAGGATCATAGTAAGACTAAGCCTTATTCATCAGCACCACAGCAATGATGACACAATTATTTTTATGGGAT
The DNA here is from genome assembly GCF_032452875.1 of Bos javanicus. Taxonomy (NCBI): domain Eukaryota; kingdom Metazoa; phylum Chordata; class Mammalia; order Artiodactyla; family Bovidae; genus Bos; species Bos javanicus. The sequence continues at coordinate 24,356,868 of NC_083876.1, read as the reverse complement.
ATAGAAGTATAAAAACTTATGAACAACTGAGAGATAAAATTAGCAAGTTACATGGCAAGTTGGAGGGTCATATCTTACCACAAATGCAGATAGGCCCTATAGAAATCATATGCAAATGTAAAGACTTCAGGAAGTCTATCACACAATGAGTTTCCATCTCAAAAACTTTTCTCAGAATTCCAGAACTATGGAGTAATTAGAAATCATAAGTGCCTATGTATGAACAGTCTACTTTTCATATGCCATAATGAGAATTTAAAGCTTATGCATAGATGGCTTTAAAATGTCAAGATAACTATTATGTACTTTCTACTACCTGGAACTTCTAGAGGAGCTCTCACATCTATACTTTATACAGGAATCCTGGCTAGAACAGGATTCTAAAGAAAGTCCAATGTCTTTGTTTTGCTTTAAGGCTAAGGCCAGGTACTTCAGCCTGGCCTCTTGGAAAGAATGTTCTGAGTCATGGAAAAAACTCATGAGAATGTAGAGGTATCCACAAACATACCACTGGAATAGCTCAAGTTAAAGAGATTACAAAGGCCTGTGGGCAAGTAAAAGGATGTATTTGGTGGGGAGGGGTTCTCTGCTGGTGCTCATAAACTAACTGGATACATTTAGCAAGCAGCAGAAATTTCTTGTGCTTCCTTCAGAGGAAGAAGGCAGGCCTGAGTTGAAGTGAGGTCTCCAAGGTGATGCTTCAAGGTTCACCAACACAGAGGCTCTCCATCCAGGGGAGTCTTTTCTATTAACAAGTGCCTCCTACACGGGGTCCTGGTTCTCATGGGTATTTACCAATTATTTACCTATGTGAGGGCAAGCACAGCGTATTGCATGCAAAGACTGGATGGCTTGCACAGGAAGTTAACACCAACATTCGCATTAATTTATAATTATCATATTTCACTTAACAGGTAAGTTCCCTAGTCCACTTCCCCATCACCCCAGTCGCACCTAATTGCCTAACCACACTAAGTCTGTTCCCTGAATATTCCCAATTATTTGCCCTCAGTTGCATTGTTTGTTCTCAGAGTGATCCGCTCAAACTCAATCTCATCCTTTCATCTCTCAACTTTTACAGGCTAGAGTTGTTCTTTATGGTGATTTGGCCTTTCAAAAGTTTCTCTCTGGTTTCCCTGGTGGCTTAGTGGTAAAGAATCTGCCTGCCAATGCAGGAGACATGGGTTCAATCCCTGATCCAGGAAGATCCCGCATGCAGCAGAGCAACTAAGCCCATGAGCCACAACTATTGAGCTTGCACTCTAGAGCCCAGGAGTCGCAACTACGGAGCCCATGCGCTGCCACTACTGAAGTCCAAGCACCTAGAGCCCATGGCGCACAGGAGAAACCATTACAAGGAGAAGCCTGTGCACCGCAACCAGAATGTAGCCCCCCGGTCACCAACTAGAGAAGAGCCCGAGCAGCAATGAAGACCAAGCACAGCCAAAAAGAAATTTTAAAAATTATATTAAAAAAATTCCTCTCATCCCTTAATATTTATAAAACCCTTGCAGATTTCAACCACAGGAAATAGCTGGTAATCCTGATAGTGTGTATACATACAAACCCAGAAATACTTGGCAGTGAGCAGTTTTAAGAACATGAAATACCAAATCTTAAAAGGGTACATTTCCCTTTTTGTTTCCTGTGGCTACTGTAGCAAACTATGACAGACTTGGTGGTTTCGATCAATGAAAATGGATTCTGTCACAGTTCTAGGAGCCAGAGTGCCAACATCAGTGTCACTGGGCAAAGATCAAAGGCTCATCAGCTCTGCCTTCCCTCTGAAGGCTCTGGGGGAGAATTGGTCCCTGGCTTCTCCCAGTTTCTGGTGGTGCTGTGTATGTTTCTTCTTCTGTGTGTGTATCTCCCATGTATATATCTTCTTCTTTATTATCTGCATCAAACCCTGCTCTGCCTCTCTCTTATAAGATATTACATTTAGGGTCCATCCTGATTATTCAGGATAATCTCCCTAACTCAAAATTCTCAACTGAATCACATCTATTGTACATAGACCTTTTCTTTCCCTTTATAAGGCAACACTTACAAGTTTCAGAGACCAGGAACTGATATCTTTGGGGGGCATTATTCAGCTTACCCCACCCTCCAATGACCCCCCCATTCTGGGTGCTTTATATAAATATCAGGGGATCATTTTGCTACTATTACTCTATAAATGGAGGAGGAAATGGCAACCCACTCCAGTATTCTTGCCTGGAAAATTCCATGGACAAAGGAGCCTGGTGGGCTATAGTCCATGATATTGCAAAGAGTTGGGCATGACTGAATGATTGAACACGCAAGCACTCTGTAAATACCATTCTTATTATAATGAATTGTATTTAAATATGTTTATATACTCAGGTGTAAGAGCCAAGCTCATCCATTACGTATGGGGAAAGGGCTAATCAGATAGATGAAGTCATTTCTAGTACTACTTAGACAAAACAAACATGCAAATTTTAAAAAAAAGAAAAACTCAGAAACCAAAGCAGTCTTCCAGTAACTGAGGAAAAACTTCAGAGTACCTTTGCCTCAATCATGGGCATATTAGGTCACCATAGAGAAGAGTATTTAAGCCATCCCCTAGAGTAGTTTTAAGATGGTACTAAGGGAAACCATCTAAGAAGTAAGTCATAAGCGCCCAGGCAAAGTTGTGAGGGCCCTTAGGGGCCATCTGACTCAAACTGGAGAATGAGATGAGTCAAGTTCATGAGCCCAGTGGCAGGACTGCCAACACAACTCTAGAAACTATTTTCTTCTTTGATTGCACTCTTTTTATATCTCCTGAACTATCTATGCTTTCCCCATTTGGCTATTCCTATACCCTATTATTCAGTCCACAAATATTGATTGAATGCCCAATATATGCCAGGCACAGCATATGTCCCCACAATGCAACCCTTAACAAAACAGACCCAGTCTCTATCCTTCTTGCACTCACAGTCTGTAAGTGTAGCTCCTTGGTGCACAGTAGCAGGAAATCCCTGCCTTATGTCTGTGAAGAGAAGCCCAGGGCCAGTGGCTTAACAGGAGTACATCATGAAGGTGGGAGGGCTTCCCCGAGACGTAGGTTTGATCTCTGGATGGGGAAGAGCCCCCGGAGAAGGAAATAGCAACCCACTCCAGTATTCTTACCAGGATAATCCCATTGACAGAGGAGCCTGGTGGGCTAGGGTCCATAGGGTTCTGAAAGAGTCAGACACGACTGAACACACACACACACATGAAGCTGGAATGGGACTAAATTGAATGTGAAACTGAAGGAAGCAGAGACAGAGAAACTCAATAAGCTGTGCTTCTTCATTTGGAGACTCCCCTTCCAGGGAAAACCCACAGTGTTCCGGAATTTTATTTTAATAAGAAAGTCCGAATTGATATAGAGCAAAGGGCTTCAGAGCCCTTGGAGAAGTGAGAGAGCAATGGGATGAGCCCCCTCAAGCGCCTTCTTCAAACAGAGCAGCTCTGTTTTCATCTGGTTTACATCTTAGGCGTTTAAACAAAGGGTTCTGCAACCAGAACAATGAAGATTGAAAACTCCTGCTTCGAGGAGCAGGCCCCACAGTGACCAACGAACTCCTCCTGCATTGCGGCATGCATGGGAAACAGCTCAAAACGTATGCACCAGGAATGGTGGGTCAGGCATTGGCTTTTCTTAAGAAGTGTATGCTATTTAACCAGTGACAGGAACCAGTGTAGATGACGATAACCTGACTTTTCCTGGTGTTTCATTTTCCCTTTATGTGACGGGAAAAATAACCAGGAAGGGAATGAAAAAAGGCAAATTTGTTCTCACAGTGCTTGCCACCTATCAAGTGATAATTTCCCTGCTCATGTTCCAAACATTCTCCATCTTATTTGAAGCACTTTACATCTTTATGAATTTCTGAAGAGTTGGATCTTGGAATTACATGAGTTACTTTTTTAAAAAGGAATTGAGTTAATATCTGAAAGTTTGATGAAAACTTCCCCTTATTGATTATAGATGTATCTTTTTTATTACCTTATGAATTTTTAGAAAGATGTGTGCATGCTAAGTCACTTCAGTCTTGTCCGACTCTGCAACCCTATGGCCTGTTGCCTGCCAGGTTCCTCTGTCCATGGGATTTAGAAAGATGAGTGAAACTCATATTTCACAGACTACACGAAGAGGTTAGTGAGATAAGTGATAATAACAACAGTAATCATCAGTTTGATCTGGTTCTCCTTCTGCCTGATCTGCTGCTGCTGCTGCTAAGTAGCTTCAGTCGTGTTCGACTCTGTTCGACCCCATAGACGGCAGCCCACCAGGCTCCCCGTCCCTGGGATTCTCCAGGCAAGAACACTGGAGTGGGTTGCCATTTCCTTCTCCAATGCATGAAAGTGAAAAGTGAAAGTTAAGTCACTCAGTCATATCCAACTCCTAGCGACCCCATGGACTGCAGCCTACCAGGCCCCTCCGTCCATGGGATTTTCCAGGCAAGAGTACTGGACTGGGGTGCCATTGCCTTCTCCATCTGCCTGATCTAGCCTTCAAAAAATTCTTCCCAAATGGTTCTGAGTTTTCTTAGGTGGAATCTTACACTTGGCACCTAATATTATCAGGCCCTTTCATTCTTGCTTGCAGTCACAATTTCTTTAGTCACCTTTAATGTCAAAAGTGGCATCATATCATAATAACCACAGTTACTTAAAATGAACTGGTTTAGAGTTCTAGCACTTTAACGAGTCAAATCTCAGTTGTGCCAGAATCTGAAGGCACCCTGCCGACAGAAGCGAAGATAGTTCAGAGATGTCTGTAAGCTCCAAGGGCCAGATGGGACAGTGGGTTCAGGGTTGCATAAATAGACAAGCACTAAGAACCAGGCTGATGAACTCTCCTTCACAATATCTGAGCTCCACCTGCTCCAGTGTTTCAGAATGCAAATATAACCTGGGGACAGATGTAGACTGTATTGAGAATATTGTCTCTACCTCCATAGGAATCGTGTTCAGGTAGACAATAAAGTTTTATGTTCTAATCACCCAAATTCATTAACTGATAACTCTTTCCCTTTATGTAAAATGATTAATCATGCTCAATTAATTATTCATTAAATCTAAATATTAAATTATAATACATTATAATAATAAAGTTAATGTTATCCAAAATCACTTTAAAATACTAATTACTTATATATAACTGAATTTTATGTTTTCCTAGGCTATTCTTTTGGAATAGTTGCTTAACCAATATTCCCCCAAAGATTTTTTCCAATTTTTCAGCATTTGATGCTTTATAAATTGTTTATTAAACCAACTGGGCCCCTACACTTGATATTTTTGGAGAAAGAACTTATATTCTCTTCCTATGAGTCAAGAACACAAACTATGAATGAGGCAGCCATGGAAAGGGGCAAACTCTTAAGTCCAGGGCCTCAGTGAGAAGAGTCTCAGATATGCATGTAACTTGAAAACTGCCCTTTCTTACACCTTCTCCTATTTTACTCAAAGAAGTTCTTGCAAATCCCTTTATGTATAACTCTAAATTAGATCTTCATTTGCTAAGTTTCTGTTAGAGAACTTAAAATTGTATTACTATTTAATGGAACTAGGACAGCACCCTTCCACCACTCCAACAATCATGGTACCTGAAAATTTCAGCCAGGGAGGGGAGAATAAGCAAAAGAGTATTGTTTTAAGAGAACAATAGATCTTCTTATAGGTTCACTGGAGACACAAGCAACAAAGCAACTACTGGAAAGTCTGGTAAGTCTTGGCCTGCATCTGGAATTGATAGGAGGAAATGACTTAGGACAATTATTTGTCTTCTGTGAACTCAAAAAGTCAGCCTGTTGAGCACTGTATATTTTTTTTCCTAAGAATATTTGTTCTTCAACATAGTATAGTCTTTCTTGTACACAGATGTACACAATGGATGAATAGAGCAAGGCCCATGGTTTCAATGTTCTCACCCTCCAAAACTGAATTATACCAAGATGCTGCTAATTACACAATAGTTCTAAATGAAAGCTCACAGCAACAAAACTCACAGTGGGGGGTTTTAATGGATAGTATTGAATAATTGAATCTTTAGCCCCTGAAGAGGTCCTCAGCTTTTAAAGTTAAAGGCAACCAGGCCTGGCATGGGAGGGAGCCATATAATTAATACAGAGAAAAAAATAGTACTAGGAACCAAAATAATTTCCTCTTTACCACATTTCCTCCCCTACACATATTTTGTACATTTATTACCAAAGAGCATTACTTGTTTACCATCTCATCAAGACAAGTATTATTTTCCCCTTTTATAATGTCTGTTTTATAAAAGACATTAAGTAGAATATCAATTGAACACAGACAATTTAGTTCCTTTTTTCTTAACTCTGAATAATTACACTATTACTAGCATTAATAATCATTTATTATTATTATTTAGCTACCATTTTTCACACACCAAGATACTGCAGTAAGACTTATGCATTAAACTAATTTTTCAACAACCTATGTGATACAGTAACACTCCTTCTACAGATACGAAACTCTAGGTTCAGTAGTAAGCACATTGGCTAAGGTTATACAGACAATAAGTGCTGAAGAGGAATTCAAAGATAGGGCTTTCTAAATCTTTTATGATATGGGGGATTTCCACTAAATGGTTGTTGTTGGTGGTGGTATTCAGTCACCAAGTTGTGTCTGACTCTTCACAACCCCACAGACTGCAGCACGCCAGGCTTCCCTCCCTCATCATCTCTAGGAGTTTGCCCAAGTTCATATCCATTGAATTAATGATGCCATCCAACCATTTCATCCGTTGTCACCCTCTTCTTCTGCCTTCAGTTTCTCCCAGCATCAGAATCTTTTCCAAAGTCGACTCTGCATCAGATGGCCAAAGTATTCAGTTTCAGCAGTGGTCCTTCCAAGGTTGACTTCCTTTAGGATTAATTGGTTTGATCCCTTTACTGTCCAAGGGACTCTCAAGAGTCTTCTCCAGCACCACAGTTTGAAAGCATCAATTCTTCAGTGCTCTGCCTTTTTTATGGTCCAGCTCTCTCAGCCATACATGACTAATGGAAAGACCATTGCCTTAACTTTATGGACCTTTGTCAGCAAAGTGATGTCTTTGCTTTTTAAGACACTGTCTAGGTTTGTCATAGCTTTCCGGCCAAGAAGTAATCGTCTTCTAATTTCATGGCTGAAAGAAAGTGAAAGTGAAACTACTCAGTCATGTCCAGCTCTTTGCAACCCCATGGACTGTAGCCTACCAGGCTCCTCCATCCATGGGATTTTTCCAAGCAAGAGTATTGGAGTGGGTTGCCATTTCCTTCTCCAGGGGATCTTCCCAAACCAGGGATCGAACCCAGGTCTCCCATATTGTAGGCAGACGCCTTACTGTCTGAGCCACTAGGGAAGTCCAATCTCATGGCTAAGTACCACTAAATTGTACTTACCTCTCAAATGCATTCTCTCTCCCCTCGTTGGACTGGAATTGTAAGAAATGCTCAAAGCCCTTAACAGATTCTGGGTCTAGATTTCCTGTTAAGATCTTAAGTTCCTCAATAAGATTAATTGTCCCCTTTTATAATGAGGGCCTGATGTCTCAGGCAAATAATAAAGAGTCATATTTTCTTTCACATACAATCTCTTTGGGCAAAAAGGCAAAGTGCCTTTACACTGCTTCCTGGCTATTGAGGCAAACACTGGGGCAGTTCTAAATCTAACCTGCTTTTCAGGTTTGGCTTTGGGGGGTGAAACAAATCTTTGTGATGCTAATTATCTCAAATATTACCAGACATTTGCATCTCTGGCTGCCACACACCAAATATCAATGGTGCCACAAGGCCCCCCACACAAATACAAACCCCACTAGGGGTGATACTGCCCCTAGTTAAGAACCACTGAGTGCATGGCTTGCAATGTTCTGCAGTCAGCAAGCAGCTGCTATATAGATGCAAAAATGAGTCCTGGACTTTCCCTGCAGGGTTACAGCATTTTGATCCTAGTCCAAGAATGTTAGGAGCAGATCACATGCTGCCATAGGCAGATTTGTACTAAGCCACTGCTCTAGGACAAAACTGTATTAGATCAAGTGTGCGGGGAATGCTAGGGAGGCAGATCAGAACGCATGGAAGAGAAAAGTTGGTCAGTCGCCATCCTGAGTCATCATCATGAGTAGGAAGGAAAGGAAAGAGAAAACACATTAGGAGATGCATGTCTCCAGTTCACTGGAAGTAAAGAGCAGTAGTAAAGCCTGGTTTAGTCTCCATCTGACTGGGTGCCAGCTTCCCACACACTACTGGCTCATGACATGAAAATTCTCTGTCTGGAACCCCTTCTGCCTTTACAATCACTCCTCAATCACCTAGTAACTACTTTTAGGCCCCATGGAAGACAGGCCAACTGTCTACTCTCATGTCTGCTGTAACTTATTCTGGAAATATGTCACTCTGAAGACTAAAAAGCTTGTTGCCCCGTTCAGCACATTTTGAATTGTATTTTTGTAAGAGGATGTTTGGGCAATGACACACAAATTACATGCACAAAGCCAAATTAATTATTTGCAGATATGTAGCATAATTATATGGGTTTATGCTATCCATCTGTGAACCTTAGTCTCCCCTGCTGCAAGTACTGCTTACAATAAAAAAGGGTTTAATAGCTTTAAGAAGAATTTATTGTGCTTACATTTGCACGAGAGTTAAGTCTTCATTACTGGATGGCATTCTTGGGATCCTGTGGGTGGAGAGGACCTTGATGAGCCAAGTGGTCCATTTTCCAGCATTCAAGAAAAATCGCTGTTAAACAAATTTGGAAAGACAGTATTGAGGAATTGTCACAGCCCCTTGGATGAAACATTTCATTATTTAGTATCTTTTATCCTCAAGAAATGTTTTTATTATTGTATCTACATTTCCTATGGAAATTTACACTATCCCCACTCATCTGGTGCTCACTGGCTCCACAAAATGCCCAGTTGTGTCCTCTATGTTAAATCACATTGCAACTGAGAATTGTTATGGAGTGATTTCTACTTACTCTTTGCTGCTGCTGCTAAGTTGCTTCAGTCGTGTCCGACTCTGTGCAACCCCATAGATGGCCTCCTACCAGGCTCCTCTGTCCCTGGGATTCTCCAGGCAAGAACACTGAAGTGGCTTGCCATTTCCTTCTCCAATGCATGAAAGTGAAAAGTGAAAAGTGAAAGTGAAGCCGCTCAGTCCTATCTGACTCTTAGCGACCCCATGGACTGCAGCCTACCAGGCTCCTCTGTCCATGGGATTTTCCACGCAAGAGTACTGGAGTGGGGTGCCACTGCCTTCTCTACTTCCTCTTTAGATTGACTAATAGTACAATTAGCCTTTCCTCATAGGTCTTGTTTTATAAAGCATCATAATTTTCAGTCCATCCCATACAAATTTGCCATACTCGTTTTTAACAGTGAAGACAATCAGACACAAGGTTGGTCAGTGCATGATTGCACAGTAATGAGAAGATCATTTCAGAGGTCCTTTTATGCATTTTTCTTTATTTGTATTGGTATCATGTCAGCTTTTAAGAACATTATGTGACTGACTGTGTATCCTCCAAGCCCAGGTGCCTCATTCTTATGGCACAGTGACATAACAGCTGCTTTGGCAATTGGACAAGATATTGAAAGAGGTTTTAAAAGGAGAATAGAGTGTTTACCTTAGCCTTGGGTGTCAGGGGGTGCTTTGCAGAAGTGCCCTGCAGTTTCATCTTCTGGAATGAGAAGCAACTCTCCAGCAGGAAAGAGAAAGTTACACTTAGAGAGAATATTATATGACAAAAATGGATGGGACCAAAAAACAGATTGGAGGTATTTCATGCATACCAGCATGCTGACACATAAGGTGAAGGGAATGCAGTGAGTGAAGGAGGAAAGGAAATGTGTTGAGTATTGTTTAGGTGCTGAATGCATCACATACATGGTTCCATTTAATCTTCACCATGGTTATATACATGGCTTCCCTGGTGGCTCAGCCAGTAAAAGTGTCTGCCTACAATGCGGGAGACCCGGGTTCAATCCCTGGGTGGGGAAGATCCCTGGAGAAAGAAATGGCAACCCACTCCAGTATTCTTGCCTAGAAAATCCCATGGATGGAGGAGCCTGATAGGGTACAGTCCGTGGGGTCACAAAGAGTCGGACATGACTGAGCGACTTCACTTCACTTCACTTCATGGTTATATACACTGACCAATATTCTACCCATGAAACACCCAAAGTCCAGAAGGCTCATTACTTTGCCCACAGTCAGACAGACAGTGAGTGGCAGAGCCAGGATGAGAACTTGGGACTGGCTTGATGGTAAAGGACATGCTGTATGTTTATCATATTACTCTTATTCCAAAACTAGTAGATCAACAGCAGTCCGATCAGGAGAGCTTTGACTGTACTGCTGTTAATACAAAATTTGTCATTTCTTTACAGACTCAGAGTTGGAAGAGTTTTTCTTATTTTATTATATAGAAAAAAAACGATAGAGATGATTCTTGTGATAGCGTGGATCTGAAATTTAAAGTAATAGAAATGTTAGTCAGAAGCTGTCAGAGGCTAAGGTAACACCCAGTTCAGACCCAGTGAAGACCTAATCTATGGCAGTAGCAGTGAGGATGACATGGAGCAGATAGATTCATGAGCTCCTCCAAAGGTTTTATCTCCAGGGTTTGGTGACTGCTTTGATGTGGAAATGAAGGTCCATGAGGAGTCTGGGATCATTCCCAGGTTACTGACTCGGCAGAGGGTGGGGTGTGGTGAATAATGGTACAATAAATCAAGATAGTAAATGCCAGAAGGAGTAGCCAGTTTGGAAGCAAAAGATGAAGAGTTCAGCTTTGGGACATGTTGAATTTGAAATAAAGATGTCCTGTAGGTAAGGAGTTCTCTGGGATTTGAGTTCATAATTGCTGAGAGTTGGCAGAGAAAAGAAAACTTATCCTGGGGAAAGATATAGAGTCAAGAAAGCATGGACTGAGGAGTAAACCCCAAAAGTCATTAATTTTTTTTTTTTTTTTTTTTTTAGAAGCTGGGTATAGAAGAAGGAATGGGTATCAAAGATTCCAAGGACTGATTTAGGAAGTGGAAAGAAAACCAAGAAGTTTGGTGTCATAGAATCTGAGGCAGGAAAGTATTAAAAATAAATAGTGGTAAGTACAAACACTGCAGAGAAAAAAGTGATATGGAGACTTATGAGAGTCTTATAAGTTTGCACAGTTGTCACATTAGTGGTAAAGACTAATGATGGTGTGTGAGGAACTAATGGGAAGTGAAGAAGTAGAAATGGTGGAATAAAGTGCATTTTAAGAGCTCAGAGTATAATTAGTGACTTGAAAGTGCAGAAATCGTAAGATACATTCATGAAATTAATTTCATTATCTCTTTAAACATCTTCATTGAGGATAATCCTTCCATGCTGGTGCTGGTGCTCAGTCGCTAAGTCTTTGCGACCCCATGCACTGTAGCCCACCAGGCTTCTTCTCTCCATAGGATTCTCCAGGCAAGAATACTGGAGTTGGTGGCCACTTCCTACACCAAGGGATCTTCCTGGCCCAGGGATCAAATCCACATCTCCTGCATCACAAGTGGATTCTTTACTACTGAACCACCAGGAAAGCCCAATCCTTCTCTGCCCCTGGATAAAAATTAGGCAGAATCCATGACTCTGCTTTCAGTTAGTAAAAATTCTCACAGGTATTTCAAGTCACAATTTCAGCCTCATTTCATTAATTAAAACTGTCCAGGCAACATAATAAATGCATTTTCAAGGCTTGTTCAAAAATAAATATTTGTTCTCTTTTCTCCGGGAAGAGAGGCATTTCAGAAAAACACCTCACCTACTCTTTCCCCAACTGCATTCCAAGCGCAGCCTTTGAGACCTTTACTCTTGCCTCATCTCCTGATACCGTGTAAGCTTTCTCAGCTTCTTCATATAAGCCATGGGGTAGTTCCACCATTTGGCACTTAATCTCACCTAACTGGACCTGTTGAGATGCTGACTGTCCTCCCATGCCCAGGTTCATGGAGAAGCCATGCACTGCAAAGCACAAGGTCTGGCTTTCCTAGCAGCTTTCTAGAGGGGCCTAAAAACACAGACTGGGTCAAGGGTCAAAAGTAAGGAAGTTAATGCCTCAGAAGTTGAACTTGAAATGACAAGGGACAAGAGATAAGAAAACAAAACCAGCAGATCAATGTCTCCCCATTACTTCCACTGAGAGAATATTCTAAGGAATGGTGGCTCCACAAAACCTGTGTGGAAGAAGTGACCTGCTCGTGCATGCTCAGTCACTTCAGTGTCGTGTCCGACTCTTTGTGACCCTATGGACTGTAACTCGCTAGGTTCCTCTGTCCATGGGATTTTCCAGGCAAGAATACTGGAGTGGTTGCCATGTCCTCTTCCAGGGGATTTTCTTGACCCAGGGATCAAATCAGCATCTCCTGTGTCTCCTGCATTGCAGGCAGATTCTTTACCGCTGAGCCACTGGGAAGCCCAAGAGGTGCCCTAGGAACAAGCAATTAGCTCTGAGTCCTGGTGAAGCTATTAGCATGCTCAGTGATGTGCCACCTGCTAAAGGCACTTGCTTTTTCCCTGCCTGACTCATTTCCTTTTCCCCTTGACCTTGCCATATTGACATGACATTTTGCTATACAGTCTCAAAATGTAAGCTTTCAACAGGACTTTCTTCAGGGAACCAGTCCAAGATAGAAGTGGTTGTCTTCTCTTTTTTCCACTTAACAGCAGTTTTGTTTTGTTTTGTTTTGTTTTCCCTAAAGTCTTAGGAGCAGGTCTTGACTGGTACTGCTACACCCTGTATGGCTCTATATTCAGTTAACATTGACTCTTTCCCTGGGCATCTTGGAAAGACTCCTGGGTGGACCTTCTGACAACTCCCTTGATCCAGGCAGTGCTTCCTTTTTGGCTGCTCATTGCAAATCCCCCACTACCTGTCTCCAATAACACAACTCACAGCCTCTTTCTGCTGGACAACACCACTATCAGGTCACACTTTCTCAGGTGTGAATCCATCACAAGCTCACAATTTCCCCCAACTTTAGAAAATACACTAATATACACTTACAAATACACTTTTATATTATATATGCATGCATATTATGAATCATTCATATATATATACACATATGTACTCAGTTGATCAGTCATTTCCAGGTCTTCAAGAACCCATGGACTGTAGCCTGCCAGGCTCCTCTGTCCATGGAATTTTCCAGGCAAGAACACTGGAGTGGGATGCCAATGTCTACATCAGGAGACCTTCCCAACCCAGGGATGGAACCCTGGGCTCTTGCCTCTCCTGCTTTGGTAGGCAGATTATTTACCACTGTGCCACCTGAGGAGCCCACATATATGTACACAAACCTGTATATATGCATATCTATATGCATATATACCAGATTCCTTCAGTGGTCCCCTTAAGCCCCTTTTAAAAGATGTAAAGTTAAGAAGTTGCTTTGAAGAGATGTGGATGAACCTAGAAACTGTCATACTGAGTGAAGTCAGTCAGAAAGAGAAAAACAAAGGTTATATATTAGCACATATAAGTGGAGTCTAGAAAAGTGGTATAGATGAACATTTTTGCAAAACAGAAATAGAGACACCGACATAGAGAACAAATGTATGGACACCAAGGCGGGGAGAGGGGGTGGAATGAATTAAGAGATACACAGTTCTTCTGTGTATTCTTGCCACCTCTTCTTAATATCTTCTGCCTCTGTTAGGTCCCTACCATTTCTGTCCTTTATTGAACCCATCTTTGCATGAAATGTTCCCTTGGTATCTCTAATATTTTTGAAGAGATCTCTAGTCTTTCCCATTCTATTGTTTTCCTCTACTTCTTTGCATTGATCACTGAGGAAGGCTTTCTTATCTCTCCTTGCTACTCTTTGGAACTCTGCATTCAAATGGGTATATATTTCCTTTTCCCCTTTGCTTTTCACTTCCCTTCTTTTCACAGCTATTTGTAAGGACTGGAATGGGTGAATTTAACTCAGGGCAAAGGCTAATAGAGTTCTTCCAAGAGAACGCACTGGTCATAGCAAACATCCTCTTCCAGCAACACAAGAGAAGACTGTACACATGGACATCACCAGATGGTCAACACCGAAATCAGATTGATTATATTCTTTACAGCCAAGATGGAGAAGCTCTATACAGTCAGCAAAAACAAGACAGGGAGCTGACTGTGGCTCAGATCATGAACTCCTTATTGCCAAATTCAGACTGAAATTGAAGAAAGTGGAGAAAACCACTAGACCATTCAGTTATGACCTAAATCATACACAAGATTATAAGGCAACTATACTCCCCCCAAAATTAATGAATTAATTACAATGAAGTTGGACCCTCATTCCTCTGGGCAGAGGGAAAGGATGAGATAGGCTCACAACACACAAAAAGTTCTCTTCAAATATCTGTCTCAAAAAACATTCTCCTTTATTTCTTACCCTGGATAATTTTATATTCTTAATATATGAGCTGTTCAAAAAACAAGTAACACATCTTTGATTATCTACTTTGAAATTTTGAAATTTCACATAAAATCTAGTATCTCCTCTGATTTGTTGTCTAGACAAAATCCACTCTTACTGTACAAAAAAGATCTTCATGACCCAGATAATCACAAAGATGTGATCACTCACCTAGAGCCAGACATCCTGGAATGTGAAGTCAAGTGGGCCTTAGAAAGCATCACTACAAACAAAGCCAGTGGAGGTGATGGAATTCCAGTTGAGCTATTACAAATCCTGAAAGATGATGCTGTGAAAGTGCTGCACTCAATATGCCAGCAAGTTTGGAAAACTCAGCAGTGGCCACAAGACTGGAAAAGGTCAGCTTTCATTCCAATCCCAAAGAAAAGCAATGCCAAAGAATGCTCAAACTACCACATAATTGCACTCATTTCACATGCTAGTAAAGTAATCCTCAAAATTCTCCAAGCCAGGCTTCAGCAATACATGAACCGTGAACTTCCAGATGTGCAAGCTGGTTTTAGAAAAGGCATAGACACCAGAGATCAAATTGCCAACATCTGCTCGATCATTGAAAAAGCAAGAGAGTTCCAGAAAAACATCTATTTCTGCTTTATTGACTATGCCAACGCCTTTGGCTGTGTGGATCACAATAAACTGTGGAAAATTCTGAAAGAGATGGAAATACCAGACCACCTGATCTGCCTCTTGAGAAACCTATATGCAGGTCAGGAAGCAACAGTTAGAACTGGACATGGAACAACAGACTGGTTCCAAATAGGAAAAGGAGTACGTCAAGGCTGTATATTGTCACCCTGCTTATTTAACTTATATGCAGACTCCATCATGAGAAACGCTGGGCTGGAGGAAGCACAAGCTGGAATCAAGATTGCCGGGAGAAATATCAATAACCTCAGATAGGCAGATGACACAACCCTTATGGCAGAAAGTGAAGAGGAACTAAAAAGCCTCTTGATGAAAGTGAAAGAGGAGAGTGGAAAAGCTGGCTTAAAGCTCAACATTCAGAAAACGAAGATCATGGCATCTGGTCCCATCACTTCATGGGAAATAGAGGGGGAAACAGTGGAAACAGTGCCAGACTTTATTTTTTGGGGCTCCAAAATCACTGCAGATGGTGATTGCAGCCATGACATTAAAAGATGCTTACTCGTTGGAAGGAAAGTTATGACCAACCTCAGTTCAGTTCAGTTCAGTTGCTCAGTCGTGTCCGACTCTTTGCGACCCCATGAATCGCAGCATGCCAGACCTCCCTGTCCATCACCAACTCCTGGAGTTCACCCAGACCCACGTCCATTGAGTCAGTGATGCCATCCAGCCGTCTCATCCTCTGTCGTCCCCTTCTCCTCCTGCCCCCAATCCCTCCCAGCATCAGAGTCTTTTCCAATGAGTCAACTCTTCACGTGAGGTGGCCAAAGTACTGGAGTTTCAGCTTCAGCATCATTCCCTCCAAAGAAATCCCAGGGCTGATCTCCTTCAGAATGGACTGGTTGGATCTCCTTGCAGTCCAAGGGGCTCTCAAGAGTCTTCTCCAACACCACAGTTCAAAAGCATCAATTCTTTGGCGCTCCTAGACAGCATATTAAAAAGCAGAGCCATTACTTTGCCAACAAAGGTCCATCTAGTCAAGGCTATGGTTTTTCCTGTGGTCATGTATGGATGTGAGAGTTGGACTGTGAAGAAGGCTGAGCGCTGAAGAATTGATGCTTTTGAACTGTGGTGTTGGAGAAGACTCTTGAGAGTCCCTTGGACTGCTAGGAGATCCAACCAGTCCATCCTAAAGGAGGTCAGTCCTGGGTGTTCATTGGAAAGACTGATGTTGAAGCTGAGACTCCAATATTTTGGACACCTGATGCAAAGAGCTGACTCATGGGAAAAGATCCTGATGCTGCGGGGGATTGGGGGCAGGAGGAGAAGGGGACGACAGAGGATGAGACGGCTGGATGGCATCACTGACTCAATGGACGTGGGTCTGGGTGAACTCCAGGAGTTGGTGATGGACAGGGAGGCCTGGCATGCTGTGATTCATGGGGTCGCAAAGAGTCGGACATGACTGAGCGACTGAACTCAACTGAACTGAACTGTCTTTATAATGAAAATGGTGAGAAATAATATATAGCTAAAGAGAGCCAAAGAGTTTAAGTAGTACTTATAAATTTTATTTTATTTTGATGGAAATCTAGAAAGCTTTACTATACAGATTCAAAATGGACTTATCAAAGCAGAAAAGACTTAAAATCTACAGTAACAAAAGTGTATTATTTTCACTTGGTTAGTATTCTTATCCACAGAGTGGAGCTAATAATACCTACTAATATAGAGAGATTGTGAATATTAAATGCAATAAAAATGTTAAAGATGTTAGGTATACCTGGCCTAGAGTAAAAGCATAAAGAATCTGGAATCCATTAAGCTGAAAATTTTTTTTTTAGATTTTTCTAGAATCATGATGTAGATCTCTGTTTTTAACTCTGCTGTGAATCTATAAGTTTTTAGTGTTTCAGTAACCTGGATTAGAGTAAGGTGAGAGGATTTATTCTTTATAAATATGAAATCTCTTTCTTTTCAAGGGGTCTGTGAAATTGACTTTAGTATAAATCTTTGCCTTTTAGTCTCTATAATTTTCAATATCATTCATATATATGTGTGAATTTATATTATATTATATTACATTATATACATGTGAGTGCTAAGTCACTTCATTCATATCTGACTCTTTGCAACCCTATGGACTATAGCCTGCCAGGTTCCTCTGTCCATGAGATTCCCCAAAAAAGAATACTAGAGGAAGCTGCCATTTCCTCCTCCAAGGGATCTTCCCAACCCAGGGGTGGAACCCACCTCTCTTTCATCTCCTGCGTGGGCAGGTGGATTCTTTACCACTAGTACCACCTGGGAAGCATTATTGTATTAGCCTAAATTTTCTCCCTTTTTAGGAACATTGTGATCTTTTATGTGGTTTTATAATAACTGGTGTCTTTGGACTGATTTGACCTAATTGTTTTATTAAACTACAAGAAAGTCATCCAGGACTGCTGATTTCACTTGTCTACTGAGGCAACTTTAATCTTTAACAAATTGATAATAATAGAAAAATTAACAGACACCAAGTGCCTCATATAAGGTACTGTGCTAAGGAGGTTACTTGCATTAATACACCCAAAGATCTTATGAGACAGATAGTTTTACTATCCCCATTCATGGATTTTTTTTTAGTGAGGCTTAGAGAAGTTAAGTTTTCAAAATGATTCTAAGATTTGCCAATATCTTAAAAGCAGCACATTTCCCATAAGGATGAGAGTCTTATTAAGGAGATTGAGAGAAGTGACCTTGTACACTGTGGGCTCTAGCTCTTTGCCCAAATATGGTGGCTTCCCATGGAGCCGCCTCTGCCCTCACTTCGACTCTGCCCACCTCAGAAACACACCTCAATCATAATGAATTACCACAAATAGAGTTTTTGTTGAAGAATTCATGATACAGAAGAATATCTTCCTTGAAAAATTGCATGACATTGGAAGAACAAGATGGCAGAGGAGTAGGTGGATGGAGAGTACATCTCTCTCCACAGATACATCAGGAATACACCTTCAGACACAGAAGTGCCTGCAGAACACCAGCTGAGAGCAGACAGGAGTACCTGGCCAGTGGAAAAGAATAATAGAACAATGCAAAACTCAGTAGGATGAAGATACTAGGGGGAAAAACAGGAGTGTTAGTAGGACTGGACCTGCCCTCAGCAGGTGGGGGAACTGAAGCAGGGGTCCAATCCCCAGAGCGAGGCAATTTTCTGAGCCAGAGGAGAAACATTTAAGGCTGAGAGTGAAAGAGCTGATCTGTCACAGCCTACATGGAATGAGAATCAGACAGTCCTTGCCGCAGCCATACATACCCAGGACAGGAACACTGGTCTCCTAGAAGGTGCAGCGGCTGGGAGCTGGAGTTTAGGGATTGTGGAGCAATCCCAGGGTGAGGGCTGCTGCTGACTGCGGAGAGATGGATTGAGGGGATGTGAGGGATGAGATTGTCGTGGGAAATGCCAGTGGAGGAAAGCCAGGCAGCCGTGGAAGCAAGGCAATACTGCTGAGTCACGCGTTGGGGGTGGAGCCATCACCGTGGCCTCTCTCTCCCCACACACCAGCACGGGCAGCTGAACAATAGAGAGGCTGGCCCATCAAGCGCCTGAAGAACTGAACCACAGAGTAGGAACCTACCCAGTGTGCCCCTTTAAGTGCCTGATGTGCCAATCTACAGAGTAGGACCCCAGCCAGGGGGTCCCCCTCTATGTGCCTGCCACTCGGAAAAACAGAGAAAGACCCCAGGCAAGGGCGCCTGTAAGTGCCTGAAAGGGCAGTTATGGAGAAAGACGGGCCAAAGAGGCCTTCTGATCACCAGCTACAAGAGGCTTGAAAAAAGACTCTGATAGCCGTAATCCCTGCAGCGGAAGCAGTCCATGTTCCTGTGCACTTGGTGCTGCCAGGGTCCCCACAAGCCAAGCAGCTGTGCCACCTTCAAGCTCAACTCTCACTGGGGAACTTCCACAAGCAAAAAAAAGTCTTGCATCTATGCATACAGGGTCACTTCAGTCGTGTCTGATTCTTTGCGACTCTGTAGACTGTGTCTGCCAGGCGTCTCTGTCAGGGAGGGGGGTTCTCCAGGCAAGAATACTGGAGCATGTTGGCCAATACTGGTTGCCATACCCTTCCAGAACACTATATTTCCTTCTGCCCTAGCCACCAATGCCCCTGAGGACCTGGTGCTGCCAGAACCCCTGCAACCCAAGCGGCGGCACCACCTCCACACCTGGTCTTCACTGGGGAAAAGCCAAGCCTCAAGGGCAGCCTCAGGAGCTAAACCCCAGTGGGCGACCAACATGTAGAGGTAGAAATAAAACTACAATTGAAACCCAGGGGCAGTGTGGCTAAGGAAGAAGACCCAAAACCTTCCCACCAGATGTACAAGCTGCAGATGAAATCCACACGCTCAACTACGCAGACTCTGTGCCTCTGTTCCTTTGTTTGCTTTTCCTACTGTTCTTTTCCCCTTGCAGTTAATCTTTAATGTGTATAAATCTTCTTTATCTACCTCTATTTAACTTTGCATATCTATTCTTTCTTTCTTTCCTTTCCTCTCAACATATTTGTTAATTTTATTTTCATTGCTTTATTCCCCAATTGACACCTTGCTTTAGTTTTGTTTTCCAGTTTGCGCTTTAATTAGTTTTGTATATAAAAGGCCATTGAGAGTTCCCACAAAAGAAAACACATTAGTTCTGATAACTGTGGACATTGGAGGCAAGAGTACAGAGGAGTAGGACCAGATTAGAATCTGAGCTGCCCCCAGAGGAGGTCCAGAGATCAGCACAGTGTTAGAGGGCATCCTAGGGAGGGAAGGTGGACTGTGACTCCCAGTGAGGGAAAGGGCTGTGACAGCAGTGACTTGAGAAAAATGTTTATTATTCTTATTTTTTGACTTGTTCTGTAGATTCTTTTGGATTTTTTTTTCTTTTCTTTTTTTTCCTTTTCTTCCCCCTCTGTTGTAGATGTCAATTTTATTGGCACTAAGAAATCCAGTTAAGCTTTGAGCTTTTTCTTTTCCTCAGTCACATTTTCTATTGTTGTCATAAACCTCTGTCTCTACATTGGGTTTTTGCAGTTCTGTGAAAAACTCCTAAAGGAGTTTTCCTTTTTTTCCCTTTTTTTCATTCTTTTCTTCTTCCTTTTCTTTTCTATTTTTTATAATTTTAATTTATAATTTTTTAAACCTATTACATTTTTCTACATTTATTCTTTTGTTTGTCTTTCCAGTAGGAAAGTTAATCTTTAATGTATATAAATCTTCTTCATCTACCTCTATTTAACTTTGCATATCTATTCTTTCTTGTCTTTCTTTCCTTTTCTCTCAACATACTTGTTAGTTTTGTTTTCCTTGCTTTATTCCCCACTTGGCACCTTGCTTTAGTTTTGTTTTCCAGTTTATGCTTAAATTAGTTTTGTTCTCAACTGGTAAATATAATTTTTGATTTCTTTTGTTCACCAGGTCAATCTACTGTACTTTACTTGTGCTGGACTGTTTTCACTTTGCTCATGGGTATATATTCAATTATTTTAATTACTGTTTGCCTAATTTTGTAACTGCCATTTGTCTGGGGTTCTTCTTTGATTTCTTATTTTTGGATATTTGGTTTAATCTCACTTACGGCCATAACAAACCACTTGTGGAAATTTCATTCCTGACCAGAAATCAAACCCTGAGCCTTTGGAGTGGGAGCACAGACTCCAAGATGGTAGACTACCAGAGAACAAATCCTAGGGAGTATCAAATAGTGAGAACTCACACAAAGGAAACCACTTGAATACAAGACCTGGCATCACCCAACCACCAGCAGCATCCTGTGCAGGATGCTTAATCTAAACAGCAAACAAAACAAAAACATAAACCCAATCATCAGCAGACAGGATTACCACCTCACTCAGCCTTGCCCATCAGAGGAAAAACAAACAAACAAACAAAAACTCAGCACAATTCTTACCCTATACAAGCTCACACAAACCACTGGACCAACCTTATGAGGGCAGAAATCACAAGGAAGAAAGAATTCAACCTTCTTCAAGGAAAGAATTGAACTTCCCTTGAAGCCTGAGAAAAGGAGCCCTCAAACACAATAACTTAAAAAAAAAATAATTTAAAAGGCAGAGAAATACTGCACAAATGAAGGAACAAACTAGAAACACAGAAGTCCAAATAAAAGAAGAGGAAATAGGCAAACTACCTGAAAAAGAATTCAGAATAATAATAGCAAAGATGATCAAAAACCTTGAAAAACAAAATGGAGAAAATGCAAGAATCAATTAACAAAGACCTATAAGATTAAATAATAAACACACAGAGACAAACAACACAATTACTGAAATTAAAAATACTCCAGAAGGAATCAATAGCAGAATATCTGAAGCAGAAGAACAAATAAGTGAGCTAGAAGATAAAATGTTGGAAATAACTTCTGAAGAGCAGAATAAAATAAAAAGAATGAAAAGAGCTGAGGACAATCTCAGGGACCTCTGGGGCCATATCAAAAGCACCAACATTCAAATTATAGGGGTCCTGGAAGAAGAAGAGAAAAAGAAAGGGTATGAGAAAATTTTTGAAGAGATTATAGTTGAAAATTTCCCCAACATGGAAAAGTAAATTGTCAATCAAGTCCAAGAGGCACGAAGAGTCCCATGCAGGATAAACCCAAGGAAAAACACACCAAGACACATGCTAATCAAATTAACACAGACTAAAGAAAGAATATTAAAACCAGCAAGGGAGAAGCAAAAAGTAATATACAAGGGAAACACCATATGCTTAACAGCTGATCTTTCAGCAGAAACTCTATAGGCCAGAAGGGAATGGCAGGATATATTTAAAGTACTGAAAGGGAAAAATCTACAAGCAAGATCAGTGTAGCTGGCAAGGATCTCATTCAAAACTGATGGAGAAATAAAACACTTTTCAGATAACCAAAAGTTAAGAGAATTCAGTACCACCAAACCAGGTTTACCACAAATGTTAAAGGGACTTATATAGTCAAGAAATACTACAGAAGAAAAAAGATCTACAAAATCAACCCCAAACAATTAAGAAAAGGGCAATAGGAACATATATATCAATAATTACTTTAAATGGATTAAATGCTCCAACCAAAAGACACAGACTGGCTGAATGGATACAAAAACAAGACCCATATATATGCTGTCTATTAGAAACCCACTTCAGACCTCAAGACACATATAGACTGAAAGTGAGAGGATGGAAAAATATATTCCATGCAAATGAGAAGCAAAAGAAAGTTGAAGTAACAATCCCCATATCAGAAAAAATAGACCTTAAAATAAAGAAGATTATAAGAGATAAGGAAGGATACTACATAATGATCAAGGGATCAATCCAAGAGAAAGACAGCAATTGTAAATATCTATGCACCCAACATAGGAGCACCTTAATACATAAGACAAACACTAACACATAAAAGGAAACATTGATGATAACACAATAATAGTAGGAGATTTTAACACCCCACTCACACCACGGGACAGATCATCAAAACAGAAAATTAATAAGGAAACACAAGTATTAAATGTTACATTAGATGAGATGGATCTCATTGATATCTTCAGGACATTCCATCCAAATGCAGAAAAATACACCATATTCTCAACTGCATGGAACATTCTCCAGTATAGGCCACATCTTGGGTCACAAATCAAACCTCAGTAAATTTAAGAAAATTGAAATCATATCAAGAGTCTTCTCCGACCACAATACTATGAGACTAGATATCAATTACAAGAGAAAAACCATAAGAAACACAAACACATGGAGATTAAACAACACATTTCTAAATAACCAACAGGTTACTGAAGAAATCAAAAGGAAAATAAAAAAATTTCTAGAAACAAATGACAATGAAAACACAACTCAAAACCTATGGGATTTGAGCAAAAAGCAAAAGCAGTCCTAAGAGGAAAGTTTATAGCAACACAATCCTACCTCAAGAAACAAGAAAAACATCGAATACACAACCTAACTTTACACCTAAAACAACTGGGAAAAGAAGAAGAAAAAAAACCCAACATTAGTAGAAGGAAAGAAATCATAAAGACCCAAGCAGAAATAAATGAAAAAGAAATGAAAGAAACAATAGTAAAGATTAATAAAACTAAAAGCCAGTTATTTGAGAAGATAAATAAAATTAACCAACCTTTAGTCAGACTCATCAAGAAAAAAAGAATCAAATCAACAAAATCAGAAATGAAAAAGAAGAGGTTTCAACAGACAATGCAGAAATACAAAAGATTATAAGAGACTATTATGAACAACTATATGGCAATAAAATAGATAACCTGGAAGAAATGGACAGATTCTTGGAAAAGTTCAATCTTCCAAGACTGAACCAGGAAGAAATAGAAATTTTGAACAACCCAATTACAAGCACTGAAATTGAAGCTGTGATTAAAAAAAAAAAAAAAAAAAAAAAAACTCCCAAAACACAAAATCCCAGGACCAGATGCCTTCACAGGAGAATTCTATCAAATATTTACAGAAAAGCTAATGCCTATCTTTCTAAAACTCTTTTTAAAATTGCAGAGGAAAGAACACTTCCAAACTCATCCTACGAGGCCACCATCACCCTGATACCAAAACCAGACAAAGAAAACATGAAAAAAGAAAACTACAGGCCAATATCACTGATGAACATAGATGCAAAACTCCTCAATAAAATTTTAGCAAAAAGAATTCAGCAACACATCAAAAAGCTCATACACCATGATCAAGTTGGGTTTATTTCAGGGATGCAAGGAATCTTCAATATACAGAAATCAATCAATGTGGTACACCATATTTACAAATTGAAAGATAAAAACCAAATGATCATCTCAATAGATGCAGAAAAAGCCTTTGACAAAATTCAGTAACCATTCATGATTAAAATTCTTCAAAAAATGGAGATAGAAGGAATCTACCTCAACATAGTAAAGGCTTACCATATATGATAAGCCTACAGCAAACATTATTCTCAATGGTGAAAACTGAAAGCATTCCCCATAAGATGCAGAACAAGACAAGTGTGTCTACTATGGTCACTATTATCCAACATAGTTCTGGAAGTCATAGCTACAGCAATCAGAGAAGAAAAAGAATAAAAGGAATCCAGATCAGAAAAGAAGAAGTACAGCTCTCTCTGTTTGCAGATGATGTGATACTGTACAATTAAAACCCTAAAGATAGTATCAGAAAATTACTAGAGCTAGTCAGTGAATTTAGCAAAGTTGCAGGATACAAAATCACAGAAATTAGAAAATCAGAAATCACTTGCATTTCTATATACTAACAATGAAAAATCAGAAAGAGAAATTAAGGAAACAAACCCATTCACCATTGCAACAAAAAGAATTAAATATCTAGGAATAAACTTACCTAAGGAGACAAAAGAACTGTACACAGAAAATTACAAGACACTAAAGAAAGAAATCAAAGATGACATAAACATATGGTGAGATATTCCATGTTCCTGAGTAGGAAGAATCAATTTTGTGAAAATGACTATACTACCAAACACAATCTACAGATTCAATGTGATTGCTATCAAATTACCAATGGCATTTTTCACAAAACTAGAACAAAAAAATTTCACAATTCATATGGAAACACAAAAGACCCCGAATAGCCAAAACAGTGTTGAGAAAGAAGAATGGAGCTGGAGGAATCAACCTTCTTGTCTTCAGATTATACTACAAAGAAAGCTACAGTCATCAAGACAGTATGATACTGGCACAAAAACAGAAATATAGACTAATGGAACAAGATAGAAAGCCCAGAAATAAACCCATGCACCTATGGGTACCTTATTTTTGACAAAGGAGGCAAGAATATACAATTGGACAAAGACAGCCTCTTCGATAAATGATGCTGGGAAAACTGGACAGCTACATGTAAAAGAATGAAATTAAATCACTTCCTAACACCATACACAAAGATAAACTCAAAATGGATTAAAGACCTAAATGTAAGACCAGAAACTATAAAACTCTTAGAGGAAGACATAGAGCACTCGATGACATAAATCAAAGCAAGATCCTCTATGACCCACCTCCTAGACTAATGGAAATAAAAACAAAAGTAAACAAGTGGGACCTGATTAAATGTAAAAGCTTTTGTACAGCAAAGGAAAGTATACGCAAGGTGAAAAGACAACCACTCAGAATGGGAGATAATAATAGCAAATGAAACAACTGACAAAGGATTAATTTCCAAAATATACAAGCAGCTCATACAACTCAATACCACAAAAAGAAACAACCCAATCAAAAAGTGGGGAAAAGATCTAAACAGACATTTCTCCAAAGAAGGCATACAGATGGCTAACAAACACATGAAAAGATGCTCAGCATCGCTTATTATTAGAGAAAAGCAAATCAAAACTACAATGAGATAGCACCTCACACTGGTCAGAATGGCCATCATCAAGAAGTCTACAAACAATAAATGCTGGTCAGGGTGTAGAGAAAAGGGAATGCTCTTGCACTGTTGGTGGGAATGTAAATTAATACAGCCACTTTGGAAGACGGTATGGAGATTCCTTAAAAAACTAGGGATAATAGCACCATATGACCCAGCAATCCCATGAGGAAACCAAAATTGAAAGAGACACATGTATCCCGTTCTTCATTGAAGCACTATTTACAATAGCTAAAACATGGAAGGAACCTAGATGTCCATCGACAGATGAATGGATAAAGAAGTTGTGGTACATATGCACAATGGGATATTACTAAGCCATGAAAAAGGAAGACATTTGAGTCATTTCTGATGAGGTGGATGAACCTAGAACCTATCATATAGAGTGAAGTGAGTTTGAAAGAGAAAGATAAATATTGTATTTTAACACATATATGCTATCTATTTTACATATTCTATACAGAATAGACTTATGGACATGGGGAAAGAGGAGGAGAGGGTGAGATGTATAGAAAGAGTAACATGGAAACTTACATTACCATATGTAAAATAGATAGCCAACAGGAATTTGCTGTTTGTCT
The DNA here is from genome assembly GCF_032452875.1 of Bos javanicus. Lineage (NCBI taxonomy): Eukaryota > Metazoa > Chordata > Mammalia > Artiodactyla > Bovidae > Bos > Bos javanicus. The sequence continues at coordinate 24,330,807 of NC_083876.1, read as the reverse complement.
CAGGAAATTCAAACAGGGGCTCTGTATCAACCTAGAGGGGTGGGATGGGGAGGGAGATGGGTGGGAGATTCAAAAGGGAGGAGACATATGTATACCTATCGTTGATTCATGTTAAGGTTTGACAGAAAACAACAAAATTCTGTAAAGCAGTTATTCTTCAATAGAAAATAAATAATTTTTTTAAAAAAGACAGACACACACACACAAAGTTCACATTGTTTCAACTCTACTTCAGTTAAAAACACACTACATTGTATACTTTAAATATATAAAATTTTCACCAATCATACTTCAGTAAAGCTGGAAAAAATAATATTTTATGGAAAACAAGCAAATCTTAGTGATCTTAAAAGGCAAATCCAACAAACTAATTTGATCAAACAACCAAAAATTGGAGAAAAAAGTACATAATTTGTAAATGTAACAAAGTACCTTCTCTAGTGATTAAGCAATACTTCCTTTTTTCTTAATAACACAGGCCAGAAAAAAAAATTATCTAAAATCACTTGTCCTAAACCAGGCATTTCATATCCCTTCTCTTTCTTCCCTTTATCTCTTAAGGAAGGGCATCACTGAACAAGCAAAAGCTACACAGATAGTTCAGGGAGAATCAACTGCTACTTAAGCATGCTCCTTCAGTTGGGTGGGGAGAGCTATCTCACTCACCTATCCCCAAGAGCCCATGCAATTTATTCACTTTTTCAGTCAGTTCGGTTGCTCAGTTGTGTCCGACTCTTTGAGACCCTATGGACTGCAGCATACCAGTCTTCCCTTCCATCATCAATTCCCAGAGCTTGCTCAAACTCATGTCCATTGAGTCTGTGATGACATCCAACAATCTCATCCTCTGTCATCCCCTTCTCCTCTTGCCTTCAATCTTTCCCAGCATCAGGGTCTTTTCCAGTGAGTCAGCTCTTCGCATCAGGTGGCCAAAGACTGGAGTTTCAGCTTCAGCATCAGTTCTTTCCATGAATATTCAGGACTGATCTCCTTTAGGATGGACTGGTTGGATCTCCTTGCAGTCCAAGGGACTTTCAAGAGTCTTCTCCAACACTACAGTTCAAAAGCATCAATTCTTCGGAACTCAGCTTTCTTTGTAGTCCAACTCTCACATTCATACACGACTACTGGAAAAACCATAGCTTTGACTAGATGGACCTTTGTCAGCAAAGTAATGTCTCTGCTTTTTAATATGCTATCTAGGTTGGCCATAGGTTTTCTTCCAAGGAGCAACTGTCTTTTAATTTCATGGCTGCAGTCAACATCTCCAGTGATTTTGGAGCCCCCCAAAAATAGTCTCTCACTGTTTCCATTTTTTCTCCATCTATTTGCCATGAAGTGATGGGACAAGATGCTATGATCTTAGTTTTCTGAACGTTGAGTTTTAAGCCAACTTTTTTCACTCTCCACTTTCACTTTCATCAAGAGGCTCTTTAGTTCTTCACTTTCTGCCATAGGGTGATGTCATCTGCATATCTGAGGTTATTGACATTTCTCCTAGCAATCTTGATTTCAGGGTGTGTGTCATCCAGCCCAGCATTTCTCATGATGTACTCTGCATATAAGTTAAATAAGCAGAGTGACAGTATACAGCCTTGACATACTCCTTTCCCGATTTGGAACCAGCCTGTTGTTCCATGTCCAGTTCTTACTGTTGCTTCTTGACCTGCATACAGATTTCTCAGGAGGCAGGTCAAATGGTCTGGTATTCCCATCTCTTTAAGAATTTTCCAGTTTGTTTAGATATTCACCATGTAGGTAAAGCTTATTAAGAGTGGGAAGTGGCAAGGCAGGTTTTGATACAAAGAAGAAAATTGTCCCATCAGTCTTTGCAGGACTGGGACCAGAATCAATTCCCTGACAACAGTGGATCAAAACAGAAGAGAGAATAGGATGGACACACCCTCTTTGATGATCAGAACAGATGAGCCTAAACCTCTCTGTGAGTTCTATGTATTATTCAATGTTTTAACTGATCTTTGTGAACCAAATGTAGAATTCTGAAATTTGATAAGTCCTTTAACATCAACCATCAGTGACATACTTAGTAGTTACTATAGAAACAGGTTAAAAGCAGAGGCAAAGAGAAAAATTATGTTGACCATTTCTGCTATGTTGTCGTGAAGGAGAAACTCAACAGCTTCTTACTCAGAATAAAAGGAAGAAAATAAAGGGCATAAGAAAGAACAGGCAATGATTAAATTATTTCAGAAACAAAAAATTTTCTTTGCCAAACTGTTTTCTAGGACACAGACATGTTCAAGTTTTGTTGGTCTTTGACTTAGATGGAGATTTTCCTTACAACAGATATTTTAGAGAGGGTGTGAAAGTAATCTCACTTGGTAAGTTTTACTTGGGTATTAAATTTTGAAAACATAAATGACATTTTCTCATGTCTAAATATATATCACTATTAATGATGGCATAATCACCAACTTCTCTTCAATTTCCATACAAAGATTCTTTCCCTGTGTGAGAATTTATTGACTTGCAGTTTAAAGCATAAAATCCTTTAAAAAAAAAAAAAAGTAGTCAGCATTTCTAAGTATGAAAAATATTTTGACCAGAGAAAGCCAACTCCAAAACAAGGAAATGTTTTTTGGTTTGTAAATTTAATCTTTATCTTCCTTTTATAATAAGGGATATTTTTGTAATTTGTACTTATTTCCTTGCAAGTTCAGTTTCATGTGGAATAGTTAAGGTGGAATAATATTCCATGAATAATTACTCACGTGGAATAATAAGCCAATCTATTATATTTCCCATTTTTGAATTACAAAGACTATATACTATTGCAAACACCCAGAATAAAAAGATCAACCAGTAATGTCCACAAAAAAAAAAATAGATGCTACAGTATTGAATCAATTTTCACTGAGATGTTACAGGACAATGTATTCCAAATCAAAAATTATATATTCTGTTTTCTATGACTTTGAGGAAAGGCTTTAATTAGTTTATTAAATTGACATCCCTTGTTATTTTTGATTCTCTGTTTAAATTTCTCTCATTGTTATCTCCTTATTCAGTATCTCTTATTAGACTCTTTTATTTATATCAGTTATAAAAATGCTGTCGTTTTGGCATCACAAAATTTAAATTCTTCAAAAATCCATACAACTTATATATCTAAATTGCAGCTAATTCTGATATATTTCACTATAAGTAAAAAATTCCATTAAAAATCAATACTCTTCAGTAAGTCAACATTCACTGGTGAAAATAGATATGATAATTATCTCCTTTCCCTTTTTTCTTTATCTGCTGCTGCTAAGTCACTTCAGTCGTGTCCGACTCTGTACGACCCCATAGACGGCAGCCCACCAGGCTCCTCCGTCCCTGGGATTCTCCAGGCAAGAACACTGGAGTGGGCTGCCATTTCCTTCTCCAATGCATGAAAGTGAAAAGTGAAAGTGAAGTCGCTCAGTCTTGTCTGACCCTCAGCGACCCCATGGACTGCAGCCTACCAGGCTCCTCTGTCCATGGGATTTTCCAGGCAGGAGTACTGGAGGGGGTTTCTTTATCTAAAAACTAGCATATCCTTCAGATTCCAGATTTATTTCAGGGTTCTAGATCAAAGAAGAATCAGTCACAATAATTCAGATGCCAGCAACTAGAATTCACAGTAATCCATTCCACACTCTGCCATAGTTAATACCTATAGCACCCTCTGAATACTCAGAAGACAGCCAGGGTATTCCTCAGTCCTGCCTGGGAACTAGCAGTTGCCAAAAGTAAGGCATTTTTCTATCCATTTGACCACACAGTATATTCAATTTTTTACACAAAGATAAATTGCCCTTCTTCTCAAATTGTTTCACTAATTTTGAGAGCTTGAGAGCCCTATTAAAAATTCTTTAATCAGGTTCATTCTGAACCATTTAATAGGAGTTCAGAGCTTAAACTCTGGCAGACCCTCTGTTTCATGCAAGAAGCTGAGAGGTTCTAGGAAAACAGGGAATGGTGAAACAAGGTTCACCATGCCCTCCAAGTTTATTTTACCATGTTTCTTCCAGATTTTAATTCTCTTATTTTCCATCCAGTCTTATTTACTGATTGTTGTTCTGTGCTGATTAACGGGAAATCTTAGGCCAGAACTCACGCTAGGAAGAGATACTTCTGATGTAGAGACCTAAGGGAGAGGTAAGTCCAAGGGATTCAAGATCATGCAGGTATAAAGCACACTGAAGAAAAAAATCTCCAATATGAAACATTTCCTTACTCGTTTTCTTGGAAAACACAAAACTTCATCAGGCTTCAACCCAGAGAATGTAATTAAGAACTAAGACAAAAAGAGTTTCCACAAATGTCTTCCTAGTTATTATTCCTATCCTAAAAATAGTAATAATAACAGAAATAATTTACAATTTCCTTAATAAAAAGAAATTCCCCATGCTATTTAACATTATTAATAAGGAATATTCTTTGGTAAATTAGCAAAAAAATTACTGGAGTATCTACAATAAAATTGATAATATTACAAGTTTGAAGTTCTAAAGCTCATTGTTTCTTTTATTTTTTTATTGAATGATAATTGCTGTACAGAATTTTGCTGTTTTCTGTCAAACCTCAACATGAATCAGCCATAGCCATAGGTATACATATATCTTGGAGAAGGCAATGGCACCCCACTCCAGTACTCTTGCCTGGAAAATCCCATGGATGGAGAAGCCTGGTAGGCTGCAGTCCATGGGGTCACTGAGGGTCGGACGCGACTGAACGATTTCACTTTCACTTTTCACTTTCATGCATTGGAGAAGGAAATGGCAGCCCACTCCAGTGTTCTTGCCTGGAGAATCCCAGGAACGGGGGAGCCTGGAGGGCTGCAGTCTATGGGGTCACACAGACTCAGACACGACTGAAGCGACTTAGTAGTAGTATACATATATCTTCTCCCTTTTGAACCTCCCACTTGTCTCCCTCCCCATCCCACCTCTCTAGGTTGATACAGAGCCCCTGTTTGAGTTTCTTGAGACCTACAGCAAATTCCCACTGGCTATCTATTTTACATATGGCAATGTAAGTTTCCAAGTTACTCTTTCCATACATCTCACCCTCTCCTCCTCTCTCCCCATGTCCATAAGTCTATTCTGTATAGAATATGTAAAATAGATAGCATATAAGTGTTAAAATACAATATTTATCTTTCTCTTTCAAACTCACTTCCCTCTATGTGATAGGTTCTAGGTTCATCCACCTCATCAGAAATGACTCAAATGTCTTCCTTTTTCATGGCTGAGTAATATTCCATTGTGCATATGTACCACAACTTCTTTATCCATTCATCTGTCGATGGACATCTAGGTTCCTTCCATGTTCTATCTATTGTAAATAGTGCTTCAATGAAAAATGGGATACATGTGTCTCTTTCAATTTTGGTTTCCTCGTGGGATTGCTGGGTCATATGGTGCTATTATCCCTAGTTTTTTAAGAACTCTCCATACCATCTTCCAAAGTGGCTGTATTAATTTACATACCCATCAACAGTGCAAGAGCATTCTCTTTTCTCTACACCCTGACCAGCATTTATTGTTTGTAGACTTCTTGATGATGGCCATTCTGACCAGTGTGAGGTGCTATCTCATTGTAGTTTTGATTTGCTTTTTTCTAATAATAAACGATGCTGAGCATCTTCTCATCTGTTTGTTAGCCATCTGTATGCCTTCTTTGGAGAAATGTCTGTTTAGGTCTTTTTCCCACTTTTTGATTGGGTTGTTTCTTTTTGTGGTATTGAGTTGTATGAGCTGCTTGTATATTTTGGAAATTAATCCTTTGTCAGTTGTTTCATTTGCTATTATTATCTCCCATTCTGAGTGGTTGTCTTTTCACCTTGCGTATACTTTCCTTTGCTGTACAAAAGCTTTCACATTTAATCAGGTCCCACTTGTTTACTTTTGTTTTTATTTCCATTAGTCTAGGAGGTGGGTCATAGAGGATCTTGCTTTGATTTATGTCATCGAGTGCTCTATGTCTTCCTCTAAGAGTTTTATAGTTTCTGGTCTTACATTTAGGTCTTTAATCCATTTTGAGTTTATCTTTGTGTATGGTGTTAGGAAGTGATTTAATTTCATTCTTTTACATGTAGCTGTCCAGTTTTCCCAGCATCATTTATCGAAGAGGCTGTCTTTGTCCAATTGTATACTCTTGCCTCCTTTGTCAAAAATAAGGTACCCATAGGTGCATGGGTTTATTTCTGGGCTTTCTATCTTGTTCCATTAGTCTATATTTCTGTTTTTTGCCAATACCACACTGTCTTGATGACTGTAGCTTTCTTTGTAGTATAATCTGAAGACAAGAAGGTTGATTCCTCCAGCTCCATTCTTCTTTCTCAACACTGTTTTGGCTATTCGGGGTCTTTTGTGTTTCCATATGAATTGTGAAATTTTTTTGTTCTAGTTTTGTGAAAAATGCCATTGGTAATTTGATAGCGATCACATTGAACATGTAGATTGCATTGGGTAAAATAGTCATTTTCACAATATTGATTCTTCCTACTCAGGAACATGGAATATAATCTCCATCTGTTTATGTTGTCTTTGATTTCTTTCACTAGTGTCTTATACATGTGTTTAAAGCTATACATGTGTATAAAGCTTATACATGCATATAAAGTTCTAAAGCTCATTGTTTTGATCCAATGACAGAGAGAGAAAGGTGAATCGTAGCATATATCTATATATAAGTATACATGTATGTATGTACATATACTCATACTTTATATATATGTGTGTCTGTGTCTATGTTCCCTGGTGATTCAGATGGTAAAGAATGTGCCTGCAATGAGGGAAACCTGGGTTCAATCCCTGGGTCAGGAAGATCCCTGGAGAAGGAAATGGCAACCCACTCCAATATTCTTGCCTGGGAAATTACATAGACAGAGGAGCCTGATGAGCTACAATTCATGGGGCCACAAAGAATCAGACACGACTGAGAAACTAACACTTTCACTTTCACTTCCATGAGTGTGTTTGTGTGTGTTTATACACCATTTTCATTGTTTTCAGTTTTTAAGGAGGTAGAACATGTGCCATATTACATTGTGCACATACTACGTAGCATAGCTACAGGAATGGCATGGGAGCTGAAAAATATTAATTAGCTCAGTTCAGTCTATTCAGTTCAGTCGATCAGTCGTGTCCAATCTTTGCAACCCCATGAATCACAGAACGCCAGGCCTCCCTGTCCATCAACAACTCCCGGAGTTCACTTAAACTCATGTCCATCGAGCCGGTGATGCCATCCAGCCATCTCATCCTCTGTTGTCCCCTTCTCCTCCTGCCCCCAATCCCTCCCAGAATCAAGGTCTTTTCCAATGAGTTAACTCTTCGCATGAGGTAGCCAAAGTATTGGAGTTTCCGCTTTAGCATCAGTCCTTCCGATGAACACCCAAAACTCACCTCTTTTAGGATGGACTGATTGGATCTCCTTGCAGTAAAAGGGACTCTCAAGAGTGTTCTCCAACACCACAGTTCAAAAGCATCAATTCTTCGGTGCTCAGCTTTCTTCACAGTCCAACTCTCACATCCATACATGACCACTGGAAAAACCATAGCCTTGACTAGACAGAACTTTGTTGGCAAAGTAATGTCTCTGATTTTAATATGATATCTAGGTTGGTCATAATTTTCCTCCCAAGGAGTATGTTGTTTTTTTTTTTAATTTCATGACCACAATCACCATTTGCAGTTATTTTGGAGCCCCCAAAAATAAAGTCTGACACTATTTCCATTGTTTCCCCATCTATTTCCCATGAAGAGATGGGACCAGATGCCATGATCTTTGTTTTCTGAATGTTGAGCTTTAAGCCAACTTTTTCACTCTCTTCTTTCACTTTCATCAAGAGGCTTTTTAGTTCCTCTTTACTTTCTGCCATAAGGGTGGTGTCATCTGCCTATCTGAGGTTATTGATATTTCTCCTGGCAATCTTGATTCCAGCTTGTGCTTCCTCCAGCCCAGCATTTCTCATGATGGAGTCTGCATATAACTTAAATAAGCAGAGTGACAATATACAGCTTTGACGTACTCTTTTTCTTATTTGGAACCAGTCTGTTGTTCCATGTCCAGTTCTAACTGTTGCTTCCTGACCTGCATATAGGTTTCTCAAGAGGCAGATCAGGTGGTCTGGTATTTCCATCTCTTTCAGAATTTTCCACAGTTTATTGTGATCCACACAGCCAAAGGCGTTGGCATAGTCAATAAAGCAGAAATGGATGTTTTTCTGGAACTCTCTTGCTTTTTCCATGATCGACAGATGTTGGCAATTTGATCTCTGGTGGCTCTGCCTTTTCTAAAACCAGCTTGAACATCAGGAAGTTCACGGTTCACATATTTCTGAAGCCTGGCTTGGAGAATTTTGAGGATTACTTTACTAGCATGTGAGATGAGTGTAACTGTGTGGTAGTCTGAGCATTCTTTGGCATTGCCTTTCTTTGGGATTGGAATGAAAACTGACCTTTTCCAGTCCTGTGGCCACTGCCGAGTTTTCCAAATTTGCTGGCATATTGAGTGCAGCACTTTCACAGCATCACCTTTTAGGATTTGAAATAGCTCAACTGGAATTCCATCACCTCCACTAGCTTTGTTTGTAGTGATGCTTTCTAAGGCCCACTTGACTTCACATTCCAGGATGTCTGGCTCTGGGTGAGTGATCACACCATCATGATTATCTTGGTCATGAAGATCTTTTTGTACAGTTCTTCTGTGTATTCTTGCCATCTCTTCTTAATATCTTCTGCTTCTGTTAGGTCCATACCATTTCTGTCCTTTATTGAGCCCATCTTTGCATGAAATGTTCCCTTGTATCTCTAATTTTCTTGAAGAGATCTCTAATCTTTCCCATTCTGTTGTTTTCCTCTATTTCTTTGCATTGATCACTGAGGAAGTCTTTCTTATCTCTTCTTGCTATTCTTTGGAACTCTGCATTCAAATGGGAATATCTTTCCTTTTCTCCTTTGCTTTTCACTTCTCTTCTTTTCACAGCTATTTGTAAGGCCTCCTCAGACAGTCATTTTGCTTTTTTGCATTTCTTTTCCATGGGAATGGTCTTGATCCCTGTCTCCTGTACAATGTCACGAACTTCCATCCATAGTTAATCAGGCACTTTGTCTATCAGATCTAGTCCCTTAAATCTATTTCTCACTTCCACTGTATAATCATAAGGGATTTGATTTAGGTCATACCTGAATGGTCTAGTGGTTTTCCCTACTTTCTTCAATTTCAGTCTGAATTTGGCAATAAGGAGTTTGTGATCTGAGCCACAGTCAGCTCCCAGTCTTGTTTTAGCTGACTGTATAGAGCTTCTCCATCTTTGGCTGCAAAGAATATAATCAATCTGATTTCAGTGTTGACCATCTGGTGATGTCCATGTGTAGAGTCTTCTCTTGTGTTGTTGGAAGAGAGTGTTTGCTATGACCAATGCATTCTCTTGGCAAAACTTAAAGATAAAATTAGCCTTTGCCCTGCTTCATTCCGTACTCCAAGGCCAAATTTTCCTGTTACTCCAGGTGTTTCTTGACTTACTTCCTACTTTTGCATTCTAGTCCCCCTATAATGAAAAGGATATCTTTTTTGGGCGGAGAAGGCAATGGCAACCTACTCCAGTACTCTTGCCTGGAAAATCCCATGGATGGAGGAGCCTGGTCAGCTGCAGTCCATGGGGTTGCTAAGAGTCAGACACAACTGAGCGACTTCACTTTCACTTTTCACTTTCATGCTTTGGAGAAAGAACTGGCAACCCACTCCAGTGTTCTTGCCTGGAGAATCCCAGGGACAGGGGAGCCTGGTGGGCTGCCGTCTATGGGGTCGCACAGAGTCGGACAAGACTGAAGCGACTTAGCAGCAGGAGCAACCTCTGCTGCATTCCTAGTCTGTGCCTGAAACTATCCTGTACACACTGGCAACTAACATTATGAGATATTGCCCATTGTCTTTGAAAGGCTTACAGCTAAATAGGAAAGACAAGACCTCCTACACAAAGCTATTCAGAGTCCCATTAGAGAATAAATATCTTGAGATAACAATGCAAGATGAAAAATACGTGGTTAGGTGTGAACAACTGCACTTAATATCAGAATCAGACAATGGTGTTACATTTCACAAACTGTAGTATCGGAACAGTTCCCTTCCTCTTGTATCCAAAACAGAGGTGTCCATATTACACAGCTATTAGCGGAGTTAGGGCAATTCTAACCTTGAAGTAGAGATGACCAAGCCTCCCCTCCAGCCCAAACATGCTTCTTTGCTAATGATACCTAAAGTCTTGATTGAGGCTAACAGGTGTCACAGTACTTATTTAGTGACTGTCTGCTTCATCTATGAGGCTAAAATGCCTTTTGATATCTTTAATACTGACATAATAGCTAATAATATAAGCAAACTGAAAGACTATCCCATTGTCCTTGCATGGTATTGAACAGAATTTAGTGAGCCATACAGCTGGCCATAAAAAGCCTTCTTTCCAAGAGAGGGGGGAATGTTCTAGAAAGCAGTTAATACAAAAAGAACTTATACAACTTTCATGAGAAGTTTTATGAAAAAAAATAAAAAACACATTTATTTGAAATTTGGTAAAACCACAACTAATTAAAGATAAAATAAGCACAGACTAGAGCATGGAGAATATAATTTTTATATTCAAATGAAATTGCTTTTTGTCCAAAGCAGTTCTGTTAAAAGCAGACTGCATTGAAGAATCCCCTTTGTTTAATTTAAACCAGTAGTTTTCCATAGAAGTCTATGGAGAAGCTTCAAGAGTCACACAAATGTTTGATAGAATATAATTTCTAAATATTTTTGACTAATTTGAAGAGTAGAAAATGCATAAAACAATATATATCATATTTTAATACATGAGAATCTGTGGCACTCACCTTGACTTCTAGGTTAAATTGCTTTTATTCAGATTTTGGAAATATAGCCTGCTTTGCCATCTCTCTATATATTTAACTTTCTTACAAAGGTGAAATTCATGAGGAAGTTTTAACTTAGTACTGGTCTTTTAAGTGCCAGGCTTCTGCATGTCCACTTCTGTAATATTGCACAAGTGAAGGGAGTACCATGGAGAATCTCGATATTGTGCAAAATCAAAATGGTATTCAAATAAATAGGTTGTCAACTTGAAACAAAACAGTGGCCATTAATTTGGACCACAAGTTCAAATTTCAAATTTTTTTATCTTGAAGGTAGCCTTATTCTTCTTGTGTATTTTCTGTGTAAGTTCTATAAACTTCTAAAATAAATTTATAGACATATTTGTATCCCTTATTTACAAATGTTATCATTTATGAAATATGTTTATACTAATAAACACACATTAGGCTTTTATTTATTTCCCTTTCTAAAGGGCTTTCTTATAGTTGTTAATAATCTTGAGTAGCATAATACTATTAAACATTTTCCAAAACCAAATTTCATTGCTTATCCATTTCAGTTTCATTATTCACTCTAGTAAAACTGCTGTATACAAGATCAGTAATGGCCTTAATAAAATGAGTTGTCTTCATCGAGCCCGTGTTCTCTGGCTGTTCCTCATTGTCCCGTCAATATCTTACTCTTCAGTAGCAGCGTTTGCTAATTTAATTCTGCTCTCTCCAATCATGCTGTTTCCTTCACTAACACCTGGAGTATTTTTCCATTGACGATTAATACTGGTATTGCTCAACCTCAGTCCTTGCCTTTTGTCTTCTCTAAACTTCACCCTCAGGAACCTCATTTGTTCACCTGATTTGGTTCTACATCTCCAAACTTTTAGAGTACCATGCCAAGTGGTATCTGTGACAGGACTCCACCACTGCATTATCTACCTATGCCAAAACTACATAATGGCATCCAACAACCACTTTGTTTAACTTGTGATTTGGGGATAAGGTGCCTGAGAAGGACTCAACTTGATGTTCCATTTTGATAGTCACGATATCAGTTTGATAGCTAGGGTAGCTGGAGAATGTACAGTCCTCAAAGGTTTCCTCACTGACATTTTGCACCAGTGTGCTCCTTGTGTGTGTGTTGTTTCTCTCTCCTTCTCTCAGAGCCTCTCCACGTGGATTTGACTTCTTAGAGCATGGTGGTTTCTGGGTAGATGCAGTTCTGACAAGGTAGTTGGCTTTTCAGAGGCTTGCAGGCTATGCAAAGGTCTGGCACAGTATCACTTCCTCCATAAACCATTGTATTACCACCTCAGTGGGAGATCATGTGCTCATTTTTATTCCCCTGACTTAGAATACCTTCCTTCTTCTCCTCCTCCAATTCATGTCTCTTGCTTCCTTTAGAAAACATTCTCTCATGATTTCTTTCCACATTGACTCCATATCTCTTGAGTTCCTGTCCCTGAGAACTTAGACACCGTCTTACTATATTATGTATCATGGACATTTCTTGCTTTTTGGCTGTTCATTATTGAGCACTTCCCTTCTTATTGGTAATTCAAATTTATTTGAGTAATTACTTTTTGTAGAAATCTATGGAGGTTTTATCCACCTCCTTCAAAATAAGCTGCACTAGTTCTACTCCAGAGAAGTAGAACCAACAGGATGTGTGTGAGAGAGAGAGAGAGGGAAATTATTTTAAGGAATTGGCTCTCATTATCATGTGGTTTGATGCATCCAAAATCTAATGGAGTAAGCTGGTAGCCTGGAGACACAGGAAAAAGTTCAGTTCAAGTCCAAAGGCTGTCTGCTGGCAGAATTCATTTTTACTGGGAGGAGATCAGTCTTTGTTCTAGAAAGGTCTTCAGTTAATTGCATAAGACTATGGAGGGTAATCTGTGATTACTCAAAAGTTCACTGATGCAAATGTTCATCTTACCAAAAAAGAAAAAAAAAAGCCTTCATAAAAACATACAGAATAATATTTGTCCAAATATCTGGGCACTGTGGCCTGGCCAAGTTGACACATAAAATTAACCATCACCTAAGCCAAACAGACTTGTTCCTCCCTTGCTTCTCCACACCGTGGGCACCTAATATAAGTTCAGTGCATCAGATGCTCTTTTCAAGGTTGTTGAATCTTAAGCAATTAACACAATGGTATCGGAATAGCAGGTGGTCATATTCGTTACAGCAGCAGTAACAGCAATAGCATGTCATCAGATTGTAGCAGCATGACTACCACTGTTTCTGCAGTCCAGTCTTCTAGTCAATAATCCTAAGTCTGGAGCCTCTAGACACTCCCAATAAATACCCTGTTTTCTGCAGATAAACAGGATTGATTTCTGCTGCTTAGCACCAAGTTGCACTTAATACTATATTATATTACTTACATTCATAAGTTATACTGAGAATAAATGCATTGTTAAAAGTATACTGAACAAACTCCTAGCATAGGAGGATGATAAATAAATTATATTAGTATGTTTTTCTTCATGTTTATTTTATTCTTCCTATCCTTCCTAATTATTAGTAGTATTATAATAACTATTATTGACCTTTCTATATATGTTTTAAACAAGAAACAAGACTCCTGGCATAACACTCTGGACAATGCAGCACCCAGCTCAATTCTTTAGACTGATAGGCTCATACACCACAAGACTAAAATTTTGAGTCTTAAGGAACTTTAGTAGTTCATACAATAAGCTGTACAGTTCAGTGCTGAACTCTCTAAACTCTGCTATATTTTACTACATACTTAAAATATTTTGGTTATCTACAGAAAAGAATCTTAATAGCATGGAAATTGGAGATGAAAAAATATCAAAGTTGATTTTTCAGAAGTACAAATGAAACTTTATTCAAATTGGAAGTTAGAAAGAAGGTACCAGTTCTCTGAAATTTCTATCAATAAATCCCACAAAAGGCTGCTAAGGGGTACAGAATTTCTTTTTGAGGTGATGAAATGTTCTGGGATTAGATAGAAATGATGGTTGCATGTTTTATGAATATATTAAAAACTACTTAAGTTATATACTTTACAAGTATAAATTTTTGTGGTAAGTGAATTATACCTCAATAAAAAAATTTTAAAGCAGCTAACCATGCTTTAAATTTCTGATTAGTGATTTAAATTATAGAATTTCATTATTTACTGCACAGCCAGGATTCCTGTATTACTGGAGGAAATTTCTAAATCACTGCTATTTATTTCTTGGGCAGTTTTTAAACCTGTCAACTTATGTATTCACTTTAAATAAAAACTTCATCATTCAGATTTCAGGTGGAATCTAGTTGTGGAATTCAGTCATTCCTAATGGACACATATTTTATTATATCTGGAGATTTATCTGGCAGCTACTTAGTAAAGTAAGGAGATGGATTGATTCCAACAATATTTGAAGTTGTGTGGTGGGTCAGCGCATCCAAAGCATATGAATAAATCAATGACACCTTTCCATTTTTTCGTCATGGCTCAAACATTCAACTATGCTTTGGAGTGCTTACATCTAAACACGTTTAAGATGGAACATTCATTGTTCTTTTGTGTTACTTCCAGGCACATAACTGGGGACAAATAAAGGTTACATGATAACACTACTAATGGCTACAAACGGCACAGGAATACACTGCCTATACATTATTTGCCTAAACTGCTCTGAGAAAGAGAGGGAAATATTTCAAAGTCCTCAAACACAACTTTAAGAAGAAACATTTTATATTAACTCACCTGCTTCCATTCCAGGAGTTTGATGTCGCTCCCTGGACAATTCTTTAAGGGAGCATATATCTTCAGTCTCACTGCAGCATGACAAGAAGGCAGATGAGAGGAGGTGGAGAAGAAGGAAAAGGAAAAGGAAGAAGAAGAAATAGTTGCTAAAACTGGCAATGCGCCAAGATTCACATTCAGTACTCCACTGCATAAAATGGAATCGGGCCATTTTATCTCGTGAGTCTTTCTTTCTCTGCCTCTCTGTGTCTGTCTCTCCCTCTCTCAAGCAATCCACTTATCACTGTGCCCAGGCTTGATTAGATTTATAGTTTGTTTATGTGAGAGCTCAATGCTTTATTGCATCCAGAAGCCAAAATATGTGCACCTCCACAACCCAGCTGAATAAAACAAACTCATTTTGATCTTTGTGTACAAAGCCATCAGCACTGGTTCAAAGTGTAGCGCAGCCGGTTCTGGACAGCAGATGCGGAGTTCAGCTCTTCTCCTGGGCCCTTGGTTTCAATTAGGCCGTCGGCCAAGTGGCCCATGCGCCTCTGTGTGCTGAAATATTTCTTTGAGGCAGATTTTTTAAATTAGGAAATAAAGACTTCCCATGTGATTTGCTATATATACAATTTATGACAATTGATTTTTATAGTTAAAATACTTACATTTTTAACATATTTCTCTTTCTGCAAAATAGCAGCTTTCTGACAAGAGAAGAAAATTAGCAAAATGTAAATACTGCATTTCATTTACTCTTCCAGCTCTAAAATATACTCAAACATACATAAAAATGATATTAAAGGCCATTAGGTTGCAAAAATTAATAACATCTTTGTCTTAAAAGATTTTTTGAAAAAGGGGACAGTGGGATCAAAGCATTTTCTGACTTCTAGGAACTGTAAATAGGGAAAAAATAAATATGAACAAAAAAGAAGCTATAATTTCTTGAGATTGGTCAGTTAGTTCCTCAACCTGAGTAGATATTTTCTTTACTTTCACTACCATTTGGGCCTTTTAACTCCTGAACTGACCAACACAACCTTGTGACCTGGCAGCAGATATAACAAATTCCAAAAGCCAACTACCAATGTCTAGCTGATTCGTAGTAGATCCATAAGGTACACGCACAGCAGATGTCTGTGCTCCACAGCCCTGGACGCACACATATGTGTGTCAACATAATTCTCACCAAAGACAGCCTCGTGTGGCAAAAAAATCCAGAAACTCTTGAAAGCAGTTATCTCATTGTCCCCAAGCTATTAACAATACCCTCCTGTTGCTACTTAGAGAAAGGGGCAGCCAAGTCCTAAGACATCTCCATGGACAGCAACTATCCCATAAGGAAGGTCCAGGCCAGGAAATCATGATGCTTTCAAACTTCTTGAAAGCTTTCAGGTCAACTTTGAAGAAGCGCCCACACAGACCTGGATTATGCCTTACAGTGACTTCAGGGGCGTTTAAACCCTAAAAACCTGGGCCTACAAATTGAGCCATCACTTAGCAGATGTTAGCCACTGCCAGTGCCAAGCCAAACTGAAAATAACCGGGCACCCACACTAGCAACTGAATGGTAACCAGCTGTTAGTGGTGAGTTTAAGCAGGCCCCATACCATGCTAGGCCACTCACACAGCAGGGACCCATAAGTGTGGCATACAGGTTTCTTGTTTTTGTTTTTAGTAACCAGATGGTTTTATTGAGTCATTTGCCTGTTTTCCATAAAGCTGAATTACTACATTCCTGAAAATCTCTATTTCTAAATTAGTACATTGTCCATTGCCATGGTGCTTAATGTTGAAGATACTGAAAATGACAGTGCTATGCTTTCTTGATGCAGGAAATTTCAATAACAGAGAAAGGAGCAACTGAAAAACATAAACTTATTGAAGAAATATTTAGAAAAAAATTTCTTAATCAAAGAATAATAGGATTCATGTCAGAGATAAAAATGTTTTAATTTTTTCCCTTTCTCAAGGCAACGTGACAATTAGAAGTTTATAAATTGTCTATATATATCTTGTTACACTCAATGTAGTACAGAGTAGATGAGATAATCTTTCTAGCACTTATCATAAAACATATACAGACGATGCAGCTGAATTAACGCTTAACAGATATCTACAGTATTTGCCTCTTTTTCTTCTACCTTTTGACCCCCTTCACTTATTTCTCTTACATTCAACCCTTCATCTCTGGCAGTCGTCAATTTGTTCTCTGTATATCTGAACTTGTTTTTTTGCCTTTTTTTTTTTTTTTAAGATTTCACATATAAGATAGATTACACAGTATTTATCATTCTCTGACTTACTTCACTTAGTATAATGCCCCCAAGCTCCATACATGTTGTCACAAATGGCAAGATTTCATTTTTTTATGGCTGAATGACATATATAGTAATATGCATGTGTGTGTGTGTATCACAATGTCTTTATTCATTCGTCAATCACACTTGAACTATTTCTATATCTTGGCTATTATAGATAATGCTGCAATGAATACGGGTGTGCATATATCTTTTTGAATTGGTGTATTCATTTCTTTAGATAAATATCCAGAGTGGAATTGCTAAATATTATGGTAGTTCTAGTTCTAGTTTTTTGAAGAGCCTCCATACCATTTTCCATAATGGTTGAACCAATTTATATTCCCACCAATAGTGCGCAGGGTTTTCCTTTTCACTACATCCTAGCTAACAGCTGTTATCTCTTTCCTTCTTCATAGCCATTCTAAAAGATATGAGGTGAAGCTTTATTGTGATTTTGATTTGCATTTCTCTAATGATTAATGATACTGAATATCTTTTCATGTAACCGTTGGCTATCTGTATGTCTTCTATGAAAAAAGTCTCTTCAGATCTTCAGCCCATCCTTTAATTGGCTTGTTTTCCATTGGGTTGCAGGAGTTCTTTATATATTTTGTTTATTAGCTCCTTATCAGATGACTTACAAACATTTTCTCTCATACAAAGGTTACCTTTTCATTTTGTTAATACTTTCCTTTGTCATGCAGAAGCTTTTTGGTATAATGCTGCTAAATTTATTTATTTTTGCTTTTGTTTCTTTTACTTTTGGTATCAGCTTCAAAAAAATCACCACCAAGATCTATGTCAAGAAGCTTACCAATTATGTTTTCTTCTAGGAGTTCTATGGTTTCAAGTCTTACATCCATTTTGAGTTATTTTTGTATGTGGTGTAAAATAGCAGTAGATTTTCTTTCTTTTTTTTTTTTTGCATCTAGCTATTGTTTCCCCAATACATTTATTGAAAACACTGTCCTTTCCCCATTGCATATGCTTGACTGCTTTGCTATAAATTAATTGAATATATATGCATGTGTTTATTTCTGGGCTCTCTATTCTGTTCCGTTGATCTGTGTCTGCTTTTGTGCCGATAGCATACTCTTTTGATTACTATAGCTTTGTAATGTAGTTTGAAGTCAGGGAACATGATAACCTCCAGTTTTGGTCCTCTTTCTCAAGATTATATTGGCTGTTCAGGATCTTTTGTAGCTCCACACAAACTTGGGGGTTATTTGTCCTCTTTTGGGGAAAAATGCCATTGGAATTTTGATAGGGATTGCACTGAATCTATAGATTGCTTTGAGTAGTATGGACATCTTAACAATATTGATTCTTCCAATCCATGAGCATGTGCTATCTTTCCAATTATTTGTGTCGTCTTCAGTTTTGTTCATTAATGTCATGGTTTCCATGTATAGGACTTTTATTTCCTCAGTTAAATTTTTTCCTAGATATTTTCTTCCTTGATGCAATTGTAAACACGATCGCTTCCTTTCTCTTTCTGGTAGTTCATTATTAGTATACAGAAATGCAACAGATTTTTGTATATTGATTCTGCATCCTTCAACTTTACTGAATTTGTTTATTATTTCTAAGTTTCTTAATGAAATCCTTAAGATTTTTCTATATGAGTATCATGTTATCTGCAAATAGAGACAGTTCTATTCCTTCCTTTCCAACTTGCTGCTGCTGCTAAGTCGCTTCAGTCGTGTCTGACTCTGTGCAACCCCAGAGACGGCAGCCCACCAGGCTTCCCCGTCCCTGGGATTCTCCAGGCAAGAACACTGGAGTGGGTTGCCATTTCCTTCTCCAATGCATGAAAGTGAAAAGTGAAAGTGAAGTCGCTCAGTCATGTCTGACTCTTCATGACCCCATGGACTGCAGCCCACCAGGTTCCTCCATCCATGGGATTTTCTAGGCAAAAGTACTGGAGTGGGGTGCCATTGCCTTCTCCGTCCTTTCCAACTTGGATGCTGTTAATTTCTTTCTCCTGCCGAATTGCTCTGGCTAGGACTTCCAAAACTATGTTGAATAAAAGTGACAAGAGAGCACATGCTTTTAGGTCTTTGTATATTTCCTTTATACACTGAGGTACTCCTGTGTTGGATGCATAAAGATTTACAAACATTATATCCTCTTATTATTGACCTCTTCATTGTTATGTAATGCCTATCTGTGTCTCTTATTACAGCCTTTGTTTGAAAGTCTATTTTGTCTGATCTATGTATAGTTACTTCAGTTTTCTTTTGGTTTCCATTTTCATGGAATATCTTTTCCTATCCCTTTACTTTCAGTCTGTGTCTGTCTTTACATGGAAAGTTCTTTGTGGGTAACATATTGACTGGTCCATCCTACCACTGTAATGTCTCTGAATCAGTGAATTTAGTTAATTTTTATTTAAAGCAATGGTAGGTTAATACTTACTGCTATTTTGTTCATTTTTTATGGTTGTTTTTTGTAGTTCTTTTCTGTTCCTTTCTTCTCTTGCTCTTCTCCTTTGTGATTTAAAGACTTTCTTTAGTGATATGCTTATACTCCTTTCTCTATTTTTTGTGTATTTACTATAAGATTTTGCTTTGTGGTTATGATAAGAGTTACATATAACAACTTGTATCTATAATAGTTTAAGTTGATAACAATGTAAGTTTAATCCCATTTTAATTTAAAGTTCAACATTTTTACTGTCCTCCCCTAATATTTTACATTTTTGATGGCACATTTTACATCTTTTTATCTTTTGTATTCCTTAAATAATTAATGTAATCATAGTTTTTATTACTACTTTTGTCTTTTAAATTTTTACTAGCTTTATGAGTGATTAACCACTAAATTTACCTTTACATTTACCTTCTCAGTGAGATTTACTCTTTCTTTGTTTTCTTGTTACTAATTAGTGCCCTTTCTTTTCAACCTAAGGAAGTCCCTTTATCATTTCTCATAAGGCTGCTTTAGTGGTAATGATCTCCTTTAGTTTTTGCTTGCCTGGAAACCTCTTTATCTCTCCTTCGATTCTGAATGTTAACTTTACTGGGTAGTGCATTCTTGGTTGGAAGTTTTTCTTTTTCCTTTGTGCTACTCTCTTTTGGCCTGCAATGTTTCTGCTGAAAAAATTTGTTAATAGTGTTATGGGGGTTCCTTTGTACATAACAAGTTGCTTTTCTCTTGCTTCTTTTAATATTCTGTTCTTGTCTTTAACTTTGATATTTTAAGTATAATGTGTCTTGATGGTCTCTTTGGAGTCATCTTATTTGGAATTGTCTGGGTTTAACAGATCCGGATGTCTATTTCCTTATCCAGGTTGATAAAGGTTTAAGCCATTATTTCTTCAAACAAGATTTCTGCCCCTTTCTCTCTTATTCTTTTGGGCCCCAATAATGTGAACATTATTTAGCTTGATGTCCATAAGCCCTTAAGCTAGTTTCACTTTTTTTCATTCTTTTCTCTTTTGGCTGCTCTGATTGAATGAATTACACTGCCTTTTCTTCAAGTTGACTAGTTCCTTTCCTATGCTTTATTTTTTTCTACTGTGAACCCTTCTAGTGCATTTTTCTCTTAGCTATTATATTCTTCAGCTCTGCGACTCCTATTTGCTTCCAGTTCAAGATAGTGACATGGAAATATCCTGAAATGACCTTCTCCCATGGATACACTGAGTCTACAGCTACATATGGAACAATTTCTTCTTAAAGGAAACCTAAAGGCTGGCTGAGTGATGACTTCACATTGGGAAAACAAGAACAAAACCACACTGAAGTGTGTAGAAGAGGCTGGAACACAATCTCACCATAAACCCCATGCCTACACCCAGGAGAAAACTCAAAAGCCAGAGCTTCTCCCTAAGGAGCAAATAGCTTAAACTTCACATCAGGCACTTCAACTTTTAGAATTTGTACCAAAGAGAAAAGACCCCAAAACATCCAACTATAAAAATTAACAAGGCTGTGTCCTGAGATCCATAAAATTGCAGCAAACTGAGAGACAGCTCTTAAAGGACCCAAGCTCAGACTTACCCACTTCTGAATCCAGCTCATACACAGCAAATTTCTCCCATACTTAGAGTACAGAAGGATAATTTGCTTATAATAAGCATTTCCCTGATGGGCAGGCATCTAGTTTAACATATTCGAGAAGCTTCCTGGAACATTCTCCAGGGACAAAGACTGCAAGATACTATCTTTTCTCTTCCTTTTGTCATGCTTTAGAGTACCAGTATCTTTGAGAAGGGGAATTTTTTTATGTGTCTGGTGCCTTGATCTCTGCAGCTGCTACCCAGGGGACATTTCCTGGCTGCCTGACTCTAGGGGCCAGGGAAGCTTGTGTTTTTGGTCCCATGGGACCATAATAATTGGGGTCCCACAAAGGACTTCATATTTCTATCTGGCACCCTGATTTTTGTGGCTCTGGTGACCAGCAGGACCTACACTTGTGGTTCTCACGAGACTGTAAACCATGGAGAAAGAATTCTTAAACAAATACCACCCCCAGGGCACAAGAGGCAACAGGCCCAGGATCTCAGTCTTTCTGTGAAAGAGACCTATTAGGTAATCATCAGGGCTGAAGTCTGAAGGTCAGGTTTCTAATTAAGCAGTCCTTAATTAGGAGCTAACAGCAGTCCTTTCCAGGGATCACAGAGCATAGGTGCTATCTTCATATTCTCCCTCTGCCATGCCCAGCCCACCAGTGTCTACTAAAAAGGAGCTTTATATGCAGCTGGTGCCCTGGTTTTCACATCTGGTTTTCACCCCAATTTTTGCAGCTATAATCCAACCCCCTTCATTGCCTAGCTCTTGCAGCCAGGTAAACTTGCACTGTTAAAGCCCACAAGACTATGATAATCAGAAAGATGGTTCTTGGCAGGATGCCACAACTAGGGCCCTGTGCAGATAGCGACTGAGTCACTACCCGTAGTCTTTCTGCGAAAGAGCCCTCTTTGCTTGTCCTGGAGCTTCAGTTTGGCTTCAGGTTTGGCACACTGCTAGTGTCAAAACATATAAATATAAGAACACCAGTTAAAGGAGTGACTCATTATCAGCTGCTCCCTTTGGCTCAAATATCCACATGGAATCTAACTTAGCTTGTGAGTTAGGCTGAACTACATAGAGCTACATGTCAATTGCTGATCAGTTGCTAAGTCATAAGGGATTTGATTTAGGTCATACTGAACTGAACTGAACTGAATGGTCTAGTGGTTTTCCCTATTTTCTTCAATTTGTCTGAATTTGGCAATAAGGAGTTCATGATCTGAGCCACAGTCAGCTCCCAGTCTTGTTTTTGCTGACCATATAGAGTCAGTCATCTATCTTCTCCATCTTTGGCTGCAAAGAATATAATCAGTCTGATTTCGGTGTTGACCATCTGGCTATGTCCATGTGTAGAGTCTTCTCTTGTGTTGTTGGAAGAGGGTGTTTGCTATAACCAGTGTGTTCTCTTGGAAGAACTCTATTAGCCTTTGCCCTGCTTCATTCTGTATTCCAAGGCTAAATTTGCCTGTCACTCCAGGTGTTTCTTGACTTCCTACTTTTGCATTCCAGTCCCCTATAATGAAAAGGACATCTTTTTTGGGTGTTAGTTCTAAAAGGCCTTGTAGGACTTCATAGAACCGTTCAACTTCAGCTTCTTCAGCATTACTGGTTGGGGCATAGACTTGGATTACTGTGATATTGAATGGTTTGCCTTGGAAATGAACAGAGATCATTCTGTCGTTTTTGAGATTGCATCTGAGTACTGCATTCCAGACTCTTTTGTTGACCATGATGGCTACTCCATTTCTTCTAAGGGATTCCTGCCCACAGTAGTAGATATAATGGTCATCTGAGTTAAATTCACCCATTCCAGTCCATTTTAGTTCGCTGATTCCTAGAATGTCAATGTTCATTCTTGCCATCTCCTGTTTGACCACTTCCAATTTGCCTTGATTCATGGACCTAACATTCCAGGTTCCTAGGCAATATTGCTCTTTATAGCATTGAGCCTTGCTTCTATCACCTATCACATGTGCTTCTATCACAACTGGGTATTTTTTTTAATTTTATTTATTTTTAATATAAATTTATTTATTTTAATTGGAGGCTAATTACTTTACAATATTGTATTGGTTTTGCCATACATAAACATACATCATGTTGATGTATGGTATTGTTTTTGTTTTGGCTCCATCCCTTCATTCTTTCTGGAGTTATTTCTCCACTGATCTCCAGTAGCATATTGGGCACTTACTGAGCTGGGGAGTTCCTCTTTCAATATCCTATCATTTTGCCTTTTCATACTGTTCATGGGGTTCTCAAGGCAAGAATACTAAAGTAGTTTTCCATTTTGGGGCTCCAAAATCACTACAGATGGTGATTGCATCCATGAAATTAAAAGATGCTTACTCCTTGGAAGGAAAGTTATGACCAACCTGGATAGCATATTGAAAAGCAGAGACATTACTTTGCCAACAAAGGTCCATCTAGTTCAGGCTATGGTTTTTCCAGTGGTCATGTATGGATGTAAGAGTTGGACTGTGAAGAAAGCTGAGTGCTGAAGAATTGATGCTTTTGAGCTGTGGTATTGGAAAAGACTCTTGAGAGTCCCTTGGACTGCAAGGAGATCCAACCAATCCATCCTAAAGGAGATAAGTCCTGGGGTTCATTGGAAAGACTAATGCTGAAGCTGAAACTCCAATACTTTGGCCACCTCATGCGAAGAGTTGACTCATTGGAAAAGACCCTGATGCTGGGAGGGATTGGGGGCAGGAGGAGAAGGGGACGACAAAGGATGAGATGGCTGGATGGCATCACCGACTCAATGGACATGAGTTTGAGTAAACTCCAGGAGTTGGTAATGGACAGGGAGGCCTGGCATGCTGTGATTCATGGGGTTGCAGAGTCGGACATGACTGAGCAACTGAACTGAACTGAACTGCTAAGTCATGTCTGACTCTTTGTGACCCCATGGACTGCAGCACACCAGGCTCCTCTGTCCTCCACTATCTCAGTTTGCTCACATTCATATCCATTGAGTTAGTGATGCCATCTAATCATCTCATCCTCTGTTGCCCCCTTCTCCTCCCGCCTTCAATCTTTCCCAGCATCAGGGTCTTTTCCAATGAGTCAACTCTTCGTATGAGGTAGCCAAAGTACTGGAGTTTCAGCTTTAGCATCATTCCTTCCAAAGAAATACTAGGGCTGATCTCCTTCAGAATGGACTGGTTGGATCTCCTTGCAGTCCAAGGGACTCTCAAGAGTCTTCTCCAACACCACAGTTCAAACTCTTTGGTGCTCAGCCTTCTTCACAGTCCAACTCTCACATACATACATGACCACAGGAAAAACCATAGCCTTGACTAGACGAACCTTTGTTGGCAAAGTAATGCTCTGTTAAACTATAGCTTTGACTATATGGACTCTGTTGGCAAAGCGTCTCTGCCTTTTAATACGCTGTCTAGATTTGTCATAGTTTTCCTTCCAAGGAGCAAGTGTCTTAATTTTCTCAAGTGTTATGGTTACAGTCACCATCCGTAGTGCTTTTAGAGCCTGAGAAAATAAAATCTGTCACTGCTTTCACTTTTTCTTATTTTATTTACCATGAAGTAATGGGACAAGCTGCCATGATCTTAGTGTTCTTTGAGTTTCAAGCCAGCTTTTTCACTGTCCTCATTCACCTTCATCAAGAGGCTCTTTAGTTCCTCTTTGCTTTCTGCCATTAGAGTGATATCACCTGCATATCTGAGGTTATTGGTATTTCTCCTGGAAATCTTGATTCAAGTTTGTGAGTCATCAAGCCTGGCATTTGGCATGATATACCCTGCATAGAAGTTAAATAAGCAAGGCGATAATATATAGCCTTGTTGTACTCAAGTTGTTCCATGTGCAGTTCTAAATATTTCTCCTTGACCTGCATACAGGTTTCTCAGGATGAGAGTAAATTGGTCTTGTATTCCCATCTGTTTAAGAATTTTCCACAGTTTGTTGTGATCCACACAGTCAAAGGCTTTAACGTAGTCAACAAAGAAGTAGATGCTTTTCTCTAATCCCCTCACTTTTTCTATGATCCAGTGAATGTTGGCAGTCAGATCTCTGGTTCTTCTGACTTTTCTAAATCCAGTTTGTATATCTGGAATTTCTCAGTTCATGAACTGCTGAAGCCTAGTTTGAAAGATTTTGAGCATAACTTTGCTAGCATGTGAAATGAGTGAATTGTACAGTAGTTTGAACACTCTTTGGCATTACCCTTCTTTGGGACTGGAATGAAAACTGACCTTTTCCAGTCCTGTGACCATTACATAGGCCTAAAACCAGGACTCCAGCTTTCTCTGTGCCTTTCTACTACTGCCAAGGTCATATCTCTATCTGTTAACATGGGAAATTTAACTCAAGGTAAGACAAGCAAAGGAAGGGCTATTCTACTCAACCTAACTCAAGCTTCCTAAGAGTGGTGCTGTTCCCTTCCAAGAACAACCATAAGCCTTTTCTTCACAGCCACACTGGAAGGAGACAACGATCCTAATAGAAAATAACCAAATAAAGGGCTTCCCCACGCCATGAAATAAGTGTCCTTGTTCTGGATTCATCCATGTCTGTTGCCAACACCATTACTTGAGGTAGACTGAAAGTATGAAGGACTAGCAAAGTCCAAAATCATGGTACACTTGTGGAGATAATTGAATTTAGTTATGGAGGTTTTGTTGTGTATAAAGTTAAGACCATTGTTAATCTGAAATTTCCTAACAACTGCCAATGGTAGCAGCTGAGTTTCCAGTCTCCATGAACTACAGTATCCATAAATGAATTTTACACCTGACCCATAAGCATTTCTGGATCCCAGAAAGTTCCTTCTAAGAGGCTCAAAAGGAAAAGATCGGGGACCTGAAGAAACTACATGAAAATCACAGCAAAATGAGTCACAAATTAGAGTGTGGACACTTAGAAGGGAAGTTGAGTTTTTACTTTTAAAAACCTTTCTGTGGAAAGAAAATGTCAAAGCCCAATAGGATTTAGTTACTTGTCATTATTTATGTGAAGAGAAAATTGAATAATATTAGTGAATACAAACTAAATGTATAACTGCAAAAACCAAACACACATGACATAACCAAGGATAAATGTAGAGAACAATATGGTGGCAATTTGTAAAACAAAAGACAAATAACTAGAGAGTAATGTCTGGACTAATCTAGGTGTTTTAGTAAATTAACTATTAGTTGAATTTTCCAGGTAGCTAAGTGTATTTCTTTCAAAATCCAAAAATACTTCACTTTAATCATTATTTTCTCTAAACCATTTATGGAATTTCTTGACTTTTTAAGTGATATTAATTCACATGATGCAATCTTTTATTTTAATTCACTTTACCTAATTCAAAATTACCTAACTCACTTTACCTAATTCAAAATTTACCTAACACAAAATTCCCCTTTAATCTCATCTAGCCCACCAGGCTCCTTTGCCCATGGGATTTCCCAGGCAAGAATACTGGAGAGAGTCACCATTTCCTTCTCCAAAGGATCTTTCTGACCCAGGGATCAAACTCACTTCTTCTGCACCACCTGGGAAGCCCCTCTAATTTCATCAATATAATATAATTATTTTTAAACGTTTTATCAACACATATAGTAATATTATGTTCCAGGCATTATTCTTAGTGTTTTTCACATATACTCTATAAGTTCAATCCTTATAACAGCATACAGAGAAGATAATATATCCTTGTTTATCAGATGAATAAACTAAGACACTTGGGTTTAGTTTCATAATTTGCTCAAAGTAGGGAAACTAAAAAGCAACAATCTGGAACCCAAACTCAGGAAACCTGTTTCCAAGGTTGTGAACATGGCCTCATGGCCTCTATGTTCTGTGTTTGCATTTATTTTATTTCATTCCAATCTTTATTGACAAATAAGCTTCTTTTAAATAGCAGTGATCAATCAGATGTCTGTGTAATTCTATGATCACTTCTTTACTTAACACTGTTGACATTCCGTATTTTGATATAGTTCTCATTATTATAGTTTAAATGACTCATTAATATTCTATTGGGTTGATAGACCATGTTTCAGTAAACCTTTTATTATTGTGGGACACAGATTTCTTCAGTTGTTATGGAATCACTTGTATTTGTTTGAAAGTTTTTTGTGTCAAATTTCATGAATTTTTTGACCTCAAAGAAGATAACATTTGCCTGAAAAAGTTTTTTTTTTTTGTACTCCAAAATGTTATTAAAGAAACAGAAATTAAAATTATTTAACTTATTCTAGAAGACTCAAAGCAATTATTGCAAATTCCAATTATTTAACTATGATGTACCAGTGTTACCTTGGGAACCACTGAAAGGTGCAGGTTATTTTACATATACAAATTAAACAAAACACACACTGCTGTTCAAGTTTTGTCTGTTTTATGTAGATTCATTTTAGTCTCTTCTTTTGCTAAAAAGCTGACAGGATTCAATTTTGTTTTTAGAGCACGTATACTTCCAATATATGTTGCACATATAATTTTGTAATATTGTATAAACAACGACTAAGTGAGATCTGACTGAAGGTAGTGCTCTTTTAGGATTGAAATTTTGGATGTTGTTAAAAATATTTCAGCCACTTATAGTCTTTCAACAAATTTCTCTCCTTTGTTTCACAAAAGCTAGAGTATTAGCCTTAGATCTACCCAAAGTGAGCTGCTACCAAATTTCAATAGTGGGAGAATAGACAAAAAGGCATGAAGATAGGAGAAGATAAGAGAGTAAATTCACTGAGGGCCATATTGATGTATAAAACAGGCAAATAAATAAAGATCCATTACCTAAAGGGTTTTCTCTTTAGGAATTTATAATTTAACTTTTGTTTGAGACTTGTGGTTAACTCCATAAGCTAATGCATAAGAATACCATCAGTTCAGTCAGTCAGTTCAGTCGCTTAGTCATGTCCGACTCTTTGCAACCCCATGAATAGCAGCACGCCAGGCCTCCCTGTCCATCACCAACTCCCGGAGTTCACTCAGACTCACGTCCATCGAGTCAGTGATGCCATCCAGCCATCTCATCCTCTGTCATCCCCTTCTCCTCCTGCCCCCAATCCCTCCCAGCATCAAAGTCTTTTCCAGTGATTCAACTCTTCGCATGAGGTAGCCAAAGTACTGGAGTTTCAGCTTTAGCATCATTCCTTCCAAAGGAATCCCAGGGCTGATCTCCTTCAGAACGGACTGGTTGGATCTCCTTGCAGTCCAAGGGACTCTCAAGAGTCTTCTCCAACACCACAGTTCAAAAGCATCAATTCTTTGGCGCTCAGCCTTCTTCACAGTCCAACTCTCACATCCACACATGACCACTGGAAAAACCATAGCCTTGACTAGATGGACCTTTGTTGGCAAAGTAATGTCTCTGCTTTTGAATATGCTATCTAGGTTGGACATAAGTTTCCTTCCAGGGAGTAAGCATCTTTTAATTTCATGGCTGCAGTCACCATGTGAGTGATTTTGGAGCCCAAAAAAATACAGTCTCACACTGTTTCCACTGTTTCCCCATCTATTTCCCATACTAACTCATAATAGCAACTATATTTAAGATGTACTTAAACATTTTTATTATTAGAATCCATTGTTTGCTGAACTATACAAGGTGGGGATATGAGCATATAGCTGATGTATGTAACATGAAATCTGCTTTTGAAAATCCAAGTCTTTTTAGGTATAGCATGTGAAGCAATGTAAGAGAGCCTACAGATATTAATAACTGTAATGATATGATTTCCAATGAGAAGACAATGTTAGTGACTTAATATTAGTGATATACTTATTATTATTATAGTTACATATTTATATTGAAATGTGACTCTCTGTAAGTTACTTTTGCATGTATAGTAGATCCTCTCTGAGGTTAAAAAAAAGAAAAAAGACAGTATGAAGTTTCTTAAATATATAGGACATAGAAAATCTCAGAGAAGGAAAGAATGCTCATAATTCTCTGGGAACCCAGCAGATTTTTAAAGTCTGGGTCATGATGGATTACATTAGAATGTGGGGAGAGAAATACCATGCATTGTTCTGTAGCATTTTTCTTTTAACTATTCCTTTCCCATTTCTTTAATGTTCACCTTATATTAATAGTGACTGACATGTTATAGTCAACAGACTTGTGTTGTACATACAAAGAGAAATTTGCAATGAATTTAAAGATTTGACCTCATCTGTGATTCCAGCAGATAAATAGAAAAAAGCTAGAGAATTGGGATAAAAATTAAAGGAATATTGAAGTCAAATTTTATGCATTATGTCTTCACATTTTTGTGAAATATGAAAATGTATGCAAAAATACACAAAACTTTGCTGTCAGCAAGAATGGATTAGCAAAAGAGAAACAACAAATTATTATAACCATCATCAAGATTCATGTGTTAATTCATATATTTTTATTGCATTGGTTTAGATGTGTTAAAAGCAAATTAAATAGGCATGGTCCTTATCCTACAGAATCTTGGGATTTAAGACAGGCTCCATTACCAAGACAAATGTAAGAGAAAAATAGACAAGTATATACCTCTTAGAGAAAGACATACATTAAGTGAATGAAAGAATAAATAAACTGAATCCTTCCTTTGGCTTATAAGTTTGAGAAAAAGGAAAATGACACCTCCTCAGATTTGGAGTTTAACCACCAGTTGTCACAGGAATAACTTTGAGGGTATACTTTTGCAGTAATGGCAGAAAATAATCTGAAAATACTGGTCTATATCAGTCTATTATTCCTGGTCTATTCTGGTTTATTCCAGTCTATTTCAGTCTATTCTGATCTACTCTACTCTAAACTGGTCTACTGGTCTAAACCAGCATGGTCTATTCCAATCTAAACCAGTCTATTCTGATAAAAACCGATCTGATACAGTTAAACCGACCTGAGCCAGTTGGGACCAGTCTGAAACAGATTGAACCAACTCCTCAAAAACGGTTTAAACTGGCCTGAATCTGTTTGAACTAGGCCAAACCAGTTTGAACTGGTCCAAGCTAGTCCAAGCCAGTTTGAACCAGTCTAAATTGGCCTGAACCAGTTTAAACTGGTCTGAACCTGTTTGAACTGGTCTGAGCTAGTTTGAGCCAGTCTGAGCCAGTTTGAACCAGTCTAAACCAATTTGAACCAGTCTGAACTGATTTGAATAGGTCTGAGCTGTTTTGTGGATGTTCATTGGAAGGACTGACGTTGAAGCTGAAACTCCAATACTTTGGCCACCTGATGCGAAGAGCTGACTCATTTGAAAAGACCCTAATGCTGAGAAAGATTGAAGGCAGGAGGAGAAGGGGACAACAGAGGATGAGATGGTTGGATGGCATCACTGACTCAATGGACATGAATTTGGGTGAACTCCAGGAATTGGTGATGGACAGGGAAGCCTGGTGTGTTGCAGTTCATAGGGTCGCAAAGAGTCGGACATGACTGAGCGACTGAACTGAGCTGGTTTGAACTGGTTTTGCCCAGTCCAAACTAGTTTAAACCAGTGTTCATTCAAAATCCATACTATTCTGATCCAACCAAGTTAAATTTTCAGAACAGACTATCTTAATAATTAAATTAAAATTTCAGTCATCCTCAAAGTTCCTTTTTTTATTTAAAATGCCTTCAGTAATAAAAAAGACTGAATCTGGAAAATACAAGCTTTCATAATTTAATATCCTTAAGTCAATTATTTAAAAAGTAGAATGAAATAGCATGAACAGTATGGCTCATTAATATATTAGCAATGCAAAAAGTAGTTATAGTAGCTGCACAATGTTATAATTTTTTAAAACACCCTTGGTGTTATTCACTGCTTCTTAGTGAAACACATTTGTATTGTTTATTTTTTAATTTGCTTTTCATTCCCTGCTTTACAATTGAACATGTGTTTGCAATTGTATTTAGCAAAATTCATGATCTTAACATTGTACACCAAAGTCAATGTGCCTTCCTGGCACAAAATACTCCGTATTCAAACACTTTTCTAATGTTTGGGGTTCCTGTCTCAATTGACAATACTGAAAAATATGTATTAGCCAAGCAAACCCACTATCTCAAAGCCATGCTGAAAATTACTCCAACCTGTCAAAGCCAATTGCAATTCCCTCCTAGCCCAATTCTTAGCTTCACTTTGTATGTGAAATAGGAAAAGTTGGATTTGATTATAACCACATGCAGAAGAAATCAAGGAATCATATATAACTTATATATTTAATATTATAGATAATTTTCCTTTTAAAGAATATGTCTTTCTTTTCCCATCATTTATCCCATCTCACCTCTTCCAAATAAGTCACTCATCAATACATGAGTAGTTTAGAGTTGTATAACACATTTTAAAATCTTTGCTGCACCACATCATTCTCACCTTGGAGATAGAATAACCCTAATGGAAGAAATCTAAATCTCTTGCAGATTCAGTAATTTGAGGTTTTGCTCAAATGTCAGCCTATTTTCTATGATTTATTATGTTTATATACCGACTACAGTGGTCTGCTAACTATGGTACCCAGTGGCTATTAATACAGTTCTAACAAAAGGGCATGATTCCATCCTTGAAGTTCACTTACATAAAAGTAAATTTCCTTCTTTAAGGAAAAAAATCAATTTTATTTCATACCAGAACTCAGAAGGGCTAAAACAAGGTTATACACTAGATGAGAAACATGACTAAAATATTACCCTGCCCCACTACTGATGGCGAGCACTACAAACTGCTTAAAAGTTAGAGCCCATAAAAATCCCTGGCAAAACTTAAGAGAACAACAAAAAACAAAATAATGGCATTGGGGAAAATAAAGGCAGGTTGCTTGGAATAAACAACATGATTTCCATCTATAAAATCACCCGAGTCCATTGCATTTAACATTTATGAGCATTATCTAAAGGAGAAAGCAGACTGCGTTCAAAGAAGTCTAAGAGACAAATATAAGCTTTACATCTCGGTTCACTGTTATTTATTGATGAAATATTCTAGGATTTTCATCAAGGCTTTGATGTAACTATTTCTTCCTCATTTTAGCTAGTGTGATTGAGACTCTGGTAGAATAAATGATGCAATCAGACAAGTCAGCACATTATTGTCATGGAAGGAAATGCATTGGGAACTAATTTTCAGGCACTAGAATGACTTGGAGAAGGCAATGGCACCCCACTCCAGTACTCTTGCCTGGAAAATCCCATGGACCGAGGAGCCTGGTGGGCTGCAATCCATGGGGTCGCTAAGAGTTGGGCACGACTGAGCGACTTCACTTTCACTTTTTACTTTCCTGCATTGGAGAAAGAAATGGCAACCCACTCCAGTGTTCTTGCCTGGAGAATCCCAGGGACGGGGAGCCTGGTGGGCTGCCGTCTCTGAGGTCGCACAGAGTCGGACACGACTGAAGTGACTCAGCAGCAGCAGCAGCAGAATGACTTGAGATACTCAGCCATTCGGGGTAAGTAAAGTTTTGAATTCTAGTTTGAGGTACTTAGGCTTTTCATCATTTATACTTGCTTATGGGTGAAATATAAATTCAAGGGAGAAAAGTACCTGTAAGACTGAGCAGATGCCCTCTTCCACTACCACAACAATTGTGGAAAGAATTGTTAAGGAAGTGCCACATGATCAAGTTAGTCTGTGCTCCCAACCGGGGGGGGGGATGGTTCTATGCTCCCACATGGAAGACAGCTGCCCTGGAAAGCTGCCTGTACCCTCAGCAGACCTTAAGAGAGAGCAAATAAATAAACTGTTGTATATTAAACCACTGGGATTTCAGTTTTTCTTGTTTCCAAACTATAATGCAACCTATCTTGACTGATATTATCAACCACAGTTACAAAACTGTTAATACACTTCCATTAGCTTTCCAGTATTATTTTAGATTATATATATATATATGTGTGTGTGTGTGTGTGTATATATATATATCATGTTTTCCATGTTATTTTGTAAACTATTCTCTACATATATAATAAATTAACATCTATATAATATATAATGAATATTTTCCAGGTTATTAAATATATTTTCCAAAACACTATTTTCAAGTTACAGAGCACTGAACTAATACCATACCATATTTTATCTAACCTTTCACTAATATTGAACAGTTTTGCTAAATAGTGCTTTACTAGCTAACCTATCCTAGCTCTTTGTGTATATTTTTATCTTCCTGGGATAATGTTTCCAAAATGGTAACACTGAATCAAAGCTTATTCATTTTAAAGGCTTTTGATACACATTGCCAAATTACCCTTCAAAGTTTTTGTATGAATTTATAATTTTTATGAGTATGCAATATATCATTGTCACTCTGCCCTTGATGACTCTGAAAATTACAGTTTCAAAAACTGAAAACTTGGTATATAAAAACTATCTCATTTCTTATTTTAATTTGAAGGTAAAGTTATTTTGAGTAGCTGATGTCAAAGAGAAGACCAGGAATTCAGATCTTTTGAGAATGGAACCATTTAATGCTATATATTTGACTCTCTATATCTGTCATCTCATTCTGAAAATGCTACTATGTGACCTTTCATCATCATTATTTTATAAGGGTCCTATAGATTCAATTTCATACTTGATCCCAAAATTTCATAGGACAATTTCTAATTCCAATCTTTGAGGCTCTTTTTATTTGCTTTATTGTTGTTCAGTCCCTAAGTCATGTTCAACTCTTTGCAATCCCATGAACAGCAGCGTGCCAGGCTTTCCTGTCCTTCACTATCTCCCAGAATTTGCTCACATTCATATCCATGGAGTTAGTAATGCTATCTAACCATCTTATCCTCTGCTGCCCCCTTCTCCTCCTGCCTTCATTCTTTCTCAGCATCAGGGTCTTGTCCAATGAGCCCGCTTTTTGCATCAGGTGGCCAAAAGATTGGAGCTTCAGCTTCAACATCAGTCCTTCCAATGAACATTCAGGGTTGCTTTCCTTTAGAGTTGACTGGTTTGATCTCCTTGCAGTCCAAGGGACTCTCGAGAGTCTTCTCCAACACTACAATTTAAAGGCATCAATTCTTTGGCTTACATCCATTTTATAGATTACCATTTTTATTAATTCATGGTCTGAGACTGATTTGCATAATTCCATTTATTAGCATTAAAATAAATATATTTTGACTCAAATACACACTCATTATTTTTAAAGTTTTGTTTTAGTCTCACAGACATGGTAGACATGATCAATCTGGCACAAAGGAGCCATTCTCTCTGTTTTCTGAAGAGTTTTTTAGAACTACAAAGTCTGGAAAGCTAAAATCCATATTTCCAAGGTTAACTGGCAATTTCAAATGTAGATGTGAAATAGATCACACTGAAAATGTAAGATCCTTGATCCAAACCTCAAGATTGGGAAGGTGCAGGTGAAGCAGGGGACTTCTTATTTTGTCTCTTGCACTGGCAAGTAAGGACAAAGATGGTATTGCCTCGGTGCCAGGTCACTAAGCTTACAAGCACTTGCAATGGAGGCACGAGCAGCAGTCTCCTGATGCTGGATCACAGCTCCAGGGTTGTGCTCTTGAACTTGACAGTCCAGGTGGAGTTTGCGTAATTACCCACTTCTCTGATCACAGCAAAGGTAGCAGCAACCCTGCAGGCCCATTGAGCAGTGTGATTCTGGGAATCATAGCCCAGTTCCCTTCTCTTTCCAGCCATTTTGTGTGAACTAAATTATCTGAGTCAAATGTCTTTTGCTTTAAATAGCTAGACTTGGGAATTCCCTGGCTGTCCAGTGCTTAGGACACTGGGCTTCCATTGCAGGAGGCACGGGTTTGATCCATGGTCCAAGAACTAAGATCCTGCATGCTACACCATCAAAAAAAAAATGAACAGATAAATAAAATTAAATAATAATTTTTAAAGTAAATAATTCTATATATGCTGCTGCTAAGTCGCTTCAGTCGTGTCCGACTCTGTGCGACCCCAGAGACGGCAGCCCACCAGGCTCCCCCATCCCTGGGATTCTCCAGGCAAGAACACTGGAGTGGGTTGCCATTTCCTTCTCCAATGCATGAAAGTGAAAAGTGAAAGTGAAGTCACTCAGTCGTATCCAACTCTTAGCGACTCCATGGACTGCACCCTACCAGGCTCCTCTGTCCGTGGGATTTTCCAGGCAAGAGTAGTGGAGTGGGATGCCATTGCCTTCTCCGATATGCAGAGTACATCATATGAAATGCCCAGGGGGATGAAGCATAAGCTGGAATCAAGACGTAGTGTCGTTGCTGGTAACATAAACTAGGACATCAGAGGAGTTCCTGCCAGTGGTATATCGATAGCAGTTCCAAACACAGCTGATCAAGTAACCCTTAAAAGCCAAGATAATGCTGATAAATAGAAGAATAACGAGGACCAAACAGGTAGGATTCACTGACATGATATCATCTTTGTACGGAATATCAGGAGGCAGCTGTCGTGTGTATTCCTGGATGGAATTTGGATAAACAAGTATGGTGACCACAACCAAGGTGTTCAGGGCAAAATCAAAGATTCGGTAGCAGAAGAATGGGATGATCCAGGCTGCGTGTTGCTTGTATGCTCCATATGTAGCCATGGCACAGATAAGGATCATGAGAAAAGAAATCACGATGGCAATGCACATGTTGGCATCATCCATGAACTCAAAGTCACCCCTGAGTTCAGATCTTGAAAAGTGGTAATGATATGGATCAGCCAGGGTGTTCAATAGAATCAGCAGTACCACGGCATTGACGATCAGGTACCAGACACCGAGCAGGATGGTGCATAATAGTCTGTATATTTCAATCCCAGTGTCCCAATTTATCCTTCCTCCTCTGTTTTCTACATCCATAATTGTATTTATGTTTTGTAGATAAATTTATCTGTTCTCTTTTTTTAGTTTCACATGTAAGTGATATCATATGATATTTGTCTTCCTTTGTCTGACTAACTTAACCTATCTGTTTTTAAATAATTAGAGAGTATTGTATTGTATTGAATTGTATTGTACTGTATAGAAGTCTTCTTCAACAGTTGTGGGGGTTTTTTTTTCTCCTTGATTTATAATGTATTTTCTTTCATGGATTTTTATATTCTACTTGCTTTGTAAAGTTTCATTTTGTTAGAATTTCATTGTATTTTTGTATCTTTCACCTACTAAAAAATAACCACTTTGTTCACTTTAATGCTTTTCTTTTTCTTTAAACTCTTTCTCATCTGATACCTCTGGAGAAGGCAATGGCACCCCACTCCAGTACTCTTGCCTGGAAAATCCCATGGACAGAGGAGCCTGGTAGGCTGCAATCCATGGGGTTGCTAAGAGTCAGATTCGACTGAGCAACTTCACTTTCACTTTTCAATTTCATGCATTGGAGAAGGAAATGGCAACCCACTCCAGTGTTCTTGCCTGGAGAATCCCAGGAACGGGGAAGCCTGGTGGGCTGCCTTCTATGGGGTCTCACAGAGTTGGACACAACTGAAGCTACTTAGCAGCAGCAGCAGCATCTGATACCAATATTTATATTTGGAGCATAATTTTTATTGCATTCGTTTGATATAAATTTGTTCATTTTTAATTTTTAACCTCTATACATGACTTTGATTTTATACATATAGCAGTCTATTTACAATGAAGAATTAGTTGACTGAGGTGAGATGATAATGTGTGAATAAAGTAAAAAGCAGGAACTTCAAATGGGTCCAACTTACAACCAGTTCAACTATTATTCAACCTTGATAATATCAATCTAATCTAAGACAGCTTGGTTTAAGTAAATTGTCAAAGTAATAATATCAACATATAACTTCTGCCTTTTGCCATGACATAAATTCTAACTCTGCCTTAAGACACAAAGTGCTGGTCACATTTAGTAAGGAAAAATAATCATGGCCCACAACAGGTAAACTTCCACATAAACGACTTTTATATCAATGCAATTTCATAAAACTAACTTTATGAAAATATTTAAGCAACAATTAAAGACATATTGTGCTCATTTCACATGCTAGTAAGGTTATGCTCAAAATCGTTCAAGATAGGTTTCAGCAGTATGTGAACCAAGAACTTCCAGATGTAAATCTTGGATTTAGAAAAGGCAGAGGAATCAGAAATCAAATTGCCAACATTTGCTAGATCATAGAGAAAGCAAGGGAATTCCAGAAAAACATCTACTTCTGCTTCATTGACTAAGCCAAAGCTTTTGACTGTGTGGATCACAACAAACTGTGGAAAATTCTTAAAGAGATGGGAATACCAGACCACTTTATCTATCTCCTGAGAAACCTGTATGTGGGTCAAGATGCAACAGTTAGAACTGGACATGGAACAACAGACCAGTTCCAAATTGGGAAAAGAGTACATCAAGGCTGTATATTGTCACTCTGCTTATCTAACTTGTATGCAGAGTTCATCATGAGAAATATGCCAAGTTGGATGAATCACAAGCTGAAACTAAGATTGCCAGGAGAAATATCAACAACCTCAAATATGCAGATGATACCACTCTCAATAGCATAAAGTGAAGAGGAACTAAAGAGCCTCTTGATGTGGGTGAAAGAGGAGAGTGAAAAAGCTGGCTTGAAATTCAACATTCAGAAAACTAAGATGATGGCATCTGGTTCCATCACTTTATGGCAAATAGAAGGGGTAAAAGTGGAAGCAGTGACAGATTTTATTTTCTTGGGCTCCAAAATCACTGCAGATGGTGACTGCAGCCATGAAATTAAAAGACGCTTGCTTCTTGGAAAGAAAGCTATTACAAACCTAGACAGAGTATTAAAAACTAGAGACATCACTTTGCTAACAAGGGTTCATACAGTCAAAGCTATGGTTTTTCAGTAGCCACGTATGGATGTGAGAGTTGGACCATAAAGAAGGCTGAGAGCTGAAGAACTAATGCTTTTGAATTGTGATGCTGGAGAAGATTCTTGAGAGTCCCTCAGACTGCAAGAAGACCAAATCAGTCAATCCTAGAGGAAATCAACCCTGAATATTTATTGGAAAGGCTGATGCTGAAGCTCCAATCCTTTAGCCATTTGATGCGGAGAACTGACTCATTGGACAAGACCTTGATGCTGGGAAAGGTTGAAGGCAAAAGCAGAAGGGGTTGGCAGAGGATTAAATGGTTAGATAGCATCACCAACTCAACAGATATGAGTTTTCACAAACTCCGGGAGTGACAAGGAAGCCTGGCATGCTGCAGTCCATGGGGTAGCACAGTTGGACACAACTTAGCAACAGAACAACAAGGAATTTTAAAAACATTATATCTGAATTTAGAAAACACATACATATAAATGTAGAAGTGGCTCTGATAAGCAGCACTTGATTAGTCAAGTTTCCATTACAATTATTGTCTTAATTGCCCATTTTGAGATTAATCATGTAGGTCACTCTTGCTACTAGTTAATCTATGGCTGAAAAGGAATGAAAAGAATACAGAAAAGGAACTCAGATTGTGTTAGTTTTCTATTGCTGCAAACAAATTACCACAATCTTAGAGACGTAAGACAACATCTACTTACTGTCTCACAGTATCTGTAGGTCAGAAGTCCAGGCACAATGCAGCTGGGGTCTCTGCTGGGGTCTAACACGGATGTAACCAAGATTTTGGCCTAGGCTGTGTTCCCATCTGGGGCTCAGAGTCTTCATCCAAGCTCATTCAGGTTGTTGGCAGAACTATGTCTCTTGCAGCTGTAGGACCAGGGTCCCCAGGGACTGATCTCAGATTTTAGAGACAAACCTCAGATCCTAGCCATGTGGCCCTGTCACAATACTGCAACTTCTTTAAAGCCAGCAGGAAAATGTCCCTCCACACAGCACAACCTAATCAAGGGAATAATAACCCATCATATTCATAGGTCTTCTCCATTCTCCAGGTCGTGCAGCTTGTGTGCACCAACAGGAGGAAATTAGGGGGCCGCCTTAGATTCTGCCTACCCCAAGATGGTTACAGGGAGATTTTTAATACAGTGTCAAAAGCATGGCCTATTGTGTATCAAATGAATGTGTAGAAGACAAGTCTCTGACCTGAAGAACAGGAATTGAGTCCTTAACAAAAATAGATATGAAACAACTCAGGAAAAATAAACAAAGGAACCAAGCATTTAAAAATAGAATTTAGCTACAATATAATAGATTTTTTTTTTAATTTGGAGTTAGCATTTAAACAATTGTTTTATTATTTTTGAAGTGAAATTGTAATGTTATTGATTATAAATACACTGCTCAGTGATACAATTAACGGTCAATGTGGAATGCTCTGTGACACACCAGATGGGTAATACAATTCAGACCATCTCCCCATCTTCAGGTTCCAGTCCTCCACAAAGACTTAAAACTGGTTGAAATGACCTGAAAGACCATAGTTTTAAACTATGCTGCTAAGTGCAGTATTACAAGTAATCCACTAACAACTCAACTCAACTCTTGAGAGAAACAACTCACTATAATCAGTTAAATAATTTTAAATGATTGTTTTGTAAGTCTAATTTGTTTCCTTTGTTCCACTTGCTTTTTTTATTTTAAAGTGAATCGAGAGACTGGGATTGACATATATTAATATATACTACTGTATATAAAATGAACTTTCCTAGTGGCTCAGTGGTAGAGAATCCACTTGCCAAAGCAAGACACATGGGTCTGATCCCTGGGGTCGAGAAGATACCCTGGAGAAGGAAATGGCACCCCACTTCAGTATTCTTGCCTAGGAAATCCTATGGACAGAGGAGCTTGGCAGGCTACAGTCCATGGGGTTGCAATAGAGTCAGACATGACTTAGAGACTAAAAACCAATAATAATATAGAAAATAAGTAACTAATAAGAACTTACTGTATAGCACTGGGAACTGTATTCAATATTCTGTGGTGACATAAATGGGAAGGAAATCTAAAAAGACTGGACATATATATAGGTATAACTGATTCACTTTGCTATTTAGTGGAAACTAACACAACATATTAAAACACCTATACTCCAATAAAATTTAATTTGCAAAAGTGAAATATCATAGGTTTTTACCCTGATTCCTATATTACCATAAAGTATTTTCAATAAAACCCTGAAGGTTAAAGATCATTTTGTCTCTTAAACAACATCACAATCTCTTTTTGGATGACATAATCTTTTTAATAATTCAAATATTTTCTAAGTAATTATTAGTTTCCAATATTTAGACTTTGCTTTCTAATTTCTAGATATGGGAAAGTGTGTTCTAAAGCATAATTTGCTTTAATTGCCTTTTTCCATATACTCTATTTGATAAAACCATAAAGTCAAAATAGTTTTAAGGGTTGAAAGAAATTCCCTACATTTGACAGTGTATTAGCATATCAAATGACTTCTGCTTTTATTAAAAGAAAATTAAGACATTGAATACAGAGTAATATAAAACTGAACATATGCACAAAATTTCCACCAGAAAGGATATAAAACAAAATGTTAAATCTCTATGTATAATATGGTATGTTATGCTTCAGTTTCCATAGCAACTTTGACAGATGTTAACAGGGATATTGCCATGAAATATAAAATAGCATAAAACAAAGTTATGCACATTTTCAATCAGTGATTAGCTTACTACACACAAGAGCAGAAGCTAAACCACATGATATTACTGTTCTAAACAAAGATGGTGACAGGTCTGAGAGGTTTACACTGCAGCATTAACAAGCTCTATATTGGAGATAAATCATTCAAACATCCAACTGCATAGCTCTTATAATGGCATTAATAATCAGGACAAGGAATTTTGATGAAAAAGCAATTGTTTCTGTGAGCAGAGTATTGTCTACACTGTAGTCCTGTAAGGATATTTTTTCTATGAGCACAGCCTCACTGTCACTGTTAAATGGGTAATTAGCTTAATATCTTGCTTTGTTTGGTACAGATGAGCCTATTTCCAGGGCAGGAATAGAGACCCAGAAGTAGAAAACAGACATACGGACATGCGTGTGGGGGAAGGGAGGGGGGATGAATTAGGAGATTAGGATTGAATATATACACTACCATGTGTAAAATAGACAGCTAGTGGGAACATGCTCTAAAGCACAGGAAGCTCAACTCGGTGCTCTGTGATGACCTAGATGGGTGGGATGAGGGGGAAGTGGGAGGGAGGCCCAAGAAGAAGGGGATATTTGCATATGTACAGCTGATTCACTTTGCTGTACAGTAGAAACTAACACAACAGAGTAAAGCGATTATACTCCAATAAAAAATTGATTGAGCCCCTTTTGCTATAACAAGATAGAAACCCAATTTAAAATGGCTTCAATACAAAGGAATATTTTCTTAACTAGAAAATTTTAAAAATAGGACTAAGTTTCTCTTTTATTTTCTCTTGGACGTTCATTGCTCAACATATCTCAGATGATCTTCACATTGCAAGCCAATAACAAATTTTTGGCTTTATATTATGTCACATATCAGCACCATTTGTCCTAATCATTCATTACAGCTTGAATCCCTTTCTTTGCTTATCTGCCTAGATACTGGTACAGCAAATTAGCTTTTTTTTTGTTTTGTTTTCCAAAACACTCAGATTATTTAACACATTGGACCAAATCTTCTAAACAATTTCCATGTCACTCAGAACAAAAGAATGAGCCTGACCCTCTGTATGCATGCGGGTCATTATGACAGAAACAATTTCAGTGTGGATGAAGGCAAAGCAAAGTTCATCGAAGACTTACTGGGATGAAAGGGGAGTAAACTAGATAATGCTTTCAAATAGTTATCATAAAGAAAGAAATAATTTAGGATTTTAAAAATATTTTATATAATGTTTTTATATACATATAAGATGATGTATAAACATAGCCTGAATAAGTACCCTACATTAAATTTAGCTTTTTCCTTAAATACGTAATATTTTGTACAATACAAAACCATAAACCTTTTTAAAAAGCATTCAGTTATACAGAATTTTATTATGCATAATACTTGGTTTATGACACATTCTTGCTACTGATCTATTTAATAAATTAGTCTTTTTCCCCTAAATTCTTGAATTTATGAGTGTATTCCCTCATTATGATTTTAATGGCTTCAGGATCTATAGTAAATAATACCCATGTCATTCTTGATATTATTTTCATTTTCTCTCTTTCAATCCTTGTTAGTCTCTCTAGAGGTTTATCAATTATGCTGCTTTTCTTCAGAGTCAGCTTTCTGTTTTATTGACTTTTCTCTGTCATTTTCCTATTTTCAATAGATTTCTACTCTTTTCTTTATTATTCAGTAATAAAGAATCAGTATTTCACCATTAAGCATAACATTAGCTGTAAGTTTTTCATAGATAATCTTTATCAAACTGAAACTGTTCAATTCCAAATTTTCAAGTGTATTATCAGGAATGGATGTTGAACTTTTCAAATACTTTTTATGTCTCTCCTGACATGATCATATTTCTTTTCCTCTTTTGTTTGTTAATGTTGTGCCTTACATTAGCACAAATAAATCAAAACCTCAGGCCTGTCTTCAAACTAGTGTATTCTTTTTAGAGTCTTCAAAATTCAGTGGTATAAATTTAGATTAGAATCTCCTTTCTGTGTATCATTTCCTCAGAGCATTTAGAGACATTCTCATAACTTTTTTTAAAAATTCCATTAAGTATTTCCATGTATTTGACACTTGGCAAGGTCACACTGGTAGGTAGGAAGGCTATGAAAGGGACCAGTGAAGATAAAGGATGGTTCTATTTTAAGTGTCATTTTTCTTAAGCTTTAAAGCACTGTTATTTAATTAGAACAAAAGCAGTACTGATGAAATTCAAATTAAGTTTGTGAAATAGGCAAAATAACTAAAGCAGTATCAAATATGATATGTAAAATACCATCAACATGGTATAGATTCATGTGTATTGAACTTTGGTTTCTCTGAAATGGGTAAATGTTTTTGATGCTGAATATAAGAGTTTTTCAAAAGGAATGATCAGAGGACATAAGCTGCTTCAGGAGTAATTTAGTTGTTCTGATGTGGTCTTAATAGTCAAATAATTATATGTGGAAAATGTTAAACAAACATTTAATGAAAAATCCCACACAGCAGTTATCTTTGATAGACAAATAAGTAAAAGATAAAATTAATTCAACAATATACTTAAATTCCACATATACACACCCACTCAATATAGCAAATATGATAAACAACTGAAGTGTATATTGTGTGATTTAGGTAGTTTTAAATCTATAACTAGTAGCCAAATAATGTAAATGTTTTCATTAATCCATATTTCTAAGTTTACTTTGGAATTTGTTTGCCTTTGTTGTTATGTATTTGGGGAACCAATGAAGTCTTAGTAGAATGTTGATACCTTATCTGTTCTCTTCAGTAGCAACAGACAATTTTTTTTTCATGAACAGATGACAGACTGGAATTGCTTCTCTTTAGGTTATTATTGTTCTACTCAGATTTTCTTTTTCAACAAGTCCATATTACCTGCAGAAGAAAGACCAAAATGATGAATTCTACATCTAAGGCCCCTCAGAATCTGCTACTAAACAAAATTTCCTATCCCAATTTCCAAGTTTTTTCAGTTAGTAACTCAACATTCTAGCCAAATTGGAAGACACTGCATCTTTTGAGAACTTTAAGTTTTCACAGTTTGGCGACTTTGATTCTGTGTTCTCTCTTCCTGGAAATCATTTACACTCATCATTTTATGCCAAAACTCTTTTCTATCTAGATTGCAGATAATAGTTCAAATAACACATCCTCCAAAAACCTTCAAATTGCAGAACCAAGTAAAGTCTAATATTTAAAGAAATTCTGAATAACTCTCTGAATGATAGGTTAATTTTCATATTTAAGTAGGCACTTGAGAAATCTGTATGCAGGTAAGGAAGCAACAGTTA
Organism: Bos javanicus; assembly: GCF_032452875.1. NCBI lineage: Eukaryota > Metazoa > Chordata > Mammalia > Artiodactyla > Bovidae > Bos > Bos javanicus. The sequence goes on along the minus strand of NC_083876.1, from coordinate 24,287,177 downwards.
GAAGTGGATATGGTCCACCAGCTTGTTCCAAATAGGAAAAGTAGTACACCAAGGCTGTATATTGTTACCCTGTTTATTGAACTTCTATGCAGAGTACATCATGAGAAACACTGGGCTGGATGAAGCACAAACTGGAATCAAGATTGCTGGGAGAAATATCAATAACCTCAGATATGCAGATGACACTACCCTTTTGGCAGAAAGTGAAGAAGAACTAAAGAGCCTCTTGATAAAGGTGAAAGAGGAGAGTGAAAAAGTTGGCTTAAAGCTCAACATTCAGAAAACTAAGATCATGGCATCTGGTCCCATCACTTCATGGCAAATAGATGGGGAAACAAGGGAAACAGTGGCAGACTTTATTTTGGGGGGCTCCAAAATCAGTGCAGATGGTGACTGCAGCCATGAAATTAAAAGACACTTGCTCCTTGAAAGAAAGTTATAACCAACCTAGACAGCATATTAAAAAGCAGAAGCATTACTTTGCCAACACAGGTCCATCTAGTCAAAGCTATGGTTTTTCCAGTAGTCATGTATGGACATAGTCATGTTGGACTATAAAGAAAGCTGGGTGCTGAAGAATTGATGCTTTTGAACTGGGTGTTGGAGAATACTCTTGAGAGTCCCTTGGATAGCAAGGAGATCCAACCAGTCCATCCTAAAGGAAATCAGTCCTGACTATTCATTGGAAGGACTGATGCTGAAGCTGAAATGCCAATACTTTGGCCACCTGATGCGAAGAACTGATTCATTTGAAAAGACCCTGATGCTGGGAAAAATTTGAGGCAGGAGGAGAAGAGGATGACAGGATGAGATGCTTGGAGGGCATCACCGACTCAATGGACATGAGTTTGAGTAAACTCCAGGAGTTGGTGATGGACAGGGAGGCCTGGCATGCTGCAGTCCGTGGGGTCTCAAAGAGTCGGACACGATTGAGTGACTGGACTGAACTGAACTGACTGATGATTCTGTGTGGTCATGATTATAGTATTAATTGATGAGGCCCTGATTTTGCTATAGTGTGCTTTCTAGTAAAAGATACACACTCAAGCTTTGTCAGGAAGTTTGCAGACACACACATTGATACAGGTAGAGTGAGAATTTAAATTTCCTCATTTTCAGTATAGATAGTTTAAATGAATAATTAAGAATATTTATATTTTCCTTGCTCTAAATGATTTTATGATATTAGATGATCTACTTTAGAAAATAGGTTTTAGTGTCATTCTTTTGGAGGGTCTAGCAAGAAAGCCTATGTCTACATCTGCAGTATAAATACCTTACTGCCATTTTCGCAGCTGATTTTTCCAGATACCATGGACATCATAATTTAGGCAACCAAGCTTTAGAAAAGGCTAAGTTTAGAAAAGGCTAATTACTCCTGTGGGCCTGTGACAGGCATGGGTTCGTTCTGGTGATACTGTACCTTGAAACAACTCAGAGGCTTTGACTTTGGCCAACATGGGTGTTAATATCAACCTTGGTGTTTTCTTGAGACACAAATGTTACAACAATCTTAACACTAACTGGTATTCTAATAGTAAAAATTATATCTGATCTCAGCTTCCCAAATGTAGATTATCTAAAGCACAAAAGTGATAAGCACAAAAAAATCAAGCTTATTCAAACTTGAAATTCTAAATTTTTTCCATATTAATATATGTCTTTGATATATATCACAAAAAAGATGAATTCATTTCATATTCATACAATTTTCTGCATTCTGTTTATTATTAAGGGCTTTCCAAATGGCTCAGTGGTAAAAGAATCCATCTGCCAAGGCAGGACATGCAGGAGGCTCAGGTTTGATTCCTGGTTGGGAAGAACCTCTGGAGAAGAAAATGGCAACCCTCCCCAGTATTCTTGCCTGGAAAATCCCACGGACAGAGGAGCCTGGCAATCTATAGTCCATAGGATCTCCAATGGTCGGAAACAACTGAGCACATCACACACACATTTATTATTAAATGGGTCTAGTAATGCTAGTAAGGCCTTCCAGGTGGCACCAGTGATAAAGATCCCACCTGCCAATGCAGGAGATGCAAGAGACGCATCTTCAATCCCTGGGTCAGGAAGATCCCCTGGAGGAGGACGTGGCAACCCACTCCAGCATTCTTGGGAAGATCCTCTGGTGGAGGGCATGACAACCCGCTCTAGTATTCTTGTCTGGAGAATCCCATGAAAAGAGGAACCTGGGGGACATGGCCCATGGGGTAGCAAAGACTCAGACACAACTGAAGTGACTTAGCATGCATGCTAGCTATGTTATCTGACCAGAATTTCTAAAAGTTTGATTTATATACAGTGAGGAACTATTTAAGTAAAGTTTGGTGGACAAGATCTTCAGACACATATAGTTCAATAGTCAGGGAGTAGTCAGACACAACTGATTAAAATTTAAGTCACTGTCATCCAAAATAAAAAAACCATAATTATTACTTTGATAATACAAGTATCTTTGACATAGCACTAATTTGTTCTGTACATGATACTGCATCCTATAGCCTACTTGGCGAAGTCTTTGCATCTTGGTATTTTCATACCTAAACTTTTTGTAAGCTTTCCTTGAGTGTGCACATATGCACACAGACACACACAAATGCACATACTTCATTTGGGGGTATGTCTCTTCAATTTCATATCTGGTATATAACTCTATCCATCCAATTACTCCATTGATAGATAACCCTAATTAGATATTTACATCCCACACGCTCCTTTATGCTGCTTATCATTGTGTTCCCAGTATCTTCTACCTCACTGTCTGATATACAATAAGTTAAACTCTTAGCAAATGAGAGAATCTGTCCCTTTCACATTATTTTTTTCTTTTTTTAAAATAATTCACCATCTCACCACTAGTAACTTACCACCTCAGTGCAACTCTAACCACTGAAACCTCAAGTCTTTTGTCCTTTTTCACCTTATTCATATTAGCAAATACTCATTTTAAGTTGACAGTACTAACCACCACCTAGTGGCTAGGATGGGGAACTATATGGTTTGATATAAGCTACCTGGCACCTTTTAAGAGATTTCGGAGGTCCACAGACTTGGAAATAGAGGTTATCAATGACAGCAGAAACAGCAAGTAAACCCCAGCAGAATCCAGCCTAGGCTCTGGATAGCCTTGCTCTTTGACCCTCTTGTCCTGGATTTAGATCATTTAATCCTCCTTTAAGATGTCTGCATACGACAGTGAGGGACCCAATACCAGACTTCCCAGGTTCAAGTCTTATATCTCCCATTTACCCTCTGAATGATCTTAGACAAGCTATTTAATCTCCCTATGTAATAGTTGTCTTATCTATAAAATCGGGATACTAATATTACTATATGGGTCTTCATGATGGTTCTATCCACACTGAGGTTCTTTGTCAAATAACTACAATAACTCATTTGAAGAAATGAACACAGTGCCTGGCACTTAATTACAGCTCAATATTGAGTATGGCTTTTTTATTGAGCTAGTTCATCTTCCTGGCTGGAATTGAAACCACCCTTGATTATAGTTATTATACTCAGTGCAGTTCTTCTCCAGTTCAGGTCCTGGTTTCCATTTTCTTCTATGTCTGCACAAAGAAGACAGAAGGTATCTGCTTCTGTCTTGCCCTGGCCCCATCCCTTTGTAAGTCCAACGCTTGACTCTTCATGGGGATGGTGAAAAACAGGCCCATGCTCAGTCATGTCTGACTCTTTGAGACCCCGTGGACTATAGCCTGCTAGGTTCCTCTGTCCATGGAATTTTCCAGGCAGGAATACTAGAGTGGGTTGCCATTTCCTTCTCTAGGGAATCTTCCTGACCCAGGAATAGAAACTGTGTCTCCTGCACTGCAGGCAGATTCTTCTCCACTGAGCCAAAGACAAACATCTCCTTCCCAAAATCCACTTCTTTGCTGAAAAGATGTGTGTCTGAAGTGAAGTTCCTGTATTTTCATTTCTATGACAATAGAGATAATTGCATCTTGGATAACTTTCCTTGTTTGTTAATTTCATTTTGATCACTTTTCCATTTTTATGTATCTCTCATTGCTTCAGAGGAAAAAAAAATCATCATCTCTTTCTCCTACTCTTTTCTTCTGTGGTATTGTCATGAGGAATAACACAGATGTGGGTCTGTGGAACATTATGGGAATCAAAGAAAGAGAAAAGTTAAAAATTTTAAAGCAGACTTCCCTAATGGTCCAGTAATTAAGACTCTGTTCTTCTACTGCAAGGGGTACAGGTTTGATCCCTGGTTGGGGAACTAAGATCCCACATACCATGAGGTACAGCCAAAAAATAACAAAACAAACTTCCTTAGAAAAAAAAGTTTTAACATAAAATTAGGCTTAAATCATATGAATGCTATTAATCTCTAAAGACCTTGAAAATGTCCATAAATCCACCTAAAAACCTGCACAAACTTGCCATTTTCTAGCTTCTCATCTGACTGAAATACACTTTTCTTCAAGCTTCAATCTATGAAGAAATATTTTTAAACATTTCCTAAATAATTTTATTGTGACAAACTGAAAACATTTTCTGTAAATGTTTATACTTCAAGCATATGTTTTATTTTATAAAGTGGGCATTTGTACCAATCCTGGAAACCTAACCACTACCATGAATATTGGTATCATAGGATAATGTAGGCCAAATGAATTTATGGTACTCGATTCATTTCTAAGTTAGGAACTGGATATAAGAAGAAAGAATATGATACCCAAGTTGAATTATTCTGCTTGGCATGTCCTCCTGTTATCTAAGTTATTGAGTAATTTGATCTTAGTTGTTTTTTTTCTTTTCCTCGGTGAAACAACTATGCTTTGAAATTTAAAATAATCAGAACAGCATAATCAGATACATTTTACTCAGATTCCATCGAATATATCCTAAATATATTACCTGGTGATGACAGTCTTTTGTTCAGTGGGCTGTTCACAGTATGTTGAACAGTGGAAACATCACTCGTGGTGATATTATAATTTCTCAGTAACAGGTCAGATGGTGGGAATTTCCTGGTTTGTTACCCTCACTCAGGTAAGATAACTTGTTCCCAAATATTTGGATGAAGGTGCAATCTCTTTTGATAACAGCAGCTGTACAGATATAAGGTCTCATTCAGTTGGTTCCATTCTCAAACTGGACATTCTTCTACAAATCAGGTTAAAAGATGAGAGGATAGAAGCCAGTCCCATTTCCTTCTGATTTTGGTCTGTCATGGTTCCCACATTTTCCTCTGGTTTACTCAGAATGCACTGGCAAGTGACCCCAGAGTAGACACAGAGAAATCAGTCAGAGGTCTGCTCAGATCGCAGTAGATAAGACTTGCCTGCTTACAGTGCAGTCTTCTTGGCTTATGACTCTTACTTTTTAATATAATATAGAGTCTGAAATTTTTTATTTTGTGATTTATATTTATTTATTATTTGATCCTAGATGAATCGCTGAAATTATGAAAGGAAAGAAATCCTCAATGCTAGAACTAACAGAATCCTTGTGTTATACGTGATGGCTATCAGAAATAGGTTTTAGTCATAAGATTTCTGTGATGTTAGATATTTTTAAGTGTCAGAATTTTGCATCCAAGATCCATACTGTAGAAATGTAAGAAGGAAACTGACACTTAAATGACTATTCTGTTAATATCTAGTGTGTGTGTGTGTTGGGGGCAGGTGTTTCTGAGGTGCTGGTTCTGGGTTCTCCAGATTCTATCAGGTCTTATTAATTCACTGCCTAAAATTTGAAGATTTATTAAAAATGTTTTTCTTTCCTAAAATTACAAAAGGAAATGAGTTGATTTACCTGGAGATCTCTCATTACTCTTGGGAAAAATTTTTCCATTAAATTTATACCTGCTTTATAAATATTCAAGTTCATACACTCATGACACATGTGTTCATTCAAAGCAATTTTTTTCTAATGGTCAAACTGTGCAAGTGTTAAAAGTAGGCTGAGTCTCACTCACAAGGAGGGAAGTAACACAAAAACATGTGATGGAACCAGACAATTATAAATCAACACAGATGTAAGAATAGGATAATATAAAGCAGTAATCTCAACACAGTATTCATTTTTAGAAAACAAACTATGGAAGGAAAGTTAAGCTGTATCCAGGTCAACATTGGACCATGTGAGAATTTAAGGAAGCTGGCAAAGGGAATATAAGAAAAGAAGTCACGAATTGTATGACAGTGAAACTAAGGAGTGAAATACAAAACCAACATGCTATATGCAAGACAAAAATTAAAGAGCAGTTAGAGATTCCATTAATTAATACAGAGTCCCTCAAAATGAAGTTCCATTTGTCTCAGAACAACTAGAGATGTTTTCATTATAATCAAGAGAGAAAATATTTCATTACCTCGAATGTTGTCGATTACTTCTTACAATATAATATAAAGAAATTTTAATCTGCTGAATGTTCTGAAAAATTTAGGTAGGTGAGTGTTCTTTACTATGCTATATAAAAGTTAATACTTAAAAAAAAACAGACACAAATAGTTAATCCTGGAGATTAAAGTTTAAGACATAAAACTAAATGCAAGAGAAATATTTTAGAACATTTTGAAAGTTAAGGGAGCAATAAAGAGCAAAAATCAATCAAACAAATAGAACTACCAAGACGAAGCACACTGCCATTACTTTTGTGAGTGTGATAGTATTAACTGACTAACTTAAAATATTTCTTCTAAACAGCTGATTAAAAAGTTACTTGGGATTCAGACAGTGTTCCAGAACAGAAGCTAGTAAAAACTCTGTTTCAATAGGAAGGGATATAAACATCCAGCGGAGCCATTCTCATTAGAGCCCAGAGAAATGCAACATGTCATAGGAAAGTTCCCTAAGTCTTCACTTGATTTAAAGTGCCACTATTTAAAATATTGATTTCTCAACAAAAGTAGTTATTTCCATGTTTCTTTTTGTAGAAGACTTCCTTGAGGACATTTAATCCCCATCCCCCTCACCATCCAACACCTAAAAGAGTAATTACTTCATCTTTGCTCCACCTTGAATCTATTTCTGTCATAAAAATATTACCCATTATTACATAGGAACAACTAACAAATAACACTTGTAATGAATGGGGAGCTCCTTAGGACCAATGTTCATTATATCCCTATAGCCTCATACACTGCCAGGCATCTATGAGGGATGTAAAAAACTATTACTAAATAAAAGTAGAAGTTTAAAGTTTTCTTAGAATTAACATTAGCTGTTTGGAAAAAGTATATTATATTCCTTTGTAGCATTTTGAATTTTTTCTTCTTATCCATTACTATATTTGTCATGAAATAATTACCAATGCAAATAATTTTTAATGATCGCCTTCTCATCATATTAAGATGCACAAGAGCAGTGATGTAATCTGTCACGTCCATAGGTGTGAATCTCCAGTTTCTAGGGCAGCTTAACAGGAGCACAATAAATGAGTGAAGGTTTGAACAGAGGAACAAATGAAGACATGAATGCACATAATTGTTTAAACTACCTGCTGGCTTCCTTAATCGACTCTGATATGTATACATGTATATACATAAATACATTATGTTGCCTGGGCCAAAGACATAACTAGAGGGCTCAGCACAAAATGTAAATGTGAAGTCTTTTCTTCATAAAGTGGGGGGAAAATTCCATAAAATCACTAAAATGGAAAGCTTTTTCCTTTCTTCTGAAGTCTCTTAAATTGTCATGGTGTTTTTATTTCCTATTTAATGTCATTCTAAGTAAATAAACAATTTAAATTAAATTGTTGTCCTAAATATTACCACAATTTTATATTGTGCAGTGTCAGTTTTAAAGGCAAATCTAAAAAAAACTAACTCACACAGAATCATTGAAATTACACAATTTCAGTTTTGTAACTTGTACATGCATATGTATTTTGATGTTGTCAGCACAAAGGATATTCTGCATAAAACTGACTCATCTACTTTATTTCAGTTTTTGATATGCATACTCTTCCATGCTCTCTATTTGTGGCTTACCCATGAGCAAGGAAGGACAGAGAAGAAAAGGAAATATGGGTTACCCTACCTTTCCTTTCCCTTCTGTAACAACAACTTTCATTGCGTGCTTGTCTTGTATCTGCTCTAAGTCTTTCTGAATGAACTCCAACACACTGAATCCAATGGAATGCATGGATGGGACATCAGGTAGGCTTTAAGCAAATGGGATGGTGAGGAACAGTGCCCACACTTACTGCTCGCAGCTTCTCTGCTCATGTGAACGTTCTACTGTCCCATCAAACTCCACTTACAAACGCAAGTTCTCCGATAAAAAGAGTAAGAACGGAAGGTGCACACGAGGACATTAATCCAAACAAAGGGTATTTCTGAGGGCAGAGGCTCGTGTGACCTGCACAGGTCATATGCACATGAAGCCAGCCCTGTCTGGTGCCCTTGTTCACCTTTAGACAACAACTCAACCATCAATATTGGCCTGGAATTAGCACTAGCATCAGAAGGCAGGTGACTTAAGTTTTGCTGTATCTGGATAGTTGATTCAGTTCAGTCGCTCAGTCATGTCAGACTCTTTGCGACCCCATGAATCACAGCACGCCAGGCCTCCCTGTCCATCACCAACTCCTAGAGTTCACTCAAACTCATGTCCATCGAGTCAGTGATGCCATCCAGCCATCTCATCCTCTGTTGTCCCCTTCTCCTGCTGCCCCCAATCCCTCCCAGCATCAGAGTCTTTTCCAGTGAGCCAGCTCTTTGCATCAGGTGGCCAAAGTACTGGAGTTTTGGCTTCAGCATCAGTCCTTCCAATGAACACCCAGGACTGATCTCCTTTAGGATGGACTGATCGGATCTCCTTGCAGTCCAAGGGATTCTCAAGAGTCTTCTCCAACACCACAGTTCAAAAGCATCAATTCTTTGGCGCTCAGCTTTCTTCACAGTCCAACTCTCACATCCACACACGACCACTGGAAAAACCATAGGCTTGAGTAGACGGACCTTTGTTGGCAAAGTAATGTCTCTGCTTTTCAATATGCTATCTAGGTTGGCCATAATTTTTCTTCCAAGGAGTAAGCGTCTTTTAATTTTGCGGCTGCAATCACCATCTGCAGTGATTTTGGAGCCCAAAAAAATAAAGTCTGATACTGTTTCCACTGTTTCTCCATCTATTTCCCACGAAGTGATGGGACCAGATGCCATGATCTTTGTTTTCTGAATGTTGAGCTTTAAGCCAACTTTTTCCCTCTCCATTTTCACTTTCATCAAGAGGCTTCTTAGTTCCTCTTCACTTTCTGCCATAGGGGTGGTGTCATCTGCATATCTGAGGATATTGGTATTTCTCCCAGCAATCTTGATTCCAGCTTGTGCTTCCTCCAGCCCAGCGTTTCTCATGATGTACTCTGCATATAAGTTAAATAAACAGGGTGACAATATACAGCCTTGACGTACTCCTTTTCCTGTTTGGAATCAGTCTGTTGTTCCATGTCCAGTTCTAACTGTTGCTTCCTGACTTGCATACAAATTTCTCAAGAGGCAGGTCAGGTGGTCTGGTATTGCCATCTCTTGAAGAATTTTCCACAGTTTATTGTGATCCACACAGTCAAAGGCTTTGGCATAGTCAATAAAGCAGAAATAGATGTTTTTTTCTGGAACTCTCTTGCTTTTTCGATGATCCAGCAGATGTAGGCAATTTGATCTCTGGTTCCTCTGCCTTTTCTAAAACCAGCTTGAACATCTGGAAGTTCACCGTTCACGTACTGCTGAAGCCTGGCTTAGAGAATTTTGAGCATTACTTTAGTAGCGTGTGAGATGAGTGCAATTGTGTGGTAGTTTGAGCATTCTTTGGCATTGCCTTTCTTTGGGATTGGAATGAAAACTGACCTTTTATAATGTTATCTTTTAGACTGTGGACAGGAAAGCTAATAGAAAGAAAGAAAATGAAGTCGCTTAGTCGTGTCTGACTCTTTGCCACCCCATGAACTATAGCCTTCCAGGCTCTTTTGCCCGTGGGATTTTCCAGGCAAGAGTACTGGGGTGGGTTGCCATTTCCTTCTCCCGGGAACTTCCCAACCCAGGGATCAAACCTGGGTCTCCCACATTGCAGGCAGACACTTTTACCATCTGAGCCACCAGGGAAACCAAAGCTAATAGGGTGATTGACCAAAATTTCATGAATTTTATTTAAACTTATATAGATACTGTTTGTGGGAATACAGTCAGACAAAAGCCTCTGTTACAGAGATGCTACATATCTGAAGTAAAAAATGATTTTCAAGCCACGAGATGGCCCTCTACTAGTGGATCTTAAAATCAAATTACTGGATTTTAAAGACAATTTTTTAAAATAATGAAATAGATTAGACAAGAGTAGAAAAGATTAAACAGCTGCAAATATGGCAAATATATGGATAATTTTATAAAAATTTTATTTCATATATATAATACATACTATATATATATATATATATATATATATGAATGAAAGTAATAGATTGCAAAATAAGATATTTCTTACTGTAGGTTATCATTTAAAAAGCCATTGTCCTAAAATCTGTGTCCTCCAATGAAGTCTATGGTTTTTAAACTGTCCAACCATCTTTCCATATTATAAAAAATTTAATTTCAAAAGAGAAAAATCAAGTGCATAAAAGAAATCTGAAAATTACTTTCTACAAAATGTTGTCTTTTCAAGCTTAGATTTTTGTAAATGATTATGTTCTCAAGGATTTGTAGACAATGTACCTAGCCATTCTAACCCTTGCAACATCCATCAAAGACTAGGCATTCAGAAGTAGAAAGAAAAAAACATACTTATTCACTTTAATTATGTGATTGAATCCTCAGTGTCATCTCTGAAGTCAACACTACCACCCTGTTTTATAGGTGGGGAAGGTGAAACTCTGAACATTTAAGGAATTTTCCCAGTCACATATCTTATTAGTGGCAAAATGAGACTTGGAACCTGGGCTGTCTATGTCAAAGTCCAGCATTTAAGTCTCCCGAGGTGCTATAATCTTATAAAAATGTTGAAAACTTAAAATTAAAAAGGGAAATAATGTAACTGATGCACAAAAATCAAGGTTTGATTGTGTTACAGTCTAGTGAAACATAATTTAATTTTGGACTCTATTTTCCCACTGAACCATACCGTAACTAATAGGTAATATTCTTTTGTGAATCAGAGTCTCAGCATTTGCATTTTCTTGTGGTTACATTATAAGAAATAATGTGCAATGTTTTGATTTCTTTGAACCCACAATCTAAGCTTTTCAAAAACAACAAAATTCCACAAAGAAGGAGGAAAAAATAAATTTTAGAGAATTTTGGAAAGAACAGTATCAACTTTTTATAGCAATCATAAGAAAATCATCTACATTCGTATCAAATATCAGGTTTCCAGCTCAGGAAAAGAAAACTGCAGTACCTGCCATTTTAAATTACTCCTTGTCATGTTTTTATTTCTCCTCCTCCCCTGGGATGTTAATGTCTTGAAGAAATATGTGTGCACTCTGAAAATATTTCCTGAAGTCAGTGGATTCCATATGTTCCTAAGGAAACAAATTATTCACTCCATGGGTCATTCCTGGTGACATTCAGGTCTTCTAATCAGTACATTTAGGCCCTATGTACTTCGTATTTTCAGAGCTCTCTAATGTAGACCTACATAGAACTTAAGAAATATTCTTGACTCAAATACTCCCTTAACCTAAAAGAACACACATGAAACACACACATACACTCTCTTTCATACATATTTATACACACAAGCACATATACAAAGCTGCATGAATATATATTGTCTATAGTTCAACAATAATGCATATTGGAGTTTTTGGATAATGGTTTTTGAAAATTAAAACAGCTACTGGGACTTCCCTGGTGGTCCAGGGACTAAGGCTTTGCACTCCCAATGCAGGGGCCCCAGGTTCGACGCCTGGTCAGGGAACTGGATCCCATATGCTACAACTAAAGATCCCACATGCTGTAACTAAAACCAAGTGCAGCCAAATGAATAAATAAAATATTTTTTTTAACGGCTATTAATATTTTGAACTAAAATAAATGATAATCCCAAATGCAAAGTTAGAAATATACAAGAAAATATACCCAATATCCTCAGTTCATAAATAAAATTGATCATAGAGAAGAAGACAAAAATAATGAATTATAAGAGACTAATTTTGTTTGATTTGTGGGACTTTTCAATTTTTTGTTTTGTTTTTTACAAAATAAAGAGCAAGAATTGGAGTGTGACTTTTGCTTTCCTTTGAATGACAACAAGAGGTGCTGTTCTTTAAATACTTTCTTCATTTGGTTTCAGGGCACTGCTATCTTTCTGGTCTCAAAAATCTATAATGCCTACTCTTTTCTGACTCTAATGTTAGAACTTCCCCAGAGTATTTTATTGGTCCTCTTCTTTGCCATCCTTAGAAAGTTCAATATTATCTCAGGCTTCAATTGTCATCAGTATGCCAAGAACTCCCCAGTATATATCTTATTCATTTATTGTGCATGTATTTGTTGATTGCTTATATATCCCAGAAAGTTGTATTATTTAGTTGGAACCAAATAGTCATTGCCATCTTGCAACTTAACATCAAGTACTGAAGACATTTATTTAATATGCAAATACTACAAAATGTAATCAAAGAACCATACATAATACCAGGAGGGGAAAAAAAGAAAAAGGACAAAAAGTAAGAGCATAACATAGGAGGAGAAAGGTCATGAGGTAGTCACAATTAAGTTGAGATCTAAAGGATAAGAAAATCTAGTCCAACAAAGAGCTAGGAGGAAATTGTTCAAGGGATTCTGGCATGGAACCCCTCATATCCTGATTTCTCTCTGAGCTGTGAACACACTCCAAAAGTTGCCCAATAAACAAACATTGGCATATGTAACTTCCTTGATTTTAAGATGTATATAAATGAACTCTCTAATTTCCATGCAAATTCAGTTGTTTCTCCTCTCAGCTATTTCTGTCTTGGTTAATGGCACAACAATTGACCCAAGCTGAACACCTCAAAGAGTCTCACAAGAATCGTTCTTGTACCTCACGTTTTACATAAATCATTCATCAAATTCTATAAGTTTCACTCCACAAAGAAGGTGCTTTATTTTTTTTGTAAATACATGAATGAATCAGTAAACCAATGACTAAAAATCTTTGGGCTTCTGCTTACTGTTGAGAAATTTTCAAGTGCCACTATTAAACTATCTTAATCACCAAGTGCCTGCTGCTTCTTCATTTAGAATGTATACTCTGTCTTTCAAAGGAACGTTCAAACTACTTTTTGTTGAAAATATCACATTACTGCAAAACTGGGGAGAGAAACTAGTTCTTATCTTGCCACTGATCTCACTCAGTCTAAAATCAGTTCTTAATAAAGAAGATTTGATAAAGGCTACATCTTTATTTTGGAGAAGGCAATGGCACCCCACTCCAATACTTTTATTAGGAAGTATTGTTCTTTGGGAAGAGCATCAAAAAAAGGGGGAAATAATGCTCATCTTTTGGGGCTTCCCTGGTGGCTCAGACAGTAAAGCATCTGCCTGCAGTGTGGGAGACCCTGGTTCAATCCCTGGGTTGGGAAGATCCCGTGGAGGAGGAAATGGCAACCCACTCCAGTACTCTTGCCTGAAAAATTCCATGGACTGAGGAGCCTGGTAGGCTACAGTCCATGGGGTGGCAAAGAGTTAGACACGACTGAGCAACTTCACTTTCTTTTCTTCATCTTTTACTATTTATACAGCCAGCTCACATATTTATATTTCTGTCCATGCCTCTTCCCTGAATTACTCATCCATAGATATATATTCAACTGCCTACTTGCAATTTCTACTTAGATGTACAAATAACTTCCTGAACATATATATCTGAAATGAACCCCTGATATTCCTCCTCAAACTCTGCTTCTCCAACAGTCTTCATTATCTATGTTGATAACAACTCCATCCTCCCAATTGCTCAAGACAAAACCTTTCTTTCTTAACCCTCCTCTTTTCTTATATCCCACACTCAATCTTTCTGAAAATCTTGTTGGCTATACCTTCTAAGTAGATCCAGAATCTGAACAATTATCACCACCCTCACCCCTACACCTGCCCTAAATCAAAATTATTTCTCTTTGATTATTGCAAAATCTTCCCAAAGGGTTTCTCTTTTTACACTTGCTTCCCTACAGTACTTTCTCAAAACAGCAGTCAGAATAATATTTTTTGCTCAACACTCTTGAATGGTGCCATCTTATCTGGAAAAAAAGAAAAAAGGGGTGGGGGGGGATTTTTCCTTTGTCTTCATTTGTGTCTGTCTTTATTATTCTTGATTTGGCTGAAACGTTTTAATCTGTTGATCAACTTCTTCCTGAAACAAACTCCCTTGTTTTTTAAAAGACCGCATCATCTCATTTCTATTCTTTTCCTTCATCATGGTACTTTCTTGATCTCCTTTGGAAGGATCATGATTTGAAGAAAGAGAGAAGGGGAGAAGGGGAAGAAAGAGGCAAGGAAAAGCTTCTGAATCAGAAAATCCACTTTCAAATAAGACTGTACTTTCAAAAAAGACTTCTCTTCTTCTACAAGGCCTTATACCAGTTATTACCTTGTTTTTAACATTCTTCATCTGTATATTTATACTGAAAATATGGAGCTAATAAGATTATTGTGAGCATTAAATAGATAATATAACTGATTATCTATATCCCCTATGACATGACCAGGTTGAAAGTCACAATGTCCTGCATTCTGGTTTAACTCAGTCACCACTGGCAGACCAGCCTCCTTCTACATCAACTAGCCTTATCTCCCAATTTGGATCTTTATATCCTTTAAGTCTAACTCAAGCTTCCACATCTTGTCAACACTCTCCACTCTAGCGCTGTGCCCCCCGGAATTCATGGTTTGTCATCATCAGTGAACCCAATTCTCAACCTCTTCTATTCCAATCCTCTTTATCATCAGATTCAGTCTACCCTGCATATTCCTCCACATTCCTTGCATTTTCTTCCACCCACAGGAATGAGGTAGATATTCCCTCTGCCTTTTATTGCCACTTCCAAAAAAGCTTCCAGCTACTTCCAAGTACATGCGATCAGACGCTGATATGTGATACACCTTCCTTGTGTCATCATCCAGGTTGCTTCCTCTCCTTCA
The DNA here is from genome assembly GCF_032452875.1 of Bos javanicus. Taxonomy (NCBI): domain Eukaryota; kingdom Metazoa; phylum Chordata; class Mammalia; order Artiodactyla; family Bovidae; genus Bos; species Bos javanicus. The sequence continues at coordinate 24,272,085 of NC_083876.1, read as the reverse complement.
TCTTTCTCTTTACCACCAGCTCTGCATTAATATTCTGGGAATTTCAATGCCTATCTAACACGTGATGACTTGGTTCATTGATATCCCACTCATCCTATGCTGTTCTTCTACCACAGCCGTAAACCAAGCTAAACTATGTAATATTTCCCAAATATGCCCCATGTTTTCCAGTCGAGGAATAATTTCTTAAGCTCTTTGTGTCTGCAGTGGAGCACTATCCTTTTCTTTTTCTATCTAGAAATTTTCTGCTCATCATTCATTGCCTACCCTTAATGACATTTTCCTCATGCAGCTTTTCTTAATCATTTGGTTGTGAATTCTCTTTTCTTAAAATCTTGTGTCATTTTTATTAAAGTTAGTTTTTAATTATACTCTTTTGTATTCTTACCTTATCTCCCTATGTCTTATACCGATGTTTGCTTTATAGTAAGCCCTTAGATGGGGCTTCCCAGGCAGCACTAGTGATAAAGAAGCTGCTTGTCAATGCAGGAGACATAAGAGATGTGGATTTGATCCCTGGGTTCAGGAAGATTCCCTGAAGGAGGGCATGGCAATCCACTCCAGTATTCTTGCCTGGAGAACCCCATGGACAGAGGAGCCCGGTGGGCTACAGTCCATAGAGTCACAAAGAGTCAAATACAACTGAAGCAATTTAGCACACACTCTTGCAAGCCCTTAGATAGCAGGAATTAGTTCTTACCCATGGTGGCATTACTTAATACACCTAATTCAAACATTTCCCTAAGTATATGTTCAAGAACCCTTATTCAATTGGAGAATTACAGTTACTTCATGATAGTTAATAACTTAAACATTTTTTATCTTAATAAGCTGCTGGTTTCCACAAAGAAGATAAAGTCAGGAAAAGGCTAGAATAGCATCTTTTTCAGATTCTGGTTGCCTACAACACTGATTTTATAGTAAAACAATTTTTGCTGAATAAATTAATTGTTCTGTTTTTGTAGGTCATGTTTTCCCATGCACAATAAGCAAGACAGACCCATGCAAGGGGCAAACAATCTGCAGAAGTCTTGCAAGAAAAACAATAAACCGGAGTGAAAGTATTGGCAATTCTCTAAAATTATAATTCAAAACTTGATCAGTTATAAGAATCATCTTCAGAATATGTAAATGTCTACCAAAATGTAAATGTCTAAGCCCCAGACATACTAATTAAAATTTTAGCAAGTGAAACCACTGTTCAAATAACTTACAATCTGGGGCTGAGACAATTTTGGAAACATCTCCTGTAGGAGACATGACTGATAGCTGGTTCCATTTCCTACCAGTAGATATAATCTCTGTACCCATCCAAAGTAATTATATATAACATATTTTTTAAAAATATGAATGTTTGTATTCTGTGCATTGAATAAACATTTAGGAAATATAATTGAGGATTCTCCAGGCCAGACTACTGGAGTGGGTAGCCTTTCCCTCCTCCAGCAGATCTTCCAGACCCAGGAATCGAACTGGGGTCTCCTGCATTGCAGGAGGATTCTTTACCAACTGAGCTATGAGAGAAGCCCAATTATATGTAACATACTTAAAAAAATCTGAGTGTTTGTAATCTGTGCTTTAAATAAACATCTAGGAAATATAATTGAGGCAGAATAATTAAATTTGCAGGTCAGTGATAATTACAAGTAAATACTTCAAAAATGAAAAATGTAATGTGGTTCTGCTTCATTTAAAATAGATTTAGATAATATTTAAAATGCTGGATGTCCCTGGCGGTTCAGAATCTGCCTATCAATGAAGGGGCACAGGTTTGATTCCTGGTCTGGGAAGATCCCACATGCCATGGAGCAACTAAGCCCGTGCACCACAACTACCGAACCTGTGCTCTAGGGCCAGCGAGCTGCAACTTCTGAGCCCACGCGCCACCACGCCTGAAAGCCGAGCACCCTAGAGCCTGTGCTCCACAAAGAGACGCCCATGCGCCTCAACTAGAGAGTAGCCCCCACTCTCTGCTACTAGAGAAAGCCGAGCACAGCAACCAAGATCCAGTGCAGCCAAAAATAAACACATATTCTTTAAAATGCGAATTTGGTATACGAGAAAAGATTTCCAACCTAGTGTTTTTCTGGAGATTTGCTGAATACAAAAAGACTAGGAAATGTTAGTATGTATTTTATATTGTCTTTTCTTGGCTTGTCATGTATAATTGTGTCATATGAACAAGTCCAAGCCAAGCAGAGATAATTTAACAATGTAAAAGTAACATGACAGCTAAGGAAGATTATGTACAGTTACGTAAGACAGCCAATTGGAATTTCTGTTTTTCATTCGTGGAACTAATCACAGTGGAATAACACTAACTTTTACTTAGCTAATCCACATCTCCTCTATTTTCAGAGAAAACTGAGCACCACACCTTGTTCTCAGAAAAGATTTAATAACCGAGAACTGAAGTGAGGTTGAAATGTCAAGTTGTATTTCTCATATTAAAATTAAAAGTGGTTGGCAAGAAGCAAAAACACTGGACATTGTTGACTCAACTGATCTAAGTTCTTGTGCTAATTCTATCCCTGAATTGCCGCAGGGAAAATGAAAGCTGTTTCAAATACTGCCGATATATTTTTATTTAAATAGCAATTAATAATGATAATAAAGACAAAAGTAAAACTTTGTTTCATATGTGATAGACATAGGAAACTCTGACCTACAAAGATAGAACAGAAGTCATTCATTCAACAAAAATAATTTGAGCATTAAATGATTGCAGCAGACACTCAGAAGACAAAACAAAAAAAGATGACCCTCCAGCCCTTTGGATTCATGGTCTAACAGAGGAGAGATAAGCAATGAATATTTTATTAAACATCTATTGTGCAGTTATCTAACATGGGATGAGTTCTTGGTAGGCTTTTGTAGCCATAAAAAACTTGGAAGGAAGAGAGCAAATTTAGCTAGGTTTGAACATTAAATGAAAAGATAATGAGGCATCAGAAAGTATTATAAAAAATGTTCTGAAGTAATAAACACCATATTTGCAGTCACAAGACTTTGAGTTCATTGAGAGTCATGTGATTCTTAAAAGCCACTTAGCCTTTCTAAAACTCAGGTTTCTCATGTTAGAAGTGGGGAAAATAATATCTACCTCTCATGATTATTGGAAGGATTAATAATACCTGCAGAAGTGCTTTGAAAGATGCAAAAAGCCATGAATATGCTTTGGATTCTTTTAGTTGGGGAAATGATGTAACTGGAAGACCCAAATTCCCTGGGAGCCAAATGTTTGGAAGACGGAAATTGACAGTAAGAAACTCAACTTGGTTTAAGTGAAGACTTTTTGGAAGTAATGTAAAGTCAAGTCAGATAGACAGAATTAGGGTCAAATGATTTTGTTTGCAATCTTGAAAAGCTGTCTGGAGTTGGTTTAGTAAGCAATGTTAAAGCACTCTAAGCCCTTGAAGTGGAGGGGAAAGGGGGCAAGTCCAACCTGAATTATTTTCTGACAAAGCTATGCAGATGGCTCAAAAGAGGGAAAACATATCAAATAGTGAAAAACTGCCACATTTTAGAAATGACTTCTTTGTGATCTGTGCTAGAATATTGTCTCTGATAATGGAAAAGAAGAGCTGTGTAATGACAGAATCAACTTGGCAGAGTAGCTGACATGTTGTAAAAGTGTGATATTCCAATAGGATACCCAAGATTCCATACTGTTGTTAGGTCATGAATACAAATGGAATATAGAAAAATAAAATCACTTCAAACGTTTAAGGCAGTGGAGAAGTAGAGAGGCAGGGGACTGCCAAAATGACAGTTTGTTTTAATCACACTGATATACTGTTAGAAATGAATGCAAAATTTGAGTATAATAGGAACATGGAAATCATGAGTATAGAATTGATGATGGAAATGCTAAGAATTTTGATTCATATGTATGAGGGAGAAGAGTATAGGATATTCATATGTATAAGGGAGTTGGTAAAAATGAGAATGCTTAAGAACTAACAAGAAACAAGAGACAGCAAGTAAAGGTTACAACTATTTTAGTTATTTTAGCAAGTTTAAATTATTAATATTATTAAAATAATAATAATTAATAAAACCTTTAGTGGTATTAGGACAACAAATTGTAATGCTATTGAGCATATTTGTAGACAAAGTGAAAACAGGAAATTAAAGAAAGAAGTTCCCAAGAGGGACTGCAAGATGAGACCAATTTTTTCATTTTGTTTAAGATATAAACACTTCCTATTCCTTTCTCTCTTTCCTACTAAGTAATGTTTATTTTTTCATAATGGTACCTCAAAGTATGAGAGGGCATTTGAGGAAGGAAAAAAAACAGGCATTGCCACCCTCTTTAGCAGAGTGGGACAAATCTCCAATAAGCTTGGGGAGCATTGATGATTGTGGAGGTCAGAAGACCTGAGGAACTTGGTGAGGTAGAACTCCGAACTCTTTTATAGAGGATCAAGCAGTTAAGTAGGATGGGAACTAATTTTTATAGAATGCTTATTAGATAGCCAGAATCATTCTGTTTTCCATATTCTTGGGCTTCCCTTGTGGCTCAACTGGTAAGGAATCTGTCTGCAGTGTGGAAGACCCGGGTTCAATCCCTGGGTTGGGAAGATACCCTGGAGAAGGGAAAGCCTACCCACTCCAGTATTCTGGCCTGGAGAATTCCAGGACTATACAGTCCATGGGGTCGCAAATAGTCGGACACAACTGAGCGACCTTCACTTTCACTTTCAGTGAGCCAGAGAGTGCTATTCTCATTCATAGAATAGCCTCACAGAAGTCAGTTTTCCAAAAACCAAATATCAAGTAAGTAGCAAGCATAGGGATTTAAATGTGATTAAATCTGACTCCAAAGCTTGTTATCACTCTCTCTATCCCACTTTCTCTTTATCCATAAGATAAAATTACTGGGCTAGATATTCTCTAAGACCCCTTCCAATTCTAACATTCTCTGCATCTCCATCGTGTAACCACTTCACTGAACAACTCACTTAATTTTTTCCTTGCTGGCAAAGCAAGGTTTTAAAATGAGTCCTTTGACTGATACTTTGAGGGCGTGAGGGCTTCCCAGGTGGCTCTCGTGATAAAGAACTCGCCTCCAATGCAGGCAACATAAGAGATATGGGTTTGATCCCTGCTTCAGGAAGATCCCTTGGAAGAGGACACAGCAACTCACTCCAGTATTCTTGCCTGGAGAATTCCATGGACAGAGCAGCTTGACAGGCTACAGTCCATAGGGTGCCAAAGAGTCAGACAGGACTAAAGAGACAGCACACATGCCTGAGTCCCTGATCTTCCTTAACTTGCGTTTCTTTCATTTAAAAATGTATCCTTTATTTAGTATATGAAAGTGAAAGAAAGTGTTAGTCGCTCAGTCATTTCTGACTCTGCAACCCCATAGACTGTAGCCTGCCAGGTTCCTCTATCCATGGAATTCTCCAGGCAAGAATATTGGAGTGGATTGCCATTCCCTTCTCCAGGGGATCTTCCTGACTCAGGGATCGAACCCGGATCTTCTGCATTGCAGACAGATTCTTTACCACCCAATCCACCAGGGAAGCCCTATTTAGGATATATGTCATATTTAATTTGTAAAAATTCCCTATCTGAATCTTTGCCTGTTCTTTGAAAAGTACTAGCAGGTTAGACATTAAATGAAAAATGATCCAGATGGTAACGAATATATGTTGGGAAATTCAGGTGATATTTTCTCTTTTATTTACTCCATTGGTGTAGAATACTCAAAGTGTGCTTTAAGAGTTCTGCATTCTGCAGCAAAATTTCTAAAACATCTATAGAAATGTGGAGTTTGAATAAAGTTGAGATTCTACCTTAATCATTTCATTTTATAGGTGGAATAACCAAGGCCCAGAAACATAAAAGCAATAGAGTATTCAGTAAACACACGAACTTCGGAATGACACAGCCAAGACTAAATCTTGGCTCCTAATAGCAATGGTTTCTCAGACTCAGTCTTGGTCTGATTCTCAGATAATTATCTATAAAATGAGGATAATTTTAGTATCTACCTGATAGAGTAGTTGAGATGATTACATAATTTAAGGATGACTGCTCAATTAAAAGTTTTTGTTATTCCTACTATCACCTTCATTATCAACAACACTGTTAGTATCCGCAGCAGCAGCCTTGTTATTCAGGGCTAGTCAGAGGCAAAGCTTGAACCTAGGTCTCATGAGTCCTATCTCAGTATCTTTCACTTGAGTTTCAAGCTACTCCACAGAATTCTAAGTTAATAACATTGCATAAAACTGCTTTAAAAATGCCTTCTTCTTGGATACCTCTCTCAAAACTGGCAATTCTGTTTCAGTAAACATTACTATATATGTACTTTCCCCAATCCTGCCCTGACCATGGCCAATTAGGATGAATGTCCTGATAAAAAGCAATAACAAATAAATCTTCATCACAAATGCAAATAGCAATATTAGAGAGCTGAGACAATGAAATGCATAATCACTGAGTGACAACATGAAGTTGACATTTTTCATCAGTCTGGCTGTCTGTGGCACAACTCTTCTCTAATTGTCCCACATTCTTCAGATGGTAGAATCTTTGCATAGAGATATATAGTTTTTAGAAAAGTTTTCAACTCATATCTTCCCATTTGAGTCTCATTATTCCATTTTACAAGTGAGGATAGTGAAGCTAAGTGACTTGTATATTACCATATGTGAAATAGATCACCAGTCCAAGTTCGATGCATGAAACAGGGCACTCAAAGCTGGTGCACTGGGATGACCCTGAGAGATGGGATGGGGAGGGAGGTAGAGGGTGTTCAGGATGGGGGACACATGTACACCCATAGCTGATTCATGTCAATGTATGGCAAAACCCACTACAATATTGTAAAGTAATTAGCCTCCAATTAAAATAAATAAATTTTTTTTAAAAAGTGACTTGTTCTAGGTGATCCAGTTGGTAAGCAGCTGAGCCTTCACTGAAACCCTGAAATTCTGGCCACAAGTGTATATATGCCCTTCAATTAGAAAGTACTCTCCCTTTAGCTTGATTTCGTACATAGACAGTGATTTGCCAGACCATCAAAACGAGAGGCTTCCCCAGTGGCTCAGCGGTACAGAATCTGCCGGCAATGCAGGAGCCACAGGAGACATGGGTGTGATCCCTGTGTTGGGAAGACTCCCTGGAGAAGGAAATGGCAACCCACTCCAGTATTCTTGCCTGGAGAATCCCATGGACAGAGGAGCCTGGCAGGCTACAGTCCATGGGGTCTCAAAGAGTTGCACATGACTGAAGCAATTTAGCATGCACACAAAATGGGATTTCTGTTTTCAGACCAGGTCTCAAGTATAGAGTTGCCAAGCATGTTCTTAGAGTAACTGAAAGATACTAGCATCCTACAAAATAAGTTAGTCCTAAACAGACAGAAATATTAGTATGGTTTTCTGAGGGGTTTGTAGCTGTACTCCTTCCAGACAGAACTAGATACCTGTGAAGATAAACTTATGAATCTTTCTCTAAAGCCTGGACACATACATAGTAACCTTTCCAATGAAAAGAAAAGAAACTTAACAGAGCAAGCAAGCAATGGCCATCTTTCTAAGTTGTTATCAAGACTTCCGTGCAACATCTGATTCTGCACTCTGTCACTGCCCAAAGCCAAGAAATAAAGAGACAGTGGGAGTCAAGTCCTTTGTAGAAATTAGTGGAGTTGTTGGGGGCTTTGTTCCCTTCCTTCTGCCAAATGGGATGGGACTCTGGCAGCAAAACTTTATAAATCGCGAAAACAGTTCCAAGGGCCAAGAAATTACTTCATAAGGGAGAGGGAAGGCGATGAAGAAGGAGATGCTGGATCCCTGGAGCAATCAACTTATGTGCTGCGATATGAAGTTTGATTATCTTTATCTGATTTTTATTACTTCAAATGCTATTGGTCACCAAATACCTTGCATTTTTAGGATCTCTGATTCACTTTTTAGCCTGGTGACCTGTCTCTACATCCTGGGTATGTGTTCAGTTTTTCCCAAGCAGTTCAGTTTGCAATACCTCCACACTCCCTGAGGGTATTATCTTGTCTTTTGTTAACTGGCATTTATTTTCATTTTTTATTCTTTGATTCTAATTCATTTTTCAATATGAAGCTAAAATAATCACAGCAGGTTATCATGAGGAAAATGCTGAATTTAATGTAGGGAGGCTTGAATTGAGGTCCTGGTTTTGTTATTAATTGTATGACTGTGTTAAGCTTAATTGTATCAAGCTATCTTTAACCCTCAGGAGCTCAGTTTTCTCTTTCATTCAGGAAAAAAAAAAAAAGTTTCTTTCTAATTTCTAAGGCATTAGTACATTCTATAATTCTACAAATTTCTGAGTTCCAAACAATCCATAGAAATTTCTATGTAGCCGAACACTGAGGCAGTATTTCTAAGTAAAATACACTCTCCTCCCACTCCAGTAGGAGACTAGAATTTATAGGCTACAGCACATATAGCTAAGGCCACATTTTATTCTAAAATATATCTGTCTAGGTAAATTAAATAAGCAGATACAAAAGCAGTTAAGATTTTATGTATTTGTTCATATCTTGTTTTAACTTGTAACTTTAAAATATATATAATAATATGGAAATATTAACATTGAAGAATTAAAATAAGGAAAATTCAAGTTGAACAGAAGATCAAGACCATAATGGTAGACAGAAAACAGTGTGTGTGAATTGACAAGGTCTTTAATTGTTATTAACATTGATCTTCATGTCAATCCTCACTCTATGTTTTCCCCTTGCTTAAAGATCACAAACTTTTTTATGGGGCAACGAAGTTAATGTTCATTATTTCTGAAGTCAAACATATTTAAATATTTGTGGTCTTTCCTTACAAAATATCTATCTCATTCTGAAAAAACTCTGTCTCATACCATATTTCATAGGTCCCAGATCATATCTGAAGCACTCAGGATTGGACAATTTTACCTGTCTTATGAAAATAATGTGTTCTCGATGTTTTTTACAGCATATATATCTGATCCATACTTAAATAGGTTTTAAATCCAAGGTCTGGATCTTTATTGAAATGGTTTTCAAGATATACCTCCCAGTTATACATTACTATTTGATTCTTTCAACCCCACTGTCAACCCAGAATATACACACGAAGTAAAAGCTTGATGACCATCTGGTAGGGATCTTACAAAGAGTGTTCATGTTTCGGGCAGAGTCTGGCTTCTTTTCATAAAAGCTGGTGAAAAGTGGGTATGGACTTCAAGCCTGTGGACCAGTTCTCAGGAATGAGATAGAATCTTGGAGGCCTGGCTAGAAGAGATCTGTTTTGCAGAGTACTGGACAGCAGATATAAAACAAGGAGTAAGCACTAGTTTTATCACAAGGATTATCAGGCACTATTGGAAGAATTTTATTAAACAGAAGATCCAAGAAACAAATGTAAAGACACAGACAAGAAATAAGGCAAAACTCAGGACCTAAAGAGATCATGAGCAAGTCAGAAATAAGAGTGAATGCTGCCATAGAGTGAAATGTTTATGATAAATGCTATCTTGTCCACAAACAAATGAAGCAAGGCTGCCAGGACCTTTTTTGGGAGGGATAGTGGTACAGGGGATGGTAAATAGATTAGTCAGCTTAAAAGAGCATTATGTTGATATATACATATATATACTTCCACCTCCCCCAAGCCCCCACAGCTACTCAGTAGAGAAGACAAAAGTGTCAAACTCTCTTCAAACATTCTGGACCCTCCACAGCCACCTTAGTGCCATTTGCCCTAGGAAACTAAATGTAATAGGCCTTTCAGATCACTCAATAGTTTAAGTGCAAGATATCTAGAGGATAAGCACATTTTTGTCAAATTTTGTTTGAGGACAGAGTTCTCCATGAGCCTCTTCCTTTCTTCCACATCTTGGGAGCAGAGGCAGTTTCTATTGTTCTTACAGACTATCTTTTCAAGGATATTTGTATAACAAAGAGCCTTTGGAAAATAAAGACAGGTTACACACCAGAGCAAAGGGCAGGTCTGTCCATTGTCCCGTAGAATAAAAAGTGTGTCCCTTTTCAGACTAAAGAGCAGGAATGGTTACTGTCCATTATAAAAGATTCGGGTTTCCTAATCTTAGGACCTTTCTCCTTTAATACAACTCACTGCATGGACGGGTATTACCTAATCTTTTGTACTGTCCAATAAGAATGGTGTGTGGGGAAACAGCACAAGAAAATGCTTGATACTCTGGCTTTGGTATTATTGATAATAAGGTCCTTTGTCTCAGAAGCAGGAATCCTGTGTCATCTGCCAGCATCTATGAAAGTATAGCAGGTTAGCTTAATTTGCAAGGAGTACAAAATCTCAAACAGAATAAAGATTAATTTAAAATAATTTGCTTATAAAAGAATTATCTCTGTTAACTGCCTCCAGGCGAAAAGTGATTCTTTACCATAAGCTCTGAAGAGTTTGAAAGCTTAAACTAACCACTGTATGTACTTTATGTGATAGTTATCTATTATATTTTATACACCAAAAATACTGGCTTTATATAACTTTACTTCAAGAGGCCTATGCATAACTACGGAAAAGAAACCCATTTATACCTAAAGAAACATTGAGTACATTCTATCTAATGTACTAAACAAGATTTCCTATTAATTGGTAAAACTTAGATTTAAAAAGGGGCTTCCCTGGTGGCTCAGATGGTAAAGAATCTGCCTGCATGCAGGAGACCCGGGTTCAATCCCTGGGTTGGGAAGATTCCCTGGAGAAGAGAATGGCAACCTACTCCAGTATCCTTGCTTAAAGAATTCTTCTCCATGGAAAGAAGAGCCCAAATCCTATGACTTTTCCCCCTTGAGTTTCACCTCAGTTATTCTTGATCTCTACTCCAATTTGCACTGAATCTTTATTTATGTCTTTAATATATTCAGTACATTTGCAAGGCTCAAATGGTAATCATTTATAATTATACCAACCTGTTGTTTTCCAGTTATCACATCTACAACATTATTGGTCCAGGTCAGTCCTGTAAGCCTTTCCTTAAAAACTGGAGGAAAAATGAACTATATCTACGTGGCACTCTTTTCTTTTTTCTTTTAACATGGTACTCTTTACAAAGGTCCCTTGGAATTTTTTAACTCATTTTTTATGTTTTTGGCATTATGGCTAGATTGGGTCAGTCATCCTGGAATATAGTTGGAGAAAGATACAGTGCAACCAGAGAGAATGAAGGATCGTACTATATAAATAGAAAGGAAGAAACAAAATGTAAGGAATTACAATGAATTTTGGTCAAAGAGGTCAGTAAATTCAAAAGGAGTCCAGGAGGGGAGGAGATAGAAGGAATGGAGGTAACAGGACAGGTTGTGTCCTGAGGCAAACATGCGAGTGCATCCCAAGCTTAGATTGTTTTATCACTTCCTTGTCCCAAACAATTCCATCCATACAAATGTACCACCCTATTCACTTCAGCAAAGCTTGCCAACACTCAGTAAGTTTCAGTTTAAACACATCACACAGATGTTTACATTCAGCAGAGAAATTTGAGAATTTTCATCAGGATATACAAAAATTGAGTCTGGAAGTCTGTGGTCTAAAAAGTTCTCCTACTTAAAGGCATTATGGCTAAAAAGGCTGTTGATGAGGGGACAGAAGGACTGAGAGGTTTTATAGACAATGGGAAATATCACACTCATCCCAACTACTTTGTGTTATGAATCAAGTCATCTTTCTAGCCACACCAAATTATCCAAGACCAGATTTCTGTGTTTCCTCGATTTAGTGTCATAAAAAAAAGAGGAACTGTTTATTTCAAACACTACACAATGGAATTCATGGCTTTGGTTTTTTCAGGAATGCATGCTAGGACCCTGAGTAAGCAGGTCTCTTATTTCTATCAATGGAAGTTTTCCCCTAGAATATAAGTTCTAAATTGTCATTTCCCTTTTAGTTTCTCATTTTTCACTTTCTGCTATTTATGCAATAAAAGTCATTGATGACCTACTATATTTAAAGCATTTCACTCAGCACAGAGTACCCAATGATGAATAAAACAAAATCTTTGCCCTTAAGGAACTTAAAGTAGACAGTTATCTTTGGAAACAGACCATCATAGAAACAAACACATACTGCCTTGCCAACAAAAATATTTAGGTTGTGAGTTGGTTTAACTTGCCACATTTATTAAGTGATTTCACCTATCAGAATAAAATGCTTTATATTACATGTATTTACATGTATATAAAATTGTTACTATACTTTTATAAAGTTGGAAGTGACGCAAAATCACAAGTGGCTAGGCTCATTCTTGTCATGCATTTCTATTAAATAGTAAGGTAGTAGAAATATAAAAACTAGCTTGAATTAAAATATAGTAACAATAATGACTTGTGGTTTTTCTATAACCACTACAATCCCCAGTCTCCAGTCATGAATCCAGCACTTGGTCACTCTCTTTACCTGTGTAAAGGAGCAGCTGGGTCATTCTTATCTTATTGTGAATTCACTGCCATTATGAAGTTTGCTTTTTTTTGTTAAGTAAGTCCAAAGAAAGTAATCCAAGGAAAGTTTCAGATAGCATGGTCAGAACAGAGATAATACAGGCATTGAAGACCCATCCTATAGCCATCAATCAGCATCACATAGTCATCTGATAAACTAACTGTTTGGGTTTAGCCTTTTAGCAGCCACCTCTGCTTTTGCACACAAGACAATTACTACATTGACATCTATGGGCTTCCCAGGTGGCTTGGTGCTAAAAAGTCCGCTTGCCAATGCAGGAAATGCAGGTTCAATCCCTGGGTCAGAAAGATCCCCTGGAGGAAGAAATGGCAACCCATTCTGGCCTGGAGAATAACATGGACAGAGGAGCCTGGTGGGCTGCTGTCCATAGGGTCACGGAGAGTTGGACACAACTGAGAGACTCACCATGCACACAGAGGCTCTACAGAAACTGCAGCTAAGAAGTCTATATGAGATCTATTAGGAAACAAGGACAAAAATTGAATAATCATTTTCTCCAATGTCCTTCTATCCTAACACCCTCTGCATCAGAGAGTAAAGCCACCTTGCTGCTAAGTCGCTTCAGTCGTGTTCGACTCTGTGCGACCCCATAGACGGAAGCCCACCAGGCTCCCCCATCCCTGGGATTCTCCAGGCAAGAACACTGAGTGGATTGCCATTTCCTTCTCCAATGCACGAAAGTGAAAAGTGACAGTGAGGTCGCTCAGTCGTGTCCGACTCTTAGCGACCTCATGGACCACAGCCTACCAGACTCCTCCGTCCATGGGATTTTCCAGGCAAGAGTACTGGAGTGGGGTGCCATTGCCTTCTCTGAAAGCCACCTTATGTTCAGTCATATATGGTCTGTACTTAATATCTGGAGCAGCAGCCCTAGAGGAGGAGAGAATAAGCAAATAAAATCTAAACACAAAAATCTGCACTATTGATACTATGTACAAAATAGGTAACTAATGACAACCTACTGTATACTTTAGGGAACCCTACTCAATGCTCTGTGGTGACTTAAATGGGAAGGAAATTCAAAAAGAGGGGATATATACATATAGCTGATCCATTTTGCTGTACAGTAGAAATTTAACAAAGGCTTCCCCAGTGGCTCAGTGGTTAAGAATCCACCTGCAATGCACAGCCCTCTTCTCTGTAATCCTCTTATGAATGTTCCAGTTTTGCCATTTTGGGTTAAAACTGTGAATGTATTCTACTAACTCATCTTTCTTCCTCAACCTCACTTCCTATCAATGCTCCTGCCATGGTGATACCAGAGCAATGCTTCTAAAACACACATAGGTAATTCAGTATGAAACGGCTAGAAGTCTGATAAATCTCACCATTCACCACCTAAAAGAAATGAAAAGTTGAATACACTGGGAATTAAGACTGACAGTGAACTAACTCCAGACTTTAGGAAGCACTGGGGAAGAATCTTAAAAGGAAAGCTGATGGCACTATGGCACTGCCCACCACAAGGAGAGAAAAGAATACTTATTTGTTGAGTACCTCATTTCAGTTCAGTTCAGTCTCTCAGTTGTGTCTGACTCTTTGCAACCAGATGGACTGCAGCATGCCAGGCATCCCTGTCCATCACCAACTCCCGGAGCTTGCTCAAACTCATGTCCATCAAGTCGGTGATGCCATCCGACCATTTCATCCTCTGTTGTTCCCTTTTCCTCCTGCCTTTCCCAGCATCAGGATTTTTTCAAATGAGTCACTTCTTCACATCAGGTGGCCAAAGTATTGAAGCTTCAGCATCCTTCCAATGAATATTCTGGACTGATTTCCTTTAGGATTAATTGGTTGGATCTCCTTGCAGTCCAAGGGACTCTCAAGAGTCTTCTCCAACACCACAGTTCAAAAGCATCAATTCTTCTCCACTCAGCTTTCTTTATAGTCCAACTCTCACATCCATACATGACTACTGGAAAAACTATAGCTTTGACTAGACAGACCTTTGTCACCAAAGTAATGTCTCTGCTTTTTAATATGCTGTGTAGGTTGGTCATAGCTTTTCTTCCAAGGAGCAAGTGTCTTTTAATTTCATGGTTGCGGTCACCATCTGCAGTGATTTTGGAGCCCAAAAAATAAAGTCTTTCACTGTTTCCATTGTTTCCCAATCTATTTGCCATGAAGTGATGGGATTGGATGCCATGATCTTAGTTTTCTGAATGTTGAGCTTTAAGCCAACTTTTTCACTCTCCTCTTTCATTTTCATCAAGCTCTTCAGTTCCTCTTCACTTTCTGCCATAAAGGTGGTATCATCTGCATGTCTGAGGTTATTGATATTTCTCCCGGCAATCTTGATTCCAGCTTGTGCTTCATCCATCCTGGCATTTCGCATGATGTACTCGTCATATAAGTTAAATAAGCAGGGAGACAAAATACAGCCTTGACGCACTCCTTTCCCGATTTGGAACCAGTCTGTTGTTCCATGTCCAGTTCTAACTATTGGTTCTTGACCTGCACACAGATTTCTCATGCTTTCTCATACAGACTTCTTATATTGAGTACGTACCATGTGTCAAATCATCTAGTGGGTCTTTAGACAGGAATTCAATTCATCACAATCCACTGGATTTGAAGTGTACGAGTTGGACTGTGAAGAAAACTGAGCGCTGAAGAATTGATGCTTTTGAACTGTGGTGTTGGAGAAGACTCTTGAGAGTCCCTTGGACTGCAAGGAGATCTAACCAGTCCATTCTGAAGGAGATCAGCCCTGGGATTTCTTTGGAAGGAATGATGCTAAAGCTGAAACTCCAGTACTTTGGCCACCTCATGCAAAGGTGGACTCATTGGAAAAGACTCTGATGCTGGGAGGGATTGGGGGCAGGAGGAGAAGGGGACAACAGAGGATGAGATGGCTGGATGGCATCACTGACTCAATGGACATGAGTCTGAGTGAACTCCGGGAGTTGGTGATGGACAGGGAGGCCTGGCATGCTGCGATTCATGGGGTCGCAAAGAGTCGGACACGACTGAGTGACTGAACTGAACTGAACTGATCCAGAAGGAAGACCTAAATATCCCTGGTGGTGTGTGCTAAGTTGCTTCCATCCTGTCGACTCTTTGCAACCCCCTGGACTGTAGACCACCAGGCTCCTCTGTCCATGCCATTCTCCAGGCAAGACTACTGAAGTGGGTTGCCGTGCCCTCCTCCATGGGATCTTTCTGACCCAGGGATCAAAACTGCATCTCTTATGTCTCCTGGAAGGGAGGTTCTTTACCACTAGCCCCACCTGGGAAGCCCATCCCGAGTGGTAGGTGCAGGTTTTTGAAGCAGGCAAGGGGCTTCTTCCCACTTCCACTTCCCAAACCACCAGAGACCTCCCTTTCTACATCTTGATCTAATCCCACAAACTCTAGAAAAGCTGGGTAGGGATAGAATGTAAACACAGTAGTAATGGCATACTTATTTCTAGAAAAGATAATTCTTACAAATAAGATATTCTTACATTTTAGACATAGGTACAGACAAGAGCATATTCAAAAGCAGAGCATTACTTTGTCAACAAAGGTCCATCTAATCAAGGCTATGGTTTTTCCAGTAGTCATGTATGGATGTGAGAGTTGGACTGTGAAGAAAGCTGAGCGCTGAAGAATTGATGCTTTTGAACTGTGGTGTTGGAGAAGACTCTTGACAGTCCCTTGGACTGCAAGGAGATCCAACCAGTCCATCCTAAAGAAGATCAGTCCTGGGTGTTCATTGAAAGGACTGATGTTGAAGCTGAAACTCCAATATTTTGGCCACCTGATGCAAAGAGCTGACTCATCTGAAAAGACCCTGATGCTGGGAAAGATTGAGGGCAGGAGGGAAAGGGGACAACAGAGGATGAGATGGTTGGATGGCATCACCAACTCAGTGGACATGGGTTTGGGTAGACTCTGGCAGTTAGTAATGGACAGGGAGGTCTGGCATGCTGCGGTTCATGGGGTCACAAAGAGTTGGACACCACTGAGCGATTGAACTGAACTGAACTGAACAGACAAGATTTGTGTATACTGAAGATTGTAGTTTTTAATGTCCTCATGTGTTCAAAATGACATATAGCAGGCAGTGGAATATAAAGACAGATCAAATTTTTTATAGTGACACTAGATAAACAGTTGCAGTTAGTGAAAATTGAGAAAGAATTCCCTGTACTAACCAGCCATTAAGGCCAGAAGTCTGAGAAGTAGACTTAGCCATCACTAAAGTAAATCGACTCTGAAGCCCAAGGGCAATGTAGACAGCCAGTGTGTTAGCAAATACCAAGAGTAAATAAATAGAAAAATAAAACAAAAATAAAGAAAGCAAACTGGACTTCTGGAGAAAAATAAAAAGCAATGGCAACCTGGGAGAAGTTACATCAAGTTTAAGGCCCAGTGAAAGAAAGAGAACTTTGAAAAAATATATTTAAGATGTACATGTTTGGTACTTTCTTTAAGACTCAAGGACTTAGAACATTTATGAAACGGAGGAGAAACCCATAAGGGAGAGATGGAAAACCAGCAGAATATGAAAAACAAGGAAATAGGTAAGAAGAGATCACTTTCTTAAGCTAAAATGTAATAACAGAATTTAAATTCACATTGGAAGACATAAATTATGATATTAGCACTGTGAGAAGTCAAATCAGTGATGTCATATACATATCTGAAGCAGTCTTCCAAAATACTTTGAAAAAAAAGAAGACTACATGGTGGTGTGTAGACAAAGTAACAAATATCTAAAACATGCAGAGAAACTTTCAAAGCACTTTACATGCATTCCGCTTTCTCAGTTCTCTCAACAACCCATTCCATATTTATACACTTAGCAATTGAGAGAAACAATGACTAGCCCAAGATCACAAAGCAAATAGGGAAAGCCTTACAACTGAGGCCATTTGACATCAAAGTCTGCTGTTTATTAGTTGGTATGCCATAATATCCAGGGGAAAAAAGTCACATAAAAAAGAGAATTTAACTGATAAAGGATTTGAAAAGTTATATGTGGACTTATTACCCATACAGATAAACCTAGACAAGAAATTTACATGATGACTACAAAGAAAAGGAATAGCTGATATAATTTTTTTTTCTGTAACAATAACTGGCAAAAAGATCTAAGGGAAAACTTCTTGTCTCAATAATTTAATATTCAGACAAGTTAGTATTCATCTGTGAAGGCAACTGAAGACATTCAAAGGTTCAGAAGTGTTACCTTCCTTGTAACACTTATAAAAAAATATATTGACATGTTTAAGAACATCATACAATTGTGGCAAAAGTAAATTATAAAATAACAGGTATTATACGTCATTTTAAAATATATGTATCATTATAGACATATGCACTGAAAATATTTTAAAAGTTATATAACAAAATATTAACATATATGAAAGTGTTTATCCTTGTGAATTTCCATATTTGTAGTTTATAATTGCTTGTGTCATAAAATAATAATAAATGTTGAAGTTTAAAAAGATTTCTGAAAGCTAAAAATCAAAACTTCGTAAGTAATCGTATTATTTAGAAAGATTGTAAGTGCTGAACTCTGTTAAGGACAGGCAGGAAGTTAGCTGAGAGCAACAAGAGTTGGCCCCTTCAGCTAACTGTCCAAGAGCTACCTAATCCCACCAAGCAATTTGCAAGCCCCACCCTTAACATGCCCTTGCCAGCACTCCAAAAATAGTCAGAGAAGGCATAAAAACCAGCCCCAACATCTTCACTGGCAGGACTTTCCCCACTCTAGCACATGCGCAAACCTCACACTATTCTGTACCAAAATAACCTTTGGTGGCCATTGGACTCATTCAGTTCAGTTCAGTTCAGTCGCTCAGTCGTGTCTGACTCTTTGAGACCCCATGAATCGCAACACGCCGGGCCTCCCTGTCCATCACAAACTCCTGGAGTTCACTCAGACTCACGTCCATCGAGTCAATGATGCCATCCAGCCATCTCATCCTCTGTCGTCCCCTTCTCCTCCTGCCCCCAATCCCTCCCAGCATCAAGGTCTTTTCCAATGAGTCAAATCTTCGCATGAGGTGGCCAAAGTACTGGAGTTTCAGCTTTAGCATCATTCCTTCCAAAGAAATCCCAGGGCTGATCTCCTTCAGAATGGACTGGTTGGATCTCCTTGCAGTCCAAGGGACTCTCAAGAGTCTTCTCCAACACCACAGTTCAAAAGCATCAATTCTTCCGCGCTCAGCCTTCTTCACAGTCCAACTCTCACATCCATACATGACCACAGGAAAAACCATAGCCTTGACTAGACGAACCTTTGTTGGCAAAGTAATGTCTGCTTTTGAATATGCTATCTAGGTTGGTCATAACTTTCCTTCCAAGGAGTAAGCGTCTTTTAATTTCATGGCTGCAGTCACCAACTGCAGTGATTTTGGAGCCCAGAAAAATAAAGTCTGACACTGTTTGCACTGTTTCCCCATCTATTTCCCATGAAGTGATGGGACCGCATTAACTGCTCATAATTATTCCATGAGTACATACATCTAATTATAACAGACTGAATTATGGGAAGGACATCCAGAGTAGAGCATCTTGTTGTATAACCTGCAGTGGTCAATCAAGGCTGTCAATCAACAAGCCCCTGGATTATGCAAATAACCTTGCCTTAACAACTCTGTACCCCAGCCCTCCAGCGCCATTTGACTCCCTTGGCGTGGTCTACCTCTCTCTTGCAGTGTTCTCTTTGTTCTTTCTCTGTGTCTGCTCAGTCACTTGGTCCTGTCCAACTCTTTGCAACCTATTCTTTCTTTCCTTATTGTTAATGAACTTACTTGCAAGGGCTAAGACTGTAGATTCTTCTTTGTGTCCTAAACAAGAACCAATGCCAGCAGGAGGAAGGGTCTTCAGACTCTCCTTCTGCTAACAGAATCAAACTGAAATATTTGATAATAAAACCTAATGAGAAACTACATGAAAAAATAGTTATTTGCTAATCATCTTACATAAAAGTCAGTATTTATGAAAAATAAGTACCTCAGTAGCAGGAAAGGCTGAAGAGTTAAATATTCCATAACACTTCATAACACATGTGGGCCCAAAAGCTATCATGAGGAAAGAATAAAAGCAGGCACTTTTAGAAGAAGCCATTTTAGTGGCTGGGAAAACATGGGAAGCTATTTGTCTTCTTTAATTAGGCAAATATAAATTAAAAGAACAATGAAATTTTTTTCACATATGGGCTTGGCATAAAGATTTATATTATCCAGCACTGTTGAGTTTGAAAATTGTTGAAGTTGATCACAGTAAAAATATGTGCAGATGATGGAAGATGTGGGATTTGGGAGTAACAAGTAAAATTTACAATGTGCATGACATTCATCTCCAGCAATCTCACTCAGAACTTCTGTATCCCAGAGAAATATGTGAACATGGACACATAGCACGTAGAAGCACCTGCAAAATATTTATTGCAACATTATGTGTAACAGCGAAAAAATTGGAAGCATGTAAACATAAGTTAAAAGGGAATGGCTTAGACCTTTAGGTTCATCCATACTGTGGAATACTGTGTTTAAAGGAATGATATAGAACACGATGTACTGGCATACAACAATGTCCAAAAATCATGGCTTTATGAAAAGACCAAATCTCGGGAAAATGTATCCAAGATTATTTCATTTCTTACAAAACTCCACAGAGAGAAAAAATTAAAAAAAAAAAATATATATATATATATGTATGTATTACCATCTGTCCTAAGTATATGAAAATGTTTACTAAAAATCTGGAAAAGTGGGCCTTCCTTGATGGCTCAGTGGTAAAAAATCCACCTGCCAATGCAGGAGACACCAAGTCGATCCCTGACCTGGGAAGAACCCACATGCCTCTGAGTAACTCAGCCCCAGCACCATGACTACTGAGCCTGTGCTCTAGAGCCCGTGAACGGCTGCTACTGAGCCCACACGTAGCAACTGCTGAAGCCCACGTGCCCGAGAGCTCATGCTCCACTAGAGGAGAGACCACCACAGGGAGAAGCCCCACACCAAGACCAGAGAGTGGCCCCTGCTCATCACGACTAGACAAAAGCCTTCACAGCAACAAAGACTCAGGACAGACAAAAACAAGTAAATAAGTACACACAAAAAAATTTTTTAACTAAATGTTAAAAAAAGAAAGAACCCTTACAACTCAATAATAGAATAAATAGCCCAATTTTTTTAAAAATCTAGAAAATGAAAAAAAAACAGGAATTATTTTTTTAATTCCTACACTTTTATATTTCAATATAGGGCTTAATTTAAAACAAATATATATCTGTCAAAACCAGGATTTCCTATAAACAGAGGCTAAGTTAAAGATTAAGTCTTAATAGCTTCACTTGGGAAAAGAATGCAATCAGTGGCTCCAAGAATGAATGAGAGAAACCAGCAGAGGAGACAAGGAAGCAAGGAAGCAGAAACAACATGGGACTGGCACAGCTTCACAGGAAAGCGTGGCTGGGGCCGTGTCCTGGCAGGCCACATGGAACGTCCGTTCGCACGCTGCAGTAGTTGGGGATGAGATGGGGGTGAACTAGAGAATCAGCTCTCTCTCATCTCCTCTTCCTCACTGGTCAACTATCCCTTCACAAATTAACTCCTCTGTCCTGCTGGCTTGTATTAGTCATCACATCTGAAGAGTCTTTGGGAAAGGCATGTCTCATGCCCAATGCTCAGCGGAAAGCAGAACCAATGGGAAGAGGAAAAGTTGTCGTGCATTTAGCCGGGTTGAGCCTGCTTTACCTGCTGCTGTAGTTCTCCTCCATCAGGTGCAGTAAAATCTGCCATCTTGCCAGGGGAATCTGGGACAACAAGTGATATTTGGGAACAAGGCAACACTATAGTGTAATGGTCAAAGATCTCCACTGAGCAAACAGCCAAGACCCCGGAAGTACATGGCATCAGGTGAATGTGAGAAGATGCAGGAATGTTTAATTCGACCACAGATACATTAATGATGTAAATATACTAATTACAGAAATAAAAATAAGTAACCTAAACAAATGAGTTATTAATATATGTTTACCTTCAATATAAGACACACTAATAAACTAAAGCATTTTTGAAAGTATTTTAATTCTACTAGTTAAGCAGGAGTAAAATTTAAAATGGGATGCTTACTTTCCAAATTCCTAGACAAGTCAAAACCAAAATATAACTCATCATTAGTAAAAGGAGACTCCAAGGGAGCACGAAAGTCAGGAAATATCAAACAGAATACTAAAAAAGAAAGATTTAAATTATGCTAAATGGTCAACCTCCCTATTAAAAGGCAAAAATACACAGTATTAAAGCAAACAAATCAATACCCAAATATTTATTGGAAAAACATTCCTCATCAGTTCTGAGACCTCTCAGAACACATGGATGAAAAGATATTTATTTTATTCAATGTAAAACATCTCCAACTGTCAATAGAAAAAGTTAGTCCCCAAATGAGTAGATGAATACAGATGTCTACACATAAAATCTAATGGCCAGAACTAATTCAGAAGTTTGAATCTAAATGCTTTACTTATTTTTAATGGAATGTATCTTGTCTATAGTAGTAGAAACATGGTTACATTGCCTTGTTTTCTAATATGAAAAAAATCGTCATTTTACAAATCATGGAAACCACAGTGGCATGGAGATGTTTTGATGGGGTGAGGAGAGACAAAGCACAGGAAGAGTGCGAATCCTCAGGCTTATGGAGAAGATCGTTTGAGAGCTTGACTTCCCTATATGTTTTGCATTTTTAAAAGTCTTGGCATAAAGCTGAACAGAAGTATAAAGGCAACAAGAGAAATCTACCAGTAATAATTCAGATAAGATTTTTAAGAGAGTTCATTATGATTAACATAAGTTCCTTATTTCTGTGCCTCTGCTCCAACATAACTTTTTTTCCCTATAAATATTTTACATATTTTTCTGCATTATTGTAAATGAAACTTAATCTTTTTTTCTTCCCTACTTCAAAGACTTTTAGTGGGTTTCCCAAAGCCATATCTAAATGTTTGAGATAATTGCTGCACTGCAGAAATTTACATATGTTGTCCAAGTCCTTACCATTTACCCTCAGGAAATTTTGCAGTTAAAAGATAGTTTTTTCTGTGTCATCATGCTATCCTTGATATAAGCTGCACCCCAAAACATAAAATATGAAGGATAAAAAACCATATATGCAGGACAAAAGCCAAGACTTATGACTCTAAGTAATGCATAGGTTACTACGAAGACTACTCTTCTGACACATTTTTTCCCAAGGAATGATCTTGGCACTGCCTCTTTATATATCTTTACAGATAAACACATTAGCCATGATGTGTTTAGTTCTAGATTCTGAACATTTTTATGATATTAGTGTCTTTCTTCCAAGATATTCAAGCACTAGCTTTATCAGTCATTCATTTTAAGAGTTTCAAAAAAGGCTTGGGTCCAGGACACACGAACACATCAGTTTGTCAGTTAATCTATACTTTTCAGCCATTAAAAAGAAATGAAGAAGGAGCAAAAGAAAGAAGGGAGATGATGACACAAATCTAAAATCCTGAAATATTGAGAGCAGTTCAATGCTATGACAACATCATAAAATTTATGTTCACTTTATCAATATTGGCCATATATACGTTATACTTTACCAGCAACTTATATCATTATCAACAGCATGAAGTGCCAGCCTGAAATCCAAGTCAGCTCTGAAACCAAGAGAAGAGAATGATACCAACCACCTTATGAGGGCAGAGAACCAGCTGTTCCTTAGTAGAGTCACAATGGCTTTAATACTCAAAAGATTCCTCTATCATTTAAAGGCACACCTTAAACTGCAAAAGGAATCATCAAAGAAGACACAGAAACTAAGCCTCTAAAATCATAGATGATACTATCTCTATTATGAAATTCTGTTCAGAGTTTTGATGTAAAGGGTAAAAATATGTTTTGTTTTCTGCCATATCAATAGTTTGATTTTTAAATGAAAACATCTTCCTTCTACAAGGAAGACCTAGAAATTAACCTGGAATATAAGTTATCACAAAGCCTCTGCAATCTATGTTAGACATTGCACACTCCATACTGCTCAGCCTTCTGGAATGCCCAAAAAAAAAAAAAAAAAAAAATCAGTTGAACAAAACATCAATCCAAGGGACAGAACTCAAATACAGAATGCCATGAACTCCTACCAGAGCTCATCTTTGCAAATGGCATTTAACCCTCTTTAATACTGTTTCAACCTGGCCTTTAACATCAATCTTTTTGACACTTCTGATTCTAGTATATGATATTACCATTAATATAAGATGTAATTTTCTAATACATATTTAAATGGAGATAAAGTTTTCATACCCTGGTCATCACACCAGTCCAGAAGAGGCACAAAGAACTGTGGCAGAAGGATGAGATAGGAATTAAAAAGAATAGATAAGAACTCTGCCTTCAGCCCTCCACTGAGCTCAGAGGTGAGGAGGCCTAAGTGAAAGAGATTCAACATCAGGGTAGAAGGAAGAACACTCTGCCACACCCACTGATAAAGCCATAAATGTTCATGGTATGATAACGTGAAGGACATGATGATACACAAGGCCCTCAGGTCCAGAAATCTCAACCCTGCCACTCAATATTTTATCATCAGGGATTTATGCCTTTGCAATTACCAAGGGAGGGGATCCCACAGTGTAAGCTGATGGCCAACAGGAATGAAATGGTAGCCACTTGAAGAAAATACAGAAGAGCTAAAATACAGGATGAAAAGTTTGTGATGAAAAAGGCCACTGAGAGGGCAAGTAATTTTGCAAGTTACCGAAAAAAAAAAAAAGACAAATTCTACACGCATGACTCGTTTCCCTGGATAAAATTCCACTCCCTAGTAGAGGAAAATGACCAGTAAGAATAAAAACAAATAAAACATGTATTGAAAACCTAGTATATAAATGTCTTGTCATAACTGTGGGCTGTAAGGAAGAAACAAAATGTGGAAATCAAAACAGGAAGAAGAGAAGGAGGCATAATAACAGAAATTAAAGTTGCAATGATTAAGAAACTGTGAAGCAAAAGTCTATATGCATTTTGTACTAAATATAAGAATTTCTAATTTCACATCCAGTTCTACTTGGAGATGTGATCCTGTTATGATATGGAAATAAATTGGTATCTGATGAGAAAAATGCTGGCTACTCCTCATCCCCAAGGGCTACATTTACAAGAATGAACTACATGAGAATGTTTTGCAGATCTTAAAAGCATTCATACAAAATCTGCTTTGAGTAATACCAACTTATAGCTGCCAGAGAATAAAATCGAAACTATAATTTCTTAGAAATAAATATGTAAAGTACACTAGAAAAAAGATATTCAAAATAATTTTTCCTCCCTTGATCCCTAAAGAGAGAATTTCCTAAAATTATTTCCTCAAAAAATATAGGAGCTGTCTCAGCATTCAAGGAGGAAGCATAAAGAATTGCAATTAGTGATACTAAAATGGACTCCATGTCTCCTTATAAGTTTCTAAAACTAGGTGTGTTTTTTTTTATTAAGTAGCATTCTTTTTATTCATGTTTGAATAAATATTTGAGCATTTCCTATGAGCAAGTCATGCTACTTAAAATGAAGAACATAATCAGAAAAGTTATGACCAACCTAGATAGCATACTCAAAAGCAGAGACATTACTTTGCCAACAAAGGTCCGTCTAGTCAAGGCTACGGTTTTTCCAGTGGTCATGTATGGATGTGAGAGTTGGACTGTGAAGAAGGCTGAGCACTGAAGAATTGATGCTTTTGAAATGTGGTGTTGGAGAAGACTCTTGAGAGTCCCTTGGACTGCAAGGAGATCCAACCAGTCCATTCTGAAGATCAGCCCTGGGATTTCTTTGGAGGGAATGATGCTGAAGCTGAAACTCCAGTACTTTGGCCACCTCACGTGAAGAGTTGAGTCATTGGAAAAGACTCTGATGCTGGGAGGGATTGGGGGCAGGAGGAGAAGGGGATGACAGAGGATGAGATGGCTGGATGGCATCACTGACTCGATGGACGTGAGTCTGAGTGAACTCCGGGAGTTGGTGATAGACAGGGAGGCCTGGCATGCTGCAATTCATGGGGTCGCAAAGAGTCAGACATGACTGAGCGACTGAACTGAACTGAATCAGATCTACATTTAAGGAGCTTTAAGATGTGCTGAAGATCCCTGGATAGGGAAGATCCCATGGACTAGGAAATGGCACCTCATCCCATTATTCTTGCCTGGAAAATCCCATGGACAGAGGATCCTGGTGGGCTACAGTCCACGTGACCACAAAGAGTCAGACACAACTGAGCACAAAGAGGTAAGCCACATCCAAAAAACAATTATGAGGCAAGATAAAAAATGATAATGCCAGAAGAAAAATGAAAGCAAAATGCCAAGAAAGTTCAGAGGAAGCAGAAATCATTCCCATAATGTTGGAAGGTACAAGGTGTTTTTCATGGAGCACACATCAACTGAGTAGGGCCTTGAAGAACACATAGGATTTCTATAGTTGCAGAGAGCAGCTGGAGGAATTCCAGATGAAAAAAAAAAAAAAGCCATAAAAGGAGAAAAGAGCCCAATAAGTGTTTAGGAGAAGAACATGTAGTCCAGTTATGTATGTTCAGTGATGGTCCAAGTATTTTAAGAACAAAACACTGGATATCCACAATTTATCTAGAAGTTCCTGGCTCCTTCTCAGATTTTCAAGGCAGGCTTTTATACAAATGGTAAACTATCTTCTGTTGAAATAATATCATAAAATTTAGATCTGGATCTTTCTAACTCAACGCTCTATTTTAGCAGAATTGGAAAACTGACTTTCCAAGAGGATAATGGCATCTCCAACTTCATACAGCTAATTAAAGGCAATGTTAAGACTCATAGTGGAGCTTATATTTTTATCCGGAAGGAAGAATTTCCCTGATTCATAAATACTTTCTCACTCCACTCTTTACCTCCCCATACATGCCAAAACATGCATTGGTTCACAGGCTGACCCATGCAGTCTGTAACAAAGGACAGGATATTTTCTCTGTAAGATGCTACCTGGTTCGTATAGGGAGTCAGTCCCCACTTTGGCCTCATTAGCTCCAGGTTCTCATCACCTCCTGGACTGAACCTTTATTAACTAAGAGGACCAAACAACAATGTCACCAAAAAAAGGAATTTCTAAAAAGAACCAATAGCAGTTGAAATGCAGGAAGTATAACTTTCTTAGATTTGACTCCCTCTAGAGTATGTTGGAGGAAAAGACTTGATCCAGTGAATTATTTTTCAGTACATATTTTAAAACAGGAAAAGCTATTGATACAATATTCCCCTTCCCCCACAAAATCTACGAAGTTTCTTAAAGAAGAAAAGCCATAACAATTCCGTTATTCTTAATGGATAGAGCTAAAATGTTTCTGCTGAGTAAACTATTGATTTATATCTCTAACCTGCTGGTACCAGAACAAGAGATCTCTAAAGTCAAGTCATTAAATACTGGCTTTGTGATTTATAGTATTAAAATTCCAAATTCCCAATAATAGCTTTAGTGTGAGGCAGCTAGTGGTTTTTTCCAATGCGCTAGCATTTAATAAATGCTATCAAATAAACCTACCATGAAGCCTTTATTTCTACAAATTAAAGTTCACTAACCAAATTCAAATATATTCAGCTTTTTCACATGTATAATGAACATAGAGTTACTTGTAAATGTGAAAAGGTTATGCATTTTATTATGGCAAGATATATATGTATTAGTTCCATGCTGCAAAAACAAAAATCAGGGACTTGCTTAATTCTCCTAATATCTTAACATTTGGATACCTTTAAGAAATTTCTTTCACCTGTTCTGCATTTTCAAACTCAAGTAGGCTTATTAAACAGAGAAATTTTCTCAAGGTCATTGAAACATTAAGTATCATATATTGATAACAATCGACATAACTATGAAACCCCTCAAAGGAATAATACTTATGCTGCTGCTGCTAAGTTGCTTCAGTCATGTCCGACTCTGTGCGACCCCACTGACGGAAGCCCACCAGGCTCCCCAGTCCCTGGGATTCTCCAGGCAAGAACACTGGAGTGGGTTGCTATATCCTTCTCCAATGCATGAAAGTGAAAAGTGAAAGGGAAGTCGCTCAGTCATGTCTGACTCTTCTCGATCCCATGGACTGCAGCCTACCAGGCCCCTCCATCCATGGGATTTTCCAGGCAAGAGTACTGGAGTGGGGTGCCATTGCCTTCTCCGATTCTTATGGTAGGATAATCAAATTACATCTAACCATTTTTGTTCTTTATAGCAGGATACCTACATAAAGTGCATCTATATGTGTGTGTGTGTGTGTGCTTAGTCTCTTCAGTCCTGTCTGACTCTTTGTGACCATATGGACTATAGCTCACCAGGCTCCTCTGTCCATGGGATTCTCCAGGCAAGAATACTGAAGTGGTTGCCATTGCCTTTTCCAGGGGATCTTCCTGATTCAGGGATTGAACCCAGTCTCCTGCATTGCCAGACTGATTCTTTAAAACTGAGCCATCAAGGAAGCCTATTATGGATATAGATGGATATTTTAGTGACCTGTTTAGTGAACTTCTGCTATTCTAGGTTGGTAAATCCTATTTTAATTTTATTTTATTATCTACCAACCCAAAATTTAAATAGTGCATTTGAGGGGGCTGGGGGGCAGCACGCATGCAGGGAGCGTGTGTGCAGCTTGCCAGATCTTAGTTCCCAGACCAGGGATCAAACCCAGGCCCAAACCCAGGCCCTGGTAGTGAAATGGAGAAGGCAGTGGCAACCCACTCCGGTACTCTTGCCTGGAAAATCCCATGAACGGAGGAGCCTGGTGGGCTGCAGTCCATGGTGTCGTTAGGAGTCGGACACGACTGAGCAACTTCATTTTCACTTTTCACTTTCATGCATTGGAGAAGGAAATGGCAACCCACTCCAGTGTTCTTGCCTGGAGAATTCCAGGGACGGGGGAGCCTGGTCAGCTGCCGTCTCTGGGGTCACACAGAGTCGGACACGACTGAAGCGACTTAGCAGCAGCAGGTTGTGAAAGCATGGAGTCCCAAGCACTGGACTGCCAGGGAATTCCTGAAGAAACCATAAAATCTTAATTGGAAAATGCCTTAATATTCATCCGAATTTACTTAGAAATTCTACTCTGCAGGAAAACATATTCCACTTTAGGCAACTCTCATGATTCAAAGCAACCCTTAAGTTCTTCTCTCTCAACAAAGCTCCTATCAGTAAAGAAATCTCTTCTTAGGCCTTGGGTCTCTGGCTACTAGTTAGTAAAGTACTAGTTAGTAAAGTACTTTGGCCTGTCAACTAATATTAATAATTAATTTGATTGATGAATATACATTAAAGAGGCAGAGGAAAGTCATGCTGGTGGGAACCTGTACGAACTGGTTATTTATTTGAACACTACAGTACATTAAGAGTTCATTTTGACTTCATTGAATACTGCAAAGCAGATAACTGCTCACTTTCCGCAGGATTTAGAGGGGGAAAAAGTTTTTTTCGGTAAGTTGCAAAATGCAGTGACTAATCTTTATTATATTGTATTACACAGTTGTGTGATCACTCCTGATGTCAATAGACCATTTCCCATTCCACAGACTGGACTCACTTGACTTTCTGTTTATTTAAGTGACACTTTTGTTTGAAATTCTGGGCGCTTCTTATCCCTTTGAGTCACATACCGCATCTGGGAGCCTCTGCTCTGGCACTTTTTAGCACCTCATTAATTACTAATTGTAGCAAAGTCCTGCTGTTTTGCAACTCCTCTGCCTTTGTTGGGAAATCACAACCCCTTGCTAGGAGGAGAAGGCAGGACAATAGTTATCTGCAAAATGTCCAGTTTGGAAGCATATTACAAAGGCTAATTATCTTAAGGTCTTGTAACTTCCCTAGATATTCAAGCTTAGCAAGATAACTCATTGTGTCTCTGAAGTACCTTAAAACTTAGCGCCAGGGACACACCTAAGAAACCTTTGCATTCAGCTAACTGTTTTTAAGAAAAGTTAAATAATTATTAAAGCTCTAAGTGAGAAAAAGTGATGAAATAGAATAAGTCTCTGAGTTCACACATCTTTTAGAGGGAGAAGCCCAAAGCATAATATCCACAAACGTAAGAGAACCCCCAGTGGGTTCTCTTCCCTGTCCATTAGCACTTGTCTGAATCTCCCATTTGGCTTTCAATGTGTGCTCTGCTTCACAGTTGTTTATGTTTTGGGGCATACAAGTTCTGACCATCCCACTCCCCCTATTTCCAATAAATTTTAAGCCCTTCAGAGGCAGGAGTGGTATCCTTTAATATTCTTTTCATCTGCAGCACCTAGCAGAGTACTCTGCACATTTCTCTATGTAGGTATTTAAAATACACAGTATTTTTCTACTACAAAAATAAAACAAATAAAACCTAAATAGTTCCATAAATGAGTGCAAGGTCTTGAATGACAACTAACAATTTTATGAAGGATTCATCTTAGATATCAATTTGGTGCTGTATGTCAAGATGGTTGATGTATTGAACGAATGCAAGGATCATATCCACACCACTATTAGAAAAGTGTTGTTGCCCTTTGTGTCAGCAATAAAAAGACTACACATTTTTGAAATCAGTATTCCTCAACTTGGGGACAAAATAGTAAAAGAAATCCACAGAATAGCTTTCCACAGTACTGAAGAACACCTACTCATTCCTTTCCTATTGAATCTGAAGACTCTCAATCA
Organism: Bos javanicus; assembly: GCF_032452875.1. NCBI lineage: Eukaryota > Metazoa > Chordata > Mammalia > Artiodactyla > Bovidae > Bos > Bos javanicus. The sequence continues at coordinate 24,241,949 of NC_083876.1, read as the reverse complement.
TATTATCCATTCTGATTTGCTCTCTGTCTTCCCCTAAATACTCTGGTTATCTTCTCTGAAATGTTACCTTCAGCACCACCCCTTTCCCAAACAAAGAGATTCAGAATTGTTGAAAATCATTCACTGACCTAGGTGCACCAATGACTCTTGATTAAGATAAGGGGATGCAAACTGATTTGAGCCCCACCCACCTCCACCTCTGCTTCAGTTCAGTTCAGCTCAGTTCAGTCGCTCAGTCCTGTCCGACTCTTTGTGACCCCATGGACTGCAGAACGCCAGGCTTTCCGGTCCATCACCAACTCCCGGAGTTTACGCAAACTCATGTCCATTGAGTAGGTGATGCCATCCAACGATCTCATCCTCTGTTGTCCCCTTCTCCTCCTGCCTTCAATCTTTCCCAGCATCAGGGTCTTTTCCAATGAGTCAGCTCTTCGCATCAGGTGGCCAAAGTATTGAAATTTCAGCTTCAGCATCAGTCCTTCCAATGAATATTCAGGACTGATCTCCTTTAGGATGGACTGGTTGGATCTCTTTGCAGTCCAAGAGACTCTCAATGGTCTTCTCCAACATCACAGTTCAAAAGCATCAGTTCTTCAGTGCTCAGCTTTCTTTATAGTCCAACTCTCACATCCATACATGACTACTGGAAAAACCATAGCTTTGACTATTTGTTGGCATTTGACATTTGTTGGCAAAGTAATATCTCTGGTTTATAATAGGCTGTCTAGGTTGGTCATAGCTTTTCTTCCAAGGAGCACGCGTCTTTTAATTTCATGGCTGTAGTTACCATCTGCAGTGATTTTGGAGCCCAAGAAAATAAAGCCTCTCACTGTTTCCATTGTTTCCCCATCTATTTGCCATAAAGTGATGGGACTGGATGTCATGATCTTAGTTTTCTGAATGTTGAGTTTTAAGCCAGCTTTCTCACTCTCCTCTTTCACTTTCATCAAAAGGCTCTTTAGTTCTTGTTCATTTTCTGCCATAAGGGTGGGGTCACCTGCATATCTGAGGTTATTGATATTTCTCCCGGCAATCTTGATTCCAGCTTGTCCTTCATCCAGCCCAACATGTCACATGACATACTTTGCATATAAGTTAAATAAGCAAGGTGACAGTATATAGCCTTGACTGACTTCCCCAATTTGGAGCCAGTCTGTTGTCCCATGTACAGTACTAACTGTTGCTTCTTGACATGCATACAGATTTCTCAGGAGGCAGGTCAAGTGGTCTGGTATTCCCAACTCTTGAAGAATTTTCCACAGTTTATTGTGATCCACACAGTTAAAGGCTTTGGCATAGTCAATAAAGCAAATGTGAAAGAAAGTGAAGTCGCTCAGTCGTGTCCGACTCTTTGCGACCCCATGGACTGTCGCCCACCAGGCTCCTCAGTCCATGGAATTTTCCAGGCAAGAGTACTGGAGTGGGTTGCCATTTTCTTCTCCAGCGGATCTTCCCAACCCAGGGATCGAACCCAGGTCTCCCGCACTGCAGGCAGATGCTTTACCATCTGAGCCACAGCAAAAGTAGATGTTTTTCTGGAACTCTTTTGCTTTTTCTATGATTCAACAGATGTTGGCAATTTGATCTCTGGCTCCTCTGCCTTTTCTAAATCCAGCTTGAACATCTGGAAGTTCATGGTTCACGTACTGCTGAAGCCTGGCTCAGAGAATTTTGAGCATTACTTTGCTAGTATGTGAGATGAGTGCAATTGTGTGGTAGTTTGAACATTCTTTGGCATTGCCTTTCTTTGGGATTGGAATGAAAATTGACCTTTTCTAGTCCTGTGGTCACCACTGAGTTTTCCAAATTTGCTGGCATATTGAATGCAGCACTTTCACAGCATCATCTTTTAGGATTTGAAATAGTTCAACTGGAACTCCATCACCTCCACTAGCTTTGTTCGTAGTGATGCTTTCTAAGGCCCACTTGACTTCACATTCCAGGATGTCTGGCTCTAGGTCAGTGATCACACCATCATGATTATCTGGGTCATGAAGATTTTTTTTGTATACCTCTGCTTAGACCCTATAAGATACTTTGAAACACATACTTTATCCTATATTCTCTCTTTCCCATGTTTACCTCCCTGCTTTGTGGGTCTGTCTTGTCATCTGGTAAAAGGATGTAGGGGCACTGACTAGAAGAAGGGCAATGCCAAAGAATGCTTGAACTACCACACAACTGCACTCATTTCACATGCTAGCAAGATTACGCTCAAAATCCTTCAAGCTAAGCTTCAGCAGTACATGAAACAAGAACTTACAGATGTAGCAGCTAGGTTTAGAAAAGGCAGAGGAACCAGAGATCAAATTGCCAACATTTGTTGGATCCTGGAGAAAGCAAGGGAATTCCAGAAAAATACCTACTTGTGCTTTATTGACTACACAAAAGTCTTTGACTGTGTGGATCACAAAAAAACTTCAGAAAATTCTTAAAGAGATAGGAATACCAGATCACCTTACCTGTCTCCAGTCAGTTGCTCCATATCTGGTTCTAACTGTATATGAGTCAAGAAGCAACAGTTAGAACTGGACGTGGAACAACTAACTGGTTCCAAATTGGGAAAGGAGTACAACAAAGCTGTATATTGTTACCCAGCTTGTTTAACTTCTATGCAGAATACATCATGCGAAATGTTGGGCTGGATGAAGCACAAGCTGGAATCAAGATTGCCAAGAGAAATATCAACAGCCTCAGATATGCAGATGATATCACTCTAATGGCAGAAAGTGAAGAGGAACTGAAGAACCTCTTGATGACAGTGAAAGAGGAGGGTGAAAAAGCTGGCTTACAACTAAACATTCAAAAAACTAAGATCATGGCAGCCGGTCCCATCACTTCATGACAAATAGAAGGAGAAAAAGTGGAAGCAGTGACAGATCTTATTTTCTTGGGCTCCAAAATAACTGTGGATGTGACTGCAGCCATGAAATTAAAAGACTCTTGCTCCTTGGAAGAAAAGCTAGACAAACCTAGACAGCATATTAAAAAGCAGAGACATTACTTTGCTGACAAAGTTCTTTATAGTCAAGGCTGTGGTTTTTCCAGTAGTCATGTACAGATGTGAGAGTTGACCATAAAGAAGGCTGAGTGCAGAAGAACTGAATTGTGCTTTTGAATTGTGGTGCTGGAGAGGACTCTTGAGGATTCCTTGGACTGCAAGGAGATCAAACCAGTCAATCCTAAAGGAAATCAACTTTGAATATTCACTGGAAAGACTGATGCTGAAGCTTCAATACTTCGGCCACCTGCTGTGATGAGCCGACTCATTGGAAAAGACCCTGACACTGGGCAAGATTGAAGGCAAAAGAACAGGGGAGCAGTGGATGAGATGGTTAGATAGCATCACCGACTCAATGGACATGAATTTGAGCAAAGTTCGAGAGATAGTGACAGAAGTGCCTGGTGTACTGCAGTCCATGGGGTCACAAAGAGCTGGACATGACTTAGCAACTGAAAGAAGCACTGACTAGAACCTCCCGGGAAATGTTTCAATCATACAGATGCCTAGTCACCAGAGATTCTGATTTAACTATGTTGAAATAGAGCTCACTAATTAGTACTTTGAAAGTGTGTTAGTTGCTCAGTCATTTCTGACTCTTGGTGACCCCAGAGACTGTAGCTTGCTAGGCTCCTCTGACCATGGATTCTTCTGGCAAGAATACTTGAGTGTGTTGACATTTCCTCCTCCAGGAGATCTTCCCAATGCAGGGATAGAACTCAGGTTTCCTGGATTGCAGGCTGATTCTTTACTATCTGAGCTACCAGGGAAGTACCTTGAAAAGCTCCCTTAAATGACTATATTGGGAAGCAGCTTCTTAACCCTGAATGTGCATGCAAATCACCTAGGAAAATGGTTGAACTGATTCAGTAGACTGCTTCAGCAGATCTCGGGTGGGGCCTGAGATTTGGCATTTCTAATAAGGTGGACTCTGGGGTGCTGTTCTGTGGACCACGTATGAGCAGAAAGGCCTATTAAATTGACGTCTTCGGGAACAGAGTGAGAGCTAGAGCTAGGGCTTAGTCACCGCCTCTCCTTCCCTTCTCCCTCTCCCCTACACGCATCACTTATATATTTTAGATTCCAGTGGTGGGTAAGACTAATAGCATGGAGGGGAAGATTGAGAATAACCTGCCTCGATGGAAAAACAATTAGGTGAACGAATGTGACAACATGCCAGAGCGCTTTACATGGTTAGTGGAACTGAGCTCTCAGGAATTGCTGCTGAAAGGGAACCTAAGCATTCTGAAGGAGCGGGTGCACAGACTGGGACATTCAGTTAGTCTTAAAGGAGAGAGAGAAAAATTCAAGCCCAAGTGTTTCCTTTGAACAGTGAGAACGTCAGCACCTGAACTACCCTCTCCCTATATCTTCATCAGGTTTGTTTCAAAATCTGGCTTAACACCCAAATCTTCAAACACTGACACGTTGACTGACTGACCTAGTGTTCTCATTTCTCTGTAGTCCAAAGAGTAACCTTTTTCTAGGGATAAGAATATATCAAGAGCATAAGATTTTCATGGTTCTTATATTTCTTTATGTCTTCTTCATAACTAAATTATGAGTTCCTGTGGACCTATGTCCATCATTTCTTTGGTATAATTTTCACAAGAGTAATAAATTCATGTTTATTGCTCACATGGCAGACACAGTATTCTCACTAATCAGCAGTGGGAAAGCAGAATCCAAGTGACTTTTTTATACATGAACTAATTTGAAAATAAATGACAATTTCATCAGTACAAGTATAGGGTAATACATGGAATAAATACATGGCCTTATTTAACTGTGGAAGTTATACTTTTTTTTTTCCTTAAGTGCAACTGAAAAAACAGGGCCACTTGTATAGCAAATTCATATTGGAATCCTATATTATAAAAACAAATATGGGCCTCAGGAAAATAAAAACAGAAATATTAGATCTCCCTTCTATTATATTCGGAATTCATCTGACCCTAGATTTTGCAAAAACAAGTAAATGAAAGTCTGTGAGGAATTATTCAAAGAATCAGAATTAAAGTGTTAAACCCAAGGAAATTGGTAAATTCGTACTATTTTCTGTATGAAGAGTTCTTCCTTTGAAAGTGGTAATGAGGATCAATACAATTTCCAAAGAAGGTAGTAAAGGAGTGTTGGATAAATGGGAGTACACAAAAAAATGAACTAGTTAATGAATGCGCTGTTCTGACCCTATTGATGTGAAACAAAAAAATACAAATTTCTAAAATAGTGATGAACACTGAATGCTAAATGAAACTACATGCAGAATCTTGGTGTGGTCAAAAATATCCTAAAAATGAGAGGGATTGGGCTTTAGTCTCAGCTTTGCCAGTGTGATTTTGGGCAGGTCATCTAATCTTTCAGGTCTCAGTTTCCTCATCTATAAAACAAAATAATATACACTAGGTGATCTCTAGGAGCACTTCCAGTTCTAGAACTCCATGAATTTTGCAAGTCAAATTAAACTGAAACTTACATTAAGAACCGGAAGTTTTACCAGCTTCTGGGCAGTTTTTGGTTTGTTTTTGAAATTGCAATTCAGGACAGAAACCTTATGCTGGCATAAGTGGCATTAGTGTTAGTCGCTCAGTCGTATCCGACTCTTTGCGACCCCATGGACCGCAGCCCTCCAGGCTCCCCTATCCATGGGATTTTCAAGGCAAGAATTCTTGAGTGGGTTGAATTCCTCCTCCAGGGGATCATCCCACCCAGGGATCTAACTTACCTCTCTTTTGTCTCCTACACTAGGAGGTGGATTCTTTATCACTAGCACCAGCTGGGAAGCCCATAAGCTGCATTAGAGTGAAATAAAATTTGTTCTGTACTTTTTTAAGCTTGCAAAGAAGACTGGAAATCCCTCCCGCCAAGGTGTTTAACAGCAGTGCAGTCTCAGGGATTCCTTAAGCATTCTGCCTCAGGTTCTGGTGCCAACAGGTTTCCCTATTGTATTCCAGCTCTAAAGGCAGTCATAGCATGGTGCCCTGTATACACAATAATCCTGAAGCCCCTTAGGGCTTGGTGTTCCAAAGTACCACAATCACAGTGAATGAGTGCACTTCAGAGGGCGGGAGTTGGAGCATCAGAGTGAAATATTTGCCAATATGAAAAATTAGAGTAACTACCACTCCCTTCAAATTCTCAAAAATGTGTATATAGCAAACATATCCTACTTCAGGGAATCAGCTATACAATCTTTCAGTTAATTTTGCCCATTATCAGTAAGAAACTATTGAATCTTACCTTGTAAATGATCCATTATTATTATTTTTATGGAAATTGCCTATTTTAATTCTCTAATTTATTCTCCTTCTGCACACTTATTTTCATTCACATATGCTAGGACCTATGTTGACTGAAGGAATAAAAATCTGACTTTAGGGAAATCTTAGTAGCCCACTAACTACAAAGTTTTGTTTCTCTTTCCTGCTGCATGTCCAACACAGCTATCAATAGGTAGAGAGTAAGAGGGCTGGCCACCATAGTCCCCCAGGGACCTAGTCTGATAAAGGCTTCATTTTGTCAAAATTATTTTTAGGACAATCCATTGTGAAGACCTACAAGACCTTTTAGAACTAACACCCAAAAAAGATGTCCTTTTCATTATAGGAGACTGGAATGCAAAAGTAGGAAGTCAAGAAACACCGGGAGTAACAGGCAAATTTGGTCTTGGAATACGGAATGAAGCAGAGCAAAGACTAATAGAGTTTTGCCAAGAAAATGCACTGGTCATAACAAACACCCTCTTCCAACAACACAAGAGAAGACTCTATACACGGACATCACCGTGTCATGATGTCACGGTCATGGTCAACACCGAAATCAGATTGATTATATTCTTTGCAGCCAAAGATGGAGAAGCTCTATACAGTCAGCAAAAACAAGACCAGGAGCTGACTGTGGCTCAGACCATGAACTCCTTATTGCCAAATTCAGACTTAAATTGAAGAAAGTAGGGAAAACCACTAGACCATTCAGGTATGACCTAAATCAAATCCCTTATGATTATACAGTGGAAGTGAGAAATAGATTTAAGGGCCTAGATCTGATAGATAGAGTGCCTGATGAACTATGGAATGAGGTTCGTGACATTGTACAGGAGACAGGGATCAAGACCATTCCCATAGAAAAGAAATGCAAAAAAGCAAAATGGCTGTCTGGGGAGGCCTTACAAATAGCTGTGAAAAGAAGAGAAGCGAAAAGCAAAGGAGAAAAGGAAAGATATAAGCATCTGAATGCAGAGTTCCAAAGAATAGCAAGAAGAGATAAGAAAGCCTTCTTCAGTGATCAGTGCAAAGAAATAGAGGAAAACAACCGAATGGGAAAGACTAGGGATATCTTCAAGAAAATCAGAGATACCAAAGGAACATTTCATGCAAAGATGGGCTGAATAAAGGACAGAAATGGTATGGACCTAACAGAAGCAGAAGATATTAAGAATAGATGGCAAGAATACACAGAAGAACTTTACAAAAAGATCTTCACGACCCAGATAATCACGATGGTGTGATCACTGACCTAGAGCCAGACATCCTGGAATGTGAAGTCAAGTGGGCCTTAGAAAGCATCACTACAAACAAAGCTAGTGGAGGTGATGGAATTCCAGTTGAACTATTTCAAATCCTGAAAGATGATGCTGTGAAAGTGTTGCACTCAATATGCCAGCAAATTTGGAAAACTCAGCAGTGGCCACAAGACTGGAAAAGGTCAGTTTTCATTCCAATCCCAAAGAAAGGCAATGCCAAAGAATGCTCAAGCTACCACACAAGTGCACTCATCTCACACGCTAGTAAAGTAATGCTCAAAATTCTCCAAGCCAGGCTTCAGCAATCTGTGAACTGTGAACTTCCTGATGTTCAAGCTGGTTTTAGAAAAGGCAGAGGAACCAGAGATCAAATTGCCAACATCTGCTGGATCATAGAAAAAGCAAGAGAGTTCAAAAAAAACATCTATTTCTGCTTTATTGACTATGCCAAAGCCTTTGACTGTGTGGATCACAATAAACTGTGGACAATTCTGAAAGAGATGGGAATACCAGAACACCTGATCTGCCTCTTGAGAAACCTATATGTAGGTCAGGAAGCAACAGTTAGAACTGGACATGGAACAACAGACTGGTTCCAGATAAGAAAAGGAGTTCGTCAAGGCTGTATATTGTCACCCTGTTTATTTAACTTATATGCAGAGTACATCATGAGAAATGCTGGACTGGAAGAAACACAAGCTGGAATCAGGATTGCCGGGAGAAATATCAATAACCTCAGATGTGCAGATGACACCACCCTTATGGCAGAAAGTGAAGAGGAACTCAAAAGCCTCTTGATGAAAGTGAAAGTGGAGAGTGAAAAAGTTGGCTTAAAGCTCAACATTCAGAAAACGAAGATCATGGCATCCGGTCCCACCACTTCATGGGAAATAGATGGGGAAACAGTGCAAACAGTGTCAGACTTTATTTTTCTGGGCTCCAAAATCACTACAGATGGTGACTGCAGTTATGAAATTAAAAGACGCTTACTCCTTGGAAGGAAAGTTATGACCAACCTAGATAGCATATTCAAAAACAGAGACATTACTTTGCCAACAAAGGTTCGTCTAGTCAAGGCTATGGTTTTTCCTGTGGTCATGTATGGATGTGAGAGTTGGACTGTGAAGAAGGCTGAGCACTGAAGAATTGATGCTTTTGAACTGTGGTGTTGGAGAAGACTCTTGAGAGTCCCTTGGACTGCAGGGAGATCCAACCAGTCCATTCTGAAGGAGATCAGCCCTGGGATTTCTTTGGAAGGAATGATGCTAAAGCTGAAACTCCAGTACTTTGGTCACCTCATGCAAAGGTGGACTCATTGGAAAAGACTCTGATGCTGGGAGGGATTGGGGGCAGGAGGAGAAGGGGAGGACAGAGGATGAGATGGCTGGATGGCATCTCTGACTCGATGGACGTGAGTCTGAGTGAACTCCGGGAGTTGGTGATGGACAGGGAGGCCTGGCATGCTGCGATTCATGGGGTCGCAGAGAGTCGGACACAACTGAGCGACTGATCTGATCTCTGATTGTTTAATCTTTGACACAATCTTCTCCTATGGTAAGGGAATTGCAAGAAGGTGTCTAACTTAAATTTTCATTAATGCTTCATTTGCTCACCTCCAGAAAACTAAGTTCATCCTTGAAACAGTCACATCTCCCCTCTGCTGCTTTTTCTTGCAGCTTCTGTTTCTGTCCTTATTTTTCAACCTCCCATAGTCACTTATTAGAGCATCCTTATTAGACACGTCTCCCACACACTCACATTTCATAATGCCCTGCACACGCTAATCTTCCCTTGCCACATGTCAGAGATCTGTTAAGAAAAAACAACCTAATTAAAATAGTTCACCTGTTCTTAACTTTCTTGGGGGTATGTGCATTTAAACTTAATTTTTAATTATGATGATTTCAAGTAGTATACATAATGTTGTGAACAATTTCAGCAATGGGATTAAACAGGTGAAAAATATATATAGTCATGAGCGCACATAAAGGAAAAGGTAAAGCAAGCTGTATATACTAATATAATTACTTGAGGGAGACATCCTCAGGTTATTACTTATCTATTAGAAGCTGAGCTGGTATCAAATTTCTAACTACTATACCACATGTCTTTAACAAAAATATGAAAGACACCATATTTTACATAAATTATGATGCTACTAAAAATATTAATTCTTATGACCACAGATGATGAAAATTCACCGTAAAGTCAGGCAAAATCACTGTGCCATTCTTAAGTCAGAGAATCAATGAATACTGAGGGAGTAAAGATCGTGGCTTCACCTTATTAAATTCCTTATGTTCCTGTGCACGAAAATGATAAGTCCATTTGTCAGTGTTGGTAGGCAAAAGAAAGGCTCTCAGGAAGAAGGCATTTAAACAGTAGTTCTTTTTAATGAAGAGCTGTCTATGCTGTATTCACAAATCTTAAGTCACACTTATCTTAGCCCATGAGACAAGAAAGAAAGGAAGGGAAATAACAGGCTCGAGTTACCTCCATATAGAGAAGCTCTTATGACTTCTCCCAAGACTACAATGCCCCAACAAGTTTTTCCTCCATGAGTTCCAAATGACAACAGCTCTCTACTTTTAGACTTAAGTCCAGAACTTTGTCCTACAAGTGTCCTGGAACTCTGTTGCTCTTGTTCAGTGGCTAGGTCGTGTCCAACTCTTTGCAACCCCATGGACTGCACCATGCCAGGCTTCCCTGCCCTCCACTAGCTCCCCCACCTGCCAAATGGGAAAAAGTCAAAAGCAGGCTAGCATCCACATGCCAGAACCACCAGCAAACCACAAACTTTTCTATTCCTTATACAGGCTTTAAAATCCCTATATCTGGGGCATACCCCCCAGACCAATGTGAAATCAAAATATGTTTCTAGAAAGAAAGGCTTCTGTGAGGGAAGAGAAGAAGGAGACAGTGACAGAGCTAAGTCAATCCTTTATCACTAATGTGTGAATTAGACTTTGGTTTCAGAGTAGGGCGCTTCTAAAGCGGGGGAGGGTTAGATCAACCAGTGGATGAGACTCAGCAGGGGACGTTTGGGCAAGGTTGGGTGACCGAAACACTGTCTGAGAGAACATGTTGCAAAGAAATACTTGAATATGTATGGAATGGTGGAACGTGGGGGTGGGGCAGGAGAATGAGAGCAGCCAGACACCAAGCAAGACTGACTTTCATTTTTTGTTGTTGTTGGTTATTAGAAATATATTCAAAATACTTATAAGAAACTGGAGAAACGAAATGTCATTTTTCTCACATGAGTGGAATCCACCCACAGTGCAGCTATAATAAACCGGTCAAATCATTAACCCACAAAGACCCCTGCATAGGTATCAGCCATTAACAACACTCCCACATAGTCAATACTGAGCCACATTGAATTGCTGGAAGAGGAGGCCTGATACCACTTCAGGGGTATGGCCTCCTCCCTAGCAAGCAGGCAGCCAACCTTGACCACCGACCTTCACACAGCAAAATAGAAGGAGAGCTTATCCCTCCACTCTGAGTTAGGGCCAGTCTAAGCAAGGGAAGGAATCCTTCCTTATCTGCATTAAGATTCACTATTAGTCCTTTAAATGTTGCCCATCTTAGACACAGAGCTTATCACACCCCACCTTCCCCCAAAGCATTGTTCCTCTTTCCTCTTCCCACAACACGGCACCAGCCTTATCACACAGCATTTATCTCCTGGAAGCTTTCATGGTGTATGTGGCTCTCTCCCTCACTAAGGGGCTTCCCGGTGGCTCAGTAGAAAAGAATCTGCCTGCAAAGCAGGGAACTGCAGGAGACAGTGGCTCAAGTTTGATCCCTGGGTCAGGAAGATCCCCTGGAGAAAGGAATGGCAACCCACTCCAGTACTCTTGCCTGGAGAATCCCATGGGCAGAGGAGCCTGGCAGGCTACAGTCCCTGGGGTCGCAAAGAGTCAGACACAACTGAAGCGACTTAGCACACACACTCCTTCACTGAGCATTCTCTACTTGAGGGCAAGGTCTTAGTCTTCAGAGTTTTGTATCTCTAGAGCCAAGCATGGTGCTTACCATATGTTCAGTGAATGCTGAAATAAGGGTGACCAGTTGACCAAAACCAGCTACCTAAATGTATTGGGTAACAACCAATGTAAACCAGAAGCAACAGGTAAATATATAGATGGAGAGAGATTGTTTTTGTTCTATTGTTTTGCTTTTTAATAGAGTTGCTCAGATGAGATATTTCCTTAAAGCTTGTTGAACATGCCCTAATGTATCTCTCCATGCCATTTTATTTCTGTCATAAACCATCATATTGTTTCTAACCAGAATGCCAATACAACCTACACAGCCATCACTTCCACATTCTTGTCTTAAAGACCATGCATGAACCTCTGTCTCCTTGTCCAGCCTGGTGTCCTTCACAGGAGGCACCATCAACATACACTTGCGGAACACATGAGTACCTGATTTACCTTTCCTGTGTAATCACCTTATTTCTGATGTCCAGTATAATTTTGTACATGAATTTCACTTTGCTCATTGCCATTCTGATTCTAGTTATTCACTCTGGTTTAACCCACAACTTTGCTCCAGAATCTGTTGTATGCCTGCTTGTTTACATCAGAAGCCTTCCTGGCTTGGAACCCTGCAACTTCCCCTATTATCTGCCTCTTTACCCATCTCAGTGTTAGTCAGAGTACATTCCTCTGGATAGGGCTGATGACATGGTAGAAAAAGCACTGACTAAGTCAGATGACCTAGTTTCCAGTCTCAGCTCTGACATTTATGTGTCACTTGGGGAGGGACCTTACAAGACTTTTTGAATAGGTGGTGTGTTTTTTTTGTTTGTTTGTTTGTTTTTTTAAAAGGATTATTTATTTGGCTGCATCGGTCTTAGTCATGGCATGCAGGAACATTTAATCACATCAGGTGAACTCTTAGTTGCAGTATGTGGGATCTAGTTCCCTGACCAGGGATCGAGCCTGGGCCCCCTGCATTGGGAGCACAGAGTCTCAACCACTGGACCACCAGGAAGTCTGGAACCCCACAAGAATCTTTGGAACATACTTTTACAAAAAGGACTATTTATGATAGCACAAAGTAAAGGGAAACAACAGGAGATGTTAAGGCACCCAGGAACTAGCCATTTTAACTCCTAGGTAAATAAGCAGGGAGAGTCAATGGTGTTATTGAAACCTGGTTAAGAACTAGGGCCATAGAAATGGGGCTGCTTGACAGAGCTGTGGTCACCCCCATGGATACAGCCACTTCTAGAATGATGCTGAAGCTGAGAAGGAGCAGAATCACTCTTTCCTCCCATATTCTGATCTCCTCCTGGTGGTCCCATTGACCGAACTGAATCAGGAACCAGAGGAAGAAAGTTCTGGTGACTACTCCATAGAAATCAACAACTTGGGGGTCAGGGAGAGCAGAGAACATAGCTCTTGAGGGTGACATAACCAAAGAGTGTCTATATAAGCTTAGGCAAACAATTTTATCTTTCTGACTTTATGTTGTCTCATCTATGAAATCATGTGCTTTGAGGCTGTTTTGAGATAACACATTCAAGAGCAGTTGTTAACATGTTAACACATGCAAAAAAAGTTGTTCATTTAAATTATCATGTAGTCTTGCCCACGACATCTTATAGGATTTGAATGTCATTGACAGTAATCCTTCCACCTAAATCTGTGACCACTGCCACTCAAGCTTCACCGTTAACTTCCTGGAGCATTTCCTGGGACAAACGAGACATGGATATCATCCTCATCCAAAGACAGGAGTAGGAAAAAGAAAGGAATAACACAGAATAAAAGGAAAGGCCACACACTCAGTGAAATCCATGTGCCTTCCCCACTTACAATTCCTAAAAACAAAAAGAGATTGAGTAGTATCTCCATGAGGCACAGAAGTCCTTTTCCCTAATCTCTCTGGGCATGTGCCCAGAATCCAGGATTAAAATTTGTTCCTCTTTGTCCCCAAGTCTAGAGACATTTAGACAGATGAAACTAGTCCTGGATCTGACTTGCCAGGCCAGTCATCTAGGATTCTTGTAAGAGCTTAGGCATTTCCAGAAAATCAACACATTTACAGGCAGATTTCTAAATCTGGACCTATTCAGTTAAACATAATTCTGTGAGTGAAAGCTGTGATGTCACATAACTAGAAATAGCGTTGACATTTGCAATTACAAGCATGTCTTTCTTTTCTGGATATATTGCCATTATTTTCAGAGCTAAAAGGGACTCTGCAGATGATTGGATTCCCTCATTTTTCAGATAAAGAAACCTGAAACACAATCACAAATTCAGAACAAGGACTCACCTTGATCCCTAGATTTCTTGCCCTTCTTATCACAACACACAGCCTCTTTCTATTAATACTCTGTAGTCAAACAAAATTTTCTGAGGTAGTAAATAATTTATATTAAGTACTACCAGACATTCACTATTTAAATGAGCTCAGTAATCAACTGACTTGTGAAAGGTTTTTAAAAACAGGCACACCAGACAGTGAGTGTGCGCTCAATTGTGTCTGAGTCTTTGTGGCCCCAGGGGACTGTAGCCCACCAGCCTCCACTGTCCATGGAATTTTCCAGGCAAGAATACTGGAGGAGCATTGCCATTTCCTACTCCAGGGGATCTTTCTGACCCAGGGGTCGAACTGGAATCTCTCATATCTCCTGCATTGGCAGGCAGGTTCTTTACCACTGTGCCACCTGGGAAGCCCTTACACCAGATGGTGCTCACCACAACTTTCTAAGTGTCCCATAACTTCATCTGGGAGGAAGAACATTCTTTCTCATTGACAGAAAGTAATGCATCATGGGTCTTGATTTTCTCATGTTCTTAATGCTATATAACGATTTAATCATTTTTTAAATTGCTATAATAATTCTGTCTCCTCTGTTACTCTCTCTAAAAATAGTCATTTCCTTCATCTACTCATTTCAATAGCTTTTAAATACTGCTGTCTGCTCTCTGTTTCAGGAGTGACTTCCAGCTGCATCAGTTACACAGACCCCACCCGCAGTACCCTGCTTGACTTAACTCACTCAGATGCCTCCAGATCTGAGTAACTGGAGAGCTGAGCGTTTTCAGGGTCTGCATGTTAGCTTTGTGGTATAATGACTGATGTCAGCCCAAACTTTGCCAAACATCTCTCATCACTACCAGTGATGTCCCATTCCAAACTCTTGGGCTTGCTCTCTCTTTCTGCAGCACGCCTCCACCACCACCGCCACTCCCACCCCCTTCACATATTTGTAGTATGGATTCAACAATATGACAATCATTTTCTTTCCTTAAAGTGCCACTGCTGCAAGGGACAAAAATAACGTGTTACTGTTGTCACTGCCTGGTGGGGGAAGTAAAGAAAGGAGAGATGAGAAATTGCAGTAACTAGTCTGGATGTGTTTAACCCTCTATCTTTGTCCAAAACTCTTCTGTCCTCATGGTCTGACTCAAACTCCTGGTTATCTAAACTCCCTGGAACTTTAATGTTTTCTGGAGAAAAACAGACAGCAAGCAAAAATTGACTTCTAGGCTAAGCCTATGGCTTTTAACTTGTTTTAGGCTTGGGCCCTAGAATCCATCAGCAGCCACATGCTTTTGTGAGCATCGTTTCCTTGATTTAAAAAAAAAAAAAAAAAAAAAAAGGACTATGTTGCACAAAATAGGCCATGGCAAGCTTTCCATAAGCTGCAAGGACAGTGGAGGGGACGTAAGACTCAGCCAGGAAAGAAAATACGCATTTAATAGTATGATAACATGGATCAGGAAAAAGTTATTCTAACACATAGTGTCAAGAGAGAAAGAATACACTAGCCATTTATTTAATGTTTTCCTTATGTTTCCTCAGAGCAGCTCCTTGACAAGCTTTTCCTGCCCACTGCATCTTTTCTGGGATGGCTCAGGAACCGTAGCTTCTCACTGTTTGTTTATTTATTGACAGGGCCATTCCTGCCCTCATCCAAATGAACGTATGTCTGCACAACACACAGTGAAAAGTAAATGTCTTTCTTTGTGTTTATTTCCCTGAACTTGTTCGCCAAATTGCTTTTTTACATCCCCTTTTTGCAACCTCACCCCATCCGGCTCAAGTATCTAGGATTAGAAAAGCCCTCTCTGGAGTCCTTTTCAAAGGGAGCCTCCCACAGCCTTTAAATCCCCACGTTTTATGGTGCAGATATTCAGGATCTGAGGCATTAAGAAGGAAAGCAAGGCTGGCCCAGAGGGGCACAGAAAACTAGAGTAGCTTCTTCCTTGGACAATCAGTATTGGAATTGTCCTGTTATCTGCAACTTTTCTGGTTCAAAGTAACAGACTCAGTCATTTGGAACAGGACATTATGCAACAGATTAAGGAAGGGAGTGTGTGTGTGTGATGTATAGAAAATACAGCTCCACCACAGAAAGAGAAATGTTGCAAATGCCAATCTTTAAAATAAGCCCCAAAGGATAATCTTGATGGGTTGTTTTCTGCAGAATAAAGAAGCTAAAGAAAACTATTTCTACCTTCAAAATCCCCATACAGGTATGCAAAGTAATAGATGATATTTAATTAAGGAATTCACAAGGAAAGGCAAGTCTCTCAGATTCTAATTTTTAGCACCTTCACAGCAGAGTTTATTTCATGTTTCCTTCCTATTGCTTCCAGGCCATTTCATCTCCTCACTTTGGGGATGAATAACAGCTACATCTTCATAGACACAAACAATTTGAATGAAGCATTGCAAGCTTGTAAAATGTGATGAATAGAAGCAATCACTTTTTTTTTCCTCCTCTCATTCATCAACATATAAATTAAGGCAAACCAGTAAGAAAGATTACAAATGGATAAAAGAAGGGAAAAGACAGATCTTACTGTTTTTCTGCAAGGCTTTAGCTATTTTCTAAACCTGAATTTTTGAGCATACGCATTAGCAAGCTGTCTATGAATCAGGGACTTTTTCAAAGCCACCTCTAAGAAGCGTGGGGCTGTGTAAAGTTGTAAGGCCATAGAGCAGAACCCTGGAGACAGACACTCCGAGTAATACAGCACAGAGGACAAATTTACATTAAAATCACTTTGGGGGCTTGTGACTTTCAGTTTCTTCAGTAAGTACTGGAAGCTCTTCCGACTTGTGGTACTGGAGAAAAGAGATGGGAAGCTACCACTGAGTAATAACAGCCTGGGTGTACCCTGCTCTGAAGGGCCAGCCCTCAACTTTCCCACCTCGGACGGAGGTGGGGCGTAGGAGGGGGGCGAAGGTTCGGGAGAACAACGAACCTTATTTTCCACTGCCAAGGACCCCCTACTTGCACTGGGAACAGGGATAGCGGACCTTCTCCTCCTCCCCCAGCCCAAACCGGGAAAAAGCTTTCCCAAGATCATTCCCAATCCCCCAGATGAGAAATCAAATTGCACACGAGATCTTCTCGAGAAGATTGAGAGAGAGAGAGAGAACGGCTCAGAGCGAGGGCGAGCTGACTGTGGAGGGAACTGCCCGAGGGGAGGAGGAATCTTCCAGAGCCCCGGCAGAGACTCCCTTTAGGAGAAAGTCGCAGCACAGTTGAACTTCCAAACTGTGTGAGGGCACACACCTCTGAGTCCGACCCGCGTCGGGCAGGTAACCAGCGGTCCGGCTGACCGCCAGTGTCCACCGAAATTCCTCCGGACCACCCGCCCTGCGCCGGACCAACTGCAGCGACTTTTATTGAAAAGAAAGAAAGGAAAGGAGAGAAGCAACAGAGGAGGGGCTCGAGAAGACGGGGAAGGAGTCCGTAGCCGGAAACCCTCCAGCGATCTGCCCCGGCGGGCGAGGAGCGAGCTGCCGTGGGGCCGGGGTTGCGCGCGGGCTCCGGGAGCCGAGGCGCTAGGGAGCCGGGACGCTCGGCCCCCGGGAGGAGCGGAGCGCGCCCGGCCTCTGGCGGCGGAGACCCGCCCAACTCGGGAGTCGGCCCCGGGGGGCGGGGCGGGGAACGGGGGCGAGGGACGGGGTGGTCTCGCGGCCGCGGGACCTTCCACCTCCACACTCGCAGCCGGAGCGCGCCCACCTCTCCCCGCGAGAGCCGCCCTTCGGAGGGGTTCCACTGCGCTCGCAGTGCCTCCTCGGCTCCCCCCGCCCCGGGCTCCCGTTCTCCCGCCTTCTTCGCCGCGTCCAGAGATGCTCCGCCGCAGACCCGAGACCCCTTAGGCGCCTCTTCCCGTCCCTCTGCCAAATCGCGACGCCTGTACTTTTCCAGCTCCCTCTTTCACTCTTGAAATTGAAAGTTATTGAGGTCGCTCGGGGTTGTTGCTCCAGCAGTTTCCTTCCCCGCCCCCAAGCTCCCCCCGCCCCCCGCGGCCGTCCCCCTCCCCCTCCCTCGCCCTGTCCCTCCCTCGCGGCCTCCCTTCTTCCCTCCCTCCACCAGTGGAGCCGCTCCTGCTTGCGAACGGCAGAAGCAGCTCGGGGTCTCTCCGCCGCCCCTTGGCCATGGCCGCGGTGCCCACGGCGCCCGCTCCCCTCCGCTCCCGGGACCCCCGCCGCTGCCTCCGCCACCTCTAAAGCCCCAGGGGCCGCCACCGTCGCCACCGCCCGCCCGGATCCCGCGCAGCCGCGGCGCACCATGCTACCTGCGGCCACCCTGGCGAGGCCGCTCGCTGCTTCTGGAACCCTCACTCGCGGCATTGACAGCCACCGCACGGGAGCCCCCGCAGCTCAGGGCTCGGACAGTTTGAAAGTACAATAGTTGGTTTCCCTGACCACCCGACCCCGCTGCGTTTGCCATCCCGGCTCGCCTGTCGGATCTGAGTGGAGAAGTTGTCCGCAGCTGGGGTTAGCGCTTGCTCTCTCCATACGCCTAACACCTACGTGTATTTCTGAAACAGTCAATCTTAATTAACAATCAAAAGAAAAAAAAAAAGGAGCAAAGGAAGGGAAACATTATTGGGTTACTATGCACTTGCGACTGATTTCTTGGTTTTTTATCATTTTGAACTTTATGGAATACATCGGCAGCCAAAACGCCTCCCGGGGAAGGCGCCAGCGAAGAAGTAAGTGCAGGCTTTTTTACGCATTTGCTCCCTCCCGCCGCGTTCACCTGTCGGGTCGCTTTTCCTTAACTTGAGTCGGCTCACAGCGGCGGCAGTCCTCCCACCCAACACCCCACGCCTGGAGAGGAGGTAACAGTTGAGGCTCCTGTGTTTCACGCCTTCTTTTCGGCCGCTCCTCTCTTGCCCCGCATCTTCCTGGGTGCCATAGTCCGGCGGACCCGGCGCTCCTGTGCCTCCCGCGCCCCCATAACCGCAGGTTAGCGGAAAAGTTTGCTCCTTCTTTAAGACCAGCTCAGAGGATGTGTGCTTTCCCCCCAAGACTGGGACAGGAGCCTCCAGCCCCCAGGCGTCGCGGACGCCCGGCTAGCGGGATGCCCCTGACCCACTGAGTGCCCGCCGGGGGAGGCGCGGCCGCGGCACCCGCTCACCTTGCGTCGCCACCTCGCGTGGGGAGACCTCGCGGGGTCCTCCCTCGGCAAAGGGGTCGCGAAGAGCTCTGCCGCCCCTCGGGAAACCGAGAGCCAGCGCCTGCGCGGCCGCTACCCTCAGCCACGCGCGAGTGGAACGGTAGGGCGCGCCGGGCGCTCTGGGTTCGCTTGCCTACGCGCTGGCGGAGCCGCTCGGCGTACCCCTCCGGGGATCGCGAGAGATGCAGAGCCAGCCGCTGGGAGCCAAGGGTGCCAGGTTTCCAGTGACAATCTTGCCTGTCACCCAGGAGGGCTTTTACCGTCTCAGGCCCTTTCAAGTGGGTCCCCTGGGGGCAGACACATACCGAGGGTGGGGTCCCCCTAAAGACTCTGGCTCGCCTCCTCGCTTCCCCTTATCCTGACTCCAGTTACTCGGAAGGTTGGCTGGTGTAGCCTTCCTAGGACTGTGCGGTAGCTGGGATGAAACGGGTATCCCGAAGGGCACCCCCATCGCGGCTTGGTCTGTTTCAAGGTGGAGTCTTCCATAGATGAGGAGACAAACCCGAGAAAGGCACCTCTCCTTGCTGCCGGGAAGGCTGGCGCGCTGGGCGCTCTGGCTTCTGTGCAGAAGTGGGGAGTCCCTTCTTCGCAGATAGAGCCGGAGCGACCCGGGCGCCAGTGTAGGGAGCGCTGGCGGGGACCCGGAGGGAAAAAGCTTCCCGGGGCGCAGAGAACGATGCTATTGCCTTGACCAACTCAGTCCGCCGCCGCCCGGGAGTCAATGACGCTTGGCGGCGCCTGCTCCGGCGCGCAGAGCCAGCTCCCAGCGCTGGCCCGCGAAGCCCCTCGGGGTAAGCGTGGGTAACAGCGCAGAAGACACAGCATGGGCTTGTGTGAGATGGAGATTTAGTAATCGCTTCTCCGCCGCTATTTGTGCCCTGTCCCTGGACGTGAGGGTCCCCTGAAAGCCCCCTTTGTGCCGCTTGCCTAAAGCAGACAAGGTCTGATTCACCTGAAAATTGTCTTTAAAAAACATAGCTGAACCAAAGCGCCAGGGGCTCCTGCCCAGCCTCACTGCCTCTAGGATCGCGTAGCAAGGGGCAGGAGGGCCTAATCTAAACATGTCAGGGCATCCAATTTATTTTTCTTGGCCTCTGAATGGTTGTAGTCTTCAAAACTCTTCCACCTACCCTTCCACTCGAGCCTTGTGGCTGCCTCATGCGGCTGCCTCACAAAACAAATGGCTTGGGACTCGAGGCTTGCCCTGGTTCCTGGCAGTCCCCAGCTCACCTTTTTGCAAAGTCTGGCTCTAGGGCACTGAGTGTCTCCTGCAGGTCGATGGCGAGAAAGAGAGATGCTAGGCACAAGCGCAGCCTCCTGCCTTCCCATCCCATATTCCAGCCAGTACCCAACCCGGCGCCCGTGGCTCACACCCTCTTTCACGCTACCGAGGATCCCAGGGCCAGGAGCCCCACAATTGCAGGGGAAGGACAGGGTCTTGCATGTCTATTAGAGTTGTCTCCGATTCCGGGGTGGGGGTTGGGGGAGGGCTGTTTGCGATGAAAGACACCGGCAAGAAAGCTGACCACCCATTGGTTCTCACTTCCCTGGTGAGGACAGCGGTGCAGGAAGCTGCCCAGTGGTGCTGCCGCAAGTCTTCTGGGAGCAGAAGGGGATGATGCACCTCTGGGCTTGGACTGGAGAGGATTTACAGAGTCTAAAGACGAGCTGCTTTTTGATCTGCCTTCATCGTCTCAAGGCCAAGTCAAAGGCGCCCTCTTGTTGTGCAGCGGGGATGAGAGACGGAGTGGGTGAAACTGTGTTGAAATTCCGAATGTAATGTGGGTGTGAGGCGGGAGAGAATTCCCCTAGCAGGGGATGCTCCTTGCTCCTTCACGCTTGAGTCTTGCCTTTGCTACTGGGGTTTGCTGGTGCAATTATGGGAGAGGGGCGACCCCTTGCGTTCTCTGAGGAGACAGATTCTCTTGGCAGGTGTAGCATGGGGCTTGTTCGTTTATTTTGAGAATGGGGAAGGGGTAAGAGGGTAAAGAGAGAGATTTGTTCAAAAATCCAGAAATTCTAGGTCAGATTGCATGTTCACATACTCATTGTTTGGGAAATCTCTGGGGGGAAGAGTTTTCTCAAATAGGGAATGCGAAAAAGTTGTTTAAATGAAAAATAAGGTAGTAGAGGTATTCTAGAAAGAAAGTCTTTCTTCTTTATTCTTCAAGAGACAATTAAAGTATTTAAGGGTATCCATTTTGTCCTTAGAGTTAAATAGCTTCACTATCCTAAACTTTAAAATCTTAACTAATGATAGAAAATTGAGGTGCAAGAAATATTTTTCAAAAATTTTAAAGCGGTTTTGGTGGAAAATGTTTTGGTGGAAAAGTTTCTTGCAAAAAAAAATTCATTTGCAGTGTTAAATATTATCAAGTATAAGGAGCCATGACTAATCCTGAGATAAAGGAGATAAAGCTATATCAGTAATCCTGGTTTCCCTCAGGCAACTGGTATACCATTTATCTCTACTTTGTTGCAAACTAGTTTCTTGTTTCCTTTTATAAAAGAAACAGCATTTTAAACAGGAGTTTGATACTTTAAAAAATACTTATTGGGTTATGGATAAGGATCTACCTGCAATGTAGGAGGTGTGGGTTCCAGCAGGGGTCAGGAAGGTCCCCTGAAGAAGGAAATGGCAACCCCACTCCAGTATTCTTGCCTGGAAAATCCCATAGACAGAGGAGTCCGGTGGGCTACAGTCCATAACGTGACAAGAGTCAGACACAACTTAGCAACTGAACCACCACCACCATGGCGTTATGGATGAAAAAATAACCAATAACTGTATTATCTACTTGGATTCATATACAGCTCCTAGAGTTGACTAAGTTGAATTTACTTAAGATAAACATGGAATGCAATCCTCATTCAACAGTCCTCAACCAGAAATGTTTTCAGAGGATGTTACATAAAGAATCCTTAATCCAGTTTTAAAATCATTTCCCACTCAGCCTTTGCTACTTGATAGAGTTAGCTTCTGAATTCTAGATTATCTGCTAGTAAAAGTAAAGGTTGTGTTTGCCATAATAACCACAGTATCTTACAATTGCACCACACTTTAACTTGAGTTATTTGCTAGGGACCCTGTATAGCCACTTGAGGTATAGAGGCCAGTATTAATATACCCATTTTACAGGGAAAGAACCCAAGAAACAGAGGCTAAGTAATATATACAAAGCTGTAAAATACTGGATGGAACTTGTCTCCTGCTATTTATGCTATATGCTAATCCATGTCTGTGAGTAGATGTCAGGAGTATTAGATAATAAATCTGATTGTCTCCAAACCATCATTTATCCTGTGTTTGGAGAATAAGCTCTTATGGTTGACTGGACGTTTTTGAACTGTTCTTTCTAATGTATTATATATTAATGATTGGTGTCAAAGAGTTAAATACCTGATAGTTTGCTAAGTATAATATACTATTTGGTTATTAGGAAGACATTGTGGGTTCATATTATGCCAGAATGCTATTGTGAGAAACATCAGATGCCATTACGGTATCCTTTTTATTTGATGCCATCTATTAATTCATGTTTAATTGCTTGGGTTACAGACAGATCCAGGTTTTGACAAGCCATTGTATGCATCATAATTACCAAGCTCCCATTGTACAATCTATAAAATTTTTAAAAATATTTAATAAAGATGTTTGAAATAAAGGAGTAAGAACACAAGAGAAATTATTTTCATGGTGACAAACTGAAAAATGATGAATACAGTGGCCGCTGCTCATGATATCTTGGTTGTTGAGCCATTCTCTGAAATTATGATACACTCTTGATGATTATATAACTACCTGGGAAAACAGGTTAACTGTAAGACAGAAAAATCGTTCATTCTGCTATACATTTTGTAATATTAACTTTAATGAAAGTGTGTCTGGTTTGGATACTGACTACAGTGCATTTTTTCCACTTGTCTACTTTGTCGCAGTCTACCTTGTTTTTGAGAGAAACACTGTTTAATGGATGGAGATACGAGTAAAATTTGCTAGAGAAAACATATTCTGCAACATATCATATGATATCTTCATGAATCAAAGCCCCAAATTCAGGCTCTTAAGTAAGCAGTGATGGCAACATCTAAATATAAGCAAAGATCTATTTTTGTGAATTCTAATTTAATCATTATTACACTATCAAAATTGTTTCTTAAAATATCTCTTTGTCATACTATTTTAACCCTTTATCACTTCAGTAGAATGATTTTACTAAGAGCATTAAGAATGATAGTTTTGTCTTTTTAGTCCCAAGTTATTCTATGTAAAGTCATTGACAATATAGTAGGCATAAAATTGATCAATGTCATTAATTCAGCATTTTTTAAGCATGAAATATGAACGGCCTTTTAGCTTGTAAGTAAGTAAATAAGTTTCGTTCAATCGTTTCTCCATTAAATATTTCCTGGAATTTAATATTTTACAAATTAGGTCCCCAGAAAGTGATGAATGGGGAATTACAACATGTAGTTAATTTTGATTTTCAAATTATGGAGAAACTCTCGCCACACTACTGCAAAACAAGTTTATTAGTCATCTGATCACTTGAGGCTATTTTAATTAGAACAGAGATCTCCAGATTGCTACTATTTCAAATATTTCTAGTTAAATGGTTAATCATTTTTTAAAAAAATGCAATCGTTCTTTTAAATTCTATGTATTATTGATAGAACACTGTATGCTGTCAGATCCCTACGTAGAGTTAAGACAACATGATCCCTCTGCAATTACAAGAATAAACTATCAAAAAATAAAACTATTCCACATACAACAGTTTTCTAAATCATCTTCCCCCTGCTTTATCTCTATGCAAATGTTTCATTTTGGACATTGTCCTAACCTCTCTTCCCACTTCCTCACTATTCACTCTCCCCAGCCCCCAAAATATTTTTTTCCAAGTAGTGAATTCTTGAAATGCCATCAGAGTGGGTATTGTGTTTCATGAAATGTAAGAATCAACTTTGGTTACCATTAGGAAAACATCATTCAGTTTTGAGAGCATGGTAAGGATCATGTAAGACAGTGTGTTGAAATTATATGTTTTACTTAGTTAGGACTTTTTCTTCTCTGAACAGCACATTGTACACTGGCATTCTTTTGAGAATGATCATTTGTAAAAATGTTGCATCATAAATTATATAGATTTTTTTTGCCTTGCTTTTGATTTTGAGGAAAGATGTGGGTTGCTTTCTTGATTGTGAATTTTTTCGTAAGATTTAAAATGATTGGATTATCTTAAATTTACCATATGTTGGCCAACCTAGTAAGTTTGAAACGCTTTGTAACTATATCTTAGCAAACATATAGCATATAAACATATAAAGTATAAAATACATATCTGTAAAAGATGCTGTCCATTTTTTCTATTTATTTAGTTCTGTCCATCAGATGTTTCCCATTCAGGATTATTACTAGTATTCTGATTAAAGTAGTTATCCAACACTGCTGAAAAGAATGGAATGTTCCATTCTCAAGGATTGTGGGGTGCTGAAGATGCCATTGAGTATTAAGAAATCCCACTTTTCTGCTCCGAGGGTATCTCAGCAACATGAAACTTTTAAGCAAAAGACCTGAATTCTTTTTACCTAACTTCTCTTCCCACTTCCTCACTATTCACAATTATTCAAACCATAAAAAGTTTGAATAATTTAAAAAATTCATTTTAAAAAAGACATGTTTGCAGGTGCCTCTTATCTGATGAGAATGTTTCTGCCTTATTTGTAATCTTGGCGAAGGAGCTAGTTACCATCTGCTGTCACTAAAATTCTTCTGAAAGTTTTTAAAGAAAATTTAATGGTACTAAAGGATATGATTGCCCAATTAAATACATATTTAATAAGCTTTAACTATCTTTATGCTTTATGCCTTATGCAAGCATCCAACCCAGTCTTCAAATTACTACTTTATTAGGCTTCCCTCTGACCTTAATAATTTGATGGATAACAGCAAACATACATAAATCCATGGTAGTGCCTGAGACCTAAGACATCACTGAGGGAGAATTCCAAGTGTGTTTTGGGAAAAGTAGACTGAGAAGTAGAAGTCCTGGGTGCTAGGTCCAGTGCTGCTTGTAATATCTGAATAACCCAGACAAGCCCTTATACCACACAAAGCTTCAGTTCCTCATCTGTGAAGTGAGGTGGTTGGTTAAAATTTTAGAGCTAAATGATTCTTATAGTCTCTTCAACCTTTAATCTTTTGGTATAAGAGCATGAAGCATGAGCAGAAGTGGGGAGTTATTTCTTCTAAACTTAGCTATCTTATTTAACTCAGTTTAGTAGATGAAGAATATAAATGAATATAAGAAGTATCCATTTATTGTAAGTAAAATGTAAATTCATCATATAAAGATTAATAAGTAACTTATCAACATAGAGACTGAATTAATTATGATATTCCACACACCCCCCGCCCCCATCACAATTTCTAGTGCCAGAAGACCATAGCCGTAGCATCAGTCCACACACTCCATCTTCAGCAAGTTCATCGTGTCCTTAGACGTAAGAGTCACAGGGAACTGGTTTGGAATCCCAACCAGAGAGATGCTTCAGAACTCCCTTACATGTCAGGCTTTTAGAAGTGGCCTGTGCTGGGGGTGGAAGTGGCAATTGCAGTGGCCCAGGTTTAAGTTATAAGACCCTGTGTTATGATAGTAACTGAGCAGGAGAGTGCATATGAAGGAAAAGAGGAAGAGAGCCATATTTGTCACCACACTTTGGAGTATAAGGACTCAGGTCTGGTGAAAAGCAAAGCACTTCATCTGGGCTTCCCTCATGGCTCAGCTGGTAAAGAATCTGCCTGCAATGTGGGAGACCTGGGTTCAATTCATGGGTTGGGAAGATTCCCCTGGATAAGGGAACACTACCCACTTCAGCATTCTGGCCTGGAGAATTCCATGGACTGTATAGTCCATGGGGTTGCAAAGAGTCGGACACGACTGAGCCACTTTCACTTCACTTCACTTCACCTGTTTTAAGGAGCCTAGTATATCATTCTCAACTGTGGTTTCTCATTTTTATAGCCCTTTTTGTGCACATAAGAGAGCAGTCATTGGTATCAGGAGCTTTAATTTTACATTGCCAAGACTTCCAACTGAAAATCATACTTGAAAGTCTCATCAGCTGTGGAACTGTATTAGTTTGCCACAGATCTTAGGAGACCTAAAAAAGTTTATAGTAAGGACAGATGTTTCCTTAAAGTATAAAAGTGAAAGTGATTTTTTTATATCATTCCACTTGGATCTAGCATCTACTCATAGCATTCTACTTTCAAGCAGATTTTTCAAAGTACCCTCTCTTAAAATAAGAAATTCTCCAGTGGGCAAGAATGGAGGGAAGGATAGTTAGGGACTTTGGGATGGTAATGTACACACTGCTATATTTAAGATGGATAACCAACAAGGACCTACTGTATAGCACATGGAATTCTGCTCAATGTTACCTGGCAGCCTAGATGGGAGGGGAGTCTGGGGGAAAATGGATACATGTATATGTAAGGCTGAATTCCTTCATTGTTCACATGAAACTATCACAGCAGTGTTAATCAATTATATCCCAATAAAGAGTTTAAAAATAAAATAAAATAACACAAATTCTCAGAATGTATTGAAACAAAGGAATTCAGTCCATCTATATAGAACATGAACTACTTCTGCAACATGCCCACCAAGTAATTGTCTAGCCTCAGTTACAACCAGTTAGGGCTTCTCTGGTAGCTCAGAGGGTAAAGAATCTGCCTGCAATGCAGGAGACCTGGATTCGATCCTTGGATTGGGAAGATCCCCTAGAGAAGGGGATGGCAACCCACTCCAGTCTTCTTGCCTGGAGAATCCCAAGGACAGAGGAGTTTGGTTGGCTACAGTCCATGGGGTCGCAGAGTCGGACATGACTGAGTGACTAGCACTACTACTCAATAACAACCAGATCCCATGCCTTTGCTTGCTTCTCCTAGTCAAGTTGGGTCTTCTGTATCAGGAAGCAGGGTATATTTTCTAGCATGCCTGTTCTCCTTCTTCTGAGCAACTGACAGGGGCATGAGATTGAGATTTAGTTACCTTAAAACTTCCTTCTAAAATGAATACACAATAATTCAGTGCACCATATTCACTCCCAAAAATTGCCCTTTGAAAACTAGCTGGTAAGCACATTTATAATTATACCCCAATACAAAGCACATTCCTGAGAGTAAGTGGTAAAGCAGCCCCCATTTTATAACCACATAATACAAGCCACCACCACACAATATAAAATCACATAATTTGTGAAATGCTTATTTTAGAACACCATTTTCTTAACATATACTTGATTATAAGAAAAGGAGCAGCTATTTTCCCACTGTTATGTACCCTCATACAATGGGACCTCACATATGTGAACACGGTCATCTCGTCAAAGGCTGTCCTGTAAGAAGAGGCAGAGTCAGTCACATTTAGATGATAGGAAAGAGGTGAAATGTTATGACAAAGTGTGTATAGATACCTCGTGGCAGCTGTAGTTTTATAGTTCTCAGAACCACTGTTATATTCACATGCATTCTATCTGAATGTGCATTTGTATTCATTTATTAAAGTGAGTAATGTGATGATGATGATTTAAATAGGTGCTGTGTTTTAATCACCTGTGGGTGCCAGACTCTGTCCTTGATGTTTTTGCAAATATTATCTCACTGAGTGCTCACACTTAACCTGTAAGACAGGTGCCAGTAGTCTCATATCAGTTGCCTGAGGTCACTTGAGTAAGATGTGGTACCTGGGATTCCAGCCCAGGACTGACTTCAAAACTCATGGCCTTCCTTGATTTTCTCATGTCACTTCAACTGTTGGGGTTGGAGTACTTGAAGCAATCATGGCGGGGGATGGGACAGGGGCTCTCAAACCCTACCCTATTTTTCTCTTTCCCTTACTCTCATTGCTTAGTATCTCTTCCTCCTCATTTAACAAACCACAAGCCTTCTTCAGACTTTTACTCCCGAGGTTGCTTCTGGTATTCTAATACTCTTTCCCACATCTCTTTCCTTTCTTGGTTGTTTTTCCTCTCCTTTCTTAAACCTGTCCTACTGATAGTTTTTAAACATAGAAAGTTGCTTAGAAGCAATAGAATAGCACAGTTTATATGAAGTACTTGAAGATTATTCTTCCCATCTATGGTGTGTAATTCAAGAGAAGACTGACTAAGGCATGAGAATGTGGGCAAAGTCTGTAATTTTGCAGTTAAATATCAAAATCCTTCTATGTAATTTATAACCACAATAGATATTTCACTGGCTAGTGTTTGTTATCCAGAAGAGTTATCTTTATGGTGCTTCATAAAATCTCTTATTTATATTCCTTTTACCATGAGCATTAACAGTAACCTCCACCCTGAATTCTTGCTTTATGGGCCTTGGTACAGTGCTTTTCAACCCTAACTTCAAATTAGAATCACCTGGGGATCTTTAAAAAATAGTCAGGCTCCACCCTAGACCAGATACAACCATCTCTGGGGATGGGGACCTGGACATCTGCACTTTCAAAAGCAATCCTGGTGATGCTAAGATGCAGTCAAAACTGAGAAGTTCTATTGAAACCTTCATCTGAAGATAACACTGACAACTGAACAATTTGAAAACAATGCCAGTTACATGAGAGCTAGACAAACAAAGTAGACTTGTGGGGATTATGATAAGAGATGAGATCTGTGTCACTGAACAGATAGTAGTTTTAAAATGTAAAGCCTGTGTTTATCTGATAGCCCCAGATTGTTAATCAGGTGAGTCCTGTTTAAACTTGTGGCACTGACTGGTGCAGCCACGATCATGTGATTTAGAATCGTCTTGTTCAGAGAGTCGGAGGAGAGATAGCAAAGTGCACGCAGTAGGATATGTGGGGAGTGTAACAGACACTGCTGTTGGTTTCCCTGACGGGAACCTTGCTGCCAAGAGAAGTGGATTCAGGAGTCAGGGTGCTTGCTGCTGAACTACAGCAGGGCTGAGGGAGGCAATAAATAGGATGGAAGATGAGGTATCAGCCGCACCAAAGATGTTTTTTTCAGAGCTACAGAATCATAAACAACTGTTTTCATGTATTACAAGATGATTGTGCCCTAGAGTCCTCTTTGTTTTCAGGAAAAGCAAAATGGTTAGGAAATAGCCTCTAATAAGAAATAAACATCTTTTTCTTTTATGATTTCTACAATTCCTGACTAACTCTAGATTGACTACTGGTGATCAATGAAACTACTATAAACCGCATAGTTTTAACTGCATCTTAATGGGTGACGTTTTGCAGTAAGTTGTTTATTCTTGAACTTGCTGTTCTTACTTCCCCCCTAATGTGCTCTTCTTCAAGTGGTTATCTTCATTAAATCTTGTTTATTATTCTTTTCTAGCCCACGAACGATGTTCAGACCTTGCCATAAACCAGGGAAAACTCCATGTAAAAGTGAAGTGGAAGTTTGGGCTTCCTGTCAGACTTAATTCTGCTTGTTAAGGGGGCTCCTTGGGAGAATTTGGGTTCCAGGGAGTCACTAGGCCAAATCCCAATAACCACAATTGCCAAAAGCAATTAGACTGAGGAAAGCCAGGCTTTGGGGGCAGAGGGTCATCACAGCACGCTTGAGCCATTGCTCCGTGGTCAGACCTAGTTACTTGTCCCTGGGGATTGGGAGCAATCATGAGTTACAGGCAGCAGGAAACCCACCAGAAAACAATGCTTTTCCACCAATTTTTTTCCTCAATAGGTTATTCACCCTACGCATGCACGAGATGGAAACATGCCGCCAGTATACGTGCCCAGGGCAAATCACGGTCATCTTATAAACCACCTTGTCTGCCTGCACGAGGGCAAACCACACATACAGAGCTCCAGCTGTCACCACTGCAAGCTCTCCTCCTCCCTTCCTGAGTAGATAAAAAGAACTCAAGGAATGCAGCCTGAGTCTTTGTATAAGAGGTGTCCGATTAGGATGGGGAGGGAAGGGAAAGGATCTTTGTAAACATCCTAAGGTCATTTTAGATATAATATTACTGAAGTAATATTTGGAAATAAGAAAATAGAAGTACATTACACAGGATAGGAGGTCTAAAACCTCCTAGGAAAAGACCAAGAGCAAACTTAGGGATTCTTTTACTGAAAACGATACCATTTTGAGGTGTGTCGCTGTCAGTAGCTCAGTCAAAATTATTAAGAGCTAAGTGGTGCTCTAATTTTAAGCTCTCAATATGTTAGAAAGTAGAAGCTCTAGTGGTAAAGAACCCTCCTGACAATGCAGAAGATGTAAGAGAAGTTGGTTTGATCCCTGGGTCTGGAAGATCCCCTGGAGGAGGGCATGGAAACCCACTCCAGTACTCCTGCCTGGAGAATCCCATGAACAAAGGAGCCTGGAGGGCTAGAGTCCACAGGGTCACAAAGAGTCAGGCGTGCCTGAAGCAACTTAGCATGGGAGAAGATTGTTAAACCTCTCTATAGGAAAACATTCAAGTAGCACATATGTATCTATCCTTAATAATCTCAGTGAAAGTTCACCTTTGAAACTATTGGCATTGCCTCAAATACCCAGAAAGGTTACTCTGTCACCTCAAGTGTTGGATCTTTAGTTGAACAAAGACACAGAGTCCCCACTGATCAGTGTCCTAAATGTGGTCTAAGTCTGACATTCTTTTATGATTCAGAATGATGTCAGTATATTTCAGTACTCCTATGATCTTAAACCTTAGACTCCTGTGACCTGAGTCTCTCTTTGTTTAAACATATGGATGGGTGATATTGCTTTTTTCAAACCCACAGAAAGGCAGGAAGTCACATTCTTATTCTTGCCAGCCTTCTGCAGAAACTGGCATTCTCCAGGTAGCACTGGGCAAGTAAACTCTGACCTCATGCCCTTTGCCAGAGTTAGCATGATCTGCTATCAATATGATAGCAGTTTAGTGAAATCATGTATTTGATTTTCTTTGGTCTTAAATTTGGCCATGAGCTGATTTAAGAATGGAAGAATCTTAACTTTTGGAAATTTAGCAGCAAAATGTGCTTACTTGTATCATACCTTTTGATGACATGTAGTTTCTGCCATGAAATACAAAAGATATAGACTAATGTTGCCTGACTCTTGAGAGTCTTGAGAGACTCTTGAGAGTCCCTTGGACTGCAAGGAGATCCAACCAGTCCATCCTAAAGGAGATCAGTCCTGAGTGTTCATTGGAAGGACTGATGTTGAAGTTGAAACTCCAATACTTTGGCCACCTCATGCGAAGAGCTGACTCATTGAAAAAGACCCTGATGCTGGGAAGGATTGAGGATGAGATGGTTGGATGGCATCACTGACTCAATGGACATGAGTTTGAGTAAACTCTGAGAGTTGGTGATGGACAGGGAGGCCTGGTATGCTGCAGTCCGTGCAAAGAGTTGGACACAACTGAGTGACTGAACTGAACCTGAACCTGAATGTTGCCTGGCCACAAGCTAAAGGACCACACATTGAGCCACTTCCCTGGTGGTTCCGACAGTAAAGAATCTGCCTGCAATGTGGGAGACTTGGGTTCAATCCCTGGGTCGAGAAGACCCCCCGGAGAAGGGAATGGCCACCTACTCCAGTATTCTTGCCTGGAGAGCCCCGTGGACAGAGGAGCCTGGTGGGCTACAGTCCATGGAGTCGCAAAGAGTCAGACACAACTGAGCAACTAATAGTTTGACTTTTCATTGAGTCCCTGAAGATTTGTCTGTTACAGATTTCAGTCTTATTTCCCAATGTGTGACCAATTTGTTGATCTAAGTTTAAAAGGACACTCATTACTATTAGGTAACAAGAAGTAAAGCCCAAAGGTAGTGTCCTTAAGCCCCTCTGGTCTAAGTTCACACACTCATTTGATGTCAATATTAAGATGTTAACTTGTAGCCCCCTCCACAAAGACTAATGTAATTTAAAATAGGCAGTGTCTCCTGTAGCATATTTCTAAGACATCCATCCAGCATTCCAGTTCTGTCCAGAGCTTGATGTAAATCCAAGCTTTTAACATAGATCAGTGGGATTCCCTTGGAAGCCAGCTAGACTTGCAGGATCATGTCGATGCATTCTTGGCCCCAGTATAATCAATGGCATGTGCCATTCTACCCAGCATGGAGCCTCCAGGAGCCAGCCCTAATTCGTATGTGTTTGCAGACTTGTGAGCATTATGTGCCCATTCAACATTTAATTTCTAATAGAATAAGGGAGATTTCCAGCATGAGTAGCTCTAGACCGTTTCAGGCTACTTCTACTGTTTTCAGTACCCACGTGGACATCTCATTGACGTTCTCGAATTCATTGTCAACTGTTTGCCTTTGAATTTAATAAACTGCCCATACTATAATGGAGTGCTTACAAACCCAGCAAGCTTTGTGGAATCGTTTTTTAACCAAACTACTTCATTCATAGACTTTGGGGGCAGAAATACCCTCATTCATCAGATAAGAACATATTTCAAGTGAAAATTTCCGAGATTTTCCAGTGCAGGATATTTTCTCTGCCCTTTCTAGCCCAAACTTACTTCCTCAATCCACCCCTTAAATTCTAAACCATTACTAAGATGAGTCGAATAGCCTTAATTTTAGGCTCTCCCAAAGAAAAAACAAACACACAGACAGCGGAGTTAATTTATAAAACACTGTTAACATTTATCTTGGCATTTATCTTGGCAGGTTTCACTTCTCTCCTGTCTAACTCTTGCATGCTGACTCTCTCACTTAGCAATTCATGGAGGGAACAAGACATTTCTATATATTAAAGCACCTTGAGGGCCATTGCATAAAATGATTTCAATGTTTGTTCACATTTCCTGTACAAGATTCTTTCCTCATGTACAGTTTTGTTGCTGGGTCTCTGAAACCTAAACCATCCCTTTTACTTTAAACCTAAAGCCAATGGAGAGCCATTTTTACAAGAGCAATAAATGAAAGTGGCTGTTCAGATACTTCACTTGAATTGGTCTACACACTGAAGTACCTTTTTGTTAATACAAACCCCTCATATTCCAGCAAGAAGCTTCCTGAAAATCTAGGACTGCTTAAGATTAGACAACCAAGGACCAGGAATCTCCCCTCCCCCTAACACCAGCTCCCTGCTCCTGGGAGTATGCCAGCAATTTTGCAGGATTCATTCTGACAACTGTTCTGGTGTAAATATTTAGAGAAATCCTTTCCATTAGAGATGAAACAAAGTGTAAGTAAGTGTT
The DNA here is from genome assembly GCF_032452875.1 of Bos javanicus. Classification (NCBI taxonomy): domain Eukaryota; kingdom Metazoa; phylum Chordata; class Mammalia; order Artiodactyla; family Bovidae; genus Bos; species Bos javanicus. Next base: position 24,208,786 of record NC_083876.1, on the reverse strand, counting down.
CCCAAGTGATAGATCTTATTAATGTTTGCAACAACAAGCCTTATGCTATCTGATGCACAGATTCCGATATGGGACACTAGAGAAAAAGGTGAAGGGGAAAAAAAAAAATCAAGACAAGAGTTCGATTGAACTCTATGTAACCTGAGCTGCAAAATATTAAGTTATCACCAGAGAGATGACATGTTTTAATGTATACAGAATGTAGGGGAAATGACTTCGATTAAATTGACAATAGTAAAACTTGGCTACTGGTGTTTTTAATGATTTAATAAAAAGTGAGGGGCAATTAAGATTTTTTGATCAACCCTGCCAGTCAAATACAGTTCTTAGCTATTTCTCCATATTCCCCAAAAAATGAAGTCATACATCTGAGATCCTATCTGGTGTAAGTTCTCATTTCTGTATTACTCAAGAACTACTAAAAAGGATAATGGCTAGTCTCTAATGCTTATATCAAATATCACTTGTTGAAACAGGGTGGTACCCTAGCCTCAGTGGGTGGAAGAGCACTAGTCCACTTCTGTGCCGTCCTGTTTGCGTAGCATGTTCAAGTGTTTTCTATACTAGGGGATTGCCCAGCTAAGTAATTGAAAGCACTGGAGGCTTCACTGACTGAATTTTAAGTCAATCCCGCTATACTCATGATTACTGTGATACTTGATTAGAAAAGGTATTCATCCTTTATACCAATTATTGTTTCCACCTTCCCTTGATGATTTAAGGCCTACATTAAAATATAAAAAGCCAAGAATTTTAATTCAGTTTCTATATTGATAAGTCACAATCTAAGATTTCTTATTAGTATATGTAATTTTTTCTTCTTTTATAGGAGTAGGATTTTTCTTCACTTTCCATAGGATTTTTTTTCTGCTGAAACTCATTTTAGAAAAACAATGCTCTAAAAAGAATATTATTAAAATATCTACAATGAGATTTTACTCCTCCTTGTTTTGAGTCTAACTTATTATGACAACCATTTGATGCTGAGTCTCCAGTTGGATCCCACTTGAATCCTGTATTTGTTGATGATTTAGCAAAGAAAATAAAAAGAGATTTAAGGAAGATGAAATGGAAACTTGATAAACTTCATTGAAGGAAAATATCTTTTTCCTTGGCTTTTTAGAATCTTGATCTTTGTGAGTTTGGACTATGGTTAGAGAAATGCCACACTAGAGGGTGGGTGAATTGATTTCTGATTAACGTTATGCTGTATAATTTAGACAAATCATTTAGTCTGTGATTCAGTTGCAGCCATTATAAAATCTGATTTTTAATCTTTCTTTTATTTGAAAGCAGGACACTGATCTTGAAGTCCCTGCGACAGTAAGATCAAAGAACTTTCCCTTTCCTCCTTGTAGCATTCTCTAAACTTAACAACTATTCATCAAAACTTCAAGAATATGGAGTTAGGGCTTGAATGCAGCAGAAGTTTCTCTTTGTACTTTCATGGGGTTTTTTAGATCATATTTTTAAAAACTAACAAATGGAAAAGAAGTTCTAATGGGGGAAAAGTTGAAATTAAACTTAGCCCTTATTAAAACAGCATAAATTTACTCATTTGTTCATTCAACAGTTATCTATCGAACATTTAGTACGTGATGAGGTTACAAAAGTGAGCAAACCACACGTGAAACCTGCCTTCGTAGCACATCACGGTGGTTAAGGAAAAAAGAAACATGAAACCAGAATTAAACAATATTTGGTTTACAGTAAATGAGAACTGTTAAGCACTCTAAGCTGTATAACTTTTCTTTTGTAAGGCTTGCATAAATACAACTGGAAATCAAAGTGTTTACAAATAAGCCGAATGAATATCCAGGTTTTTCTCTGGAAAATAAGGATAGTAGACATACTGTAAGGAAAACACAGGAAAGTCGAAGACAGATCAACAGAAAACACTGGAATTTATTGAGTCTCCTGGTATTTTCTTGTTTGAAAATTTATGACCGATGAATAGGAGTCATCATTTAGCATGACCTTTGTGACAATCATAGGAAGTTTGCCATGCAAACCATAAAAGTGGTTGGCATTGTTAGGTAAGGCTTGTAATGGAGCAGCATGGTTTAGCTGAGTGAATTTCTTTTTTTGGCACTGAACAATTTCTATAGTTGAACTTTCACATTAGTTCCTTAACTGGAATTACTTTTATCAAACAAACATTAAAATATTGTACGTTTAAACATAGTGCATTTTTGCTCATATCTCAGAGGCATTTTCCAAACCTTTTATGGTAACCTTTGACCACGACATGGAACATACAATCAGATCTATTAATACGTAAAGCACCAGTGTGGCAAGTGCATGTCAACAAGTTATTTGGATTTCTATGTAAGTCTGTTCGTGATCTTTCCTAACATCAATTGATAGCTGTAAGTCTGTCAGTTGCCAGAATTCAGATTCCCGAAAATCACATGACCCACTTCTTTTCTGTGTGTTATTACTAACTTGTGAAGGATTTTGAGTAAAGAGAGGTGACCCTCAGGCGTTTTATATGTGTTATCTCATGTAACCTTCACCTCAGTCTTGTACAATATCAATATATAGTTAACTATTTTAGAAATGAAGAAACTGAGGCTTAAACTAATTAGGAAACAGGTCAAAATGACATAGTCAGCAAGGGTAGAACTGAGTGTGTACCCAGATCTTCTAACCGGAAGCACTGTTTTCTCCATTACACTCTGCTTTTCGTTAAGTCCATTAACCAAGAAGGCCAGAAGAGGTTTAAGTGAGGGAAATTCTCTTTCTGCTGCTGAGACAGAACTACTAACGCCTTCTTGGACAAGTGAGGTTGAAAGAGTACACTCGGCTAACTGGCAGAAACGGTTACTTGGGAAGCAGAACAGAAGCCTCTAAACTTGTTACAGCAGGGGCCTGATACGATCACAGCCACTCTTCTGAAAAGTCCACCGTCACTGCTCAACAGGAGTCAGAGTGGTGGCAGGAGATGGGAAGATGTGAGCTCTGTTCATAGCAAAGGGATTGGAGATGAGAATGGGGAGGGCGCTTGGCTCTCTGGCTCTAGCCCATGGGTGGTACCATTTACCGAAATTGAGAATACTAGAGAAAGAGCCATGTGGATTAGGTGTACAACGTGTTTTAATAGCTAGGAAGATTGGGGGAAATTATGTCTGTGGTATAATTCCCTTATGTAACTTAAGAGGAAAAAGAAAGGCCAGAGAAGTGAATTACTTGACCAAACTCACTTTGCAGTGGAGCCAAGAGTAGAAACAAGTCCTGTGGCCATTCTGTAACACCAAACACCGCACAGCAGATGGTTCCAAGGACTGATATTCCAGAGAAGTACTCTGTGGATCTTCCAGCAGTCTGATTTCCTATTTGTTTAATTAATGGTCATTTCAAAGAAAATTATCTGTTCACTGGCTATTTATTTCACAATCTCTTCATTTTCTTACTCCAAGATCTAAACCTTAAAAAGTCCCTAGTATAACAAGACTCACAAGAGGACACACACACACACAAAAAACTCAATTATACATATTCCCATAAAATAAACTTGTCAGTTTTCTCGTCAAATGTATTCTTATTCTATTCCTGGGAATGGTAAGTTCAAATCTGGCCCTGAGATGGTAGAGTACCATCATGCCTATTTTTAACAACAACATATCAATAGATTAGCTTGGCCAAAAATTTCATTCAAGTTTTTCCATAAGGTTATGGAACATCTTGCATCTTATGGAAAAACCGAGATGAACTTTTGGCCAACCTAATAATTTTGTATAACTTATAAGCACTTTTTCATATTTGTCTTGATTTTTTTCAATACCCTATGAAATGAGCAGAGCAGGTTTTACCGTCCTCACTTTACAGATAACTCTCAAAGATGTTAAGTGATCTGTATAAACATCATAAAGGTGGTAGGTGGCAAACCTCAGCCTCAGGTTTCTTACAGGGGAATATGTCTTTTGTTTTACTACAAGTTTATAGCCTTTCCTGCATTGGCAGAATCCTCTTTTATCTTCCTGTGAAATTACTACTATTAATAAAATTCTCTTTGAGTCTGACAACAAAGGCATATAAATTAGGGGAAATCTTTGTTATGGATGAGATTGTTCTTACTGGTCGATAAGGTGAATTGGTGGTTCTTTAAGGTCCTTTCCCATTGTAATACCCAAGCGTGAGCTCATCCTGGAAGGTGGGGTGTGGGGAAATTCTGAGGTAAAAGGGTACCCCAAAAGGGGGACCATTTTAAAGAATGAACAAAAATGCTTTTAAATCTAAGAATAAAATTCTAAACCCATGACTCCCTCAATAGTCCTTATAAGCTAAAAGAAACTAAAAATAAAGATTCATAGTAATATATTAATTTATAAAATTATTAAAGATAAAATGCTTTCCCATTTTGTTGTTTCATTGTCTATAATCATTTACTTTTGTTATATATAAGGTCATGAATTAGGACCTTGAAATTAGCTTCCTGATTAAAATTGACTGAGAGCTTTCTGATGATACAGTATCCAAAGTAACTTGCTTACCGGGGGCATGATGGAAAATGAACCAATTTGGATCTCTTTTTGTTACTAAAGATTTTGGCTCTACAGTCTCAATGGAGAGTGACCACTTGTCATGGACCACAGGAACATTTCTTTGATCCAGTGAGGAAGATAGAATATCAGAGGTATAACAGTCAAGTGTCTGTGCTCCTACTCTGGGCAATATTAATGACTAACTTTCCAAGACCTGTCTCCACAATGACTAATCACAGGGAAATGAACATCAGGGAATGATCTCAAACCCTGGAAAATGTAATGGGATATCGATCCTGTAAGAAATTACACTTAGTGTCAGCATTTTAGCTCTCTTTGGTTTTGGAGAACTCTTAGATTCCATTCCTAAGTTCTCACATGCTCAGGTGTAGTGATTAAACTGCGGGATCACAAGCACTGTGATTCCCAGCTTTGTGTTCTGAACTCATATAGCCCAAGAACAACTTTTCCTAAAGTCCCATCACCTTTCAAAACCATGACGTATCCTTGTTATCGTCATGGTCAACTCCTTGGCCTGCTTCCTATGTTTAGTCTTAACTTTCTCTCCCCTCTATTTCTCTCCACAAATTTTACATTCCAGTCAAACCAAAAAAGAAAAACACAAACCCTGAAGAGTGCCACTAATCCTAGGAGATCCTTGTCAAGGCATCAAACTCCATAAACCTCAGCTTTTGCTTTTTGGGGTTTGAATTTTCTTTTTAATAAAATGAAGGGGGTTAGGGTATTATTCCTTATGGAATCTTGTGAACCTGTTAATATGCCTTGTCCTGTGCTATGGCTTTGGGATACACAAAGAGAAATAAAACAAGTCCAAGCCCCAGGACCTCAAAAACAATCATTTTAACTTACTTTTCTCCCTCCCTCACTACCTGTCCTTCTGACTTGGTATCTGAATGCCCTTATCTCGGTTACCACGTTGTTTTATGCCTGGTCTCCCAAGTTAGAAACCCCCAACTCAACATGTGTTACTCCTTCATTTGCCCATTGAAAACTGATTATCAAATGCTGTCAGTCCTGCCCGTCTTCATTGGAAACAACTTTAAGATCTGTGCTTTCTTATTCATGCTGTAGTAATTGAGCAGAAAACAATGCCAGGTACAGACCAGAACGTCCTACTGACGCCCTCAACTTTAGTCTCCCTTCTCCAGTGCATCTCTTCTTCACCATCAGAGAGGATTCCCTTAAAACCAAATTAGAGCATGGTCTTAGATTTGCCCATAAACAGTTCGTCCAGATTACATTTATGATTAAATTCAACCCCCACCCTCCCCCAGTTTCTCCTTATTTCTCAAAATCCAGCTCAAATGTAAGGTCTGCCAACTAGGTGTCTGCTTTCTGCCTGGTTTGTACACAGAATTCACCACGCTGGCTTAACCTAGTTTGTAATCTCTAGCCATACTGGAAACTCCTAGGTCTTAACTATCTTTCCATCCTAGGCACCAGGTATTGTCTGACAAACTGTCTTAAGGAAAACAGAAAGCATACTGAGTGTGGTCTATGATATTAGGTTGGTGCAAAAGTAATTTTGGTTTTGTATTGTTGAACTTTGCCATTTGATATTGGAATACGTTCTTAAAATGTGGTTATGTTCTGCGTCATTTTAATGTGCATTTCTTGCTTTATGTTTTTTGCTAATGAATTATTACTTGCTATTTATTTTATAAGTATTTTGGACTATGGAAATGATGTTAGACAAAGAAATTCAAGCAGATTTCTTATTTGAGTTCAAAATGGATTCATAAAGCAGCAGAGACAACTTGCAACATCAGCAATTCATTTGGCCCAAAAGCTGCTACTGAACATACAATACAGAGGTCTGTCAAGAAGTTTTGCAAAGGAGATTAGAGCCTTGAAGATGAGGAGTGCAGTGGCCGGCCATTGAAAGTTGATAAAGACCAATTGAGAGGATCATTGAAGCTGATCCTCTTAAAACTACACCAGAAATTGCCAAAGAACTCAACATCAACCATTCTACAGTTCTTTAGCATTTGAAGCAAACTGGAAAGGTGAAAAAGCTCAATAAGTGGGTGCCTCATGCTGCTGCTGCTGCTGCTAAGTCGCTTCAGTCGTGTCCGACTCTGTGAGACCCCATAGACGGCAGCCCACCAGGCTCCCCCGACCCTGGGATTCTCCAAGCAAGAACACTGGAGTGGGTTGCCATTTCCTTCTCCAATGCATGAAAGTGAAAAGTGAAAGTGAAGTCGCTCAGTCGTGTCCAACCCTCAGCAACCCCATGAACTGCAGCCTTCCAGGCTCCTCCATCCATGGAATTTTCCAGAGTACTGGAGTGGGGTGCCATTGCCTTCTCTGGGGTGCCTCATGAGCTGACCACAAATCAAAACAATAGTTGTTTTGAGGTGTCATCTTCTCTTATTCTACACAACAATGAACCATTTCTCAATTGGATTGTGACATGTGACAAAAAGTGAATTTTATACGACAACTGTTGATGACCAATTCAGTGGTTGGACTGAGAAGAAGGTCTAAAGCACTTCTTAAAGCCAAACTTGCACCAAAAAAGTTCATGGTCTCTGTTAGTTAGTCTGCTGCTTCTCTGATCCACTACAGCTTTCTGAATCCCAGTGATATCATTACATCTGAGAAGTATGCTCAGCAAATCAGTGAGATGCACTGAAAACTGCAATACCTGAGTTTGCCATTGGTCAACAGAAAGGGCCCAATTCTCTACAACGGCTGACTGCATGTCACATAACTAGTGCTTCAAAAGTTGAATGAATTGGGCTACGAAGTTTTACCTCCTCCACCATATTCACCTGACCTCTTGCCAACTGACTACCACTTCAAGCATCTGGACAACTTTTTGCAGGGAAAATGCTTCTACAACCAAAAGGACTCAGAAAATGCTTTCCAAGAGTTCATCGAATCCCAAAGCATGGATTTTTATGCTATAGGAATAAACAAACTTATTTCTCATTGGCAAAAATGTGTTGACTGTAATGGTTCCTATTGGATTAATAAAAATGTGTTTGAGCCTAGTTATAATGATTTAAAATTCAGGGTCCAAAACCATAATTACTTTTGCTCCAACGTAGTAGTATGCTTCAAAGGGCCCCTAAAACACCCCAAAGAAAGATATTTAACTAATTAAGTTCATTTGATATGTTGGATTACTTGAGAAGTATTGTCAAATGAGGACTTCCCTGGTGGCTCAGACGGTAAAGAATCTGCCTGCAATGCAGGAGACCCAGCTTCAATCCCTGATTCAGGAAGACCCCCCTGGAGAAGAGAATGACAACCCACTCCAGTATTCTTGCTGGGAAGATCCTATGGACAGAGGAGCCTGGTGGGCTATAGTCCATGGAGTCACAAAGAGTTGGGCACTACTGAGCAACTAAGCACATGAACTTTGTGAAAGACAGATTTACGTTCACTGTGGGGAGACGTTTTAATATGTTCAATATGATAGGGTGCTATAAAATAATTATATTGTTTGCCCCCAGATATCATAAGATTTGTTTTACTAAACATGATTAAATAGACTTTTCTGGGAGAGCTGTTTGAACTAAATCCCTCTAAAGTTCCAAAGGTTTATGATTCTATCAGCTGGAAGCTGGTTAACTTTATGGATGTCAGTGTTCTCATTTGAAATTTAAGAGAGAAGGAAGAGTTCTAAGATCCCTTAAAATTCACAGCTTTATATTCACCATTGTCCCAAATATTCTTTTTATATTCCTGTTATGAACATTCCTGTTCATAACATTCCTTCCCTTTCCATTTGTCTAAGTTATTCTCTTCCCTCAAGTCCCATAACTATTCCTAATTGCTCTCTGCAATCTTGAAATACCTCAACCATCAGTAATTGCGCCTACCTTTTAATGTCTGCTGTACTTCATTTCTAAACTATATATTTATAGCCCTCAGAATGTAAACAGACTATTTTACTGTGGCATTATAGAATTCTTGAGCCAGGGACCATGCTTTGTCTCTTAGTGCCTAACAGAGAATTTCCAGTAATCACTGAATAAGTACCTAGTTGGGAGGATGGCCATGATATGATACTGAGAGTATGATATTAGTATCATCTGCATCACATTCACCTAGAGTGCTTGTTATAAATGGAGCTACCTAAGCCCACCTCTTCATTCCCCAAATCACAGAGTTTTGGAGTGAAACCTATGTACCTGCATTATTAACAAGTACTCCAGGTCGTTTTCACACATAGCAAAGTTTAGTCTAGACATTAGTCTGGACATACTCTAGAACCTTCAGGTTCTCTGTTATCATTCTGGTACCACTTTCATGGCATGCCTGACCTCTTTCCATCTGTTTAAGCAGGTTCTTGTCTTCAGTGGGTTGCTAGAGTCCCAGAGACTTCTTGCTCAGAATGTTGTGAAAGACCATCTTGGATATTCATTAAAAGCTGTGTCTGCAGTCCTGAAAAAGTAGCCCCTCTCTATGACTGTTAGTGAATCCTTGGCTCTTAAAGGTTCCCCAAATCTCCTGTCTCCTTGCTTGGAGGCTTTTGAAGAGTTATTATTGACCAAAAGCTCCCAGCTGCCTTGAATAAGAGTGGACATGATACAAGAATGTGGTTGGTACTTCTCAGGTAAAACAAAATGTCTTAACACTTATTGATCTGTAACAAGTGCCTATAAGAATGGGCTTCCCAGGTGGCACTCGTGGTAAAGAAACTGTCTGCCAATGTAGGAGACATAAGAGACGTGGATTCCACCACTGGGTTGGGAAGATACCCCGGAGGAGGGAATGGCAAGTCACTCCAGTTTTCTTGCCTGGAGAAACCCATGGACAGAGGAGCCTGGTGGGCCACAGTCCATAGGGTTGCACAGGGTCGGACATGACTGAAGCAACTTAGCACGTATGCACACACACCTGTAACAGTGCTAGGTGCTAGGTGCTTCCAAATGCTCTCACCTCCTCCCACCCCCACCATGTCTATCAGGTAGATATTCTCAGGTTGCAGGTAAGGAAGCTGAGGTTCAGAGAGGTTACACATCTGTTGTCTATCTAAATAAATAATCAGACTGTGAACTCTTTGACACAGATTATTGGTTTTATTCATCTTTGAATGTTCACCAACTCGCCCCATGTCTGGATGTTTAGAAAACTCAATCGTTTAAATGAACAGCTAGTTAAAGAGGTACATTCTGGTTTTCCAGCTAGTAAATGTCAGAACTCTGTTAAAGTCCCAAACCAGCTCTCCTCTTCCCAGTCCCTGTGCTCCTCTAGGAAGTGCAGAAGCCACATTTCTGACTGAGGCAGTGCCCCGGTGAGTGGTGCACAGAAGTTCAAACACACATCCTACTCACAAAGGTGCGTGTCTGCACCTTCTGTTTTGTCAGCAATTTTGTGAACCTAGAGAAAAAAAATCCACTTTTTTTTTTTTCTGCTCAGGATTTCAGATGTCACACATAAAGCTGGATTTATTTAATGGTATACCCACTATTTGCACATCTTCTTGTGCCTGTTAAAATACCACAAGTCCCTCGCCTGCTGTTTGCTTATGCTAAGACTTCAGCATGAGATATGCTACTTGAGCATGCTATGTGGTGAGAAGATCCAAGTTTATTCCTAATATAACAAAGTGGAGTTTGTTTTTAACACAAACTGAAGTTTGTTTCATTCAAGAATGCAAACTTAGTAGTTATGGAATCACACCCATGCAGATTCATTACCATTAAACTATCACATTTTCTGTTTATGTTGATTTCTAATTAATTCTCTCCTAAAAAAAAAAAGGAATGGTTCAGCCAGACCAGAGCACATAATGATTCCCACTGTTGGATGAACACTGTTGGATCTGTCTCATGAAAAACGCTGCTATTACCACCCACTAACTCATCAACAGGTCCTGGCTCTCTACAGAATCTGGGTCTCCGTTACCCCCATCCAGGCCTTCTTGTCCTCTATTCACCTCCACTTGGGAACATAGCCACTTGGAGAAGGGGAAGCTCTCCCGCTCTTACCAACAGCTGGAGATGTTGATTCAGTACCTTATGTATTACACCCATAGCAGAGTGCATTAACTTTATGATAGATTTTCTGCTTGTAGTTAAGGGGAAAAAATTCCACTATTTTGATTCTACAAATGCTTTTTGTTGCAGTTTCAGCATCAACTACAGCTATTGGTAGGTCACATGAAAACTAATATGGTTTTCACTGCATTTGAAGAATCAACTTTGGAATTAGTCCTTAGGTTATTTAATTCATTTAATGGGAGAAAAAAGAACATAATAGTGGGATTCTAAAAGGAAGGTTAGATCATAAGTGAAAACGATAATGTTGTTGTTCTAAATTAGACTGTGTCAGTATGTGTCACTAATGGCAAGAATTCAGAAAAATACAAAAAAAAAGATTATATGCAAGATTGCAGAATGCTTTACTTTTTTAGAGTTTGTTCTTATGACATCTTATATATTTCATAACATTTTTGTTTCTCCTCACCACTACCAAGGCCCCCTCCCCTCCCCCCAACACACACTCCAGTACAGTAGAATGAAAATTTAAAACCCCAAAGAAAACTAAAGTTACTGCTAGAGAGAGATGGGAGAAACAAAAATGAAATAACATCTTCCCAAGAGCAAAGTACAGGTAGAACAATGTACACGAGATTGGAATCTGAATGTAAATTCCTAAGTTATGTCTAGTTAGAACATTATCTTTTAATATAAAACTTAATAAGAAAACCTGTGTTTGTGGAATCCAAGATGTTGGTTCTGTTCTATAACCTATAAAATTAGCAAAAAATTAAAGTGGATGACTAAGTCAGGCAAAAATGTGTTCTTTCCTTTCCTTCTGATGTCTGCTTAGCAATGCAGAGTCTAAAGGGTCTTGGTAGACAATCCCAGCTATTTACTTTGGTCATTAAGGGTCTGTAGGATCTGGCTTTAACTTTAACCTCCTTTCCTAACCTTGTCTCATACCAGTCACAGCACTGCAGCCTCATTGGTTCCCCTTGACTGTTCCTTGTGCCCTGTTCTTTCCCACAGCCTTTGTACTGACTGAGGCTCCACCTGGAGTGCTGGCCCTCAGGTTTTCCTGGCTGAGTCCTTCTCATCCTCCCAGTCTCAACTAAAGGGTAAACTTCTTAAAGGGGCCTTTCCTGACCACCGTATTTAAAGTAGATTCCCAGAGTTATTTTCTGCTTTATCCACCTGTTTACTTCCTTCACAACACTCATCACAATCTTTGACCATTTAATTTCTTTGTTGACTTGCTTATTAACTGATTAACATCATGAGATTGGGAACCAGCTGTCTTATTCGCTCCTATGTTTTCTGCACCATGTGTAGTGTGGGGCACATACAAGTTATCTGAAAATTTTGTTAAAACCCTTAACACTGATCTCCACTATATACATGTGTATATAATAGCATATATATGTATGTGTATATATATATATAATAACACATACATATATATAATGTATATGTAACATGTAATATTATATGTAATATTTTATGTAGTATATATGTATTACATGTAATACTATATATACATATATACACACGATGCAACCCACTTTCATCTTTTATTTCTAGTTCTGATTCTATAGCCTGTGGATAGACAAAGCTCAGTCATTGGCCACCAACTTGGCATCTAGTTCCAAATATTCATCATATCTTAGATTTCGGGAAATCTATGTCTGCCATCACTTGCTAGCCATGTTCTTAATATTTTGAGCTGGCTTGATTTTAGTGGAAAGTCTAGCTAATTGCTACTTAATGTTAGGTCTGTTTTATTGCTGTGGTTTTATTTTAAAGTATTTATAGAATATAAATATTAGACTCCCTTCAGGAAATTATTATTCAGTAAGAGAAAGAGAAAGATCTTCCAAGTTTTCAAAGAAATAGTTTCCATTAAAAACAGTATGTTTCCCACATAATAATGGTGGAGTCCTAACTGGGCTATATTCAGCAGCTGGTGAATACATTCCTCTCTGAGATTGCTAGGAATTTTGTGAACCCATTGGTCTGGGCACAGACTTTCAGAGTATCAGAAGTTGATTCACTGGGATAAAAGATGTGGCAGACTCGATTGTTTTAACTGCTTCATGTCGGTTAATGTCTGTAATATTGATTTAATAACAGACCAAATAGGATGTGTGAGTGTCATGTGTTTAACACAAAAACATGTACATTTGTATATTTACATAGCATAGGCAAATTTTAATTCATTTAATGATTAAAACATTGGTATACAAAAACATTAAAATCATCAGATGATACACAGTATTTCAACAATAGAGTATATGTGTGTATATATAAACATGTCACTCTTTCAACAAATTATTAGTCAAAAATAATAATGGATGACTATGCTAGACCTCTGTTCATCCAGATATCATTATTCAAGAATGTATACAAGTATGTATGCAAATATTGTATGTATACAATTGTATACATTGTATATATACAAATGTTTATGTATACCAGTATTGTTACTATATGTACAATAAGTAATCATATTTATTCAAGCAACTTTTGATATTTTGATGTTATACCTAATAGTCCCAAGTTACCCAAATGGTTCTAGAGATCTTAGCTATAGTCACTTCTGCCCTAAAAGATTTAACTTAGGAATAAATAAGAAACATTGACTCTCAATATTTTCTGGGGTTGAATCAATAAAATTTGAAAGAGACTGCCAAGTTATTCAAATTTTTAGTATTAGATTTTTCTTAAAGTGAATATTGCCAGACATTCCAGAGGAACCACAGAACATCTTTTTCTATGACCAAAACATTGCATTAAACTTAAAAATGATTCTATAACAATCAAGTCTCAAGATATGATAGAAACGTGCTGTTCTTACTTAGGCAGGAAACAAGTCTACATTTTCTCTAAGTGAATTGATAACTCAAGTAAATGGCACCTAGAGAACTTTGTGTGTGTGTGTGTGAGAGAGAGAGAGAGAGCGAGAGAGAGAGAGAGAGACTGAGCCTGTAGCATGCCAGATCCTAGTTTCCCAACTGGGGATCAAACCCATGCCCACTGCATTGGGAATGCCAAGTCTGAAGCAGCAGACCACCAGGGAAGTCCCCTAGGGAAGCTTTTATTATATTATTTTGAATGATTTATTTCATAATTAATGAAGCATCCTCAAAATGTATGTGATATAAAATCTGATTTCTTTACTATATGTTCATAGCTTTAGTTCATTTAAAATCAATTATTGGGCTTCCTTAGTGGCTCAGATGGTAAAGAATCTGCCTGCAATGCAGGACACGTGGGTTCAATCCCTGGGTTGGGAAGATCCCCTGGAGAAGGGCAAGGCAACCCTCTCCAAGCTTCAGCAGCATGTGAACTGAGAACTTCCAGATGTACAAGCTGGATTTAGAAATGGCAGAGAAACCAGAGATCAAATTGCCAACATCTGTTGGATCATAAAAAAGCAAGAGAATTCCAGAAAAATATTGGCTTCATTGACTATGCCAAAGTATTTGACTATGTGGATCACAACAAACTATAGAAAATTCTTAAAGAGATGTAAATACCACACCAACTTACCTACCACGTGAGAAACCTGTATGCAGATCAAGAAAAAACAGTTAGAACCAAACATGGAAAACAGACTGGTTCAAAATTGGGAAAGGTGTGTGTCAAGGCTGTATATTGTCACTCTGCTTATTTAACTTATATGCAGAGTACATCATATGAAATGCCGGGCTGGATGACTCACAAGCTGGAATCAAGATTGCTGGGAGAAATATCAATAGCCTCAGATATGCAGAAGACACCACCCTTATGGCAGAAAGTTAAGAGGAACTAGAGAGCCTTTTGATGAAGTTAAAAAAGGAGAGGGAAAAAGCTGGCTTAAAACTCAGCATTCAAAAAATGAAGATCATGGCCTCTGGTTCCATTATTTCATGGCATATCAGTTTAGTTCAGTTCAGTAGCTCAGTCAGGTCTGACTCTTTGCGACCACATGGACTGCAGCACACCAGGCCTCCCTGTCCATCACCAACTCCCGGAGTTTACGCAAACTCATGTCCATTGAGTCGGTGATGCCATCCAACCATCTCATCCTCTGTTGTCCCCTTCTCTTCCCACCTTCAATCATTCCCAGCATCAGGGTGTTTTCAAATGAGTCAGCTCTTCTCATCAGGTGGCCAAAGTTTTGGAGTTTCAACTTCAACATCAGTCCTTCCAATGAATATTCAGGACTGATTTCCTTTAGGATGGACTGGTTGGATCTCCTTGTAGTCCAAGGGACTCCCAAGAGTCTTCTCCAACACCACAGTTCAAAAAACATCAATTGTTCGGTGCTCAGCTTTCTTTATAGTCCAACTCTCACATCCACACATGACTACTGGAAAAACCATAGCCTTGACTAGATGGACCTTTGTTGACAAAGTAATGTCTCTGCTTTTGAATATGCTGTCTAGGTTGGTCATAACTTTTCCTCCAAGGAGTAAACATCTTTTAATTTCATGGCTGTAGTCATCATCTGCAGTGCCATGGCATATAGAGGGCAAAAAATGAAAACAGTGAAAGACTATTTTCTTGGGCTCCAAAATCACTATGGATGGTGACTGCAACCATGAAATTCAGATGCTTGCTCCTTGGAGGAAAAGCTATGACAAACCTTGACAGCATATTAAAAAACAGAGACATTACTTTACCAGCAACAGTCTGTCTAGTCAAAGGTATGGTTTTTCCAGTAATCATGTATGGATGTGAGAGTTGGACCATAAAGAAGGCTGAGCACTGAAGAATTGATGCTTTGAACTGTGGTGTTGGAGAAGACTCTTGAGAGTCCCTTGGACTGAAAGGAGATCCAACCAGTCCATCCTAAAGGAAATCAACTCTGAATATTCATTGGAAGGACTAATGCTGAAGCTCTAATACTTTGGCCACCTTATACAAAAAGCCTACTCATTGGAAAAGACCCTGATGCTGCAAAAGATTGAAGGGAGGAGGAGAAGGGGATGACAGAGGACCAGATGATTGGATGACATGACCAACTCAATGAACATGAGTTTGAGCAAGCTCTGGGAGATGGTGAAGGACAGGAAAACCTGGCATGCTGCAGTCCATGGGCTTGCAAAGTCAGACAGGACTGAGTAACTGAACATGAGCAACAACAATAATGGATTCCTTCTGCATAACAATTACAGTAGATTCCTTCTGCATAACAGTCAGATTAGTATTGCATTTGGGCTTTAGAAGGGAATTAAAGTAAGGGAACGGTTTCCATGGTGGCTCAGCAGTAATAATCCACCTGCAATGCAGGAGTTGCAGGAGACACAGGTTTGGATCCCTGGGTTGGGAAGATCCCCTGGAGGAAGGCATGGCAACTCATTCCAGTATTCTTGCCTGGAGAAGCCCGTGGACAGAGGAGGCTGGTGGGCTACAGTCCATAGGGTCACGAAAAGTTGGGCACAACTAACGCTACTTAGCATGAACACACAAAGTTGGGAAAATCGTTGACTTACACTTAAATGGTTAAAGAAACAAACTTAAATTCCAATGCTGTAGTTGGTTTTGTATATCATAAACACTAATATAAAGATTGTGTATTTTTCAAATGCACAGTACCATTTAAAACTCCAAGTTATAGATATTTTATTTAAAAAGTTGAATTGGCTCTCATGACAAGAGCATTTAGGAATGGTTGCATCGGTTATGCATCGTAAGTTTATCAAACAGAGAAACAGTAGGAAGGTTTGTTTAATAGCTAGAGAAATTGAAGTCACTTACACAGATAGTGTCGACAGTTCAGACACTGAAAATTGGTCTGTTATGCATTAAGATATATTCTTCATACTTAACTTTCATATACAAGTTAAGAAAAGATACTTTCTTCTTTCCCAGTTTTAGGAAAAGTCATACAAATTTCTCCATGTATTTGGTGCATCATAACCAGAAGGTCCCAATTTAGAGTTTCCATGAATTCTGCCCATTTTTCACTTTATATTTATCCACATTACACATCTAAAGTTTACTTATATGTAAATAGGTTGGTTTGCTGTTGTTTAGTCTCTAAGTCATGTCCAACTCTTTTGCAACCACATGGATTGTAGCCCACAGGCTCCTCTGTGCATGGGATTTCCCAGGCAAAAATACTAGAGTGGGTTACCATTTCACATCTCCAGGGGATCTTCCCAACCTAGGGATCGAACCCACGTCTCTTGTCTCCTGCATTAGCAAGTGGATTCTTCAGCACTGTGCCACCTGGGAAGTCCTAAATAGATTGGTTTCAAGTATCAAAGGTCTAAGTTCTACTCTTGGATCTAAACTCACTATTTGTCAAGTAGCATTTCATTGAATCCTAGTCTGGGGTTCCAAAAGAAGTAATTGTGATAACTTCTGTCCTTACTGACAGTAATGTCCATGCTTATATTATTTGTTTATTTACTGATTGCACTGAGTCTTTGTTGCAGTGTCCAGGATTCTCTGGTTGTGGTGTATGGGCTCAGTAGTTGCAGTGTGGGATCTTAGTTCCTCTACCAGTGATCAAACTCAAGTCCCTTGCTTTGGAAGGCAGATTCTTAACCACTGGACCAGCTAGGGAGTCCCTCCGTGGCTAATTTAGCCTTCTGAGATGCATGCTTTGAAAGCAAAAGTGATATAGAAATACAAAGTATTACTGAAATTGTTGTTTAGTAGCTAAGTTGTGTCCAACTCTTTGCAATCCCATGGACTGTAGCCCACCAGGCTCATCTGTCCATGGGATTTCCCAGGCAAGAATAATGGAGTGGGTTTCCGTTTCTTCCTCCAGGGGATCTTCCTGACCCAGGGATTGAACCCACATCTCCTGTATTGACAGGCAGATTCTTTTCCACTGAGCCACCAGGGAATCCCTATTACTAAAATTAACTGATTATACATCTTTTTCTCTTCCTTATTTGGACTACTATTCCTTCTTTTGGCCTCTTTGGCCATCTCCCCCTTTCAAAATGTCTTCTCTAATTAAATGACTCCCACATTCATCTCTAGGAACCATTGCAACATTAAGCTCCATCTACTAAGCATCGCTTTTTGGATATTTCACAAAATCTGCAAAATCAAGGACCCCAACCATGTTTATATTTGTAGACCTTCTTATTCTATGTACCTTGCCCTTCCCTCCAACTTCAGGCTTTTATTTAGCAGTCCCTTTCCATTCTGTTTACTGGCCAAAATGCAAAACACAAGTTATTTTACGTACTCAGTCCACATTCTCTTGGACAACATATTTGATTGATACCGCCTCCCAAGTATCCTTGGAATATGAATCCCTCCCTCACCACATTACACTACTTCTGCTGTATTTGAAGCTTTCATCTGTCTTTTTACCTTGATCATTGCTTTAGTCTTCTAGTGTCCATGCCTGCATGCTGTCAAGGAAACTTCCCCTCTATAATAATACAGATGTGGTTGTATCACTCACCAGGTTTAAGTCCTCCAAGTCTACAGAATAATTTCCTTGGGAGAGCCCACAAGGGGTTTTGTAATCTAGATCTATCCTGTGCTTCAAAATTGTCTTGATATGCCTTCTACTTCCATTCACTACTAGTTCAGCATCAGTTGCGTGGAACTTGTGCCAGTCTCCTTGATAGCAATTAACATGGTGTTCCCACCTCCGGCCCCACCATGGCCTCTTACATACTGCTAACTTTGATACATTTTCTAAGATTAAGTTCAAACGTGAGATGTTCTATGAAACGTCACCACCACCAATCCCTCCAGTGCTTGTATAAAATAATAATACAAAACATTGTTTGAAAAGGAATGATTCAGAAATAGAAAATGAAGGTATTACTAGAGTGGGGGGAAAATGAACAGCACAACAAGTAGAGTTCTATTTTCTCTCTTAGTATTATAAGACTTTAAGGCTGGAAGGGTTGTTACAGTCAATCCAGACCAAAGTTTTCTGTGGTTTCCATATAAAAAGTAAAAACTCTTCCCTTAAGATGAAGTTTGGGAAATTTGTATCTAGTTGTGTAATACCAACTGCATAACTTGAGTGATCCTTATACAAGGTTCAAGAAAGCAAAATGTCATGATTCTTAACTATAAAAGAATCTAGAATCATAGAATCTGAATTTTGTAGTCTCGATTTTTTTCTTACTTCCCACAGCATAATACTTAACCCCTCCTGAATAAATAAAGTTTGCCATTATTTGTAGCTGCCCATGTTCAAAATTCTCTGATTAAAAACAAATAGGTATTTTCTTTGCCAGTTAGAACAATTACATCTTTAATTTTTCAAAATTATGTTATCAGAACCTTGAAAAAACAGATCAAAGTTGTAGGTATTAAACCTCATAATTAGAAAATATCCTAAATGGTACACCAAAGTAATTAACACAGTGTGATAGTGGAAGGAAGAAAATTGGGGGAAAGAATGCTATTTTGTTAAAAGCTTTTGTCTCAAAAAGCAAAATATGGGGAAAAAAAGAGTAATTGTAGTACCATGTGTGAGTTGAGTGTGCTACATTTCATCAGTAAAGGTTTTAAAGAGGAGGTTGAGAGAGATCACTTTAGCACATTTCATCATTTGGGGCAAAATTGTTAATCCTGGGATGCGTACAGAGGTCTCTCTTGCAGAAGTTACCAGACATTCAAACCCAAATTTTTAAATAAAATTTATTTCAAGGTATATCCATTTTTGAGGCTCAGAACATGTAAATCATGTTTATTTTTTTAACTAATATATTTAACCTTATAATTGACAAAAGTTTCAAGGGGCTTAAACTTACACTTCTGTTCCTTCGAGCAACTGTGTCTCAGAGACAGAGACACATTGATGTGGACCAATCCAGTCCATCTTCATTTAAATTCAGTCTCTTGCTTCCCTGAGCTCAGAATGACTTTCTTTCAAACTGAGGTCTATTTTCCCATGGATGATTTTTATGAAAAGTTTTACAGGTTTTGACCTACAACTATCACTTTTTGAAATGGATCAGTTTGATTCCAAATGCATGGAGTTTTCACCCCCTTTCTTTTTTAGGGTCTTTCCCTGATTAAAATATGTACACATTTTCTGTAAGTCTCCAATACTGGAGTTACTGGCATGAAAAATGACTCTGTTCCTTGGAAGGCAGTATTCGCTTACAAGTCCCCCAGGTCCTGTAATGTCTAAACCTCCTGTG
Organism: Bos javanicus; assembly: GCF_032452875.1. Classification (NCBI taxonomy): domain Eukaryota; kingdom Metazoa; phylum Chordata; class Mammalia; order Artiodactyla; family Bovidae; genus Bos; species Bos javanicus. Next base: position 24,189,223 of record NC_083876.1, on the reverse strand, counting down.
CCACTTTATATGTCCGCCCCACCCCATGGAGGAGCATGTACAGGAAAAGCAGACTTCCCTTCCCCCACACATTTCCTCAGTTTATTTACAAAATGTCTTGGAATGAGAATGAGCTGCTTGTGGTTCCTGTGGCTGATTCAGGGATGGTTTCCTCCAGGCAGAGGATGCTGGTCAACTGAATGACCTCTCAGCAGCTAACCCGTGCGCCTCCGTGGTAAGGCTGATTGGGTTTATGTGTACTCCTTCTAACTAAGCCTGATGGGACTTGTTTTTGCAGTAAAGGACTTTGCAGTAATCAAACATCACTGTGAAGACAGACTTAATAATTGGAGGTCCCTCCCACCACCAACAGAAGAGAGAGAGACACAAGGATGCCTTTGCACTCTTGTGCATCAGCCCTACTTCTCTTAGGGTCAGGATGATTCCCTTCTGCACTCCTAAAGGGACAATAAAGATGTTAATATTGTATTTGAATAGAGAATACATTAGAAGAAAAAATCATCCCAAACACTAGCTACATGAAAGATGCCCCTCAGTCAGCAAATTCCCTCTGCTCACAGACAGTGTCTATAACTAGTTAATAGTCATTTTAAAAATGTTTAAAGTTATGAAGATCTCAAGTAAACATGAATCTTCCAAATGTTTGCTTATATTTGTTCAGACTTGCTAATGAATAGTCTCACCACATATGTTGGTGATTCTCAGAAATCTTGGAATTCTCAGGAACATGTATAGTAGCAACCCTTAGGATGGACTGGTCATGTCCTCACCAAATGTAGATTTCACTTAAGTAAATGAAAGATGAGGGCACAAAAACTATGACTTCTCTCCTAACAGATCAAATATTGAACACAACTTATAATAAATATTATTTAATATTATAAATACTTCATATGATCCATGTGGAACTACTGGTAAGGTAAATCACATTTTCACCATTATATAAATTTCAACTGGCAAATATCATGTGAGCAGAAATGATTCAGGAAAGCATTGGCAAGGAGTGAGGTGCTAAATAGCTACAGAGCTTCAGAGTCAATTTGGTTTGAATCAAAGAGTAAAATTGTGTTTTCTAATACACCAGAGTTTGAAAAAGATATCCTAGAAAGTAATGTTCCTTCTCCAATTAAGTCCCAGTCTATGTTGTCATCCTTATTTGAAGACATTAGATATATCCACCACATACATGAAAAGCAAAACTAATATGTACTGATTTCAAGGAAAGAGCACACAATTCTCATCTCCAATCTACTGGGACACTAGTTCAATAAGGATACTTCCATTCAATTTATATTATCCATAAATATTTTGAGGCAGTATATTCTTATTTTTCAAATGCTCACATTTTTAAAACTTTGAAACTAAAAAATAATGTATGTATCTATTCAAGGGAAACACCAGATCACAGAAAAGAGAGGGAAAAATTCTGAACTCATTCACCCATTACCACCAAATTGCAAGCTAATAAAAGAACATGTGTATCCTGCCCAGAGAACGTCACTGAACTTCTATATTTATGATTTAACTGTTATTTTTGTCTTTCTACATTTGTCCCCCCAGTGCATCCTAACGTCAGTCAAGGCTGCCAAGGAGGCTGTGCAACATGTTCAGATTACAATGGATGTTTGTCATGTAAGCCCAAACTATTTTTTGTTCTGGAAAGAATTGGCATGAAGCAGATTGGAGTGTGTCTCTCTTCATGTCCAAGTGGATATTATGGAACCCGATATCCAGATATAAATAAGTGTACAAGTAAGTGCCTAAACAAAATTATGTTTTTATCTCATCCTTGGGGGATGGCATCAGTGACTCGATGGACATGAGTTTGAGCAACCTCTGGGAGTTGGTGATGGACAGGGAAGCCTGGCGTGCTGCAGTCCACAGGGTTGCAAAGAGTCAGACAGGACTGAGTGACAACTGAACTGACTGGGGGTACTTTCCAGATATGAAATGGCCTCTAGAATTTTTTTAATATTCAATGTTAAGTAAATGATAGTCTTTACATGACAGTTAGACTAAACCATACTTGAACTTAGCCCTCAGGGCAGGAAAATTCTCACCACTCTGAAAAATATTCCAGTTTTGAGAGGTGTTTTTTGTTTTGTTTTGTTTTGTTTCATTGTAAAAAACAAAACTGAGAATGTGGTGATTATTCATTGAACCTGTATAAGAATATGGCAAGCACCAATGCCATCTGGGTTCCCACTGCTATCACGGAATCCAAGTATTTAATGACTGAAAGAAGTAATTCAGCTCTTCTTGCTTCAAGGATTCCATTACAACAACTGAAATATTGACTTATCAGTTGGAATTAAATGTTGGAAACTCTCAGATCACCTCTCATGTAGACCCTGAAAGTCTTCTCTCCACACTGTAGACTGAGGAACTTTTCAAAACATGAGTTAGCACATAGCACTTCTCCAGCATACACCACATGTGGCCCTGCTCTTCTCTCCAAATTCCCTCCTGTGACTGCCCCTCGATCACTTTGCACAAACTCCACCGGCCTGCTTACAGGATCCCCTCACTTCAAGGCTTTTGAAATCACTGTTCTACACTCCCTGCCTGGTAGTTTGGAAAGCTCTTTGCCCACACCTTCACTTGTTGGCTGGCTCTCTCCCTTCATTTAAGATGCTGCTCAGATGTCATCTTCTGAGAGAGGCATTCCATGGCTATCTTATCCAAAACAATCAACCTCTTCCCCTTACCTGGTGGCTCAGATGGTAAAGCATCTGTCTACAATGTGAGAAACCTGGGTTCGATCCCTGGGTGGGGAAGATTCCCTGGAGAAGGAAATGGCAACCCACTCCAGTACTCTTGCCTTGAAAATCCCATGGATGGAGGAGCTTGGTGCAGGCTACTATCCATGGGGTCACAAAGAGTTGGGCACGACTGAGCGACTTCACTTCACTTTCCCCTTACCTGTCATTTTTCGTATCTTTTTCCTACCTTTTAGGTTTGTCTTAATTTTTTTCTACATCACTTGTCACTCTGGAATAAGTCTGAAACAGACTGCCTAGTTTCAAAGACCACTGTGTTCCATGGTCTTGAGTTAATGACACAATCTTTTTGAGCCATAGTTCCCTTATCTGTAAAATAAGAGATAATAGGGGCTTCCTCACTGGGTTGTTGTAAGGTTTAAATGACTTAATATTGTAAAATACTTGTAGCAGTGTGTGACCCATGGTAATCACCATGTAAGGGTCAACTATCATTGTTGATCACATCTCCCGTCTTAGAATATAAGCATCATGAAGAATAGACTTTTTCTCTCTTTTGTTTGCTGCTGTCAACCTGTATCTAGAATGGTGCTTGGCACACAGTGGGCAATCAAATATTTGGTGAATGAACGAAGAAATCTCAAGAGCAGCATGAAGGCAATATCGTAGTACATTTCATGAAAGTTCTAATAAAACATTTTTACTATCATTTAGTAGAAGTAGACATGCAGTCTTATAAACATTCTTGTCAAAAATTTTTTCACAAGGCAAGAAGAAAGGCAAGGCAACAATTTGAAATTGTTCAATTTGAAATTGTTCACAAGGCAACAATTTTGAAATCAATGACTGATGTACATCAACTAAATGATTATGGAGGAATCTTGAATTCTGTTTGGCAAAATAGTTTTGAGGCTGTGTGTTTAACACACAAGTTGCAGGTGCCAGTGTTGCAAGCATACAGAACTGGACCCACAAAAAATAGTTAACTCACAATAATGGAAGTCTATTTCTCTTTTCTTTTTTTGTTTTCAGAATGCAAAGCTGACTGTGATACCTGTTTCAACAAAAATTTCTGCACAAAGTGTAAAAGTGGATTTTACTTACACCTTGGAAAGTGCCTTGACAATTGCCCAGAAGGGTTGGAAGCCAATAACCACACCATGGAGTGCGTCAGTATTGGTGAGGACTTAGGAGATTTGAGAAACATCAGAGCTGATAACATCAGTCTCCGCTCAGTGTCCTGCCTCGCAAGAACCTGAGGGGTTCCTCTTAGAGGCTCACTCCCTCCTTTACAAAGATAACATCTTAATGGGCCTTACTCAGCATGTATTACAGTAAATTTAACACCTTGTGGGTGCCCCATTATTTCTTAGGAACTGTCAATAACTCTTTCAACTATTGTGATATAGACTTATTTTGTATCATTATTTAATGAAGTTTTACTTATAGCAATTTATAGGTATACACACACATACTTCCATATATGTGTGTGTGTGTGTGTGTTACAAATTTAATCTTGAACTACATTTCCACCTTAGCTCAAGAGTTTCCATCTAGGTCTAATGTCAACCAGTGACCAAAGTTATTTTCCAAAAGGAGGAAACATATTCTCTGGATCCAGCCCATTAATACTCAGTAAATGGATCAAAGATTTAAAGAACTGGATATGATAAATCATATTTTTAAAAATCACACTTTTTTCTCTCACACTACTTTGCTGAAATTCTCTGCTTGCACAGGTATTCAGAGACAAGAAGAGGATTTTGGACTTACTCAAACTGACAGACGGACACAGTCCCAGGGTCTGATTAATTGCAGGCTGAGTTTCCTGGAGGGGAGGTTCCTCAGACAAGTTGTTTGTCTAAATAACGGATCACTGTCAGGCTATATTTTCCCTCTTTTAAATGGTGGGCAGCTACTACAGCTACGAGTTTGATGAACAGTTGGGGAGCAGATGCTCAACCAAATGGGGAAACAGCATACTAAATCTCAAAATCCCCTGGGCAAGGGCTGCAAGAACCTTTGATGCTGCAGTGATGCTGGCATATGCACACAAATGTCCCCTTGATTCAGTACAAGATCGTCTCCAGGACACCCCTGGGGTCCCCACAGACAGATCCATTAGAATCGAAAATACTGGAGTAATAGCTCTAAAGTGGCGCTTTAACCATTTCAGATCCATATGAGACTTTTATTTCTAAACAAAGTTTGTATAAGAATGAAACAAATAGATGAAATTTTAAAGATAATTTCAGAAGCATCTGGGAAACAACTTTCCTGAAACAGTTCATGGCTCAATTTGGTTGAGTCTTTATTTTTTTCCCTCTAGGCAATAAAAACAGAAAAATAACTTAGAAATAGAGTAAAAGGTACATGAGAAAGCACTTCACATTCATCTCTCTGTAGGTCCTGAGGGCTGATGATTAGAGGTAATAACTTCCAAACTGTGGAGAAAATAGGAAACAGTTCTGTGGAATATTCAAGGACAGAAGTTCAGAATGAGTTGTAGAAAGTTAGTGGTGTTGCTCTACCTAGGAAAGGGGTGAATGTTTAGACTTATCAGTCCTTCAGAGGCCATTCATCTTAAATGTGTTAAAGCTTTCCCATCAGAGAGAGCATTTAACATCTGAAACTGTGGGATTAGCTGTTAAAGCTTCCTGGTAATTTATGCAAAGTAATTTACATAAAGATTGGTAACACAATTAAATTTAAGAAATGTATATATTTTAGAACAGGGGTTAGCAATCTAAAAGCCATTTAGTGAATCTGGCTCCTTGAATAGATGGGTGTAAATCAGGGGTCCCCAATTTCTGGGATCTAATGCCTGATGATCTGAGGTGGCGCTGATGTAATAGGAATAGGAATAAAGTGCAAAAAAAAAAAAAATGTAATGCACTTGAATCATCCCAAAACCATCCCCTAACCCCTGGTCCATGGGAAAATTGTCTTTCGTGCAATAGATCCCTGGTGCCAAAAAGGTTGGGGACTGCTGGAATTGACCTCTGACATAGGAATAGGCAAATCAACTGCTTTAGTTCTCAGCTGGCTTTTGTTGCTTGCTCCCTAAGGGATGCCTCCCATTGCATGGTATCTGGCCTACAAGCAGTGTGTTGGCCATGCCCGTGAGTTTACCTCAGAATTTCATGAAAAATGATAACCTGCTTGATGATCACAAAGAACTGTTAAAGCTGTTCCTTTAACAAATCTGAAAACTAGAACCCAGTGAGCTGAAACAGTGATCCCAAGGACACAATGTGAGTTACTGTCAGTGCTATAATTAGTACCTCGACTCTAGCTCTCTAGGACAGAGGTTGAAGGCTATGTCTCTCCCTTTGCTAGAATCTAGACCGTATGACTTGTATCTTACCCAGATTTTAAATTGAGAGAGCCTGTCATAAACTGAGAAAACACTACCCTCATACAGAGCTAGGGGGAAAGACTCACGTCATAACATATCCACTTCTCATGGTTTGCAGGTCGAATTAAGCAAAAATGTCAGATGTGCCCAATCTTTTAGTAGACCTATTACTTACACTTTGTGCTCCAAATATTTGCCTCTTTTCTGCACTGTCATTCTGCCATTGTCATTGCTCTTCTTAGAGAGCTGGTGTTCAAGTAGTCATAGAAGGAAAGTACCTAGCTTCAAACAGTGAGTAGTGAAGTAAATGGCCTTGCTACATTCCTTCTGGAGCTATGCAGTCAGACAACAAGAATGAGAAGTGAATAATGTTGTAAGACCACTACTAGTGAAACATTCAGTTGAACTTTTCTCCATTTCAAGAATCCCTTTTACAGCATTCCAGGCTGATGATCAACCACACCATGACCACTTCCGGGGACAAGGAGCTCATTACATTTTTGAGACACTTGTTTCATTAGTGAACAGTTAAACGTTTCCAATGTTAAGATTATTCTTAATGCAGAATATAGAAGAAAGGCAGAGTTGAGTAGTCCTGCTTTTTTCCTTAATTACCTCTTAACCAAATAGTGCCCCAGACCTACACTGTTCATTTAATGATCTGAATATTACTTAAATCACCCTTTTTGTTGTCTTTACATGTTCAACAAAGTTGCCATTTTTTCCAAAAATCTTTTTGCACACAAACATTAAAGGCTCATTTCTTATTCTCTCAATATTTTTTAACTGTCTTATTGTATTAGAGCCCTTTATTGTCTGAACTCATTAGTTTTGAATATTTTTCCTCCTCCTTCTTCAATGGAATAATATAAGGCTGTCAGTAAAATTTCATTTTTAGAACCATTCATCATCTGACTGAAGCTACCTATGTTGTAATTTTTAAAATCTGTTTCTCTGAAGTCTAGATATGCTTTTTCCTAGAGCATCTTTGCTCTTATAAAAAAGCACTAAAGTTTGGGTCATTTCCACATCATATAATTTTTTTTCTAATTTAGTACTCATAGTTCTGGCATTAAATGAATACTGGACAAAGTTACAGCTCACAAACTGGATTTATTTTTTCCATTTACTTTCTTGAAGGTATTTTTATTGGTGCGTACTAAAGCTCCCCTATGTTTTAATGACTAATATTGGGATCAGAGATATGACCTTAACTGGCAAGAGATATGACATCATTAGGTGATTTGGTTGCTCTATTCTTTAGCCAATATTATAACAGTATAGCTGAGCATGAAGACTGTTTTGAAAGTGGCTCAATAAAGTTCATTTAAGTTCATAGAAACTTAAACTCACATTCATTTCCACTCAACTCTGTGTTGCACTCAGATATCTGAAAGTAACTGAAAAAAGCATGTGAAAAAAAATGTATTATGAATGGTTTTAAATTTCTAAAACATTTAAGTTATCTTTCTTGAGATTGTACGAAAAATAGTATTCTGCTCTGAAATAAGGATTCTTTACATCAGAAGCTAGCAAAAAAGGTTACTGGGAATTTGTTTTTGTAGAAAGAGAGTCTTCTATCATCTGAAAGGGTTACTGTTGCAAGTCATTTCAGTTGTTGTAAGTCAGGAAGTTTTATGAACATAAATATAAGAATATCACCTTGCAGGTACATATTTTTATAAGTGCAAAAATCTGTTATAGGAAAGACCTTGGAAAGCCAAGACTGAAAAGATTGAAACATACAGAAAAAGGGAAAAAATTCTACCAAAGAAGCTTTAGAAAAAGGATATCAATTCATCCGAGAAACAAGCCAGTCAAGTGAATTCTAGAAGCAGTTTATCAGCTGAAATTGACCTGGAATTCACTTAAAATAGACACTGCTATGCCTGATCTATACTAATTAATAATTGGCAATATTACAGTATTGTAGCACTGTAGCAAAGGCAGTGAGTTGTAGGCCAAAGACCTGGATTCATCTTTTGCTTAACCATTGTCTCGTACAGAAGTTCTCAAAGTGTGTTCTCAGTACCTGCAAATCTGTATCACCTGTATCATAAAAATGCAAATTCTCAGGCCCCACACAAGACAACTGAATCAGAAACTCAGGGTTGGGACAGGTCCAACATTGTTTGTTTTAGCAAGCCCTCACTGAAGGTGATCCTGTTGCACAATGAACTTTGAGAATCAATTCTTGAGAATGACTAACCTAGCAAGCTATGGTCAGTCAGTTCAGTTCAGTTGCTCAGTCGTGTCTGACTCTGCAACCCTATGGACTGCAGCACGCCAGGCTTCCCTGTCCATCACCAACTCCCGGAGCTTGCTCTAACTCATGTCCATCGAGTCGGTGATGCCATCCAACCATCTAATCCTCTGTCATCCCCTTCTTCTCCTGCCTTCAATCTTTCCCAGCATCAGGGTCTTTTCCAAGAGGTCAGTTCTTCTCATCAGGTGGCCAAAGTATTGGAGTTTCAGCTTCAGCATCAGTCCTTCCAATGAATATTCAGGGTTGATTTCCTTTAGGATTGACTGGTTTGATCTCCTTGCAGTCCAAGGGACTCTCAAGAGTTTTCTCCAACACCACAGTTCAAAAACATCAATTCTTTGGTGCTCAGCTTTCTTTATAGTCCAACTCTCACATCCATACATGACTACTAAAAAAACCATAGCTTTGACTAGACAGACCTTTGTTGGCAAAGTAATGTCCCTGCTTTTTAATATGCTTTCTAGGTTGATCATGGCTTTTCTTTCAAGGAGCAAGCATCTTTTAATTTCTTGGCTGCAGTAATCATCTGGTCAGGATCAATCAATAGTTGTAGCTGGGCTTCCCTGGTTGCTCAGTGGTAAAGAATCTTCCTGCCAATGCAGGAGATGCAGGTTTGATCCCTGATCCAGGAAGATCCCACGTACCATGGAACAACTAAACCCATGTGTCACAACTATTGAGCCTGTATCCTAGAGCCGGGAGCTGCAATTACTGAGTCCTCATGCCACAACTACTGAAGCCTGTGTGCCCTTAGAGCCCATGCTCCACAACTACAGTAGCTCCAGCTTGCCGAGACAAAAGAGAAAGCCCCCAAGCATCAACGAAGACCCAGCATCAGTTCAGTTCAGTTCAGTCGCTCAGTTGTGTCCGACTCTTTGCGACCCCATGAATCGCAGCACGCCAGGCCTCCCTGTCCATCACCAACTCCCGGAGTTCACCCAGACTCACATCCTTCTTGTCAGTGATGCCATCCAGCCATCTCATCCTCTGTCGTCCCCTTCTCTTCCTGCCCCCAATCCCTCCCAGCATCAGAGTCTTTTCCAATGAGTCAACTCTTCACATGAGGTAGCCAAAGTACTGGAGTTTCAGCTTTAGCATCATTCCTTTCAAAGAAATCCCAGGGCTGATCTCCTTCAGGATGGACTGGTTGGATCTCCTTGCAGTCCAAGGGACTCTCAAGAGTCTTCTCCAACACCACAGTTCAAAAGCATCAATTCTTCCCAGCATAGCCATAAACAAATACATAAATTGTAGCAGTGCTCTAGAAATTATAAAGCATTGGTTACTCATGAGTAATTACATTAATGCCTGAGTTAAAATCTACAGTGAAAAGTAAGCCCAATGCAAGAGTGAGTTTACCTGATAATATAAGGATTAAAAAGGGGAAAACATTCTATTCCTGCCTTTCCCTATTTCTTAAGTCATCTTGCCCAGTTTCGTCCTGCAGGATTTCTGCTCAGAATTTGGGCAAGTACTGATGGAAGCAAGTCTTTTTGTTTATTTAACAATTGTGAAACTGTGTGTGAGTGAACTGAGGCTGTTTCTGGTGTTCTGTTTCAGTGCACTGTGAGGCCAGTGAATGGAGCCCTTGGAGTCCATGCACAAAGAAAGGAAAAACATGCGGCTTCAAAAGAGGAACTGAAACACGGGTCCGAGAAATAATACAGCATCCATCAGCAAAGGGTAACCTGTGTCCCCCCACCAGTGAGGCAAGGAAGTGTACAGTGCAAAGGAAGAAATGTCCAAAGGGAGAACGAGGTACAGTCATACCAACAATATGTGCTCAGTTGGATCCACATGATTTGATGCAAATTTCACTATTTCTTAGGAAACATTTAGTATGATCACTCATGTCTAAAAAAGTCTAAAATGTGTACCAAAGAATATGTTGGCTGTAAAGTACAGAATCTTGAGATGGTGATTCTTAAAAATGGAGCTTGGTATCAGAACTTTTCACACAAGTGTGCTAAATGAATCCTGGAGAAGGAGCTGCATTATAATGCATCTATGTCTATATCTTCCTTTGGGGCCATTATCTTTCCTATCACGCATCTTCCTAGTACCTGGCAAACTCATGGGAAGCCTCAGAAATGCAAAGTCTAACAGCATTTGGTACACATATGAGAATGGTGAATACCAGCCACCAACTTACTCCTTTTTTCATTTCCTACAAATCAAAGTAGTGCAATTAGGTGTTAAGCTTTTATAGCAAAACATGTTTTAAAAGTTGTATATTTTATTAGCATAATACAAGCATTAATGACAATTTATCCCCATATTTTTTCATATTACACTAACTTCATATATCAGATTATAGAACCTACCAAATCAATATTAAATAACTCTGTGTAAGGGCTTGTTCTGAAGTCTTGTTAGGGCTAAAGAAAACTCATGTATCATTTAATATGATGCTTTCTGGTGATTAAACATCTATCTAGAAGATTTGCAGCTGTTGACTTTTAAAATATAATTTTTCCATCTTTCTTGCTTATCCCCAGTACCACTGCCTACAAATATGCTATGTACCTATTAGTAGTAATCTGAGTCTATAAATGATCCTTTCAATTAATTAATTGAAAAAATTAATGCAGCCAAGCTATAGCTTGGCTGACTCTATAGTTGAACTTCCTTTGCTTATTTCATTCATTCATCATTTTATTGAATTTTTACTTTATAACCACACATAGAGCTAAGCACTTGGGATTCTCAACTAAATAGGGTACCATCTCTATTCTGAAGTTACACTCCGAGTCCAGTGGAGGGTTGAGATAAGTTTAAGCAGATAATCATAGTATCACATATGAAGGGAGACTTGGTGTGTGAAAACACTCAATGGAAACACAGATGAGAGTGCTGTGAAACTTTAACTTTGCTCATACAAGAAAGAACTTGGGTCACCCATCCTTTGCACTGTCTTCACTGTACCAAAAGACCAAGTTGATCATCAGGATGGGTACAGCCTGCCGTTGCCATTAGTAATCAAGTAGTTAATGTGACAAACTTCTTGAGTATGTGGATTATTCTAAAGGAAATTTCAAACTTTTGTAAATTTATAGGAGGTTTTGATTAAAAATTAGGTTTAAGGAATGAAAGTTGGCTAGTGAAAAAGGTCTTTCTGACATTTGTTACCAATTAATTTAAAACATCTTAGATTTTAAAAGTTGGATTTGGAAATCAAATATTTCATCACTCTTACTTGTTGGTAAGCTCCCATAGCCTTACATTTACTTATGTTTACTAAATTTTCTTGAAATTTAATGATTCACAGGTGGTCTTTGTTCATATTATTTTTTCCACAAAGATTCTACATTACTAATCAGTATTTAGTGTACTTTTAAAATATAAGTGAAGAAAATCTCATCCAATAGATAAATTATGATACTAATTACATTTTATTTCTTTTATTTGAGAAAGTAGTCTTCTAATATATTTTGCTAGCACTGACTTAAACATTGAAAAATGTTAGGTTTTAGACTAGCAGCAAGTAAAATAAATGCCATAAGATGTTTAAAATAATAACCTGTAACATAAGCTTGACTTAAAGTTTCTTTCTGGTCTTTTTCTTCCCTTCTAAGTAGGATACAATGACATTTTATGTTTATAATGAGAACTTTATACAACTAGAAAATTTTAGGTGCTTTATTCTTTTCCAAATTTGATAATCAATAAACTACCGAGTAGGAAGTGTGGATTACATGTATAATTAAATTCAAGATTCAGTTCCATTTTTATTTAATTTTCACTCTTTTTTTTAAATTTTATTTTATTTTTAAACTTTACATAATTGTATTAGTTTTGCCAAATATCAAAATGAATCCGCCACAGGTACACATGTGTTTATACGTCTGTCAAAAGTATTTTCTCAAGTAGCCTATCTAGAAAGTTAAGATAGGAAGGAAATCACTTTTCTCTTCTTTCCTTAACTTCTCTAATCTATTGATTTTCTTAACTTCTCTTAATAATAACTCAAATGTCAAATAAATATCTATTTGAATATGAAGAAACCAAATAGAGAAGTAATTATGACTTCTGAACTTGCCACTCTAGCAAAAATCACATCAAAATCATACTACTACCCAGAGCCTTCTCATTTATATTGTATATCTCAGAGCTATACAATAAAATGATAAATATAAACACAATAAAGTGATGAAGATACGATTTATCCTACCACTAGAAGAGCTGTTACTTGAGCTGCACCTAAATCCTTGTCGATTTACAAAATAACATCTTCTAGGTTCATGGCTGAGCATTTCCATATGAGTAAGCTAAAAGATAAGGCTTTATAAAACAAAATTTAGCCTGAAAATCTTGAATTTAAATTTATATCTATCATCCCTGCCTAAGAGGTTAACAATAGACAGAGGTAGATAATTCTTATTTGGAAAAGGTATGGAGCATGTGTTCAGGATTTTTTCTGCTGTGTTGTAATTGCCAAAGGCAAGGTCTCCAGGGAAGAATGATAAGATCCAGAAATGACTTTTCAAAATGTACACAAAGAAGAAGCTGAATAATAAGAACTAGATTTTAGTAACAGAGTGGATTACTCTTGTTGTAAAATGGATATTTATACACATGAAATTTTCACATATATATATATGAAAAGTTGGTTGCAAAATCTTACACATTTACACATTTTTCTTACTGATATTCTTCTCATGCTTAGAATAATTATCATAAATTAATCCAAGACGATGAATGTGTTTTCTGTAGCCCTAAATCTAAACTTTTCTCTGATACACTACTTGCTTGCACATTTAGGATTATTTCCTTTTACCTGACATGCAGCATTTTAATCACTCTTAACTTCTCCATCAATTATAAACTTTTATAAGAAGTTATTACTATTGCAGTAGTTTCTAGTTGAGTATATCTCAATTGAATTATATATATCTGAAATGTCACAGGTAAGTAACATGTATTTTAAGAGATTATGAGGGCTAACATAACATATACTAGTATCACATATGCCTTAAAACAATGTATTTGAAATAGAAATAAGCAAGGAGAAAATGCACTTTTAATGGTTTCCAAATTATACTTTTTAACTCTTTTGATATATTGGGTTAACCATCTTAGATAAGGGGAAGTGAAACAGAGCAGGGAAGTATATATATGTTTGCATTTGATGCAAAAGAGTGATTTTTTTGTTTGGAGTGGAAGGTAGATGCAAAGAAGGGAAGATCACCAAAATGTTTCCCATTCATATGTGAACGTGAACGAAGTCACTCAGTCGTGTTCGACTCTTTGCAACCCCATGGATTGTAGCCTACCAGACTCCTCTGTCCATGGGATTTTCCAGGCAGTAGTACTGGAGTGGATTGCCATTTCCTTCTCCAAGGGATCTTCCCAACCCAGGGATCGAACCTGGGTCTCCCGCATCGTAGACAGACGCTTTACTGTCTGAGCCACCAGGGAAGTCCTCACAAAACCATTCATATGTAGATTCCTTTAATTAACTGAAGAGAATTTCCGATAGATACTGGGTTTTGAACAAATTTACAAAGAATGAAAGAAATTTTGTCCTTTGGTGAATTGCATGAACAAGATCCTAATTAATTACATGTAGTACACGATCTTGGGATAGAAAGGAGAGAGAACAGAGTCATGGAAAAAATGGGGACAGGGTCTACTTTCTTGGTGTAAAGAAAGAAATAGCATCCTTCTTGGCAGAGGAGGGAAAAAGGAATCCATTAAAATATAAACAAATGAAAATATCCAGACATTTCCGGGGAAGAAACAAGCATGGGAATTATTGCATTATTTGAACGTACTGTAGGTCACCTTATGTGCCTTCCCAAAATTAAGTCCAGTTGTAAAATTCTACTAGGTTTTACATAGAAGAAAAGTGTTGTAAGTTAACTTACAAATTGTTATTAATCATGTTTTTAAATACCAGTATTATACACATGCATTATATTTATCATGAGCACTATATTTAAAATTACAGCAAATTTAGTTTTTTAAAAAGGAAGGAAATAAAAAGTGAATCTACTTTGTTCCCAGGTTTGTGCCCCTGTCCTCTGGTTTACTTCTTAAAATATTTGTAACAACCACCCCAGTGATGAAGAGTTGAGTTTTCTACAGGAAGGATTCATATTAAAAATTCATTCAAATTCAAAACAAGACATTTAGCCAAAATTTTTGGAACCGTTTTCAAAATCCAAATAGAAGGCTTCATTAGCTCAAAATTGTAGGATGCCAACTGGCTTAGAGAATTTCGGTGATGTCCTCTCACCACCTTCACCTCATGGAGGAAGACCAGCTGGCCTGCAGACACTCATCCTGTTTAAGCATTGGAGTGGGGGCGCTCTCTGCTCTTTCCCTGCACACAGTCAGTACACTGGCCCTTTGACATGTCAGAGAAAATTCCACAAAATAGAGAGCTGAGATAAGGATGGCATTAAAGACTGGTTTACAGCCAGTCGTGAGTCTGCTCCCCAGCGTATACATCTTCTTGTCACAGTTAGAGGCATCTAGTGGGGCAAGGCTGCTAAATAGTTTACAATGCACAAGACAGCCCCCCACATCAAAAATTATCTGCCAGTTTAGTCCATCCTAAAGGAGATCAGTCCTGGGTGTTCATTGGAAGGACTGATGTTGAAGCTGAAACTCTAATACTTTGGCCACCTGATGCAAAGAGCTGACTCATGTGAAAAGAGCCTGATGCTGGGAAAGATTAAGGGCAGGAGGAGAAGGGGATGACAGAGGATAAGATGGTTGGATGGCATCACCGACTCAATGGACATGGGTTTGGGTGGACTCCGGGAGTTGATGATGGGCAGGGAGGCCTGGTGTGCTGCGGTTCATGAGGTCACAAGTTGGACACGACTAAGCAACTGAACTGAACTGAACTGAACTATGCCAAAGAGGAGAAACCCTGGTGTAAACTCAACAGTTTCTCTTTGTGATCCTTCTTTAGGGTCTAGTCAGCCCCTTACCTAAATGGTTTTTTGTTGAGATTCTGTGAAGAACCAATGTAAGGTTTCATTCAACCAAGGCAAGGTTTCATTGCCACCAATGGAAACCTGTGCATGGTGCAAACCTTTGGTGACAAGAACAATTTGGTGGAACAGAGGGGAAGTTTTTGCCACCCAATTTCCCTGGTGGCTCAGACAATAAAGAATCTGCCTGCAATGCAGAAGAGCCAGGTTCAATCCCTGGATTTCGAAGAGCCTCTGGAAAAGGGAATGGCAACCCACTCCAGTATTCTTGCCTGGAGAATTCCATGGACAGAGGAGCCTGGTGGGCTACAAGTCCAGAGTCCAACACAACTGAGCGACTTTCACTTTGAATTTAAAATATTCCAGTACCATACAAAAATATTTAGCTATGTTTAAAGCCTCTAAGAAAAGTAATCTATTGCAAATATATAATGCCTTTCACTCTGAGATATGGTCCTTCATATAAATGTGTGGCCTTTCTCTTAAAGGCTAAACCCAGCTTTTCATCTAATGTCCCCAGTGGAGAGGGCTGTCATTTGTTTAGTAAATGTTTAGCTCATTTTTTTGGCTGCACTGGGTCTTTGTTGCTATACACGGCTTTCTCTAGTTGCGGCGAGTGGGGGCTGCCATCTAGTTGCAGTGCACTGGCTTCCTGTTATGATGGCTTCCCTTCTTGCGGAGAACAGGCTCTAGGAGCACAGGCTTCAGTGGTTGTAGCACGTGGGCTCTAGAGCTCCAGCTCAGTCACTGTGGTGCACGAGCTCAGGTGCCCCACGGTATGTGGGATCCTCCCAACCCAAGGATCAAACTCGTGTCCTCTACACTGGCAGAAGGATTCCCAACCACTGGACCACCAGTAAAGCCCCATAGCTCTCTCTTCACCAAGACTAATTATGTGACTGTAGTCATCTTTGTTTTGTAATGCTTTCCTGTCTATTCGGTTAAACCACATGAAACTGCCATTTTCTTGCACATAAATGTGTGTGTGTTAGTCATGTCTGACTCTTTGCAACCCCATGGACTATAGCCTACCAGGCTTCTCTGTCCATGGGCTTCTCCAGGCAAGAATACTGGAGTGGGTTGCCATTCCCTTTTCCAGGGGATCTTCCAGACCCAGGGATCAAACCCGGGTCTCCTGCATTCTTTACTGTCTAAGCCACCAGGGACTAGCTCTTACTTTGCTTGTCAATAGTCAAATATTAACAATTTCATGGGCTTCCCTAGTGGCTCAGTTGGTAAAGAATCTGCCTGCAGTGCAGGAGACCTGGGTTCAATTCCCAGTGGGGAAAATCCCCTGGAGAAGGAAATGGCAACCCACTCCAGTACTCTTGCCTGGAGAATTCCATGGACAGAGGAACCAGACAGGCTGCAGTCCATGGGATTGCAGAGAGTCAGACATGACTGTGCGACTTTCACTTTCACTAGAGTTTAACCTAATACTTCAAAATTTTATCTCTAAATTCTATAAATACTCAAACTAGACTTAGAGTACCATTGTTACTGACCAAAAGATTACAGTTTGTATATGCTATCACCAAATACAAATTTGGGGCTTTTAATATTAATACAAGTGTGCTACTGTTACTGATCCCTAAAGACCCCATAAAAATGTGGCTCATCTTCCAGTCCATCTCAGTCACGTTCACACATGGCCTATGCACTGATTTATTTATTATGTATTTTTTCCTTCACTATGTTACGCAACGGTTACTCCACTTTGTTTCTTTCCTGCCAATTCCAGCCTAATCTTTGAAGCATCAAATCAACTTGCCAATTCCACAGCCATGTGTCCAAATGTATTATCCATATGGTTAAAAGAGTTTGCCTCTGTGATAGGCCCCAGTTTCTCTCATTGATTCCTCTGACGTTGACATTACAATGGCAGGACCTTTGCAGGCATTATCTGTTGCCCAGGTTTGTGGGGTGAAGACAGTGCTAAGCTCGTTTATATATGTACAGTTTACTCCCCTCTGTAATAATGGAACTGAAGGGCCACATCCAGCACCTAGACAGATTTTGAAAAAAAGTGAAATGACAGTTATTAGGTTTCTTGCTTTGAACACAATTGCATTGTATATTCTTAATCTCTGTTAATGAAAAAGTTGAATACAATTGCATTGTATATTCTTAAACTTCTGTTAATGCAAAAGTTCTGCAGAAGGTAAGATGCCTTTCATTTCATGTTTTGCAATCCCAGGTACTATACTATTTTTTATAATTTAGCCAAGTTGTTATCTCATTAAAATTAATACCAAGTTTGTACCATTCCATTTTTGTAGGTTCTCTGAGATTTGAGGGCTATTCATAGTGGTCAAAATTCACAATGGACATGATTCACAGTGTGAAATACTTAAGTATCACTATTATCTGTGCAGTCTCTGCTGGTAGAAGAATCATTTTTAGGCTTCACCAGTGTGTTGGAACATACACTGCAGCATCTCTATTCTAAAATCGTTTTGATACTAACTCTTTATAATAAATTATTTTTGCAAATGCCTATATTTTCTGAGATTTCTTTTTTTGTGATTTTTATAAATATCTAATGCTTTCAACCCATTGGTATGTGTGACATAGTGCACATTGGTCAGGATGTTGACTCGAGTAGTAGCTGTAGTATACAAAGCCTTCTTCAGCCTCTAACCAGGCAGTGATCGTGCCATTGTTTACATCTTGTGTGTTGGGATGAAACTGTTTCAGTTCATTTTTGCTCCATAAGAAATAACCCCCAAACATACAGGCTTAAAACAATAAATGTGGATGGGCAGTGTGGGCTGGGATCCACTGTGCAATTCTGGCTGGTTCCCTAATGTGGTAGACTGGTTGAGCACAGAGGAAACTGCTATTTCTATCATCCTCAAGGTGGCCAGGAATTCTATAATGTTCTAAGAGGAAGAGAAGCAGTCCTGTTGAGTATGTGCTGAGAACTGGCACAATTTTATTTCCACCATGTTTTGTTAGTCTATGCAAGTTACAAGGCCAGTCCTGATTCAAGAGTTAAAGAAATAGATATCCCCTCTTACAGGGAGAAGTCCCCAGAGTTACTTTGCAATTTGGTATGTATATACAGGGATGAGTAGAGAACTGTAACCGTTTTTTTCCATCTACCACAGAGGTCGTTCTCTTGTTTGTAGTTAGATGAGTGTGACTGCTCTTTTATTCAGCATTGTCTTCCTGTCTAAGGTAATGTCTCTTCCTTTGTAAAAACACACTCAACAGTTGATACAGGAGATAGTGTAAATTATTTCTATTATACTTTCTAGTTTGTAAAGGGAAGAGTAGGAATATTAATAACAATTTTTTAAAAGGCCAGTCAAGAAACCCTCATACACTCAACACATATCTATTAAAGCACCAGCTTATGCTTGGCACTTTCAGCACTTTTGGGGTTGGCCAAAAAGTTCATTCAGGTTTTTCCACACACTCTTAAGAAAAACCCGAATGAACGTTTTGGCCAACCCAATAGCAGTGGATAGGAAAGACAGAAGTCTCGGCTATCGTGAATCTCTTATTCTATTAAGTGTGTTTATGTGTGTGTGCTAAATCACTTCAGGCGTGTCCTACTCTTTGCGACCCCGTGGACTGTAGCCCGCCAGGCTCCTCTGCCCATGGGATTCCCCAGGCAAGAATACTGGAGTAGGTTGCCATTTCCTCCTGCAGGGGATCTTCCCACCCAGGGATCGAACCCATGTCTCTTAACGTTTCCTCCACGGGAAGGTAGGGGGTTCTTTACCACTGAACCACTGGGGGAGCCCATCATGGTTTATATCGGGCCACAGAGCAAAGACCATCAATGCTCAGCTCGCGTGTAGCATCCACTTGTGTGGACAGTTTTCATCGGGATTTGTTCTGTCAGTAGCTGCAGTTTCATTCGTTTGCATTTATAAAAACATTTGTTTATGCTGGCAAGAACGAACGATCTCTGCCTGCTTTTCTATTTGGTCTGCAGGCAAATCTTTTTCTCTCTGACCACCATGTCGATGTGCTAATGTGTGCTTGTGAGATGACTGAGTAGGGTTAAAGGTACAGCTTGTAGTTGTGGAACAGAGCTGCGTTAACGGGCTCTTCGGAGAAATGACCCTGAGACCTTGGCTTCGTGTGCAGCCTGTTCCAGCCAGCTGAGATCCCTGCCAATGAGGAGGGTTCCCTAGAGAGAGCCTCAGGGAGCATCAGCATAAATTTAAATTCTGGACCCCCAAGTATAGTTTCCAAAAGGGCTTTCTTGTCCTTTGCTAATTACAAAGTAAACATTTCTCCGGCAAAAAAGACACTTCCTCCTTTCATGCTCCTGTCCTCCTTCCCACCTCCCAAACACAGTCACTCCTTGAAACTGCTGGTGTTGCTGAAACCTCTTTGGCAAAGAAATCACCTCACATTTGAAGGCACAAAAGAATTATTCTTTCCATAGATTATTATCTTGTTCTCTTTTTTTATCTACTCTGGTAACTTCATAGAAGTGTTACAGACTAACTTTGTAGATTGTTAACGGCCTGACAGAAAAGACTAGTTACCTCTATCCACCCGCCTCCCAAGAGGCCAATACAACCAAGGTTATAACGCCAAGCCAATACAACCAGGTTACAATGAAATTCCCTGACCTCACTGAAACAGAAACATTCTCAAACTTGTTTACGTTAAAACCCTATCATTTTTAGCATCATGAAACGGAAAGATCACTTGAATGGTTTCATTCTCGTACATTACTATCAAAGCAGACCCCACATAGATTATGGTGTACTTTTGTACTAATGGACAAACCCAAGCATAAAATTCTAGCGCAGTGGCTGGCACCTTTGGGCTATTATCGGTAACATGTGCAAAATGAGTATAAATTCTTCAGAACCCATTATTCTACTAGGTTTCTGCTCTCCTTCACATGTACTTCACTTTCCATTTTATTTTCTATTCGATTCGTTTTTCCTTTGGCTTAAAGCACCTCATTCTTCATGTCCTAAATCGGAAATGTTTTCTATCACTTTTCTTACTGTTTTTAAGTTTCTTTAAAAAATTATTTGCAAATGTTGTCATTATTAAGAGTAAAACAGTGTATGTCAGAGTATTTATCCTTCAGTGATAGTCCTTTTTCACCAAGCTCACTGTTACCCTCTGTGTACTCACTAGGATGTTTAAAAATGACAGATTTCAAATTTTAAGCAAAAAGGAACCTATTGGCTGAAAACACAGCTTGCTCTAAGTGCTCAAACGGTATCATTGGATACATCTTCTTTCCTCCTTCTTGGCATTTCAATTCATCCTGCCTCTGTTTGTGTTTGTTTATTGGCATTGTTCTCCCCTGCTACAGGGAGTCTGTCTCTACTCACAGGGAAAGCTTGGCTGGAGAAGCCCTAAGTCTACATCCAGGTTGCTCTCAGTCCAAAAGGATAGTAAGCTCTCTCTTTCAGCATCCATTCATCCAATCACATGGGAGATGCAAATTGACCCTGCTTGACTCATGTGTCTACCCTTGAACCCATCACTGTGGCAGAGGAAATGGAGTGCTGTGATTGGTCTGCCTCAGTCACACGCCCACTGTTGAAGCCAAGGGACACATGGGCCATTTGAGTGGCAGTTCCATGTAGAAATAAGAGTGCTAGGCTGAAGAAACAAAAATATTAGTCGCTCAGCGTGTTGTAGCCCTCCAGGCTCCTCTGCCCATGGAATTCTCCAGGCAAGAATACTGGAGTGGGTAGCCATTCCCTTCTCCAAGAGATCTTCCTGACCCAGGGATCGAACCCAGATCTCTTACACTGCAAGCAAATTCTTAACCATCTGAGCAACCAGGGAAGCCCCAAATTAAAAAGTTTGTACTCTTCTATAGGGTAATCCCTATCCAATATTATTTATGGAAAAAAAATGTTTAAGTAAAAAAGTGTAATCAAAGTTTTACTTCATCTATTTTAGACTGGACAAGCGTGTCCAGCATAATGCAAATATTTTAACTGATTTTTTTTTTCTGATTTTTCTGGTTTGCTATAAACCTTTCTTTATAAGTAAATGGTCTCTCAAATGAATAGAAATAGAATCCACTATTCATATGAATGGTTTCTGGGATTGATTTGTGCAGGCTAAAGTAAAGACATGTCCATTTCCATTTCTAGCAGCTGAGTGTTCTGTGTGAAATTTACCACCAGTATGGGTAATGACCTTTTGCTTGATTATGCACCAGGCCACTGGAACTTTAAGATTAACTCAAACCTAATTACTGAACTCTTGTGTTTATACTGTGTATACACCACCCGGTCATAACTCTATCCTTTGTGAGCCCAAGCTGCCATAATTGAAAAATATGTTTTGTAAAAGCTTGTTTTGTTTATTTGTTGTTTCTGCTGGAAAAGCCAACTTTTGTAATTTTTGCAAGAGATCAAATTTAGGAAATGGTTTGTGAACAGAGTCCAATTATGTTTTCTATCTCAATGCAAAATGTACGTTTTTAAATGAGATATCCCTTTTACTCTTGTCTTATGTGACAACTAATGTCTGGAAACATGGTGGCACTCATTTTTCATTGCTTTTTTAAAAGTAATTAATTTTTTATTTATTTTTGGCTACCCTGGGTCTTCATTGCTGCAGGCAGGCTTTCTCTAGTTTCAGAGGCTAGGGGTTACTCCCTAGTTTTGATGCGTGGGCTTTTCATTGCAGTGGCTTTTCTTGTTAAAGAGCACAGGCTCTCAGTGCACGGGCTTCAGTAGCTGCAGTTCATGGGCTCTAAAGTTCAGGCTCAGTAATTGTGGTGTACAGACTTAGTTGCCCAGCAACAAGTGGAATCTTCCCAGACCAGGGATTGAACCCATGTCCCCTGCCTTGGCAGGCAGCTACTTAACAACTGGACCACCAGGAAATACCTCACTGAATTTTTTCTTTTAAATAATATCACATTTTGGGCAAGAAAATATCAGTATACTGAATTCACACTTGGAAAACATGAGTAATTGATAATTCTGAAAATGAGTCATAGAAATGTATATATATCTAATTAATTACAACCTGTGAACAAAAAGTATTATCCTAATTTATAGGAGAATGCTAATTAGATAGCTAATTATTTTTTTATGGACTGTAGACATATGAAATAGTGAAATATTCCTCAAAGTAATAAGTACAAACTGTTAATCTCTGATATTATGCTCCTCTGGTTTCCAACCAACTCTAAGCTCATAAACGAATTTTGTTTTGTTTCAGATTGGTTTGTTTCAATAGTTAAGATGCACTTGAGTAAAGTATTTCTTGGACAAACTGGTGGTGGATGCACACTTGTCCAGTTTTTCTAATTTTTCTTTGAAATGTGTAGGAAAAGGGAGTTTTCCTATTTAATTCCTCTCCCTAGGACCTTTGGCTTCCTCCCATCTTTCATGCCCTTGGTGTCCCTCCACTTGCTTTGTGTCCTGCCTTATCACCCTTCCTTCCATTCGTGAGAGTTTCCTCCATTTTCAAAGGATTATCTGCTCATAGAATCATCATTTCTTCTTGCGTTCACAGTTGTCAAAGTAGTTTAATACACGCAGTGTCAACCGACTTAAGTAAAGAGTGCTGAACTAGTTTGACAACCAAAACATCTCAGTTCAACTCTGGATTTGCTGTTTCTTTATTGTCTTTGGTTAATTTTCACAAAAGGATTATTTTTAATGTCAGTAAGTGTATACCTGATATGGCATGTATAGATACCAGAATGGCATACTACCAGTATACCATCATAGTACACATAGATAGCAAAATGTTTTCCTCTTCTTTGCTCTTAGTACTACAACAAAAATCTCTATAGTGTTAATGAACTGATGCACTCATTTTCCACCAGAGGTTAAAGAGGTGATCAGTGCAGTCGCTCAGTCATGTCCGACTCTTTGCGACCACATGGACTGCAGCACATCAGGGCTCCCTGTCCATCACCAACTCCTGGAGCTTACTCAAACACATGTCCATCAAGTCAATGATGCCATCCAACCATCTCATCCTCTGTCACCCCCTTCTCCTCCCACCTTCAATCTTTCCCAGCATCAGGGTCTTTTCAAATGAGTCAGTTCTTCCCATCAGGTGGCCAAAGTATTGGAGCTTCAGCTTCAGCCTCAGTCCTTCCAATGAATATTCAGGACTGATTGCCTTTAGGATGGACTGGTTAGATCTCCTTCAGTCAAGGGACTCTTAAGAGTCTTTTCCAACACCACAGTGCAAAAGCATCAATTCTTCAGCACTCAGCTTTCTTTATAGTCCAACTCTTAGATCCATACATGACTACTGGAAAAATCATAGCTTTGACTAGACAGACCTTTGTTGACAAAGTAATGTCTCTGGTTTTTAATGGGCTGTCTAGGTTGGTTATAGATTTTCTTCTAAGGAGCAAGTTTCTTTTAATTTCATGGCTGCAGCCACCATCTGCAGTGATTTTGGAGCCCAAAAAGAAAGTCTCTCACTGTTTCTACTGTTTCCCTATCTATTTGCTATCAAATGATGGGACCAGATGCCATAATCTTAGTTTTATGAATGTAGAGTTTTAAACCAACTTTTTCACTCTCCTCTTTCACTTTCATCAAGAAGCTCTTTAGTTCTTGTTCACTTTCTACCATAAGGGTGGTGTCATCTGCATATCTGAGGTTATTGATATTTCTCCGGACAATCTTGGTCCCAGCTTGTGCTTCTTCCAGCCTAGCATTTCGCATGATGTACACTGCATATAAGTTAAATAAGCAGAGCAACAATATACAGCCTTGACGTACTCCTTTCCTGATTTGGAACCAGTCTGTTTGTTGTTCCATGTACAGTTCTAACTGTTGCTTCTTGACCTGCATTCATATTTCTCAGGAGGCAGGTCAGCTGGTCTTGTATTCCCATCTCTTGAAGAATTTTCCTGTTTGTTGTGATCCACACAGTCAAAGGCTTTGGCATAGTCAATAAAGCAGAGGTAGATGTTTTTCTGGAACTCTCTTGCTTTTTCGATGATCCAGCGGATGTTGGCAATTTGATCTCTGGTTCCTATGCTTTTTCTAAATCCAGCTTGAACATCTGAAAATTCACAGTTCATGTACTGTTGAAGTTTGGCTTGGAGAATTTTGAGCATTACTTTGCTAGCATGTGAGATGAGTGCAATTGTGCAGCAGTTTGAACACTCTTTGGCATTGCCTTTCTTTGGGATTGGAATGAAAACTGACCTTTTCAAGTCCTGTGGCCACTGCCGAGTTTTCCAGATTTCCTGGCATATTGAGTGCAAGACTTTCACAGCATCATCTTTTAGGATTTGAAATAGCTCAACTGGAATTCCATCACCTCCACTAGCTTTGTTCATAGTGATGCTTCCTAAGGCCCACTTGACCACATTTCAGGATGTCTGGCTCTAGGTGAGTGATCACACCGTCGTGGTTATCTGGGTCATGAAGACCTTTTTTGTACAGTTCTTCTGTGTATTCTTGCCATCTCTTCTTAATAGCTTCTCTTCTGTTAGGTCCATACCATTTCTGTCCTTTATTGTGCCCATCTTTGCATGAAATGTTCCCTTGGTATCTCTAATTTTCTTGAAGAGATTTCTAGTCTTTCCCATTCTATTGTTTTCCTCTATTTCTTTGCATTGATCACTGAGGAAGGCTTTCTTATCTCTCCTAGCTATTCTTTGGAACTCTGCATTCAAATGGGTATATTTTTCCTTTTCTCCTCTGCTTTTCACTTCTCTTCTTTTCACAGCTATTTGTAAGGCCTCCTCAGACAACCATTTTGCCTTTTTGCATTTCTGTTTCTCGGGGATGGTCATTATCCCTGCCTTCTGTACAATGTCACAAACCTCTGTCCATAGTTCTTCAGGCACTCTGTCTATCAGATCTAATCCCTTGAATCTATTTGCCAGTTCCCCTGAACAATCATAAGGGATTGATTTAGGTCACACCTGGATGGTCTAGTTGTTTTGCCTACTTTCTTCAATTTAAGTCTGAATTTGGCAATAAGGAGTTCATGATCTGAGCCACAGTCAGCTCCTGGTCTTGTTTTTGCTGACTGTATAGAGCTTCTCCATCTTCGGCTGCAAAGAATATAATCAGTCTGATTTCGGTATTGACCATCTGATGATGTCCATGTGTAGTCTTCTCTTGTGTTGCTGGAAGAGGGTGTTTCCTATGACCAGTTATTTGTCCCTTGTTATATGTCCCGGGACATATTCTTGTTATTTGTTCCACCTAATCCCCTAGCACAATGCTTTTTTTCAGGATTTTTGTCGTTTATTCTCCTTTTTTTAATTGCTAGATGCAGAATTGAAAGCACTAGGTTACAAACCAGCTTTAAATTGGCTAGGAGCTTAGGAGAACTACTCTGAACACTTTTTATATAAACTCTCAGGAGGTCAGATGTAGAAAAATCTCAGCTGCTGTACTTGGATCCCATGAGCCACTGACCATTTATAATTAATATTAATAAATGGCAGATGACAGATGTTTATTGCTTAACTAAAAATGTGTGTGCAATACTAAATTTAAAAAAATAAGTTAGTTTAAGACCCAAAGGACTTGAATATATGTATTTGGAATATTGAAAAGAGTAAAACTACCAACACATGATCCAGAATCTTCTAACTGCAAAAACCCAAAGTTCCATAGGAAACATAAAACTGTCTTTAATTCATGATATTAGATATTGGATTTGCCATGAAACTCTGTTCCTTTAAACTAAAAGGCCTTTTCACAAACCTACATTTCTCTGGAAAGGAGGCTTATGAATCATTAGTAAATCCTTAATTATTGATATTACAGTCTAAAACCAGATTGTTTAACATATTTAGCTTTTATAGTCGATTTTTTATTTAAAAAATTCAAATTCTGAGTTGGTTTAAATCTTAATATTCCATGGAGCCCCACTAAATTGCACAACAACTGGAAGAATTTTCTCACTGCTGGACACTAAAGGGTGGGGTAGTTCAGTTTCCTAGTTTCATTATGCCTCGGAACTTGATAAAATGATTAAAATGGAGATGAGACTTCTAGTTATTAATGAAGAAGTAATAATGGTTTTCCAGAGTAAGGCATCGGAGAAGGCAATGGCACCCCACTCCAGTACTCTTGCTTGGAAAATCCCATGGATGGAGGAGCCTGTTAGCCTGCAGTCCATGGGGTCACTAAGAGTAGGACACGACTGAGTGACTTCACTTTCACTTTTCACTTTCATGCATTGAAGAAGGCAATGGCAACCCACTCCAGTGTTCTTGCCTGGAGAATCCAAGGGACAGGGGAGCCCGGTGGGCTGCCGTCTATGGGGTCACACAGAGTTGGACACGACTGAAGTACTTAGCGGCAGGGTAATTATAGTGGGCCACAAATTACCATTTTCAAAAAGCCAAAGAAAATAATTTGCTTGGGTTGTATCCTTGCCTGCATGCATGCTAAATCACTTCAGTCGTGTCCAACTCTTTGAGATCCTAAGGACTATTCCTCTGTCCATGGATTCTCCAGGCAAGAAAGCTAGAAAATAATTTGGTTAGGTTGTATATCCTTGCTGTATATCCTTTACTCAAACCCAATAACCATATCCATTGACATATATTCTTTCTGATGGGGTTGTGATTTAACAATATGATTTGTCTAAATCTTGGCAGTTTGCATAATTATCTCATGTAGTTCTTTTAACTATTTCAGGTATCTCTGCATTTCTACTATCAACTCCATTTTAAAAATGAGGAAATTGAGACTTTGCATTTGAGTGCTTAGTCGCTCAGTCGTGTCTGACTCTTTTTGACCCTTTGAACTGTAGCCCACCAGGCTCCTCTGTCCATGGGATTTTTCAGGCAAGAATAGTGGAGTGGGTTGCATTTCCTTCTCCAGGGGATCTTCCCAATCCAGGGACTGAAACTGAGTCTCCTGAACCTCCTGCATTGCAGGCAGATTCTTTACCCACTGAGCCACCTGGGTGCAAGTGAGTCAATTCAGTTCAGTCGCTCAGTCGTGTCCAACTCTTTGCAACCCCATGAATCGCAGCACGCCAGGCCCCCCGTCCATCACCAACTCCCGGAGTTCACTCAGACTCACATCCATCGAGTCGGTGATGCCATCCAGCCATCTCATCCGCTGTCTTCCCCTTCTCCTCCTGCCCCCAATCCCTCCTAGCATCAGAGTCTTTTCCAATGAGTCAACTCTTCGCATGAGGTAGCCAAAGTATTGGAGTTTCAGGTTTAGCATCAGTCCTGCCAAAGAACACCCAGGACTGATCTCCTTTAGAATGGACTGGTTGAATCTCCTTGCAGTCCAAGGGACTTTCAAGAGTCTTCTCCAACACCACAGTTCAAAAGCATCAATTCTTCAGTGCTCAGCTTTCTTCACAGTCCAACTCTCATATCCATACATGACTACTGGAAAAACCATAGCCTTGACTAGACGGACCTTTGTTGGCAAAGTAATGTCTCTGCTTTTGAATATGCTATCTAGGTTGGTCATAACTTTCCTTCCAAGGAGTAAGTGTCTTTTAATGTCATGGCTGCAGTCACCATCTGCAGTGATTTTGGAGCCCAAAAAATAAAGTCTGACACTGTTTCCACTGTTTCCCCATCTATTTCCCATGAAGTGATGGGACCAGATGCATGTGAGTAGGTGACTATAAATCACACATAGTAAGCAATAGACATAGAACTCAAACTCAGACCTGACTCCAAGATCAGTGAGATTTCAAGTAACTGAGGCTGAAAAAAGTTTATAACAACCTTAAGAGTGTTAGCTAATAAATAGATGATTCAGGACTAGAATGTGGATATTTTGTCTGTTAATCCAATCTTCTTTCTATGCTATGTCTTTCAACATTTTTGCCACATGTTCAAGATGACCATTTATTTATATTTTTCCGACCTTTGAAAATTATACACACCAGACATGTGGTTGGCATTAGCTATTATTTCTTATTGTCATTTTATTGCTGGTAAAATTGAGAACCTTCTATTTCTACCATGAAATCTGCTAAATCTTTCCTGTTTTACAACCATTCTGTTGTTCAAAGAACAAACTTGAACTTAATGAGCAAATTGGCCTTTTGCCTCAAATCACACTGCTGTTTTAAAGTCAAACGTTTTTCACAAATTGCTAACATCGTATTCAAATGGAGTAAATGGTTATGTTCGCAGCATCACACTGTCTAAACAAAGACACTGTCTGTCAATAGTCTGTGACCTTCAGGCTCTAAGTGCCTTACATGCAGTTTTCATGGGGTTATGTTTAAACATGGAACCTAATAAAGATCCTCATTGGGGTTTTTAAAAGGTTATTAAAAATAATACCTCATCCAAGTACTATAAAATAACAAGACAAAATGAAATTCACAAAAACAAAAATGTATTTCAGAGGTTCAGATTTGCAACTCGGTTTACAAAATATATATGTCTCCTAAGTGTCGTGTGAATCAGTGAATACGCCAGACGTGGAGCAAAGTTCCCAGCCCAGGAGGCTTCCAAGCCTGAAGCAAGCTGTAAGAGGATAGAGTTCCAAGAGAGAACACAATGTGCATGTAGGAATAAAGCAGATGCGGCATGACTTTTGGTTTGTTCTTGGGAACTCACGACTGTATGGAAAAATCACATGCTGCTCTCAATTGCTCTAGACATCTGCTGAAGGCACGTGAGATTGAGGGTAGGGCAATGGTGTAAAATTCCTCCTAGAATATAGTAGCTTAACTTTGAAACTGACTGTCACAGAAGAAGAGTTTATTTCTAACATTATAAATATATATATATAGCATGTTCCTCCAGGTAGGGAAAGAGAGAGCAGGAAGCTGTTTGTTTGCAAAAAGATGGGAGCATATAATTCCTCTAGTAGTTTTATTAGGTATCTATTTACAGACTTTAGTTTGGGCTGTCAAAGACCAGCCCACTTCTAATGGTGTGCATGTTTGTGATACCTTGCGCTTGGCAAAAGCTTAACAATTTAAAGAGGCTTTTAAATATTTTTTAGACATGAAATTGAGCTCACAAAATAAGCCTAATGGCAAGTTAGTCAGAAACACATGGATATGTTTCCTTTCAATTATATACAGATTTTCAGAATTAAGATGTGGTAAAACCTACTAGTGATCTATTAAGCCTTCTAGAGCACATGAAACATAATTAGACATCTTCAAATTCAAGGATGGCCTCATGGAAATAAGAATAAATTGGTGCTTGCCATTTTGGCCTCGCACATGTGTTTTTACAAATACTTCATTTAATATCATTTTTGAATGGTGGATATGCTCCCATCAGGAAAAGAACAAGAGGTGTGAAGAGAGCAAAAGAAACATGGGATGTTAAAAAAGCAGGGTAATAGATACATTATGAAATTGCTTCTTTGCTGGATTTTATTTTGTTGCTGCTGTCCTGTGGGAACATGAAGACCATGGCTTTACAAGTTGACCTCACTCCCACCATAGGGCTTCCCAGGTAATGCTAGTGGTAAAGAGCCTGCCCGTCAATGCAGGAGATGCAAGTTTGATCCCTGAGTGGAGAAGATGCCCTGGAGAAGTAAATGGCAACCCACTCCAGTACTCTTGCCTGGAGAATCCCATGGACTGAAGAGTCTGGCAGGCTACAGTCCATAGGGTCACAAAGAGTTGGATGCAACTTAGCACACACACACACACACACACACCCATATTCTCTGGCACCATTAGAATGTAACTAGACTGAGCGACTTCACTTTCACTTTTCACTTTCATGCATTGGAGAAGGAAATGGCAACCCACTCCAGTGTTCTTGCCTGGAGAATCCCAAGGACAGGGGAGCCTGGTAGGCTGCCATCTATGGGGTCGCACAGAGTCGGACACGACTGAAGCGACTTAGCAGCAGCAGCAGCAGCCTTACTTCATTCTCCTCAAAAGTTAAGTATGCATGTGCTAAAAAGTTATTAAAATAATACATGTGGAGTCAAGAGAACTGGAAACGTAGTCACCAACTACATTTTTTTTAAACCAAGTCCATTGTATGATCTATTTGTATATATTATCAGCCATACAATAAAGTTCCATTTGAAGTACTCAGTAAAATTTTCCTAGACCAATTTGGAAGAATGTCTGATAGAAATAGTGTTTAGATTTACAAAGAAGCTTGCTCAGGGCAACTTTATCTTAACGCATTAAACTAGCCGGGGAATCATTATGAGTAACTTGTTTGTATCCCTGACTTTAGGTACAATTGCATGAAACTTTATTCAATTTTAAAACTCTTTAGTGAATAGATTTTGTAGCACATTTAAATACGAAAAGTAATAATTTTCCCAGGTTACCGAAATGGCCTCACTCTCATTATGTTCTATAATTCATTTTTCCTCTAGCATTTATTTTCCTAGTATGAGTTATTTGTTGATTCATGGTTTTACCCTTATAATTGACAGTGTCTCTTATCTTTGGGTATGCCCATTTGTTTTGGTTTGTTCATCTGTCTGACTTAGAAAATTGAGTCCTTTTACTGAAGAGAAAGTCCCAAAGCACGGTATTTAGTTTTGTTGGGGTTAGTGGAGGGTGGGGCAGAGGTTGCATCTGCTAAATACTGAAAACTCAGAAAATCCAAAGAAATAGCTTTCCTGGTGTGAATTACAGAACATGTTTGAACGATATGCAGTTGTGACACTTTCCTCAAATGCATATGATTGACCTATTGTAGTCAAGTGGAAAATTGGTTAGGAGAGCTGGTTCAGTTATCAAATAATACTTCCTTGTAAGATGAATTTTTTTTTTTTGTAAATGATATAAAAGACTGGAAAAGTTTATATTTTTTGATAATTTAAACACTTCTAAAACAACCATTTGTTTCAGTATTAATTTGCATAACAAATCCTCTTTCTCCCTGATGATATTGCAAAGGTCAATTTCAGCATATTTATCATAGTTTGTTCTGAACATAGATTCCAAATTCACATACTTAAGCTGAATTTTTTTTTTTATTACTTAATTTCTTTTATCTCCATACTGGTCTCAATCTGAAAACTAATAGGAACAGATCTAGTATTAAACCCCGAATATTCGTAAATATGGTATTATTAAGACTGGCTTACCAAATTTTCTAATACTGGTGAGTGAAGACACTTCATTTTGAATGAGGGTATTATTAGCCGTATTCCCTCCAAGATTCATCTTAAATTTTTTGTGTTAAGCAGTGTGTATTTATAATCAAAAAGATCACTATTATTTTAAAACACAAAGTGCCCATTTGAAAATGATATGCTGTTGGATGCTTCGTAATGTTAAACAGATGCAGACATAAAGACAAAGGCAAACTCAAGAGTATTTTTGCAGCCATGAAACCACCATAAAAAGAGTGTTTGTGACCCCAATGTTACCTTAACATTGTCTTCAGCATTTCATATTTAATTATAATAGATTACTCACCAATATAATAAATATAGATTTATGAGATACTTTAATGTTCTTAAAACAAATGAAAAACCACCCAAGAGGAGCCTCACCAACCCTGAGGTTGTCCAGATTGCATTGGCTAAGATTAAGTAGAAGACCATTCATCTCCAAGGGTCATGCAATTAATCTCAGAGTGGGAGTTAAAGCAATGACTAAGCAGAAAAAGAAGCTGAAGTGCAAGCCTGTAACAAAAGAAATTGACGCTCCAGTGTCAGGGAACTTGTTATTTCCTTTTTCTGTGTGTGAATAGACCTAAATGCTCACTCCTAACTATCAGCTTCTTTGAGTCCTAAAGTCCCACTTGTTTTATTTTAGATCAGCTATTTTTCATGACTATTCTTAATATGGCCAAACACATGGAGGGAATAAGCCTTTAAAAGAACATAATGTGTTTTAATATCTAGGAAGTGGGGTGGTGGGGGGAGCACTTTATCTTAGGAATCACCAGAAAGTAATTTAGGATGAATTTATAATAATCCAGGGTTTGGACAGTGAAAAACCTCAAGATACGTTATAAAAGAAGAAACATTCTACTCTAGGGTTTATTTATTTATTTAATTTCAAATAAAAGTCAAAGTTTCAGTTCAGTTCTGTAGCTCAGTAGTGTCTGACTCTTTGCGACCCCATGGAATGCAGCACGCAAAAAAGTGTTCAAGTTTATCTTCATTTAACTCAGGTGGCACTCGTTACAAGATATGAATTCCTTGTTGCTGAATTACAATACTCTTGATAATCCCTATGATTCTCCATGACAGCAAATTTTTACTTCTAATAAACACTACCTGCTTCCACCCCCCCTCCACCCTACTAAGATTCTCAAACCTTACATTTTAAACCAAGACTTCTTTTGAACTTGTTCTTTTCTTAATGGTAGAGCCTTGCTCTAACTGGAGAGAGTTCTGACCCCAAAATTGGCCTGCCTTGGGGGTTTTTATTGTGATATGCCACGGCTGATGGCTCACAAAAGTTGACTGTTAAGTCTGCTGCTCACGTCAGTGTTCCCACTGGATATTTTGCTCATTCTTTGGGAATTTAGAAGAATAACAAATAACCAACAAATCATCAAAAGCTATAACATGTTACCCAATTCTTGGGAATAAGCCAGTGAGACTAAAATCTGCTTAAATTATCACGAATGTGAATTCCCAGCCTTTCAAGCTACCAGATTGTACCAAATGGTCACCAACAACAATTCCATATCTCAGCTGTACAGAAGAGGCACATTCATCTGGTATCTATCAACCATGAGGTCCTGCCTCCTTCTTAAACCCAGCTGGCCATCCAGCAGGCAGGACCTGTATATTTGCTCCGAGCAGAAGATAGTCCCCTGTCAAAATGAGGACGTGGATACAGACATAATCTGAAATTAGTTTATGGTTGGCACCAAATATTCCACGCCAGTAATAAGTTCTGATCACAAGTACTGAACTCTATATTAATTAGAATTTCTGATAAGGTGTGAGGAGTAAGTCAGGAACTATAAAGATGAATAATCAGAGTTGGGTGAACAACTAAATTGGTTAAACAGGAACTGAAAAGAAGTTTTTAAAATGTAAATTAAGAAGATTTGCATCTACTTTCTCTCTCTTTTTTCTAATAACGAGTAAGACAGATGAAAGACAAAGGGAGAAAGGACTCACAGGAAGCCAAACTTTTTACAAATGTGTTTGTTTTTCCTCAAAAGTCAATTATTTAATGGCTGTCCAGGGAAAGGAGGGAGAGACAGCCAAATAGTGGTCTTAAAGTTTTGTTTTTGTTTCTTGGGGTTTGCTGAGTTTTTTTCAATGACTGAATAGAATAAGTTTTATTTCACTAGTATTAGTCTCACACTGTGGGTTACAGTCCTTTGACTCATTTCTGAAATAGAATGAAGTGTTTAATGAATCTGGCATTCATAGAATATTAATAGGTATTTACCTAACTGTTTCTCTAGGACTTTACATTCTGTGAAAGAGTCTATAGTTATCTTTAATTCAAATATTGAAATGTTAACTAATTTTATTTCACTGTATATATTTTTAAACGGTAGTTTATACATTAAGTCGACAAGTAGTGACTTTTGTAGAATTTGGGTTGAACAACAACTTTAAATGTTACAAAAACTCCTTGAGATTCTCTAAGATATATACACATGCTTAGTTACTAAACTCAGAATATATATCTTAAGGCAGCTTAAAATTGAGCCCTGTTTTCTCACATAATAATAAAAACGAAAGACAAGTAACATGATTAAATTTTGGGCAACTTAGTTTTTAGGTACCTCTTCAAAGATTTTCCTAAAATGATTGGAAGTCTAATAAATTAAAAATATTCTCCATGCTATAAATATGCTCAACTGTAAGTCAGAATAGGCTTCCCTAGTGGCTCAAACAGTAAAGAATCTGTCTACAATACAGGAGACCCAGGTTCAATCCCTGGATCAGGAAGATCCCCTGGAGAAGAGAATGACTACCCACTCCAGTATTCTTGCCGAGAAAACTTCATGGACAGACGAGCCTGGTGGGCTAGAGTCCATGGGGTCACAAAGAGTCGGACATGACTGAGTGACTAACACTTCACAGAAGTCAGAATAAATAGTAGAATATCTCTTTCCTATGAATTTTCAAAGAAAGACATGCTGGGTTAAGGGTCAACATCAACATGAAACAACATTTATTGCCTTGTATTACATATTAAATATGATAGAATCATATTATTATATAATCTTAGACATTTCCAAAAGATATTTATCTTTAGTTAACTTATATAAATCAATAAAATATGTGGATATACAAAATAGATATTGTTCTAGATTGTAACTAGATTTTTTCATAGTATGCTTCAAAAGTATGAAAATATTGCTGGGAAAGGAACATCTGTGACTTTTCACATCTAACTTTTCTTGATTATTTCTAAGAAAGCAGACTAAACATGCAGTTCTGACATAATGCAGCATCCCATTTTGATTTCTGGTTAGCTCAGAAGCCTTCATTTGGCTGAAAAAAGTCTCTGAAAAGGGCAAAACTTTCTGACCTCAGGAGGTTCTGATAGGAAGAAGTAAAGCAACGAACACTGTGAGTTCAGAAAACATTGGAATAAATTCCCTGAAGCTCTATAACCACACTGGTGAGGGCACTTGGAGGAAGGCATAATTTCATTCTTAAAGAATCTCCCTGTTTTTACATTCTTTCGTTTCTCTTCAAGCTGATCTTGCAGATGATATACTCCAGATGAATTTCTGCTTAATAGGAATCCTTGTTCACAAATTGATGCAGAAAATGTATTCACCATACATGTAAAAATAAGATGGAAAGGACCCATCTTGTTTCACAACTTTGTCTTAAAATTAATCAGATAATTTTCAGGAGAAGCAAATTTTTGGTTCTCACAAGAGCTAGATAAATATTAGAGGTTATGAACTTTTTAAGAAATTAGTATTTCTGACATTTGGCTGCTTTTGATCTACTATTTTTCACTTGATCATCGGTGAATTCAGTTTCTCCAAATGTCCAGGAAAAAGGTTGCCAGAAAGAAACTATGGTGCTCATGTTCTAAAAGTCTGTGTAGACAAGCGAGATGTTATTCAAAACCAAGACGATCCATTCAAGTTTCCTAGAGCATTTAAATAGCAAAACAATGGCCTTCAAAACCATTTTGGCATATATTTATGAGCTTAAATATAAGAAAACCGTTACAAAGTTTGGGCTCATAATAGTTTTCTATCACTGCCAAAATTTAGTGTCTTAAACAACACAAATTTATCATCTTATAATTCTCTTATGTCAGAAGACCAATACATGCCTAATCAGTTTAAAATCAGGGTGTCCAAGGGGCAGTATCTCTTTCTAGAAGTGCTAAGGGAGAATTCATTTTCTTGCCTTTCCCAGCTTGTATAGATTGCCCACATTTCTTGACTCATGGCCTCTTACTCCATCTACAAAGCCACAAATGGCAGGTTGAGTCTTTAACCATACCATATCTCTGACTCTCTCTTCTGCCTCTGCCTTTTAAGTTCTTTTAAGGACTCATGAGGCCTTCCCCAGTGGCTCAGCAGTAAAGGATCCACCTGCAAAGCAGGAGATCCAGGTTCAATCCCTGGAGAAGGGCATGGTAACCTACTCTAGTATTCTTGCCTGGAGAATCCCATGGACAGTGAAGACTGGCAGGCTACAATCCTCGGGGTCATGAAGAGTCGGACACGACTGAAGCGACCCAACATGCATACACAAAGACTTGTGAAATTAGACTACGCTTACCTAGATAAGCCCAGATATTCTATCCGTCTCAAAGTCACCTGAATAGCAACCTTAATTCCATCTACCTTGTAAAGCAGCATATTCATAGGCTCTAGCATTAGGACATGGACAGCTTTGGGAAGCTCTTATTCTGCCTGCCACTGAGCTGTCCCAGCAAAACAAGCCACACTACTTATAAATTTGAAGCCCCCCCCCCCAATTTACATAATGTTCTCTGAAGGGGCCCTGAATAAATGATTACCAAGCCAAGGACCAAACATTAACTGGCATTGCTCCTTTTTATGAAGTAAAGACTCACAGTGATGATTTCCTCCATAAGAAATTGTTGACAGATTCAGCTGTCTGCCCAGTTCTTTCATTACTCTATGTATCCCCTCTGACTATCCTCATTGATTTAAAAAAGAAATTAATCCTTCTCATAAACAGACTGTAGAAAATATGACTAAATCCATCATCTCTAACTCATCATGCATGTGTTGTGCATATTAATTAGAGGACAAACTGAAGCCTAGAAAATTGAAAACTGGATGTAACGGTACCATAATTAAGCCTTGCTTCCAGCTGGAGTGACGTGATGATGCCATTCCTCATATAGAACAGTTTTATTTACAGGATCACACCATCACCAAAAACAAAGATTCCTTTACTAAAAAGAATGTAAAGAAACTGACAAAGCAATATCATTGTGACAAAGGCAAAGTAAGTCTAAAAAATAAACCTGATGTCCTATAAGAAAATCTGTTTTCATGAATAGAATTGTCAAACTCTTCCATTGATTAAGTTTTGTGGTATTACTGCTTGCTCAGCTTTGCATGATTCTGGCATTGAACACTCTGTCTATTCATCTTTTCATTTGACTTTATGAGTTGAGTAACTGCTGTATTCCAGAAACCACCCTAGACACAAGAAGTGAAAATGGCAAGGAGGATACATAAATCTGTATGAGACTCACTTGAGAGTTTACAATTTCGTGTGAGAGTTGGTTGTAAACAAATAGTGGTAAAATAGACAGATGGGTTGGGTGTTCTGGAAACAGAGGAGATCAAGTATAATTGGCTCTTGAAGAACAAGTAGAATTTTTCTAGCTAAAGAAGCTTTCTATTAAGGACCAGCATCTAAGGCAGAAAAGCAAGAAAGAATATGGTGTGATCAGATAATCATGACACATGTGGTTTTAGCTAAATCAAATTGGGGAAAGAAATGACACTCTATAAAACAGACTGGAGTCAGATTCTGAAGGACCTTCTAAGCCACACACTCCCAACTTTGGAAGTACAGGAACCAGGGAGATTAAAAAAACAAAGAGATCAACAGGAAGAGCAGAGCAGCCCTCTGTGCAATAAGAAGGTAACCTGACAGCAAGGTAGGAAACATCTGGAAGCAAAAAAAAAAAAAATGCAATGTCCCTAGTTGTACAAAATTATACTCTAGAGATGGTAATAGGCTTGAACTAAATGAGAATGAAGAGACTGTAACAAGTTTGAGAGACATATAAGAAGTAAGACTTTATTTTAAATTTTACTAAAGCACATGGACTTGAGTCATAGTCCTAGACAGCGTATTAAAAAGCAGAGACATCACTTTGCTGACAAGGTCGATATAGTCAAAGCTATGGTGTTTCCAGTAGTCATGCACAGATGTGAGAACTGGACCATAAAGCTGAGTACCAAAGAATTGATGCTTTCGAACTGTGATGATGGAGAAGACTCTTGAGAGTTCCCTGGACAGCAAGGAGATCCAACCAGTCAATCCTAAAGGAAATCAGTCCTGAATATTCATTGGAAGGACTGATGCTGAAGCTGAAACTCCAATACTGTGGCTATCTGATGCAAAGAGCTGACTCATTGGAAAAGACCCTGATGCTCAGAAAGATTGAAGGCAGGAGAAGGGGGTGACAGAGAATGAGGTGGTTGGATGGCATCACCGACCCAATGGACATGAATTTGAGCAAACTCCAGGAGATAGTGAAGGACAGGGAAGCCTGATGTACTGCCGTGCGTGGGGTTGCAGAGTCAGACACAACTGAACGACTGAACACCATGGACTTGAGTGGGTTAAGTACTTCCACCAAAAGTCTTAAAAAATTAAGTGCCCCTGAAGTTTTATGTTAGTCATATTAGAGCTTTTCTATTTTCAAAGATGACTTGGTTTACTCTACTCTTTTGTATTTTCATAGAGAGCACCACCACCATCATCATCATATTTTAGGAGTTATAACTTTATAAATAACATATATAATTATATTTTTTTCAATTTTCTAAGTACTTGTTCCTCACACCTACCCCAACTAGTGAGAAGAAGAGGAATTATCTGTTCATGTTTATAAATGAGGCAACTAAATTGCAGAAAGTGCTTCACTTAAGGTCACATAGCTGCTAAGGAACATAGCCAAATGTAAAATGCACATTTTCTGATACCCATTTCACATGTTTGACATTTAATTTAATACCACACATATTTTTAAGCTCATACATATTTTTAAATGAGGTCTTGAGAGTTTAAGTAACATCCCCGAAGGATAGACAATGACTAAATGGTTTGGCAGGGAATCAGACTAGAATCTGTCTAACTTCAAAGTCCAAGGTCATACAAGCTAGACTTCACTGCATCCCTACTCACCTTCTGGAGAATAACTAGAGAAGACTTCATGGACAAAGCAGCCTTTGAAATGTGTCTTGAAGGATGTCTATAGGCAAGGAGTGATTTTCAAAACATTTAACAACTAGTACAGTAAAATATGTGATTAATCCATGTGTGAATCAAAAATGTTAAATATATTAGCATACCTAAAGAACACAGGTAGTTGTTATGTGTTGTAAGCAATAGGGAAAATCATCTATTAGAGCATTTGGTAAGCTCTGAAATATTTGCTGATTTTTAGAAATCACTGGTATTGTTTTCTATTAGGACAGAATCATCACTCACACCCAGACCTGTTCATACTCAGGGAAGGCTGCCCACAAGACAGCCTTTTGTGCTTCACTCCTCAAGGCTTCTGGAGCTAAAAGGGCCAATGGAATCTGCAGGATCCCAAAATGTACTTGATTAAGAACGCCTAGGGCTTCCCTGGTGGCTCAGCGGTAAAGAGTCAGCCTGCCCATGCAGAAGACACGGATTCAGTCCCTGGACTGGGAAGATCCCCTGGAGAAGGAAACAGCAACCAACTCAGTATTCTTGCCTGGAGAATCCCATGGACTAAGGAACCTGGTGGGCTACAGTCCATGGGGTCACAAAAGAGTCAGACACACCTTAGTGACTAAACAACAGCAAAAGGATGCCCAGGGTGTGATGAAAAGGAAGGATTCTCCTTCCTGTCCCTCTAGGCCCTAGCCCAGCAGAGACAAATCTGCCAGTCTTACTCCTGCCTTCCTTAAATATTTGTACTCCTCAGCATTTTAAAAATTATTTTTAATATTTTATTAACATCATTAATACTTATTAATATCATAATTAATATTTATTATTAATAATATTTTGGCTGCGCTGGGTCTTTGCTGTATGCAGGCTCTCTCTAGCTGCAGTGAGCAGGGGCTACTCCCTAGCTGCAGGGCTCAGATTTCTCACTGCAGTGGCTTCTTTTGTTGTGGCACACAGGCTTTAGGCACTCAGGCTTAAGCTGTTGCGATGCATGGGCTTAGTTGCCCCGCAGCACATGGAAACTTCCCAGAGCAAGGATTGAACCCGTGTCCCCTGCATCAGCAGGCAAACTCCTTATCACTGGACCACCAGGGAAGTCCATATTCCTCAGCATTTTCAATCACCTCCTGACTACTACCCTTTTTCCTAAAAATCCCCTGGAGATAAGGCAAAGTTTTATATCAATCATTAGTCACATATTCCCCTTTCTACTTTCAAGTGGTCTTCAGGGATACAAGAAGATTCTGTATTTTTCTCAGAAAATAAAAACCCAAAACATGAGATATTAAAAACTGTTTATTCCTTTAAAACATTTTTTGCTATTTCATTCAGCATTTTTATTTCCAGGACCTTCTTATTTGATTCTTAAATACTCAATTAAACAATAAATATTCATTTTCATGGAGATTGAGTAAGAGGGCGTTCATTCCTTCAGAAACTGTCACAGTTTCTTTCATTTTCAGGTCATTTGACTTAAGGCTTTCCAGGACTTTCTCTGGTTAATTGCATTGCACGTCCCATTTGCTGCCCTTGCTACACCCTCTTCAACTGACAGTATCATCATATTATCAAATGGCCCCTCATTATAGTGGAATTCTACTGAATGCAGAATTTGGTGGATTACAACGAGAGCCACAGTCATTCAAAACTCAAGAGGAAATCAAGCTTCTGAGACTGTGTAGTACCAGTTCAAAAGATTGGGCCCAAGACTGGGCCAAGATAAGCCAGGGTCATTTTTCATTATTTTAGAAGAAGACTACATTCCCAGCTCCACCAAATAGCACTTCATTTATGCCTGCTATAGAAGATAATTTGAAGAAAAACTTATTTTGCCATCTTTCAACTTTTCACAGTCAGTTCCCTTCCCTTCCTCCTCTGTTTCCCCTCTCTGTCTCTCTCCCTAACCCCTCTTATTCTCCAGCCTCAAAAAAAATTTTTATTAGGCCCTGTTTCCCAGTTTGGGGCTGAGAGTTGGTCCACATTCTGAGTTTCAGTGAAACCTTAGAGCTTTCAAATCCCTAAAACTGTTCTGGAATTCAAGTTCCTCCTCACAGTAGAAGACAGTCGGATCCTCTGTAATCTCTCTGTGCATCCTGGACTTCTAAGGTCTCTTCTGAAGCAGCCTTGTGGATACTGCAGTTATTAATCATTGGTTTGGTCCCAAAGATGATCTTCTAGAGCCTGACAAATCAAAATTAGTTCCTTGAAACCATGATGTAGCTCTCTGGAGTGGGTTGTACTCACTTGAAACCAATACTGAAATGGAAGTGGCTAGCTGGCAGAAAAGTGACTGCGTTAGTCACTCAGTCATGCCTGACTCTTTGGGACCTCATGAACCGCAGCCTGCCAGGCTCCTCTGTCCGTGGAATTTTCCAGGCAAGAATTCTAGGGTGATTTGCCATTTGCTTCTCCAGGGGATCTTCCCGACCCAGGGATCAAACCCAAGTCTCCTGTACTGCAAGCGGATTCTTTACTGACTAAGCTACCAGGGAAGCCCCTAACTGGCAGAGGACTCCAAAATGTCATTCATTAAGACAAGTTGTTCAAAATATTGGGTAATCACAGCATGCTTTGGAGAAGGAAATGGCAACCCACTCCAGTATTCTTGCCTGGAAAATCCCATGGACCGAGGAACCTGGCAGGCTTACAGTCCATGGGGTCACAGAGTCGGACACGACTGAGTGACTTCACTCACTCACTCACAGTATGCTTGCGTGTGTGAGAATAACACCAAAAGTATCTCTGTGCGTGCCTGCCCTTCCCCATCTCTCCTTCAATAGAATGACAGGCATTAAATCAAGAAAAAAAGAGCGTCATTCATATTTTCTCTTAGTTTTTCAACAAATATGTATTGAGTCACTGCTGTGTACCGGAGGCTTGTGACACAGAGCAAGGTGAAACTAGCACATTCTTCAGAGCAATGGTAGCAGCGCTTACCTGTGTACCCAGGCATGGAGGCCTCCCTATGGCTCCAGGTTCTCTGTGCATAGAATTATGCA
Source organism: Bos javanicus (assembly GCF_032452875.1). NCBI lineage: Eukaryota > Metazoa > Chordata > Mammalia > Artiodactyla > Bovidae > Bos > Bos javanicus. The sequence continues at coordinate 24,147,738 of NC_083876.1, read as the reverse complement.
AATGAATCAGGAACCCACTACTGGAAACCCCAACATTACCCACCCCACCCCACCCGAAATAACCCATTCTGTGACTTGCATTTCCTTTCCAAATATTTTTATAGGGAAGCAGAATTAAGGTTGAGTTTCTACAAGGTAAGTCCATCATATTTTCAGTTATTACTACTACAAAAAATAGAAATATAATTATATATATATACACAAAATATAACTACTTTTACAAAAAATAGAAATATAATTCAATATCATCATGTTGTATTACAAAAGGGCCTAGAAATATATAGGTCAGAATTCATTAGATTTTATATATATATATATATATATATATATATATATATATATATATATATAATACATATAATGTACACTTAGAAACCCGATCAAAACAATGGAAGGAAATGAACTAGTTAGTCATGAAGAAAGAAGAGAGAAATTGGGCTTCCCATGATAATGTTAACGTTAGGAGAGAAAGTCCACGTGTAAAAGAGTATTTGAAGAATGAATATAATTCTTTAAATTTTCCTGCATTAATCAGATGCATATTAGGGCACCATATTCTATTTTTCCTAAAACATTTTGAAAGTTTGAAAAGAAAAAAAGAAAGGGTACAAGTTAACTTAAGTTTAATTTAACATATGGAAAATGTTTGATAAGAAAAAAAGTCACGTATAATCTAGCAGAGTCTCTTAATTTTAAAGGTTTGAGTTTCTGAAGGACTCTTTTAATTGGCTAAATCCCCTTTTAGGCTTACTGAAAATTAAATTGGAAAACAGGCTTTCTGTCTTGAATTGGTATTTTTAAATCCACCAGAAAAATAGAACTTTTCCATCTGTGGTGGGAGAGGACCTATAAATAAATATGTGCATATATATTTATATATATACACAAACACACACACACATTTGTTGCACATGTGTCTACCCTCCTGACTCTTTCCCCACCCTAACATGTACAGTGAAAAAGGAAGCACAACGAAAAACTGTAAAGTGAGATATGGTAAAATATTACTGTGAGTGAGTGAGTGTTAGTTGTCCAGTCATGTCCAACTCTTTGCAACCCCCCAGACTGTAGCCCGTCAGGCTCCCCTGTCCATGAGATTCTCTAGGCAAGAATACTGGAGTGGGTTGCCATTTCCTTCTCCAGGGGATCTTCCCAATGCAGTGACCAAACTCAGGTCTCAAATCTTGCTTAATTATCAGACTGATATTTCTAGATGAGTAAACACTCAACTGCTAAAAACTTAAAGAAATTAAATTGTGTGTATTCCATTCAAGTATATGTAACCACTGTTGATGAAATAATTACAAGGTGCTATCTTGTTGGTTATGAAAATGAATGTGAAAAGTATCTCTAATCAAAAACAGATCTTTGCACCAACAGTGAGAGGAGAAGAACTAAAACAGCTTGCATTATCTACTAAAGGTGAAATATGCCCCATGTGATCTTATTTGCATGAATGAAGAAAATTTATTTCTTACACATATTAATATAGTAAAGGCTACATGGGATTTTCTATGTTTTCCAAGCTAGTTAAGAAGTCAAGAGTTTAGCATCAAGTCTATAACAAAAAAGAAAAGTGAAAATATTTGAGGATGTAGTGAAGGTACATTAAAAAATTAGCCTTACGTAAGTAATCAATAAATTTCTGAAAACAGTAAATTATGACTACAAAAGAGTGTGACATCTTTACTAAAAATGTGGAGTAGCACATGCTAAATGAGACACTTGGTAGTTGTTTTTCCCCCTGTGATGTAATTCCAGATTAGAGTTACATTTTTTCCCCCATAGAGCAGTAAAAAGCTTCAAAGGAAGGAAAGAGTGGGATGTGGTAGAATGAGAATTAGACAGCACAGTCAGCTGGTACATAAAATGATGAAAGAGACTAGAATAATATCAACATCTTGTATAATCAATCACTGCAAATGTGTCACCAAGTATGAGGCCATCTCCAACTGTCAATACGACCGTGTAGATAATCCGGGTAAGGGAGGAAGTACAGCATAGTCAAACACGCCTATCAACACTTCTTTTTTTGTCTCCGAAGAACAAAATTCTGAGACGAGACAAGTTCTTGGAGCAAATGGAAATTTATCCAAATGAAAATCAAACGATAAATGCCAAAAGAATATTCTTTCTTTGGATTTATTTCAGTTCTTTAATTTAACCAGCTGGAATGAATTTTCAAGTAGCATTCTGTTCAGCCTTTTGAAATGGAGGACTTTCCTGTTAATTGGAAAGTTATATTTCATCAAAGATGAAGACAGTGCTCTTGGCTTAGAGATTCTCTTTAAAAAAAAGCATTTGGTGGATATTTACCATAAAAAGATTTCAGAACCTGTATTTCAAGTATGAAAAACTGAACTGTGAGCCTACACACCTAGCTGGAGAAAAAGAAGAAAATTCAGATACCAGTGTTATCCTAAGCTCTACACAAAAATGCACTATCGCTCTGTTCTCTCTCGAGAGGAATATGCAAGGATGTAAAACAGTTTAAAATATCAAGTGTTAATTTTCAGAATCAAATGTTGATATAACTGAGGTTTCTGATCTTCTAAGGTAAATGAATTGGGTAAGTCAACATATTGAAGCATTTTTAATTGTTACTTTAACATGTTTTATGGGGACTGGGGTAACATGATTGTCAACTCAGAAAGATTTAAAGCAAGAAAATGAATATTCACTAGGAAAAAACATTTTTAAGGCTCAGATTTTCAAAGCGCTCTACACTTTGAGCATATTTTCAACTTATTGTTGACTAGTAACATTAAAATTGTTACATTTAAAATTTCAATGGACACAAATTAGGAAAACTAATTTATCACAAAAGTGAAAAAAATTTAATTAAGTATAATGAAGTATTAAAGAATTAATTGTTTATATTTCTTAAAGGAATCACTCAAAATATAGTCTGAATGATAACTATGTGTTCTGCTCTAAAATAATTTTGCAAGAAATCCTATCTGTAATACTATCTTACATACTTTAAGTTTGGCAATATGCATATGGTAGGAGTTTTCTAAGAGGCTATTCTACTGGGCATTTTTTTCATATTTAAATGGCTGCAATTGATTTTTTTAAGGATGATATGAAAAAAAACTGATGAAAACATTCCATAGACTCACATATATTCTCTACCTTGCTATATGAGGTGGTAGCCTGTTTAGCAGCCACCATGAGTTGAGGGTGGGCCCTGAGGAAGGAAGCAACGTAGAGAATGAGCGCTGCAACCAAGAGAAACACATCACTTCATCCCTGATATAGTCATTAATACTTTGAGAAGACGGATCTCAACTGAAAATTTCAGAGAGGACGCTTGACAATGCTACAAGGCAAGCTTCAACAGTTTTTGAAATAGCGGTACTAGCCACTGCTGCTGCTGCTAAGTCGCTTCAGTCGTGAGCAACTCTGTGCAACCCCATAGACGGCAGCCCACCAGGCTCCCCCGTCCCTGGGATTCTCCAGGCAAGAACACTGGAGTGGGTTGCCATTGCCTTCTCCAATGCATGAAAGTGAAAAGTGAAAGTGAAGTCACTCAGCCGTGTCTGACTCTTAGCGACCCCATGGACTGCAGCCTACCAGGCTCCTCCGTCCATGGGATTTTCCAGGCAAGAGTACTGGAGTGACATCACTATCTAAATTTCTGAAGATAAGCAATATACACATATCCTCATAAATTCACAAACAGTATGTTAAACAATCCAAAAATCATATCCAGAGTCAATTTTTTCTAAGGAGAGCCATAATAGTAATTTTACAAACTAGTCGTGAATTTCATGGTAGAAGTAATGAACCAAATTTAATTGATTTAAAGCTGAAATTTACCAACACATTCTTTGACAGCAAATGAAAATCAGAATGTTTATGTGCTTATCCAATAGATAAAATTGTATAAGACCCAAGATCTAGTTCTAAACACACTATGCAAACATGCTTAGATCAAGAAACTTTCGACACATAAATTGTACATGAATTAGTTTCCAAGAATTTTGTAATCTAACATGATGTGCTGGGTAGAATTTCAAAGTCAAGTTAAGAAATTTTGCACTAAAAAAAAAAAAGTACACTGAAATTACTAATTTCAAATGAACTTCCAAACAAAAGTAGTTGATTCAAAAGAAATCAGCCCACATAAAAGAATATTAAATTTAAAATAGCTATATAATATAAATTGTAATGCCCTGTTATATTTTTTAAATATTGTAAAATAAAATACAGGAAACACTTTACTTTTATAATGGGTAAATTGTGCATATTGCAAATAGTAACACATTTAAAGGTTCTTTTTTCTCCTTGTACTTTTTAACTATTTTTATTTTTTTAATTTAAATTTATTTATTTTAATTAGAGGCTAATTACTTTACAATATTGTATTGGTTTTGCCATATATCAACATGAATCTGCCACGGGTGTACATGTGTTCCCAATCCTGAATCCCCCTCCCACTTCCCTCCCCATACCATCCCTCTGGGTCATCCCAGTGCACCAGCCCCAAGCATCCTGTATCCTGCATTGAACCTGGACTGGCGATTCGTTTCTTATATGATATTATACATGTTTCAATGCCATTCTCCCAAATCATCTCCCTCCTCTCTCCCACAGAGTCCAAAAGACTGTTCTATACATCTGTGTCTCTTTTGCTGTCTCACATACAGGGTTATCACTACCATCTTTCTAAATTCCATATATATGCGTTAGTATACTGTATTGGTGTTTTTCTTTCTGCCTTATTTCACTCTGTATAATTGGCTCCAGTTTCATCCACCTCATTAGAACTGCTTCAAATGTATTCTTTTTAATGGCTGAGTAATACTCCATTGTGTATATGTACCACAGCTTTCTTATCCATTCATCTGCTGATGGACATCTAGGTTACTTCCATGTCCTGGCCATTATAAACAGTGCTGCGATGAACACTGGGGTTTAATACTGATGACTTACAACAAGAAGGCATCGTAGTACGCATTATTCAATATCTTTAACTGTCCCTTTTGGACTCTAAGTTAATGCCCCTTTTGAGTGCAAAAAGTCTACAGGGTAGTGTTCTGGGCAACAGAAGCACTGTGATAGACTGGAGTTACCTTGGGAGAAAGGCTTATGAAAAGTTCAGTTGGGACATGGAGCCAGAATTCAAAATTTCAGATCCAAATCTTCAGTGAGTAATGAAACTACTTAAACAACTGAAGGAGAGAAAAAAATCCATAAAGACCTGTTGACAACAATCAGTAAGAAACATATTTGCTTTGGCAAAAGCAAGTTCATTATGCTAAGATATTATGAAAACATAGATTCTAAAAAGTTGTTAATATTACTGTTTATGATGTCTGCCATAAAATGAAGTTATTGATAATAGAACTGCCTTCAAACCTCAGTGGGATTTTGAAATTTGAATTCATACAGTTTTTCTTCCCCTTTATTTGATATTAAATGTTAGCTAACTATAAAAATCTCTGATAAATTCTATTAGAATGTTAAAAGTATAATAGTAGTAGTTTTAAAGGTCAAATGAAGTTTATAAGTTACCTATGAATGATGAAATATATAAATGATTTCCAAATTACATGTATACAATACGTCACCTCTATATGATTGTGCTGCTGCTGCTGCTGCTGCTGCTAAGTCGCTTCAGTCGTGTCCGACTCTGTGCGACCCCATAGACGGCAGCCCACCAGGCTCCCCCATCTCTGGGATTCTCCAGGCAAGAACACTGGAGTGGGTTGCCATTGCCTTCTCCAATGCATGAAAGTGAAAAGTGAAAGTGAAGTCGCTCAGTCGTGTCTGACTCTTAGAGACCCCGTGGACTGCAGCCTTCCAGGCTCCTCTGTCCATGGGATTTTCCAGGCAAGAGTACTGGAGTGGGGTGCCATTGCAGAGGTGTGGAAATAATGAAAATTACTTGTAGCAATAAAACAGAAGCCCGTAACGCATGGTGTAAATGAACGGTGCTGACACGAAATATCTACTGCAAAGTACTCTTAGGTTCTGAAGAGCAGCTGGGTGATCAGGAAACTGGAATTTCAAGAGGTCAAAGGAGGTATGTTCTCATCTTTGCAAAACCTCTATGTCTTCTTGTGTTAGTTCACACCTGGACACTGTATTTTCTTTTTTGTTTTTTTGTCCTCATCAGTTTCAGTGTAAATAAAACAAGAATACAAGGATGTCATGTCACATTGTGCTCTGTCAAAATAGAATGTGAAGGCAGAGAAGCGCAGTAGTTTTCCTCATCTGAAAAGATGTTTTCCTCATCTCTCCATGGAGGTGATAACAGAACTTATAGACACAGTACTTACTCTTAGAAGTATGGCTGGCACTTGGACGTGTTCATTAAATTTTAGTCATCTATCCTTACTCTTACTATTTCTAAAAATTGTTATTGTTTTTGTTTAGTCATTAAGTGGTGTTCAACTCTTTGAGACACTATGGACTGCAGAATGCCAGGCTTCCCTGTCCTTCACTATCTCCCAGAGTTTGCAGTTTTCATGTCCATTGAGTCACTGATGCCATCCAACCATCTCATCCTCTGTTGCCCCCTTCTCCTCCTGCCCTCAGTCTTTCCCAGGATCAGGGTCTTTTAGAAAAAGCAAGGGATTTGCAGAAAAACATCTGTTTCATTGACTACGCTAAAATCTTTGACTGTGTTGATCACAACAAACAGTGGAAAATTCTTCAAGACATGGGAATACCAAACCACCTTACCTACCTCCTGTGAAACCTATATGCAGGTCAAGAAGCAACAGTTAAAACCAGGGATGGAACAACAGACTGGTTCAAAATTGGGAAAGGAGTACATCAAGGCTGTATATCGTCACTCTGCTTATTTAACTTATATGCAGAGTGTATTATGTGAAATGCTGACTGGATGAATCACAAGCTGGAACCAAGATTGCCAGGAGAAATATCAACAACCTCAGACATGTAGATGATACCACTCTAACGCAGGAAGTGAAGAGGAACTAAAGAGCCCCTTGATGAAAGTGAAAAAGGAGAGTGAAAAAGGTGGCTTAAAACTCAGCATTCAAAAAACTAAGATCATGGCACCTGTCCCATCACTTCATGGCAAATAGATAGGCAAAAAGTAGAAAGAGTGGCAGATTGTATTTCTAAAAATAGACAGCATAAGTCATCTTCATCTTGATTATTAAAACAGGATTACTAATTGGGAGTTTAAGGAGCAAAGAGAGGAGAGACATAATTAATCCAGCAGAGGAAAAGATTACAAGAATAGGGAAGATTTTTCTGAAGGTGTGACACGTAAGCACATAAGTCTGAGTTAGATCCAGGGACACTAGAGAATGCATTCTAGGGAAAGGCATCAGTGGGATTTGTAACCATTGTGGGTTATGGTGAGTGATGTGCAGGGGTGACTAGGAAGAGCAGGATGAGGACTTCAAAGTTGATGACTACTTAAGCAGGGGCCAGGTCACCAAGGATAAGCGCCCTGGGTGCCATGGTGGGAAGCTTGGGTTTATCTTCTTTAACCTCTGAAAATTTATACTGAGTACATTATAGTCAGGACAGTCTTATTTCAGAATCCCCAAAAGAATGGGGCATAAATAGATTTGTTATTGTTGTTTAGTCTGTAAGTCATGTCTAACTCTTTCTGAACCCATGAACTGCAGTACACCAGGCTCTTCTGCCCTCCTCTATCTCGGAGTTTGCTCAAATTCATGTCCATTGAGTTACTGATGCTGTCTATCTCATCCTCTGCCACCCCCTTCTCCTTTTGCCTTCAATCTTTCCCAGCATCAGGATCTTTTCCAGTGAGTCAGCTCTTCACATCAGGTAGCCAAAGGATTGGAACTTCAGCTTCATCATCAGTCCTTCCAATGAATTTTCAGGACTGACCTCCTTTAGGATGGACTGGTTTGATCTCCTTGCAGTCCAAAGGACTCTCAAATCTTCTTTAGCACCACAGTTCAAAAGCATCAGTTTTTGGCACTCAGCTTTATGGTCCAAGTCTCACATCTGTACATGACTACTGCAAAAACCATAGCTTTGGCAGACAGACCTTTGTTGGCAAAGTGATGTCTCTGCTTTTTAAGATGCTATCTAGGTTTGTCTTAGATTCCCTTCCAAGGAGCAAATGTCTTTCAATTTCATGACTGCAGTCACTGTCTGCAGTGACTTTTGGAGCCCAGGAAAAAAATATGTCACTGCTTCCACTTTTTCCCTTCTATTTACCACAAAATGATGGATGCCATCATCTTAGTTTTTTTAATGTTGAGTTCCAAGCCATTTTTTTCACTCTCCTCTTTCACTCTCATCAAGAGGCTCTTTAGTTTCTCTTCATTTTCTTCCATTAACAATGGATGAACACTTCTTATATTAACCCTTTTCAATTGGTAGCCAAAATGCTGTTTTAGTCTTAATATCTTTGCAAAAGTGGGCTCAAGATAATTTCTCAAATTACAGCATTTAGCAGAGCATGTAATGATACATCAAATTATTTTCCTGCAAATAATTACTCAGAAGCATCTTGGAAGTTAAACAGAAATACAGTTGAACTAATTCATGTATTAAACAATGGTTTACCCTTATACAACTTCAGAGGGTTAATCCATATATAATTTATAGTCACCCTCCATATCTGTGGTTCCCCTACATCTGGGGATTTAACCAACCAGAAGCTGTAGTACTGTAGTATTATTGTTGAAAAATATCCATGTATAAGTCAATCTGTGCAGTTCAAACCTGTGTTGTTCAAGGATCAACTATACAGAGTAGATAAAACAGGTAGCTTAAATTTCCGTTTGGAGACATTGTCTGCCTATTTTAAGTATCCATTATACCATATTTGCACTGTATTTGAAATAAATTCCTAGGTTAAAATAATAGAAAGGAAATAAGTATTTCTGTTCTGTTAAACAACAAAAACCCAAAAGGTTTTAATGCATTTCTCAAGTCAGTTCTACTTGGTAAAAATATAGCTGAGAAGGAATTTAGCCTTGCTGACTTTCAGCTCTGTTCTACACCACTAGGTCAAGCTGTCCTGTGTTTATATAGCCCATAATTCAAAGACCTTTAAATATGTATTTACACAATAGATCATATTTGCTGAAGTCATACTGTAGCAATTTGCCCTCCTTTGCGAAATTTCTTCAGTGATGTCTTCACAAAAAAGGAAAAAAATTGGAATTTTCATCCTCTAAACATAAAATTCAGGTCCAATTCTAGATCCAAAAATCATCAGATTAACTCCTTTTTCACGTCATTTGTGCTCTTTTGAAAGTATTAAGTCTTGGCTTCTCAAATGAATTTCCTGCCGTACCCAATAAAGAGAACTACCTAGCAATGAATTTTGTACTTTTGATGTGATACTCATTTAACTGGCTTGATCGTAGATTCTGTGATATTTAGTCCTCAGTTCATAGAGTGTGGGATACACTTTTAGCGTTCTGAGAAAACTTAGTCTTGGAAGTTGAGCTACTTAAAGCTCAATAGCTCCCCTTAGTGGTGCCTTGCAAGAAATTCACCAAGAAGCCGCTTTTATAAAGATCTATACACAGATATATCTAAATACCCTGAAAATTGTGAACTGATATTCCTAATTTGAGTAATTCTCAATAAACAAATTCTATTTGTGATTCTAACGAGAACGATTCTTTTATTCATAACCCTATTACATTTAAAAAGATAATTGAGCATTTTTTGTGGTTTTTATTTTTACTTGGAACTTAAAATATGTAATACACAATTTAGGAAATATTATTCAAGAGCATTTATTTTGTTCTTTTTTAATATATTTGTTTTTCAGTTCATACTTCTGTTTGAACATATTTTAAAAAGACGATCTGCAAGTAATTTTTTATTTTGTATATAGGTGCCTGTTCCAAATGTACCTAATTAGAAAACTTGACTTAAAAATTAATAGTACAGTAAGTAAAAAAAAAATACCGGATATCCATGGGAAAGTATAAGAAATTAAATGATCAGTGCTGTGATATGAAATAAACTTTTTGAAAGCACATGTTTGAGACAATTGGACTTCTATTGATCTCTAGTTATGGTTCTTAAATGTAGCTGCACAGAAGAATAAACTGGGAATGAACATGTTGTTAACTCCTGGGCACATCATAAAACTGCTGACTCATAATCTCCAGGAGTGGCACTAGGAATCTATTTTTCAAAGTCATCTGTGCTTGGAAACCCAGTTTGCAGACGGCCCTAGGAGATCTTTACATAAGTGACAATATGGTATTTTATTCATGGGCTTCCCTGGTGTCTCAGATGGTAAAGAATCTGCCTGCATGTCCATCAGCAGATGAATGGATAAGACAGCTGTGGTACATATACACAATGGAGTATTACTCAGCCATTAAAAAGAATACATTTGAATCAGTTCTAATGAGGTGGATGAAACTGAAGCCGATTATACAGAGTGAAGCCAGGCAGAAAGAAAAACACCAATACAGTATACTAACGCATATATATGGAATTTAGAAAGATGGTAACTATAACCCTGTATGCGAGACAGCAAAAGAGACACAAATGTATAGAACAGTCTTTTGGACTCTGTGGGAGAGGGAGAGGGTGGGATGATTTGGGAGAATGGCATTGAAACATGTATAATATCATATAAGAAATGAATCGCCAGTCCAGGTTCGATGCAGGATACAGGATGCTTGGGGCTGGTGCACTGGGATGACCCAGAGGGATGGTACGGGGAGGGAGGTAGGAGGGGGTTCAGGATTGGGAACACATGTACACCCGTGGTAGAGTCATGTTGATGTATGGCAAAGCCAATAGAACATTGTAAAGTAAAAAAAAAAAAAAAATTTTTTAATAAAATAAAAATTACATGCAATTATTGGGTTGGCCAAAAAGTTCATTTGGGTTTTTCTACAACATCGTACAGAAAAAGCCGAATGAACTTTGTGGCCAACCTGATAATTAAACTAAATACACCAATAATAAATACTTAAAAAAAAAAAAAAAAGAATCCGCCTGCAATGAGGGAGACTTGGGGTTTGATCCCTGGGTTGGGTAGATCTCCTGGAGGAGGGCTTGGAAACCCACTCCAGTATTGTATTCATAGAAAATAACTTCAGAATCTCAAAAATGTCAATCGCCTACTCAATTATGATTTGCAACAAATATTGAATAATATGTGGCTATATGATCTTCACAGAGATTTAGGCTAAATTTTAGCTACTCTTTTAAAAGTCAAGGCTCAAAAATAAATACCAGTCATCACCATACTCACTTTATGGGTTCTTATTACTTTTAGAAGTGTTTCTGAAATAGAAAATAGCCTTTTCTAAACTAGAAATTTCTGCTTTGCTCTCAGATTCTGACACTTGCCCTTTTCCAGTTTTCAGTACCACTGGTCCTCAGAACAAATTCCCAAAATGGCAATCAAGTCCTGTCTGTCATTCCAGCTTCTCTGGGTAATATACTATATATAGACTCTGATCAAACCAAGGAAGTCTACTTCAGTTCCCCAGATTCACCATGGCCTTGCATGCCTTCATGCCATTGACATATTGTTCACTGCCTGCTGTGCCCTTTTTCCCTCATCAGCCTGGCAGACTCTCATTAATTCTTTAAAGCTCAGCTTAAACATCACCCCATCCAGGGAGTCTTTTTTGATCTCCATTGGCAGAGTTCAATGCTTTCCTTGCTCTGCAACCAATAGATCTCGTGCATGCTACTATTTTTGCATTAGTGTGCGACTTTATTTATTGTATCTGTCTCCATATCTCACTTGTATCTCCAGGTTTTAACACATTCCTTGGCAGGGATAGAGGCTTAATTCCTGTTTGTGTAATGAGTTAATAACATTAGCCTTCATCTCTCCCATGATTAATATGTACCATGGACTATGCTAAGTGCTTTACAAGCATCCTTAAAAAGTTTAGCAAGTGGCAATGATTATCCCCATTTTAAATATCAGACAATTAATCCCAAGAGATACCAACTTGTCAAAAGTCACACAACTAGCTGGTTGCGTCTAGAATTTGAACACCATGTTTTTCTGAGTAATGTAATGTTTAATGTTCTTAAACGTTACACTTCTATGCAAGGACTAATTTCTTTTTGATGGTTTCTATCCAAACACTGCCCTCATAGCTGGGACATAGAAGCATGATGAACATTCTTTTAATCATTGGAGCACTCTACAACCCAATTCTGGTGCTCGTGTGTGCATGCACACACATAATCAGTGAGTGACAAAGCACAAGTGTATATGTAAGACTGTGATAACTGGAATGCATAGTTTGCAAAATCACCAAAAAATGTATAAAATAACTCCTGCCCACATCAATGAAAAGTCAGCAGAATAGAAAAAGAAATTCCCTTTAATGAAAACGACAGAGGTTCCCAAATTGCATGTGATTTTTAATGGACTAGAGACACTCTTCTGCATTTTTATTTCTTGGACAAGAGGAAAATATATTACTTATGCAAAAGGATAGTTAGCATTTCCAACCACTAACACATGGCCTGTAAAAAATAATCTCATTTTTCTATTGTGCAATAGCCCCCTGTTAGGCAACAGCAACGTACAACGTGCTAGTTTCCTGTTCCTTTAGTAGAGCCTCCCCTTTCACTCACCGCCCAGACTAAATAGTTATTCCTTGGATAATAAAACTCTAATACTGAGTTTCAAGCTACTTCCAAGAATGTTTCTGCCTGTATTAAGAAAGAATCATATCAGTTTGCTAATAAGCAGAAATGCACTGTAAGTTGAATATGTTGTCACATGTAGCTAGCAAGCATATAAATCAATCCATGACCAAGAAAGAAACAATATATTTTTTATGGTTGGGATCACAGCTGTAAAATGTTGGACCATCATCAAGAGAACAATGTCAAACACTGAACTTTTGGATGATTTCCATGAAAATAACATTTTGTTTAGGGTCAGTAGTTTTCATGGAACTTTGGAATGATTTTCACTGACAATATTTTTAGAGATGAACTTAAACACCTCCAAAACACTCTTCAAATGGAAATATTATGTAATCTAACCTTTTTAGCCATGTTCTTTGGAAAATCAACCACATACCACAAAAACCAGCATCTCTCTCTTTCAGTTTGTACAGATTTATGAAAATTATAGTACACATGCAAGACAATAAATTAGCTTTTCAGTTTTCTCTTAGTTACTAAGTTCATATCAGCACTTAAAATGTGTAAAGCAGCATGAAAAATAAGAAAAAAACACCCTGAATTTCTTCTATAGAAATCTTATCAATCCAGCAATAGTCTTTTAAGTGAAAAGAGTAGTGGAATTCATGAATCTGTATACGACTAGTCAGCCCTAGATGTAATACTCAACTCTAATATTTTTTGTTCTCTACATATCCCAAATAATTTGCCTGATATTTGATTTACGTGGTCTGAATTCTTATTTTTGTTTACTCTTGTTTTAAAGTCCAAAATTTGGAGATTTTTATGTTGAGCCCAACAAGGTAAGTTTTCACAACGTAACTGGAAGACTTTATAAATATAGTCTCAGACAAAGCTAGTTGTGGCATAAAATCGAAGGAGACGGTGTTGGCTGAGCATACATATGCAGTATTAATAATGTTGGTTCCTAGAATTCCATAACCAGAGCTCAAGAAAAGGAAAGCCAAACCACTGAATTCAATATTTGCAGCCTATTTCAGGACGTGAAAATATTTTGGTTCTCCCATGCAAATAATTTCTCGAAAATACTTTTGTTCAAAATGACTTTTTGTAGACTGAAACTAATTTCAGATTCTACATGACTCAGTATGTGGGGATACACCCAATCAGAATTTCTTCCACACCCAGGTATACTTGGTTCTTAGTTTTCACTTACTGTATTGATTTGAATCAGTAATTTCTCACTGGGATATGTGTGTTAATGGAGATTGCTAAACCATGCCCTCAAAATTACTTTACAATGTAGGTTGTATGTGTAAAATGTTAACATAATAATAAAATATAGCTGATATACTAATTTGAAATTTTAAAACAATTCATCTAATTTGGTGCCAGACTCGCTACTTTGATCAAATTGTGTGCTAAGTCATTTCAGTCGTGTCTGACTCTTTGTGACCCTGTGGACTGTAGCCTGACAGGCTTCTCTGTCCATGGGATTCTCCAGGCAAGAATACTGGAGTGGGTTGCCAGGCCATCCTCAGGGGATCTTTCTGACCCAGGGATCAAACCTGCTTCTCTTACGTCTCCTGCATGGGCAGGTGGGTTCTTTACCACTGGCACCACCTAGGAAGCCCATTGATCAAATTACTCTCTCCTAAAACTGCCAACAGTTACCCAAGGCCAATAGAATGAAATTCATTTCTTCGTCCTGGTCCCAGTCTTTCTCTCACTATGCTTCCTACATCAAGACCTTTAAAGTTGTATTGATTCCACTTTTTAAAATGTTTCACACTGCATATCTGAATAAATCTGTGCTTCAAACCCTGTTCAAGGTCAAGATTCTCATGGAATCCAGTATATTTCAATAAACAACTACTCATTTGGTTGAGAGAGATAAAGTTCCTGCCCTCGTGGCTAATACCATAGGGTTATTGATAAGTCATAGTCACAGGTACCCCTGCATATAGAGAATTTTCAATAAAAATTATCTTCAACATATAAATATTTGTATTAAAATATAATTATCCTCAACCTTATTTGCATATTTGTTATGCAGATTAATTCTCTTCTAGTAGATGGCATGCAGATGTATCAGTTCAGTTCAGTTCAGTCACTCAGTCGTGTCCGACTCTTTGCCACCCTATGCACTGCAGCACACCAGGCTTCCCTGTTCTTCACCAACTCACAGAGCTTGCTCAAACTCATGTCCATCGAGTTGGTGATGCCATCCAACCATCTCACCCTCTGTCGTCCCCTTCTCCTCCCGCCTTCAATCTCTCCCAGCGTCAGGATCTTTTCCAATGAGTCACTTCTTCCCATCAGGTGGCCAAAGTATTGGAGCTTCAGCTTCAGCATCAGTCCTTCCAGTGAATATTCAGGACTGATTTCCTTTTAATGGACTGGTTGGATCTCCTTGCAGTCCAAGGAACTCTCAAGAGTCTTGTCCAACACCACAGTTCAAAAGCATCAATTCTTTAGTGCTCAGCTTTCTTTATAGTCCAACTCTCACAACCATACATGACTACTAGAAAAACCATAGCTTTGACTAGATGGACCTTTGTCAGCAAAGTAATGTCTCTGCTTTTTAATATGCTGCCTAGGTTGGTCATAACTTTTCTTCCAAGGAGCAAGTGTCTTTTAATTTCGTGGCTGCACTCATCATCTGCAGTCATTTTGGAGCCCCCAAAAATAAAGTCTCTCTCTGTTTCCATTGTTTCCCCATCTATCTGCCATGAAGTGATGGGACTAGATGTCATCATCTTAGTTTTTTGAATTTTGAGTTTTAAGCCATCTTTTTCACTCTCCTCTTTAACTTTCACCAAGAGGCTCTTTAGTCCTTCACTTTCTGCCCATAAGGGTGGTGTCATCTGCATATCTGAGGTTATTGATATTTCTCCCAGCAATCTTGACTCCAGCTTGTGCTTCATCCAGCCCAGTATTTCTCATGATATACTCTACATATAAATAAACAGGGTGACAATATACAGCTTTGACGCACTCCTTTCCTGATTTGGAACCAGTCTGTTGTTCCATGTCTGGTTTTAACTGTTGCTTCTTGACCTGCATACAGATTTCTCAGGAGGCAGGTCAGGTGGTCTGGTGTTCCCATCTCTTGAAGAATTTTCCATGGTTTGTTGTGATCCACACAGTCAAAGGCTTTGGCATAGTCAATAAAGCAAAAGTAGATGTTTTTCCTGGAACTTTCTTGCTTTTTCAATGATCCAATGGATGCTGGCAATTTGATCTCTGCCCTTTCTAAATCCAGCTTGAACATCTGGAAGTTCATGGTTCACGTACTGTTGAAGCGTGGCTTGGAGAATTTTGAGCATTACTTTGCTAGCGTGTGAGATGAGTGCAACTGTGCAGTAGTTTTAACCTTCTTTGACATTGCCTTTCTTTGGGACAGAATGCAAATAGGTAACTGCTACTTGGAAAATTTTGAAAACAAAATAGAACCTTTTGTAGGAGCCAGATAACATATACACATTAGTAAGTTTCTTGAAAGAAAGTATTAATTTCTCAGTCTTGTCTGACTCTTTGCAACCCCGCCATGCTCTTCTATGCACGGAATTCTCCAGGCAAGAATACTGGAATGGGTTGCCATTCCCTTCTCCAGGGGATCTTCCTTACCTAGGGATCGAACCTGGGTCTTCTGCATTGCGTGCAGATTCTTTCACATCTGAGCCACCAGAAATCTATTTGAAAATTTATATTAATTATCCATCAATAGCTATCATGTAAAATTATACTCATACCAAATTTACAGCAATAGAACCTTCTGGAATTCAGAACTATCAAATATTAATTACTTCATCATATGTTGCATGTGTTTCATGTTTGCATTGCTTAAAATATAGCACAACAGCCTTCATAAAACTAATTGAATGAATGATTTAAATAGTAGATAATTTCATATCAATGGGCATGGTATGCAACCTAAGAGAAATTCAACTTGCCTTTAAAAACTTTGAAAAATGAAATTGAACAGGACTGAATGCTTTTTAAAAGGTGTCTCCTTTCATTTCAGGAAGAAAAGGAAGGGAGAGAAAAAGAAAAAAACCTAATAAAGAAGAAAGTAAAGATGCAATACCTGATAACAAAGGTCTGGAGCCCAGCAGGGAAACTCCAGAGCAACGAGAAAACAAACAGCAGCAGAAGAAACGAAAGGTCCAAGATAAACAACAGAAATCGGTATCCGTCAGCACTGTGCACTAGAAGGTCCCATGAGATTGTCGTAAACTCGTGATGCTGCTATCTCCACCAGATGCCCAGGACAGGTGCTCTAGCCATTAGGACCACAAATGGACAACATGTCAGTTACTGCTCAGTCTAAACAACATTCCAGATAGTTGCTATATTCTTCATACAAGCATAGTTAACAACAAAGAGCCAAAAGTCCAAAGAAGGGATGCTTTTGAATGGTTATCTTACGTGCTTCTGTGCATTTTTAAGAGACAAGAAATTTTGTACATAATCATCAATAGGCTAGAAGCTGTAACAACATAATGATGACAGCTGGAGAAGCAACATCTTCTCCCTATAAAATCATGTTTTCAAGCTATTGTTTAAAGAAGCAAATGATAGTTCTGCGAACTCAAAGATACTGTGTCCCTTCAGAAGAAACCAGAGATCAGAGGAGAGAAACACCTTTCAAAGGACAGTGTTGTTTTGTCCAGGAAATCTAGGGAGTGCTCAGATATTAGGGCCTGGCGTTTGGAATCATAGGAATTATCACCACGGAAACAATTGTTTGAAGCTTAGTTCTCTTGCCCTCATTTGTCCTTCTGCAAGAAGCATGAGAGTGCACATATTTTCAGAATTAATATACTGTATGGGATTGGAGGAAGGCAAAATGTGGAAGAAACCATAGAGCTGGAGATGATTTTTGTTCTTTACAAAACTGGGAAGGGTTGCAATTACCTGGAACAGGTCTCCAGTCTATTGTCCGCACTGTGTGGTTCAGCCTCTGCTACCCCTTGGGTTATATGTCTGTAAACGTGTACCTGTAACTTACTTCCAAAAACAAAATCATACTTATTAGAAGTAAATTCTGATTTCATAGAAAACAAAAACTAGAGCAAGGAAAATATAACATGTTTGCAAAGTCGTGTGTTTTCTTTCTCTCTCAACTGGGAGGGGGAAAAACAATCTTATTACCTGCTTAATTGTCCACATGAAACTAAAAGGGATACTACTTTCTAACAAAGTGTATCTAATAGGGGGGAAAGCCACCACAATAAATATATTTGTTGATAGTTTTTAAAGTTTTGTTCATTTTATTGTTTGTTTTATTAAAAAGTTGTTACTCTTAGATATTCCTGAAATAGCAAAGTGGATTGTGGATGGAATTCAGAACATATTACATTTCTCAGTGTTTGCTTTTGGAGTCCAGCCTTATCTGAGCTGATGGAAATTTACTTATAACGTATTAGAAGATATTTATCCCATTTTCCTTATTGTGATTAAAAAATTCTAGTTATAGCTACAGGGGCCTCCCTAAATGATTTCATTACTCCCCCTTCTCTGCTTCGAAATTTGTATCTTTTCTTGTATATCGGTTCCTCCGGCATCTTGAACATTTGGCCTTTTCTTCTGCATGTTTTTTCAGTCTCTGAATCTCTTCGGGGAACTGAATCACCCTATCTGGAGTCTTCACCAGTATTTCAGAGAGGCCACAGCCAATCTGGGGCAAGAGGAGACGGGCCACAGAACCTCATGACCCACCATAACCTTCCTGTTGCAATGGAAGGACACACAGCTACCCGTTCACCCATCTTCCCAGCCCTCTAAAGAGCATGGCTTTCTGAAGAGCTGGCAATGAGTCTGGTTTCTAGCTGCCAATTTCTGGTCATTCTTTCTCCACAAACTGTACTCTTCATGTGGGCTGTTTGCCTTAATTCTCTTTTCCTCTTCCAAGATAGAACATTTCTGAGTGATGTGTTCCTGCTTCTTACTCTGTATTTTCTTTTCTTGTCCATGTGAAATGTGTTATGTATAAAAATAATCCAATCTTCAACTACAAATTTATGTCACCAAGGAGAAACAAACATTTGCCTTACAGAGTTGTGTTAGGTGGAAGTATAGTCCCATCTTCTAGACCTTAGAGGTGGTTTCTATCACTGTCTTTGTCCTCAATCTTACCTAGTCAAGCCTATGTGGCCAAATAATTTTTGTGCACTTTCTATGTTTATCATTGTCTTCATCCTTCCAACAAGCAGTGACTGAGAAGGTCTACACCTGCATATACAATGCTGAAAAAAGGTTAAATAAACCAGGACATAACAACTGTGGTCAATGATTATCATGTCTTCCCAGGTGTTTTGACTCCAGACTTTTATACTCTGTGGTCCCCCAGACAATGGCAGATAATCTAAATCCCTGATGCAGCTCCTAATTACAAGTAGAATTATTACAAAGGAAAAAGAAATGAAAACCAGCATTATAGTCACGTACTGGGTGAAATAGAAGTGAAGACAAAGAAAACATCAACTTTAACTGCAGTTCTTAATCCACCTGTAATTAGATCTTTAAGCACGTGAAATCATTATCATCTTCAAACTAGCAGCCTACTCAACTTTGGGAAAATCTCCTGTTTGACTTCTGATAAAATTCCTGTCTTAGTCACTGAAGGCATTAACTTTCTGCTATGATTCTGTCTCTAAGATCTGGTTAACTATTAATGGTGGCAGATGGCTGGTAAAGTCTAGATACAAAGAAAATCAAGGGAATGGAGCAATGTAAATCTGTGTTTGATCCACACGCCTGTTCTGGTCTCCAAATTCTACTTTATAAGAGAAAGGAGGTCTTTTTTCTATCCAGTCATAGATAGCTGGCACTACTTAACAACTGGCAAACTACTTAACTGCTCTGAGTCCTCATTTCTTGTGTGCAGCATGAAAGAGGTGATCTGGAGATGCCCATTGGCAGGGAAGCCTGCGTCCTTTGTGATAGTTCAAGGTGATGTCCCTAATAACCCCTCACTAGCGACAGTGTCCTTCTGGGTTCCCCAACTTTGCTTTTCCAAAAAATGGAAATGTACAGGCTCTTAGATGAGAATTAGAAGTTTCACCACTCAATATGATATTTATTCTATACATAATAAATATCAAGAAAAAGAACTAATCCCACAAGCCACACATATAAATCAATTTTTGTCTTGATTAATATGTGATATCCATATAAGTGTGCTTAGTCCTTGAAATTATTACATTAACTTCTTATTCCTTGATTTCAAGGAATAAGTAATTCCTTGAAATTGTTACATTAACTTCCAGGAATAAGTAATTCCTTGAAATTATTACATTAATTTCAAGGAATAAGTAATTCCTTGATGTAATAATTTCAAGGAATAAGTATATCTGTGCGATTCAGTGGAAATGAAATGACTATTAGTAACCAAAATGTAAACACAGGTTTTGTCTTGGATCTTGTTAAAATTAAAAAATCACATATTCTTAAAAGTATGCATTTTTTTAAATAAATGAGCATAAAGACACTGAGGAACTGACTAGACTCTATCTCAGTCCAACTGCAACTATTTCTGGGCAAACTAGTGGGAGACAAGGCCTCTTTCTAAAGCTGATATGTTACTTCTTGTAACACAGAGTTAGTCTGGAAGCCAATATAAATTCATCCTCCACTAAAGAATAAGATTACCTAAAGATGGTGGTTGGATCAACTGAGACTTTTTCTGTTGCAAACAATAACATTTCACCTGCTTTTTTAACCTATTTATTTTTAATTGAAGCATAATTGCTTAACAGTATTGTGTTGATTTCTACCAAACATCAACATGAATCAGCCATAGGTTTCCCCATGTCCCGTCCCACTTGAACGTCCTTCTCACCTCCCTCCCCAGCTAAGTTGTTACCAACCTAGTTCCCAACCACTCCAGGTTGTTCCCAAGCCTCTAACTTAGTAGATGTGTTATCATTTTTATTATATTCTTCTGGATTTATTAGAAAAAGAAACAAAACCCCCAAATTGTCTGTACCTCCTTCATGCTAACCAGTTATCCTTTGACTAAATTATATTATGTAATTATCTCCAAAGCACAGTGAGCAGGTTATTGATATATTTTTGTTAAAATGAGGAAACTAGAGCGCAGAGAAGCACCCAAAGTCACAGAAGCAGTAATCAATAAGCCTGGAAGTCACTTCAGCTCTGCCCTTGCTCCTTCCCCTACCTCATAACTCTTTGGAATTCCCTGGTTGACAGTGGTTAAGACTCCATGTTTCCACCACTGAGGGCATGTGTTTGATCCCTAATCAGGGAGGTTGTACATTCTGTATAATGTGACCAAAAAAAAAAAAAAAATCATGTCTATTCTTAGTTCCAAAGAAGTTCATAAACGTATTATAGGAATATTTTCTTGTGATCTGAACTAGTAGCTCATAAAGAAGAAGCAGAAAAGTCAAATCACAGAAGCCTTAGCCCAGGGTAAGACTCAACTCTGAATCTATACAAATACAAATGTGACTATTTGTATGAATGTGTGTTGGGGGCAGGGGTAGGATGGGGGCTTCAAAGAGTCTATGGGCTGGCTAGTAGGAGATTTGTTGGGAGGATTCAAGTGTGCTCAGAGGGAAATGGAAAAATGAGAATTATGTGCCCTCAGAAAAAGACCAGCATTCATATACAAAAGGAATGGCAAGTATGGCTCCTTGGGGAAGTCCTGGATTGCTATAGCTGTTCTTTATTACTGTGTGCTGCTATGTCGCCTCAATCGTGTCTGACTCTGCAACCCCATAGACGGCAGCCCACCAGGCTCCGCCATCCCTGGGATTCTCCAGGCAAGAACACTGGAGGGGTTGCCATTTCCTTCTCCAATGCATGAATGTGAAAAGTGAAAGTGAAGTTGTTCAGTCATGTCCGACTCTTAGCGACCCCATGGACTGCAGCCTACCAGGCTCCTCTGCCCATGGGATTTTCCTGGCAAGAATACTGGAGTGGGGTGCCATCTCCTTCTCCTTATTACTGTGTAATGACTCTCAATTCGGTTCTCTTTCAGTGTAAGCAGGATATTGGCCAATTCTATTATCTTTTCCTTGAGTCCTTGTCAAGGGTTAAAATGACACGGGAAGAAGCATCAGCAGATCTTTTTCACTACTGGAACTGCCAAAACAACTTCCTTCAGATAATTCCTCACTTTCTCCTAGCTACTTCTGACATTCAATATCAGTGTTTCAGTTGTCACACATCTTTTCTTGCCCATCCTGTCTCTCCAGTAATTCAAAGAGCAGCATATCCATCACATAAGCAGGTTTTAAGAAATGAAGAAAAGAAAGAAGAAATAAATGGAGGGAAGTAAAGACGGAGGTAAAAAGAGTAACCATAGCTTTATTCATAGTCATTATTTATTTATTTGGCTGCACCAAGTCTGCTGCATGTAGGATCTGGTCACCTGCCCAGGGATCAAACCCAGGTCCTCTGCACTGACAGCACAGAGTCTTAGACACTGGACCACCAGGGAATTCCCCATAGTCGTGAAAATACACTTGTAAGAGAAACTCAACCAGTAAGAATATTTTATTAGCTGGGAAACTGGCAGCATGATAATTTCAGCAGACCGAATTTCATGACCATAAATAGTTTGAAAAATACCTTACACTTGTATATCTACAGTCTGTGCAATGAAAAAAATTGTTCAAAATGATGTTGAGACAATCAAAAATATTGAATAACCTACTAAAGACTAAGTTTTACTTTTAAAATAGAAAATTAGCAAATCCTTATTGGAAAAGTTTTTGTACCATTAACATCAGTTACTATTTTAGTTATCCCTATCAAATTTCCATATCACAAGTAGATTTTAAGCAAGAGATAGAGTTTTTCAACCCACTTAACAACCCATTAAAATGTTTGCAGAGACGCCTACTTTTATAATAAAATAAGTGCTTTGAAATTACAAAGCACAGTAAATATACAAGCTACTATTGTTGCTGGCCAGTCACTAGCTAAAGCAACAGATTGCCTTTCTCCATTCCTTACACTGTTGAGACACTGGAGACTATTTTTAGAGGAAATTATCCATATCCCTCCCAAGGAGGGATTAATAAAAGCACTCATTCCTGAGTTGACAGACCCCATATTTGAGAATGCAGCACGCAGTCTTTCCTTCTGGCTTATTTTTCTGTTGGGACTTCCCTGGTAGCTCAGTCGGTAAAAAATGCCTGCCATGCAGGAGACCCCGGTTGGATCCCTGGGTCAGGAAGATCCCCTGAAGAAGGAAATGGCAAACCACTCCAGTATCCTTGCCCAGAAATATCCAATGGAAAGAGAAGCCTGGTGGGCTGCGGTCCATGGGGTCACAGAGTCAGACACTACTGAGCAACTTTCACTCTATTTTTTTTATAGCTGCTGTCATTGGAGCTACATCAAAAATGGGGAAGGGGACACCACTCCATTTTGTAAAATTTGTGGTGTCTAAACACAGTAACATAGTTCAGTTCAGTTTAGTTCAGTCGCTCAGTCGTGTCCGACTCTTTGCGACCCCATGAATCACAGCACGCCAGGCCTCCCTGTCCATCACCAACTCCCGGAGTTCACTCAAACTCAAGTCCTTCGAACAGTAACATAAGTCCCCACTGAATCTTAATTTTATATGGGAGACGTCTTTGAGTGCATTGATGCTACCCCGTGTGCTCTCTGTCCCTGGATCATCCACACTCTTGCTGAGTTCCAACCTCCCAAGAGGCAGAAAGTTCTTTAACAGCTCAGTCAACCATGACAGTCTCAAGGTTTGAAAAAAAGAAAATAGAAGAAAACTTACAATTCCAGAAGAATGGGGGCCCTTAGCTTTACTCACGGACAGCTATGTACTATCTCATTGCTTCTCCCCTAGTTAAAGTCACTCAGTCGTGTCTGACTCTTTGCGATCCCATGGACTATACAGTCCATGGAATTCTCCAGGCCAGAATATCCCTTCCCCAGCGGATCTTCCCGACCTAGGAGTCAAACCGGGGTCTCTTGCATTGCAGGTAGATTCTTTACCAACTGAGCTATCAGGGAAGCCCTGCTTCTCCCCAAGAATGATATCCAAAAAAAAAAAAAAAGCCACATTCCTAGCCTTAGGGCATGGGGCACTGGGCTCTTCCTGATGGCAATGTCAGTCATCCTGGACTGTGGCCTCTCCCCTTGCTTTGGTCCTATACTTTGCTTGATTGTTGGTTTTTTTTTTTTTTTTGGTTGGCTAGTTTGAGAAGGAAAAAAAAAAAAATGACCTAATGATTTAAAAATTAATCTTGGAATAAGTTGGAGAAGAAATAGTTTAATAAGTTCCTCTACTCAATGTAAAACTAAGGAAAGACATTATTTTGTACTTCTTAAAGCAGTAGTTTAATAAAATCAAAACAAAAAGAAACTAGGACTTCCCTGGCAGCCCAGTGGGGTTATGACTTCGTGCTTCCACTGCAAGGGGCTCAGATTGGATTCCCAGTTGGGGAAGATCCTGCTTGCCATGAGTCAAAAAGACACAGTACAAAAATAAAAATAAAAACTAGAAAAAAACAAAAATAAAAACACCTGGTATTTAACATCCTAGGGATTGTCTTTATGTGATAACTGTTTAGAAGCAGATCCTATTTATCACGAAGTTTGCCCCTACTCATCTTTTTCCCATAGAAAAAAAATGGTTATGACTCATAACAAGAACACACCATACACTACAGGAAAATAGATTATAGTTTTATCCAAACCAGCAGTGAGAATAATTTATGATTCCAGAAAAGACATAGACAAGCAGAATCAGTTTAGAAAAGTGAATCATTTTCATGCAAATGAATCCTAACTTTCTTGATTGCCATCCTAGTCTCATTTAAATGTTGACGTTTTTAGGGTGGGAGGGGGGAAATAAATTATTGTGGTAAACCAATATTTCCACTTGTTGACTGTGGAATATTTAAAGCATAGCTTAATATGCAACATGTGAAAGAAAAGGGTCAAGAGAATACAGCTTAATTGGAATCCATATGATCCAATCAAATCCAAAATGCTACTATTAATAGAAAGGAAGAGATCATTAGAATGTGCTATTCCATGTCTCCAGATTTTTCAAATTTATTATGAAAATTATCCTTTCCACATCATCAAAATAGATTGGTCATAGCCATTGTTCCAGGCTGAAGCAATATGAAATTCAGGGCCAATATCAATTTTATTGCCTCAACCCTTTCCACCCCTCAAAACAACCAGCCAATTAGATAATTTATAAGCAATTAAATTAACAGAATAATTAAAAATTAGTAGGTTTAAAAAGAAATGACTGTAGAAAAGCATCAGTTGTTTCAGGTTTGATATAGTCACCTGTGGGATAGTTCTATAAAACTAATCAGTAGGTGTATTTCCTATCTGTCTTAGTCCATTTGGACTGCCATAACAAAATAACCAAGTCTCAGTTCAGTTGCTCAGTCGTGTCCGACTCTTTGCGACCCCATGAATCGCAGCACGCCAGGCCTCCCTGTCCATCACCAACTCCCAGAGTTCACTAAGTCTGGTAGCTTATAAATTACAGTTCTGGAGTTTAAAAACTCAAGATGAAGGCACCAGAAGATTTGGTACCTAGTTAGGGCCCACTTAAGGCTTCCCTAGTAGCTCAGCTGGTGAAGAATCTGCCTGCAATGCAGGAAACCCCAGTTAGATTCCTGGGTCAGAAAGATCCACTGGAGAAGGGACAGGCTACCCACTCCAGTATTCTTGGGCTTCCCTGGTGGCTCAGCTAGTAAAGAATCTACCACAATGCAGAAGACCTGTGTTCAATCCCTGGATTGGGAAGATCACTTGGAGAAGGGAACAGCTACCCATTCCAGTATTCTGGCCTGGAGAATTCCAGGGACTGTATGTATAGTCCATGGGGTCGCAAAGAGCCGGACATGACTGAGTGACTTTCACCTCACCTTTGAGCACCCACTCTCTGGTTAATAGATGGCACCTTCTTGTTGGGATCTCTTGTGGTAAAACAGGCTAAGGCTCTCTCTGGAGCCTCTTTTACAAGGGCACTAATTCCAATCATGAGGGCTACATCCACATGACGTAATAACCCTATCTCCTAATACCATTACAACAGGCATTAGGATTTCAAGATATGAATTTGGAAGGGGACACACTCAGGCCATAGCACCATCCACTTATCAGTCATCATTTAAATGAATAAATAATCAAAAGATAGATTCTGCCATCCCTATTATAAAGCTAACAGCAACAGTGCTTTGAGGGACAAATAGGGCTACCCAATTAGATTTAGTATTTCCATGTGTATAAGTTATATATTCTCTTAAAATTTATCATCTCCAGATAGAAAGAAGTTAAAGCTTTATTTTATTTTACAATAATTGCTCTACCATCCCTGGTGTCTGTTGTAAATATTAATGTTTTCCAGCCTGTAAAATGATAAGAAAACATTATTGCCTTTGTAGTTATATAACTTTATAAGTTTTGATACCAAAAAAAAACAAGAAAATTTGAAAATACAGAAGTCTAACTTTGCAAAGAATCAGAGTGATTTAAGTTCTGAAGGAAAATTCTTTATCTATAAAAATCACAACTGAACTAACTAATGTAACTAAATACTATTTAAGCAGTGCTTCAAAGGGTTTAAAAAAATAAAATATACCTTTGAGTAGCATTTCAAGTAGAGAGGTAACCCTGTGTAAGATTATTTTAGCCCCTCAAAGAAAAGTAGCATATTGTCTTGCTTTTCCCTGTGTCACTTGAAACACTTACAACACTCACATATTAAGTTAAAAGTGAATTGAGATAACAAATTCATTGCTAAGTTGTTTGTTAAAGCTTGGAAAGACACATATTGCTAAAGTAGAGGAAAATAATTAAAAGTGAAATTCCCTATACATTCTAATTTGCAAGACAAAGCTTCAGTCTTACTACAAAGTGCTGCATTATGGTTCTATAGACACCACACCAGCCCTAATCCATAACTGTCCTCAGCGCTTCCCCAGACTTCACTGGGTGCCACGCTCCCAGCTTCCACTTGGCACTGCGCTCAGCTTGCACTCCCACAAACTCAGTCAGTAGATGTATTTCCTATCTAGACTTCCCAGTGGAAAGTCTAAGGAACTCAGGAAAGCAAATGTAAGGAAAAGCAATCTTTGGGGAAAAAATTGCTATTTTACATTTCAAAAAAAATTTTTTTAATGTCATTCGATATTATCAAAGTGTCAGTGAAGTAATCACAATGAGAAAAATGAGAACTTAGTTGAACTTTCTCACCCCGGTTTTGCAATTTAATATCGTTTTATTTTGCAACACGTAAAGGGAAACCTTTATGTGTTCAGCACAGGAAACCTCCACAACCTTGATCCAGCCCTGCTGCACACTGATAACCACCTACTGCCCACCCCCCAGTCCTGAGCCTGGTTCGAGAAGCACCAGCAATGCTGTCCAAACAGACGAACTGCACTCCAACCTGGGTGCCTTGGGAAAATCTCCAGCTCTTCCAGTTTCACCCTGGACTGGAGCCAGATTGTAAGCAAATGTATGAAGGCCCAGTCACCCCTTCTGCCTTGTGTTTCTCTCATTTCCTGTGCAGGATAACAGCTCCAGGAACTCAGCTTTTCCTCCCAGGGTAAATCACGTAGAACCTATGGGACTAAAAAAGAAAAGAAAACTCCAGAACCCCCATAATGAAAGAAATGACAGAACATACTGGAGGAAACCAGCCGTCTCCATTCTTTCTAGCACTGGGTAGCTTTAACCCACACCCACGTCGATTGTCTTGACTTCAAGAAGCTGTCTCTCTATAAATAAACTGACCAATGTATCTTTAAAACATAAACGGCTTGAACTGTCATAATAAACACTGCAAAATAAATACCAAATAACATCTGGAGGAAAAGCTTTGGAGGGAATGAGGTGAGAGAGAGTGCTAACTTTCCTTAGTTCTATTACTAAAGTATGTACCTCATTTTTAAAAGTTAGGACAAGTTTTCCATTATTAACCAAACACAAACCAAAGATGTACTGATTTTACTTTAAAATCTCAGATAAGGGAATACTGTCTGTAATTGTGTCTTTGAGCTAATCTTACTGACATTTTAACTCTCTTGTTTTCTACTATTTGAAACAGTGTTCACTTATTAAGCCACTTCATTTAGATATGAAAATGGTTGGTATTTAGCTCTAATTATTATTGGTACTGTTAGACAAGAAAAGTATCCCCTTTTGCCTTAGGCAACTAAAATCTGCAATGTACTATACTAGGAAAATGCAACATTTTCATCCTAACGTGTTATTACATTAAATTATTTCTCCTTGCAATGACAAGCAAAAAGACCATGTTCCATCTGCTTCTCATCTGCATCCAACTTGTGGGTAGTGATTCAATTCGGTTAATATTTATAGAGACAGTAACTAGTCAGACACTCTTCCTATGCAAAATCATTACAAAGAATGCTTGAGTCTCTCCTAGTGAATTTAAGGATTGCTGTGTGCACGCTTGCCCTAGAGTCAGCTTGCTTATTTTGTGTAATGCTCTCATAAAATTTTGTAGGTGATATAGTAAGCATGGTACATCCAATGCCAAAGAAAGAAAAGCACTAGAAATATGTAATTTGTAAGTAAAATTTTATATCAAAAAATTAACATGCCCATTTTATAGTAAATAACAATAATCAGTTCAATTATTCCAAGCTTATATACCCTCAATTATTTTTTCTTCCTAGTTCACAAATCTTGATTTTTCTTTTAAATAATGAAACAAACCTGTTCATACTAATAGGATGATAAATATTTCTCAAATAAGGATGTTTAATCTCATGTAAGTGTTTTTCAAAAGTACATTTGCTTCTCTTTCCTTAGGGAGTAGAGTTTGGCAAAGGATGTTGCTGAGATACGGTTTGAGGCATCATCTCATCTGCTAACAGTCTGCTCCTGATGACACATATTTATTCCATTTTTCACATGTGGCTGAAACTATACCAGCAAAATTGGGAACTCAGTTTTCCTATTTTAAAAAAAGATACCATTTGGCTGCATCATGAAACAATCCAAATGTACTTCAGAAGAAACAGCCAAGATGGATAGTTACCTGGAATCGCTGGAGAACACTGGGAAATAAGTCATCAGACATTTCATTGCTTTTTTTTTCTTTCTTTCTTTTTCTGATTAACCAAAATGCCAGTTTTAGCCAGGCTGCGTGAAGGATATTTTACATTCCAGTCTCTTCTATCAGAAACTGTTAAATGTGGACAGTAGGTCAAATGTACCGAGGCTACAAGTTGTAATACATTTAAGAGACTCTTACTCCGTTTTGATGATTAACCGTTCCCTCTCTTTCAACAAACAAAAATACAGCAAACAAAATAAAGATCATTCATATTGCAAGTTCCAAAAAGAGCATTTGCTTTCCATTTTACAAGATTTTGAATGTCACAAAGGCAAGCATATTTAAGCAAAAACAAATATCCCGTAGCTCAACAGAAAGGAAGAGGACATACAAACATGGCTGCAGGGGTGGGGCGGTGTGCCACGGTGTTCGCCATTTTTCCACCTCTCTTCCTCCAGTTCCCTTGACTGACCAGCTCAGTGACTCCAGATTCCTGTTCCTCTCCCAGTCAGTAGACCCCCATTTGGCAGCATCATGAAACACAAAATCCAAATGTGCTACAGAAGAAAAAGCCAAGATGACTAGTTAGATGGAATCATTGGAGGACACTGGGAACTAAGCCTGAGGTTACCTGATGGAGTGAAATTTTGTGGAAAGGGCACAGTCTTTGGAGACTCAAAGAGCTTCAATTAAATCCCTTTTTGGCAGACTGTGCAATCTTGGAAAAATAATTGAAGTTCTTTGATTCTCAGTATCTTCTTGTATAAAATGAGTATATTATTCCAGACTATGCAAAATTGTTGTCAGGATTAAAGGAAACATAGTATATGGATTGCAGAATAAATTAATTAAAATAAAATTTTAAAAAAGT
Organism: Bos javanicus; assembly: GCF_032452875.1. NCBI lineage: Eukaryota > Metazoa > Chordata > Mammalia > Artiodactyla > Bovidae > Bos > Bos javanicus. The sequence goes on along the minus strand of NC_083876.1, from coordinate 24,118,240 downwards.
GTATGACTTGCCAGGCACATGGTGGGTACTCTGTAAGTTGTTCCTGTCGTCATCAGATCTTTTATATGCTTTGTTTAAAACACTTAGAATTTCCAAATCACTCTGAAATGTAAGTTCTTATATACAAGCATATTTTCTTGCACTTTACTCCATGGCATTTCACAGATAATGTGGTTTTGACAGGCAAGATTTGTGACCACCTTGCTTTGTCAGGTGATGGTTAGCATTTTTTAGCAATAAGATTTTTTGTTTTGCTTTGTAGAATTCAGCAATGTGTTTCTAAATATTCTTTTTTAACTTTAATTTTTTATTGAAGGATAGTTGATTTACAATGTATTTTCAGATGTACAAGAAAGTGACTCAGTTATACATATATATATATTCTTTTTTAGATTCTTTTCCCTTATGGATTATTACTAAATACTGGATATGTTTCGCTCTGCTATACAGTAGGTACTTGTTGGTCATCTGTTTCATATATAGTGGTATGTATATATTCATCCCAAACAATTAATCCCTCCCCCACTTTCCTCTTTGGCAACCATGTTTGTTTTCTGTGTCTGAGGTCTACTTCTGTTTTGTATGTAAGTTCATTTGTCTCATTTTCTTTTTTAAGATTCCACACGTAAGTGATATCATGATATTTGTGCTTGTATTCAAGTCACCCTCATTTTACTTAATAACAGCCCCACAACACAAGAGTAGTGATGCTGGCCATTCAGATAGGCCAAAGAGAAGCTGAAAGATGCTTCCTTTAAGTGAAAAAGTGAAAGTTTTCAATAAGGAAAGAAAAAAAAATTGTGTGCTGAGGTTGCTAAATTCTATGGTAAGAACAAGTTTTCTATCCATGAAATTGTGAAGAAGGAAAAAGAAATTCATGCTACTTTTGCTGTCACACCTCAAACTGCAAAAGTTACAGGCACAGTGAGTGATTAGTACTTAGATAAGATTTTAAAAGGCATTAAGTTTGTACAATAAGACATTCAGAGAGAGAGACAAAGATCATATGCATTTAATTTTTATTACAGTATATTATTATAATTATTTGATTTTATTATAAGTTATCATGGTTAATCTCTTACTGTGCCTAATGTATAAATTAAACTTTATCATAGATATGTATGTGTAGGAAAAAAAAAACATAGTATACATAGGATTTGATACTGTCTATGGTTACAGGCGTACTCTTGCCTGGAAAATCCCATGGATGGAGGAACCTGGTAGGCTGCAATCCATGGGGTCTGGAAGAGTCAGACACGACTGAGCGACTTCATTTTCACTTTTCACTTTCATGCATTGGAGAATGAAATGGCAACCCACTCCAGTGTTCTTGCCTGGAGAATCCCAGGGACGGGGGAGCCTGGCAGGCTACCATCTATGCGGTAGCACAGAGTCGGACACGAATGAAATGACTTGGCAGCAGCAGCAGCAGCGGTTTCAGGCAACCACTGGAGGTCTTGAGATGCACCCTCTATGAGTAAGGGGAGACCCAGGTTCGATCCCTGGGTTGGGAAGATCCCTTGGAGAAAGAAATGGCAATCCACTCCAGTACTATTGCCTGGAAAATCCCATGGACAGAGGAGCCTGGTAGGCTACAGTCCACGGGGTCGCAAAGAGTTGGACATGACTGAGCGACTTCAGGTTCACGTTTCACTGTAGTTCTTTGACAGTGAAACAAGATAGGAAGGAAGTTAGAGAGTCATAGGCCATGAGAAGACTCTGGCATAAAAGAGCATACATATGCTGTTTGTGAACTCCAAGTAGCTGTTGTGTTCTCTGGCAAGAGATTTGGTGGGTGTGTGGGCAGGGAACAGATGACAAATGGCCTTATATGCTATGTGAAAGACTTGGAACTTTATCTTGAAAAGTGACGAGTCTGGGAAAGGTTTTGAGAAAGGCAACGGAATCATTCTATTTGGCTTACAAAGATGAGTTTGGTGACAAAGAAAGGACAGAATTTTTAAAAAGAAGGAACAAAAGAAACCTCAGACGAGCAGTTCAATCTCTGAGTCAGGAAGATCCCCTGGAGTAGAAATGGCAAGCCACTCCAGTATTCTTGCCTAGAAAATTCCATGGACAGAGGAGCCTGGTGGACTATGGTCCTTGAAGTCACATAGTCACATATTACTGAGTGACTGATAACTTGCAATAAAATTGTATTACTGAACTAAAAAATACCCAGAGCCTGAATGAATGCACAGAGAAGGTGAAGGAGAGGAGAGAATAGGTATGAGACATAATTTGAAAGTAGGAGCCACAAGAGGAAGCTGACAAGTGAGGTGAATCCATGTGTCTCTTGGTGTGTCTGAGGTTAGTGGTATCACTACACAGAGAACTGACCATAGGCACAAGTAGATTGCCTGCTTGCCTTGTTGATGTTGAAATGTGTGAAGCATTCAATGGGGATGAACTCAAGGGAGTCTGAGATACAAGTCAGTCCCTTTCAGAGTGTGTAAAATGAAACATCAAATTAGAAGTAATCATCTAATTAATAAACCAGAGGGCAGAGGTGAGTGGATCTGAGCAGAATACACTGAAAGTAAAGGAACAAGACTGAACACACTTAGCAATATTTAAGAGATCCCCTAGAGGAGGAAATGGCAACCCACTCCAGTATTCTTGCCTGGAGAATCCCATGGACAGAGGAGCCTAACAGGCTGTGGTCCATAGGGTCACAAAGAGTTGGACAAGACTGAAGGGACTTAGCATGCATGCACAGAGAAAAACAAAGTCAGACTGAGAGGTAAATAAAGAACAAAAAAAGTGACAGCACAGAACAGTTACAGGCGGAAATCAAAAGGTGTGATGCTATCAAAAACTACAACAAAATCAATTAATCTAAAGACCCTGTGTTGCCATGACTTGCCAGAACTTGTTTCCTCAAAATTATACAAACAGAAGTCAAACCTCAGTGTGTTTTTTTAATTTTAATTTTTTTTTTTTTTTTTGCCACAGGGCATGGTATGGGGGAGCTTAGCTTCTCAACCAAGGATAGAACCCTTGCCCCTATAGTAGAAGCCAGGAGTCTTAACCACAGGACCACCAGGGAAGCCCCAGATCTCAGTGTGTTGAGAACAGAACGGGAGGTAGGGAATTGCAGATGGAAAAGGGACAGAGGCAAAGCAGTGGAAAAGCTCTCCTCTAGTAGATGAGAAAGGGAACTCAGACCAGGACCCACACAAAGTCAAGTCATCCTTTCCTTGGACCCGCTTTCCAAGAAAGAAATTAGACTAGAGCATGTTCTGGAGAAGGCAATGGCAACCCACTCCAGTACTCTCGCCTGGAAAATCCCTTGGGCGGAGGAGCCTGGTAGGCTGCAGTCCATGGGGTCGCGAAGAGTCAGACACGACTGAGTGACTTCACTTTCACTTTTCACTTTCATGCATTGGAGAAAGAAATGGCAACCCACTCCAGTGTTCTTGCCTGGAGAATCCCAGGGATGGGGGAGCCTGGTGGGCTGTCATCTATGGGGTCGCACAGAGTTGGACACAACTGAAGCGATTTAGCAGCAGCAGCAGCAGCAGAGCATGTTCACCTGCTAAAGCAAAGGAGAAAAAGGCATTTCCTGGCTTAACAGACAAAAAGTAGAATTATTAACTAACCCGTAATAAAAGTGCAATTTTAAATATTGTAATAAACACGGTAGACAAATGGGAATGTAAACAGCATTTCCAATTTAACATTCTTCTCCCAACACTTCTTCCAACTCTCTCTCAAATTCCCATATCACTTCATAATTCTAAGCAAGGTGTTTTTTTTTTTTTTTTTTTTTGGTCTTCTCCTTTGTCTCTTTTCCCTTAAAAGAATGCATTTGGTAATACTATTTCATCTTAACTGATTTTGCTATCCAAAAATCAATCTGTATTACTGCCCTCCTTAACACTTAGGTCAAGCTTCTCAACTTTTAGGCAATATTGTCTACTCAACATTTTACCCAAAACTTGCATATACTATATTAACTTCTACTTTTTTGTATGTTATTTTATAAATGAATTACAAGTAAAATCAAACCTAGATGTGAGTCCTTTTAAAGATATTAAAGACTGCAAAATATGAAGTTTAATAGTAAAGTATAAAAATATAAAGTATGTTATTAACATCACTTTAAGGTTGACTTATCTCCTCTTTAATCATAAGTCAGTGTTTGAATCATGAATACAAGTGGTTGGCAAGAAAAAATAAACTGTTCAAGTCAACTTATCAGTACCTAGGAGGAAATCTTTACAAGGAAATATTTAGTAAGTGTACTTTCTATGAAGCATAAATTTTTGGTTTCATAACTGTTTTCCTATTTTCAGATATAGTCAGCAGCAGTACAATGTATACAGTCCTGTTTAATGAAACCAGTTTTATTTTGTTGCAATTTGTAACTCTTTCACATATTGGCACAGTTTCATCTATACAATTAAAAATTAGATGTTTTATTAATGTGTTTATTTGCTGATAGGAAGCATCTTGTGTTCAGTATATTCAGCAAAAAATCAGGCTAAATTGTCTCCATTAACTTATTTGATGTCTAAAAACAGAAACATAATGTAATGTTTATTGTATAGATCCAATGATAAATATAGAATTCTAGTTTTCTGCCAGATAGAAACTCAGATAGCCAGTAAAAATCACATATCCTCACAGTTCCTCCTAAATAAAAAAAGAGAAAAACTTGCTTTCAAGTTTGATTTAAATTTTTTTCTTAAATGTTGTATATTCTTTTGAAAAACAACATCAATTATGTTTTATCACATCTTCAAAACCACTCATTTTTAAACATGTTATTTTCAAAACATATTTTGTGCCACGAGGAACAAATGTAGAATCTGAAGACTACACTGAAGTCATGCATTTATATCTAAATGAATTCTAAAACTAATATGAAGCTACTGACACAGAAGCAAGAAGACCAGACATCACACTCAGGAGAGACTGTACAGGCCACCATGGAGTCACCACAGCTCTCAGACCTCAGGCTCTGCCTTACAAAACACTCTTTCCCTTTCCTGTGCTGTTTCATGATTTAGGAGGGTTTTTGCTTTTTGTTTGTTTGCTGTTTGCTTTGTCTTTTAGAGTCTTTAAAGTAATAAATTGGGGAAATTTCATACACTATATCTTGAATTTCAACAGAGTTTCTCTGAATATTTTCATGAATAAATTTACAGCTGTGCTGTGTGCTGTGCTCAGTCAAGTCCAGCCTTTTGTGACCCCTTGGACTGTGGCCCTCCAGGCCCCTCTGTCCATGGAATTTTCCAAGCAAGAATACTGGGGTGGGTAGCCATTTTCTACTTCAGGGGATCTCCCCAACCCAGGGACCGAACCTGGGTATCTTCGGTCTCTGGCATTGGTAGGTGAATTCTCTACCACTGTGCCACCTGGGAAGCCCATACATTTACAGAAGTGGCTACAATGAGATGGATCTCTATCTAGCTGAGCAGCTTCATGGAAGGAATATTGATAAAATTTTGTGTCAGCCTGCAGGTTCTACGACAGAGCACTGAAGTCTATGTCCTTCACCCTTTACTGTTATTTCATCTCAGTAGCTTGGATGAAGCTAAAGAAAGCATGCTTCTCTAAATCTAAAAGAGAGAGAGAATGCTGAGAGATATAAATGATGATTTGGATAAGAAAATAAACACTGTAAAACAGTCAAACTGGAATGACAGGCTGGGACCAAAAAGATAAAATCGAGATGAAAAGAAAGCCTAGACCTACATTAAAGTAAAGCAAACTACAAAGAGGCAAGGGAATTAATAGCCACTGGCATGGAAAAAAGTCAACCCATAGAGGTTTTAGTTGACCACAAGCTTCAAAGGGATTAAGAATCTGATATGGTACAGAAGGGAGCTAATGAAGGACGGTGCTGTGGACCAGCCACCCTCGGGGCTGCTGCTATTTTTACCTAAAGGGCAGGTCCTGGGAATTAGCTAACCTTAGTGTCTGCATACCTGGGCTAGGATGTCTTCAGAGACCTGTGGTTAAGTCCCATTATCAGTTAGTTAGGAATCTTGAAAAGTGACAGATCACTTGTGCTCTCAAGCCACTGCCTGCTCAAGTTCACTCCTAACCTCAATGGGGAAATGGGAAGCCAGTGAACCCCAGAACACAGGTGGGATTTTCTCATAAGGGATCAAATCTGTACCCTCTCCATTGGGAGGCAAAGTCTTAACCACTGGACTGCCTGGGAAGTCCCTCTTGTTCCTGTTTTTAAGCTTTAACTGTTATCAGTCCAAGCTCACCCTGCTCACTGCATGACAGGCCAGTGAATCTGAGAGACAACGTGTAAGGGCAAAGAAAAGGACTTTATTCAGAAAGCAGCTGACCGAGAGGGTGGTAGACTACCACCTCAAAATAACCATCTTATAGGGGGTCTGGATGCCAGGTTCTTTTATAGATTCAGAGGAAAAGCAATGAGGAACTAAATTCAAAAGGCAGAAAAGAGAGGGAGAGGCGGTGGGGAGGTAAAGTACTAAAAGTCTTCAGTCTTGCAAAACATCTCCAAGGGAATGGCCAACCTCTGGAAGGGGTGTATTAATCTCTTCTATTCACAGGTGGGTAGGGACAAATTATGCTTCTGTGAGTTGAACAAAGACACTTTACAGTCAAGCAGATGGCCTGGGTCCTCTGAGGCAGGCTATTATGTACGATTATACAAAAGCATAATCATAGTAAATATGACTATACAAAAGTCGGTGATAGCATCACCAACTCGATGGACATGAGTTTGAGCAAGCTCCGGGAGTTGGTGATAGACAGGGAAACCTAGCGTACTGCAGTCCATGGGGTCCTAAAGAAACAGACACGACTGAGCGACTGAACTGATACAAAAGCAAGAAAAAGTAAGTCAAAGAAACAGTTTCCAACATGGAGTCAGAACTGGCTTCCTCCCTGCAACATAACTTCTTAAAACTCAGGACCTTGAGCATAATTATGCTTCACACAAGAAGTTGCCATTTTCTGATTCCAACTTACTCTCCACATGCTTACCAAAGGCTTGAGTTTATCAATTACAATGTTAGATTTTTGCCCCCATTTCTACTGCATCTTGGATGACTGCCAATTCTGTATAGACAGTATACCTAACACTCCAAACCCACTGTCTATATAGCTCTGTATGGACATCCTGGACCATATGCCATCTAGTATTCTTTACACTCTATGGTGATCTATAGTTTCTGCTCCCTTAGCTTGTTGGTCCACAAAAACTATTCTTAGATCTCAATAAGAACTCTAATCCTTGGTCCATTAAGTTATCTTAATCTTTAATCCTCCTGGTTTCATTAAATTATTCAACTGAGCTTTATTTTCTTCATTTGTAAATGAGAGTAGTAATACCTATATCATGTATTTGATGGGAAGATTAGCAATAAATTATGTAAAATGCATAACATTACTCCTTGCTAAGTGTAGGCATTAAATAATCATTATCAACTTCAATCTGTCTGTCAGGGGGAGTTTGTAATTTCCTTGGTTCTGTCTCACTGCAGGAAAAATTTGAAGCAACAGATGAATCGATGTTACAGCCCAGTTTTATTAGGAAAAAGGATAGTACACCCTTGAGGAATGAGAGTGGGCCGACCCAAAAGACGGAGAAAAGAGAGGCCCCTGGCTCACTTTTGGCTCCTCTTTTTATATGTTTTTTTGTCCCCTCCCTGATCCTGCCCTATGTAAGTTGGGCTAGCCATCAGGGCTGTTTGTTTTACCTGAGGTCCTCACTCCACTCTTCCGACCTTCCTTTGTTCTATTTTCATGGGCTTTCCCCTTCTTTGTCTTCTAGCTACCATCATTCTGAACTCCTTTTTCCTATTTTAACTACCTAACATATCTAAACTTCATAATTTATTACTTAAAAGCTCTCTTGCGAAAACGATTGGTGCCTTTGCCCCTTATCCTTCTTCTGCACCTAATTAGCAAAACTCTAGCCCAGGATCAACCAGTCACTCTTTTCTTGTCTCTGGCTGCTGAGCACTGCTAAAAACAAATGCCACAACCACATGGATTGATGCCATTACAAATTCATGGTCTCTCATATCAGTCTAGCTATTAACACTACACAGTAAAATCTCTACCTCTAGTCCACTTCCTCTCTCATTCTCCACAACAGTATTTTCAAACCTTCACCACTCTGATCTTTCCCATCACTCTAAGTAAATGAACCCTCCTTTAGAGAGAAAAATAGAGACAACCACGTAAGACCATTCTCCACTCCCTGTGTCTACCCACAACACAACCAAATGTAAATATAGGTAAATATAGTTAACACAACCCTTACCTTTTTCTTTATATTTTAGCTAAGTGGTTGCCCTTCTGCCTTTCAAATCCTTCCATCTGTTCTTTGAATCACATCTTTCCATTTCTTTGGGAACCTTACTTAAATCAAGTGTTCTTCCTTTCTTCTGTACTTTTGACTTCTCTTTTTCTTCCAACATGTCCTATCTCTTTATCTCCTTCTAGTGATCATGACTGAAGCAACTTAGCAGCAGCAGCAGCAGCAATGATCACTTTACTTTTTGTGGCTCAACTGGTAAAGAATCCACCTGCAATGCAGGAGACCTGGGTTCAATCCCTGGGTTGGGAAGATCCCCTGGAGAAAAGAAAGGCTATCCACTCCAATATTCTGGCCTGGAGAATTCCACAGACTGTATAGTCCATGGGGTCTCAAAGAGTTGGACATGACTGAGTGACTTTCACTTTTTCTCTTAGAACCAAGTTTCTCCAAAGAGTGATATATATACTTTCCCACTTCCTGCTGCTGCTAAGTCACTTCAGTCGTGTCCGACTCTGTGTGACCCCATAGACGGCAGCCCACCAGGCTCCTCCATCCATGGGATTTTCCAGGCAAGAGTACTGGAGTGGGGTTCCATCGCCTTCTCCGTTCCCACTTCCTAGGACTGTCTAAATCACTATATAGATGCTTATTCATTTTCACTAAATGAAGTCTTACAAATACCTTGCTAAAAACAAAAGACGTTTCAATCCTTAATTTATAGGACTTCTATACTACTCTTGATGCTATTTAGCATCTTTCTCCTCCAAATTCTTTCCTCATATGATTGTTACGACATCAATGACTCTTGATTTTCCTCCTTTATCTCCTGTTGACTAAAAAAAAAATGCACAACTTGAGAGTTGTGAGTTAAGTTTTTTTTGAGGAAAAATGAGAATTGAAGCCCAGGAGGCAACACCTCAGACAGCTCTGAGAGATTGCTCCAAAGCCTCAGTGGGAGCAGGTCAACATATAAGGTTTCGGTGAAGGAGGAATTCAATACCAATAAGCACTCATTTTACAAAAGGTTTTTTGCTAGTCATGAGGAGCTGATGTTATCATAAAGGGGTTTACTGCTTCTCTAGATATGAGGAGGTGCAAGGATTGAGATCATAAAATTTGTTCCTAAAAACATCCAACTAACTAAAGACCTGTCCCACCAGATTCCCTGGAGAACAGAGTGCATCACTCCACCCTGAACTCGCTCAGGGGTTGTTGAAGGTCAACAGCTATAGCAGTCTGGGTTCAGTCTCAGTAGAAAAGAAAAGAAAGAAAGTCGCTCAGTCGTGTCCGACTCTTTGCGACCCCAAGGACTGTAGCCTACCAGGCTCTTCCATCCATGGGATTTTCCAGGCAAGAATACTGGAGTGGGTTGCCATTTCCTTCTCAAGGGGATCTTCCCGACCCAGGGATTGAACCCGGATCTCCCACATTGTAGGCAGACACTTTACCATCTGAGACACCAGGGAAGTCCACCAGGAATCTCAGTAGAAGCAGATGGTAAATGCCTTTGTTGTTCAGTAGTTGACAACGCTATCGGCAAGTGCCAATTTGTACTTGACACTCCCTTAGAGAAAATCTCATTTATTTACAGGATTTTTACTACCATTTAACACTGCTACTCCAACATCTAAATCTCCAACCCTGATTCCCTCCAGATCCATGTAGCTAATGTGTTTTTTAAGAAAAACAAACAAACAAGCAAGCAAACCAAATGCCTTGACTTGGATTTCCTATAGCACCTCAAATTTATTATGTCCCAAATTGAACTCACTTTCTTGCTCCCTCCTTTAAATTTCCTCACATTTCTTTTTTTCCTATTTTGGCAAGCTGCCCATCCATTTTCTTAAGTCAGAAACTGCATTCAACCTTCACATTTATCTGATGATTAAATCCTCTCAATTTTTTCCCTTAATATTCCTTAAATCTATAACTTTGTTATTATTATTATTCCATGATCATATCAAACACTTGGCCTTCTGTGTGGTTTTCTGCAAGATGTTCCTCATTGTGCCTGCCAAAAGTCACTGGAGCCATATTAAAATAAATATTGCTGTCATCTGAAAAAGATACACAACGTGAGAGTGCAAGTTAAGTTGGATTTGGGGCACAGTGAGGACTGCAGCCTGGGAGACAGCACCTCAGAGAGCTCAGAGAAACTGCACCAAAAAGACAGTGGCGGGAGGTCAATATATATGATTTTTGGTGAAGAGGGAGTTCAATGCAATCAAGCACTTCTCTTACAAAAGATTTTCTGCTAGTCATGAGGAGCTGATGTCACCAGGAAGGGATTAAGTGCTTTTCTAGATACAGGAGTTGCAAGGATTGGGATCATGAAATCAGTTCCTGAGAATATCCAACTGTCTAAAGACCTGTCCCACCGGTTTCTTTGGAGCACAAAGTGCCCCACTCTCCACACTGAACTCCCTTCAGGGCGTGTCAAAGGTCAGCACAGGATTCAGTCTTCACAAGGCAGATGGCAAATGCCCTTGGCAAGAGCCAGTATGTGGTTGATGTTGCTATTCATTCTTTCTTACTTTCATATGTAAGTACTTACGGGTCTCTTTGCCTCTGTACAGTCTAGAGAGACTTCCCTGTCATGCAACTCTGTCCATGCACGGCCCAATGAAGCTTGTTCTGTGTCGCTGTCTCTCCTGGGCATATTTTTTCCTTGATGAGCCCCAGATCATCTAACCTGGGAAGTGCCTATACTATACATTTTTTAGGATAAAACCCAATCTTTTTATCAGAGCATGAGAGAATTCATCATCTGGTTTGTTTCTCCAGCCTCACTTCTTGTAGATTTTTTTCTTAGTACCTGCTACAATCCAATGGTGATTTACTAACTGCATTTCTTCAATTGGCCATATTCTGTCTCATGTTGGTCCTATGATAGCTTCTCTATTGGGGTAATAAAATAATACTCAAATATGAGTAGAAAAACTTAAATCAACCAAGGTTAATAACAGGTTAGTTAACTGTTAATACACTTGATCTTAGCTAAAAGGCAGGAAATGGCAACCCACCCCAGTATTCTTGCCTGGAGAATCCCGTGGACAGAGAAGCCTGGTGGACTATAGTCTATGGGGTTGCAAGGAGTCAGATCCGACTGAGCTACTAACAGTACCTATTTATGCAGTATTCCTCAGAGGTTCAAGTCAATGAGCATTCATTTATTTCTTCAACAAATGGTTAGCACATACATACAGTGTGTTTGGCATTATTCTAGGTACTCTGGGTAGATCAGTGAATAAAGTGGACATGCACACCTGTACCTGTGAAACTTCATTCCAGAGGGGTTATGATGGCAGTTGGTGATTTTAAATAGGTTTCAGAGAAGATTTCAGGGAAGTGATCCTTGGTGAGTTTGAGATTTTACTCTGGGATGAATGGGGAGCCACTGGAGGGATTGAGCAGAGAAGTGCCTTGATCTGACCAATATTTCAATGGAATCACTCTAACTTCTAGGTTGAGAATAGATTTGGGCAAAAAGCAAGAGAAGCAGCTGATAAACAGCAGTGTCTTAGAATAGGGTGATAGCTGTGGAGCTGGTGATAGTGTTTTGAAAACAGAGCTAAGAGATTTGGTCATAGGTTATAAGTGGGATGTGAAAGAAACAGAGCAGTTCGAATGACCCCAATATGTTTTGGTCTCAGTATGTAGAAAAATGGAGTGGTTGCTAACTCTGATAGGAAATACTGCAGGTAGGGTCTTAGCATTTATTCTTTCTTTTCAAGTTTAATCTTTCTCCTCAATGAACAGTAATTGTTACTGTATACAAAAGCTTTGAAAACATACCTTCTTCCCTGAACAAAAAAATAATCCCAACAAAGCAATCCCATCTCAAATTGTACAGTGAGATAATGACAAGTTGCGTGGATCAGCGTGTTCTAAATACTCTGATATTCCATATGGTCTAAAGCACACTACAATCCAAACTGCATCCATAATAAATGAGTCACAAACAGGAACCATTTAAGACTTGGAAAAAATACAATATAAATACCAGAGTGGATTTTAAGATTTATTTTGAAAAACTGATTTTTCTTTAGCTCTGTTTTATAACATTTTCCCTCTTCATCCTCTCTTCCTCTCTTCTATTACCTTCTATTTACTTTGCTATTCTTTTCTCCTTTCTAAAATTGCATTTTTTTTTTCTTGGTTTCTCTTCAATCTGTTAAATTTTCAAGACATCGGTTTTACCCTTAAGTTAAAATGTGATTTTGAAGTGTGTGTGGATGAAACTCATCCAAATTCATCACATCTTATTTTCATCAGCCTGTTTCTATTAGTGACACAAAAGACCCAAATCTACTACAAAACCTAACTGGTAACAAAGACGGACTGATCATTCTTTTCATTGAGAGTAGGTGAAATAGGTATTTGCCTTATTTGCTCAAGCAAAGGACACACGCTGTTTTAAAAATAGGAAGTCCCAGGATAAGGATAATCAAATATTTATGTCAGCCTGAAAAAAAAACAAGAAAGCATACATTTTAAAGCCAGAAGACTTGGGAACTACACATTATAGCTTGTAAACTGAATTCAGGCAAGTCATTTAATCTGAGTCATATGAGTTATAAGGCATCATTCTGTAGTTTTTGCCTTTCTTTTCTTCCTGTTTTTCTTAGTTTTCTCCTCCCTTTCATTTTTACTTTCTTCCACTTCCTCTTTCTACCTCTTCTTCTCTATCTCTTTCCCCTCCTTCTTACCTTCTTTCTTCCTTTCCTCCTTCTTCCTATTATACTTCATGCCATATAGAATTTAAGGCAGATTTCAAAACAAACATACTGAGTAAAAAATAGAAAAATGAAAATAGGAGTAAGAAGGCAGGAGTACAAATAAGTAACCTAAAAAGCACTGACAGAGCTGTACTAGTTTGCAACCCCACGGACTGCAGCACGCCAGGCTTCCCTGTCCTTCATTAGTTCTTGGAGTTTGCTCAAACTCATATCCACTGAATCAGTGATGCCATCCAACCATCTCATCCTCTGTCATCCCCTTCTCCTCCTGCCCTCAATCTTTCCCAGCATCAGGGTCTTTTTCAATGAGTTGGCTCTTTGTATCAGGTAATCAAAGTATTAGAGTTTCAGCATCAGTCTTCCCAATCAAAGTTGAAAAGATTTGGCTTAGTTTACTATGCTATAATTAGAATAAAGATATTCAATCAACACTGTCATCTGCATAGAAGCAATTATACTACTTTATGGAGGTGTTTGCAGCCTCAGTTCTCAGTCTACTCCATTATTTGCATATATGCATACATGATGGGGGTATTTCCACCTCTAATATGATCTTTCTATTAAACTCTCCCCATCCTTCCATACACTTACTAGGTTGGCAAACACTGACCAGTTGTTTAACCTCTCTGAAGTCAGTTTCATTATCTGTAAACACTAAAGTAAAAACATAAATCTGTTCATTTCCCTGAGAATGAAGTAATATATGTAAAAGTGTTTGTCGTAGTTCTCTATTACTATATACAATATTGTCATATACCTAGAGGCTTAAAATGACACAAATGTATTATTTGAAATTCCCCAGGATGAATTGTCTGGGCATAGCTTAACTGGATCCACTGGTCAGGGTCTCATAAAACTGCAATCAAGGTGCTGGTCTTGATGCTGTTCTCCTTTGGAGCTCAGGCTTCTCTTCCACACTTAGTCATTTATGGGAGAACTCAGTTCCTTGCAGTTGTAGGACTGAGGTACCCATTTTCTTTCTAGCTATTGACTGGTGATCAAAAGCCATTCAAAGTTCCTTGTCATGTGTCTCCCATAATAAGTCCACAATACCAAAGTTTGCTTTCTTCTAGCATATCTTCTGATGTTTCTTATATCTTTTAAGAGCTCACTCGATTAGGTCAAGCTCACTGAGGATGTCAACTAAAAAATATAGTCACAACCTGAAAGTAGAGAGTTATTTTATTTGGTGGGAATGTTAAGGACCCTGAGGCAAGGAGATAGCATCTCAGTAGCCCCGAGAAAACTGCTCCAAGGAGGCAGGAGGGGGAATCAGTCTATATACAAGTTTGCAACAAAGGGAGCAGAGTCTGAACATCAAAAATTATTTTGAGGTAAGAAAATTCAGATATCAAGTTAAACAATTTAGCATTCTACGTATGAGAGGTTGCAAGCCTCTGGGTTCACTGAATTCCTTCCTTCCATATGTATCTCAGCTGTGTGCTGTGCTGTGCTAAGTTGCTTTAGTCGTGTCCAACTCTGTGGGACCTTATGGATTGTAGCCTGCCAGGCTCCTCTATCCACGGGTTTTCCAAGCAAGAATACTGAAAGGGTTGCCATTTCTTCATCAAGAGGATCTTCTGGACCCAGGAAAGGAACCCGCTTCTCTTCTGTCTCCTGCATTGGCAGGCAGGTTCTTTACCACTAGCACCACCTGGGAAGCGCCAGGCACCTCAGCTGTCTGGGGCCAAATCCTGTTTCCCTTTGCACCTTGAGGAGTGGCAGGTGGCTGCTTCTTGCATTTCCCCGGCTCCTCAGCAATCACCGTGGGGGTGGCAGCATCTGCTGGATCACAGTTTGGGGAGCCCTCATTTACATTTGGAGGCCAGAAATCACTGATGGCTGTGATAATTCTTATTTATTGATATGGTAGGCGATATTTTCATTTGACAAAGATAATCTCCATCTTGAGATTGGTCAGTCAACTAGTTAGTAACCTAGTCATAAGAGAGATACCCCACCATATTCACAGTTTTACCCACACTCAAAGGGTAGGGGCCATACAAGGTCATGGATCCTTGGGTATTAGTCTAGAATCCTGCCTATTTATGCAGCATATCATTACACCCACTCCTCACATATAAACAATTAGAGAAAAGTTTTATAAAAAGTACAACTTGGTTTAATCTTTTAGCACACTAGATCTTGACTGGTTCACTCTGCATAATGATAGAATACTGTTACTTAAAGGATTTCTCATATTCATGAATTTTTGCTTTCTTCATTTATCCGTCATTCATTTAGCAAATATTTGTTGACTATTTACTATATACTAGGCACAATGCTAGGCATTGGTGACATAATAACATAGGCATAGCTCCGCCTTCACTGAGCTTATACTTAGTCCTGAGAGAATAAAACAAACAAAAACCCCAAACAAATAGGTACAATCTTTGCTAATCATGTTAAGAGATTTCAGTCATTAAAGGGCTTTTAGTAGAATGGTGTTATTACTCAGATGGCATTTCTGAAAATAACACTGAACATTATGAAGAGATTATTGTTTGTTGAGATTGATTCGACTTATTCATGAAATGTGAATTTGGGACTTTTTGCCACATATAAACATAAATGCATTGCCTTTGGGAGGACTCAAGTGTCTCTAATAAGCCTACCTTAAACTCTACTCACAATGCAAAATAACTGATTTTTTTTTCTAATTCAAGTCTAATTCAAGCCTCAGAGCCCTGAGCTTGTGCCACAGTCCTAGGTGTCTGCTCCAGTCTAGTCACTCAAGTCTCTTCTTTAATTTCTGGATATTTTTGCATGTGATCTTAATTAGAATTTTCTCCAACTGGAATGGCTCATCATTTAGGACTAGCTTGGCTGCATATAACAAAATAATATTGACTTAAACAAAAAATAAGTTTATTTCTCTCTCATGTTTAAAAAAAATGCCTGAAGATATGTATGCCAGGGGTGATACAGAGCTTCATGATATCATAGACCCAGGTTTCATCAACTTCAGCTCATGCCTTCCACCTCATGGTGCAAGGGAACTTGTCTGTGCAAGGGAACCAGTCAAGTTCCCTGGGAACTGGTAAGAGAGAAAAGCCAGTTGAAAAGAGGGAGGCTTGAAGAAGAAAGGGGGCAAAGAACACATACCAGCTGATCAGTAAAGAAGGTATTTGAGAAACTGTAAAAACAAAAGCAAAAAAAAAAAAAAAAAAACCTTCTGCTTACATATCATTCATTTCAATCGCATGCCATACCTACCTGCCGGGAAGATTAGAAAGTAGAGCTTTTTTCTTCCTCAGGCAATCATGTTTCCATCTAAAATCCACAGTTTTCATCACAAGGAAGAAACTGCGAATGAAAAGTGGAGTGGCAACTAGCAGTCTCTGCCATGAGGTCTAAGCCAAGGCATGAGTTTGGGTGGAATAGTCCGAAGGACTATTGGACTTTGGGAGGCAAAGTCCTCCCCTTTTGGCCAGTTTTGTTTTGGTCACTCAGGCTAACTTGGTCTAGACAATAGGGGTGCTCTACCTGGGCCAGCACCGTCAACTAGCATTCTCAGTACAGAATCCAAAGGTTGAAGCCAATGAGGACTCATAGAGCAATTTGGGGGGAACTGCACTGGGTCAGTTACTGCATGCAGGCTTCCTCTAACTGCGGTGCATGCATGGGCTTTTCATTCAGACTTTAGGGCATGCCAGCTTCAGTACTTATGGTGCATGGGCTTAACAGCCCTGAAGCATGTGGAATTTTCCCGGACCGGGGATCAAACCCATGTCCTCTGCATTGGCAGGTGGATTCTTAACCACTGGACCATCAAGGAAATTCAGCCACTTTTATGTTAGAAAAAATAGAACGATTGAAAGTCTTGATGTATTAGTCAAGATTCTATCACATATAAGTGACAGAAACCCACCTTGAACTAGCTTAAGCGAAAGGGGAAATTTTATTGGAAGGATATTTGTCTAATGTTCAGAACTTAGAAAACAATCAAGACTTCGTAAGAATGGGTGTTGAACTAGCCTCAAGAATAAATCAATACTGAAGGACTCTTCTGTATATGATAATATTCTCAAGACTTTCTCTCTACTTCTCATCTCTATTTTGAGGGGTGGGAATTAGCTTTATTTTCCTGGATTTCTCGTTCTGGTCAATATGTAGAATGCTTCCTGACTATTTACTTACATCCTATAGTTTCTGACCAGACAGAAGATAGAAAGAGATTAAATTCCTAGAAAGAGACTGATTTGCCCATTCTGGGAAATATTACCATCAATGGACCAATCACTGTCAGCCCCCAAGTGAACCAAACAGATGAAAACAGGAGTAAATGGGAGCTGTACATGAAGAAGCAAGAAAACAGCTGAGCAAATAAACTCAACAAAACTTGCTAGACTTGGAGCTGATATACTATAGTGTTGAAAGTCCTATGCATTGGTTTTAACAGCAGAGTGAGAGGCTGAAAGAGTATAGACGGTTCTGTACATATTTTAGAATTTAATATTTCTTCAGGAATAATTTGAAGAGTAAGACCCCTTTGGGCTTCCCTTGTGGCTCAGCTGGTACAGAATCTGCCTGCAATGTGGGAGACCTGGGTTCGATCCCTGGGTTGGGAAGATCTCCTGGAGAAGGGAAACGCTACCCACTCTAGTATTCTGGCTTGGAGAATTCCTTGGACTGTATAGTTCCTGGGGTCACAAAGAGTCATTCTCTTGTGATAACAAAGAGTATTCTTGATTAAGAGAACAGGTTCATTTTGCTTAGTTTTATAGAAAGCAAACTATTTTCAGACACTTCATATTTCTGACCTCATATAACTGAACGGGGCTTTCGTCTGATCTATGTTGCATAGCCCTGGATAATTCTTCCACCCAGCTGCATAAGAAAAGCCAAGGGATCTTCACTGAGTTCATCTTCCAGACAACCCAAAAAAAAATGGAGAAGGAGGGAATCCAACCAGCTTTGCCCTATGCCTTGAGCCAAATACTTTCTTGATTTTTGTGCTTTCTTCCTGTTTGTTGCTAGATGATGTGCTTTCCTTGAGTGCTGATATTCAGAATTCAGATTTAAACCTTAAACTAGAAGCAAAGAAAACAAGAAAGTCTTCCTCTGGACTCGGTCCTAGGCCACTTATGACCAATCGGCCAAGTCAAAAGAATTAGTGTATGGTCTAGGCTAGCCCAGCCACTGAAGATCCCCATGGGACTTTGGAACCAACACCAGATAATGAAAGTGTTCCTCTGTTTGTTTTTTCTGTGCATGGCTTGGGGGTTTTTGTTTTTGTTTTATGGGTAGGGTACTCAGCTTGGAAAGAATCCGCCTGCAATGCAGGAGACTCTGGTTCAATTCCTGGGTAGGGAAGATCCACTGGAGAAGGGATAAGCTATCCACTCTAGTATTCTTGGGCTTCCCTGGTGATTCAGATAGTAAAGAATCCACCTGCAATGTGGGAGACCTGGGTTGGGAAGATCCCCTGAAGAAGGAAACGGCTACCCATGCCAGTATTCTGGCTGGAGAATTCCATGGACAGAGGAGCCTGGCAGGCTACAGTCCATGGGGTCACAAAGAGTTGTACACGACTGAGTCACTTTCACTTTCACCTGTTAAGAGTAGAACTAAAGTGTTCTATCTTGGCTAACCATGTCTCTTTCTATAAAAGTCAGTTGCAGTTCACACATATGTATATATGCACACTCACACACTCATATACTTTTCTACAGCTGTGCTTGGTGGCTCAGCAGTAAAGCATCTGCCTGCAATGTAGGAGATCATTTACAACGCAGGAGACATAAGAGATGCAGGTTCCATCCCTGGGTCAGGATGAGACCCTGGAGAAGGAAACGGCTACCCACTGCAGTATCCTTGCCTGGGAAATCCCCTGCACAGTGGAGCCTGGTGGGCTACAGCACATGGGGTCACAAGAGTCAAACATGACTGATATACTTCTAAACTACATGTTTAGTTCTTTTTTACTGGGGAGCTTATGAGAGCATTTTAGTCAGTGTAGATGAGAATACATAGTACATATACTGCTTCAATCTGTAATTCTCTTATATTCTCTTCTATGGCTGTGACAGTTTTATCAGGCCACCTACATTGGGATTTGTGTATTTCTTATTTGAAAGCCCTCGTTACTATTTTCAGAGTATCTTCATTTTTTCTATCTACATGCTTAGATTCCACTACCAGTTGATTCCTATGGAGAGTTGATTCCTCTAATTTGTTCTATAAAATGCTTTCAGCCTGCTTTACTTCTTAACCTTGAAATGCACCTTCTCTCTCTCCTTTCCCCTCTCCTTCCCTCCCTCTCTCTCTCTCTCTCTCTCTCTTTCTCCTATCTGTTTCTTCCCTGGATGGATAGATGGATGGATGGATGGATAGTGGATGGATAGGAAAGAAGGGAGAGAAGGAGGGAGGGAAGAAAACAGAAAGAAAGAAAGGAAGAAAAAAAGAAAGTTCTCAGAGAGAAATGTTCTGTAGACATTGGTAAGATGGGTTATCTCCAAATGGGTTGATAAAAACTTAGATGTTGATTAAAACATGAGTATCATATATGATATGCCCTATGTCAACACAGACCATAGCAGTTGAAGATGTGTCTATTTAACAGCTTCGCACACAACACCAAAGAGGTTAAACATAGTTAAAACTCAGTTTGCTTCTGTATTGGTTGAGGATAAATTCTCAGGAGCCCCAGCGAAGGGAAAAAAAAAAAAAGGCTCAGAAAAGAGAGACTGAGGCTGCCAAGTATAAACTTTACTGCCTCATTGCTTGGCCTTTTCTGGGCCTTTGGAATGAGGTGGGGAAAGGCTTTGCAGGGCCTAGGAGTGAACTGAATGATCCATTTGGTACATTTGAAATCAAAGAATCAGTAAGAGATGGCATCTGCCTTAACTTCCATTGTTTTGTGGTGGCCTGGCTCCTGTCAGAGAGCCCAGTACAGTCATTAGAAGTTACCTCTTGCCCCCTCATTTGGGCTTCCCTCGTAGCTCAGTGGGTAAACAATCTTCCTGCAATGTGGGAGACCTGGGTTTGATCCCTGGGTCAGGATGATCCCCTGGAGAAGGAAATGACAACCCACTCCAGTATTCTTACCTGGAGAATTCCATGGACAGAGGAGCCTGGCAGGCTACAGTCCATGGAGTCACAAGAATCGGACACAACTTAGTGAATAAACCACCACCACACCCTCATTTAGAAGACTTCTTCACCTGAAAATGTTAATGAGCCTGTGATATGTGTTAACCTTGGAAAATCTCTTCTCTTTCCTACATCATTATCACTTGTGCCAACTTGTAAGTATAATTATAAGAAAAGTGAGTCTGAATTAAGTTTCAGACAGACTATAGTTACTATTCTTTAAAAAAAAAAAAAATGGAACTAGTGTCTAATCTAACTAGGTAAGTGTTGTCATGACTCAAGAAGAAGAACACCAGATGTGGAAAATACCACCTGTGTTAAAGCACCAATGCTTATGAAGGACTAAAATTTTAAAGTAAATTTGAACCTATTCAAATTTTATTCCTAAAATGTTGTCAATTCATCCTGCATTTTGATATGTGTAGGGCTGGGGATGTTCTCAGTGTTCTGCCTAGAGCTCCTTGGGGCCCCATTACCTTCCCTGAATGGCCCTCTGCCCATTTCTAGCCTGTCCCTGAGTCTCCTCAGAAAACTGCCTAAGGCCACCTGAAGCTGTTTGCCTGTAGACTTGGAGCAAAGAAGCAAAGGCACCTGAGAGCTTATGTACCTGCCATGGTCCCAGCTCTTATAACTACTGACATAGAAATATGAAAGCCCAGTTCTTTCCCCCTCCAGTCAGGACAAATGTTGAGGTGAAATTCACATTCTGGAGAATGTGACATTCCCTCAAATCAGGCTGAGGCTCCTCCCTGGTTTCTTTCGCTTCCCTGTCCTGCTAACATGGCTCCCTTCCTGTGGTCTCTGAGCACTTCCTTTACGAATCATGAACCTGCGGGCTCCCGTGCTTCTCAGAAACTTGGCCTAAGACTATATGTTATCTCGAATAGAAGAGAAACTGATAAACATTTTTCTCTCTTCCAAGGCAGAAAGACTGAATATGTTAAAAAGATTCTCCATCTAGGCTTAATTGTGGAGGGATTACAAGCTTTCTTTTGGAGTGACACCTCTGACAAGATAGCATTCCAGGAAGGATGGTTCTGTGGGTGAACTTGGAGTCCTAAACAGTTTTTGACAGACCATCTAGAAGTTTGTCTGTGTCTGTGTGTTTATTGGGCTCTATTATCATCAGCATACTTCAAATGGGAAAACTGCAACTCTGAGATGTGAAGATATTTGTCCAAAGTCATCTCACAGTCTGTGGCGGAGCTGAGGTCTGGTCCCAGGCAATCTGACTTCAATGCGTGTGCTCTAACCCACTCTGCTGTACTACCTGCCCTGGGAGACAGTGAGAGAAGTAAGTAGAAAGTGGCAGAGACAGAAAAGGAAAAAAAGAGAAAGTGAATTAAACATGTAAAAACTGACCCATACATAAAGATAAAGGATTGGGCAAGAAGGTATGAACAGAGAGAAGCACAAACACATCCCAGAGAGGCAACGGGAAATTGATATTAAAAAATTCATACGGTAACACAATCACAAAGAGAGATCCACACATATGAAAGAGGCATGTACTTTATAAAGTACATTTTATAAAGACAGATCAATACACAAACCGAAACAGGAAAGAGCATACATACACATAAACAAGCAGAACTCAGGAAGAATGGGATGATGGGCCACTAAAGGAGACTGGGAACTGGAATTCAGGCAAAGAAACCTTTATCTAGGCAGGACTGGCTTTGTTGATGTGATTTGAAAGGAACCATTGAGGCTTCCCTGGTGGCTCAGATAGTAAAGAATTTGCCTGCAATGCAGGAGACCCAGATTCGGTCCCTGAGTCAGGAAGATCCCCTGGAGAAGGCATGGCTACCCACCCCAGTATTCTTGCTTGGAGAACCCCATGGACAGAGGAACCTGGCTGGCTACAGTCCATAGCGTCGCAGAGAGTCAGACACGACTGAAGAGACTTAGCATGCATGCACCCACCCACATATAGCACCATCAGGATAACTCTTCTGCTTGATTTGGTCCTGATGTATCCAAGGAGAGGGATGTACTCCACATCCACCGATTCCTCCACCCTCTTATTCCCCCTGTCCCTGCTTGATTTGTTAATCAGAAGACACAGACAAGGACTTCTTGGTGGTTGGTCCAGTGGTTGGGGGCTGAGACTCCTTGCCCCCAGTGCAGGGGCTGGAGTTCGGGCCCTGGCTTGAGGACTAGATCCTGCATGCCTCAACTAAGACCTGGTGCAGCCAAACAAATAAAGATAATATTTTTTTTTTTAAGTCACACACAAAGTGGATACATGCCTGATAACAGCATTGTTGTTCAGTCATGTCCAACTTTTTGCAACCCCATGAACTGTAGTTGTAACCTGCCAGGCTCCTCTGTCGATGGAATTTTCCAGGCAATAGTTCTGGAGTAGGTTGTCATTTCTTGCTCAGGGGATCTTAATGACTCAGGGATCAAACCTGCATCTCTTGTGTCTCCTGCATTGGCAGGTGGAGTCTTTACCACTGAGCCACCAGGGAAGCTGATAGTACTGGCCAATTAGTAATTAAATCAGCAGGATTTTCTACTTCCAAGGTGAAAATAGAATAATTCAAAACAAAGTAAGTGGTATGGGCAAAGTACTCACCCTGGAGTCAAGTATAAATCTACCATGCCATTTGAAAGGTAACTTTCTAATTTTGTATTTAATGTGAAGTTAGTAATATTTATTTTCTAAGATTGTTGGGATTATTCAAGAAAATGCATGTTATGTGGATAGCACATAATAGTCATTCAACATATTGTACCAATCATTATGAATACCATAACAGCTCAATATCACAATGCAAGTAGGGAACTAGAATAAAAGAATAAAACCTACAGGTGTAGCCCTTGGATCCAGTTAAACCTCTTCGCCTCTGGAACTTTAATTTCTAATATTTTACTTATTTTATAGTTCAACTCATATAATTACATGAATATCATGCAGATAGTTTATACGTATAACTCATATGATTATGTACTCTCCTTAAATCAGAAAACACACATTACATTGAAGTTTTTTACCAAAATTTATTTTTAGAAATATTGTTCATTCTATTGCAAATTTGATTTGACTAGTGTATGATTTCACTGATTATCTATTTGATTATCCATTCTTCATTAACATGAAAATGTAGAAGATATTGCTGTTAATGAGAAGCAATAGATTTAAAAATGACTTTTTAAAATCATAATGACTGCTTGATGAATTATTTCTGAATCATCCCCAGTATATTTAAAAGGAATACTCTTGAAAAATGTGTGTAGCACTACAAAAGAAAGACTCCAAAAAGTGAGTCTTCTAATATGGAAGAGAATTTAAAATAGGTCCCTATAGGGACTTCTTTGGTGGGCTAGTGGTTAAAAATCTGCCTTGCAATGCAGGAGATGAAGGTTCAATGCCTGGTTGGGGAACGTGCGACAGAGCAACTACTGAGCCCCTGCTCTGCAATGAAAGATGCTGTGTGACCTAACACAGACCCCATGTGCCGCAACTAGGACCCGATAAAGTCAAGCAAATATTAAAAAATAAAACAGGCCTCCCCATATCTATTTTATAGGTTCCCTTACACTAGAATTTTCTACTTCCTCTATGACCGGGATCTGGTCACCAGGTTGTAACATATTATTTGTTAGCTCTTCTCTGTACACTTCAGTTAGAATTAATCTCTCCTTCATCCTCCTCTGTTTTTAAAGGGGATATGTTGTGTTTTTTAAAGAACTTATTTTAACATTTTTATTTGATGCTTTGTATAAAGTTGTTTGTTTTCTGCCTGCCTCCCTCACTTACTAATGAGTTCATGAAAGATTAAAGACATTAACCTATGCTCAAAATACAGCCCAAAATACAAGTCAAGAATCTTTGTACATAAAAGTTATTCAATAAAAGGGATTAAATTTGCTAAAGCATACACATAAGCTAGGCATGTACTTCATTAACCAACCAGAACCAGATGATAATATAAAACAATAAATATTGGCTTTCTATAGCAACAGAAATATTTTTATGATGAACTCTTCAAAACACTGTCCTTACTGGAGTATTTCTGACTAGTTTTAATCCAAAAATTTATCATCTAGTGTCTTGAAACAGAATTGCAACTATAATTTCTAGAGTTTAGACCAGTGTTACTCCAAGTATAGTCTGAAGACCACAATAGCATCTTGACCTCAGAATCTGTCAAAAATGCAAAGTATCTGGCTTTACCACAGATCCACTGAATCAGAAATTCTCAATGCAGAAATCAGGAATCTATGTTTTAACAAGTTCACTGGGTGATTTCGTTGCTTGTTTAAGTATGAAAGACACTGCTAAATACTTCTTTTTTAAAAAAAAAAAAAAAGAAAAACTCTATGCTGGAAGAGAGTTAGAGAATCTTTTGAGTCTAGTCTTTTACTTATTTATTGGATGAGAAATGGAGGCTAAGAAGGGATGAGGTAATTGCCTAAATGGCAGAACCAAGATCACAATCAGAACTTTTGTTTCCAGACCAGTGTTTTTTGTTTTTTTGTTTTTTTCAGCGTAACCTCCCTAAAAAAAAAATCTCCTCTTAAGCAAACCAAAAAAACTTTGGGCTAATACTATGTACAATTTGGATTGAATTGAATCAATGTGAGGTAGAATTTGGGACTGAAAATAAAATCATCATTTGTTAAAAATTGTCAGGTTAACCAAAAATTCTTAAAAAGCATGGAAAGGTTGTATTCTTTTGGCTTCTGGGAAGGAATCCTCCTATATGTGACCTCCCTATTCGTGACATCCCTATTTGTGACCTCCCTATTCGTGACCTCCCTATTCATTCTATCACTGAGAAATAAACAGTTAGGCACTTGCATGTATTCTTACAGATATAAACAAGGGAAATTTCACTTCAGATATGCAACTCTGTCATGATGTAGCCCTTCCTCCCAATGATGAATTTAGGAAGAGCCAACATTTATGTCTTGTTCCTGCCCTTAGAGGAAAAACATTTGTTCTTTCTTTTACCATTAAGTATTACATCAGCTGTAGGTTTTTGTTTTTGCTTTTGTTTTTACAGATTTCCTTTTTCAGGTTGTGGGAGTATGCTTCTATTATTTCTTTGCTAGTATTTTTACGAGGAATAGATGTAATTTTGTCAAGCATTCTTTCCATTTGTTGAGATGTTTTCGATATGATTTTTCTTTTTTAACTTGTAATTCAGTGAATGCATTGTTTTATTTTCTGTAAAACAAGCTTTCTATTCCTAGGCTAAAACCCATTTCATTATGATATATTATCCATTCAATATATTTAGGGGCTCAATTTGCTAAACTTTTGTTCGGAGTTTTTTATAGATGCTTATGAGGCATGTTGATCCATAGTTTTCTTATTTGTTTTCTTTTGTTTCTTTGCACAACTTTGCTTGGTTTTGGTATCATTTTAGTGGTAGCTTTACTATCTTTGTGGGAAGTTATATAATTGTTATATAATTATATAAGTTATATAATTGTTATCTCTTTAACAGATGTAGGAGCATTCAAATTATCTGTTCCTGCTTGAGTGAGCTTTGGTGATTGACGTCTTTCAATTTAACAACTTCCTCCCTCTCCACAGCCTGGAAACTGCTTCCCCTGGCCCTTTGGGATTACTTTGCCCCCAGATGCTCCCCCCTTCCATGTATTCCTATATGGTATACAGAGACTTGGGTTCAGTCCCTGGGTTGGGAAGATCCCCTGGAGGAGAGGAATCCATTCCAGTATTCTTGTCTAGAGAAACCCATGGACAGAGGAGCCTGGTGGGCTACACATCCATAGCATTGCAAAGAGTCAGACACAACTGAAGCAACTTGGCATGCACACGTGTCCACTCCCAAGCTGGGAGAGTATGTGGACAGTAAACCTCGGCCAGTCTCCTCTGTCCATTGTTGAGTGTCATGTGTTTGGCCACTTAATACTATTTAAGGTGAAGTCATCTTCCTTCATCAACAGGCTAAATAGGAGGTCATCAGAACAATGTCCAAAGTACCCTTCAGTCTAGAGCTAAAGTAGTCCCACTAACGTGATGCTCTTCGGAAGATGTCATCTGGTGAACTTTGTATTGTATGGTATTCACACATTTGGTGGTAAGAACATGAACAATTCCAAACTGTGAGTGATCTCTAGGAATTATTCTGCTTACTTCTTCATGACAGTTCTTTCTATGATCCTCTGATAGTTTTTCTTATTTATGTGTAGGTTGCTTTTCAGCTAAAAACTCAAGAGATCCCTCTGAAAAATCTCTGGAACTCTTTTTGTGCAGCTTTTTATCTCTTCAGAAATTTTAGCAGCAAATTCTAGTCAATTCAGGCTCCCAAACTCTTATTTTTTTTTTCTCTTCAATTTAGTAAGGCCTTGGTAATTCAGTTTCCTCGAACTATATTGCAGCATGAAAACTATCTGTGAGAATAAACTGGTAAAAACGTAAGTCTTGCACTGTTTATTTCCCTTCTATCAGGAGTCATAGTCCTGTGCTATTTGCTGTCCAGTGTCCAAACCATGTATTTCTCATGTGTCACTTTTTCTAGTTGTTTAAGGCAAGGGGGGTGGGTTTCTGGTCTTGAAGGCAATCTGCTCTCTATTAGTTCATTGTGACTGGAATAGAAAGTTCTAGTTAAAAATTTTAAATTGTATTTTAAAAAAATTATGTGCTCACAAAATTTTTTAAATATAAATAAAAGCTAATTTTCCCTTTTAAAGTCTGAGAATTTATAGATGTATGAAGTACAAATTTTAAAGATTTACTTTGAAACTCTGGAAACTTGATTTTCATCAAGATTTATGTGATATTTCATTTATAAATGAGGTAACTGACAAGGGATTAAGCTCCAAAACATGCAAACAGCTCATGCAGCTCAATATCCCAAAAAAAAAAAAAAAATCAATCAAAAAATTGGGGGAAGAGCTAAATAAACATTTCTCCAAAGAAGACATACAGATGGCCAAAAAACACATGAAAAGATGCTCAACATCACTAATCATTGGAGAAATGCAAATCAAAACTACAGTGATGTATCACCTCACACGTCAGAATGGCCATCATCAAAAAAATCTACAGACAATAGTGCTGGAGAGGGTTTGAAGAAAAGGGAACCCTCCTACACTGTTGGTAGGAATGTAAACTGGTACAATCACTAGGGAGAAAAGTATGGAGGTTCCTTTAAAAACTAAAGATAGAGCTACCATATGATCCACCAATCCCACTCCTTGGCATATATCCAAAGAAACCCATAATTTGAAAAGATACATGCATCTCAATTTGCAACATTATTTGCAATAACCAAGACATAGAAGCAACCTAAATGTCCATCAACATTTATCCACTCCTCTATGTCCATCAACATGGAGGAATAGATACAGAAGATGTGGTATGTATATACAATAGAAAATTTCCTCAGCCATAAGAAAGAACAAAATAATAGATCATCTTACCGAGTGAAGGAAGTCAGACAGAGAAAGACAAATATCAGCTTTTGGCTTTGTTGATTTTTGCTATGGTCTCTTTTGTTTCTTTTGCATTTATTTCTGCTCTAATTTTTAAGATTTCTTTCCTTCTACTAACCCTGGGGTTCTTCATTTCTTCCTTTTCTAGTTGCTTTAGGTGTAGAGTTAGGTTATTTATTTGACTTTTTTCTTGTTTCTTGAGGTGTGCCTGTATTGCTATGAACTTTCCCCTTAGGACTGCTTTTACTGTGTCCCACAGGTTTTGGGTTGTTGTGTTTTCATTTTCATTCGTTTCTATGCAAATTTTGATTTCTTTTTTGATTTCTTCTGTGATTTGTTGGTTATTCAGCAGGGTGTTGTTCATCCTCCATATGTTGGAATTTTTAATAGTTTTTCTCCTGTAATTGAGATCTAATCTTACTGCATTGTGGTCAGAAAAGATGCTTGGAATGATTTCTATTTTTTTGAATTTACCAAGGCTAGCTTTATGGCCCAGGATGTGATCTATCCTGGAGAAGGTTCCATGTGCACTTGAGAAAAAGGTGAAATTCATTGTTTTGGGATGAAATGTCCTATAGATATCAATTAGGTCTAACTGGTCTATTGTATCGTTTAAAGTTTGTGTTTCCTTGTTAATTTTCTGTTTAGTTGATCTATCCATAGGTGTGAGTGGGGTATTAAAGTCTCCCACTATTATTGTGTTATTGTTAATTTCTCCTTTCATACTTGTTAGCATTTGTCTTACATACTGCGGCACTCCCGTGTTGGGTGCATATATATTTATAATTGTTATATCTTCTTCTTGGATTGATCCTTTGATCATTATGTAGTGACCTTCTTTGTCTCTTTGCACAGCCTTTGTTTTAAAGTCTATTTTATCTGATATGAGTATTGCTACTCCTGCTTTCTTTTGGTCCCTATTTGCATGGAAAATCTTTTTCCAGCCCTTCACTTTCAGTCTGTATGTGTCCCCTATTTTGAGGTGGGTCTCCTGTAGACAACATATGTAGGGGTCTTGTTTTTGTATCCATTCAGCCAGTCTTTGTCTTTTGGTTGGGGCATTCAACCCATTTACGTTTAAGGTAATTACTGATAAGTATGATCCCGTTGCCATTTACTTTATTGTTTGGGGTTCAAATTTATACACCATTTTTGTGTTTCCTGTCTAGAGAATATCCTTTAGTGTTTGTTGGAGAGCTGGTTTGGTGGTACAGAATTCTCTCAGCTTTTGCTTGTCTGAGAAGCTTTGGATTTCTCCTTCATACTTGAATGAAATCCTTGCTGGGTACAATAATCTGGGTTGTAGGTTATTTTCTTTCATCATTTTAAGTATGTCTTGCCATTCCCTCCTGGCTTGAAGAGTTTCTATTGAAAGATCAGCTGTTATCCTTATGGGAATTCCCTTGTGTGTTATTTGTTGTTTTTCCCTTGCTGCTTTTAATATTTGTTCTTTGTGTTTGATCTTTGTTAATTTGATTAATATGTGTCTTGGGGTGTTTCCCCTTGGGTTTATCCTGTTTGGGATTCTCTGGGTTTCTTGGACTTGGGTGATTATTTCCTTCCCCAGTTTAGGGAAGTTTTCAACTATTATCTCCTCAAGTATTTTCTCATGGTCTTTCTTTTTGTCTTCTTCTTCTGGAACCCCTATGATTCGAATGTTGTAGCGTTTAATATTGTCCTGGAGGTCTCTGAGATTGTCCTCATTTCTTTTAATTTGTTTTTCTTTTATTCTCTCTGATTCATTTATTTCTACCATTCTATCTTCTAATTCACTAATCCTATCTTCTGCCTCTGTTATTCTACTATTTGTTGCCTCCAGAGTGTTTTTAATTTCATTTATTGCATTATTCATTATATATTGACTCTTTTTTATTTCTTCTAGGTCCTTGTTAAACCTTTCTTGCATCTTCTCAATCCTTGTCTCCAAGCTATTTATCTGTGATTCCATTTTAATTTCAAGATTTTGGATCAATTTCACTATCATTATTCAGAATTCTTTATCAGGTAGATTCCCTATCTCTTCCTCTTTTGTTTGGATAGGATAAATAAAATTTATCCTTTGAAAGGATAAATAAAATTGATAAACCATTAGCCAGACTCATCAAGAAACAAAGGGAGAAAAATCAAATCAATAAAATTAGAAACGAAAATGGAGAGATCACAACAGACAACACAGAAATACAAAGGATCATAAGAGACTATTATCAACAATTATATGCCAATAAAATGGACAACGAGGAAGAAATGGACAAATTCTTAGAAAAGTACAACTTTCCAAAACTCAACCAGGAAGAAATAGAAAACCTTAACAGACCCACCACAAGCACGGAAATTGAAACTGTAATCAAAAATCTTCCAGCAAACAAAAGCCCAGGTCCAGACGGCTTCACAGCTGAATTCTACCAAAAATTTAGAGAAGAGCTAACACCTATCCTGCTCAAACTCTTCCAGAAAATTGCAGAGGAAGGTAAACTTCCAAACTCATTCTATGAGGCCACCATCACCCTAATACCAAAACCTGACAAAGATCCCACAAAAAAAGAAAACTACAGGCCAATATCACTGATGAATATAGATGCAAAAATCCTAAACAAAATTCTAGCAATCAGAATCCAACAACACATTAAAAAGATCATACACCATGACCAAGTGGGCTTTATCCCAGGGATGCAAGGATTCCTCAATATCCGCAAATCAATCAATGTAATACACCATATTAACAAATTGAAAAACAAAAACCATATGATTATCTCAATAGATGCAGAGAAAGCCTTTGACAAAATTCAACACCCATTTATGATAAAAACTCTCCAGAAAGCAGGAATAGAAGGAACATACCTCAACATAATAAAAGCTATATATGACAAACCCACTGCAAACATTATCCTCAATGGTGAAAAATTGAAAGCATTTCCTCTAAAGTCAGGAACAAGACAAGGGTGCCCACTTTCACCATTACTATTCAACATAGTTTTGGAAGTTTTGGCCACAGCAATCAGAGCAGAAAAAGAAATAAAAGGAATCCAAATTGGAAAAGAAGAAGTAAAACTCTCACTATTTGCAGATGACATGATCCTCTACATAGAAAACCCTAAAGACTCCACCAGAAAATTACTAGAACTAATCAATGATTATAGTAAAGTTGCAGGATATAAAATCAACACACAGAAATCCCTTGCATTCCTATACACTAATAATGAGAAAACAGAAAGAGAAATTAAGGAAACAATTCCATTCACCATTGCAACGAAAAGAATAAAATACTTAGGAATATATCTACCTAAAGAAACTAAAGACCTATATATAGAAAACTATAAAACACTGGTGAAAGAAATCAAAGAGGACACTAATAGATGGAGAAATATACCATGTTCATGGATTGGAAGAATCAATATAGTGAAAATGAGTATACTACCCAAAGCAATTTATAGATTCAATGCAATCCCTATCAAGCTACCAACAGTATTCTTCACAGAGCTAGAACAAATAATTTCACAATTTGTATGGAAATACAAAAAACCTCGAATAGCCAAAGCGATCTTGAGAAAGAAGAATGGAACTGGAGGAATCAACCTACCTGACTTCAGGCTCTACTACAAAGCCACAGTTATCAAGACAGTATGGTACTGGCACAAAGACAGAAATATAGATCAATGGAACAAAATAGAAAGCCCAGAGATAAATCCACGCACATATGGACACCTTATCTTTGACAAAGGAGGCAAGAATATACAATGGATTAAAGACAATCTCTTTAACAAGTGGTGCTGGGAAATCTGGTCAACCACTTGTAAAAGAATGAAACTAGAACACTTTCTAACACCATATACAAAAATAAACTCAAAATGGATTAAAGATCTCAACGTAAGACCAGAAACTATAAAACTCCTAGAGGAGAACATAGGCAAAACACTCTCTGACATACATCACAGCAGGATCCTCTATGACCCACCTCCCAGAATATTGGAAATAAAAGCAAAAATAAACAAATGGGACCTAATTAACCTTAA
Organism: Bos javanicus; assembly: GCF_032452875.1. NCBI lineage: Eukaryota > Metazoa > Chordata > Mammalia > Artiodactyla > Bovidae > Bos > Bos javanicus. Next base: position 24,086,723 of record NC_083876.1, on the reverse strand, counting down.
AAGCTTCTGCACATCAAAGGAAACTATTAGCAAGGTGAAAAGACAGCCTTCAGAATAGGAGAAAATAATAGCAAATGAAGCAACCGACAAACAACTAATCTCAAAAATATACAAGCAACTCCTACAGCTCAACTCCAGAAAAATAAATGACCCAATCAAAAAATGGGACAAAGAACTAAATAGACATTTCTCCAAAGAAGACATACAGATGGCTAACAAACACATGAAAAGATGCTCAACATCACTCATTATCAGAGAAATGCAAATCAAAACCACTATGAGATACCATTTCACACCAGTCAGAATGGCTGCGATCCAAAAGTCTACAAATAATAAATGCTGGAGAGGGTGTGGAGAAAAGGGAACCCTCTTACACTGTTGGTGGGAATGCAAACTAGTACAGCCACTACGGAGAACAGTGTGGAGATTCCTTAAAAAACTGGAAATAGAACTGCCTTATGATCCAGCAATTCCACTGCTGGGCATACACACTGAGGAAACCAGAAAGGAAAGAGACACGTGTACCCCAATGTTCATCGCAGCACTGTTTATAATAGCCAGGACATGGAAGCAACCTAGATGTCCATCAGCAGATGAATGGATAAGCAAGCTGTGGTACATATACACAATGGAGTATTACTCAGCCATTAAAAAGAATACATTTGAATCAGTTCTAATGAGGTGGATGAAACTGGAGCCTATTATACAGAGTGAAGTAAGCCAGAAGGAAAAACACCAATACAGTATACTAACGCATATATATGGAATTTAGAAAGATGGTAACGATAACCCTGTATACGAGACAGCAAAAGAGACACTGATGTATAGAACAGGCTTATGGACTCTGTGGGAGAGGGAGAGGGTGGGAAGAATTGGGAGAATGGAAAAAAAAAAAAAAAGAAAGACAAATATCATATGATATCACTTACACATGGTATCTTTAAGAAAAAAAGGCTACAAATGCAAAACAGACACAGAATTACAGATATAGAAAATAAACTTATGGTTACCAGGAGTAACAGGAAGTAAGGATAATTTAGAACACTGGGATTGATATATACACACTACTATATGTAGGATAGGTAACTAATAATGGCCTGCTGAATAGCACAAGGAGCTCTTCTCAACACTGTGCAAGAGCCTACGTGGGAAAAGAAGCTAAGAAAGAGTGGATATATGTATATGTACAGCAGGTTAAATCTGCTGTACATCTGAAACTAACAACATTGTAAATCAACTATACTCCCCAAAAAGGTTTTTTTTTTTTTTTAAATAGATGTATGTGATATTTCTTGGCAGTGTTTCCTATTTTTTCTCAATTTTGCCTTGCAGCATTCTTGTCATCATATATCTCTAGATTAAAATAAACTCAGACCTCTTGTTCAACAGTGCCAAATAGATTGCTCTCTACCACTATCTTCACCATAGTATCCTGTTCAAAACTGAAAGATAGGTTTATAATGCAGAGGAACAAAAATCAATGCTACAAATGAAAACTAAGAAAATGATATTCAAGGCATATGCCTCTCCTTAAAACATTCTTCATAGAGAAATCAAAATTCTTGAGTGCTTTTACAAAATTAGTACAAAATAATGACAAGAAAACAAGGAGTCCAATCCAAGAAATTAGAAAAAAGAATGCAGTAAGTGAAAATAAGGGAGACACAGTGAGAGGAATTAATAAACACAAACGTTGGAATATTTATCTTAGTTGAAATTCAAGGCAGAATTGGAAAGCAGATGTAAAGCAGGAACAAACACAGCAAACCTAGCTAATATAGATGGTTTCCCTCTGACAATAAAGAAAATTCTGAATGAAATATTTTTTCAATGGCTTAGTACAACTTTCAGCTTGAAAAGAAGACAGGAAAACTCCAGGAGCCATAAACAAAGACATAAAGCAATAGTAGAGAACAAAGGTGAAGCTAGGTCTCAGCTCATGGAGTATTCAATCAGATATATCCGTAGGGGCTGGAATTCACAGGCAGAAAGGAAAATTGAAGTGTGACAAGGTATCTGCACAATGGAAACAAGTATTTTCATACCTTTCTCCAAGAAACTGACAGTTACGCATAGTTACTGATGGTTAGGGCTTCACTGGTAGCTCAGACAATAAAGAATCTGTCTTCAATGCAGGACTCCTGGATTCAATTCCTGAGTCGGGAAGATTCCCTGGAGAAGGGCATGGCAACCCACTCCAGTATTCTTGCTGGAGAATTGCATGGACAGGGGAGCCTGGCAGGCTACAGTCCAAAAGATCACAGAGTCAGACAATACTGAGCGACTTAACACTACTACTACTGATAGTTAATTTTAAAACATTTTTTAAAAGATGTGAGCAACAAAATTAATAACTTAGTGAAGGTACTAAATTAGTGTACTGGTGGATGCACATTCTTTTCAAGCTCAAATGAGACATTTTCAAATGCTGACTAGGTTCCAGACAACAAAGTAGTCTCAACAAATGCCCCAAAATGAATAACGTACACTGTGTTCCATAACTACTCTGCTACAAAATGAAAAACCAATATGTACAGCTTAAAAAATAAACAAATAAAAATCACAGTAACAAATATCTGGGCATTTAAATGAGCAGGAGTCTAGATAACTCATGAGTCAAGGAAGAAATCATAATGGACTGTGTTTATTATCAAATATTAGGTCATGAATTACGATTAGACTCCCATAAAGCAAACTTGTGGAGTTCCATCTAAATAGTTTTCAGAGGAAAAATATGTTACAAAACAAGAGAAACTAAAAATGAATGAGTCAATCATCCATCTAAGAACTTAGAAAAATAATAAGATAAATCCTAAGAATAGATAAGGAGAATTATAACTAAGATCAAATATCTATTACTCTAAGAAACAAAGATACAAACCAGAGAATTAAATAATCAAAAATTATTTTTTGACAAAATTAGCCTTTGACTGTGTGGATCAAAATAAACTGTGGAAAATTCTGAAGGAGATGGGAATACCAGACCACCTGACCTGCCTCTTGAGAAACCTATATGCAGGTCAGGAAGCAACAGTTAGAACTGGACATGGAACAACAGACTGGTTCCAAATAGGAAAAGGAGTGCATCAAGGCTGTATATTGTCACCCTGCTTATTTAACTTCTATGCAGAGTACATCATGAAAAACCCTGGGCTGGAGGAAGCACAAGCTGGAATCAAGATTGCCGGGAGAAATATCAATAACCTCAGATATGCAGATGACACCACCTTTATGGCAGAAAGTGAAGAGGAACTCAAAAGCCTCTTGATGAAAGTGAAAGAGGAGAGTGAAAAAGTTGGCTTAAAGCTCAACATTCAGAAAACAAAGATCATGGAATCTGGTCCCATTACTTCATGGGAAATAGATGGGGAAACAGTGGAAACAGTGTCAGACTTTATTTTTTGGGCTCCAAAATCACTGCAGATGGTGACTGCACATGAAATTAAAAGACGCTTACTCCTTGGAAGGAAAGTTGTGACCAACCTAGATAACATATTCAAAAACACAGACATTACTTTGCCAACAAAGGTCTGTCTAGTCAAGGCTATAGTTTTTCCCGGGGTCATGTATGGATGTGAGAGTTGGACTGTGAAGAAAGCTGAGTGCTGAAGAATTGATGCTTTTGAACTGTGGTGTTGGAGAAGACTCTTGAGAGTCCCTTGGACTGCAAGGAGATCCAACCAGTCCATTCTAAAGGAGATCAGTCCTGGGTGTTCTTTGGAAGGACTGATGCTAAAGCTGAAACTCCAGTACTTTGGCTACTTCATGCAAAGTGTTGACTCATTGGAAAAGACTCTGATGCTGGGAGGGATTAGGGGCAGGAGGAGAAGGGGACGACAGAGAATGAGATGGCTGGATGGCATCACTGACTCGATGGACATGAGTTTGAGTGAACTCCAGGAGTTGGTGATGGACAGGGAGGCCTTGCGTGCTGAGATTCATGGGGTTGCAAAGAGTTGGACATGACTGAGCGACTGAACTGAACTGAACTGAATAAAACAGAAAAATATATAATAAGTTTGATGGAAAAGAGAGAAGACGAGAGGGAGAAGGGGAGAAAAAGAGTAGGCAAAGAAAGAGAGAGGGAGTTATGCTGGTTAATCAGCTCTCTCTGGGGTGGAGGTAGACTCTAAGTTGTAAGATTTCTGATCCCTATTATGTAAATATTTGCACTTCTGCTGATTTTAATCTACTGACATGATGTCACTGTACACATTAGGAAAAGACCATATAAATGGTTCTGGGCAGCTGGCACAAACCAGCTCCAGGACACCACTGGAGAAAAGTCACAAACACATATTATTAGAATTGAAAACTAGAGCACAATGCTCCAAGACTTAAAACATTATAAGAGAATATCCTGAATAATTCTATCGACATAAGTGAAATTGTGGACAATTTCTTAGAGAGCTATACCTTTCCAAATGGACTCAAAAGAAAACTAGACTAGAATTAGATCTATAATGAATTAATAGTTTCAAATGCACTCATTACTTAAGAAAACAAAACTGAACAACTTGGCCCATCAGATTTTATGAATAAACTTTACCAAATACTTATAGCAGTTGTTTTTGAAGTTGAGCCCTTAGAACATGAGCATGAGCATCACCTGAGAACTTGTCAGACCCACAAATTCTCAAGTTCCACTTCACACCTACTAAATGAGCAATCCCACGTGAGAGCTGATGAGTCTGTACACAAGGCAGGCTGAAGTTTGAGAATTTTGTTTCAAGGAAAAGATCAATCTAAAATTATACACACTATTTTAAAGGACAGTAAAAACAGAAACCCCTCTCTAATGACTTCATTTTAGAAAGCCAAGAAAGCCTTCACTCCAAAGTCAGATACAAATACTACAAGAAAGAAAAATTATAAGCTGACGTCACGTGGGATAAAAACCCTCTAAACAAACTATTAACGAATGGAATCCACCAGTGTTTATGTGTGTTTGTTTCTGTGTATGCCTTGACTCAGCCCTGGGATTTCTTTGAAAGGAATGATGCTAAAGCTGAAACTCCAATACTTTGGCCACCTCATGTGAAGAGTTGACTCATTGGAAAAGATTCTGATGCTGGAGGGATTGGGGGCAGGAGGAGAAGGGGACGACAGAGGATGAGATGGCTGGATGGCATCACCGACTCGATGGACGTGAGTCTGAGTGAACTCTGGGAGTTGGTGATGGACAGGGAGGCCTGGCGTGCTGCGATTCATAGGGTCGCAAAGAGTCAGACACGACTGAGTGACTTAACTGAACTGATGACTAAGTTGAGAATATCTGGAAATCTGTTACTATATTTACCACATTGAGAAATTAAAGGGGAAAACTACCATATGATGATCTCTATCGATACAGAAAATATTTTTGATGTTTAAATACCCGTTCACTGTAATAATGATTAACTCTTAGCAAACTAGAAATAGAAAAATTTTAGCCTGATAGGAATTATCTATTAAAGACCTTCAATAAACATAAAAGTTTGATAAAATTATAGACATGTTTTTTTTTAATTGAAACAAGACAAAGATACCTGCTATTACCACTTCTTCCCAGCATTGTACTGGAGATCCCTTCTGTGCAGTTAAAAAAAACAAAAACAAAAAACGGTATGGATTAGGGACTAATATAGTGGTCCAGTGGCTAAAACTTAGAGCTTCCAATGCAGGGGGCCTGGGTTCAATACCTGGTCAGGGGACTAGATCACACATGCTGAAACTTAGAGTTTGGAAACTACAACTAAGAGTTCACATGCTGCAACATGTGTGCCACAATTCAGACCCAGTATAGCCAAATTTTAAAATATATATATATATTTTTTTAAACATGATAAAAAAATATGGATTAGAAAGAAGTAAATAAAGCTCATTCTTTTTAAGTGATGTTATTGTAAATACATGGATAAGGCAATGGCACCCCACTCCAGTACTTTTGCCTGGGAAATCCCATGGACGGAGGAGCCTGGTGGGCTGCAGTCTATGGGGTCGAGAAGAGTCAGACACAAGGGAGCGACTTCACTTTCACTTTTCACTTTCATGCACTGGAAAAAGAAATGGCAATTCACTCCAGTGTTCTTGCCTGGAGAATCCCAGAGGTGGTGGAGACGGGTGGGCTGCCGTCTATGGGGTCGCACAGAGTCAGATACGACTGAAGTGACTTAGCAGCAGCAGCAGCAGCAGCATTGTAAATACAAAAATTCAGGATAGTTTATAGGCAAATGTATTAATAAAGTTCAATTAGACTGCTAAATATGAGATCACTAAACAAAAATTAATAGAATTTCTGGACAGTAACAAATTTTCTCATTTAAAATAACTTGAAAAATTTTAAGTCACCTAGGAATAAATCTAACAAAATGAGACAGATATACACCAATGATTTAGTGATACAAACACTAAATAGATGAAAAGGATATAGTATTTGTGAAAATGATGACAGTATTTTAAAGATGTCATTTCTTCCCAGATTACATTGCCAGAGTTATCAAATTAGAATAGAAAATAGTTAAATTTCAATTTCAAATGAATAACAAAAGGCTCTTTTGTATAAATATGTCCCAAGTATTATACTATTTGTGATCCCATGGACTATAGCCTGCCAGGCTCCTCTGTCCATGGAATTCTCCAGCCAAGAATACTGGAGTGGGTAGCCATTCCCTTCTCCAAGGGATTTTCCTGACCCAGGGATCGAACCTGGGTCTCCTGCATTGTAGGTAGATTCTTTACCACCTGAGTCAACATGGAAGCCCTATATGGGCTGTACTTATACTACAAAATTATATACATACAACAATTATACAAATATATACATATATTTTGATTATCTGAACTTCAAATTTAACTGAACATCTTGGATTTTACTAGGTAACTCTATAATATATTCATCTATTGATCCAGTATGATCCAAAATAATCCCAACAGGTTTTAAATTAAATTTAGAAATAATCCTAAAAATCATATGGAAGAGTAAAACATGCAATATATTAAATATGAACATGGCTTTTCTAAGAATAATGGATAATGTAAAGAAAATCTATACTATTCCTGTGTTTCTCCTTTACTCTCATATTACTATCAGACTCACAATATTTCACATTTTAAAATTTTTATTAGAGTATAGTTGATTTACAATGCTCTGTAGTTTCTGCTCTATAGCAAAGTGAATCAGTTATGCACACACATAAATCAACCCTTCTTTAGGTTCTTTTCCCATATAGGTCATTACAGAGTATTGAGTTGGGTTCCCTATGCTACACAGTAGGTCCTTCCTTTTTAGTCATCTATTTTATATATAGTAGTCTGTATATGGACTGTATATATATAATCCCAATCTCCCAATTTATCCCTCCCCTGCACCATAAGTTTGTTTTTTACATCAGTGACTCTATTTCTGTTTTGTAAACAAGTTCATTCGTATCATTTTTTTTTTTTAGATTCCACATATAGGTGATATCACATACTTGTCTTTTTGCTCAGTATATTTCTTGTCTATTTCACTCAGTACAAAATCTCTAGATCCATCCATGTTGCTGTAAATGGCATTATTTCATTCTTTTTATGGCCAAGTAACCATTCCAAATAGGAAAAGGAGTACGTCAAGGCTGTATATTGTCACCCTGCTTATTTAACTTCTATGCAGAGTACATCATGAGAAACGCTGGGCTGGAAGAAGCACAAGCTGAAATCAAGATTGCCGGAAGAAATGTCAGTAACTTCAGATATGCAGATGACACCACCCTTATGGCAGAAAGTGAAGAGGAACTAGAAAGCCTCTTGATGAAAGTGAAAGACGAGAGTGAAAAAGTTGGCTTAAATCTCAACATTCAGAAAACGAAGATCATGGAATCTGGTCCCATCACTTCATGGGAAATAGATGGGGAAACAGTGGAAACAGTGTCAGACTTTATTTTTTGGGGCTCCAAAATCTCTGCAAATGGTGACTGCAGCCATGAAATTAAAAGACGCTTACTCCTTGGAAGGAAAGTTATGACCAACGTAGATAGCATATTGAAAAGCAGAGACATTACTTTGCCAACAAAGGTCTGTCTAGTCAAGGCTATGGTTTTTCCAGTGGTCATGTATGGATGTGACAGTTGTACTGTGAAGAAAGCTGAGTGCTGAAGAATTGATGCTTTTGAACTGTGGTGTTGGAGAAGACTCTTGAGAGTCCCTTGGACTGCAAGGAGATCCAACCAGTCCATTCTGAAGGAGATCAGCCCTGGGATTTCTTTGAAAGGAATGATGCTAAAGCTGAAACTCCAGTACTTTGGCCACCTCACGTGAAGAGCTGACTTATTGGAAAAGACTCTGATGCTGGGAGGGATTGGGGGCAGGAGGAGAAGGGGACGACAGAGGATGAGATGGCTGGATGGCATCACTGACTCGATGGACGTGAGTCTGAGTGAACTCTGGGAGTTGGTGATGGACAGGGAGGCCTTGAGTGCTGTGATTCATGGGGTCGCAAAGAGTCGGACACGACTGAGCGACTGAACTGAACTGAACATCCCATTGTATATATGCATCACATCTTCTTTATCCATTCTTTTACCAAGTCCAAGTTTGCTCTGCTCACCACGTGACAGGCCAATGAATCCAAGAGACAGAGGCGTTGACGCAAAGAATACATTATTTGGAAAGCTGGCTGACCAAGAAGACGGCAGACTAAAGCCTCAAAGTAATCATCTTGTCTGGGTCTGGATGCAGGTCCTTTCGTAGAACTAGAGATTCGAGAAGCAATGCAGAACTAAAGTCAAAGGGCAGAATAGAGAGGAAGAGGCAGTGAGGAGGTAAAGTAAAAAGGGTCTGCAGTCTTGCACAACATCTTTGGGAAGGGCCAGCCTTTAGAAGGGGTGTGGTAATCCCTTCTATTCACAGGTGGGCAGGGTCAGATTATCTCTCTGTGAGCTGAACAAAGGCACTTTAAGTCAGGCAGAGGGCAGGGTCTTTTGAGGCAGTGCATTATATATGATTATAATAACAGCACCAAAAGGCAAATCAAAGAAATAGTTCCAACATGGAGTCAGAATCAGTTCTTCTCTGTAACAAACAATTGCTCTGTGGATGGACGTTTAGTTGCTTTCTTGTCCTGGCTATTGTAAATAATGCTGCAGTGAATATTGGGAAGTATGCATGAGACTCACAATACTTCTGACACCAGATGTGTGGGGGTTTTCCAAACACCAAGCAATTCTGTGACACCATCTGTGTGTCCTACAATTGAATTCAATTCTGACACTATCTACTAAGAGCATCTTATGCCGCAAGGTAAGGGCTCAGTCTCACGAAGCTGCCCACATCCTCAGACGCTAACAGCAAGTCCAGAGTCCAGGCTGTTACCTATACTTCTGACTGATCAGCTCTAAATCAGAGTTCCTGTAACCACCTCCGCAGGTTCAATTCATTTTCTATAGCTTTTAACAGAAGTCAGGAAAAGAGCTTAATTACTATTTACCAGTTTATTTTAAAAGAATATAACAAAGAATACAGAAGAACAGCCAGATGGAAGAGATACAGAAGGAAAGGTAAGTGGGAAGTAGTGTGGGGCATCTAAGCTTTCTGAGGCACACCACTTTTCCAGCACCTCCACTTTGTTTAGCAACCCAGAAGATCCCTGAACCTAGTATCTTTGGGATCTTTATGAAGGCTTCATCATGTAGACACGATCATCACTAACACGTTGAAGAGCCTGTCAGGAGTCACCTCATTAGAGTGAAAGACACTGTTATCACCCAGGAGATTCCAAGGGATTTAGGAACTCTGAGTTCGGAATAAGGTCAAACACCAAATATTAGAACAAAGGATACTCCTAGTTCCATTATCACTTAGGAAGTTACAAGAATTTTAGGAGCTTTGTGCCAGGAACCCAAGACAGACCCACAAACACACTTAATTTTTTTCTATTATCTTACAGACAGATTTTTGCTTTATAACTGTGATTAAAGCAGTTAGGGCTTCCCTGGTGGCTCAACGGTGAAGAATCTGTCTGCAATGCAGGAGACCACCTGTGATGCAAGAGACATGGGTTCAATCTCTGGGTCAGGAAGATCCCCTGGAGTACAAAATGGCAACCCACTCCAGTATTCTTGCCTGGGAAATCCTATGGACAGAGGAGCCTGGTGGTCTACAGTCGTTGGGGTCTCAAAGAGTCAGATATGACTTAGCCATTAGACCACCACTGGGGCATCCCTGGTGACTCAGGTGGTAAGGAATCTGCCTGCAGTGCAGGAGACCCGGGTTTGATCCCTGGGTTAAGAAGATGCCCTAGAGAAGGAAATGGAAACCCACTCCAGTATTCTTGCCTGGAGAATCCCATGGACAGAGGAGCCTGGCAGTCTACAGCCCATGGAATAGCAAAGAGTTGGACACGACTGAGCTACTAACACTTTCACTTTAACTTTTAGGCCACCACCACCAAAAAGATTAGAGAAATACTTAGAGAGACATTTTTAAGAAGTCTAATACAAAACAAGGGATTGTCTTGCCCAAAGATAAACTCAAATTTTCACCCGGAACTCATAAGCCTCAGTTCTGATTACACTTGCATTGACCTATTCATTCCTGCCAAGTGGCAAGGACAGGGGAAAGACCTTGCACATCTCTGGTCATTATTTCCATTCTTTTCTTCTCTTTCAGTCATGGACTCAAAGAGTGCTTTTGATTTGAAGCAATAGAAAAGCAAAAATGAAAGTATTATTATTTGAAAATGCATCCTGAGAGTTATTTTACCTTACCAACCACATTCCAGGAATGACCTGATCTTGATCTCATGCTGGGATAGATCCAACACCTCAAGAGAAAAGTAGACCAGATGGGTGAATGGAGTTGGTAAGACCAATGTAGAATTCCATCCTGATAGATACAGCTGAGTAACAGGAAGTTGGGCTTCTCTGGTGGCTCAGATGGTAAAGAATCCCCTTAGGATTGGACAGGAGACCAGGGTTTGATCACTGGGTTGAGAAGATCCCATAGAGAAGGGAATGGCAACCCACTCCAGTATTCTTGTCTGCAGAATTCCATGGACAGAGTTACCTGGTGAGCTACAGTCCACGGTATCACAAAGCTTCGGACACGAATGGGAGACTAACACACACACACACAACAGGAAGTTTAGAGAAAAAGCACACTTACATAAAAATACAATCATGAGTAGAACTTGTATTACTTAGAATTTTAGGTGCAAAGAAAAACCATAGAGGAATATATTGGAGGATTGAGGAACATGGGACATCTTTACACAACTTCAGAGTCAGTCCTGGAAAAGCCAGAAGCCAAAGTTTCTATGGCAAAAACTAAAAGGAATGAAAAGTCACAGCCAGATGGAGTGGATCCACTCCAACTGCTTTTTCCACCTTTCCCCACATTCCACATGAGCTTCAAATTCCAAGGAGAGAAAGGATCTGGTTGGTATAGCTTGGTTCACGTGTCCATCCCTTGGCCAGGGGAAATGGGGTCATCTCGATTGATCATTCCAGGGTTGCAACTAATAGTAAAGGAGTAGTTTTCCCAATGTTAAGTTCAGGGCACCATTTCAAAAGAAGGGGAAGTGGATTTTTGGCAGCCTTTAACAACAGATGTCCAGTGCATGACTGAATAACACAGGTTTTGGGAATTGTACCAATATAGAACAACACTATGATGCAAGTTGAACCTTGGTGCGTGACCATGATATTTTTTAGTAAGAGAAAGGATTTTTCAAGATCAGTCATTCCAGGAAGTGGTTAATACTAGAGTAGGAATTGAGATGGGCCTCTATCTGGGAGAAAAAGGGTCTTTCTTCACTCTCTGGAGCTGAATGCATCATGATGACACCAAGATGTTATCCTAGAACTACTTCTGCCTAGGGTGGCTTCTGGGAATCTCCGTGTGCTGTGTGAGGTGCAATAGCAACAGTGAAGAAAGATAAGCTATTTTCTGGAGCTTTTCGTGGTTGTAGAATTCTTCTGTGTCATGGAAGGCACCTCTGAGTAATAACTCAGTTCAGTTGCAGTCGTGTCCAACTCTTTGTGACCCCATGGACTGCAGCACACCAGGCTTCCCTGTCCATCACCAACTTCCAGAGCTTGCTCCAACTTATGTCCACCAGGTCAGTGATAACTGGTGCATGGCAAAAAAAAAAAAAAAAACTCTGAAAACAAAATAAACACATTCCCCCAAAACTGTTCTCTCCAAAAAAAAAAGGAAAACTGCAGTCATTTGGACTGCAGGAGTTTTTTCTTTGTTTAAGATCAGGAAGGGGTTTCCTCAACAGTGACCAATAGATGGTTTGTGGCCAGCAGAGTAACACTCAAGAGAATCAGCAGCAGCAATATAGCATAGAAGCCAGATGAGAATGCTGGAGTGAAGGAAACTGCTTAGTCCGAAGCAAGCATTTAGTGAAAATTCATGTAACCATTTTTTGCACAATGAGATTCATATAAAAAGACAAAGAGGAAACTAGAAACACACACACGTGTGTAACATGTAAATGTGTATTTCACTTAAGAAATAACTGCTCCTAATAATCCCAGCAGTTTTTCATTCCCCTTTTAATTTAAGGTATTTTAATGTACAGAAACTCGTCATTTTTGTGGCATTAAATATTTTCTTTTCTCTTGTAATTTCTTCCATTTCTTTTATACTTGGAAAGGGCTTTTTCTGCAAAATGCCAGTATACTTCACTTTGAAGAACCTGAGTGTAGACAGTGTGCTACGAGGTACATGCTCCTTGGCTTAAGCTACTCCTTATGTGTAACTATTTGTTCTAATTAGAATTTCCCATCCAAATGGTGATTAACTAGCACTCAATCAGAAAGGCCGCACTCCAAAGACTCTGAATGCTTCAGCGAGTTTGTCTCTAATACTGCTACTGCTAGAGCTTTGGCTAATCAATATACAAATTGTGGAAAAGGGTTTTTGTTGGTGAGATGAGTTCTTATTGGTAAACTCATTGGTGAAATTAATGGCATTTGAGATATGCACATTGGATAAAAAATTTCAGAGACACTTCCTACTCTTGTTTAATTAGCATATAAGAATTTGCTTGTTCAGTTGCTAAGCCATATCCAACTCTGCAACCCCATGGACTATTGCCTGTCAGGCTCCTCTGTTCTCCAGGCAAGAATACTGGAGTAGGTTGCCATTTCCTCCTCCAGGGGATCTTCTAGACTGAGTGATCGAATCCATGTCTCCGTATTGGCAGGTGAATTCTTTATCCTTGAGCCACCTGGGAAGCATCTATGTAAGAATTTAGGAAGCCCTAAATATCCTAATGCCCTGAAGGAGGGCATGGCAACCCACCCCAGCATTCCACCTGGAGAATCCTCATGGACAGAGGAGCCTGGCAGGCTGCAGTCCATGGGGTCGCAAAGAGTCAGACATGACTGAGCCACTAAGCACAGCACAGCATTTATCCTGATGAGATGTTTTGCCAACTTTCTCATAAAAACTGCTGGATAAATGGCTGCTTGTGGGGAAGAATTTGCTGTGAAGATTGCTTTCTCTAGAATTTGATACAGAGTTGTGAGGAAATACTTAATCCTTACTCACCCCTAACTGCTGGAGCCTACCATTCATTAACAAGAATAATCAAAGAGTTAGTCCAGCTCACGAGAACCAGTTAAATATCCACCTGTGTTTTCATCTAATTTATTTCATGGTTTCATCTTTCACATCTAACTCTTGATCCATCTGGCGTTTTTCATCTCAAATGGCTACAGGACTGGAGCCACTCAAATAAACGCGTGAGGCAAGCTGGCATAGCACAGGAGGCAGGAAGAGTTGTGCCAAATTGCTGAGCACCAGGAGGGCTGCCACTCCTCTGTTCCTGCCAATTAGTGCCATCTGGAAATGTGGGTTCGGCCTCGCTCTATCTTCCGATTTGCTTTTTCTTCCCAAGCTGTTTTTTTTTTTTTTTTTAACTTTTATATTTTGATGTAAGATTTTCTGATTTTTAAAATACAATGCAATAAACATATACATTTGTGGCCCAATTATGGCAAAAGGGTGGCCAGTTTGTAATCTTGATTTTACAGTATAAGAGATGGAGAGAAGATATTTTTTCTTCAAGTACACAATTTTCCCCCCAAACTGGTTGCTGAAAACATAGACTTTCTTAAGACCTTTTTCTTGCTTCATCACACACTGTACACTTGTTTACTAGCCACTGTCTATTATTTACTGCGTGCATGCATGCTTAGTTGCTCAGTCGTGTCTCACTCTTTGCGACCCCATGGACTGCAGCCCACCAGGCTCCTCTGTCCATGGGGATTCTCCAGAGGAGAATACTGGAGTAGGTTGCCACGCCCTCCTCCAGGGGATCTTCCCAACCCAGGGAGAGAAACCCAGGTCTCCTGCATTGCAGGCAGATTCTTTACCAGCTGAGCTACCAGCATATTGGGGTAAATTTAAGACTAAGAGAAAAACATCTATTTCTGCTTTATTGACTATGCCAAAGCCTTTGACTGTGTGGATCACAATAAACTGTGGAAAATTCTGAAAGAGATGGGAATACCAGACCACCTGACCTGCCTCTTAAGAAACCTATATGCAGGTCAGGAAGCAACAGTTAGAACTGGACATGGAACAACAGACTGGTTCCAAATAGGAAAAGGAGTACATCAAGGCTGTATATTGTCACCCTACTTATTTATCTTCTATGCAGAGTATATCATGAGAAACGCTGGGCTGGAAGAAGCACAAGCTGGAATCAAGATTGCTGGGAGAAATATCAATCACCTCAGATATGCAGATGACACCACCCTTATGGCAGAAAGTGAAGAGGAACTAAAAAGCCTCTTGATGAAAGTGAAAGAGGAGAGTGAAAAAGTTGGCCTAAAGCTCAACATTCAGAAAACAAAGATCATGGCATCTGGTCCCATCACTTCATGGCAAATAGATGGAGAAACAGTGGAAACAGTGTCAGACTTTATTTTTTGGGGCTCCAAAATCACTGCAGATGGTGATTGCAGCCATGAAATTAAAAGAAGCTTACTCCTTGGAAGGAAAGTTATGACCAACCTAGATAGCATATTCAAAAGCAGAGACATTGCTTTGCCAACAAAAGTTTGTCTAGTCAAGGCTATGGTTTTTCCAGTAGTCATGTGTGGATGTGAGAGTTGGACTGTGAAGAAAGCAAAGCACCGAAGAATTGATGCTTTTGAACTGTGGTGTTGGAGAAGACTCTTGAGAGTCCCTTGGACTGCAAGGAGATCCAACCAGTCCATTCTAAAGGAGATCAGTCCTGGGTCTTCTTTGGAAGGAATGATGCTAAAGCTGAAACTCCAATACTTTGGCCACCTCATGAGAAGAGCTGACTCATTGGAAAAGACTCCGATGCTGGGAGGGATTGGGAGCAGGAGGAGAAAGGGACAACAGAGGATGAGATGGCTGGATGGCATCACTGACTCGATGGACGTGAGTTTGAGTGAACTCCGGGAGTTGGTGATGGACAGGGAGGCCTGGTGTGCTGCAATTTATGGGGTTGCAAAGAATCGGACATGACTAAATGACTGAACTGAACTGAACTGAAGACTAACTTGTTCATGTCCAACAACATCCTTTCAGATTTTGATTTTGATTTTGAAATTTTAATTTCAGAGTAAATCATTATTAATTCAAACAATATTTATAAAATAAATAATATTTCTTTTTGCTATTTTAATAAAATTTTAATTTTTTATAATCTATTCTATATCTAAATATTTGACTTAATTTTTTTCTAGTTCTAAGTATTTTGAAATTTATTTTTTTGGGTTTTCTAAATGTATAGCTGAATAAATGGTCATAATTTTCTGGGCTATCAAACATTTTATATAACACAGAGAGTTTCTATTTATTGAATATTTAAAGAGTTCAATATTAACACTGTAATGCCTTGAAACTATTTTTTAAAGTAATACCATGATTATTGTATGTATATTTTGTGATTCTTATCATTTTTTACTTTCCTAAAAATGACTTTAATTATTTAAGACTTTTATTGATAGAAGCTCTGTGCCTCTGTTCTATGAGCTTTGGGTAATAAAGGTTTACAAGGCTCCTAATCTCAAAAGACTTACATTCTCAGAAGAAAAAGCATAATAAATTAAGATAAAAAGGTTTAAATATCAAGTTAACAAAAATATTTTGGTGAAATTAAGGATGTGATATGATAGGGAATGACGCTGAGGGATGCTGAAAAATTTTGAAGAGTCAGAAGAAAGCGTCTATGAGCAAGTGACATTTAAGGCTAAGACATCATTGACAAGAAAGAACCAGCAAAAATCAATGGAAAGACATTTGTCTTAGTCCATTTGGGCTGGAAGGAGATCAAACCAATCAATCCTACGGAAAATCAATCCTGAACATTCATTGGAAGGACTGATGCTGAAGCTGAAGCTCTAATACTTTGGACAGCGGGTGTGAATAGCCGACTAATTGAAAAAGACCCTGATGCTGGGAAAGATTGAAGGCAAAAGGAGAAGAGGGTGGCAGAAAATGAGATGGTTAGATAGCATCAACAACTCAATGGACATGAATTTGAGCAATCCTTGGGAGATAGTGAAGAACTATAGAGATAGAGAAGTCTCTATCTCTATAGACATAGAGGAGCCTGGGATGCTGCAGTCCATGGGGTCACGAAGAGTAGGACACAACTTAGCAACTGAACACATCTGGGCTGCTATACCAAAATACCACAGACTGGGTAGCTTATATGCAACAGAAACCTACACCCACAGTTCTGGAGGCTGTAAGTCCAAGATTAGGGTGCCAGCATGACTGGGTGAGAGCCTTCTAAAAGGCTGTAAACCTCTCCCTCGTAGCCCCCCAGGTGGAAGGGCTAAGGAGCTCTGTTGTTGTTCAGTCGCTCAGTCATGTCCCAGTCTTTGCAACCTCATGGACTGCAGCACACCAGGCTTCCCTGTCCTTCACCATCTCCAGAAACTTGCTCAAACTCATGTCCGTTGAGTTGGTAATGCATCCAACCATCTCCTCCTCTGTCATCCACTTCTCCTTCTTCCTTCAATCTTTCCCAGCATCAGGGTCTTTTCCAGTGAGTCACTTCTTCACATCAGGTAGCCAAAGTATTGGAGTTTCAGCTTCAGTATCTGTCCTTCTAATGAATATTCAGGACTGATTTCCTTTAGGATTGACTAATTTGATCTCTTTGCAGTCCAAGGGACCCTCAAGAGTCTTCTCCAACACCACAGTTCAAAAGCATCAATTCTTTAGTGCTCAACTTTCTTTATGGTCCAACTCTCACATCCATACATGATTACTGGAAAAACAATAGTTTTGACTATGTGGACATTTGTCAGCTAAGTAACGTCTCTGCTTTTTGATATGCTGTCTAGGTTGGTCATAGCTTTTCTTCCAAGGAGCAAGCGTCTTTTAATTTCATGGCTGCAATCACCATCTGCAGTGATTTTGGAGCCCAGGAAAATTAAGTCTTTCACTATTTTCATTGCTTTCCCATCTATTTGCTATAGATGGGACTAGATGCTATAGATGGGAAGTGATGGGACTAGATGCCATGATCTTCGGTTTTTGAATGCTGAGTTTTAAGTCAGCTTTTTCACTTTCCTCTTTCACCTTCATCAAGAGGCTTTTTTTGTTGCTCTTTGCTTTCTGCCATAAGGGTGGTGTCATCTGTATGTCTGAGGTTATTGATATTTCTCCCGGCAATCTTGATTCCAGCTTGTGCTTCATCCAGCTGAGCATTTCTTATGATGTATTCTGCATATAAGTTAAATAAGCAGGGTGATAATATACAGTCTTGATATGCTCCTTTTCCTATATGGAACCAGTCTGTTGTTCCATGTCCAGTTCTAACTGTTGCTTCCTGACCTGTATACAGGTTTCTCAAGAGGCAGTTCAGGTGGTCTGATATTCCCACCTCTTTCAGAATTTTCCACAGTTTATTGTGATGCACTCAGTCAAAGGCTTTATTGGCATAGTCAATAAAGCAGAAATAGATGTTTTTCTGGAACTCTCTTGCTTTTTTGATGATCCAGCAGATGTTGGCAAATTGATCTCAAGTTCCTCTGCCTTTTCTAAAACCAGCTTGAACGCTAGCATGTAAAGTGAGTGCAACTGTGCAGTAGTTTGAACATTCTTTGGCATTGCCTTTATTTGGAATTGGAATGAAAACTCACCTTTTCCAGTCCTGTGGCCACTGCTGAGTTTTCCAAATTTGATGGCAGATTGAGTACAGCACTTTAACAGCATTGCGTTTTAGGATTTGAAATAGCTCAGCTGGAATTCCATAACTTCCACTAGCTTTGTTAGTCGTGATGCTTCCTAAGGCCCACTTAACTGTGCACTCCAGCATATCTGGCTCTAGGGAGCTCTTCAAGGTCTCTTATACGAGTGCTAATCCCATTTAAGAGAGCTCTATCCTCAAGACCTCAAAGCCCCCATCTACTAATATCATTGCCTTTGTGAATTTAGGATTTCAGTCTGAATTTTGGCTATGCACAAATATTCAGACCATAGCAAGATTTTATGTAGAAGACACAGTTAGTTCAAAATGTAGGAAAAATTTCTGTGCACACAGAGATTGGTATGTTCCAAGTTACTCAAGTCACTGGAAGTTTTAGATTTATTAGTATACTGTTGTCTAATGATGCTAACTTCTCCCATTATATGTGGCTCTTTTTCTTATTCTGAATAATAATGCTTATTTGTACTTTATATCTCTTCTTAATAAAATTTGTCTAAATTTATCTGTTATATTGTGCATTTATTTCTAAATCAAAGAAAACTTTTGGATTATTGATCCTTCTTTGATTTTTATACCTACAATTTTATTTCTCTATTCTTGTGTCCTTTTAAAAATTCCTAGTTTTATTCTTTATTTTTAGCAATAAAACATTTTAAGTCTATGAGATTTTCTCTGAGTTTAGTTTTGCCCATGTTCAAGAAGTGCTAATACATTATGTTCTTGTTATTCTTGTTTTAAGATTGTCTCAGATTACAATACTAATTTTATTATTGGTCCAAGGTTTAGAGACTTGGAATTTTGAAATGATACCGGATTTTTTCCCATTTAATAGTTTCTTATTAATATCAAGTTTAACTACATTGCTAATCAGAAAAAATATAGCCCAATAAAGCATTGAGAAATTTATTGAAATATTTGTAAATGAGTTCATGAGTTTTTTTCTTCTTTCTTTGTTTAGTAATTATTACATGGCCATCTGAATATAAGGTATATCTTCTCATAGATATAAAGTTTATTATATATCCATTGATTCAGACTTAAATGATCATGCAATTTCTCCTTATCATTATCTTCTTTTTTCCTGTGTATTTTGTGGAAGGTTGAAAGATGAATCAGTTGTGCAAAACAGTTTTTTTTTTCCCACACTTGTCTTACACTTCTAACAGTTTAGAAGGATTATGAAAGTGTGACAGCCAGAAATATGAAAGTTTATAGCTCAAGTATGCGACCATTTTTTGCTAGATTCAGGAACTGAATCATTTTATTAGATTGTTTTTTGTTGCAAATACTACATGAAAAACAAACTCAAATTGATAAACAACATAAGGGCTACCTATGAACTCTGAAAATTGAGAAGTCAGGAGAAAGGACAGCTTTTCTGCATGCTTCGGTGAGGCCTTTGCCGTTCTGCGAGCCCTTCTGTCCTCTATCTATCAGTTTCCCCTTCGGGCTGGTTTTCCTCAGGATATCAACATGGATGAGGCAGGTCAGGCGTCACACCTGCACTTGATGCCCTCTGAAGAAGCAGAGGCTCCCTATCCTCAAACTCTCTGTAAATGTCCTCAAATTTCAGATGATAGCACCATCTTGGGTCAAATGTCCACATCTTACAGTCATTAGCCAGGGGTTCATGTATCCTCAATGACTTCATCTAGTTTACATTCTCCATTTACAAGAATGAAGTCATATTACCCAGAATCTCATGGGCCGATATGGATATCAGGGGACAAAAGGGGGAACTCAATTCTAGTCAGAGTAGCAGCAAATTCCTTGTCTGCTGATGCCCAGCCTCTCATTGGCACTTGCATATTCTGTTTTATATCAAAGGGATCTGGAAAAGTTATTTCCCAGAAGCCACTGACCACTGGTTTCCTGTGTGGTTCTAGTAATGCAAGGAACTTATATGAAATAGAAGAAGGGGGAGGGAGAATGTGATTCTTTTCTTGTTCCTGGCTCTGGCAGTAGTGGGGTAGGCGACTGCTAATCACCATGAGTTCCTGTAGGCTTAGTGAGCTTATGAGTCCTGGCTTCCTCCTACAGCAGTTCATACAGGGGGTGCTTGAACAGCCTATGGGAGAATATGAATAGGCTCTTGGAAACATCAATGAAAATTTTGCTCCTCCATCCTTAGGAGAGCTTGTGAGTGTCCGCAGTTAGTGATTTCAGGGTATCCTCATCTTCCTTCTCTGGGTCCTCCAGTTTCATAATATATTGCAGCCAATTCACTGCATTAAAGTCCCTTTGTTCTAAATACTTACAGTGGTGTCAGTTTTTCAAACAGGACCCTAACGAATATACCACTGGAAAAATATTTCAAGCTTCTAGGTTATAATTGCATTAAACTGATCATTGATATGTATATAATTCCTAAATAAATAAATAAAAATTCAAATATGCATAATTATAAAACTATTTGACATTGCTTTCCTAAATCCTAACCATTTGGAGGAAAATGTGGCATTGCAAAACATATTTGCTTCCCTTATGACTGTGAGCTATTTCCTTTATGCAATAGGGTGCACTGTGTCAGTTCTATTAAAATAATGATCGAGCTTTAAAATAATAAGCAATTCTGCCAATAAATAAAATAGAGTAGTTATTCAACATAATGCTCAATGAGGTCATGTCCAATGAAGGAAATATGAACTTTGGAGATAAAAGCTAATGTTGTCAATATAAAACATCTAAAAACTAATATGTATATAATGTACACATACAGTTAAGGTTAGGAAAGGTGTGCTTGCCTTTACAGTCAAACTATAATATCTTACTCAGGGACTGTTTTGTGTTGGGCTATTTCCCAAGCATAAAATTGTCAGAACTCAGCTGTAGCTTCCAGGGCTGCTGTAGAAACACTAAGAGTGAGCCAAAGGAAGAGCACTGGTTATCATGTTAGGTGAAGGATGAGCACAAGCAAAACTGTCCAGTCTGCTATTTACAAAGGAACTCTACTCAAAGAGTAGATATTTTTGATTACTGAACAACATGTCAAATAGTAGGACAGAGATCAAGCTATATATCAGCTCTTGAAGCAAAATCTTCAACTGGAAATGGAAAAGTTTGTTTTCCAAAACTTCCTCTTGGCTTTATTTCTATTCATCTGCTAGCAATAATGACTGGGTGCATTCCTGAATCTGGTTTGTTCTGGTTCCAAACACATGAGAAAGTTGTGTCCACAGTTATCAGATGATTGCTGGCATGTGGGAAGAAATCTAGCTCAAGGCTGGTGCACAAAATGGTCCCAGACTATTCTAGAGCTAGAGTTCTCAAAGTTCTTGGTCTTGGGAACTTTTAATAGTCCTAAAAATTATAGAAGCCTCAAAAGAACTGTTTTATATATGTTAATCTATCAATAGTTACAAAACTAAAACTGAAAACAGTTTAAAATATTCATGAATACTTTACATTCATTAAAATTCGTCAATTAAAATTAAGTCATTTAGGCAATGAAACAGGTAAAATATCATGTAGGAAACGAGTTGCCAGTCCAGGTTTGATGCATGATGCTGGATGCTTGGGGCTGGTGCACTGGGACGGCCCAGAGGGATGGTATGGGGAGGGAGGAGGGAGGAGGGTTCGGGATGGGGAACACATGTATACCTGTGGCAGATTCATTTTGATATTTGGCAAAACTAATACAATTATGTAAAGTTTAAAAATAAAATAAAATTGGAAGAAAAATAAATAAATAAATAAATAAATAAATAAATAAAACCAGCTTGAACATCAAAAAAAAAAAAAAAATTAAGTCATTTAAAATAATAATCCACAATGTTAAAGTAAGTACATAAATATTTCCTGAAAAATAACTATATTTTTCAAAGCAAAGTTAACAATGAAAAAGAACAGTATTATCTTAAGTTTTACAAATTTATTTAGTGCCTGGCCTAATTAATATAGGTAAATTCTAGAATCTGCTTCTACATTCAATCTGTTGGCCACACAGATGGTCACACATCATGTGACCTCTGGAAAACTCCACCGTGGTAAAGTTAAAGGAGAGGGGTGGGAGAAAGAGAGAGAAAGAGAAACAAGGCAGCTAGAGTTTTTGTATGTATTATTATCCAGATAATTTTTTACCTCTAGGACCCTCTGATAGGATCTGAACAACCCCCAGGGAACACTAGGAAACACTCTGAAAACCACTGCCCTAAACTAGTTACAGCAATGGTTTTCAACGCATTTTCCACTGAAACACATATAATTTTCTCAAGCACATTTTCATGGATGTCTTCAGAATTAACCAAACAGAATGTTTTGATCACTAAACTAACAACATCAAACATTTTTATATGTTGGGGGGATAGTATGGGGAAGAAGGGGTGCCTGAGATATGTGGTATTTATGAACACATTTCATATTCTTGGGGGAAAGAGTTATGAATACTGAGCAGATCCTAGCATTCTGTTGCCACTCCTTTCTCCCTGATTCAATGAAGCAAAATAGAATGCCAATGATAATAACATTATTACAAAAATATCTTGAATCTGTTGGACTCTGATTTAATCTCTTTCAGTAAACCATTTAAAAGAGATAAGGTAGGTTGTAGCAGAGGAGGTCAGGAGTCCGATTCTGAATGTGTTTTGAAGGAAGAGCCAACAGATTATTTGCAAAGTGGATATGAGCATAAGAGAAAGAGAGAAATTAAAGATAGGTTTTGATTTCGGATGGCCTCAGCCTGCAATGACTTGAAGAGTGGCTTGTCTTCCCAAGTAGAGATAGAGGCTGGGTCGTGGCAGTGAGAGCAGCAAATCCTAACCACTGGACCAGTGGTCAGTGACAAGGGCCCTGGCTTTTTGGCTTTGCAGAAAAGAATTCCCACAAAGATGGAATGTAGTGAAGCCAGTATTTATTGGGAGGAAAAAGAGTATAGCACGTGTGGATAGACACATGGGCAGACTCAGAGTTTCTGAGTCGAACCTTCATGGCAATCTGAATTACTTTTATGAGTCATTTCTTCTGATTTTCCTTTGGTCAGTCATTTTGACTTGCCTGGTTCAGAGTCCATATTTGTTATATCTCAGGCTCCTCCCTTGTGTGCACTCGAATCTCTTCGCTAAAAAAGATTCTACTAAAGAGGCCTCTGGGTATAGCATTTCTTCCCATCATAGCCCTTTCACCTTCAAGGAGCCTTTCTGCCTGTGGTCAGGGAGGTCTCCTGACTTAAAGAATGAGCATTATTAATACAGTGTCTGGGCAGGCCCCAGCCTCCTCTCTCAGTTGTCCTGCTATTCTCATCTTGGCCAAAGTTATTTCTCAGGAAATCAACCCTGAATATTCATTAGCAGGACTGATCCTGAAGGTAAAGCTCCAATACTTTGGCCACCTGATAGGAAGAGCTGACTCATTGGAAAAGACCCTGCTGCTGGGAAGGACTGAAGGCAGGAGGAGAAGGGGACAACAGAGGACGACCAGATGGATGGCAACACCAACTCAATGGATGTGACCTTGAGCAAGTTCCTGGAGATGGGTGAAGGACAGGGAAGCCTGGCATGCTGCAGTTCATGGGGTCACAAAGAGTCGGACATGACTGAGGGACTGAACAACAACAAAATTCTCTTGGAGTTTCAACCACAGGGAATGACTCACCAATCCCTTTACCTTAGGAGCCCTGGGGCAGCTACATCCTGCCTCAGCTTGAACAAGGAAAGATAGAGCTATTCACTGACATGATTAACACTACGAGTGCAACTGAGACAGAGCTTGAAGCCCACAAGGGCATTTTAGTGAGATTCCTATAGACGAATTCCATTTCTGCGTGCAGATGGATAAATCAGCAGACAGATAAACAGAATAAAATAAAATGCACTGATTTCTCTACATATAAGAAATGAAAATTTTTGAACCTTGACTAAACAGTTAATGAGAGTTGGAAATTCGACAGGACTGCAAGTAAGAAGATACTGGCAAAGAATCTGAAATATATACTGCTCTTTTAAAGGTAAGAAACCATGTTCTTCCACCTTCATTTTACTAAGAATTAAGAAAGTACAGTTTCAAAAAAAGACAACATACAGGCTCAAATGAAATGGAGGATACAGCCAAGAGTTTGATGTTTAAAACCACACATGTCCAACAAATTAAGCCATTTCTTTAGTTTTTAGATTTGTATACTGATTAATCTTTTTCCAGCTTCTGCATTTCTCTGGTAGCTCAGACGGTAAAGAATCCCCCTGCAATGCGGGACACCTGGGTCGGATCCTTGGGTTTGGAAGATCCCCTGGAAGAAGAACTCGCAACCCACTCCAGTATTCTTGCCTGGAGAATTTCAGGGACAGAGGAGCCTGGCGGGCTACAGTCCATTACACGACTGACCACATGTGAGCCAGTCTAAGAAAAAGGGGCCCAAAAGCAAAGTAATTCTTTTTTTGCCGATTCAATTAATTGCTCAATGGTTCAAAGGAGGAATAAACTGGACTTTTTTTGAACGAGAACGCGCAGTGTTGCCACAGACTCTTCAACCTCAAATCCAGCTAGGTGCCCAAAAGGTTCTCCTGGGTATGGAAGCCGGGTTTCTGAGCAGCACCACCTGCTGGCCCTACACGCGTCCTACTTCCTCGGCCCCCGATCTCTCTCTCTCTCTGGTGGACTTGCAGTCTTTCATAATTCTTCGGCACCTAATTACAAGCACAGCAAAATATAATGTAGTTAGAAAGACCCAAGCCGCGAAACTACACATCACCAGAGATCCGAGATCAGCCGCTCGGGCTTCAGGGACGGGGCGTGGGGAAATAAGGCGGGGGCGGGGCCGGCGCGAGCTCCCTTGGAGCGGCGCTGCTTCCGCCTCTCGTGGCCCCGCCCCCGCGACGCGATCGGCCGTCACGTGACGGCCGCGCGCCCGCGCGCGCGTTCCCGGCCGCTGCAGGCTCGGAGGCCGAAGAGAAAAGACGGCGAGGCGGCTTCGGCTGTGGCCACAGAGGTGGGATTCGGGGCGAAGCCCACTCGAGGGGCAGGGTGAAAGTGAAGCCACTTATGGGTCCTACTCGGGGAGAGGAGTGATGGCCCGCGGCGTCACCTCCAAGCGCGGCACTCCCCGGGTCGGCCCTGTTCTCCGGGCCTGAGAGGGGCGGCGGCGGGGTCAGGGGCTGGGACGCGGGTGGACGCCCTTGGGCCGGCGCGGCCGCGGCAGTGGAACCGAGCCGGCGTGGCACAGCTCAGCCCTTTCCGCCGCCCCTAGCTTGGTTGCTGTCAGAAGCAGGAAGACTGTGACGGACGCCGCGTTGCCAGTGGCCGCCGCAGCCGCTGCCCTGGGCGAGAGCCCGGAGCTGGTCGCGGTCGGGGTGCGAGAGGCGGAGCAGCGGCCATTACTGCGCAGCCTCTTCCGCCGGGGTCCTCGTAGCTGCCTTCGGTGGCAGCCAGGTCCCTTTCCTGTCCCCTCAGCGCAGGTGTCAGGCCTCTACTAGGGGACTTTATGGGCCTCAAGATGTAGGGGCGGCGATGGTTGGAGGGGTAATCCCCCCGCCCCCAGCATCCCGTGCGGAGGCGTCCACTCGGGCCTTGGGT
Source organism: Bos javanicus (assembly GCF_032452875.1). Taxonomy (NCBI): domain Eukaryota; kingdom Metazoa; phylum Chordata; class Mammalia; order Artiodactyla; family Bovidae; genus Bos; species Bos javanicus. The sequence continues at coordinate 24,061,048 of NC_083876.1, read as the reverse complement.
CCGGACGTACAGTTCCTGCATTTTGTTTTTCCGGAGTGTCTTTGGCATCTTTCTCTCCCCTCTCTCCCTCCTCCTCCTGCTCAGTTCCTGGGTCTTGCCTAATCCGACGAGCAGTCCAGTCCCTCGTCTTGTCCGGGTTAAAGCTCAGCACTGTTGTTAAAGCATCAGAACCACTGAGAGGTGTCTCCGTACCCGCTGAGTCTCCAAAACCTCAGTGCATCTTGAAAGACGAGGCTGTTGCTTTGTTCTTTTGGATGCTGGGTGCGGAGTTCTCTCCCTACCACCCCTCCACCTCCCCCCGCATCCCGTCCGAAAGGGTAAATGGATGTTCCATTGTGGCCGCTATTTTTTGTTTTCTGTGGGCACCTAGAGAAAGGCAGAAAAATTGTTTTGAGTTTATACGTACTTCTGGCAACTAGATCTTTTTCTCTTGATATCAGATTTAGTACGGCTTTCTTTCTGTTCCCTAAGTGCCATTTTACTGAGCACTTATTTCTCAAGTTTCTAAAGTAGGTACATTTTGTTTGTTAAGTAATAGTGAAACTGGAATTGAGAGAAGAAAGCCAAGAAATGGTAGAAAAACGCATTGTCTTTGTGATAGATATTTTCAGGTGCCCCTCCAATGTGTGTACTTTTCTTTTTTGATTACTTTTTTTTTCACTTAACATATATATTTTATTGAAGTATAGTTGACTTACGCTGTTTCAGGTGCACAGGAAGGTGATTCAGTTATACATACATTATTTTTGAAGTTATTTCCCATTATAGGTTATTACAAGATATTGACTGTAGTTTCCTGTGCTATACAGTAAGTTTTTGTTGATTGTTGCGTATTTATTTTTTTTAATTAGAAATCCTCATTCTATTCATAGTGAGTCAAGCAAGTGGAATCAAAATGTCCTAAAAAGTCACAAGTTTTCTAAAATGTGCATATTGTATATATGTATACAAAGCTTTTCTACTGTGCTTGATAAAGATTTGAGAACATCAAAAAGAAAAGATGGAGAATTGGAAAATATAAATGAAATGGGAGCACTGAATATGAAATAGAAAAAGTGAAACAAACTAGATAAAAGTAAAAGATCGTCATATAGTCCAGTTGTTTTTAAACATGACTGCTCATTAGAAACATATCTGGAACTCTGGAGAAAAGCAATACCTGGGCATTTATGTTTTTCAAAAAATTTCAAGATAATTCGGATATGCATCTGGATATTAAAAAGTGATACAGGTTTTTCTATTAAATCATAGTTTTGGTGATACTGAGTTCTATTATTTTTCTGTTGATCAATCATCATAAATAATAATAAGTGAGTAATAGTTATATAATCACAATAGTGAAAGATGTTATCAGTTTTCACAATCAATGGCAAGATAAAAGATAATTACAATTGCAGGCCATAATGGGAACATGATTAACTTAACTATAAAATAATTATATACAGTTTGGGTGGTCAAGCTGTGATGTGGTAAGTGGAAGTGCTTACAATGTGTGTCCTTTTAAAATAGGGTTTGAAAATATGTCATTGAAAGCAATATACGTTTCCAGAAATTGGAAGACTTAAGGCTATTTTGTTTTTTAATAAGTGATTCTATATTCATACTTCTAAAAGACCTGACATATAGGACACAGGAAGAAAATCACCTGCTCAAGTAATGGGATTTATGATGTTGGCTTTGCTGTTTTTGTGACCAGCAAATATTGTTTGTGTTGAGTGTCTGGGAGTCTGTGAAGTGCGCTAACAAAACATGAAAATATGTCCAAAAATATCTAATTTGAAAGAGCAAACCGGAAGAGTGAAAGCCCACTCTAAAAATAGATTTTGGATGTGTTTGCTTTTGCTTGTACATCTTAAATTGGAGCGTTTGTTAAGCTCAGTCTTTGATTTAGAATTTTGTTTCAAATGGGCCAATGTAAATTGTAATGTAAATTGTGAGCTAAATGAAAATAATTCTGCAAATGTTTACCTGTTCACATTTAATGTTAAAATGCAAAGCCCACATTTTTGGGTGAGAAGTGTAAAGTAAAGGTTTAATGCTTGGATATGAAGATTGTGAAGCCCAGAGATTGTCATTCAGTAACTTTTTTTTATGGGAAATATTAAATGAAGTGGTGGAAATATAATTCTTTAACACAGAGTAGTGTAAAATATTGGACCCCATTTAGTAGAAGTGAGTTTTGACTGAAGACTTTTGTTTCCTAGTATGACTTGTGCTTTCTGTAAGCTGTTTTAACAGGAGAGGAGAAGGAAAGCTAAAAATGGAAAAACGTTAGGGCATTTAGTTACATCTCTCAATCTGGGACTCTCTCTTGGATATTAAGATGTATCTGCTAAATTACACCCACTCTGTCTCTGTTCCTTTTTCTGGTCCTTAATTTTTTTTTTTCCTTTTTCTTTTTTGACTATAACAAAAGTTGTAAGATGTGTAATATTTTTCTTTTCTGTCACTGATCTCTTTTATGTAGAACATTTTATGTAGAACATTATGTGTGTTTTGAATAAAGAGTAATAACTTTTATTAAACACTGGCTGTTAATAATTGGAAAAATACAGGGAATCTTCAGATCTTTATAATTCGATATTTTAACTGTCAACATGCTTATCTTTTCTTTGATTTTTTTAAAAAGATAATCATTTATTTGAATCTATTATCTAAAAAAAACTTAGTCCATGACTGATTTAAAAAGTAGAATCGTAATTAATCCTAAATATTTTCAGAGAAAATAACAGTGGGTGCAGATAATAGGCGCATGAATTTGTTGAGTGGTCACAAAATTACAAATAATACAATATTCATTTTCAGTTAAACTTGATTGGTTGAATGGGTAAATGATAATCTCTAAACTTTTATATATTTTAAAAAATAGTCTGCCACTTTTTCCCTTTAGAATTAAGGTGCAGAAATAACTGATTAGTTTCAAATCTTTTCTCTTTTTATGTTACCTTCCTAATAGTTTGTTTCTGTATAAATTTGCACCTTAAGAAGGAAACTTAACCCATTAACTAGTTGATAGATGCATGCCAAAATATAATGGTAAATTTTACTGAATAATTCATAAATTGTATTTAGTTTGGTGATAATTTACAAATCATTCATTGCAGAATGAATTACGTATGTTTGAGTCATTTATGTTTGCCAAATTATTTGTGGTCTGCAGTTAGAATTACACTATTCTTTTATCTTTGGTTAAAAGTAAAAGACTCCCCCTCCCTCCCTTAAAAAAATTCTTTGATTTCAAATGTATAAGTTTTCTGAGAGCCACTCAACTATTCTGAATATTACACATGACTATTCTGAATATTACACGCTACACCATATGTTGTGCCCAGTTGGCATTACAATTCTCAGAGGCTAGAGTTGATGGATCTAATTGGTAGAATTGGGATACCTAAACCAGTCAGTTTTGATCACAGTAGAATATACGATTTTTTTTTAATCTATGCAAGCAAAGGTGTGAGTAAAGGAACATGGAGTTCGTTTTCTTTATTCAACAATTCTTGCACTAAATTGCAGGTTTGTTTTTTTTTTTTAAGACTGTTGGTATGCAAGACATTCTAAACCTGCATCGTGAGCATGCTAGCCACTTGCCACATGGAGCTATTGAGTAAGCTGTGTGGCTAGTCTGAACTGAGTTGTGCTATAAAGTAAAACGTGTATCAGATTTCAAGGAGTGTACACACACAAGTATAAAATACCACATTAATAATTTATATAAAGTACATGTGGAAATGGTAACGGTTTGAATATATTGGGTTAAATGAAATATACTCTCTAAATTTGATTGTTTCTTATTATTGTCATTAATAGAAAATGTGAAATTACCTATGTGGCTTGCATGGTATTTCTGTTAGATAATGATATTCTTTGAGATACAGCACATTGAGGAAAATATTTTTTTAAGGATATACTTGAGTTTGAATCTCATCTCCCAGTATTGATAGCTTTGTGAATTGGGGCTAAATCCTTGTGGGCTTGGGTTTCCTCATTTATAAAATTTCTCACAGAGTCATTTTGAGGATTCAGTGATATAATGCATCTACTTAGTGACCTTCAGTATGCATATGAAATACCTGGAGATCTGATTCTCTTGGCAGAGAGTGGGGCTTTGGATATTTGTTTGTAAAGAATTTTCAGGTAATACTGCTGGTTGAGGACCACAGTTGTCATATCTGGAAGTCTAGATTACTATATAGGTTTTAGTTCATTTTCCTCCCCTCAGCTATTATCCATTTACAGTCAGCTTTGAAATTTTAGCCACGGGAGATAGTAATTGGAAAGGTCCCTGTAGCTGACAAGATTTACTAAAGTCTGTTTTATTCCTGGATTTTAATCTGCATTCTGGAGAGTTCACTGCCAGTGAAGAATAGCTGGGTAAATTATATACTTGTCAAAAGATATAAAGATGGCACCAATTTTATAATTTGTAAATGTGGTAACTCCCTCTGTTGGATTTTAAGTTGTTTAAAGAAAGGATTGAAAGTTGTATACCTTTATAGCTTTTGTGGCTAGGTGCCTGTTCACAATTAGAATGTAAATATTGTGTTAGGTGATTAAATGCATTTAGTTTTTCATTCATCCAAGGAATACCAGCTCAAGACAGCAACAACTGATTGGCAGTTGACTAGCCACTTAGAGATATAAGTAATCCTTATCTCAGGGGTCCCATGGTTTACTGGAAGAGTCAGAAGCAAACAGATAATTGCAATGCATATGGTAAATTCAATAATAGAAAAATTACAAAATAAAGGGGAAGGAACAGCTTTTCCAGAGGCAATCAGAGAAAGATAGTAGCATTCATAAACCTTAAAAGAAAGACTATACAGGTAGGAGGAAATACAGAATTACAAAAAGAAATTTGGAGAACTGAGTAATTTGGTGTAACTAGAGTATTAATCTATGAGAGTGGTTGTGGGAGAGAGTTATTTAGGTTTCAGGTCTTTAAGGCTGTTGAATATTGTCTGAGGAGCTTTACTTTATTGTGTAGGCTGGAGAGCCCATATAGGGCTTCACGTATGGAGGATTCATTTTTCTTTTTAAGTGTATCACATTCGGAGACTTAATTTAAGGGGTGATACTGAAGCAAAATAATCAGATGGAGCAGTAGTCCAATGATGGTAAAAGTCTGAACTAGGGCACTAGCAATGGCAAGAGAATGGAGGATAGATTCCAAAGGTGTTAGGGCTAAAAGTTGACAGTTTGATGTAACATGTTGAAAGGGCAGTGAGAAAAATAATTTTGTATTTCTCCATTGGCACTTCTGGTTAAGGCACAGAAGCCGAGATGTCACGTTGTAAGATACATGCGGAGATGGGGGTGTGTAGAGGATGTGTAGATGAGAGACAGAGATGGGAGAGAGCCAAGCATTCTCTCAAGAAGTTAAAATCGCTGGACTCCAGATTGGGCAGAAAAGGAAATGGAATCAGGTATTGGAGAAAGGAAAGGAGGTGGGCAAGAGACTGAAGAGGCACTTGGAATTAAAGAACGGGTGTAAGAATGAGTAAGTGAGCTGGAAGAACCAGACCTTGTGGTCTGAGAGTGAGTTTAAGATTTTAGAGAGACAGCAGTTTTAGGTGGCCATCATATTTTGTTGGGGCAGAGGGTGAAGTTTGTTGAATTTAGGAATTGAAAAATAAGGACAGTGTTTCCCAAATTGTATTTGATGGGACTACCTGCATCAGCATCACTTGAGGTGAGATTCTTGGGCTGAAACCCATGTCTACTGGCCTATAGTATCTCGAGTTAGAGTCTGAGGATGTGTGTCTCTGGGGAAGTTCAAGAACCTCCGAGTTAGGTGTTGAATGGTTTATTCTCAAGGATATTTAATTAATTCATAGTCAGGTGTCAGGAATTATAATGAATTGGATGACCAGTAGTGAGTAGATAGATTGTCAGTATTTTAAGGGTTAAGAGAATAGTTTTAGGGGATTACAGCCAATGGTTAGAGACTTCGAAAAATAAGTGGGGGTTTGTTTGTTTTGTGTTTAAGAGTAATGATATTAGAATAGTAGAATGTTTCCTATTGTCCTGTGTGTGAAAGTGGGTGGTTTCTAATATTTTGAGTAGACTCTAGGAGGGAAGTGAATGATGGAGTCCTCTTTGGTGCCACTGAAGTTGTAGGCACTTAGTAAAGTGAAAGGGTTGTGGAGGGAAGTCAGGACACTGGAGTCCTTGTCATGGAAAGACTAGGTTCGGAAGTCAGAGTAAAACAAAAAGTCAAGTTGTTTATAAACACTTTTAGTCAGTTACTTTGAAAGGTCTTCAGTTTTGAGATAGATTACATATTGTTTGGTCTGTTCTGTTAAACATTTGGTGAGATATGCTGGCTTATCTTAAAAAGGCATTTATCTAAAAAATCTTAAACACTAAATAAAATTCCAAGTTTTTTAGGGAGATAGATTCCCACACTGTAAGAGGTGCATGGAACTGAAAGAATAGCTGTCTCTTCTGTCTTGTTACTGTAGAGCCTGTCTCTGTCATCATCATGTATGTTCTTTGCAGTAAATGAGCCTCCTGTAGTGGGCATGAAGTGGATGGAGGTAACACTAACTGTGAAGAAAGAGGACTAATGACTGAGATGATGTTTTGGTTGGTGCCTCAAGATGCCTGCTGTCCAGGAACCATCTTAATGGTTGTAAACTGGGACATTCATATAGGTACCAGGAGGTCCTAGTTAATGTGATGACCTTGCCTTCCCGTGCATTACCTCCTGTAGGAAGGCAGAGGCTGTGAAATACATATCATGTCCATATAGAACTTGTTTCACTTAAAAAACAATTCTTTTTTCTTGTAAAATATAATCAGTTGGCCATAGAGATGGGTTTATTTCTGCACTCTCTCTTTTGTTGGCGTATTTGTCTATTCTTACGCCAAAACCACACGTATATTATTGTAGCTTTGTAATAAGTTTTGAAATCTTTAAGTGTGAATTCACCATCTTTGTTCCTTTTCAAAATTGTGTTGGCTATTTGGGGTCCCTTTCAATTCCATATGAATTGGAAGATGAGTTTCTTCATTTCTGAAAAACAGAAAAAAAAAAACTATTGGGATTTTGATAAGAATTATGTTGAATCTGTAGATCACTTTGGATAGTTCTGTCGTCTTCATAGTTTTCCAGTCTATGAACACCAGTTGTGTTTCCATTATTTTGCTCTGAATCTCTTTAAGCAGTGCCTTGTAGTTTTTCAGCGTGTAAGTCTTTCACCTCCTTGGTCAAGGTATTTCATTCCTTCAGATGCTATTATAAGTGGGAATGCTTTCTTGATTCCTTGTTTGAATTGTTGATATAGAAACAGAACTGACTTTTTGTGCATTGAACTTATAAAGTGCACCTATGCTAAATTTGTTTTAGGTTTAGCAGCTTTCTTCGGGATTCTCTGGAATTTTCTGTATAGAGAACAGAGAAAATTTTACTATCTCTGCAAATAGATCTGGTTTTACTTTTTCTTTACCAATTTGTATGCCTTTCATATCTTTTTCTGATCTGATTGCTCCGGCTAAAACTTCCAGTGAAGTGTTGAATAGCAGTGGGGAAAGCTGGCATTCTTGTCTAGAAATTTTTCCTCTTCGAGATAAAATTTGCCACTGAATTTTATTAAATCAAAGAATCATACATAATTGACTAATTTTGTTGAGAAGTTGATGTTGAAATTTTTCTTTTGCAGCACAGGATGATCCAGCAATGGAGGAGAAAATTCTGCAAACTGGCTGATTACTCATGAAGATAAGATTTTATTTTTGTGGCAGGCATCTGTGGGGTCTGTAATAGAAATGTAAGTATGGAATCATGGTTTTTACAAAGCTGCAACAAGTTAAATGACTGGTATAAAATGTAATAAATTGAGTATCAGTTAGTTTTAATCAAACAAAATGAATGTTTTATATTGACTTTTAGATCTTTAATTGAATTGACAAGTTTCTTCACATTTAATTACTATTAATATAGGCTTCCAAAAAAAATCTCTTCATAGGGAATAATCCCTATAAAAGTGAAACGGAAGATAGAGAAATTTGCACATAGAAGGCTAAAAAACTGGAAGGATCTCCAGGTCTTTTAGGTTCTACTTATTCTTTACATAGTAATTTATTTAAATAAACAAAGTTAATTTATTTTTTTTTAAGTACATTATTGCATTTTAATTCTTATTGGAGTCACTCTAGTCCCCAGTTTTACTACTTCTATTTTCCTATCAGTTTCTCTTTGTGAAATATGCTTTAAAATGTTAACACTACCTCTGTCTTGGCCATATTGAACTTTAGTCTGTTATTGATGAAACTTTTTTACACAATGAACATCATATTGCCATCTTGCAAGTTGACAGTTTTTGGTGATTACAGTGGTTAAAATACTTGACCAAAGAGTAACCCTTATAGATACTACTTCATATGTTCTCCCCATTTGACATGTAACTGTTGTTATCTACTTTTCTAGTGTGATGCTTTGATTATATACTCCCATTAAAAGTATTACCATATCATTTTTAGTGTTGAGGATTTTAATAAAAGACAAATGAAACTAGTAAGCATTTTTCTTTAAAATTGGGGCAAATATAGTTTTAATTTAACCGTGTTTACATGTTATCTGTCTGTTTATATACTTCTGTATATTTTTTAATCCTGTAGGTCAGATAGTCTGACCATCAGACTATCCCTGCCATCAAGGAATTAGACTGTAGTTTAGTAAGTAAGACACATATATAATTAATACAGTGGAAGAAATACTATATTGAGACACCAGTAAAACACTTTCAGAACTGAGAGAGTGTATTCCATCTGAAGAGTTCAGAGTGAACAGGGGAACTTTTGGTTCGGTCTTAAAGAATGAATAGAATCTTAACAATCAGAAAATTAGGAATTATTTTTCAAGCCAAGGGAATGGGGAAGGGCACAGCTGCCTAAATATCCAGGCATCTTAGAGGACTCAGGGAGCAATCCTGTGTGTGAAGGTCAATGGGAAACAGAGACTTCACAGTTAGTAAAGGGAATGAGTGTGTTTATTTGTACCTACTTATTGCCTGGTGCTTACTGGATGTTTTACTTGGATTATTGAACTCAGTCATAAGATTGTAGTAGCCTTATTTACTAATGAAGAAACAGATAAAACTCATTTTCCCTGGGTCATTGTTTACCAAATTTCTCAGAATTATCTGCTAGGGCACTTACTGAAAACAGATTTTTAGACTCTTAATGCAGATGAGTCCAAATTTCCAAGAGATAGCACATCAGCTAATTCTTATGTTTGGAGAAGTTTGGGAAACACTGTTCTAGGTCAACATAGTAAGAATAAATGACGGATTTTTAACTAAGTCTTGTTTTACTCTGAAGTCTGTGTCAGTGTACTTGAAAGTTAGTGCTTAGCAATTTTGATGACGTTATGTAGGCAGTGCTGCTGCTCCTGCTAAGTCGCTTCAGTTGTGTCCGACTCTTAGCGACCCCATGGGCTGCAGCCCACCAGGCTCCTCCGTCCATGGGATTTTCCAGGCAAGAGTACTGGAGTGGGGTGCCATTGCCTTCTCCATTATGTAGGCAATAGAAAACTACTGAAGACTGAGTGGAGGAAAGACTAATTAGATAATTAAACTGAGGAAAGATGAGAGGAAGAAAAGACTGAGAGGTCAGGAAGGCCACTTGAGAGGTCAGTATTTTGTATAAGAGTGTGCCCAGGAGGCCAAAATTAAGGTCACAGGCTTTAGTAACAAAGGGGACACATTCTATAAAGGTTTTTGTTGCAGAAAAGCAAAGTAGCCAAGGAATAGGGGAGTGCTGAGGATGACTCCTAAGTTTTATCCAAGATAGAGACCAAGAGAAAAGGATGTGGGTTTAAAGGAGTTAATTTTTATTTTAGTCATGTTTGATTTCAGGTGACTGGAGAATATTGAGGTAGACCTTTTGAATACAGAATTGGAAATACAGCTCTTAGGAATCCAGAACAGTTCCAGATACTACATTTTGGGGATATGAGATTTACATTCATACATATAAATTTGGAATATCCTGTAGATTGTCTAGGCATAAAATGTAATATTGAAAATTTTGTCACTCAGAGCCTCTGTGAGGAATCCTGGTATTTCAGGGAAACTAAAGAAGGTGGGGGGGGAGAGGGGGAAATGATAACTGGGAGAGAGTACCAGTACCATCATGGAAATGAATAATATAAATTTTTAGATAGAGTCTGTGGTTAATATGATTTAATGCAATGGAATCAAATAGATAAGACTGAAAGAGATCATTAGACTTAGCATGTTAGTTGATTTTGAAATTTAGGAATAGAATATTAATTGAAATCTTGGAGGAATTGGGATGGTTTAGCTTGGAAAGCTACCAGTACTCCATCCTGAGCCAAAAGGAATAAGATAGAATGAAGATAAAGATAAATTTTGAGGAGTCATTCATACCTAATTTCTTAATTTGAGGGTTCAGGATATCTCTTAACTAAGAGGTTGGGAAACTTTTATAATAGTCTTTGGGACAATAAGGAAAGAAAGGTGTCTTGGTTAAGTAAAAAGTAATTGATACCAGGCACAATGGGTTCTGGGAACTCAAAATAGCTAATCAGTGTGTGATGTTCACATATTTTGCACCATGTATTTCACTACAATTGTGGAAATTTTCATAAGTTGAGTAACTTTTGTAACTTTGCTCCTTGCTTGATCTTTTTTTTTTTTTTTTTTTTTTTGCAAATGTCTCTCCTTGTGGCTTTTGAGGGAGTAGTCTCACTTTATTCCCCATCCTTCTCTGCCATTCTTCTTGTCCACTGCCTCACTTACAAATGTTGGAGTAATCCAAGGTTCTGTGATTAGCCCTTTTGTGTGCTGTGTGTGCAGATTTAATTTGGGCATCCATCCATTTTCATGTGTCAGTAATCATGTATGTGTTGGTGGCTCAAGACACTTCTTTCTGCTTAGATTTCTTGAGCATACCTGTCCAGTTAACTCAACTGTCATCTGCCTGTCTTCATTTGAAGACTTTATAAATATCTTAAAGTTACAATGTCAGAACTCACCTCAGATTCTGAATCTTGATCATCCATCAGTAACTAAATGCTTTCATTTCTGTTTCCTTAGTATTTCTTATGTTCTACTGTTAGAACCTTACATCTGTCCCTTCCTTCCCATTATCTTTTTTACCTGGATTATTATAAATTCTAGTTTCCTTTTGGCCTCATCCTGCCAAGTCTTCCTCCAAACTTCTGTCCAACTGGTCTTGATAAACTAGTAAACCAACTTGTCACTTCCTAACATAACCTTTCAGTGAATTCCTGTTGACTCCTTAGGAGTTAGTATAAGGACCAACTTCATAGAGATCCTTGAACTCCTTAAATTATAAGTAAGATTTCCCTAAATTTTTAATAAGGCTGTGACCAGAAGTGTTTACGAACCGTTTGCATTTAAAATGTTTAAACTTTATTAAGATTCCATAATATAGAAGGTCTCTGCTGTACTTCTTTGCACAGTACTTTTCATCTATTCATATGTATCTATCCCCTCCTTGCTAGTTAGCATTTCTTCCTTTGTACTCCCTGGTGTCTGTTACACTTATCAAAAAATCATTAGGTAATGCAGTGTTCTTTAACTTTGATGGCAGACTTTATTATGCATTTCCTTTCTTAGTGCCATGGGCATGGTAGATGCTCACATGTGTTCTCTGTTCAAAGTTGAAAAGGAATAAGGAGAAATACATGACAGCTCTTGCAGCAGGTGATAAGATGCCATTCTTCTATCAGTCTGTGAAATTTCTTGTAACTTCCTGAAGCCTTATCTTTCCTAAAATTACTGATGGTGGTTCTTATATTTGGATAGACATGGTTGTTTTAGAAACAATATGTAGCAGTTAAGAGTAAAGACTCTGAAGTCAGATCATCTGGGTTATGGAACCTAGATTTGAGGCTGGCTCAATCACTTAATGAACTATGACTTTGGGTATATTATCTGAGCTTTTTGTACCTCAGTTTCCTCATCTGTAAAAAGGAAAATAACAGACCCAGTTTGTAGGGTGATAGGAGGATTAAAGTATTTCACAAAATATCTGCCACATATTATGCAATCAGTAATTGTTAGTTGTTAAATAGTTTACTATAATAAAACATACATCAATAGGCATCCAACAGAAATGAAATTACTTCCGTTGTAGCTCAGTTGGTAAAGAATCTGCCTGCAATGCAGGAGACCCGGGTTCGATTCCTAGATCAGGAAGATCTCCTGGAGAAGGAAATGGCAACCCACTCTGGTATTCTTGCCTAGAGAATCCCACGAACAGAGGAGGCTGGCAGGCTACAGTCCATGGGGTTGCAAAAGTCAGACACGACTTAGCAACTAAACCACGACCACCACCAATTACAAGACACTGTGCAATAGGAAAAGTTAAGAATTTTGTCTTAAGGACTTAGGAATGGTCATTGTGAAAATTTTAATGTTAAATTTTTTAACTTGTATTAAAGTTCAAACGCTTTATATTCCAACAGAAGTAAAGATTTGAGGAATTAAAAAACAAAAAAAACAAAATTTTGGGAAGGAAGATGACGTTCTTTTTTGATAGGTCTCCACAAAAGAGCTTGTAGTACTTTATTCTTTGTTCTCTTTAATGCTTTTAATTGGGTTCTGAGCCCATACTTTAAAAAAATCGGTTTTTCAGTATTTGTAGTTTTTATTGGTGTCAGAAAGTTCCTCAATATTAGTAAGCTAAAGATCTTTCTCATTTATAGTAATTTTACCTTTCTTTTGATTAGATGTCTTTAAGAAGATTAGACAAAATCTGAATACTTACAGATTTCCACTGAATTTGCCTATATCCCTCTGTATTTGGTCTTGTTGCAGAGAAGTCTTAACTAGCATTGATAGACATTTTTTCGTCTTCCAGAAATATTTTACATCGTTTAGAAGAATGGAATTTATGTGTAAAAGTAATAATAGCCCATTAAGGGTTCAGTTGGTAAAAAAAAAAAAATGTCTTGGGAAGTGAGTGATACATTTGTGTTCTTCAGTAGAGTTGGACCAACTTCATTCCAAATTTCTACATATTAATTTAGTAACCAGGAAATAAATTTCCTTTTTTAAAATGATCTCTAAAGTTTCCTAAGAAATTTATTACTTAGGGAATATTTCTATTTAATTAGCACTCTCTTTGTCAAATCCTTACTCTACAAAAGGGAAAGAAATAAAAACATTTCTTACTTACATATTTGTATGATCCTCTGCACAAGTTTAGCCTTCAGCCTATTTGAAGATCATCGAAGGCTTCCCAGGTGGCGCTAGTGGTAAAGAACCTGCCCACCAATGCAGGTGACCTAAGAGATGCAGGTTTGATCCCTGGGTCCGGAAGATCCCCTGGAGGAGGGCGTGGCAACCCACTCCAGTATATTCTTGCCTAGAAAATCCCACGGACAGAGGAGGCTCACAAGCTACAGTCCATAGTGTCACAGAGTTGGACACAACTGAAGCAACAGCACACGTGCATGGAGTGTGTCTTACAGATGGGCAGGCTAGTGGTTTGGGTTGCTATGTCTTTATCTTCTTACATATCGTAATGGTATCTTGTCTACTGCATGTACTTAATACAGAATTATGTAAAAAGTACTTAAAGTTTTTCCTCCTCATGTCTGTCTTGGGATACACTAGGAGTATACTTGGTGAGCTACACAGAATCATAATTTGGTATTTGCTATGGCAAATTGATAGTTGAAAGTTGTTGTTGTTCAGTCCCTAAGTCTTATCTGACTCTGTGACCCCATGGACTACAGCACACCAGGCTTTCCTGTCCTCTACTCGCTCCCAGAGTTTGCTCAAATTCATGTCCATTGAGTCGGTGATGCTATCTAACCATCTCATCCTCTGCTCCCTTCTCCTTTTGCCTTCATCTTACCCAGCAACGGTCCTTTCAAAGAGTATTCAGTGTTGATTTCCTTTAAGATTGACTGGTTTGATCTCCTTGCTGTCCAAGGGACTCTCAAGTCTTCCCCAGCACCACAATTTGAAAGCATCAATTCTTTAGTGCTCAGCCTTCTTCATGGTCCAACACTCATATCCGTACATGACTACTGGAAAAACCATAGCTTTAACTATACAGATGTTGTTGACAAAATGATGTCTCAGTTTTTTAATACACTGTCTGGGTTTGTTATAGCTTTCCTTCCAAGCAAGCATCTTTTAATTTCATGGCTGCAGTCACCATCCACAGTGATTTTCGGAGTCCCAAGAAAATAAAATCTGTCACTGTTTCCATTGTTTCCCCTTCTATTTGCCACGAAGTGATAGGACTGGATGCCATGATCTCTTTTCTTGAATGTAGACTTTCAAGCCAGCTTTTTTATTGTCTTCTTTCACCCTCATCAAGAGGCTCTTTAGTTCCTCTTCACTTTCTGCCTTTAGATCAGTATCATCTGCATATCTGAGGTTATTGATCTTTCTCTTGGCAATCTTGATTCCATCTTGTGATTCATCCAGCCCTGCATTTCATGTGATGTACTCTGCACAGAATTAAATGAGCAAGATGACAATATACAGCCTTGACGTGATCCTTTCCCAATTTTGAACCAGTCTGTTGTTCCATGTCCAGTTCTAACCTGGATACAGGTTTCCCGGGAGACAGGTAAGATGGTCTGGAATTCCCATCTCTTTATGAATTTCCACAATTTGTTGTGATCCACACAGCCAAGGCTTTAGCGTAGTCTGTGAAGCAGAAGTAGATTTTTTTCTGGAATTCTCTTGCTTTCTCCGTGATCCAGCACATATTGGCAATTTGATCTCTGGTTCCTCTGCCTCTTCGAAACCCAGCTTGTACATCTGGAAGTTCTCGGTTCACTTACTATTGAAGTCTAGCTTGAAGGATTTTGAGCAAAATTTTGCTCGCATATGAAGTGAGCAGAATTGTATGGCAGTTTGAACAGTCTTTGGCATTTCCCTTCTTTGGGATTGGAATGAAAACTGACCTTTTCCAATCCTGTGGCCATTGCTGAGTCTTCCAAATTTGCTGACATACTGAGTGCAGCACTTTTAACAGCATCAGCTTTAGGATTTGAAATAGCTCAGCTGGAATTCCACCACCTCCACTAGCTTTGTTCGTAGTAATGCTTCCTGTGTATGACCCACTTGATTTCACATTCCAGGTTGTCCGGCTCTAGGTGAGTGACCACACCATTGTGGTTATCCAGGTCATTAAGACTTTTTTTTCTCTAGTTCTGTGTATTCTTGTCACGTCTTTTTGATCTGTTCTCTTAGGTCCTTAGTGTTTCTGCCCTTCATGCTTGTCCTTGCATGAAATGTTCCCTTGATACCTTCAACTTTTTGAAGAGATCTTGATAGGTGGCCTTACAAATAGCTGTGAAAAGAAGAGAAGCCAAAAGCCAAAGAGAAAAGGAAAGGTATAAGCATCTGAATGCAGAGTTCCAAAGAATAGCAAGGAGACATAAAGCCTTCCTCAGCAATCATTGCAAAGAAATAGAGGAAAACAATAGAATGGGAAAGACTAGAGATCTCTGCAAGAAAATTAGAGTTACCAAGGGAACATTTCATGCAAAGATCAGCTTGATAAAGGACAGAAATGGTATGGACCTAACAGAAGCAGAAGATATTAAGAAGAGGTGGCAAGAATACACAGAAGAACTGTACAAAAAAGATCTTCACGACCCAGATAATGACTAAGGTTTGATCACTCACACTCACTAGAGCTGGACATGCTGGAATGTGAAGTCAGGTGGGCCTTAGGAAGCATCACTTCGAACAAAGGTAGTGGAGGTGATGGAATTCCAGTTGAGCTATTTCAAATCCTAAAAGATGATGCTGTGAAAGTGCTGCACTCAATATGTCAGCAAATTTGGAAAACTCAGCAGTGGCCACAGGACTGGAAAAGGTCAGTTTTCATTCCGATCCCAAAGAAAGGCAATGCCAAAGAATGCTCAAACTACCGCACAGTTGCACTCACCTCACACACTAGTCAAGTAATGCTCAAAATTCTTCCAACCCAGGCTTCGGCAGTATGTGAACTTTGAACTTCCAGATGTTCAAGCTGGTTTTAGAAAAGGCAGAGGAACCAGAGATCAAATTGCCAACATCCGCTGGATCATGGAAAAAGCAAGAGTTCCAGAAAAACATCTATTTCTGCTTTATTGACTATGCCAAAGCCTTTGACTTGTGGATCACAACAAACTGTGGAAAATTCTGAAAGAGATGGGTATACCAGACCACCTGATGTGCCTCTTGAGAAACCTGTATACAGGTTAGGAAGCAACAGTTAGAACTGGACATGGAACAACAGACTGGTTCCAAATAGGAAAAGGAGTACGTCAAGGCTGTATATTGTCCCCCTGGTTATTTAACTTAAATGCAGAGTACATCATGAGAAATGCTCGGCTGGAGGAAGCACAAGCTGGAATCAAGATTGCGGGGAGAAATATCAATAACCTTAGCTATGCAGATGACACCACCCTTATGGCAGAAAGTGAAGAAGAACTAAAGAGCCTCTTGATGAAACTGAGAGTGAAAAAGTTGGCTTAAAGCTCAGGATTCAGAAAACTAAGACCATGGCATCTGGTCCCATCACTTCATGGGAAATAGATGGGGAAACAGTTGAAACAGTGGCTATTTTTTGGGGCTCCAAAATCACTGCAGATGGTGATTGCAGCCATGAAATTAAAAGACGCTTGCTCCTTGGTAGCAAAGTTATGACCAACCTAGCTGTTGCTGCTGCTGCTGCTAAGTTGCTTCAGTCATGTGAAGTTGACTCTGTGCGACCCCATAGATGGCAGCCCACCAGGCTCCCCTATCCCTGGGATTCTCCAGGTGAGAACACTGGAGTGGGTTGCCATTTCCTTCTGCAATGCATGAAAGTGAAAGTGAAGCCACTCAGTCGTGTCCGACTTTTCGAGACCCCATGGGCTGCAGCCTACCAGGCTCCTCCCCCCAAGGGATTTTGCTGGCAAGAGTACTGGAGTGGGTTGCCATTGCCTTCTCCAGACCAACCTAGAGAGCATACTAAAAAGCAGAGACATTACTTTGCCAACAAAGGTCCATCTAGTCAAGGCTGTGGTTTTTCCAGTAGTCATGTATGGATGTGAGAGTTGGACTATAAAGAAAGCTGAGTGCCGAAGAATTGATGCTTTTGAACTGTGGTGTTGGAGAAGACTGTTGAGAGTCCCTTGGACTGCAAGGAGATCCATCCAGTCCATCTTAAAGGAAATAAGTCCTGGTTGTTCATTGGAGGGACTGATGTTGAAGCTGAAACTCCAATACTTTGGCTACCTGATGTGGAGAGCTGACTCATTTGAAAAGACCCTGATGCTGGGAAAGATTGAAGACAGGAGGAAAAGGGGACGACAGAGGATAAGATGGTTGGATGGCATCACCAACTCAATGGACATGGGTCTGGGTGGACTCCGGGAGTTGGTGATGGACACGGAGGCCTGGCGTGCTGCAATTCATGGGGTCGCAAAGAGTCAGACGTGACTGAGCCACTGAACTGAACGTTGAAAGTTCTTTAGGTGAAATAATGAAGCTTTAACTATCTTCTACCTGTTTTCTGATGATGTTTACCCAGTTTTATCTCATTCTAATGAGGGAACCAGAATACCTGCCCAAAAAGAATTGTTTTGCCTTTCCTAGTATGTTATTTTCACAGTTCATATCTTCCCCTGGGATGTCTATCATTTTTTTTTAATTTGTTAATTATATGTTTACATTTATTTATGCATGCAAGAGTAAGATTCATATAAAGTATTGGTCAGGATGGAGAGTAATGCTTTTAGGTTGAAAACTTCTTTTTCATAGATAAGGTAACTGCATCTAATGGAAAATTGATATTTGGGGTTAATTTTATTTATAATACAACAGGGTGTGAGACTGTGTATCTTTTAAAAGTATGGCATTCATCCAAGTTGCACTGTTAGATACTTAATTTACATTTTAGTAGACTTCTATTTTTCTTCTTAAAATTTTTAAATTTATTGGCCTTTCTTTTGTCCAGAAGGCACCTAGATCATTTAGGTGTATATGAGATGTTGCTATTGTTTTTCCAAAGTAGTGGTGATCAGTAGCTCATTTAAACATTTTGTCTTACAAATAGAATCAAACATCTCTCTTACTCAGTTAAATTATTAGTTGTGGATGAAGGACTTCATTATTTTTAATTGGGCCTTAAATGTGGAAATTAAAAAAGTTTTTTTTCAGAATTTCATTGACAGTGAATTTTTTTTAATTGAAAGGGACAAAAGATGATATTGTTCACCCTTTCTCTAGCTAATTTTAGTTCTTTCTGTTAGTACAATGTTTCAAGTTATTCTATGATTTAAATGTAGCAATAGGACCTGATGAATGAAACCTAGTTAGTCAGTGCCTTACAACTGTTTTCAGTTGTTTTTTCCTGAGAACAATATATATATCAGATCAGATCAGATCAGTCGCTCAGTGCTGTCCGACTCTTTGCGACCCCATGAACCGCAACACACCAGGCCTCCCTGTCCATCACCAACTCCTGGCGTTCACTCAGACTCATGTTCATCGAGTCGGTGATGCCATCTAGCCATCTCATCCTCTGTCGTCCCCTTCTCCTCTTGCCCCCAATCCCTCCCAGCATCAGAGTCTTTTCCAATGAGTCAACTCTTCCCATGAGGTGGCCAAAGTACTGGAGTTTCAGCTTTAGCATCAGTCCTTCCAAAGAAATCCCAGGGCTGATCTTCAGAATGGACTGGTTGGATCTCCTTGCAGTCCAAGGGACTCTCAAGAGTCTTCTCCAACACCACAGTTCAACAGCACCAATTCTTCGGTGCTCAGCCTTCTTCACAGTCCAACTCTCACATCCATACATGACCACAGGAAAAACCATAGCCTTGACTAGACGAACTTTTGTTGGCAAAGTAATGTCTCTGCTTTTGAATATGCTATCTAGGTTGGACATAAGTTTCCTTCCAAGGAGTAAGCGTCTTTTAATTTCATGGCTGCAGTCACCATCTGCAGTGATTTTGGAGCCCCGAATAATAAAGTCTGACACTGTTTCCACTGTTTCCCCATCTATTTCCCATGAAGTGATGGGACCAGATGCCATGATCTTCGTTTTCTGAATGTTGAGCTTTAAGCCAACTTTTTCACTCTCCACTTTCACCTTCATCAAGAAGCTTTTTAGTTCCTCTTCACTTTCTACCATAAGGGTGGTGTCATCTGCATATCTGAGGTTATTGATATTTCTCCCGGCAATCTTGATTCCAGCTTGTGTTTCTTCCAGTCCAGCGTTTCTCATGATGTACTCTGCATATAAGTTAAATAAACAGGGTGACAATATACAGCCTTGATGTACTCCTTTTCCTATTTGGAACCAGTCTGTTGTTCCATGTCCAGTTCTAACTGTTGCTTCCTGACCTGCATATAGGTTTCTTAAGAGGCAGGTCAGGTGGTCTGGTATTCCCATCTCTTTCAGAATTTTCCACAGTTTATTGTGATCCACAAGTCAAAGGCTTTGGCATAGTCAATAAAGCAGAAATAGATGTTTTTCTGGAACTCTCTTGCTTTTTCCATGATCCAGCGGATGTTGGCAATTTGATCTCTGGTTCCTCTGCCTTTTCTAAAACCAGCTTGAACATCAGGAAGTCCACGGTTCACATATTGCTGAAGCCTGGCTTGGAGAATTTTAAGCATTACTTTACTAGCATGTGAGATGAGTGCAATTATGCGGTAATTTGAGCATTCTTTGGCATTGCCTTTCTTTGGGATCAGAATGAAAACTGACCTTTTCCAGTCTTGTGGCCACTGCTGAGTTTTCCAAATTTGCTGGCATATTGAGTGCAGCACTTTCACAGCATCATCTTTCAGAATTTGGAATAGCTCAACTGGAATTCCATCACCTCCACTAGCTTTGTTCATAGTGATGCTTTCTAAGGCCCACTTGACTCCACATCCAGGATGTCTGGCTCTAGGTCAGTGATCACACCATTGTGATTATCTGGGTCGTGAAGATCTTTTTTGTACAGTTCTTCTGTGTATTCTTGCCATCTCTTCTTAATATCTTCTGCTTCTTTTAGGTCCCATACCATTTCTGTCCTTTATCGAGCCCATCTTTGCATGAAATGTTCCTTTGGTCTCTGATTTTCTTGAAGAGATCTCTAGTCTTTCCCATTCTGTTGTTTTCCTCTATTTCTTTGCATTGATCGCTGAAGAAGGCTTTCTTATCTCTTCTTGCTATTCTTTGGAACTCTGCATTCAGATGTTTATATCTTTCCTTTTCTCCTTTGCTTTTCGCTTCTCTTCTTTTCACAGCTATTTGTAAGGCCTCCCCAGACAGCCATTTTGCTTTTTTGCATTTCTTTTCCATGGGGATGGTCTTGATCCCTGTCTCCTGTACAATATTACGAACCTCATTCCATAGCTCATCAGGCACTCTATCTATCAGATCTCGTCCCTTAAATCTATTTCTCACTTCCACTGTATAATCATAAGGGATTTGATTTAGGTCATACCTGAATGGTCTAGTGGTTTTCCCTACTTTCTTCAGTTTCAGTCTGAATTTGGCAATAAGGAGTTCATGGTCTGAGCCACAGTCAGCTCCTGGTCTTGTTTTTGCTGACTGTATAGAGCTTCTCCATCTTTGGCTGCAAAGAATATAATCAATCTGCTTTTGCCAATAAACAGAAAAGAGAGGAGCTAAATTCAGTTTATCAAGTATTTATTATGTAGTGTGTATTAGATATCTTAGAAAAGGGAATTGAGTCAAAACATGAATTTTCCCCATTTTACTGATAAGAAAACTGAAGTCCAAGAAGCATGCTGTGAGATGAAGCTGGCATGAGAGCTGGTGTCCAGACAGACTGTGCAGGGCATATAGATCCTGGTCTCTAACCTGAAACCAAGTTTTTAACAAGACACAAGGCTGGACCCATTAAAAGGCATATGCAGTAATTTAATAAATATTGTTTACTTGATGACTTGGAAGGGCAGAGATGGGCTATAGTTGGATTTAGGGGATATTTAGGAGATAAAATGTAGGACTTGCTAATGTTTTGAATGGGGAGGGGTTAGGAGAAGCCAAAGATGGAGAAGCTCTATACAGTCAACAAAAACAAGACCAGGAGCTGACTGTGGCTCAGATCATGAACTCCTTAAGAAGTTACCAAATTCAGACTGAAATTGAAGAAAGTAGGGAAAACCACTAGACCATTCAGGTATGACCTAAATCAAATCCCTTATGATTATACAGTGGAAGTGAGAAATAGATTTAAGGGACGAGATCTGATAGATAGAGTGCCTGATGAACTATGGAATGAGGTTCATGACATTGTACAGGAGACAGGGATCAAGACCATCCCCATGGAAAAGAAATGCAAAAAAAGCAAAATGGCTGTCTGGGGAGGTCTTACAAAATACATGTGAAAAGAAGAGAAGCGAAAAACAAAGGAGAAAAGGAAAGATACAAGCATCTCAATGCAGAGTTCCAAAGAATAGCAAGAAAAGATACAAAAGCCTTCTTCAGTGATCAATGCAAAGAAATAGAGGGAAACAACAGAATGGGAAAGACTAGAGTTCTCTTCAAAAAAATTAGAGATACCAAGGGAACATTTCATGCAAAGATGGGCTTGATAAAGGACAAAAATGGTATGACCCTAACAGAAGCAGAAGATATCAAGAAGAGGTGGCAAGAATACACAGAAGAACTGTACAAAAAGATCTTCACGACCCAGATAATCACGATGGTGTGATCACTGACCTAGAGCCAGACATCCTGGAATGTGAAGTCAAGTGGGCCTTAGAAAGCATCACTATGAACAAAGCTAGTGGAGGTGATGGAATTCCAGTTGAGCTATTTCAAATCCTGAAAGATGATGCTGTGAAAGTGCTGCACTCAATATGCCGGCAAATTTGGAAAACTCAGCAGTGGCCACAGGACTGGAAAAGGTCAGTTTTCATTCCGATCCCAAAGAAAGGCAATGCCAAAGAATGCTCAAACTATCGCATAATTGCACTCATCTCACACACTAGTAAAGTAATGCTCAAAATTCTCCAAGCCAGGCTTCAGCAATATGTGAACCGTGAACTTCCTGATGTTCAAGCTGGTTTTAGAAAAGGCAGAGGAACCAGAGATCAAATTGCCAACATCCGCTGGATCATGGAAAAAGCAAGAGAGTTCCAGAAAAACATCTTTTTTTTTTTTTTGTGGTGCAGCAGAAATTTCCTTCTATAGTTTTTTTTTTTGTTTTTTTTTTAAACTTTGCAATATTGTATTAGTTTTGCCAAACATCAAAATGAATCTGCCACAGGTATACCCGTGCTCCCCATCCTGAACCCTCGTCCCTCCTCCCTCCCCATACCCTCCCTCTAGGTCGTCCCAGTGCACCAGCCCCAAGCATCCAGTATCGTGCATCGAACCTGGACTGGCAACTCGTTTCATACATGATATTATACATGATTCAATGCCATTCTCCCAAATCTCCCCACCCTCTCCCTCTCCCACAGAGTCCATAAGACTGTTCTATACATCAGTGTCTCTTTTGCTGTCTCGTACACAGGGTTATTGTTTCCATCTTTCTAAATTCCATATATATGCGTTAGTATACTGTATTGGTGTTTTTCTTTCTGGCTTACTTCACTCTGTATAATAGGTTCCAGTTTCATCCACCTCATTAGAACTGATTCAAATGTATCCTTTTTAATGGCTGAGTAATACTCCATTGTGTATATGTACCACAGCTTTCTTATCTATTCATCTGCTGATGGGCATCTAGGTTGCTTCCATGTCCTGGCTATTATAAACAGTGCTGCGATGAACATTGGGGTACATGTGTCTCTTTCCCTTCTGGTTTCCTCAGTGTGTATGCCCAGCAGTGGGATTGCTGGATCATAAGGCAGTTCTATTTCCAGTTTTTTAAGGAATCTCCACACTGTTCTCCATAGTGGCTGTAGAGTTCCCTTTTCTCCACACCTTCTCCAGCATTTATTGCTTGTAGACTTTAAAAAAACAAACAAACAAAAAAAAACATCTATTTCTGCTTTCTTGACTATGCCAAAGCCTTTGACTGTGTGGATCACAATAAACTGTGGACAATTCTGAAAGAGATGGGAATACCAGACCACCTGACCTGCCTCTTAAGAAACCTATATGCAGGTCAGGAAGCAACAGTTAGAACTGGACATGGAACAACAGACTGGTTCCAAATAGGAAAAGGAGTACATCAAGGCTGTATATTGTCACCCTGTTTATTTAACTTATATGCAGAGTACATCATGAGAAACGCTGGACTGGAAGAAACACAAGCTGGAATCAAGATTGCGGGGAGAAATATCAATAACCTTAGCTATGCAGATGACACCACCCTTATGGTAGAAAGTGAAGAGGAACTAAAAAGCCTCTTGATGAAGGTGAAAGTGGAGAGTGAAAAAGTTGGCTTAAAGCTCAACATTCAGAAAACGAAGATCATGGCATCCGGTCCCATCACTTCATGGGAAATAGATGGGGAAACAGTGGAAACAGTGTCAGACTTTATTTTTCGGGGCTCCAAAATCACTGCAGATGGTGACTGCAGCCATGAAATTAAAAGACGCTTACTCCTTGGAAGGAAACTTATGTCCAACCTAGATAGCATATTCAAAAGCAGAGACATTGCTTTGCCAACAAAAGTTCGTCTAGTCAAGGCTATGGTTTTTCCTGTGGTCATGTATGGATGTGAGAGTTGGACTGTGAAGAAAGCTGAGTGCTGAAGAATTGATGCTTTTGAACTGTAGTGTTGGAGAAGACTCTTGAGAGTCCCTTGGACTACAAGGAGATCCAACCAGTCCATTCTGAAGGAGATCAGCCCTGGGATTTCTTTGGAAGGACTGATGCTAAAGCTGAAACTCCAGTACTTTGGCCACCTCATGGGAAGAGTTGACTCATTGGAAAAGACTCTGATGCTGGGAGGGTTTGGAGGCAGGAGGAGAAGGGGACGACAGAGGATGAGATGGCTGGATGGCATCACTGACTCGATGGACATGAGTCTGAGTGAACTCCGGGAGTTGGTGATGGACAGGGAGGCCTGGCGTGCTGCGATTCATGGGGTCGCAAAGAGTCGGACATGACTGAGCGACTGAACTGAACCGAACCGAGGACAGCTTCAGTGATGGATTTCTGGCTTGAAAAGCAAATGAATAGAGGTGTCTCCAGAGGGGCATTTAGGGAATAAGTAAATAAGGAGGAAACAGATCATAAATTCAGTTTTTTAGCCAAGAAGAGAGCTAAAGTAGGCAATTAAAAGATAGTTCTAGTGCTAAAACGAAAAACCCGGGCTGGTGATTATCATTTTAGGAGTTGGTAACAAATTGAAGCCATGAACGTAGATGAGATCATCTTGAAAGAGTACAGCAAGAGGAACGTTTGTGTGGTTTAGAACAAGCCTCAACAATAAAAAGGCCATTAAAAGAAAAGTTGTTTCACAGAGGGGGAATGAGATGACTGGTTTAACCAGTGTTTTTAAGATTATACAGCAGAGAAACGGAGTTTCTAGGATTTCAGCTCTAGTCATTTTACATGGTCTACTTGTCAAGTACCAGAAGTACATTAATACATGGAAGTATTGGAGAATTGCACTTAGTGGTATCCTAAAAGATATAAAATTTGTTACTGAGATTGTAATCTGAATTATTTTTAACCATTTTTTTGTTTTTCTGTACTGTCCAGACTGATTTTAAAAGTGTAGATGGAGTGTACATTTTAAAATCTTAGCATTTAGTTCTATTCTGTGAATAGAAATGGTATATTTATTTCAAATCTATACTTTGGTTGTACCTTTTTATTTGTGCCTCATTTCCCGCCCACAAATAAGAATAAATTCAAATCAAAAATATTTTTCTACATAAGTTTTTTCTCTGCTTTCAATTTTGTGTCCCCATTGTCTTGACTTGCATATAATTGGTGCTTAATAAGTGTTTTCTGAATGTTGAATTAAGATTTTGGAAGAGTTAAAACAAGATTTTAATATTACATGTATTTTCTCTCATTTTCTCAGGATGGCTGGCTGTGGAGAAATTGATCACTCTATAAACATGCTTCCTACAAACAGGAAAGCAAATGAGTCCTGTTCTAATACTGCACCTTCTCTAACTGTCCCTGAATGTGCCATTTGTCTGCAGACATGTGTTCACCCAGTCAGTCTGCCTTGTAAGCATGTTTTCTGCTATCTGTGTGTGAAGGGAGCTTCATGGCTTGGAAAGCGATGTGCCCTCTGTCGACAAGAAATTCCCGAAGATTTCCTTGATAAGCCAACCTTGTTGTCACCAGAAGAACTCAAGGCAGCAAGTAGAGGAAACGGTGAATATGCCTGGTATTATGAAGGAAGAAATGGGTGGTGGCAGTATGACGAGCGCACTAGCAGAGAGCTGGAAGAGGCTTTTTCCAAAGGTAAAAAGAGCACTGAAATGTTAATTGCCGGGTTTCTGTATGTTGCCGATCTTGAAAATATGGTACAGTATAGGAGAAATGAACATGGACGTCGCAGGAAGATCAAGCGGGATATAATAGATATACCAAAGAAGGGAGTAGCTGGACTCAGGCTGGACTGCGATGCTAATACTGTAAACCTGGCGAGAGAGAGCTCTGCTGACGGAGCGGACAGTGTACCAGCTCAGAGCGGAGCTTCTGTTCAGTCGTCTTCTGTGAGGCCCCTGACGTCAGTAGACGGTCAGCTAACAAGCCCCGCCACACCATCCCCTGATGCAGGCACTTCTCTGGAAGACTCTTTTGCACATTTACAACTTGGTGGAGACAGCATAGCGGAAAGAAGTCATAGAGGGGAAGGAGAAGAAGAGCATGAATCACCATCTTCAGGCAGGGTACCAGCACCAGACACTTCGATTGAAGAAACCGAATCCGATGCCAGTAGTGATAGTGAGGATGTATCTGCGCTTGTTGCACAACACTCCTTGACCCAACAGAGACTTTTGGTTCCTAATCCAAGTCAGACAGTATCTGATCGATCAGTGGCAGCGGGTGGAACAGTGAGTGTCAGATCTCGAAGGCCTGATGGACAGTGCACAGTAACGGAAGTTTAAATAAAAGTTTTCAGATCCATGCTCAAGATGAAAATGGTTATCTGTAAATTTTTGCCCACGTAACATTATACTCATCCCCAGTAGTGCATTTTGGGAGTTGGGGTGGGAAGGGGTATGGGAAGGATAGACTTGTAATTAATATGTCTAACACATCTCTGTTGAGAAATTTATTTAATATAAAGAACTTGGGTGTTAATAGTTGAGAGCTGTTTAGTAATAACGCAGTTTTCTTGAGGTCTGTTTATTTTATAGTTTTTTAAAATACCTTCAGTTCTTTTGGCCAGCGTGTGTGTATTTGTGCATTAATGGTCCTCATCTGACTATTGCCTTGGTTCATATTTTTCTGCATGGATTGACGTAAAACCATTACCAAAATTTGGCACCTACAAGATGTCTGGTATCAGTATGAACAGAAAGCTTAAATAACGTGAGAACAAATGTGAATTTGGGGTTTTAAAATAACTACTTAACAGTAAAGTTACTGAAATGGAAATGTAAAGGAAACAGCTTATAACTTATGTTTCAGAATCTTGTTTGTAACACACTTCATAGCGTTCTCATAGGCTTTGCTGTCTAGTCCTTGTAGTTAAGAGGTTTCTCTTGATCCACATTTTTTTTTTGATTACAGACTTTATAATTTAATAAATATTAGAATTTATCAAAATTAATCTGTCTTTTGTTTGAATCTGGAAGGGAATGGGAAACATTTTGTGGCCAAAGATCACTAAAAGTGGTGATTTAAATTGGTCTATTCAGCTTACATGGCCACTTGCTCAGAAAAGTTTGATTTCTTCATAGAGAATATTTAAACAGTCTCCAGGGAATTTTCATGGAATAAATATGTGTGGAAATAAACCTAAAGCCTGTCTTAAATAACTTGATAGTAGAGGCTATGTATATACTGGGTTTTCCTTGCCAGTCTTCATTAATGGCTAGCACTTACATGAATTAAATGATAGGTTTATTTCTAAATAGCATTAGTAGACACAAACTCACTCAACACAAAATGTAGAATCTACAGCAAGGTTGGAAATGTTGGGTTAACTTGGTAATCCAGAATTTGATTCTGCAAAAAAGTAACATGAGTTTATCTTCTGTATTTTCCTAAATCAAAACAGCAGGATCATGTTGATGAAGCATATGCAAGTTGTCTTTAATACAATTTATCAAATGTGAATTGAATGTTACAATGGCAAGTATAAACTGGCATTAATAAAATCACCTTTTACCTCTTAGATTAGGACTTAATTGACTTAGTTTTTTTTTTAAGTCTGTATTACTAAGATCATAAAAGTTTGTCATCCATTATTATTAAATTTACTTTTAAATATAGCTAGTTATAAAAGAAGATGGCTACTTCTTAGGAAAAAAAGAAATCTGATTCATGTGTAACACAATGCTTCATGAGTCTCTGATCAAAGAAAATTTGATTACTACATAAACTATAGTAATTGCTAGCTTGGAAATTCTGGTGCATACAAATCAACTGGCCAATTTTGTAGAATCAACAGACTTTTTGTATGGTGGCCATCATTGTTTCATAGATAACCAAAAATAGAAATTAGTAATTATTTGAAACATCAAATAAGGTCCAAATACGTAGAAGGGTGGGGTGAGGAGCATCCTTAAAAGAAGGGCCAGTCCATGACTTCTTTAATGCAGCTGCATGGAGGGGAAGAAAAGGACGAATCATAACTTTGCGTATCTTCCTGTCCCCTGACCCCTTTACAATTTTGTTCTCTTAGCTTCATTACGTTATTTTTGTAAGTTATTTCCAGGTTAAGACAAGACAAGACTTTTTGAGAACACCAGGAATAGGTTTTGTGTAGTTTTTCCTTTCAAAAACTAGTCTTTGGGTATAGCCTAATAACTATCATGGGAATCTGGGAATTAATGATTATGTTTAAGCCCAAAGTGTTGTGTATTTTAGTTAGAGCTTCAGAATTACTTAGCAACTACCTGAATAAACTGAAAACTAGGCCAACTGAGTTCAAGTAGTCAAACAGCTGGTATACTACAAATACTAATACTACCTTCTAAGTAGTTTTGATATTCATATTTGGTATCATTCAACTTTTATCCATATTAATCATTGGGGTTTTAACTTGCGCGTTGACTCATTGGAAAAGACTCTGATGCTGGGAGGGATTGGGGGCAGGAGGAGAAGGGGACGACAGAGGATGAGATGGCTGGATGGCATCACTGACTCGATGGGCGTGAGTCTCAGTGAACTCCAGGAGTTGGTGATGGACAGGGAGGCCTGGCGTGCTGCGATTCACGGGGTCTCAAAGAGTCGGACACAACTGAGCGACTGATCTGATCTGATCTGATCTGATGTATTTTTAAAAATTATTTATTAAACTTTCCCTTCCTAGCAACAGCCTCTAAATTTGCTGGTCCACCCCAAACTGTTCCTAGAATATCTCTCTCTCTCTGTAATGCCTCCTCTAAACAAAGCTCTTTGCATGAAGAAACAGATTTTTTCAAAGCTCTGATTACTTCTGGTGGCCCTTTGATAAACTGCTGTAGCCACTCTTGTGCTTCTTTGAGACATTCGGTTTCATCTGAAGACGGCAAGATGTCGTCCACCATTCCTATATTTAATGCTTTTTCTGAATCCAGCTTAAGGGCCCCACTTAATACTTTGAGAGCTTGTCTACCGCCGATGATCTCAACCAGCCGGGTGGCACCGCCCCAGCTTGGTATTATGCCCATCTCCTTGTGGACAAATCTGATCTCACTCTCTGTAGTCATTAACCTGCAAAAAAAAAAGAAAAAAAAAACTAATTTAAAGTATGTATGCTTTAGTCACAAAGTACTACCTATTCATAATCTGACCTGAAATCTCATAGGTCTTTATAGGTAGCTGTGTCATTAAAAATAATGTTCAAAAAACCTGGCTAAGTATAGAATTCAATTTACTACATGGCATTTAGTGCTTCTGTCTGAAAACAAGGTCACCAATCTTGTGTTATCTTTTACTTTGCATATATGAATCTAATCTTGACGTTTATTCTGAAAACCCAATCTAAAGTAAGTGGTAGCCTAATGAGAAAACCTGGATTAAAGTGAATATATGGGAGTAGAAAATGTTAGGTGCATACTATAAAAAAAAATTATAATAAGTTCAAGTCATTAGTCCTTAGGGTAAAAATACTGTTTTCTAACTTGGGACTTGTTTTTTAGCTCCACTCTTCCCACAAGTATTTACTAAGCTCTATCAATGCCAGGTGGTCTCGATGCAGGACTACAGGAATAACCAAAATAAAATCTGCTCAGTTTACATTCCTGTTAGGAGAGAAAGACACTGAACAACAATATGATGTCAGTGGTGCTACATGCTACAAAGAAAACGGGGCAAGGGACTAGAGTATGAGGATACATGTGTTGGGTGTGTGCCATCTTATATGGAAAAGGCCTCTGAATTTTTGAGCAACTACCCAAGTGAGTGAGCAATGCAAAATTCTGGAAGGGAATTCCAGGAAGAGGCAATTACAAGTGCAAAGGCCTTGAAGCAGAACTGCTTAGTATCTCTGGGGACCAGGCTTATGTAGCAGGAATACAGCAAACAGAAATGGGGGATGAGATCAGAGCGAGCTTATAGGCACTTGGATAGGAGGTCAGATTTTATTTTTTAAGTGTGAGGCTCTTTAGGAGGAGACCGTCCAAAGGAGTAGTATCTGATTTATTTTGTAAGAGTTGCCTATTTAGCATTTAATAGCACACCAACTATTTAAGGAACTCTATGTTAACATCCTCGGAACAACCCTGGAGGTATAGTAATATGCTCATTTTGCAGACGGAAACAGAGGCAACAGATGAAATAAATAGCACACCCAAGGCCATGCAGCTATAGCAGGGACAGAATTTTAAATCCAAGCAAGTTAGCTTCCCCACGCATGCTCTAAACCTCCCACTACATACAATAGGTAACTAGGGGAGAGTGGAAGCGGGGATGCTAGTAAGAAAGCTGACAGTGGCTTGGGTTGGACTTGAGAGGGATGATTTCCTACAGCAGGGATTCATTTTCCCCAAATATTGGGACTTTTATGTACAGGATGATTAATCAAGTGGAACAATAAAAGGGAATAAACAAGGAGACTAGTAGGCACAGCAATCATTTACCAGTTAAATATGTGTATGCTGTTATTAATAGGCTGCATAAAGCCACAGTGTTTGGGGAATGCAGCCTATCAGTATTTTGACTGCATGCCTCTATGCATTCACTATTAAAATCTAATTTGGTTTAAAGGTCATGTCTGAATTTTAATTTTTTAAGAAAAATTATTGCTTTCAAGCTACTCATTACAAAAATGAAGACTAAGTTAGTTCTGCATTTCCCAAGTGTTCAATGCCCAGCTGCAGGTGGTTGGTTCTTTCAGCACCAAGAACAACAGACTCTCAGTCTCTGATCCTTTAATCAAGAGAAATATTCCAATAGAGAATTCTCACAAAAGCCTATTTACTAACCCACTGGGAAAGAGGACGTTCTTGGCAGCTGTGAATTCCTATGAGGGAAAATCTGCCTCAATTATGGACCACTGTTTTTAGAAGCAAACAGCCATGAAAGTAGTAGTTTTCAATAAATAATTTTCAAATGGGAGGAAGAAGGAACCAAGTGTCTTAAGAATCTGAACTAGCCCCAAATTGTGAGGGAAGAACAGCTTCGTTAAACAGAAATCAAGGTCAAAAGAAAGTAGAAATTACAGTAATGTCTAATAACTGGGAAATAATATTATTAATGTTGAAAATCCTATAAAGCTTTTCACAGATAAAATTGTCACAATTCCTAATTATGCCCTGGAACTGACATTGATGGCTCAGAGCTATGTCTACAATACAAAGAAGGACTATGTCAGGAAAAAATTCACTTAAAATCATCTGAACATAAAAGCTGGTTAAAGTCCTAGATGTTGGGCTAATGCAGATGAACTTACGACAACAAAAGTTATTATGTATAAAACATATATATATTTGGAATTGCTTGTAAAGAATGCCTTCTAAAGCCACTTCCCTGGTGGCTCAGATGGTTAAGCATCTGCCCACAATGTGGGAGACCCGGGTTTGATCCCTGGGTCAGGAAGATCCCCTGGAGAAGGAAATGGCAATACACTCCAGTACTCTTGCCTGGAAATCCCATGGACAGAGGAGCTTGGTAGGCTATAGTCCATGGTCGCAAAGAGTCGGACACGACTGAGCGACTTCACTTCTCCTGAAGAATAACATCATCTTTATACTGGTTGTTTTCCTTTTGCCACGTTTTATAAGGTGAGGTATCACTTGTAAAGAACGCTAACAAATCCTGAGGCTGTCCTTGTATAAATACCTGTTGTCATCAAACTCTGACATCCATTCTTTATACGTCATGCCTAGGGTGTACTTGTGAACTGAA
Source organism: Bos javanicus (assembly GCF_032452875.1). Lineage (NCBI taxonomy): Eukaryota > Metazoa > Chordata > Mammalia > Artiodactyla > Bovidae > Bos > Bos javanicus. Next base: position 24,029,665 of record NC_083876.1, on the reverse strand, counting down.
GTGCATATTACATTAGAAAATAAGACCAAAAATTTTATTAGTGACGAACACAAAGTAGTTTAACAATGAGAGAAATATGGGACATTTAGATGATAACCCTTCACAAGACTCTTTATTAATCTAAAAGTTCAAGTTTAAATATAAAATTTTCAATGGTGATAATCAGAATTTATGAAGAAAATGTCCCATCAACAAGATGTATCCAAAATTAGAAACTTCTTCCTAAGAGCCCTTACAAGATTATACACGAATTCCTGCTAGTTTAGATGCAGTTATCTGGCACCATGTATAATGTAGTTTCCTGCAAGTGATAATCTATTAATCTATGTAGAAAACTGGAAGACCCAAATCTTAAGATTCTGAAGCCCTATAGCAGACTCATTAAACCATATTAACTCTCTTAGAATTTTGACAAGTAGAATTATAAGTATCCTCTGACTGTTAGTGTCATTATCGTTGGCAAGGTTGAAAATCTCCTGTGACACCCACTGAGAGGGGTGATGAGGAAATTAATCTAACCTGGATATACCTGGTGTTGTGGTATGGATACATCAGGAAAAACTAACCATAACTTGGAAGAGAGTATCTTTTGACAGGTGTTGCAAAGTCAATGTTGATACCTGAAAAGACTGTTCATTGTGCTACTAATTTCTGATGAGTTGAGCTATAAGTTTCAGGACTTTGAACAAACTTATTCAAGAAAAACAATTACCAAATTGTATTAAAATAGGAAACTTTTTCCCAAAAGTTATTTTTTTTAAGTGTTAAAAATGTTTATTATTAAAGAAAGGTACTTTTCATGAACTAAATGGCAAAGAAATGAGAAACAAATAGATAACTGCACTGGGGAAGAATATAACTTAAGCCAGACTACCAGGCCTGACCACTAGACCGGCTGCATTTTACACCTTGTAAAACACAGCAGAGACCAAAGACTCAATGGTATAAAGAGGAGCAAGAGTAGATTATTTAACATCCCTGGGCCTCTGTATGCTTGTCCAGCAAATAGATATAAAGATAATATTTATGCCTTAGAATTTCTATGAGTACTACAATAAATGAGTTAATATATGAAAGTTACTTAGGACATATATACACCACAATTCTGTTAATCCTAGAGGAACTTGCTTATACATATATTTTAAAAAAAATCAGTGTGGGACTTCCCTGGCAGTTCAGTGGTTAAGACTTCACCTTTCAGTGCAGGGTATGTGGCTTTGATCCCTCATTAGGGAGCTAAGATTCTAACATGCCTCCTGGCCAAGAAATCAAAATATAAAACAAAAGCAATATTGTAACCAATTCAATAAAGACTTTAAAAATGGTCCACATCAAAAAAAAAAAAAAAAGTGTGAAATTTTCTGCCTCTGCCACATCTATAGAACACAGTATTATTTATACTTTTATTTGGTATATAAAAACTATGTATTTTATAGCCTCACAGTACACGTATTACATTCTCTGTGTACTAGCTTTCATTATTATCAAGTTGGTTGCCTTAACAGGTAAGTCACTACAAATAATAGCAGTGTTTCTGCTAGAATGGCATTATAAAGTTTTTTGCTGGACTAAAGTCATTCAATCCCTAAAGTATTGAAATGTAAAAGAGCTATACTTGCACTGGAAGCCCAGCAAATAATGATACACTGCTGCTGCTGCTACTAAGTCACTTCAGTCGTGTCTGACTCTGTGCGACCCCATAGACAGCAGTCCACCAGGCTCCCCCGTCCCTGGGATTCTCCAGGCAAGAACACTGGAGTGGGTTGCCATTTCCTTCTCCAATGCATGAAAGTGGAAAGTGAAAGTGAAGTCGCTCAGTCTTATCCCACTCTTCGACCCCATGGACTGCAGCCCACCAGGCTCCTCCATCCATGGGATTTTCCAGGCAAGAGTACTGGAGTGGGGTGCCATCGCCTTCTCTGAATGATACACTATCTTTCCTCAATATCTGTTAACGGAGACTACAAACTATATACAATTCTTAATTTCCAAATAAAGGTAGAAATAATACTGTGTTCCGTTATAGATATGACTGAAGTGGAAGATTCCAAGTTGATTTTTTTTTAAAAACATAGAAATAGACATACACCTAAGACTAACTTAAGGAATATTGTGCAATATAAGTAAAAGCATAAATATTTAAAATTTTAAAGACAGCAGTCCTGTTATAAAATTAAATCACATGATATCATAAATTTAAAGTCCGGAATCATTGATTTAAATAAACTTTTAGGGTCAGAAATTGCTGGTCGTTTACATGACATTAAGAACAAACCAAATACAACAAAGCAAACTGTAGTGACGTGAGAAATACAGTACATAAGCAGCAACATCTCTGACCACAAACAATACTTTTTAGAATCATGCCTTGAACACAGACACTTATTTATTTTTGTGCGTACCTTCCTGGCATTTTCTTCCTCCTGTTGTCTATCACATCACAGGCAAATTACAGGAAAGAGAGGGAAAGATCTCAAAGATCCTCCCCTTATCTCACCTTTCTGATTTCCTGCTCTTAGCTGACTGGTCTCATGAGGCTCCATGTACTTTATGTAAAGAGACTGCTTGAGTAAGAAGTATGTGGTTGAATGAAGTTTTTTTCTATTTGTGCGTGGGCGCATTTGTGTGTGATGGTGGTGGTACAGTGAGAGAGCAACAGACAGGAGAATGTTTGGGGAGTATAAAGTCTGATTTTAGTATTCAGTTGTAATCCTAGCATGCTCAGAGAAGGGGATGTTCTTGATACCACAGGCTCTGAAGTAAGACTTTTCACATAAAACAGTGATAACTACAGAAAAAGCAACATGCACAGGAAATGTGACTGCTTCCTGAGCTGGACATCTCATATTCAGAATACAGGCACTGCCACAGCAAAAATGGAGTTTGCTTTTTAATGACTCTGGGATGTGTTGGTTGGGGGGTGTGTGTGTGTTTGTGTGCACATTTGTGCAAGTATGAATATTATGTTGTATTTCATGTTTGACTTATTAGGTTAGTATTTTAAGAAAAGGGCTATGTACAGTAGCTCCCTTGGGACAAGCCTGTTTACAGCTCCCTTTCTTTGTAATATACTTTGAACTAAAAGGTAGCAGCTGGAAATGCTAATACCTTTGGCTGAGAGTTATTTATATTCGTAAAATCAATGTTCAAGATTGAAAACAAATTAAATAACAGGCTCTAAATTGCATAATTGAGAATTTTATTCCTCTAGGGAGATGACGGAATAAAAATGTGTTTTTCATCCAGTGTATAAACAGCAAAATCTTAAGATACTCCAAAGAAAAACAAAAAGAAAATGCACACAATTCACACAGATACACATCAATGAATATATGAAAATTTATGCCTCACCAAAACTTTAAAAAACACAAAATAAAATTTAATTTTTGATTATTAAAGTTAGAAGAGAGCTTTTAAAAGAGTAATACTTATAGTAAAAAGGATGCTCTCAAATAGACACTCATATACTGCTGGTCGTAGCATAAACTAGCAGAATCTTTCCTGGAGGGTAACTTGGCACTATATATCCAAACTTTCAAACATGTTCACATTCTTTGACTAAGTACCTGAAATACTTAGTAAGTGTTAGGATTTATAGAATAAATCAAAGAAAATAATCCAAAATGACAAAGCCTTACATATAAGGCAGTTATCACAGCATTAATCATGATAGAGGAAAATTAGAAACAGCCAAAAGAGGATATTTTAGTACATCCAAACTGATGGGATATTTTAAAAAATTTTAAATTCATATTTTTCAAGTACACAAGTGATATGGGAACACTGTCATTAAATATAAAATATAGGTCATATGATCCTAATTTTTTAAAAACAGAAAATTATGTCTATTTTAAAAAGATATGAAGAAAGCACACTGCAGTGCTACTGCTAATTACCTTTGGCTGCAACTTTAATTTTTATGCTATAGCTAACTCTATATTCTTAAAATTTAATATACAGTAAGGTATATTTTATTATTATAATATTTACAATATGTTCAAAGTAAGTATTTTCAAAACAATCTTCCCTGGTGGCTCATATGGTAAAGAATATGCCTGCAGTGTGGGAGACCCAGGTTTGATCCCTGGGTCGGAAAGATCTCCTGGAGAGGGGAATGGCTACCCACTCCAGCATTCTTGCCTGGAGAATCCCACGGACAGAGGAGCCTGGCGGGCTATAGTCCATGGGATCACAAAGAGTTGGACACGACTGAATGACCAACACACAAAGTAATCTAGAACGTTGCTATTCAATGAGTGGTCTGTGAACCAGTAATATCAGCATCAACTCAGGCTTCACCCCTGAGATGAAATCAGAACTGCATTTCAACAAAATCCTCAGGTGATTCATATTCCCCAGAATGCACAAAATATCCTTTTACAATAGAAAGCACAATAAACATTTTTAAAGTATCATTATCTGTGTTACTTTCTATTGATGTTATCACACGAACTTAGTGGCTTATAAGCATTATCTCAGTTCTGAACATGAAGAGCTCTGCCAACTAAGTGCAGTGCACGACCCTGCAGTAGAGGGAATGTCAGGAGTGCTATAAAGGACATCACTGCCAAACTGACACAATTACAATATGGATAGTATATTAGATAAAGTATGGCATCAATGTTAAATTTCTTGCATTTGACAACTGTGTGCTGTGGTTATATAAAGAACACTCTAGTTCTTCATTACAGTATAGTCAGTTACTATATGGACTCTTGCTGACAAAGGTCCATCAGGTCAAAGCTATGGTTTTTCCAGTGGTCATGTATGGATGTGAGAGTTGGACCATAAAAAAGGCTGAGCGCTGAAGAATTGATGCTTTTGAACTATGGTGCTGGAGAAGACTCTTGAGAGTCCTTTGGACTGCAAGGGGACAACCAGTCAGCCCTAAAGGAAATCAGCCGTGAATATTCATCGGAAGGACTGATGCTGAAGCTGAAGCTCCAATCCTTTGGCCACCTGATGTGAAGAGCCGACTCATTGGAAAAGACCCTGATGCTGGGAAAGACTGAGGGCAGGAGGAGAAGGGGAAGACAGAGGATGAGATGGCTGAATGGCATCACTAACTCAATGGACATGAGTTTGAGCAAACTCCGGGAGTTGGTGATGGACAGGGAAGCCTGGCATGCTGCAATCCATGGGGTCGCAAAGAGTCAGACACAACTGAGCAACTGAACAACTAGTTCTTAAAAGAAGAATATATATTTGTGTGTGTGTGTGTGTGTGTGTGTGTGTGTGTGTGTGTGTATAAAGGAGTAAAAGGGTAAGATGTTTGCAACTTACTCTCAAATTTCTCATAAAAAATCATTTTACATATATATGTGTGTGTATATATATAAAACATACATATACACACACACATAAGAGGTGAAAAACAGAACAGCAAAATGTTAAAAATTGGTGAAGTTACATTATAATATGGTGCAGGGAGTCTTTGTCCATTCCACAACTGGTGCCAGGATCCCTCACAGATACCAAATCCTCAGATGCTTAATTTCCTTATATAAATTGGTGTAGTATTTTTATATAACCTGTACACATCCTCCCATATAGTTTAAATCCCTCTAGATTACCCACCAGGGCTTCCCTGGTGGCTCAGACAGTAAAGCGTTTGTCTGCAATGCAGGAGACCCAGGTTTGATCCCTGGTTTGGGAAGAGCCCCTGGAGAAGGAAATGGCAGCCCACTCCAGTATTCTTGCCTGGAAAATCCCATAGACGGCAGAGCCTGGTAGGCTACCGTCCATGGGGTTGCAAAGAGTCTGACACGACTGAGCGACTTCACTTTCACTTTTCTTTCAGATTACTTGTACCTAATTCAGTGTAAAAGTAACATCAGTAGTTGCAAGCACATGGCAAATTCAAGTTTTGCGTTTTGAAATTTTCTGGAATTTTTTTCCAGAGTATTTTCAATCCTTGGTTGAAATCTTGAATTTGGAACCCACAGATACAGAGAGCTGACTGTAAATTCAAACCAAAAGCACAATTCCAATTTCTCTCTTATACCAAATTAAGTAGCAAAAACTGAATTAAACTGTTGACATGTTTCTGACTGCCAAAAGTTGATGCTGAAAACTCAAGCAGTTTGAGTTTGTAATTTTCTATTTTCTAGGATATTTCTGAGAGATTTTCCTTCCTTTCCCCTTCCCTCTCACACCCCCTTCCTTTTGTTGAATGATAGGGCATAAGACAAGGGGAATCAAGGAATGAGTGTTCTAAGTACCTCCTAAAGCACACTCTAGAATCTTGAGCTTGAAACCAATCTAAGAAACTATAATATAACAACACATTAAGTAATTTTTGTATCAATGAACCTTTACCAATTTGGTATATCTAAACAAGTTTAAAAAGATGCAGTTCACAAAGGTAACTTAGAGTAACAAAGTTACCAATTTTAATTGGTGATCAAATAGGAATATAAAAGTTAGCAAAAAAAAAAAAGCTGGCAACTATATTCTCTATGACAAGCCCTTGTGATGGAGATAGAATGGTCCCACAAAGACATCCAGGCCCTAATTCCAGGAAGCTGTGCATATGTTACTTTACATGATAAAAGGGACTGTGCAGATCTAATTAAGGTTATGTGTGTGTATGTGTGTGTGTGTGTGTGTGTGTATCTCAAAATAGAGGCATTATCCCAGATTATCTGAGTGGGCTCATTCTAACCAGCGAGCTCTTAAAAGCAGAAAACTTTCTCCAGCTGGAGTCAGAGAGATGCAGCAGAGGGAAAAGTGAGAAAGATTTAAAGTATGAAAGGAACTTAATCCACCGCTGCTGAAGGGGGTCACATGGAAAACATGAGAAGGAATACAGGCATCTTCCAAGAGCGAAGACTAACCCCTGGCTGGCATGCTGATGGAAGAACAGAGACCTCAGTCTTACAAGTGCATGGGACTGGATTCTGCCAGCTGTAACCAGGATGAGCCTGGAAGTGCACGCTCCCCCGAGTCCTTAGAGCTCAGTCCGGTCAACCTACTGACTTGGGCCTTGCGTGACCAGGTTTAGAGAACCCAGTTCAGCCCAGCCAGACTTCCAACCTATATATCTGTGAGATGAACACGTGCTGTTATAAGCCAATAAATTTGTGGTGATTTGTTATGGCTGCAATAGAAAACTAATATTCAAATACATATTTTCTTAATTTGTGTTTCATTTAATCAAGACAAATTTAAAAGTTAGAAGCAGATGATTTTATCACGGTTCTACCTTTTTATTTCCTCATCAATTTTGTCACTAAAGAGAAACATAATGTTTGAATGACTAGTTTTTGAGCACTGTGGAATGACAATTTTTAAGTTACCAACTTTAGAAAATGTTTTTTAAAAGCCATTTTCTCTAAGCAAGTTTTACATGAAAATGATGACTCAACTGAAGGCAATTCAGTATGAGAGTCTATATATGTTATGTAGACCTGAGTGTTTCTGACATATTAATTCATTACATGTATTATCAGCTGGTGCTTAAAGGGTTTCAGGGCAGGGAGTGGGGTAATGCACTCACTTATCAGGAATATTCATATTAAAAATATTTCTCAAAAAAAAAGTATCTCTCATCTCCAGAAATAATTTCCAGTTTGTTATAGAAAATAACCGACAGAACAATGGTAAAGTTAGGTGGAAGATCAGCTAGAGTAATTTATATTGGTTTATCACTACCTTGTAACTAGTGGTTAGTAATGTACTTCAGTTATACAAGCCTTTCTATTAGGCTTTACCTTTAAGAACTCTTGTATTGAGTGTGTACATTTAAAAGAGCTGAATAGTCTAGGAGAGTGTTTTTCACACTTCTACTGTGAAGGATCAGTTTCTATGTTTTTAAAACTTCTTATAAGTTGTGAACCAAGAATTTTATAAAATGTAATAAAACTGTATTACTAAAAATACTAAATGAAAAACCAAGACACACAACTTTCTTGAATGGCAATGCTGAGCTAGCATCAGTCAGTTCAGTTCGGTTCAGTCACTCAGTCGTGTCCGACTCTTTGCGACCCCATGAATTGCAGCACGCCAGGCCTCCCTGTCCATCACCAACTCCCGGAGTTCACTCAAACTCATGTCCATTGAGTCGGTGATGCCATCCAGCCATCGCATCCTCTGTCGTCCCCTTCTCCTCCTGCCCCCAATCCCTCCCAGCATCAGAGTCTTTTCCAATGAGTCAACTCTTCGCATGAGGTGGCCAAAGTACTGCAAAGTTCTTTGCATCAGTCCTTCCAAAGAACACCCAGGACTGATCTCCTTTAGAATGGACTGGTTGGATCTCCTTGCAGTCCAAGGGACTCTCAAGAGTCTTCTCCAACACTACAGTTCAAAAGCATCAATTCTTTGGCGCTCAGCTTTCTTCACAGTCCAACTCTCACATCCATACATGACTACTGGAAAAACCATAGCCTTGACTAGATGGACCTTTGTTGGCAAAGTAATGTCTCTGCTTTTGAATATGCTATCTAGGTTGGTCATAACTTTCCTTTCCAGGAGTAAGCGTCTTTTAATTTCTTGGCTGCAATCACCATCTGCAGTGATTTTGGAGCCCCCAAAAATAAAGTCTGACACTGTTTCCACTGTTTCCCCATCTATTTCCCATGAAGTGATGGGACCAGATGCCATGATCTTCATTTTCTGAATGTTGAGCTTTAGGCCAACTTTTTCACTCTCCTCTTTCATTTTTATCAAGAGGCTTTTTAGTTCCTCTTCACTTTCTGCCATAAGGGTGGTGTTATCTGCACATCTGAGGTTATTGGTATTTCTCCCAGCAATCTTGATTCCAACTTGTGCTTCTTCCAGCCCAGCGTTTCTCATGATATACTCTGCATATAAGTTCAATAAGCAGCGTGACAATATACAGCCTTGACGTACTCCTTTTCGTATTTGGAACCAGTCTGTTGTTCCATGTCTAGTTCTAACTGTTGCTTCCCGAGCTAGCATAAATGTGTGCTAAATATATGTTTAATGAATGACTCTACTGAATGCAGCTTAATATGAGGATCTATACAAGCCAAGTCATTGATCCACAAATGAATATGTCTTCACGGAAAAGTGACTGTATCAGTTTATGATACTGAATATATCTGATGAGGGTAGTACCCTGAGACTTCTCATAATCAAAAAAACTCAATATTTTATGAGGTTCTAGGACATATGACACTTCATTTACAGAAAAACATAGAAAGGTAAATTAGTAGTATTAAAGGACTAAGTAATCTTTAATTATTTTTTCTGTGATTTTGCCTTTTGTCCTAAACCCTAACTCCACCCAAACACAGATCAGGAATGAGTATAAAAGATGAAGGAAAAGTCTAATAAATGCTTAAAGATGAGCACATGATTCTGTGTTAGAGGGTACATTTTGTCCAGAGTACATCTATAAAGTTTTAATTTTCACTTACTTTTATGTAGAGGATTTTTAAGTGTAATAATGTATATTTACATATAGCTTAGGATTCTTTAGATATATTACATTATATCTAAATATATACTTTATACTTATATATCATATAATTATATGTTTAAATGATATATTTCATAAGTACCTTTATTTCAGGGTAAAGTGAGAAAAGCATTTAATCCTTTCACACACATTTTCTATTTAGTCTCATATCGTCCATAAAGCCAATATAACTGCTTCCTCCTCATAGAATGAAAATGTAGCTTCCTGACAGAATCTGCAATTAGGTCTATATAGTCAAAGCTATGGTTTTTCCAGTAGTAATGTATGAATGTGAGAGTTGGACCATAAAGAAAGCTGAGCATTAAAGAATTCATGCTTTTGACCTGTGGTGTTGGAGAAGACACTTGTGAGTCCCTTGGACTGCAAGGAGATCAAACCAATCCATCCTAAAGGAAATCAGTCCTGAATACTCATGGGAAGGACTGATGCTGAAGCTGAAACTCCAATACTTTGGCCACCTGATGTGAAGAACTGACTCCTTGGAAAAGACTCTGATGCTGGGAAAGACCAAAGGCAGGAGGAGAAGGGGACGACAGAGGATGAGATGGTTGGATGGCATCACCGACTCAATGGACATGAGTTTGAGTAAGCTCCGGGAGTTGGTGATGGACAAGGAAGCCTGGTGTGCTGCATGCAGTCCATGGGGTCTCAAAGAGTCGAGCACAACTGAGCAACTGAACTGAATGCAATCTGCACTGATGACAGCAGAGGGCACTGTCGTGTGAAATGGCCAGTTTTTGTTGTATACAAGAATGCTCCCCAATTAGCAAGTAAAAGGCAATGGCACCCCACTCCAGTACTCTTGCCTGGAAAATCCCAGGGACGGGGGAGCCTGGTAGGCTGCAGTCCATGGGGTCTCGAGGAGTCGGACACGACTGAGCGATTTCACTCACTTTTCACTTTCATGCATTGGAGAAGGAAATGGCAACCCATCCAGTGTTCTTGCCTGGAGAATCCCAGGGACGGGGGAGCCTGGTGGGCGGCCGTCTATGGGGTTGCACAGACTCGTACACGACTGAAGCGACTTAGCAGCAGCAGTAGTCTTCAAAGGGACTTCCCCAGGTGGCAGTGGCTCAAAGGTAAAGAATCTGCGTGTGATATAGGAGCCACAGGTTCAATCCCTGGGTCGGGAAGATCCCCTGGAGTAGAGCATAGCAATCCACTTCAGTATTCTTGCCTGGAGAATCCCACGGACAGAGAAGCCTGGCAGGCTACAGTCCATAGGGTCACAGAGAGTCAGACACAACTGAAGCAACTTTAACACAGTTTTCAAAGAGACTAGGATCTTTGTAATTTGTCTTATACACCCAAACTATTTTAAAATCTCAATTTATTTGAATATAAAGTGACATATTTCAACTTATAAACTGAAACCTGAGTCATAAATTTTAAAAAGTTACCTCTTTTGCAGGAATTAGCTAACTGAATCTTTCCTCATAGTATTTCTATTAGTATGCTATTTATATTTAGTTCAAAAGGAAAATAAATAGAATATATTGGTTATAGAATGGTTAACTTATAAAACTATAAAGGATAATGAGAAAGTAATTATAAAATTTCGGGTAATACTCTCTTACAGATGGAAATGAAGGGGTTATGACTTAAGGAGTTCAGGAATGCTGATAATGTTTCAATTCTTGACCTATAAGATGGTTACATAGCTTCCTATTTTGTAGCAAGTCATTAAACTGACATTTATGTTTTATACACACAAAACCAAAATACAGAAAGCCTTACAAAAACTGTATCATTCCTATAAAGTACAGCTGCATGTGTTAGTCACTGAGTCCTGTCTGACTCTTTGTGACCCCACGAACTGTAGCCCGCCAGGCTTCTTCATCCCTGGAATTCTCCAGGCAAGAACACTGGAGTGGACTGCCATTCCCTTCTCCAAAAGTACAGCTATCCAATACTAAAAAGAATTCTAGGATTAAAGGGTTGCTGCTGCTGCTGCTACTGCTAAGTCGCTTCAGTCGTGTCTGACTCTGTGCGACCCCATAGACAGCCGCCCACCAGGCTCCGCCATCCCTGGGATTCTCCAGGCAAGAACACTGGAGTGGGTTGCCATTTCCTTCTCCAATGCATGAAAGTGAAAAGTGAAAGTGAAGTCGCTCAGTCGTTTCCGACTCTTAGCGACCCCATGGTCTGCAGCCTACCAGGCTCCTCCTTCCATGGGATTTTCCAGGCAAGAGTACTGGAGTGGGGTGCCACTGCCTTCTCTGGATTAAAGGGTTAATTGATACCAAATAATTTTCTCTAAATGAATTCTCTAATCAGCTCAAAATCCCCACAAAGTTTCTACAAACCACAGTAGAGACAGGGTCTCAGAAAACCTTTTGTCATTAGTAAGAGGAAGACCCAAGCAGACCCTTTCCCCATTCTATTTCTTTGTTTTTTTTGTTTTTTTTTTTAAATTCTTTTCTTGTATAATTCTTGTGACTCTTCGCTTGTATTTCCTTGGCTTGTATTTATTCTTTTCTTGTATAATTCTTGTGACTCTTGGCTTGTATTTCCTTGGCTTCATTCCCTGGGGACTTTGTTAATATGGATTTTTTTCAAAATCATTTTAACTTTTTGAAATGCACAGCAATGAAGTAATTATGGAGTTATATTAGACTCATTATCTACTTTAATGATATGATTGGCAGAAAGAAAATATTTCCTCATCAATCATCCTATTTTAAAATATATTAAATACTTATAATTCAGGCAAAGAAATAAATTTCACACGTTAATTATATTTGTGTGAGGAGTAATACAATTTTTACCCTACCTGAAATCACATGCTGTAGTAACTTCTGCTCCTCCACCCAATGCCCAACCTTGAACCAGTGCAACACTTATTAAAGGAAGTCTGTATATTGAAGGAAGAAGGACAAATGGATGTTAATATTTTAAATTCTGATATTAATCTACAAATATTTTAAAAACTTGAAATACAGTAGAAACAAAATTATTGATCTATGTTTAAAAAACAAGCACACCTCAAGGTACAGTAGACTCATTAGCCTGTAAATCATGAGAAGCAAAACAGTATAATAATGAAGATATAATAATTCATACTAAATGCTACGCAAACTTATCAAAGTGAAGGTGTTAGTAGCTAAGTCGTATCCGACTCTGTGCCACCCCATGGACTGTAGCGTGCTAGCTTCTGTCCATGGAATTCTCCAGGCAAGAATGCTGGAGGGGGTAGCCATTCCCTTCTTCAGGGGAACTTCCTGATCCAGGGATCGAACCTGGGTCTCCTACATTGCCATCTGTACTGTTCTGAACCACCAGGGAAGCCCCAAACTGATCAACATACCTCCCCAAATCATTATTTAAACTATAGGCATATTAACTTTCTTCCAAATAAACAGTTGCTTCTGTATAATGCAAGCACACCTCATTTTTTTGTGCTTCATTTTATTGGGCTTCCCTGGTGGCTCAGCTGGTAAAGAATCCGCCAGCAATGTGCGAAACCTGGGTTCAAACTCTGGGTTGGGAAGATCTCCTGGAGAAGGAAAAGGCTACCCTCTCCAGTATTCTGGCCTGGAGAAATCCATGGACTGCATATAGTCCATGAGGTTGCAAAGAGTTGGACACGACTGAGCAACTTTCACTTTCACTTATTGTGCTGGATTAAGCTTTGGCTAACAGTTAGCCAAGTTGTGAATGCAAAGTAAAAGTTCTTGAAAGAAATGAAAAGTGCTCCTCCAGTAAACACATGAAAGATAAGAAAGCAAAACAACTTTATTGCTAATAGGAAGAAAGTCTTATTGGTCCAGATATTAGATCAAATTACCCACATTTCCTTAAGCCAAAGCCTAATCCAGAGCAAGGTGCTAACTCTCTTCAGTTCTATGAAGGCTGAGAGAGATGTGGAAGACATAGAAGAAAAGTGTGAAGCTAGCAGAGGTTGGTTTATGAGGATTCAGGAAAGAAGTCATCTCCATAACATAAATGTGCTAGGTGAGGCAGCAAGTGTTGATGCAGATCAGATGCCAGCTGCAGCAAGTTATCCTGAAGATCTAACATAATTCATGAAGGTGAGGACGCAGACAAAACAACCTTATATTAGAAGAAGATGCCATCTAGGACATTCACAGCTAGAGAGACATCAATGCCTGGCTTCAAAGCTTCAAAGGGCAGGCTAACTCTCGTTTTAGGGGCAGCCTGTTACTAGTTGAAACTAAATGCTCATTTACCACTCTGAAAATCCTAGGGCTCTTAAGAATTATGCTCAATCTACTCAGTGTTATATAAATAGAACAACAAAGGCTGGGTGAGCACATTGGTTTACAACGTAGTTTACTGAATATTTTAAGTCCACTGCTGATTTACTGCTCAGAAAAAATAGATTTCTTGCAAACTATTACTGCCCATTGACAATGAAATGCACCTGATCACCCAAGAGCTCCAATGAAGGTGTACAGTGAAATAAAAGCTGTTTTTCATGCCTTCTAATACAACATCCATTCTGCAGCCTGTGGATCAAGTAGTAATTTTAACTTTCAAGTCTCATTATTTAAGAAATATAATTCATTAGTCTTTAGCTTCCACAGAGAGTGATTCTTCTGATGGATCTGGGCAAAGTAAATTGAAAACCTTCTGGAAAGGATTCACCATTTGAGATGCTGTTGGGGCTTCTCCAATGGCTTAGCAGATGAAGAATCTGCCTGTGATGCAGGAGACCCAGGAGACTGGAGTTCAATCCCTGGGTCGGGAAGATCCCCTGGAGGAAGAAATGGCAACCAACACCAGTATTCTTGCCTGCAAAATTCCATGGGCAGAGGAGCCTGGTGACACTATTAAAAACATCTGTGATTAATCGGAAGAACTCAAAACATCATTAACAGGAGTTTGGAAGAAGCTGATTCCAAACCTCTTGGATGACTTTGAGGGGTTCAAGACATTAGAGAAAGAGAAAGTAACTGCAGATGTGGTGGAAACAGCAAGAGAATAAGAAGTGGAGCTTGAAAATGTGACTGATTTTGCTGCAATCTCATGATAAACTTTAACAGATGAGGAGTTGCTTCTCATGGATGAGCAAAGAGAGTGGTTTCTTGAGATGGAATCTATTCCTGGTGAAGATGTTGTGATGACTATTGGCATGACAACAAAAGATTTTAAATATTAAATAAACGTATTTGATAAAGCTGCCACAGGGTTTGAGAGGATTGACTCCAATTTTGAAAGAAGTTCCTCTGTGGGTAAAAATGCTGTCAAACAGCACTGGATGTTACAGAGAAATTGTTCATGAAAGAAAGAGTCAAATGAAGCTGAAAACTTCACTGTTGTCTTATTTCAAGAAATTTCCACAGCTACCCCAACCTTCAGTGACTACCACCTTGATCAGTTAGCAGCCATCAATACTGACCCTGCACCAACAAAGAGACTAAGATTCACTGAAGGTTCAGATGATGATTGGCATTTTTCAGCAATAAAGTGTTTCTAAATTAATACGTACATTTTTAAAGACATAATGCTATCACATACTTAACAGACTACAGTAGAGTATAAATTAACTTTCATATGCACTGGGAAACCAAAAAATTCTGTGACTTGCTTTATTTTGCTACCATTTTGTTGTGGTGGTGTGGTACCCAACCTGCAATATCTCCGAGGTAAGCCTGTATACAGGCTTCCCTGGTGGCTCACATGGTAAAGAATGTGCCTGCAATGCAGCAGACCCAGGTTTGATCCCTGCGTCGGGACAATCCTCTGGAGAAGGAATGGCACCCACTCCAGTATTCTTGCCTGGAGAATTCCATGGACAGAGAAGCCTGGTGGGGTATAGTTCATGGGGTCCAAACAGTTAGACATGACTGAGTGACTGACTAACAAGCTTGTAGAGAGCTCCTGGAATTTCTAAGCACCTGACAATTGGGAATTATTCGGTGTGCTATAGTCTTAGTCCATTTTTGTTGATATCAAATTATAGATGGGAAAATTAAGGCTGTATCAAAAAGGAAGAAATGTGGTATGGAAGGTTCCTACCAAAAATCTTTTCATTCCTCATTGAAATGACCCAGAGACTGATCCTACATAAAAGAATGGTTCTGAAGTAAAAATAGTCTTCACCTTTCATGTTTGCAAAGACATGAAAAGACATGTTTGCAAAGACACACTTTGCAGAACTGTGTATTAAAAGGTGAATTTAAAATGTTTCAAAAATATAAATTTTTTTGTAGGTCTAACCAAAATGAAAAGATACAGGTCTTAAGAAATTACACATTTCTTAACACACACTGCTTCCAAATAAAAAGGATTATCTAAAGAAAAAAACTTCTAAGATTTACTTAAGAAAAGGTCAAATGTGATGAATAGGAACTAATACAATGAAGATCACTCTTTCTAGACTCTCATATATAAAGAGTAACAAAAATACATTCATGTCCAATAAATAAGTGTGCTAAACAAGTATGAATTTCCTTAGTTTCCCCGAATTTTAACTTTTTTTACATTCAGAATATGGAAGTAGAAAGCTAATCACCCCAATCATGTCATAGTTTGTAACCCCAAATGCATAATGACAGGACCCAAATTTTTTCCCTTTTCTTCCTCTTCTAGGTGCAAAGTGCATCCATCTTTCTCAGACATATGTAAAAGCTTTCTCCAACTGGTAACTCTTCTTCTCTCTCCTTGTGGATACAGACCACTTTACTATGCTGCTGCCAAGTCGCTTCAGTCGTGTCCAACTCTGCGCGACCCCATAGACGGCAGCCCACCAGGCACCCCCGTCCCTGGGACTCTCCAGGCAAGAACACTGGAGTGGGTTGCCATTGCCTTCTCCAACGCATGAAAGTGAAAAATGAAAGTGAAATCGCGCAGTCCGGTACGACTCTTCGCGACCCCATGGACTGCAGCCTAACAGGCTCCTCCATCCATGGGATCTTCCAGGCAAGAGTACTGGAGTGGGGTGCCATTGCCTTCTCCTATACATTCTACTAATTTTGAATATTAGGTTATCTTTATGCATCTTTTCTGCTCTAGTATCAGTATTTAACTATACTTAAATATAGCCAGCTTATAACTAAATACAAACTCTTTAGGGAAAAGAGCTAAGTCTTAAACTCTTTTTACCTCTCAAGGCTCTTATTTTTTAAATATTTGTATGTACTTCACTAACACCTAATTATATGACTGTCCTTGATGGCAAAAATAAACAGTTCATCATTAGAATAAATATGAACCAGAATATATGAATATTGGATTCATATATTCTAAATATGAATAGAGTATCAGTGACTATTTTTTAACTAGTGCAAAGCATAGACTAATAAAGAGTTATTTGGGTTTTTTTTAGAAATTGTGTTCTTTTTTTAATTATTGCCTTTTTTATTTTTTAAATTATGAAAATATAACACATTTATAGGAGACTTGGAAAATACAGAACAAAGTTACATACAGTTCCACTATATATTACAATTATTTTTTTAATAAAGATTTTTAGTTGGAGTTTCAATATCAAACTCTCAAAAATTAATGGACTGAACATACAAAAAAGTAGAAGGATACAGTAGACCTGAAAGGTACCATGAACCAATTCAACATAATTAAGATTTATACAATTTTCATACAATAGGAGGATACAAATTCTATTCAAGTTCTCATAGACTATAAACTAGGAGGCCCTGGAACATATCCAGGGACATAAAACAAGATGCAAAAATTTCATGGTCTAAAGGTATCGAAATCAGAGTCTGTTCTCTTACCACTGTGGAATGATGCTAAAAATCAGTATCAAAAGATATTTGAAAATAACCCATGTATTTTCAAGTACCATGTGACATTTACCAAGAGAGATCTTTGACTTAGCCACGGAAAGCCTCAATAAAGTTAGAAGACTGAAAAAACACAGAGGGTGGTTACAGAGAAGAAAGCATAGAAATCATGTTTTAAAAACAAAGATACATTACCTCATAAATCGTGTTAAGGTGTTTTGCATGAACATGCATACGGCCATTCCATCCTTTAAGAATAAACACAAAGATACAATGTAAATGTTTTACATAAGAAATTTAAAAAGAAAAACACTTTTAGGATTTAGAAAGTAGAGCCAAAAATAATGAAATTTTTAAAATGAGGTTTTCATTTAAAAACTCTTTGAAGCTGTCTGAAATGCAAATTATAGTGTATTTATTGTGTTGATCTTCAAGGGTTTTTTGAATTCAGCTTTGTATGAGGTATTACCATGGACTTAGGTGTAAGAGTCAGGTCTCAGAAAAGTGTAGAGATCTACTCAGGGTAATTTGGAAGGACAAGGCATAAGACATACCCACCTATTATCCCAAACTCTGATCCCCTATGAATATAAACATATAAAAAACAAATTTCTTAATAGTAGTGTAAACTCATTGCCTCTTCTTTTTACCCTCATATACTTTCTTAAACCAAGTATAATGGGGTCTTCAGCCTTCTCTCAAAAAACTTTCCTCAAAGGTTTCTAATAATCTCCTATTTGTTAAATTAAATAGCTTTTCCTTATTCTCATCTCCTTCTGTATCCCCATAACATACGTAGCATCTTCCTTTGATCAATTTTTTCATTTTGATAGTCTCCGTTTCTAGCGACACTTCAACTCCCAATTCTCTTCCTATTTCTTTGATTACTATATTCTAGTTTTCTTGTCTCTTTTTTATTCAGCTAAATACATGTTACCAAAAATCCAATCCATGATTCTCTTTCTCTACCTTACCTATAATTTCTTCCTTGGAAGTGTCATCCATTCCCATTGCTTCAACTAGTGTTTCCTTTAAGAGTCCCAAAACCTGCTAAGAAATTTCACATTCTGCCAACATTTCAAATTTGGCATGACAAAACCAACTAGTTATGAAAAAGCTTACTTTTAACACGAGTATCACCACATAATAAAAACATAAACTTGAGCAAGTCATAACAATGAACTTCAGTTTTCTTACACAATAAGGAAGGAACGAAAAATTTTAAAGACTTGTTCCATTTGATTTAAAGAATGGTTAGAAAGATGAAAATGTACCTAGATGCTTTGTAATAGATCACAGAGTTCTGAATTAACAGGAACGGTTTCTCTAGTCCAAGAGGTTCAGAATTCTTGGCATTATCTTTAACTCCTCCATTTCAGTTTTCTTGTGTTTGCTGAGTTACCAAGCATGTCCCCTCAATCCTTCTTTTCAAATATTTCTAATTTAAATCCCTTTGTCTTCTATTTTCACAAGTTTGAACTTGTGTTACTCATGGTTAGATTATTGTAACAGCCTTGTTTCCTAACTGGCCTCTCTGTATTTAATTTCTCTTTCCTCTGTAATGTATCTTGCATCCTGCCTGAAAAACCTTCTTACAGGATAATTTCATATCACCAATAAAATAAGGTCAGAATTCCTTGGGAAGGATTGATCCCAAACTATTTTACCAACTTTATTGACTACTGTACCCTTCAGTAAAGCATCCTAACTTCTTCTGCAACAAGCTATTTGCTATTCCTTTAACACCTTACATTTATTGTTGTTCTATGTCTTGGCTCACGTCATTCCCACTATTTGGAACAGCTGGTCCTTGTCTCTACCTATTTCAAGGAATGCCTGAATCAAACATTTTTTCAACAAGATTTTCTAAATCCCAGAGTAACAACTTTTTCCTTTTGTGTTTCTGTAGTATTTTCCTTTTTCTAACTTAACTAGAGAATTTATAGATTGTATACATTGTGTTTAGATTTATTATTAGTCACATCATCTATACAAGATAAAGATAGGGAACATGATCAGTAGAATGTGGCCCTGGTTCCCAGTCTTCAAAAGTCTTGTGGGAAAAAAGAAATGCATCATGCATCAAGGAACACATTAAGTATTCTGAGAAATGCTTAAACAAGCTGAGAATAGTGGCAAATAAGAAACAATTCACTGGGTTGGAGTAGTTGAGGAGGCTTTACAGAGGAGAAGAGGAGATGGCATTTGCTAGATAATTTGAGGCTGACAAAACGCATTCTTTATCCTCAGAAGCTAGCAGTGTAATCAACGTTCTGCATATAGTATGTGCTTGTTGAAGTTAACTGACTCAGATGAATTTGAGATGGAGAACTACGTTGTTTCACAAAATAAAGGCAATCAATGAGTAGTAAATCCAGTATGATACAGCTGGGAAGAATTTGGGAAGGGCCAAAAGGAGGGAGGAGATGCCAGCCCATAATATATTCTGCCAACCTCCCAGAAATCCTTTTGCTGGACACCATCGAGACTGAGAGATGTATGTGCTGCCAGGAATCGGACCAAATATGGATATAAGCAAGATGACTGGCCGGAGATAACCTGGAAAGCTAACTCCCAGTTACAATAAAACCTGAGACCAAGAGCCATGTGGCAGAGCAGTTCTCCTGGGTTCCTTTACCCTGCTGTTCTCTGCCTGGGCATCCCTTCCCAATAAAGCATTTTGCTTTGTCAGTATGTGTCTCCCTGGACAATTCATTTCTGAGTGTTAGACAGGAGCCCACTCTTGGGCCCTGGAAGCGGTCCCCCTTCCAGTAAGAGAACCATAAATGGGCCTTCCTTTTTTTCCCTAAGTGCCTGTTGTATGAATTTACTAATTTCCTCAAAATACACAGAAGTGTTTTGAGAAATTTATAACAGCTTGTCTACAAATCAATAAGGTTACAATGGAACTGTACAATAAGCACAGCAAAAGCAAAGAAGTTAGACAAGAACTTTGAGGCTCTTTGACAAGAACTGCGAAAATTTAGGCCACAGAGAAATAGGGGGCAACAGACTGGCCAGAAACTTAACAAGGGAAGTCACTGAACAAAGGAGGATACTATCTTCAAGGAACATAGAGAAATATACAGGTTTCTAAAAGGCCAAACTTTTCCTCGAGGCATCAAACCCATTCACTGCAGAGTAAGAAGGTTTTTATTTCCCCCTATCTTAAAGCTTCAACTGGACTCTTATTATTTCTGTCCTCTGAAAAAAGACTTCTCAGAGTCTGCAGAACATCTGCAGCATCAAGTCACATCTTAGAAATGGGTTAATATTGCACTAGACTTTTTTCCTCTTTTATTCTTTTTTTCTGTTCCAAAACTTTTCAACTGCTTTTCAACTGAAAAGCCCTGCTTTTCAGGGCTAATTCATCTCTCTGCTTGGACCATCTTAATGAAGGATTAACTGTCTAATAGAACAATTAGGGACTTCCCTGGTAGCCCAGATGGTAAAGAATCCACCCGCAATGTGAGAGACCTGGGTTCGATTCCTGGGTTGGGAAGATCCCCTGGAGAAGGGGACAGCTACCCACTCCAGTATTCTGACCTGGAGAATTCCATGGACTGTATAGTCCATAGGGGGGCAAAGAGTCGGACATGATTGAGTGACTTTCACTTTCTTTCACTAGGAACAATGAGAGCTTTTTTCCCTGCTCATTAAAAAAAGGGTATCAAAATGAAACCAAGCTCTTGAGACCAGGTCCTAAAGAAAAAAAGAAAAAAACTACCGATAGATAAGCAAATACAATGCTGATGATTGTCGATTCTGAGTACAGGAGGGTTTCAACATATTAGTCTGAAAAATAAAATACTGCCTATCCTATAGGTAAACAAAGGATGAAGCAGTCATCAGCGATCACAGTCAACCCTGATGGTGAACCCTAAGGGAGCTTAGAACTGAAACAAGGAATGCACCCCCATCGAGCAGTCATTAGACTGTAGCCACTCCCAACAGTGCAGCTTGAGGGAACTCAGGATGAGAAAACAGGATACTGGCCCCTACAGCTGAGGTACATACCAAAGGAAATGATTTCAGTGAGCCCAGACTCTTGAATCTACCCATACACAGAAAAGTGCTGAATTCCTTAACTTCAATGTCTGGCTTTCTTTAATTAACAATAATTTCCTGACTACTTGCCCTTTGTTGCAAACACACCCATATATCTTGGCTCCCCTTCACAGCCTCAGAGCGATTTCTCAGGGTTATGAGATACTGTGAAAGAGAAAGAGATACTGTGAAAGAAAGAGATACTATGAAAGAGAGATCTTTCCTCACAGATATTATGCAACTTGAAATCCTTATACTACATAGAGTGGTGCCAGAGCTGTCCAATAACATTAAAACATTATTACCTAAATACAGTTCACATCTATCATTAAATGGTAACAGATACATTTTTCTCCCTTTTTCCTCTCTCTCTCATCTGCTTTTTTTTTTTTTTTTTCCTGCCTAGGGGATGTTAGTGGAGGGGTGAATTCAAGAAAAACAGCTTCCATGGAGGACAAATACTGAGAGATGATTCAGACTGCTTTTCTGTCACCATAATTCAAAAGCAAATGTTTCAACTCCCAGCGTTTGTTGGAGCCTATCAAGTGCCAAAGCCATGCTAGGTATTTTATATATGTACCTCATGCAAAACTCCATATCATGAGATGCTATAGGGCTTCACATCCTTGCTGGTTTTAATAGTGGACGTTTTATTGCTAACCTTCCTGTCCGTCATTTTTTCCCCATCACTTCACACTATTACAAGCTAATCTTTAAGATGCAAAAACAAAAACTCTGATCTTTGGAAAGCTATTAGAGAATAGCTGTCATCATAATAACCATATAAGTAGAATATAAATATCTTAGCCATAGATGGCTGACAAACGTGTAGAATCTACTGCATAATTCATACAATACTTGCCTCTGGAGTTCTTAGTGCTTTCACAGCATTCAGATCAGATCCTGAGGAAAAAGTATTTTTTGCCCCACGGATGATGAGGCCTTTCCCCTCTGTCCAATTTTCCAATTCAATCACTTTTTCCAGAAGTTGTAGCATCATAACACCTGCCGGAGAGGGGAGGGGGAATCACATACACATAAAATATTGGACAAATAGAAATAATTTAGTAACTGTAAGGTGTCAAACAAGACTCTTAGATCACAAATTTTACAAATACTGAATGTCTATCAAATGCCTATAATGTTGGTACTGAGTATATACGAAGAAGATAAGCATGACAGTCTCTCTGCTTTAAAAATTTACAATTTGTTAGTGATCTCTCTTTATCTCCCCCTTAATTAAGACACCACATAAATATGTGGTTAGGTAGGAAAAATAAGCTGGCACTGAGTATGAGAAACCTATACCAGTAGTTAAATTAATCTTATTGACTCTGTGAAATAAACATGAGATGAAATGGACCATGAAGAGTATCTGCTTGGGTGATCTTCAGGCAAAGACCTGAGAGTTCTGAGTGTAGGGCTCATTCATCATCTCTCAACCCAAACCAACCCCATCACTCTAATCAAAGTAGCTCTGCTTGTATTAGTTTTAAACACTAGGCATCAAATTAATACTTGTTTCCATTTGAATAAAAAGCTTTACTGATATAAATCATAAAGTATAGCTATTCAGTAGTTAGTTAAAATTAGTAGCTAGCTAGTTTAAAATCTCTAGAACAGTCTTACCTTTCTAATTTTATTTTTTTCTAGGCTCATATAAAAGTTGCCTTTTATTCTCTGAACCAACTGAAGGTATGGAGCTGCACTGTCCAATGAAGTAGCCACCACCCACATGAAGTCACTGAGCACCTGAAATATGGCTAGTCTAAACTGAGATGTGCAGTAGTGTAAACAGTTTTTGGCAGGAAAGAGCTCTCGACAGGAAGCTCCTGTCTTGTCACTAACCTTAGGCCAGGCAATCCCATCCTCTACTCATCTCTGGCCTTAGGCACAACTATCAGATCTCTGGATGACACAATACATTGCCTAACATGTTGGTTCTTTCCATAGATCAGATAAGTAGAGACGAAGAATAAGTAACAGAGGACTAGATCTCTTCCCTAGCTTCTTCTTCAGAAATCTCAAGAACAAATCCGTGCAAACTGTGTGAACGAGAGCATCTAAAGAAAAATTACAAGAAGTCAACAAGCCAGCACACAGTGGGGGATGGCAATGACTCAGACACCTTATCCCGGTGACTGAGATTATGTCCCCTTTTTCCCTTAAAACTTTCATGGCTGAGCAGAATCTTCAGAGGTGGTTTTTGTGGGACACTGAGTCCACCATCTCCCCAAATTGCCAGCATTCTGACTAAAAGCAACTTTCTTTCCTAATAACACTTGTTTTGAATGCTGATTTTTGAGTAGCAAGCAGCCAGACTCACTTCACTAACAGTAGTGTAAAATACATAGCAGATTTCAAAGACTTGGTATGAAAAAGAGGAAAATATCTCATTGATACTTTTAATATCAATCACAAGTTGCAATATTCTGAATACACTGATTAAACACAATGTTATTAAAATTAACCCTTCTTTTTCCTTTTAAAAATAGGGCTACCAGAAAATTTTAAATGATATATATAGCTGACACTTGTATCCTGCATTATATTTCTATTCGTTAACATTAATAGCAAGAGATATCTCTGAATTCTGCTGAGTGTAAAGAAAAGTCATCTTGTGTTGAAAGACATCATTGATAATTTACAAAGTTTACAGTCTATCGAATTATGTCTATAGTTATGATTATGTAAAGACACATAAAACTTTATTGGGATATTTTTGAACCCAATATTTCAAATGCTACTACAAAATATAATTCACAACCCCCTCCCTCCATGAAGCATATAACTGATAAACAGAGACTGCCAAAATCACCTTGAAACATGAGTGCTGGGTAGTCAGCAAGGTTATTCATTGCCTTCTGTATTACATCATGGTAGAATAACTCAAATTTGAGCTTTGGCAAAAAATTACAAATTATCCAGGTCCTGGACGTTGAGGTCTCTTAAATGTAAAATTCTTATATGCCAAGAGTGTTGCCTAGCAATAGAAGGTATTTACCTGTATCTCAGAGTTAGAAAAGGGGCAGCAAATAGGCAAGTGCAGTGCTTTCACTGATTATTAGAATTACATGGTTAAAATGACAGTCTTATTTTAGTTCACAAAAAAATTAAACTAACTTTTTTTTTTCATTTTAGGCTTTTCTCTTTAGTTTTTAATCTTTGAAATATCCTTCCCTTTGTCTCCTAGTGACAGCTGAACACAAATGAAGTTATTAAGCACTTAAAATTTCCATGGAAAACATAATCAAGCTCAATTTGATTAATTTTATCAATATCTGTATTCATATATTTAAAAATAATTAAAACACACAATTAGTAAAAATGTTCCTAGTTCAAACAAGACAATGGTGCCCACTCTCGCCACTATTATTCAACAGAGTTCTAGAAGTACTTGTCACAGCAATCAGAGAAGAAAAAGAAATAAAAGGGATCCAAGAAAAGAAGTAGTAAAACTCTTACTGCTTACAGACGACATGATACTATACATAGAAAATCCCAAAGATATTATCAGAAAATTACTAGAGTCAATCAGTGAATTTAGTAAAGTCACAGGATTCAAAATCAATCAATACACAGAAATTATTTGCATTCCTTCAGAAAGAGAAATTAAGGAATCAATCCTATTTACCACTGCAACAATAAAATACCTAGGAATAAATCTACCTAAAGGGGACAAAACAGCTGTATACAGAAAACTGTAAGACACTGATGAAAAAAATCAAAGACAACATAAACAGATGGAGAGATATACCATGTTTTTGGATTGGAAGAGTCAATACTGTGAAAATGACTATACTACCCAAAGCAATCTACAGATTTAATGCATCCCTATCAAAGTACCAATGGCGTTTTTCACAGAACTAGAACAAAAAAAAATCTCACAATTTGTATGGAAACACAAAAGACCCTGAGTAGCCAAAACAGTCTTGAGAAAGTATAGAGCTGGAGGAATCAACCTGCTTGACTTCAGACTATACTACAAAGCTATAGTCACTAAGACAGTATGGTATGGCCACAAAAACAGAAATACAGACCAATGGAGCAAGATAGAAAGCTCAGAGATAAACCCACATACCTATGGGCACCTTATGTTTGACAAAGGAGGCAAGAATATACAATGAAGAAAAGATAGTCTCTTCAATAAGTGGTGGTGGGAAAACTGGACAGTCACATAAGAAAGAATGAAATTAGAACACTTCCTAACACCATACACAAAGATAAACTCACAATGGATTAAAGAACTAAATATAAGATGAGAAACTATAGAACTCTTAAGAGGAAAACATAGGCAGAATACTCTTTGGCATAAACCATAGCAAGATCCTCTATGACCCACCTTCTAGATTAAGGGAAATAAAAACAAACAAAGGGAACCTTAAAAACTTAAAAGTTTTTGCATAGCAAAGGAAACTATAAACAAGGTATAAAGACAACAAAAGACAACCCTCAGAATGGGAGAAAATAACAGCTAATGAAACAACTAACAAAGGATTAATCTCCAAAATAGATACGCAGTTCATGAAGCTCAATACCAGAAAAACAAACAACTCAGTCAAACAGTGAGCAGAAGACCTAAACAGACATTTCTCCAAAGAATACAGATAGCTAATAAACATATGAAAAGATGCTCAATGTCGACAGCTCATTATTAGAGAAATGCAAATCAAAATCACAAGGTATCACCTCACACAGGTCAGAATGGCCATCATCAAAAAACTACAAAAAATAAATGTTAAGAGAGGGTGTGGAGAAAAGGAAAGCCTCTAGCACTGTTGGTGGGAATGTAAACTGGTACAGCCACTATGGGGCATACTATGGAGATTCCTTAAAAAACTAGGAATAAAACTACCATATGACCCAGCAATTGTACTACTGGGCATACACTCTGAGAAAACTAAACCTGAAAAGGACACATGTACCCCAATGTCCACTGCAGCACTATTACAAGACCTAGGACATGGAAGCAACCTAGATGCCCATCAATAGGTGAATGGATAAAGAAGATGTGGTACATATATACGATGAAATATTACTCAGTCATAAAAAGGAATGCATTTGAGTCAGTTCAGTTCTAATGAGGTGGATGAAACTAGAGCCTAATATTCAGAGTGAAGTTATGTCAGAAGGAGAAAAACAAGTATCATATATTAACACATATACATGGAATCTAGAACAATGGAACTGATGAACCTATTTGCAGGGCAGCAATGGAGACACAGACATAGAGAATAGACTTGTGGACACGGTGAGGGAAGGAGAAGCTGGGGGAGATTTAGAGAGGAGCATGGAAACAGATACACTACCATATGTAAAACAGATAGCCAGTAGGAATTTTCTGTATGATGCAGGGAGCTCAAACCAGTGCTCTGTGGCAACATAGAAGGGATCAGGTGGGAGGTGGAAGGGGGGGTTCAGGAGGAAGGGGCCATATGTATACCTATGACTGACTGATGTATGGCAGAAACCAAAACAATATTACAACATAGTTATCCTCCAATTAAAAATAAATAAATTTTAAAAATATTCCTGGTTCATGTGACAGCTTTTCATTTTTACATGTTCTACAAAGAGTACCATGACTTTCAAGAATTCTGTCTACAGAGTTTAAGAATAAAAATCACAAGATAGCAGGTTAGATTTAGTATCATTCTTTAACATAAGAAAGATCTCTATACCTGAGAAGGCGTTCATTTTGCTTGGATTGTTCAGAGTAAGAATGCCAATGCCATTGTTTTCCTTCTGAAGGTCAATGGATCCACCAGGAAACTGTTCAAGTTTTTTTTTCACTTCTTCTTCATGGAAGCCATGAGAAGTATTATAAAGTGACAATCCTATCTGATGCAGCAATCTTTTCTTTACAGCGTTAGGCGATGTCTTCAAAAGACTTGCCATTTCTGGAAAAAAGAGAGAAGTAGGCAGTAGTCTAGCTAAACAGACACTTTTCTAATATAACACATTAATAGGCTTTAGCGAGGAACCTTTCGGTTTACTGAAAGGACTTCCCTACTTCTCAAAGCACTCTAAGTACCGGATTACTTCCCTTTTCCCAGCTTCTCAAACCAAACAATTCCCAAAGTACATGATTTCAGTACATCACTAGGAGATGATGACACAGTTACAGGACATTTACTGAGATCCAACACACTAGGAGGGTTTAGAAAACTTGCTGTTCTGTAGTTTGCACCATCTCCTGCCTTCAGGGAGTCTTCTTCATGATGGCAGTTCTTCTTCTAACTCTAAATCTAAGAAAAAATTCAGTCCAAAAGTCCCTTTGGAAACAACCTCTAGGCAGAAATGCAACAGAGCGGTATTCTTGGTATTATCCTTATCTTATGTAATGCTCTCACAGAAACAGCTGGAAGGAGTCCCAAGGAAAATAGGGAAAGAAATAGGAACACATATGTAAGGTTTCTGCATCCCCCAAAGTTCTGTCAACTCTTCTCATTTTACATATCTCATCTCCGGGTAATCACCTATTTGTTCAAATGCTTTTTTGTAAGTATTTTTGCTGACATAAAAAATACACTCAGAAATGATACAAATCATAAGTTACAGTTCAATGAATTTTCACAAGGCAAATACATTCAAGTAAATAGCACTCAGATCAAGAAACAGAACATGAACCTTATAAGGTCCACCATTCATTGTGCCACTTTTTGGTCATGACTCCAAATAAGGATAACAACTATCTTGACTTCTAACACTCAAGATTAGTTGGCCTGCTATTGAACATTATACAAATTGAAAAATATGGTATATCGTCTTTTGTCTGGTTTCAACTATGTTTGTGACACCTATTACTATTATTATGTGTAATGAAATTCTAAATAGTCCATTCTTTTCATTGTTGTATTTCATTATATGAATATACCACCATTCATCAATTCCAATGTAAACAGACATTAGGGTTGTTTCTGGGTTTTGGCATTACAAGTTGAGCTGCTGTGAACATTTTAGTATCTGTCTTTGGGTCAACACATATGCACTTCTGTTGGCTATATCTAAAAATAGAAGTAGTGGATCAGGCAGCAGCTGGCTAAAACTGATTGTTAAACAGTGAAGAATTTTGCAAGTTGTTTTTT
This sequence comes from Bos javanicus, assembly GCF_032452875.1. Lineage (NCBI taxonomy): Eukaryota > Metazoa > Chordata > Mammalia > Artiodactyla > Bovidae > Bos > Bos javanicus. Next base: position 24,001,379 of record NC_083876.1, on the reverse strand, counting down.
TTAAACCACTGGTAGCTTGAAATTATAAGAAATAAAAAAACTTAAAATGGTCCATTTTCAAGGGTGCTGACTTTGGGTGGAAAAATTACTACCAGCCAAAGTGGCCTAACAGCTTACTGACACAGTAACCATAAGGGTTATAAAACTGGAAAGTCCGGGCAAACAAAGGGAGAGTGGAATGTCTAGGATTTTCATGGAGGCTCATTCTACTAGTGAATTCAAAACAGAAAACAGGAATGAGTACACAGGAAAGGAAGAAACAAGATGTCAGGGAGGGGCAAGCCCATATAGAGAGAGGGAACAAACCTAGGCAACATCCAGGAAGACTGTTCATCACACAGTACTCAGCCAAGAAGGAACCGGGGGAAGGGCTTGCATGCTAGGGGATAAAACTGCTTGTTTTAATGACACTGGGTATGCCTGCCCACCAGACACCAGACCTTGCAAGACCGTCATAAAGCCTCTCTTCTAGCTGCACCTAGTGTCTCCAAGTTCCTCTTTCAGTCTGGGCCAGTGGGCTTTATTTCCCACAGAAATTACTCATGGTGAAAAGTATCAGCAAACTCTACATATCAATCTCTCTCTCCTTCTCACGCTCACACATATCACACACACACTGCCATTTGCCATTTTCCAAGGGCTGGTCATAATGATCATACCAGTTCATTTGTTCCACTTTAAGAGATATTGGCTAATAAGAGTTTTCATACCCAAAGACAGTGAACATTCCAGTTGCTCCATGATCTTATTAATCATTTGCTAATGTCTTTTTATTTCCTTTCTTTCCATTTTAGGTATTCTAGATAGTGATACAGTCATTGTGGTATTACTTTGCATTTCTATGACGTCTAATGAAGTGAAACTCCATTTTCATATGCTAATTGGTTATTTGTATATCATCTATTGTAAAGTGCCTCTTCCAAGTTTTTTTACCAATTTTTTCTATTTATTTACCTTTTATTCCAGCACAAGCTGGAATCAAGATGGCCGGGAGAAATATCAATAACCTCAGATATGCAGATGACACCACCCTTATGGCAGAAAGTGAAGAGGAACTAAAAAGCCTCTTGATAAAAGTGAAAGAGGAGACTCAAAAAGTTGGCTTAAAGCTCAACATTCAGAAAACGAAGATCGTGGCATCTGGTCCCATCACTTCATGGGAAATAGATGGGGAAACAGTGGAAACAGTGTCAAACTTTATTTTTGGGGGCCCCAAAATCACTGCAGATGGTGACTGCAGCCATGAAATTAAAAGACGCTTACTCCTTGGAAGGAAAGTTACGACCAACCTAGATAGCATATTAAAAAGCAGAGACATTACTTTGCCAACAAAGGTGCGTCTAGTCAAGGTTATGGTTTTTCCAGTGGTCATGTATGGATGTGAGAGTTGGACTGTGAAGAAAGCTGAGTGCCGAAGAATTGATGCTTTTAAACTGTGATGTTGGAGAAGACTCTTGATAATCTTTTGGACTGCAAGGAGATCCAGCTGGTCCATTCTAAAGGAGATCAGTCCTGAGTGTTCTTTGGAAGGACTGATGCTAAAGCTGAAACTCCAGTACTTTGGCCACCTCATGCGAAGAGTTGACTCACTGGAAAAGACTGATGCTGGAAGGGATTGAGGGCAGGAGGAGAAGGGAACGACAGAGAATGAGATGGCTGGATGGCATCACCGACTCAATGGATATGAGTTTGGGTGGACTCCAGGAGTTGGTGTTGGACAGGGAGGCCTGGCGTGTTGCAGCTCATGGGGTTGCAGAGTTGGACATGACTGAGCGACTGCACTGCACGGCACTGAACTGAACCTTTTACTACTACCTTGTAGAAATTCTTTTATTCGTTTGCCTACAGCTTTTATTAAAATTCTTATGACAATAAATCCTGCATTTCCATCTCCATTGGAAATGCCTGTGTACTCCTAAATCAAACAAAAATCTACTTCCATATTCCTCACCTCTAGATGTACCACAGGCTTCTCAAAATCAGTTTAAATCTACTAAAACCTGTAACTACTTTATTCCTTCCCTTAACTATCTGTAGTATCAACCACAGAGAAAGCCAGAGTAGAAAACCCAATCTCCCAATCTCCTTCCCCTCCTTCATATCTCATGTACAACCTACCTTTTTTATTTTTCCAATCCTTTATTTCCCCTACAACAAAGTTCAAACCTATGTCTCTGGATGAATACAATGGCCACCATTAGTTTCACACTACTCCTTAAAATCAGAGCTACCTTTATACTGTATGCTCCTAAAAGCACAAATCTACAAATACATTTTCAAAGAAACTGAAAAGATTTAAAATAGGGTGACTTCTCAGGACTTGAGCATGAACCTAAATGAACATGAAGAAGAAATAAAGTGATAAAGGTTGATAAACTTAGGTCTATTGGAAATGGAAGGTGAAGTTCAAAAATATAGTATTTTTACTAATTAAAATATGAAATAGCTATGAAAAAATAAAGGATTTTAGAGGCTTTCTAAATTATTTGCTAAATGTAAATATCAAGTTTTCTCAAGATTCTCTTAGCTAGCAGAGGAAATCTACACTAAAAATTTCAGGAGTTGTTGAGAAATGACAAGCAATGGAGCTCGAAACAAATTAAATTAGCAAACAAAACTTATATTCTCATGCCTATATACATAGGAGAACCACTGCCCAAAACCACCTACCCTGGCCAGGGTCGACAGTAACCCCTTGCATGAGTTATCTTACAACAGGAGACCTTGGTAGGGAACACGGAAGCTACCACCAACTGGAAGAACTCGGGAAAAGTCAAAAGGAGTGCGACACCAATTCATATGTCCTGCCAACCTCCCAGAATCCTTCTCACTGGAATCCATCTTGGCTGAGCAATGCGCAGGCCACCAGGAAGGAACCTGAGTCAGAATGATTAGCCAGAGACAACCCAGAAACTAACTCCATTATCATAAAACCAACACTGCAAGCCATGTGGCAGAGCAGCTCTGGGTTCCCTTACCTTGCTGCTCTTCATCTGGGGGCCACTTTTTGTCAACACATTTATCATCTGGAACAATTCATTTCTAAATGTTAGACAAGAGCCTACTCTTGGACCCTGGACGGCATCTCCCTTCCTGCAGACCCTTTCCTGCAACATACATAAGCTCACAACTCCAGCCATGTGCATAAAAAATCCATCTCGACCTCAAACACTGTTCTTTCTTTTTCATCTCCCCTTTCACTATCCCCAGATTCAAGTTCAGTGATCAATGTTTGTGGGAAAAATAAGGAAATAGATCAAATTACTGTACATCATTTCAAAATGAGTTTGGAAGCCTTTTTGCTTTTTGAAGACAAAATTTAAGAAATATACATAACGACTAGATTAGCAATTAAGATAAATCTTTTAAAACAGGTCAGGATTCTTTATTGGATTATTTAAAATAGACAATAGTTTCATTCTAAGAATAAAAAGTGGGTTGAAGAGTTTCTGTGCTTAAGACCCAGTAAGTAAATTACACACTACATGTAGGTTTTTATAGTCAAGAAATTCATAGGACTGGGATCCTAGTATATAAACACATGTGCATTTGGTAAGATATAATTGGTAACAGTTCAGTGGAAATTAACTGAGTTCTTATTGGTCATCTCCCCTCTATCAACTAGCTATTTCAGGAAAAAAAAATTTTACCCTCAACAAATTTTCAGTTTTATCAAAGAAATGAAGTATTTACTAAGCAAAAATAACTCAATTCTCTAATTGAAAATAGAACAAAATTCCTCCTTTTATTAAGCTTTATTAAAGACCTGATTTTTTTCCCCTCTCTTCACCAGTAAACTTTTATCATGAAGTCTGAGAATTTTCTATAGGCAGAAAGGGACCTGAAGATACTAAATCAGTGCATAGGATTATGATATTTAACTTCCCTTCGTTCTTTCCAGGTTTTAACATTTTAGGCAGAAGTAGAACAAAAATTAAGCACCATCCTAATTTGCTGGGGAGTAAGGAAAGGAAAAAGTAAACTCAGATTAGCTTTTCTCTACAGTGTCTTGTGGCCAAAATGTTGGCAGAGTATCCGTTCTTCACCTAACTATATTCAGTCCTCCTTGTCCATCAGCAACTCCCAGAGTTTACCCAAACTCATGTCCATTGAGTTGGTGATGCCATCCAGCCATCTCATCCTCTGTCGTCCCCTTCTCCTCCTGCCCTCAATCCTTCCCAGCATCAGGGTCTTTTCCAGTGAGTGAACTCTTCGCATGAGGTGGCCAAAGTACTGGAGTTTCAGCTTCAGCATCAGTCCTTCCAATGAACACCCAGGATTGATCTCCTTTAGGATGGACTGGCTGGATCTCCTTGCAGTCCAAGGGACTCTCAAGAGTCTTCTCCAACACCACAGTTCAAAAGCATCAATTCTTTGGCGCTCAGCTTTCTTCACAGTCCAACTCTCACATCCATACATGACCACTGGAAAAACCATAGTCTTGACTAGATGGACCTCTGTTGGCAAACTAATGTCTCTGCTTTTGAATATGCTATCTAGGTTGGTCATAACTTTCCTTCCAAGGAGTAAGCGTCTTTTAATTTCATGGCTGCAGTCACCATCTGCACTGATTTTGGAGCCCCAAAAAATAAAGTCTGACACTGTTTCCACTCTTTCACCATCTAGTTCCCATGAAGTGATGGGACCAGATGCCATGATCTTCGTTTTCTGAATGTTGAGTTTTAAGCCAACTTTTTCACTCTCATCTTTCACTTTCATCAAGAGGCTTTTGAGTTCCTCTTCACTTTCTGCCATAAGGGTGGTGTCATCTGCATATCTGAGGTTATTGATATTTCTCCTGGCAATCTTGATTCCAGTTGTGCTTCTTCCAGTCCAGCGTTTCTCATGATGTACTCTGCATATAAGTTAAATAAGCAGGGTGACAATATACAGCCTTGACGTACTCCTTTTCCTATTTGGAACCAGTCTGTTGTTCCATGTCCAGTTCTAACTGTTGCTTCCTGACCTGCATATAGGTTTCTCAAGAGGCAGGTCAGGTGGTCTGGTATTCCCATCTCTTTGAGAATTTTCCACAGTTTACTGTGATCCACACAGCCAAATTAGCACTAATCAATTAGAATGAAAATGATACAGCCTCACTCCCCTTCCAAAACAAATCTAAGAAAACAAGAAACAAGGCCCACATTTCCATTTCATAAGTAATGAAAGCTTACCTATATGTGAAGCTTTCCTCTAGGGAGTCACCTACTTACTGTCAAATTCTGAAGCAATAGGAAAGACCTCAAAGTTCTTACTCTTTTTCTCTAAATAAATACATATATTTTTATAGCATAATATTAATTTATTAAAAAGCTTTAAAACTTGAGGCATCACTTCAAGTAACTAAACAGCTGCCCAGAATCACAAATCTTTTGAACAGATAAGAATATATTTTACATAAAATATGTATCTGATGAAATAAAAATATTTATGTTATGAAACTTTGATATTATTATTCCTAAATTACTTCTATAAAAGACTGTTGTCTTAAATTTGAAATCAGGTTTCAGTACAGTGGCTAGAAGGAAAATAAACGTAGACATAAAGAAAGCTAACCTAACATACTTTTGAAAAAGTTAGGTTTCAGAATGAGTGTGTTGTATTTCCTAACCTAGACAATGGATAAACAGGTCCTTATTTTTGTTGTTGCTGTTCTTTAAACTCTTCTTATGCTTTGAAACTATGTGCAAGTATGCTACATTTCTCATTAAACTTTTTTTTTATTAAAGGATACCATTTCAAATGTGGAATGGAGAGATGTCTCTGCCTTTACCAATAATCTCTCCCAATCTTCTAAAACACTAATTTCAAAACTAATTTTTGTAAGTATTCTGTTTTTTGCATAGAAGATATTTAATAAAGAACACACATATTGCTATAGGTGGCCACATAGGTATCTGCAGTCTCTGGCAGTTCTGAAAACTAAGAAGTGTCCTCATTAAAGGTAATAATATTTCTTAAAACTTGATGTATGACCAGAAACCAGGTAAGAAAGAATTAGAGACACTCCTGCCTCCAGTAAATTATGACGACTCATAATGATGCTCCTGCCTCCAGTAAATTTAAAAACTCCCTATTGGCAGGGACCACATCTTACTCATGGTTTTAGCGCACAGAGTTTTTACATTTAACATTTGTGGTACTAAATGACACCTAATGTGGTTATTACTGTATAGGGATTACTATAGTTGTTGTTGTATGGTCAGTCATGTCCAACTCTTTGTGACCCACGGACTATTAGCCCTCCAGGCTCCTCTGTTCACGGAATTTTCCAGGCAAGAATACTGGAGTAGGTTGCCACTTCCTCCTCCAGGGAGTCTTGCCCATCCAGGGACCAAACCAGCATCTCCTGCACTGGCAGGGGCTTCTTTACCCCTAGAGCCACCCAGGAAGCCCAGTGATTACTGTATACTTAACCATCATTTCCCAAACTAAATAAAAGATCTCTATCTGCCAGACAGAAAAAGTTTATTTCATTGTGGGGATTTTAGGAATTCCAAGTCCAGAATATGTAGCTCTAAGTGCTTAAGGGTATTAGAGTCAGCCAGAGAAGAAGGTCTCCCTTTCACTGGCCCCTGGTCAGTTTGATGCAGAACCACCACTCCACTATCATTCCCAGCTTAGGAGTCCCTACCCCTCTTCACAAGAAGGATAAGAGCTGTGGGTCTGATTTTTTTTTTTTTTTTCAGGTATACAAATCAGGTTTGCATACAACACAATCTTTACCACATCATTAATAAAAATACTGACACTTTTTAAGAAATGAGGTTAAGTTATAGATAATAAGACATTACCTACTTATAATGTCTGTGGTTAGTGATTCACATTTTACAAGGACTTGGTTAGTAGTGTACTTCATATTTTAACTATATAACGATTTCTATCACAAGGGTTAGAGCGAGGCAGTTACGTTCTCTGACTTTCTCAGAATCAGAGGCATTTTACCCAGGGAGTACTGAGCCTAAGACCTAGTAACTGTTAGCGGCAAACTTAAGTGGAGAACCCATGACTTGATCTACTTTCCCCAGTCCTTCTTCCAAAGAACAAAACTATTGGTTTTGAGCCAAGATAAGTAATTCAGTCACAGCACTACAGCTTTCCGTAGAAGGCAACAGAGTGAAACTATTTCCACTGGTACTGCTGCCGCTTTGAATTTTCTTTGTTCTAATTTCCCTTCTTTCGTCATTTTCATCTCTACTGCCTTCTCTCTCATGCTCCCCTCTCTGCCTCTCAACTTGTGTGGGACATAGAACCAGGGGCTGCCTTTATCTTGGGAAGGCATTTGAAGAAGATTAAAGCTGTAGGGCTCAGGGTTCCTTAGGCCTGCTTCTAGTCTAGGAAAAATAAGCTCTCAAGGTCACTGGCCAAATCAGTTCACAAAACTGAGGGGCCTACACAGAGAGAGCCAAACACAACATGACCAAGCTGGCTTTTGCCTAGAATATGCTCTCTGCACATTTTGCCCCGAGTGATAAGTCATATATAGTCATATATAAAAGAGACCATTAAATGTAAAATTCATTTGGGGGTGAGGTCTTTTCCACGTTGACCGTGACTTTAATGTAAGAGAACTGTGCCAAAGAAACTTGATGAGAACTTAGATGGCTATTTAAAAAAAGAAAAAAGTTGCCTATGTTTTCCACAGTATTCTGTTTAGGGAAAATAAAAAAATAGTTAAAATAGAAAATAAGGAGTAAGACTTATAAAATCATTAGCATTTTTAATTATTATGAAGGGATAATAGAATCAATAAACAACATATCTTTTCTCATTGTAAGGAGTCTGTCTGTTTTGTCTTCACATACATCCCCCTCCCCGCCCACCACTTCCAATGAAGCTTCCCAGGTGGCGCTAGTGGTAAAGGAATCCGCCTGCCAATGCAGGAGATCTAAGAGACGCGAGGTCGGGAAGATCCCTTGGAGAAGGAAACAGCAACCCATTCCAGTATTCTTGTCTGGAGAATCCCACAGACAGAGGAGCCTGCTGGGGCTACAGTCCATAGGGTTGCAAAGAGTCAGACATGACTGAAGTGACTTAGCATGGCACCCCACTCCAATATCCAAAACAAGGGCAATCAGTATAGACATCATCAGATGTACCTTTTTACACTTAAATCATTACCAAATTTCAACATTATGTCACTAATATTTTTGCCTCATTGGACATCTTTGATATACTCATTTTTCCATGGAAACCTCATAATAAAAACCTCATGGATCCTTTCCTCTATTGATTCCATTTTTTGGCCCCCCAAACTCCTGTCCTCCTTCCACTAACTCTCCCTTCTTTTCTCTCCTCAGATCCCCTTGTTTGTGGCAAAGAGTAGTACCTGAGAAACTCAAGTACAATGCTAAGCCTCTCAAGTTTGCCAGTTCCAAGATTAGGGGTCTAATCCTTGACACTGGATGAGAGCCTATTATGAATACTTTCTGGAGAATGGCAGGGCAACCCACTCCAGTATCTTGCCTTGAGAATCCCCACGGACAGAGGAGCCTGACAGGCTACAGTCCTTGGGGCTGCAGAGAGTTGGACACGACTGAGCAACTTACCACAAATCATATGGATCAGTTCAGTTCAGTTGCTTGGTCATGTCTGACTCTTTGTGACCCCAAGGACTGTAGCCTGTCAGGGTTGCTAATCCATCCTGCTGGTTGCTTTGCTGTCCTACCACAACCAGATTCAGCCCAGCTGAACAAGCTCATAACCATGCCATCAGAAAGGGGAAAGAGAAGAAGTCCGAGATCAAAGGTTTCACTCTCTCCATGTTTTCTAACTTTTTCAAAGGCAAACAAGTAAGCTCCCTTCCCTACACAGAGACTAAGCTCTCTGTTCTCTCAGAAGCTGCAACCTGTTTCATCAGGTGCTGGAAATATCCAGAAAGTAAACACAAACACATACTGAGCAAGAAAAAAATAAGCATAAGGCATGGAGTAAACAAAAAAATCAGAACTATTCCGTTTCAGACTGTCAGCATATGACTCGTTTTTGGCATTTGAATTTGGTTTTAGGCTGTCATTAATTAACACTTCACTTCCCTGGTGGCTCAGACGGTAAAGCGTCTGCCTACAACACGGGAGACCCGGGTTCGACCCCTGGGTTGGGAAGATCTTCTGGAGAAGGAAATGGCAACCAACTCCAGTACTCTTGCCTGGAAAATCCCATGGAGGCAGGAGCATGGTAGGCTACAGTCCATGAGGTCACAAACAGTCAGACAAGACTGAGCAACTTCACTTTCTTTCTTTCTTAATTAACTTCCAAGTTTCACTACTTGAGTCATACACTATACTGTGTATGTACTGAGTATGCCACATATACTTTTCCTGCCAGCCAAAATGAACTTCTTTCAGTTGTTCATATCCCTCAGTTGTTCTATTCATTCCAACCCTCTGAGTATGTGATTCCCCATTACAGTTTTTTCTTCCTCAAAGCAACTCCAAATCAACTCCTCTAATACCCTCAACTACACAAAATACTCTGTCTGCTCTCACAATGTTTAGATCCTTCATTAACCTTCACTCACACTTTGCTGTAACTATTCCTTTAACCAAATCTTCCCACTAGATTTAGCTGCAAGAGGACATTGGCAATGCCTGGTACTGCTGCTGCTGCTGCTGCTAAGTCACTTCAGTCGTGTCCGACTCTGTGCGACCCCATAGACGGCAGCCCACCAGGCTCCCCCGTCCGTGGGATTCTCCAGGCAAGAACACTGGAGTGGGTTGCCATTTCCTTCTCCAATGCATGGAAGTGAAAAGTGAAAGTGAAGTCGCTCAGTCGTGTCCGACCCTTAGCATGGACTGCAGCCTACCAGGCTCCTCTGTCCATGGGATTTTCCAGGCAAGAGTACTGGAGTGGGGTGCCATTGCCTTCTCCGAACGCCTGGTACAGTACTTGACAAATAATATTTGCCAATAACAATTTGGCACACAAGGCTTGAGAATCCACAACACGAGACAGGCTAAAGAATCTTTCCACAAGTCAACTCCACCTACCCTGTTCATTAATCCCACCACTTACCTTGTTTCAGTTCCACTCTTCTATGCAAGCTGGTCTCTCTTCTTGGAATGCTTATCACTGCCAACTCACCAGCTAACTAAGATCTACTCATCTTTCAGGTCAGACCAATAAACTATCAAGAAAAGATCAGCTGTTTTATTACTATGCTCCTCCCTCCCCCAGCTGATTTCACAATTACATGTGTGTGTGTAGTATTAAAAGAATTTTTGAGGCTCAAAAAGAATACTAGAATGAAAGAACATTTACCAAAAATGAGTTTTTCATTTTTGTTGTTGAAAAGCTGGCTGCATGAAATCAATGATGCAAATTTTACTTAAGATAACTTAATATGGGCAGCAAGAAGGACAATTATAGAGTTCCCAGAGAACATTACTGACGGTTGGAATCAATTTCTAGGCACAAAATACAGCTACTGCTGCCAGGGCTGCCTCCTCAGCAAATCCAAACTGACACAACCTCCAGTAGATAACTTTCTGTATTAAAGGCTTTATCCTTCCTGTGAGCACTCATGCACTTAGCATTTGGCCCAACTCCTTTGAAATTAAGCTCTTCCCACTGGAACTGTGCTGGGCTATGACCTGCAATTTGTTTAGGAATTTTCCCCTTTCAGGGACTCTGTTGTTGCTGTTCAGTCACTCAGTCGTGTCCAACTCTTTGTGACCCCATGGACTGCAGCAAGCCAGGCTTCCTTGTCCTTCACTATTTCCTTTGCTGGAGCAGCCGCGAAGAGATACCCCACGTTCAAGGTAAAAGAAACCCAAGTAAGATGGTAGGTGTTGCAAGAGGGCATCAGAGGACAGACACACTGAAACCATAATCACAGAAAACTATTCAATCTAATCACACTAGGACCACAGTTCAGTCAGTTCAGTCGCTCAGTCGTGTCCAACTCTTTGCGACCCTATGAATTGCAGCACGCCAGGCCTCCCTGTCCATCACCAACTCCCAGAGTTCACTCAGACTCACGTCCATCGAGTCGGTGATGCCATCCAGCCATCTCGTCCTTTGTCGTCCCCTTCTCCTCCTGCCCCCAATCCCTCCCAGCATCAGAGTCTTTTCCAATGAGTCAACTCTTCGCATGAGGTGGCCAAAGTACTGGAGTTTCAGCTTTAGCATCACTCCTTCCAAAGAAATCCCAGGGCTGATCTCCTTTAGAATGGACTGGATCTCCTTTAGAATGGATCTCCTTGCAGTCCAAGGGACTCTCAAGAGTCTTCTCCAACACTACAGTTCAAAAGCATCAATTCTTCAGCACTCAGCTTTCTTCACAGTCCAACTCTCACATCCATACATGACCACAGGAAAAACCACAGCCTTGACTAGACGGATCTTTGTTGGCAAAGTAATGTCTCTGCTTTTGAATATGCTATCTAAGTTGGTCATAACTTTCCTTCCAAGGAGTAAGCGTCTTTTAATTTCATGGCTGCAGTCACCATCTGCAGTGATTTTTGGAGCCCAGAAAAATAAAGTCTGACACTGTTTCCACTCTTTCACCATCTATTTCCCATGAAGTGATGGGACCAGATGCCACGATCTTCGTTTTCTGAATGTTGAGCTTTAAGCCAACTTTTTCACTCTCCTCTTTCACTTTCATCTAGAGGCTTTTTAGTTCCTCTTCACTTTCTGCCATAAGGGTGGTGTCATCTGCATATCTGAGGTTATTGATATTTCTCCCGGCAATCTTGATTCCAGCTTGTGCTTCTTCCAGCCCAGCATTTCTCATGACGTACTCTGTATATAAGTTAAATAAGCAAGGTGACAATATACAGCCTTGACACACTCCTTTTCCTATTTGGAACCAGTCTGTTGTTCCATGTCCAGTTCTAACTGTTGCTTCCTGACCTGCATATAGGTTTCTCAAGAGGCAGGTCAGGTGGTCTGGTATTCCCATCTCTAAGAATTTTCCACAGTTTATTGTGATCCACACAAAGGCCTTAGCATAGTCAATAAAGCAGAAATAGATGTTTTTCTGGAACTCTCTTGCTTTTTCGATGATCCAGCCAAGACTTTTTAGAAAAGTTATCATCCTGGGATTTCTTTCTCCCCCAAAAAGGAAATAATAATTCCAGAACTTGATAGTAGATAAATATCTTTCAAAGCAATAAACGCATTCCCTGTAACACATCTATTTTCCCCATGAGAAAACCCAAGGCCAGAGGGATAGGTTTGCTCAGAACCTCGGGGCAATAAATAACACTGTTATCCCTTGACACTTGATTGTTCCCAACTTCTACATGCTACTGACATCCATTCCTATGGAGATCAAATTTTTCGATAAAATCTTATATTCTCTACTCTGTTATACTATGTAAATAATCTGTTTCTCTCCCACCCCACCCCCACCCCCCCGAAATTTCTCAATTTCTTCATAGGAAGACAGCACCTACCTTTTAAAACATTTGGCCTCAAGGGGATATAAATCTTCAAAACAACTGTAGTTTTGCTCAAACTCAGGTTTGATATTTGGGGCACCTGATCTCAAAGACCATGGAATGCTTTCTTTTATTGGTAAGCAGAAATTTCTAAAAAGACAAGATGAGTCTGAAAAGAGCTCCAAGAGGATCCTTATAGCATGCAAATAAACAGGTAGGCTTAACTTAGTTTATCTGTCAGAAGTACAATTTGTATCTAAATATTCTCCTTTGAGTTTTGTACCATGCTAAAAGATCTCTGTGTATGGCTGTATGTTATGTCACAGGTATGTCTTATTTTTATACTGCCAGATGGTACTACCAAAATTAATTTATAAAAAGAGCTCCATTTAATTGGTCTAAAAATATTACTTAAGTAAATTATCAGAAATATAAGAGCAACTCACACGAATGCTTTTGTGGTTCATGTGATAGTTTAAATTTGTTAGTCTAACTGAAACAGGCACGTCTTTAGTGTCATCAGCACTGAATACTTTAATCCCACATGCGTTTACTAGTCAGATAAATTCACATTATCTCTGCTGCAAATCTGTCAGAAAAAAAATTTGCTTGAGATGATGGCAGACTTTGTCTAATGACTCATTAAGTTTTTGTGAGTAACTTAAACATAAATGTTGGGAACAAATAATTCAGATAGATGAAAATGGGATAAGAGTTTTTAGGTGCAACAATTATATTTTACGATATATGTACTTAAAATAGCATACTGAAATCTTTTGAGGTAACTTAAAATGTCAGAGTTTTGCAAGATAAATTACATGATTGACTAGAATTGTTTTTATCATACACACTAATTTCCCACCTACATGTGTCTTTTCTAAACACTTCTGTTTCATCCTTTGCCGCTGCTTTTAATAGGCTGTCTAGACTGGTCATAGTTTTTCTTCCAAGGAGCAAGCATCTTTTAATTTCATGGCTGCAGTCACCATCTGCAGTGATTTTGGAGCCCCCAAAATAAAGTCTCTCACCATTTCCATTGTTTACCATGTATTTGCCATGAAGTGTTGGGACCGGATGCTATGATCTTAAGTTTTTTGAATGTTGAGTTTTAAGCCAGCCTTTTTACTCTCCTATTTCACCTTCATCAAGAGGCTCTTTTGTTCCTCTTGGCTTTCTCCCATTAGAGTGGTGTTATCTGCACCACTGAGGTGCACTGATATTTCTCCCGGCAATCTTGTTTTTAGCTTGTGCTTCATCTAGTCTGGCATTTCACATGATGTACTTTGCACATAAGTTAAATAAACAAGGTGACGATATATAACTTTGACATACTCCCTTCCCAATTTGGAACCAGTCTGTTGTGCCATGTCCGGTGCTAACTGTTGCTTCATGACCTGCACACAGGTTGCTCAGGAGGCAGGTCAGGTGGTCTGGAATTCCCATCTTTGAAGAATTTTCCATGGTTTGTTGTGATCCACACAGTCAAAGGCTTCAGCATATTCAATGAAACAGAAGATGTTCTTCTGGAATTCTCTTGCTTTTTCTACATAACGGATGTTGGCAATTTGATCTCTGGTTCCTCTGCCTTTTCTAAATCCAGCTTGAACATCTGGAAGTTCATGGTTCACATATTGCTGAAGCCTGGCTTGGAGAATTTTGAGCATTACTTTGCTAGCGTGTGAGATGAGTGCAATTGTGTGGTAGCTTGAGCATTCTTTGGCATTGCCTTTGGGATTGGAATGAAAACTGACCTTTTCCAGTCCTGTGGCCACTGCTGAGTTTTCCAAATTTGCTGGTATATTGAATGCAGCACTTTAACAGCATCGTCTTTTAGGATTTGAAATAGCTCAGCTGGAATTCCATCACCTGCACTAGCTCTGTTCATAGTGATAGTTCATAAGGCCCACTTGACTTCACACTCCAGGATGTCTGGCTCTAGGTCAGTGACCACACCATCGTGGTTATCTGGGTCATTAAGATTTTTTTTGTATAGTTCTTCGGTGTATTCTTGCCACCTCTTCTTAATATTTTCTGCTTCTGTTAGGTCCATACCATTTCTGTCCTTTATTGTGCCCATCTTTGCATGGAATGTTCCCTTGGTATCTCTCATTTTCTTCAGAGACCATTTCATTGTTAGAGAAATTAGTTTTGTTTAGGCTTCAGAGACACAGCAGAGCAGACCTATGACCTTGCTTCTAACCTGCCTGGACACTGCCCTGGCTGTGAGTGACAGCTATGACTGTAAGAATTGCAGCACCATAGGTAAGACAGGGGACGAATCTTGAGACTGTTGAGCCCCTCAAGACAGGGTGGCCAGTCAAGCCCCGGGCTTAACAACATTCCAAGTTTAAAGGATAAACAGGAACTCAGAGCTGCAATTTGCTCACAGGTTGATGATATCAGTTTGTGTCCTAGGATTATAAGCAGGAACCCTGAAGTGCAGTCTTTGAAGTCTCTTCCACAGAGTGGACGTGCTACCTAGGACCTTTTCCCAATTAGGACTCCAGATGTGCTGTGTCATGGGACTTCCCAGCGCTGTTTGAGTCTGGATGTTGGTTAAAACCCAATTTGATGACGTATCCTCTGCTATTTCTATTTCTCTCTTCAATGTTACTGCATATTGAAAGTAAGCTAGAAAACTCTAATAAATATTGGTATTATTTAGTTTGTATAGAATGAGTGGCTTATTAGGTTAACAAACCCTTTGAACCGAGACAAAAGTGAAAACTTTTGGCAAAACATTAATCAAATTTATTTCAGGTGCTTTAAGTTAAAAATTGTCTTTTTTATAAAGAAGAGCTAAGGGTTTGGTTTGGCTTTTTTGTTTTGCAGCTATGTAACCTTCTCTATTATTCTTCTGAAATCTTTTTGTCATTTTGATTAAACAGATACTTAGTGTTTTGTAATCTTCTGTAATCCTATTTGTTGAATTGTCCAAAACCTTTTGATATTTTTGAAAAACTTCCCCCCAAAATTCAAACTCTAAACTAAGTTTTTTTGACCTGAAAATAACTTTAGGAATGTCCAGAGGGGCCCCTAGAACTTCTTAAAGAACATGTTCTCTCTTCTTATAAAAGGAGATGGTAATTAGGTTTATTTGATATGTCAAATTTTATGGGAAGCTTTGTCAAAGAAATTATAATAAACTTTCTTAGGTTATCTTGTATACATGAATATTATTTAAATATTAGATATTGTAGATATCTATTGTATGAAATATCTAGATATTTTATGAAATTTTAGATATTGTATGAAAATTCTGACAATTCTCATGTGTTCTAGTATAATGTTATCAGTTTAGTTCAGTCATTCAGTCATGTCCAACTCTTTGAGACCCCCATGGACTGCAGCACGCCAGGCCTCCCTGTCCATCACCAACTCCCGGAGCTTTCTCAAACTCATGTCCATCAAGTCAGTGATGCCATCCAACCATCTCATCCTCTGTTATCCCCTTCTCCTTCTGCCTTCAACCATTCCCAGCATTAGGGTCTTTTCCAATGAGTCAGTTCTTTGCATCA
Organism: Bos javanicus; assembly: GCF_032452875.1. Taxonomy (NCBI): domain Eukaryota; kingdom Metazoa; phylum Chordata; class Mammalia; order Artiodactyla; family Bovidae; genus Bos; species Bos javanicus. Next base: position 23,985,475 of record NC_083876.1, on the reverse strand, counting down.
AGTGGCCAAAGTATTGGAGTTTCAGCTTCAACATCAGTCCTAACAATGAATATTCAGGACTGATCTCCTTTAGGATGGACTGGTTGATCTCCTTGCAGTCCAAGGGACTCTCAAGAGTCTTTTCCAACACCACAGTTCAAAAGAATCAATTCTTCAGCACTCAGCTTTCTTTAATAATGCAACTCTTACCTTCATACATGACTACTGGAAAAACCATAGCTTTGACTAGATGGACCTTTGTTGGCAAAGTAATGTCTCTGCTTTTAAATATGCTGTCTAGGTTTGTCATGCCTTTTCTTTCAAGGAGCAAGTGGTTTTAATTTCAAGGCTGCAGCCTCCATCTGCAGTGATTTTGGAGCCCCCAAAAATAAAGTCTGTCACTGTTTCCACTGTTTGCCCATCTATTTGCCATGAAGTGATGGGACCAGAAGCCATGATCTTAGTTTTCTGAATGCTGAATTTTAAGCCAACTTTTTCACTCTCCTCTTTCACTTTCATCAAGAGGCTCTTTAGTTCTTCTTCACTTTCTGCCATAAGGGTGGTGTCATCTGCATAACTGAGGTTATTTATATTTCTCCCAGCAATCTTGATTCTAGCTTGTGCTTCATCCAGCCCAGCATTTCTCATGACGTACCCTACACATAAGTTAAATAAACAGGCTGACGATATACAGCCATGGTTTTAAAGATGTGGTCAAAGAAATGACCAAACAGATTTGTCGATTACATTAAATTGAACCTTCATCTTTAATTATTACTATTTTTAAGTCTTTTGTCATTTATACACAATTATTGTTCATATGCCGAGGCTTTTGCAAGTGTATTTATCTTCAAAGAAATTCATGGAAAAGATCCTGACAAATACTCTAGGATGAAAGTATTAGATAAATTTAAGATATTGCACAGAACTGGATTTAAAGGACCCTTTTTTTCCTCTCCTTTAAGAAAATGTATCTTACAACAAGGGTTAAAACATTTATTTTTTTTCCTCCCTTCCTGATTCCTCCAGAATTTGAAAACCTAAGGTTTTTTTTTTCTTCGTGACAATATGTATATTTGCATAAATTCACTGGGAATCTGTTCTCCTCATAACAAGACACCACTGGAAATACTGGCTATATTACCATAGTTTTGGCTGTATTATCATACTCAGGAAAGGTGTACATAGACTCAGATGTGACCAGACAGCTTTAAGGACCTACTCAAGAAAAATAAATAAATAAACTGGCCAGATACCTTGTTTACAAGGTTCAAGCAAAACAAACTTGAAAAAGAGCTTATATGGTCAGTCACTATTCTCATGGCATTTATGTAAATAATCAAAACAAGTTCAATACCAACAAGTTAGTTTTACTATGAGTGTCTTTAATAAAAGGATAAACATGGGAGAAAGAAATCATATTTTCACTTACACAGATATTAAGTTCTAGTCCTACCAATGATCTTCAAGGTTTTGTTACATACCTATATGCTGGACTGGATTCCAAATTTTTCTGCTGTTGTTGTTCAGCCATGTCTGACTCTTTGTGACCCCATGTACTGCAGCACACCAGGCTTCTCCATCCTTCATTACCTCCCAGAGTTTGCTTAAACTCATGTCCATTGAGTCAGTGATTCAACCCAACCATCTCAACTTCTGTCGCCCCATTCTCATCCTGTCCTCAGTCTTTCCTAGAATCAGGGTCTTTCCCAATGAGCCAGCTCTTGGCAGCAGGTAGCCAAAGTAACTCTTTGGTCAAATATTTTTCCTATCCTTACATATCTGGCTACTCCTCTTCAAACTAATGTTTTCAATTTTCTTCCACTTTTCTGGTTTGAAATCAGTAAGAAGAAAAAGACTGCTCTTGAATTTCCTTAGAACAGTCTATACCAGGTCCTCCTCACGACCTGGAAGGTAACCAAACTTCAAGGACTTGAAACTTGAGTACACATCTCACAGCTAAAGAAGACTGCACCTGACAGCTGGTCCTGTACAAACACTGCTGCTGCTGCTGCTAAGTCACTGCAGTCGTGTCCAACTCTGTGTGACCCCATAGACGGCAGCCCACCAGGCTCCCCCGTCCCTGGGATTCTCCAGGCAAGAACACCAGAGTGGGCTGCCATTTCCTTCTCCAATGCATGAAAGTGAAAAGTGAAAGTGAAGTCGCTCAAGTGGTGCCCGACCCTCAGCGACCCCATGGACTGCAGCCTACCAGGCTCCTCCATCCACGGGATTATCCAGGCAGGAGTACTGGAGTGGGGTGCCATTGCCTTCTCCAGTACAAACACTGGAAACGCCTAAATCAAACTGACTAGGAAAAGCAGCAGCTAATAACTGAGGCAGACAGCTTTCCAAAGATGACCTGACCAGGCTTGTATACCCGTTTAGTCACTGTTGCTTTTCTCTTTCACGGAAAGACAACACCCTTTCTCTCTTTCACGGAAAGACAACACCCAACATACCTACTGGTATTTCTCAAATTATAGTGAAAGGGGACAACTTCTTCTTTTGATTATGGCTTTTCAGAATCTCCATGACAAATTAATCTTTTCACTTGCCAGTTTTTTTGTTTGTTTGTTTTTCTTTTTTGAGTTAGAAGGTTCAGAATTCACTTAAGTTTTTCTTTGTCTGGACTATTAACTATTCTGGATTCTTACCTAGATTCATGGCTTCTGAATTTGCAACCTTACGGCCTGTATTATTGGGTAATACATTTGGTTCTAAACAGTTCTTTTGAAATAACAATACTATTTTAATGGCCTTCCCAGGTGGTGTTAGTAATAAAGAACCTGCCAGTGAAGGAGATGTAAGAAATGTGGGTTAGATCCCTGGGTCGGGAGGATCCCCTGGAGGAGGGCATGGCAACCCACTCCACTATTCTTGTCAGAACAATCATATAGACAGAAGAACCTGGCAGGCTACAGTCCATAGGGTCACAAAGAGTCAGAGACAACTCAAACGAATTAGTATGCATGCATGGTCACCTTGAGTGGGAACTTCCAGGAAGCATACCTGACTCCAGGTTTGGCTCAGTAGGAAGAGCCTTTTTTCCCTTGGGTCTGAGTAAATGTCAAACAAAACATGATTAGAGAAGCAGAAACTCAATTGCATAGAAGAATCAGAGAGAAAGACCACTTCCAACAGAGTCACCTGACACTCCCCCTTTCCCAACATGATTTCTTCTATCGGCTACTCTCAGGCTTAAGGTCTTTGTTTAGAACCATCACACAATTTGGTTCTAAACTTCTAACTCTGTATAACTATTTTAAGTTCTGTATTTTGTTGCCTGTCAAATCTTTGTACAACCAGTTTGTCCAACAAGATGAGGCCTGCTCCACATTTCAAAATGATCAGAACGATCTCAAACGATTTAAGATCTTAAGATCGCAATTTCTCCCTCCTACTCCTCCTTGTTAGGTTTTCTCAATAGGTTTCCAATCGGTGCATTTTCCCGCCAAGGTGGGGCACAACACCCAGCAAGAAGTCCTTCTTGGCACCGAAGGACAAAGGCCACTGAAACTAGAAAACCTGCCTCTTCATCAGCGATGCTTTCAGAAAAAAGTAGAAAACGTCAAACTGAATTTAAAAAAAAAAATCATTTAAAATAGTTGGAAGGACACACTACCAAAGAAGGCATCAATTACTCCTTGTTAATAACATACTCCAACAAGAGAGCATCACTCACAGACCCACTAGAAGGGAACATTTCCTGTGCACCTAGCTACTTAGCCTATGAGAAACCATCACTACCTGAACTCTCACCTCAACCCAGGGACTTTCTTCAAAACAACTCCTTTCAACTTCCTCCTTCTTCTCTTTAACATAATGGGCCTCTCCTTTGTTGAACTTACCTATGGCTTTTGCTATAGTTCGCTTGTCCCAACTCCAATTCCTTGGCTACACCCAAATAAGCCCATTTTGCTGGTAAAAGAACTGGATATTTTATTTTTATCTTGAAAGCTTCATGCCTTCCACTTTATTCTGCAGTTCTCCAAAAGGAGGCTGCCCACTTCATGGCAGTGTGAACTTAAATGTATCACCTAAAGTATCTTCTTTCGTCTTTTTTTTTTTTTTTTTTTTTAACACTACTGAGAAAGATTGAGGGCAAGGGGAGAAAGCCACGGACAGAGGATGAGATGGTTGGATGGCATCACAAACTCAATGGACGTGAGATTGTGCAAACTCAGTTAGATACTCAAGGACCCGGAAGCCTGGTGTGCTGCAGCTCACAGGGTCCCAAAGAGTCTGACACGACTTGGCCACTGAACAACAACAACTGAGTACAGGAATAAGAAAGTATTCAGCATTTGAATGAAATTTAAATAAATTCAGCACTGAAATCACGCGTCTTTATCCTTTTGAAAATGTCAACATCAGCTATTTCTTCACCTTCACAGGAAAGTTCCACTGACCTTTTCCCATCACCTTCCCTCAAAGGGCTCTGCGTCGCTCTGCACAGGATACCTGCGCCCCGCACAGGGCAGTGGGCCTGCGCATGGCCTCATACGGACAGCGCCGCCGAAGCCCCGCGGGTCGTCGTCTGGAATTCTAGTGAAGAAGCGCTAAAGTCCATTACACAGTGACTGCTAGGGTTCGCCAAGACACGCTCCTTAAAGTGCAGCTCCCGCAGACACAGGGACCTGAAGACAGCACTGGCGACGACATCCCCTTCCCCCTCTTCTGCGCCCCTCTTCCGCCCCGTTGCGCCCTTCTTCCGCCCCGACGTGCCCCTCTTCCGGTCCGTCCGGCTTCCCTTCCGCTTTTCCACTCCGTCCCGGACGCGCCGGACGCCCTCTCTCTGGCCCTCTGCTTCCAGGTTCCTATGTTAAATGTCTGCTCCTTCTCTGGGCGTCTGGGTTTTCCGCTCCTCGGCGGGCACCCCAGACCCAGGAGCCCCGGACGCGGAGCGCCCCGCTCTCTGCCAGGTGCCTGCAGGTGCTCGTGTAGTAAGCGATCTCGGAAAGCGGGTCTCTGGGCCCGAGCTTCGCTATGCAGGGCTGGGGCCCCTAAGCTCTGAAATCCTGCAGTCCTGCTTTTTTTCAGGCTTCCATGTAAACGTGGAGAAGAAAGACAGTCCAGGAGAATTTCCAAAGGGGAGGGGAGAGAAGTTACCAAGGCTGTACCTTTTCTTTTTTTAATTTAAATTTATTTATTTTAATTGGAGGCTAATTATTTTACAATATTGTATTGGTTTTGCCATACATCAACATGAATACACCACGGGGGTACACGTGTTCCCCATCCTGAACCCCCTCCCACCTCCCTCCCGGTACCATCCCTCTGGGTCATCCCAGTTCACCAGCCCCAAGCATCCTGTAACCTGCATTGAACCTGTACTGGAGATTCATTTCTTGTATGATATTATACATGTTTCAGTGCCATGCTCCCAAATCATCCCAACCTTTCCCTCTCCCACAGAGTCTAAAAGACTGTTATATTTTATTCCATTGATCTATATTTCTGTCTTTGTGCCAGTACCATACTGTCTTGATAACTGTGGCTTTGTAGTAGAGCCTGAAGTCAGGTAGGTTGATTCCTCCAGTTCCATTCTTCTTTCTCAAGATCACTTTGGCTATTCGAGCCCAGAGATAAATCCACGCACATATGGACACCTTATCTTTGACAAAGGAGGCAAGAATATACAATGGATTAAAGACAATCTCTTTAACAAGTGGTGCTGGGAAATCTGGTCAACCACTTGTAAAAGAATGAAACTAGACCACTTTCTAACACCATACACAAAAATAAACTCAAAATGGATTAAAGATCTAAACGTAAGACCAGAAACTATAAAACTCCTAGAGGAGAACATAGGCAAAACACTCTCTGACACACATCACAGCAGGATCCTCTATGACCCACCTCCCAGAATATTGGAAATAAAATAAAAAATAAACAAATGGGACCTAATTAACCTTAAAAGCTTCTGCACATCAAAGGAAACTATTAGCAAGGTGAAAAGACAGCCTTCAGAATGGGAGAAAATAATAGCAAATGAAGCAACTGACAAACAACTAATCTCAAAAATATACAAGCAACTCCTACAGCTCAACTCCAGAAAAATAAATGACCCAATCAAAAAATGGGCCAAAGAACTAAATAGACATTTCTCCAAAGAAGACATACAGATGGCTAACAAACACATGAAAAGATGCTCAACATCACTCATTATCAGAGAAATGCAAATCAAAACCACTATGAGGTACCATTTCACACCAGTCAGAATGCCTGCGATCCAAAAGTCTACAAATAATAAATGCTGGAGAGGGTGTGGAGAAAAGGGAACCCTCTTACACTGTTGGTGGGAATGCAAACTAGTACAGCCACTATGAGGAACAGTGTGGAGATTCCTTAAAAAACTGGAAATAGAACTGCCTTATGATCCAGCAATCCCACTGCTGGGCATACACACTGAGGAAACCAGAAGGGAAAGAGACACGTGTACCCAAATATTCATCGCAGCACTGTTTATAATAGCCAGGACATGGAAGCAACCTAGATGTCCATCAGCAGATGAATGGATAAGCAAGCTGTGGTACATATACACAATGGAGTATTACTCAGCCATTAAAAAGAATACATTTGAATCAGTTCTAATGAGGTGGCTGAAACTGGAGCCTATTATACAGAGTGAAGTAAGCCAGAAGGAAAAACATAAATACAGTATACTAACACATATATATGGAATTTAGAAAGATGGTAACAATAACCCAGTGTACGAGACAGCAAAAGAGACACTGATGTATAGAACAGTCTTATGGACTCTGTGGGAGAGGGAGAGGGTGGGAAGATTTGGGAGAATGACATTGAAACATGTAAAATATCATGTAAGAAACGAGTTGCCAGTCCAGGTTCGATGCACGATACTGGATGCTTGGGGCTAGTGCACTGGGACGACCCAGAGGGATGGTATGGGGAGGGAGGAGGGAGGAGGATTCAGGATGGGGAACACATGTATACCTGTGGCGGATTCATTTTGATATTTGGCAAAACTAATACAATTATGTAAAGTTTAAAAATAAAATAAAATTAAAAAAATAAAAATAAAAGACTGTTATATACATCTGTGTCTCTTTTGCTGTCTCACATACAGGGTTATCATTACCATCTTTCTAAATTCCATATATATGCGTTAGTATACTGTATTATGCGGTATGGTAGTTTGAGTATTCTTTGGCATTGCCTTTCTTTGGGATTGGCATGAAAACTGACTTTTTCCAGTCCTGTGGCCACTGCTGAGTTTTCCAAATTTGCTGGCATATTGAGTGCAGCACTTTCACAGCATCATCTTTCAGGATTTGCAATAGCTCAACTGGAATTCCATCACCTCCCCTAGCTTTGTTCGTAGTGATGCTTTCTAAGGCCCACTTGACTTCACATTCCAGGATGTCTGGCTCTAGGTCAGTGGTCACACCATCGTGATTATCTGGGTCATGAAGATGTTTTTTGTACAGTTCTTCTGTGTATTCTTGCCATCTCTTCTTAATATCGTCTGCTTCTATTAGGTCCATACCATTTCTGTCCTTTATTAAGCCCATCTTTGCATGAAATGTTCCTTTGGTATCTCTGATTTTCTTGAAGAGATCCCTAGCCTTTCCCATTCTGTTGTTTTCCTCTATTTCTTTGCATTGATTGCTGAAGAAGGCTTTCTTATCTCTTCTTGCTATTCTTTGGAACTCTGCATTCAGATGCTTATATCTTTCCTTTTCTCCTTTGCTTTTCGCTTCTCTTCTTTTCACAGCTATTTTGTAAGGCCTCCCCAGACAGCCATTTTGCTTTTTTGCATTTCTTTTCTGTGGGGATGGTCTTGATCCCTGTCTCCTGTACAATGTCACGAACCTCATTCCATAGTTCATCAGGCACTCTATCTATCATATCTAGGCCCTTAAATCTATTTCTCACTTCCACTGTATAATCATAAGGGATTTGATTTAGGTCATACCTGAATGGTCTAGTGGTTTTCCCTACTTTCTTCAATTTCAGTCTGAATTTGGCAATAAGGAGTTCATGATCTGAGCCACAGTCAGCTCCTGGTCTTGTTTTTGCTGACTGTATAGAGCTTCTCCATCTTTGGCTGCAAAGAATATAATCAATCTGATTTCAGTGTTTACCATCTGGTGATGTCCATGTGTAGAGTCTTCTCTTGTGTTGTTGAAAGAGGTTGTCTGTTATGACCAGTGCATTTTCTTGGCAAAACTCTATTAGTCTTTGCCCTGCTTCATTCCGTATTCCAAGGCCAAATTTGACTGTTACTCCAGGTGTTTCTTGATTTCCTACTTTTGCATTCCAGTCCCCTGTAATGAAAAGGACATCTTTTTTGGGTGTTAGTTCTAAAAGGTCTTGTAGGTCTTCATAGAACCGTTCAACTTCAGCTTCTTCAGCATTACTCGTTGGGGCAGAGACTTGGATTACTGTGATATTGAATGGTTTGCCTTGGAAATGAACAGAGATCATTCTGTCGTTTTTGAGCTTGCATCCAAGTACTGCATTTCGGACTCTTTTGTTGACCATGATGGCCACTCCATTTCTTCTGAGGGATTCCTGCCCGCAGTAGTAGATACAATGGTCATCTGAGTTAAATTCACCCATTCTAGTCCATTTCAGTTCGCTGATTCCTAGAATGTCAACATTCACTCTTGCCATCTCTTGTTTGACCACTTCCAATTTGCCTTGATTCATGGACCTAACATTCCAGGTTCCTATGCAATATTGCTCTTTACAGCATCGGACCTTGCTTCTATCACCAGTCACATCCACAGTTGGGTATTGTTTTTGCTTTGGCTCCATCCCTTCATTCATTCTGGAGTTATTTCTCCACTGATCTCCAGTAGCATATTGGGCACCTACTGACCTGGGGAGTTTCTCTTTCAGTATCCTATCATTTTGCCTTTTCATACTCTTCATGGGGTTCTCAAGGCAAGAATACTGAAGTGGTTTGCCATTCCCTTCTCCAGTGGACCACATTCTGTCAGATCTCTCCACCATGACCTGCTTGTCTTGGGTTGCCCCACGGGCATGGCTTAGTTTCATTGAGTTAGACAAGGCTGTGGTCCTAGTGTGATTAGATTGACTAGTTTTCAGTGAGTATGGTTTCAGTGTGTTTGCCCTCTGATGCCCTCTTGCAACACCTACCATCTTACTTGGGTTTCTCTTACCTTGGGCATGGGGTAGCTCCTCTGGTCGCTGCCCCTGGCCTCAGGCATGGGGGCGTGGGGTGGTTCCTCCCGGCCGCCGCCCCGACCTTGGACGCAGGCTAGCTCCTCTCGGCTGTTCCTGCGCTGTCGCAGTCTGGTACTCTCGGCCGCTGCCCCTGACCTCGGACGTGGGGTAACTCCTCTTGGCCGCTGCCCTTCAGGCATAGGGTCCTCCCAGCTTCTGCCCCTGACCTCGGACGTGGGGTGGCTCCTCTTGGCCGCGCTATGGCGTGCCATGTTGCAGCCGCCTGCACTATTGCACTCATCTCACACGCTAGTAAAGTAATGCTCAAAATTCTCCAAGCCAGGCTTCAGCAATATGTGAACCGTGAACTTCCTGATGTTCAAGCTGGTTTTAGAAAAGGCAGAGGAACCAGAGATCAAATTGCCAACATCGGCTGGATCATGGAAAAAGCAAGAGAGTTCCAGAAAAACATCTATTTCTGTTTTATTGACTATGCCAAAGCCTTTGACTGTGTGGATCACAATAAACTGGAAAATTCTGAAACAGATGGGAATACCAGACCACCTGATCTGCCTCTTGAGAAATTTGTATGCAGGTCAGGAAGCAACAGTTAGAACTGGACATGAAACAACAGACTGGTTCCAAATAGGAAAAGGAGTTCGTCAAGGCTGTATATTATCACCCTATTTATTTAACTTACATGCAGAGTACATCATGAGAAACGTTGGACTGGAAGAAACACAAACTGAAATCAAGATTGCCAGGAGAAATACCAGTAACCTCAGATATGCAGATGACACCACCCTTATGGCAGAAAGTGAAGAGGAACTCAAAAGCCTCTTGATAAAAGTGAAAGTGGAGACTCAAAAAGTTGGCTTAAAGCTCAACATTCAGAAAACGAAGATCATGGCCTCCGGTCCCACCACTTCATGGGAAATAGATGGGGAAAGAGTGGAAACAGTGTCAGACTTTATTTTTCTGGGCTCCAAAATCACTACAGATGGTGACTGCAGCCATGAAATTAAAAGACACTTACTCCTTGGAAGGAAAGTTATGACCAACCTAGATAGCATATTCAAAAGCAGAGACATTACTTTGCCAACAAAGGTTCATCTAGTCAAGGCTATGGTTTTTCTTGTGGTCATGTATGGATGTGAGAGTTGGACTGTGAGGAAGGCCGAGCGCCGAAGAATTGATGCTTTTGAACTGTAGTGTTGGAGAAGTAGTCTTGAGAGTCCCTTGGACTGCAAGGAGATCCAACTGGTCCATTCTGAAGGAGATCAGCCCTGGGATTTCTTTGGAAGGAATGATGCTAAAGCTGAAACGCCAGTACTTTGGCCACCTCATGCAAAGAGTTGACTCATTGGAAAAGACTCTGATGCTAGGAGGGACTGGGGGCAGGAGGAGAAGGGGACGAGAGAGGATGAGATGGCTGGATGGCATCACTGACTCGATGGATGTGAGTCTGAGTGAACTCCGGGAGTTGGTGATGGACAGGGAGGCCTGGCGTGCTGCAATTCTTGGGGTCACAAAGAGTCAGACATGACTGAGCGACTGATCTGATATGATCTGATACTGTATTAGTGTTTTCCTTTCTGGCTTACTTCACTCTGTGTAATAGGCTCCAGTTTCATCCACCTCATTAGAACTGATTCAAATGTATTCTTTTTAATGGCTGAGTAATACTCCATTGTGTATATGTACCACAGCTTTCTTATCCATTCATTTGCTGATGGACATCTAGGTTGCTTCCATGTCCTGGCTATTATAAGCAGTGCTGCAATGAACATTGGGGTTCACGTGTCTCTTTCCCTTCTGGTTTCCTCAGTGTGTATGCCCAGCAGTGGGATTGCTGGGTCATAAGGCAGTTCTATTACCAGTTTTTTAAGGAATCTCCACACTGTTCTCCATAGTGGCTGTACTAGTGTACCTTCTTAAACATCTTTTCTGCGTTCTTGAGCAGAGAGAGGTTTTTTTGTCGTTGATTTGTTAAAGACAGCATATATACCACATGTGATAGGGACATTGTGTGTGTGTGTGTGTGTGTGTGTGTGTGTGTGTGTATCTGTCTGTCTCTCTGTCTGTGTGTGTGTCTGTACTAGACAGTCATGTCCAACTCTGTGACCCCATGGACTGTAGCCCGCCAGGCTCCTCTGTCCATCTAATTCTCTAGGCAAGAATACTGGAATCCATTGCCATTCCCTTCAGGGCATCTTCTGGACCCAGGGGATCAAACCTGAGTCTCCTGCATTGAAGGAAGATTTTTTATAGTCTGAGCCACCAGGAAGCTTCATTATACTGCTCAGTTCAGTTCAGTCACTCAGTCCTCTCTGACTCTTGGCAACCCCATGGATTGCAGCATACCAGGCCTCCCTGTCCATCACCAACTCCCAGATCTTACTCAAACTCATGTCCATTGAGTCAGTGACGTCATCCAACCATCTCATCCTCCGTCCTCTCCTTCTCTTCCTGCCTTCAACCTTTCCCAGCCTCAGGGTCTTTACCAATGAGTTCTTTGCACCAAGTAGCCAAAGTATTAGAGTTTCAGCTTCAGCATCAGTCCTAACAATGAATATTCAGGACTGATTTCTTTTAGGATGGACTAGTTGGATCTCCTTGCTATCCAAGGGACTCTCAAGAGTCTTTTCCAACACCACAGTTCAAAAGAATCAATTCTTCAGCACTCAGCCTTCTTTATAATGCAACTGTCATATCCATACATGACTACTGGAAAAACCATAGCTTTGACTAGATGGACCTTTGTTGACAAAACAATGTCTCTGCTTTTAAATATGCTGTCTGGGGTGGTCATAGCTTTTCTTCCAAGAAGTAAGCGTCTTTTAATTCCATGGCTCCAGTCACCATCTGCAGTGATTTTGGAGCCCCCCAAAATAGTCTGCCACTCTTTCCACAGTTTCCCCATCTATTTGCCATGAAGTGATGGGATGCCATGATCTTTTCTGGATGTTGAGTTTTAAGCCAACATTTTCACTCTCATCATTTACTTTCATCAAGAGGCTCTTTAGTTCTTCTTCGCTTTCTGCCATGGGTGTGGTGTCATCTGCATATCTGAGGTTATTGATATTCCTCCGGGCAATCTTGATTCCAGCTTGTGCTTCGTCCAGCCCAGCGTTTCTCAAGATGTACTCTGCATATAAGTTAAATAAGTAGGGTGACAATATACAACCTTGACAAACTCTTTTCCCAATTTTGAACCAGTCTGTTGTTCCATATCCAGTTCTAACTGTTGCTTCCTGACCTGCATACAGATTTCTCAGGAGGCAGGTCAGGTGGTCTAGTATTCCCATCTCTTTCAGAATTTTCCATGGTTTGTGGTGATCCACACAGTCAAAGGCTTTGGCATAGTCAATAAGGCAGAAGTAGATGTTTTTCTGGAACTCTCTTGCTTTTTTTGATGATCCAACGGATGTTGGCAGTTTGTATACTGCTCAACAAGCTTACAGTTATTTGCCAATCAGAGATGCTTTGAAAGGTGGCTGAAAGGAGGCTTATGTTTCTCCAGGAATGGGATTTGGGATTGTTTTGTCAAAGAAGATGGATGGATGTGATGTCATGTATGGATGTGAGACTTGGACTATAAAAGAAAGCTGAGTGCCGAAGAATTGATGCTTTTGAACTGTGGTGTTGGATAAGACTCTTGAGAGTCCCTTGGACTGCAAGGAGATCCAACCAGTCCATCCTAAAGGAGATCAGTCCTGAATATTCATTGGAAAGACTGATGTTGAAGCTGAAACTCCAATACTTTGGTCACCTGATGTGAAGAACTGACTCATTGGAAAAGACCCTGATGCTGGGAAAGATTGAAGGCAGGAGGAGAAGAGGAAGACATAGGATAAGATAGTTGGATGGCATCACAGATTAGATGGACATGACATGATTTTGAGTAAGCTCTGGGAGTTGGTGATGGACAGGGAAGCCTAGTGTGCCGCAGTTCATGGGGTCACAAAGAGTCTGGCATGACTAAGCAACTGAACTGTCAAAGAGGAGGAACTGAAGGTGGGTCTCAGTAAATACAGGGTTGATAAACAAGATGTGTACAATAAGGAGGAAGTGGCAAACAAGATTGAACCAATAGGAAGAAGTTCTTACTGGAAGTATTTCATTTCTATTTAATATGATTGGATCATTTCATGTCTCTTCCTTGGTTCTTATCACAACAGAGATTTTGGAATGACAGACTAAAGAGGTTGAAGCAATAAACAAGTCACAGTACAGTTCAACTCAAACAGACCAATCTTTCCTCAGACCTTTCCTAAGACATGAGCAGAGCAGGCCAACTCTGAAGGAGTCATAGTCTTCGTACTCCCTCTTGGCATCCCCCTTTTCATACTTCCGGTAGCCTCCTTTTGGTTGTGCCCTATGCAAAATAGAGCTTATATCCACCACCAGTCAAGAAAGGAGATGCAGATGGGCATATATTCAAGGCCAATTGACAATTTCAAGTTATATAACAACAGGCTCAGTTGTGTATGTCTTCCCATAATTTAGTCTGTTCTAATCAGATGTGTATATGTATAGATTATTTATGAGCCCTTAATTGGCTCCTGGCTGCCTATAGTTCCTTGAGGAAGCCCCTGTGGTTAGTTTGTATCCTCTGTGTGCTTAGGGCACCTGTGCAGAAGTTGGAAAAGTCTCTGTGATTATTTTTGTAGCATATCTGTGAGCTCTCCTGGGAGTACCTGGGTGGAATTTAAAGGTCAGCTTGTATCCCTTTCCGCTAGGCCACCTCTCCTTGCTCATGAGTAAATTCCTATCTAGCAATATGAAATGGGGGGGGGGGGGCTTCCCCAGTGGTTCAACAGTAAAAGAATCTGCCTGCAATGCAGGAGATGCAGGAGGCATGTGTTTGAACCCTGGGTTGGGAAGATCTCCTGAAGGAGGAAATGACAACCCACTCCAATATTCTTGCCTGGAAAATCCCATGGACAGAGGAACCTGGCGGACTACAGTCCATGGGGCTCACAAAGAGACATGACTGAGCACACACTTGTAAATATGAAATGGGCAACTTGGACCATTACACACTGTTGAACAAAATATTCACTTGATTTAAAGGTGATTCAGGAGCACTAACTAGTTTGCATAATGAATGGGAGTAACTAGATGTCTGGTTTGTGTCATGAATTTGTATAGGACATGTGGTATTGCACCAGCTTTGTGTATTAATACAGGATATTGCATTTTTCCAAGGTTGGCAGCTTCAGCAGCTTGTGTAGATCCCTGATAGCATCTTTCTTTCTTAACGCATCTCATTTAAGGATGAGTCTATCCGATATCTTATCTTTTCTGTGAGTATTTGGTTACTTGCCAGTTCTCAAAGAATTTAGCGTCAAATTGAGGAGATAAAATATGTAAAGTTTCATACATGTATTAATATATATGGTTATAAAATTATATACATAATCAAAAGGGGTCCAAAGCACTTAGGAGTTTGGCCAGTTGTGCTGGCAACAAGTGAAGATCATGGGAAGTAGCACAGATGACACATAAGCATTTCAGCTCTGTAACTAATATGCTAAGAGATTAGCCAGCATTTCTTTTCTCTTATTATGCTTCACACACAGAAGTTCCTCTTCACCCACAGATATAAGCATGTAATTGGAAAAGATGAGAATCTGCAGTGACATGTCAGTGGTGTGATGCAGTGACACTCAGGGATTGAACCTGGGTGTTCTGTATTGCAGGGAGATTCATCACCAACTAAGCCACCAGGTAATTAGCCTTGATAAATTGGGATCTACTAGGAGTCTAAACCACAGAAAAGAATTTAAGTGTCCTGAAAGGACAGGAAGGTGGGAGCTGGGAAGGCTGACTCCAGGATATCTGATACTTGCTTCTCATATCCTGTAGGATAAAGCTTTCTATTCCAAGACCTAGTCTTTCTCATTCTTTTGTTTTCCAGTAGTGTTCTGTTTGCTCATCTGTATGATACTGTTTCAGTGTATCTTTACATATAACTTAGTGTAAATATACCTTTCATAACAATAACCTTTGTTCCAAACCACAAACTGAAAAACTAATGCTCTGTAATATTACCATGTCAGTGCCTCAGTTCAGTTCAGTTCAGTTGCTCAGCCGTGTCCAACTCTTTGCGACCTCATGGACTGCAGCATGCTAGGCTTCCCTGTCCATCACCGACTCCTTGAGCTTGCTCAAACTTGTGTCCATCGAGTCAGTGATGCCATTCAACCATCTCATCCTGTCATCCCCTTCTCTTCCTGCCTTCCCCTTCTCCTCCTGCCTTCAATCTTTCCCAGAATCAGGATCTTTTCCAATGAGTCAGTTCTTCACATCAGGTGGCCAAAGTCAGTGCCTAGTCCACGTTTAACTGCTGGCTCAATCTGCAAATATTAGTTTGTTATTTCTTTTATTGTTTCCTGCTGCTGCTTGTGCTGCTGCTGCTGCTGCTAAGTCGCTTCAGTCATGTCCGACTCTATGCGACTCCATAGACAGCAGCCCATCAGGCTTCCCAGTCGTCTGAGTTTTCATAAAATACCTATCCAGTTATTCTTATCCCCCTTCACTTGACTTGCTGTTAAACTGCCTTTCTTCCTTTTACTCCATCTCATGTTCTGCACTCAAGACTTTTGAGTGTCTACTCTTCTGAAAGATTTGCTCAAAATAGCTTTCACTCTTGAGGCACATAAAATTTTCTTTTCTATGTCACGCTTAATTACTTTCTGTGTGTGTGTTTACAACAATCCCAGAAGACTTTTGAAACCTTAAAAAGCATTTTGACCCAATTTTATATCTGAATAGTCACCATTCATCCCTTTCTAACGAGTCTGAATGTCCAAGAGAAGCCCAATTGAGAAATAAATGTAGATATTTTTATCAAATATGAGGGGCATCAATTGGTTATAACTTCTGTTACTTTGCCATTTTCTGCTCTCCTCTTTCTTGACCATGCTTTTCCCTCTCCCTCTCTCTCATTCGGACACTTCATCGCTCCCAAGATAGCAAGAGATATTCCCTTGTATTCTCCCATCTATTTTTAACAGTGTAATTCTCTGCTGGCTTTAGAAAAAAAGAAGTAACTATTTTTTCTGCTTAGGAATAAAATGTTACTGTGCACATAAGACAAATTTTAAAAAGCAACAAAAACATTCCCTAGTCACATCACACAGTGAAAATTGCCAATGTATGAGCATATTCTAAAAATATAAATTAATATATTCTATAGATAGCAACATCTATACCTGATGGACATATATATATATACACACATACAGATGTATAAAAGAATATTTTTCAGCCATAGGAATGAAAGGAGTCATTCCACTTGCTACAATATGGATGGATCTTGAAGGATATGGTAAGTGAAATGTTAGACAAAAAAGATAAATACTGCATAAAATCACTTATTTGTAAAATATAAAAAAGTCAAACTCATGGAAACTGATACTAGAAAGGTGGTTACCAGGGGTTGGGGGATGCGGAAAATGAGAAGATATTAGTCTAAATATACAAAATTTAAATAATGTGGGATGACTAAATCCTGGAGATCTAACATATAGCATGATGACTGTGTTGCATAGTTGAAATTTGCTAAAAGAGTAGATATTATGTGTTCTCACCACACACACACACACACACACACACACACAAGGTAACTGTGAAGTGATTTAGAATGGTTCTGTTCAGTCGTTCAGTTGTGTCTGACTCTCTGAGACCCCATGGACTGCAGCACAATAGACGTCCCTGTCCATCACCAACTCCCTAAGCTTGCTCAAACTCATGTTCATCCAGTCAGTGATGCCATCTAACCATCTCATCCTCTGTCATCCCCTTCTGTTTCTGCCTTCAATCTTTCTCAGCATCAGTGAGTCAGTTCTTTGCATCAAATGGCCAAAGTGGAGTTTCAGCTTCAGGATCAGTCCTTCCAATGAATATTCAGGACCGATCTCCTTTAGGATGGACTGGTTGGATCTCCTTGCAGTTCAAGGGACTCTCAAGAGACTTCTCCAACACCACAGTTCAAAAGCATCAATTCTTCAGTGCTCAGCTTTCTTTATGGTCCAATTCTTCACATCCATTCATGACTACTGGAAAAAAACATAGCTTTGACAGACCTTTGCTGGCAAAGTAATGTCTGTGCTTTTAAATATGCTGTCTAGGTTGGTCATAGCTTTTCTTCCAAGGAGCAAGTGTCTTTTAATTTCATTGCTGCAGTCACCAACTGCAGTGATTTTGGAGCCTCCCAAAATTAAGTCTATCACTGTTTCCATTGTTCCCCCATCTATTTCCCATGAAGTGATGGGACCAGATGCCATGATCTTCATTTTCTGAATGTTGAGTTTTAAGCCAACTTTTTCACTCTCTTCTTTTACTTTCATCAAGAGGCTCTTTAGTTCTTCTTCACTTTCTGCCATAAGTGTGGTGTCATCTGCATACCTGAGGTTATTGATATTCCTCCTGGCAGTCTTGATTCCAGCTTGTGCTTCATCCAGCCCAGCATTTCTCATGATATACTCTGCGTATAAGTTAAATAAGCAGAGTTACAGTATACAACCTTGACAACTCCTTTCCCAATTTGGAACCAGTCTATTGTTTGTTCCATGTCCAATCCTAACTGTTACTTCTTGACCTGCTTACAGATTTCTCAGGAGGGAGGTCAGGTGGTCTGGTATTCCCATATCTTTCAGAATTTTCCACAGTTTGTCGTGATCCACACATTCAAAGGCTTTGGCATAGTCAATAAAGCAGAAGTAGATGTTTTTCTGGAACTCTCTTGCTTTTCTGATGATCCAAAGGATGTTGGCAATCTGATCTCTGGTTCCTCTGCCTTTTCTAAATCCAGCTTGAACATCTGGAAGTACACGGTTCACATACTGTTGAAGCCTGGCTTGGAGAATTTTGAGCATTACTTTACTAGCATGTGAGTTAAGTGCAATTGTGCAGTAGTTTGAACGTTCTTTAGCATTGCCTTTCTTTGGAATTGAAATGAAAACTGACATTTTTCAGTCCCATGGCCACTGCTGAGTTTTCCAAATTTGCTGGCATATTGGGTGCAGCACTTTTACAGCATCATCTTTAAGGATTTGAAATAGCTCAACTGGAATTCTATCGCCTCTGCTAGCTTTTTTGTAGTGATGCTTCCTAAGGCTCACTTGACTTCACATGCCAGGATGTCTGCCTCTAGGTGAGTAATCACACCATCATGGTTATCTGGATCATTAAGATCTTTTTTGTATAGTTCTTCTGTGTATTCTTGCCACCTCTTCTTAAAATCTGCTACTTTTGTTAGGTCCACACCATTTCTGTACTTTATCGAGCCCATCTTTGCATGAAATATTTCCTTGATATCTCTAATTTTCTTGAAGTGATCTCTAGTCTTTCCCATTCTATTGTTTTCCTCTATTTCTTTGCACTGATCATTGAGGAAGGCTTTTTTCTCTGTCCGTGCTATTCTTTGGAACTCTGCATTCAAATGGGTATATCTTTCCTTTTCTCCTTTGCCTTTTGCTTCTCTTTTTTCTCAGCTATTTGTAAGGCCTTTAGACAACCATTTTGGCTTTTCGCATTTCTTTTTCTTGGAGATGGTCTTGACCCCTGCCTCCTGTACAATGTCACAAACCTCCTTCCATAGTTCTTCAGGCACTCTATCAGATCTAATCCCTTGAATCTCTTTGTCACTTCCATTGTATAATCATAAAGGATTTGATTTAAGTCATACCTGAATGAAGTAATAGATAAGTTAATTAGCTTGACTGTGGCAATCATATCACAATGTATACATATATCAAAACATCACATTATGTACTTTAAGTATATAGAATTTTATTTGTCAATATACTTCCACAAATCTGGGGACAGAGAAGGAAGTGGGGTAATATTGAATTATTACTGTTGAATTTGTGTTTTTCTAAGTCTATTTCCCCCTTCAGTTTTGTGAATTTTTCCTGCAGTTTTGGCTCTAATTTTAGATAAACATGGTTACAAATGTTCTATTTAAGAATGACACTGTTATCATTTTTAAAAATCCCTCTTTGTCTCTTGTAATATTTTTTCTGAAAGTCCAATTTGCCTTATATTAGAATAAGCAGTCTAGGTTTCTTGTTATTGTTTACATGATACATATTTTCCATCTTTTTACTTTCAACTTATTTGTACCTGAAAGTCTAAATTTGTCTGTTCTAGCAGCATATATTTGGTTGTTGCTTTTTTAAATCAGTGTCACAATCTCTGCCTTTTATTGGATTGTTTCATTTACTCACATTTAATGCTATTATTGATATATTTGATTTACATTTGTCATTTTACCTTTTGTTTTCTGTCTCATGTCTTTTTTTTTCTTCATTTTTCTTTCACTTCTTAGTTTTACATTCATGAATGTTTTTCTCTTGTCACATTTTTTTCCCGCTTACAATTTTTTCATTATTTGGGGATTATTTTCTTAATGGTCATTCTAGGATCTGCCATATGCATCTTACCTTATCAGAATCTTCTTCAGATTTATAGTAACTTCATTCCAGTAATGTATAGAAATGTTATTCCTATGTAGTCCTTTTTTTATGCCTTTTGGTTCCATAATTATTACATATTTCATCTACAAATGTTACACACCCCTATTACGTTGTTATACATGTTAATTTACATAGTTGTATATCTTTTAAAGAAACAGAGAGAAGAACAAATATATACTTATAGCACTTATTATATAAACCATGTTTATCATTTATGGCTGTCTTCAAAATTTGAGCTTTATTCCAGTGTGGCTTTGCTCCCACCTATCTCCTCTGTGCTGTCATTGGCAAATGTTACATTTCTATATGCTATAGACCTACTTATGACTGTGTGGATCACAATAAACTGTGGAAAATTCTAAAGAGATGGGAATACCAGACCACCTGACCTGCCTCTTGAGAAACCTATATGCAGGTCAGGAAGCAACAGTTAGAACTGGATATGGAACAACAGACTGCTTCCAAATAGGAAAAGGAGTACGTCAAGACTGTATATTGTCACCCTGCTTATTTAACCTCTATGCAGAGTACATCATGAGAAATTCTGGGCTGGAAGAAGCACAAGCTGGAATCAAGATTGCCAGGAGAAATATCAATAACCTCAGATATGCAGATGACACCATCCTTATGGCAGAAAGTGAAGAGGAACTAAAAAGCCTCTTGATAAAAGTGAAAGAGGAGATTGAAAAAGTTGGCTTAAAGCTCAACATTCAGAAAACGAAGATCATGGCATCTGGTCCCATCACTTCATGGGAAATAGATGGGGAAACAGTGGAAAGTGTCAGACTTTATTTTGGGGGGGATCCAAAATCTCTGCAAATGGTGACTGCAGCCATGAAATTAAAATACGCTTACTCCTTGGAAGGAAAGTTATGACCAACCTAGATAGCATATTCAAAAGCAGAGACATTACTTTGCCAACAAAGGTTCATCTAGTCAAGGCTATGGTTTTTTCCAGTAGTCATGTATGGATGTGAAAGTTGGACTGTGAAGAAAGCTGAGCACCGAAGAATTGATGCTTTTGAACTGTGGTGTTGGAGAAGACTCTTGAGAGTCCCTTGGACTGCAAGGAGATGCAACCAGTCCGTTCTGAAGGAGATCAGCCCTGGGATTTCTTTGGAAGGAATGATGCTAAAGCTGAAACTCCAGTACTTTGGCCACCTCATGCGAAGAGTTGACTCATTGGAAAAGACTCTGATGCTGGGAGGGATTGGGGGCAGGAGGAGAAGGAGACAACAGAGGATGAGATGGCTGGATGGCATCACCGACTCCATGGACATGAGTTTGAGTGAACTCCGGGAGTTGGTGATGGACAGGGAGGCCCGGCGTGCTGCGATTCATGGGGTCACAAAGAGTCGGACACGAGTGAGCAACTGAACTGAACTGAACTGAACTGATACACATATTGTTTTACATAATTGCTTTTTAAGTCAACTAGGAGAAGAAAGGAGAAGCAATACAGATTCAATGTTTTTTTCCTTACCTAATTATCCTTACCAGTATCTTTTACTTTTCTTTTATTTTTTATATGATTTCTAAGTACTGTCTGAGGTCACTTGTTTTCAGGCTGAAGAAGTTCTTCTAGTATTTGATGTTAGTTGGATGGACTTCCAATGAATCTTTTTCAGTTTTTGTTAATCTGGCATTGTGTTTATTAGAGCTCCATTGTGCTGCTTTCAAATTTTCCCCTTTAGACAAAAATATCTGAACATTTAACTGCCATGTTTCTGGGTAATCTCTCTTTGCGTTTTTCCAACTTGCAGTTTGTTGAGGCTCCTGGATAATTTTTTAATGAAATATAATAAATTGTTATGATTTCTTTGAATACATTTTTGTAGTTTTGTTTGCTTGCTTCTTTCCCTCCTTTCCATGCTCTGGCAATCCTATTACATGTATGCTGGTGAGCTCAGTGGTGTTATGCATTTCTCTTAGGCTCTGTTCATTTTTCCTTCATTCTTCTTGTCCCCTCTGTTTTTTTCAGATTGCATAATCTCTGTCAACCTTTATTTTTATTTGCTGCTTTTTCCTTCAGCCAGTTCAGTTCTGCATTTGAGCCCTGTAGTGATTTTTCTTTCTTTTGGTTATTGTATTTTCAATTTTAGAATTTCTCTTGCTTTTTTGTAATTTCTTCTCATTTTAGATATTCTCTCTTTGATGAGGTATCATAATACTGTACCTTCCTTTAATTCCTTAGGCATGATGATGTCCTTTGATTCTTTGAAGGTATTTGTGATAGTTGCTTTGAAGTCTTTACAGTTGTCAACATTTGGGCCCCTTCAAATAAAGTTTCTGTTGTCTGCTTTAAAAAAAAAAAATGTATGTGTCACACTTTACAGTTTCTTTGCATGTCTCATTATTTTAAAATTTACATTTTAGTCTTAAATTCTATTTATTTATTTATTTATTTTTGTCAACGTGGTGTGGCATGTGGGACTTTAGTTCCCTGACCAGGGATCAAACCTGTGTCCCTGCATTGGAAGCATAGAGTCTTAACCACTGGACTGCCAGGGAAGTCCCGAACTTTACATTTAGACAATATACTGTAGCAACTCTGCATATGATTCGCCCCCACCCATTTGGTGCTTTTCATTGTTTGCCTGTTTATTTCTTTAGCTACTGGTGCTACTATTTTAGTTTGGAGACTCTAATATTGTCTGGAGATGGTACTGCAAACAATTCCTGGGATAATAGTGGTTTTAGCAGGGCTCTCTTTGATTGTCTCTTTCCCTGATCACACTCAGATGTCAGACTCCTTTAATTTCTGGCTGATCTGCGGTATTTTTCTATAATGCCCTTGGGCATAAGTCGCGCCACAGTTAGATGCAGTTAAATCCAGGCCTCATTACAAGGGTAATGTATGAAGCCAGCGTATGAAGATTGCTCTGACCCCAAGAGTGATTTCCTTAGGTAACTTTTCCCCTGTTTCCCTCTAACAAACTTGTTGGTCAATCTTTTAGCTCGTCTTTCTCACTCCCAACAAACAGCTCCACTATTTCTAAGAGCACACTTAGGTTCAACCTTTGCCTGCACTCTGATTCATATAAAGTTAGTCCATTTGGTAGAGCTTCAGAACTTTCTGTTCTAAAGGCCTACTTGTCCTCCCGAGGAGAAAATAAATCTCTGAGCCATGGAACAAAGGCTGGGGACTTCTCTACGTACTTCTCTTCCTTTAGGAGGAGGGTGCAAGGTGTATGCAGCAGCCTCTGGTCCCCTTGACTTGCCTCGCCTGTAGTAGAACTCTCACTTCCACAGGAGCTAGCATGGGAGAAATCAAGGTCCTAATCTTTTCAGCCTACCATGCTTGTAGTAGAGCCTCTGATCTATGAGTTGAGGCTAGGTGAAAGAAGACAGCCTGTGACCTCTATTGCAGTCACCTGGAATTTAACGTCTAAAAAGGGTAGCTGGGGTGTTTGATAAACACTGGCAGCCTGTCCCTTGCATAGCACTAAAGATGAGAGGGAACTATATATTCTTGGCTGCATTTGTCTGGAATGAAGTTTCTTTCATGCTGAGCTGGAACAGAGGAAGGGACAGAGGAATAGGTTGTGATTCAAATGGCCCAGATTCTCAATGTTCTTATTGCACTTAGTAGTTTTCTTGAATAAATGTTTCTTTATTTGTTGCATGTCCTTATGCCAATTTCCACACACATTAAATGGTTGTCTTTTAAAAACAGTTTTTTACTAATTATGCTTATTTGGTTGGGGAATGGGCCCGTAGAACTCATGCTGCCATCCTAGAAGTGGGAGTCCTGAAATTGGTTACCTTTGAGAGACCAGTTTTCATTAAGGTTGGAAGAAACAGTGCAACTGATTAAAAACTCAAAGGATGATAATGAAGTGAAAGCAAAGGCTAGAAACTACTCTTTTAGATGTTTTGGTGCAGGTAGAGTGAAGTGACTTAGCAACAGCAGCAGCAGCAGAGTAGCTATAGGGCTTCCCAGGTGGCACTAGTGGTAAAGAGTCACCTGCCAATGTAGGAGACACAGGTTCGATCCCTGGGTTGCAAAGATCCCCTGGAGGAGGGCACAGCAACCCACTCCAGTATTCTTGCCTGCAGAATCCCATGGGCAGAGGAGCCTCATGGGCTACAGTCCATAGGGTCGCAAAGAGTCGGACACAACTAAAGCAACTTAGCGCACACACACACAGGGTTGCTAGAAAATCATAGACAAGAAATGGTCTTTAAGGTCACCTTGGGAAATACGATTCTGAGTCTACAAGAAATGAATTAAAAGGTTCCTGGAACTGAGATGAAAATTAAGAATCCATATGATTTAGAATCATCTTTGACATACAGGAGCATCAAGCATTCTAAGGGAAAGAAGAGTATGAGCCTGGCAGTTATCAAGATTTTTGACCTGATTTTGTATGTTGATGGAAGGTTAGAGTTTAAGGATTTAAAAGCACTGGGAAAAACAGGTCAGAGTTAAAATCTGCATGCATGAAAAAAGGGCAGAGTTGAAATGTGCTTGCATGAAATTAGGCTAAATATAAAAGTAAGAGAAGTCAAAGGGGCTCTAATGTACTAAAAGAATACAGAAGGGGAAAGGAAACCAGAGGTCTTGAAGAGTAGTGGCAACAAATATGAGAAGAAGGAAAGATTAGATAGAAGTGGAGCCTTGGGATTTAATCTTCAATGTGGAGCAATTTAGGTCTGTAAGACTGTGACAGAGGTGAAGTGGAGACAGGTTTCGCAACTGTGGAGACTGAGAAATTGTAAGACTCAGTTGCAAGGAGATTTTCTGATGCATCATTTAGAGATGTATATAATGGCAGGCCTGAGAAGGAAATGGCAACCCACTCCAGTATTGTTGCCTGGGAAATCTCATGGACAGAGGAGCCTGGTGGGCTACAGTCCATGGGGTCACAAAAAGTCGGACACGATTGAGCACTCAAACACACAAACATAATGACAGGAGATGGTTCACTGCCAGTGATGATTACTGTAGACAAACTAAAGGGTGGGAAGAAGCTAGGAGCAATGGTGTTTCCCCATCTCCTGGCCCATGGTTTCATAATCGGTGGCAGTTGTGCTTCCTAATGAGACTCCAGCTTCCAGGAGGCCTTGGCCTTGGCCCCTGTGTTCTCATAATGCCACCTCTGCCTTTATGTCCCTTCAGACTGAAGTGGGAGAAGAATGGGTTCTTATTGTTCCAGCCTCTGACTTGATAGCCTCATAGTTCTCTGTTGGGCTTCTCAGTTTGTCATCACCTTTATCACCATTCCTTTGCAATAAATTCCCACTGTTTTAAATACTCAAGGGGTTTTTGTTTTCCTGATGAGCTCTTTACACATACCCAATATACTTTGTACTCCATGACAAAGTTCAGTGTGCTTGTGATTATATATTTAATAAATGTATTCTTAGCCAAACTCTGAGGGCAGAGATCATGGCTGTCTCCTTTAGCTCTGCATTGCTGTGATCACCAGATGAGAGGTGCTTGATAATTATTTGTTGAATGAACGGATAGATAAGATGTGTGGTAGTTTTTCGCTCCTGAAAGTTTCTCAGTCACCTCTTCATTTCTTATTCTTGCCTTGGAAGAATAAGATAAACTGCTAACAGACAAAGCAAAGCTATACTTGATGGCATGTCCTCATATCTTTCCAGCACCTAGAAAAGTCAGTTTGTTCAAAAATCAAATAACATCTGCCCAAATAATTAAAATGAGAGTGGATTACTTGAATGTACCAAAGGGAAAAAGAAAAAGTTTATGAAAGTCACTCAAGAAGCTGATCGAGAGAAAGCTTAACCTGATATAGCTTTATAGGACCTGAGGAAAACCAAGTGAGCACTGAACTAGTTTTATTTTAACATGGAACTTAGCTCTTTCTGTCATTTTTACCTGTCAAATGATTTGAATTTGATTGAGTCACACCAGTGATTCAAACAGTTGGAAATGATATTACTATTTACCAAATTTAGTAGGAAAGAGAGGAAGAATTTATTTTAAAATTTCATAAATCTTAAAAGATATGTTACTTTGTCAGAGTTCAAAGTCACATGTGGTCTCTCCAGAAGTACAATGTGAGCAGTGCTTCTGGGTTCTTCAAGGATCCCAGGATCCTCTCTCCTCCCTTTTCCATTGTTACAGGGGCAGCAGGAGGGCCTCACGGTGCGAGAAAGAAAGGAGATGCGACTCAGTCTTCTGCTGGCCACGATTGTGAAAAAGGCAGCCTGTTCCTACAAAAATTAAGTGGGAGAAAGTGAAGCAATACTGAGTAAGCCACAATCATTTGGTGAGCATCAACAAACAATGAGCTGGAAATGATCTCTTAGTTTAAAGAAACTGCACAACATTAAATATCCTTCTGGAATCCAAATTCTCTTCTATCAGGAATATATCTAAAATGCTACTCTGGGATGTTCTTATGCTCAATTTAGGGTAAGGGGGAAAAATACTTCCAGCTGTTGTCTAAATTTAAAATACAGACACATCTTCTTTTACTGTGCTTCACCTCTATTACACATAGAAAATACTGTGTTTTCATACAAATTGAAAGGTGGTGGCATCCCTGTGTGAAGCAAGTCTGTAGGCACCATTTCCAAATAGCCTTTGCTCACCTGGTGTCCCTGTATCACATTTTGTTAATTCTCACAATATTTCCAACTTATTAATTATTATTATTATTATATTTGTTATGGGGTTCTATGATAAGAAATCTCTAGTCACTGCAAAATAATTCACTAAAAGTATTTTTAGGAAATGAAGTATTTTTAAATTAAAGTATGTACATTTTTTTCAGGAAATGCTTTTACACACTTAAAAGACTGCAAGTACAGAGTAAACATAACTTTTATATGTGCTGGGAAACCACAAATACATGTAACTCATTTTATTGAGACATTTACTTTATTGTGGTGGCCAGAAACAACACTATAGTATTTCCAAGGTATGCTTATATACACACAAAATTGAAATAGGTGAGCTGTATATAGCCCAGAGAATAGCAGACCCATAGCATAGCACACGCAAAAAGCCCTCATGTGGCACCTTTTAGAACAGGAGGGATGAGGCAGTTGAAGGACAGTCAAAAAAAAGTATTTAATATTATGTAGTGTTATTTGCAGTGGCACCCCACTCCAGTACTCTTGCCTGGAAAATCCCATGGATGGAGGAGCCTGGTAGGCTGCAATCCATGGGGTCTCCAAGAGTCGGACACGACTGAGAAACTTCACTTTTCACTTTCATGCAATGAAGAAGGAAATGGCAACCCACTCGAGTGTTCTTGCCTGGAGAATCCCAGGGACCGGGGAACCTGGTGGGCTGCCGTCTATGGGGTCGCACAGAGTCGGGCATGACTGAAGCGATTTAGCAGCGGTGGCAGTAGCAGCAGCAGTGTTATTAAAGTTGTCTTTTAAAGAGAGTGTCCAGTACATATTTACCATAATATAACAACCAGACAAATATGAACAGATTTAAAGTGTTGAAGTAATGTAATAACTCCTGGCTCTGTTTTGGACTTCTCTGGTGGCTCAGATTGTAAAGCCTCTGCCTACAATGCAGGAGACCTGGGTTTGATCCCTGGGTCAGGAAGAATCCTCTGGAGAAGGAAATGGCAACCCACTCCAGTATTCATGCCTGGAAAATCCCATGGACGGAGGAGCCTGGTAGGCTACAGTCCATGGGGTCGCAAAGAGTCAGACATGACTGAGCGACTTCACTTTCACTTTCACTGTTTTGACTTACAAAGTCATCAAAAAACTTTTGAATACCCAGAACATGATAGATGATGGCAATTCAGGTTCTTTTTAGTTAGAATGTATATTTAAGAGTGTGCATGTGTGCATGTGTGTGTGTATACACACTTACAAGGTGAGTATCTTACAGATAAATGCAAGTGGGTAAGTTACAGGATAAATTCACACTGGTGGGTTCATGAAGCTAAATGACAACACAATCAAAGTTGCTGAGATTTCTGTGACCCTTTTAACCTTAGGACTTTCTCACAGGGTGCTTGTAGGGATACAGTGAAATACAGTCTGTAAAAATACCTTGTGAATTGGAGTTTCTTTCCAAGTGTTATGAGCTACAAATGTAGTAAAGAAAATTGATTTTTAAGGACAAATTACTCCAAGGTAGAAAATCATGGAAAACTAAAAATTGGGGGTGCCATGTGACCCAAGTCTTGAGAGATTTGTAATATTTTACTAGGCTTGGAGAGAAAGGGATTTCAAAGTTTGGAGAGAAAGGAATTTTGAACAGGAAGGAAACAGCGTGTGCAAAGATATGGAAGTATGCAACCGTATGGTTCATGCAGCAAGCTGGAAATAAGGCTCTATAGTCAAAGTGGGGATAATAACAGACACTTCAAGGCCTACTTAGCTGCCTGCATTTCTCTATTTTCTGGATTACAATTGTTGAGAATTTTAGTGGTGGGTTGAATAATTGACCCTCTTCTTCATCTCTGTATTCAACCCCTTGCTATTTCCCAAAAGTGGAAGCTAAGTTTGCATTTCTTACCCCTTCCTATCCTTCTGCTATGGGGATCTGCCTCCAAACACAGCCCTTCTGCCCTCCTCCTTCTTTCAGAGTTTCAATGAACAGACAGTTCTGTGTACCAAATCTGCCTTAGCTGGCTCTGGAGCACTGTGTGATTCAGTGGTTGGTATTATGAAGCCAGGATTCAAGCACTTCTAAGCCCCATCCTCCAAAGTGAGTCCGTCTGACTGATTTTCATACTCTGCTGGGAGCCAGCATGGGAGTTTCCACCCATGACAAAGGTCATGCGGAGAAGCCTGACATGCAAAGGCGAGTCAGGACTCAAGGGACCCCCTGGAACTGCTCAAGCATCTACCCCCAAACCAGAATCTGTCTGTTTTACTATTTTAAGACTTTCACCAACTCCTTTGACATTAACGGGGGTCTATCCTTGACCACCTTTTCTTTGAAGAAAATCAACTTAGAGCTCTAGTTAATTAGCCTCCTGGGCATAATAGGAGTGTTTCAATCCAAACCCCTCAGATGGCTCTCTAACTTGCCTGACAGGTTTATCCGGACTCCTACAGCTACACATACGATTGTTTACAGCCTCCCAACCTGAGAGGCACGGGAAGCTTAAGTACTTCCCCTTAAGTACTCTGTACTTCAAATAGTACAGAGCCTCTAGGGGAGTTAGAAATTGCTAGAATAGAACTAGTAGAAGATTTCATTGTTGAGCCAATGCTTGCTGCCAAGTTTCCATATCTTCTGTATTGTGTCTTTGGGAGTATATTAATTAATATAGTTGGTATATAGAAAAAATAAATAGTGGCCTTGGTGCTAACAACTTTAGACCATTAAGGTAATAAATTCTTTCCTTGTTGTAAGCCCACTGCACCTTTGCCCTATAGGAATGCAACTTTATCTAACACTTTCGAAGGATGGCGCCAAACTTTAAAATAATTACTCTTAGAAAAAACAAGTTTTCTGGTTAACTAACCTTTATCGGAACAAAGAGTCATAAAATGTTAATAGGCCTTCTGGCCAGAAGATGTTGTAAATCACCTAAAGCATTTGTATATGGTAAGTTTGCAGAAAAGAAAGCCTGGTCTCGATAAGGATCAAAGACTGCTGACTTTGCATGACTTTACACCCCCTATTATCCTCTATGCACAACTTAAGGTATATAAGCTCCCTTTGAAAATAAAGCTTCAGGCCTTGCTCATCACTTGGTCTCCCCGTGTCGTTCTTGCTTCCTTTTCTCTCCTTTTCTTCTCTGTTCTTCCTTCAGGATGACTGATTTGGAGCATGGGGGCTCTCTGAGACCACTTACTTGCCTGGGTTTCTAAGACCCACTCAAGAAGGTGCCTAAGGTGGGGCACCTTCAGCTATTCTAGAGGGCTCCTGCGGCCTCCACGGTCAGAGCAAGTTCGGTGTCACGAACTTTATTGGTTTCCGATGTAAACCAGTCAGATCAAGCTTCTGTCTCTTTCTCCTTTTAACTATCCTTTCGCCAACGCCATCCTCCTGAGGATATCCCTGGATCCAACCGAGGCTGGACCCCGGTAATACTCTCTCTTTCTGTCTCAGCCTCCTTTTCTATCTCTATTTACCTCTTTCTCTGTTTCCATTGATTCTGAAATTAGGGTGAAAAAAGAGGTGTTATGGGTTGGTTCCCCTAGTGTCAGCCAACCTTTGCTACAACACTATAGAAAAACGAACTGCAGTGTCTCAATAGCATAAAGCAACAAACATTTACTTTACTCCTGGATCCATGGATCAAATGCTGTAGTGTCATTTCCTGTGTCCATATCCTGGGTTCCAGGCAAAGGAGGCAGCAGCTGACCAAGAGAAACTCTCCCCCATAATAAGAGTTTACTCAGTCATGTCCACCTCTTTACAACCCTATGGACTGTGTAGCCCACCAGGCTGCTTTGTCCATGGGGATTCTCCAGGCCAGAATACTGGAGTGGCTTGCCATTTCCTTCTTCAGAAGATCTACCCTACACAGGGGTTGAACCCACATCTCCTGCATTGCAGGTGGATTCTTTACCACTGCGCCATCCAGGAAATGCAAGAGGGTAAATCTTCCCCCTCAAACACATTTCAGGTTCCTGTCTTACATTTACTCACATCCCATTGGCCAGAGTAAAGGATCTGGAAAAGATACTCTGCTTTAGAGAGAAGAAATTCAGGAGCCGTTCTTGACAAGGTGATAGAAACACAGAAGGAGTGAACAAAGCCTATCTGTTATAAGAGAACAAAGAGGCAACAGGCCCCATTTGCTTAGAGCCCTGTGAAACCTGAGCAGAGGTAAGGGCAGCCTACAGTGTGATGGAGTGGGGACACACTGGGCATTTGGATGCACCCACTGGACAGAGAGTCTGCTTGAAGATGATAGTTATAAAGCTTCTGGATCCATCTACACTTGTCATTTCCAGCTTATGTAGCTTTTGGATGTGAAAGAAAATGGTGTGAAGAAAAATCTAAATAACTTAAAAGCTGTGTATCCAAAAATGGTTTCAGTTCAGTTCAGTTCAGTCACTCAGTCATGTCCAAATCTTTTCGACCCCATGGACCACAGCACGCCAGGCCTCCCTGTCCATCACCAACTCCCGAAGCCTACTCAGACTCATGTCAGTTGAGTCAGTGATGCCATCCAACCATCTCATCCTCTGTCGTCCCCTTGTCCTCCTGCCTTCAATCTTTCCCAGCATCAGGGACTTTTCCAATGAGTCAGTTCTTCACATCAGATGGCCAAAGTATTGCTTTAGCATCAGTCCTTCCAATGAACACCCAGGGCTGATCTCCTTTAGAATGGACTGGTTGGATCTCTTGCAGTCCAAGGGACTCGCAAGAGTCTTCTCCAACACCACAGTTCAAAAGCATCAATTCTTCTGCACTCAGCTTTCTTTATAGTCCAACTCTCACATCCATACATGACTACTGGAAAAACCATAACCTTGACTAGACAGACCTTTGTTGAAAAAGTAAACAAAATTGTTTAGGAAGACAAAACAATTTTCCTAGTTAAACAGTATGAAAATTTCAGCCTACTGTCCATGCATACTCTGAAGGCTCTTTATTGGGGTGAAATATTTTCTAAGATTTGGGAAAAGTAAATTTTGTTCTATAACTCATTTTTGAACATTCAGTGGACCTTGCTTTCTGTCTTTTTACATTTTCTTTTTCATACACTATGGGAGGCCTGCAGCACCCTAAACATTTGGGAAAGGAAAGGCAGAACCATTCATTCATTCCACAACAGGAATAACATTTGCTTCTCTTAAGGACCTGCTTCTCTGATCTTCCCATATTTAGTAAAGTGAAGAATAACAGAGTGACTTGCATTAATAACACTGGCAGGTTTATGTAGCCAAGCCGGAAGGTGCAAACGGAAGAAAAATTTGGAAATAGTGTAAACTTCACAGGACACTTTTGCAACTTTTTATCTGAAATATTGTGACAGTTTTTTGGAAACAAACTCCTGACAGTGGTAAATATTAATTTTCCTTGTCTGAGACTTGTGACTTGACCACTGGTCTGTGTGGCAGGCTTTGGTTTATTCTGGTATCCTTAACTGGCCTAGGATAATGGGAGAAACATTTTTCTTGCCCCTCTATCAAGAACCATGAATGGAGCTATGCTTTGCTGTATTTCAATGAAATGAATTTTATCAACTTAAAATGATTGACAATTAAACCTCCTCACCCTGATAAGGAGGTCCCAATAGAGGTGCCCAAAGAAGACCCCCACCCAAAGCCTTGGCTGAAGAGGCTTGGGAATGAAGGCACAAGTGTAGAGAGCACACCTGCCAGGGAGCCTGAGTCACTGGCCGCAATCCCCTTCAGAAGCTGCAGAGAAAGGGCTTTGCACCAGCTCTGGTGCAGGGAGGGTAG
Source organism: Bos javanicus (assembly GCF_032452875.1). Classification (NCBI taxonomy): domain Eukaryota; kingdom Metazoa; phylum Chordata; class Mammalia; order Artiodactyla; family Bovidae; genus Bos; species Bos javanicus. The sequence goes on along the minus strand of NC_083876.1, from coordinate 23,953,526 downwards.
GTAGCTCCATGCAGCCTGTGGTCAGGCCTGAAAAATCACACACAGTGTTTCAACCAGGAGCCAGGCTCCTCTATGCTGCAAATGTCTTCCTCCTCTGTTAGGTTAATTTTTAGCTCCTTAAGTGTCTTAAACTTCTTTATTTATTCTTGTCTGTCCTGAAATCATACAATACTCCCTTGTCATTCAAAAGTCTTATTCTTTTCCTTATTTGTATTTAAGACTAGAATTTGATATTGAGTTTTGGGTGTGGTGTGACATACAGATATAATTTATCTTCCATGTTTGTAACCAATTATTTAGCACCATTTATTGAATTGACCCTACTTTCACTATGGATTAGCAATGCCACTTGTCATGTGTGAAGTTTGTTTATGTGTGGTCAGTTTCTAGGCTTACTATTCTTTTTGTTGATTTTGGGTTTGCTTCTGAGCCAACACAACATTGTCTCAATTATTATTGCTCTGAAAGAGGGCTGGTGCAAGTATATTTCTCAATTTGGCACTTAACCATCCCAGTTGTTTAAGGTAAAGCCCTAAGATGGCCTGACTTATGCCTGTGTTCACCAGTTCTCAAGGGAGATTTCTTTCCTCACTCATAGCTCAACTTAAGACAGACACATTTTCTTGCTGTACAGATTTTGCTTCATTTATCATTTTTCAGAAGGCATGGCCCTTCAAAGATCACAGCTTCATGCAGGGGTGGGAGGGCAGGACTCAGTTTAACTCTCCACCTGGAATGGTCCCAAGGTCTCATTTCTCTTTACACTCCTGAACTTGAAACACAAATCTCTAGTAACGTAGATCAGCAAATACCGTAAAGGGTACTTTAACTCGCCTTTGTAAAGCACACAAAAGAGTGAGCAGCAGATAGAAAGCATTTCATATAAACACAATCAAGTAAATAAATAGAAAATGTCAAGTAGGGAATGGCTGATGGTATCAGGAATGTTTAACTTGGAGAAATTGTGACATTTTGTTAGATTTGGGAATGAGTAGACATTATCTGACAGCTCTCTTTACTTAGTTTCAAATATTTGAAAGGTGAAGAAGTTGAAATAGATTTGTTCTATGTGACATAAATAAGCAGGACTAAGACTGATCCATCAATGAATATTACAGCTGTTGTTGTCTGGTAGTGGAAAATATGAAGAACTGAAATATCATCATTTGACTTATTTTTTTTTTATAAACTTTAATGGTCACGTGTAAAATTTTACTCATATTGCAAAAAATTAATGTTAACTCATAAGCTTTTATTTTTTTTATTTATTTTTTTTTTCATAAGCCTTTAAAAATAAGACTAAGTTTTCAAAATATAGTTATGGGCTCCACAATATTACATGTGGAAATGGAACAATCTATTTAACCATTCCCCTGTTGTAGAGTTAAATTTTGCTCTTCAGAAGAGTACTGGGCAAAACATCCATATTCTCTTTTTAAAAGATCACTGACAAGTTCCTTAGATAGATAGCTGAAAGTGTTAAAATATTGCGAATAAGGTGGTTTTTTCCCCATATTTGTTTACTTATTTGGCTGCCTCGGGTCTCAGTTGTGGCATGCAGGAACTTCATTGTATCATATCTGGATCTTTTGTTGTGGTCAAGGACTCTCTGGTCCTGGCATGTGGGCTTAGTTGCTCTGTGGCATGTGGGATCTTAGTTCCTTGACCAGGGATTGAACCTGTATCCCCTACATTGCAAGGCGAATTCTTCCCTGGACCGCCAGGGAAGTCCCATGAACCAGTTTTAAAGGCATTTGATATTTGACTCCAGTTTGTTTTCTAGAAAGTTTAGACCAATTTACTCTTCCACCAGCAGTATATGATAATTTTTGTCTCACTTCTGTAATTTCTGAGTGTGTTTACTTCAGTTTTAAAAAAGAAACTCGTGTTTGCAACCTGCAATACTCAAAGTACAGGTATTGCTCATAAAATGTATACTAGATTTGCGTTGTAACAAGATACTAAGGTAGTTGCCAAACTGATGAACATGCGTGTGGGCTAAGTCAATTCAGTCATGTCCAACTCTTTGTGACCCTATGCACTGGAGCCCTCCAGGCTCCTCTGTCCTTGGGATTCTCCAGGTGAGAATACTGAAGTGGGTTGCATGCCCTCCTCCAAGGCATCCTCCTGACCCAGGGATCGAACATGTGGCTCTTAAGTCTTCTGTATTGGCGAATGGGCTCTTTACTGCTGGTGCTACCTGGAAAGCTCAAATTGACGGACATGCATGTGTTATTGTTATAATAACTTTCCTTGTTTTCCTTCTGCTGCTTCTGTTAAATTGTCCCCTCATTTCTTTTGCCTGGAGGAAATTGCTCACAGTTCCAGATGGAATCTGTTTGAAAGCTGTGTGGTTTTTAGATAATAACTGTAACTATCTTTTACAGCAATAGATATAGAATCTAAAAGTAATTCCATTTTAACTGCTTCTCGTATGATGTTTTCTCTTCCTAAAATGGCATGAAGCCCTTGATATCTAAGAAACGGCACTTATTAAATATCAGAGACTATACTCTTTAGAATTGTAAATTAAAAAAAAAATTTTTTTAAATCAGAAGGCATGGAAGGGGTTGCAATTTAAATGTTACTCAAAACACAAATTCTATCATGAAGAGTGGTAGGAAAAACCGAAGCTGCATTTGCTAATGTACCTCAGTAAGTTATTTACGTAAGTAAATAAGTGATCCAGAGTGAATCCTGCTATTCCACACCATACAGAGTATATAAATATACTATGCAAACTCACCCTGGGAAAAGAGTGCTGTGATATGTGGTCAGATGATCTCATTAGATAAAAAATGAACACTCATGAGACTGGCACGACTGAAACAACCTCATTCATTTGTATCTTCAAGTAAATGTAAACCAACTCCTTATATTGTGCAGAGTGCACATGTGTGTGCTAAGTCTCTTCAGTTGTATCCGACTCTTTGTGATCCCATGGACTGTAGCCTCCCGGCCTCCTCTGTCCATGGGATTCTCCAGGCAAGAATACTGGAGTGGGTTGCATGCCCTTCTTCAGGGGATCTTCCTGACCCAGGGATCAAACCACCTCTCTTAGTATCTCCTGCATTGGCAGGCAGGTTCTTTACCACTAGTGCCACCTGGGAAGCCCACATCACACAGAGTATCTTCACTTAAAAGTCCTCTTTGTAGAGAAATTTTAAAGACATCTGAAGTCAGCCTATAGACAGGGGAGTTGTTTTGAGTGACAGGCATCTTTTCTGTTGTCCCTACAGGAGCATTGCCTAGGCAGCCAGTGACTCTTCAGACAAGTAAGGGTGGCTTTGACGTCATGGCCTCTTGACCTCATGACTAGGTTGCATGTCGTCACACAATCCATACCCCACCAGAACTCATTTGCTCTTATAGTTAAGCTCAGTAATCAGTATGTTTATTTTTCTCCACTGCCGTCATCATTTATATTTTAGAAATGCTTCCACTGAGAGCTTTAAACATTGAATTTCAGGAAAGAAAATACCACAATTGGAAAAAAAGTCACACTTGGAGGGTCAAATGTCTGTGCCGTATGTCTTTAAATTGATCACCAACTGTTTTTGTTTAGGTGAATGTAGCAACTTATATTTTAAAAGACGGAGAGACGAACAGAAAATATAACCACCACTCGCTTTGAAATTTAATTAAGTGAAATATTATCCCTTATGATCTTTGAGAAGTGGCAGCCTGAAGTGTAAGTCCTCTGTTCATACGCCTCGGAGACTCTATCTCAAGCTACTTGGCTATAGAGCCGAACTTCTTAACCACTATGCTGTGGCCCTGTCCGCTCCCCTTACCTTACAGTGGCCTGTGATTCCTTGTTCCCTGACAGACTTCTCAGAGAGATCACCCTCCTTCTCTCTCCCCTGCATGTTCTCTGTTCATCCTATTCTCCCAATGAGAGAAGCCTCCTACCTTTCCACTATCAATCAAAATGCTACACTATCTGACTAATGCCAACTCACCCATCGACATTTTACTTCATGCCCAGAGACATACCTCTTTATCTTGCTTATATCACATATCTTCACCTCTAGAATTATATTTGGGTTGCTTATTTTTGTATACTTTTCATCTTTATTGAACTTTATTAATTGCTTTATTAAATTTCATGATACCCTGTACAAATCTGGATATCATAGGCCCTGGACAAATTCTTGTTATCTGGAACTAATTTTAGTTTATTCTAAAATATGTACATTTTGGAATGGTGAAAGATAAAAGATTACAAATGGAATAATAATGACAACAACAAAAGCATAATTTTTCCTCGGCTTTTGGAAATCTTGGAGAATATTTTTTCAAAAAAGACTAAATAAAAGATGGTAAGGCATACCCTTAGGGTCTAATTTTCCAAAGATGGATACAAGTAGAAATATAGGTGGGGATGGTAGGTGGTGAAAAGAAGGTTCCTTGCTCCCTGTGGTGTCTAACAAAACAATAAAGAGTGTTCTAGTAAGTGTGTGTGTTTGTGTGTGTGTGTTAGTCATTTAGTTATGTCCAACTCTTTGCGACCCCATGGACTGCAACCCACCAGGCTTCGCTATCCATGGAATTCTCCAGGCAAGAATACTGGATTGGGTTGCCATTTCTTTCTCCAGGATATCTTCCTGACCCAGGGTTTGAATCTGGATCTCCTTCATTGCAGGCAGATTCTTTACTGCCTGAGACACCAGGAAAACCCCCGAGCTCTAGTATATTTCCCTTCAAAAAAGTTATATGGAAATACTCAGGATCATTTGAATCTAGAAGAAGAAAGCCTAAGTTTCAATGGCAGGAAATGAGCATTTTAGAGGCATCTGAGCATCTTCAAGACGCTTAGATTAGAGCATAGATTACATGATATGTCAGAAATGAGTATAGACGAACATAAATGGGCCTTGTGACTGGGGTCTTGTGGCCTACACTAAGTAGTGTAGATTTTATGCTTTTTATACGCCATCCTTCTTTCTAGCATCCACTTCTGTAATTGTACTTATTGTAATTATGCCAGAGTCTGATCATTTGCTTCCTTATCTTTCCTGCTATTGTGTGAAGGTCTCTCTAGAAGTAACTAATTTCCTCCGTGTGATCAAATGCTTAGCAGTTCCTGGTATATATTCATTTTTGAAAGCATACTCATTAAATGGCTAAATAGTTAATGTTATATTCCTTTGCCTCCTCATACAGATTTAAGTACTTTCCTGTTTGTGGCCCATTTAGACTGTACCTCTAATAGTACCTGTACTTGTTTTTTAAAAAAATTGTCTCTGTTAGACTATTAACCCTTAGAGGGTAGAGTTAGTCTTTTTACCTCCCATTTCTGTCATAAGACACTTCACATGCTTAGTTTAGTAATTCAGTCGTGTCCAACTCTGTGTGAGCCCCTGGAATGTAGCCCGCCAGGCTTCTCTGTCAATGGGGATTCTCCAGGCAAGAACACTGGAGTGGGTTGCCGTGCCCTCCTCCAGGGGATCTTCCCAACCCTGGGGGCTGAACTCAGGTCTCCCACATTGCAAGCGGATTCTTTACCATCTGAGTCACCAGGGAAGCCCAAGAATACTGGAGTGGGGAGCCTATCCCTTCTCCAGGGGAACTTCCCGACCCAGGAATTGAACTGGAGGATCTTGCATTGCGGCAGATTCTTTGCCAGCTGGGCTACCAGAGAAGTCCAAGACACTTACTTCATAGGTGTTAGTTTAGTAGATGCATATAAGTATGCCTGTGTCAGTAAATGGACAAGGGTATGTGATAAACACCCTCCAAGGAAGAGAATCAGTGGTGTGTTGGAGTTCACCTGCACCAGCTCCTGAGAGCTGATAAATTTATCAACTGATAAATTTTCAGGAATTGTGTGAGCTACTTGATATCATACTGGTATCTGGAAATTGGGCATGTTAGAAACAATGTACACCATGGAAATCAGCAAATGCGACAACCAGGGTATTTGTTTGTTTGTTTTTTATGGGTTCTTTTCCCCAGAAAACCAGTTGTAAAGCAATTACCAGGACCCACATTCAGAACCCCAATTCTTGGGTCAGATGTTTATACATATCAGGACCAGCCCAACAACGAACTGACCTGAGGGAGTGGTGCCACAGAAGAATAAAGAAAAAGAAGACCCAGAAATAAAGTGGGAATCAGGGGGCTGATGCCATTCACAGGCAAAAGCCCAGATCCTAATCCTTGCATGACTTTTATTGTTAACTTCTACTTCCTTATCCGTACTCTAGAGATATCTGTTCTTTACTATCACAGTCCTCAATGTCAAACCTTCAAGCCTTTCATGACTGTTTAGCCTTTGGCTAGTGATGCCCTTTCTCAGCAGTTCCTTCAAGGCTCTGGTTATGTTAACAGTCGCTAACGGTTTTCCATCAGTCACATCAGTACTCCAACATCTTGTTTTCAAGATGTCTTTCCAAGATGTACTTTTTACTGCTCCCAGCCCTTCGCCTGGGGGTGATGAGAAAGTCATTCTTATTTTTCAAAGAATCCTGTTAATTATAGTACAGGCCTGTGCATAGCTGGGAGGGATTGGGGGCAGGAGGAGAAGGGGACAACAGAGGATGAGATGGCTGGATGGCATCACTGACTCGATGGAGGTGAGTCTGAGCGAACTTCGGGTGTTGGTGATGGACAGGGAGGCCTGGCGTGCTGCGATTCATGGGGTCACAGAGAGTTGGACACAACTGAGCGACTGATCTGATCTGATCTGAAAACTAGTTTAAAATTCGACTTGTAGCTGTTTTAAACTAGACTTGGATCACTCACCAGACATTAACCTCCCTTTGTCCTTTGAGTTAAGCCCAGAATGTGAGGTTTCTGCTTCTAATGCTTTGCAAACTGCTCTCACTTCACTTGGGGATTCCCTGCTGGCTCAGACATAAAGAATCTGTCAGCAATGCAGGAGACCTAGGTTCAATCCCTGGGTCAGGAAGATTCCCTAGAGAAGAAAATAGCAACCACCCACTCCAGTATTCTTGCCTGGAAAATCCCATGGACAGAGGAGCCTGGTGGGCTACAATCCCTGGAGTCACAAAGAGTAAGACACAACTGAAAGACTAACATTAGATTATTATACTTGCTTCACTAGATGTCCACCAACAGATGACTACTGGCTTTCCATTGAATGAGAGGCTCAGCTGGAAAGGGATCTCTTCTCTTTCTCACATGAATGAATAATCTGTTGGGTCAGCTGTTAGTAATTCCTTGCAAGTTACATTTTTGTTATTTTTTTGTCAGTCAGCACTTCATTTTCTTCATTTTTCATGTTTGAAACTCAGTTTCCAAGTAAAGTCATGATCTTATGCTCATGAGTTCAGGATGAATTTAGCCCTATAAAGCTGTTAGGTAGTTAGAACAGGAAAAAGGAGTCCAAAATGGTGGTGGCTAAAAGACAAAGAAGGGAAAAGCCCATGAAAACAGAACAAAGAAAGATCTGAGGACCGGAGTGAGGACCTCAAGTAAAACAAACAGCCCTCCTGGCTAGCACAGTTTATATAGGGCAGGCTCAGGGAGAGGAGAAAAAAAAAAACACATAAAAAGAGGAGCCAAAATTGAACCAGGGGCTTCTCTTCTCTTTGCGTCTTTTGGGTCAGCCCACCCTCACGCCTTGAGGGTGTATTTCCTTTGCTTTCTAAATAAAACTGAGCTGTTACATGGAGCTATAACACTGGTCCATCCTAGGAAATTACATGGGGCTGTAACATCGGTCCATCTGTTGCTTCAAATTTTTGTTGCGATGAGACAGAACCGAGGAAATTGCAAACTCCCCCGACAAAACGATGGAATTGCCGTAGGTTTAAGATTTAGTAGAAGAAAATTATATGTCAGTATAAACGGGAAGCCCTACAATATATCAAAAGAGAATAATATTATCAGTTATCTGGTGGTAATACAAAATGAATTACCCACTTTGGCTAAATGGACCATGGTAAGGATGATGAGGTACCTAGATATCTAGGTACCTACTAACTCTTTCACTCAATATCGGCACAACTATGAAATGTCAGGCTCTGAGCTGATTACGTGGGATTCACTGATGTGCAAATCACTACCTCCGTGAGGCTCACAGTCTCCTGGAGAAGCTGACAGTGAAACAGACAAAGTATAGGATATGGTTAGGTGCTCTGATGGGGCAGCACACAAGCACTGCCAGAAGCTTCCTAGGAAAACCAGAGACCGCAAATGCTACCATGCAGTCTCCAAGAAATGTGCCTTTCTTTAACGTCAAGTCATTTGAATTTTAAGAGCATTCTTTAAATTCTTTTGGTTGGGAGCAACTGGATCCAATTCTGACTAGCATAAGCAAAAGTGGGGAATTTGTTGGAAGATGGTGGACATCTCTTACAAAATCAAAAGAAAAATTAGGATGCAAAAAAAGGAAGAAGGCAGATCCAGAAACCCAGGAGCAGGAGATTATACACGTTTTGTGCCATTTAATGAACTCAGCTTAACAAACTCTCAGGCTCTCCAGTCCTCCTCCTGATTGACCAGGTGTTTTGTATGGAACCCAGCCTATCAAAAACCAATAACCAGTGTGGCTGGACCAGCCCTGTGGTTCTTCTTACTACTGTAAGAGGCCCTTCAGCAATAACCATCAGGAAAGTTTGGGGGGAGGGGAGATTTATTATCCATGGTTCCTGGAGAGCACATGGCACCCCTGGGCCTCATGGTGAAGTCCTTTGAAGGATAGAGGAAGAGAAAGAGAGAGAATGGACCTGGAGAACTGCTCTTATTGGGTCAAGGATGGGGGCCTAGGGTTTCAGGGATATATACTTTATTGAAGAATATTTAAAATATAGGAGTTGGAATTTAAAGTTTGAGAAGAGAAAAAAACAAGTGGTCCAATTAGTCACTTATTGAAATCAACAAAGATCTTTAAAACAAAGGGATCTTAGTAGGAGGAGGTGGCCTGGCTCTTTATCTAGTCCTATGGCTGCCAATGTGTTTATTCTAGAAAGTGTCTTTGAAGTGGATACTTCAGGAACCAAAGCTTAAGTCAGGCGCTTGCATTAAAAACAGGGGAGGCAGGAAATGTAAGGTTTTATGGTATACCCCAGTTTCTGGAATCCATCCTTGGATCAAATAGCTATGGCTACGTTGACAATGGGGGCTTCCCAGTGACGCTAGTGGTAAAGAACCCGCCTGCCAATGCAGGATTCATAAGAGACTCAGGTTCGACCCCTGGTTTGGGAAAGTTCCCTAAAGGAGGAAATGGTAGCTCACTCCAGTATTCTTGCCTGGAGAATTCCATGGACAGAGAAGCCTGGCAGACTACAATCCACAGGGGTGCAAAGAGTCAGACATGACTAAAGTGACTGAGCATGCATGTATGCATGTTGCCAATTACATTTTCAGTAGATAAGGGCCCTTAGGAACCCATACTTCCTGGTGTTAGGGTTGGTCCCAGAGAAAGGTGGGTCTGGTAATAAGCATGTGACTGAGTGCTAAGTCACTTCAGTCGTCTCTGACTCTGACACCCTATGGACTGTAGCCCGCCAGGCTCCTCTGTCCATGGGATTCTCCTGGCTAGAATACTGGAGTGGGTTGCCATGCCCTCTTCCAGGGGATCTTCCCAACCCAGGGACTGAAATCATGTCTCTTATGTCTCCTGCAATGACAGGTGGGTTCTTCAACACTAGCACCACCTGGGAAAGTGACAGAAATTCCAAAACTACTAGAAATGCATGCAACAAAGGGCCAGATAAACCCGTAAACTAGCAGGAGTTGAAGAGGCCTGAATACATGTAAAGGGCTCCATGACTAGCATGCTCATTCCTAGGCCCCCAAGAAGGATCTGTTAATTAGCCATGTTCAAGGGCTTTGTAACTGAGGCTGTAATTTCTGATGCCATTTGTTTCTTAATGAAGAAGCAGAACAAGCTTGTAGAGTTTATTGTGTCTCCTCCTCAATAGCAGTTGTGTTCTTTAGACCAACTCAGTTCATTCAATCATTTTTTTTTTTTTTTGCAGGTGAATGTAATTCACATTAAACAACAACAACAACACACACACTTGAAGAGAAGAAATTATAGAGACAAAACCCTTGTGTAAAACACAATTCATGTCTGTTAACAGTATTAAACCATGTGGACCTGGGGTGTGAATTCTTTAAATCTGCTGTTAAGATCTTTGCCTGTGCTGTCATTCTGAATAGTGCAGTGGGCCTGCTAGTGGCCATTCAGCTAATGCCCACGTCCTTTCCTCTGAATCGTGTGTAGGGTCCGAAAAACTCCTCAGACAATCAGGGGTAATGTAAAACTTTTTCTCTTCTTCCTTGCAGAACTCCTTATCTCTTAATATTCCCTATATTCTTCCAAAGGAAGTTGAGTTCTGTTCTCTCCATTGTGAAACTGTTCTTACTAATTGCTAAATTTCTTTTGGGAGCAACTCTTCTACAAGAGTTCTCGTTTCTTACATGATATTTTACATGTTACAATGTCATTCTCCCAAATCTTCCCACCCTCTCCCTCTCCCACAGAGTCCATAAGACTGTTCTATACATCAGTGTCTCTTTTGCTGTCTCGTACACAGGGTTATTGTTACCATCTTTCTAAATTCCATATATATGCGTTAGAATACTGTATTTATGTTTTTCCTTCTGGCTTACTTCACTCTGTATAATAGGCTCCAGTTTCATCCACCTCATTAGAACTGATTCAAATGTATTCTTTTTAATGGCTGAGTAATACTCCATTGTGTATATGTACCACAGCTTTCTTTATCCATTCATCTGCTGATGGACATCTAGGTTGCTTCCATGTCTTGGCTATTATAAACAGTGCTGCGATGAACATTGGGGTACACGTGTCTCTTTCCCTTCTGGTTTCCTCAGTGTGTATGCCCAGCAGTGGGGTTGCTGGATCATAAGGCAGTTCTATTTCCAGTTTTTTAAGGAATCTCCACACTGTTCTCCATAGTGGCTGTACTAGTTTGCATTCCCACCAACAGTGTAAGAGGGTTCCCTTTTCTCCACACCCTCTCCAGCATTTATTCTATTAGCTCCCCACACCTTCACCCCACTCTTCCCCTGCCCCCCGCCTTTTTTTTCCATCATTTTCTAGGCAGCTTTATCTGCAACGTTTTATCTTCAACATTTGTAGATTATATACAAATATTTTCACTCTATATCTGTACTTCAGGGCTTCCCTAGTGGCTCAGCAGTGAAGAATCCACCTGCCAGGCAAAAGATATAGGTTCAATCCCTGGTTGGGAAAGATCCCCTGGAGAAGGAAATGGAATCCCATGGACAAAGAAAGCCTGGCAGGCTACAGTCCATGGGGTCTCAAAGAGTCCATTTACTTAGAGAGTAAACAATGACAATAATACCTGTTGTTCGGACATCACACCTTGGTTCCAAAGAGTCTATTAAGTATGTCTTCCTATCTATTCAACCTAACATTTAAATGTAATATTTCCAGATGAAATTTCATCTTGCCTTAAAAATCCACTTCATCTATTCCCCCAATCTGCTATTGAGTGGACATTCATCTGTGGTTGGCCAACTCCTTTGAATACCTCTATTTATTTTTGTAATTCCTCACACTATGAGTCCTGCTTTCCAAAGGTAGATGTCAGAAAATTCACACCCACAAACTTCTTTGCATCTACAGTACAGGGATAAGAACTAGTTTGGACTAATCAGATTTTATGTATTATATATAAAATGACAGAAATTTAGGAATGGCCAAAGTACTGATTATTTCTTCCTGAAATAGTCAGATACAAGATCTGTCATGTCAGATATCCATACTGTGTCATTTAGTTGGGTCTTCAAAGGCTCTCTGTTCCTCTATAATGTATAGTGTTATATACATAGACTTTATAATCCTGTCCTACCAGTCTATATAACTCAGCATCAGTCTCCTTACCTGAGAGCAAGTAAATATCATCTTACATATAATGCTCACATGTTAAAAAGCATCTCAAGATACATCACTCAAAGGCAAGAAATCTTTTCAACCTTTTACCCTTATTAAATTAAATATAAATAATTAACTTGATTTGTTAGTGTGCCCTATTCCTTAGGTGCAGGTTAGTTATGATTTGATAGAAAACTGAAATTGCCATATTTCCATATATGTTTTATATCACACATGCAATATTTTTGAATTTACAAAATTTTATTTTCTATCCTCATTCAATGGGTAGAAATATATTTTAAAGAGAATTTAGTTGAGCCGATTTAGAGCTCCCCACTATTGTTTAGGAGACAATCAAAAAAAAAAAAAAAGGAGACAATCAGAAAGTTTGGGTGTTTAATGGTGAAGTCCAGAGAGATCTCCTGCTTCCAAATTGACTTGATGAATTGGCACATCACCTGGGCCTGTTTTGCTCTCTGACTTGCATCAAGAATAGTAGTACCAGTAGAAGAAGCTGTAATAGTCTCTGTTCTTACCGTTAACCTCCACACTCTGGCAAAATGGTCACTAACTGGTCTTTCCCTGTGAAACTGAGTATATCTGTGTGGTAAAATAACACCCTTCCTAGTCTAGTTTCCCCAGGTCAGCGCTAAGTTGACAGCAAAACTTTATAAAGAATGCATTGTATGGGAGGCTGAATGAATGTCTTTTGAAAGAGATTCTCAATTATGCAGTTCAGTCATAAGAAACTGGCTTCACAGAGCTGTTGGGCCAGAAACCATAACAATACCATTTAAGGAAACGCCTCTGAGAATTTTCCCAGTGGAGAGACTGTAATTCATTCTCATTCTTATTGTGCAGCTGCACTTCAAGACTGGGCAAGTATAAGAACCCCTAACACAGAGCAAGTTCTCCACGGAATGGTGACTCAGTGTTCTCTAGGCTTACTTGGCTTGGATTCTGCTTCAAACCAATTTCTTCTGTGAAGCATTTTGGAAGTGAATAAAATAATGGGTAAAGTCTAAAAAGAGTTAATGTTCTACTGACGTAGAAAATAAAAGCAATGTAGAAAAAAAATAAAATGCTTCTGTGAAGCATTTTGGAACTGAATAAAATAATGGGTAAAGTCTAGAAACAGTTAATATTCTACTGGTTGTAGAAAATAAAGGGGATAATATATATATGTATGTAAATATATAATCTAAGGTTATGAAGAAGGAAAGAGGAATAGACAAGGAACTAGACAAGGAACTAATATTTACTGTTGGCTAGTCTGTGACTCTCTGTGCTAGGAGCTGGACAGGTTATCACATTCAATTTTCAAAAGATATTTCCCATGCAAAGTGTTTTCCTATATCAAAGGTGAGGGAACAGACATTCAATTCTTCCCACTGCACAAAGCTAGTAAGGAGCACACTTACAATTCAAACTACAGATTTAGGTTTTAAAATCATACTCTTTCAACCATGTGCTTTTCTTAAAAGATTTCTTCTTAGTTTTGGTTTTAGCTTCTTTCAAAAGCTAAAAAAACTCAGTTAAAAGGAATCTCCAGGTTTCACCTGTATTTTTGTTAGTTTACCGCAATGATGAAACTTGACTCCAGGAAAACTTGTTGAGCTTCATTTGCTTTTGTTTTCTTTCTTCATTTCTCCTTCCTTGTATTTTTTTAAATTAATTTTTCTTTTTTTACTTGAAAAAAGTGTTTTATTTCCAAATCTGGTCCATATTTACAGTCTAGTTCAGAGCCACACCTTTAACTGTACAGAATTTCCACTGTAATTAAACTATTAGCATTATCGGAGAAGGCAATGGCACCCCACTCCAGAACTCTTGCCTGGAAAATCCCATGGATGGAGGAGCCTGGTAGGCTGCAGTCCATGGGTCGCGAAGAGTCGGACAGACTGAGCGACTTCACTTTCACTTTTCACTTTCATGCATTGGAGAAGGAAATGGCAACCCACTCCACTATTCTTGCCTGGAGAATCCCGGGGATGGGGGAGCCTGGTGGGCTGCCGTCTATGGGGTCACACAGAGTCGGACACGACTGAAGCGACTTAGCAGCAGCAGCAGCGTTGAGTTATAAATAGCCTTCAAGAAGATATATTCTCCATTTTACCATCATCACACAGCCCCTGGTGAATGTATGTTTCCACAAAGCAAAATAAAAACGGACAATGCATTTTTTTAAAAAAAGGAATCTCCAAGCTTCATAGGTTACCAATTCACTGGTAATTCTCTGTAAGAGGCAAATGCAAATTTATAAAGCAATATTTTTAAGAGCTGCATTTTGATATCATTGGTGACATAAATTAGCAAAAATGAAGAAGGAAACTTCAACATGCCAGTTTTTTAAAGATGTTGAAGAAGAGATAAATGGCATCTTAATTTATTTAATACTTCCATTAAAGTATGGAATGTACTTGGTAAAGTAAAGAAAAATGTACTTGGCTTCCCTGATGGTTCAATGGGTAAGAATCCACTTGCCAATACGGAGATAAGGGTTCCATACTTGGTCAAGGAAGATCTCACATGCCGTGAAGCAACTAAGCTTGTGCACCACAACTATTAAGCCTGTGCTCTAGAGTCCAGGAGCTACAACTCCTGAGCCCATGTGCTGCAACTACTGAAGCCTATGTGCCCTAGAACCTGTGCTCCAGGACAAGGTAAGCCATTGCAATGAGAAGCCCACGCACCGCAACTAGGAAATAGCCCCCACTCGCTGCAACTAGAGAGAAGCCCGTGTAGCAGCAAAGATCCAGCACAGCCAAAAATAAATACAATTATTTTAAAAATGTACTAATAGCACTCCCCTTGGAATTTAATTCAGCAGACTAGACAGATTTTGATATTCTCTTCTCTACTAGAACTAATACCATAAATGAACACAGAATACCTTTTGTGAAAAGAGGACAGAGACAAGCCAGAAATTGTGTTTGGATGAGAACACACATTTTATACGGCCAAGAAATCTCTGGACACTTTAATGTGACTGAATAAAAACAGATAAAGCACTAACTATAATGTGAGGCAGAGAGCATCACCCATTTTTTGCAATTCTGTAGCTATTTCCATGACTAAGAGTCCAGTGTCTTGGAGTCATCATGCAGCCAGGAACTCCTTATGTACAGACAGACTAATTGGCAGGACAAGGGCGCGAAGCTCTGCAGTCTTCCGGCTGCTGGCTGGTCTGCTAAATGAAAACTTCATAGAAATAGCATATGTATGAACAATGCAACCAGTTCACAGGCAACTCATTCACCACCCTGTCTCCCAAAGCTCCTAATTTTCTGAGTGTGTCACCTCTGACAAAGCCTGAGGCTACATCTGTGTAATGCCAAGCATGATCTGTGTGGATGTGTAACATTCCATTAAATTATAAGCTATTTTGCCTGAATAACATCAAGCTGATAGGCATTCCTTTATAGTCCCATTCATTTACCACACAAAGATTTCTTTTCTCATTTGGATGCTTCATATCATTTAAATACAATTCAGGACTTCCTCAGGAATTAAAAACATTCTTTTCTTAAACAGCTCAAATGGCCAGCTTGATATCATCACCTGACTATAAATAACAGGAACATCAATTATCCTGTGCCCTCCCTCAGGCCAGGCAGATGACAAACTCCTACCCTTTCTTTCCAGTTGAAGCTTGTGCCTTGGTCTTTCCGATTTTTGTGGTTTATAAAAGAACTCATCCACAATGTTCTTCTATTTTTACACCTGTGAAAACAGAGCCTAGGCGACCTAGGAGCTATTTAGGATTTTTAGCTCTGTTGGCCACGTGGACTGAAGGACATCTGAGAGGTTAGTCTTCTGTAGTAAAGCTCAGCACACTGTCAGTGACATGGCTGTCTACCTAGCCCTGGAGGCTCACTGGAAGGGTGATTTCTCTCAGCTCAACCACTGAAAAAGTCCCCTTGAGCTATGATGTCACTACCAGCCTCAGAGTTTTCATCCATGGGACGGACTAGTAATTTTCAACTGGCAACCCACCAGATAACCTGTAACAAGTATAGCCTGATAATATCATGATTATCATTAGAGTCACACAATTTGGACTATTAGAGTTCCTCTCTCTTATTTTAGATAGGAGGAAGTTGAGTCCAGGCCAGTGGTGGTGATACAAGTCTATCCCATGAACCAAAGTGAAATCATAGAGTTTTATACAGACCAAGGCCATGTAATTCTTAGCTACAGGACTCAACATGGTGGACAAAGAAGGATGATGACAGAAAGATCATCTACACCATAGAAACATGTAAAGTGTGAAAGTGTCAGTTGTTCAGTTGTGTCTGACTCTTTGTGATCCCATAGACCATAGCCCGCCAGGCTCCTCTGTCCATGGATTTCTCCAGGCAAGAATAGTGGAGTGGGTAGCCATTCCCTTCTCCAGGGGATCTTCCTAACCCAGAGATCGAACCCAGGTCTCCTGCGTTGCAGGCAGATTCTTTACCATCTGAGCCACCAGGAAAATCCCAGAGGGTAAGAATTGTCACAGGCTGAAAGACAGCTCACAGCGAGCTGCTGTGCAAGAAGGGCGTCATTGTTGAGAAGAAAGTCTTTCCTTCCAGGACCTGAGTGACACATTTCGCCTCATCATAACTAAACTCTCAGGCATTCTTTCTGCCAATAACTTGAGTCATTCTCAAGTGTGATCTACAATCTCTTCTTCTGGATCCCGGAGAACTTCCATTCAAAAAAAAAAAATGCAATGTACATATGACCAGACACATACATATATTGATATTCCGTAAATTTCAAATAACTGAACATTTCTATAGCTCTTTATTTCCTAAAGTCTTACATCATCCCTGATTTCCCCAGAGATGTTAGCTCTTTAATTTCATTTTAGTGTTGTTCATCCGTTTGTTTATTTTTATTCATTCTTGCATTCATTCATTCCACAGTTATTGAACACTTGCCTTATATGAAGCACATTCCACACCATGGGTGAGATATAAAGATGTTTAAGAGACGTTCTGAAGGATTCACAATCTCCTGTGTCAGACATGCCTGGAAATAGATAAATTAAAATACCAGAATACCACAAAAATGATAGAATTGCTGTTGGAGTACATGGGAGGGTGTTGCATAGTATGCTTGTGGACATTTGAGACAGAGCACAAAGGATGAGAGAAGTTGGCCAGACAGAAAGAACAATCCTTCCTTCTAAGTAACATCATGTACAAAAGCACAAAGTTCTAAAGTATTTGGGAAATGATGAACAGTTTCATGTGGGCAGAATAAAGATGTAATCAACCTCAGATGTAATCAAGAGGTTTAACTGGATGAACATTGGAAAAAGAAACTCCAGGTTTTCTAGCTCAGGAAATAGAATAAATACAGCATATAGTAAAAAAAAAAAAAAAAACGTTTAAACAAGTCTAAGAATATAGCATAGAGTTCAGTTTGGAACATCTGAGAATGTATAAAACCCTGAGGTCATTTGTAGAACAATTCTTATTCTGCTTTTCCAGTAGTTAAAAGAAATTTCCACCAATATAGATGGTCTTGCTTTGTTCTAAATAGTCAGGAAATAAAAGAATAGGAAAATACAGTGGCAGCCACTAGCTTTAAAAAAAGAAAGACTTTATTTCCTGCTATTGATAATAATAGGGCTTTCCATACGGCAAAGCAGTAAAGAATCTGCCTGCAATTCAGGAGACCCACGAGCGTGGGTTTGATCCCTGAGTGGGGAAAATCCCCTGGAGGAGGAAATGACAACCCATTCCAGTATTCTTGCCTGGAAAGCCCATGAGGTTGCAAAGAATTGGACATAGCAGAGTCCAAAAATATAGTATACAGTATACACTATACACTGTAGATAATAATACTGGAAATCTGGACCGTATTTCTACCACACTTATTTAATTAACCCAGAGGGCTTAAAGAGTAGTGTGGTCCAGCTTTCTAGTATTATCCATTTTTAAATTAGTTGAAGCAGTTACACAAATAACTTGGAATTCTGTTGTTGTTTAGTTACTAAGTGGTATCGTGTCCAACTCTTTGTGACCACACAGACTGTATAGCCTGCCAGGCTCCTCTGTTCATGGTGTTATCCCAGGCAAGAATACAGGGTTGTCATTTCCTACTCCAGGGGATCATCCTGACCTGGTGATCTTCCCAACCTAGGAACTTTTTTTAAAATATAAATTTAATTATAGGCTAATTACAATATTGTATTGGTTTTGCCATACATCAACATGAATCTCCCACGGGTGTACACGTGTTCCCCATCCTGAACCCCTCTCCCAGCTCCCTCCCCATACCATCCCTCTGGGTCATCCCAGTGCACCAGCCCCTAGCATCCTGTATCATGCATCAAACCTGGACTGGCAATTCGTTTCACATATGATATTATACATGTTTCAATGCCATTCTCCCAAATCATCCCACCCTCGCCCTCTCCCACAGAGTCCAAAAGACTGTTCTATACATCTGTGTCTCTTTTGCTGTCTCGCATACAGGGTTATTGTTACCATCTTTCTAAATTCCATATATATGCATTAGTATACTGTATTGGTCGGAGAAGGCAATGGCACCCCACTCCAGTACTCTTGCCTGGAAAATCCCATGGTTGGAGGACCCTGGTAGTCTGCAGTCCATGGGGTCGCTAGGAGTCAGACACAACTGAGTGACTTCACTTTCACTTTTCCCTTTCATGCATTGGAGAAGGAATGGCAACCCACTCCAGTATTCTTGCCTGGAAAATCCCAGGGATGGGGGAGCCTGGTGGGCTGCCGTGTATGGGGTCGGACATGACTGAAGTGACTTAGCAGCAGCAGCATACTGTATAGGTGTTTTTCTTTCTGGCTTACTTCACTCTGTATAATAGGCTCCAGTTTCATCCACCTCATTGGAACTGATTCAAATGTATTCTTTTTAGTGGCTGAGTAATACTCCATTGTGTATAAGTACCACAGCTTTCTTATCCAGTCATCTGCTGATGGACATCTGGGTTGCTTCCATGTCCTGGCTATTATAAACAGTGCTACAATGAACATTGGGGTACATGTGTCTCTTTATATTCTGGTTTCCTTGGTGTATATGCCCAGCAGTGGGATTGCTGGGTCGTATGGCAGTTCTATTTCCAGTTTTTAAAGGAATTTCCATACTGTTCTCCATAGTGGCTGAACTAGTTTGCATTCCCACCAACAGTGTAAGAGGGTTCCCTTTTCTCCACACCCTCTCCAGCATTTATTGCTTGTAGACTTTTGGATCGCAGCCATTCTGACTGGAGTGAAATGGTACCTCATTGTGGGTTTGATTTGCATTTCTCTGATACTGAGTGATGTTGAGCATCTTTTCATGTGTTTGTTAGCCATCTGTACGTCTTCTTTGGAGAAATGTCTACTTAGTTCTTTGGCCCATTTTTTGATTGGGTCATTTATTTTTCTGGAATTGAGCTGCAGGAGTTGCTTGTATATTTTTGAGATTAGTTCTTTGTCAGTTGCTTCATTTGCTATTATTTTCTCCGATTCTGAAGGCTGTCTTTTCACCTTGCTTATAGTTTCCTTTGTTGTGCAGAAGCTTTTGATTTTAATTAGGTCCCATTTGTTTATTTTTGCTTTTATTTCCAATATTCTGGGAGGTGGGTCATAGAGGATCCTGCTGTGATTTATGTCAGAGAGAGTTTTACCTATGTTCTCCTCTAGGAGTTTTATAGTTTCTGGTCTTACGTTTAGATCTTTAATCCATTTTGAGTTTATTTTTCTGTAAGGAGTTAGAAAGTGTTCTAGTTTCATTCTTTTACAAGTGGTTGACCAGTTTTCCCAGCACCACTTGTTAAAGAGATTGTCTTTTCTCCATTGTATATTCTTGCCTCCTTTGTCAAAGATAAGGTGTCCAAGGTGAGTGGATTTATCTCTGGGCTTTCTATTTTGTACCATTGATCTATATTTCTGTCTTTGTGCCAGTACCATACTGTCTTGATGACTGTGGCTTTGTAGTAGAGCCTGAAGTCAGGCAGGTTGATTCCTCCAGTTCCATTCTTCTTTCTCAAGATTGCTTTGGCTATTCGAGGTCTTTTGTATTTCCATACAAATTGTGAAATTATTTTTTCTAGCTCTGTGAAAAATACCGTTGGTAGCTTGGTAGGGATTGCATTGAATCTATAGATTGCTTTGGGTAGTATACTTATTTTCACTATATTGATTCTTCCAATCTATGAACACGGTATATTTCTCCATCTATTAGTGTCCTCTTTGATTTCTTTCACCAGTGTTTTATAGTTTTCTATATATAGGTATTTTTTTTTCCTTTAGGTAGATATATTCCTAAGTATTTTATTCTTTTCTTTGTAATGGTGAATGGAATTGTTTCCTTAATTTCTCTTTTTTTTCTTATTATTAATGTATAGGAATGCAAAGGATTTCTGTGTGTTGACTTTATACCGTACAACTTTACTATATTCATTGATTAGCTCTAGTAATTTTCTGGTGGAGTCTTTAGGGTTTTCTGTGTAGAGGATCATGTCATCTGCAAACAGTGAGAGTTTTACTTCTTCTTTTCCGATTTGGATTCCTTTTATTTCTTTTTCTGCGCTGATTGCTGTGGCCCAAACTTCCAGAACTATGTTGAATAGTAGTGGTGAAAATGAGCACCCTTGTCTTGTTCCTGACTTTAGGGGAAATGCTTTCAATTTTTCACCATTGAGGATAATGTTTGCTGTGGGTTTGTTATATATAGCTTTTATTATGTTGAGGTATGTTCCTTTTATTCCTGCTTTCTGGAGAGTTTTTATCATAAATGGATATTGAATTTTGTCAAAGGCTTTCTCTGCATCTGTTGAGATAATCATATGGCTTTTATTTTTCAATTTGTTAATGTGGTGTATTATGTTGATTGATTTGTGGATATTGAAGAACCCTTGCATCCCTGTGATAAAGCCCACTTGGTCATACTGTATGATCTTTTTAATGTGTTGTTGGATTCTGATTGCTAGAATTTTGTTAAGCATTTTTGCATCTATGTTCATCAGTGATATTGGCCTGTAGTTTTCTTTTTTTGTGGGATCTTTGTCAGGTTTTGGTATTAGGGTGATGGTGGCCTCATAGAATGAATTTGGAAGTTTACCTTCCTCTGCAATTTTCTGGAAGAGTTTGAGCAGGATAGGTGTTAGCTCTTCTCTAAATTTTTGGTAGAATTCAGCTGTGAAGCCATCGGGACCTGGGCTTTTGTTTGCTGGAAGATTTCTGATTACAGTTTCAATTGCCGTGCTTGTGATGGGTCTGTTGAGATTTTCTATTTCTTCCTGGTTCAGTTTTGGGGAGTTTTACTTTTCTAAGAATTTGTCCATTTCTTCCAAGTTGTCCATTTTATTGGTGTATAATTGCTGATAGTAGTCTTTTATGATCCTTTGTATTTCTGTGTTGTCTGTTGTGATCTGTCCATTTTCATTTCTAATTTTATTGATTTGATTTTTCTCCCTTTGTTTCTTGATGAGTTGGGGTAATGGTTTGTCAATTTTATTTATCCTCTCAAAGAACCAGCTTTTGGCTTTGTTGATTTTTGCTATGGTCTCTTTTGTTTCTTTTGCATTTATTTCTGCCTTAATTTTTAAGATTTCTTTCCTTCTACTAACCCTGGGGTTCTTCATTTCTTCCTTTTCTAGTTGCTTTAGGTGTAGAGTTAGGTTATTTATTTGACTTTTTTCTTGTTTCTTGAGGTATGCCTGTATTGCTATGAACCTTCCCCTTAGCACTGCTTTTACAGTGTCCCACAGGTTTTGGGTTGTTTTCATTTTCATTCGTTTCTATGCATATTTTGATTTCTTTTTTGATTTCTTCTGTAATTTGTTGGTTATTCAGCAGCGTGTTGTTCAGCCTCCATATGTTGGAATTTTTAATAGTTTTTCTCCTGTAATTGAGATCTAATTTTACTGCATTGTGGTCAGAAAAGATGCTTGGAATGCTTTCAATTTTTTTGAATTTACCAAGGCTAGATTTATGGCCCAGGATGTGATCTATCCTGGAAAAGGTTCCATGTGTGCTTGAGAAAAAGGTGAAATTCATTGTTTTGGGGTGAAATGTCCTATAGATATCAATTAGGTCTAACTGGTCTATTGTATCATTTAAAGTTTGTGTTTCCTTGTTAATTTTCTGTTTAGTTGATCTATCCATAGGTGTGAGTGGGCTATTATTGTGTTATTGTTAATTTCCCCTTTCATACTTGTTAGCATTTGTCTTACATATTGCGGTGCTCCTATGTTGGGTGCATATATATTTATAATTGTTATATCTTCTTCTTGGGTTGATCCTTTGATCATTATGTAGTGTCCTTCTATGTCTCATTTCACAGCCTTTGTTTTAAAGTCTATTTTATCTGATATGAGTATTGCTAATCCTGCTTTCTTTTGGTCTCTATTTGCATGGAATATCTTTTTCCAGCCCTTAACTTTCAGTCTGTATGTGTCCCTTGTTTTGATGTGGGTCTCCTGTAGACAACATATATAGGGGTCTTGTTTTTGTATCCATTCAGCCAGTCTTTGTCTTTTGGTTGGGGCATTCAACCCATTTACATTTAAGGTAATTATTGATAAGTATGATCCCATTGCCATTTACTTTTATTGTTTTGGGTTCGAGTTTATATACCCTTTTTGTGTTTCCTGTCTAGAGAAGATCCTTTAGCATTTGTTGAGAGCTGGTTTGGTGGTGCTGAATTCTCTCAGCTTTTGCTTGTCTGTAAAACTTTTGATTTCTCCTTCATACTTGAATGAGATCCTTACTGGGTACAGTAATCTGGGCTGTAGGTTATTTTCTTTCATCACTTTAAGTATGTCCTGCCATTCCCTAGCCTGAAGAGTTTCTACTGAAAGGTCAGCTGGGAATCCCCTTGTGTGTTATTTGTTGTTTTTCCCTTCCTGCTTTTAATATTTGTTCTTTGTGTTTGATCTTTGTTAATTTGATTAATATGTGTCTTGGGGTGTTTTGCCTTGGGTTTATCCTGTTTGGCACTCTCTGGGTTTCTTGGACTTGGGTGATTATTTCCTTTCCCATTTTAAGGAAGTTTTCAATTATTATCTCCTCAAGTATTTTCTCGTGGTCTTTTTTTTTTTGTCTTCTTCTGGGACTCTTATGATTCAAATGTTGGGGCGTTTAACATTGTCCCAAAGGTCTCTGAGATTGTCCTCATTTCTTTCAATTCGTTTTTCTTTTTTCCTCTCTGATTCATTTATTTCTACCATTCTATCGTCTACCTCACTAATCCTATCTTCTGCCTCCATTATTCTACTATTTGTTCCCTCCAGAGTGTTTTTGATATCATTTATTGCATTATTTATTATATATTGACTTTTTTTTTAATTTCTTCTAGGTCCTTGTTAAGCCTTTCTTGCATCTTCTCAATCCTTGTCTCCAGGCTATTTATCTGTGATTCCATTTTGTTTTCAAGATTTTGGATCATTTTCACTATCATTATTTGGAATTCTTTATCAGATAGATATCTCTTCCTCTTTTGTTTGGTTTGGTGGGCATTTATCGTGTTCCTTTACCTGCTGGGTATTCCTCTGTCTTTTCCTCTTGTTTATATCACTGTGTTTGGGGTGGCCTTTCTGTATTCTGGCAGTTTGTGGAGTTCTCTTTATTGTGGAGTTTTCTCACTGTGGGTGGGGTTGTACAGGTGGCTTGTCAAGGTTTCCTGCTTAGGGAAGCTTGTGTCGGTGTTCTGGTGGGTGGAGCTGGATTTCTTCTCTCGGAGTGCAATGAAGTGTCCAGTAATGAGTTATGAGATGTCAATGGGTTTGGAGTGACTTTGGGCAGCCTGTATATTGAAGCTCAGGGCTATGTTCCTGTGTTGCTGGAGATTTTGTGTGGTATGTCTTGCTCTGGAGCTTGTTGGCCCTTGGGTGGTGCTTGGTTTCAGTGTAGGTATGGAGGCATTTGATGAGCTCCTGTCGATTAATGTTCCCTGGAGTCAGGAGTTCTCTGGTGTTCTCAGGATTTGGACTTAAGCCTCCTGCTTCTGGTTTTCAGTCTTATTCTTACAGTAGCCTCTAGACTTCTCCATCTATACAGCACCATTGATAAAACATCTCCTTTCAAAGACAATGGGCTGCTTTTCTGGGTGCCTGATGTCCTCTGCTGGCATTCAGAAGTTGTTTTGTGGAATTTACTCAGCGTTCAAATGTTCTTTCGATGAATTTGTGGGGGAGAAAGTGGTCTCCCCGTCCTATTCCTCTGCCATCTTAGGACTGCCCCCTCAACCTAGGAACTGAACCTGGGTCTCCAGTTTGGCAGGCGAATTCTTTACCACTGGGAAGCCCATAACGTAAAATGCTAGTTATTAAAACAATTGAAATTAGAATGGATGCAGATGGATAGGGTCAGAACAAAGTTGCAATGCACGTACTAAAAATAAATTAGATCACGGTGGGGGAAATAAATCTATTAATTATATTAAAAAGTTAACTGATTTATATTACCAACTTGGTTTTCTAATTTGGTGTAAATGTGGTGTAAATATGTGTTCTTCTATGTATGTATCTCGGAGAAGGCAATGGCACCCCACTCCAGTACTCTTGCCTGGAGAATCCCATGGAGGGAGGAGCCTGGTAGGCTGCAGTCCATGGGGTCGCTAAGAGTTGGACACGACTGAGTGACTTCACTTTCACTTTTCATTTTCATGCATTGGAGAAGGAAATGGCAACCCACTCCAGTGTTCTTGCCTGGAGAATCCCAGGGATGGGGGACCCTGGTGGGCTGCCATCTATGGGGTCACACAGAGTCGGACACGACTGAAGTGACTTAGCATAGCATAGCATGTATGTATCTACATGAAGTAATCTATTATAAAGTACTATGAGCTATTGGAATAGAATAATATATTTCTTATAGTTTTCTTTTTTCTAACCTTTTATTTTAAAATAGTTCCAAATTATAGAAAAGTTATAAGAAAAATTTGAATAGCTTATATTGCTACAATATCACACTCAGTAAATTTAGCATTGATATAACAGTTTTATCAAATCAACAATTTATATTACACTTTGGACAATTTTCTCATAATGTTTATATAGTCTTTTTGCTTTCAGTACAAGACCAAGACTAGTCTAGGCTCATACATTTCAGGAAGTTGTCACATCTTTGTATTCTAGCATCTGAAATATTTCACTAGTCTATGAAATTGATATTCTGAAGGCTATAGCAAAGTTATTTCATAGAATATTCCTGAATATTTATTTGCCTATATTCAGGCAATGCCTTCCTGGCCAGAATGCTAAGAAAGTGATGTTGTGTTCTTTTTAGAGTGTCGTATCTAGAATCACATGATGTCCACAAATCCCCCCTTGGTGATGTTAATTTCGATCACTGGTCAATTTGTTGTCTGGTTTCTCCACTATATCCTTACTAACTTCCTCCTTGAAACTAATAAACAATCCAAGGGGTTGAAACCATTCTGCTGTTCAACATACCCATCAAACTCATTCCCTAACCCCTGGATATGATCAAACTCAATCATATCCATCTATTGATTATTTTCTTGGGCTCCAAAATCACTGCAGATGGTGACTGTAGCCATGAAATTAAAAGATGCTTGCCCCTTGGAAGGAAAGCTAATGCAAATCTACACAGCATATTAAAAATCAGAGACATCATTTTGCTGACAAATGTCTGTAGAGTCAAAGGTATGGTTTTTCCAGTAGTCATGTAGGCATGTGAGATTTGAACCAAAAAGAATTTCAAGCACCAAAGAGTTTATTCTTTCAATTTGTGGTGCTGGAGAAGACTTTTGAGAGTCCTTTGGACTGCAAGGAGATCAAACCAGTCAATCCCAAAGGAAATCAGCTCTGAATATTCTTTGGAAGGACTGATGCTGAAGTTGAAGCTCCAATACTTTGGCCACTTGCTGCAAAGAGCGGCTCACTGGAAAAGACCCTGATGCTGGGAAAGATTGAAAACCAAAGGGGAAGCGGGTGGCAGAGGATAAGATGGTTAGACAGCATCGCTGACTCACTGGACATGAATCTGAGCAAACTTCAGGAGATAGTGGAGGACAGAGGAGCCTGGTGTCCTCCAGTCCATGAGTCTCAGAGTTGGACAGACTTAGTGACTGAACAACAGCAACAACAATTGATTATTCTTGCCGAAATCAATATTTAATATAATGGAGGCAAAATGATTCGCAACTCCAGTGAAATTAGTTGTCATTCTACTCTAAGAAAGGGCTTTTCCTTTCCTCTATTTACCTATCTCTAATGTGGACCCATGGATTCCTATTTCATTTGATGATATTACTACTATTACTATCTTTATTTATTTGAATAATTAAAATGTCTCAGATTGCCAAAGTGGAGACACTTCAGGCTGGCCTCTGTAAGATTTATTTGTGCCCCTATTCTGTTTTTTTTCCCTTTTTCATGAGTCCATCCTTAATTTCTTGTACAACAATGGGTTCCATATTCATCTTGTACCTTCCTTACCCCAGCTCTACAATCAGTTAACTCATATTTTATCAGCTCTATGGAGCCATGTGGGGCTTCCCAGATGGTGCTAATGGTAAAGAACCCACCTGCCAATGCAAGAGAAGCAAGAGACTCAGTTTCAATCCCTGGGTCAGGAAGATCCCCTGGAGAAGGGACTGGTAATCCACTCCAGTATTCTTGCCTGAAGAATCCCATTGACAGAGGAGCCTGATATGGTCCATAGGGTTGCAAGGAATAGGACATGACTGAATTGACTTAGCCCACATGGAGCCATTTAAAACGTTTTACTTTTTAACATTCAAAACATAAACGAAAGATTTACTCTGGCATTCTGGATATATTCCTCAATATTGCTTGCTCTGCCACTAAGGAAAAATACTAAAGTGCTCTCTTTTTTAACAAATGTGCAGCTCATTTTAAAATATCATCACACTTTGGTGGATTAAAAAAAAAATCAATGATTCAA
This sequence comes from Bos javanicus, assembly GCF_032452875.1. Taxonomy (NCBI): domain Eukaryota; kingdom Metazoa; phylum Chordata; class Mammalia; order Artiodactyla; family Bovidae; genus Bos; species Bos javanicus. The sequence goes on along the minus strand of NC_083876.1, from coordinate 23,926,796 downwards.
TCAATGATTTTAAAAAATCATTAAGAAATATCTGATAGAACTTGTAAATCAGAGAACATCGCGCTGGATTAGAATACTTTCCTTGGCCTCTAGAGCATGTTAACAAGGACTAAGTTGATAATCACACAGTTATATATTGCTCACATTATGGGAGCAACTGTGGAGTCTGCATTTGTCTGCTGGACATCTGCGGCTCGTTAGCTCATACACCCAACAGTTCTGGTGATGTAGCTCAGCACCTGCCACCACTGTCAACTGTTGAAATTGGCTTTCATCACTAATTTTTAAACAATTTGGAGAACCACCTGTTGTTTTTCTTAATGTGATCTTTCTATCACATGATTTAATCATGATTTTCTGCTTCTCAGCATGCAATACTGTATATTAAGTAGCATTAGAATACAAAGATTGGGTAAATTTGGGAATAGAGTAATAGACCCTGATTCTAAGATTAGCTGTTGCACAATGAAATTGCAACTTGACCCAATTCATTTCTTTAGTGCAGTATGCAGGTTATAGATATCTTATCATAGCTCTTTAAGTAATGCAACTTATATAGTATGGGATCCACATCTGAATAAAATCTTGTAACAGACAAAGAAAGTTTTGAAATTAGTGCTCTTGGGTTTTTCTGTGAGTACTATTGAGGGTAAAGAATCTGCCTACAATGCATGAGACTCAATCTGGGCTCAATCCCTGGGTTGGGAAGATAATGGCAACCCATTCCAGTATTCTTGCCTGGAGAATTCTTGGACAGAGGAGCCTGGTGGGCAGCAGTCCATGGGGTCACACAGAGTCGGACACGACTAAAGTGACTTAGCACACATGCAATATTTATTTGGCTCATGAAATTTTGTTTGGGCTCCACTGGTCTGAGTCTTCAGGTCTTACTCATGTGGGTCTGCCATCAAGTCAGGTTGGCTGGAGGCTGATCTGGTATGGCTCTCTATGCAATTTGTCATCCTTGTCTTGACTAACTGTGTGTGCTTGTTCACATGGGCAAGCTCCAATGTGCAAGTTTTTGTCAAGCTTCTGTTGCTCATGTCTCCTTTGGTAATGCTCAAATCAAAGGTGATAAAACAAATTCCACCTTTAATGGGAGGACTTGTAAAATCAAACTGCAAGGACATGGGTTCTGGAAGAGAAAGAGTTTGTGGTCATTTTTAGAATTCGTCTACATCTTAATATGAATAATACAAAATTATAAATAAATTATTAATTATAATAATTGTTAATACAAATTCAGATGATAGTTCCATAGTGTTTTATGTTTTCAGGAACTGAAGCCTCTTCATACCTGCTAAGTCGCTTCAGTTGTGTCCAACTCTTTGAGATCCTATGGACTGCAGCCTGCCAGGCTCCTCTGTCCATGGGATTCTCCAGGCAAGAACTGGAGTGGGTTGCCATGCCCTCCTCCAGGGGATCTTCCTGACCAGTGATCGAACCCATGTCTCATTATGTTTCTAGCGCTGGCAGGTGAGTTCTTTACCACTAGTGCCACTTGGGAAGCCCTATACCTTGTCCATTACAACATGTAACTAAAGGAAGAGACACTGCATCATGGTAAAGTGAACACAGTCATTCTTCTGTTTACACTGGGGATTGGTTCCGGGACCTACCACCCTCTCTTTTGCCCCCAGATACTAAAATTCAAGGAAGCTCAAGTACCCTATATGAAATGATGTAGTATTTGCATATATCCCTTGTACATCCTCCTGTACATGTTAATTCACCTCTAAATTACTTATTAATATATAATAACACTATACTATAATATATATATATATATAATAGAATGTTAATGCTAATTAAATAGTTGTCACGATGTGGCAGTATAAAGTTTTGCTTTTGGAAATCTTCTGTAATGTTTTTTTCTAAATAGTTTTGATCTGTGGTTAATTGAATCAGAGGATGTGGGTTTGGAGGGTCAGCTGTGTGTGGTTTATTGCAGATGTTCCCTTATCAGCTGTTCCAGTGCCTGTTAACAGCACCTCACTTTTCTTTTTGGAAGTTTTCCTTCCTTCATCCCAATTCAAAGGAGGTGAAAGGCAAGCAATGCATATATTCCATACTGTGCTGTCATCTCTTAAAAATCTCAGTCTGAAGTGAAGTGACACAAACACCAGAAGTCAGGGCCCTAAAAGACCATCAAGAGTGTCTGTGGCTGAGATTCCCAGAGGTACCCTGGTTCTTTTATTTCTTGGAATCTGATTGCTCAGCATTTTCTTCAATACTGTTTGTATCTTTAAAAATGTTCTGCTTTGTGTAAACATATTTATTTAATAATATGTATGATTTGCTTGCATGCCCAGTCGCTAAATTGTGTCTGACTCTTTGTGACAACATGGACTGTAGGATTTGTCCCTGCCAGGCTGTCCATGGGATTTCCCAAGCAACAATACCGGAGTGGTTTGCCATTTCCTTCTCCAGGGGATCTTCCTGACCCAGAAATCAAACCCGCATCTCCTGCACTGGCAGGTGGGTTCTTTGCCACTGAGCCACCTGGGAAGCCCATGTATAATTTACTATAGGATATATAAATGATATGTGAAGCAGGATATTTATGAAGATACCATATATATCATAAACAAATGTGTATATTTTTTTATTTTGCCAGAATTTTTTTTCTAGCCAAAATAGACTTAATAAGAAATTAATATAGCTTACTTCAAAACTGAATATAACAAATCCTGAATCCCAAAACCTTACTGAGGGCAATACAGTCTTTCATTTAACAACTACTAGCTGAACACATTTTGTGGATCACATTTTGTCAGAACTCTCCACCATGACCCATCCGTCCTGGGTGGCCCTACACACCATGGCTCATAGTTTCATTGAGTTAGACAAGGCTGTGGTCCATGTGATTAGATTGGTTAGTTTTCTGTGACTGTGATTTTGGGGCTTCTTTGGTGGGTCAGAGGTTAAAGCGTCTGCCTGGAATGTGGGAGACCGGGGTTTAATCCCTGGGTTGGGAAGATCCCCTGGAGAAGGAAAATGGCAACCCACTTCAGTACTCTTGCCTGGAGAATCCCATGGAGGGAGGAGCCTGGTAGGCTACAGTCCATGGGGTCACAAAGAGTCGAACAGGACTGAGCAACTTCACTTTTCATTTTTTCACCCTCTGATGGAGAAAGATAAGAGGCTTATGGAAGCTTCCTGATGGAAAAGACTGACTGAGGGGGAAACTGGGTCTTGTTCTGATGGGCAGGGCCATGCTTAGTAAATCTTTAATCCAAATTTCTGTTGATGGGTGGAGTTGTGTTCCCTCCCTGCTATTTACCTGTGGCCAAGCTATGGCAGAGGTAATGAAGACAGTGGTGACCTCCTTCAAAAGATCCCACGTATGCACTGCTACACTTAGTGCACATAGCCCTGCAGCAGGCCACCACCGATCCACACCTCCACTGGAGACTCTCGGACACTCACAGGCAAGTCTGGGTCAGTCTCCCATGGTCTGACTTCCCTCTCCTGGGTCCTGGCATACAAAAGGTTCCCCCTGTGCCCTCCAAGAGTCTACTTCCCAGTCCTGAGTAAGCTCTGTCAGCTCTACGGTGGGGTCAATGGCGACTTCCTCCAAGAGGGCTTATGACTTACTCAAGTCTGCTGCACCCAGAGCCCCTGTCCCTGCGGCAGTCCACTGCTGACACATACCTCCACAGGAGACACTCAAACACAGTTCTGTCCCAGTCTCTGTGGGGTCCCTGGGTCCTGGTGCACACAAGGCCTGCCCAAGCCCTTGAACTTCTCTGGTGGGAATGGGGTCCAACTCAAAATGCGAATTTGCCACTCCTACCATCTTGCTGGGGCTTCTCCTTTGCCCTTGGGCATGGGGTATCTCCTCACAGCCGCTGCATCGTCTACCATCTTACTGGGGTTTCTCTGACCTTGGATATGGGGTATCTCCTCACAGCCACTGGCTCCAGGGCTGTGCAGCCGCTGCTTGACAAAATTCCACTGGAGAAGGGAATAGCAAACCACTTCAGCATTCTTGCCTTGAGAACCCCATGAACAGTAAGAAAAGGCAAAAAGATAGGACACTGAAAGATGAACCCCCAGGGTTGGTAGGTGCCCAATATGCTACTGGAGATCACTGGAGAAGTAATTCCAGAAAGAATGAAGAGACAGTGCCAAAGCAAAAACAGCACCCAGTTGCGGATGTGACTGGTGATGGAAACAAGGTCCGATGCTGTAAAGAACAATATTGCATAGGAACCTGGAATGTTAGGTCCATGAATCAAGGCAAATTGGAAGTGGTCAAACAGGAGATGGCAAGAGTGATCATTGACACTTTAGGAATCAGCAAACTAAAATGGACAGGAATGGGTAAATTTAACTCAGATGACCATTATATCTACTACTGTGGGCAAGAATCTCTTAGAAGAAATGGAATAGCCATCATAGTCAACAAGAGTCCAAAATGCAGTACTTGGATGCAATCTCAAAAATTACAGAATGATCTCTGTTCGTTTCCAAGGCAAACCATTCAATATCATGGTAATCCAAGTCTCTGCCCCAATGAGTAATGCTGAAGAAGCTGAAGTTGAACGGTTCTATGAAGACCTACAAGACCTTCTAGAACTAATACCCAAAACAGATGTCCTTTTCATTATAGGGGACTGGAATGCAAAACTAGGAAGTCAAGAAATACCTGGAGTAACAGGCAAATTTGGCCTTGGAGTACAGAATGAAGCAGGGCAAAGGCTAATAGAGTTTTGCCAAGAAAACGCACTGGTCATAGCAAACACCCTCTTTCAACAACACAAGAGAAGACTCTACACATGAACATCACCAGATGGTCAATACCAAAATCAGACTGATTATATTCTTTGCAGCCAAAGATGGAGAGGCTCTATACTATAGTCAGCAAAAACAAGACCAGGAGCTGACTGTGGCTCAGATCATGAACTCTTTATTGTCAAATTCAGACTGAAATTGAAGAAAGTAGGGAAAACCACTAGACCATTCAGGTATGACCTAAATCAAATCCCTTATCATTATCCAGTAGAAGTGAGAAATAGATTTAAGGGACTAGATCTGATACACTCTAGTGCCTGATGAACTATGGATGGAGATTTGTGACATTACACAGGAGACAGGGATCAAGACCATCCCCAAGAAAAACAAATGCAAAAAGGCAAAATGGCTGTCTGAGGAGGCCTTACAAATAGCTATGAAAACAAGAGAAGTGAAAAGCAAGAAGAAAAGGAAAGCTATACCCATTTGAATGCAGAGTTCCAAAGAATAGCAAGGAGAGATAAGAAAGCCTTTCTCAGTGATCAATGCAAAAAAATAAAGGAAAACAATAGAATAGGAAAGACTAGAGCTCTCTTCAAGAAAATTAGACCAAGGGAATTTTCATGCAAAGATGGGCACAATAAAGGACAGAAATGGTATGGACCTAACAGGAGCAGAAGATATTAAGAATAGGTGGCAAGAATACACAGAAGAACTATACAAAAAAGATATTCATGACCCAGATAATTACGATGGTGTGATCACTTACGTAGAGCCAGACATCCTGGAATGTGAAGTCAAGGAAGCATCACTATGAACAAAGATAGTGGAGGTGATGGAATTCCCAGTTGAGCTCTCTCAAATCCTAAAAGATGATGCTGTGAAAGTGCTGCACTTAATATGCCAGCAAATCTGGAAGGTTCAGCAGTGGCCACAGGCCTGGAAAAGGTCAGTTTTCATTCCAGTCCCAAAGAAAGGCCATGCCAAAGAATGCTCAAACTACTGCACAATTGCACTCATCTCACACACTAGAAAAGTAATGCTCAAAATTCTCCAAGCCAGGCTTCAGCAATACGTGAACTGTGAACTTCCAGATATTCAAACTGCTTTTAGAAAAGGCAGAGGAACCAGAGATCAAATTGCCAACATCCACTGGATCATTGAAAAAGCAAGAGAGTTCCAGAAAAACATCTATTTCTGCTTTATTGACTATGCCAAAGCCTTTGACTGTGTGGATCACAACAAACTATGGAAAATTCTGAAAGAGATGGGAATACCAGACCACCTGACCTGCCTCTTGAGAAATCTATATGCAGATCAGGAAGAACAGTCAGAACTGGACATGGAACAACAGACTGATTCCAAATAGGAAAAGGAGTATGTCGAGGCTGTATATTGTCACTCTGCTTATTTAACGTATATGCAGAGTACATCATGAGAAACACTGGGCTGGATGAAGCACAAGCCGGAATCAAGATTGCTGGGAGGAATATCAATAGCCTCAGATATGCAGATGACACCACCCTTATGGCAGAAAGTGAAGAAGAACTAAAGAGCCTCTTGAAGAAAGTGAAAGAGGAGAGTGAAAAAGTTGGCTTAAAACTCAACATTCAGAAAACTAAGATCATGGCATCCGTCTCATCATTTCATGGCAAATAAATGGGGAAATAGTGGAAACAGTGCCAGACTTTATTTTTGGGGGCTCCAAAATCACTGCAGATGGTGACTGCAGCCATGAAATTAAAAGACAGTTTCTCCTTGGAAGAAAAGTTATGACCAACTGAAACAGCATATTAAAAGCAGAGACATTACTTTGCCAACAAAGGTCTGTCTAGTCAAGGCTATAGTTTTTCCAGTAGTCATGTATGGATGTGAGAGTTAGACTATAAAGAAAGCTGAGCACCAAAGAATTGATGCTTTTGAACTGTGGTATTGGAGAAGACCCTTGAGAGTCCCTTGAACTGCAAGGAAATCCAACCAGTCCGTCCTAAAGGAAACCAGTCCTGAATATTCATTGGAAGGACTGATGCTGAAGCTGAAACTTCAATACTTTGGCCACCTGATGTGAAGAACTGACTCATTACAAAAGTCCATAATGCTGGGAACGGTTGAAGGCAGGAGGAGAAGGGGATGGCAGAGGATGAGATGCTGGATGGCATCACTGACTCAATGAACATGATTTTGAGTAAACTCCAGGAGTTGGTGATGGACAGGAAGGCCTGGCGTGCTGCAGTCCATGGGGTTGCAAAGAGTCAGACAGGACTGAGTGACTGAACTGAACTGAGTGGAACACCAGCCATGGCTAGGTCCTGATTTATGTGATAGGGATAGATCAGTGAAGACAGTAGATAGTAATTCCTGTCCTCCAGAAGCTAACACTCTGGTAGGCGGACAGCAAGGCTGCAATGGCTCTAAGAATTCACAAAACTGTAAATGACTCAGCCCTGAAATGCTCAAAGAAGACTCTGTGGAAGTAATGGTGAACTGTGTGTTCAATGAAGTGGGATTTAGATATCTGGAAAGGAAAGCCAAGAGGAATGCATTCTTGTAATTTGTTAGAGTTTTTTGTGAATTAAATCAGTGTTTTAGTTGGTGTTGGTAACACACAATCTGAAATCAACTTTTAAAAACAAAGCACATGAGGTCGGTCTTGATTTAAATCCTTCAGTGGATTGCCACTGCTCATAGGATAAAGTGAAAGTCGAAGTGTTAGTCACTCAGTCATGTCCAACTCTTTGTGACCCCATGTACTCTAGCTTGCCAGGCTCTTCTGTCCATGGAATTCTCTAGGGAAAAATCCTGGAGTGCGTAGCTGTTTCCTTCTCCAGGGGATCTTCCCAACCCAGGGATTGAATCCGGGTCTCCTGCATTGAAGGCAGGTTCTTCATCCTCTGAGCCACCATGGAAGCCCAAGTCATAGGATAAGATCATAGGAAAAGACCAGGCTCCTCAAAGATCTGGTCCCAGCATACCTATGAAACTTCTTTTTTACCCTTTCTTGTCCTTGCTCAATAAACTCTAGCCACCCTGACCTACTTTCAATCTTTATACTTTTCCAGTTTCATACGAGGCTTTTTGATCACTTTGCCTAGAAGGCCTTTTCCCTGTTGGTTTGCTTAACAAACTCCTACTCAGCCTCCACCTCTCAATTAACTGACATTTTCTCAGGGAAGGCTTTTTGTAATGTGCTAGTTTATGCAAGGTCCCCCAGTTATATGCTCTCAATATCCTGTATCTTTCCTTCAGAGCATTTCATAGAATATAATTAACTAATGATCTGTGAAATTACTGGTTTAACAGGTGTCCTCCCTCTTGATGGTAAACACTTTGGTGGACATTCAATATTTGTTAAATAAATATAGGAGTAACATGAAACTCTTGTAACCATCGAGGCCCTTTTCTGCTCCAGTGACTGTTTACTGCAGGTACTCCTCATGTCTGGGAACAGATGACCCTAGATTTCCTCAGGGTTGGAATTGCCAACAATGAAGTTTCTAGTAGAGTATAAGCTCTACCATCTCCCTTGTCTAGAATAGGGTAGAGACTGAAAGAAGTTGTTACTGCACAAGGAGAAAGAGCCAAGGTTTGAGAGGAGGAGAGAATGATGGTGTCATGTGTGTATGTGAAGAAAGAGGACACAGTTCGTGCAGACAGATCTCTATTTTTCTTTTCTTTAAAGATATTAAATATCTTTAAATATCTTTAAATTAAGTTAAAAATAAGATAAGGTAAACTGTTCAAAACAAGGAGGGCATATGAAACAGATGGTTTTGGGAAAGTGTAGGACTGAAATGACCCTCAGGCAGTAGGAGAGAGAGGCTCGGGAGAAATAAAAAAGTGGCTGGCACTGAGGTCCTGATAAGCTTGACAGTAGCCCCTTGGGGAGACACACTAACCTTTAGAGGCTTAGAATTTCCTCCAGCTTGATCAGTAGGTAAGAGAAGCCAACAGATTGATATAGATGTGGGATTTTCCCAGGAGAATATCATGACTAGGTGCAAGTACCTCCCCTTCCTCCTGTGCGTGTTCAGTCATGTACGACTCTTTGCAATCCTGTGGATGGTAGCCCTCCAGGCTCCTCTGACCACGGGATTCTCCAGGCAGGAATACTGGAATGGGTTGCGTGCCCTCCTCCAGGGGATCTTCCTGATCCAGGGATTGAACCCATGTCTCCTGCGACTCCTGCATTGCAGGTGGATTCTTTACCGCTGAGTGGCCAGGGAAGCTCCTTCCTTGGGGCTCCTAATATGTTACTTAAATCATAGAAGAAAGTCTAAAAGTTAGAAAGCAGAAGAATGAGGGAAGAACGCATCTCACCACATGAACACACATACCAGTAGCACTTATACTGGTAAGTATATTATATTTTATATTTATATTTAAATATATATTATATTTTATATATATTATACTATAATTATTTACATTTTTGAATGCCTGATTTTATTGTGTATGTAATGAAAACCAATGAATCTATAAAAAGGTATATATATTTTTTTAATTAAAAATAACCTTTTATAATGATAAAATTATGTCTCAGGCATGTGGCAAATTTAGATTCAAAATACTTTACTGAAAATGAATGGCAGGTGCCCTTGTTCCCTGCCCTGCTTTTAAAATATGCAGAATGGCCTATCTTTTTTAATCTCAATCTTCTTTTGTAGCCAGTTTAATCATTATCAAGTATCTTTTGCCCAGATATGATCTTGTAAGTAAAAGTTTTTTGCAGTTTTCAAAATTGCTGGAAAAGCAGTTTTGGACTGGAGGAAATTGTTGGACTAGAAGAAAAAATAAAGTAACTATTCTCCATGTTCAAAGTCTATAAAGTGCTCATTCAAACATCACCTCTTTGAGAAATGTTTAATTAGAAAAATTATTTTTAAATTATATCATAAAAAGATATGAGTCAAAAGATTGGAAAGTTTCCTGTTTTCATTTTTCACTGTGCTGTAACCGGAAGAAAAAAGCCAGTGAATATTTGTTGACTGAAGAATGAAAAAAAGTAAACATCAATGTACATCTGCATATCTGCCTTCCAGAAAGAAGACTCACAAACAGGCTGCCTCTGATGGTTACAGGCAGTAAAAGGTACATCAAAAAACATAAAAGAATTTCAGGGAGCAAGTTCGCCCTGCCTTTCTCTAAGTTAATATCCATCTGAGCCCTGATATAATTATTAATTACATTTAATTAATATACTTATGTAATTAATAATGTAAGTAATAAGGTTAATTACATTTAACCTCAGTTTAAATGCGATGCTTCAGTCCTTCCTGAGCTGATCCTTTTTCTCTCACTTACCTTTCTACCTGTCTAAAGCCAACTATACATGGAAGTAAACAGCTCAGGAAGAGGAGACCTGTACCGCAGCTGCTAGAAGACCAGTTGCATTATTTTTTTGTATCCTACTGGGATGAACAACATTCTCTGACAGCAGCTGGTTAGCTACCCAACATCAACAGGCTCTTTTTCCTCTCTGTCTTCGTCTATCTGGTACATCTTTGCCTGCTTGGCTTCCTGGCCTGTTGTTCTGTCCAAGTCATGTTAAGAAGTGCACACTGAATCTTTTTCTCCATTCTTCCTGGACTGTCCAGTGGGATGTGCCAACCTCACATCTTTTCTCCAACCCTCCATTTCTGGTGGGAAGAAATTCAATTCCCTGCCCCCTGTGAGCAAACTCCAAACCCTATCCTATGCACACACATCTTGAATGTTCTAAATCCCTGGGTTACTGCCACACCTAAAGAGTCCAGATTAAAAGGGAAATATTTACAAATGTCAAGCTAGAGTTACCTGAATCTGCTTTTATTTAAATTAGCTGGGTAATAATTCATACCAATGCCATGCTTAAAGGTACAGAATGCGTCTGTCAGATTGTAAGTCATTTACAAGTACTTTTTAATTTCAAGGTTATTTCTGGGAGCTCTGAAGTCCTTGATTTCACAGATACAATTTGACTGACATAAAACATGAAATACAGTTTTATGGGAGGTAGTTTAGATGCTGGGCTTCCCTGGTGGCTCAGACAACAAAGAATCTGCCCGCAATGTGGAAGATTCAGGTTTGACCCCTGGGTTGGGAAGATCCCCTGGAGAAGGGAATGGCAACCCACTCCAGTATTCTTGCCTGGAGAATTCCATGGACAGAGGAGCCTGTCAGGCTGCAGTCCAGGGCTCACAAAGAGTCAGTCATGACTGAACGACTAACACACACACACACACACAGTTTGGATGCTGTCCCTTTCCTCCTGTGACTTTAGAAAGAAATTCTTTCCAGGATTTCAAGTTTCTGTGAGGAAGGGGGTTTTTCTGGGAACTGTGAGATCATGCAGCCCTCCAGGTGTGCAGACGCTTCCTGTTCACAGGGCCAGTGTTTTTCAGAGTCCTCCCTCACCTTCCCTCCTCATAATACTCAGGCTCATAGTTACTCTCTAGGTAAGGAGACCTGGGGCGCAGCATGGCCAAAGTTGGGCTTAGACTAAGTCAGCTTCTGGAGCTGCAGCCCTTACTCCTGATGTATTCTTCTTATGTCTGTTCAAGGAAAGAGTTGAAAGAACAGAGATCACCAAAATGTTCCATCATCTTCCCTGCCTCAGAAATAAAATGAAAGGTTTATCCCAAATTAGCATGAGACTGCTCAGTGCTTAGCTTTATCTAAAATATATAAAAGTCAATATGTGCTGCTGCTGCTGCTGCTAATTTTCTTCTCTGATTGCCATTGCTGCTACTGCTAAGTCGCTTCAGTCATGTCTGACTCTGTGCGACCCCATAGACAGCAGCCAACCAGGCTCCTCGGTCCCTGGGATTCTCCAGGCAAGAACACTAGAGTGGATTGCCATTTCCTTCTCCAATATGTGCTATATATGGTTTCTTAAAGTTCAATGATGTTTTGCTTAATCCAATCTTTATAAAACATTATCATGTCAATATTTAATCAACACAAAAATTCATGAGCTATTTTACCTTCTTTTGAGGGGTAGCAAGTCTTCCAATTCTGTGTGTATTTTGTACTTATGTTCTGTGCTTAGTCACTCAGTCGTGTCCAACTCTTTGTGACCCCATGGACTGCATCCTGCCAGGCTCCTCTGTCCATGGGGATTCTCCAGGCAAGAATACTGGAGTGGGTTGCTATGTCCTCCTTCAGGGGATCTTCCCAACCCAGGGATGGAACCCAGGTCTCCCTCATTGCAGGCAGATTCTTAACCAACTGAGGCACCAGGGAAGCCCATTTTATACTTATAGCAACTTCATTTAGTGGCTTTGTCAAAATGAAGACAATAAAAATAAATTTAATAGAATGCATGATTATTTATGAACTAGGTTTGTCTTTATTTTATTACTTGTTACAACACCAGTCTATAAATAGAACAGTGAATCTGTGTAACAGTAATCTGTGAATCTGTGTAGCAGCTAACTCTGCTGTTTTTCAGACTTTGAAGTTGTGTGAAAACCATAGTTTTACTGGTATTTTGCAATTTTGTTGTTGTGAGGTATGTCTCATTTTGTGCTCTTGTCCCAAACCCGGTGAATATTAGAGGCGGGATTGACTGCTTTCCCTTCACTGTATGACCAGGTGCAGTGGAGGAGAGCCTCCTTAAGTAGTACTTACCACTGAGCTTTCTTATTCCTAAATATCTTCCCACCTTCCCTCTATTCCCCTCAATCTGTCTCCTTCAGTGAAATAGATATCAGTATTTATTGACTAAATAAATGTGATGTTTTTATTTTATAAAGATTCACTTCTGTTATCTAATTGGTACATAACATCCTCTGAGAGGCAAATAAGGAAATAGGCTGAAAAAGTTTAAGTTCCTGGGGTCAAAGTTTAACAGTTTCACCCAGGGCTCTTCATTTTAAGTTTTCACTCCTTCCACTTCGTAGCTGCATTTTGGACTTGGAGAAATGGGCGTCAGGGAAGTGTTTCAGCATGAGCAAAGAAACAGAAAATAGCTCTTTGGGTTAGCTAAAGCTCATTGCGTTCAGAAAAAAATAGAACGTGTGGGAAAGAGCAGGGCTTTGGTGATGAAGCCTCCGATGTCAGCTTTGGGATCTTGTGTATTATTCTGATAGTTTGCATGCTGTATATTTTTTTTTTAGGGAGAAAGTAATTGAAGTAAAGAAACTTTATTTTTATCCATAAAAATACTGTTTATTTCCTCTTGAGTTGAAGCTGGTCTTCATCTTAGTAGAAGCAGGAGCAGGGAGAGAAGTCGCTCAACTTACACTTGCCAATGATAACTCCCAAAGCCCACGGACTTCCTTCATTCCCCCGGGGTGAGCAGGAAGCCTCTAATCCCAGCCAGCTGGCTGCTCTGAGAGTACAACTGGACAGGAGAACCCAGATTAGAGAGGGTGGATACATTAGTTCCAAACTGACCATTTTTCTGCCAAATGCCAGAAAAAAGGAGACACATTTTTGTACAAAGGACAAGGCATTTCTTTTTTCAATTGATAGATACTACTTTATGGACTCTGTTTTTAAGGTAAAGGAGAACTATTTGGATTTTTCTTTTAAATTCTCAACAAGGCATCAGAGCCATGCCTTTAAAACATGTTTAAGATCTTATCATTCCTTTGCTTAAAGCCCTTCCAGGACTTTTGTTCTCCTTGGAGTGGAACTCTAAGCCCTTGAAACATCTCTGCCAGCCTTACACAATCTAGTTCTTCATGACCCTTCCAGTCTCTTCTATTTATCTCTCTCTTATTCCCTGTTCTCCAGCCACACTGGCCTCCTGGTTGGGCCTTTCACTCACCAGATATCCCACTGCCACAGGACATTTGGTCTTGTTAATCCTTCTACCTGAGCATATTTCCCCCAGATACCTACAGAGTTCAGTCCCTCACCTTCTTGGCTCAGTGGGTAAAGACTGTGTGTGCAATGCAGGAGTTCCAAGTTTGATCAGGAAGATTCCCCTGGAGGAGGAAATGGTAACCCATTCCAGTATTCTTGCTTGAGAAATCCCACGAGCAGAGGAGCTAAGTGTGCTATAGTCCATGGGATTGCACGAGTCAGACACAACTGAGGGAGTGAACAACAAGAACAAACTCACTTCAGTTGTGTCCAACTCTTTGTGACCCTATGGACCGTAGCTCATCAGGTTTCTCTGTCCACGGGATTGTCCAAGAAGAATACTGGAGTGGGTTGCCATGCCCTCATCTAGGGGATCTTCCCTACCCAGAGATTGAACTGAGTCTTTTGTTTCTTCTGGGTGGGCAGACAGATTCTTTACCACTAACACCACCTCGGAAGCCCACCTTCTTATCATCCTGGCTCAAACATCCTCTTCTCAATGAGCCCTCACTAATCACTCTATTTAAATTGAATGCCCATTCCAGCATATTCTCTCTTTTTTCTAGTTCATTTTCCAACACCCTACTCCCCACCTGGCATTCAAAATCTTACCTTTGTAAGTTTTTTCTTGGTCTTTCTTCTTTCAATAGGCCGTAAGCACCAAAGGAAGAGATTTGGTCAACTTGTATTCACCCAGCCCTACAACAATGCTTAATATGTGAAGATGATCAATTAATATTTGCTGAATGAAATAAGTGGGATCTTTTATTCTCGGAAGATTGTGTGTTAGCATTGCTTTGGGTCTTTTGTCTAGTTAAAGTAACTGTTAACCTTCTTATGGATTTCTATGAATCTAGAGGAATTTCTTCATCCCCATGAGTATTTTGGATTACAGTGTTAGAAGCTTCCTTTTTGTTTTTTTATTCAGGAGGACTAGCCATGTCATTAGGGTTTTAAGTGGACTGAACAAGGATGGCCTGTTTTTTGTAGGTCATAGAATGGGGTTTAGCAAATCATGAAAATCTTGAAAAAAAAAAATTTCCATCTGCTGGATGGGACACGGGCACCATTTATGGTCAGGAAAATTATTACTCTATCTGCCTATTCTGTCATTTCCACCCTGATTCTATGTTACATGTGTGCATTTAATTTGTGCTGTTACAGTATTGTTTTATGCTTCAGTTCAGTTCAGTTCAGTCGCTCAGTCGAGTCCGACTCTTTGCAACCCCATGAATCGCAGCACGCCAGGCCTCCCTGTCCATCACCAACTCCCGGAGTTCACTCAGACTCACATCCATTGAGTCAGCGATGCCATCCAGCCATCTCATCCTCTGTCGTCCCCTTCTCCTCCTGCCCCCAATCCCTTCCAGCATCAGAGTCTTTTCCAATGAGTCAACTCTTCACATGAGGTGGCCAAAGTACTGGAGTTTCAGCTTTAGCATCATTCCTTCCAAAGAAATCCCAGGGCTGATCTCCTTCAGAATGGACTGGTTGGATCTCCTTGCAGTCCAAGGGACTCTCAAGAGTCTTCTCCAACACCACAGTTCAGAAGCATCAATTCTTCGGCACTCAGCTTTCTTCACAGTCCAACTCTCACAGGAAAAACCATAGCCTTGACTAGACAGACCTTTGTTGGCAAAGTAATGTCTCTGCTTTTCAATATATTGACTGCTAATTTTGGAA
The DNA here is from genome assembly GCF_032452875.1 of Bos javanicus. Lineage (NCBI taxonomy): Eukaryota > Metazoa > Chordata > Mammalia > Artiodactyla > Bovidae > Bos > Bos javanicus. The sequence continues at coordinate 23,911,586 of NC_083876.1, read as the reverse complement.
ATGCTTCAAAGCATGTATATTTTTCTCTATAACCATGTTTTAATACTTGAGATCAAAGATCCGTGTGACTATGATATCTAAAATGGTGGTGTATGCAAAGGCTCAATAAAGTACAGGTTGACTCATATTTATGGTGCAGTGATGACTGTCTTTTAATTCTGAAAGTCAAATAATGCCATAAATTATAATCATAATCTGTGGGTATCAATTATACCAAGCTATTCAAGAGCTACATATGAACAAATAAATCTTGCATGTTTTTAAAATATCAAGATATGTAGAATCAAAGAGTAGGAGAAAAAGAGTAAGTGAAAGAATAATTTTCTATTATACTACTTCAAATTTTATCTCTAGTTTACTTATGCATTGAGAACATTTTCAGAATGCTAATTAATCTTATTCAACTTGATGTGTCTTGCTTCCATATAGTGTTATAAAATTAATTGGTATAGTATTCATAAGAACAATTTTAGTGAATTTTTCAGACTCATAGGTTTTCCCTATGCTTCACTGACAAGGAGTTTTAGAAGAGGGGCAAAGTTGTGGTGGAGCCAGTACTAGTGGTGTACAGCTTCATTCCATTGCAAGATGGAAGCTAGTCAGCTCCGAGCTGGAAAAGAAGCACAAAGAAATGTCCCCTAATCCTAGATCAGAATCTCTTGGCTCTCTTCAAGTCTTACCCAAACCCACGTTATGATTGTGCCCTTCACTTTCTCTGGCATGCCTCCTCCCAGTTTCCTGGTGTCTCAAGACTTTAGAGAAACAACACTGTGCCTCAGAATATGTTCAAAGTCCCTGAGAATAAAGTCTAATTATTGGAGATAAAATGGCCTAAGTTTGTAATTCAAAAAATGGTCCTCAGAATTTTGGAGCACTGCAACAGAGAAACAGTTGACGTGTGTTGCTATCACAGCAGGGACATCTGTGAAGGGATTTTAACATTGTTGATGCCTGTAACATTTTTGCCACGTTTGAGTGCCTGCTCAGTCACTTCAGTCCTGTCCAACTCTTTGCTAACCTATAAGTCGTAGCCCACCAAGCTCCTCTGTCCATGGAATTTTCCAGGCAAGAATACTGGAGTGGGTTGCTGTGCGGTAATCCAGGGGATCTTCCTGATCCAGGGATCAAACCTGCATCTCTTATGAATCCTGCATTGGCAGGCGTGTTCTTTACCATGAGCGCCAAGTTCAGTGGTCTGAACAATGTGTTCTGGCTTAATATGGCAGGCTTGAGTTTCTACGTTACGGAAGCCAAAACTGTCATTTTCTTCAAAGATAAAATGTCACAGTCTTGTTTCAAAATTTTCTCTAGTACCCATTGGTTTCCTTAATAAAGTGTAAACATTTTAGCCTTAGCATTTCGGTCTCTCCTGAAATCTCCCCTCAGACAAGCTGGCTCAGTCACTGTTCTTCAGATTCCAGTGGAGAGGCCTCAGGGATTCCTGTTTGGTGTGCTTTTGCCAACAAACTTCTCATTCACTTAACATGACCTCTGTGCCTACATCGTTAAATCCAGCATCTGTCATAAATGCTCTTTCGATAAAGCTATGCTCCAATTTTGATTTTCTAGGCATTTAATTGCCTGGAGTACTCCAGATAGTGAATTTGATGTCAGATCTTATCTCTTACTAGAAGTGAAATCTTGGGCAAATTCTTGTCTCTCTAAATCCCAATTTCTTCATACATTGAATGGTGGTAAAAATATCAAATTCAGAGTTTAGTGAAGGCCAAACTTAGCAGACTCTAATAAATCGTAGAAATATTAGATATATCATAATTTCTGTTCAATACCATGTATGGTTATAGTAGTTACCATTTATATATAAATATCCCATTTCTCCATCTACACCCTGAAATTCTTGAGAGTGTTGTATAGTATATGCTGTATATGCCTGGCTAAGTCTTTTTCCATTCTATATAAACAAAGGCATTTCTCAATTTATGGAATGAATTTAATACAGTGACAAAATGCTTCTGGAGTATCTCATGTTAAGTATCTTATTAGTTGGTTAGTAATATGTAAGGATAGTGCTTAATTCTTTGCTGTTGTTAATTACAGGGGACATGGGGTAATTTAAAATGGAATTGTGACAAAGAGGATCTAAGTTCTGTATATTAATTAAAAAATTATATATCCCTCCTTTTCATCTCTCTGCCAGAAAACCAATGCTGAGTTTGATCAAATGTCACCTGTTATTCATCATTTTAGCTTTAAAAGCTAGGACCCTGCCTTGAGTCTCTGACTTCAGGGTGACTTGTAATTCAACCTATTGGGGTCCGACTGTATATCAAAACACAGTGCTTTAATTAGATCTTTCAAACAGCTGACAAAAGAAGAAACATTGAGGGTGGGGTAAAGAGAGAGAAAAGATGCTTCGTTTTAGGGACTTTTTTTTTTTTTTTTTCCTTTTTATCTTGATCAAAGGACCTCAGTGGCTGCTTCAGAGACTCAAATCAGTGGAGTCTCCAGGGTTTACATTAGTTTCTCTCTAGGGTAAACAGGACAGCCTGCAGCAGAGCAAGGGAAGTATGTAATGTAGCCAAATAGATTATTTTTAAAAACACGTTTTGGTTATTAATTTGAAGTTGAGCAATCTGTTTTTCTATATGAGGATACAATGATTACAAGTGTTCGTTAGAGCTTCAAAGCTTGGTCAAAGGCAACATGAGATTCACCCAGTATTCCTTTTTGCTACTGATTGGTTCGTGATGGCTCACTGTCAAGTGATGGCTTCCAATGAGGGCAAAAAGCATGGGCTCGCCTTAGAACTACAAAACTAACAGGAATATTATTTTTCATGATTCCTTATAATTTAAATGCTTTGGAGTATTTAATTGAATTAAGAATAAAGGAATTGTTCAAGTCACTTTTTAAAAATCATAGAAACTGTGCAATTGCTTGAAAAATTAGGGAGAGAAAAATTATTGGATAAGACTTAATTGTGTTACTTAGAAAAGCAACTTTTAGCAGCTCAGAGACATCTAACAAAAGCTTTAAAAGACTCATTTGTATTTACTTAAGAATTCTATTTGTATTCTATTTCTATTTGTATTCTAATTCTAGTCTATTTGTATTTACTTAGGAGTCCTGACAATCTTTCAAAATGAACTAATGGTAAATATGAAGGAATAAAAGCTTTAACTGCTGTATGAAATGAACCATAATGCAACAATTAAAAGAGTACCATTAAAAGTGATATTTGTAATATGGGATAATGTTAATAGAAAAAGTTTAGACACAAAATTAGGTTTATATTATTTGATTAAAACTATAAAAAACAAAGTAATGTATAAAATATAACAAAATGCTAATAGGATTATATCTAGGTGTAGGTAAATATCGCCTTAACTTTTCTCATAACATTTAAGGGCAAATGCAAATTTTTTTTTTTTTTTTTTTTGCAATTTTAAAATAAGAGGCTATTTCTTCCTGTTGAAAATATAGGAAGAGATCTTCCTCTCACTAAGCTCCTCTGTCCATGGAATTTCTCCAGGCAAGAATATTGCAGTTGGTTGCCATTTCCTTCTCCAGAGGATCTTCCCGACCCAGGGATGGAACCCGCATCTCCTGCAATGGCAGGCAGATTCTTTACCACTGAGTCACCTTGGAAGCCCCATAGCTGTGAGTACGTCCTCTCTTTCCGAAATATATGTAAACCCTTTTGGAAACTAGATAGGCCTTTGTCAGCTTCATGAACCAGGAACATTTCTTATCCGGGAACTATCTCTTTGAAATGCAAACATCAAAGTCTTTTCCCTATGAGGACACAGTGGACAGAATAAACCTGGAAGTCTACGAACCAGGAAGCGTCCTTGTGAGTGTGAGTACAGTGTGCTAAGGCAATCCAGTCCTGTTGACTCTTTGTGACCCTATGGACTGTAGCCCTCCAGGCTCCTCTGTCCATGGGATTCTCCAGGCAAGAATACTGGAGTGGGTTGTCATGCTCTTCTCCAGGGGATCTTCGCGACCCTGGGATCAAACCCCTGTCTCTTAGTCTCATACACCGGCAGGCGGTTTCTTTACCACTAGCGCCACCTAGGAAACAACCTCACAGACATCTAATCTGTTCAGTTTGTCTGCCTTGATTTTGGACTTCAGACTTAGCAGCAGCAGCAGCAGAAGGCAATGGCACCCCACTCCAGTACTCTTGCCTGGAAAACCCCATGGACGGAGAAGCCTGGAGGGCTGCAGTCCATAGGGTCGCTGAGAGTTAGATACGACTGAGCGACTTCACTTTCACTTTTCACTTTCATGCATTGGAGAAGGAAATGGCAACCCACTCCAGTGTTCTTGCCTGGAGAATCCCAGGGATGGGGGAACCTGGTGGGCTGCCGTCTATGGGGTTGCACAGAGTCGGACACGACTGAAGTGACTTAGCAGCAGCAGCAGCAGCAGCAGCAGCAGCAGGGCTTCCTTGGTGGCTCAGGAGGTAAAGAATCCACCTGCAATGCATGAGACCTGGGCTCGACCCCTGGGTGGGGAAGATCCCCTGGAGCAGGGCATGGCAACCCACTCCAGTATTCCTACCTGGAGAATCCCCATGGACAAAGGAGTCTGGCGGGCTGCAGTCCAGGGGGTCACAAAAAGTTGGATATGACTAAGCGACTAAGCACAGCACAGCACAGCCTTCAGAGCTGTGAGAAGGATATGTTTGTTTGAGCTCCTCTGCCCCATCCCTACTCTGGCCCTGGCCCCACCACACATAAAAGGCAATGAAAACATTAAAGGAGACAGTCTCCCAGTCTCTGTGGGAGGACAGGAGCCTTAACTTGAATGGGCACCTCACTCCAAGGTATGAAACTACTTTCTGTCATAAAAATAAGAAAACGGTGTTTTCCCTCTGGCTAGTTCAGTTACCTAGCATAGATGGTCACTGAATTACCAGGTGAATTTAGAATGAATTCTGTATGACTGATGGTGCTGTCCAGCCCTCCCACTTGAGGATTAGTTATTATTATCTTGAAAATAGGTATGTATTGGGCTTCCCAGATGGAGCTAGCAGTAAAGAATCTGCCTGCCAATGCAGAAGATACATGAGATGTGGGTTCGATCCCTGGGTAGGGAAAATTCCCTGCAGAAGAGCATGGCAACCCACTCCAGTATTCTTGCCTGGACAATCCCATGGGCAGAGGAGCCTGGTGGGCTACCGTCCATAGGGTCACAAAGAGTTGGACATGACTAAAGTGACTTAGCCTGCAATGGACTCTATCAGCTTTGCTATATAAGAGGGTAAAACTCCTTTCTATCTTTACAGTCTCCTAGCAGGTTACCTGTGATGTGCATTATAGTCTGCTTTAGTCCTTATTCAAAAATAAAAGTACTGTCTTTCTCTATTATCTTTTTTGGGTTGGGAAAGCATTGTGTTTTTAATTATATTTCTCTAATGATTTCAAATTTTATATAATGAGTATTATTATGAATACAATGGGAAATATTTTATTTTATAATTAGCTTCTATTTTTGTAATTGATTTCTTAATCTTTTTTGTTAACCACCAGTTAATAACCACTTTATTTGTTTATCCTGCTCTATACTATAAACTGTTCTTAGCTCTAGATCGACTTTTCCAAGTCAAAAGAATTCTTTTGACTGTCTGTTCCATTTTCTTCTGAGCTGCATGTTGTAGGGTGTTAAGCCTGGGAAATACCTGTTTAACATATTGTTGCAGCTAGGAGCTCCATTGATCTCTCAAGGAGATCTGCTTAAAATCTCCTCTGCTTTTCAAAGCAACCAATTTATTGTTAGTCTGGTTAGCCTTCCTTTGGGCTCTGCCTTCAAAATATTTCTCTTTTTCTTTCTTTCCTCTATTGAGAATCAGAAAACAACAAAAAATATTTTACTATAAGGATGTCCTAAATATTATATTCTATCTTTCTATCTTCTGTCTACTTATCATCATCTATCTATCTTTGTGTTAACAATCGATTCAGAATAGAATAAACCAATAGTGTTTTATAAACTGATTATTGTTTATCTGAAGTTCAAATTTAACTGGGCATCATGTATTTATAATTTTAAATATAGAAACCCCACATGTATGATCATCATAAATATGCTTATTGGAACCATTTTCCTCCAGATGATAATTTCTTTACCCAGGTCAGGGTAATTTTATAGTCTATTATTTAAAATAAGTTGATAGATTAGACACAGTGAAGCTAACAGAAAACACATAATTTAAATGAGTCAAAAGTGACTTATTTCTCAGATAAAAAGATTTCTCCTATTCTTTAGGGAAAATTAATTTTCCAATTAAGATACTGGAAGATAAGCATCATTTGAAAGAGTAAATCAAAGAAATCATATTTTGTTTATAGATTTTAAAATTTTTTTCCTCTTTACAAATACATTGCTGTAAAATTTTGAGTAGAAAATACAAAAGTATTTTGCTATACATAAATGAAATCCCACTACTTTTTTCCCACTCTACAATATAGCAAAATTTTTTCCTTGCAGTCAAAAGAGTCAGTAAGTGCCTGTTTGCTACTAAGTCCTCTAAACTTCTCTATATTCTTCTTTCTCCTTCCCCTGAGTGCTATAGTTCACGTATATAATGAGAGACACCTTGAGATGGCTGGTGTCAGTAGCTCATTTCCTCCCCCTTTTGGTAGCTAGCTAGACTCCCGTCTGAGGCTGAGGAAAGAACAAGCAGAAGGTGGTGCCTGAATTTGGGGTTCCCCTTTTCCAACAAGCCTGTTTTTAATGTCCCATGACATTGTGAAAAGAAGCTCCCTTTGTTACATTGTCAAAATCAAGTGGCCATTTCCTACTCCTCTTTCTCTCTCAATATGTAGAATAGTAGTATCTGGTGAGGTCTTCTTCTGACAATCCCTGTTCTCCCTCCTCAGCTTGCCCCCCACATGCCCCCCAGCCCCGCAAAGAGCTACACAGCATATGCAGGGCAATGGGATGGCTTTGCCTTGCTGTTTTCCCCGACTGTATGTTTTCCCAAAGCGTTCACTTTACTTCTGGTTGCTAATGTTGTGTGTTTCTTTGCCCTCATTGCATGTGTACTTTCTGAATTGGGGGACCGTAACAGTCAGGTAATTTAGAATCAGATCTATCTTTTCATTGTGTCTTATGAAACCTAAAGGGCATGGACCCCTACCCCAGAGTGGAAAACAGACATCAAAGCCATTCTTCATTCCATTCTGAAAATTTCCCTTCGCGCTTTATAAAATTTCAGAAATTAGAACTGCTAAGGAAAAAAAATATTTGAAAAGGTCAAGATTTTCGATTAGGTTTTGCCAGTACCATATTTTTGTCTTCTCTTGAAATGGATTTGAGATTTAAATAATTTTGGAAGCTTTGTTGAATAATCCATGAACATTCTGTTGCAGGAAGAGGGACTCCTTCCAGGGCCCGAAACTGGGCTCTTGTCTAACACTCAGAAATGAATTGTCCGAGGAGACACATGTCCTCACAAAGCAAGAGATTTTATTGGGAAAGGGCACGCGGGTGGAGAGCAGCAGGATAAGAGAACCCAGGAGAACTGCTCTGCCACGTGGCTTGCAGTCTCGGGTTTTATGGTCATGGGATTAGTTTCTGGATTGTCTTTGGCCAATCATTCTAATTCAGTCTTTCCTGGTGGCGCACACATCGCCCAGCCAAGATGGATGCTAGCGAGAGGGATTCTGGGAAGTGGACAGACACGTGGCGTCTCCTTTTGACCTTTCCCGAACTCTTCCGGTTGGTGGTGGCTTATTAGTTCCATATTCCTTACCAGGATCTCCTGTCATAAAACAACTCATGTGAATGGTTACTAAAGGGCCTGGCCAGGGTGGGTGGTTTCAGTCAGTGTGCTTCCCCTAACACTTCTAGAGTGTAAATTTCAGAGTTAGAGAAGAGATACCAGGTGAATTAATATATTTTCAGGTTTTGTAAATTGATGATCAGGGTAAGAGGTGCTTGCTTGGAGCACAAATGTAAAATGTAGTTTAAAGAATGATCCTCAGTGATTTGTTAATCTTCTTCCCTTTAAAAACAGATTGAATACCTTTATGTGAAAGACTTATTCCATGTTCTTCTTCACAAAAATGTTAATATCTGAAGTACAATTTGGGGGGGAAAAAACTCCATAAATTCCTTTATTCTCTTACTAGAAGTTTGAAATTTCCATGTAGTACTCTCTACCAATTTGAGCCTGTAAACTCTTCTGATTTTACTGAGATCCATAAGTAAATGATCCTGCTACACATCAGTGATAATTTCACTTTGCTCTAAAATACTGGAGAAAACAAAAAGTTGGCCAACAGGTGCCATCTTTGATCATTTTTCCTTATGTTTAAGGCATTAATGTTAAGTTAAACGTTTCATTTTAGAGTAAGTTCTGCAGTAACATTTTGGATTTTCCCACTTCCCTTTTATACTCTGCTGTGTATGACCAGGGCTGTGAGACTACACTGTATCTTCTAGGCCCCTTTGGTACTGGAAGGAGATCTGGATGATAAAAAAAGAGAAGCTTCTGGCTTCCAGCTCCCACCCAGTGATAACTGCCATTGTTGTTGTAATGATAGTGATGGTGAGGCGATTTTAAACTCAACAGTCCAAATGGAAGCTGCATTTTTCTATAGGAAATGGTTCTTATTTGGCATCCTAGAACAAGCCCTGACGGAGCTTCCAACAGTGCGGCTTCAACATTAGGGAACATTAGCAGGTCCTAATCTCTAGGTATTAAATCTTCTTTCTTGCTCCTCTAGCCCTCATCATCAGTTTGTTTCTCCAGATATTCTGTCCCTTTGTTATCAATTTCCCGTTCTTACATGTTTCAATTCCTATTGTTTCTATCCTCCTGACTGGTCCCTGACAAAGTACTGCTTTGAAGCCACTAGATTTCCTAGACTACAAGTAGCTTTGGAACCTTTGTCCCTTTCCCAGGTGGCGCTAGTGGTAAAGAATCTGCCTACCGATGCAGGAGATGCAAGAGACAGAGTTTTGATCCTTGGGTCGAGAAGATCTCCTAGAGAAGGAAATGGCACTGCATCCAGTATTCTTGCATGGAAAGTTACATGGCAGAGGAGCCTCTTGGGCTTCGGTCCATGGGGCTGTAAAGAATTGGACAGAAGTGTATGTGTGTGTGTGCGCACGCACACACACACACACACACACACACACACAGAGATATGTGCAACAAACCAAATGGACCCCAAGGACATTATGTTTAGTGAAAAAAGTTAGATTTTCACCCCCACAATATTAATAGTGTATGATTCCATTTATATAACATCCTTGAAACAATAAACTAGATGGGTAGAGAACAGGTTAGCGGCTGTCTGGGCACAAGGATAGGTTTAGTGGGGAGGCAGCACAAAGGAATTGTTTTGTGATGGTGCATCAAACATGTATTTTGATTGTGGTGGTGATTATACAAATTTGTACATGAAAAAAGGTGCATAAAACTACACACACACACACAAATGAATGCAGGTTTTAAAATGCAGGTCCTAATGTCAGTTTCCTGGTTTTGATTTTACACTAGAGCCTCTATAAGGTGTCATCATCGGGGAAGCTGGGTAAAAAGCTGGGAAGCTGGGACTCTTTGTTCTATTTTCTCAGCTTACTATGAGTCAACTGTTACTTCAAAATAAAAAGTGTATAAAACTGTGTTGGGTACAAGCCAACTCAATAAAAATTAGATAACCTGATTTTCTTTGTTGGTGAATATTTTGTGGCTTTTATGTCAGCCAAGAAAGCATAACCTTTTTAGATACAATTATTGACTGGGAAGTTTAGTACTCTTGTGCTTTGGGGAATAAAGTGCTGTCAACAGTGTGGTCCCACAAAATGAACAGAACATGCTACTAGAGGAAGAACAGTGTGTTAAGATTTCTCCTGGCATTGGCTGCTAGAGCAGGAAAAGCTGAAAAATGGGGTTTCGCCATGTGTCCTCAGAGACCTGGACAGCCAGTCTTTAATTATTCAGTTGCTGCAAGAATCAGTGTTTCTAGCCAAGACACATAGTAATCAAACTGATGAAAAGTAAAGATAAAAATAAAATATTAAAAGCAACAAGGGAAAAATGACAAATAACATACAAGGGAACTCCCATTAGTCTATCAGCTGATTTCTCAACAGAAACTCTACAAACCAGAAGGGAATGGCATAATATCTCTAAAGTGATGAAAGGGAAAAACATACAACCAAGGATATTCTACCCAGCAAGACTCTCAATTCAGATTTGATGGAGAAATCAAGAGCTTTATGGACAAACAAAAGTTACCACCAAAGCAGGTTTACAACAAATAAAGGAACTTCTGTAGGCAGGAAACATGAGAGAAGGAAAAGACCTATAGAAAATAAACCCAAAACAATTAAGAAAACAGTAATAGGATCATTTATATTGATAATTACCTTAAATGTAAATGGATTAAATGCACCAACCAAAAGACATAAATTGGCCGAGTGGATGAAAACACATCCATGTATGCACTTTCACTTACCACATCACTCTGATTGACCCCCCAAATTCTATGTAATTATTTTATATTGCTAGGTTAATCATGGAGAAGGCAATGGCACCCCACTCCAGTACTCTTGCCTGGAAAATCTCATGGACGGAGGAGCCTGGTAGGCTGCAGTCCATGGGGTCGCTAAGGGTCGGGCACAACTGAGCGACTTCACTTTCACTTTTCACTTTCATGCATTGGAGAAGGAAATGGCAACCCATTCCAGTGTTCTTGCCTGGAGAATCCCAGGGACAGAGGAGCCTCGTGGACTGCCGTCTATGGGGTCGCACAGAGTCGGACACGACTGAAGTGACTTAGCAGCAGCAGCAGCAGCAGCAAGTTAATCATGTTCCCAATATGGCTTGCAATTATGATCCTCTTTTATTTTTTGTCTGGCTATTGATTGTGAAAACTGATACACATCTTTCACTATTGAAAAAGAAAGAATCAGTGTTTTTAACCTTTAGATTACATGCCACAGAAAGTCATTGATTGCAAAATGGAATTTAAGAATTTCTAACAATTACCGTGATTATGTATTTTGTTTACAAGTGCTTGATTCCTTCTAAGTTCTACTTTCTGCCAATAGAGAATAAGTATTTTAAAATAAGCTGCATTGCATGTTATGTTATCATTTTTTGAAAAGCCCCTGATGCTGGGGAAGATTGAAGGCGGGAGAAGAAGGGGATGACAGAGGATGAAATGGATGGATGGCATCACTGGCTCAATGGACATGAATTTGAGCAAACTCTGGGAGATGGTGAAAGATAGGGAAGTCAGGCATGCTGCAGTCCTTGGGGTCACAAAGAGTTGGACATGACTAAGCAACTGAACAACAACAACAATTTTAAAATTGTATTTCCTCAGGAAATATATTATGTCATTTAAAAAGGAAGTTTGGGTCCCAAGCTGAATATTGAGTAAAGTAAAACAGATAATTTAAACTTCTTAGTACTTCCAGAAATCAGCAAAAGTTGGAGAGATGAGTTTTACCAATGAAATGATGATGGAAAGGTCATAGACCACTCTCTTTACTACTGAACTGGTACTAGGTAGCTGCCATCTAAAAATAGTAGGATGTACTTAGAGGCGTATTTGAAATATGAGCTATAATATGGTGGAACTGCCAAAGGTCTAGTTGTTTATATCTTTCAGTGGATAAAACTCTGAGAATAACTGCATAAACCATCACTGTTCTTGTGGTTAACATTAAAATAAACTGTTCAAAGGAGCAGAAAATGTTGCACCAACAGAGGAAAAAAATATTAGCCAGGAGTGAAAAGCACAATTGAAAAGACAAAATTGCCTGATTATTAAAATCTGTTTAAAGAAAATAACCCCAATCTTGGTGAAACTCCATGCTATAGTTATGATTATATCTGTTTGGAGATTAAAAAGAAACCAACAGGATGAAAAAGATACAATTATTAAATGATGTTTGATGTTTGATAGTTCTAACATACAAGAAGAATGACCGATTGAAAGATGAACCCTAACCTTGCTCTTTATTTTAAATTGGAAAGCATGGACACTGATAACTTGGTAATTTAAAAATCTTTATCCCAATTTATACAGATTGAAATTACAGAAAATGATTTTTAAACTGTATATGAGATTTCTTTTTAATTAATGAAAATGCCCATTGATGAGTGTTTGCAGAGAAATGAATCTATGATGTTGATATTGATGTCAACAAGGGGTCACCCTTTTATATTCTGCATGAATCAGCATCCCTGGGGTGGTGCGTCAATAATATCCCCTCTCAAAGAATTTGTTTTTTTGCTTTTCTTTGTGGATTAGTGGGCTGGACATAAATGCTGAATTTTGTTGAAAATTAACAGAAATAATTATTTAGATGCTTATCTTTTAGATAAATTTATAAAGAAATGGGAAATGAGTTTGAAAATCTGCGCTTTGACACGTATATGTGCTGGTTTAGGCAGAGAAATCTGCTGATCAAATTAGGGCCCTCCCTGGTGGTCCAGTGGTTAAAGAATCCCCCTGGCAATGCAGGGAACATGGGTTTGATCCTAGTCCAGGAAGATTTCACGTGCTGCGTAGGCGTACTGCAACTACGAAGGCCCACGAGCTCTAGAGCCTGTGCTCTGCAACAAGAAGAGGAGCCCCACTCTGCAACCAGAGAAAGTCCCCGCACAGCAACCAAGACCAAGCATAGCCAAAATAAATAAGTAATGATTTTAAAAAGATTTTCAATTTAGTAAAACTACTGTTTTAAGAGGAAAATTAAAAACTTGGAAAAATGGCTAAAATATGGGTTAAAATGATGAATCACGGCTTTATCTAACGGCAAACAGTAGTTCTCAAAGTTGGCTTATTTAGCAAAACCATTTTAAGATTGAATTATCTGTGAAAGCTTTCACCGGGTGTGATAAGACAGCAGTTAAAATGTGACAGCTGTGAAGAACTGACATCGACCATGAAATTTTGGAAATTTTAATTCAGTGACATGTGGTAAAAGTTAGTCCTATATTATTATTTTTTTGTCTTCACAAAAGCCCTTCAACTATGTTTCTTCTCAGACAATAAAAAAGAGAGCCTTACAATATTTCACATAGCACACTGACTTTTCAGCTAAAAGATACTTAAGTTTCTACCAGCAGTCAATTCAAACATTCAAGAATACTATCTCGTTGGTAGTATTCTTGTCATTTTATGCCAGTGATTATGCTTATAAAGTTTACAAAACAGTGAAAACAAATGATCTCTATTTGTAGGCATATTTTAAGTGCTGAAAATATGGTGACACCATCAAGAAGAGAAATTACTATACAAAGTAAATTCAGCTGGCTCAATTTTGGGAAATAAATAATTTCAGTCTGTGGTAATTAAATAAGGAAGCAGAGAGGAAAACCTATTTTGATTTTCCTGATAACAAATGATTAAAGCATTTTGTTACTGTTAAACGGTTAACAACAATTTTTTTTTTATTCAACAAATATTTATTGAGCTTACTTTCTGCTGGCACTTTCCTAAGCACTTGGCACAGTAAGTGAACAAAGCAAACACAATCCTGGCTTGTTTAGGGACTGTAAAAATTTTCAAGTTATGACTACCCTAAATGAAATTATTTTAGACACCACCCTTCATGGATCAAAGCCTTGTTGTAGCAAAGGGGCTTGTATAAGTCAATGAAGCTATAAGCCATGCCATGCAGGGTCACCCAAGGCAGATGGTCAAATGAAGAGTTCTGACAAAACATGGTCCACTGGAGGAAGGAATGGCAAACCACTCCAGTATTCTTGCCTTGAGAACCCCATGAACAATATGAAAAGGCAAAAAGAGAGGACACTGAAAGATGAGTCTCCTAGGTCAGAAGGTGTCCAGCATGCTACTGGGGAAGAGTGGAGGGCAATTACTAGTAGCTCCAGAAAGAATGAAGTGGATGGGCCAAAGTGGAATTGATGCTGTTGTGGGTGTGTCTGGTGGTGAAAGTAAAGTCTGATGCTATAAAGAACAACACTGCATAGGAACCTGGAATGTTAGGTCCATGAATCAAGGTAAATTGGACATGGCCAACACGAGATGGCAAGATTGAACATCAACATCTTAGGAATCAGCAAACTAAAATGGATGAGAATGGGTGTATTTAATTGAGATGACCATTTTACCTACTACTGTGGGTAAGAATCCCTTAGAAGAAATGGAGTAGCCCTCATAGTCAACAAAAGAGTCCAAAATGCAGTACTTGAGTGCAATCTCAAATATGACAGAATGATCTCTGTTCATTTCCAAGGCAAACCATTCAACATCACAATAATTCAAGTCTATGCCCCAACCACTGATGCTGAAGAAGCTAACGCTGACCAGTTCTATGAAGACCTACAACACTTAGAACTAACACCAAAAACAGATGTCCTTTTCATCATAGGGGACTGGAATGCAAAAGTAGGAATAATAGGCAAGTTTGGCCTTGGATTACAAAGTGAAGCAGGGCAAAGGCTAACAGATTAGGTTTGTAAAGAGAACATACTGGTCATAGCAAACACCCTACTCCGACAACATGATTCTACACATGGACATCACTAGATGGTAAATACTGAAATCAGATTATGTTCTTTGCAGCCAAGGATGGATAAAGCTCTCTACAGACAGAGACTTTGGGTAGTTATTTTTTTTTACTATTAGAGAGAACTTCCTGGAAATGTTAAAAAAAAAAAACAAAACACTGGTCTTGATACTCTCTTATTTCTCTAAACAAGTCGTTAATTTGAGAATCAGAACGGTACTTGAGTGAGTGTGGGAAAAGTGAGCTGATGGAACTGGGTGACCCTTTGGTGCAGACCTGTGGGGCACTGACAGTCTGCGGGAACCTCCTCCCCTAGAGACAGAATGGAGTAGTACAATGGCCAGAAATTTCATGTCCTCAGGCCCTGGCCTTTTGGTTTGTTTTAACTGGATGACAGAGCATCAGCAGTGGATACTCTTGCTCTCAAGTATCTTTTCCTCTGCTCCATGCAGCCCACCTCCTTTCCATTCAGGACAGAGCTCAGAGAAGCTGATTAAGCTTCACCTTCTTTAGTTATAATATCGCTGCACTTCTTTTTCCCTGAGACCATATTTTATTCCCAGATGCAATATGGGTGTCCCCTATGCTTTTCCACTTCATATATACAGTCATTTTCTAAGTTCTTCTAGACATGGTCTTACTCTTTGATGTTGTGCCTATTTCTTTTTTTTATTGAAGAAAAATGTCACGTTCAATTTCTGGGGTATCTAATTTTGCTCTTATTATATGAAGATTTTATTTATGGGTTTATCTAGATAAAATTTTAGATGACAATAAAAGGACGGTGGAAAGAACAGATTATCAGTCTACAGGCACCACCCTTGCCTGTCTTTTAAAGTCAGATGAGATGGCTCTGTGTGATTTCTAAGGTCCTTCCTACTCTAGCTTCTTCTCTCATTTCTAGACTCCATCATAGATTCATAAAAACAGAATCATTTTTCTTTCCAGAAGTCGCCAATCTTACCTGTTGGATTCATGAGATCATTGTAATATGTATCAGATTTTAAGTCTTAAGATTTTTTTTCTCACTGAGACAAATATTATTTTCTATGATAAGAATTCCCACAATAAAAAATGGCTAGGCACTTGCCTTAAAACTCCTCCTGCAATTTTTTTCTTTGCTTTCTTTTACTTTATGAAGCTCATTTTTGGAGAGGCTTATTTTCTGAGCTGTAATAAAATGAAGGTCATGGGTCTAGATTCTGATAAAGTTGCATGCATACTAAGTTGTTTCAGTCATGTCCAACTCTTTGCACCCCTCTGGACTGAAGCCTGCCGGGCTCCTCTGCCCATGGGATTCTCCAGGCAAGAATACTGGAGTGGGTTGCATGCCCTCCTCCAGGGGATTTTCCCAACCCAGGGATAAAACCCATGTCTCCTGCAGCTCCTGCATGTGGATTGCACATGGATTCTTTACTGCTGAGCTGGCAGAGAAGTCCCTCTGATTAAGTACTTGCTACTTAAGAAATGTGCAGAATTTGAAGTGAAATAGCACTCTACTAGAAATCTGTGGGGCTTTCCGGGTGGCTCAGTGGTAAAGAACCCACCTGCCAAGCAGGAGGTGCAGTTTCAGTCCCTGGGTCGGGAAGATCCCTGCAGAAGGACATGACAACCCACTCCAACATTCTTGCCTGGGAAATCCCATGGACAGAGGAGACTGAGGGGCTACAGTCCATGGGGTTGAAAAAGAGTCAGGCACAACTTAGCAACTAAAACAACAATAACAAGAAATCTGTGTGTGTCTAAAAATAATGTAACTGCTTTCATAATGTAGGAGCAAATTTCAGAGGAGTATTTCTTTTTAAAACAAACTTAATCAGACTTAATAAGCAGATAAATAGACATCAAGTGGTGTCACTACATGAGAAACTAGATGTGTTTGCATATGACTGGGTGCAGGAGTTCAAGCAGGCTTGGTCTTTAGACTACCATCTTGAGATATTTTAGGAGAAGCTAGGTTGAACTGTGTACATATTTGAGTTTAGACTTTAGAAAACTCTCAGCTGGAGTTTCACCAGTAAAAGAGGAAAATATAAATGCTCTTCCTCATGTATACACATGCCACCACGAGTGTTTCCACACCTATTTTACTTGATAGTTTCCAATGATTGAAAGAGATTTCATTATTGAGTAGCTGTTTGTCAGCAAGCGTGACTAAAAATCATTTTAAAAAGTCTGTGTGGGAAAGCAGATTCTCGTATTTAGGTCCAAATGTTTTCTTAGTATGACGTGGAGACTGGCTAAATCCTCTATGTAGAAGTAATCATGTTTTGTGCATGATAATATCTGGTCTTTGTCATTGTCTATGTAAAAATAAAGTTATGAATAATGTTTAATAAAGTGAATTATACAACATCATTTGTATTTGGCTTTGATCATAAAGCAACATAGGGAGCATGGGCAAGGGTTGTGCACATGTACACATACACATACACACATACAGGCACACGGGCACAGAAACTCACACTCTCCTCTGCCTCATTCTTCTTCCTTTCTGAGATCAATCTACAACATCAGTAACTCTACTGAAATAATATAAGATTTTTTTTCCCTTCAAAAGTCTGCCAGGGAAAACTTCTAATCAAGTGCCTCTGAAAGGTTTATAAACCCCTAAAATCCAGTAATGATGGTATAATAAAGGTAAGTTTTGGGGGAAGAAAATGCCCATCCAAAGTAGAAAAACTACTGGCTAAAAGTCACAATACATCAAAAATGTATTTTCCAGGATAATTTCCATTTAACTGATAGGTTTTTCCATAAAAAATTATAAAATATGTAAAAGAGAAGACAGAATATTCAAATAATATTTGTTTTAGTTTTTCCAACTTTACAATCAAGGAGTTGGAGTAGATACTAAGTTTTTTTTTTTTTTCCCAGCGCTAATATTCTATGATTTTTGTCAACATAGGATGTTAAAATGTATCCCACTGTTTTATTCAGATGGTTAGAACAAGTGGCACAAAATTGTGATGTGTGACAATATCACCCTTTTAATTTACAGATAAGGAAGTCCCAGAGAAGTAACATGAATATATCCAATGATACACATCATTAGGGTATCAATGAATGTCACTGCTTCCAAATCTCCCTAATTAGCAAGTATTTTGTTCTGTGTTATTAAGGACTCAAAATTCCCTCCCCACCCCTGGAAATTCTCTTTTAGTAGTTATGGGGTGAGGCCAAGAATTAAAAAACAACCCTCAATATTTGACTTGTAATTCAAGTTAGGACCACAGACCCACATCAGACTACCTGGGATACAGTGAAGGAGAGGAGGAGCTTTGTCGCACAGCCCTTGGGCAGGCTTGTGCTCCACTGTTACACAGCAGGATCTTCCGGTTCATTATCTTATGCCATAGTCTCCCACCTCCCCAGGGTCTTCTCCCTTTTAGATGAACAGCATATTATATGAGTGACATCACTTGATATCTAGGGTACTTTTCTCTTACAGTCTTCCTATGGAAAAGGATATGCCTGAAACAAAAAGAATTAAAAGACTGGATCTGTAGCCCTTTCTTACCATCTGCTCCAACCTCACGTTCTAGAAGTTTAATTCTGCTCAACTCCCGGAAAGTCTTCTTATCGGAAAATATGAATCTGGCCATCACCATGCAACAGTCTTGAGCCTTTAAGGCAGTCTGGGATTCAAAAATTAATTACTGTACGTCAAATCATGGTGTGATGAAGTGAATTTTCCTAAATTGTTAGAATGTATCACAAGGAGAAGGCTCTTTGAATATCTTTGTAATAAGAATTCGTTAAGCTTTTGGTAGTAAAAGAAAAGCTTAAATAGAATTACTATCTAATAATGTAGTTGGCTTTATACAGAGACAGTGGACAGCAAAGTTGCTTCTAAGATCATTCATGTAGAATTCCAAGCACCTCAACGTTCCTACTTCTGTCAGCTCTCAGTATATGGATATTCACTGTTGGCAAAGTGCAACCACCAAAAAAGTTTCTGCCCCTTATGCTACCCACGGATGCCAAAGGTTAGTTTAAGGCTTTTTGAATGTAGCACACTGCAAGAAATACAATTCATCTCTCAACGAAATATCGTTCCTGATTTTCTTTGTTAATAAAAATTTGAAATAGTCTCTTATCTACTAATTTCAGGGAAAAGGTTAAAAAAGGAAAAAGTGAATAACTTACCTCTCACAATATGCATTGCTCCAAATGCTGAAAAAAAGCTTACTAAAATTTTGCCAAAATTAGAATTCAGCCTAACCAAATTTCTTTTTAAACCATATTTAAGGTATGTTTGTTACTGAAGTTGTCAAAATAAATTAATTGTTTAGTTATGTTGTTTATAAAGCAGTCTTATGCTGGCTCTGAGGATCAAGTATACAGCGAAAGCCATAATAGACTGCTGAATGATATATAAAAGTTTTTGTGGACATTTTATGTTTGTTTTAGAAGGCTGATCTGTTTCAACCTATTTAAACTTTTTATTTATTAATATTTAAAAGAATAAATGAGGAGATCAATGGTATTAGTCTATCTTTGTATGGGTTAAGGAACTGAGTTGGCTGTAGAAACCTACTAACCTTAGGTATATGTATAGTTAGTTTTCTATGTAGCTGGGGCCAAGAAAGTGGTTAGTTAATATATGTACCTCAAACGCCTTAAGTGGATACCTATTAAAAGGTACAAAAAATATAAATAATACTGTGTATTTTAAAAATTTTTAAATAAACACAAAGAATATATAGGTATATATGTTATAATTTCAAAGTCAACACTAGCACATAAGTTTTACTTATCTAAATACATACTGACATTTCCTGTATCAACACATGCACCTACAAAACACATAGCCATGCACATAACCTTGCTTTCTGCCACTTGCAAGAAAGTCAGAATATACAATATAGTACACTGTTTCGATGTAAATCATATTGGCAAATTAATGAGGATGGCATTAAAAAATTCTGATCTAGGAAATCAAAATACAAGAAGATAATTACTCCATAGATTAAAAACACTGAAGACTGATGGGAAGTTAAGGTTTAAATTGTCCCAGTAATCTTGAAAGATACAGAAGAGATAGAATTGGTTGTAAACACTCGGAATACTCTGTTTGGCAATCAGGACTTTTGTAGTCTAGCAATCCAGGCCAGAGACTTAGACCATCGATGCTTCTGATCGCAGAGGAATGGGGAAGTTGTGGGCAGTTCTCCGCAAGGCAGGGGGTGCTGAAGGAGATCTAGATGCCCATCTGGATGGGAGACGGCGATTTGCTGGTCTGGCAGGTCGGGAAAATCCTTTTCCAGGTGAGGATTTCACTGCCATGGATTCCTAAGACACAAAAGAAGACCTTCACCTCACCATTCAGGCACCAACAATGAGCTTAATATACTATGGATCTCAACTGTAGGATTAATGTATTTACCATGTTTACAAGCAAGAAAAATTGAAGAATCTCCTTGTCTAATATTTGTGGTCTGGGATGTTTTCATCAAAACAGCTCACTTTGAATATGAATATGGCATTTTCTAATCTTGTGGATCTCATCATACTAAGTTTTAATACAACTAATTTCTAATTTCATAGAACTAACCATGTAAGTTAATCTTATGTTAGAACTCAAAGTTTATGTCAGGTAACATTGATATGATGGAACTAAAGATTTTCCTTAGTGGAGTGTTAGGATATTTCAGTTTTTTAAAGATAATAATTTAAAGAAGAATTAATTTGCGTCCGGTTATTTTATGTCAAGTTATTGACACTTTTAGAGATCATAAACAAAAGGGACACAAATCACCAAATGATTTGTCTGATGCTATCTTTTTTTTTGTTCACTAAGAACCACTCTTATTATCAATCTTTTAAAAGCTTCAAAATTATCTTCAAACGACTTTAAAATAGAACTTTGTTCTTTTTAAAAATATTTACTTTTGGCTGTGCTGGGTCTTAATTGGGGCATGTGGGGTCTTTTGTTGCCGAGTGGGCTCTCAGTTACCATGTGTGAGGCATCTCTCTAGTTGTGGCGCTTGGGGTTAGTAGCCCCTTGGGCGTATGAGATCTTAGTTCCCTGACCAGATATCAGACCCATGTCCCCTGTATTGGAAGGTGGACTCTTAACCACTGGACCACCAGGGGTGTCCCAAATATAAGAACTGCTCTTAAGGATCTACAGTAGAGGACCCTTCTCAAATCTCCAATCATTGCAAAAATGGGAAATATTTAATAATATTTGTTAATGAGAATTTTGGGCTGATCATTGTGTACATGCTCCCACGTCCATGCCCTTCCATATGAAGCCAGAGGACCTTACAGGTATCTATGGGCTCAACTGAACAACAGACATACAAAAGCAGGATAGTTATTTGCACTTTGGGCAAACAGACAAAGTTTCTGATCAACTGGATGTAAACTGATATTTTTGTAGGACTTGAAAACCACATAAAAATTGCTCACACCAGAAGGAGGCAACTTGCATCCTTTAAAAACTATGCTGCATACACACTGTGCTTTGTAAAACTAGGATTTTCAAAGTATTGCCTATTATAATAATATGTCACCTTGGAGCTTTTTATAAATTATGTGTATAAGGTACTGATGGATAGCTCTTCACTGTAAATAGAGATCTCTTCAACCTCTTTTCTCCCCTCTAAGATTATACTCTTTTGCAAGCACACTGTAATAAAAAAAAGGTAACAGTTTGTTTAAATACCCATTTTGGGGGGACAATTTCCACACAAAGAATTTATACCTACAATAATGACTTTAAAGTTTTTATGCTATACTATCATTTTTTTTTTCATATACTGCCTTTTAGCTCCACAATAAGATAACTTTATGAGGCACTATTTTAAATGATTTTTTTTAAACCGAACTCATATTCATGTGAATAATCCCATGAGGAAGAACACAAATCAAATTCTGGGAATGACTGAACCAATCATAGCTAATAACAGAAAAATACAAGTTATTTTTAAAATACTTTCCATATACTTTAACAAATATAAACACTTTAATAGGATAAAATTCTATAAATGAACAAACTCACATTCAGAATATTCTTTAAGAAAGAAACACAACAAATACTTGATCATTTTGTTCTGGAGCCCACTTATTACATATATTTTCTGCTATTTCAGAATTTAAACAAAAGCTGTAATGTGCTAACCCCAGACTTAAAAACTAAACTTTTAAAAGTTCGTGCTGAGTTACAATCCTAAGGTTTATATTTATTCACAAATGAAGGGTCAAAGAACTAAGAAGATGTCAAAACATTTGCCTATGTTCTATTTATATGAATGGGCAAATGACCGAACTCTGAGCCATTGCTAAATATGGATGCAGTTCCACCAGAATATGTTAAATTGCTTTCTCACCTCAGTTACCTTTTTCCGACCTACTCCTTGCCTCACTTGCTGTGCTCCATGCATTGCTGTCTTGTGCTCAAGCTCTTGTTCTATTTGGAGCTTTTCTAAATGTTGACCTAATGTGGCTCCACCACTGACATCAGAACTACATTTGGTCCAGTTGGCCTGGAAGCATCGAGAATTCTGCAATGCAGACCCCGCAGATGTCTCATAGGTTTTCAGCAGCTTTTCCACCACACCATAATTTGACCTGGGGTCCGCAGACCTTGGCCGGCCAGACAAACTACTTGGTCTCCAGTCATGCTCGTGAAGCATATTCCGGTAACTGCGAGGGCTTATGGGCTCCCGCGTTTGTCTGAACTGGCCTGGTGTGGGTTTTTTGGTGGAATTATCAGGCACGTTTTCCCTGGGCACAGGCATGGGGG
Organism: Bos javanicus; assembly: GCF_032452875.1. Taxonomy (NCBI): domain Eukaryota; kingdom Metazoa; phylum Chordata; class Mammalia; order Artiodactyla; family Bovidae; genus Bos; species Bos javanicus. The sequence goes on along the minus strand of NC_083876.1, from coordinate 23,889,361 downwards.
CACTGGTTTTCAGAACGTCAGAAACACTCTCACTGACTGAGATGTTGTCTGTGCACGCAGTCAAGGTCTCACAGCGCTGAAGATCTTCGGATTGTTCTGAGCAGCTTTGACTTTGTTGTACAGCATGACAATTTCTATCTGTTCTAAATACAATTCTGTTAAATTCATCAGTCTTTTTTGCCAGCTTTTCATTCCCAGTAGTCTTTTCAAAGCCATAACTGAAACTTCTCAGTGGGCTGCTGCTCTGTGACGCTAAAGAGCTACAGTCATTGTTTATATGAAGATCAGGAGGAGGTTTAGCAGAGTGATCTGGAATTACCTTTTCATATTTTGGCTTATTGGGAGTAGAGCAGGCTTTCTGAAACCACAGTGTAGAGGGGCTATTTTTTGCACAAACCCCAGTGTTGCACGACCACATGCTAAGTCCAGCATTTTCATTACATGGAGGCTTGTTATCTACTTTGGCTTCTGGTGCCAAAGAAGGAAACGTGATACCATCATTCAGAGTCTTCCCTTCATTTAGACCCAGCAGCGGCATCTCATCATGCTTCCAGAAAAAATGAGGGTGGCTGTTCTTTTCACCTTGACCCTCTTGGGCCACCCAGCTGCTGTGGTCTAAACATTCCTTCCAACTTTCATGGGCTTGTGCAGAATATGAGCTAGGAAAATTTCGAGATGTGCTTCTTGGAGGAGGAATTGGTGGAGTTTCACTTCTTTTCGGATCAGTTGTATCAATTCCATCTTTTTTCTTGGAATTGTTCTGGAAAACATTGGTACAGCTCAGATTTTTTCTGTTTTTCCATTTTTTGTTTTCTAAACTGGTTGAAGGAATGCACTGGCTGTTGTTGATCATGTGACCTCCATGAGGAGTATTCATTACATTTGGTGTTTCCTGGAGAAAAGAATCTGACTTCATCCTAAAAATTATAAAGCATGCTATATTAGTGATGACTTTGTTTATGATAAGCTCTTAAAAGACACTGGGCCTAAAACAATGGATTCTGATATAGGAAAAGGAGTCACAACTTCCTTAAACAATATTTTTATATAAATTTCCTAGTACAAAACTTCAAGTCACTTTTGCTATAGGATAAAGACCACCACTCAGTGTTGTATTCAAGACTATATACATAGTCTGACCCAAACTGTCTTTTTAACTGTCTCTCATTTTCTTCTATTACCTGAAACTTCACCTACATTTAGACTTTGTGTAGTCTCTTGGGTGTCTCCTATTGGTGTTCCCATTTCCATAGGTTTTCTCTTGCCATTTCCTTATGTCAGCTTGGCCTACTGAATTCCTATTCATAATGTCTTCTGAGCTCAATCTCCTCCCCTCGAATTTGAAATAACACTCTAAGAAATTAATGAAATAACATTCTATTTCATTCCAGAAATCTGAATCAAAGCACAGAGAGACATGAGCAATACCAAATGGGAGGTGTTATTTGGACAAGAAAGAAAAGTGAGCTTTTTTTTTTTTTTCTGATGAGTAAAGGACATATTTTTTTTAAAAAGCTGCAGTAAAAATCATGTGGCTGCTCAAGCTACAGTGAGTAATCTGGCATAGATGGAATATAAAACAGAGTGGGAAAGAATGATGACAAATAAGAGAGAAATGCTAGGTCAAATTGTAATAACTTTGAATTACATATTAAGAATTTTGAGCTTTTTTTATAAAGGCCATGAAGTCACAGTGAGAACTTTATACCAGGGATGGTTTGTAAAAGCAAATTGGAAAGTAAGAATTTTCTGAATTATCGAAATAAAAACCTAAATGTAGCAATAATGTGGGTTCACAAATTAACATTAATTAATCATATTGATAAATAGAAACCACATTTATACCTATTTAACTTCCATTATGAGATAGCTTATAATAAAGCACAGATGAATGCCTACTAGGCAAAAGCTAAATGGGAAAAGTGGAAGGCAAAATTATGTATAAAACATGGTTGGGTAAGTAAAATCTGTTGTTAAGTCAGTACAAAAATTCTCTCTGAGCTTCCAAAGAGATGAAGAAAAATAAGGGTTCACATTGCTATAGCTTCTCAGAGAAGTACGCTGTCCCACAAGGAGATAAATGGTGATTTTAGAGCAATCCATCACTTAACTTGCAGAGAATCCAATTTATTTTTCAATTTGGCTAAAACTTACCCTTAGAATTATATAGGTGTTTCTGAACTGAAACAGCATTTTTACAGCACTGTGTAAATACATATGTGGGTATGTATTTACAGTACGTTGTTCTGAAAATTATGAATGCTTTCATTATATACATAATAAATGTAGAGAAATAAATAATTCAGAATATTTCAGCAGAACATCATTATAAAATTAAAACACCATACTGTTAAATTTGACACAGCTTAAAGATGTATTTGGAGAAGGCAATGGCACCCCACTCTGGAGTAGAAAATCCCAGGGACAGAGGAGCCTGGTGGGCTGTAGTCCATGGGGTCGCTAAGAGTCGGACACGACTGAACAATTTCACTTTGACTGTTCACTTTCATGCATTGGAGAAGGAAATGGCAACCCACTCCAGTGTTCTTGCCTGGAGAATCCCAGGGACGGGGGAGCCTGGTGAGCTGCCGTCTATGGGGTTGCACAGAGTCAGGCATGACTGAAGCGACTTAGCTTAAAGATGTATTTAACTAGGTTAACCCATCATACTGTTCCACTGGGCAAATACTCCAAACAAAAAGAATGCCATTGCATACACTTGTTAATTTACTATTTATTATGGTGAGTGTTGGGGTTTTCCAGGTGGCTCAGTGGGAAGGAATCCACCTGCCAATGCAGAAGGCAAAGGAGATGTGGGTTTGATCCCTGGGTCGGGAAGATCCCCTGGAGGAGGGCATGGCAACCCACTCCAGTATTTTTGCCTGGAAAATTCCATGGACAGAGGAACCTGGTGGGCTATACAGTTCCTAGGGTCGAAAAGAGTCAGATATGACTGAGTGACTGAGCACAAGGGCAAGTATAACTAAACTAAACATCAATAAAAAGTAAAGTACACATAATAGTCAAATTATAAAGAAAACAAGATTTACTTTAAGAATTAATGAACAAAGAAATGTACAATTTAAGCTTTTATCTCCTAAAATAACAGATTTTAGTAACATTACTAATTCTTGCTAACAAAGTGTTAAATGTGAAAGGTAATTTGGATTCATTAACTTAAAACAATATCCGTCTTGATTTTTCAACATAAAAATCATCATAGATGTACCAGCCTACCTTCTGTGGTTAGACCGCTTTCGAATTTCCTCTTGAAAGTTGCATAATTCTTCACTAACTTTGGCAAGTTCTTCAAGAGCCTTTATACATATAAGCAATATCATGTTAGCCCTTTGAAATGTAAATATTTCTTTAGAAACAGTCCAAGGCAAATCCCGTCTTACTTACTGTGTTGAGGGCGCCAGAGCAGCTCTTGTTCTCTGCCTCAGAAGTCCTCAGGTCAGGCCAGGCCCCATGTTCTTTTTGGTTGTCTCTGGCTTCAGAATCCATATACCCTACTTTTGATTTTTTGATTGTTTTTTGTTCCTTGCACACTTGATTTCTTTCCCTGAGTAAACTCTGCTCTGTTTTATCTTTTTTTCCCAGAATGTCCCTGGGATGTATCCCTGTAAATTTACATTGTCCTGAATTGGGGTAATCTGGAGAAGATTCCATTTTATCTCCAACAGCCTTCTCACAATCAAGATCAATGACCTTAGCACGTTCACTCATGTTGATTTTCCTCCGACGCTTTACTTCATGGCAGAGCTATAAGGAAAACAAAGATAAAGTTTTCCCCCTAACCCACTTTCTCAATAGTTTTGATCCTAAACACAGTGTTCTGAGTTCTCTTAGCCATATTACTATATAGTGGGTCTTCCCAGGTGGCACTAAGGGTAAAGAACCCACTTGCCATTGCAGGAAATATAAGAGACTTGGGTTTGATCCCTAGGTTGGGAAGATCCCTTGGAGAAGGAAATGGCAACCCACTCTAATATTCTTGCCTAAAGAATCCCATGGACAGGGGAGCCTGGTGGGCTACAGTCCCTAGGGTCAGACATGACTTAAGCTACTTAGCACGCATGCATACATAGACTGCTCCAGGGCACTAATGCTTATGCTTCCAAACTATGCTTCTAAAATCTGGATTAGGTGGAGCAACTTTTGATGAACCATAAAGACTACATGTAGTAGGGCAAAGAAGGTAATTTCTATTTGACTAGAAATCAATTCATTCAAAAATGACAGAAACCTGCGTTTATATATAGATGTCATAATGATACAGAGCACTCTTAACAAAATTGGAATGACCTCAATCAATTACTGGCTGCTGCTGCTAAGTCGCTTCAGTCGTGTCTGACTCTGTGCGACCCCATAGACGGCAGCCCACCAGGCTCCCCCATCCCTGGGATTCTCCAGGCAAGAATACTGGAGTGGGTTGCCATTTCCTTCTCCAGTGCATGAAAGTGTAAAGTGAAAGTGAAGTCGCTCAGTCGTGTCCGACTCCTGGCAACCCCATGGACTGCAGCCTACCAGGCTCCTCCGTCCATGGGATCTTCCAGGCGAGAGTACTGGAATGGGTTGCCATTGCCTTCTTCCAATTACTGGCAATGTGCTCTAATTTAACCAACATTAAGGCCATATTTTAAAAATATATGATCCTACTTGTAAGTCAACATTGAACTGTCTAAATGACTGACAATCTCACATAGTAACTCAGCTCATTCTGTCCCCTAAGTAATTGTCTCATCATCAAAAGACGCTTCTTTAGGACTTTACGTGAGTGAGGAGTAGGTAATTCTCAGACTTGCTTTTTTTTTTTTTTTTACTTCCAAGGCTATATACATTCAAAAAAAGTTTCTTCCTTTGTCCTAATTAAATGTGAGCCTGTCCTATGTAATACAATTGAACTCTAAGGCTTTGATCATCTATTAGTTTATTAATTGCCCCAAATTATTTCTTGAGGATTTAGTTTAACCTGCAGGCAATTAGTGACTTTCTCTTCAGGCTTGAGTTCTGAGAAAGCTTGTCAAATTCCAAAGACTGTCAGAGAACTATTAAAGCAAATGACTCTACATTTTACAATCACATCCTATATCTGCACGAGATCTATTAATCAAAGAATAACAGATTAATTTCTGCTCAGTATTTATGCAAATCTCAGAGAGAAGCACTAGAACATATTTAATGCCTGAAGGATATGCAGTGCATTTATTGCCCTAGTCATAAATTTGTCATTGGATAAAGTCAGGATAGCATCAAATTGCCATCATGAATCAACCATTTTGGCTCCTGTAAAATTATCTGCACTGAACTTCTGTGGGCATTATAATTTTGGCCGACCTTGAGGGGCATAATAAGAAGCAACCCTCAAAAGCACCAGGCTAAATCTAAGGATGTTCTTGGTGGCACTGTCCTCTTATAGAGGAGTCATGGGTGAAAACAAAATTGCTTCAATGTAAAATTAGGGACCAAAGTACTATTTCTGGAAAATTAGTCTGATTTTGTTTCCTGAATATTGAGAAATATGCATCTGATAATTGTTTGTTACTTGCTAGAAAGACAGACCTGCTGCATGCATTTTGCAAGGGATCCTTCCTCTTATCTTCATTTCACCTTTCTCTTCTCGTTTTGAAATACTTTAATTTACACAGAATTCTATTTGACATCTTAAATTCTCTTGGGGACTTAGGTGACGTATGAAAAAACAAAAAACATTATACTATTGGGAAACCATTTATTCTGTGCAAGGAAATCTGTTACTTGGTCCTCAGCTGTTTTCAATGGGTATCTGATCATTCAAACAAAGGACACAGGCAGGAAAGATGGCAAAGTGATTAAAAAAAAGAAAAATTCCCAGCTGTCTATTAACTCTGTTAAGAGTAACTATCTGGATCAGTCTAGGTTTCAAAGATCCAAGTATCTACATCTTCACTTTGTAACAGCAAATGCAATGATTGTGGATAGTGGCTGAAAAAAGAATCATTAGCATCTTAATACCCAATACTGATCCTTTCACTAATGATATATTTACTTGGAATCACAGAAGTTATAAGCCTGCACCTAAAATTGTCAAATTTTCTAGCATATGACTTAATAAGTTGTGTCTGATTTAAAACACAGAATTTGTGATAAATAAGAAAGAAATACAGTCTCTTAGTCTGGTGCTACTAAAGAACCTGCCTGCCAATGCAGGAGACATAAGAGACACAAGTTCAATCCCTGGATCGGGAAGATCCCCTGGAGGAGGACGTGGCAATGCACTCCATATTCTTGCCTGGAGAACCTTATGGACAGAGGAGCCTGGTGGGCTACAGTCCACAGGGTCGCGAGAGTCGGACACGACTGAAGTGACTAGCACGCACACGTGCACACGCTTGTAGTATCTTACATTTTTCCAAGTGTAGACTTTTAATTTTAGTTAACAATATTGTCTTGACTTTCTATGACATGTGAGGACAATTTCCTGTTTTTCCCAATCTTTTCTAACCCAGCTTTGTAGCTTCTAAGCAGGAAGATATTAAAGGTGCATTATTACAGGTACAAATACTGGGAGTGGAAAAGGATACATACATACTCTGCCATTTTATATAAGGAACTTGAGAGTATCCATGAATTTTGGTATCCATGGGGTCTCCTGGAGCCATTTCCCGTGTCTACTGAGGGACAACTGTATTGTTATGACAAGGGGGACACAATGCTAGTCTTCAGGTATTGTAGAGCATCCTCTCTGGGTGGGTAGTCTGGGTAAGCACATTTTTCAAACATATTCTCAGGTATGGTGCTGTACCATGCATGCATCATGACATAAATAGCACCACAGCTACTATCCAAGATAAAGAAAAAATATTCCATTCCTTCTGTCAGTATTTTTACGGACTATCACCTAAGTTGGAAGTATGTTTAATGCCTGCTAATTGATAGGGCTCATATCCTCCATAGATGGAATCAGCAGAGCTGTCAGAATAATTATTTGACAATAACAAATTTAACCAGACAGCAGACTGTCTTAGCTACCATCTTAAGCTACATGGCTTAAACAATGGGCTAGACTAATCCTGACTCCCTTAATTATTTTGCTCAGATGCTAGAATTATCTGAGACTATTATTTAATGGATTTTCCAAACCTTGAGAAGCCAGTGACCTATGAGTTCAGGTTTCAAACTGGCATTGTAGACTCTGATTTAGCCATCTCCTTTTTGATCCAATTGAACTCTGGGTGGAGGAGTTAACAGAGGAAGCAAAATGTATTTTCCAAACTATAGAAGGACAAGAAGCAAATTCTCCTTTCAATCTGCAATCATCTACTACATGCCTGACTTCTCAGCTGGATTTTCCAAGAACAGTCTAACGGCCATGTGTTAGTCACTCAGTCATGTCCAACTCTTTGCAACCCCATGGTCTGTCCATGGAATTCTCTAATAGAGTAATGGCTATTCTTTTTTTATTTTTCCTTTTAGCATGCCAATTTGTATTTTATTCATAACTAATTACATGGCTGTTAATAAGAAAATTATTTGCACTATAAACAAAGCATCAGCATTGATTGCCTGTGAATGAAGACCAAGGAGTCTGTTAAAATAACTGTCTTGACAATGTGCCCAAAACCATGTAAGTCAACAGCAGGGATGTTACAAGAAAGCAAGATAAGTATAAATAATTTTCAGTTGGAACAAGCCTGAATATACGTCAATGCAGATAACTAAAGGAAATATTCAAGGTCCAACAGGCTGAAGGGATTAAATTATTATTTGTATCAGATTCTGGGCATGTCATTTTTCATACTCTTTTATAATAAATGTGCCAATAAATGTGGTGCACCTTGCCAGGATAAATATGTCCACTGTCATTTTCTTTTTGAAATACGACACTCCTTTTGGTTATACTGAATTATTGAGTACATAATTTCCTTTAGTAGATGTTATTCATAAATTATCTCAGAAAAGATCTAGTTTTAATGCCCAATTGTAATAATCCAAAGGTATGTTCCACTAATTATGTTTTTCTTTTATTTTCACACTGAGCTCAGCATTTGAAAACTCATGCAAAATACATACCTCACTTTTGATGCCATCAGAATTTTAGTCAGAAAAGAGTAAATTGACATATTTTAGAGTTTTCATGCCAAGTTATAAAATAAGTATAGTCTCTACACTACCAATGGGTTAGGTTATGCTATTTTCAGTCTAATTAAGTATCACTGAGACATGTATCTTTTAGGTAGAATTGGAAAGTAAAAACAGTTTCCAATACAAAACAAGCCAAAAGGATTTTCATTCTGAGTTTTAAGTTTCCAAAGTATTCAAACAAATCAACACGTACCTCTTCTATCTTCTTCTGCATTATCTTCCATTGACTTTCCCATTCCTTTCTTTCATTGTCAAACTGGTCCAGTAATTCCATTTTTTCCTTGTGCCAGTTAGCCTCTGTGTTCTCCCACTGCTTGTGCAGGTCCATGGCAACCGTGTGAGTGTTAGTGAAGGGGTATTTCTGTTCGTCTCTGCCTTCTCTTAACTGTTTCTTGGAAGCTTGGAGCTGTTTTATTTGAAGCCGTCTCACTTGCCTTTAAAACAAAGCCTAATATAAACATAACAAGAGAGAGTTCCAAATCCATGTGCTTTCTGGAAACATTTTATCAGACTGTCAAGAGCCATTGACATAAACAAACCACAGGAAAATTGGACTCAAAAGAAGAGATGACAAAAATATCTGCTTAAGAAGAGACTAGCACAATCAAAAACAAAAAAAAAGTATCGTTCAGGTTTTTTTTCTTCCTCTTTCTGAAACCAGACAGCAAAATTACAGTGGACAGGATGGTTAAATGCATGTGTGAGATATAAGTATTCCTTAAACTAACCACCTAATCTAAAGATAGAATTTTTCATGACTATTTAAGAGTGGAAGTATGAAATTCAACCGGATAGTGACAGCTACACAACTGTGGTAGATTCTTCTGCAGTAGAATTACTCCTTCTGTTCTGATGCAACCAGATTATATAATTTTATGATTTTTAAAGTCCTGAGACAGTGCTATGCTACAGTCTTCACTTTATACTGAAGAGCTCAATCTTGTGGCAAATGTAGTTACTGTATCAATAAGACCCCAATGTTGGTAGTCAATCTGGGACTGATGGTATCAGCAAGAAACCAAACTAAAGCATGGAAAAATATTGTCATTATTTTATTTCATCAAGTAAAATACTAAAGCAGCAAAATTATTCTGAAAACCATGTTAGAACTTATCCATGCTCTCTTTTCCTTCTAATAGCAAATTTGGAAAACTCAGCAGTGGCCACAGGACTGGAAAAGGTCAGTTTTCATTCCAATCCCAAAGAAAGGCAATGCCAAAGAATACTCAAACTACCACACAGTTGCACTCATTTCACACGCTAGTAAAGTAATGCTCAAAATTCTCCAAGTCAGGCTTCAGCAATACGTGAACCATGAACTTGCAGATGTCCAAGCTGGTTTTTGAAAAGGCAGAGGAACTAGAGACCAAATTGCCAACATCCGCTGGATCATCGAAAAAGCAAGAGAGCTCCAGAAAAACATCTATTTCTGCTTTATTGACTATGCCAAAGCCTTTGAATGTGTGGATCACAATAAACTGTGGAAAATTCTGAAAGAGATGGGAATACCAGACCACCTGACCTGCCTCTTAAGAAACCTATATGCAGGTCAGGAAGCAACAGTTAGAACTGGACATGGAACAACAGACTGGTTCCAAATAGGAAAAGGAGTACGTCAAAGCTGTATATTGTCACCCTGCTTATTTAAATTATATGCAGACTACATCATGAGAAACGTTGGGCTGGAAGAAGCACAAGCTGGAATCAAGATTGCCGGAAGAAATATCAGTAACCTCAGATATGCAGATGACACCACCCTTATGGCAGAAAGTGAAGAGGAACTAAAAAGCCTCTTGATGAAAGTGAAAGAGGAAAGTGAAAAAGTTGGCTTAAAGCTCAACATTCAGAAAATGAAGATCATGGCATCTGGTCCCATCACTTCATGAGAAATAGATGGGGAAACAGTGCAAACAGTGGCAGTCTTTATTTTCTGGGCTCCAAAATCACTGCAGATGGTGACTGCAGCCATGAAATTAAAAGATGCTTACTCCTTGGAAGGAAAGTTATGACCAACCTAGATAGCATATTCAAAAGCAGAGAACAAAGGTCCATCTAGTCAAGGCTATGGTTTTTCCTGTGGTCATATATGGATGTGAAAGTTGGACTGTGAAGAAAGCTAAGCACTGAAGAATTGATGCTTTTGAACTGTGGTCTTGGAGAAGACTCTTGAGAGTCCCTTAGACTGCAAGGAGATCCAACCAGTCCATTCTAAAGGAGATCAGTCCTGGGTGTTCTTTGGAAGGACTGATGCTAAAGCTGAAACTCCAATACTTTGGCCACCTCATGTGAAGAGTTGACTCATTGGAAAAGACTCTGATGCTGGGAGGGATTGGGGGCAGGAGGAGAAAGGGACAACAGAGGATGAGATGGCTGGATGGCATCACCAACTCAATGGACATGAGTGTGGGTAAATCCCGGGTGTTGATGATGGACAGGGAGGCCTGGTGTGCTGCAATTCATGGGGTCGCAAAGAGTCGGACATGACTGAGCAACTGAACTGAACTGAATAGACTAGATATCAGAATGTATGTTCTGATACTGAATTTAGAGTATTGAAGAAAATGTTTTAATCACTTTGCAGGGAAATCTTTGATCATACTAAGCACTGACTGAAATAATTAGATTTCTAGCATTTAGGGCATGTGTACTCAGGATTTTAAGATGAATTTTAAAATACCTGATTGGTAACTCTTTTATAACTCATCTAAAATTTCTGAGATTTATTTACTTACATTAGAATGGGGGATATCCACAAGGTTATTATAAAGATTAAATGACATGAATAAAAAGAGATTTGAGAAAGATAAAATTTCCCCTATTTCTTGTTTAAAAAAAAATCTTGTGCTGACTTCCACTGAAAGTATTTTTGTTAGTAAAGCCAGATACATTTTTAATGGGTAGAAACGCATGCTTAAAATGTTCAAATCTCCGTCTAAGATAATCATGCCTAAAAGAAGTCTTTAACTCTTCAACTTTTTAGGCCACGACCAAAGTGCCTTGACTTATGAGGTGGCAGATGATGCTACTTTTGAGCTAATTCTCAAGAGTCATAGCTGCCTGGGTGCTGGCATTGTCAAATGAAGCCCACAAAACCAGGCAGCGAGCCTCAGTTTGCAGTCATAGAAGGCCGCATATTTCATATCCCAAATATAAACATTGAAGACATTTGATTTTTTTTTGGTCAGGCTGTCCTGAATGTGCATATCATGTGCTAAACTGTGCCAAACATACACTTTTGAGCTGCAATCTATTAATGAATTATAAGAGACTAATAAGGGTCAAAGAATATCAGTGCTATATGCAGGGCTCCACCCTCAAAAAACACCCCAATAATGTTAGGACCTATATGGTTATTCTTCTCTCAAAAAATTTGTTACAGATACTTTGATCATTCTTACCTACTTCTTTGGCACTCTACTGTGACTAATTTATCCAAGAAAAAGAAGTAATTTCAGATTTAGCCATTAAAAACACTAACATGTCTCAATTTTATCCAGTTTTGCTAATCTCATTTTCCATCCTCTCTGTCCCCCTTCCCTCCTTTTGCTACCCTCCAGCCCTATGAGACAGTGACCAGAGGTGCGTACCACAGCAAATGGAAGTTGCCCCAAAATAATGTGTTGATGAAGACATAACATAAGAAAGAGAGTAAAGAATACACAGAACTTTGTGTCTTAGTAAATCTGTTACTGATTTTGATTACTTATTAATCTTCTGCTGCTGCTGCTAAGTCGCTTCAGTCGTGTCTGACTCGGTGTGACCCCATAGACAGCAGGCCACTAGGCTCCTCTGTCCCTGGGATTCTCCAGGCAAGAACACTGGAGTGGGTTGCCATTTCCTTCTCCAATGCATGAAAGTGAAAAGTGAAAGGGAAGTCGCTTAGTCATGTCCGACTCTTAGCGACCCCATGGACTGCAGCCCACCAGGCTCCTCCGTCCATGGGATTTTCCAGGCAAGAATACTGGAGTGGGGTGCCATTGGGTTCATCTAATTCACAGGAAATGGAGACAGTGCTAATTTTCAGAGAATACAGACTGCTTTACTATATGTAATTACTTGTGAGCTAAAACTATCTTGCAGACTAGCAGATATTTAACATTAAAACCTCTTAGGAAGAGTGGAATGCTTTAAGATATCAAGAGAAAGTTGCAAATTTAACCAATCAAGTTATAGAAAGAGAGCAGGCTAATTTCAAGCGACTAGAAAAGAGGTGCTATGATAGTCCATGTTTCATTCCGTCTTTAAACACTAAATGTACAGAAATCATCATAAGAGTCTCCTACAATTATGTAGCAAATGGCTTCAATTTTTCTTTTCATTTCAAATTCTTCTTGAACCACTTTCAAATCAGGGTTAAAGGGCAACAGACCCTTTTCTTTTTTACTTACTTGAAGAACATCATCCAGGAAAACCTTCAATCAGGCTTGCTCCTGGTAACAGGACTACACATGAATCCAGGTAATGTTCCTGAAGCAGACAGAACCCTGCACTTAATTGCAAAAAGCCAAACTCATCACTTAATACGGAGAAGGACCAGAGCTTCTACAGAGCTTCTCTTTCCCAAGACTAGAGCCACATCTAGTGCCACAAAACTCAATGGCTACGGATCAAAAACAAGCCTTTGAGAGAAAATTCCTATAGAGCAATGTCTGTGTCAAATTCTGTGGGTTTATTGTACTTTTCACTGTCTATGTCTTGTCACAAATGTCAAATATAATACAGCTGAATATATTGCTTTCTCCTCCAAAAATAAAGTGGGGTCCAAAGCATTTTGTGAGGATTAAATATGCAAGAGAGAGAATGCTTAATCCAAGCACCTAACACCGTTTCGGATCATACTAGGTGCTCAATAAAGGGCTGCTTTCTCCTCTCCCCTTTCTCCCTCTCTCTTTTTTTGGTCTTCCCCTGCACCCTTCTTTCTTTAATCTATCTTTCTCTAGATAAAACTATGATTTTGATTTAATTAGAAAATTCACAGAAGCAAGTATAATTGTGTGGACTCATATTTTTAATGGTTTTCCTTTGCCTTCAGTGTTTTTCAAGTATTTTAAGAACAGAAGGCAAGTTAAAGATTTAGGAATTTTTTTATTGTTAGTAAAAATCTGAGTAGATGAATCCTACATAAAACTGTTCTTGTTATAATTCTCCCTAAATGTTAAAAAAAAAATCCAACTAAATAGTGCAATTTTGTAGGGACATAATGTTCTGAAATGAAAAGTTATGGGGTAAAATGGCTCAACCGATTCAAAAACTCAATTTCAGTGCTTTCTGCGGAGGCCAATATCAAAGTTCTCTTTGTTCCTAGCTATCTCTCTTTTTCGCCCACAGATACTGGTATCTCCGTGGGAGAGAAAGAAGAATTTCTGCTATCTACATCCCTCCCCAGGTCTCCTTGACTCTCCATTTCACTTCACTGTCTCCAGAATTTCATTCAGAATAAAATGTGTAAGAGCACATGTGAAGTATCAGAGGGAGTTGCATTACTCAGTCATGCACACATTCTTCCCCCAACAACTCTAAGTGAGCATTACATAATCCACTTTAACCCACCTCTCCCTCCCCAAGGCCGGAAGCCAGATTTGTAGAAGAGTTGTGAGTGGGTTGCATAAGTATGATGATGAGAGGAAAAGAAGTTCTGCTAACCTTCCGGCCCTACTAGGAAGCAAAATTTAGGAGCAACACAGGAATTTCACAATAGATCAGTTCCATTTTCCATGTTAGGCTCATGTAGGCCATGGTAACACTTCTTCATCTGAGGGATGCTCCACTCTTAACTACACCTTCATCATTACCAGTTCAACCTTCATCTTCCCCACTAAAAACTGGATTTTAGCCAAACAAATGAAACAATGTTAGGAGAGCAGACTGGATGGCAACTTCTCCCTTTGGAAAGTTTTGTTCCTAGTTTGTTTCCTATTCTCTGATTTCCTTTCCCTAAACATGCTACTTTTCATATCATGGAAACATTTTCATTTGTAGGAGGTTACACATTCCAATAGGAATGCCACTGGTACTGCCAACCTCACAATTCCTAGAACAACCGTTTGCCTTGGAGATGCTTTGCTTCCTCTTAACTTTGAGGAATCAGGAATTCCCTTGTCTATACCCATCAAAGTTACACACCATTTGCTTCCAGGATTCTCCAGCCCTTTCTCCAGGCTATTAGGAATCACTTGCAACAATTCAACTGATTAACAGACCTTATTCCTCCCTTAGTGTTCACTGGCAAAGGCATCTTTCCAAAGAAAACCATGACTTGATTCTGTTACAAGGCAAAAGGGAATTTTTAAAACTGGCTATTTCAACATGTTCTTTATCTTCCAATAAGGTCAAAGGGATATTACCACACACAATTCTGAAAAATCAATTTTGCCTTTCCATTATCTTTTTGTTCTCTCTTCAGTTATATATTCAAACTAGAAAATATCCAAGGATAAACAGATGCCTAAAGCTAACCAGCTTAAACAGTAGAAGACATAGATTAAGGTTCCCTCCTAACTGCAGATGAACCCATTATGAATGTTATGCACTTCAACTCAAATTACAGAAACACTTATCATGCAGTGAGTAAACCATCATCTTGGATGAAACCACACTGATTTATTTTTCCCTGCCATTTTCAAATGCCAACAATTTCAAAGACTGTGAACTTTACTCGGCAAATGTTAAAAAGTCTTCATCCTAATGAAACTAGTTTTCAAATAAATAAATTTAGTGAAATCCTACAGCAGGGAAAGCGGTCTTCAAAGTTCTGAGAAGCAGTGTTTGAAAAACCGTCTCACAGAGCGGATGGCACCATCAGTCCAGAGTCAGGATATCCACTCACGGCAGCTGAACCCTTTCTTCCCTGGGAGTCAGTAAAATCCGTTACGCACCCCGCCCCACTGTTTTGAAGCCCAGGCACTGATGCTGAATCAAGCAGATGTTGAAATCACCCTCCACTTAAACCGTATCCACAGCTTTAAACATGTCAGCAGCAGCCCCTCTCTATATTTTGCCACAATTACTCACTTGCTTTCAAACTGTCAGAAAACAAACATACCTTTTTGCACTGGGGAGAAATCCTACAGAGGTCCAACCACCGGTCAACCTAGCAATGGGAGGACAACTGGTTGTTTTAGAGTGAAAAGCCTTTGACGTCTTGGAGCAGTGAATCTTGCTTCTTTGCATGAAATGGGAATATAAAATCAGTCCAACCATTCAACAGAGAAGTACTGACAAGTCCCTTTGAAATCTCTACCACTTTCACAAATCAAAAAGCTGCTCAGCCCAGTGTCACAGCGGCAGCTGAGACTACTGTGACGTCAGTTTCTCGGAGGCGGCCTTCGAGTCACCTCTTCCAACCAGAGCTCTGTAACTTTAGAGCAGCTCCTACTCTGGGTAAACAACTCCAGGTCCAGGACATTTTTAACTTTTATAAGGGAGCCCAGTATTTCTAAACTTGCCAAAAGAGCTGGTGTTAATATCTCACGATGACAATGGCCAATTTTAGATTTCACTTATTTGGAAAAGTTAACTCCTTGTTTACAGGCAAGAATCATCTGGCCTACCTCTCTCTTCCCCCCTTTCAGAACTGAGCTTTTTGGTCCCTTTGGAAGTTGGTGTTTTATGTGGCAGAAATTTCATATATATAATCTCAAAAGATTTGTGAAGATGTATCAAACTTCTGTCTTGAAATAAGGTAGAAATGGCACATAAAGACTAGCCTCCTTCTTTGTGATTCATTGGTAGCTTGCTGCCTGTATCTATAGTGATGGTGATGTCTTTCTGCTAGAGGAAATTAGATACCATGGGAAAGGACGGTATTTATTGTGGGAAGGAAAAAAGAAACAATGAGTTACTTGTTTTCAATTAAGGCATGCTGCAGCCTAATTCAGCAAATATGCTAGATAAAACTTTAAATAATAAGGGCTTATCCTCAAGTCCAAAGTCTGTGTGGTCCTTAAGGCACTACATATTCACTCTCACAGTATTTTGCTGCTTCCAGATAAATGGTTCATGGGGAGCTAAAATGTTTACTATGTATAACCTTCTCATAGTAGGACTTTAGTATACGTAGGACAATTAAATGAAATCATACTTTGTGTTTCGAAAGCCCAGCCTCATAATCTCAAAAGCAATTAACAACAATAGTAGTTATAGTAATAATAGTGATGACTCATGGAGAGACAACTCTGCACAGCTCTGTGCTAAGTACTTCTAATAGCTAATGTATCTTCATTTTAGTTCACTCTTGCAGAAAATGTGTCTGTAGATATGAATCCAATTTTACTGATAAAATCAGGGCTCAAAGAGGCCAAGTATCTTGCTGAAATTCACAGAAGCTTGACTACATCAGAGGAGTAGGTCTTAGAACTGGATTCTCTAATTGAGGACCCTGGAATTTTGTCACAGAGATATTGGTTTCAAATTACTGCTACCACTTATCTGTGTGAACTTCAAGTTTGTTAATTCTGTAAAGGGATAATTTACTTAGTAGGGATGTTTTAAGAGTATGGGGGTTGGGGGAAGGACTTACAGTACCAGGTACTAGGAAATGTTAGCTCATTCTGCCTCCATCCTTATCAGGACAGAAGGAAGATCTTGGCATGGGGGTGGAGGTGGGAGTTGGGAGGAAAGGAATATCCCCAAGGCATCTCTACAGAATTATCTAATGAAATTGTTTCTCCTACCCTCTCTGTCACTCCAGACCTCTTAATTTCAATGTGTCTTTTGTAAATCAAATTCAGACAGTTTTCCACACCCTGTCAGAACTTCAGATAATATGTAGCTAATTACAAAAGAATTACATTGCTCTCTCCTCTGTACTTCACTCAATAGTACCTATTTCAATGTCATTTTTGACAGATGTTCCAGTAATTATTTTTTGCAGTTGTTTCATCTGCATCTTGTCATGGTAAAGTTGACCTTAAATTATATATAGAATAAAAATGAGGGATGAAAAACTGATGGAATTTCACCCAAGTCTACCATTTTTTTCTAGTATTTACCAACCTTTTCTGTTGTATAATTTTATGTGTATTAGCTAATATTTCCAAGCTATATTTCATACTTAAAGAAATAAAGTAATACAATTAGATGACAGCATATAAAGGCAATAAATATTCAGCACAGGTATTTCTGAACCTTACCACTAAAACTTTTAAGGAGATTTGTTTTAAGAAAAGTTCCTGCTCTTATGTACACAAAGCAAATGGATTTTAAAGACTGATGCCAGTATGCCCAGCCATAGAGTAATACTCAGACATTTAGAAGTTCCTGACATTTTCAAGCAGGAGTCATAATGGCTGAAAACCTTATAGAAAAAGTGCAGTTTGTTGCATAATACAGGTTACTTTGAACCCATTTAAATATTTAAAACTTCTAATGTGAAACTGACTCAAATTATTGCTCTATACCTTGGAGAGAATTTGGAAGAATCATTTGTATCTGATGTCATACTAATCCTTTTTCAATGTATAACAAATATGTAAAAAAATGCATATAATAATACTTAAAGTAAATGTAGAAACACAAGCTGCTGTCAAGAAACAAAAACAGAAAATCCTGGAAAGGGTTTGAAATGATCTGTATAAATGATGATATTAAGCCACAAACTAAAACGTTTTGGAAAGGGGGCAAGAGGAATATTGAGAGCATAAATGTCACTAGGAGGTGTTTCCAGACTTATAGAATTTTATAGCCAGAAAAAACTGCAACTGTCCAGTCAAGCTTCTCATTTTACAGCTGAGGGAAGAGGCCTCGATGTTATTTACTCAGGGTCACAAAGCCATTTACTAGCAACATCAGGAACAGAATCCAGGTCTGCTAATTCCTGGGGGAGTACCTCAAAGTTTAAAATTCCAACGAGCTCAAGGTAAGGAATAGAACCCAGGGATGAGAGTTTTGGGCATAAGACACTGACTTCTAGCCTTGCCAAATCTTAAACTCACTTTTTCTAAGTCCAAATGAGGGGACTAATACTAATATTTCATCTTCCAAGTATGATGCAGGAGTCATATAAGACAGTATTTGTAACTATTTATCTTGAAAAGTTTGTATCGTTCAATAATATAAGTCCTTGGTCAGAATAAGAAGAAAAAGAATTTTAACTGAGTGATCATAAAAAACCTGGGGATTAAAGCACCGACTTTGTCTTTAGCATATAATGCACATTTCATTTACAGTTCTCTATCTGAAGAATGATTTTGAAGCACCACAAAGTAGTTATTTATTTCATCTCTTTATGCTATTACAGCTCTGGCCATATATTAGATTGGGTAGCTTCTGATTTCTTGCTTGTACAATTTTCAGGCCCTTCTTCCTTTACTCTTTAAACACATTTGCCAGCTAAAGGAGTACTGTTTTTCTATTTTTATTGTAAAGAGATGGAAAAAATTGGAAGGGATGACTTTGAAAAACTGAACTCATAGCATATTAAAATTTAGAAGCTATTACAGGTGGCAAATCTTAAATAATCCTTCCTTACAGTATAGTATCTGCCCTTTGCAATTTTTAAAATGCTTTATATGGAAACTCTCAGGACTTTCTGCATTTTTCTGAAACCAAAACTGCTTAAAAAGTCTTCTAATTTGAAAAGTATAAATTTTAACAAATTATATCTATTTAATAAAAATAAAGTGCTTCATGAAACATCTCAGTTGTTTAATAGAACTCTCTTGAATCTTAATCTTCCATTCTAAAGAGAGGTCTTGGGTACTTTTAACATTCCACTTAATGAATATTTGTGAGCACCAACTCTGGGCCAGGTGTAGGGTTGGATTCTGAGGACTGCAAGAATAAAGCAAATCTTTGTCCTCAACCAGCTCCATCGCCTCTGAAGATCCCTGCAATAGCAACTGCAGCGTGACTACCCACTTCCTGAGTATTCCTTGAAACAAATGAACAAATACGGAGCACCTCTCTTGGTAGTCCCCACAGCATTCTGCCACCGGGAGCACCATTCAGTGTTACTCTCAGACCCTGCTGTATGCTGCAATCACTCAATTACTTAAAAAACTCTCCTCCAGAGACTTTCTGAACCAGACCACCCAGTGATGA
Source organism: Bos javanicus (assembly GCF_032452875.1). NCBI lineage: Eukaryota > Metazoa > Chordata > Mammalia > Artiodactyla > Bovidae > Bos > Bos javanicus. Next base: position 23,870,194 of record NC_083876.1, on the reverse strand, counting down.
GGCCCAGGTTTCTTAATTTTTATAATGTTCTACAGCTGATTCTGTCAAGTTTGGTCCTGTGTTTATGAGTCATAGAATGACAGAGTCTAGACTCTTGTGTTAGTAAAAGAAATATGGTGTCGATACTTACTAGAATCTGTTTGGGGTGATCTATTTTCCATGGAGTTACATGTTCAGATTGTCATGTTCCAGCTAATGTGCTATGTTCCCAGTGCTGGATGTTTTCCCCTTAAAATCATGGGATGCTGGCCGTCTCCTCTACTCTGAGGGATGGCGACATGTCAAATATGTTAGCCAAGCAAGTCTGTCATGGGGTTTATGTACAGGCATTTCCAGATGACAGAAATATTCAAAGGAAAGAGTTTCAAACTATCTGATTTATTTTTTTAAGTATTGGCCTATATTTTGAAGAAACAAAACATTTTTAAAACATGTTTAGTTATTTAGGACTAGAGACACATCTTGCTGACGATTTTCCAATTTGTTTCTGGCATCTCACTGTATTAAATTTTTTTTGTTATTATATTATTATTTGTTTTTATCTCACTATATTATTTCCAGATTCTTGACTTGGGAAATGTTGATACTGAAGATAATGATAATGTTGATAGTGATGACAATAAAAGCTAAGTGACACAGAGACTCTTCTGGGGCTACTTCTCATTTCATTCCAGAAAAGGGCCTTGGGAATGCCTGTCCACCACAAGAGGGCCACCCTGAGACACTTCTGTTAGGACGTTCCAGCAATAGAGCAGGGCTCAGAGGCCATGGCTGCTACTACTAAGTCCCTTCAGTCGTGTCTGACTCTGTGCGACCCCATAGACGGAAGCCCACCAGGCTCCCCCGTCCCTGGGATTCTCCAGGCAAGAACACTGGAGTGGGTTGCCATTTCCTTCTCCAGTGCATGAAAGTGAAAAGTGAAAGTGAAGTTGCTCAGTCGTGTCCGACTCCCAGCGACCCCATGGACTGCAGCCTTCCAGGCTCCTCTGTCCCTGGGATTTTCCAGGCAAGAGTACTGGAGTGGGGTGCCATTGCCTTCTCCGGAGAGGCCACTGAGAGGGTGTAATAACTTGAAGGACACAGTAATTCGTATTCTCCCCACCCTGCCCCATCCCAGGGTGTTTCCACCCCACCTTTATCTTCTACCAGAAATGTTAGATTTATCACCACTACGTGACAGCATTACATTTTAAGTAACTGTCTGATAAAATGCCATTGACAGAGGAAGCGATTACTGGCTAGTCACAACTTCATTCAGAAAAGGAGAACCAATGAAAAGAACATGAGAAATCCTCCAAAAGAACAACCCATCTCTCTAGTCTACTTGACTCCTAGTTCAAAAAGGAGGTTAACAAAAATGCTAAAGGATTTAAGAAAGATGATTAATAGAAGCACAGAGCACTGTAACAAGGAACCAGAAACTGTAAAGAGGAACCAATGGAAAATAGATAACTCAATTGCCATGATTACAAACCCATCTAAAAGAAGAGGAGAACAGCCAACACACAAAAAGGGCTGGAAAGAACAATCAATATAGGTAAGCTTTGATCAGAGCCTGGGGAACGAAGCTGTTTCCTTTGTGGGCTGTAGAGCAGACAGACAGACAGAAGGTCAGAAAGAGGAACTGAATGAGTGGTGCTAGATTTTGAGGGGCTAATGTGAGAGGTCTTGATACCCAGGTGCAAAGAAAATGTGGCATCATGACTTGAGGAGGCCACGCTAAAGGATCTGGAGATGAGAGTTTAGAAAGGGAGGCCCGCAGTCATACTTCAGATCCTTTACCGTGGTACAAGACATTTATCTTGGTACAAAATAAAACTTAAGAGTATTTATTTAATATATCTAATAATGCATCGATAATTTAAAAGAAAAACAATCAAAATAAGTAAAATATTATGAACTGAACTTGAAAAACCCTCAACAGGAAATTTGGTTTCAACAACATTCAAAGAAATATTCTCATCCTCAAGTCAAAAGCGTTACATGAATATTTTCTGAAAGGATGAAAAACTGCTAAACACCATTGATTATATACGTGTATAGTAAATTTTAGGGCTTCTCAGGTGGCGCTAGTGATAAAGAACCCGGCTGTCAACAGAGGAGATATAAGAGACGTGGGTTCGATCCCTGGGTCGGGAAGATCCCCTCGAGGAGGGCATAGCAACCCACTCTGGTACTCTTGCATGGAGAATCCCATGGACAGAGGAGCTTGGTGGGGTACCGTCCACAGCGTCCCACAGAGTCACACACAACTGAAGTGACTTAGCACACACGTGTAGTAAATTTTGTGAATTCGTAAAATCTTACAATTTTATTTTCAGATGCTGGATGTGGATGGTACCCTATTTAGCTATAGAGAAACTCATACAAGTGTGAACTAAAAAAGCTTTTATAATTGTAACAATGAAATAAAATAATCAGGAAATGTCAACATATTTAAGCTTATTAAACATAAACATCTGAGGTATAACATAAGAATAGGTCCTTTGAGACAACACCACCTGGTTTGACAGTGGCAAGTGAAAGGTGGAGATTCTTCCTTGTTTTTAAGAGTTGAGGGTTGCCTTTCCTGCTCCTATTCTTTGATCAAGCGAGGTTGCAACAGCGCTGTACTTGAAAATGGCCCCTAAAAGTGTCAACTTTTCTCACTTTCAATCCTGACTTTACATTAGAGCATCTGACCTGAAGCATGACTGCCAGATGAAAATGAACTGTGGTTCTATAAGAATATAGCTACCAACACCACATGAATATTTAGAGTTAAGGCTTAGCGACCAAACTGACATTCCAAAGTTCACTGGCAGCTGAGGAAATAATCGTATCCCACTCTACCACACAGAATGAAATGAAGGCTAGGGAATGCAGGCCAATACACATTCCAGGCTCAGCACTGAATTTTCCCTTGTTTTGAGTTTGAGCCTGTTCTGCTTAAAAATAGCCAACTGAACTCTTTTTTTCTTAAATCTCAGCCAAATTACCAAAGACACTCCTTCCTACGCCCAAGAATGTGCAAGCAATGGAATTTTTGTTTGTTGGAATTTATTTTCAGGGTGATGTTTAAATAGCACAGTTTTCAAAGGTGCAAATAGGAGAAGAGTCCCTGTTTCAATAATTGGAGGACTGTGTTTTCTTCATGAATAAAGGAGCCTGGATGTTGCTCTCTTAGAACTAGCTTTATATGACAAAGACCATGCAAGGAACAGAATCAAAGGGGAGGGGAAGGGAGATAGTAGAGATTTCCTTTCTGAGGTCTTGGGAGTCATCTCTGTTAACTTTTCTTCCCATGACTATATCCTGCAGTGTAAGGAAGACATTCACCCTAGATCCTGGGTGCTCACAGAACAGCCTCATGTTCCAAGGAGAAGGCCGAAAGGGACAAGGTTAACTTCCGTCTGCTGGCAATTTGCTGAGACCACCTTCCAATTACTGGCCCCCAGCAGTGCCCTGAGATAGAGTCAGGCCTGAATTCCCTGACACTGGATGCATTTCCCATTGTACATCACAGTGTATAAAGATGTGTGTGCACACACAGGCACAGACTGGGTAATCAGTTCTTCAGTGGGTGGGGCAGAGTTGGAAAGAGCCTCCAAGTCAGTCCTATTTCCCCTCATCTTTTTCTTACTGGGGTTTATATACAAAGAGCCTGGATGGAGTTCAAATTTCTCATGAAATTCTTCTATAAAGTCAATGGCTTAGGGATCCACAGGTAAGGTTAATAACACTGTTGCCAGGAAGAATTTAATGCTTCACAAGAGATCTGAGGACAAGGCTGATGTTTTGGATAGCCTGGACCTCCCTTGGTTACCCTCTCCTTTCTTGTTCAGGTCACAAGATATTGTTGATATATATACTGCACGCATGCTAAGTCTCTTCAGTCGTGTCTGACTCTTTGTGACCCTTATGGACTGTAGCCCACAAGGCTCCTCTGTCCATGGGATTCTCCAGGCAAGAATACTGGAGTGGGTTGCCATGCCCTCCTCCAGGGGATCTTCCCAACCCAGGGATCAAACCCACATCCCTTGAGTCTCCTGCATTGGCAGGCAGGTTCTTTACCACTAGTCTATGGGGTCGCACAGAGTTGGACACGACTGAAGTGACTTAGCAGCAGCAGCAGCAGCAGCAGCAGCGCCATGTGGGAAGCCTACCCCTGCATTGATTTCTGTATTCTTCTATCCAAGAATGCCTAGGGGGTTTACTGTGTTCTCTTAGGGAAATCTAACATGCTATCAGGTATGCAATAAAGAATAAATTGCAACCACAAATCTGTTTTTTGCACTTTGGTAAGAATACAAGTCAGAGTTAGCTGTCTATATCTCTGTCCTTGTCAATCAGCCAGTTGAAAGCTGTGAAAACGTAGAAACTGAACCTCAATTTCTTCTATACTTAACACAGCCAATACTTCAAAATGTGTGTTAAATAAACAAAGGATCCATGCTCTATCTTTTTGCTCACATCTCTTATGTATGCTTTCTCTTTGGGGTTTGGAGGTTAGAGTCAGTTGGCATCTGTTATCCCTGGTGGGTTTGTGGGACACTATATCCTCTCTGTGGATCACACGGGGAAGCTTTGTGGCAGAGATGATTGTGTAACAACAAAGTGGTGGTTTGTTATGATGTGTTGGGGGGGATTATCTTGAGGTTTTAATTCAGCGTTTACATGCACCATTATCTCCAGGTGTGTGTGTGACCCTGACACACACAATATTCATCGTGGTTCTCCTTTCCGACACATATTATTCTGATTTGTCTTCTCTAGCTTTGTTTCTTTCAAAAACCTGTTTGAATGAAAGGGGGAATTTTCTAACACCATTACCAGTATGGAAACAGAGTTGCTTTGTCATTACAGGTCTCTGGCAAAGGCCATATAACAAAGGTAGACATGCTCTATAAAGAGGATACAGATGTTCAATGAATGCTTGGAATTTTAAGGTCTACTAAAATCTAGACAACCAATGATAGTATCACACAGTTTGCTGTGACATTGGTATATATGTTGTATATACCTTATATGCATATTTTAATAATTCAAACATCTAAAGAAGTGGTTCTTGGGAGTTAATATATATATATATATATATATATATATATATATCTATATATATCTGCTTGGGTTCATGTATTGGATTTCAATTAATGTAAAGTAGCATCTCAATTCTAAAAACAAGCCAGGAATTCTGATGTGCAGCTAGGATTGAAAACCACTTATGTAAATATTTAGTTTTTGGTTCTCCTCATGGTAAAGATAATTTCAATTCCAAAGCCAGTTTCTTAAAGCCACACAGGGTACTGAATATCTATAACATTTCTGAAGTGAACACGTGCACTGCACACCATGCTTCCTCATAGGAACAAAGCTAGGAATCTGGGGATGACACGTATTTGAAGTTCTGGCCCTTTTCCTCTAAATGCCAGTAGACCTTTCAGTCACCGTGACTGGAACCTGAAACACCTCCAATAACTACCAAATGCCTCATAGGTAGATGAGAGAGTCATTGCTTAGCTGACTGTATTCCAGTCCAAAGGCAATAAGCATTTCATTTAAATTTCTGCCTCATTTACTTTCAGTTCCACTTTCATTGCCAAAATGATTCCTCTGAGACAGCAAAAGTGAAAGTTGCTCAGTAGTACGACCCCATGGATTGTAACCCGGCAGGCTCCTCTGTCCGTGGAATTCTCCAGGCAAGAATACTCAAGTGGGTAGCCATTCCCTTCTCCAGGGGATCTTCCTGGTCTGGGGATTAAACCCGGGTGTCCTGCATTGCAGGCAGATTCTTTTCCATCTAAGCCACCTGGGAAGCCCCCAGGATGGCAATCTGGGGGTTAATCAAGGTTCTAACAGTCAAATTCTGATTTTTAATTAATTTTTTATTTTTAAAGTGGCTTCTTTCCTGGAGATGAAATATTTTTTAAAGTAACATTTGTATAATTGATTAACTATAGCATTTATGCTATTTCATTTGTTCTTGTCATGAAGTTCTATCTAACCACCTGAAATCTTAAGATGAAAAGCTGGGAAGTATGTACTGACAGATTCTAACTGTTGGTTAACCACTCCTCACTCCCAGTCTCTTTTTTCTCCAAAACAAAGCAAAAACTAAAACTAAATTAAAAATCAGGTACATTAAGAGTAGGTATCCCTGATGGCTCAGACGGTAAACAATCCACCTGCAATGTGGGAGACCTAGGTTCGATCCCTGGGTGGGGAAGATCCCCTGCAGGAGGACATGGCAACCCAATCCAGTATTCTTGCCTAGAGAATTCCATGGACAGAGGAGCCTGGGGGGCTATACTCCACCGGGTTGCAAAGAGTTGGACACAACTGAGCAACTAAGCACATTATAAACTCAATTTTTAATTATTATGTAGTTTTTACTAAATTAACACTAAAAGGGAAATTTACATGCCGAGGGATGAGGACTCAAAAGACTGTGGCCTGCACCAACTTCTGTACTGGAGCAAAGATTTTCCATATGTCATTCTTTATGCCTGGGGCAAGATACTTCATTTTGTTACAGATTTTCATATCTATCCACCACCTCAGCAGTGTTTCTAAGTAGGTAACGTCAGTGAGTGTTCTCAATCACTCAATCAGCATGACTCAACATGACTGAGTCCAGTTTTATACTCTGTAAATTGCCAGTGAGATGGACAGCATAAGACCTTTTGGCTACAGGAAACCTATCCAAACCACTTTAGGTAGGAGGAGAAAGGGCAGTGCTGAGATTCACCAAAGTAAAATTGTCTACAGAGCAACTCCCACTGGAACTATGCTACTGGCTTTGGACTGTGGTTTCATGAAATTCTACTGATGTACTATTTTTTCCCTACTCAAAATACTTCATATACTGAATTTCTAGCATATTTCCTGCTCCAGAAGCAGTCCTACATGGTAACCTATTACAGAGGACAGGATGCCAGGCAACAAACCTGATTAGCAACATACAGCTCCAAGTATAACAGGTAAAAAGTTTTCCCTGGGGGCTCAGCAATAATGAATCCACCTTCGACACAGGAGATGCAGGACATGTGGGTTCGATCCCTAGGTTGGGAATATCCCCTGGAGGACAGCATGGCAACCCACTCCAGTGTGCTTGCTTGGAGAATCCCATGGACAGAGGAGCCTGGTGAGCTACAGTCCCAGGAGTCGCAAAGAGTTGGAGACGACTGAAGTGACTGAGCACGCACGCACATAATAAGTAAACACAGATATGGTTGGTTTGGTTGGAATGGTTGAAACTGGTCAAATGCAGAGGACAAAGATAATTTCCTTCTCAATGAACTAACTAATCCAGTCTCATGCTTCCAAACACGTAGACAAAACACCATCAGCATCACAATGACTTGTTTAGTTTCCATGATGGTCACATTTTATTTCTTCACCGTAATTTTTGCTGATACTTATTGGTTATCAAAGTTATTTTGTTAATCTGATGCAATTTAGCAAAAGCACTTTATAAATCTATACATTTTCTAAGATGTGACCAACTTGTGAATGTCCAGATTTTGAATTATCATAATAGTCAAATACTGAGAAATAATTGAGAGACTTGGGAAATGTTCACAGTCATTCTTACAGTGATTTAAGAAGAGTACAAATCAAAATGTAAAAGAAAGTAGTAAAAATGAAAATGATTTATAAAAAGAGAAGTTGTACTTCCACCCTTACCTGAAATATTTAATGCTCAGGCTTCTTACTGAATTTGGTAGTGGGAAGATGCGTCTTTTTAAAGAAATAAGCAGTCTTCAGTGTTTTTATAGCATTGGTTACTACAGAAATTATACTTCTTTTACTTCTTGTCTTGAAGGGTGAACAAAACAAACAAACTGAAATACTACAATGAATGGTAAACGATGAAAGGTTTACAGTACAAAAAACAGTGTAAAAAGGAAGACAAGTTTAAATATTGTTGTGTAAGAAAGTGATGAAAATAATACAAGAATGAGAATAAGTAAAATGATAGGCTGGAACATCTGGGAAGGTAAATGCAAAGACAAAAAGAAGAATTAATTAATAATAATTTTTAAAACTTAAGTTTATATCAACTAATCTACATATCCATTCAACTTAAAATAAAGACCCCTCCCTCATATATACTTACAAAGTCTGAAAGCCTACTGTTATATACATACTTTCTCTTACTCTGATTGCTATTTCTTTCTGAGAGTATCATTGAAAAAACACATGCGCAAAGTATTCAAAATCTGCAACAAGGAAATTAAAAACCAACTATTTGACATAATACATAGAGAAAAAAATCATTAACATTTCAAAATTCAACAAGTTTTATCATAAAACTTTTTATTTTTTTTAATAGCAAAGCAAAGCAGCATGCAAGATAAATAAGCAATAGGGTTGGGATTTTTCTAGTTGTGACTAACAGGCAGTTAATCTAATATCATGCTTCTGTGTATAAACTGATTTTTAGATGTAAACCTCTTGCGTGCCTTAAAAGCCATGCATGCTGTTGCTCTTCTGTGGGTTCTCCAATGGATACAAGATACCAGGCTTGCCAGAAGGGTAGTACTGCCTGTTTGTTTTGTAAACTCTCTTTTATGTGGTTAACTCTGACAAAATGCATTGGTTTTTGGCCACCATACCTGGCTAGAGGAGATCAGTCCAATTCATCAGATGTGCCTCTACAATTAGGATGAAGGAAAAATGCTGGTTTTCCCTGTTCGGGAATAGTTATTACTATTTCTCTGAGTTAGTGTTGCCTTGAGGCTAAAGTGTAACACTCCTTCCCCAGCCTGAGGGTCTTCTATAGAACGGACAGTGATTTTCTCTAGAAATAAATATCATGTTACTTTGACTGGTGGTAGGTACAACAGCGGCTTCTATCTGCTCCTCTTGTAGGGAGGGCTCCAGACACAAAAGCATCTCTCTTTAGCTGGTTCCCTGGTGGCTCAGCGGTAAAGAATCCGCCTGCCAATGCAAGAGATACAGGTTCGATCCCTGGATTGGGAAGATCCCCTGGAGAAGGAAATGGCACCCCACTCCAGTATTCTTGCCTGGGAAATCCCATGGACAGAGGAGCCAGGTGGGCTACAGTCCACCGGATCACATAGAGTCGGACACGACTGAGCGACTCAACAACCGCCACCACCACCAGTAGTGATGCATCAATACTGATCATTTAGTGATTTAAAAGTATGTTAAGCTTAATTTGAATCTCGGCTAGAAAACCACAGGCCAGCAATTGAAGATTTCTATTCGGGATCTTCCTGCGGCAAAATCTATTAGAATCAGTAGAGTTAATACTGAAAATGTCGACCTTCAATAATAATGTATCTTAGAAATCCTTTCATCTTTACACAAAAACTGGGGGAAGGGAGAGGTGGGTATATCTCTCTCTGAAACAGATCAGAGAGGGAACAATTAACTTAGCGATTGGATGACGAAAACCTCAGGCCTGAAGAAGGACAGGGTGAAAGAACAAGTGCGCCGTGGAGCTTCCAAGCCCAGAGAGGCTCTGAGCTGGGGTTTCCCTAAAGCGGGGCGTGGAGGTGGGTGCGCGGAGTCGCCCCTCCGGGGACCGCGGCTCCGCGGACCAGCCTCGCCAGCGCCGTGGCTCGCAATAGGCAGAACTGTACCTGACTCACGGATATGGGCTCCTCGGCGCCGGGGTCGTCGGCGGACTTGGGCACCTCGAGGCGGTCGATGAAGGTCTGCAGCTCCTTGCGGAAGGCCTTCATCTGCGCGTTGATGCGGTAGAGCAGCTCGTGCTCGCGGATGCGGCTGCCGTCGTCCTCCTCGTCCATGAGTCCGAACAGGTCCCCGTTGGCCACATAGATGCGCGCCTCGGTGATGATGGTGCTGGTGTCGGCGATGAGGCGGTCGATGGTCTTGCCCAGGCGCTCGGCCTCCGAGCGGATGTCCTTCATCTGCTGCCGGTCAGAGAAGCTCTTGGGCCAGGGCCCCGGCGGCGGCGCGGGGTAGAAGGAGCGGGTGGGCGTGAGGCAGCGGATGTTGCGCACCTCCTCTGAGTCGCTCTCGCCGCCGATAGGCCCTTCTCGCTTGCGATGTGGCGGCCGTGAGTCGTCATCACTCTCCTTTTTGCCCGCGTCGCTCTCGGCGTCGCTGTCACGCGGGCTGCTGCGGATGCCCAGGTGCGAGGCCAGGTCGTAGCGCTGCATGTTGGACATGAGCACGCGGTTCTCGTACTGCAGCTGCATGACCTTGCCGCTGAGCTCGTTGATTTGCAGGCGCGCCGCCTTCAGCTCCTCCTGCAGGGCCTCGGTCTTGGCGCTGTCGTGGTGCCGCGCGCTCTCGTGGCCCCCCGACTTGTATTTGTACTTGTTGAGCTCCGCCGTGATGCGCTTGTTTTGCTCTTCGAGGTCAGCCACGTTCCTACGCAGCAGCTCCGTCTCATCCTCCACCAGCTGCAGGTGCTGCCGCAGCTCCGACAGGGATTCGCTCTGCTCCCTCATCAGGGGGTTGGCCGAGCCGTTGAAGTCGTCGCCCCGTAGGTCGTCCAGTTCCGCCTTCAGGCCTCGGTTCTCCACTTCCAGTTCGACGATCTTTCTGCCCAGGATGTTGGCTTCTTCCTCCACCAGCCTCAGCCGCAGCTTGAGCTCGGCTTCTCTGGTGCTGGGCGGGCCCCCGGCTTCTCCTTTGGGCAAAGGACTGTCCAGATCCCCGTAAAAGGATCGGTACTTCTGGAGCTCGTGTTCGAATCTGTCCTTTTCTTTGTCAATCTTGGCCATTTTCTTTCTCATCAGAGCGGCTTCTTCCTTCACGAACTGCAGCTGGCATTTCAGATCTTCATTGTCCTCCTCAATTGGGAAAAAGAAAAGGAAGGGGATAGGAGCTCATTTTTCATGTAAAGAAAGAAAACAACCAAAAAGGGACACCTGCGGAAATCATTCCCTTTCCTTGTAATTTAAGATTTAATGAGACAGAGGGAGAGACAGAGACATAGATGCTGTATGTTTTCTCCAAATCATTTAAATTCTTTGGCAAATAAAAGATCAGGACAATATTACATCCTGAAAACAAAAAGAGAAGGGAATATAAGAAGAGAAAAACTGTGGTCATCACTATTCACAAAATTATATGTTCCCAGTGCATATCACTGGTTTTGACTGTCATTTTCAACAGTGTTCACTTTGTTTTGTTTTTCTTGCAGTTTGAATTCCCCGGAATGTAGTAAATATGAAAAACATTCCCTGGAAGGAAGATGTGGTTGGTATGCACTCCCTGCCATTTATTGAACTCTGACTCTTAGCCAGAGTCTATAAAGTTCTCAACATATATGACCTAATTTAATGTGTAGAGTAAATTTAGTAGTAGGTATTACAAGAATTGGTTTAAAGATGTTCAACAAATTGTTCAAGGTTACATGGCTATTAAGTAGCAGAGGACGGAGGTGAAATTTGAATTCAGTTCTGACATTAAGGCTCAGTTAGGCACATGATCACAGAGCCATACAGAAAATAATCTATCCACCATCTTTATTCAAGGGAGAATTGTTTTTACAGCCTTTAAAATAGGTAAAGTTTAACACAGGAATGGTCCATCCAAGAAGAAACTGGTTCCACCTAGATCACTTTTAAAATGGGATGTATTCCCATAAGTCTGAAATGGCTAGAACTGGTTCTGCCTGATGAAAGAATGGTGGAGTAGATCCTACAGAACAGGGGTCCCCAACCTTTGGGATCTAATGCTTGATTATCTGAGGTGGAGCTGATGTAATAATAATAAAAATAAAGTCCAATAAATGTTATGCACTTGAATCATCCTGAAATCATCCTCGCCCACTATGCCCATGTCTGTGGAAAAAACTGTCTTCCATGAAAACTGGTTTCCCTGATAGCTCAGTTGGTAAAGAATCTGCCTGCAATGCAGGAGACCTGGTTCGATTCCTGGGTCAGGAAGATCTGCTGGAGAAGGGATATGCTACCCACTCCAGTATTCTTGGGCTTCCCTTGTGGCTCAGATGGTAAAGAATCCACCTGCAACGCGGGAGACCTGGGTTCTACCCCTGGGTTGGGAAGATCCCCTGGAGAAGGGAAAGGCTACCCACTGCAGTATTCTGGCCTGGAGAATTCCATGGGGTCTCAAAGAGTCAGACACGATCAAGTGACTTTCACTTTCACTTTTCATGAAAACTGGTCCCTGGTGCCAAGAAGGTTGGGGACTGCTGCTATAGAAGTTCTTCGCACACATTTGTAGGCACCCTTCAAACCCTAATCATTAACTAAATGGAAAATTAAAAACAGAAAAATGGAAATCAACTCTTTCTCTGAGAGCCAATATAAAAGCACATTATAATGTTCAAGGACATATTTCCCAAGAATGATTTCCCCAAATTCTCTTTTAAGCAGGAACTTTGGGCATATCATGTGACTTTGGCGGACTTTGGTTTCTTCATTTCAAAAAATGGGAATAAAAATTCCTTTCTTTTCCAGCACTGAGTCAGCTGTGTTTGAGGTGAATTCTGGTAAAAATGTAGCAACCACGGAAGGTGAAGGTGAGGAGAATAATGAGCTTCTGCCAGGGATGCTCAGTAAATACAGCCCAGAGCTTTCCAGATGGAAGAGAGGGAGAGTGGGGCACGGGGCTCTTATGCTCCCATCCACTAATGAGAATTAGTATGAAGGTCTGAGAGCTGCTGAATGTGCAGAGCCTTAATGTCACATTCTTTATATCATTACATCTTCATACTAGCCCCACGAGGAAGCTGATATACAAAATCTACTTTATAGATAGGGCAGCATCACAGAAGAGCCCAAGTTAATGTGACAGAGCACATCTGTATTCAGACTGATTCTCAAAATCATGTTTTTCCACTGCACATGATGCCTCTAGAAACGATGTGCAAGAGGAAAAAAGTAGGACAATGAGTTAAAATAACAAAATCAGATGTGTTGGCTTGTATGCTTTCCTCTAGAAGGGGTTCACAAGAAAGGAGAGAAGCCCAGAGAGATGAGAGAACCCCAGGAGCACAGTGAGAGAAAGGGGTTAAGAATATATGTCACAGGAAGATTAGATATGAAAATCCATTTCACCAGGAAAGAAAGAAGCTGCCTTGCAAGAGACTATGTGTGGGGGTCCCCTGGACTAATTCAGTGAGAATGAAACCAAGGACATATTGTGTGTGTTAGTTACTCAGTCATGTCCGACTCTATGCAATCCCATGGACTGTAGCCCCCTAGGCTCCTCTGTCCATGAAAGTCTCCAGGCAAGAATATTGAAGCAGATTGCCAAGCCCTCCTCCAGGGGATCTTCCCAACCCAGGCATTGAACCCGGGTCTTCTGCATTGCAGGTGGACTCTTTACCATCTGAGGCACAAGCCTAAGGACCTATCACAGTGTCTAATATCACATCAGCAGAAGAGTCAAAGATAACCCTGATGTTTTTGAGCTTAGGTGTCTTGATGAATTGTGTTGCCAATAACAGGAACAGAGACTGAACAAAAAGGATCAGCTTTTAGGGGAAGAATACGGGTTTAAGTATATTAAAATGTTGCCTTTGAGGTGTGTCCGCAGAGGGATACCCAGTAGAAACATCTATCAGTGGGAATCTCAGGCCCACGATTAGCAAGATTACAGCCCTGGACCCGGAGACAGCTTGGGCCCAGAGAGGAGGACATGAGGATGAGATGCACAGAGGTGATGGCTGAGGCTATTGCAATGGCTTCAGAGGCAATCAAAGGGGAGAAGAAAAGAAAGGGAGACTGAAAAGAAATGATCAAAAGTTGGAGCCCGGAGCAGGACAAAGTCATTAAAGCCAAGAATTGGAAATAATGCTTGAAGAGAAAGGTGACCAACAATATGCATGCCGAATATGCTTTTATCTAGACTAGATTCTGTCAGGAAGTAAGAGTAGGTGAGATGGGGAAAGCAGCTAGGCTCCATGTTCTGTCAAAGTCCTTGACTGCAAGGAAGGCCTTTAGCTGCTAGTAAAAAAAAATGTTCACATAACACTGCAGTTTGAATCTAACTAAAACAGCAACACAGTTTAATATATGTCATAGATTAGAATAGAATGACAAGCAAATATAAAAGAGGAGGATATCTCATTTGTGTATATGTAAGCTCTCCTGTCCATTCTTTCATTCCATTTCATGCAATGAAAACATTAGAAGTATGTTATGAGTTGGACATGTATTCCATGTAGCAAAGTCATGAATCCTGTATGTCAATGTGCCTTGCATCCTGTATGTCAGAATCCTGTATGTCAAGGTACCTTGTATCCTCATCCTGTAACCCAAGTATTGTAGGCACCATTTGGAACTGGGCAGGGAAATCCTATACGTAAATGTGAATCAGTAAATCAGAGATTGTATGGAAAGTGCCTGGTTGAAATGTAACTGATCAGAAATGTTTGCTCCTATTTTCCACAACTAATGGCAGTCAAGAAACATTACAATGCTTTGAGATGCAAAGCAAGTTATCTTTTTTGTGTGTGTATGGTAAAGACTCACTCTTAAGAAGATATAACCATAAGAGGAAGGGGAACATTAAGATGATGAGGGCCCAAAGAAGAGAGCTGAGCTTAACTTTACCTTAGCCATTTCTAGAGCTAAACTGCACTCTAATAAATTAACTAATTGGAAAAGACCTTGATGCTGGGAAAGGCTGAGGGCATGAGGAGAAGGGGACGACAGAGGATGAGATGGTTGGATGGCATCACTAACTCAATGGACATGAGTTTGAGCAAACTCTGAGAGATAACGAAGGACAGGGAAGCCTGGTGTGCTGCATAATCCATGGGGTCGCAAAGAGTCAGACACAACTGAGTGACTGAACAACAACAACAACTCATTTAATCTGTGCAACAACTCTCTATTATGACCCCATTTTAAGGATGAGGAAACACAGGCATAGAAAGAATAAGTAACTTGTCTAAGGTCATGTAGCTGGTATATGGCAGAGATTTCCATGTAGGCAACCCAGTCCTAAAGTTACTGTTTTTAACTGTTCTGCAAGACCATTTCTCAGTATATAAAGTCACTGTGCTGCTGGAGGAATATGTGGGGAATACGTAAAAGAAAGAGAACAAAATGAAATACAAAGCTATCCAATAGTAGCAGGTTGAACCATATGAAATAGCCATTTGTAGGTCAGAATCAACAGTATGTTGGCAATTTCATATGGCTCATCTAGAAAAGGGGTACATGGAAGTATTCAAAAGTGTGTATTGATCCTACTCCAGAGTGCCAGACATTAGACACTGATGAGCACAAGCTGAATAAGATGGTCCCTGGCTACAGTATGGGGGCTTCCCTGGTGGCTCAGAGGGTAAAGAACCTGCCTGCAATGCAGGCCCCAGGTCCCACTGAAAAGCTAATGAAAGCTGCATGTGTCTTTTGGAGAAAAGTGCCTACATGCACATGGAGTGGGGGTCCACAGAGCCAGGAACAAGCACTTAAGGATTCCTGGATTAGAGAATATGGGTGAAAAGAATAAATAAACTTTAACACGGGAAGTATAAGAATAGGACAAACATAAGTTAAAACTGAACTGAACCGAACTGAACTGAAGTTAAAAAAAATAAACTGTTGGTTAAGCTGACTTAAGACTTTAAAGCAAGGAGTATAAAGCACCTTCTCCCTAAATGAGGTTGGGGAAGAAAATTGATGGATAAAATTATGGCAAGACAGAGTTAGACAGTTGTGGTGACAGAGCATATATGAACTTATTAAGGGAGGATGAGACAGGTACAGATTGTAAAGAATCCACCTGCAATGCAGGAGACCTGGGTTTGATCCCTGGATGGGAAAGATCCCCTGGAGAAGGGAATGGCTACCTACTCAAGTATTCCTGCCAGGGAAATCCCATGGACAGAGCAGCTTGTTGGCTATAGTCCATGGGTTTGCAAAGAGCTGGACACAACTTAAGCAACTTAGCATGCATGCACAAGACAGTTACAAAAGGGAGATGACTTTGGTAGAAGACTTGGGATTCTAGAACTGCTGAGGCCTATAAATGTTCATGTCAGTACCAAGGGGAAAATGAACAGAGAGGGGAGAGAGAGAACAGGAAACTTAACAATTACTATGTTATGCTTTTAAAAAAGAATGAGATCAACTTTTTCAAATTTGAATATTTAAACATTGCTTTAGTTAAAATTATTACCAAATGAGAAAATACCTTGTAAGAATGAAAAAAAAAAAACATATGCTATAGTATTATAGATCCCAGTTTACATCTTTAAGAATAAATATTTAGCCAAGTAATTTTAGTGAGCCATAATGTCATAGCTCGGAGAAGGCAATGGCACCCCACTCGAGTACTCTTGCCTGGGAAATCCCATGGACAGAGGAGCCTGGTGGGCTGCAGTCCATGGGGTCGCTAAGAGTCAGACACGACTGAGCGACTTCACTTTCACTTTTCACTTTCATGCATTGGAGAAGGCAATGGCAACCCACTCCAGTGTTCTTGCCTGGAGAATCCCAGGGACGGGGAGCCTGGCGGGCTGCCGTCTATGGGGTCACACAGAGTCAGACACGACTGAAGTGACTTAGCATAGCATAGCAATGTCATAGCTGACCCTAAATATCTCGTCTTCTGTTTTAAAATCTCCTTTATTACATCCACCAGCACCTCTGCTCACCATAAAGCTAGTCTTTACTGTAGCTGTTCTAGGTTCTTAACATGCCCATGTTGAGGACATGTTTTAAGTTTTATTTTTATTCTTTCATTTCTTTTCTTGGCTCCCCCAATCATGGTAGAGAGAATTACTTCATTCTGGGACTCTCCAAAACCATCATGAGTCTCTCTTTTCCCTCTGCCATCTTTCCTACAGCATTCCTTTCTTTCTCCTCTCCTGATACTATAGGAACAGCTATTCTAATGTCCTTATTAATTATGGGTAAACAAGATTAGCACCATGGGTACAGTTCTTAAATGCAGCAACACATAAAGTACTAAAGACATTTTGCTATGTGATTATAATACAGAAGCAATAGTAACAGGAATGTTAGTGGTAGTTTTTTAAGCAAAGATACTGAATGTTTTATATTGCCTCCTGCATTTATAGCTACATAATGGATACACATAATGTAATTCTGTTTTACACAAGTATGTCTCGTTAATATGTCTACATATGAAGTGAAGTCGCTCAGTCGTATCCGACTTGTTATGACCCCATGTACTGTAGCCTACCAGGCTCTTCCGTCCATGGAATTTTCCAGGCAAGAGTACTGGAGTGGGTTGCCATTTCCTTCTCCAGAAGATCTTCCCAACCCAGGGTTCAAACCCAGGTCTTCTGCATTGCAGGCAGAAGCTTTACCATCTGAGCTACCAGGGAAGCCCTGGTACAGGGAAGCCCAGAGAAGCCCTATATGTCTACATATAGATGTAGCTTATCATTATGTACATTTAGAGGTGTTTGATGTACTAGTTGAAATTTTATTTCCACATACCTCTGTGGGAGTCTGCTGAGCCTTTTTTTCAGATTTTGGCAAATCTTTGCTTCCTCTTCTCTTTAAAGATAGCTGAAACAAAGCATGAATAGGTTTAGTTTGATTAACTACAATTTAAATTCAATTTTAGTTTTAAGAGTTCTAATCTCCTATGATTAAAAAAAAAAAAAAAGCCAAATAAAAAGTTCAATAATCGTAAGACAGGGAAAAAACCCAAACCATATATATCTTACTTTGGATGGGAGTATATATCACAATAGAAGGATAGCTGGAAATTGTCATGTTGAACTGAGAAATAGAGGAAAACTACTGTAACAATGCAGAAAAGCAACTTGGAGGAAATTTAGATCAATAACTTAATATACTTATATTGCAAATGAAAGCAAATCCTTGTTATCATTCTACATCATGGAAGAAAAAAAAAAGAAGAAAGTATTATTTCTGGTTGGACTTAAGGTTGTTATAAGATTATCAAGACCAACTCTCAGTGGATTTATATAGAATTTGAAGAATCTCACTCTTTCCTAATCACTCACTCATGTAAACAAACATGATACACACGTCCATGTACACACTTACACACGTGTAATACAGTTGGGAGTGGTAGGGGTTACAGTGAAATGGAGGCATCATGCTTTTTCTAAAGGAGCAGGATGATGAGAAGGAATTAGAAATGTAGGCTTTTTCAAAAGAAGCTGGAGATTTGGATAGTTATGTAAAATCTTCCACGTTTTACTTAACTGAAATTCAAACAAACAACACTTTGCAGGTCAAAAAAAATACACATTGAGTGCCAAATCCTCTGAGACCAGCAGTGTTTGATCTCTGGTGCTCGGTTCCATTTCTCACCACCAGTAAAGTAAAGTCATTCTGTATGAGTAAGAATCCATATGTATGAAAATCTATCATGTACCAAATATTGAGCTGGACACACAAGGATCAAACATATAATGTACCGACCATCAGTAAGTTCACAACCTGGCGAGGAAGACAGAGATACAAATGCAAACAATTTAGTGCAAGTTGGCAAATGCCATGCTTTAGGTTCTGTAAAGAAAGGACTTTGTCTCAGTGTGGCATCTCCACCATGAGAATAATGGTTGCCACAGAGCAGATGTTGAAACGAAATATTTGCTGAACTAATGAGTGAATGTGAAATATGAGATTCTGAGGTCAAAGAGGAGGATGGCGGTACAGGCTGACAGTAAAGGCAGGCTCGGTTTCTCAAAAGAACAGGCTTCATGAATTTGCCAAGAACTGCAAACTAAATTCCTCACATGCTAATTTCTAACCCATTTCCAGTGTTAAACACAGGCATATGTTCAGGTTGCAACTGCTTTCATTCAGTATAAAACGGTAACTACAGAGCCAAATGAATAGTCTACATGGTTACTTATTTCTCTTTTACAGAAATTCTCCATGTTGCTTGTATAATTTTCTTAGAAGCTGTGGGGACTGATTCACCATAACCAAAAGTGATTTAGGAATGAAGCAGCAAAAACTGTCTCAAGAAAACCAGGAATACAGTAAGCCATCACTAGGGACTCGTGGAACCATCTGTACAGGGGCTATCTATGAAGACATGCCTAAGTTCATTTTATTAAATATTTATGGAATGCTCTTACTTTGAATTTATTCCATTATATGTTTATCTAGTGCTTGCTAATGTACTTCATGAAAGTGAAAGTGAAAGTGAAGTCGCTCAGTCATGTCCGACTCTTTGCGACTACCAGGCTTCTCTGTCCATGGGATTCTCCAGGCAAGAATAGTGGAGTGGGTTACCATTTCCTTCTCCAGGGGATCTTCCCGACCCAGGGATCGAAACCAGGTCTCCCACACTGGAGGCAGACGCTTAACCTCTGAGCCACCAGGGAAGCAGTACGATAATAACACTAACACAGTTTCTGCTCATTATGATTTTCCTGATTTACTTAACAAATGGTCTGTTCAGTCTGCAATTTAATAGTGTGGTGAAAGCAATGATAATGCAGAAGCAATATTAACTGGCATTGAGTACTATTCATATCAAACACAATTTTTTTTAAGTTCACTTTGTAAATGATAAGGGGCTTCCCAGGTGGCACTAGTGGTAAAGAACTTGCCTGCCAATGCAGGAGACTATGAGATATGGGTTCAGTCCCTGGGTTGAGAAGATCCCCTGGAGAGCAACCCACTCCAGTATTCTTGCTTGGAGAATCCCTGGACAGAGGAGCCTGGCAGGCTACGGTTCATAGGGTTGCAGAGTCGTGCAACCCAGAATCGTTGTATGACTGAAGCATCTTAGCACAAACATAGATGGTAAAAATAAAGCTGAGAGAGGTTAATTAGATTATTTAAAGCAGTGGTTCTCCAAGTATGGTCCCCACAGTAACATCATCAGTGTCACTTGGAAACTTGTTATTTGTGTAAATTCTCAGGACCCATCCCAGAGCTACTGAATCAGAAAGTCAAGAGATGGGGACCAGTGAGCCATGGTTTAGCCAGCTCTCCAGGTGATTCTGATGCATGATAAAGTTTGAGAAACACTAAAGTCACTGCTTGGTAAGTAGCAAAATCAGGCCTTGACCCAAGTCTTTCTGATCTTTTGTTGCTGTTGTTGTTCAGTCACCAGGTCGTGTCCAACTCTTTGTGACTCCATGAACTGCAGCACCCCCGGCTTCCCTGTTCTTCACTAACTCCTGGAGTTTGCTCAAACTCATGTCCAATGAGTTGGTGATGCTATCTAACCATCTCATCATCTGTTGCCCCCTTCTCCTTTTGCTTCAGTCTTTCCTAGCATCAGGGCCTTTTCCAATGAATCAGCTCTTCGCATCAGGTAGCCAAGGTATTGGAGCTTCAGCTTCAGGATCAGTCCTTCCAGTGAATATTCAGGGATGATTTCCTTTGGAATTGACTGGTTTGACCTCCTTGCAGCCCAGGGGACTCTGAAGAGTCTTCTCCAGTACTATAATTCAAAAGCATCAATTCTTTGGTGCTCAGCCTTTTTTATGGTCTAACTCTCACCTCCATACATGACTACTAGAAAAACCATAGGTTTGACTATATGGACCTTTGTTGGCAAAGTGATGTCTTTGCTTTTTTAATATGCTGTCTGGTTTTATCATAGCTTTCCTTCCAAGGAGCAAGCATCTTTTAATCTCATGGCTATGATCACCATCCATGGTGATTTTGGAGCCCAAGAAAATAAAATCTGTCACTGCTTCCACTTTTTCCCCTTCTATTCATCATGAAGTGATGGGACCAGATGCCATGATCTTAGTTTTCTGAATGTTGAGTTTTAAGACAGCTTTTTCACTCTCCTCTTTCACTCTCATCAAGAGGCTCTTTAGTTCCTTTTCACTTTCTGCCATAAGAGTGGTATCCTCTGCATTATCCAAGGTTGTTGATGTTTCTCCCAGAAATCTTGATTCCAGCAAGCTTGATTCTGATCTTTATTATTTACTAGACCACAAAGAAGAAAGGCTTGATCCAGCCTAGGGCTGGAGATGGAATGGGGAGCTAGAGATGATTTCCAGAAAGAAGTAGAATCTTATCTTGACTCTGGTAGATGAGGAGTAATACAGCATGGCACCCCACTCCAGTACTCTTGCCTGGAAAATCCCATGGACGGAGGAGCCTAGTAGGCTGCAGTCCATGGGGTCGCTAGGAGTCAGACACGACTGAGCGACTTCACTTTCACTTTTCACTTTCATGCATTGGAGAAGGAAATGGCAACCCACTCCAGTGTTCTTGCCTGGAGAATGGGCTCACACAGAGTCGGACACGACTGAAGCGACTTAGCAGCAGCAGCAACACAGACGAAGATGGAGAGGAGAGGAAAGAACAAAGCATTCCATGTAGAAAGACCATTGCTGGGACAAAGATATTTGGGATTCTGTAACAAAGTGTGAGGAGAGGGTGACATGGGATTTACTATCAGATCTTGAAGGACATTGAATAAAGCCTCGATTTTATTTCAGGAAGGTCAAACTATTGTCCTGATGTCAATTAGGACAATTAAGAAGTCTAATTATTAATTTATTACATTTCATTAGTAAATTAGAATAATTAATTAATGATTAGATTACATTATTAGGTTAATTGAATTTAATTGTTAAATCAAGTTATTAATGTTTTAAAGGAGTGTCCATAATCAGACTGTCATAGAAGAAATACAAAAACACAAAGGAAGCAGTCCAAATGACCATGAAGTAAAGGGATGACATTAAAGGGAAATGAGGGAAAGCATGCTCTAGTTCTGAGAACTTTTGGTGGGGGGAGGGGGGGGCTTTGTTTTTATTCACTATATAGATATAATATTTGTTGACTTCTAACCTAATATACTGGAGAAGGAAATGGCAACCCACTCCAGTATTCTTGCCTGGAATATTGCATGGATAGAAGAGCCTGGCAGGCTATAGTCCATGGGGTCGCAAAGAGCTGGACACAACTAAGCGAATGTGCATGCCGGCACAGCATATATACGGTACTATCAGATCAAATCAGTCGCTCAGTCGTGTCTGACTCTCTGTGACCCCATGAATCGCAGCACGCCAGGCCTCCCTGTCCATCACCAACTCCCGGAGTTCACTCAGACTCACGTCCATCGAGTCAGTGATGCCATCCAGCCATCTCATCCTCTGTCGTCCCCTTCTCCTCCTGCCCACAATCCCTCCCAGCATCAGAGTCTTTTCCAATGAGTCAGCTCTTCGCATGAGGTGGCCAAAGTACTGGAGTTTCAGCTTTAGCATCATTCCTTCCAAAGAAATCCCGGGGCTGATCTCCTTCAGAATGGACTGGTTGCATCTCCTTGCGGTCCAAGGGACTCTCAAGAGTCTTCTCCAACACCACAGTTCAAAAGCATCAATTCTTCGGTGCTCAGCCTTCTTCACAGTCCAACTCTCACATCCATACATGACCACAGGAAAAACCATAGCCTTGACTAGATGAACCTTTGTTGGCAAAGTAATGTCTCTGCTTTTGAATATGCTATCTAGGTTGGTCATAACTTTCCTTCCAAGGAGTAAGCGTCTTTTAATTTCATGGCTGCAGTCACCATCTGTAGTGATTTTGGAGCCCAGAAAAATAAAGTCTGACACTGTTTCCACTGTTTCCCCATCTATTTCCCATGAAGTGCTGGGACCGGATGCCATGATCTTCATTTTCTGAATGTTGAGCTTTAAGCCAACTTTTTCACTCTCCTCTTTCACTTTCATCAAGAGGCTTTTGAGTTCCTCTTCACTTTCTATGGTACTATATGGTTATACAAATAGGATTGGGAAGTATTTCACTCTCCCACCAAAGGGCTAACTATTTATGATGGTAAAAAGAATGCAGATGATTAACTAAATCAGTAGACAGAATTAACTCTATTTATTAATGAAGAACAAATAAAAGATGGAGAGAGGAAAAAAACAGCTTTGATTCTCTTTTTTTTTCCTGTTTTTGGCTGTGTCCCTCAGCTTGTACAGCTTCCCTGGTGGCTCAGATGGTAAAGAATCCACCTGCAATGTGGGAGACCTGGGTTCAATCCCTGGGTTGGGAAGATCCCCTGGAGGAAGGCATGGCAACCCACTCCAGTATTCTTGCCTGGAGAATCCAATGGACAGAGGAGCCTGGCAGGCTACAGTCCATGGGGTCGCAAAACGTCAGACACAACTGAGCAGCTAAGCATAGTTCAGCTTTAGGATCTTAGTTCCCAGCCAGGGATTGAACCTAGGCCGCCGGGGGTAAAAGCACAAAGCCTTGGCCACTGGACTTCCAGGGAATTCCCTATGACTCCGGATCTGGGGAAATCAGAGAAAATCACCCAAGAGGGCTGATATTTGAAGGATACATGACATTTCAACAGAAATAAAACCAAGTAAGCAACAAGGGCAAAGACGTGGAGAAATAAATGTGCTTTATAGATTTGTTGACTTATGAAAAGAAGTGTGGAGGTAGAGACACTGTAGAGTTGAGGTATAATGCTTCAGGGATTGAGGTCAGCATGTGGAGGTAAGAAATTTACACTTTATCCTGTGGGCAATGTTAAAATGAGCCCTCTGAATTAATATAGGAGAAATGCTGAAACTAGGCCATCTTTTCCTAAGAGGCATTTTCTATTTTACTTTTATTTAAATATCACTCAAGTGGGATGTCAAACTCAAATAGAATTCTGAGTAAAGGTTTCCCCCTGAATAAAAATATATTGCCTTTAAGGCACATCTAGGGCCACACATAACTTTAAGTAACACATTTAAATTTTCAATAAATATTTTACCATCTTTTCATATTCCAGTACATTTTTATTAACTTTCTGACTCCAGTGAAACAAAGACAAGAGATTCACTTGGGTGGAGAAAGCTGGAGAAGTAAGTGAAGTCTAAACAGCCTCTTTCCTACGAGGATAACATTTGTCACCTCCCTCCACTCCCCATCATCCTGTCCCATCTTCATGTACTAAATCTAGGAACCTCTATAAGGGGACCAGTTTGGGAAGCTAGAGCTAAATCTCATATTGGTTCTCATAGAAGGCACTTCAGGTGACTCTCTAGAGAAATATACTGAAATCATGTCTTCTCCACATCATAATTCTTTGCATTCCCATCCTCAGCTATCCAAAAGACTGAAATTATTTTTATCCATGTCAAGGCCAAGAATTAGAGAGTTTTACCCCAAATTGTTTGCATAGCAATTATATAATTTGGACTTGTGTTCTAAAATGTTTCGAGACTGACTTCCTTCAGCGATTAAAATTTGGGTCATTTCTTAATATGTGGCATCTTTGTGCTTTTAGGATATTAAACAACAGAGAAGAACCTGCCTAAAATTATATCTTTATACATGTTATATGTATAAAAATCTCCTGTGTTTTTTAATAAAATTAAAGAGAGGCCTATTTGCATAGCAATTAAATTAAGAAGGAAACCATAAGTGTATTAATATAGGATTTGTTTGTGTGTTAGTTACTCAGTGGTGTCCTACTCTTTGCGACCCCATGGACTGCCGCCTACCTCTGGGAGGGCTGCCCAGGCTCCTCTGTCCGTGGAATTTTCCTGGCAGGAATACCAGAGTGGGTTGTCATTCCCTTCTCTAGGGGATCTTCCTGTCCCAGGGATTAAACCCAGGTCTTTTGCATTACAGGCAGATTCCTTACCATCTGAGCTACAAGGGAAACCCAATATTGGATTTATGGAGCACTAAATGTGTGCACATACTTCTCCAAATACTTGATATGTTCCCACTCACTTAATCTTACCAGTCTTCAGAATTTGCCACCATCATCTGAAGCAAACAAGAGATAAACCTCTCAGCTTGTGTTAGAGCCAGGATGTACATTATCCAGCTCACAACTCTTGCTCTGAACAAATACATTATATCCCACTGCTACTCCAAAAGAATTAAAGTACAGAGTTATATTATTTCTGGGCATATCCTTCTGCATGCTATTACACCATGGCTGCAGCTGCATGGGGTTTGGGGCTCTGGTCTACAGAGATTACACAGGAGCAATGTATTTTCCTATTTTCAACATAGGAGTCGGCAGAAGTGACATATACACCCATTGGTTCTCACAGTTATCCTGTAAATGCTTGTGACTTCAGGGCAACATTGGAAGTGAGGCACGAGGATTTCTGACTAAAATCTAAGGAAAACTGAAAGTGGCAGGAAGTCTGGCTCTGCTACAGTCTGAATGTTTGTGTCTCCTCAAAATTCCTATCTTGAAATCCTAAAGTCTAAGATGGTGGTGACAGGAGATGGGGCCTTTGGGAGGTGCCCAGATCACGAAGGTGGAGCCTTCAAGAGTGCCCTTATTAAAAAGACTTCGGGCTTCCCAGGTAGTTTAGTGGTAAAGAATCCGCCTGCCAATGCAGGAGATGCAAGAGACCTGGGTTCGATCCCTGGGTTGGGAAGATCCCCTGGAGAAGGAAAGGGCAACCAACTCCAGTGTTCTTGCCTGGAGAATTCCATGGACAGAGGAGCCTGGTGGGCTGCAGTCCATGGGGTCGCAAAAGGGCTGGATGTGACTGAGCATGTACAAAGACAAATGCAGACAGAAAAGAGACCCCACAGAGCTCTCGAGCCTCTTCAGTCATGTGAGTATACTGGTTTGTGTCCTGGAAGAGGGTTCTCACTCGGCCATGCTGCCACCCTGATCTTGGACTTCCAGCACCCCAGACTGTGAGAAATAAATTTCTGCTTTTTATAAGCTAATCAAGCTAACCAGCCTGTGGTATTTTGTCACAGCAACACAGTTTGGAGGGAAGCAGGTGTGGCTCGGGTCACGAGAAGTCCTCCTCCCTCCCTTGGATTGCATCCTTGACACCTGGCAGAGGAGAGGCAGGTGAGCGTACCCAGAGATCTTGCCCAAGACCACATCCTCCGCTCTCTCCCCTAAACAAATGAGGCAGGGTCCTAAGCTTTCTGGGGCTTCCCTGGTGGCTCAGCGGTAAAGAAGCCACCTGTAACGGAGGAGACTTGGGTTCAGTCCCTGGGTCAGGAAGATCCCCTGGAGAAGGGAATGGCTACCCACTCCAGTATTCTTACTTGGGAGATCCCATGGACAGAGGAGCCTGGAGGGCTACAGACCATGGGGTCACAAAGAGTCAGACACAACTTAGATGCTGAGCATGCACGCACACTACCAAGAAGTTGGTAGGTTAAAACAAAATAATAAATAAAAGTCCACTTAAAAAATTCCATTTAAAGCTTAGTAGGGCTTCCCTGCTCACTCAGTGATAAAGAAGCTATCAATCTAGGAGACATGGGTTTGATTCCTGGTCCAGGAAGATCCCATATGTTCGGAGCAACTAAGCCCGCATGCCACAACTATTGAGCCTGTGCACTAGAGCCCAGGAATCTCAACTATTCAGCCCACATGCCCCAAATATTGAAGCCCTAGAGCCCATGCTCCACAACAGGAGAAGCCGCCACAGTGAGAAGCCCACACGCTGCAGCTAGAGAAAAGCCCAAGCAGCACCGAAGACCCAGCACAGCCAAAAAGTAAATAATAAAAAAAGAAAAACAACAAAGCTTAGAAAAACCAAATGTCTCTACTTTTTCAACAAAAGACTGAAGAGCAAAAGTATGCATGAGCTGAAAAGTATTTAAAATGGGACATATGAAACACCTTTGTTCTGTTCTATTACTTCTAAAAAAAATTTCTTTTTTATCAATTCATTTTTCCAGAGTGATAAATTAAGATTCTAGGTCTCGAAATCATTTTGTAAAGATTATTTGGTCCCAACACTCTGTAATGGCCTATCTGCCTTTATGGCTTCTACTTACCAGCACCTTTTCAACAATTTCTCTTCTATCCCTGGCCCTGGAAGTCCCCAGAGTCTTGACACTCTTCCCCAAAGTCAATTCTTTTTTTTTTTTTTGGCCATGTGGCATGCCCTGCAGGATCATTGTTTCAGACCAGGGATCCAATCTGCATGCCCCTGAAGTGGAAGGATGGAGTCTTAACCCCTGGACAACCAGGGAAGTCCCCAAATTGCTTTCTTAAATGACCTTTGCCCTCAGTCATGCAAGGAACCAAGTTAATGACTCTCCTGACTCTTTCACTTGCCCTAGCCTTGGGGAAACAGCAATGTGGTAATTCTGATGTGAACTAAGTTGGTTTCCATGTAATATAATTCACCAGGGTTTTACAAAACAACCTGGAAATGATGTTCATAAAGGAACCTAACTTTGGGCTCCAACCAGTGTCTCTTATACATCAGATCTAAGACTTCATTAGTGATGAAGGCTTTCCACAGTAAAAACGTTTACAAAGCTGACTGTATTTCTCCCCTCCCAGTAGACAGCCCATTTGCAATGTGCCCCCATTAAGAGGCAGAGTCTTTTCCTGTACCTGTTCAAACCAGGTTGGCCTTGTGACCTGCTTTGACCAATAAAATATGGTAGGAGTAAAATGTGGTAGAAAAGATGACAAGCTAATTCTGACTACCCTCAAGAGATCTTGCTCATTTCTGCTCATTTTCTGTTGGTCTCATGCTGTCCCATATGACAGTCTGGGATAATGTGCTAGATGGAAAGAGTCACGTGGCCCAGTTATTTTCCATGGTCCTAGTCAATATCCAGCCAACTCCCAGAAGCAGAACCTCCCAACTAACTGGCTGCTGCTGCTAAGTCGCTTCAGTCGTGCCCGACTCTGTGCGACCCCATAGACGGCAGCCCATCAGACTCCCCCGTCCCTGGGATTCTCCAGGCAAGAACACTGGAGTGGGTTGCCATTTCCTTCTCCAATGCATGAAACTGAAAAGTGAAGTCACTCAGTCATATCCGACTCCTAGCGACCCCATGGACTTCAGCCTACCAGGCCCCTCTGTCCATGGGATTTTCCAGGCAAGAGTACTGGAGTGGGTTGCCATTGCCTTCTCCAACTAACTGGCAGATGACCACTAATATGTTTGGAGACCCAACTGAGACCAGAATAATCTATATAGAGAGCAAAATAATTGGGCAAATAAATGACGGTTGTTTAATGCCGCTAAGTTTTGTGATAGTTTGTTGCATATAAAAAGCTATTTCATTTACCAAACGTTTTTCACCATTGAAATTGAAAAATGATTCAGTTAAGTTTAAAAAAACAAATCCTTTATTCAAACCCCAGAAAAGCAAAAGACATATGTAAGAAGCCAGGAAAAAAAAGTTGAAGGGAGGGTCAAAAAACATAGGAAAAAATAAAACTCAATATACTTTCTTTGTTCTTACCTTGCCCCTACTTGTGTCAGTATTTTGATTCCATAAAATATTTTTTTAAATAAAACTGAGCTTTAGATAAGTTATCATAAAAGCTCACCTTCCAGTTTTAAAATGCAGATACTTAAGATGCTTCTTTTCATAAAAGAAGGTGTTTAATTAGCACCAAAGGTGTGATACAAGTTAAATGCTAATAAAGTTCATCCTAACAGTCAAGCTTAATGCAGGGTCTGGCTTAGCATATTTTTGAAATACTTCTATTTGAACTTAGTTTTTATTCTTCTTTTTAAAGAAATGATATATATATCTTTACAGTGCTTCCCTGGATCCAGGTTTTTGTCCTTTTGTTTCTATAGTCTTCTCAGGCAAGGCAAGAAAAGAAATCTTGCAAGATGCCCTAATTAAGTCAATATGCAGAGTTGAAACATAAAAATTCAAGGAAAGCTGTACTGAGAAAATTCTCAATTGTATTTTAAGGACTAGATTTCCCAAACTTCTACTGCTTGCTATTTTCAAAGGTCAGAATGTAGGAAAGAATAGAATAGAGAAGAGAGAAAAAGAAATTAATAAATTCTGAGAAAAACCTTTGGAAGGTTTGGGAAAGAAAGCTAATCAACAATTTAAATCTTAGATTTGTTCCCAGAAAAAAAAAACAATAAATAAAAAATGGAATTTTCCTCTCTTGGGGAACATGGTGATCTGAATATTATCACAGAGGTATAAGTCATAGTGGAGAGGTGTATCTGGCATACAGAAATGTATGTCATAGAGGCGGAGCTCCACATCTGCAAGAATGAATCTACCCTCTTCTGTCAGAAGGTTACTTATTGTCTTCTGTCCCATAAGCCCAGGCCCCACTCCTATCTTCTGAGTTATGAGGCTTCCAAACTTATTTTTTCCTTACCTCCAGTGACTGCCTAAATAAACACTTTTAAAAGCTGGAAATGTTAGCTTTCTGCTCTAACTACTTCAAACCAAAGCCAAATTGAAATAGCTAGGATCATGGGATCATGCATGTTCTTTGCTATTTCAAGGTTTTCTTTTAACTATTAAAATTTTTATTGGAGTACAGTTGCTTTACAATGTTGTGTTAGTTTTTGTTGTACAGAAAAGCGAATCAGTTCTGCATATATCCATACATGCATACATGTATTCCCTCTTTTTGAGATTTCCTTCCCACTGAGGTCACCACAGAGCAATGGGCAGAGATCCCTGTGCTAGGCAGTAGGTTCTCAATAGCTATCTATTAGTTATCTACTGTTTGTTTGTTTTTTTAATAAAATAATCCAATAAATTTTCCTTTCCTTGTTTCCTTCATCCTTCTCCCTTTGTGCTGCTGTAGATATCTACAGCAGAGGTCAGGTTGGCTGTAGAGGAGTAAAAATTCTTTATTGCCAAGGAACATCAATGCATGAGCTTTGTAGAACATGCTATCAAACCGGACCACCAATGAAAGGGAAAACATTTGAACCTTTGCCTATATGGGAATCGGGGTTATCTCCTCAGGGCCACATGGCTTTGAATGGCTCTAGATTTGCATAGTGTCTTTCCTTTTATAAAAGTCATTCTTTGTTGCCAATCATCATCACTTTAGATCTCTTCTGCTCCCTTCCTAGCATACTGCTTGTTATTAGTGCTTAAATGTTGTTAGATTGGAACCCCCTTTCCATAATTAGCACAGTGAAATTTAGGTAAGCCAGAAACTTGAAAAGCAAAATACCGAACTCAATTCCAGAAAATTCAGAAGATCTGAAGGACCATGGACTATCAGAAGGGAAAAAAAAGGAAAACGAATGTTTCTCTTATTAATGGGATGTGCTTACTACAGAACTAGAGGAAACGAAATTGGGAGGAAACTTGAGATAATATTGTAACAGTGGGGGCTTATAAAACCTCTGTGAAAAACATCCCTTTAAAAAGTTAAGTTTGGGCTCAGTAATTGCCTGCCTCCCATTGTATTGTGCTTTCTATCATATGATCAAACTATCTCCCAGATCCTTAGGGGGAATTAGTGTCTATATTCTCTAAGCTACTTGAGGACATTCAAGGGGCTCAAGGCTACTGGTGAGAGATTTTCTGGTACTAAAATCTCATACATCATTGAAGAAATCCTCTTTTGATGCAGGGTATAGGTTCTTAGAGGGTCTTCCAAGTTATTAATACAGCAATAAACTGATCCCAAAGCAAGATCACCTTGCATTAAAAAAGCAAAGTCAACATGATAACAGTGTTGATTATTATTCTCTGATACACATATCCCATATTACACTTGGACAGGTATACCTTTAAAAGGCCTAAGAAAGTCTCACACAATCAAACAGATACAGGACTGGAAGCTTTCTCATTTGAGACTTTTTTTCAAACCTGAGAGCCTGGTTAATGACTTCTGAAATAATAATAATTAAAAAATTATTTTATGTCTTAGATACTTGATCCACTATAAATGTATGATTGCTAAGCTATGAAAGTCATCAGCAAATGCAGAGATTTATATTCCCTTCTAAACTGCTCTTGTTAATGAATTGAGTTCTAAGCACCACTGCATTTAGCAATTAAAATTCATTTAGAAAATTGTAGCTGGGCAGTGAAAGCAGTTTCTTATGGCTTTTCTCTCTAATAGGGCAAAGAAAAAAATTGCAGCCAGCATTTGTAAATTAAAATAATGATTTTTCCAGTTTCTACATTGTGTATCAACCACCTTTACTTAATGTAGATTTTAACATCATTTGATTTTAATGATTAATTTTAACATCATTTTGTATCAACTTATAAGAAACATGCTTGAAGTACCATTAAGACGACAGGATGCTAAGGGTGGTATCGCATAGGTGCTTTAAAATTGTTCTTTATGCAATCACACATTTAGATATTTCATGATAAAATTTCAAAGGTCAGTGTGTGTGTTGCGGTTAGTCACTCAGTCATGCCCCACTCTTGGCAACCCCATGGACTATAGCCAGCCAGGCTCCTCTGTCCATGGAATTCTCCAGGCAAGAATACTGAAATGGGTTACCATTCCCTTCTCCAGAGGATCTTACCGACCCAAGGATTGAACCCAGGTCTCCTGCATTGCAGGCAGATTCTTTACCGTCTGAGCCACCAGGGAAGCACTTCAAAGGTCAGAGTATTCAGTAATTCCTGAAATGCACTTCAGGGGAGTAGAAGCAAGGTTCTAGGGTAATTCCTGGATGAGATTTAAAAGTGATAGCCCACAATTGTGCTTTAAAAATTTTGGAATTAGTTGCTAAATTTTAAAATGTGGACAGTTTCCATTTTAAAAAGGAAGATTTCCAGTTTCAGTTGAAAAATTAGAAGACCTGGTAAAGTTGGGCCTTGATTATGGAGGGGCAACCATGGCCTGGAACCAAATATTGAGACATACACACAATATTCAATTAGTCCCATCACTCCTAACACAGACAACTTCACTCATTCATATAACCTTTTTGACCCCTAGTAACAGAGAAAAGTTCAAAGTCTGCCCTGGAACACTAAGGTCACATATGTGGAAGGAGCTCAAGAAACTCAACCTAGACCCTGCCTGTACTTTTCTAGTAGTTTGCTTCTATAGAAGGCAATACAATCCCTTCACAAATGACTCTAATGGATAAAATATCTTTATTTTTATCTCAAATCTACTTAAAGTAGAAATCACTTAAAGCAATTCAAAAAATAAATCCACTTTATCTTCTGTACTATATCCTTTCACTTAGAAGAAAGTGATCACATCTCAAGTATTTTCTTCTCTAGGCTGTATATATTGCTCATGCGTGCATGTTAAGTCAGTTTGGTCATGTCTGACTCGTTGAGACCCTACGAACTGTAGCCTGTCAGGCTCCTGTGTCCATGGGATTCTCCAGGCAAGAATACTGGAGTGGGTTGCCTTGCCCTCTTCCAGGGAATTTTGCTGACCTGGGATCGAACCATGTCTCTTATATCGCCTGCATTGGCAGGTGGGCCCTCTACCACTAGCGCCACCTGGGAAGCCATATACTGCCCAAAGTGTGTTAGTTGCTCAGTCGTGTCCGACTCTGCAACCCTATGGATTGCAGCCTGCCAGGCTCCTCTGTCCATGTGATTCTCCAGGCAAGAATACCAGAGTGGGTTGCCATTCCCTTCTCCAGGGGATCTTCCCGACCCAGGGATCAAACCCAGATCTCCTGCACTGCAGGCAGATTCTTTACTGCCTGAACCACCAGGGAAGCCCCATGTACTGCCCAGTTCTTCATCATATGACATGATTTCATGTCTAGTTTATGGTCAACTTAACTTCCTAAACTTTTCTTTGTGTAAATAGCTATGAATATATTTCTCTCTTTTTTTTGTATTTGTAGAAATTTAAAAAATCAAATGGTAAGATCACATTTATTCATATTAAGTTTCATTATTAATTTGGGTTTATTACTCTAGGATATTAACAATTTTTTATTCTTTCCTTACCTGTATTTTCCTTGACAGCTACAAGAGGGTTCTGCCTACATATTCTTTTATTCGAGTATAATAGATATTTACTAGAGATGCAGTTGAAATAATGTGAAAATATTTATATTTCTTATATTCTTTTGGAATAGGCCAAAAAGACGAATGTTTGCTGTCCATGCTAAGTCACGTCAGTTGTGTCCAGCTCTTTGAGATCCTATAGACTGTAACCGACCAGGCTCCTCTGTCCATGGGATTCTCCAGGAAAGAATACTTGAGTGGGTTGCCATGACCTCCTCCAGAGGATCTTTCCGACCCAAGGATCGAACCCACATCTACTGCAGCTCCTGCACTGTAAGCGGATTCCTTACCACTGAGCCACCAGGGAAGATCCTCTCAAGAAGGGGATGTTTTCCCACCCACTCCAGTATTCTTTCCTGGAGAATTGCATGGACAGAGGAGGGTGGTGGACTGCAGTCCATGGGGTTGCAAAGAGTCAGGCATGACCTAGCAACTGACACTTACACTTCCTTACTTTACTCTCATACTAGCCACTCTGTGTAATAATGAAATGTCTACTAGCTGCCAGAAATTGGGTTGGAGTTGTGCATATCAAGTTGCACCACAGCTTTGGATCTGAGTACTGGCAGTGAGAAGGACTACGGAAAAGTTACACAGTGTCTTGAGCCATGATGAAATATAAAAAGAAAATTTGATATTCAGTGATAACATTTTTTTAAAAAGAAACAAAAATTAGAAAAAGAGATGAAAGTATATGGGACGAAGACATTTCAACAGGTAGAGGATAAGTTTTTCCCATGAACAGGGCTGGTGCAGTTGGAACTCCACGTGCAAAAAGATGAATTTAGACACCTAAATCTCATGTTCAATGTTCATGTTCAATGTTTAATAAAATAGCTATAATAAAAAATAAAATAAATGTTGGTGAGGATGGTGTTCAATTGGAACCCTCCCCCACTGATGAGCTGTGATGGTTTCCAAGTGTTGCTAGTCTTCTCTGAATGCCTAGCCAGCTTAAGTTAAGAATGTGTGCATGCTCAGTCACTCAGCTGTGTTGAACTCTTGGCAACCCCAAGAACTGTAGCCTGCCAGGCTTCTCTGTCCACTGGATTCTCCAAGCAAGAATACTGGACTGGGTTGCCATTTCCTCCTCCAGGGGATCTTCCCCACCCGTGTCTCTTTTATCTCCTACATTGCAGGTGGATTCTTTACCCGCTGAGCCATCAGGGAAGCCCCAAATTAAGAGTATGTTCCTTCAATCCTACCCACACCACTGTGAGTAATCCTATTCATTTGTACCATCTAAGGCAAATTTTATTTCCTACTGAAGCACACTGATTGATACAAAGGGTAAAGAAAAAATACCCAGAAACATGCAGAGAGAAAGTAATTTGATACACAAAGGAATCAAAATCAAGATAAATCTCACACTTATCCACTGCAAGAAAAATGACAGAAGCTAATGGAACAAAATATGTAATATGAATGTGAAAAAAATTCACACATAACGTGGAAAAAAATTTTTTTTCTCCATGATTCCTTTTTAAAAAATTTTTTTTACTTTACAATAAAAATTTTGACTTAAAATTTTCATTCTGCCATTCCTATGTGAAGTCAAGCAAACGCTATTTTCAGAAGTGCAAAGTCTCAGAAAATAAAACATCTACAAACTTTCCTTGAAAAAAAAATTCAAGAGCATTATCTAATCAACTTAAGATGATATACAATTGAGGTCTCAGAAACGTAGAAGTTGTGGTTTAAAATCATTGACAATAAGTACTGAAATTGAATATACAGAATTGTTTCTGTGACTATATAATTACACAGGAAGCAAAGATATTCTTTAAATTGAAACTTGATACTGCAACAATGAATAATAGTAATCTCATTCTATAATCCCATTTTAAATTAACAAATACAAGACAGTAGGTGGCTCAGATGGTAAAGAATCCTCCTGCAATGGGAGAGACCTTGGTTCAGTTCCTGGGTTGGGAAGTTACCCTGGAGGAGGGCATGGCAACTCTCCAGTATTCTTGCCTAGAGAATCCCCATGGACAGAGGAGCTTGGCGGGCTATAGTCCATGGGGTCACAAAGAGTTGGACATGACTGAGTGACTAAGCACAGCACAGAAAATAATCCAAGGGACCGTACTAAGTAAAAGAATTCTTAATTCTGTGTTCCATTCCTGGTTTTGGTAATAGTGAAAACTGAAACTTATACATGTATTAAAAAGAAAATGTATATTCAGATATAAAAGGAAAAAAAAAAAACGAGCAGAATTTAAAATGTCTTTTAAAATGGAGTATTACTCAGCCATTAAAAAGAATACATTTGAATCAGTTCTAATGAGGTGGATGAAGCTGGAGCCTATTATACAGAGTGAAGTAAGCCAGAAGGAAAAACACCAATACAGTATACTAACACATATATATGGAATTTAGAAAGATGGTAACAATAACCCGGTGTACGAGACAGCAAAAGAGACACTGATGTATAGAACAGTCTTATGGACTCTGTGGGAGAGGGAGAGGGTGGGAAGATTTGGGAGAATGACATGGAAACATGTAAAATATCATATTAGAAACGAGTTGCCAGTCCAGGTTCAATGCACGATACTGGATGCTTGGGGCTAGTGCACTGGGACGACCCAGAGGGATGGTATGGGGAGGGAGGAGGGAGGAGGGTTCAGGATGGGGAACACATGTATACCTGTGGCGGATTCATTTTGATATTTGGCAAAACTAATACAATTATGTAAAGTTTAAAAATAAAATAAAATTTTAAAAAATATCTTTAAAGTATATTTTTAAAAAATTTATCTTCTGAATTGTTATAGAACATAATTATTCTAATTTAGCCATATCTCTAAGTAAATGAATTCAATCATTGCATTTTACCCTTGAAGGATAATACTTTCCATATAACAGATTCTCCTAAATACAAGCAGACAGCTACCATTTCATGAAGTTCTATGAAAATGCTTTCTTCCATGTGTAAAGAGGCAGTGGATATAATCACATACCAACATATTAGACACTCATTACGCACTTGAATGCAATAATCAGTTGGGTTGTCTAATTATTTCTACTATTAGTCAAGGCTCTTGGCCAATTGAAGAATGCTTACTTTGTGAAGGAAAGAAAAAATAATGTAGTTAATTTTATTTACCACTATGATTAACTGGCTAGACAAATTAGAAATAACTGAGCTAGCCAGACAACGAATATAGAACACTTGAATTTTTAATTTTAAGCACTTCTGAGTTGAATCATGCTGAATACAAATGGCCTTATTAAG
This sequence comes from Bos javanicus, assembly GCF_032452875.1. Lineage (NCBI taxonomy): Eukaryota > Metazoa > Chordata > Mammalia > Artiodactyla > Bovidae > Bos > Bos javanicus. The sequence goes on along the minus strand of NC_083876.1, from coordinate 23,834,419 downwards.
TGAAATATTTAAGTATAAAATGGAAAATGTCAGGAGAGCAGCTAAATGACATCTTTAAATGTCATCTTCAAATGTCGTTTACCATCTGGATAAAGATCAGTTTAAGTGACCCTGAAGTGTAAAAATGGAATTAGAACAGACATCAAATAAGTGGCTGCATTTCCATTAAAATGCAATCAAGTACAAAATATTCAAGATATGACTGAATTTTCAATTTGGAAAACATTTCCTAATATACAGTGAAATTGCATGTTATATTTACTCAAATGTAACACAAGTACTGGAAAACAAAGGAACCGAGTAAATTCTAATTTTAGGAGCTAAAGCTGGGCTCCTCTGACAGCAGTCAATGTCTTCTTAAACACGTCTTCCCTTGACTGTGCATTTATTGACAGCTTTTGCATGTTTAACAGTCTGCCTGTGTGAGTTAAATGAAATATGGTTCTTAAATTCAGAGAGCATAGAATTTAGCTGTGGAGTCAATAAAAGCTAAAAATTGATCAAAAATATCTTGTGCTTGAATACAAGAGCCCTCTTCTCTCTGCTAAGATGTTTCTCTTTAAGAATAATGTTCACTGAGCAGCAGAGGTAGGAGAGAAACATTTATCCAGACACATGAGCACTGTCAGCCCTGTTGATGGTTGCAGGGGCAGGCAGGGCAGCCTCACTGTAAGCAGGTCCCCCCCAAACCTTTGCAAATGTGAGCTAATGGATGGCAAAGCAGCAAGGACTAAGGACATACCTCCTGCTTCCTGACTCGGGACGGACAGAGTGGTTTTATAGTGAAGTTAGATGTCATAGGGAGCTTCAGAAAGTAGCAGACATTCATGGGAAAAGAGAAAGCAAAAGAGTTTCAAAGGACTACATAAAAGAACTGGAGTCCTAGAAAGACCTAAAATTTCAACTACATGGACTTAAAAATTCTTCCTAGGAGTTGTCTTAATCGGCTAATCTAGAGCTATCTGATATTATTATTATTATTATTATATTAACAACAAAATCTGATGTCTACATCATACCTGACAGTTTTTCAAGCACTTTCACATTTTATCTCCTGTTATCCTTGTGAACAGATTGGACAGGGAACATACTTATTTTCCTTTAAAAAATTAAAGGAAAATAAAGGAAAATCACTTTATATTTCCTTTAATAAATTATTTCCTTTAATATTTTTATTATTTCCTTTAATAAATTAAAATTATTTATTTTAATTATTTCCTTTAATAAATTAAAGGAAAATCACTCTCAGTGATTAAACTGAGAGTTGGGCTTTCCTGGTAGCTCAGTGGTAAAGAATCTGCATGCCAATTCAGGAGACGCAGGTTTGATACCTGGTTCAGAAGATCCCCTGGAGAAGGAAATGGCAACCCACTCCAGTCTTCTCGCCTGGGAAATCCTATGGACAGAAGAGTTTGGTGGGCTATAGACTATGGGGTCGCAAAACAGACATGACTTAGCAACTAAACAAGAGTCAGCCATTAACAAATCTATCTGAAAAAACACAGGTATTAAGTCTGTAAAAAGAACAGGCAGGATCAACAGACCTGAAAATATTTTTCTAGCTTTATGTTCTTAGTTTTTTTTTTTTCTTCAAAGATTCCCTTTTTTGTGAGATAAAAGAGATTTTTCTTATAGACATCTTGAAAGTATTCTCTTAATGCTTGTCCGGAGCATTCCCTAAATGTGTGCTGGAGATGCAGACCTTGAAGATTCCAGAAGTACTGAGGTGTCTGTAGAGGACAGGTCATTTGTGGGGTCAGGAAAAAGATGAAGTGGCAGCCTGAGACTCTGCAGTGAGACCAAGCCGGCCAGTGGAGACAGGGGTTTGGAGGTAGATGGACTGATGTGGACCTGGCCTATTTTCTGAGCATTAAGTGTTCATCTCAAAAATGAAACTATTAACACAATGATACATAAAGTGACTGGCTTATAATTAGCACTCAACACTGATGGCTATTGAACAACTGCAGCCCTGGGGTGATTTTCCACATCTCCCAGGCCAAATTAACTGCGAACTGAATGTCCCAAACATTGGCCATTTAAAGTAAATTTAGATAAGTCTTTGAGGGTGAAAGGATCTGCAGTCTTCTTCCATTCTCTAAACCTGCAGTTCACGCTTTCTCACCAAAGAACATGGAAGTTCAACTGCAGATTCGATGCCCAGGATGTCAGTGTCATCTCCCCTTCCAAGAAGCCAATGAAATCTTGTTTCAGGGAAGACTTGCTGCTTCTGGGGAATAATTGGGGTTTTCAGGAAGCAAGGTAGAGGCCTGGAAATTTCTAGGAGGCAGGAAAGTCTCAAGAGACCTCTAATGCTGGAAGTGGGGTGGCGCTGGAGTTAGTCATCTACTTCCTTCTCGTCTTGTTTGTACAATCTCAGCAACCAAAGAAAGAGCCCTGATTCTGAGTCAGCTTCCTGTCCTCTCTGCAAAAGAGGGCCTGAAACACCTTTCCTAATTTCCATTCATCCGCTCATTAGAAATTATTTATTGCTTGTCCAATGTTGTCAACAACTTCCAGTTGTTGTGGATACAATGGTGAATAAGACAGACTCAGTCCTTACCCTCAGGAAATTTACACTCTAGTGCAGAAAAAAGCTACAGACAAGTGAAATATGAAATATCAGTTGTTACAATATTACAGAAGCACAGGGTCTCATTGACTACAAGCCAGGCACTGAGCTGGATGGAGTGCGACAGTGATCACAATAGGTGGGGCCCTGTCTTCACAGTGCTCACCGATGAGACAGCGAACACCAGTGTGCATGCTGAGTCGCTTTAGCAGAGTCCGACTCTGTGACACTATCGACTATAGCCTGCCAGACTCCTCTGTCCATAGGATTTTCCAGGCAAGAACACTGGAGTGGGTTGCCGTGCCCTCTTCCAGGGGATCTTCCCCACCCAGGAGTTAACCCACATCTCTTATGTCTCCTGCATTGGAAGGCGGGTTCTTTACCACCAGCATCACCTGGGAAGCCCGAAAGTATTCAGCACAGGAATGCAAATACTTTGCTGTCAAATAAAACCTCTACAAGACCATCTTTTCCATCAGAAAGTAATTAACTTGAGTCCAGGGACTACTCTCATGGTGACATTAACTGTTATTCCCTTATACACACTATATGTACACACTCAGTAAATGTTTAAAAATACTTGCTAAATTAAAGTCAGATCAAAGTTTGGGGATTCTAGGCTCAAGGAAAAGGCTGAGACAGAGAACAGATGCATTTTATGCCACTGCTAGAGGCAGGGCCATTCTCAGGTAGCCAAGAGTGGCCATGGGTAGAGGGCAGTGGTAGAGAACAGTGTTGGTAGTTTAGATCCCAAAGCCTAACGCACCACGGGGAGAAGTCAGGCACAGCTACACCCTGAGTAAGGAATGGACTAGATTGTTAAATGAGAGCTGGTTCTACATGAGATTTTTGTCTGTCACACACAAACACACACATACACACACACACAAGCCAAGCCATCTCAAAATAATTATTTCACGCTTAGAAATATAAAGACTTTCACCTTTAAAAAGCATCAGAGAACACAGCAAAGGAAACTATAAGCAAGATGAAAAGACAACCCTCGGAACAGGAAAAAATAAATGCAAATGAAACAACTTACAAAGGATTAATTCCCAAAATATACAAGCAGCTCATACAACTCAATGCCAGAAAAACAAACAACCCAATCAAAAAGTGGGGAAAAGACCTAAACAGACATTTCTCCAAAGAAGACATATAGATGGCTAGCAAACACATGAAAAGATGCTCAACATCGCTCATTATTAGAGAAATGGAAATATCAAAACTACAGTGAGATATCACCTCACATCAGTCAGAATGGTCATCATCAAAAAGTCTACAAACAATAAATGCTGCAGAGGGTGTGGAGAAAAGGGAATGCTCTTGCACTGTTGGTGAGAATGTAAATTAATACAACCACTATGGAAGACGGTATGGAGATTCCTTAAAAAACTAAGAATAAAACCACCATATGACCCAGCAATCCCACTCCTAGGTATATAGCCTGAGGAAACAAAATTGAAAAAGATATATGTATCCCATTGTTCATTGCAGCACTGTTTACAACAGCTAGAGCATGGAAGCAACCTAGATGCCCATCGACAGATGAATGGATAAAGAAGTTGTGGTACATATGCACAATGGAATATTACTCAGCCATTAAAAGGAACTCATTTGAGTCAGTTCTGATGAGGTGGATGAACCTAGAACCTATTATACAGAGTGAAGTGCATCAGAGAGAGAGAGATAAATATCATATTCTAATGCACATACTTAGAATCTAGAAAAATGGTACTGAAGAATGTATTTACAGGGCAGCAATGGAGAAAAAGACATAGAGAACAGACTTACAGACATGGGGAGAGAAGGGAGGAGAGGGTGAGATGGAAAGAGTAAAAGGGAAACTTACATTACTATATGTAAAATAGATAGCCAATGGGAATTTGTTATATGGCTTAGGAAACTCAAACAGGGGCCCTGTATCAACCTAGAGGGGTGGGATGGGGAGGGAGGGGGAGGGAGGTTCAAAAGGGAGGGGATGTATATATACATCTATGGCTGATTCATGTTGAGGTTTGACAGAAAACAACAAAATTCTGTAAAGAAATTATCCTTCAATAAAAAAATAAATAGAAAAAAAAAGCATCAGAGAAGTCTCATATTATTTCAATAATAGCATAAAACAAACATTTGGATGTTTAACTAATGACCAGCACTCATTAACTCATGCCACACACCTTAGGGTGAAAACCGATCAGCCTTCCAGGGCAGATTTCACTGCAGAGAATTACAGTCAAAAACTTAGATTATCTAGATGCTATCATTCCATACTGTGGTTTATTACTAATTGGAAAAGATGGTGAATTCTTTAGTTACCATGGGATTTAGATACCTCCTGAGGCCACTGGTGCACTAAAACTACTGAATACTCTGAGCGGGGCTCAGCAATGAGATCCAACCAGTCCATCCTAAAGGAAATCAACCCTGAATATTCACTGGAAGGACTGATGCTGAAGCTGAAGCTCTGATACTTTGGCCACCTGATGCAGAGGGTCGACTCATTGGAAAAGACCCTGATGCTGGGAAAGACTGAGGGCACCCCTGAGAAGAAAGGGGTGACAGAGGATGAGAAGGTTGGATGGCATCATTGACTCAATGGACATGAGTTTGAGCCAATGCTGGGAGATGGTGAAGGACAGGAAAGCCTGGTGTGCTGCAGTTCATGGGATCACAGAGTCGGACACGATTGAGCGACTGAACAACAGATTATTCAGAAAGCTTCACTTGTTCTTACCCCCTCACATAGCGTCTTCAGTTCTGATTTCCACAGTAAACCAGCTCCTTAGATGCTGAATAGTAGCAACAATCAAAGAGAGCATTGCAGGTCTCTGTGGTTAAAACCCTTCAGCAGAGCCCTCAGTGAGTGCACACTCTCAGTTTAATGCAACATTCTGATACCTGCATCTCGGTAGCCTCTGTGGCATCCATAAAGTGTAGTGTGTTAGTCACTCAGTCATGTCCAACTCTTTGCAACCCCACGGACTGTAGCCTGTAGACAGGGGAGCATCTGTCCATAGAGTTCTCCAGGCAAGAATACTGGAGTGGGTTGCCATTTTCTTCTCCAGGGGCATCCATATGGCCACATTATGTGCTGTGCTGTGCTTAATTGCTCAATCATCTCTGACTCTTTGTGACCCCATGGACTGTAGCCTGCCAGGCTCCTCTGTTCATGGGGATTCTCCAGGCAAGAATACTGAAGTGGGTTGCCATGCCCTCCTCCAGGGGATCTTCCCAACCCAGGGATTGAACTCAGGGTCACATTATAGCAGGTGTTAAATTACTATTCAGTAAATATTGTTGATTGTATAAATGAAAAAATAATTACAGTAATAAAATAACAGTAGTGAAATGAAATGGCATCCTGACTACAAATAGAATTTTCAGGGAACACAGAGATGGATAACTTTATCAAGGAGAAAATGACACTTTTCTTGAGAGTATTCAGTTTAATTTCTACATTTATGAGTAAAGAAACTAAGGCCTACACCTTTCAAATTATTGTTCAACATTATAGGGAATGAGTTGGAGAAGGAAATGGCAACCCACTCCAGTGTTTTTGCCTGGAGAATCCCAGGGACAGGGGATCCTGGTAGGCTGCTGTCTATGGGGTCACACAGAGTCACACATGACTGAAGAGACTTACCAGCAACATAGGAAATGAGAGATGAGGCAAAGCCAGTTTCTAAACTCCATGACATATGAGGTTTTTTCAAATAAATCACCCTAAAATTCACAGCTAATGACAAAATGTCTTAACTGTATTTTCAGCAAAATTTAAATTCCTAATTTATTGATTGTATAGATGAGAACTGACAATTGTAACAAAGGCTCATCCATCCACTGGCTGCCATCCATCAACATATAAAGTCTGTTTAGAATTGATTTTCTTCATGGTTGCTCTAGGCCTGGGGTTGCCTTTATATCTGATCACAGCTAGGTGAGAATTTCTTCCAATATTTCTCCCTCTGCCTTGATTGCTACTTAACTTAGATTAATAGTGTACATCTACGGATTAAGTTTTCCTTCATGGTCCCAGAATTTTTCTGTGACCAAATTTTAAACTCTTTATTTCAATGAGAAGCCCTGAGCTTTAGCAACAACAGTGTGGCTCAATTGACTGAGAACCATTCAAATCCCTTTTTAAGGTAGGTTAGATACAGAAGTCAGGGAAGCAAGCTACTTTTCACTGACTATGTAGGTCACATGCTTCCATAAATGCACGGAAACACAGGTCAGCTGCTCAGGCCACTCAAAGTTCAGTCTAGAGCCCCAGTGAAAGTCGCTCAGTCGTGTCTGACTTTGCAACCCCATGAACTGTATAGTCCATGGAATTCTCCAGGCCAGAGTATTGGAGTGCATAGCCTTTTCTTTCTCCAGCGGATCTTCCCCACCCAGGAATCGAACCAGGGTCTCCTGCATTGCAGGTGGATTCCTTACCAACAGAGCTATGAGGGAAGCCCCTAGAGCCTCTGTTAAACTGGCAGAGTCCAGAGTAGAGACTTAGTTCCCACAGATATGGTTTATCAGCAAACAGAACATACATTTATTGAACATTCCAATAAATGTTTCAACATACATTTATTGAACAATTCCTACAAAGCCTTGGGAACTGCATATGTACTCAAGGGGCAGAGGCTTAGTCCATTATTTTAAGAATTCATCATCTGTTTAGTGCCTTACTGTTTCAAGAATATAAAGTTCGAAATTCCAGCCAAGAAAGGAACTGTAATCTGATCCATTATATAGGGTGTGTACTGCTGACGTGGAGAAAAACATAAATTTGAAACTTATAATAAAAAATCAGTATGTTTCACCAATAGGCATGTTCTGATCTGTGAACCACTTTGCTTTTACTGAGAGCTTGGCATGTGGGTAAAAGAAAAGGGCCATTTACCCAAATGAGCCTTGGGAATCACTTCAAAGTGCATACAACTGCAAATGTGATTTCATTTTTAAAAAATCCAACAAAGCTTACAATTCGTAAATTAATGCATCTTTACAAATCCAACGATTGGTAACCTTGAAGACAAGCTTTCCTATGCTTAGGTGCCACATTATGCTTTGCGTTTACTTTAGTTTCTTTTATTCCTGCCTGTGTTACTCAACAAACTAAGGCCTCTGAGAAGATGTGACTACAGTCATAGTATTTAATTGATACATTTCAAAATATTTATGGTAATTTCACCATAAAGATCAATGACTACTATTCCATTTTTCAGACCATAAGTTAACTACCAGGACCAGGGAGAAGTAACTTGGATGCCAAAGAAATTCCCCACTTAAACGTCTTTAGGGCTGTTTCTTTGCCGATTTATCACTCAGAATTTCTTGTTGCACCTTAAACATGCCCAATCAAAATGCAGCATGGTTACCATCAGCTCTTTATCTTACATAAGAAAATAAGCAGGTAACTGTAAAAACGCAGGAAAAGCATTTGTTTATTAAAGTGTTCTGTCTGTACAAAGAGTCTGAATAAACAGCTATAATCTCCATGTACTCTATAAAAATTTTAAAAAGACACTACTGTTGAAATTTATAGTACTAATTATTGTCGTGTTCTAGAGTGAAAGTTCACGGCAATAGATAGGCTATATTAACCAAGTGCACAGAAAATAAAAGTCCCAAGATAGATGGTGCTATTACAGTAGGCCAGTTAAGAGCTCCCTAGAGCAACAGGCAGAAAAAGTTAAGAAAATTAATTTATTTTAAGATTTTGGGGTTGGGATTGGGGATGAGACAATACAAAGAGTACAGATTCTGAAATTAAAAAGATCTAATAAACATTCTCATCATCATCATCTAATTTACTCTTTTTCTCCTTTTTTATGTTCAAAGACAAAAGGTCTTTAAAGAACTTCTGTTGGTTCATTCATTTCTCAAATATCTATCACCAATGCTTCTCCAAATGCCAGACTTTAGAGGTGACATGAGAAGACCCCTTCATTCTGAAGAGCACAGGGCTTTCAAAGCTTTGAAAATCAAGGTGGTTTCTACAGAGGTAAGACTTCATGAAGGGCAGTGACCTTCACTTAACTGTAGCAGAGACTCACCCCTCACAGAGCCTTCTCCATACTGTAAATAGCCTCCTCTATATTCTTTTTTTTTTTTTTTCCTTTCCTGCTACAATGCCTGGCATGTGGAATCTTACTTCCCCAACCAGGGATGGAACCGGCACCCCCTGCATCAGAAACAAGTGTCTCAACCAATGGACCACCAGAGAAGTCCCTGACCCCTCGATATTCTCATGCTATAGGTGCAGTAACCCAGTTCGGAATTCCAAAGGTTGATTGTTGGTTCCATAAAATAACTTTTAAAAAAACCTCTATCTCACTGATTGTGATGCTGAAAGACAGAAAATCAGTTTTACTAAGTTACATAAAGGTAACGGCATTTTTCTGCTGCAAGAAAGCATATTGCCAGTCTCTATCAATGTTTTATAATTGCGATGAGAATGCAATTAAGATTTCAAGCCAGCATCCTGAGAGGTCCCTCTTGTTTGCAGTTGGCAGAACATCAGCTGTTTCAATACAGGCAATGAGTAGCAGTAGAATCAGCTAATTACATCCATCCTGCCTCTACTCAACTCTTCTGAACCCCTGGTGCCTACTCTGTGTTCTCAGGGGGAGAAGATAAGCAGATGGATGTGAGCAGGTGCATGGGACCTTGTACAGCCACCAACCCCGAGAGGGATTGGTCAACACCCTCGAAGCCAGTTAAACTCTCAGTAAACGGTTTGCAAACTCTGACAGATGGCGTATTGGTCCCTGCTGTGCTGTTCAACATCTATATGACTCCATACAAGTAACCAAACTCTGTGAGTTGGAAGACTGATTCTCTCTAGTATATTCTGTTTGACATTTTATGATTTTACTCCATAACTAGTACATTGTTTTCATAATGGAAAGCTTGGCCTGGTTCTATTTACTCCACTGGTAGGACACCACAAAGGGCTAACAATTGTGTGATTAACACTCACCAAAGACTTAAAAACTGTTTCTGTTTTACACCCATAAAAGCAGATAATTAACTGAAGTTGTTGCAATCAGATGGGGGACAAGTCAGCTTCAAACCCATGACCTCTACTGCACAAAGTAAGCCAGTTACGATTGCACCTCAGTTTTTATATTTATCTTTTTAGAAGCTAACAAAATCAGCATTACAAAAATCTTATTTTTTGTAAGTGAAACATTTCTGATTTTTAAACATATTTTAAAACTACTTTTTCTATCTTTGATACTTTAGAACATTATGAAGGTCAACCTCAACTGACCTTCATATGACTACAAAACTTTCTTGCCAGAATATTTTTCATTTTCTCTTTAGAACAATATTTAAAATCCTTCAGATATTTTTCTGCTTTCTCTCCCTTCCTCTTTATTTCCATTTATTTTCCCTACCACCACTCAAATTCCCAAACTGAATGCTATTTTAGAGCCCATTTTAAAAATAAAAGGTTACTTTAAAAGCTGATGTCCTGATGAAAGTGAAAGTGTTACTTGCTTGGTTGTGCCCAACTTTTTGCGACCTCATGGACTGTAGCCCGCCAGGCTCCTCTGTCCATGGGATTCTCCAGGCAAGAACACTAATGTGGCTTGCCATTCTCTTCTCCAGGGGGTCTTCCCAACCCAGGGATCGAACCCAGGCTGGGTTTGGCTTTTATTCTTCCCAGGTGCATGAGAATTTCCTTTTTGGCATGAACATACACTCACACTGCCTAATGCAGCAAGAGTATTTTCCCAACTCAGAGTTAGAACCCCGAAGGAGGAAATGGTTATAAGAAAAAAGTATGGGAGACAGAATCAATGAAATGTATTTTTACAATGAGGATATCCCCAGGTTTCTTTTTTGTTGTTGTTGTTGGCAGTAAGATTATTTTGACTTTAAAGACAGAAGAGGTCCCATCTCTCTGGCTAATGGCCAGGCAGTTTACAGGAATCTTCCCCTTTCCCAGACACAGGATGAAAATCAGAAAGCTCTTATGCCATTCTTAAACCCAACTTTTCAGATAGTCACTTGAAAAACATTCATATAATACCAAATCACAAGGCATTTCTTTTTCATCCCTTGTAATTAGTGAAGTTTGTTTCGACTTGAAAATTTTTAATTGCCTAGACAAAGAATACGGAAGAATGCAAGTAAGGTCTGAATAAGGAATGAAGCCTTATTTATGTATGTGACAATGAGCTTTCTTTTTGCTTGTTACTAAGAAGGTATTTAACAGCTACTCTTATGGGCTGGATTATACCCCTTGCCCCAATTTACATGTTGAAATCGTACCCCAAGCAAATATCTCAGAACGCAACCTTATTTGGAGAGGGTCTTTACTGAGACAATCAAGCCTTAAAAAAGTCATTGCAGTAGGTCCTAATCTATTTTGACTGGTGTCTTATAAGAAGGGGAAATTTGATCACAGACAAAGTGAATGCCATGTCTACGTGAAGATCCAATTTATGAGCCAAGGAGAGAGGCCTGGAATAGATCCTTCCTTCACAGCCCTCAGAAGAAACCAGCCCTGCTAACATCTTGATTTTTGGACCTATTTATTTAGAAAATAAATGTCTATATTTAAGCCACTCTGTAGTATTCTGTTATGACAGCCCCAGCTACTTCCTTAATTTAAAAAGTAAGGAAATCAAACTTTCCATTTTCCTGGCAATCAAACTTTCCATTTTCCTGGCAATCAAACTTTCCATTTTTCACAAACTTCAACTGTATATTATTATCGAAGAAACATCTTTATACCTATGTTAATATTTGATTTCTCAAATTTAGGGAAAAAAATCTTAAATGGCAATGTCCCAGATTTCACAATAAAAAGCATGATCGTTGCAGAAGGTGCTGAGACTCACTGAAATCATTGAAAGTAACATTTTACAACTGAATACACTGAGGCAAATAGAAGTTGGAGAACTTTTAAGTCACCCAATTAGTTATTGGTGAAGACAGCCCTGTGGCTCCCAGTTTCTCTACTGTAGCACACAGCCACCCTCAGGTACTAGCTAAAAATCACGTATCAGTACAATGATGTTGCTCTGATTGTCATGTTAAAAGTGTTTACATGATAATGTAAAATAAGTAGAAACTTTGACCGTAAAATAGTTTATCCCACTGAAACAGCTTTCTACAAATTCCTGCCACATGTTCTTGACTACTGATGTTTTCATTGTTACGTTGTAGTTGCATTTATTTCCCCCAGGGAACAATAGCTGTATTAATATACTAATCACCATCATCATGAACCAATTACAGTACACACATTGCTTTAGAAAGCAAAATAAGGACAACCTGGGTTTTGCTGGAGAAGCTGCCCTTGAGGTTAGACATGTACAGTTAAATTTGGAGTCAAGTTGAGGTCACTGCTAATGAAATAGAGAGTTGGTGATCTGTGTGGAAAATGGTTGCCTCATGGAAGCTATTCACTCACCAATAAAACTCACTTAGAGCAGGAAAAATTTAAGGGTTTTAATCCCGAAACAAACTTGAGCTTTTCTTAAAGTCTTGGTTTTACTTGAAAAGGAGGTTCTATGTTATTTAATCTTTGCCATCCATCCTCTGTTTCTAAAAGAAATCCTAGTAAAAGCTGAATGAGAAGTTTTATTGGGAAGATACTACACACCATGTACATTCCAAAGGAATTTCACTGTAAACATCTAGGGAATAAGCTTTGTTAAAAGAAATGTTAAAAGAATTCATTGTTAAAAGAATGTCAGTTTTTCCTTCACTCTGGGTCCCTCAGGGATTCCCTGGTGGCTCAGATGGTAAAGACTCTGCCTGCAATGAGGAAGACCCAGGTTCGATCCCTGGGTCAGGAAGATCGCCTGGAGAAGGGAATGACCACCCACTTCAGCATTTCCACCCGGAGAATTCCACAGACAGGAGCCCGACGGGCCATAGTCTACGGGGTCACAAAGAGCCAGACTCAACCGAGCGAATAACACTTACCTGGGTGTAGTTACATGTTTATACCACTTTGAGATAAGCACAGCAATGGAAAGTGCAATATCTCAATTAGTGTATGGAAAGATCAGGATTTTCATTTACATGTTCAGAGAACCACATGTGTATTTGCTAATTTTCAATAATGCTTTTCACAAGTTGCATCATACGTTTTCAGGCAGTTTTCAAGGAAGAATACTATTTTATTTCCAATTGTTACTTACCACAAAGCGAATTATTTCTTGATATATCTTTTCTGTTTCTTTTACTCTCTAGTTATTTTCTTATTACTGATTTTGTTCTTTGAGAAGATTCAGGGAAACTTGCTAAGAATCGTCTAGTAGCTAAAGTGGAAGAGAACTCTGATTCTTCTACTTGAACGAGTAGGACTAAGATGAATGTATTAAACTTACTAGTAAATAAATTTCAACTCGAAAGAAAATCTTAAACAGAGTTATGCTGTGATAAAATTAAGAAATGGAAACCCACTCCAGTATTCCTGCCTGGAGAATCCCTTGGACAGAGTTGCTTAGCAGGCTACAGTCATGGGGTTGCAAGAGAAGATCTTAAGGGCTGGGTGCTGGTGATCCTCTAAGCATTAGACCATTTGGGGGTTGTGTTATAAGGAGCAGTCAAGCAACAGTTAGATCAGATTGAATTGCCTTGATGGTCTTTTTCATCCTAAAAGTCTGTGGTTCTATGAACTCTGGAGAAATCTCACAGGATTAGCACTTCCCCCTCAACTAACTGAAGGCTCAGTCCTTCATACTTGTGATACCCTTTGGGTTTGGCATAGCTGTGTAATTTATTTCACTAACATCCATTTAGAGGGCACACACAAAGCATCAGTCACAGTTCATATATGTCTAGTCAGAAGCAGGGCAGAGGTCAGAATTATTTCTTTGCTACTTATTTATTGGTATGAAAGCTTGTATCTGTAACTATATTGGGTGAGAACAACAAACTGTCCTACAATCATAAAAATGGAATTACTTTAACAGTCATATTAGTCTTTGGCACTCTCTATGAAGAGCTAAATATACACAACATGCCATGAGATAACCAATTACTAACCTCCTTCATTTTTTCCAGTTCGTTCTGTAATGCTTGCTTTGCTATCTCAACTTCTATAAGCTGTTGCCTCAGTTTCTCATTTTCATCCTCTGTTGTTGTTCGCTTTTCTTCCACATTTTCCAACTCATGGTGAAGTCTCACAGATACATCCTTTGCAACCTAAATTAAAGTGTTTTTTACCAGTAAAATATAATTAAAGACAATACAATAAATGGACTAGTTACATTAAAAGTATTAGAGCCAATACATATATAGTACCTACCATATGCCAGGCATCCTTCCAGATGCTTTACATATAAACCATTCACACATATAAACCATTTAACCACCACAACAATCCCACAAGATAGGTTTGAGTATTATTCCTATTTTATAGATGAGGAAAACTGAGGCTCATCACGGTAAAGTAATATGCTCAAGGTAACAGAGCTAACAAGCAGCCAGGTAGTCTGGTTCTACACTCTGTTCCCTTAATGTCTACATGATATCATGGTTATAAATGTTCAATCGTGTTTTACTATGCGTAGAGAAATTTCACAAATCTCCTCTCATTCCGGGTACCCCCATTATCACTTATTTTAAAACACTTGAAAATAAAATTTTTCCAGGTAGAGTCTGGGGCTTGAATTTTGATCCTATCATTCTAGGTGCTTAGTTTTATGAAACATTTTAATCTTTAAGATTAAGTTAAAAAAATTAGTGTGTGCATTTTTGCCTCCTGTTTTAAGATTACCTCAGAAATTTTAGAGTTTGGAACAAAAGTGAAGTAGTTTGGTTCAGTGACTTAGGACACAGACAGTGAATCTAGACTAGGAAGGGAGCCAGGCTGACCACTTACTAGCCAAGTTCCAGGGTTAGGGGCTGGGCGCTTAACTTCTGTAAAGGGGTCATCTTGTCACCTGGGAAATTATGTTATTAATAATCTCTACCTTATAGTTTTTTTTTTTTTCCCCTTGAGAACTAAGTGAAATAATAATGTACGGAACAAGGCTTGCCAAAGTGCCTGGTGCACGACCGACATTCCACAAATGTCAGAAAAAGGAAAAAGAAATAATACAACTTGCATAAAATGTTTTCCCATAGCTTAAAAAAAAAAGATAATTACACTCAGTTTTGATATCTTGATGAAATTAATACAACTGAAATCGCATTTCATTTGTTGTCCAAGACAGTCAAGATAACATCTGATTTGCATTGTCCATGAATCTGCCTACAGTCAAACCCAATGAACAGACCGCACCTGCCCCAAACTCGCGTTTCCAAGCTGAAATTTCTCCACTGGCAGAGATTCTGAAGGAGCTACTTCACTAAGAACAAGGTTCTTTCATTTAGCTCACTCTCCCATTACTTTTCCTAAAGGAACCACACAAGACAGTGTTCCTTTCTGGGAGTGGTTGAAATGGTTAAGTACAGAAAGGAAGGACTTCTGGAAGAAGGCGGGGATTGGGGGGGGGGGCTTTCAGAGAGAAATCTCAATTCTAGTATCTTCCCCGGAGCTGTCCCTATTCTGGGCTTCAACTCCCCCGAGGAGTCTTCACCGCGCTGCTCCTGAGTGCCTGCATCCATCCACTCGGCCTGCATTTGGAGGAGGCTCTCTGGAAGCCAGATCCAGGCCGGAGCCGGCGCTCTGCCACACCCATGTTCCGCTGGGGAGGGAGGCGCCCTCCTCCCACCTCGGTAAGAGTCACGGTTCCTTCCCAGGAGAGTACCCCGAGCTCGCCCTCCGAAAGACCTTCCGTACACACAGGACTCTCACATCCACCTGTCTGTTCCTCCTCCTCCCCTTCCCGGACCTTGAATTGCTGTCATAGGCGCTGCGAAAACTCCCGCGTCCCTAAAGCTCTTGGCCTCTCTCCACTGAAGGCCTTTCGACGCAAAGAGCCCTGGATCCGCGTCCCCACCCTCGTCCCGTCCCCCGCGCCCGCCGCAGACCTTGAGGTCTTGCTCCAGGCTGCGCAGCAGCTCCCCGTCGATCTCGCCGGTCTGCGCGTAGCGGAGCCGCTTGCGCTCGGCTTTGCGGAGGCGGTACTGCAGGATCCGGCAGTTTTTGTTGGCTCTCTCCAACTCGTGGCGCATTTCCTGCAGTTGACAGGCGTCCTCCTCGAAGAAAGTGTCCCTCATTTCGTCCATCTCGGTCCTCAGCTCATCGATCTCGTTCTGAGGCGGGGACAGGCCGCGGATCAAAACTGGCCTCGCCCCCCCACCCCACCACACCCCTCGGACACATAGCACGTATACCCCATTCCAACTCCAAATCCTCAGCTTTAGCGGCCCCTTTCCATGGGACAGGGATGACACGGAGCTGAACGAACAAGAAACTAAGGAAACGGGCCCTTGGCCTTCCCTCGCTCTCCTAACTCGAGTGCTCTCCATGAAAAAGTGAGACAAACCATAATAACCAGAGAAACGAAGGCCCGGATTTGGAGCCAAATAAAAACCTAACGCTACTTATCTCGAGCCCTCTGAGATCCGGAAGGGGCCTAGGAACCCCCTCTTCTCATTTCCTGTCCCCCTTCCCTTCTTCTTTAAGTGAGAGAGGGTTAGCCGCCTCTCACTTGGCCAGGACACGCCCTAATCCTCCGAGGCCCACTCCTCCCCTCCCCCAACCGCACCCCCCCGCCCCCTCCGCCACTCACCTTGAGAGTCTCGTTCTCCTCCCTCAGCTTCTCCATCTCCTCCTGCATTTCTTCCTGCTCCTGGAGCTGCTGCGGGTGCGGCTGCGACGAAGGGGGCGCAGCCGCCTGCATGCCCCCGCCGCTCGCGCTGCCCTCTGCGCTCTGTTGGGGGCCCTCTGCCGCCGCCGCCATTGGGGAAGCGGGAGGGACCGCCAGGGGCTCACAAACGGCAGGGGCGCCGGCGACCGGAGAGCTGCGGTGGCTGCTGCTGCTGCCGCCGCCGTTCTTAGCGTGCATCTGAGCCGCGGCCGCCGCCGCTGCCCGCTCTTTCTTCAGATGGAATTGGATGAGCTCAGACTGCAGACATCCTTCCTTCCAGTAGCTCCCTCCAGCACCGCCGCCACCCGCCACCACGCCAAGACCGGAATTTCTGCTGCCGGGGCCTGGGGTTTTGCCCGCAGAGGAGGAGGAGGATAGCGAAGGGGAGGCCCCCTCCCCGCCGCTGCCGCCCCTCTGCTGAGCGCGGACGCTTTTCCCTCGCCAGCCCCTGGGCGGCGGCGGTGGCAGCGGAGCGCCCCCCTCCCTTTCCCCGGAGCCACTGACGGCTCCTCCTCCTTCCCCACCCCCTCCTCCTCCTTCTCCTAGCGGAGGGGGTTCCCCGAGTTTAGAGGACGCGGGCTCTAGCTCCCGGAGCGGCTCCTCCGACAGACCAGGCCTCCTGACACCCACCGGGGCCACGGTCGCCACTAGGGCTGCTTCAGCACCAGCTACAGGCTGGACAGCTCCCGAGGCCGCCCCCTTGGGCGCCGGGGGCGCGGCCTTCTCCGCTCCGCCTCCGCTTCCCCGGGCGCTGGCCGGAGGCGCTGAGCGGCTCCCGGTCTTGTTGCCCTGCTGCTGCTGCAGCTGCTGCTGTCGACTAGAATTGAGTTTAGTGCCAGCCCCTACTGGGGCCCGGGTGGTCGCGGTTGCCTGTCGGACAGAATTGTCCCTCAGTCTAGCGGGTGACTGAGCACGCTGCTGCTTTCTGCTGCTGCCCTCCGGGTGCAAGCGAGCCTCAGTGGCACCGGTGGCGGCAGGAGCCGCGGCTGTGAGAGGGGCAGCGCCCCCCGTCGGTGGCTGACTCATGGCGGTCTAGGAAGAATCTAAGGGACGTGATTTACAATAGTCCATCACCAGATCATTCGCTTCCCTCTTCACTGCCACCAACCTTCCTTTCTAATCTGAGACGGAAACAAAAGAAGGAAAGCACACAGCATGTCTGCGTTGTTACAGAGCAAAGGCTGATTCCCCCAACAGGAGAAGCCCTAGAAAATGAGATTTGAAAGGCGCTTTATAGAAGCCTTGACTTTACAAATAGGATGCAGAATTGTCAATTCTCATTTCGCCCGGGGAGGCGCTATCACCACCCCACTCTACCGCTGTAAAACGAAGATCTGAAAGCTGCTGAACCTAACATTCTCACGGTAGCAGGTTATGGCAAGCATGGAGTCAAAAGGAATTGATGGGAGGAAGGAAGTTTTTTGTTTCTTCTTCTTCTTCTTCTTTTTTTTTTTTTTAAAGAAGATAAGGTCAAGAAGAAGCTTCAGAAGGAAAAGATGTCCATATGCTAGAATTGTCAATACCTTGATATTTCAACTTCGGTTTCTTCACTATCATATCTGCATTTCAAACCCTAGTTTTGCGGAGAGAGTTTTAATTAATATTCTCAAATGTCAATTAGATGAAAAGGGTTTTCCCAGAGAAAATTTGTTATGGATAAATGATACTCTTCTCAAACCGATCTAACCCTTATTGTTGCTTTTAATTAGAGAAATGCACCCATTTTCCTTCCTTTAGACTAGAACTGAAAGAAAATAGAAATGATGAATGGCTTCAAATCAAATTCAGTTTCAAGAAAATATGGCATTAAAATCTTCTATATGCTTTCATCATTAGCAACCCTAAAGGTATTTTTTCTTTTAATTAATTTTTTAGCTTTGAGAAATAAATTAAAAATACTTTTTGAATAATTTATTGTGAATGTGCAAAATCTTTTAAATTAGAAGTGGTAACTTTTCTACACCTATCCAAATTTCATTGTTTTTGTGAATCGTTTTAGTTTTAAGGGTAATTGCTAGATAGAAAGCATTTTCATTATTAAGCATCTCCTCAGATGGCACCTAACAGGCAAAGTTATACTTTTAAAGTGCCCAGTCCTTTCCATGAAGTCAAATTAAGACAGAATGACCCTACACCCAAGAAGCCTGGTGCACCCTCACTGTGGTACAATTAACTCCTACTGTGTATTTTTTTTTTTTTCAAGATAAATCCATTACTGGCTTTTAAAATCTGGAAAACAACTCAAAACCCATTGCCTCCTGGGTTCTTCTCCCTACTGATTCAGCTTACTCAGCTATTCAATTAGGTGCCTTTTCCTTAGAAATATAATTTCTCTCTAAAGCACTGAAAAGGGCATGACTAGGCAGAAAGTTCTGTTTAAAAAAAAAAAAAAAGCTCCTATTGTTAGAGAAGATATTTGCTAATTACTGTACTAGCATTATTCCTGATATTGTCTAAGTACCATAACTTAGTCAATGTGTAGTAATACCTCAATTTATAAAGAAATATTACTGGGAAGGCTCCTCCATCTGCCATTCTCTTTCAGGAATCTCCTTCCAACTCGGTTTGGAAAATAATACTGAACAAAGAAGAGATGGTGGGAGGGTGAAGGAACAGTCGTCCATCAACTTATTTTCTATATGTTCTCCCAGAGCAACGTGCTCCGAAAATATCTGAATACCTGGCCTAGCTATTTGGCAGGTCACACTAAGGTGGATCACCCAGATAAGTTATACTGCCAACGCAACCTTATTTTTATTTTGAATTAGGCATAACCACTCTGAAGCTGAAAGCCACCAGAGAACGCTTAATTCACCCCCATATAGTTCTAATCCAGGTTAGGAAGCTCGAGTTCCAGGAACTCGACTCCCACAATCAAAGGTACCTGGCTGCTGTCACGTGGTTCTCACAAAGTGACAAGATGCTGTCTCTCTTGGAGGCTTCCCTTACGAAAATCGCCAAGCAAGCACCCCAGCAACGGTCTAGACCAACACTTTTACTCTCAAGCTTTATCTGCCCACTGACCCACCCAACCCTATATCTCATCCCCATCCCTTTAGAAAATGCAGAACTGCTCACTTCTTAGCAGAGGCGATGCTTTTTGAAGTCAATCGACAGCTCTTTCCTTCTGATCTTCCGGGGACTTCAGGATTTATTGTGTCTTCAGGAGACGAGGAAAGTTTCACTTCGCACTATTGTATATGCGACCGTCTGGCAGAGCGCTTTGACTCTGGGCCGGTTCGCACCAGTTCCACACCCACTCGCTTTCTCCAAACAATGGTGTGAACGCGGAGACTCAGCGGCCGGGAGAGCGAATGACTCTTTCGGCGTCCGCGGCGGGGCTGGAGCTGCGGCTCGGAGCCGGCAAACCCGCGAGGTACCACGCCGTGCCAGACGCTCCCCGGGAAGTGCACTGATATTCATGAGCTGACCTCACAGGCCTGGGCAGGGGAGGGGGCGGGATTGCAAGGGAGGACAGGGCAGAAGTAACCAAAGAGAGGCTATTTTCAAAAGGGAAGAGAAGGCGGGGGCGGACGCGGAGGGGAGGGTGGCAGGCAGACAAAAAAGGGCCGGAGCCACGCCCGAGATGGAAGACTCGGAGCGGCGCTCATAGGTTCCGCTGCACTCGCATATCCCTTGGCAGAAGCTTCCAAAGCCGCTCGGAATCGGATGCGCTGGTTTTCCGCAGAGCTTTGTTCTGGGCCGGATCAATCTCCATCAATTATTTACTTGAGCTCTGGTCTCGGGGAGGCGGATTCCAAGAGCCTTCCGGGTGTGATCGGCGTCTCTCGATGCAGCTGCGCGGCGCTGGCGGGCGGCAGCTGGGAGGTCTCTTTGTTCCCTCACTTTAATTCTCGGTTGAGCTCTCCACGCGGTGCACCCTCCCCACCCCCAGCCCGGGCGGAGTCTTCAGACGTCGTCTCCACGGGGAGATAGATAATGGTCGCCAGATACGTCGTCCCGCAGACAAAGGGTTCTTGTCACGCCCCGACTCATTTAGTACAAACCGAATAAAAATCGGTTTGCAGCGATCCCTTACAGACGGGTTTGCCTTCGCTCCATTTTCTTCTCTCCACTGTGAACACAAGGAGCAATTACCGTGGTCCACTTCATAGTAGTGCATGTGGGTAACAAGAATCATCAAGAATGTTATTTACTGTAAGATACGAGTTTAAAGCGGGGGGGGGGGGGTGAGGGACTTCTGAATATATGTCTTGACGATGCACAATAATCCATACTGCTCCACAGTAAGAGTATTTAAAAATAAGACTGGAAATTCTCTTTTTCCTTCCTTTTTTTTTGTTTGTTTTGGTGGGGTGAAGTGGGTGGAGGGAAGTAGGAAGTTCTCTTTCTTACCTTTAAGAATTCCTTGGTGAACTTGAAGATGAGAAAGAAAATAAGCGCTGCTTTACAAAGAGTATTTTTATTTTAAATTTCTCTAACATTAATATTCTGGTTTTGCATGTGAAAGAGGATCGATATCTGGAAATAGTAATTTTTATATTGACATGAATTTTAGTGTAATATTTTATTTTCCAAGCGTAACACCTTGCATTAAAAATGAAATAACACATTTTAGGAGTGGTTTGCATACAAGCACTATCATTACAGTGAAACATAAAGATGCTCAAGCCCTGGTGATTAGTATCTCCAGCAATATATAAGACAAATATAGCATCAGGACAAAATTATTCATATGTTCATCTGCTCCAAAATAGATCAATGCCTGTTTTATGCTCGGCACTGTCCAAGGTGCTGGGTATGCAAAGAAAAATCAAGAAATAGTTACTGTTTGGGTAGGCTCAAGCATGTTGATGAGAAATGGGATGATTTCCATATAATCCTTTAAATACCTTTGGAAGGTGGAAATGGGATGTCTATGACATCTGCCATGAATAGTTCAGACTTTGACTAACATACCAAAAATAAAGGGAAAACAGCAAGGTAAGATGTAATCACAATTTACTTGGAATCTGCTTTATTTTCTTAAGAAATACTAAGATTGATTTAAAATGGATAAAAACATTTTTCAGATTAATCTTTACAAATCAAATAATGATATTATAAACATAGTCTGTGGACACAAAATCTACCTCATGCTGCTTCTTTAAGAATTTGTACTCTGTTTAGGTATCAGTTTTTCCTTAGTCGATATTGTTTATTTCAATGCAATTAGTAACTTTAAAAACATCTAATAAAAATCAAGAATTGATTATCATACATCTTAAATCAAACAGCCAATGTACTTAAACATGTCATTTTATAATATAGTATTATGCAATTCAGGGTTTAAAGCTAATAATAAAGATTAAGTGCAAGCAGTGTTTAAGATGCTTCTTTACTCATGTAAATGTGCCATAAAAAGAACTTTTGAATTGGAAATTTATCTGGCTTGCTATTTTATTTGCTAGTGACAGAGAAAAGCTGATGTTTTCAGATCCATCCTCTGTTTTCGGAGAATAATTTAGCTTGGATATGTGCTGTTGTCTTGACCACTACTGATATATGTGTGCTGTAAAAAAACATGTTATGTGAATTACATTTTAGATAATAGTTTATGAATCATAGACTCTTTGGGTTGTAAACATCATGATTTATCTTTTTAATCTCTAAGCAGGTTACAAACCACATTATACTTTAGTTTAGCCTAATTTCAGCCATCTCAATAAGGTCTGTTCTACAATCTCCTGGACCAAGTGAACACATGTTATAACTAAACATTAGGACCAAAAACTGAGGGTTAATTCATATACTGGATAAGGCTGCTACTTGTGAATGGCAGAAATTGCTACTCTACCACAGGTATTTTATTTACTCTTGTTTTTTGCTGTTGTGTAAGTTTGCAATTGCATATTGCATACCAAACTTCTGTCGTACTACTTCTATAAATGTTCCTGAATATCAACTCTTGATAATTCAATGTCTAGCCACTCATTATAGCAAAAATATTATCAAGCATCTGATTTTAATACCATTTCATTTTCAATCATAATCTTAGTGAAGGTTTTTAACAAGTCTAGTAGTTATTATATAAATTCTATATACATTTAAGATTCTATACACATTTAAATTCTATATACATTCCATACACATAAATTTAATTAAGTTATTAAATTTTCCCTAATCTTACAAGTTTAACAGCTCAGAATTGTCAATTTTTACATATCAGTGCTTTAAGAATTTTTTGTCTTCCTACCCTAAATCCTCCTTCATCCCTGGTGGCTCAGATGGTAAAGCATCTGGCTGCAATGTGGGAGACCCAGGTTCAATCCCTGGACTGGGAAGATCCCCTGGAGAAGGAAATGGCAACCCACTCCAGTACTCTTGCCTGGAAAATTCCATGGACAGAGGAGCCTTATAGACTACAGTCCATGGGGTCGAAAAGAGTCGTACACAACTGAGCGACTTCACTTCACTTCACTTCACTTCACTTCAATGTGAGTATAGTAGACATCCTAAAGTAATTTAGGATAGAGTAACCCATACTTGGGAGAAGGCAATGACACCCCACTCCAGTACTCTTGACTGGAAAACCCTATGGGCGGAGGAGCCTGGTAGGCTGCAGTCCATGGGCCGCTAAGGGTCAGACGTGACTGAGTGACTTCACTTTTCACTTTTCACTTTCATGCATTGGAGAAGGAAATGGCAACCCACTCCAGTGTTCTTGCCTGGAGAATCCCAGGGACAGGGGAGCCTGGTGGGCTGCCGTCTATGGGGTCGCACAGAGTTGGACACGACTGAAGTGACTTAGCAGCAGCTTAGCAGCAACCAATACTTAAAGCTCAACATTCAGAAAACTAAGATTATGGCATCTGGTCCCATCACTTCATGGGGAATAGATGGGGAAACAGTGGAAACAGTGGCAGACTTTATTTTTTTTTGGCTCCAAAATCACTGCAGATGGTGATTGCAGTCATGAAATTAAAAGATGCTTACTCCTTGGAAGGAAAGTTATGACCAACCTAGATAGCATATTAAAAAGCAGAGATATTACTTTGCCAACAAAGGTCTGTCTAGTCAAGGCTATGGTCTTTCCAGTGCTTATGTATGGATGTGAGAGTTGGACTGTGAAGAAAGTTGAGTGCCAAAGAATTGATGCTTTTGAACTGTGGTGTTGGAGAAAACTTAAGAGTCCCTTGGACTACAAGGAGATCCAACCATTCCATTCTAAAGGAGATCAGTCCTGGGTGTTCATTGGAAGGACTGATGCTGAGGCTGAAACTCCAATACTTTGGCCACCTGATGTGAAGAGTTGACTCATTGGAAAAGACCCTGATGCTGGGAGGGATTGGGGGCAGGAGGAGAAGGGGACGACAGAGGATGAGATGGCTGGATGGCATCACCAACTCGATGCACATGAGTTTGGGTGAACTCTGGGAGTTGGTGATGGACAGGGAGGCCTGGCGTGCTGCGATTCATGGGGTCACAAAGAGTCGGACACGACTGAGTGACTGAACTGAACTGAACTGAATCCATGCTTCACTGTGAAACCTTAGAACAGCTTTTTCTATATTCTATTTGTAAATATTTTCTCCAGACTGTCTTTTGCCCTCTGATTTTGTGGTGTTTTGCACAAAATTCTTAATATGTGGATATATTTTTCTTATTTTTTCTTTCTTTTTTTAAAAGAAACTTTATTTTCTGTCAACCTATTTCCATTTTGAGTTTGTTGAAGAACAACTTAAGACTACTCCGGGGTTGTTCCTACCTATTCAGTGGTCTGAGCAGTGGGAGCTGCAGACCAGTCTTCATTGACAGGCTTGAGTGGGGAACAGCTGAATAGACACAGAAAGCACCTACACACCTTCAGGCCAGTCCATCACCTTAGCTTAGGAAGCAGCGAACTTTGGAGTTAGAGTGGTCCAGTCACCTGGAAATTCCTCCCTGGTCACAGCCTTCTCAGCTGCCTCCTGCTTTTCTTTGTCAGTCTCTTCAGGATTTTTGGAGATGCAGAGATCAGATGTGACCTTCAGTGGGTGTTCACAGGAGATGGTGCCACGCAGGTGCAGAACTTCCACTACATCAGACCCACTGAGTGAGCTCCCTTGTTGCACAGAATGGTGATGTCCACACAGCACAGGGGAGAGTCTGTGTTACATAGAGCAATACTAAACGAGTTAATATATGAGGCTTCTGTAAGAGGCCAGTGGTCAGCCCTGGGATCAGTAACCACCAGAAGTCTTGGCCCCCGGAAGGCTGCCTGCATCTGGTTAGTGAAGTTTCCAGAAGTAAAGCGGCCAGCAATAGGAGTGCCTCCAGTGGCAGCCCTGGACTCCAGCACAACTGACTGGCCGGTATTCCTGGAGAATGTGAAACTGACATCAGTTGGGTTTTCAATGGCACCGATGACACGCTGCCAACAGAAGTTTCTCCCAGGTTCTCTTCATACTTATGATGTACATGCCATGAGCTTTCCTTTGGCAGATGTGCCATTCCATCTGGAAGTCAAGGTTGGGGCCACCTAAGTGGGTTCCTGCGGCAAGAAATTTGAGGACATCCTTCTCCTTCATTTGCATCACATCAAGGATTTTGGACATTGTGAAAGTTTCCCTTTAATTTAAAATGGAGATCCAGAACAGTGCTGTATGAGCTCCTGTCTTGGCGGTGCGGAAAGCACATATACATTTTTCAATAATATATTTATAGCTGATAGACTGGCTTCAGAGATGGCAATGGCACCCCACTCCAGTACTCTTGACTGGAAAATCCCATGGACAGAGGAGCCTGGTAGGCTGCAGTCCATGGGTCTCTACAAGTTGGACACGACTGAGCGACTTCACTTTCATTTTTCACTTTCATGCATGGGAGCAGGAGATGGCAACCCACTCCAGTGTTCTTGCCTTGAAAGTCCCAGGGACAGGGGAGCCTGGTGGGCTGCCGTCTATGGGGTCGCACAGAGTCGGACACGACTGAAGCGACTTAGCAGCGGCAGCAGCAGCAGACTTTGGCTTAGAAAGGTCTTCCCATTACAAAGTTATAATATGTTTTCATGCATAGTTTTAATTCAAATATAATTTTTAGAAATTTAAAAATTAGCTGCTTTGAATAAATCTGGAAATTATTTTTGTGAACGATGTGCTATAGTAATTTAACTGTGGTTTCAGGAAGTAACCAGTTATCCTTTCTCCACTGGCTTAAAACTAATAGTAGTAGCTGTTCTTTGTCTTACTGAGATGATTATAATTATAAATGATATCTTTTGATTGCTGGTGAGGATGCTTCAGTTGTGTCTGACTCTTTGTGCCCCCATGGACTGTAGCCCGCCAGGCTCCTCTGTCCCTGGGATTCTTCCGGCAAGAATACTAGAGTGAGTTGCCATTCCCTTCTCCAGGGAATCTTCCTGACCTGGGGATCAGACCCTCATCTCTGGTGTCTCCTGAATTGTAGGTGGATTCTTTACCCACTCAGCCACCTGGGAAGCCAGCCCAACTTTTCAAGTATTTATATTATTTAAAAATTTAGTCCTAAAAATAGGTAGGTACTGTTACATTCTCCATTTTATACATTAGGTTATCAAAGTTCAGTGACAGTAAATAATTTTCCCAAAGTGAAAATTTAGTGTCAGACTCAGACTTGAACCAAGCCATGCTAGCTCCAGAGCGCATGCTCTTAATTATCATACTGGTTTTTTTTTTAAAATAGTATTCCATATTCCAATAATAATGGCATCTTTTCTGCATTACCCACTCTTTTCATTGATCTATTCCTATGCTGACATATGCTACTTTAATTATAAAAAATTCATAGACCACATTGACATCTGATAGGGCATGTCCCCTTTTATTCATTTAAATCTTTTCTGTTTCCTTATGTCCATTTTTTCTCTTATGTGAACTTTAGTTTATCATGCTTTCTGGAAATCCTGCAGTGATTATCTAACTTTATACATCTACTTGGGAAAATTCATATCTTTGTAATATTAGAGTATTTTTGCATGGGAATGTAATCTACCCATTGATTTGAATTATTTTAACTGTTCCTTAACAATGTTTCTTTTGTGTTGTGGTTATAATCTTGCACTTGTGTTTTGGCTTTATTTTTAGGTATTCCAAAATATTTGTTTCAATTGTAAGCAGTATATCTCTCAAGTATATTTTCAATTATTTGTTGCTATGTATGAAAACTATAATTAGCTGATTTTTGTCTCTGCCATGTGGCTGAATGATACTGTAAATATTAATTGTTTTTCATTCACTATTTTTCTTTTTTTATAGAAATGAAGAATATGAAAGCCTTTTGAATTTCTTTTAGAAATGAAGAATATAAAATTGTTACACAAGTGAAAAAACAATCCCTGAAACTATCCATTACAGTCACTACATTTTATGGATTTTGAGCTAGACTATGTGTGTGAATCAAGTTTCTTCACTTGAATGATTTTTCCTTGGCTGTGTTTTTTTTTTTTTTTTGGCTTTTTCTTTTTTTCTTTCACATAAAAAAGTCTAAGAAAAAATGATATGCCTATTTACATTACTATGACAATTTCAAATCTTGTTTAAGCCACTACAGAGTGCCTGACAAAGTGAAAACAGCATTGTGCAGTGAATTCTTTCACTGTGTTTTATCAACGTCAGCACTTTTAAATGGTGAAAACTTCATACTATGAGTGTCACTGAGGCTCTGAGACCACCTAACGAGTATTTTGCTTAAAGAATATACACACACATCACATTAACATATACCTCTGAAATGTGAAAAAAAGGTTAGGGAAACAGCAAACTAGTGTCAGCCATTCTATATGAAAGTCCCCATTTTGGCCAGAATCATCTTGCCAAGAATGGACAGAACTAGCATAAAAGCAGGTTTTAAAAGTTTAAAAAAACAAGCTACCTTTACAGAATGTTTCAAACTTGATAGTGTTTCCGTACATTGTTTCTTTTAATCTTTATCACAAAGTGATAGTGCTTTAAATCAAAATACTAAAAAGGAAATTAAAGTAACGTGCACTGCCTGATCAAAGGAAAATCACACATCATGATTGACAGCAATTGCACAGAATATGTGGAAATAACAGTACAGTTGCCTGATGTAAAGTCTCCGAACTAAAATTAGGGGACAAACATTTGGCTAATTCTTTCAACATTTAATGTATTCCTATTTGGGATGCAATACACACACACACACACACACACACACACACATATATTCAAAAAAGGAAGTTTTCTGGACTTTCGGGAAGACTATCCTACCCTTCCACACTCCTCTTCCAAAAGCATTTTACAGTAATATAAGATTTTTTCTATTATGAATAATTTGTGTATTTTCTAATTTTTTTTAACAATATTTAGTGTTTATAAAGTTTAAAGGAAACTAAATAAGATGAAGTTCTTGCTCTCATGTTTATGTTCCGTAGCACAACTAATGGATACTTTTGAGAAAATATAAACCTAAGCAAAAATTCGAGTGCTGATTTTATGTAGGTGTTAAGGAAACTTACCAGAGGGTAATTTAGTCAGGGAAAATCTCATGGAAGGATAAAATTCAAGCTGGCCTTGAAAAAAATTACAGGTTTGACCCATTTATTGAATCCCCCTGGTTGACGGTGATCTATTTCTGCCTTAATTCTGTGTCGTTCTTTCCTTTTTTTTTTTTTTTAATTGGACTTTCACTGAAGTTTTAGCATATAAAGAACAGGGGCCATGTCTTGTTCACAGTTACATTTCCACTGTTTCTGTACCTATTCACTATTCTTTGCTCATAAATGATTATTTAGCCATAAAAATATGCACAATTGCATTATGTTGCTTTATTGTCATAAATGCATGTAATATTCTTCTCATATAGATTGTTTGGGATATGTGGGGCCACATCTTACTTATTTTATATCCTTCCCAGTTTTTAGAACAAGGTTTTGCAAATTATAAGTACTCCATAAATATTCTCAATTGAATGGGGATATTGCAAAAGAGAAGAGGGATTTAAGCAAAGGAAATGAAGGCTACAGCCTAAGGCAAGGAAAGGGTTCCTCAGTGGCTCTGTGGGTAAAGAATCCGCCTGCAATGAATGAGACACAGGAGACCTGTGTTGGATCCCTGGGTTGGAGATCCCCTGGAGAAGGGAATGGCAATCCACTCCAGTATTCTTGCCTGGAAAATCCCATGGACAGAGGAGCCTGGTGGACTACAGTCCATGGGGTCACGAAGAGTTTGAAGTGAAAGATGTAGAATCTTTCTGTTAACGAGTACTCAGGTATCTTCAGTAGTTTTCCAGTACCAGTTAATAATAACTCCAACTTTCTGGTTAGTTAATTCAAAATTCTTCACTCCTTTCTTTCTCCCTGCACACCTCCTTAAGCATTCAGGTAGTCTTATCAGCTGTGAATACAAAATAATTTCCAAATAGATTCATTTCTCACTACTTTCACGGCTACTATCACAGTCCAAGGTCTTCCCTGGTGGCTCAGATGGTGAAGAATCCACCTGCAATACAGAAGACCCGGGTACCATCCCTGGGTTGGGAAGATCCCCTGGAGAAGGGAATGGCAACCCACTCCAGTATTCTTGCCTGGAGAATACTATGGGAAAAAAAAAAAAAAAAAGAATCCTGTGGACAGAGGAGCCTGGTGGGCTACAGCCCATAGCATCGAAGAGAGTCAGACACGACTGAGTGACTAACACACAGTCCAAAGGAAAATAACCACTTCCCTGAGAGGGTCGCCCTGCGTCTACCCTTCCTCTCTCTCCTATGTAGTAATGTCCACATGGTGACCAGAGTGATAGTTTCAAGTCAGAACACGTTGCTCTTCTGCTCAACCCTTAAAACAGCTTGCCAGCTTTCCCAGGGCAAAGCCCCTGGTTCGGGTATGGTTCAAGGAGGCTCCCTTAGTGTCTTCACCTTGCTGTACCCTTACACCCTCGCTTTTTGCTCAAAGGCTACATGCACACTCAGGACTAGAGATT
Organism: Bos javanicus; assembly: GCF_032452875.1. Classification (NCBI taxonomy): domain Eukaryota; kingdom Metazoa; phylum Chordata; class Mammalia; order Artiodactyla; family Bovidae; genus Bos; species Bos javanicus. Next base: position 23,805,221 of record NC_083876.1, on the reverse strand, counting down.
TTTGAAACATTGTTTCCCTTCTGCTAAGAACTCTCTACCCTAAGATTGCCATTTGCCTCATGCACATCCACACCTCTTCTCCTTTTTTTTCAAATGTCACCTTCTTTGACATGTCGCAATATTCTGATTTCTTTATACAAGCTTGTGCCAGGTCAACAATTTCTACCTTACTTTTTTGCACCTTCCTAGCACTTATCTCCACTTAACATACTCTACATTAATTGAATTTTTCCTGTCTGTTTCCCCACTCTAGAATCTCCAAGATGGTAGAGCTTTCATTTTTTTCACTTCTCTAGCTCTAGGACCCAGGACAAAAGACCTTCGTAAGCACTCAAAAATGTTTTCACTTGCTTGAATAGATAAAAAAAATAAACGTGTAAGTAAATAAGTATCCGTGAAGATTTCAGATGTCAAAACAAAGAGTTTTGCTTTGATCGAAAAAGCACCAGAGACACACTAAGGATACTTGCAGAGAGAGGAGAGAGAGGTTGCCCATGGTCAGAAAGGACAAATCCAAGGAAGACAGAGTAAAACACGGATTTGTCTAATACAATCTGAAATGATTGGAATCCGGTTTAGGAAAATAGTTAAGTTGTTGTTCAGTCACCCAGTCGTGTCCAACTCTTTGCGACCCCATGGAATGCAGCACACCAGGCCTCCCTGTCCCTCACCATCTCCCGAAGTTGGCTCAAGTTCATGTCCATTGCATTGGTGATGCCATCCAACCATCTCATCCTCTGATGCTCTCTTCTCCTTCTGCCTTCAATCTTTCCCAGCATCAGGGACTTTTCAAATGAGTTGGCTGTTTGCATTGGGAAAAACAGTTACAGAAATGGAGGAAAAGTAATGAATTCCAAAGGGACAAATGTGTATTGGCTGAATTAACGACCTTGGGTGGAGAGAAGTGACATTTCACAGATATTCTAAATAATACTGTGATCTTAGAGAGCTGGAAACTGTTGGGCCACTTTCAACAAGAAAGAAGGTGGGAAGGTTTGGAAGAGATGACACTACTATTATGGGGGAAGAGTAATGATTTATTGAGATTTTTAAAAAAATCATTCTGTTCCCATAATGCTCTTTATTGCAATGATGTAGAGGATGAAAGAAAATGAATTTTTTTATAGTCATAAAAGACTATAAAGCATGTTTTTATTTTTTATGTTTTATACAGCTCCTCCCCACATCAGACAGCTGTATTTGACCTGCATACTAATCAGGAGAGGAGTGATTCTCTACTGCTCCAGGTTAATTTAGAGTGTGTTCCTGCTGGGTCTAAAAGAGCCCTGAAACAATAGAGGGGTCGCCAGATTCTCTATGTCCCTATCCCCCAGCAGTGTGCTCATTTTAGGATTCTGCTTTCATAGGCAGCACATGGCATAACAGAACTCAAAATTCTACATGTTTCTACTGAGACAGAGAGAGCAGGAGAAAAAGGGAGAGCGAGAGAGAAAGAGAGGTCAAGATCTACACTGGTTTATTGCCTTGAGATTCTGCACTAGAACTGTACTATCTTCTGCCGTTTCCTTTAGTCGAGTTTCTGAGAATACAAGTACTGGGAAATATATGATTATCCCATTAGTTTTAAAGAGTAGAATCAGGACCAGAATAAAGTTATGCCACTTACTTACCATCCAAAAAAATAATGAACTGCCCAGCAGGAGAATGTTTAGGAAGGCTGAGCCATCCAGATTTTTTGAACTGAAGTGATGGTTGTAAGAAGTAACAACCATTTATAAAGCGCTTAGCATTTCTGAAGGAAGCACTTCCTTTCAAGGTTCAACTTACTTCTAATGAGTCACAAGCTTGAAACTGTTTCCCCTTATTTTGTCTTTTGCTGTCTTTGTGCTTTTTCCTCTTTTGGTATTAAATACGAAGGGAGTTAAACTTGAAGGGATTATGGGGTAAAGACTTAAATTGCTTGGCTATATTTTTGAATGAACAGAATGAGTGAGTCCCTTGATTAGTAAGAATTCTTTTGGTTAAAGTGATGATTACCCAAGTCAAACTAGCTGGGGCAAAAAAAGAGTATTTATTGGAGGGACATCCTGTTGCCAAATGTGAGAAAACAACTGGACTCATTAACTCTTGGGACGTGGACACTGCAGGACTCTCTCGGCCTCTTATCTCTGTGTCTCCGGTTCTTCAATGTCAGTTTTTCCTACTTCAGGCCAGCTCCCGCCCTTCTTCCCCGGCACCTGCATCCCACATTGTGATCCTCCCACTTCAGGGAAGCCCTGGCTGGCTTTCCCAATTCTGTTTTTAAAAAAGCACAGAGAAGGATTCAGAGTCACTGCTTTTAGGACACAGGCTCATCCTTGGTGTATTCTGCCAAGGCCAAGAGGCCATGTCGTGGGGTCCTACATGAGCAAGGAGTCTTCTGCTCATTTCATAGATGAGGAAACTGAGGCACAAGGAGGCTAACTGACTGGTCCCAGATCATTCAACTAATAGCAATACTATTTGATCACTATCTATATGCATCATTAATAAATATTAATTCAAATTGGACCTGCAATCATTAAAAAGCCATCTGGAACGAGCCTGAAACAGAGGGCAGTAAAAACAAGATGGTAGATGGTATTAGAACTGTGGTGCCGGAGAAGACTCTTGAGAGTCCCTTGGACAGCAAGGAGATCAATCCTAAATCAATCCAGATCAATCCAGTCAATCCTAAAGGACATCAACCCTGAGTATTCATTGGAAAGACTGATGCTGAAGCTGAAGCTCCAATACTTTGGCCACCTGATGCGAAGAGCCCACTGATTGGAAAAGATCTCGATGCTGGGAAAGATTGAAGGCAGAAGAGGGCAACAGAGGATAAGATGATTGGATGGCATCACCGATTCAGTGGAAATGAACTTGGGCAAACTCTGGGAGATGGTGAGGGACAGGGAGGCCTGGAGTGCTGCAGTCCATGAAAGGTGGGGGGCGGGGGCGGGTGGTTACAAGATATTCAATAGGTTATATAGCACCATCTAGTGGTCATCTAGAGAATTTAATTTTATTCACATTTCACTGTGATATTAATAACTGAGGAAGTTTTGCCTATTTTTAATAAGGTATCATAAGCCAGAAACATAGATTTACATCCAGAAATCTGTGTATTTTATGGGCCCAGTCATAAAACAGTGCACATCTAAAGGGTCATTTCAACTAATATTTACTAGACCAGTTTCTTAGTGCTGATGTTTAACAATATCTTTGAATTGGGGGAAAAAAAAAAGTGGAATAAATCCTCTTGTGGAAAATAGCCATTTATTCTCAAATGCAAAATAAAATGAGCCAGACTTCAAGGTTTGCAGGAGAGAGTCTTGTTTCTGGGAAACAAATAGTTGCTACTATGAATTAAGTAAAAGTTATATACAAATCCTAGGGGCCTTTCTTGAGATGAACTTGCTTATCCCGAAAGGACAGGACGGGAATCCGCTGCTGCTCTCCAGTTTGCCGCGAGAATAGGAAAGAGGGAGCCGCACGCAGGGGACAGATCTGGTTGGACAGCTTGGTCCTGAATGCTAAATTCTCCAGATGACCACGAGATGGCGCTTTATAACCTATTGAATATCGTCTTGTTCAACGGCCACATCGTGTCCGACTCTTTGTGACCACTCTGGTGCCACCAACTATTTTGATACAATCAGTCATGCTGCTTTCTTTTATAAACGTGAAACTTACAACAGGATGATTCTAGCATTTATTATTTCTACATACTACAGTAAAATGTCTAGGAAAGAGAAAGCTTACACAAAAATACTGACCTCTTGACTATTTTAAGATTACATTTAATTCAGCATAGTTTGATAATTTTTTAAATATAAACTTAAACTTCTATTACAGAAATGATATTTCATGTTGCAGGTAATCAATAAATTTGTCCCTGGAGCAATAGATGTGTAAAAAGAAATTTTACGTATCTTTAGAGAATTCACCATACCATGCTCTATAACACTGGAATCAGGCTAATATTTATGACCCTCCAGTTACTTGATGAGGTCATTCAAATCTTGATATGAAGACTTGACGCACATCTGCGTCTCCATTCCTCCCCTGCAGAAAGGCCTATTTCTATTCTTGATGCAATATGTGATTTGGGGCAAATAGATGTCTCTGGACTGCAGTTTCTTAAGCCAATAAAATGAGTTTTTTGCATTATATGATTTTTTCGTATTTCTTCCTGTTCTAAAATTTAAAACTCATTCATCTCAAGTATTTATATTTATATCTTACTATTCATATCTTACTATCATGATCCACTGGCTCCTGGGAGGGGAAATGAGGCAGATATCCTGTCAATTCAAGATTGCTAGAAAAGTAAATCCTAGCCCAAAAATGTTTTTTCTCTTCTGTAGACCTTATAATTTATAGCCCCCTGGTAGTTTAACATTAAAATAGACACCCATCTTTCCTTTCAGAAGATTTTAGTGTGTACGTGTTCCCTGCACAAGAGGAAAAGAAAAGAAATCCTGAGAAAACAGCTCACCTGAACATGATATTTTCTTCCTTCAGGCAACTAGATTTCATGATACGTGGAAATATTCTGAAGGAGGAAGCAGACAGAACAAGCTCCATCTTAAAAGCAGGACTCTGTCTTGGGCCAGACTGTGGGCTTTGAGCTATATGCCCAGTATCTAGGAAAGTGACATACCAACTGGAAAACCAGACCCCCCCAGAAGGAAGAGCCCCACTGCTCGTACCTAGACTCTCCATTGCCAAAAGAATACCTTAATTATCTGTGTAACCGAATAGAATCATAAATTCTATTATGTTTATTGGGGTATGACAAGAGGCCTGGTGATAATTGTCCACTGTTAACTACCTAGGCTTAAGGCATATGAATCACGGGTTAACTTAGATTGTATCTTTCTTTTCCTTTGTTCAGACTAGTTTCAGGGAATTTGGGGAGCTTATATACACTTAGGGTATATAAGCTTTTGACAAAAACTGGTCGGGGTCCTTGGCTAAGAGGAGACTCTGCCTTGGGCCCGCCCGTGTAATAAACTGCACTCCACCATCTGCATTGTCATTCTGAGTGAGTTTGTTTCCCAAAACGCCTGACTACAACAATTCTATCCTTCCCTCAGGTAAAAACAGACCTGTTACTCCAGCTTGTTCAGTCAGTTCAGTTCAGTTCATTCGCTCAGTCACGTCCAAATCTGTACGACCCCATGGACTGCAGCATGCCAGGACCCCTGTCCATCACCAACTCCCGGAGTTTACCCAAACTCATGCCCATTGAGTCAGTGATGCCATCCAACCATCTCATCCTCTGTCGTCCCCTACTCCTCCAGCCTTCAATCTTTCCCAGCATCAGGGTCTTTTCCCATCTTCGCATCAGGTGGCCAAAGTATCAGAGTTTCAGCTTCAACATTAGTCCTTCAAATGAATATTCAGGACTGATTGCCTTTAGGAGTGACTGGTTGGATCTCCATGCAGTCCAAGGGACTCTCAAGACTCTTCTCCAACACCACAGTTCAAAGGTATCAATTCTTCAGGACTCAGCTTTCTTCATAGTCCAACTCCTATATCCATACACGACTACTGGAAAAATCATAGCTGTGACTAGACGGACCTTTGTTGGCAAAGTCATGTCTCTGCTTTTCAATTTGCTGTCTAAGTTGAGCATAGCTTTTTTTCCAGGGAGCAAGCGTCTTTTAGATTCATGGCTGCAGTCACCGTCTGCAGTGATTTTGGAGCCCCAAAAAATACATTGTCTGTCACTGTTTCCATTGTTTCCCCATCTATTTGCTATGAATGGATGTGACTGTTAGGTTGTTAGAATAGGAAACAGGGGTCCAGAATGGCGGTGGCTAAAAGACAAGGAGGAGAAAAGCCCGCGAAAATAGAACAAAAGAAGGTCCGAGGACCAAAGTGAGGACCTCAGGTAGAACAAACAACACTCCTGGCTAGCCCAATTTACATACAGCAGGCCGAAGGTGGGTGGGGGACATATAAAAAGAGGAGCCAAAGGGCTGGGGGTCTCTCTCTTTCTCTCCCGCGCGCTGGGGCTCTCTTCTCTTCACATCTTTGGGTTGGCAAGCCCTCAGGCCTCGAGGATGGATTTTCCTGCTATTATCTAAATAAAATAGAGCTATAACACGGAGCTGTAACACTAATTTGTCTAAAGAGCTATAACATAGTCTGTTCGAGACCTGAGAGCTGTGACACACCAAGGGCTTTAATGTCCGTCACTCCAAATCTTTGTCGTGATGAGACAGAACCGAGAAGTATATACTCATCTGACAGGATGAGTATCAAGATGCCATGATCTTAGTTTTCTGAACGCTGAGTTTTAAGCCAACTTTTTCACTCTCCTCTTTCACTTTCATCAAGAGGCTCTTTAGTTCTTCACTTTCTGCCATAAGGGTGGTGTCATCTGCATATCTGAGGTTATTGATATTTCTCCCAGCAACCTTGATTCCAGCTTCTGTTTCACCCAGCCTGGCATTTTCTATGATGTACTCATACATCATAAGCAGTGTAACAGTCTACAGTATAATGACAATAAAAGTGTGAATCCACCTTTCTGCAAACATGAGTTGCATTGAGTTCTGAGTTATTGTAGTTATCTCAAGGCAAAAGACAGTGAAGCTGGAGAAAGGCTTAAGTTCAAGAGGAAAGGGGGCGGTGGCTGCCATTCCAAGAGTGAGTCTCAAGGAGTTAAACCTTTCCTCCGTGACTGGATGAGTGTGACTTTGGGAGCTGTACCCACCCGTATCTCAGGCCAAGTCAAATACCTGGGAGCCACCTTTCAGGTTCCTCTTTTCATTATCCGCCATGCACGACAGCAAGAAATAATATTGTTTCTTACAGAGAAGACCACAAAGAGTCTTGAGAAAATTTCTTCCGTGACACAAGCAGGTTGTGGGCAGTTGTGTTACTAGAGGAGGGGGCCAAAACTCCTTCTGGTCCCTTCGCTCCTGTTCCTTTATGAAAAGCCCTAATCTTTGCATATGGGAATAGCATAGCAACAACTGTAGTTCTTAGGACACTGGGAGAAGATAAGATTAGAAACCGTGTAAACATGGGGAAAGGGCAAGAATGCAGGGCAAGAGGGCTATCGACTGAAAACTACGGTCACAGCCTGCAAGTAGGGAGTTATTTTCTTTGGTGGGAATGTTGAGCACTCTGAGCCCAGGAGACAGTATCTCAGTAGATCTGAGAAAATTTCTTCCGTGACACAAGCAGGGTGTGGGCAGTTGTGTTACTAGAGGAGGGGGCCAAAACTCCTTTTGGCCCCTTCTGTTCCTTTAAGAAGCAGCATTTCTTGTTCCCTTATGAGAAGCCCTAATCTCTGCATATGGGGATAGCATGGCGACAAACTGTTGTTCTTACGACACTGGGAGAAGGGGAGATGAGAAACTGTGTAAACATGGGGGAAGGGGGAGAATGTAAGGCAAGAGGGCTAACCCAGCCCAGGGATTGAACCCATATCTCCTGGGGCTCTCGAACTGCAGGCGGATTCTTTACCATTGAGCCACAGGGGAAGCCCATATTTGCATGGGTATTTATAAATTGTGCTATGTAATATTGCTGATTATTTATTTCATGCAAGTTTAACGCCCTCCCCACCCCGTCTCCCTGCCCTTCTCCCCTCTCTCTTCTGGTGTCCATTAGTTTGTTCTGTAATCTGAGGAAGCAGCCTATTTTCCTTGGTAAGACTTTCCTACTATCTCAAGGAAATGAACAAAGATGATATGCTCTGATATGAGGAAATACCATGCCTTCTTTCTGCACTTTCCAATAAAAGCCCTGCCATAATCTCAACCCCCCAGCTCCAGCATGCTGTCTCTCCTTGCTCCTTCGGCCTGTGTGCTGGTTGGTTGCATTTTTGTTCCTTCAGCAGAAGTTTTTAGTCTCTCAGATCAGTATCTCCCACTGTGGAATGAGACTCCAGGTCAGTTCAGTGACTACAGTGTGGAGAATGGAAAGTACATTATTGATCCCTGGGTATACCCTAAGAGAATGGGCATGTATAAAATCCTCCTGAACAAGACAGCCAATTATTTTGAAAAATTCGCACCAGATAATGAACAAAACTTTTTATGGGGATTACCTTTGCAGCATGGCTGGCAATATAAAACAGGTAAGAATGATTTGTTTTTACTCGTATGATTTTTCCAATCTAACCATGTGGTAATTGGGAAATGGAACTCCGTATAAACCAAATTTTGAAAATCAAGTTCTTTCTTTTTCCTCTTTCCCCCTCATAACCATTAGTTTTCTACTTTTTCTCCTCCATAAATCTTTCTGGATTGCCTGTTTTGATTTGAAACTGCAGTGGGGCATATAGCATAGTCGCCAAACACAAAAAGACTTCATTTCCAACATATTGGGCATTCTACTTGAACTCCTACTAGGCACTAGATTCTATTCTAAGCACTGTGATGAACAAAATAGTCAAGAAGATATGCACTGAAACAGATGATGTCAAATTACTTTGAATTTCTTGAAGTTCTAACTATGATTACCTATACATGTAGATGGAGAGAGGCAAGAAAGGGATCTTGTTCATGAGGATGTTTCTCTGCAAAAGATCAATTCCTTTCAAAAATAAAGTACATTCTAGTGTTTAGAAGATTCATAAATTATAAGATGTTTGACTGGCAGAAAGTCTTATGAAAGAGAATGGTGTCTCTTTCACTCCATACAATAACACTACCGATAAGGAAATTTGTTGGGGGCCAGAGTGAGGTACTCCGCCCGTGACAAAGGTCATGAGGAAGGAGGCTCGACATACGCAAAGGCGGGATCGAGCCTCAGGAGTCCGCCTGGAACTCCTCGAGCATCTACCCCCCATAACCAGAGCCTGCCGACTTTACTACTTTGTGCTCTCACCTACATCTCTGACTTTACGGGGGGCTGTCCCCCACCACCTCTTTCGGAGAAGGAGTTAACCTAGAGCTCCAGTTAATAATAATTCCTGTGCGTGATAAGAGTGTTTTAACCTACAAACTCCTCTGAAGGTTCTCTAGCCTGCCTGACAGGCTTGTCCGGCCACATGTGATTGCTCACAGCCTCCCAACCGTGAGAGGCACGAGATGCTTTAAACCCTCTAAAAACAGGTTCTTTAGAGAAGTTAGAAAACTATAAGTATAGTGGGCTGATTAGAAATTGTATTGGTGAAGGGTTTTTCATTTGTTGAGCCAATGTTTGTTGCTAAGTCTCCACATCCCCTGCCTTTACACATGTTGAGTATATAGAAGAAATAAGTATTAACCTTTGATATTAATCATGTTAGACCTTAGGCTAAGTAAATTCTTTCCTTAACTAAAACCCACTACACCCTCACCCTATAGGAACGTAACTTTATTTGGGTGGTGTCTGTTTTGAGAATAATCAGCCCTGGAGAAATAAGTGTCCTGGTTGACTGACTGCTGTCACAAGGAGAGGGTCGTAAATTGTCAGCAGGCCCCCCTGGCCAGAAGATGATGTAACACCCCTAAGACCTCTATATACATTTGTATGAAGCACCTGACTTTAATAAAATCAGGACTGCTGACTCCGCGTGACTTTTGCATAACATCTCAGTGTATAAAAGTAGACCATGGAAAATAAAGAATTGGGATCAGTTTCTCGAAATACTGGTCTCCCCATGTCTCTCTCTCTTTCACTCTGGCTGAGTCTCCATCTGGAGCGTGGAACCCACCATGCTTACTAATTATGCCTGGGTTTCTAAGATCCGACCGGGGAGGCCTCAGTGTCTCCTCTCCTTCGGGAGAACGGAAGGACGCCTGTGGCCTACGTAAGTGGTGCAAACTTCTTGTCTTGAAGTTTTATTGGTCTCCCGCGTAAACCAAGCTACTCAGCCTCTTTTCTCCACTGCATTTTCCTACTGAGCTATCCTCATTCTATTACTCTTTATATCCTTAATTAACATTTAATTAAGCAATTGTTTCCTGATCTTCGCCTACGCCGTCTCTCCTTCGAATACCCTGGATCAGCCGGGGCAGGACCCCGGCAGAAATTTGTTCTGTTCTGATGAAATAAATATATATATAGGGAGAAGATTATAGTTTATCTGAGATCTAAGGAGGAGTCACCTGCAGGAGCTCCTGAAGTTGGCTGTTCACACGCCTTTGTCAGATGATGTCTTGAGACTCAAACCAGCTCTTTATCAGGCTTTTCCCAGAGTCAAAAAGATGGAGATCTAGGAGAAATCATTAGCACTATGGGAGGCATGCCAGTCTCAGGGGCCTAGGGGCCAGCAATAGATGGAGGCTGAATAGGCTGGTAGATTAATGTTTTTCTTATTCTTTCATTACACTTACATATTATGATCAAGCCTGAGTAAACTTACCTAATAATGGGCTTATATGTCTCCAGCATTTTCTAAAAGCAGCTGTGGGGTGGGAGTATTTCAGACGGTGTCCTTGCCATCCAAGACCTTACAACACAATTAAAACAGAAAAGATATCAGAAATGCAACAATGAGCAATAAATAACAACTCTTGGTTAAAAATTAAAGTGCAAAACAAAGGGACACGGTGGAGTCAGATGGAATAATCAGAAAAAAATGGATCTGAATTGAAATTTGAAATGTGAACAAATTTCCTTGGGGAAATTAAATCTCCTAGGGAATAAAAGTATGAACAAAAACAGTGGTTCTCAGGAGTGGCTGCACATTGAAAACAACTAATTTTCAAAACTATCAATGCCTAGGTCCTCCAGCAGAAACTCGACTCTTATCTCAATAGTATGGAAAATGAAGGTAAAGAACAAGTGTCTGTGACTGGGTGCAGTGTGTGTGTGTGTGTGTGTGTGTGCACGCGCACCTTTGCAGTTTGAGGAACAATCAGGAAAGTTCACACTTCTAATATTCATGCAGGTGAATAGCATTAGCAAGTTCTTTAATGATCATTGTTTAATAACAATCAGGTTAGGAAAACTAATAAATACAAAAGCAAATAATATTCGAAACAGATCATTCTAAAGTGGAATATTGTTGTGATGTTAGATGAAGGAAAAGAAATTGGCCCTGAGATGGGAAACGAAGGTAAAGAGTGATAGGAAGAGAAACACAAGTCATGAGAAGATAAATGTTTGTGCTTCTTTGCAAACAAAATGAATTAGGCAAGGGATGATTATAACAAGTTTCAAAACGTGCACAGTAAATAATCTGTGCATCCTCTCTCTTCTAGGCAGATTGGTTGATCCCACCCAAACGACAGACTGTGGCTATGAATCTGGAGATCGTTTGTGCATCTCTGTAGACAGTTGGTGGGCTGGTATGTTCATTTAATAGCAAAATACTTAATAACCTTCCCCCAAAGAAAATATCCAAGTTAAAATCTTAGGGACAGAGACAAAACAAAAACAGCGCTATTGCTCCGTAAAAATGAATCCACTTCATCATGTATCTCGTGGCCTTTCTGTCACATTCTAGGATTTAATGGCCACAATTTCAGTAACGATTCCTTAGGACCTATTTTACCCAGGGACTGCAACAAGGACCTGCCAAGGACAATGGCTTTTGAATGACCAGCTCTGGTGTTAGATGGGAGGTCCCACTAATCAGAGGAGTCTCCAGGACCAGGAAGGATGAAAAAGCAGAGAACGAGAAAATAATACTTTTTTCTTTTTCCATTTTGCTCAGACCAAATATATTTAACTAGGAAACTTGTAAAAATGTCAGAGATGAATGTATCACAAATCATTCTATCAATTAGTAATGTAAGGCTTCTGTCAGATATTTAATAGTCAAATAATCAGAAGGTATTTCCTAATTCTTTAATTTTATCTTGTGTGTTAGTGCTGAAATTAATTTACACACAATTTCTTTGAGATATTTCCCACTAATTAGAAACAAGGTCACAGTTAATTTCACTTTCTTAGAGTGGCACACATTGTATACATCTTTACTTATTTTTCTTGTATGACACTCATTGAGTCTTTTCAAAGACTCAGAAATTGTCATGGCCACAGATCTAGAATTTAAGCTTCTTTTTTCTCACATGGACTCCAATAGTTTGGAACATCAGCCTGCTACCCTGGGGCAGAGGACTGCATTCAAAATGCATGTCTATGATGAAAAGTGTTCTGCATCGACAGTGGTAATCAGTACAACACGTTTTACAGTCAACTACATCGTATGTCTAAATTTGTTGGTATAGGTTCTACTTAGACAACAATTTTAAAAATCTTAATTCAGTGCTAATTTAATTATCCAAAGATTTGTTGCCAACACTTAGCCAACATTTTTGCTTCAAAGACTTAATGTGGGACAAGCACTTCACAATGTCATGGTTGTACATTAAACATAAAATACAAAATACCAACACTGTACGCATATTAAGATAATTTAGAAAAAAGTCACATTTCATGGTAAAACCTCAGAAGTGTATCATTCTATGCACAAGTAGATATCTTTCTTCCATTTTTATATAATGCTTTGAAAACATGAATGATACCAAATTCATTAAAATTACTTTTTGTGTGTTAAAATGTTGTAGACAACTATTTGCTTCCCTGATGGCTCAGTGGGTAGAGAGTGTGCCCACAGTGCAAGAGACAACAGGAGACACGGGTTTGATTCCTGGGTTGGGAAGATCCTCTGGAGAAGGAAATGGCAATCCACTCCAGGATTCTTGCCTGGGAAATCCCATGGACAGAGGAGCCTGGTGGGCTACAGTCCAAAAGGTCACAGAGAGTCAGACACCACCGAGCAGCAGCAGCAGCAGCACTCAACTCTTTTAGCCCATATTCATTTCTATTGTAGGGTTATTAACCGAAATGCGATAGAGTTATGTATATGATCCTTAGGGAGATTTTCAATATTTTGCGGTGACTTTTTTTCATGTTTCTGGATCTCTGACTTTTTGCTTAATGTCTTATTCCAGTATACTTGCCTGGAAAATCCCATGGATGGAGGAGCCTGGTGGGCTGCAGTCCATGGGGTTCCTAGGAGTCGGACACGACTGAGCGACTTTCACTTTCTCTTTTCACTTTCATGCATTGGAGAAGGAAATAGCAACCCACTCCAGTGTTCTTGCTTGGAGAATCCCAGGGACGGGGGAGCCTGGTGGGCTGCCGTCTATGGGGTCACAGAGTTGGACACGACTGAAGTGACTTAGCATACAGATTACTTAAAAATATCCTCTATCATATTTGTTGGCGCTTGTGGTAATGACAGGTATCTTCTTTTACAGATATGAATTACTTTCTCTGTGCACTGCCCTTCCTTGCTGCGGTTGATTCTGGCATAATGGGGATATCATCAGATCAAGTGCTGCTTTTGCCACCATCCAAGGACCAGACAAAGTTTTGTCTTAATGTTTCTAGTTGTCAGTCCTCCTTTCCTTCAACAATGAGGAAGTGGAATGCCCTTTACAAGGTGCCTTTTTCAAGTTCTATTATTTAATCTTTCAGGAGGTGGTAAGAGAATTTCTTTTTTTATTGGAATATAATTGCTTTACAATGTTCTGTTAGTTTCTGCTGTACAACACTGTGAATCAGCTATATGTACACACACACACACACACACACATACATATATACATACACAGGCTTCCCTGGTGGCTCAGAGAGTAAAGAATCTACCTGCAATGCAGGAGACACAGGAGACATGGCTTCAGTCCCTGGGTTGGGAAGATCCCCTGGAGGAGGAAATGGCAACCCACTCCAGTATTATTGTCTGGGGAATTCAATGGACAAAGGAACCTCTATCATAGCCTGGCGGGCGACAGTCCATGGCATCGCAAAGAGTAGGACACAACTGAGCACTCATGCACATCCACGTGCTATGCATATATCCTCTTCTTCTTGAGCCTCCCCTCCCCCATTCCACTCTTCCAGATCATTGCAGAGCACTGAGCTGAGCTCCTGTGCTATACAGCAGTCTCCCACTAGCTACGCATTTTTACACCTGACAGTGAATAATGCCAATGTTGTTCTCTCAATTTGTCCCCCTTTCTCCATCCTCCGCTGTGTCCACAAGCCCATTCTCGACACCCGCACCTCTATTCCTGCCTTGTAAATAGGTTCATCAGTACCGTTTTTCTAGAGTCCACATATGTGTGCTGTTTTGTTTAGGCTTTTGTGCGTATTATATGGTATAAAAATATAAGTTTTTATACAAGTTATATTAATATCATTACTTTACGGGCTTCCTTTGTGGCTCACAGTAAAGAATCTGCCTGTGATGCAAGAGACATGGGTTCTGTCCCTGGGTCAGGAAGATAGAAGATCCCCTAGAGAAGAGAATGGCTACCCACTCCAGTATTCTTGCCTGGAGAATCCCATGGACAGAGGAGCCTGGCAGGCTACAGTCTATGGCGTCGCAAAGAGTTGGACACGACTGAGCGACTACCATTTTCACTTTCTTTCATTTTCATTCCGTGACATCAAGGCATTACATGTCATTTACACCTTCTGAACCAATACAGCATTAACAGCAAATCTATCCACTCATCTCACTCTAAACAAGCCGTACATAAATGCGAGAGCACACACTGAATGAAAAGATTATTCTGGTAAATTGAACCTTCAGATCAAGTGAGCAATAACACTTGGGAGAAATATGATTATGGGGTTGGTTTTAGAATAGTTAGTTAACTTCTTTCAAATGATTTGATAAGTGGTCACAAACAGGTATAACTAAGCTATTATGTGGCAATCAAAACCACATATTCAATGACCAAACTAAAATACATCGGTGAAGCATAGTCATGGACCAAAATCAATGCAAAAAGAGATACTTGCTAGTTCTATAGACTGTTAGTTCATTTTTTAAGATTTTATTAAGTTATATATTCTTGTAATTTCCACCTTTTCTTAAACTTTTGTGGTAATTTCAACTATGGCAGCAGAAAAACAGCTGATAAACAAAAAATAAAGTTGTCTTGAGGTTTGAAAACAACAAAATTCTGTAAGGCAATTATCCTTCAACAAAAAAAAATAAATTAAAAATGATTCTGACTTTGGGGGGGAAAGTGCTGTTCATCTCTTATAGATACATGCAATATTACTCTTAATCTGCTCCTAATCTACTCCTAATCATTATTGTAGTCTTTACAGATTGTTTGTCACTCATGGCTTGTGCAAATTAATCCACAGAAACAAAATTCTCCTGTGATGTAGACTATTGCTAAATTGGAAATGTGGACAAAGTGAAATTGTGGAGAGAAGAATTGTTCTAGTTGAGCAAACATGAATACATTTCTTCCCTCTACTGTAGCATTTGCAGTCACCTTCTAGTAGCTTCGAGGACTTATTGAAGTACTTGTGGGAGGCACATGTCTCAAGCTTGAAAGATGGTTACAAAATTTTTGAAGACAGGTAAGCATGGATCTCAAGTTACCTCTACTTAATACGGCAAATAAATTTTAGTCTTATCTATACCTTTTTATTTCCTAATATCAGTCTTCTTATTAAATATTATATTTAATCTTTGGGGATTAGTTACCTATATCATCTAAGGCAGGCACTCAAGCCATCACATTCTAAAACTAAAAATTACATTCTTAGTTTGTTGACAGAAGGTGATCTTTTTAAGAAAATGACAAGGGTGCCGTTCTGAGTGACAAATGATAACTGTACCGTGTTTTCGCTTGTCTTTTAGGTTAGAATATTATTCTAAACCAGAAGCGGGTTTTGGGAAAGATTGGTGCGTGGTTCTGGACTATCTAGCTGCAGCCAGCTTTCCCACGATCTTCAGTACAGTATCTGAGTTCCAGCAGGCCCTGCCACCCCGAGTGCTTGTGGATGGGGACAAAGCTCCCTTCATCAGCGACTTTACTGACCTTCAGAACATAGTCCTGCTTGGTCTAAATCTTCTTCATAAAGTGGATAGCTCAACAGGTAAAGGCTTATAAACAATACCTTTAATCAATATCGCGTTGAATAGAGAAAGGAAAAATAATGACGATCAAAGATACATGTTGTCATAACACATACTCTTAAAGAAACCAGAGCCATTCTGGTCCGAGTACTACAACAGTCATTAACTGAGGGTTGGGCTGATCATGCATGTAGTTACTGTTTAAACTTTCGGCTTAGGAAGGGGAGGCAATCATGCATGTTAGGCAAAGGTAAGGCAGTGTGGAGCGGGGCAAGCAATGCTCAGACAGAAAGACAGCAGCCGACTTACGGGCCCTGACCACACAGGTCCTTATTGACCCATGAAGCTACCAGACTATCTCGTGTACTTTTTTCATCTACAAACCCAGATATATTATTTCTGTTGTTGTTGTTACAGTATTTTTTTTAAAGCCTTAATGTCACTCTTTCATTTAGAAAAAAAGAAAAACGTACCATAAGAAAACCAGCAAACTGACTTACATGAGCTCCCTCCCACCAGCCTTACCAGTCATGGCAGAAGTATTCTGCTTCAGCCCCTCAACTGCTGAGTGTCTTAGCAGAGTGAAAAAAAGAAATCTGTAATTGCAAGTTTGAATTACTACATCATCCCAGTTTTCCAGGCATGCACTTATGCAGTGTATCAAACTTAAAACATAATTAAGATATTAGTACTTTTAAAAACTAAAAAAAATTAAAGCTCTTTTTTTTTTTTTTTTTTTTTGAGCAGACCATTTTTAAAGTCTTTATTGAATGTGTTACAATATTGCTTCTATTTTATGTTTTGGCCATGAGGCATGTGGGATCCTACCTCCCCGACTGGGGATCAAACCCACACTCCCTTCATTGGAAGGCAAAGTCTTAACCACTGGACTGCCACAGAAGTCCCCCAATATTCGTATTTTTAAAACAACAACAACAACAAAAATGAATCTGAAAGATTTAAAAGATATAAAAGCAAAGTAAATGTTAAACTATATGTTTCTGAAATCTCATTTGCATTAGGTAGAATAACAAACCCAAACATTTTAGGAGCTTCTGCAACTGAAGTCTCTTCTTGCTTCCTCCAATAATGGTTCCAGGGCAATGTTCTCTGTCAGTGGCAGCTTTCCTTCACACAATGCTGACTGAAGATGCTTTCATCTCTAGCTCTTCCAACCCCCAACCTCTACATGATTCACATCTCACCAACAGAAGGATACTGTGTTGGAGAAAGTCTTGACACTTCCTTCACTTCATCTCATACTTTACTGGTATAACCTAGGCACATTATCCCATATTTGGATGCAAGCAGGGGCTAAGGAATTAAATTGTTGCCTAAGAACGGTTTTGTGTTACAAATCTACTCCATGAAAGGAGATGTTTTAGGATCTGCCTAGCCATCTCTGTCAAATTATCACATAGCATAATTGTATTCTAGGCCTGGATCATATAGACTGGCTCTTCCCTGCTAAGATTAAAGGGTAAAGAACTGAGTCAAGAATTGAAGGCCCTATACAGCAATATTTTGACAAGATTTGATTTTACCAAAATTTAGCTTTGAATTTAATATGTGGTTTTGAGTTGCTTTCACCAGAAAGAATTCAAGATTAAATATGGAAAACTAATGATTAAAAAAACAAACCTTGATAGCATACTTGTTTAGATATCACATAACAAGGTATTTTACTATTATTTATCCACCGTTGTCATGGTTAATCACTCTTCACATTCCTGCTGACAGTCAGAATTCAGTAACAGCACCAAAGGCCTTGGGATCTCCAAATAAGCAGAGAATAGGGAAAACAGGTATGTTAAAAGCAAAGCATTAGTAAAATACAATTAGTGATATTCAAAAATGAGCATTTAAATTAATTAAATAGAGACACATATTTCTATTCACAAAAATCCTCTCAAAATATCATTTAAGTAACTTTTAGTCTCCAGAGATACTTTATGATGCTCTTCACAAGAAATCTGAGTTAAATTCACTGAATAAATAAATAAAAACAGACTTTTCAGACTTCCAATTAGCTCTTTAACATTTCACTGATGAAGAATGTAATCAATTCTAAGAATTGTCATGTAGTTTAAAAAATTTTTTAATTATGTAAAATTCTCAACCACCTGTCTATCTGCAATGGCATCAGCTTTTAACCCTTGACTACACATATTTTCCCCTTCATGGATCACAGCCTTGCCCTGGTGAAGGGGCTTGCATAACTCAGTGAAGCTATGAGCCATGTCAGGCAGGGCTACCCAAGACAGATGGGTCATAGTGAAGAGTTCTGATAAAACATGGTCCATTGGAGGAGGAAATGGCAACCCACTCAAATATTCTTGCCACGAGAGCCCTATGAACATCATGAAAAAGCAAAAACACAGGACACTGGAAGATGAGTCCTCCAGGTGGGAAGATGTCCAGTATGCTACTGGGGAAGAGTGGAGCGCAATTACTAATAGCTCCAGAAAGTATGAAGCGGTTGGGCCAAAGCAGAAACGATGCTCAGTTGTGGATGTGTCTGGTGGTGAAAGTAAAGTCCGATACTGTAAAGAACAATATTGTATAGGAACCTGGAATGTTAGGTTCATGAATTAAGGTAAATTGTATGTGGTCAACAGGAGATGGCAAGATTGAACATTGATATCTTAGGAATCAGTGAACTAAATTGGATGTGAACGGGAGAATTTAATTCAGATGACCATTATATATACTACTGTGGGTAAGAATCCTTTAGAAGAAATGGAGTAGCCCTCATGGTCAACCATAGAACTGGAAATGCAGTACTCGGGTCCAATTTCAAAAATGACACAATGTTCTCAGTTCATTTCCTAAGCAAATCATTCACCATCAGAGTAATCCAAATCTATGCCTCAATCACTGATTCCCAAGAAGCTGAAGTTTACTGATTTTATGAAGACCTACCTTCTAGGACTAAAACAAACAAACAAAAAAAAAGGATGTCCTTTTCATCGTTGGAGATTGGAAATGCAAAAGTACAAAGTCAAGAGATAACTGGAGTATCTGTTATACTGGAGTAACAGGCAAGTTTGGCCTTGGAGTACAAAATGAAGCAGAACAAAGGTTAACAGAGTTTTGTCAAGAGACAATGCTGATCATAGCAAACACCTTTTTCCAAAAAACCAAGAGATGGATTTACTCGTGGACATAACCAGATGATCAATACCAAAATCGGATTGATTATGTTCTTTGCAGTCAAAGATGGAGAAGCTCTATACAGTCAGTAAAAATAAGACCTAGAGCTGACTGTGGCTGAGATCATGAGCTCCTTATTGAAAAATTCAGTGTTAAATTGAAGAAAATAGGGAAAACCACTAGGCCATTCAGGTATGACCTAAATCAAATCCCTTATGATTATACAGTGGAGGTGACAAATAGATTCAAGGGGTTAAATCTGGTAGACAAAGTGCCTGAAGAACTATGGACTGAAATTTGTAACATTGTACAGGAGGCAGTCACCAAAATCATCCTAAAGAAAAAGAAATGCAAGAAGGCAAAGTGGTTGTCTGAGGCAACTACAGATAGCTGAGGGAAGAAGAGTAGTGAAAGACAAGGGAAAAAGGGAAAGATATACTCAACTGAATGCGTGGTTCATCACCCAATTTTAAAAAATCAGTCCTTGGTGCAAATTCATAGAATTTGAAATATACTTAAAACACTGCAAATAATTGAATAAGTAAAACCCATGCTGCTAGTACAAATGAAATTATACTCACTGCTCTGCACATAGTTTTTACTGGAAAATCTACATGGAGCTTTTGCAGTATCAGGACAGATCGATCTAACCCATTCAGTTTAAATTATATGTAGTATTAATGAATACATCATAACTGTGGACATTATTTTCTGTTATAAACTATATAACAGGAAATACTACAAAAGTGGCACTTTGTGTATGTATTTCTTGCCATAATTTGTTATTTTACCAAAAAATATGTATAAAGGAAATGTATTCAAGTTGGTAGGTCATATATTGCTGCTGCTGCTGCTGCTAAGTCGCTTCAGTCATGTCTGACTCTGTGCGATCCCATAGACAGCAGCCCACCAGGCTCCCCCGTCCCTGGGATTCTCTCCAGGCAAGAACACTGGAGTGGGTTGCCGTTTCCTTCTCCAATGCATGAAAGTGAAAAGTGAAAGTGAAGTCGCTCAGTCGTGTCCAACTCCTAGCGACCCCATGGACTGCAGCCTACCAGGCTCTTCCGTCCATGGGATTTTTCAGGCAAGAGTACTGGAGTGGGGTGCCATTGCCTTCTCCCACATATATTGCTAAATGGTGTTCAAAAATTTGTCAGGAGTTTACATTTTTGTTACAAATGAATTGAGTTTCCTTTTTTCTCCAACCTACTATCATATAGCAATTTCTAAAATTTGTGTGTAATGTATAAAGTGCTACTTCACTCTTATATTAATTTACAATTTCTTGAATAGGTGTTCTTTTCCCAGTTTTCTGGTTAATTGCTTATATTTCTTATTGATTTTTGTGTGAAAATCTGGTCAATCAATTTCAAATTTAAAGATTTATGTGTATAACTATCATGTAATGTATACATATATTTGTATCCAAAATACATAGAATTTTATTTAAAATAAACATTTCAGCAAATGAGTATACATTTTAATTTACTTGTAATTATTTTATATCCTTTCCAGGTTCACTATCTTTAACTATATGGAAAATTTTAATGAAGACACAGGCTGCAAAGATGCTACTTCTAGAGATTTTTGAAGCAATTCTTGTAATCTTTAATCCAACATTTCTGGGATGATTAGTGAATCAAAATGAACAATTCTAACTTGCTGAACAACAGTAATATCAAAATTTAACACTGTCACAATTATACAGTTTTCTTGTTTCTGGTGTCTTTGACTTATGCTCATGTGTTAGGACTTTGTCCATGCTGTCCCATCTTCAGGTTCAAATTAATGCTATCATGATTTTTCTCAATTAATAATTCTTGATTTTTAAATTTATTAATACTTAAAATGTTCAAGGTCTAAAGAAGATTGTATTAATCTATCATAAACCACTGAGAAATAAATAAACAGACAATAAACTTGGATGACTCTTCTGTTGTTATCCTATGTAACCCAATATCATGAAATTTAGACCAATATGTCTTGCTGACTTATAACCAAAGTCCAGAACATTTTAAACCGAAATACTGACAAGTTTTAAAACTCATAAAACAGAACTGACAAATAGAATATAGAATTAATTTGTTAGGGTTTTGTGTGTGTGTTTTCACTAATGACAAGTTTACAGCAATTAGGCAATTTTCCCTTCCTTTGGTCCACACTTGATAATAAATCCTTAAGGATCGAAGTTGTCAAGATTTTTCTCTGAGGAGACAGATGACACTGGGTAGCTGGTGGTGACTTTTAGAGCATGAAGCTTTCATTGAAAGCTTTCCAGGACTTCCCTTGTGGTGCAGTGGATAGGATTCCACTTGCTAATACATGGGATACAGGTTTGATCCCTAGTCCAGGAAGATTCCCCATGCTGTGGAGCAACTGAGTCTGTGCACCACAGCTACTGAGCACATTCTCCAGAGTCCCTGTGCTGCAACTCCTGAAGCTGTGTGCCTAGAGCCTGTGCTCTGAAACAAGAGAAACTACCACAATGAGAAGCCCATGCACTGCAACTAGAGAAAACCCACTTGCAGCAATGAAGACCCAGTACAGCCAAAAACAAATACATGAATTAAGTAAATAAATAAATAAAACTGTGTGTGCCTGTCAACAACAACAACAACAAAAACCTTTAAAAAAGTAAATGTAAAAAAATCACAAATATGTCATTAAAAAAAATGTTTTCCAACAATAGAGACAGAATGAAGAAACAATGTAGGTTGGTTTTGGGGGGCTCCAAGGAGCTCGGGTTCTTTATGTCTCAGTGCAGAAGAATTCGGCAAGAGGCAAAGGGATAGAATAAGAAGTGGTTTATTAGAATAGGAAACTTGTGAGGCCTGCGAGCATGTGGGCAAGGGGTTGCTGCTCCCCAAGAACTTAATGGGCTACAGTTTTATAATCAAAGCGAAAGTGGGGAGGAGGAGAAGACCACCTTCTTCTTGAATAAACATCAGCAGTTCCTCCTCCATGGCTGGTGGGGGAGTTTTCTTCTTCCTATATGGTCAAGCCAGGACTGTCATGGTGCAGTGGAAATGAGCAAAAGGTGGCTATGAGGCAAAAGATCGATGGGCCCCAGGCTGGGGAGTTTCTCCCTTGTGTACAGAAACTGCATAATAGCAGAAACTCCATAAAAGCAGCATGATGGAGGAGGCTGGGCCTTGCACAGATAAGAGATAAAATACCACATATTCCTCATTCTCAAAGTCAAGGAGAGCTTCCCGACATACACATGAGCAGAAAGGTTCCTTAGAAGTCAAAAAGGGAAAGGGTGTCATCTCATAGTCAGTGATATCAACCTACCCATAGGTTTGGCTAAGAAATGAGCACGCACACATCAAAGGATCCTCAGATAAACCAGACTTAGAACCAGACAAGCAAGGTGATTCATCGAAGGAAACCTGGAAGAAATGCTCCATGAAAGTGAATCAAACTACCATGAGGGCACTACTCTCTGAGTCTGTCTCTGAGTACTGTACTCTTTTTTTCCTCCTAATAAATACTCTTTTTAAGAAAATTAGAGATACCAAGGGAAAATTTCATGCAGAGATGGGCTCAATAAAGAACAGAAATGGTATGGACCTAACAGAAGCAGAAGATACTAAGAAGAGGTGGCAAGAATACACAGAAGAACTGTACAAAAAAGATCTTCACGACCCCAATAATTACAAAGGTGTGATCACTCATCTAGAGCCAGACATCCTGGAATGTGAAGTCAAGTGGGCCTTAGGAAGCATCACTATGAACAAAGCTAGTGGAGGTGATGGAATTCCAGTGGAGCTATTTCAAATCTTAAAAGATGATGCTGTGAAATGCTGCACTCAATATGCCAGCAAATTTGGAAAGCACAGCAGTGGCCAGAGGACTGGAAAGGTCAATTTTCATTCCAATCCCAAAGAAAGGCAATGCCAAAGAATGCTCAAATTACCGCACAATTGCACTCATCTCACACGCTAGTAAAGTAATGCTCAAAATTCTCCAAGCCAGGCTTCAACAATACATGAACTGTGAACTTCTAGATGTTCAAGCTGGATTTAGAAAAGGCAGAGGAACCAGAGACCAAATTGCCAACATCTGTTCGATCATCAAAAAAGCAAGAGAGTTCCAGAAAAACATCTATTTCTGCTTTATTGACTATGCCAAAGCCTGTGTGGATCACACCAAACTGTGGAGAATTCTGAAAGAGATGGGAATACCAGACCACCTGACCTGCCTCTTGAAAAATCTGTATGCAGGTCAGGAAGCAACAGTCAGAACTGGACATGGAACAACAGACTGGTTCCAAATAGGAAAAGGAGTACGTCAAGCCTGTACATTGTCACCCTACTTATTTAACTTATATGCAGAGTACATCATGAGGAATGCTGGGCTGGATGAAGCACAAGCTGGAATCAAGATTGCCGGGAGAAGTATCTATACTAAGATGACACCACCCTTATGGCAGAAAGTGAAGAAGAACTAAAGAGCCTCTTGATGAAAGTGAAAGAGGAGAGTGAAAAACTTGGCTTAAAGCTCAACATTCAGAAAGCTAAGATCATGGCATCTGGTCCCAGCACTTCATGGCAAATAGAAGGGGAAATAGTGGAAACATTGGTAGCCTTTATTTTTGGGCTCCAAAATCACTGCAGATGGTGACTGCAGCCATGAAATTAAAAGACGCTTAGTGCTTGGAAGGAAAGTTATAACCAACCTAGACAGCATATTAAAAAGCAGAGATATTACTTTGCCAACAAAGGTTTATCTAGTCAAGACTATGGTTTTTCCAGTAGTCGAGTATGGATATGAGAACCGGACTATAAAGAAAGCTGAGGGCCGAAGAATTGATGCTTTAGAACTGTGGTGTTGGAGAAGACTCTTGAGAAGTCCCTTGGACTTCAAGGAGATCCAACCAGTCCATCCTAAAGGAGATCAGTCCTGAGTGTACTTTGGAAGGACTGATGCTGAAGCTGAAACTCCAATACCTTGGCCACCTGATGAGAAGAACTGACTCATTGGAAAAGACCCTGATGCTGGGAAAGACTGAAGGCAGGAGGAGAAGGGGACGACAGAGGATGAGATGGTTGGATGGCATCACTGACTCAATGGACATGAGTTGGGTAGGCTCCGGGAGTTGGTGATGGACAGGAAGGCCTGGTGTGCTGCAGTCCATGGGGTCACAAAGAGTGGGACATGACTGAGCAACTGAACTGAACTGAACTGAATAAATACTCTACTTGTTTCACTATTTTCCATCTTTGCAGAAATTCTTTTTCTGCAAAGCCGAAGA
This sequence comes from Bos javanicus, assembly GCF_032452875.1. NCBI lineage: Eukaryota > Metazoa > Chordata > Mammalia > Artiodactyla > Bovidae > Bos > Bos javanicus. The sequence continues at coordinate 23,781,036 of NC_083876.1, read as the reverse complement.
GCCAGGGTCTTGTCACTGACCATCGGTTTAGTGGCTAGGATTCAGCACTCTCCTTGCCACCACTTGACCTCAATCTCTGGTGGGGAATTGAAACCCCATTTCAAGCCCCTGCTGGCTGAAGCCATCAAGATCAGTAACATATGCTAAAAATGGTAAATCATCTCAGGTTTTGGTATAATGCCACCTTTTTCTTATATTTTTGTTTTTAATGCATACAAAGGAGCATGTCCTACAACTCATTAACTTATAGAGCTCACTGGGCAGGATATGGGTCTTAGGCCACCATTGTTTGAGTGTTTTGGGGCATGTCTCATGAAGCCATTGAGCGGTTTTGTTGCTAAGCAAGCCTGCTTGGCTTCGTGTCTAAGCAAACCTGCCGTCTTGAGTGATCATTAACTTAATGGGAGTCTCCCACACTTTTTCTTAAACTAGAATTCCCTAGTGTGATTAACTATTTAAATACTTGCTCCATTCCATTGTGCATGCGTGCGTGCTAATTCGCTTCAGTCATGTCTGACTCTTTGCGACCCTATGGACTGCAGCCCACCAGGTTCGTCAGTCCATGGGATTCTCCAGGCAAGGATACTAGAGTAGGTTGCCACACCCTCCTCCAGGGACCTTCCTGACCCAGGGATCAAACCTGTGTCTCTTATGTCTCCTGCTTTGACAGGCAGGTTCTTTACCACTACTGCCACCTGGGAAGTCCCCTTTGTTTCTTTACTCTGTCCCTATCCGCAGGACTCACCTGTAGACTAAATCTACCCACTAACTGTTGGAAAAAGAAGTTTGATAAACTAGTTTGAATAATATGGGCATCGGAGTAAAGAGGTAGTTTAAATCTCAGCTCTATTGTTTTCCAGGGTGAACTCGGGCCATTTTCCTAATTTCCTCCATGCCTCATTTTAATTATTGTTAAAAGAAGATTATAAAATCTACTTGCAGAATTATCTTCAGAAGTCAGTAAAAACAGAAAGTGACTAGGGCTCTTCCCAATGTGTAGTAAGCATCCACAAAAATTAGCAATTGTTGCAATAACTGTGCTCAAAGATCAGTGACATACGCTGTATTGTTGGAGCAGTAAAAACATCTTTGATGAGCCGAGACCATGACTTAAGTTTTGACTGAATCCTAAAGCACAGAGAGCATTTCCTAACAGAGGCTGTGCGGTAAACACTCTGCCAAAATCTTCTACCCCAAATGATGTGAAAAAACTATCCATTTATGAAATGTCTACACAAAACCAAACCCTCAATATTGCCTGAAGACAGACAGTGCTAAAAAGACAAAATAGCTCCCAATAAAAAGAGAAAGCTCCACAAATACTAGCGCCCCAGGAACACAGGCTTTGATTCTGTCCAGGTAGGTGAGGAGGGTAGATAACAGAGAACAGCACACACACAATATATATATATATTTATATATAAAAATATATATTAGTAGGTTGTATAGTACCATCTCTGGGCTTCCCTGGTGGCTCAGCTGTAAAGAATTCACCTGCAGTGCAGGAGATGGGAGATGCAGGTTTGATCCCTGGGTCAGGAAGATTCCCTGGAGGAGGGTATGGCAACCCGCTCCAGAATTCTTGCCTGGAGAATCCCATGGACAGTGGAGGCTGTCGGGCTACAGTCCATGGGGTCGCACAGTCGGACACGACTGAAGTGACTGAGCATGCACACATGCATGGTACCACCTAGCGATTGTCAACTGAAAAAATGCATAACCTAGAAGTTGAGAGCAATGTTTTATCTGGCAGACATTCTTAAGACTTCAAGCCTAGGAAACAGCATCCCAGATAATGCTGAGAAAACTGTTCTGCGGGGGCGGAAAGGGGTAAGGCAGGATATATGGGTGTTCTCACAACAAAGGACAGGTAGTTGGAATATCAAAAGATTACTGTTAAAGAAAACCAGATATCTCAAGTTTAGGAACATAGCGCTTTTTTATATGCATGGGAAGGTGCAAGAGTCTGGGCTCACTGAAATCATTCCTCTGATATGCATCTCCGCTATCTGGGACAGGATCCTGTGTTTTCTCATCCTGAGTTTCCTCAAGCTACACTGTTGGAGGTGGCTGCAGTCTGATGACTGCTAGATGCAGGCGGAGTAGGGGCAGGGGAGACATTTCCTGTTTCCATCCTGAGTTCCCTCAGGGCTCACCATCAGGGGTGACTGCAATCAGTAATGGCTGCCGCATCCTTTGCCTCCTGACATAGCAGGTAGCATTCTTAGTCCACATGATGGTTTCTTCTATAGAATGACTGAGGAAGTTTTATTGTGCTTAATGTAATCTTTTAAAAAGTATCAAAATAGGAAATAAATGTATATTCACACATTTGTATATTTTATGAGATCAGTAAGAAAACAGCACGTATGTAAAGGATCATTTCAGTTACTACTCAAGAAACCAGCTTTGTAGGGCTGGTGTTGACAATAATTTTGAAATTTTGCAGTATAAAATGATCCAGATTACAAGGTTTTCCATAGACAGTCTGGTAAGACAGTCTTATTTCTGGGAAACCAATAGTTGCTACTATAAATGAAGAAAAAGTAGGCATATGTGTATATGGAGATGGTCTGTGAGCTTGGACATCCCCAAAATGATGAACATAGCAACCATTCAGATCCTGACATCAAAACCTCATTTTCCAATAAATGGAGAAGGATGCCTTTGAGAAATGGCCAATTCTAGGGTTGAAGCAGATAAAAGGAAAATGAATTTAAAATATGCTGTAATTTCAGAAAGCAATAAAGTGTTCAAAAATAAATGGGAAGGGACTTCCCTGGTGGTCCGTGGCTAAGATTTGGCACTTCCAATGCAGGGGGCCTGGGTTTGATTCCTAGTCAGAGAATTAGATCCCGCTTGCCACAACTAAAGATCTATATGCCACAATGAAGATTCAGTACAGCCACATGAAAGTAGATAAATACTTTTAAAGATGGATATATTGTCAGAAAGGATTTCTACTGGCCAATACTAGCATAATGGGTTATTGTAAATAATGCTGTAATGAACACAGGGGAGTATATATTTTTTCAAATTAGTGTTTTTATCTTTTTCAGGTAAATACCCAGAAGTAGAATTGCTGGATCATATAGTAGTCCTATTTACAATTTTTTTGAGGAATCTCCATGCTTTTTTCTATAGTAGTTGTACCAACTTACATTCCATTTTCTCTTCTTACTGAGAAAGAAATTTTAATTTGTAATGAAAAATTTTATATCTATATTATCTGTATCACGTGATCTAGCAGTCTTTCTACTTGTAAAATACGTTTGAATTTTATCCAGTAAATTTTTTTTTATCAGTTTTCTCTTTATTATAATACTTTCCAAGGTTGATATATAGGTAAATTGAAAAAGATTTCAGTGAAAAACATAGTGTAAGATGGAAAGATAGTATAAGATTTAAAAATAATAACTCTGTATCCATTCTTTCCTATTGTGAAATTTTTCACATGCAACCCTCAAGTATGAGACATGTGCAGCCTGTAAGCATTTCAAGAGGTCATCAGAGCTACTAGATTGTTAGTGCTCAGTTGACCTAAAAATATGATGAACATGCATTATGAAGCCATAATTTCTATAGGCTTTGTATATAATTTATTTGGTGTGAAAAGAATGGATAAGATGGTCTTAATATTAGATTGTTAATGTGGGTGCTAATGAGATATCATGTCATGCAATAATTTACTCATATTAATATTATTGCCATCACAATAAAGATTTTTATATTAGAACTTTATTCCTTAGGAACATATGTTCAAGGCAAAAAAAAAATACTAGATTAAATATTATTTAAAATTTACCTCACTATTCTTTAAAAGTCTTAACTAAAACACTAAAAAAACCCAAACTGGTAAAATTTATTCCATTTTTTCATTGTTTCTGGAAAGGATGAATAACACTAGAAACATGGTAACAAAAGTTGATCTGACCCTTGGATGGTGGCAGAGAGGTGATATTGTCTTATGATATTCTCATTATGCTAGAATCAACTGCAGCAAGGAACAGTGTTGCAGAGAGATAATAATTAAGGTTTGTATAAGTGAAAAGCTATTATTACTATTGTTAGCATATAAGTAAACCCACAGATCTAGAAATATGATAAAACTTAATCAGAAATTTCCCTTGGTCTCATATACAACTAGAATATGCTTCTCTTTAAAACCTCTCATAAAGCAGAAATGATTTATGTTGTAAATTTACTATTTTAAACCATAGATAACAATTGCAGAATTTTAAAATACTAATTGAATTCTAAAGCACAATAAGTGAAAAAAAAACTGGTAACTTTTGTAGGACACTATACTTTTATGAGTTTGTATTCTAAATTTGAAGATCCAATATATCTTGAAAATATTTTAATATATATCCAGAGTTTTTTCTTTTTAACAAAGTTTTATTTGATAATGTATTACAAATTCTTCTGTTCTATGTATTTAAAGCAAGGTTTGAGTTTACTAGTTTTCTATAACTGATATTTTCAAAATTGGATAAATTAACTACTAATTTTAAAAATACCTTTTTAAAATATCATGTCAAAACATTCACACTATTTGGGGCAAAGGGTTTTCTTTTATGTTTATAAAAGCAATAGTTCCCATTTCTTTATTTGTTTCTACAATTCACATTCTATACTGAATTGATTCTTTGAGGAAAGTTCATCACTTTGAGGTTTGATTGTTACATTAAGCTCACCAGCCCATCAACTGTCCACAGAGGTACATAGATGATCCTCAGATTCATGACCACAGACCATCCTTTGTGTGGGATCCATCAGCTAACTTGTCTAAAAGAGAAAGGATCAAAGGTTGGATTTACTAGGCTCATTTAAAGCTGTAGGATATACTAGATACATTGTTGTTGTTGCTGCTGCTGTTAACTCACACACAGTACACAGGCTTTATTTGGGATCTATTTTAAGTTTTGTCTTTCTGGTTAAGTCCTTGTTCTATATGCAAGCACTTGTTTGGCACTTTGGTCTGATTCTGGGATTAGACTGTTTCAACTGAAGCTGGCTAAAATGCATTTTTTTGGGGGGACAGAGGCCATGTCACTGAAACTGTATAGGTTTTTCAGACTTTGACTTATTCCTTTGGAAGGTACTGTTTTCTGGAAATTGTCTGAAGAAGCTTTCAGCCTGGCTCTTCTGAGACCAAGCTATTTTGCTTGTTTGTTTAGCATTGGCTGGTATTAGGCTTGCAAGCTGCTTGAATTGAGCTGCAAGCTGTTCAAGTTGTTTGAAAATTGTTCTCTTGATCTTGGTGGGACAGTAGTAAGTGGTCTTGAAGTTGGATCTTCATTCCCTGTTCAGGAATTGAACCTGTGTAGTCTGGAGGAAAACCAGGAATCCTAGTCCTAGACCACCAGGGACTATGGGCTAGGGGCAAAGTTATCCTGTCTCTTGCCCTTGTTTGAAAGCAAGACTGTTTCAAGGGGGCAAAACCAGGTAGAAACTTTATTACTAGATACACAGTACAACATGTGGGAAACAGTTTATTTAGACAGAAGAAAAATGGGAATACTCACCTGGAGGGAAATGGTGTCTTTCCTAGTGAAGAGGAGCTCCATAAAGAGGAAATTAAATCAATTAAAAAGGGGCAGTTCATCTGGGTGTTTGTTCTCCTCTGACCAATTATATTGCTTCTTTCTTACATCTGATCTGACTTAGGGCCCTACCTGATATGTGTGTGCATATTTTTGCCAAGATGGATTCCACCGCAGAGGCTTATGGGAGGTTTGACAACACCTACTATGGGAAAGCACCCCTTCCCTTTTTGACCCTTGAGGAGCCTTCCTGCGCATGTGCAGTCAGAGAGGTTTTCTTGACCTCAAGAGTAATAGTTGTGATTATATTATCTATTCCAACAGAGCTCAGCTTCTGCCATTAACTTTGTTCTTGGCATGTCTAGGGAAGATTAAACTCCACTTTACTTCACTTGACAAACCCCAGCTGCTCAGGCCCAGGGCCCATCTGCCTCCCACCTCACTTTCACTCTAAAGAAAAACATCCAAGAAATAGTATCACAGTTATCTAAGTATTTTGAGAGTGTCCCCTCTCCCCAGGACTCTGGCCAATTTTATATTTAAAAACAATGGCTCCCCTCTTGCACATTTATAACCAAATGGATCAACCTGACCAATGACAATTAAAAATATCATTGACCATTATGGGGAATTTTTGAAATCTCCAAACAATTTTCTTAAAGCCAAATTGCACTAAAATTGCTTAAATATTTCCAGGGACTTGCCTGGTGGTTCAGTGGTTGGAATCCACCTTGCAGTGAAGGCTACTCAGGTTTGATCCCTGGTAGGGGAACCAAGGTCCTACATGCCACAGGGCAACTGAGCCTGCACCACAATGAAAGATCCCTCATGCATGCCGCAACTAAGACTGGATGAAGCCAAGTAAATTAAAAAAATTTTTTTTCAAAACTGAGTGAGACGCTTACTTTCAGTTGGTATGTTAAGGCTTCCCGATACTATTGAGAGTCTTAAATTGTCTTTCCACTAATTAAGATTTCAAGATTAACTGAGATAAACAATTTTAAAAAGATAAAATGTCTCCCAAAGCCTCATGCTCTTCTCCCTTGGTTCCTCTTTCAGTACCAGCTTGTCTCTTTCCCCATCTCCCACTGGCCAGACTCTAGTTCTGATGCCATCACCCCCTTCCTTCTATACCACCCACACCCCCTCTATACTGAGAATTCCCCCATGCTAACTCTCTCACCCAACTTCCCCCTTTCTCTGAAACTCTCCACAGTTGGTTTTCCTTTGAACTTGCCAGGGTCTGTTTCTTTAAAATTAAGCCTTCTGAGGATCTAGAGAGCAAACCTTTAATTTCTTATATTCCCTGGACTAAATTTGAACTGCAAGTCTTTGTCAAAGATTTTCCCAAAGTAACCAAAGATCCTCACAGGTTTGCTAAGGAATTTAATATTGTCTTTCAAACTTACCCAACTGGTTTCTCTGACTTATATTAGCTAGTTCATATGCTTGTTGGTGAACACCAGGCTCAGCATTGCATAAAACCTGCTAATAGGGAAATCTTGAAAGATCTCTAGAATGACAATTGGGAAATCAGCCCACTAATTTATTACACACTCAGACTTGAGCAATCTAGGTGACTTCATCAAGCAATTTCTAGAATTTTCCCTAAACTTGGTTGGAACAAAATTCAGACTTGCACACAAAATTCTGATGAACCTGTTCATGACTATTACATCCAACTTCAGGTTGATTTTAAAGAAAATTCTGGCCTTCCTTTAGATGCTGATTCCACCTGGGTAGCTTTGAATGTTATGTTTATTAATGGGTTGAACTGGGACCTTTCCTTTAGAGTGAAAAAGGACCAGGATGAAGTAGGAGACTAGGTCTACTCTGGAGTTAGTTTATCTGGCAAACCAATTCTCTCATACTCTGGATGAATCACCTGAAAGGAAGACAGCCAAAATTCTTAATCTTCAGCTCCAGGAAATGAAGGCTCCTAAATAAAACAAAAACTCTCCCAGTTTCTATTGCAAAAATCCAGGACATTGGAAATAGATTATTATAAACGTAAGTGTTTCATGTGCTTTCAGCCTTCTCAACAGCCTTTCCAATGTCCTCCTGATTCCCAGTGATGAGGTTTTAAGGAATTACATCCTGTGGAAATAAAATTAAATATGGCCCCTATGTTCAGTAATTATTGAATTGCAATATTTTTACCTGCAACTTAAGCTATTATTAAGATTACAAGGCATTCTAAACTTGACTCTGTTAGTTAAAGAAAATCACCCTGACAATATTTCCACAAGGAATGCTGCCCTTAAAGGTACATTTAGCAGCCAAACCTCTGTCACAACTAAAGGTATACTTCCCCAAATGATAACATGGAAAAAAATAGCTAGAGAAGCCCAACAATTGGCCTCAGTAAAGGAAATACAAGGTTGTAAATTTAAGTTGTTACTTTGTTAAAGAGAGAAAGCTCTGGTTTGACCAAACAACAAACTGGTCATACTGGAGACTAAAATTCCCACTCGTCACAGCTCTACATACAATAAACTACTGATCTACTGTCAAAATGACAAACTTCATGAATCAATATTAGTGAAGAAATAATAATAAGTTCACAAAAGTGCTTCCTTATTCATAGCCAAACTGTGCTCACCTCCTGTTGTTTTTTCCTCTAAAGAACATTTTTCTTGGCTTCAGTGGCAGGAACTACATCATTCTCAATAACCTTAACAAAAAGCTGTTTTTCTGGTACCCATCTTTGCAAGAACAAAACTTATGCTATATTTTTTACTATTCAAACTAAAATTAATGTCATGGACTCACCCTATTTTCCAATTATACTATGCCATATTAATTTATGGTTCCCAGGTGGCTCTAGTGGTAAAGAGCCCACCTTCCAAGGCAGGAGACATAAGAGACGTGGGTTTGATCCCTGGGTGGGGAAGATCCCCTGGAGGAGGGCATGGCAATCCACTCCAGTATTCTTGCTTGGAGATTCTCCATGGACAGAGGAGCCTGGCAGCTGTGGTTGCTGGGGTCACAAAGTCAAACACACTGAAGCGACTTAACACGTGCATATTAATTTCAAACTCTGTCCTTTAGCTCATTCTATTTCTTTATTCATGGATTATTTTTCTTTTTTAATCCATCAACATTTACTCTTTTTTCTGAGATTCATTTCCAGTCTTATTCTATTCCCAGACTATTCCAGCTCACAACATTCTCACTTTTGTCCAGTATCTTATGCTTTGGCCTCTTACTGATTGCATCAGTTCTAACTTTTCTTCTTAACCATGTTGAAAGCTCTTTAAGGGAAGTCATTATCCTGCCTCAGACTTTCAACAGTCTCTTTCCAATTCCCACGTTTTTTAAATTAAAATTTCTGCTAAGCAATAAAAATGAATGAATATTGACAAGTGCAAGTAGATAGCTGAATCTCAAAATAATTGTGACAACTGAAACAAACCAGATAAAAAAAGAGTGCACAACTGTTTGAATGAAAACTCTAGGTAATGTTGTCTAATCTGCAGTGATAGAAAGCAGATCAGTGGTGCCTGTGAAGTTGGGGAGCGGGGTGGGGTGAGGAGTTACTGCATGTGGGGCAGGGAGAGAGTAGACATAAGGGGTTGGGAGGTTCTTGAGGATGAGAATACAAAGGGGAAAAGAAGTTTTTTAGAATAGCACATATGGTCATTATCTATGATGATGGGTTCAAATCTCTACACATATATTAAACTTCTCAAACTTATCAGTGAATATATTTTTAAATGTGCAGCTTATTGTATGCTTATATAAAGCATATATTAATGCTTTAATAAAGCATTAACATATTAATAAAGCTATGTAAAAGACTGCTAAACAAGCAAGGAACAAACATTCAGAGAGCCTAAGTATTGTGCAAGCATTATGTCCTTGTTATTAAACTAAAACATATAACTTAAGAGCCTCAAAATTCCTCCATCTGAATTTAAAGGCATTTCTAAAAGAGGCAATAATTGATCTTCCCAAAGTTACTATCCACTACTTTTTTCACATTCCAGTTCTCCCACCAATGTGGTGGTCTTGCTCCTGATACAACCTGCTGTCATTGCATATGCGTAATATTATTCTGGCAATGCCTTCTTCACGCTCTTTGGGCCTACTTTCTTCTTATGTTAATTTTTGAATGGGAGATTTCTACAGAAACTGAAGCCTGTGATCAGCAATTTTCACTTTGGCTGGCCAAAAATTAATTCTGTTCTTTCACTAACACTTTGCAGGTTATTACATTCAATAGTTACACCTGATACACTGTAAAGTCTTCCAGTTTTTGTGAAATGTTGTCTTCAATTCACCCTTCTACAGAAGCAAAGGAGCATTCCCCCGCACCGGTGAGTTTCATTTTCACTTTCCACATCAGAATCAATCACTAAGGTTTTTTGTTTTTTTTTTTTTTTTTTGGTGTAATACTCACATTGTCTGAATCAGAGCTATATTCTGAAGAACTATAATCTTCTGAGACATTAGTATATATGTTGCTTGGACAGTCAGAGAAAGTATCTGCATAAAATTCACCAAAATGTTCTTCACTCAAAACTCACAAAGCGTCATTTTAGAAAATTCTATATTTATAACATACATGAGGTTAGAATGAAAACCTAATGGAGCAAAATGTGACTGATAACAACAACCATAAGTTGTATAATGAACCCTTGATCAATTTTAAGTTCTAACTTCATGGAAGCACAAGCTGGAATCAAGACTGCTGGGAGAAATATCAATAACCTCAGATATGCAGGTGACACCACCTTTATGGCAGAAAGTGAAGAAGAACTAAAGAGCCTCTTGATGAAAGTGAAAGAGGAGAGTGAAAAAGTTGGCTTAAAGCTCAACGTTCAGAAAACTAAGATCATGGCATCTGGTCCCATCACTTCATGGCAAATAGATGGGGAAACAGTGGAAACAGTGGCTGACTTTATTTTTCTGGGCTCTAAAATCACTGCAGATGGTGACTGAAGCCATGAAATTAAAAGATGATTACTCTTTGGAAGGAAAGTTATGACCAATCTAGACAGCATATTGAAAAGCAGAGATATTACTTTGCCAACAAAGATCCATCTAGTCAAGGCTATGGTTTTTCCAGTAGTCATGTATGGATGTGAGAGTTGGACTATAAAGAAAGCTGAGTGCAGAAGAATTGATGCTTTTGAACTGTGGTGTTGGAGAAGACTCTTGAGAGTCCCTTGGACTGCAAGGAGATCCAACCAGTCCATCCTAAAGGATATCAGTCCTGGGTGTTCATTGGAAGGACTGGTGTTGAGGCTGAAACTCCAATACTTTGGTCACCTGATGGGAAGAACTGACTCATTGGAAAATACCCTGATGCTGGGAAAGATTGAGGGCAGGAGGAGAAGGGGACGACAGAGAATGAGATGGTTGGATGGCATCACCGACTCAATGGACATGGGTTTGGGTGGACTCCAGGAGTTGGTGATGGACAGGGAGGCCTGGCGTGCTGCAGTCCATGGGGTCGTAAAGAGTCAGACACGACTGAGCGACTGAACTGAACACACAGTGATGTTAATTGTATCACTTGCTAAAAAATGTATTGATATCTCCAGTCAATAAAGTTTGGGTGACACAAGACATCCTAATACGCTCCAGTCAATAATGTGCTAATCTCAGCCTATGTTTGTCACTCTTTCCTGAGCTGCTCTTGTACTTAGTCTTTATCTTACCTTTGAGACTGGGGAAGGGGCTTTCCTGGTGATTCAGACATTAAAGAATCTTCCTGCAATGCAGGAGATTTGGTTGGGAAGATCCCCTGGAGAAGGGCATGGCAACCCACTCCAGTATTCCTGCCTGGAGAATTCCATGGACAGTGGAGCCTGGTGGGCTACAGTCCATAGAGTTGCAAAGAGCTGGACATGACTGAGCAACTAACACTTTCATTTTTATACTGTTGGTGAAATACTTTTTTGGCAACATTTATCATTTTTAATCCTGTTAAAATTTTCTCTAGTTATGTCATCAAGTTCAACTTAATTAAATATGGAGTAAAATCAGCTACTCAAAAAAAATGGGGGGGGGATTCCATTTATTGAGTTCTTGAATGAAAATGGAATTCTTTAATTAAAGTATCCAATCCAACATTCTACCTAGCCATTTGCTCATTACTGGGCCTGAGCAGAAAACTTTTCTAGGAGTGGGTGTGTGTCAATATATATATATATGTATATAAGAATGTATGCTGCTGCTGCGGCTAAGTCGCTTCAGTAGTGTCCGACTCCGTGCGACCCCACAGACGGCAGCCCACCAGGCTCCTCCATCCCTGGGATTCTCCAGGCAAGAACACTGGAGTGGGTTGCCATTTCCTTCTCCAATGCATGAAAGTGAAAAGTGAAAGTGAAGTCACTCAGTTGTGTCTGACTCTTAGCGACCCCATGGACTGCAGCCCACCAGGCTCCTCTGTCCATGGGATTTTCCAGGCAAGAGTACTGGAGTGGGGTACTATTGCCTTCTTTGATAAGAATGTATGTATGTGCATAATTGAATTACTTTGCTTTATGGCAGTAATTAACATAACATTGTAAATCAACTATGCTTCAATTTAAATAATTTTGTTTAATTTTAAAAATGGGCTAAAGACATAAAAGGACATTTTAGGTAAGAAGAGATATGGATATCAAATAAGCACATGAAAAGATGTTTAACATCATTAGCTATTGAGGAAATTAAAATTAAAAACCTTAGTGAGATATCATTACATGCCTATTAGAATGGCTAAAATAAAAAATAGTGGTAATACAAATGCTAGTTAGGATGCAAGAAACTGGATCATTCATATGTTGCTGACAGAATGTAAAATGGCAAAACCACTCTGGAAAACAGTTTGGCATTTCCTTTTAATACTAAAAATGGACTTACTATATAACTAAGCAATTAAACTCTTAGGTACACATCCCAGGGAAATGATAACTTATTTCCAGGTAGAATATTTGTATACAGATATTTATTGTAGCTTTATTTGTAGTACCCCATAACTATAATAGCCAGGAACCCAAATGGTATTAGTGGATAAATGAATAAACAAACTTGTGCATCCATGTCAAAGAATGCTTGTTGTTTAGTCACTAAGTTGTGTCCAACTCTTTCATGACCCCATGGACTGTAACTGGCCAGGCTCCTCTGTCCATGGAATTTCCTAGAGAAGAATACTAGAGTGGGTTTCCATTTCCTTCTCCAGGGGATCTTCCTGACCCAGGGATTGAATCTGCGTCTCTTGCATTGGCAGGTGGATTCTTTACCACTGAGCCACCGGGCAAGCAGTGTAAAGAAGTAGAATGATGACCGAGTCTTGTGATGATGGTACAGTTAAGTGTATTATATTAATAATGGTAGTAATTACACAGTGCTACACATGTGATAAATTTGTAGAGATACATACACATACAGGTATGCAAATGGCTATAGCTGAAACTGATGAAATTTGAGCAAGCCAAATGGATTAAAGCAATGTCAACATTCTGGTTTTGATACTCCTGCTGCTGCTGCTGCTGCTAAGTCACTTCAGTCGTGTCCGACTCTGTGCGACCCCATAGACGGCAGCCCACCAGGCTCCTCCGTCCATGGGATTTTCTAGGCAAGAGTACTAGAGTGGGGTGCCATTGCCTTCTCCGAGTTTTGATAATGTAAGGACTTAAATCTTAACATTGAAGGAATTTAGGTGATGGGTACCTGCAACTTCCCTGTATATTTTTTGCATTTCCCTATGGAAGAAGCACAAGCTGGAATCAAGATTGCCAGAAGAAATATCAATAACCTCAGATATGCAGATGACACCACCCTTATGGCAGAAAGTGAAGAGGATCTAAAAAGCCTCTTGATTAAAGTGAAAGAGGAGAGTGAAAAAGTTAGCTTAAAGCTCAACATTCAGAAAACGAAGATCATGGCATCTGGTCCCATCACTTCATGGGAAATAGATGGGGAAACAGTGGAAACAGTGTCAGACTTTATTTTGGGGGGCTCCAAAATCACTGCAGATGGTGACTGCAGCCATGAAATTAAAAGCCGATTACTCCTTGGAAGGAAAGTTATGACCAACCTAGATAGCATATTGAAAAACAAAGACATTACTTTGCCAACAAAGGTCTGTCTAGTCAAGGCTATGGTTTCTCCAGTGGTCATGTATGGATGTGAGAGTTGGACTGTGAAGAAAGCTGAGCACCAAAGAATTGATGCTTTTGAACTGTGGTGTTGGAGAAGACTCTTGAGAGTCCCTTGGACTGCAAGGAGATCCAACCAGTCCAATCTAAAGGAGATCAGCCCTGGGTGTTCTTTGGAAGGAATGATGCTAAAGCTGAAACTCCAGTACTCTGGCCACCTCATGCGAAGAGTTGACTCATTGGAAAAGACTCTGATGCTGGGAGGGATTGGGGGCAGGAGGAAAAGGGGAGGACAGAGGATGAGATGGCTGGATGGCATCACCAACTCAATGGAGGTGAGTTTGAGTGAACTCCGGGAGTTGGTGATGGACAGGGTGGTCTGGCATGCTGCAATCCATGGAGTTGCAAAGAGTGGGACACAGCTGAGCAACTGAACTGAACTGAGCTGATGAATTTATAATTGTAGCAAAATAAAAAGGTTTTTTAAAAGTGAGAATGTACATTATTTTGTTATACATGGCCAGATTCTTCTGTGAGTCTTGTACTATTTTGCCCTGCTATTAGAAATAAAGACTTTATGTTTCATGAATTACCTTTGCTAATTTCAGGGTAGATGGCCCAAAGAAATGGGCCAGCATATATTTAATTTGCATTTCTCTTACTGTGAATGTGTTAACCCAAAGAATATAACTGTCAAAGCAGATTCGTATGAACTGTAAATCTTTCCCAATCCTGAACTTATTTAATGATTTTGAGGATACAAGTAAGAAACAGACGGAGACAGAATTTATTTTTGGAGGGCAAGAAATCTTCAGACACTGCACCCTAATTGTCTCATTCTGGTGCACTAATGTGCAATTCTAATTCAGATTAACAGATGTATTCTGAAAAATGTGTGCAAATACACTGTTCTCAAAGGCAATGAGTTTACTTTGGGGGCTCCCCTGTTTTATGCTGTTTTATACTTACACACGGAGAAGGCAATGACACCACACTCCAGTAACTCCTGCCTGGAAAATCCCATGGACGGAGGAGCCTGGTAGGCTGAAGTCCATGGGGTCGCTGAGGGTCAGACATGACTGAGCAACTTCACTTTCACTTTTTACTTTCATGCATTGGAGAAGGAAATGGCAACCCACTCTAGTGTTCTTGCATGGAGAATCCCAGGGATGGGGGAGCCTGGTGGGCTGCCGTCTATGGGGTCACACAGAGTCGGACACGACTGAAGTGACTTAGCAGCAGCATACTTACACAGATTAAAAAATATCCTACAAGATTAACTCCCATCACCAGCTCTGCTAAATCCAAAAAATTTCTCTGTTTACTTGCAATAAGTGGTCAGTAAGCAGAGAGCTACTGCAAGGACCCTCCAGATTAAGCTGTTGGGGTAATGTTGACCCTCCAGAAAATGTAGAGGACAAAGAATCAAATCAAAAAGGTTTAAGATTTCATGTTGCTTGCCCTTTTAGGTTTTAGGCTTTGGACTTACTTAGGACTAGTTACTGCTTTCTATTCCCTATTTCTCCCTTTTGGAATGGGAATGTCTATTTTATGCCTGCCCTATCTTAGAAGATACACACCTTATTTGGTTTCATAGGTCTATAGTTAGAGAAGAAGTTGCCTCAGAATGAATCATACCTTGAGTCTCATCCATAGAGGATTTAGATGAGACTTTGGACTTAGACTTTAGAATTGATGTTGAAATGAGTTAAAACTTTTGGGACTGTTGGGGTGGAATGAATACATATTTTATGCAAGGAGAACATGAACTTGGGGGACCAAGCATGAACTGTTATTGACTGGAAGTTTGTGTCCCCCTTGTGAGATGTCTAGATCATAAGAGTAGAATCCTCATGAATAGGATTAGTGCCCTCATAAAAGAGACCCTAGAGAACTCTCTTGTTCCTCCTCCCTCCTTTTGCTGTGTGTGGACACAGAGAGAAAATGGCCTTCTGTGAGCCAGGCAGCTGGTTTTCACTGACACTGAATCTCCCAGCACCTTGATCCTGAATTTCTCAGCCTCCAATTGAGACATAAATGCTTGTTGTTTAAATCATTCAGTCTATGATATTTTTGTTATAGCATCCTGGAAGGATGAAGGCAACCAGTAAAACCATCTATCCTGTTTGAGGGAAGTTATTACATCAAGCATTCTTATTCACTTTTCTGTATTATTTACGTGCATATATGCTGAGTCCTGTCTGACTCTTTGCGACCCCACGGACTGTAGCCTGCTAGACTCCTCTGTCCATGGAATTTTCCAGGTAAGAATACTGGAGTGGATTGCCATTTCCTCTTCCACATGATCTTCCTGACCCAGGGATCAAACCTGCATCTCTTGTGTCTCCTGCTTTGGCAGGTGAAATCTTTACCATCGTGCCACCTGGGAAATCTGCTTGAATCAGTTTTGGTAAATGGTGTCTTGCTGTGAATACATTTTATTTAGTTTGTCAAATTTCTTAGCATCATTTAGCTCATAATATTTCCTTATTACCTTTTTCATGTCTATAGGATACATAGTGATGGTCCTTCATAAAATTCTGATACTGATAATTAATGTCTTCTTTGTCTAGCTATATCAACTTTACTCACATTGTTAAAGGACTTGATAATGGTTTTGTTGCCATTTCCTAGTCCAGGGCATCTTCCTGACCCAGGGATCAAATCTTTGTCTCTTTGTGTTTCCTGCATTGGCAGGAAGACTCTTTACCACTGTGCCACCTGGGAAGATACTATATATTTATAACACAGTTTAAAACCAAGAACTGTGATCTTTCCAGCTTTTTCTTCTATTTCAAGATTGTTTTGGTGATTTGGGTATTTTCGTGGTTTAATACATCTTTGTCACTTGACTTCACTTATTAGTTTTACTTTTTTAATGTAAAAATGTCTCACTTGTATGTAGACATTGACCAATCTGTTTTCGACTTTTGAACAACGGATCTTGCTTAAAAAGACCTTCCTCTAGCAAACACAGATAATATAAAAAATGTCATTTATTTTCATAAGGGACAATTTTGGTTGAAAGGTACTTAAAGAATACTGGGATTTGGGGGGAAATTAAAAAGTGATGCAATATAGGAAAGAAGTATTACTGGTAGTCAGAATTGTTGAGGGAGTGTGTAATTTCCTCAGCTCTGTCTCGCCACAGCAAAAATTTGAAATGCCACACCAGTGTTACAGCTAGGTTACAGTTCAGTTCAGTTCAGTTGCTCAGTCATGTCAGACTGTTTGCAACCCCAGGGACTGCAGCACGCCAGGACTCTCTGTCCATCACCAACTCTGAGAGTTTACTCAAACTCATGTCCATTGAGTCGGTGATGTCATCCAACAATCGTATCCTCTGTTGTCCCCTTCTTCAATCTTTCTTCAATCTTCTACAGTCTTCAATCTTTCTTCAATCTTCTCCCACCTTCAATCTTTCCCAGCATAAGGGTCTTTTCAAATCAGTCAGTACTTCCCATCAGGTGGCCAAAATATTGGAGTTTCAGCTTCAGCATCAGTCCTTCCAATGAATATTCAGGACTGATTTCCCTCAGGATTGACTAGTTGGATCTCCTTGCAGTCCAAGGGACTCTCAAGGGTCTTCTCCAACACCACAGTTCAAAAGCATCAATTCTTTGGCGCTTAGCTTTCTTTATAGTCCAACTCTCACATCCATGCCTGACTACTGGAAAAACCATAGCTTTTGACTAGACAGACCTTTGTCATCAAAGTAATGTCTCTGCTTCTTAATATGCTAAGTTGGTCATAGCTTTTCTTCCAAGGAGCAAGCATCTTAATTTCAAGGCTGCAGTCACCATCTGCAGTGATTTTGGAGCCCCCCAAAAGTAAAGTCTCTGACTGTTTCCATTGTTTGCCCATATATTTGCCATGAAGTGATGGGACCAGATGCCATGATCTTTGTTTTCTGAATGTTGAGTTTTAAGCCAATTTATTCACTCTCCTTTTTCACTTTCATCAAAAGCCTCTTTAGTTCTTCATTTTCTGCCATAAGGGTGGTGTCATCTGCATATCTGAGGTTATTGATATTTCTCCCAGCAAACTTGATTCCAGCTTGTGCTTCATCAAGCCCAGCATTTCGCATGATGTACTCTGCATATAAGTTAAATAAGCAGGGTGACAATATGCAGCCTTGACATACTCCTTTTATGATTTGGAACCAGTCTGTTGTTCCATGTCCAGTTCTAACTTTTGCTTTCTTGACCTGCATACAGATTTCTCAGGAGGCAGATCTGGTGGTCTCATATTTCCATCTCTTGAAGACTTTTCCACAGTCTGTTGTGATCTACACAGTCAAAGGCTTTGGCATAGTCAATAAAGCAGAAATAGATGTTTTTCTGGAACTCTCTTGCTTTTTTGATGATCCAGCAGATGTTGGCAATTTGATCTCTGGTTCCTCTGCCTTTTCTAAATCCAGCTTGAACATCTAGAAGTTCACAGTTCACATACTGTTGAAGCCTGACTTAGAGAATTTTGAGCATTACTTTGCTAGCATGTCAGATGAGTGCAAATGTACAGTAGTCTGAGCATTCTTTGGCATTGCCTTTCTTTGGGATTGGATTGAAACTGACCTTTTCCAGTCTGGTGGGCACTGCTGCGCTTTCCAAATTTGCTGGTATATTGAGTGCAGCACTTTCATAGCATCATCTTTTAGGATTTGAAACAGCTTAACTGGAATTCCCTCACCTCCACTAGCTTTGTTCATAGTGATGCTTCCTAAGGCCCACTTGACTTCACATTCCAGGATGTCTGGCTCTAGGTGAGTGATCACACCTTTGTAATTATTGGGGTCGTGAAGATCTTTTTTGTACAGTTCTTCTGTGTATTCTTGCCATCTCTTCTTAATATCTTCTGCTTCTCTTAGGTCCATACCATTTCTGTCTTTTATTGTGCCCATCTTTGCATGAAATATTCCCTTGGTATCTCTAATTTTCTTGAAGAGGTCTCTAGTCTTTATCAAAGATGAACTCCTCAGGTCAGCAGGTGCCCAATGTACTACTGGAGCTCAGTGGAGAAGTAACTCCAGAAAGAATGAAGAGATGGAGCCAAACCAAAAACAACACCCAGTTGTGGATGTGACTGGTGATGGAAGTAAAGTCCAATCTGTAAAGAGCAATATTGCATGGGAACATGGAATGTTAGGTCCATGAATCAAAGCAAATTGGAAGTGGTCAAACAGTAGGTGGCAAGACTGAACATCGACATTTTAGGAATCAGCAAACTAAAAAAGACTGAGATGCATTAACTTAACTCAGATGACAATTATATCTACTACTGTGGGCAAGAATCCCTTAGAATAAATGAAGTAGCCATCATAGTCGACATAAAAGTCTGAAATGCAGTATTTGGATGCAATTTCAAAAACAACAGAATGATCTCTGTTCATTTCCAAGGCAAACCATTCAATAGCACAGTAATTGAAGTCTATGCCCCAACCAGTAATGCTGAAGAAATCTAAGTTGAATGGTTCTATGAAGACCTACAAGACCTTCTAGAACAAACACCCAAAACAGATGTCCTTTTCATTATAGGGGACTGGAATGCAAAAGTAGGAAGTCAAGAGATACCTGAGTAACAGGCAAATTTTTCCTTGGAGTACAGAATGAAGCAGGGCAAAGGCTAACAGAGTTTTGCCAAGACAACTCACTGGTCATAGCAAAAACCCTCTTCCAACAACTCAAGAGAAGACTCTACACATGGACTTCACCAGATGGTCAATACCAAAATCAGATTGATTATATTCTTTGTAGCCAGATGGAAAAGCTCTCTACAGTCAGCAAAAACAAGACTGGGAGCTGACTGTCGCTCAGATCATGAACTCCTTATTGCCAAATTCAGACTTAAATTGAAGAAAGTAGGGAAAACCACTAGACCATTCAGGTATGACCTAAATCAAATCCTTTATGATTATACAATGGAAGTGACAAAGAGATTCAAGGGATTTGATAGAGTGCCTGAAGAACTATGGATGAAGGTACAGGAGGCAGTGATCAAGATCATCCCCAAGAAAAAGAAAGCCAAAAGGCAAAATGGTTGTCTGAAGAGGCCTTACAAACAGCTAGGTTACAGTTCAGTTTTATTTAGCAAGCAAAGGAAAATAATCCTGGAGGCGTGAGGGCAGGCCAGCCCAAAAGAAGAGGCCTCAGTCCATCTTCGCTTCCTCCTTTCATTCATTTGTCTCCTTCCGCTGGGCCTGCCCTATGCAAATTGGGTTAGCCAAGAAGTGGGTGTGTTTGTTTCCCCTGAAGTTCTCACTGGGATCCGTGGGTTTTCTTTTGTTCCATTTTTGCAGACTTTTCCCTTTCTTTGTCTTTTAGGCACCGCCATTTTGGACTCCTTTTTCCTATTCTAACTGCCTAAAAAGAACCATCAGAAGATAATCAGCCTACTTAATCAGTTTGGTTTGTGCCATTAGCAGAGGTTTAAACATGGTTTCAGATACTTTTTATTCATTTTTAATATGAGATTTATTATTTAGGGGCTTCACTTAGAAACAAAAGCTATAGTTAAAAGGAAAATTATAGTTTTGTTTAGTTTAGTCTAGAGTAGCTAAGAAATTTTCTACTTGTTGAAACGATTCCTCCAAGTGCTCAGACACTGAGAAAGCAGCTTCCTTCACTGCATGGACTGATGATTGTACTCATATGGCAAGGTACTTTGAATTCAATCCTAGAATATAAATTACTTAAAAACTCTCTTCAATGCCCAGAGTTGTATCTTGAAGAATAATCTCTTAGAGGAGAATTTGTCCTCCTTACTTGGCAATCTATGAGTGAGCATTGGAATAAATATGAAAACCTTAAACATCAATAGTGTAACTTGTCTTCAAAACAGATATTGACATATTCATGGGTACTCAGGCATTCTATGGGATTAATTAGGCTTCCACCAGGTATGTAGCTAAATTCTGAGGGGAGGATGGCAGGGGGAATTATTGGCTGGTATCTTTGAAAATACAAAGATGAAGCAGGGATAATAAGAATCATAAATTTTTCATTATAACACTTGATTGCTTTTATTCATGGAATTAAATTGATTGACATGTAACAGCATAAATTTTGACTACTGTGGACTTGGCATTAACAGTAGCCTTTTAATGAGGAATCATGTCACTGAAATAGAACAGGACCATATATATGGTCCTTGCCACCCCACCATGCCCTCTGCCTACCTTTTGCCTGTGGAAAACTTTAGTTAGAGAATAAGTTTAATCAGAGAAGTGAGAAATGCTGAAACAAAGGAAAACAGTCAAAGGAGACTAAATAATAATAATGTAGCCTTTAAGCATAGCTGAGGGTTTTTAGTTCCTTCTCAAGGGCTATAGATAATATTCTGAGCCATATCCTGTGAACTGTCTTATAGATAACAAAACACCAGGTGGAGAAGTTAACTACATGATGACCAGACTGTACCCAGGACAGGAGCTGCCACAAATCCAAGAACTGACCGCAAAGAAATGGGAACAAATGGACCCTGGAACTGAAGATTAATTTTACCAAAACAATGAAGATGACACTGGTCAGACAACTGATGACCAACTTGAAGATGACTGTTAGAGATGGCTATGCTATTTCTCCATGTAGCCCAGCCCCCTCACTCTGTCTATAAAAACTCTCAGCCCCTGCTTGTTGGGGGCTGTGGAGTCAGCCTTTGGACAGATGTCCACCACCCTCCCCACTTTCCCCATGTTGCTGGCATCTGAAATGAAGCAAACTTTTCTTTCCACCAACGTGGCCTGTTTATTGGCTTTTGGGTGGTGAGCAGCCAGACCCCCAAACATACCTTTGGTTACACCACGGCCTAAGCAAATTCTGAAGTCACGAGTATTTTCCATATTGTTAAAATTAAACCTCCTGTGAAAATAGGAACAGTTATGTTTCCAGTTAATAAACCTATGAACAACTTAGAAATGTAAAAATATACAAAGTAAAATAAAATTTCTAATTATAGTATTTGTAATATATTAGCAGACAATTAGCTGTGTCAAAGGACAAAAGAAAATGCACTATTTTGAACAATCTAACAACACAAATGAAGAGGTATTGCCCTTATTTGAGAATGAGATGTATTCAAAAATTCTCACACAATGTAATTGTCACAATATTTTATGGAATAAATTATGCACAACTACTATGTGTCATTACTTTATTACAAATACAATTTTTGAGACCCATATAACCCCCTTCTTACTCTTATTGACAAAATTCTGTTTCTAGAGTGAACTTTTCCTAGGAGGAAGGAGACCTGGTTATTACCCAGTTGTCACTAAACTAAGTGATATTTGCCAAGTTAGCCTCCCTGATTCTTAGGGTTAATCCATGAAAAGATGGACTGGAACTGCAGAGTCTACACAGTTCTAATCCTAAAATGCTGATATAAGTGTATAGATTCATTAGTCCATCAATACTTTTGTATTTTCAAGGCAAGTAATACTGGATAGTGAAGAAAACAAGACCCACAAAAGTTGAAGTAAAACAGCACCTCGTTTAATTTTGCTTCAGCTACTTACACAGTATATGCTTTTGGACATGTTATTTATCTTCAGTGGATCTTTTTACTCAAAAAATGTAAACACCATCATCATCACACTGTTTTTAAGAACAATAAACTGATGTGTGAAGACATGAAACCTAATATCCATTATTTAATTGACACTCAGTGATGTTATATAACTCTATCTCTCTGCACCCTGTCTTCCTACTTCCACCCTAACCATCTCTGTTTCTTATTCTCTATCTTGGTGGATGAGCTCACCTTACACAGGGGAGAACTATATCACAATAATGAAAGGTCTGATTGTCATGGATTTGCAGTTTTGGATTGTAATCCAAACCCCAGAATATTATTAGGTAAAAATTTTAAGAAGAAACATATAAAAGTGTTTATTTTAGAACTGTCACTATTACAGTTAGAGGATATGTGAGGTCCTAGAAGGGTAGTTTTTAGTAACCGTCATAATTATATTCAATATATCTATAATATAGTAGGTTCTCAATCATTCCTATTGAATGAATCATCAAATATATTTAGTTCTTATACAACTTTGGTTCATCTAGGCTTCATGTATAGTATAATTCATAATCATACCTGTGATTTTATTTATTTCTAAAATGAGTTTTACTGTAGTCAGAAGTGCTTTTTCCCTTAAACTGAAGTTACTTGTGAGAACATTCCGATCATGATGTGTGAGTACCCTGTGTGGGAAACCCATTAGGATTTCTGATGAATTTTCAAAGTGTGGGCAACATAATATTGCCTCAAAAAATTCCATGGCCAGTAGAAAGTCCATGGAGAAGTCTCGTTCAGTTTCAGAAGAATAGAATGATCTAAAGGAAGGACACAAAATTAGCAACAAGAGTTACAAAATATTTCATTTTAAATGCAAATTAAAGTCTAAATGTGTCTTTTCTCCCAGATGTTCCTTAGGGATTTTATGCTATCTATTAAATAGCTGCTTGAACTGAACCTACAGTTTCAGTGTAATGTAATTAATCCTCACACTTTCTTCTACATTGTGCCTGGCTGAAGAATCTCTTACATAACAACTGCTGCTGCTGCTGCTGCTAAGTCGCTTCAGTCGTGTCCGACTCTGTGCGACCCCATAGACGGCAGCCCACCAGGCTCCCCCGTCCTTGGGATTCCCCAGGCAAGAACACTGGAGTGGGTTGCCATTTCCTTCTCCAATGGGTGAAAGTGAAAAGTGAAAGTGAAGTCGCTCAGTCGTGTCCGACTCTTCGCGACCCCATGGACTGCAGCCCACCAGGCTCCTCCATCCATGGGATTTTCCAGGCAAGAGTACTGGAGTGGGGTGCCATCGCCACATAACAACAGAGACGACAAAACTTTGAATCACAATTTTTAAAAGTTGTAGCATCCTAACCAACCCCTCTCTTACTTCCACTAGATTTACTCTTTTTGATTTCTCATTGTATTTGTCCTATATCTAATTTTTATGCCACAAATGTCCAACATCACTTGTTTTCCACAAACACAGTTCAGGGACTAGGTACTATGAGCCAGTAAAATGAATAGAAGGTTATCTAATAGAAATTTCTGAAATTTGTTCACCAGTGTACATAATTGACTCATGTTTATCGTGTACATGTTTCTATAATTGTTTTTAATTCAAAGGAAATAAGAAGTGGACTAGAAATTTGCCATAGTATTCAAATCACCTTCTTGAGTAGGACACAACAGAGCCCAAGGCCAAGGGACAAACAAACAACAGATGATGAAGGTTTCTCTTAAGTTCATCTAATTTCAAAACTTAAATGGCAAGCTTAATTCTTTCTTGGAGAGAACAACTCTAAAAACTGAATAAAATATTTAAAACGCGTTCTATGATACCAGAGTGGACAATTTTGAGAAACTGTGAGATCAAAATTTAAGAAAAAAGGTATAACAGACTGAAAATTTACATGTTGAAGTTCATACTAAAGAGGAAGAGGGACCAGAGTGCAGATTTTCTGTCTCTCCCCTCTTCTCTGTGTGCAGACACAGATGGCATGATGGAAGAAGGCAGCCATCTGCAAGCCAGAAAGAAGGCCCTCACCAGGAGTTGACCATGCTGGCACCCTAATTCTGAGCTTACAGCCTCCAGAATTGTGAGAATATAAACTTCTGTGAAGAAAGCCACTCACTCTATAGTATTTGGTTATGGTAGTCCAAGTTCACTAACAAGAAGGGAAGATGTATGATAAGTATGACATATGAGGACCTTTTTCCACTCAAGGCAATAGATGATTTTGAAAGGTATTGCTCTAATGTTGACATGATAAGAAGAGTCTTTGATAAAACTGTGGAGCTGAGAGAAGAAACAGTGCAGTTAATGACTGCTGCTAAGTCACTTCAGTCGTGTCCGACTCTGTGAGACCCCATAGACAGGAGCCCACCAGGCTCCCCCGTCCCTGGGATTCTCCAGGCAAGAACACTGGAGCGGGTTGCCATTTCCTTCTCCAATGCAGGAAAGTGAAAAGTGAAGGTGAAGTCACTCAGTCGTGTCCGACCCTCAGCGACCCCATGGACTGCAGCCTAGCAGGCTCCTCTGTCCGTGGGATTTTCCAGGCAGGACTACTGGAGTGGGGTGCCATTGCCTTCTCCACAGTTAATGACTATTAATAAATAGGACTCTAAAGGCAATGGCAGAAGGGGGCAATCGCATCCCCAGAGAGGCATTATCTACCAAACTGCAAGCAGGCTTCATTGCTAACTAAGACATCTTGGGATTCTGGACGGTCAACATCCGCCTGAGAAGGTGCACCGGTTGTACACCCAGAAAACCTAGCAGCAGGGACGGGGGAGGCGATAAGTCGCAGTGACTGCACTCGCCAAACACTTGGTCACCTGAGCTGTTCGGACTGGGGAAGGGCACAAAACGCAGGCCCAACCGAGTCTGTGCTTCTGAGGAGTATCCAAGTGCCTTAACCTGAGCGGCTTAGACCTGGGAAGTGCATACAGCCCAGGGCTGGCCTCAGACAGTTCCCAGCAGAGCAACCTAGAGCCTAAGCAGTGTAGACAGGGAAAGCACACACCCCGTGGGCGGGGACAAACCCAGTGTGGCTGAGACAGTGAGAACACACGCTAGTGTTATTTGTTTGCAGTGTCCCTCCCTCCCCACAGCACGACTGAACAAGTGAGCCTAAAAAAGTGTCCACCACCGCCCCCTTGTGTCAGGGCGGAAATTAGACACTGAAGAGACCAGCAAACAGAAGAAGCTAAAACAGAGGGAACCTCCTTGGAAGTGACAGGTGCAATAGATTAAAACCCTGTAGTTAATACCAACTACATAGGAAGGGGCCTATAGATCTTGAGAAATATAAGCTGGATCAAGGAACTATCTGAAAATGAACTGACCCCACACTGCCCACAACACCAGAGAAAGTCCCAGATATATTTTTACTATTTTTACTATCATTCTTTTTTTTTAATTTTTAAAAAATTTTAAGTCCTCTATTACTCCTTTAATTTTCATTTTTATAACCTGCTATTACTTTGCAAAAAAAAAAAAGACCCTATTTTTTAAAGCAAACTTCATATATATATTTTATAATTTTTGTGACTTTTTTTTTAATATTGTATTTTTGAAAATCCAACCTCTACTCTAGATTTTTAATCTTTGCTTTTGGTATTTGTTATCAATTTTGTACCTTTAAGAACCCAATCTTCAGTACCCATTTTTACTTGGGAGTGAGATTACTGGCTTGACTGCTCTCTCCCCCTTTGGACTCTCCTTTTTCTCCACCAGGTCACCTCTACCTCCTCCCCCCCACCCCCGACTTCTCTTATCTACCCAACTCTGTGAATCTCTTTGTGTATTCCGGATAGTAGAGAACACTTAGGGAACTGATTACTGGCTGGATCTGTCTCTCTCCTTTTGATTCCCCCCTTTATCCTCCTGGCCACCTCTGTCTCCTTCCTCCCTCTTCTCTTCTCTGGATAACTCCATGAACATCTCTGAGCGGTCCAGACTGAGGAGCGCATATAAGGAAGTGATTACTGGCTAGCTTGCTCTCTCCTCTTTTGATTCCACCTCATCTCATCCTGGTCACCTCTATCTCCCTCCTCCCTCTTCTCCATGTAACTATGTGAACCTCTCTGGGTGTTCCTCACTGTGGAGAAACTTTTGTCTAAAACCTAGATGTTTTATCAATGGTGCGGTATAGATGGAGAAGTCTTGAGGCTACTGTAAAAATAAGACTGAAAACCAGAAGCAGAAGGCTTAAATCCAAGTCCTGAGAACACCAGAGAACTCCTGACTCCAGGGAACATTAATTGACAGGAGCTCATCAAACGCCTTCTTACCTACACTGAAACCGAACACCACCCAAGGGCCAACAAGTTCCAGAGCAAGATATACCACGCAAATTCTCTAGCAAAACAGGAACACAGCACTGAGCTTCAATATCTAGACTGCCCAAAGTCACTCCAAACCCATTGACATCTCATAACTCATTACTGGACACTTCATTGCACTCCAGAGAGAAGAAATCCAGCTCCACCCACCAGAACACCGACACAAGCTTCCCTAACCAGGAAACCTTGACAAGCCACCCGTACAACCCCACCCATAGCAAGGAAACTCCACAATAAAGAGAACTCCACAAACTGCCAGAATACAGAAAGGCCACCCCAAACACAGCAATATAAACAAGATGAAGAGACAGAGAAATACCCAGCAGGTAAAGGAACACGATAAATGCCCACCAAACCAAACAAAAGAGGAAGAGATAGGGAATCTACCTGATAAAGATTTCCAAATAATGATAGTGAAAATGATCCAAAATCTTGAAAACAAAATGGATTCACAGATAAATAGCCTGGAGACAAGGACTGAGAAGATGCAAGAAAGGTTTAACAAGGACCTAGAAGAAATAAAAAAGAGTCAGTATATAATGAATAATGCAATAAATGAGATTAAAAACACTCTGGAGGGAACCAACAGTAGAATAAGAGGCAGAAGATAGGATAAGTGAGGTAGAAATAAATGAATCAGAGAGGAAAAAAGAAAAATGAATCAAAAGAAATGAGGACAATCTCAAAGACCTCTGGGACAATGTTAAACGCCTCAACATTCGAATCATAGGAGTCCCAGAAGAAGACAAAAAAGAAAGACTATGAGAAAATGCTTGAGGAGATAATAGTTGAAAACCCCCCTAAAATGGGGAAGGAAATAATCACCCAAGTCCAAGAAACCCAGAGAGTGCCAAACAGGATAAACCCAAGGCAAAACACCCCAAGACACATATTAAGCAAATTAACAAAGATCAAACACAAAGAACAAATATTAAAAGCTGCAAGGGAAAAACAACAAATAACACACAAGGGGATTCCCATAAGGATAACAGCTGATCTTTCAATAGAAACTCTTCAGGCCAGGAGGGAATGGCAAGACATATTTAAAGTGATGAAAGAAAATAACCTACAGCCCAGATTACTGTACCCAGCAAGGATCTCATTCAAGTATGAAGGAGAAATCAAAAGCTCTACAGACAAGCAAAAGCTGAGAGAATTCAGCACCACCAAACCAGCTCTCCAACAAATGCTAAAGGATTCTTCTCTAGACAGGAAACACAAAAAGGGTGTATAAACTCGAGCCCAAAACAATAAAGTAAATGGCAATGGGATCATACTTATCAATAATTACCTTAAACGTAAATGGGTTGAATGCCCCAACCAAAAGACAAAGACTGGCTGAATGGATACAAAAACAAGACCCCTATATATGTTGTCTACAAGAGACCCACCTCAAAACAGGGACACGTACAGACTGAAAGTGAAGGGCTGGAAAAAGATATTCCACACAAATAGAGACCAAAAGAAAGCATGAGTAGCAATACTCATACCAGATAAACTAGACTTTAAAACAAAGGCTGTGAAAAGAAACAAAGAAGGACACTACATAATGATCAAAGGATCAATCCAAGAAGAAGATATAACAATTATAAATATAGATGCACCCAACATAGGAGCACCACAATATGTAAGACAAATGCTAACAAGTATGAAAGGGGAAATTAACAATAACACCATAATAGCCCACTTACACCTATGGATAGATCAACTAAACAGAAAATTAACAAGGAAACACAAACTTTAAATTATGCAATAGACCAGTTAGACCTAATTGATATCTATAGGGTATTTCACCCCAAAACAATGAATTTCACCTTTTTCTAAAGCGCACACAGAACCTTCTCCAGGATAGATCACATCCTGGGCCATAAATCTAGCCTTGGTAAATTCAAAAAATTTGAAATCATTCCAAGCATCTTTTCTGACCATAATGCAGTAAGATTAGATCTCAATTACAGGAGAAAAACTATTAAAAATTCCAACATATGGAGGCTGAACAACACGCTGCTGAATTACCAACAAGTCACAGAAGAAATCAAAAAAGAAATCAAAATATGCATAGAAACGAATGAAAATGAAAACACAACAACCCAAAACCTGTGGGACACTGTAAAAGCAGTGCTAAGGGGAAGGTTCATAGCAATACAGGCATGCCTCAAGAAACAAGAAAAAAGTCAAATAAATAACTTAACTCTACACCTAAAGCAACTAGAAAAGGAAGAAATGAAGAACCTCAGGGTTAGTAGAAGGGAAGAAATCTGAAAAATTAAGGCAGAAATAAATGCAAAAGAAACAAAAGAGACCATAGCAAAAATCAACAAAGCCAAAAGCTGGTTCTTTGAGGGGATAAATAAAATTGGCAAACCATTAGCCAGACTCATCAAGAAATAAAGGGAGAAAAATCAAATCAATAAAATTAGAAATGAAAATGGAGAGATCACAACAGACAACACAAAAATACAAAGGATCATAAGAGACTACTATCAGCAATTAAATGCCAATAAAATGGACAACATGGAAGAAATGGACAAATTTTTAGAAAAGTACAACTTTCCAAAACTGGACCAGGAAGAAATAGAAAATCTCAACAGACCCATCACAAGCATGGAAATTGAAACTGTAATCAGAAATCTTCCAGCAAACAAAAGCCCAGGTCCAGACGGCTTCACAGCTGAATTCTACCAAAAATTTAGAGAAGAGCCAACACCTATCCTACTCAAATTCTTCCAGAAAATTGCAGAGGAAGGTAAACTTCCAAACTCATTCTATGAGGCCACCATCACCCTAATACCAAAACCTGACAAAGATGCCACAAAAAAAGAAAACTACAGGCCAATATCACTGATGAACATAGATACAAAAATCCTTAACAAAATTCTAGCAATCAGAATCCAACAACACATTAAAAAGATCATACATCATGACCAAGTGGGCTTTATCCCAGGGATGCAAGGATTCTTCAATATCTGCAAATCAATCAATGTAATACATCACATTAACAAATTGAAAAATAAAAGCCATATGATTATCTCAATGGATGCAGAGGAAGCCTTTGACAAAATTCAACATCCATTTATGATAAAAACTCTCCAGAAAGCAGGAACAGAAGAAATATACCTCAACATAATAAAAGCTATATATGACAAACCCACAGCAAACATTATCCTCAATGGTGAAAAATTGAAAGCATTTCTCCTAAAGTCGGGAACAAGACAAGGGTGCCCACTTTCACCACTACTATTTGACATAGTTTTGGAAGTTTTGGCCACAACAATCAGAGCAGAAAAAGAAATAAAAGGAATCCAAACTGGAAAATAAGAAGTAAAACTCTCACTGTTTGCAGATGACATGATCCTCTACATAGAAAACCCTAAAGACTCCACCAGAAAATTACTAGAGCTAATCAATGAATATAGTAAAGTTGCAGGATATAAAATCAACATACAGAAATCCCTTGCATTCCTATACACTAATAATGAGAAAATAGAAAGAGAAATTAAGGAAACAATTCCATTTACCATTGCAACGAAAAGAATAAAATACTTAGGAATATATCTACCTAAAGAAACAAAAGACCTATATATATAAAACTATAAAACACTGGTGAAAGAAATCAAAGAGGACACTAATAGATGGAGAAATATACCGTGTTCATGGATTGGAAGAATCAATATAGTGAAAATGAGTATTCTACCCAAAGCAATCTATAGATTCAATGCAATCCCTATCAAGCTACCAATGGTATTTTTCACAGAGCTAGAACAAATAATTTCACAATTTGTATGGAAATACAAAAAACCTCGAATAGCCAAAGCAATCTTGAGAAAGAAGAATGAAACTGGAGGAATCAACCTGCTTGACTTTAGGCTCTACTACAAAGCCACAGTCATCAAGACAGTACAGTACTGGCACAAAGACAGAAATATAGATCAATGGAACAAAATAGAAAGCCCAGAGATAAATCCATGCACCTATGGACACCTTATCTTTGACAAAGGAGGCAAGAATATACAGTGGAGAAAAGACAATCTCTTTAACAAGTGGTGGCTGGGAAAACTGGTCAACCACTTGTAAAAGAATGAAACTAGAACACTTTCTAACACCATACACAAAAATAAACTCAAAATGGATTAAAGATCTAAATGTAAGACCAGAAACTATAAAACTCCTAGAGGAGAACATAGGTAAAACACTCTCCGACATACATCACAGCAGGATCCTCTATGACCCACCTCCCAGAATATTGGAAATAAAAGCAAAAATAAACAAATGGGACCTAATTAAAATTAAAAGCTTCTGCACAATAAAGGAAACTATAAGCAAGGTGAAAAGACAGCCTTCAGAATGGGAGAAAATAATAGCAAATGAAGCAACTGACAAA
The DNA here is from genome assembly GCF_032452875.1 of Bos javanicus. Classification (NCBI taxonomy): domain Eukaryota; kingdom Metazoa; phylum Chordata; class Mammalia; order Artiodactyla; family Bovidae; genus Bos; species Bos javanicus. Next base: position 23,750,161 of record NC_083876.1, on the reverse strand, counting down.
GAATTAATCTCAGAAATATACAAGCAACTCCTGCAGCTCAACTCCAGAAAAATAAATGACCCAATCAAAAAATGGGCCAAAGAACTAAACAGACATATCTCCAAAGAAGACATACAGATGGCTAACAAACACATGAAAAGATGCTCAACATCACTCATTATCAGAGAAATGCAAATCAAAACCACAATGAGGTACCATCTCACACCAGTCAGAATGGCTGCTAACCAAAAGTCTACAAGCAATAAATGCTGGGGAGGGTGTGGAGAAAAGGGAACCCTCTTACACTGTTGGTGGGAATGCAAACTAGTACAGCCACTATGGAGAACAGTGTGCAGATTCCTTAAAAAACTGGAAATAGAACTGCCTTATGACCCAGTAATCCCACTGCTGGGCATACACACCGAGGAAACCAGAATTGAAAGAGACACGTGTACCCGAATGTTCATCGCAGCACTGTTTATAATAGCCAGGACATGGAAGCAACCTAGATGTCCATCAGCAGATGAATGGATAAGAAAGCTGTGGTTAATATACACAATGGAGTATTACTCAGCCATTAAAAAGAATACATTTGAATCAGTTCTAAAGAGGTGGATGAAACTGGAGCCTTTTATACAGAGTGAAGTAAGCCAGAAAGAAAAACACCAATACAGTATACTAATACATATATATGGAATTTAGAAAGATGGTAACGATAATCCTATATGAGAGACAGCAAAAGAGACACAGATGTATAGAACAGACTGTTGGACTCTGTGGGGGAGGGCGAGGGTGGGATGATTTGGGAGAATGGCATTGAAACATGTATAATATCATATGTGAAACGAATCGCCAGACCAGGTTCAATGAATGATACAGGATGCTCGGGGCTGGTGCACTGGGATGACCCAGAGGGATGGTATGGGGAGGGTATTGGGAGGGGGGGTTCAAGATGGAGAACACGTGTACACTTGTGGCAGATTCATGTTGATGTATGGCAAAACCAACACAATATTGTAAAGTAATTAGCCTCCAATTAAAATAAATAAATTTATATGGAAAGAATAAAAAAAATAAAGAAAGAGTTGACTGACAAGCATGAACTAAGAAAAGATACACTCAAGATACATAACTGATACATGACTCGTGAATGAATTACAAGTAAAAATGGAAAAACTATTTCCAGGGAGTCTGGAAAATATGAGCAATGAATATTTGAGGAAACCAACACTTTTTTCTTGTATGCTATGTGGGTTCCATGAAAACAGGAGCCATGTTTATTTTTCACCACAATAGTTTCCAGAATCTAGTACAGTGGTTATTAGTTTGTAAGTAGGAGGATAATAAAGATTTATTAATTGACTGATTGGTTGTAACTTGGTATTTTCACAAGTCATGATCATAGAAGAGTTGAATTTATGGTAATGGTCTTGATGAGCTTCGGGAATTTAAAAACATTTTGACTTTGAACAATTTTAAATATGCAGAAAAGTTCAAGGGATAGGATAATAGTATAACCTCCCCCTAGACTCACCAACTTTTAAATTTTACCATAATTATTTTATTTGCTTTGCTGAAAGTAAGTTAAGACCATATGACACTCCATCCCTGAACATGTAAGCATTCGTCTCCTAGGATTAAGGGTATTTCTACATCCTTAGGTGTGCCTTTGACAACCTGAGATGAAAGGCTCAGTAATATCTAATATGATAGATCTGTATGCAGTAATTGCCCAAATTGTCCCAATATGTCTTTTAAAACTTTTTTCCTCAGCCAAGATCTAAGTTTATTTAGTTATGTCTCTCCTCTTTTAATTTAGTCAGAAATAATCCTTTCTGCCTTTTTTTTTTTTCTTCACGACACTGAACTTTTTCAAATATCCAAGTCAGTGTATAATGTTCTGATCTTGAATTTTTTCTGGTTGTTTTCTTAGTAGATTTAGATTACTCTTTCTAACTGTGTAGGGCATTTCTTGGTGCATCAATAGGGTTCCACAATGTCAAGCTGCCCCAGTGCTGGTGACCACTAAGATGATCACTTAAGATGCTGACCGCTAGACCTTTTCATTTAAAAGTACAGTTTTTTCCTTTTGTAAATGAATAATCTGTGGGATGACACTGTAAAGCTTTGTAAACACCTTTTCATTCAAGTGTTCGTTGAACACATATGTTTAAGTCCCTACTAAGTGTTCTAAATAGTCCTTTGATGCTTGAGAAATCATGCAATCCTTAATTCCTTTAAGAATCCTTGCTTGCTAAGATTCTTTTGCTTATTCTTGCCATCTGACATTTATTTTCTTGATTTCCCTTTGGTTCCCATTCAGAAGTAAAGGTATGGTGGATGGGAGTAGGGGCTATGTTTGGCACTTGAACTTGAAGTTAATATCACTGGGGCATAGATGAATAAACAGTGGAATTAAAGTTAGAAGGCTTGGATTCAAATCTTGGATTTGGTGCTTAATGGCTTTATGATCTCTGAATTCATTTCCTTCTCTGTAAAGTGGAAGAAATAATAGCAAACCAAGCTACAGTAATAATAAATGAGTAGATGCACAGTGAAGGTTTGTGCCATCCTTTGTCCAACTCTTTGCGACCACATGGACTATACAGTCCATGGAATTCTCTAGGCCAGAATACTGGTGTGGGTTGCCTTTCCCTTCTCCAGCAGATCTTCCCAACCCAGGGATCAAACCCAGGTCTCCCACATTGAGGGCAGATTCCTTCCAACTGAGCTGTGAGGGAAGCCCGTTCTTTTTAGCACTGAGATCTATTTGGATACGGGACGAGTGAAAACTTTTTTATTATCTGTAGTTATGGTGAACACATAAAAGGTCATCAGCAGTTCACATCAAGACACCTACCTCCTACAAACCACCCCACCTCCCCACAAAAAACTACAACTTTAAAGCTTTCTTAAGTCTCAGTGGTTAAAGGAGAAAGTGTATTCACTGTAAGATGATTACGTTTTGGCCACACATGAAGCCCAGGATTGGGAAATTGTATACAGGGTGCAAAGTGATGGCAAATATAATTACAATGTACAAAAGTGGGCTGAAGTCCAGGGAATGGCCAAGATAAGCTCTCAGGATGATTTTTGAAGGGTAAAATTTGGCTGTGCTGTAACAGTACTGGGGAGCCAAATTCATACAACTGCTGAAATACCTAAGTCATCAGTTAGTTTATACCTCTTAGCCTCAAGGCCTAAGTTTTATTAGTTTCAGCTAGGTCAGTTGCCTGCTTCAGCCAGTCTAGCCTCCTGGAACGACTCCAAGGCCGCACCATTCACATTCAACAGAAATGCCGTCCCTCCCCACCCTCCACCCACCACCCCACCTCCCTGTTATGCTAGCCTTGAAGATAATGTCAGTGGAGTGCAAGATTTCCAGAACGCTTTTGGCTCTAGTAGCTTGAAATTCTTCTTCCTAAACTCCATGAGATAGAGTTCTGTTCTCTTTGTAATGTTTTCCTTCTTTCCCAAATAAACCAGTGATGAGGGATTCAGTAAGGATATCTTTGGCTGTTTCTAGAGCACCCTGGGGATATAAGTCTATCAATTGTTAAGATAAAGGGACCTGAATAATTAAAAATTCTAATTTTCATTTTCTTTTGAAGTTCTTAAACCATTATTGTGGAGGCTGACGTCTGGCCACACGGCATCCCTGGTCATATGTTATTATATAAATATCCACAAGGTGGTGCTAGTCACACACAATACTCAGAATGTTTTCAGTTAGTCCAGTCACTCAGTCATGTCTGACTTTGCGATCCCAGGGACTGCGGCACGCCAGACTTCCCTGCTCATCATCAACTCTCAGAACTTGCTCAAGCTCATATCCATTGAGTTGGTGATGCCATCCAACCATCTCATCCTCTGTTGTCCCCTTATCCTCCCACCTTCAATCTTTCCCAGAATCAGGGTCTTTTCAAATCAGTCAGTTCTTCCCATCAGGTGGCCAAAGTGTTGGAGTTTCAGCTTCAGCATCAGTCCTTTCAATGAATATTCAGGACTGATCTCCTTTAGGATGGACTGGTTGGATCTCCTTGCAGTCCAAGGGACTCTCAAGAGTCTTCTCCAACACCACAGTTCAAAAGCATCAATTCTTCGGTGCTCAGGTTTCTTCACAGTCCAACTCTCACATCCATACGTGACCACTGGAAAAACCATAGCTTTGACTAGATGGACCTTTGTCAGCAAAGTAATGTCTCTGCTTTTTAATATACTGTCTAGGTTGGTCATAGCTTTTCTTCCAAGGAGCAAGCATCTTTTAATTTCAAGGCTGCAGTCACCATCTGCAGTGATTTTGGAGCCCCCCAAAATAAAGTCTCTCACTGTTTCCATTGTTTCCCCATCTATTTGCCATGAAGGGATGGGACCAGATGCCATGATCTTCGTTTTCTGAATGTTGAGTTTTAAGCCAACATTTTCACTCTCCTCTTTCACTTTCATCAAGAGGCTCTTTAGTTCTTTTTCACTTTCCACCATAAGGGTGGTGTCATCGGCATATCTGAGGTTATTGATATTTCTCCCAGCAATCCTGAGTCTAGCTTGTGCTTCATCCAGCCTGGCATTTCGCATGATGTACTCTGCATATACGTTAAATAAGCAGGGTGACAATATACAGCCTTGACATTCTCCTTTCCTGATTTGGAAGCAGTCTGTTGTTCCACGTCCAGTTCTAACTTTTGCTTCTTGACCTGCATACAGATTTCTCAGGAGGCAGGTCAGGTGGTCTGGTATTCCCATCTCTTGAAGAATTTTCCACAGTTTGTTATGATCCACACAGTCAAAGGCTTTGGTGTAGACAATAAAGCAGAAGTAGATGTTTTTCTGGAACTCTCTTGCTTTAGGCTTATCCAGTTTAGTGCTTTCATATACATACGAATAAACCTAAGGGTCACTTAACTCATTAGCTGCAGAGCTAAAACTAGAGCTAATCCATTGTTGAATCCAGTCAGCTAAACAAGGTATTTTAGTTTAAATCTAAGTCTTAGAAACATATTTAAAACAGAGAATCTATTTCTATTTTCCTTTGACAAGATAACTTAGCTGTTAAGAACTAAAAGCCAACCCTTAGTGTTTTCTGCAGTTAATGGCAGTTAAATAATTTTAATTTTAAATTATCACAACGGAGAAAGAAAACACGCTTGTACATTCCTTCTTCAAATTCCTGATCCCAGACGACTGCCATTGTGAATAAACACATGCTACTGGGGAGTCAGTTCCTGAATATCACAGATACTGTGGCCACAGTCCTGAAGGTTTAGGACTGTCTGGATGTCTGTCCAGTGTACATTTGTAGATTAAGCTGGTGCCATACAACTGAGACCAGAAGTTATCAAGTCTGCTGGAGAGCCTGCGCTTGATCTGGTTGTTAAGACAGCACGCTCCCACTGTTTGCACAAGTGTGGTTTCCAAGTAGTGTGCAAGGCTGGTCCTTTGAGGTATACAAAGTAATTTCTCTTTATTTTTTCTCATTCTTTTTATCTCCTACCTTTTTATTGAAGTATAGTTGACATAGAGCATCATATTAGCTGTAGGTATACAACAGAATGATTTAATATATGTATATATTGTGAAATGATAACCACAGTAAGTCTAGTTAACATCTATCACTGACATACAGTTACAGTTTTTTTCTTGTGATGAGAACCTTTAAGATATATTTTTCTTCTATGTTTTTAATGTACATAATATTAGCACAGTGCTACATATATATGGAAAAACATATTAGGAGTATATACTCTTTTTTTTTTTTAACTAACTAGAGAGAGATCAGAAAGTTTTGGAGAGAATTATATACTTCTCTCTGTGTGTATTACATGTCAATAGAAGTTTACTTTTAAAATATTTGAAGTTCCTTGCTCTAGATACCATACGGTGATGGAGGGTTAGAAGTAGGAAGTGTTTATTTTCAAGTCCAAGAGTTTCTTTTGGTGAAATATTAGAGAAAGTGGTTTATGGACCGTTCCTAAATCTGATGGGGAAGGAAGAATGACAATTGCCAGAGATGGTTTATATTACGCGCTTTATCAAACAGTTGTTTCCTCTCCTGTGGAGTAATGTTTCCTCCTTCCTGCCTTATCACCTAGAGTGAAGTGCTTTTCAGAATGGGATATCCTCCCCTGGGAGTAAAGTTATTAAGATTGCCTTGTCATTGGTGGAAAGAAAACAAACTAGCTTCCTTCACCTCCCATTCAACTGGCTCCCCAAAATTCCTAACCCCCAATTATTTTTTCCTAACCATATTGAAACTATGTACAAAATGGTAGAAATTACCACACTGGCTTATTAGTCAGAGATAAGTCTCTACATTTGCCAGATTATTGAAAGCACTGAAATGGGTCAGGAAAGATCAAATTATGTGCATGCCTTTTTAAGGGAGGTTGAGAGTAGAGGGTAGAAAATCAGTTATCTAGATTCAGCAGTTGTAAAATAAAGCTCCACAGCTACCCAAAAGGACAGGTAATGAATAATATGAGGAAATAGAAGAAAGACGTTCTTTGAGAGGAGAATCAAATCGAAACTTTTTGGGAGAAATTGTTAGTGGATGTTGTGTATGTGTGTATGTGTTAGTTGCTCAGGCGTGTCTGACTCTTTGAGACCCCATGGACTGTAGCCTGCCAGGCTCTGCTGTCCATGGAATTCACCAGGCAAGAATAAGAATATTGGAGTGGGTAGCCATTCCCTTTTCCAGGGGATCTTCCCAACCCAGATTGAACCGATGTCTCTTAAATCTCCTGCATTGGCAAGCAGGTTCTTGACTGAACTCAGTTTAGTTCAGTCGCTCAGTCATGTCCGACTCTTTGCGACCCCAGGAATCGCAGCACACCAGGCCCCCTGTCCATCACCAACTCCCAGAGTCTACCCAAACCCATGTCCATCGAGTCGGTGATGCCATCCAGCCATCTCATCCTCTGTCGTCCCTTTCTCCTCCTGCCCCCAATCCTTCACAGCATTAGGGTCTTTTCCAATGAGTCAACTCTTCGCATGAGGTGGCCAAAGTATTGGAGTTTCAGCTTCAACATCAGTCCTTCCAATGAACACCCAGGACTGATCTCCTTTAGGATGGACTGCTTGGATCTCCTTGCAGTCCAAGGGACTCTCAAGAGTCTTCTTCAACACCACAGTTCAGAAGCATCAATTCTTCGGTGCTCAGCTTTCTTCACAGTCCAACTCTCACATCCATACATGACCACTGGAGAAACCATAGCCTTGACTAGACAGACCTTTGTTGCCAAAGTAATGTCTCTGCTTTTGAATATGCTATCTAGGTTGTCATAACTTTCTTTCCAAGGAGTAAGCGGATTTTAATTTCATGGGTGCAATCACCATCTGCAGTGATTCTGGAGCCCCCAAAAATAAAGTCTGACACTGTTTCCACTGTTTCCCCATCTATTTGCCATGAAGGGATGGGACCAGATGCCATGATCTTCGTTTTCTGAATGTTGAACTGTAAGCCAACTTTTTCACTCTCCTCTTTCACTTTCATCAAGAGGCTTTTTAGTTCCTCTTCACTTTCTGCCATAAGGGTGGTGTCATCTGCATATCTGAGGTTATTGATATTTCTCCCAGCAGTCTTGATTCCAGCTTGTGCTTCTTCCAGCCCAGTGTTTCTCATGATGTACTCTGCATATACGTTAAATAAACAGGGTGACCATATACAGCCTTGACGTACTCTTTTTCCTATTTGGAACCAGTCTGTTGCTTCCTGACCTGCATACAGGTTTCTCAAGAGACAGGTCAAGTGGTCTGGTATTCCCATCTCTTTCAAAATTTTCCACAGTTTATTGTGATCCACATAGTCAAAGGCTTTGGAACGACTAGCACCACCTTAAATAAACTTAAAGAAGTGAAAGACTTGTATACTGAAAACTACAAAATGTGGCTGAAATAAATTAAAGAGGAGACAAAAAATGGGGAAACACCTGTATTCATGGATTGGAAGACTTACTATTGTTATGATGTCAATACTATGCAAAGTGATCTACAGAATCCCAATGGTGTTTAGTGCAAAAACAGAAAAACCCATTCTAAAACTTATTTGGAATCTCAAGGGACCTTGAATATCCAAAAATTTTGAAAAAGAAGGACAAAGGTAGAGATCTTATTGTTCCTGATTTCAAGCCTTATTTTATAAAGCAATAATAATCAAAACAGTATGACACTAATATAAAAGACATGCAGACCAATGGAACAAAATAAGGAACCCCAAAATAAGCCCTTACATTTATGGTCAAATGATCTTCAACATTACTGACTCAATGGACATGACTTTAAGCAAGCTTTGGGAGTTGGTGATGGACAGGGAAGCCTGGTGTGCTGCAGTCCATGGGGTCGCAAAGAGTTGGATGTGACTGAGCAACTGAACTGAACTGATCTTCAACAAGGTTTCCAAGATTATTCAGTGGGAAAGGACAGTCTTTCCAAACCTTGGTACATGGAAAATTGGATACCCACATGCAAAAGAATGAAGGTGGATCCTTACACAATTAACTCAAAACAGAGCAAAGGTCTAAAAGTAAGAGCTTAAAATAACATTCTTAGAAGAAAACATTTGGTAAAACTTCATGACATTGTGTTTGACAATGATTTATTGGCTATGTAAGCTGTCTTTATTCACAACACTTCTGATACAAATATGTTGCTTTCTTTCCTCATACCAATCAATTTTTCAACTGGGTGTTCTATAATGTAATTTAATTTTGACACTAACTACCCAGAATTAGCTTAAGACTCACTATTTTAAGAGTTCAGACCCACAAAACCATCCTTATGTCAGATACCAGTCACAAGATCAGGTCCTTAGGTTACTCATTCTTCTGTTTGACTTGGCTACAGAGTTGGAGGTGTTTCCACAGTCTCCTCCTTTCAAGCTTAACAATTTGTTAGGATGGCTTGCAGAATTTAGGAAGGCACTTTACTTACCATTATAGGTTTGTTATAATGAAACAAAAAAGGAAAGATAAAGGGGGTAGAGGGAGTAAAGCTTCCGTGTTCTTTCTGCGCACATGCCTGTCCCAGCACTTCTATATATTTACCAACCTGGGGACTCATCATTTAGGACTTTTTGAGGGGATTTCAGTGCATAAACTCATTGATGAAATTACTGGCCATTAGCAGGCAATGGCACCCCACTCCAGTACTCTTGCCTGGAAAATTCCATGGACAGAGGAGCCTGGTGGGCTGCAGTCCATGGGTTTGCTACAAGTCGGACACAACTGAGCGACTTCCCTTTCACTTTTCACTTTCATGCATTGGAGAAGGAAATGGCAACCCACTCCAGTGTTCTTGCCTGGAGAATCCCAGGGACGGGGGAGCCTGGTGGGCTTCCGTCTATGGGGTCGCACAGAGTCGGACACGACTGAAGCGACTTAGCAGCAGCAGCAGCAGCAGTTATTTCAATCTGCGATTCTGGAAGTTGAGGATTGAACAGAAAATTCTGTTTCAAATCAAAACTTGGTCTTTCTGGTTATCATCCCCATCCTAAAGCTATGGAGGTCTCCAAGAAACATTGCCTTAGAATGAAAGAGAATCTTATCACCCTATCACTTAAGAAGTTCCAAGGCTTTTAATATCTCTATTTCAGAAATCAAGGACAAAGCACAAGTATCTTTCTATGACATCACACCATGACATCAAACATAGAAAAAATAAAAATAAAAAAGATTCAAATCAAACTCCTACAGATAAAAACTACCATGTATGAGATGACAAATATACAACCAATTAGATAAACAATTGGTGATATTAACAACCAATTAGATAGTGCTGAAAGATTAGTAAACTTGAAGACATAACAATAACAACAAAAGTACCTATAAGAAACAAAGAAAAAACAATTTAAAAAATAAACAAGACATCAGTGAGCTGTGGGTTAACTCTAATCACCATAAAATATATGTAATTGTAGTCCCAGAAGAAGGGGCAAGATAAAACTATTTTAAGTGATAGTGGCTGAACATTTTCCAAATTTGATGGAAAATACAACCCATACATCAAACAAGATGAATAAGCTCAATATATAATAACCATAAAGAAAACTACACCAAGGTATATCATAATTAAATTATTCAAAACCAATGATTAAGATAAAATCTTAATATCAGAGAAGTTTAAAAATATATTATGTAAAGAAACACAAATATAAGCTGATTTCTCCTCACACACACACACAAAATGCAAGTTAGAAGACAGTGCAACACCTTTAAGTGAATAAGTAAATAATCATCTAAAATTACACACCTAGTAAAAAAAATATTTTTAAAAGAAATAAGGAATCCTTCAGACATACCCAAGCTGAAAGAATTGATCACCTGCAGATCCACAGTGCTGAAAATGTTAAAGGATGCCTAGGCAGAAGAAAAAACAAATCTGATGGAAACGTGGATCTGCAGAAAGGAGAGAACGCAATAAATGGCAGTTGTATGGATAAACATATGTGATTTTTTTTTTCTTTAAAATATAAAATTCTGAAAAGATAACTGGCTATTTGAGCAAAAATGGTAACAATGTACTGTGAGGTTCATAACTTATATATAAGGCATGATACCCCCCAAAGCCATCTTCACCATCAATATCTATATCTCTCTCTACATAGATATAACATTTCTCTCTATATAAAACATCATATATATACATATATATATATAAAGCATCATATATATAGTACATCTTACACACACACACACATACACACACACACATTCAGCCATGAGAAAGAAGGAAATCCTGCCATTTGGCTCAACATGGATGGGCCTTGAGGGCCTTATACTAAGTGAAATAAGCTAGTTAGAGAAAGAAAAATACTGCATGGTATCACTTATTTATGGAATGTTTTTTTTAAGTCAAACTGATAGAAACAGAAAGTAGAAATTTGTTGTCGGGGGCTGGCGGGGTGGAAGAAATAGGAAGAGGTCAATAAAATAGCACAAACTTTCAGGTATGAAAAGAATAAGTTCTGAGAATCTAATATAAACTGTGCTGACTATTGTTGATAACACTGTATTATATAACTGAAATTTGCTAAGAAAGTAAAATGTAAATGTTCTTACCCCTCCAATAGAAACAAAGAGATAAATATGTGAGGTGATAAAGTGTGAGTTAACTGGATGGTGGAAATCCTTTCACAATGTCTATGTATATCAAATCACCAAGATGAACACTCTAAGTATCTTATCATTTTACCTGTCAGTTATACCTCAATAGAGCTGAAAAAGTACATATGTTAGATTTTGCACGGCACACACATCATTATAATTAGCAGTTTCCCAGCTTCTCCTTTTTATAAGGAAATAATTCAAGAATAAAGTGTGAATCTTCCTCTCACTTAAGTCAAAACTATCCTTCTTGGAAGTTTTGGTCCTCTGCATACAAACATGCTTTGGGGACCTTTCCCTCCAAGATAACTTCTCCACGGCAGATATTACATAGTTAATGAATTTGTGCCAGCATCTAATATTGTATCATAAATTCTTACTTCCTAAAAAATTATTAAAAGCCATTATGCCAGTATAAGCAAGTCATTTTACTTCCTTCTATCAGTGTTTGGAGTCTTACATAATCATATAAATTCTTGTCTATCAACTAGTATCTGAAAATATTTTGAAAGTCCTTGTAAGACATTTTTTTCAAGATATTCTTTTTGATAAATCCAGAAAGCAGTAAAGTAAGAGTTCTACTTCCAATTTTGCAACAGTAAAACAATTGTTTAGATACGGCATTATGAAAAAAACACTTTGTATCTTTCATTTATTATTTTACAAGTTTTCTCTGAAAGCATTTATGTTTAATTTTTGTCTATTTTAAAAACAACTAGTAATCAATTTTCTAAAGTCAAAAATCTTGACTGCATTTATTTTTTGCTATTGAAGTTTGGCTTTTAATGAATTACATCTGAAGTCCAGTAAACATTTTTAACTTCCTTAATTAATTTCTTCATGTTAGCGCCAGGGATTCAGTGTTCCTCAGACCTCTGTTCATTTGTATATGATTCACAGTGACAATGCAAGAGAGCAGTGACCAGGGTGAGCCCACAGAGGAAGAAGATTTCAGGGGTCAGAGCCCCTAGGGTCTGGGCTAGTGGATGGGGGATGGATTTCTTTGTTTCTTTCTGGCATGGAGTCAGTCCTGAAGCAAGCACAGAAGTCTAGGAAAGAGGAAAGTCAGTAGTCTAAACAAATCTTACTTGCTCTTTTCTTTTCTTTCTCTCCTATAATTCTCATCACTAACTTCACTATATGGGAGTCATTCCCATACCACCCAGCAATTCTCTGATGCGATTGTAGGGTGTCCTACAATGTAATCCAATTCTGACGCTTTCTACCTGGAAACAGAATCAGATCCCACGGGGCCCAGTTCAGTAGCTCAGTCCAGTAGCTCAGTCGTGTTCGACTCTTTGCGACCCCAGGAATTGCAGCACACCAGGCCTCACTGTCCATCACCAACTCCCGGAGTTCACTCAAACTCACATCTATCGAGTCGGTGATGCCATCCAGCCATCTCATCCTCTGTTGTCCCCTTTTTCTCCTGCCCCCAATCCCTCCCAACATCAGAGTCTTTTTCAATGAGTCAACTCTTCGCATGAGGTGGCCAAAGTACTGGAGTTTCAGCTTTAGCATCATTTCTTCCAAAGAAATCCCAGGGCTGATCTTCAGAATGGACTGGTTGGATCTCCTTGCAGTCCAAGGGACTCTCAAGAGTCTTCTCCAACACCACAGTTCAAAAGCATCAATTCTTTGGTGCTCAGCTTTCTTCACAGTCCAACTCTCACATCCATACATGACCACTGGAAAAACCATAGCCTTGACTAGACAGACCTTTGTTGGCAAAGTAATGTCTCTGCTTTTCAGTATGCTATCTAGGTTGGTCATAACTTTCCTTCCAAGGAGTAAGTGTCTTTTAATTTCATGGCTGCAGTCACCATCTGCAGTGATTTTGGAGCCCAGAAAAATAAAGTCTGACACTGTTTCCATTGTTTCCCCATCTATTTCCCATGAAGTGATGGGACCAGATGCCATGATCTTCGTTTTCTGAATGTTGAGTTTTAAGCCAACTTTTTCACTTTCCTCTTTCACTTTCATCAAGAGGCTTTTTAGTTCTTCTTCACTTTCTGCCATAAGGATGGTGTCATCTGCATATCTGAGGTTATTGATATTTCTCCCAGCAATCTTGATTCCAGCTTGTGCTCTTTCCAGTCCAGTGTTTCTCATGATGTACTCTGCATATAAGTTAAGTAATCAGGGTGACAATATACAGCCTTGACGAACTCCTTTTCCTATTTGGAACCAGTCTGTAAGGTGCCTCAAAACTGCTGCATCCTTCAGTCCAGGTTGTCACCCTGTGCTTCTGACCAACCAGCTGTGGATCCGAGGTCTCAACAACCCCTCCTTCAGTCAATCTGCTAGAGTGGCTCACAGAACTCAGAGAAGTGTTTTACCTACTAGATTACTGGTTTATTATTAAAAGGATACAATCCAGGAAGAGCCAGATGAAGTGACTCAACCGGTTGAAATGCCAGATGAAGAGGGCAACATATGGGGAAAGTGCACAGAGATTCCGTGCCTTCTCCAGGCATGCCTCTTTCCCTAAATCTACAAGTTCCCCAAACTGGAACTCTCAAACCTCTTCCTTTGGGCTCTTGTGGAGGCTTCATTACATAGGCATGACTGATTAAATCATTGACCATCGTTGACTGATTCAACCTGCAGTCCCTTTCCCCTCCCTAGAGGTCAGGCTGGTTCTCCTGGCAACCAGCCCCATCCTTAGGTGCAGTCCAGAAGTCACCTCATTAACACAACAAAAGACATCTTTGTAGTTCTCATCACTTAGGAAATTCCAAGGATTTTAAGAACTCTGCCAAAAATGGGATGAAGAGCAAATATATATTAAAGATCACACTATCACACCTCTTCTCTCCTCTCTCCCTGTTTCAGTTTAGACCCTTTAACTTATATGGAACAGAATTCAGATTCATTCCCATAAGAATTTAATGTTAAAACACAGAAGACACTGGAAGTAACAGGAACCACAGAAGTCTGTCTGTCCATCTCTCCCTCTCGCTGGTTGTATGTCTTCTTTCTCATGACACCTGTGTTTCTTTATGCATCTGTTCTAGTTGTACCTCTCTATTAACTGACTTATCACTATTAATTTCTGCTTCCTCCATGCCTGTGTCTTGACTCTACATTATGCCTTTAGCTCCAGTTTCCTTTCCTAATTCACTCAGCTTCTCATTCCCCAACTCTGAAACCCCAAGAAATGAATCTGACTGGCCCAGCCCATCTTTACAAGCTATACCACTGATGGTTCTAATCCACTGGTGCTGAGGAACAGCATCACATGGTGCAGAGGGGCTGTAAGCCAGGCATGCAACGCTCAGTTCTCTACTTAACCTTCTTTCAACTTCCTCTCTTTTTTTTTTTTTTCCAATTAGTTGCTGAATACTCAGGATGTGCCCATTACTATTTCAGGCAACAGGGTTTGAAAGACTGAGGCTCTGCTTTTTGAGAAGTTATATGTCTGTGAGGAAAGAAAAGCAAGCTAGCAACTGCTGGCAGGTATTGTCTTAACAGCTACAATAAACGATGCTAAAGAAGTGCTCAGAAAGGGCACCCCAGCAGATGGGGATTCCAGGGAGGTTCCTCGGGCAAGATGATGCCTGAGCTGATTCTAAAAGAATAAACAGGAGTGATATGGGTGGGAGGCTGGTGAAGAGAAGAACACAGGGGATCCCTGGCAGAGGGAGCTATTTGTGCAAAGGCACTGTGGTCAGTGGCACACTGTAGACTCCTGGGGCTGCAAGTGGTTTGGCGGTACTGGGCACCTGGCAGGAGACAGACTGAAAAATTAGGCAGGGACTAGATCGTGAAGTATCTTATGGGTCCTGGGTTTGGAAGACAATAGACCATTGAAGAATTTTTAATTCAGTAATAATATAATCAGATATGTGCTTTATAAAGATCTCTGGTAGCAACATTGGCAGGGAATTGGGTCGGCACCCCTGGGGACTGAGAAACAAGTCAGAAGTTCACTCCAGGCTTTTAGATAGGAAATAATGTGAGGGCCAGAATTAAGGAACACTGTTGGAGTGGGAAAGAAGAGAAGGATTTAGAAAAGAGAATCAACACACACATACAAAGGACGGAAAAGAAAAAGGGGTTGGGGCCTGGTTAGTTTTACGTCCTCTAAATATTCTCCAAACCCACTAACAAATGTCCTAGTCAAATACCAGTTCTTTTCCTCCATGGCTGACCTTTGGTTCTCACAGTGAATGAGAAAGAAGCAGGGAGGGAACAGTCTTCCCATTTAACATCCAAGGAGAACTATTTTGAGACCTCTCCAACCCCCTTTACAAAACCTCATCTACTTATTCCTCAGGCTTCCATGGTGGCTCAGACAGTGAAGAATCCACCTGCAACGCAAGAGACGCGGGTTTGATCCCTGGGCTGAGAAGATCCCCTGGAGAAAGGAATGGCTACCCACTCCAGTATTCTTGCCTGGAGAATTCCATGGAAAGAGAAGCCTGGTAGGCTACAGTCCATGAGGTTGCAAAGAGCTGGGCACGACTGAGTGACTAACACAATAACAGCAACTTGATGCCTCAAACCCTTTTGCATCAGAACTCTCTGCCTCCGATCCAGTTTTCCATGCTCTATTTTCCTTCCTCGACTGCTCTGCTCTCCCTACCTCCTTTGTCTGATATTGACCAGAAATTCCTCACTCATCTGTGCAGTTAACATTTACTCATTTCCCACTGTGGTCAGAGAGTAGAGAGCGATCAGAGAGCAAAAGATCAGGGTAGGAGTTTGTGAGTGCACTGGAATGAGCAAAAATTGAATGTCAGCAGAGCTTTAATGAACTCAGTGTGAGCCCAGACTTTTACTGGATCTCACGCTTTAGAAACCAGAGGAGAGTTGATACAGGTTTCCATATCTTATTACCTATAGTCAACATCGAGGGTAGGGACATATATAATTTGAGACTACTTCTTTTGGAGACCCCTCTGACCTGTCTCACCTGCATAATCTCCTCGATCTGTGATAAATACAATTACCATCCAGGGCTGATAAATATATAACTTCCTTAGAATCATTAGCAGTCTCACCTCCCCCGCACTCTACCCAGGAAAACTGGTTACTGTTTTCTCCAAGAATGACTTGCTAGTCAGCCATGAATCCCTGCCAACAGACTTCCTGTCTCCAGTATGGACAGGGGAGGTGGGGTGGGGGTGCAGAGAGAGAGAGAGAGTTGGGTCTTTTATTTTTTTTAATATTGATTTAGGTGGCAGCATCAGGCCTTAGTTGTGGCATGGGTCTTGTTTGAGTTCTATCCTAAGATGGCCTCAAGGGCACATGCGACACTGGGATCAAGCTATAGCCCTCTGTCTCCTAAGGCAGTATACCTCAAAAGTCTGAGCAAAGTATGTCTGGTTTATTTCTGGAAAGGAAGCAAAGCTGTGTTTGAATTCAGGTCATCCACTGAGGAAGGCCCAGGAGGAAGATCAATGGCAAAACACACCAGCTTCACAGTGACTGGCTAGCAGGGCAGGGAAGGGTACCTTTCATCTAAGGGGCTGATGAAAAGCGTCAAGATTCCACTGAAGTGCCGTTGGGAACAATTTAATGTGGTTGCTAGCTGCTGGGAAACACAGCATCTGACAGAAAGTTCCAGAGGGTGATATCAGGCTTTCTGTTTGGGCTGAAACAATTCATAGGCTACCAAGAAGGCAAAGTTGCAAATCTTACCCTAGAGGTCAGGACACTGACATGAAATTCCACATGGAATTCTTGCAGCCAATCACACTGGACTACCCTGTGTGCTTGGTAAGCAATCTCAGTCTTGGCTGCTGTGTCAGGGCAATATTAGGTGGTCAAACACAGTTACAAAATGGCTTCCTACAGTTTCACTTAGGTTGCTTCAGCCTCCAACTTCCAGAAGACCGGATGTTTTTCCTGAAGAGACCACGCCCCTTGGGCCATGAGCCCCGCCCCTCCGCCCTCCTCCGGCTCTCCCATCATGCTTCCTCCACCCCCACCCCCACCCCATTGTTCAGCGAACTAGAGAAAATATAGAGTCAGTTTACTCCACATAAGACAGGTGGGTGACAGCTGCATGAATTGGTAGTACTACATTCCTTTTGACACAAATTGACACATGTGATGGCACTGCAGTATAGTTTTGAAAGCTCTCTCCTAACTTACTTGTAGGACTACCTTCCTTGCAAGCCCGAGCTGCATTTCCCAGCTTCCTTGGTTTATGAGAATGTGAAATCCCTTCTCTTTGAGCTGCAGGTTCAGCCCTGTTTCCAAATCATACCTCCTTAATTGCTTGAACCCACTTGAACTATAACTTAATTTGCTTATAAAATTATCACTACAGTAATTACATATCCCTGGGTCAGAAAGTCAATATGGCCCATGATTTGACCACTTCTTCCGTTCTAAAAACCTTCTCTGAATGTTTCCGAGTTTTCTTCCAGTTTTTTCAATGATGTTTTTCCATCTTCTAGGAAGGGTCCCCAGGGAGCCTCCTCTCCAAATCCTGCATCTGGTTTGTGCTTTCCCCTCAACCATACAGGAACCATCATCAAAGCACCTCTACAAACTGACTTCATTGGTTTACTCTCTGCCCATTTGAATTCTTTTACCATCTAATCTTCCCTTGATTTTGTTGGAAGGTGGGAATTTTATTTTGTACCAGGCACTTAGGCTGTATTGACAGAAGAGATAGGAGTCAGTGAGGTCAAAGCAGCTGAAATGTGTAAGTATAGAAGGTCAAAGCTCTCAGAGAAAAAGAGAGAGTGAGAAAGAAAGAAGAAGGAGGGAGAGACAGAGTCTCTGTAGAAAATTCTCACCTGCCGTAGAATTAAATGCCTGTCAAGTCATTTAATATATTGCTAAGTTAAAGGAGACAGTGGTTTTCCCCTTTCTTCCTATAGCAGATACTGATAATATTTTTTTCTTTTTACAAACCTGGACAATCTACTTATTTATCCTCTACTCCTTCCCTAAACAGGACTAATAGTCCTCTCTGTCTGAAACAGAACTCTCACAGTTCAACAGCCATGCCATTTCATTTAATTACAATGCTTATTTTTACCAACACCCAGGAGCCTGTTAGTGAAGGCACATTTTTAGAAATCTAACAAATAAGCAAATACATCCTCAGATCACAGACACAGCTCTCCAATGTTGTTTTGTACAAAAGGGAACGAGCACTTATCACGCCTACACACCAATGTTTTTTTCCTGGTAGTTTCATCTACTTAAGTGTGTTTTCTGGAAAAATGACATGTGATTTCTAGCTTTTTAAACCATAGCTAAAACTTCCTTCTTGGGTATGTGAATACCTGCTGAAAATCTTCTGTAATTATATTCAGTTCTTCTTTCATGCCTTAAAATGGCTTTATAACTGAGCAAATAAGCAAAAAAATTATGTGGGCATAGGCAGGCTAGAGAATAACTAGACAATAACTAGACAGCTTTAATGGTAACCTAGGAAGACATTGATTTGTGAAATGTCCAGATGGCTTCATCGGTGAATTCTTCTCACATTTTAAGGAATAAATAGTACTAATCTTACCCAAACTTTGTAAGAATGTAGAGAAACAGGAAATATTTCCCAACTTGTTTGTGATGCCAGCATAACCCAGATAATAAAACCTGGCAAGGACATCTTAAGAAGAGTAAATTTTATCCCAGTCTATCTTATTGCATAAATATAAGAAATCTTTTATATAAGGGGCTATACATCCATATGGGGAAAAATTAATCTTGACCCTTAACTCACACTAATTTCAAATGGATTATAGATTTACATGTAAAAGCTTTAAAAATAATAAATCTGGAAGGAGAAAGCATGGAATATGTAATGGCCATGGAGTAGGCAGGCAAAGATTTCCTCAACAGGACACAAACATCACTAATCAGAAAGAAGAACAATGATAAATTAGAGTTCATTAAATTAAAAAATTTATCTTAAAATAATAAAAAATAAGAAATTCTCTTTACTGAAAGACAACAAAGAAAAGGAAGTGACAATTCAGAGAGATAAAATAGTTTTTCAATACAACTATCGAACACAGGACTTGCATCCAGAATATATAAAGAACTACTATAGTTCAGTAAGAGAAAGGAAAATAACCTAATTTTTAAATGAGCAAAATCTTGAACAGGCACTTTATGAAAGAGGATACCTAATAATGGGAAAATGCCGTTCTTTTTCCAATAGCATTTGTATATGCCATTCATATACAGCAAAGTATATGAATCACTTTGCTGTACACCTGAAAGCTAACACACTATAAATTAACTATACTGCAATTAAAAAAAAGATTAATAAAAAGATACAAAGCTGAGAATTCCCTGGTGATTCAGCAGTTAGAATGCTGTGCTTCCACTGTTGAGGGCCTGGGTTCAATCCCTGGTCAGGGAACTAAGATCTTACAAGCCCTGTGGTGTGGCCAAAAATAAATTAAATATAAAACAAAAAATAAGACTATGTGAACAATTCTAAAAAAAAAAAAGACACTTAAATGTCCAATAAGAATTTGAAAAAAGTACTCAGTCAATAGCCAATAGGAAAGTACAAGTTAAAGCCACAATGAAATACGGTGACACAGCTGCCAGAATGAGTAAAAAAAATGTTAATGATATCCTAGGTCAGATAGGGTGGGAGATAATTGGAACTCTCCTCTACTGCTGTTTGGAACAACTCTTTTGGAAAATTGTATCTAGTAAAATGAAACATGCAAAACCCCCATGACTCACCCAATCTACCTCTGAGTATCTACCCCAAAGAAATGAGAACATATGTATACTCTAAGCATCAGATCAGAATTGTTATAGCACTATTACATATAATAGCCCTCAACTAGAAACTACCCAAATGTCTATCAACAGATAATGGATGACTAATTTATGACACGTTTATACTATGGAATGCTGTACAGCAGTGATGAAGGATGAACTGCTGGCATATGCAATGCCAAGGATAATTTCACAGAAACAGTGCTGAACTCAAGCAGCTGACATAAAAGGACACTCTGTATTCTTCCATCTCGCAAAGCTCAAAGAAAGGCAAAACTAATCTACGA
Organism: Bos javanicus; assembly: GCF_032452875.1. Taxonomy (NCBI): domain Eukaryota; kingdom Metazoa; phylum Chordata; class Mammalia; order Artiodactyla; family Bovidae; genus Bos; species Bos javanicus. The sequence goes on along the minus strand of NC_083876.1, from coordinate 23,730,090 downwards.
TTTTTAAAAACTCCTGAATCATTCTAACATGCATCTAGGTTTGAGAACTACTTATGTATGAGGAGCTAATTGGGGTCCCAGGAAGTGATGTGATTGGGCCAGGTTTTCTTGATTCCCAGCTTTGTTTTAAATGTGTGTGAGCAATACTGCCTTCTCCATTGGGGAAAATTGACCCCACCAGAACTTGCTTCTATGTGGAACTCGTGGAACCCAGATCTAAAGTTGTTTTTACTGTCCCCAACAAATCCACTCAACGTAGATTCTTTCCTGAGAGACTGCTTTCATTCAAGAGCGAACATTTCTGATTTTCCCATGAAAACCTTCTTAGATAATTTCTGTTATTTGATTTGATTTGATTTTTATTGAAACATGATTGATTTGTAATGTTGTGTTAGTTTCAGACAGCATAGTGACTCAGTTTTATATATATAAATGTAACTGAATACATATATACATATATATATATATATATATATATGTTCTTTTTCAGATACTTTTCCCTCATCCGTTGTTACCAAATACTGAGTATAGTTCCCTGTGCTATACAATAGGGCCTTATTGTCCATCTATTAATTTCTATTGCTTTAAAATGGCAAGCACAAAAGAGAATCCATAAATGTGAAGGAAGTACTATGTATTTCTCTTAGGTGTCATTTAATATGCCTACCTGATACTAGTTAAACTAATGTTCTGATATCAGTATTCAGCTTCTTTTTTTTTTTGGCTTTAAGTTTTTGTTCTTTTTTTTTTTTAAGTTGAAATATAGTTGATGTTCAATATCAAATTAGTTGTAGGTGTACCATGTAATGATTTGACATTTGTGTTTATTATGAAATGGCCACCATAATAAGTTTAGTAACTGTCTCCATACAAAATTATTACAATATCATTAACCATATTGTTTATGATGTACATTTCATCCTTGTGACTTATTTATTATGTAACTGGAGGTTTGTATCTCTTTCTGTTCAATTTGGGCTTCCCAGGTGGCGCTAGTGGTAAAGAACCCACCTGCCAACGCAGGAGACACAATAGACAGTGGTTCGATCACTGGGTCAGGAAGATCCCCTGGAGGAGGGCATGGCAACCCACTTCAGTATTCTTGCCTGGAGAATCCCCATGGACAGAGGAATCTGACCAGCTACAGTCCATAGGGTCTCCAAGAGTCGGGCACGACTAAAGCAACTGAGTATGCATGCACTGTTCATTTAAAAAATCATTTAGAAAAATTCTAAAGAGGCTTAGGAAAAGAAGAATTTCAATGTCTTTCAGGGGAAATGAGAAACAATTTTTGGTCCATTAAAAAATACTTATTATGTTCATTTGGTGCCTTAATTCTACATGACAAAATGATAAAAGCAGAAAAAGGCTCATATTCTCTGCTTTTGGCATGAGCAGCATTGAAAGCATTCAGATTAATAAAATTCAAGAGCATTGCCAATATAAATGAAAGCGATGTATTATCCCTTTGCACATCTCATTATTAGCAATCATGACAGATAGCTGAATGAAAGAAGTCAAATGACACATTTCTGTATGAAAGGATTTGAATAGTCATGGATGAAATTCACAAACGTGGATTCAGACAACCACTGGAAAACCACAAGGAAGGTAGGAATGAAAGACTAGTAAGGAGACTGACCACCCAGAAACAAGCTGTGTTACTGGAGATAACTCCTCTTTTTTTTTTCCTGAAATCTTTATTCCCTTCTCAACTCCTTCTTGTTCTCCTTCCTCCTTTTTTTTTTTTTTTTTCCTGGTCTTCCAGAGTTTTGTGATCTGTGGGTCTAGAAATGTGTCTCCTTATTGGTCTATCTGAATTTCAACTGATTTTTCTATTGATGTGAACACTGGTTCTTAACCTGCAGCTTTTCTTTATCATCAAATATATCAGTGGTATAATAGCCATCCAATGCCATTTTCTTTATATTTATTTCTCAAAAGGTGTAACTGAAAAATCACACCTGCTAGGGAGTTCCCCTGAACCAGTCAACCATTCTAACTCATGGCCACAGCCAAGGATTCGCTGTTCCACCCACCACCAGTAGACCTGGGCAGCAAGTCATCCATCTCTAAAGTCCTATCATATGCCTCTGTTCTTTTTTCTTTTTTTTTTTTTAACATTTATTTACTTATTTGGTTGCGCCAATCCTTTGTTGTGGCACTTGGGGTCTTCTGTGGGGGCCCATGGGCTCAGTAGCTGGCACATGAGATCTTAGTTCTCTGACCAGGGATCAAACCCACATTCCCTGCCTGGCAAGGCAGATTCTTTACCCACTGGACCATTAGGGAAGTCCCTTGCCTGTGTTCTTGTACCAGTGCTTGTATTGTGTCAGGTTGGCTTCTCTGGATGCAACTATTAAAACATGGCTAAAGGAGGAACTGGCACAGATTGGGCATAGAGAAATGTCAAGCTGTGATACAGGATGACGAAGCCTCTGCCAATGCCCCCAGGAGCTAGAGCACATACTGTCCATCATCACGGTACCAACTAAACACTTATACCCTCACCACCATCAGTCACTGGATGTGGGCCTCTGGGAAGGGCATTCCACAGAAAGAGGGGGTTATCTGCAGCCCAGGCACACCTAGAAGCTCGGGCATTGAGTCCTTCCCAGAAGGGGGATTGTTTCCATCACAGAGATGCAGGAAGAGAAAATGCAGATTACGCTTGGTCTCAAATGACCCCAGATTTTACTTGAAAGACTAGAGGTTTCATTCAGGTCTGATCTTAATTTGCAGCTCTGAGTATAAGCCACAACTTCTCCATTTAATTTGGAAAATACTCCCAAATTTCATGGATCTAAATACTTGGTACACTATAAGGTCACATAGAGGGCTTTTTAAAATATACTTTTGAGAGAGATTTCTAGTTCAGTTTTCAAGAAAGACTGTGCATGAAATAAGGTTTTGGAGGGAAATGATATAACTTGAAAAGAGATTTAACATCAGCAGGGGGAATGGGACTAGTGAAAAGGGAACTCATGGCGTCTCTCTGAAGTATGTTTGACCCAGGTTCTGATTTAGATATTAATTTCTGAGCTTATGAGGTTTGGCTAAATTCTAGGGATCTAGAGTGTTCCGAAACCTCTTTAGCCTTATCCTCTCTCCCTGAATCCAAACCAGGATCCTATAAATCTGTAATTCAAATTCTGTCCTGGTCATTTAAAAGGTCTGACCACTACCATTACATCTAGTAGACAATTTAAAAACCCTTGTTTAGAGTCATGAATCCCTTTCTCTTTTGAGAGTATTCCATGTTTGGCCGCATCCCAAAACTGAGCACCCTGTTACTTGCAAGCTTTTCCTTCTTGAAATAGCTCCCATTAACCAGCAGAGCAGCATAAAGAACAAAAAGGTCCACTAGGCAGAGCATCAGATCAGATCAGATCAGTCACTCAGTCGTGTCCAACTCTTTGCAACCCCATGAATCGCAGCAAGCCAGGCCTCCCTGTCCATCAACAACTCCCGGAGTTCACCCAGACTCACGTCCATCGAGTCAGGGATGCCATCCAGCCATCTCATCCTCTGTCATCCCCTTCTCCTCCTGCCCCCAATCCCTCCCAGCATCAGAGTCTTTTCCAATGAGTCAACTCTTCGCATGAGGTGGCCAAAGTATTGGAGTTTCAGCTTTAGCATCATTCCTTCCAAAGAAATCCCAGGGCTGATCTCCTTCAGAATGGACTGGTTGGATCTCCTTGCAGTCCAAAGGACTCTCAAGAGTCTTCTCCAACACCACAGTTCAAAAGCATCAATTCTTCAGCGCTCAGCCTTCTTCACAGTCCAACTCTCACATCCATACATGACCACAGGAAAAACCATAGCCTTGACTAGATGAACCTTTGTTGGCAAAGTAATGTCTCTGCTTTTGAACATGCTATCTAGGTTTGGTCATAACTTTCCTTCTAAGGAGTAAGCATCTTTTAATTTCATGGCTGCAGTCACCATCTGCAGTGATTTGGGAGCCCAGAAAAATAAAGTCTGACACTGTTTCCACTGTTTCCCCATCTATTTCCCATGAAGTGATGGGACCGGATGCCATGATCTTTGTTTTCTGAATGTTGAGCTTTAAGCCAACTTTTTCACTCTCCACTTTCACTTTCATCAAGAGGCTTTTTAGTTCCTCTTCACTTTCTGCCATAAGGATGGTGTCATCTGCATATCTGAGGTTATTGATATTTCTCCTGGCAATCTTGATTCCAGCTTGTGTTTCTTCCAGTCCAGTGTTTCTCATGACGTACTCTGCATATAAGTTAAGTAATCAGGGTGACAATATACAGCCTTGACGAACTCCTTTTCCTATTTGGAACCATGGATGTTATCTAATGACATGAGAACTTTGCTGGGAGCTAACTTGAAATCAGTTTCCTATGCATTGGGCTTTATAAGGTCTTCCCTTGGTAGCTCAGACAGTAAAGCATCTGCCTGCAATGTGGGAGACCTGGGTTCAATCCCTGGGTCAGGAGGATACCCTGGAGAAGGAAATGGCAACCCACTCCAGTACTGTTGCCTGGAAAATTCCATGGATGGAGGAGCCTGGTGGGCTACAGTCCATGGGGTTGCAAAGAGTCAGACACAACTGAGTGACTTCACTTCACTTATAAGGTCACTCCGTGCACTTTTGATATCTGGTTGATGTCCAATAAGGGTATTTGCAATAACAGTTTTAAGAACAGGAATGCTATTCCATTGTTTGTTTGTTTAAGAATAAATCTAGATTTGTTTGATTTTTAATTTTTTTCACTGCATTACGCAGTATGTGTTTTCTGACCAGGGATCGAATTCACACCAGCTGCAATAGAAGCAAAGTCATAACCACTGAGCTGCCAGGGAAGTTCTATTCCATCGTTTTCGATTGCCTTGAGATGGTTTAGTCGTTCAGTCGTGTCTGACTCTTTGTGATCTCATGGACTGTAGTCTGCCAAGCCCTTCTGTCCATGGGATTTCCCAGGCAAGAATACTGGAGTGGGTAGCCATTTCCTTCTCCTGGGGATCTTCCTGACCCAGGGATCAAACCCATGTATCCTGCATTGCAGGCAGATTCTTTACTGGCTGAGCCACCAGGGAATCCCTGATTGACTTACCAACTATCATATCAAATTCTTTTTTTTCTGTGGTGGCCAATAAGAATTATATCAAATATATTTATTTTGTGTGATTTTTTAAATTGAGGTATAATTGACATACAACACTATATTAGTTTCAGTTATACAACATAATGATTCAATATATGTATATGGTCTTAAATGATCATCACAATAAGTCTAGTTAACATCCATCACCAGACATAGTTACAGAAATGTTTATTTCTTGGGATGAGACTTTTTAAGACTTTCTTTCTTAGCAGCTTTCAATATGCAATACAGTATTATCAACTATGATTGCCATGCTGTATATTATATCCCTGTAGCTTATTTATTTCATAACTGGAAGTTTGTTCCTTGAATATATCTCTTGAAGTAAAAACAAAAAGTAGTTTAGTATTATAAATTTGGAGCTTGTATCATTGATCAATAGTCCAAATACTATGATTTGAGTCTATCAACGATGTAAAAATAGAAGATCCACATTATTGTCAGATTCAGTGCCAAAGAATTGATGCTTTTGAACTGTGGTGTTGAAGACTCTTGAGGGTCCCTTGAACTGCAAGGAGATCCAACCAGTCCATCCTAAAGGAAATCAGTCCTGAATAGTCATTGGAAGGACTGATGCTGAAGCTGGAACTCCAGTACTTTGGCCACTTGATGGGAAGGACTGACTCCTTGGAAAAGACCCTGATGCTGGGAAACATTGAAGGCAGGAGGAGAAGGGGACAACAGAGGATGAGATGGCTGGATGGCATCACCGACTCAATGGACATGAGTTTGAGTAAACTCTGGGAGTTGGCAATGGACAGGGAGGCCTGGTGTGCTGCAGTCCATGGGGTCGCAGAGTCAGACACAACTGAGCGGCTGAACTGAACTGAACTGAACCCAAAACTTTCTTCAAACAAAGCAAGGTTAACATTTTGTCCTCAGTCCTTCATGGTAAGTATCCAAATTCTTCTCCTATTCTCCTATTGCTTTTTCTCCCTCTTTTTTTTTTTTTTCGGCCCTCCTCAACCAGAGTGTGAATGTGTGTTAGTCACTCAGTCGTGTCCGACTCTTTGCAACCCCATAGACTGTAGCTCACCAGGCTCCTCTATCTGTGGATTTCTCCAGGCAAGAATACTGGAGTGGGTTGCTCTTGACTTATCCAGGGGATCTGCCCAAAGTAGGGATCAATCCTCGGTCCCCACATGGCAGGCAGATTCTTACCATCTGAGCCACCAGAGTAGCCCCAACCAGAGTATAAGCCCCTTCAAAGGCCGGGGTGCTGGAAGCCTCTTTTTCTATAGCTTTCATTGCCTGGCTTAAATCCAGTAGGTAAAACAGTCTCCAGGCTCTGGAGGAGTGGGACTATTAAATGTAATTTTACAGTTTCATGGGGTTGAAGCTGTGTCACGCATCCACCTGACAGGCGTATGTAATTAGTTCCGGTGAGAAGTCAGGAGAAGGATGCAATATCAATAAAATAGAACTCAGTCAGCAAAGAGACTCATGTCAGCATGTAATTCCCCCTCCTCCGCCTCCACTGTTCAGCCATCTTTTCCACACTGATGGTCACCATCTGGCGGTTGTCTCTTCCTACCTCTGTCCTCCAGCCAAAGGACTCAAGTTGATCAAAGTGTCAGTGGAGAGAGACCGAAGAAAAGGCCCTTTGCAGCATAACTGACTCTGGGTCCCCCACCTCTGTAGGAATCATCTTAATAGTAGTGGATGAACCCACAGGCATCTGAAGCTGCTGGGCACCTCTGAGTGCCCTAGATGCCTGCACCAAAAATAAGTGTCAGATAGAAATGCAGATTATCAGGCCCTACTTTCTTCCTACTGAACCAAAATCGTGGAGGTTTAATAAGATCCCCAAGTCATTCATATACACAGTTAAGCCTGAGAAGCACTAGAACATTCTTCCCTATGTGTACCAGAAAGGTGATCCTGGGCGAAGCTAGGTATCTAAACAAAATGTGTCAGAAAAGATTTGCAGATCTGGCTTCTCTGGTGGTCCAGTGGTGAAGAACTCCACCTGCCAATGCAGGGAATATGGGGTTTGATCCCTGGTTGGGGACGATCCCACATGCCAAGGGGCAACTAAGCCCATTCCACACAACTCCTAAACCCACTCAATGCACCTGTTGAGCCAGTGCACCCTGGAGCCCATGCTTTGCAACAAGAAAAGCCACAATGAGAAGCTTGCACTCTATAACTAGAGAGTAGCCACCTGCTCACTGCAACTAGAGACAGCCCGTGGGCAGCAATGAAGACTCAGTGTAGCGAAAATTAATTAAATAAATATCAATTTTAAAAAAGATTTGCAGATCAATTAATTCATTGATCCTGGAGAAACAATAACATCAAAATGTACACATTAATAAGAGAATGGTGTTACCGCCTAATAAAATATTTATTAACAAATTGAATAAGAAACTGCAGAGTGTAACACTGCAGTTCATTAATATTTCAAAGCACCATCATAAAGACTACTCAGTAAATATTTGCATTAAATTAAATTAAAATACTATTTGTGTTTATTTGTTTGCTTGTTGCTTTGTTTTGGTTTTGCCTGATCTAGGTCACACAAATGCTAAAAGGCAGTTCTTTATCATTAGGCAAACTTTTTAGCAGTTTCTAAGATTCCTAAAGTTGTTACTCCTTTCATCCTTGACATTTCTACCTGGGCTATTACAATATCTTACCTCAAGCCATGTGCGGATCCCTATTTTTAAATTGCTTTTTAATTAAAGGTGATATATGTCCTACCTGGAGAATACAGGAGAATATTTCAAAGACTAGAAATTACCCACAGTGCTAGCTTGAGAAAAATACAGTTAACATATTTATATATTTTCTTCCAACTTTTTAAAGTAGTTAAAATGATGCTGTATTAATAGGTTGGTATGATGATTTATTTTAAATTAAGACAAAGCATATTATTATGTTATAATCTGGAATATAATAAAAACTTCATATAATTATACTCTATTGCATCATATTTTATTGGACACCATAACTTACCTAACTATTCCTTCATTATAGAACACTTTAAATTATTGGCAATTTTTACTTTTTAAATACAGAGGTGAAAATCATCATGAATAAATTTTATTCATACTTTGGCATAGAAACATTACAAAAACCTTGATACAGACTGCCAAACTAGGTACCAATTCTTTACAAGACTGACCATCTCATCAGAACCTCACAAATGCCTAAGGTATTAGGGAAGAGTATATTTCATTGTGTGAATAGAAAATTTTATATTTATATTGTTTTCTCCAGGAGATAATTCATTTTTTTCAATGCTCATTTATCTATTTCATGGCATTTTTCTCATAGGGTTTGTATGTGATAGTTATAGCTATTGTCTCTATTTGAATCTATGTTACAAACTTTTTTAGAGATGTTTTTAAGCAAAATTTTATATAGCCAAATTGATCTTTACTATATCTTTTGTTTGCTTCTAGGCTTAGAAAATATTCTCCTGCTCAGAGACAGAAATTTTATTTCTATTATTGTCTAGTGATCTTCTATCTTGACTTTTAAATTCAACTGTTTAGTCCATCTGGGATTGATTTTGGTGTTAGTATGAGATGAGAAAATAAAGGAATTTTTCCAAATTATAAACCACTTGTTTCAATACAATTTATTGAATCTTTTTCTTTTCTACTCAATTGTTATACAACACAAACACACACATTAACATATATAAACATGACATATATAATGTATATAACGTAACAAATATTGTGCTGTCATCAGATCTGAGCTATACATTCTTAAGTGATAAACACTCCTTTTATTATTGTGACTTTACAGTAGGTTCACATACATTTCTGACAACACTTTTGCTGCTGCTTTTCTAAGTGTTTCTATATATTTTCCTATATTTTCAACATCTTAACTTTTTAATTATTAATTTCTAAAATTCTATACAAACTCTAAAAAATTCTGAAAGAGATGGGAATACCAGAGCACCTGTCCTGCCGCCTGAGAAATCTGTATGCAGGTCAAGAAACAACAGTTAGAACTGGACATGGAACAACAGACTGCTTCCAAATCGGGAAAGGAGTATGTCAAGGCTGCATATTGTCACCCTGCTTATTTAACTTATATGCAGAGTACATCATGTGAAATGCTGGGCTGGATGAAGCACAAGCTGGAATCAAGATTGCTGGGAGAAATATCAATAACCTCAGATATGCGGATGACACCGCCCTTATGGCAGAAAGTGAAGAACTAAAGGGCTTCTTGATGAAAGTGAAAGAGGAGAGTGAAAAAGCTGGCTTAAAACTCAACATTCAGAAAACTAAGATCATGGCATCTGATCCCATCACTTCATGGCAAATGGATGGGGAAACAATGGAAACAGTCAAAGACTTTATTTTGGGGGGGCTCCAAAATCACTGCAGATGGTGACTGCAGCAATGAAATAAAAAGACGCTTGCTCCTTGGAAGGAAAGCTACAATCAACCTCGACAGCATATTAAAGCACAGACATTACTTTGCCAACAAAGTTCTGTCTAGTCAATGCTATGGTTTTTCCAGTAGTCGTGCATGGATGTGAGAGTTGGACTATAAAGAAAGCTGAGTACTGAAGAACTAATACTTTTGAACTGTGGTTTTGGAGAAGACTCTTGAGAGTCCCTTGGACTGCAAGGAGATCCAACCAGTCAATCCTAAAGGAAATCAGTCCTGGAATGTTCATTGGAAGGACTGATGGTGTAGCTGAAACTCCAATACTTTGGCCACCTGATGTGAAGAAATGACTCACTACAAAAGACCCTGATGCTGGGAAAGATTGAAGGCGGGAAGAGAAGGGGACGACAGAGTATGAGATGGTTGGATGGCATCACCGACGCGATGGACATGAGTTTGAGTAAACTCCGGGAGTTGGTGATGGACAGGGAGGCCTGGCGTGCTGCAGTCCATGGAAACGCAAAGAGTCGGACACAACTAAGTGACTGAACTGAATATTTTATTACGGTGAGAAGATTTGATGGATGTTACAGTGATTGTTTGGTACTTTACTGGAATTCCTTTTTGCCTTGTAAAGGGTCAGTTTTTGTAAAGGTTCAACGTGGGTTTGTTTGATTGGAAGGTACAGAATTCTCTCTATACATCCAATAAATTAAACATGTTATCACCTCATTAATATCTTCCATATTCTGACTAATTTTATGTCTGCTTGATACATAAATTTTGGAAAGCTGTGTTAAATCACCCACTCTGATTGTGGACTTGTGAAATTTGCTCATTATTTCTTAGTTTCTTTTTACGCATTTCATGGATATGTGGTTAAATACAAGTTTATGATCTGTGTTCTTGATGGGTTTTTCTTTGTATTGTTATGCCATGCCTCTTGAGTTCTATTAATACTTTGGTTCATATTCTATATGTAGTGTTGATGTTGCTATTAAAGTAGCAATAGTGTTTGCATCTTTCTTTATCCTTTGATTTTCAACTTTTCTACATAGCTTTGTTTAAATTATGTCTATTGAATATAGTATATTGCTGGATTTAAGAACAAATTAGATAATTCTTTTCATTTATGAGCTTAATCTCTTGGTATTTGTTTTTAACTATTGAACCCAGGTCTCCCACATTGCAGGCGGGCAGACAAACGCTTTACCCTCTGAGACACCAGGGAAGCCCCAGTTGATATATTTGGATTTATACATCTTATTTGGGGTTTTCTTTTTATCATTCTTTTTATTTACTTTTTTTTTTCTTTTTGAATTGATATTCCCCATAAGCCCTTTAGTCAAGGCTATGGTTTTTCCTATGGTCATGTATGGATGTGAGAGTTGGACTGTGAAGAAGGCTGAGCGCTGAAGAATTGATGCTTTTGAACTGTGATGTTGGAGAAGACTGTAGAGAGTCCCTTGGACTGCAAGGAGATCCAACCAGTCCATTCTGAAGGAGATCAACCCTGGGATTTCTTTGGAAGGAATGATGCTAAAGCTGAAACTCCAGTACTTTGGCCACCTCATGTGAAGAGTTGACTCATTGGAAAAGACTCTGATGCTGGGAGGGATTGGGGGCAGGAGGAGAAGAGGACGACAGAGGATGAGATGACTGGTTGGCATCACTGACTCGATGGACGTGAGTCTGAACTCCGGGAGTTGTTGATGGACAGGGAGGCCTGGCGTGCTGCGATTCATGGGGTCACAAAGAGTCGGACACGACTGAGTGACTGATCTGATCTGATCTGATCTGATAAGCCCCTTTTTTCCTCCTCTGCTGATTTGGAAGCTATAGGTTGAATTTGTACCTTTTTGGTGGTTGCTCTTAAATGTTTATATATGTAAATATTTCTAACAGTCTACTTTTTCATTACTTCATCATTTTATAATTTTCTGAGCTTAACAATTGTTTCCTGGATTCCATGCCTCTGTTCTTAACTCAGTGTTATTAATACTTTTATAATTTAGAAAGACTCTATTCTTTATTTTCATAATTGTTGAATGTTTATTTTCTCATGTCCATTTAATTTTAAAATTTTTGCCTTTTCATATATTGGTGGTTTTTGTTGTTATTCAGATTGCTGAATTTAGCTTTTAGAGCATTCTACATGTATTTATTTTAAAGTTTTTTTCAACTGATATGCAATGCTGTTTTAATGTGAGGTCAAACTATGTCCCATTGTTGATTTTGTTCAATGGGTTTCTGAGATCAAATTTCTTAACACACTTAGTAGAAGTTTGGCCATATTTCTGAAATTAAATTTTCTCATGTACGGTGGCATTTTGGTTTGCAGACTCATTTTGAATACAAAGTCCTTCAGTTTTCATTTTCTTCTCACTCTTGCTTTTTGCATTGCATGTTTATCTAGAATTTTATGTTTGAAATGGATGGGATAAGGAAACATGTCCTCATCAGTTAATTCTACCATTGTCATCGTCTAGTCTAGTCACTACCACGATGATGATAGAATTAACTGATCATATGTCAGCTCGATTTCTATGTTAATGGTTGAGGTAAATTCCTCCAATACCACTGAGATTCTTTAGACATGCTAAAATTTTAAATTAATTTGGAAAGTATTGATACCTTATTAGACTTTCCAACCAAGAACAGGAGGAGTGTGAGTTTTCATTTGATCAGGTCTTTTTTCATTTGTTTCTATCTTTCTTTAAATGTTCATATTCTAATGCCTTCTGGAATAGTTAACCCTATACCACTCAGTTCTTGATGAACATTGCTAACTTCAGATTCCTAGAATCTATGCAGGAGGCAGGAAGATTCAGACTTGAGGTGATGTTTCTCCTCATTCCCCACAAGGTCTCTTCCATCAATAAATGTCACTTGTGCTTATTTTTTGCTGTGAAAGGATGCTATGAGCAGTGCTTCAGTCTGTAAGGACACGAGCCCATTTTTCTCCCTAGAATTGCTGGCTATTCTGATAATTTAGGTCTACATCTTCTTGGACTAGCTTCCTACAATCATCTGTTTCCTTTTTCAAGCACAATGTCAAGGCCCAAGGCCAGAAATGCATGGCCAAAAGCCAAGACCAGAATTAGTCTATAGGCTAGAGCAGCAGTTGTTGCTGATGGAAGGCTGTGTGGGTGTGAGTGTGTGTGTATTTGTGCATATTAAGGACACCTGCTTATAAGTCTCTGGAGAAAAGAATTTTTTGTCATAATTGTCAAGCTCTACTTCCCCTCTGTTGCACTTTGTTGATTATAAAATATTTGTTCTGAATGATAATTATCTGGCATGGGGTGGGGGGAAGTGTAGCAATCTAATAAATAAATATGCCATTATGCTCATATTTAATCCATTTAAATTTGACTATTTATTTAACAATGGGAGCTTCCAAATATTTTGGGGTACTAACATGTCATGTTTAGATGTAATTAACTCTTTTCATTTTAATTTACTTATATCATGTCTGCTATCTTCAAAAGAAATGTCATTTGGTCTACCACTCAGCATGGAAAAGTGGATTTAAAAAAATAAATCATTTGTTCTGAAATTTGCCCATAAAGTGTTTACAAAATGGAATAATTTCTAAACTATCAATAAATACTATATGTATATATTTGATATATATATATATACATATATAGTATTTTTCCTCCAAATAATGATTGTAAACTGAATCAAAGTTTCAAGATCTACAAGATTCTTGATGACAACAATAACAACAACAAAAAATAAATCAAAACAAAGTCTCGTAAGATAGTCAGGACAAAGCCAAATTGTTGTGAAATGAAAGGTTGCTACATGGGTCATCTCTTTTGGAACCATAAGATCAGTTTTTCACAAGATAAAATAGTTTGAATCAGGCATTTTTAGTTAGACTAGTTTACAACATAATTTCATTACTCTAAAGAACTGAACATAGCACCCCACTCCAGTACTCTTGCCTGGAAAATCCCATGGACGGAGGACCCTGGTGGGCTGCAGTCCATGGGGTCACAAAGAGTCAGAAATGACTGAGCGACTTCACTTTCACTTTTCACTTACATGCATTGGAGAAGGAAATGGCAACCCACTCCAGTGTTCTTGCCTGGAGAATCCCAGGGACGGGGGAGCCTGGTGGGCTGCCGTCTATAGGGTCCCACAGAGTCAGACACGACTGAAGCGACTTAGCAGCAGCAGCTTGATAACTTTAAAAATAGATATCAATATTTATACTTAAAATTCCACGTTAAAACAAAAAAGAATTCTAAGATCCAATAGATTAACATGAGTTATTATAAGAAGAAACTTCTGAAATATCGGTTGTTGCTTGTTGATTACACTGTGCAACACTTTCAAGGGTAATGAGAAGACAAACCAAGATTTAGAACATTCCTTTGACTGAATTATGTCCTTGTAATTTGCCACAAATCCTTCAATTAAAACAAAAAGCCTTGAATTATTACAATAATAATCTGAATCTTTGACTCTCTTTATGCTATTACTTCAAAGAAATGAATGCTATCCTGTGAAAATCGTTGAAGGAAAGAGCAATACATATGCTATAATATTCTAGAGACTAAGTCTTTAATAATCAACCACAAATAATTCCCAGTTCAGAAACCAGTTTTTCAAGAATAAAAAGAATCCATTTTAAAATACATTTTAAGTGCATCTTTCATTCTCAAAAACCAGAAAATATGTGAGTCCATAGCTATTGCTCTAGGTTCTGCAATGTTCCTTCAACATTCCTTCTGGGGATTTAAATGGATTTAATTTTTAATGGAATGAAATTTAATAAAACTGTCCCTCGTTGCAAAACACCAGTGATTGGAATAGCTACTATAACACAAGCTTTCTACTTTTCATCCAACTTTTCATTACTAATGGATTTGATTGTAGTACTTTTTTCAAGCCACCCCTTTCATCCTTAAATATTAACTTTATTTCAACTGTCATTCTAACATCGTTCCCAGCCCTTTCTTGTTTCTAACCTTAGCAGCCCAGTTAAAAAAAAAGTAACAAGCACGTTCTCCATGTTCAGGCAAGTGTGCCAAGTTGTGGATTTCTTCAGAGGACAATTTGAGTTATTAACTTCCAGGATTGGAATAACAATCCAAACTCTCACCTCCTTGGTAATATCCCCATCAGACTGTATACATCATCTAGCTAATCAATCTAATTCCAAAGCATTTATCATCTTTCATGGCTGACCATTTTGTTCTGAATAGTATTAACGTGACTCATTTGTGTCCTACTCTTTGCGACCCCAAGGACTGTAGCCCACCAGGCTCCTCTGTCCATGGAATTCTCCAGGCAATAACACTGGAATGGGTGGCCATTTCCTTCTCCAGGGGATCTTTCCGACCCAAAGATGGAACCGGTTCTTCCTCATGGTAGGCAGATTCTTTACCACCTGAGCCACCAGGGAAGCCCAAGAAGAAGCCTTTGAAAGTGACTATTCAAAGGAATGCCTGGACGTACATAAAGAAGTCTATTCTGTCTTTTTTGAGACAGCACTTAACATTTTTGAACAAAACTGTGACATCTACCTATGCCCACATTGCCTTCCTTTTTCTGCATTAGGGTTTTGGCACATTCTTCAATTCCATTCTCTCACCCTTTCTTATCTGGGTGTAGTCCAATTTGCTTATGTCCCTCTTACAGTGAGGCTTCCAGAACAGAGTAAGTTTCAGACAGTCTAATCAGTGAAAACTAAGTATAAATCCTATTCTTGTGGTTTTACTCCTTAACATGGAATTTGTTTGGGGGAGAGGGGAGGGATATCAAATTCTTATTTTATTTTCAATTTATAGCTAAAATCTCTGGACTTTTTTATTTGATAAGTTGCCAAGCTGGTCTCCTTTTTAGACCTGTATGAAGCAATTCTCCTTGTTTTCTTTTGCACTAAAATTAACATCCTTGACTGTCCAGCAGTTAAGATTCTTCACTTCCACTATAGCGAGCGCAGGCTCACCTCTGGTTGGGGAACTAAGATTCCACAGGGTTTACAGTGTGGCCAAAAGAAAATAAAAAAGAAAAATAGAATCAGAAAAATACTTACATAGCCACAATTCCACTAATCTAAGCATATCAAATCAATCATTTAAAATTTTCCCTTATGTCTTTCCTTACACTTAGTAATACTCCAATTATATGTACCACTTTGTTAATTCATTTTACATTATGTCATAAGTACATTTCCATATTTCTACATAAATTCCAAATTTTTCATCCTATTTAAATCTTCTGCAAATTTTCCATCAAATTAATACACCGTGATGTCATTAAACATTTCCAGTATTACTGTTATAAATAATCGTACCTATTTCCCAAGATTATAAGGTTAGATGAACTTCCTCTATGAATCTATAGTACTACTGCCAAACTGCTTTCTAAATGGAAGGTTAGGACTTCTCTGGCAGTCCAGTGGTTAAGACTCTGCACTTCTACTGCAGGGGCAGAGGGTTTGATCTCTGGTTGGGGAAGTTCTGCACGCCAAGCAATGTAGCCAAAAACAAAAAGGAGATGGATATGGTAGGCATCCCCTGACTCTGCAGGAATGACAATCCCAAGGACTGCCCTCTAAGCATATAAGGATATCTTTGTTTCCTTCAAATTAATGGATGTAAATTATAGATATTGGGGCTTCCCACGTGGCTCAGTAGTAAAAAAAAAAAGTCTGCCTGACAATGCAGGAGACATCCTTGGGTCCAGAAGATCCCCTGAGGAGGATATGGCAACCCACTCCAGTGTTCTTGCTTGGGATAATCCTATAGACAGAGGAGCCCGGCAGACTACAGTCCATGGGGTCTCAAAGAGTTGGACACGACTGAGTGACTGAGCATGTACACATGCATTATAAGTATTAGGTTTACCCTCTTAATTAGAAAATGAAGAGCAGCGACTATCCTTTTATACCTTACGCCAAATTCCCTAGCAGTACCATGCAAGCATCTTTTATAACCTGACTCCACCTTACCTTTCCAACCCTCGCCTTTTCCTCCAGGTGCAGTTAATAACCTTAACCTGTGCATTCCAGTAGCCAGTGTCGGTGTAAGATATATAATTCGTCACATTGTTTCATAAATGGAAGTCTATCTACATCTTTGTCTCTCACCTAGACTGTGAGATTTTCAAGAGAAGGATGAGGATGAGGTCTTCATTTTTCTGTTACCAGTACCTACAAGTGTACCTGACATAGAGTAAATGTTTTGTGAAGAAATAGAGAAAGACACCCGGTCCATCTTTTCTGCAAGGGTGATACTGCTATAGTGGTACCTTGTTTTTTCTAAGATGCGTTTCATTGATTACTGCTAATGTTGAATATTTTCCTGTAGTTAATCACTGAATCATCAGTTGTGTGATTGTTGATAGTCTTTGCCCATATATATGTTGGGGTAGGCTTCTATATTGCTATCATCAATCTGAATGTTCATTTTCACTTCGCAAAAGCTTAGATAGCATTCATGGCTTTCCAGGTGTGGCTCTAAGTGCTTGACAAGTATCAACCCATTTAATAGTTGCAAAAAACACTTGGAGATAGATGCTATTAGAGGCACAGAGAAATTAACTCACTCACCCAAAGTCACACAGCTAGGTAGACCCAGGATTTGAACCTAGGGACTTCAGAGTCCAGGCTCCTAATCCCTAATTTTATGCTATCCCTATTTTATGCTATCCCTAATTATATTTTAATATTTATTTTTATAATATTGCTATAATAAAAAGCTAGTTGGTGGTTGTGCTATTTATTTTAGTTACTTTATTTTCAGTTGTACTCACATTTCAAAAATAATTTGTGTCCAGCACTATCCAGACCAAAGCTGGATTATGATCCAGGGACCCTCTCCTTCAAATAGGTTGGTTGTTTTTAATGCTGATTTGCCTGGCCTGGCATTTGACACACTATTGTGGTCCCCAGGAGCCTGACGCCCACTTCCCTCCCCTGCTCCACGTGCAATCCTGATTGTGGAGATGTTTCCTTTGTTTCTGGAATGTAATTCACTCTCCCTGCTGAGACTGAGACTCTTTTATACATCGAACTGACTTTCCCCACAGATTGCCCAGCTTCTCCTGCACAAACAGTAGAAGGCAGATTGTACTTTCCACTGAAAATGCCTCTGCTGGCTTGTCCCAACTATCAGACAGAAGCCTATGTCAGACAGTAAGGTGTTTTCTGTGAGACTAAGGCCATCTCCCCTTTTGGGTATCATGATCTTAGGCTGCTGTTTATACCCACAGAAACCATAGAGTTTCTTAGAGTGTGAATTCAGACCCCTACCCTCAAAGCACAGCACAGAGCAGAGTGCAAGTCATCTTCCCACCCTCCACCCACCTGAGCTTCCTCTGCCACTTCTTGACTTATATCCATTAGCCACTGCCCCTCTGTAGGGATTCCAGCTAGCCTCATCATACTGAGAGAATCTGTTAGTCTTTACATTTTGTTCATATTTCAAAGCTTAGAAAGTTGCCAAACCTTGGAAAATGTTGGGACTGAAAGGCGAGTGTCATGCTCTTCCTTTAAAGTTTTTGTTTTTTTTCAGTTTTAGGCAATAAACATTTAATCTGTCAAGGGCTCAAGGATATGAACTTGTGGTGGATGAGTTACCTGTGATAAAACTTCATTTGCCGGGAGGGGTAATTCTCAAATTCCCCTCTTAGTTTTCTTTGATCATATACTCTGGAAATGAATCTAGGGATTCTTTTAATTCCAATTATTGAGTTCTAGGTACTAAATGAACACTAATTAGATAAGATTATCCCTTGAGGTAAAACAATAATGTGAGGGGGGGAAAAACACTTGAAGTGTTTCACTAAAGATCAGAAAGGGGTATTATACTTTGTATTATATTTTTTTCTTCCTTCAAAGTTCAGTCTCATTAATTTGATCCATTAATCTACCTTTCAGCATTCTTCTGAATATGAATTCTGTTTCTAATATGTTCACACCAGCAAATTGATTATCTAAAATTTGATCAAAAATGTCTCCTGTGTTTTCATTCCATTTCCTGTTGTCCTATGCATGACCCCTCACATACACTCAGGGTCTCCCTTCTCACTGGACCACCTAAGCATCCACACAGCTGTACTATAATGCAGTCTACATTCCTCTCTTCTGTCCATTATGTTGCTATAAGAGACTTTGCAAAATACCATGCCAAAATCCAGGTAGATTGTTTACACAGATTTGCCTGATAAAACAAAGTATTTGTGTTAAGGAAGGATAAGATGTCCCTAGGGATTTTATGATATGTGTTTGATTTTTTTTCTTAATTATATTTCTCTTCCGTATTCACAAGGTAAAGCTGATATGGGATATCCCTAAGTGGCTATGAACTTTGTTCCATCCTTGTAGTTCCTGCCGGAGTAGGCAATGGCACCCCACTCCAGTATTCTTGCCTGGAAAATCCCATGGATGGAGGAGCCTGGTAGGCTGCAGTCCATGGGGTCGCTAGGAGTCGGACACAACTGAGCGACTTCATTTCCACTTTTCGCTTTCATGCATTGGAGAAGGAAATGGCAGCCCACTCCAGTACTCTTGCCTGGAAAATCCCATGGATGGAGGAGCCTGGTGGGCTGCAGTCCATGAGGTTGCTTAGAGTCAGACACGACTGAGCGACTTCACTTTCACTTTTCACTTTCATGCATTGGAGAAGGAAATGACAACCCACTCCAGTGTTCTTGCCTGGAGAATCCCAGGGATGGGGGAGCCTGGTGTGCTGCCGTCTATGGGGTCACACGGAGTCGGACACGACTGAAGCGACTTATCAACAACAACAACGACAAGAAGTTCCTGCAGGTTTCAGAAGTGAGGCTATCTACTCCTAAGGTCCCTCACGTTATATTTTCCCGAAGTTTCCCTAAGTCTGATAACTTTTCTCAGGAGGAGACATTAAAAACTTCAGAAAGTGGAATTTAAAGTTACTTTATTGGGTTCATCAGATATTTCTTGATCACTAGATTTGAATAAAATAGTTTTCCAGTAGTAGTATATTAATATCTAGACAGCTGATTTATTATAGTCGTCAAGAAATAAAAATTTTTTGAGCAGAATAGTATGGATCCTTTTTTTTCATAAAAAATCATTTTGTTTTCACAATTCAGCTATTGCCATTATTTATAAAGATAGAATTCTTCCCATTTTATCCCAGGTGGCTTATATCTTCATACAAAAAGCCCTCACCACTTCTAGTCCATCATTTCATTAACCTTTTTAAAGTTGATTTCAAGTAAAACTGGAAGCACAAAGTTCCAGGTACACTTAACTAACAATTCAGTGTTGTAAACACTTACAAAATTCAACTTCTGCCTCAGATGTTATTTTGTATTACAAAATGATTTTTCAATGACATTTATTTTTCAATAAATGTCTCATTTATATAAAAGTTGTTTTACAGCCACAATCTTAAAATTTGGAATGAAAGTCCTAAAATGATTGCATGTAAAAGATGTCCATCCTAGCCAATGTTAACTCTAGCAACAGGGCAAGCATAACAGAAATGAAATCCTTATGAAAATCTTAACATTTTTTATTGTTCTAGGGATTTTCTTGTGTGTGTGTATGCTCAGTTGTGCCTGACTCTTTTCAACCCTATGGACTGTAGCCTGCCCGGCTCCTCCGTCCATGGGATTTTCCAGGCAAAATACTGGAGCGGGTTGCCATTTCCTACTCCAGATCTTCCCAACCCGGGTTGAACACACATCTCCTGCATTGCAGGTGGATTATTTACCACTGAGCCACCAGGGAAGCCCATGGATCATCTTAGCTGAATGCATATACATACATGCTTTTAAATTAGTGCTTTCCCTTGGCGAATTCTTATACTTTTCTCTAGTGTCCCAGAGCTAGAACTGTTAGTTCAATTCCTCACCATTCTGAAAAGAGAGTCTCATAGAAATTTCTGTTTTTAGGCTTATGGTTTTAGAGCAAATTTACATTACTGGTCCTGACTTTTGGTAATCTCTCATTCCAGAGAACAAGGCCTTTCATACATTTTGTAATTAAGAAATGAATGAATACCCCAATGAATACTGCTGCTGGGGCTGCTGCTAAGTCACTTCAGTCGTGTCCGACTCTGTGCGAACCCATAGACGGCAGCCCACCAGGCTCCTCTGTCCCCAGGATTCTCCAGGCAAGAACACTGGAGTGCATTGCCATTTCCTTCTCCACCAGTGAATACTACAAAGTATAAAATGCAAAAGCTAGTATTAGTGTTGATTTCTTAAACACAGTATTGGGTTTCTTTTTCAATGACTCATTGGCAACACTAACTGAGCAACTGTTTCCCACTATGAAAGGCATCCTTTTCCTGTAACGTGTCATCCAAAGAAACAGGTTCAAAACCTACTCTGAGTTCAGCTTTAACTATCAAGCACTATTTCGTTTGTGTGTTTTGTGTACCTAATATGTGGAATCCTAACTTTTCCTTCAAAATCCAATCAAAAATTAACAGGCAATATATATATGGCTCCGTCTGTAGTCACATACATTTGAGCTCAGTTTAGTAAGGTTTTGTAAATGGGCAATTAGCACCTTTGCATATTTAGTTAAAGAGCTAGTTTAATTGTGATGTTAAGTATCTACCTTTTGTCTTGATCTGTTTCATTTTAATGTAGGCATCAAGCAAAGAAATAAAACGAGAATCTATAGTCAAAAAGATATTTGTGGATACTTAGAAAACATTCATGTCTTTATTTATATATAATACAGGGTAATGAATGCAATGGAAAGTGTTAAATTCCTGTGTAGTGATGAGTCAGTTTTGCCCTGTGGCAATACCAATAACTGAATAAAGCAAATTTGCCCTTTTCTGTGGCTGACGCAATTACCACGTGTTCAGGCACCATAATTAGTGACACTCCACACTCTCAGAAATCTTAAAGTGTGGAAAGCAAATGGAAAAAGAGTATTATCTAATGCACCAACAATTCAAATGTGCATGTGATAAAACGGTTGCTTTTAGTACAGCATGCATGGAATGAGGTCTTCGGAATTTCTCAGTAGCAGGTGTTGGTATATAAATATACATCCTGAATGGTACATCTGGCCTCTCTCTGTTCCCCCTTCTCTGTTTCTTTTCTTTGTTAAGCCACTGACCTTATTGCTCATTCAAGAATAACTCACCAGAAGTGATTGTCATGTTCTTCAGATTAGGATAACAAAATGTGTATTATTTTGTGCTATCATGAAATTCATTTAAAGTACCTCTTTTAAGATGGATGAATTGTTTATTCTGAAATAAATGGGTTTTTTTAAGCTATAAGAGCTCCATTATTTGATTATGCTAAATATAGAATTAATGCCTAGTATACAATCTTCTGATTAAAAGCTCTGAGAAAAATATGTTGTGTTCAGTATACTTTTAACAAAATTACTTATTGTTACTTGCCGGAGGGTCATCATCTGCTCCTAAATGAGAGATTTTTCCAAGGTTGGAGAAATGACATTTATTTAGTCAAATGTCCAATCTTCTAGCTTCCAAGACTAACTTTAAGTCCCTGATATTACACTATGTTTCAGGGTAATTTACCAGGCATTTAGGGGCAAGTTTTTACCCTTGGACTTCTTCAGTTCTATAAGGGACATGACTCATCTTGACTATAATTGACATATATTCTAGGTAGTGACCTCTTTCCTGATTGCAGAATTCAGCCAAATACACAAGCCAAGGGCTTACAAAATGTTTGCTCCATGCACATAGGCTAAATAACCTTTGAATAGACTTTCCTTCATTTGTTTCATTTTGAAAAACTGGAATATCACTTTATAATCTGTTCTGTTATACCACATGCTTACTAATTGATGAGACACTTCAAAGATGTAACCCTGCACAGAAACTTCCAAGTGAATTTTGACTAACAATCTCAGCTAGGTTGCTAATGCCACAAGAGCAGGGTCTGAACTATTTGCTTACTGCACATGCAACATCTGGGCTAGAGTCTGGCGATGTCAGGAAAGGCATTTGGCTGTCCACTAGGTGAAGTTGATGCACTGGCCAGTTGTAGTTATGACTGAACCACTCAGCAACCCCATCATTAGAGGTTTTCCCAAGACTAATGAGAATCTTCACTGGCCTAAAGAAGGCAAGAACCAAGGGTTCCACCTGACATTCCACCTCAGATAGAAGGGAAACTGTATAATTTATTCATGCCTTTAACTGTTTTCTGAATGGTCCAGTCACCTACTAATGATATGGTAAGTCAGATCAGATTATAGGAGAACCCTCAGTTCTGAGAAAACTACTTCTACATCAACCTGTACTAAACTGGCTTGTTACCAAGCTCAGAAAGAAAAAGGTCTCTACCAGCTCAACAATAATACTATTTGTGACCATCAAAACGATATTTACAAACCTTTGTTAATGATTTATAGGAAAATATGCTCAAGTAACATAGGAAAATTAAGATATCATACAATCACAGTATTTTTTTTTTAATTATTAGAAAAATAAACTGGAAGGAAAGACACCAAAATAACAAGTGCTTATCTCTGGGTGATAGAATTATTGGTATTTTCTTATTTCTATTTTCCCATATATTCCAGTTTTTCTACAATAAACAGATACTATATGTATAATTCTAAAACTTTTATGTTTAAAATCTTACCAACTCAGTATTCAAGTTTCATTTATTTCATTTCTAGATAATTGTTCAGAGGACCTCTGCAGCTTAATTAAGATCTGTATTTTCACAAATGTCTAGGATAAGAACATAATTTTATTTGAATGAATGTGTGTCAATGTTTTTCTGAAAATAGAAAGCCTGAGCTGGAACTTGTCATCACACACAGAAAGATAATGTACACTTAGAGGAACTTCCTTGGAGGCCCAGTGGCTAAGACTGTGCACCCAATGCAGGGGATGTGGGTTCAACCCCTGGTCAGAGAACTAGACCCTACATGCCACAACTACGAGTTCACATGCCGTAACTAAAGATCCCACACACTGCAGCTAAGACCCGAAGAAGCCAAATAAATACATAAGCAAATATTCTTTAAATGAATGAATGAACACTTCGAAATGTCAATCTCTTTTTGTTATTTCTTTTTAAAAGAAAGGCATATAGGTATCTCATCTGTGTTCTGTTTCTCCACGCTAACCTGAATTCACAGTGGACAGTAACTGTAACTTACTGTGTGGTATTTAAGGGAGAATCATAAGAATTGCTTTTATTATCATTTTTAGAAAAGGAATTTCCAACTGAGGTTGCTTAAAGTTTCAGTTCCTAGAGTTGAATATATCAGATAAGTGTGGTAACAAATTCCCTTTGTTCCTGGAAATTCACCAGGATGGAACCTTTATTTACATAAAATTATCTCCCATTGTTCCTGGAGAGTTTTGGGAAGTCACCATAAATGTAGTCTCTATGGAATGCATCCTGTTTGTTCCCAGTGCCTTAGCAGGAATATGTGAGGAGAGGAGTCCTAGGAAAGAGACTGCAGACTTCAACGGTCTGGGCAAGCAGTCATCAATTGTTATGGCTAGAATAGTAAGATAAATGTGACTCCAAGCTAGGGAAAAGAGGTGTCTTGCTTATGCATAAATAATCTAGTCTTTATAGTGTATCAAATTACAGAGCTTGAGATGTTTGGTCAATTCAATGACCCATTTTGATTTCTCAGTTTCACCTGTTAAAATGTGTCTAGGAAATGCTTCTCAAAAAAAAAAAAAGTGTTCCGTATTATGCTTTCAATTTTACCTAATTCCTGATCCTTTCCTCTGTGGTTTACCTAAGAAATTGTCATTCCATTCTTGTAAGTCTCTTATCGTTAGAAAGTTCTTTCGATACCTTCCTCTCTGCCGGGCTAACATTCCTCTCCTATCTATAAGTAGAGAATTGTGCCCTCTACTGCAAAGAACACAACAAATTGCTTCAGAAAATAAGATGGAATAAGCCAGCCTTACATTCTTGATGGGCTGTCGGAGGAGTTCATAAATGATCAAAATCCTATTAAAAGATAGTACACTTCCGAGGAAAGCAGCCTGAATCACTTCTCAGGCTCCTACCACGTGGTTTTCATGAAAATGATCTTGTTTACCACCTCCAGGAGAGTATAGCCCTGACGTGGAGCCAAGGCAAACAGCGGCAAGTGATCAAGAACCACTGAGCCAGAGGAAGCATGGGGACTGCCTGTTTATGTTTGGCTAGGCTGGCTTCTCCTACTTCTTGAAGAGCAGAGGCAGGCTCTTTCACTATTATCGACCAGCGGCTAGGAGCTATTTCTTTGCATCATCTGTCAGGTGCGGACCAGGAACAGTCTCCATTTCTCCTCCTTATCCTCAGACTAGGCAGGTAGGAGAGTCTGGTGTGCTGCTATTATTTGGGTATGGGAGGCATACAGGGAAGCAGCTTTCTCTTTTGGGGCATTATGGATGAGACAGGAGCAGTCAGGGGTCTGTAGGAGCCCTCTGTCCTGCCCTTGCCTTGTGGCTCCAGAGACTATGGCTTTCCTCACAACATCTAGTCCATCCTCTTAAGGCCCGAGTATGGCTCCAAATTGTCAGAGTGCTGTTCACCAATGGGAGTCTGGGACTGGGCCAAGGGACACAGAGATCAGTGACCTCTTAGTAGCCCAAGGTGAGGAGAAATTCAAGTCCAAGCTGAGGACCAAGGCAGGTGAACTGAGAACCAGGAGCCACGTTGGGCAGAATGGCTGAAAGGTGACAGGGAAGAGAACAGGTGAGAGGGAGCCTGATGGGCAGAGTGCACGGTAGGAGTGCAACTATGAGCCCCCTTGGCTTGGACCATTGCACCCACAAGTCTTGAAAATGCATGACTCTACCTGACATGACTTATCCAAAATAGGGGGTAGTGATTGAATGTGTGAACCTCTAAGGCTTTCTAAAGTCCCTCAAGTGCACACTGCTGGAACCCCTCTTCCCCAGAATACAAGGGTGGCTGCCACAGCAATTCATAGCCCAAGGATGCACCTCCTTCTAGGAGCAGGGACGAGCGCTGGTGCCGCATAGTTAGGGACTGTCACGGTTTCTGCTCTGTGAAGTCTGGGACTCCACTTCTTCAGGTGTAAGGAGACTTCCTGTGTGGAAAGAGCCTGGTGTTTGTGTGTCACCCCAATGGTACACTTTCTTCACTCTTTCGAGACCCCTCAGTTACTTCACATTCATTTTCCTTTCCCTCTGCCCCTCACCTTCACTTCCTGATCATTTTTTCTCTATCTTATATGCTTTCCTTCTTGGTCTGTTCCTTTCATCTTGTCAAGATGCATTTTATTCCTTCTAATAAATGGATGGATGCTAGTCTGAATTTAGAGCAAAAATTCAGACCCAAACCCCATGCGCAGAGGATACCTGTACCCTCTCCTCTGTGGCTCCATGCTTCCTGAACCCCAGTCTCTGGGGATGGGATTGAGGCATTTCCTTGGAAGCAAAACCACTAGGTGAGTCTTATGAAACCCTTGCATCAACACTGCCTCCTTCTAGAGCAGGGGCTCTGTTCTTTTCATCTTTGTCACTTGGTAGAATAGTGTTTAAAGAAAAGTAGGTACTCAGTAACTTCTTGTTGAATGAAGAACTAAACTCATGAAGAACTAAACTCATGGCCAAACTGAATAAATAATGAAGTACCAGCCCTGGGCAAAACAGTAAAAATATATTTAGCTTTTCAGCCTTATCATGTTTATCAAATTTTTTCTGACTTCCCACAGCATCCCTGGTAACTCAGCAGTAAAGAATCCACTTGTAATGCAGGAGACACAGATTTGGTCCCTGGGTCTGGGAGACCCCCTGGAGAAGGAAATATGTAGCCCACTCTGTATTCTTGCCTGGGGAATCCCATCGACAGAGAAGCCAGGTGGACTACAGTCTATGGGGTCCCAAGAGTGAGACGCAATTTAGCAACTAAACCACCACCACACCCAAAACACCATCTTTTATTATACCTTTGACTTCAGTGATCCTAATAAAAGGTTAAATTTTACTAAAACTTACTTGCTTATTTTATCTTCATCCTTTTATGATGACAGCTCCCTAATATGATAAATAAATATGTGCATTTGGTAATTGTAAATGGGTAAAAGAGTTTCCTAGGAGCATTCTCCCTCTCCTTTTATGTCTTATGGATTAATTTGTACAGTTGCTTCAGAAAACGTGAATATCCAATATCTTTGTCCTGATCTCCAGGTGAAACCCACATAACAAAGGCTGCAGGCTTCCAGGGAGGAAACCTTAGCAGAAAAGCATTGGGAAAATTTATTGGATAAAATAAAGCATTTTATCTGTAGCACCTGCTATAATAAGAAACTAGCCTTTGCATCTTCTGCTATTGTTGTTTTTTAAATAAGATACTAGTTATTCTCTATATTTCCTTAAATATTTTATATTTAAAACTAAGCATACTTTCACATTATGGTTTATAAAATAAATTTTAAGCCAGAAAGAAAAATCTTTTAATTTTGAAAAAACAACTATTAAAATCTTATTAATTATGAAGTAAATTTTTAATCTTTTATTTTAGCCATCAAAAGATTTTCAATATGACTTATAATTTTTAAATTCTACAAATATCTGATATTTTACATAGGCCTGAATATTACACCACTTTTACCAACAGGACAAAAAATGTGTTTTTAAAAAACATGAACCCATTTAAATAAATATAAACTAAAATTTATCCTTGACAAAAATCACTGTGAAATAAGTGAGCCAGATCTTTTTTTTTAATTTTAGATTACTGAAATTCAAAATTCAAAAGGTAGGCTGAAAAATAAGATAGTAAGGAAATTAGAAAGCCGATAACATATTGAGGCCTGGATGCTGCAATCCACGGGGTCATAAAGAGTTGGACACGACTGGGCGACTGAACAACAACATGCTGAGACAGAAGTCTGGGATTACGAGTGGATCCCAGTGGAATAAACAACCAAGAGAGCTTATGGTCATGAAAAGATGCTCAACATCATTCATCATCAGGGAAATGCAAATCAAAACCACAGTGAGATATTGTCCTCACATGTCGGAATGGCTATCATTAAAAACATAAATGACAAATGCTGGTGAGGGTGTGGAGAAAAGGAAACCCTCCTACATTGTTGGTGGGAATGTAAATTGGTGCAGCCACTATGGAAAACAGTATGGAGAGCTCTCAAAAAACTAAAAATAGAACTAGCATGAAGTGTCAGTCACTCAGTTGTGTCCAACTCTTTGCAACCCCATGGGCTGTAGCCCACCAGCCTCCTCTGTCCATGGAATTCTCCAGGCATGAATACTAGAGTGGGTAGCTATGCCCTTCTCCAGGGGATCTTCCCGACCCAGGGACTGAAACTGTGTCTCCTGCAGTACAGGCAGTTTCTTTACCATCTGAGTCACCAAACCATATGATACTCAATTCACTCCTAGATAGATATATATATATATATATATATATATATATATATATATATATACACACACCCCCCCCAGAAACACTAATTTGAAAAGATACATATATCCCAATGTTAATAGCAGCACTATTTACAGTTGCCAAGATATGGAAGCAGCCTATATGTCCATCAACAGATAAATGGATAAAGAAGTTGTGGAGTACTACCATATATGGAATACAACTCAGCCATAAAAAAGAATGAGATTTTTCCATTGGCAACAACATGGAAGGAAATGAAGGGTATTATGCTAAGTGAAATAAGTCAGACAAAAAGAAATACTGTATGATATCACTTATATGTAGAATCTAAACACAACAAACTGGTGACTATAACAAAAGAAAAACAGACTCACAGGTATAAAGAGCAAACTAGTGGTTACTAGTGAGGAGACAGAAGTGGGGAGGCGTAATATAGGGTAGGAGATTAAGACATATAAAATATCAATACTATGTATAAAATCAATAAGCTACAAGGACATACTGTACAACATGAGCAAATATTTTCTACTAACTATAAATGTATATAACCTTTGAAAATCACTGTCATACACCTGAACCTTATATAACATTGCACAACAAATATACCTCAACAAAAACGAGAGAGCTTACGGAATTCATTTCTCAAGTCTTCATAGAAAGAAGAGATTTACTGTAGTGTGGAATGACTTACATGGGTTGTTGCCAGAAGGCAGGAGGATATTCTAGATAAACATTCAATTACCTTTGGTCCAATGGTCCTTTCTTCTGCTCCAATCTTCCTATTCATATGGTCCTGGTCTTTCAAACTTGATTTTTTCTGTAATATAAAAACATACATTTAAATGTAGTTTCTAAGCTTTGGTGATTTTCAACTAAATTTAAATCAATAATGTATTTTACTTGGAATAGGACCACATGATGCTTGGTTTTTCTGAGCATGGTTTGAGGGGTTTGGTTTCTGACCATGTGACAGTGTTGGTGGACACTGGTTTGTTTTCTTCTTTCTTTTCAACCCAGTAGGAATGAAATGTAATGGAACTACATTGAACAAAATAATCTGTAATTTTTTTTCCAGCTCCTAACCCTTATAGCAGAAAGCGAAGAAGAACTAAAGAGCCTCTTGATGAAAGTGAAAGAGAAGAGTAAAGAAGTTGGCTTAAAGCTCAACATTCAGAAAACGAAGATCATGGCATCCAGTCCCATCACTTCATGGCAAATAGATGGGGAAACAGTGGAAACAGTGGCTGACTTTATTTTTCTGGGGTCCAAAATCACTGCAGATGGTGACTGCAGCCATGAAATTAAAAGACACTCCTTGGAAGAAAAGCTATGACCAACCTAGACAGCATATTAAAAAGCAGAGACATTACTTTGCCAACAAAGGTCTGTCTAGACAAGGCTATGGTTTTTCCAGTGGTCATGTATGGATGTGAGAGTTGGACTATGAAGAAAGCTGAGTGCTGAAGAATTGAACTGTGGTGTTGGAGAAGACTCTTGAGAGTCCCTTGGACTGCAAGGAGATCCAAGCAGTCCATCCTAAAGGAGATCAGTCCTGGGTGTTCATTGGAAGGACTGATATTGAAGCTGAAACTCCAATACTTTGGCCACCTCATGCAAAAAGCTGACTCATTTGAAAAGACCCTGATGCTGGGAAAGATTGAGGGCAGGAGGAGAAGGGGACGACAGAGGATAAGATGGTTGGATGGCATCACCGACTCGATGGACATGGGTTTGGGTGGACTCCGGGAGTTGGTGATGGACAGGGAGGCCTGGTGTGCTGCAGTTCATGGGGTCACAAAGAGTTGGACACGACTGAACTGATACTGATAGAGATAACTCCTAAGAAGCAGTCAACACTCAATAACAAAAAGACTAGAAAAATGGACTCCTGGTTCACATATAGGAAACATACACATCATTCAAGGCTGAATATGTCCAATACAAATGAAAGGTACGTATCTTTTATTTCGTTGAAGAAAAAAGAAAATAAATTGGAGAGCAGAAATATACACTTGACTGTTTCCATGACAAGCATGGTGTACAGTCTCTTCTATTCACTAGCCCAGCTCAGAAAAGAAAAGATTTTCAAGGGCAGCAGTTGGGCTACCCGGGAAAAGCACTGCAATCTTTGTCTCCTTGTCACACAACGTTCCCCACGAAGCATTTCAGTGCGAAGGCAATGAATTATAAAAAGCACTAATGCAGAAGTATGTGGGGACTTTCCTGGTGCTCCAGTGGTTAAGACTCCATGTTTCCACTGCAGGGGGCACAGGTTAGATCTCGGGTCAGGGAACTAAGACCTAATCTGTTGTGCTGCTAAGTCACTTCAGTCGTGTCCGACTCTGTGCGACCCCATAGACAGCAGCCCCCCAGGCTCCCCCGTCCCTGGGATTCTCCAGGCAAGAACACTGGAGTGGGTTGCCATTTCCCTCTCCAATGCATGAAAGTGAAAAGTGAAAGCGAAGTCGCTGAGTCATGTCTGACCCTCAGCGACCCCATGGACTGCAGCCTACCAGGCTCCTCCATCCATGGGATTTTCCAGGCAGGAGTACTGGAGTGGGCTGCCATTGCCTTCTCTGAATCTGTTGTGAGGCACAGCCAAAACAAACAAAAAAATTTTAATAGAAAAAAGAAGTATGTGTAGGATATTATGGAAACTGGGCATCCAATCAGTTTGTGAAGGCAAAGGGGCAGGGCCCGGGGTCTCAAATGTCCTACTTGAATACGCCCTGCTGAGAACTTGAACTTAATCCTAATGGTACAGAGAATTCTGTGGAGAGTTTTAAATAGAAGAGTCTGATCAGAGCTCTCTTCTAGAAAAATCACTTAGGCAACCATGCAGAGGATGGATTCGAGAGGAGTGAAGGTAGAAAGAGGGAGATGAGTTAGGAGGCTCTAGAGGAGAGAAATGGCGAGGGCCAGGGGCTGTGAGCCACCCTGGAGGCTGTGAAGTTGGTGGGGGGCAGCTCCCACCCCTCCCCTCTGGCCCCCCTCTGGTCTGGGTGGCTTCATCCTCTTCTATGTGGTCCTGATGCTGCTGCTCTATGTCATCTACACTCAGCTCCTGGCTTCCTAGGATCTGGGGTCCCCTCCCTACCTCCTTGCCTTATTTCTGTTTAGACTCCCATGCTGCCTCCATCCCCAGCAGTGGTGCCTTCAGCCCCCACCAAAAACACTGGTGAACCCCCTCACCTCATAAACACTGACCTCATAAGCCCTACTCTGGTGTCCCCAGACCCTGAGCCCCCAACCACTGGCTGCCCTCCTGTAACCCCTCAAATAATGACCTTCTACCCCATGCCAGGCTCTAGGGATGTAGGAATGAACAAGGCAGACGTTAGACAACATGCCAGTCATATGGCTTAAGGTCTATAAAGGGAAACAGAAATTAAATACTTACACAAACAGTTATTTACTTACTATTGCAAAAAGTACTGGGAAGGCAAATATAATGTGCATTAAGAATCTAAGAACAGGGGATACTTTGGACGGTGGAGGGGTGGGCACGGTCAGCTGCTTGGAAAGTGGGTCAAACAAAAGTCCAGTTTGGGAAATGGTTACAGGAAGAGAGGAATGCTTGTGGGAAAACCACTGGTACTAGAGAGAGAACTGAGATAAATCCAGAGAGGCTCAGGCATTGTAAGCAACAGAAGGAGGCAGAGGACTGGAGGTTGAGACTGGAATAGATCACAGGTGCTGTCACAGAACAAATTAAGGAGATTGTTCATTATGCTCAAAACAGCCTAAGGAGTGATTGAAGTTTTAGGCGGGAAAATGATCTCATCCATATAGATATACAGACATATGAGGGCTGCCCAAAGGGAAACTTATAAGAGGAATTATCAATGTATTGGACACAATAGTGGCTCATTCATCTTCAAGGGTTTTTTTGTTTGTTTGTTTC
Source organism: Bos javanicus (assembly GCF_032452875.1). Lineage (NCBI taxonomy): Eukaryota > Metazoa > Chordata > Mammalia > Artiodactyla > Bovidae > Bos > Bos javanicus. The sequence continues at coordinate 23,698,344 of NC_083876.1, read as the reverse complement.
AGTATGTGCCATGTGGGATCTTAGCTACCCAACCAGGGCTCAAACATACACCCTGCATTGAAAGCACAGAGTCTTAATCACTCTAGTGCCAGGGAAGTTCCATCCTTTGAGTCTCTACTCAAGTGTCCCTCTTCCGTGAACCCTGACCTTTGGCACCCTTTCTCAGGTTACACCACCACTCCTCACTCATTAACCTCCAGACCCCATGCACTCTTCACTCTTCCATAGAACTTTTCTTTGACTAACATTTTGATAGTTTGCTTATCTGTTAACTTACTTTCTGTGTCCTCTTGCTAAAGTGTAAGCTCCACTGGGGAAAGGACTTTTTTTTTGTTTTCCTAGAAAGTGCCTGCCATATGGATTCTCAACAGATATTTGTTGAATTAATGGCATATCACATTATTATTTAAAGTTATAACACAAGATGGCTGTTTACATGTGCGTGATAAGTTGCTTTGGTCGTGTCTGACTCTCTGTGGCCCTGTGGACTGTAGCGCTCCAAGTGCCTCTGTCAATGGGATTCTCCAGGCAAGATTGGTGGAGTGGATTTCCAGCCTTCCTCCGGGGTATCTTCCTGACCCAGGGACTGAACTCGAGTGTCTTATGTCTCCTGTTGGCAGGTAGGGTCTTTACCTCTAGCACCACCTGGGAAGCCCCATCAGTGTTTATACAAACTTTCATAACTAGGCAAAGCATATATGGTGATTTAATTCTTAAAAATGAAAATTCCTGCTGCAGCAGAAATTCATTGTCTCCTTATTCAAGTTCATGGACAGATGTTTTTAGTTGATAAAGTATCAAAACACTGAGTAAATTTTAGAAAAGGAAAGAGTATGAAACGTGGTCAGGAATCATGAGTCACCATGACACCTTAGCTATTTCACAGTGTTGGTACATATACCAGTCAAAATGTTCTGCTGTGCTAACAAAATTATAGTATTTTCACAACACTGCAATGATTAACCTTTTAAACCTACTTTTGAAGAACTACTGAAGGCTTACTTGAAGGTGTTTGAAGGACTAATATGCAGTTGGCAAATTATAGCTTGTGACAATGTCTAGAATTCTTTGGAGAAAATCCAGTTGAACTGCAAAAAGTGCTGAAAAGTCTCCCTTTAATTTTCCTGTGTATCTGACCTCATATAATCAGAGGGATCTGAAAAGTTTCCAAGTTTATTTCATAAAAAAATTTCCAGAAAAAAAATCATTTCTACTGTCAATGTCGTTACTACCCATGATTTCCCATTCATTTTTTTTATTAAACTCATTTATTGTTTTCAGTACCATGGCAGGTATCCCTCCCTTCGTTTATTAGCTCATGCATCGAACATTTATTTATCTGTACTGAGGAGAGACACAGATTTTATGAGGTAAAATGGGATAATTACATAGTCAGGAAATTTATCTGTAGAAACAATAAGAAGGCTTATATAAATAGAGGATGATATGTTTCATTTTATGAAAGGAAAACACATTCAATTAGCTCCAGTTTTAAGTTACTTTGGCTGAAAGTAGGACAATGAGATTATAATTGAAAATCTTTATATTTAAGCATATGTAGTGCTAGTAAACCAAATACAAACACCAAAATAACCGTTACTTCATTTCTATGTCTAGCGCTATAAAGAAATATGATTATACATGTCTACTTTCTAAACCACTTGAAGCAGCTTTCACATGAAACTGTAGTGCACAATAATGACTGAAACAAGGCAGAGTTCTTGCCGAGCTTTGTTTCTTGCCTCCGTGCCTATTTTGTGAAAGGAAGAGGAGTTAGTTGATCAGTCATGTCTGACGCTTTGCAACCCCATAGACTGTAGTCCATTAGTTTCCTCTGTCTGTGGAGTTCTCCAGGCAAGAATACTGGGGTGGGTTGCCATGCTCTTCTCCAGGGGATCTTCCCGACCCAGGGATCGAACCCAGCTCTCCTTCACTGCAGGCAGATTATTTACCCCCTGAGCCACTAGGGAAGTCCCATTTTTGGAAGCGGGGCTCTTTTATTCATCCTTGCAGAATCAGAGCTATTCCAAGTATGAACTAGCCAGGTAATATATTTTTTTTAATTTTAATTGGAGGCTAATTACTTTACAATATTGTGTTGGTTTTTGCCATACATTAACATGAATCAGACATGGGTGTACATGTGTTCCCCATCCTGAATCCCCCTCCCACCTCCCTCCCCATCCCATCCCTCAGGGTCGTCCCAGTGCATCAGCCCAGAGCACCCTGCCTCATGCATTGAACTTGGACTGGTGACCTATTTCACATATGATGATATACATGTTTCAATGCTATTCTCTCAAATCATCCCACCCTCGCTTTCTCCCACAGACTCCAACAGTCTGTTCTTTACATCTGTGTCTCTTTTGCTGTCTCGCATATAGGGTCATCATTACCATCTTTCTAAATTCCATATATATGCATTAATATACTGTATTGGTGTTCTTCTTTCTGACTTAATTCGCTCTGTATAATAGGCTCCAGTTTCATCCACCTCATTAGAACTGATTCAAATGCATTCTTTTTATTTTTATTTTTTTTCGTGGGCACCCTTGTCTTGTTCCTGACTTTAGAGGAAATGCTTTCAATTTTTCACCATTGAGGATAATGTTTGCTGTGGGTTTGTCATATATAGCTTTTATTATGTTGAGGTATGCTTCTTCTATTCCTGCTCAAATGCATTCTTTTTAATAGCTGAGTCCTCCATGTTCAAGGTCAGGAGGGGCAGCTGTGAGGAGATACTCCTCTTCCAAGGTAAAGAGCAGCGGCTGTGCTTTGCTGGAGCAGCCGTGAAGAGATACCCCACGTCCAAGGTAAGATGGTAGGTGTTGCGACAGGGCATCATAGGGCAGACACATCAACACCATAATCACAGAAAACTAGTCAATCTAATCACATTAGGACCACAGCCTTCTCTAACTCAATGAAACTAAACCATGCTGTGTGGGGCCACCCAAGATGGGCGGGTCATGGTGGAGAGGTCTGACAGAATGTGGTCCACTGGAGAAGGGAATGTTAAACCACTTCAGTATTCTTGCCTTGAGAACCCCATGAATGGTATGAAAAGGCAAAATGATAGGATACTGAAAGAGAAACTCCCCAGGTCGGTAGGTGCCCAATATGTTATTGGAGATCAGTGGAGAAATAACTCCAGAAAGAATGAAGGGATGGAGCCAAAGCAAAACAATATCCAGTTGTAGATGTGACTGGTGATAGAAGCAAGGTCTGATGCTGTAAAGAGCAATATTGATAGGAACCTGGAATGTTAGGTCCACGAATCAAGGCAAATTGGAAGTGGTCAAACAGGAGATGGCAAGAGTGAACGTTGACATTCTAGGAATCAGCGAACTACAATGGACTGGAATGGGTGAATTTAACTCAGATGACCATTATATCTACTACTGTGGGCAGGAATCCCTTAGAAGAAATGGAGTAGCCATCATGGTCAACAAAAGAGTCTGAAATGCAGTACTTGGAAGCAATCTCAAAAATGACAGAATGATCTCTGTTTGTTTCCAAGGCAAACCATTCAATATCACAGTAATCCAAGTCTACGCCCCGACCAGTAATGCTGAAGAAGCTGAAGCTGAATGGTTCTATGAAGACCTACAAGACCTTTTAGAACTAACACCCAAAAAAGATGTCCTTTTCATTATAGGGGAGTGGAATGCAAAAATAGGAAGTCAAGAAACACCTGGAGTAACAGGCAAATTTGGCCTTGGAATACGGAATGAAGCAGGGCAAAGACTAATAGAGTTTTGCCAAGAAAATGCACTGGTCATAGCAAACACCATCTTCCAACAACACAAGAGAAGACTCTACACATGGACATCACCAGATGGTTAACACCGAAATCAGATTGATTATATTCTTTGCAGCCAAAGATGGAGAAGCTCTATACAGTCAGCAAAAACAAGACCAGGAGCTAACTGTGGCTCAGATCATGAACTCCTTATTGCTAAATTCAGATTTAAATTGAAGAAAGTAGGGAAAACCACTAGACCATTCAAGTATGACCTAAATTAAATCCTTTATGATTATACAGTGGAAGTGAGAAATAGATTTAAGGGACTAGATCTGATAGATAGAGTGCCTGATGAACTATGGAATGAGGTTCATGACATTGTACAGGAGACAGGGATCAAGACCATCCGCATAGAAAAGAAATGCAAAAAAGCAAAATGGCTGTCTGAGGAGGCCTTACAAATAGCTGTGAAAAGAAGAGAAGCCAAAAGCAAAGGAGAAAAGGAAAGATATAAGCATCTGAATGCAGAGTTCCAAAGAATAGCAAGGAGAGATAAGAAAGCCTTCCTCAGCGATCAATGCAAAGAAATAGAGGAAAACAACAGAATGGAAAAAACTAGAGATCTCTTCAAGAATATTAGAGATACCAAGGGAAACTTTCATGCAAAGATGGGCTCGATAAAGGACAGAAGTGGTATGGACCTAACAGAAGCAGAAGATACTAAGAAGAGGTGGCAAGAATACACAGAAGAACTGTACAAAAAAGATCTTCACGACCCAGATAATCACGATGGTGTGATCACTCACCTAGAGCCAGACATCCCGGAATGTGAAGTCAAGTGGGCCTTAGAAAGCATCACTATGAACAAAGCTAGTGGAGGTGATGGAATTCCAGTTGAGCTATTTCAAATCCTGAAAGATGATGCTGTGAAAGTGCTGCACTCAATATGCCAGCAAATTTGGAAAACTCAGCAGTGGCCACAGGACTGGAAAAGGTCAGTTTTCATTCCAATCCCAAAGAAAGGCAATGACAAAGAATGCTCAAACTACCGCACAATTGCAGTCATCTCACATGCTAGTAAAGTAATGCTCAAAATTCTCCAAGTCAGGCTTCAGCAATATGTGAACCGTGAACTTCCAGATGTTCAAGCTGGTTTTAGAAAAGGCAGAGGAACCAGAGATCAAATTGCCAATATTTGCTGGATCATGGAAAAAGCAAGAGAGTTCCAGAAAAACATCTATTTCTGCTTTATTGACTACGCCAAAGCCTTTGACTGTGTGGATCACAATAAAGTGTGGAAAGTTCTGAAAGAGATGGGAATACCACACCACCTGACCTGCCTCTTGAGAAATCTATATGCAGGTCAGGAAGCAACAGTTAGAACTGGACATGGAACAACAGACTGGTTCCAAATAGGAAAAGGAGTATGTCGAGGCTGTATATTGTCACCCTGCTTATTTAACATATATGCAGAGTACATCATGAGAAACACTGGGCTGGAAGAAGCACAAGCTGGAATCAAGATTGCCGGGAGAAATGACAATAACCTCAGATATGCAGATGACACTACCCTTATGGCAGAAAGTGAAGAGGAATTAAAAAGTCTCTTGATGAAAGTGAAAGAGGAGAGTGAAAAAGTTGGCTTAAAGCTCAACATTCAGAAAATGAAGATCATGGCATCTGGTCCCATCACTTCATGGGAAATAGATGGGGAAACAATGGAAACAGTGTCAGACTTTATTTTGGGGGGCTCCAAAATCACTGCAGTTGGTGACTGCAGCCATGATATTAAAAGACGCTTACTCCTTGGAAGAAAAGCTATGACCAACCTAGACAGCATATTCAAAAGCAGAGACATTACTTTGCCAACAAAGGTCCGTCTAGTCAAGGCTATGGCTTTTCCAGTGGTCATGTATGGATGTGAGAGTTGGACTGTGAAGAAAGCTGAGTGCTGAAGAATTGATGCTTTTGAACTGTGGTGTTGGAGAAGACTCTTGAGAGTTCCTTGGACTGCAAGGAGATCCAACCAGTCCATTCTAAAGGAGATCAGTCCTGGGTGTTCATTGGAAGGACTGATGTTGAAGCTGAAACTCCAATACTTTGGCCACCTCATGCGAAGAGTTGACTCATTGGAAAAGACTTTGATGCTGGGAGAGATTGGGGGCAGGATGAGAAGGGGACGACAGAGGATGAGATGGCTGGATGGCATCACTGATTCGATGGACAAGAGTTTGGGTGATCTCTGGGAGTTGGTGATGGACAGGGAGGCCTGGTGTGCTGCAATTCATGGGGTCACAAAGAGTCAGACAGACTGAGCAACTGAACTGAATATTCCATTGTGTATATGGACCACAAGTTTCTTATCCATTATTTTGCCGATAGACATCTAGGCTGCTTCCATGACCTGGCTATTGTAAACAGTGCTGTGATGAACATCGGGTGCATGTGTCTCTTTCAATTCTGGTTTTTTTGGTGTGTATGCCCAGCACTGGGATTGCTGGGTCATATAGAGCCAGGTAATATTAAAGAATAACTTTTAATCCCTGTTCTAGAATTTCTCTTACAATCACTCCAACTGTGTTGGAACTCTGACCCTGCCCTTGACCCGCTAACTGGGCTCTTCTTCCTTACTTGCCTTCCTTGCTTGCCAAGGTATTGCTTGCTTCATCCTCAGTTCACCAGGGGTAATGAACACCAAGCGTTTTCTGGCATGTTGAATGTTACCCTAATATGTACAATTTAGGCTTAGGCACTTACACTTCAAACCCTAGAGTTGAGCTGAAGTTCAGATCCTATTTTTTCATACTTCTGTAATGGCAACCCACTCCAGTCTTCTTGCCTGGAGAATCCCAGGGGCAGGGGAGCCTAGTGGGCTGCCATCTATGGGGTCGCACAGAGTCGGACACGACTGAAGCGACTTAGCAGCAGCAGCAGCAGTACTTACATCCACCTGAAGAAAGCATGCAAGTACATGTTTTCATTAAATTAAATAATCTATTATTATTAATAGATTAAAATTAAACAAATTGTTTAGATTTGTTAATAGACAAAATTAAACAAACAATTAAAATAGTCTATTCTGCATAAACTTGTTCACAATTGATAAAAATAGACATCACTTGCGTCAGAACATTCTTTCACGCATGTAAAAAAACCATTCGTTCCATTAGCCCAAATATTTCACATAATTATGAAAGTAGCTTGTGTTATTTTATTTCTCAGATAATCCTGCTAATTGCTATTCTTCTTGAAGTTTCCATGCAAATAGGAAGGAATTTGCTGGCCATGGAGTGAACACATCTCTACTGACCTGATCTCAGTAGAGCCTCTGTGAGGCCAAAACCGCAATCAGGATCTTTCATCTACTCTGTGGAGCCAGAGGCCATAGGGCATTGTTTAACAATAGATGCTTTGGTTTCGTGAATCAAGAAGGCCAAGATGAAGCAGGCCAAGTGAAGAATCAGTGAGGTATCAAACTCCAGATGTATAGGTCTAAACTTCCAGATGACATTTAAACCTATCTTAAAAGTCATCCAGTCTTTGAGATAGTCACTAGGGAGAAAAAAGAGGGCAACAGAGACTCCACAGCAATGAGTACCTTGACTGTGGGCAGACCCCTGACATTAAATGATTCTGATACACACAACTGTATGAATTGAAAGTAGATGGGGATGAGGACTTAGAAATGCCTCCATGATGGCCAGCTGAAGCTCAGACAATCGCAACTAGAGAAAGTGCCAGGTTTTTAGCACTTATTTATTATGCCAAGTAAGGTCTTCCCTGGTGGCTTAGTGGTAAAGATCTTGCATGCCATTTCAGGAGATACAGGTTTGATCCCTGGGTTGGGAAGATTTCCTAGAGGAGGAAATGGCAACCCATTTCAGTGTTGTTGCGTGGAGAATCCCATGGACAGAGGAGCCTGGTGGGCTACAGTCTGTGGCGCAAAAGAGTTGTACACGACTGAGCAACTGAACAACAGTGCCTAGTAAGTGGCAAGGCTGTAGCCCTGAGGGGATTATAGCCCATGAAGGATGATGTACTTAAGTGAATATAATCACCATTAAGGGTTTATAAGCAAAAGATAGTGCATCTGAGACAGGTCTCAAATAGAAACAGCCACACCAACTATGAGTATAGTTGGAAATCAATCAACAATATTTATATACACAGTTCAGAAAGGGCTCTGGCTCCCTAATAAAGGCTGGGTGGTAATGACAATCAATAATATCTCCAAATGCAAAGAACAGCATCCAGCAATAAACCACGCAGCTGCCAAATAATGTCCCTCGCTGGATAGCACCAGGCTAGGGGTTAAAGCCCCCAACAAAACTTCAAAAGCCAAATAATAGTATGTGTTACCTGGGAGATATGTACATCTTCAAAATTTTGTGGCTGACTAGTGAGAAACATTTTGATGTCCCAAGAAACAAAACTACATAAATACTAAGTTTATTGACTTACTTATTTGATTCGTATTTAATTGCTTTTGCCCATGAAATGGAAGCTTTAGGGTTTTCTTGTAATGCCAACATTCATTCTTTCTTATCAGCAACACCCTGAGTGAACTTGACAAGGGCTGTAGAATAAACTGAGTAACAATGGAAATGAATTGGCTGTCTTTCCGCATCTAGCAAATATAAAAGATGCTCCAGTGACACTGACTCAGGTGTCATTAAACCACATCTCTGATGGTACCCTTCTAGAAGCATCTGATATAGAACCATAACAAGTCTCCATGTGAGTGAGTGATGAGTGATGATGCCAGAGAATTTCAAGTTTGCTTTTATAACTACATCTAAAATCATTCACAATGACAATAGAATCAATCCAGTTTTAGGTTGAATAAGACAAAATTTTAAGGGCAAGACATCCACTGATCAAGTCAATAATGGCCCACTCTTTCCATAGGGAAGAGCAGGCACTTTGGCATTATTATTATTTGTTTTTTTTATCTATTTTCCTCTTTAGACGTGAAAATGTGATCCTCCATTGAAAATTCATTTGTCCAAACCAACATTTTCTTAAAAAGGAAATTATCTATTTTGTTTCATTATCTTTGTATTAATTTGGGAACTTTCTAACATGAGGCTAATGTAAGTATTTGAATAAAGTATAAATGTAGAGACTTCTAATTTTCTAAAGCTCGCATGACAATCCTCTCTCCTATGTAAGGACACCTAAATGCCTGAAGCATAAGCCCTTAGACAAAGGAAAGCACCTGAGGCAAGTAGAAATGAAATTCGATATTGTTAAATGCATTATGTGCTATAAAGAGTAAGGCCTTACTTGTTCCAGCCAAAATTAGTTTAAACATTAACAGAGCAGTTCATTCTTTTCTGGTTATACTGAACATCAAATAGCCTAAACTTTCCATTTCTCTTTAATGTTCTCCTGACTGGAGAAACAGAAGTGGTAGACTGATATAATAATTATATAATTATAGCTGATATATGTAATTATTTTTGCACGAGAACTTTTGAAATGGCCCAGCAATGTGTGTGGGCTCCAGTTGCACAATTAGAGAGGGTGAAAAACCTCAGGTCTTCTCCTAGTGCACTGTCGTGGTCCAGCAGCTGGAAAAAGACAAATGTACAGCCTTCTATAATACCCGTTATCAAGGGCAGCCTGAGTCACCTGCCCTAAGCAGTTCAGAATATAAACTGCACACAAATACAAACAACAACTGAAAATACAGAGAGGAAAAATAACTTGATGGAGGTGAAAGAGGAGAGTGAAAAAACTGACTTAAAACCCAACATTCAAAAAACTTACGATCACGGCATCCGGGCCCGTCACTTCATGGCAAATAGGGAAAAAGTGGAAACCATGACAGATTTTATTTTCTTGGGCTCCAAAAATCACTGTGGATAATGACTGTAGCCATGAAATTAAAAGACACTTGCTGCTTAGAAGGAAAGCTATGACAAACCTAGACAGTGTATTAAAAAGCAGAGACATCACTTTGCTGACAAAGGTCTGTAGAGTCAAAACTTTGGTTTTTTCCGGTAGTCATGTACAGGGGCTTCCATGGTGGCTCAAAGGATAAAGAATCTGCCTGCAGTGCAGGAGACCCAGGTTCAATCCCTGGGTCAGGAAGACCTCCTGGAGAAGGAAATGGCAACCCACCCCCATATTCTTGCCTGGAGAATCCCATGGACAGAGGAGCCTGGTGGGCCTCAGTCCATGGAGACACAAAGAGTTGGACATGACTAAGTGACTTTCACATTCGTGTACAGATATGAGTTGGACCATAAAGAAGGCTGAGCACCAAAGAACTGATCCTTTTGAACTGTGGTGCTGGAGAAGACTCTTGAGAATCCCTTGGACTGCAAGGAGATCCAAGCAGTCCATCCTAAAGGAAGTCAGTCCTGAGTGTTCATTGGAAGGACTGATGCTGAAGCTGAAGCTTCAATACTTTGGCCACCTGACGTGAAGAGCTGACTCATTGGAAAAGACATGACACTGGGAAAGATCGAAGGCAGGAGGAGAAGGGGGCGACAGAGGACGAGATGGTTGAATGGCGTCACTGACTCAACGGACATGAGTTTGAGCAAGCTCCAGGAGATAGTGAAGGACAGGGAGGCCTGGCGTGCTGCAGTCCATGGGGTTGCAAAGAGTGGGCAACAACTTAGCAACTGAACAACAACAAAATAACAAGAAGAAAACTTAGAGGAATACACACTGGAAGGTGAAGTCCACTGGCTCAGCCCTCACTTGCTTTTAAGTTACAAGTTTATTTGGGAAACTTCCTTCTCCAGACAAATTTTTCTGCTTAATCCTCTTGTTTTCCCAAAGAAAAATCTCCTCACTTCCAAGAATTCCCTTGAAATCATCTCTTTAGATTGGAAAAAAATGGGGGAAAAAACTGCTGTTTGGAACACCATTATTCTACAATGACTGCGTACGCATGTGTTTTCTACTCTAGTTTACTGGGAGCTCAGTCTGACCTATGATTTGAAGTAATCTGCTTTCACATCTCAGGAACTAGGTACAAGTAATAGTAGAAGAGAGTATTTCCCAGAGAACTGTATGGATTTGAATTTTAGTTCCAAATTATTAAAACAAGATAATAAAAATATACTGTAACATAATCATATATTATGAAATAATGAAATCCATTACTCCATGAACGATTCTGAGTACTATTAATCACATTTATTGGGCTTTTAATGCCATTTATATGCCTTTACATGCCATTGTCTGATTTGATCGTAATAACAATTTTTTGATGTGGATGTTATGATCATACTCATTTTACAAATGAGGAGACTAAGGCTTAAAGACTACAGAATTTGCCCCAAATCATACAGCGAATAAGGGCCAATGCTAGGGATCCAAAGCAGTTCTACCACCTAAGATATCAGCTACCACACTTTCCAGCCCATAAACTTCCAAAAAGGACTTTGCTGACTAAAGAGCTTATGAATATTCTGACATGAGAGTCTATCACAATACTAATTATATCTTTTATCAGAGGATGGTTGCCTAGTGGTTAAGAATCCAGCTTCAATGCAGGGCATGTGGGTTCACTCTCTTGTCAGGGAACTAAGATCCCACATGCCATGGGTCAACTAAGCCCCAGCAGAGCAACTGGAGAAAGCTCTCACACCACAGTGAAGACCCAGCACAGCCAGGAAGGGAAAAAAAAAAAAAAAAGAGCAGTGAACAAAATGGAAAAAACATTGGATTGGGAGTTGGACATGTAGCATTTAGGATTGGTTATGCCAAGATCTCCCTGTGTGATAGCAGGAAAGTCACTTAAACTCTCCAGTATTAAATCTCCTTATGTGTGAAAAGAAAAGGCTCACATACAGGATTTGGGAAAGATTTGCAGATCATGTACAACTCAACCTGGGTCTTGAAGGATGAGTAGGAGTTTACCTGGTATGTGAGAAAGAATATTCCAACCAGAGAAAATGCTTCACTGTGTTATTTTAATTTAGGCCCAAGTATTTTTTTGATTATATTTGGGGTAGTTCTCAATGAGTCAAGTGAATCACTTAACCTCATACTTCTGAGAGTATAGATTTCTCTTATAGATTCTTCACAAGGGTTTATTTTTATGTGTCACTGTGCTCCCAGTAATAGTCTCCTCCCCTTTAAACCTGGGCTGTCTGCGTAGGTTGCTTTTGATCAATAGAACGCAAGGGAACTGATGCTACATGACCTTGGATTCAGGTTACAAGAAAATTTATAGCTTCCACCTAGGTTTCTTGGAATACTCATCTTGGGATGCTCCCTCTTGGAAGCCAGGCTGCATGTAAGAAATGTGACTGCCCTGGACCACTTTCCCATTAGGAGCCCAAGCCACATAAAGATGCCCTGTGTTGGTATCTGGCAGAAACCTCAGCTGAGCTCTCAGTGAGCGGCCAGCATCAAGTGCCAGGCATGTGAGTGAATAACCCATCTCGGGCAGCCCAGCGGGGACTTCCGATGACCGCAGCCCTGGCTGTCATCTGATTGCAACCACATGAAAGACTTCAAAGGAGAATGACCCAGCAGAGCCCTGTTCATTTACAGAACTGTAAGAGAGAATAAGAAGTTGCTTTTTAAGCCAAGGATGGTTGTACAACAATAACCAGAATGTGTACCAGAATAGCCACATGAGATTTAAATCAGGGAAGCAAAATGGAAAGACCATTTAAAGATTGTTCTAATTGTTATCATGCATTAAAATGTACATATTCCTTCAAATATGCCAATTGTCATGGAATTCATTTCTAGCCTGAAGGAGAAGCAGAACAAAACTTAATAAATATGTTTGTCCTGTCTTGGAATACACTTTCTGTTCGTTTACTTTCATTCTTAAATAACTTGAATGCCTTCACAGATAAAACGTTACACTTCCTAAGATGATCCAGTTGTTTGAATCTCAGTCTCACTGATATTTTGTGCAACCTACTATTTTCTTGCTACCTTAGGATGCTCATCATTTTCATGGTCTCTTTCACTTGCCATCTCATAAAAGAGAAGCAATCTTTTTGTCTCCATACAAATGCGTTCAGGATATAAAAATTTGCTTTTTGTTGCCAGTTATTTTTGAGGTTGGATAAACATGTCACATTTGAGGGTGGGGGTGGATATATCCCAATATAGTTACATTTGCACCTCAGATTTTTTTTATACCTTGACAGAAAAGCATCCTTGGAATAAAATATCCCTATAGTTTTACCTGCAGAAAGACATTAAGTTTTTAGAGAAAAATATAAATTCCACTTCCACCGCAGATTGTTACTTGCGGCCATCAGATTTAGCTTTAGTTTCTTGTCCTCTTGTTGTATCTACTCTTGTATTTTGAAGACATTTGCCCTCACATGCTGGCAAACATTGTCTGTCTACACGTAATTATTGTTGGTTTGGTTTTCCTTTATTAAATATGATTCTTATATGAAAATGTGTACTAAATCAGAGATGCAGAAAAAATTTACAGGGTGACATGTATATACATATAGGCTCAGAAAATCTGAGTTCAGTTTACTTTCTAAAAACATGTTTTGCATATCTACTGTATTCCACTTCTTTTCTGACCACTGAGAGAGATCAAAGACTCTATCAGTTTGTAAAAATATTGAATGTCAATGCTTATTCTTGCCTCAGATTGCTGAATATTATTTATTATGTCCTTGGGCCTGCAGAGGGAATATTTTGGTAAGCAATCCTTTTTCTTTCTCTCAATGTGTATCTTTTAGTCAATTTTCTCTTTCAACTTTCATGGTTGAAATTTCTAGGTTTTCCTGGAGATAAGAACCTGGCATTTCTTTATTATTATTATTTTAAATTGGAAGATAACTGCTTTACCATGCTGTGTTAGTTTCTGTTGTACAACAGTGTGAATCAGCTGTAAGCATACATGTAACTCTTCCCTCTTGACCCTCCCTTCCAGCCCCTCATCCCACTCCTTTAAGTTATTCCAGAGCACTGAGCTGAGTTTCCTGTATCACACAGCAGCTTCCCACTAGCTATCTATTTTGCACATGATAGTTTAAATATGTCAATGCTACCCTCTCAATTTGTCCCACCATCTCCTACCCCACTGTGTCCACAAGTCCTTTCTCATCATTTTTCTAGATTCTGTATATATATGTGTCAATATCCAATATTTGTTTTTCTCTTTCTGACTTACTTCATTCTGTATGACAGACTCTAGGTTCATCCACCTCACTACAACTGACTCAATTTCATTCCTTTTAATGGCTGAGTAATATTCCATCACATATATGTACCACTTCTTCTTTATCCATTCATCTGTCATTGGACATCTAGACTGGTTCCATGCCCTGGTTCTTGCAAATAATGCTGCACTGAACACTGGGGTGCATATAGAATTTGGCATTTCTTAATCTTTACCACTGGAAATATGCTGCTATTTTCAAAGTTTAGTAAGATGTTCTTCCAGAACAACCAATAACATTCAAAAATTGGTTCTACCATTAACATGATTCACTAATTTTCACTACATTTCCGTAGTTAGATTTTCAGACATTTTTCTGCTACGACCCGTGACAGAGAGATGTTCATGTATAAATTTCCCTCTGATTTCTGCTTTTACCTACATCCAACAAATTTTGATATGTAGTATTTTCATTATCATTTAATTCAAAGTAATCCAAATTTCCTGTAGGAAAATCAGATCCATGGGTTATTTAGAATGTATTAATTAACAAACATGCAGGGATTTCTAGATATCTCTGTAATTGATTTTTAGTTAAATTCAACAGTTGTAAGAGAATGCAGTTTGTATAATTAAAATCCTTTTAAATTTATGAGACAAGTCTCAGAATGTGGTAACTATTCTATGAGCACTTAGAAAGAATGTTTGAGTGTAGCTCTTTGTAATTGTCAATTAAGTCAAATTGACTGACATGGTTATTTCAAGTCATCTAAAATCTTACTGGTTTTCTACCTATCTTATCAATAGAATAGTGTTGAAATCCTGAAATATAATGGTGGATTTGCCTATTTCTCTTTACAGTGATATTAGTTTTTGCTTCAGCCCATTTTGAAGCTCTTCTTTTTAATATATAAATATGTAAGATTGTTACATAGGCTCAAGGAATTTTATCTTTATGAAATGTGCTTTTTTAAAATTAATTTATTTTTTATTGAAGGATAATTGCTTTACATAATTTTGCTGTTTTCTGTCAAACCTCAACATGAATCAATCATAGGTATACATATATCCCCTCCCTTTTGAAGCTCCCTCCCATCTCCTTCCCCATCCCACCCCTCTAGGTTGATACAGAGCCCCTGTTTGAGTTTCCTGAGCAAGACAGCAAATTCCTGTTGGCTATCTATTTTACATATGGTGATGTAAGTTTCTATGTTACCCTTTCCATGCGTCTCACCCTTTCCTCCCCTCTCCCCATGTCCATAAGTCTATTCTTTATGTCTGTTTTTCCACTGTTGTCCTGTAAATAAATTCTTCAGTATCATTTTTCTAGATTCCGCATATATGTGTTATAGTACAGTATTTATCTTTCTCTTTCTGACTCACTGTATAATAGGTTCTAGGTTCATCCACCTCATTAGAACTGACTCAAAAGCGTTTCTATTTAGGACTGAGTAATAGTCCACTGAAGAGAAGGCAATGGCACCCCACTCCAGTACTCTTGCCTGGAAAATCCCATGGACAGAGGAGCCTGGTGGGCTGCAGTCCATGGGGTTGCTGAAGGTCAGACACGACTGAGCGACCTAACTTTCACTTTTCACTTTCATCTATTGGAGAAGGAAATGGCAACCCACTCCAGTGTTCTTGCCTGGAGAATCCCAGGGACGGGGGAGCCTGGTAGGCTGCCCTCTATGGGGTCGCGCAGAGTCGGACACGACTGAAGCGACTTAGCAGCAGCAGCAGCAGCAGCAATAGTCCATTGTGTATATACACCACAACTTCTTTATCCATTCACCTCTTGATGGACATCTAGATTGCTTCCATGCTCTCAGTTCAGTTCAGTCGTTCAGTAGAGTCCGACTCTTTGTGACCCCATGAATTGCAGCACGCCAGGCCTCCCTGTCCATCACCAACACCCTGAATTTACTCAAACTCATGTCCATCGAGTCGGTGATGCCATCCAGCCATCTCACCCTCTGTCGTCCCCTTCTCCTCCTGCCCCCAATCCCTCCCAGCATCAGAGTCTTTTCCAGTGAGTCAACTCTTCATATGAAGTGGCCAAAGTATTGGAGTTTCAGCTTCAGCATCAGTCCTTCCAATGAACACCCAGGACCGATCTCCTTTAGGATGGACTGGTTGGATCTCCTTGCAGTCCAAGGGACTCTCAAGAGGCTTCTTCAACACCACAGTTCAAAAGCATCAATTCTTCAGTGCTCAGCTTTCAGTTTTCTTCACAGTCCAACTCTCACATCCATACATGACCACTGGAGAAACCATAGCCTTGACTCGATGGATCTTTGTTGGCAAAGTAATGTCTCTGCTGTTTAATATGCTATCTAGGTTGGTCATAACTTGCCTTCCAAGGAGTAAGTGTCTTTTAATTTCATGGCTGCAATCACCATCTGCAGTGATTTTTGTAGTCCCCCAAAAATATAGTCTGACACTGTTTCTACTGTTTCCCCGTCTATTTCACTTCAGACGCCATGCTTTAGCTATTGTAAATAATGCTGCAAAAATTATGGTTTCCTTAGGGCATGTGCCTAGGAGTGGGATTTATTGGTCATATGGTGGTTTTATTTCTAGTTTTTAAGGAATCTCCATACTGTCTTCCATGGTGGTTGTATCAGTTTACATTCTCAACAGCAGTTCAAGAGCATTCCCTTTTCTCCACACCCTCTCCAGCATTTATTATTGGTAGACTTTTTGATTATGGCCATTCTGATAAGTGTGAGGTGATATCTCACTATAGCTTTGATTTGCATTTCTCTAACATTGAGCAAGGTTGAGCGTCTTTTCATGTGTTTGTTAGCCATCTGTATGTCTTCTTTGGAGAAATGTCTGTTTAGGTCTTTTTCCCACTTTTTGATTGGGTTGTTTGTTTTTCTGGTCTTGAGTTGTATGAGCTGTTTGTATATTTTGGAAATTAGTCCTTTGTCAGTTGTTTCATTTGCTATTATTTTCTCCCATTCTGAGGGTTGTCTTTTCACCTTGCTTATAGTTTCCTTTGCTGTGCAAAAGCTTTTAAGTTTAATCAGGTCACACTTGTTTACTTTTGTTTTTATTTTTTTCATTACTCTAGGAGGTGGGTCATAGAGGATCTTGCTTTATGTCATCAAGGGTTCTGCCTATGTTTTCCTCTAAGAGTTTTATAGTTTCTGGTCTTACATTTAGGTCTTTAATCCATTTTTAGTTTATTTGTGTGTGTGGTGTTAGGAAGTGATTTAATTTCATTTTTTTACATGTAGCTGACCAGTTTTCCCAGCACCATTTATTGAAGAGGCTGTCTTTGCCCCATTGTATATTCTTGCCTCTTATGTCAAATATAAAGTACCCATAGGTGCATGAGTTTATTTCTGGGCTTTTTATCTTGTTCCACTGGTCTATGTTTCTGTTTTTGTGCCAGTACCATACTGTCTTGGTGACTGTAGCTTTGTAGTATAACCTGACATCAGGAAGGTTGGCTCCTCCAGCTCCATTCTTCTTTCTCAAGACTGCTTTGGCTATTCAGGGTCTTTTGTGTTTCTATATGAATTGTGAAATTTTTTGTTCTAGTTCTGTGAAAAATGTCATTAGTAATTTGATATGGATTGCATTAAACCTGTAGATTGCATTTGGTAGTATAGTCATTTTCACAATATTGATTCTTCCTACCCAGGAGCATGGAATATCTCTCCATCTGTTTATGTCATCTTTGATTTCTTTCATTAGTGTCTTATAATTTTCTGTGTACAGTTCTTTTGTCTCCTTAGGTAAGTTTATTCCTAGATATTTAATTCTTTTTGTTGCAATGGTGAATGGAATTGATTCCTTAATTGTTCTGATTTTTCATTGTTAGTGTATAGAAACGCAAGTGATTTCTGTGTATTAATTTTGTATCCTGCAACTTTGCTAAATTCACTGATTAGTAATTTCCTGATACTATCTTTAGGGTTTTCTATGTAGATTATCATGTCATCTGTAAACAGCTACAAAAGAGCTTTACTTCTTTTCTGATCTGGATTTCTTGTATTTCTTTTTCTTCTCTGATTGCTGTAGCTAGGACTTCCAGAACTCTGTTAAACAACAGTGGGGAAAGTGGACACTCTTGTCTTGTTCCTGATCTTAGGGGGAATGCCTTTGGTTTTTCACCATTGAGAATAATGTTTTCTGTAGGCTTATCATATATGGCCTTTACTATGTTGAGGTAGGTTCCTTCTATGCCCATTTTTTCAAGAGTTTTAATCATAAATGGGTGCTGAAATTTGTCAAAGGCTTTTTCTGCATCTATTGAGATGATCATATAGTTTTTATCTTTTAATTTGTTAACATGGTGTATCACATTGATTTGCATATATTAAAGAATGCTTGCATCCCTGGAAGAAATCCAAGTTGATCATGGTATATGAGCTTTCTGATGTGTTGCTGAATTCTGTTTGCTAAAATTTTGTCTAGGAGTTTTCCATCTATGTTCATCAGTGATTTTGGCCTGTAGTTTTCTTTGTCTGGTTTTGGTATCAAGGTGATGGTGGCCTGGTAGAATGAGTTTGGAAGTGTTCCTTCCTCTGTAATTTTTTGAAAGAGTTTTAGAAGGCTTGGCATTAGCTCTTCTCTAAATGTTTGATAGAATTCTCATGTGAAGCCACCTGGTCCTGCTGCTGCTGCTGCTAAGTCGCTTCAGTCGAGTCCGACTGTGCGACCCCATAGACGGCAACCCACCAGGCTCCACCGTTTCTGGGATTCTCCAGGCAAGAACACTGGAGTGTGTTACCATTTCCTTCTCCAATGCATCAAAGTGAAAAGTGAAAGTGAAGTCGCTCAGTTGTGTCTAACTCTTTGTGATCCCCATGAACTGCAGCCTACCAGGCTCCTCTGTCCATGGGATTTTCCAGGCAAGAGTACTGGAGTGAGTTGCCATTGCCTTCTCCACATCTGGTCCTGGGCTTTTGTTTTTGGGAGATTTTTTTTTTTTTATCACAGCTCCAATTTCAGTGCTTGTAATTGGGTTGTATATAATTTCTATTTCTTCTTGCTTCAGTCTTGGAAGATTGAACTTTTCTAAGAATTTGTCCATTTCTTTCAGGTTATCTATTTTATTGCCATATAGTTGTTCATAATAGTCTCTTGGAATCTTTTGTATTTCTGCATTGTCTGTTGTAACCTTTCCTTTTTCATGAAATGTGCATTTTAAATATTACTAATATTTCTTATTATGCAGTCTGCTGTCTGATGATATTGCCATTCTAGTTCTTTTTATCAGACTTATTGAGGTATAATTTACATACAATAAACTCACCAATTGTTGGAGTACAAACTGGTAAGCTTTGAGTAATATATGCAGTTGTGTAACTATTATCTCAATCATGATATAGAGCATTTTCATCACTTCAAAAATGTTAACTTCTGCCCCTTTGCAGTCTATTTCTTCCCCTACCCCTGGCATCTGACATGCTCTGTCTCTATAATTTTGCCTTTTTCAGAATGTTATATAGTCACAACATAAGCAGCGTGTGGGGTTGGGCTTCTTTGATGTAGCATAGTACACCTGAGACTCATTTATGTTCTTTGTTCCCTGTTATTGCTTAATAATATTTCACGTGTGGTTATATACACACTTTGTTTATCCTCTTACCACTAGAATGACATTCTTCCAGTTTGGTGCCGCCATATAAAGCTGTTACAAAATTTGAGGACAAGGTTTTGAATCGAAGTTTTTTTTTTTTTCTTATTTAAATATCTAGGTGTGGTACTGCTAGGTATGGGAAGACCAGCATTTAGAACCTGACAAAGGTAGTCTTGAGTTGTCTTTCTTCAGTCTTCACGCTTACAATTAATGCTAGAATCAGTCCCAACCGTTACAAAATCATGCCTTTGCGTACTCAACCCTTTACCAAATGAAAGAAAGCATAAACAAAGCCAGGAACAATGGCAAGAAAATTCACAAGTGAAGTTCTGATCTCGATTCTACCGCGAGAATTTAAAAGATTTTTTAGTTTAAGGTAAACAACAATCTCAGAAACTGTCAGCACGTGAAACCATTAACGTAGCCAAATCCCTGTTTAGAAATCCATGTATAGAATTCAAATACACTTAACATAGTCAAAGACTATATTCAAGTGGGAAAAATTAAAAGTGCAAAAGAGTTTTCCTTACGCACCTAAAATACTACTCTGCATATGATCTGGAACGGGATCGATAGTCTTGTTAACTATGCGTCCTTGTAGTAGACTTCAGTATGCGTTTAAGACCAAAGTGGCGAGAGAATTAACTACCCACGCGAGCTCCCAACTAAAACAGACAAGTGGAGGCGCTCCAAGGAGTTGGGGACACACAGGTAACGGCCCTGTCGGCCAACAGAATTTGACATTTTCAAATCGTCCTGCCCATCGAGGCCTCTGCTGTCTTTGGCCGGCGGGAGAATCAGATGTAGGGGAGGAAGGGCTGGGTTCTTCCAGGCAGTGCGCGACGACGCCCAGCCCCGGCGTGCACCGAGCAGAACTCGCGGACCTCACTAGCCGGGCTGCGCCAACGCCCCCGCCGCCCGGGCGTATCCTGCAGACGGCCGGCAGGTGTGCGCGGTGCGCGCGCGCGCATTGCGTGCCGGGTGCGGGTCCAGGGAGCAGACGGGCTGCCGGGCGCCTCGCGGAGGGTGGTTGGCTGGGCGGGTGTCGGCCTCCCCGCCTCCCTCCTCTCTGCTCGCGCCTGCCGGGGATGCTCGCGCGCGGCCCCCTTGCCTGGAAGCTCGCGGCCCCGGGGGGGCGGCGTGTGTGAGTAGCTGGGAGGGGGCCGCGAGGCGCTGCGTGGAGAGCTCGCCCCGGTTTGTCCGCCGCCGTCACCTGACTCGTCGGAGCAACCACAGCTGAGGTGGGGGCGGGGATGGGGCCGCAGCGCGGAGGGCTGGGGAGACGCGGCAGCGGGCGGGTGCGGCTGGCTCCTGGGGCCACGGCGGCGGGCGCAGGGACCGCGGAGCCGAGGGCGGGGGCTGGGCCGGGGCTGGAGGCATCGCGCCCCGGGGCACCGGGTCCGCGCGCGGCCGCACACACCCACCCGGCGCGACTTCCTTCGGCGACCCGGGCTCCGCTCATCCTGCGGCGGGCAGCGCCGCTCCTGGGGCGGGGTGAGTACCGGGGCGCCGGCTCGGGCCTCTCTGCGCGCTCGGGCCGCGCGGGGAGCGGGAGGGGATAATCCTAGGGCGCGAGGAAGGGCAGCGGCCGGGTGACAGCTCCGCGGCGCGCTCGAGGGCGGCCGGGGGGCTGGGCTGGGGCTGTCAGCCCTTCTGTACTCCGCTGTCAGGAGGGGCGAGGCGCTCCGAGACTCGGGCGCCTCCGCAGAGCCCCGGGGCGGCCCTTGCGGTGGGGCTTTGGGAACGAGGGGAGGGGGCTCCGGGCTGAGGGCCTCGGCGGGGCCCCGGAGACGGCGGCGAGGAGGGAAGGGGAGGCGGACGCGTAACATGGCGCAACGATAGGATAATCTCCGCTGCTACCGAGCGGGGCCGAGCCGGTTGCTGCAGCGGCGCGGGGAGGAGGAGGGAGGCGGCCACAGCTAGGGTATCCGGTCCATTCTCCGAAGCCGGCGGGCTGCTCGGAAGGGACGCTGCGGCGGGGAGGCGAGAGGTGGGCGCAGGGCGGGCGCGGCGCCTAGGGAATAACCCGCACGCACACGGTGGCTGGTCTGGCACCGGAGATCAGGTTGCGGGGAAAGTGCTGTTGGACAGAGGGGCGCGGAGGGGTGAGGCGGGCAGCATGGGGGTCGGGTAGGGGAGGGAAGTGGAGGGTCGTTCGGGGACATTGTCGTGATGCTGGCGCCGGATCCGCGCTGAGGTTCCTGGAGGGGACCTTGTCTCGCTCAAGGCCTTCCCCCTCCCCCAGCCCCCGCCAGACCGCGTCGCCGGTGCGGGGCTTAGCTTGCTGCTGGCTCCGGCAAGGTGGTACCAGGGCGGGGACGGAGAACAGAGCCTCCGTGCGGCTGGAGGAGGCAAGGCCTGGGTGCTCGAAGGGTCAAGTCTGCGGCTTAAAGCAGGACCATCTTCCCCCTCCCCCCGCTCCCCCCTCTTTCCCCGCAGAAGAGGAGGCGGTAGACGCGGCCGGAGAAGATGTCGGGCCAAACGCTCACGGATCGGATCGCCGCGGCTCAGTACAGCGTGACAGGCTCCGCTGTAGCCAGAGCGGTCTGCAAAGCCACTACTCATGAAGTGATGGGCCCCAAGAAAAAGCACCTGGACTGTAAGCCTCTTTATATAAGTGGGACATGCGCACGGCCGAGGCGCTCTGGACGCGTGCGGCGCGGCCTGGGCTCGCTGGCGGCTTATGCTGCATCCATGCGACCTCGGAGCCGGGCTGTCCCTCACTAAGCTCAGAATCTCCCACTGTCGAGGTGTCGCCGTGGGTCAGCCCTGAAACCTTGTCTTTGAGCCATTTTTTTTTTCTCCTACTGATCTCCAAGGTTTTAGTGGAGAAAAGAAAGAAATACGTGTATATATTTACAAACACACTTTAAGATACCAAGAAATTGTGTATTATGGTTAAGGCGCTTTTCACCTCTTTTTTTTTTAAACCCCCTTTTCACCCCGCCCCCCTTCTCCAGTCCACATTAGAAGAAACCAGGGGTTGCACACTCGAAGGTCAAATCTATCACCGTAGTTGTTTCTTACATTTGGGGTAGTTTTAAAAATAGTGTCATCTCTTTCAGTGCTGCTGCTGAGG
This sequence comes from Bos javanicus, assembly GCF_032452875.1. Classification (NCBI taxonomy): domain Eukaryota; kingdom Metazoa; phylum Chordata; class Mammalia; order Artiodactyla; family Bovidae; genus Bos; species Bos javanicus. The sequence continues at coordinate 23,675,813 of NC_083876.1, read as the reverse complement.
TTCAGTGCGTGTGTGTTGTATGTCACCACAGCAAACTGAAATAAAGTTAAGGTCCTGAATGAGGAAATTGCACTTCACAGATAATGGAGATTTCATTTTCCACATCCTGGCACACTTCTTTGTCCCATTCTCAGGAACTGCTGGGCGGAATGGCCATGCTGTGGCACAAAATGGTTGTGCTTTGCCAGCATTTGAGATGGTGCAATTTTAAATGAAAACATTCAGTTCATATTTTGTTTTAAAAAAACTTGGTTATTTGATGGGAAAGGCTTTAATCTAGTTTGGAATCTGTTTCTAAAGTAAAGATTTCATTGGATTAACGTAGTAAATGTTTTGTTATTGAAGGGCTAATAGGGACCCTTAGAAAAAGGCTTTCACCTGCTTTGAGTAGTGAGGCTCCTTACAAGTAATAATATATTCTGTAGTTACTGTTCGGTCTTTTGGACCTGCTTAGAATCTATCCTCCTGTGTTGTTTGTTGGTAAAGGTCAGTGTTGGCATGAGAGGCACGGTCTAGCTGTACCCACTTCCCATCTGGCTTCCTTTGCCCATTTTCAGATTTTCTTATGCTTTAGGCCTTCCCCAGTGTCTGCCTTGTGCAACTGAGAAAATGAAAGCACTGTAAGAATTGACTCTGGTCCTGCTACAAGCAAAGCTTGATGAAGCTTGTAGCTGGATGATGTAAGGATTCTCCAGGCTTGCAAACCTGTTGTCTCATAAAAATGAATAATTTTGCTTCTAGAAGCTTGTCTGAGGGGGACACACTATTACTCTCTTCCAGAGAGAATCTTTTACAAAACGTGATTATGGTATTGTATGTTATCCATGCAGTGTGGGGTAAGAGGTCAGCTGGGCCAGGACCCCTAACACAAGTGGAAATTATAAATTCATGACCAGCTCGTTTTGCTGCAGTGTGCTGAATCATTTAGCCATGTTTCCATCAGTTTCCCCAACTCTGAAAGGATGACTCATGTCTGAAAGGTAGGTGTCAGTGTAGCCAATCCTCATAATAGAAAAAGCTATAGGTTGTGGATTTGCTAAATGGTTTGAAAATGATAGATCCATATATTGATACCTTTCAGAGAACATTCCAAGGTTTGAGACTTTCCTTAAATATGTTTCAGAGAAAGATTGACTCTTCATAGTCACCTTAATCTTTTGATCTTGGAAAACCTTTTATAAATTTTCCAGGTGGCAGGTTTTTCAGTATCGCCCTCATATGTTAGTGAGTGAGGTGATTCTGAAGATGTGGAATATAGGGGGAAGCTTCCATATTTAGAGAACTCAGCTGAAGGAGGAACTTGTATCAGATTATTAAGATGAGGAATCATAAGAGCTAAACATTTATTGAGCAGTTACTATGTGCCAGGCACTGAGCTTTACATTTCTAATTTATCTTTGCATAATAGGTTCAGAGAAGGTAACTAATATTCATAGCTTTTAACCACTGCACTTAACTACCATGTGTGGTTTTTTTTTAGTAATATTCTCTAGTGAGAGGGGGGAAAGGAACCATATGAACTGGAATGGTCTAATCTTTAGAATACCCATCCTGTTTGCATGGCTTTGTGTGAAATTGAGCATCACAACTCCACATACTTATTGTAATTTTTATGATAGGCATGAAAAATTTTTATTCTTTCATTTTAAAAAATGAGCAAAAGCCAAGAACTGAGGAGTATTGGTCTTTCTCTTTAACATTTTACTTTTCCAATAAGGCATAAAATAGGTTATCTTCATTTAAAGTCAACCTTAGGGTGGAATTTGGAAAGATATGTATCAAGTTACTGATATGACCTATTTTAATTAAACGTGATATGGAAAATCTCAACATATAAATGAATAATGTTATATGTATATGCATTGTAGGAAGGCATCTTTGTACAGAATTCTTTGTAATGTTCCTTTCAGTAACAGTAGATGACCTTAGTAATTTATTCACAGGTTTCCAGTAACACACGAGTTTTAAAAGTGAGTCACGGCAGTTATTAAAACATGCAAACATATAGCTAAGTTTTTCTGTGGGCACTGAAATAATCTTAAGATTATTTGGTCATGAAAATATTAAATACTAGTTAGGAGGAAAAGAGCACAAAATACAGAGTTGAGGCAATGACCCAAAAAAGTTTTTGCTAGTTGGATTTGTATGTAATTTTGCAGTTTGGAGTTCAGATTAGAAGGTTGTAAGAACAGAGTTAATGGTTCTGTGATTTAAAAAAAAAACAAACCTTGGGTTAATTTGGGCTCAGAATCTTTATGAAATGTGTACTTAATATTATTTAAAATACTGGTTTAAAAGATAATTTTTTCTGTTTGGGTTGATAGGCCACAAAAATTATTGTTAACTATGGTAATCTATAAAATAAGGCTTAATGATACATGATTTATGCTTTTGGAGGAATGATTTGTTAACATCTGGAGACAGAATTTCATATAATAAGAAGGCAGAGAAATAAGGAAACTGGACAAATATTCTCAATTTTTTCCCCTTGTTTTCAATAATAGTATGTTTCTTGGGGGAAAAATATGTTCAGAAAAGTTTCTCCATAATCAGAAGTTATATATGAAATTTAAAGGATATGATTAAGGATAGAATCCTTAATAATCTAAATAAGGATTCTGTGTTTTCAGGTTCTTTTAGATTATGTAAAGCTTTTATTCCACACTCTACTAGAATAATGTTGCCCTTTGCACATGAAAATTAAACACCTAATCAACGTTTGGAGAAGGAAATGGCAACCCACTCCAGTATTCTTGCCTGGAGAATCCCATGGACAGAGGATGGGCTACAATCTGGGGGGTCGCAAAGAGTTGGACACAACTGACTGAACCTGCAGTCAGTGTTACTTTGACATTAGTTTTTTTGTACATCCTTTCCCTGTAACATTGTGTACCTATTTGATTGCACATAGAATATCCAGGACTTGGCAAGCATTCACCTACTTGGTTACATTACATTACAAAATGTAAACTATTTTACATTTCCATTGTTTTTCTGGTTCTGTTTTGTAGTTGATGGCCTAAGGGATAACCCAGGTCAAATAATACAGCAACATGATCCAGTGTAACATCCAGTGCTTACTTACCCAAATTCTGTGTCAGGGTTAAAGAACAACAACAAAATAAGGGTTGACCCAGAGTAACACCCGCAGGGAGAATTTGGGAAGTTTTACAGCCCTGGTATAAGATTACTTTTGGTTAACTGCTCTTATGAACAATTTCTATGTATATACTACTATATTGTTAAAATACCCTGCTTAAGGTTGTGAAAATTTCAATCTTAGAGATTATTATCAACATAAAGCCAAACCGTATGAAAAGCCAAATCGCTTATCAGTAATCCTATTTTTTTTCCATTTTAAACCTCTTGAGAGTTTTTAATAATGAGCTTATTCTACTAATAAGTAATTCAAGTTCTAAAGCTTATGTTTGAGAGATATTGACATTTATAAATGATTCTTTCCCTCCAAAAATAAGAAAAAAATAAGATTGTATTTCTTACAAGAATATCAGGTAAAGGTAATAAGAGATATAGAGTATATTTTGATTCAAGGCAGATATTGGCAAATGACCACAGAAGTCCTGCCACTTTAACTTCATTTATAAAATATTTGCTAATACGTAAGAAATTTTATGAGTGAACAGAATGAACAATTAAATAAAAAATGTATTTGCTTTACATAGGCTTCTTTAGGATATAACATCTAAAATATATTTTCATTTATAGAAGTGCTATTTGTATACTGATTCAGTTGATCAGTTCAGTTTTCAGTTGCTCATCGTATCTGTATTTGTGATAACTTAAAAGATTTCTATAGTGCTAATATCAAAAGTGTAAGCTAAGCTTACTGAGTAAAATTAATGTGCAGCAGTGTATAAAAGCTTACTGAATACTAGGGTAACTTGCTATATGAGAAGTGTGCTAACTTGCTGTAAATGAATTTTATTTTGATTTCAGTTCTCATTTAACTATTTGTTATTGTCCAAAGAAACCCTCTAATTTTTTAGACCAAGGCATATTTTGTTCCTCCTCCTTGATTTCAACAGAAGCCCAAGCCCGCGTGGAAGTGGTTTAGAACAGTCTATGTTATTAGTTAGATAGTCAGGAAGAGATGGAAATGGCAACCCACTCCAGTGTTCTTGCCTGGAGAATCCCAGGGACTGGGGAGCCTCGTGGGCTGCTGTCTGTGGGGTCACACAGTCAGACATGACTGAAGCGACTTAGCAGCAGCAGCAGCAGCAGCAGCAGGAAGAGATGAGGGAAATAGACTTCTAAAGACATTCGACACCATTATCATTCATACCTTAAATCTGAAAGGGTCCAATTGTGTGGCCCTGTGACATTCTCAGACGATGATCAGCATCCCAGGAGGGGAGAAGAGCTCTTGCGAGGTGGAGAGGTTAGCAGGAGCAGAAGAAGAGTGGCAAAGAGTCTTAGGTCATATCAGGGAGCTTGCCCTAGAAATGATTTAAAATATTGGGTTGGCCAAAAAGTTCATTCATACCTCTCAGGAAGGTGGTCTGGGAAAACCCAAATGAACTTTTTGGCCAACCCAATAATTAAGTAGGCTTTATATCAGTTATCGGAACAATAAAGATCTTTTCCTGGATCTTTTTACTTCCCACATTTTCAGAGAAATATTTTTTATGGTATAATGTTCAATATCTTTGGGTCACTTTAGTTTTTTCTTTCCCTTTTGAGATCAGTGTGGTTAGCAGATACTTTCTTAGAACCAGTATAAAACTGATAAATCATTTTTTTAGAAGTTACTCTAGTGATTTAAGAGATTGTGTATATGAAAAAATATGTAAAACTATGTATGCAGTAGGTACAGTCATATTGTAATTGCAAAATTAGCTTCCTGCATTTTAGATTAAAATCTAGATGTTTGGTTCATTGCCATATTAGTTTCAATGTTTAATAAATGGTTGTTGAAGTCTTAATTTGAAATTTAATCTGTGCACTTAGTTGTCATGGGTCTTTCCCTTAGCTTTTCACAAGTAAGTGAGGTGAAGTGAAATAAGTCACTCAGTCATGTCCAACTCTTTGGGACCCCATGGACTACACAGTCCTTGGAATTCTCCAGGCCAGAATACTGGAGTGGGTACCCTTTCCCTTCTCCAGGGGATCTTCCCAACCCAGGGATTCAACCCAGGTCTCCCACACTGCAGGCAGATACTTTACCAGCTGAGCCACAGGGGAAGCCCATGAATACTGGAATGGATATACTATCCCTTCTACAGTCCATGGAATTCTCCAGGCCAGAATACTGGAGTGGGCCGCCTTTCCTTTCTCTGGGGGATCTTCCCAACCCAGGAATTGAACCAGGATCTCCTGCATTGCAGGCAGATTCTTTACCAACTGAGCTATGAGAGAAGCCCTTCACAAGTAAATATCCTTTTAAATATCTTACCTCCTCTCTTCAAATTGGTTGATGTTGGGAGAGGGTGTTCTTTGGAGCTTACCTTGGTTTTAATAACTTGGTAAAGAAGGTCAAATGTGACAGGTAACCATGTTCCCTGAGGGCAGAGAATGCTTTCCTTACAGAGTTGTATTTTAGATGATTCAACTCCTGAGCCAGCAGCTCCCCAGAGAACCTTGCATATAATCTGAATGCAGTTAAATAATTTGAAAAGCCGCATTTCTTGCCATTAAAAAATGTTTATTCTCAAGTTTCACTTTGTTTGTAAATTTATTTCTCTTTACGAGGAATACTTTGCTTGCTTGTAAGGGACATGTTGGCTATCTGATTTTCTTTGGTGCTAATGTGGAAGTTTCTCTATCTTGTGCTTTTCGTAAAGGGGAGAAGAGTTGAATGGCGTACTCAGTGTCAATTACGTGATGACCTATAAGTGAAAAATGATGGAATCTTCCTTGGAGCAGTTGGATGAAAGTGCAAACCAGAGAGAGTTATAACCTGAAGCCTGCAGCATAGCTCTTTTTCCTGCTTTCTCTTCCATTTGTGCCAAGTGTGTGAGGATCCTCCTGTCCCCCTCCCCTGTTCTCCCATATGTCCTTAAGATTTCTCTATTATGCATCTTTAAGAAGGCTCCGATGTCTTCTAAGAGATCTTGTGATGTGCCATTCCCAGCAGAGAGAAGCTAGAAGCTAGATCTTTGCTTTGTGTGGTTTTGCCTTGGGGCCTGATCATTTGTTTTTTTCCCTAGGATTAGCACTTTTATTTTAAGGTATAACTCTTCTCCTTTCTGCATCAGTTATTTTGTGTCATCTGTATCTTAAACTTCTCTCTCTGGCTCTCTCATGAAATTTTCAAGTATCTCCCTTGAAAACAAACAAACAGAACCTCCTACACACAACTCTCCTTGAATTCTATGACCTTTTCCAGCAACCAACCTGTCATCCCCTTGCTTTTCTTTCACAACCAAGCTTCTTGAAACAGACACTCATAATTCCAAAGACAAAAAACACAACTCAAGCCTTCTTTGTATATTCTGTCTCTTTGGCCTAATTCACACATGAAACGTTAGAATCCTTGTAGGGTGTCAGACATTGTCCACTAAATTGCCCAGACCACTCCCACAAGTGTTCTCTTCCACTCAAATACAGTGGGTGATCAGTTCTTTTAGAACTGACCTCTCCTTCTTTAGCTGTCTTCTACTTGGTTTGATCAATAATTAGTCTTAATCTATAAAATGATTAATATTAGTATCTACCTCAATTTTGGTGAGAAATAAGAGAATGCATCTAAGATACTAGCCCAGAACTTGACACATAAACATGCAATGAGCATCAGTTATTACTACCACTGCTGTAGTTAGCATTGCTAGTGCCATTACTGCTACTGCCAACATAACAATTGATATGTGATCCTTTCTGATTTCCCTTTACTGGGCTTTTTTTTGTCGTCTTTCGATTGCTTTGGTTTTTACTTTAATTCCACTTCCCTCCCCTATAGTTTGGAAACTATATATATACTATTTCAGTCCTTTTAGTGGTTGCCCTTAAAAATTTAATATGTGTACTTAGAGGCTGCCTAGACCACTATCTCTTTTTATTCCTCCCCCCAAAAGAGAAATTTAGAAGCTTTCCATTCCAGTCATCCACTTCTTACATCCTATTATTGTCCAGGGTTTTAGTCCACTGTTGTTTTAACCTCCAAAGTGAGTGAAGTCGCTCAGTCGTGTCCAACTCTTTGCGACCCCATGGGCTGTAGTCTACCAGGCTCCTCCATCCATGGGATTTTCCAGGCAAGAATACTGGAGTGGGTTGCCATTTCCTTCCCCAGGAGATCTTCCCGACCCAGGGATTGAACCCAGGTCTCCTGCATTGTAGGCAGACGCTTTACCATCTTAGCCACCAGGGAAGTCTTTAACCTCCAAAGCCAGACATTATTATTTCATATAGGCAGTGTTTATGTAGCTATATCCACCTTTACTTTTTTGCTAACCATTCCTTCATTATTCCTTAGGTTTTCTTGAACTATATCCTTTTGAATCTCCTTCAAGTAAGGTTCTTCAGTGGTAAACTCTGTTTTTGTCTAAAAAACATCTTTATTCTACCCACATTTTTTGAAGGATAGTTTATCTGGATATACAGTTTTAGATTGAGTTATTTTCTTGATAAAGGTAACATTTGGCTTCCACTGTTGCTTTTAAGCAGTCATCTATTAGTCTGCCTACCTTCAGGTAATCTCTCTCTCTGGCTGCTTTATAAATCTTGTCTCCTCCATCTGTACTGTATGTCTGTGTGGATGTAGTTTTCTTTTTTTTATCCTATTTGGAACTTGATGGGTTTCCTGAATTTGAGAATTTATGTCTATCATCAGTTCTGGAAAATTCCCTGCCTTTCTGTTATCTTTGATTGTTCCCTACATCCATTCTCTTTCTTATCTCCTTCAAACATGATTATGTATGTTCTGGACCTTCTCATTATATCCATCTCTAAATATACCTTTCATAGTTTCTAATACTTTCTTTACTGTGCTTTCTTTTTCAGATATCTTCCAGTTCATTAATTCTCTTTTTAGCTATATCTTGTCTGCTTTTACTCATCTTTAGTTTTTAATTTTATTCATTTATACTTTTCATTTTTTAAGTTTTTCAGTATTACCTTGCATTGAGATAATATACATTTCTTGCTCACATTTTGAGTTTCTCTTTTATTTCTTTAACATTTTCAACACAACTCATTTTATATTCTGTATCTCACAGATCAACTACATGAAGCTCTGCCTCTGCTATTGTTTTTGCCTGACCTTCCATAATGATTTGTTTCCTTACATGTTTTGTAATTTTGGACTCTGAGATCATGTTGTTTAGGACTTCATCTGTGGGAATCCTAGAAAGCCTAACTGTATTTCGAGAGGATTTGTGTTTGCTTCTATAAGGTCCCACATGCACTACCATCCTGGGAGTACCTTAAGTTAATTTCTGTTCTAGGAGCTTCCCATCTAATGCAGGTCCAGGTCCATAATTCTTATTCATAATTTGAAAATCCAAAAAGCTCAGAAGAACAAAATTCTTTTGGAAATCATTTGTTGACAAAATGTGATCAGTCATAGCCATTTTACTACCTACCTTGAAGGTTCATATATTGAGCTACAGAAAGACCGTTGTATGTATGTTGCCCAGATTATACTAGGTTACTTAGTTTATGGGTGTGTGCCTCATACTACTTTTGGAAAATGTGGAAAATCCTAAATTCTGAAACATATATGGCTCAAGGGTCTTGGATAGAGGAGTGTGAATCTGTAATAAAAATTTGAATCACAAACTCCAGCAAGGTGACAAGCTATGTTTACAAATGCCCCAAAGATTTTTCCCCTACCATAACTACCAAAGACCTAGGTCGAGTGAATTGTTTTCCTATGATCTTCCTTTGCTTGAAGGTGTTCTTTGTTTTGTTTTGTTTTGTTTTCTCCTAATTTTAGTAAGGAAGTAACTTGAGGGTCCCAGCTCTGTGAGGAGGTCTTGGTTCCAATTAGCCGTCTTGCTTAGTCCCCACCGCCTGGTCTTTTGTTCTTCAAAGAGCTGTTAAAATCTAAGCTTCTGGCCACTCAGACTAGCACACGGCCTCAGCTCAGCCTTCTCTCAAGTATCAGTTTACCTACCATGTGGTTTTCTGCATCTTCTTTCGTTTCTGGCCTTAGGGATTGCTTTTACCTCTTCATGAATACAGCCAAATAAGTGAAAGGTGCCTGTAATATTTATCTAAATTATCAGGTGTTTTCCTTCTTGTTAGTTTACCTGTATGCTAGAAATGCAATCCACCTGTTTTCCCATCCTCTGCCCCCCATCCTCTTTGCTGCTGCTGCTAAGTTGCTTCAGTCGTGTCCGACTTTGTGTGACCCAATAGACGGCAGCCCACCAGGCTCCCCCGTTCCTGGGATTCTCCAGGCAAGAACACTGGAGTGGGTTGCCATTTCCTTCTCCAATGCATGAAAGTGAAAAGTCAAAATGAAGTTGCTCAGTTGTGTCTGACTCTTAGCTACCTCATGGACTGCACCCTACCAGGCTCCTCTGTCCATGGGATCCCAGGCAAGAGTACTGGAGTGGGGTGCCATTGCCTTCTCCACCCATCCTCTTTACACAACTCCATAGTTCATTCCAGAGCAACTCTGACATTCATCAGGTTCGTTATACTCTGCATTATTTGGGGGCCTTTGTACGTGCTGCTTCTGTGTCTTTATATATTTTAAAATCTCATTTCTGAAACCTACTGAAAAGGTATGAGTGAAGCTAGGTTTCAGAAGTGAGATTTTAAATTTGGTTAAAATTATAGCCTTGATAGGAAAAGTGTTTTGGTTATGGATTTAAAGCATATGTGTGCTTCTCTTGGTGTATATCATTATTGATGAGGTAGTGGATGACTGGATGTTAATATCAAGAAAACTCTTCACTTAGCATCATGTGGGTGTAGATGTGTGTACCATTTGCTTGGTTTGTTTTGAGTTGGATACAGTTGGGTAGCATTGTTTTTCACTAGCCATTTTATAATTTATAACTACCTACATTATTAATGGTAAGGATAGTTATAAAAGAAAAATGGTATTTCAAAAATAGCTACATACTGTTAATTTTCACTGAAATGATTATTATTCACTATGTGTATAGTGATATAATATTACCATTAACAACTTGAGGGTTTTAGGGAAACAGTGAGGAAAGGAGACAGCTTAACTGAAAGCTTTGGATTCTTTTACCTTTGTAAAGAGAACAGTGAATATCAGCGTATTTGATTTGGCTTTTCATGACCTGTTTGGAGAAACTAGAAGTTACTTTTAGTATTGAGTCTTTTAGTAGCTTTATTAAACACAATCCCATCATTTATTCATTTAACAAATATTTGAGTATTTACTAAATGCCAGGAATTGTTCCGGGCTTCCCAGGTGGCGCAGTATAAAGAATCCACCTGCCAGTGCAGGAGATGATAGAGACACAGGTTCAATCCCTGGTTCAGGAAGATCCCTGGAGAAGGAAACGGCAACCCCCTCCAGTATTCAAGCCTGGGAAATCCCGTGGACAGAGGAGCCTGGTGGGCTACAGTCCATGTGCTCGCAAACAGTCGGACATTACTGAGCACACACACAGCACCACCAATAATTGTTCCAGAAGGCGTGGGATGCTAGAGTGAGCAAGATGCGCAACTCTTGGCATCAGAGAGCTTGCAGGTTACTTGGGTAGACAGAAAATGAAAAAAGCGAATTGCATGTTGTTCTAAAAGAAGTTTTAACAAAGGAGGTGAAGTCCTCCATGGAGGTGCATGCAGCGGAGGTGATGTTGAAGTCCAGCTTTAAAGATTAAGCGTGACTGACCTGGGTGAGGGGTGGACCAGGGCTTTCGCAGACTATTATCTTAGAAGAGGCGTGGGGCAAGCGAGACACATTTTGGGAATTGAAAGAAGTTAAATAAGGGCTGCTGGAAGACTGAGGTTAAGAAGACTGAGAAGGCTATGAGACAAGACCTGAGTTGTGGGTAGGGCCAGATCTGGAGGGTCTTCTAGGATCCAGAGAATATTAGAAGTTGTCCAAGCTTTTCATTTTTACGGATGAGTCCCAAAGAGGTGAAAATCACACATTCTTTGTGTGTTAATACTGAATACTTCTTTATCTGTCTGCCTTGAGCAGTTGCCCTAATGGGTCATTGCTTTGTTCACCTAATTCTGATTGCTGTGCCTTTGCCAGGTAATAATCTCTGTGTGGGGTCATGTGGGAAATGTAACATACGTGCACAAGTGTTTAAGAGTGTGAATTCAAATTCAGTTTGCATAAATGCAAACATAACCCTGGGCACTTGTGACACAGGGATTACCGTGCAGCTGCCCCTGCTGACCGTTCCTGCCAGTCTGACCCCTACTTACCTTTTGCCTCTTCTTGTCTTTTGCTTGGTTCTTGGGTCCTGGTGCTGACACCAGAGAATGCTCCCTGTGCCATTGGTGACAAGACTGTAAAGATTACAGACATGTGTCATTTAGTTGAAAGTCTTCTAAAAATGACGTGTTAAACTTTTAAGGTCTCTTAGTTTGATCTTCTTCTTGTGGTGACATAATTTATAACATTCCTTAACTATTATGACTGAAATAACAGAATTTTGTAAAATCATGTTCCCAACTATTAAAAATCTAAAATAAAAACCCCAAAATATAAACCCCCCCAAGCCCACCCCAAATCACCATGTATATTAAATATGTCTAAGTATGTTTGCACCATACTTCATTGGGTTGGTCTGTTACCCTGTTAACACCAAAGAAAAAATACAAAGGTTGTTAAAATTTAGGTTAAGAAAATATCCACATGAAGAATATTTCCTTTCTCCTATTCTTTCCAAAGCCAGTTGCTCTCATATCACCGTCCTTTGTAATTTTTCCTGAGGTAAATATTAAAAAGATATCAGAAAATATCCTATGGATTCTTCCCTAATAGAAATTTTTGAAATTTCATATAATCTCATTATCAACTTAATTAGCATCAAATTGTACAGCTTACAGATCTGTCATCTAGCTAAACACTTCAGTTAGACCATGGCGTAATGAAGTTTTGTTTTTTGTGGTCTTCCTATCCCAGTAGAATTGCAGTGTGTTCATGTTTTTCTGGTTTCTTCATTAAGTATTTTAACACTTAGCACTCTGGTTTTGGCTACCCTTGACTGAGCATGAGTGTAGTCATTTAAGGTACATGGAAGAGTGATTTGAGCCTGTGCTAATGGACAGGCTGCACCATTTTTAACACCTGCATCTCCTCTTTGCTTTGTGTTTCTCTGTTCTTCCCCCGCCCAAGAATTCTCATCATGGTTCCAAAGGAGTCATTTAATTTTTAGTTATACTTTGCTTTTGTTTTTTTTTGAAGAAAAGTGCATTGTAGTAACATTACTATGTCAAGAGTTGGTTCTGTGTATGTATGTGTGTGTGTATATATGGAGTGGCAGAGCAAAGATTTGACTTTGGTTTTTCTTGTGGGTCATACTAATCATTTCATGCAGTTACACTGTGAATTCATCAAAAGATGCTTCTTTAATTGAGTTCAGTATTACTTTTTCAGGTGGAAAAATAAGAGTGTAAGTTGGGTACTCAGTTGGCAGGGGTGTAAATTGATACAGACTTTGGGAGGACAGATTGGCAGTACTAGTCAAAACTCTTGAAAATCCTTTGGCCCAGGAATTTGTTATAAATTTGTCTCAGATAAATAATTGGAAAAATAAAGAAAAGTTTGCATTTAAGGGTATTTGTTGCAGCAGTCTATAGGAATACAAGATAATACACCTAAATACTTGATGGTGTGTGCCAATAAGCAACTGAGCAACCTTTAAAAATGAGTTTCTTATAGCTGACATGGAAAGGCAGGTGATGAGATATAATTCAGTTTTCATTTTTAAAGAAAGTATGTGTATGCCCATAGTATTTATTTTGGTAGAATATATGCAAAAATGTTACCTGTGGATGGAAGGATGTTTACTTTCTGCTTCATACTCATATTAATCATGACTGTTTTGAATGTGAGTTACAAGAATATAGATTAAACTATTTTGGCAAACAATTTCACCAAAAGAAAGGGACAGTCTTCTTAGAGCTGAAGTTTTAGACAAGCTTAAGGAAAAACACTCATTTACTTTGCCCAGGGCCTGGTTGACCTGTGTGAATATGTGGCATGATGCTAACAGTTTCTAGTCCAACCAGAGCTACTTAGTGGGGAGCCCTAAGAGCTTGTGGCTTGATACAAGTTTTGTTTCTTGATCACATCACAGTTTGCTACAGATAGTTCATCCCATCTTGGCAAATTCATCACCTAGTGTTTCAGAGCCCTCCAGGATTCTATGCATCTGTCTGATGGAGGAAGGAAGACAGAAAGGGGAGTAAGTATTCCAGGAAATATTGAGGTGATGATGCCTGGGCGTCATTTCCACCTGTTTTCCATTGGCAAGATTTCAATGGCCTCACCAAAGTGTAAGAGAAAGTAGGAAATGAAGTCTAGATATGAATCCAAGAGGAGAAGGAAATGGGATATAAACACACAATTGTTGGTTCCACCATGCCCATGGAAAAAGAAATTGGATTATAGCTTGTCACCTGTATCTTAAAAACACTTATTTTATGCCACTGAAATCTCCAGAGATTTCATTGCTATACTAATGTCATTAATATCTAGCAATAAGCTGCATGTGTGCTAAGTCACATCAGTCAGGACCGAGTGTTTGCAACCCCATGGACTATAGCCTGTCAGGTTCCTCTGTCCATGGGATTCTCCAGGCAAGAATACTGGAGTGGGTTACCATTTCCTTCTCCAGGAGATCTTCCCAACCCAGGGGTTCAACCTGCATCTCATGTCTCCTGCATCAGCAGGCGGGTTCTTTACCACTAGCGCCACCTGGGAAGCCATGCTAGTTGCTGGGTTTTTTTTTTTTTTTTCCTGTGAAGCCAGATAATTCTGGAAATGGATGACAAACGGCTGGTCAGTAGCCTCACTGCATATTCCTCCTCCTTGGCAGACATTGCAGATAGATTCTGGCACTCTTTCTTTAGAGCCATTGATTTGGCCTCAGAGAGCACCCATATACAATGTTTTAGATTTCTACTGTCAATCATAGTTGACATTTAAGATGAAACAAATTTGCTGTCACTTGTCTAGGCAATTTATCTATGCTGGCTACTGAGGCATACTGCCCACTAGATTTATTTATCTGGATTTATTTATTTATCCAGAATTGACATTGATCTTGATTGGTTCCAAGCCTGAGGTTCATATGCCAGTGGTCTTGTCTTTAAAAGCTAATAATAGAGTAATTTGTATGGTTAGGCCTTGGGGGTGCAGAGGGAGGTTCTTCCTTGCTCCATTTAATAACATTTAATAGCAAAACAAAAAGATTTTTTGTTTTGTGTTAACAGAGACAGTTACAGCAATTGTGAGACAGGGAAAGGATGCTTTGAATTTTTACACTTCAAAATCTAGACTTTCTCTAGGCATGGAGTCTGGTATTAATCAATTGCCTTTAAGTTTTACAAAGCATAGTAGAATTTTTGTAACAAGGAATTTTCTTTGAGCTGCTACTTAAGTGTCTACAGTGATATGATTTTTTTTTAATATGAGATGATTCTTGATTTACTTATTCGATGTCTAATATATTAGCAGTCTCTTTTTCCCTGTAAGATTTAAGTGAAGAAAAAGAAAGGAACCTCCTCCGCTCGCACCCAGGGCTGAAGGGGGTGAGCATTGTACTTGGCGTGTGTATAGGATTAGTTGCTGTTATCTCCACAAACCCCTGTGAAGTAAATTCTCTTATCCTAGGGAGGTGGGGACACTTACCTAAAGTCCAACGTCTATTGCAGGAAGGAGCCAGGGGTTCTAACTGCAAGACAAAAGATTTTTTTTTCCCCTTGTATTGTGTTTTTTGCTTGTTGTCTGAGTCTCTAGTATCACAGGTCGCAATAATCCAAAGGAAACAAAGCCAATTAAAATGCCATGTGATTGTTGTAGGGTGAGCTCTAATGCCAGTCCACTAGCTAATTAGCTTGATGGGCAAAACCCCTGTGACTGTTCTCTTCTGGCTAAGGGGAAAAAAAGGTGGATGGGGGTAGTTTCAAATGACTATCCTTAACCCAGTCTCACTCCTCTCAACAGTTACGTCTCTTGATGATTTGCTACCGAAGCCTTGATTTGAACATATTTGTTAATTAAGGAGTTTGGGCAGTGCTGGGAGGTGCAACAGGAGAACTGATTTGTGAGCAGAGGCATACGGGCATGCTTAGTTGTGTCTGACTCTTTGCGGCCCCATGAACTATAGCTCCCCAGGCTCCTCTGTCCATGAGAAATTTCCCAGGTTATAATACCAGAATGGGTTGCCATTTCCTTATTCAGCGGCTCTCCCTGACCCAGAGATCGAACCTGCGTCTCTGGTGTCTCCTGCATTGGCAGGCAGATTCTTTACTACTGAGCCCCCAGGAAGCCCTGTGGTAAGTGGCCCTATGGTAATTCCAGGCTCTTTTGCTCTCTGGCTGTGATGTCGGCCAGATGAACTTCATTTCTTTGCACGTCAGTCTCCTTTTTTTCCGAGGCATCATGGGGTTATGTAACATTTAATGAATAGATTTGTTAAAAACAATAAATTTCAATCCTAAAGGGTGAGTTAGTCGCTAAGTTGTGTCCGACTCTTGACCCCATGGACTATAGCTTGCCAGGCTCAACTGCCCATGGGATTCTCCAGGCAAGAATACTGGAGTGGGTTATATGTCCTTCTCCAGGGGACCGTCCTGACCTAGGAATCGAACCTGGGTCTCCTGCATTGCAGGCAGATTCTTTACTGACTGAGAGCTATGAGGGAAGCCCCAACCCTAAATGACTCTACAAATGATTGTTAATAGAGAAAAAAAGCCTTGGAAGAATAGGCCTTCCAAGCCCCAACAGTTATCATCCTAGGAAATCTTTCAGGTACGCTGTGTGGCACTAAATATACATAAAAAATATACATAACTTCAGCTGCTTTCCACTTATCTTTGGCATCTGCTGGAGAGATGATAGTTTATTCCTGGAAGATAAGAGAATTGGGCAATTAAACCCTCACTCTGTGGTTTTCATGATCTTGTTTTTATTCTGTTGACAGATGTTAGTACTAATTATCAAAATACAAGTGTATCTTGTGTTTGATTAAAATCAGCTACTAAAATTGTTGAGACTTGATGTATAGGCTTAAGCTTTGCATTTTAAGTATTAAGCTTTTCAAACGTAGAGGCTTTTAGTAAAAGAAGATTGTTGCTTCTTTAAGAAAAATAATGGTAGTTCACTGAAATGTTTGACAAGACACGTAGGCAGTGATAAAACTGAAACATATGGAGTGACTTTATTGTTGGATCTAGATACTTCATGGTTAGCATTTTGCACTATTGTCGGTTTATATTTGAACACATGAATAGAAATGGAGAGACACTAAATATACTGATTTGCATTAAGCATTATTGAATTGAAAGATTCTTAAAATATTTACAAAAAATTTTTGAAGTGGAGTAAAATTGATTTTAAAGTTAAGTCAGTTTCATGATGAATCTCAATTTATATTTTGTATACTAACAGTGAAATATATTTGAAGGATTTAATGATTTTTAGGGCTAATAGAAAGGTAAACAAGGCTTTGTAGAACTACATAACAAAATGCAGCCGATAAGTAATGTTAAGGATACTGATGTTCATTGTTTGTGTTGAAAACATTTAAAAAAACTATTGACAGAATAATTGAATCCTTAAAAATTTTACATGTGAAAATTTAGTCCTTAGAGCTAACAGTAAGTTTTGTAGTTGTGGTTAAGAGTTCATAACATTTAATAAACTGGTTGGCCAGATGCAACATAACTTTGCGAGCATGCTAAGTTTCTTCAGTCTTGACTGACTCTTTGCGACCCTATGGACTGTAGCCTGCCAGGCTCCTCTGTCCATGGGATATCCCAGGCAAGAATGCTGGAGTGGGTTGCCATGCCTTGCTCCAAAAAGTCTTCCCGACCCAGGGATCAAACCCGAGTCTCTTAACATCTCTTGCATTGGGGGATGGGTTCTTTACCACTGGTGCCACCTGGAAAGCCCCTATAACATTAGGAAGGTTACAGTATGTAGGGCTTGTCAAAATCATAATTAGCTCATAATTATGAACTGTTTCATTTTCAAACATTGTGTGTTTTTTTGTTATGTATTTCTAAAAATGTCTAAACTTGGCTGACCTCTGTTAACAGTGTGAAAAAGGGAAGCATTTGTCTTGATGTGGGAGTACCATTTTTTGAGTTAAAATTTTAATTAAAAAACCCAGGAATTAATTATTGGTAGTAGAGCATTGGAGTTGAAGTGCATAAGAAATGGTATATTAGCAATGTTTGCACCATGTATATCAGATCTTGGATATTTTCTATAAAATCGAGTTATATGGTAGTTTAAATAATTTTCTTTATATTATATCATGGTTCTTAGAAAAATTAATACCTTTCCCATTCTAATATAATAATTATTTTTGGACTCTTAGTTAATGTAGGAGCCAAACTAATCCTGCCCGTCTCATTTCTTATAGTGCATAGCAGAAGAGATAAAATTGAAGGGTATTAGGGAATGAGATGGAAAAGCAGAAATTGCCATAGTTGTAAGACTTAACCTGTTACTCTTGAGCTAAAGATTCACCATTCCTGTTTCTAGACTTACTCCTATGAAAATGCACAAGGTTTTGTACTGTCAGCCTTCTCTTTCCTTGCAGGCCATGTCAGTTTCGTTACAACCAACCAATCAAAACAACTTGTTCAGTTTATCTGTTGCTTTAACAGAGAATTGAGTATTTTATTATTAATGTGTAACTGAGCTGAATTGTGTTTTCCTAGACCTACAAACCTTCTTCCAACAAGTGCTTTGTAACTAATTTTGACATCTTAAAATATGATTTATTCAGCAAAAGAAGGTTAATGAGACCACAGTTTTTTCAAAAGCTATGCTGAAGGAGGGATACTTCAGAAATGTGTTCCATATCATAGCATATTCCTCAAGGAGAGGTTTGTTTATCATAGTAGTATTAGGTAATTCCTGGAAAAAATATAAATACTCAAGTTCAATTATTGCTCTAGGTTCATTATCATTAGGAAAACCTTCAATATATGATGTTCCCTTTAATCCTTATGTTCAAGAAAATTTACCTGAGTGTTTTTTTATATTAAAATGAATGCAAAGGAAATTTTAATTAATTGTTCAGAGATAGGGTGGAGTAGAAAGAAGTTAAGATGAATAAAAGTTTTTTTCAAAATCAGGAGTCTCATTCTTTTTGGTCCTCTTTCTTGATCTTTAGATGATAAATGAGTACTTAAATGATAGAGTACCATCATAGTGAAATTGGGTTAATGTTTCCCATTTTAAAAATATTTATCCCAAAGTTTCCATTTTTTAGCACTTGTTTTCTGTATAATTTTACTTATAATCTACCTTTTTTTAACCATTCCTTGTATGATCAAAATGTATTTGGGTTCATTTGCCATTGATATGTTCAACATGTGTCTATTGAGGACCATATTCTGCTAGGTGTTGGGTTTCTTGCTCTTATGGTTTTATAATTTGGTAAGAGAGCCAAAATAGAGCTTTAAATTCCAAGAAATTAATTGGATGCTTGTTTGAAAGCTGTGCTATGTTGTTCCATAGGCATGTTATAAAGACTTCAGTATATTCAAATACACAGGATGCCTGACAGTTCAGTTACCCTAAAGGCTGTTCTGTCATCAAACTGTCTTGGCCCCTCACCCACTTCCCTTTTTCTGGGTGGTTCTAAATGTCCTTGTCCCTAATGTTGCAGATGGGATAGGGGAGGCTGTTCTAAGACCTACTCTGAATCTTGATGGGTGGCTCATCTGAAGGATGAAAGATTTTGAATCACAGGTACCTTTACTACCTCTGAGTGACACATAGTTTCACTGAAGGGTGGGGTGGGGACTCAGTTTAGCAGAGACTTTTCCATGAACCTACTGCTTTGTGAGATGCTGTGAAAATGCAGGTAAGACAGAGCAGCTTCTATTGAGTCCTCATAGGGTGGATGTGTAAATAGACCAATAATAATATGCCATTATAGGTGATGTGGAGCAGGTATAACCAATATACTGGGAGAGCACAGAGGAGGGATGGTCAGTTTTGCCAGAAGCGAGTCAGGAAAGGTTTACTGAGCTGGCAATGTTTGGCTGCACATAGGGAGACTAATAGGAGTTTCCCAGGTAAAGAGGTGTGACTAGGCACAACATACTTAGTGTGTAGTGAAAAGGAAGGAGAGGTAGAGTGGGACTGCATAGTAAAGGATGATAGGGCCACTGCTAAGTTTCATTTTATAACATTGGCAGTGAGAAGCCAATGCAGAGTTTTAAGCAGGGGAGTTCCATTATGAGATTTAATTTTTAGGAATATGTTAATATATCTGGTTACATAGTAGATGTCTACATTTAGGGAGAATGGAGACTGAATAGGGATACTGGAGTGAGTCAAGTGAGAATGAGGGTCTGAACAAGAAAATTGCCAAGGAGACCAAGTGAAGAGGCTAGATTTGCAAGGATATTCTGCCACAGAAGCGGTGGGACTGTGTTTGAAGGGTAAGGGGGAAAGGTTAGAGACCAGAGAAACCTAAGCTTTTAATTTGGTCAACTATGGAAGCAGAATTAATGAGTTTGAAAACATCTAAACTCTTACTCTCTTGGAACATCCAAAACTGAACCATCTATTTTCCCCTCATACCCATTTTATCTCATGTCAGTCATCTGAATGTCAAAGATAGCAGCTTCATCCATCCCATAGCTTGTCGTCAAGGTCTTCCTCTTTCTCCTTTCTTTCTGTCGTCTTCTTTATTCTGTCAGTCAGGAAAATCTGTTGGCTCTGCTTATCTGCAAGCATGTAGTGATCCAGCCACTTGTCACCACCTCCTCTGCCAATCCCAGCCACCACCATCTCTTACCAGGATCACTGCAGTAGCTGCATAACTCTGCAGCTTGAGTGATCCTTTTTAGTATCCTTCTAGTCTGTGGCTCTGCTCTGCTCAAAACCTCCACTCCACTCATCCTCAGATGGAAAGGCTTTATAATGACCTCCAAGGTCTGTAGGATCTCCTCCCCGCCACCCCTGGCTGCAGACACCTTGGCCTCTTACTGTTTCTGAGCGAGTCGGGCTGGCCTCCACCCTGGTACCAGCTGTTTCTTCTGCCTCAAATGCCCTTTCCTGCAAGTGAAATGGCCTCTATCTCCTACAATATAGTAGGAGAGAATGAAATGTATGTAGAAAGAAGATTTTATTTATTAATCACATTATTAATTTTATTTAAGTTCTCAGGTGAATTGTGATGCAGGGATAGTTTGGAAGTTCTAGCCACAGTTGTATGTTAGCTGAACTTCAGGTGAACTTCATCACAAACATGGGACCCATGTAGGATTAGTTTCCTGAAGGGCATGGAATAATTTGCTATTTTTGTTCTTAAAACAGGGGTTTTCATTGTCACAGTGCTAGGTAAGAACAACTAAATCCATGAAGTAAACATTTACATAGCAAATGAGTGATTAACCCCAAATCCCCCACACCCCTTACTCTGCCTACATTGTTAGAGTTTGTCAAACCCTAGCATGAGCTTGAAGAGCTTCAGTGAGGCATAGAATTCCTGGCTAACTGCAGTTCACCCAATCATGTTAAATTTTGTATCATGTCCATTTCTAACTACAAAAACTTGATAAACTGGACCTTTATCATAAGGACTAATTTTTGTATAAAAATTATTTTCTAAGACAGCCAAACCCTAGTGGATATAACTTTTTCTTAAAGCAAAGACCAAAAGGGTCTAAATGGACTTGAAGCCCATTATTATTGTTTTTTTTTTTTTAATATTTATTTATTTGCTGTGCCAGCTGTTAGCTGCAGCACGTGGGATCTTTAGTTGCAGCACGCAAACTCTTAGTTGCAGCATGTGGGATCTAGTGTCCCAACGAGGGACCAGACCCAGGCCCCCTGCTTGGGAAGTTCAGAGTCTTAGCCCAGGACCACTAGGGAAAGTCCTCCATCATTACTGTTAGTTAGCAAAACTGTGCAATTATCAATAGACTCTCAAACCGTGTTTTTTTTTTTTTTTAACAAACGTGTTAGGAGTTGACATCAACTTCTTTACTCTCATCCCTTCTTTACTCAGTTGTACCTTTGTATGAAACAGCATTGAAGAAAAATTTAAGTTGTACTAATCGAAATTAGAATTGATAAATTTAGTGCCAGTTGTTGTATGATTCCATTAATCCAAGTGGATGTAGCCATTGGCCTCAAGTATATTTAAGCTCTAATATATTATACTTGAAATTCCTCTAGGTTGCCTAGATAATAACTGGAGTATAAAAAAGTAAAGTATGAAAGTGATTTTACCCCCATATAGTGGCCTGGGCCAAAACTGAGCTCTCAATTTAAGTAATCTGCTGAATTTGTCAAGAGAGATTCTTTAATATTTAAATTTCAGAAAATTCATTACAGTCTACTCCCTGCTTGTTGTTAAATACCTCTGTGGCCAGTAACTCTTAAAAAAACAAAATGGTGAATTTTATTAGGTAAATATGACCAACCTATTCTGAAGAATAATCGATGTAATAAAAATAGGGCTTAACTAAGGGGCCAACTTACCCCTGAGAGACTTCATCTAATTTTATCTGTTTTGCAGGCCTGGTACAGGAAGAACCTAGATAAAATTTTGAGGAAAAAAATCAGGGCTGACTATATGATATGAAGGAAGGCTAGACTTGGGCAGTTGAGATAAAGGCAGGGTGCATGCCACTTTAACAGTAAATATCAGTGAATAGGTCTCCTGTTCATCAGGTCCTGTTCTGGATACTTGGGGGTGCATCAGTGAACCAAATAGATGAAAATACTTCCCTGGTAGAGTTTACCTTAAAGGTGGGTAAGACCGTCAATAAGCAATAAGCATAACTAAATTGAGTTAGATGTTGAAGGCAAAAAAGTGGGATAGAAAAAAAAAGAGATGAAAGCACAGATGTAGAAATTCATTCGGTGAGACCTTGAATGTGAGATAAAAATGACTGGATTTTATGTGATAGACCCTTGAAATTGATGTTTATTGTAACAATAATCATCATGGTTTTCCCCCTCCATCTCTTCTTCCTTTAAGAAAGATGAATGATTATATCATGGCTCAGAGGTTTCTTGTAAGAGAAGAATCAGCTCAAAGAGATGATTTTGAGAACCTCAGTCTTGTTGAATGTAGAGAGGGTGGGAGGAATGGGAATCTCTTTGGTAGAATTGTCTCAGAAGACCAGGTTCTGAAGGGTTGGTAGGCGGTGTTTACAAGGAAATTGGGAAGAGTGGATAGAATAAAAGGTTTGAGGACGTTTGCAGCACTTAATGCTGTAATCAGGGAAGAGAGATGCCAGGGCTCCCAATTCTAGTTTAGTCCCAGAATGGTTGAATAAGAAGTTGAGCAGTTAACAAAGTTAGGGATGATCCCTCTTGGTGTTGAACCTCACTTTAATTCTCTTGAATCACAATGAGGTGAATGTTTTGGATAGGGAAAATCAAAGTAATTATGATTTCCTCGATTCTTTCTTGGTCTGTGCCAAACAACACATTAGGCATTGCTCTTCCCCCTCCTGCCCTTTGCCAGAAAAAAGACGTCTCCTTACGTGGAAGGACACCTGAACTTCCAAGCTGGTACACCCACTGTGCTTGTGGAAGGCGCAGAAGGGTTTCACCAGTCATGTTCTAAGGGCACAACCAGGCACCTGTGTCCATGTGGGGTGTGTTCCAGCCCTTATTATTAATACATCTTTCTCTGATGCGTAAATGTTGGGTCTGAGACACCCAATCATTTTTTGCCTTGTTTACACATTGAGGCACAAATTTGGTTCCTTTTTCTACCAGAAACTTAGAGCAGCAAACAAGTATGGTGTTTAAAAAGAATTTTAACAAGGTCTTCATGGATACTTCTAATTGTCCTTCTGGTTTTTTTTTTTTTTTGGTCACATGTTGGTTATCTTCAGGGGTAGGGTTATAGATCTTAGCGTAGCTCGTTGTGTCATTAGTCATCATGGCTTCCCCCACATTCTTGTCCTTTAAGAAAGAGGAGTCTTTACATCTTGGCTTGAGGGTTTCTTGTGATTAATGTCCATGTGATGTCACATAGTTTCTGATTTTGTTAATGAGTGGATAGAGCCCCAAGAATTGGAGTTACTACTGCAGGATTATGGAAGAAGAAAAGTTACTATCATTTTCTCCAAAAAATTTTATGGCATATCTACTGTTTCAGGGATTTTGCTGGTGAAACAGAGTTCACATCCTCATAAAGCCTACAGATAGATGAATTACCTACATAGTATTGTGAGATGAGCTCGAAATATGTGTCCAGAGTTGAAAGGACTATTTTGCAAAGTCCAAGGAAGCTGATAGAGAAAGCATTACGTGAACACCCAGGATGCATTGGAGCCCTTGAGTGTTCAAGTACAAGAAGAGAATGTTAGGCCAGGGAACCACATGTGCAGTGCACACGGGCGTGCAGGATCGTGGGGGTCCTGTTTGGAGGCAGGTGTGTGTGAAGAAGTAGCAGGACATGATGGAAGTCAGGCAGGGGGAGGTCTGTGTTAGTCTTTCTCAACTGGAGTGACTCATCTGAACCACAGAACAGAGAACATGATTTAAGTGACTTCTTTCCTCAGTTCTCCCAGTGGTGGTTTATAGCTCACAGTGTTCCAGATCCCCGCAAGAGCTGTTAATTTGTTACATACACTGGCTACCCTAGGGTATTGGGGAACTCAGGTTGAAAAGGACAGTATTATATGAAGATATTCATCAGTAGGATAACATGATCACATTCGTATTTAGAAATACACTTTTGAGAGCTGGTTAAAAATCAAACAAGAAAAGGAGAGGGGAACAAGTTAGGAGGTAATTGTGAGAGTGATCTTAGTAGAAGATAATAAGATGATTAAGCAGAGCAGAAAAACAGTTTCAGAGATATGTAGGCGGGAGGATCTGTATGACTTGGTAATTAAATACAAAAGACAAGAGAGAAGACAAAGAGGATGCCGAGCTAGAAAGTGAGGTGCCTTGTGGCTGGTGGCCCCATAATGGTCTGGGTGAGGCAAAGTAGGTTTGAAGAAAAGGTAATGATTTGTGTCATGTTGGTCCATTTTAGATTATCCAGGTCTAGTAGAAGTCCAGGAATGGAAGAGAGAGTTTAAAAGAGAGTCTTGACTGTGAAAAGAAAGGTAATCTTAGGAATATCTAGTATTTAAGGGGTTGGAGGAAGAAGTAATGGAGACTGAGAAGGAAAGGTAGAGATAAGAAAAGGGCCAGATTTCTCCAAAGAAGACATACAGATGGCTAACAAACACATGAAAAGATGCTCACCATCACTCATTATCAGAGAAATGCAAATCAGAACCACATTGAGGTACCATCTCATGCCGGTCAGAGTGGCTGCTATCCAAAAGTCTACAAACGATAAATGCTGGAGAGGGTGTGGAGAAAAGGGAACCCTCTTTCAAACTAGTACAGCCACTATGGAGAACAGTGTGGAGATTCCTTAAAAAACTGGAAATAGAACTGCCTTATGACCCAGCAATCCCACTGCTGGGCATACACACCGAGGAAACCAGAATTGAAAGAGATACGTGTACCCCAATGTTCATCGCGGCACTGTTTATAATAGCCAGGACATGGAAGCAACCTAGATGTCCATCAGCAGATGAATGGATAAGAAAGCTGTGGTACATATACACAATGGAGTATTACTCAGCTATTTAAAAGAACGCATTTGAGTCAGTTGTAATGAGGTGGCTGAAATTGGAGCCTACTAGTGGCACCCCACTCCAGTACTCTTGCCTGGAAAATCCCATGGATGGAGGAGCCTGGTAGGCTGCAGTCCATGGGGTCACTAAGAGTCAGACACGACTGAGCGACTTCACTTTCACTTTTCACTTTCATGCATTGGAGAAGGAAATGGCAACCCACTCCAGTGTTCTTGCCTGGAGAATCCCAGGGACGGGGGAGCCTGATGGGCTGCCGTCTATGGGGTCGCACAGAGTTGGACACGACTGAAGAAACTGAGCAGCAGCATACAGAGTGAAATAAGTCAGAAAGGAAAACACCAATACAGTATAATAACACATTTGTATGGAATTTAGAAAGATGGTAATGATGACCCTATATGCCAGACAGCAGAAGAGACACAGATATAAAGAACAGACTGTTGGACTCTGTGGGAGAAGACGAGGGTGGGATGATTTGAGAGAGTAGCATTGAAGCATGTAGATTACCAAATGTGAAATTGCCAGTCCTAGTTCGGTTCATGAAACAGGCCACTCAAAGCCAGTGTACTGGGACAACCAAGAGGGATGTGGTGGGGAGGGAGGTGGGAGGGGGTTTTGGGATGGGGGACACATGTACACCCGTAGCTGATTGATGTCAATGTACAGCAAAAGCCACCACAATATTGTGAAGTAATTTGCCTCCAATTAAAATAAATTAATTACTTGTTTTTTAAAAAATGAAAAGGGCCAGAAATAGCTGAGTAACAGCTGAGTAGCCGCTATAAAAAGGAATGCATTTGAGTCAGTTCTGGTGATGTGGATGAACCTAGAGCCTGTTATACAGAGTGGAGTAAGTCAGAAAGAGAAAGACAAATTTCGTATATTAACGCATATATATGGAATCTGGAAGGACAGTACTGACGACCCTACTTGCAGGGCAGCAAAGGAGACACAGACATTTTGGACTTAGGGAAAGGAGAGAGTGGGATGATATAAGAAAATAGCTTTGAAACATATATATTACCATATGAAAAATAGATAGCCAGTGGGAATTTACTGTACAATGCAGGGAACCCAAAGCTGGTGCTGTGTGACAACCTAGAGGGGTGACGATGGGGAGGGAAGTTGGAGGAGGGTTCAAGAGGGAGGGGACACATGCATATCTAATGCTGATTCATGTTGATGTATGACAAAACCCATTACAATATTGTATAATAATTATCCTCTAATTTAAGAAAAATTTAAAAAAGGAAAAGAAAAGGACCAAAATGGGTGGTTTCCCTAAATCCCACATAATGACTTTAAAAACAAAATTTTGGAAAAAAGTTATTCAGTGGCACATGGAATGGAATAGAATGGGAACCAGAGGATGTGCATTGGTTTTGGCAGATTAGGAGCCACTGCTGACCCCAGAGCAGATTGAGTAGCATGATAGGGGACGATTGTCATGACGATTGTCATGTAGAGGCTCCTGTGATTGGGTTCTAGTGGATTCCAGAGGCTTGACTGAAGAAATGGTGAGAGAGAAGGTGCGAGTTCAGGAAATCTAGAGTATAACCCAGGGTCAAGAGAGGGATTGCTTGTTTGTTTATCCTCCGAGAGGGGTTATGTTGACCTTGTATTTAGAAGACACAGAGGAGGGGATCTGATGGAAAGAGTAGAGAGATGGAGTGAGCAGAGAGGCCTGGGGGCATGAGAGCCCAGACTGAGGCGTGGCTGTAGGAAGGAGGGAGGGACTCATCAGTTCTCACAGGTGGAGGAGAGAATGCAGAGACTGTCAGGCCACCAGTGGAAGGGAGCTTCAGAGGGGTTCAGCAGAATTTGATGGAGCTTTCATTATCCTGTGAGTCCAAAGAACATTCCCAAGTGCGGGTTGCTCCCCCACTTCTGTGACTTGATCATGGAAGCTCTGTCCCAGAGAGCTGGAAGGTTGACTCCTGCGTTTCTGCACACTGGTTTTGAGTCAGGATTACTGGCATCACTCCCCATTTCAGAACGCTCGGTAGGAATGGCAGAGCACGATGAGTCATCTTCAGTACAAATTATCATGTGCAGAGTTGATTGCTGCTTAATGACTAACCCTCTGGCCTACATGTCAACCCTTGCTCTCATCCACGAGGCAGAATTGCTCCTCACCGTACTCAGCTTCAGTTACCTGTGTTCTCTAGTGTTCTTAACTTGCAACAAGTTCAGTTCTCTCTCTTTCCTTATCTGTTCTTTGACATTTTCCAGCTTTTGCTTTTGCCTCTGAGCTGGCTAGTCATCTTTGTCATTTTGTCAACTGTAGATCAATTCTGAAGTGGACTTCTGTCAATACCAAGGTGTATGATTTGTGTTTATCTTGGGGATCTAGATCAATGGGAGGAAAGAGCTGAAGAGAAACAGAGGAAACTGACATATCTCTCAGTCCCTGGACTGCTGGGTCTTAGAAGAGCTGAGAGGCAGTGCATTTTTCCACAGGGTCTGGAAAGGTGGAAAACCTCATCAGAGGTGGAGACCGTGCTTGGTGAAAATGAAAATACGAGTCAGTAGTGCCTGAGGACCTTGAGATGAAGGGGTAGCAGGAGTAGAATCATTATATAGGTTTGTGTGGGGACTCACTGTTCCTACAGAAGGAAATGGTTAGGTTGAATGATGTGAAATTGCACATGTTGTTAAACCATTTTTTTGATTGATGAAAATGGTAATTTCAGTAGCTCAACTGCATATGTTCCTGATTCTAAGTACAATTGTAAACTTTAAAATCATTACAGTCATACACTTTTGAAAGCTTGGAGTTGCTTTCGATTATGTGTGAGAGTTCCTGTCGTGTAAATCTTTGGTTACAAAAGCACATGTTCTCGGTGTATGTTCAGTTCTTACAACCTGTTGTTTATGCTGTGTTGTCCTTTGTTCATGACTATAGCTGCAGAAGATACTGGTCACGGGCTGGGACTGCTTCCCTGGGGACCTCATCTAGCTTAACTTCAGCTCTCAAGATCTCCAGATTCTTACTCCAGACAAGCAGTTCTTACTTGGGGGAAATGCCCCATGGGGATACTTAATAATGTCTGGAGATGTGTTTGACTGTCTTGGCTTGGTGGGGGGGTGGGGTGGGGAGGAGAATGCTAAACATTCTCCAGTGCACACGATGGCTCCTAACCAAGAATGGTTCTGGCCCCAAATGCCAGGAGTGCCAAGACTAAGACACTTCTTCTAGACTGAGACATCAGGGAACTTAAGAAAACACACAAATCATAGTTCTTAGTGGTGAGCCTGAAAAGTGGGAAAGGAGACGGGCAGACTTGGAAGAATAAAGTTTGGAAAATGTAACAGAGCGAAACCAAGGGCTTCAATATCCTAGATTTCTGAGGTTGCTTGTCTGCAGAGTGCACTCAAAATGCTACACATGGACAGCTCTAAAGAGGAGTTTGTAGTTTGTAGGAGTTTGTAGATCTGGAGTATCAGGAGTTGACGAACTGGTTTACCTTTCTGCTGCTGCCATCTGTTATGTCTGAGTTTCTGACCATCTTTCATCTTCCCATAGTTACTCATCTGTACCTGTAGTCTCAACAGCTTCTCTTCTGTGTCTTTAGAGCAATAATAAAACCTTTTTTTAGCTTTTCCCTTATCTTTGGAGTTCCCTGGTGGCTCAGACGGTAAAGTGTCTGCCTACAATGTGGGAGACCTGGGTTCAGTCCCTGGGTCGGGAAGATCTCCTGGAGAAGGCAATGGCACCCCACTCCAGTACTCTTGCCTGGAAAATCCCATGGACGGAGAAGCCTGGTAGGCTGCAGTCCATGGGGTTGCAAAGAGTCAGACAAGACTGAGTGACTTCACTTTCACTTCCCTTTATCCCCTAGGGATTAAAAAAAAAAAAAAAAAATATATATATATATATATATATATATGAAGGAGAGATCTAAATATTCCCTTCATTTCACTTAAATATTTTTCTTCTCTCTTACTGCAGTAAAGGTAAAGCAATATATATTTGTATAATATATATTATTTATGTGTTAAATAATATATATACTATTTATGTATTCAATAATACTAAATATGTATTTGCAACTTTATTCCTTGGTATTTTTGAAAGAAAATAGACAAATCTTTTGGAGGCATTTCTTTCTAGGAATTTCTGTAGAGGGTTGTGAAGAATAAAAAACATTAAGACTTTGGGTAAGGCCAAGGAGAAGGAAATGGCTACCCACTCTGGTATTCTTGCCTGGGAAATCCCATGGACAGAGGAGCGTGGTAGGCTACAGCCAAAAGGGTTGTTAAGAGTCGGACACGAGTTCAGTTCAGTTCAGTTGCTCAGTCATGTCCGACTCTTTGCAACCCCATGAATCGCAGCACGCCAGGCCTCCCTGTCCATCACCAACTCCGGGAGTTCACTCAGACTCACGTCCATCGAGTCAGTGATGCCATCCAGCCATACTAAATAACAACAACAAGGAGATGCAATAGTGCTGAGAAGTGTTGTCAAGGATCTTTGCCTAGAAGAGGCATAGGAGTTGTAGGTAGATAAGATCCAGTCCTGTACTAGCCTTGGAATGAAAAATGGCTAAGCGTTTGGGAGAAACCCTGAGACGAGACTGTAGACATAGCAAAGGAGGAAAGTTCTAAATGTCTACAGCAGGAGCTGTCTTTTCTGGATACTACTTATTTTTAGGAAACATAAGCTTCACATATGTGGGTGGGGAGCTTGATTGAAATCAGAAAACTGATGCCTCATTTCTGCTCGAGTCCTCACTATGCAAGGCTGCTATTCTCTATAGCTTGAGAAGGCTCCAAAAGAAGGTGTTGAATATGAAGAGTTAACTGAGGTTGGAACAGCTCTTCTTTTCTGAGGATGGATTAAAAAGCGACGGGCTGTAGTTAGTGCATGAAGGACTCAGGCTAGACATTTAAAAAGACATGTAGAGCTGATCAGTGTTTGAAACACGGTAATTTACTAACATGGCAAATTCTTCTCCAGACACCCTTAAAATGTTGTGTGGGGATAACTTAAAATATAAGCCCCTTAAGCTTAATTTTAGTTCAAGGCTCTGTGGAAAACAAAACTGAAGGTTGCCATGTAACTAGGGCATGAGTTAGTTTACCTGACGCACTTAAAGATTAGACATAGGTAGCTCGTCGTGTGGCCGTCACAGGAAATCAGAAACCCAAGCTGCACATATCTTCCAAAATCTCCCTGGCAACAAAGTCAGCAAAGGCCGTCCTTCCAGCAATTTACTGCCAGCTTAGAGAACTGGCTTGAGATTCTTTGTGGATTGCCCAGAACACCATGATCTTCTGTTTCAGTGGTTCTGTTACAAATGTCACCTCCTACCTTTGTATTACTGTCATCTTTTTTTGTATGCTTTTAAAATTCTGTTTATATAAATTGTTATTTGATTCTTAAGGCACAGAGTTCTTTTGAGAACCCCATGATAATTTATAAGAAAAAAATTGGAAGAGGATAACATATAAAAAAACAATGTAGTGTTTTGGCTGGTGGATATATGTGATTACTTCTACCTCAAGGTTACATTGTTAATGCCAGAACTAGCTGTGTACAGATTCTTAAAAGGAAAAAATATAACCTTCCAATTTTTGTCCTAATAATTTTCTACTACTCTAGGGCTTCCCTGGTGGCTCAGATGGTAAAGAATCTGCCTGCAGTTCAGGAGCCACAGGAGGCTTGGGTTTGATCTCTGGGTTTGATCCCTCGGGAGAAGGAAATGGCAACCCATTCCAGTCTCCTTGCCTGGAAAATCCCATGGACAGAGGAGCCTGGTGAGCTACATACAGTCCATGGGGTTGCTAAGAGTCAGACACAACTGAGTGCCTAACATACACAGGCGTTAACTGAGGGTGCAGTATTTGGTACATGGACTGCTTACCTGCTCCCCACCCCCAGTCCCAAGCAATAGTGGTCTTTGGCCCTGGATCCACAGTCATGCAGTCTGGCAGTTGAACACTTGTCCTGCTCCTTGCAGCTCTGTCAGTCACGATCCTGCATTCAGGAGGCAGCATGGTTGATACCTCCTCTACTCCAGTTGGTCAGAGGAATCACAGTCATTTAAATGTTCATTTTAAAAGTCGTCTGTGCCTGCATCTCAAATCAGCCCATGTTTACAACTCTTTTGGGTATAGGTTCCGTGATGCTTAAATGATTAGCATAATACTTGGGACATCCTTTCATGTATTCCACAAACAACAGACCTTCCGTTGGATGTAGCTCAAACAGTGCACAGGGCATAGGGTGCCATTCGGATGGGAGTAAAGTCCCATAGGAGAGTGATAAAGTGGGTGAAAGTGAATAGAAAGAGAAACATAAACACAGATCCAAGAATATGCTGGTTGACCTTCTCTGTCCCAGAGAGTACAAGAGGCAATTCTTCCAGTTCTTTAGGCGCTATAAGCTTATCGTTCTTGATTCTTCTCTGTATCTCCTGCCTCCCATCAAATCCACCTGTTAATATTTGTGGCTCTACCTTTGAATTATCCAGAATGCTATCTTTTGTTTTGCTGCTTCTAGCCCATTATCACACTCATTATCACCTCTCACCTGAACTACTAAAATAGCCTCCTTTCTGTGTCTCCCTAACTCCACTCCCTCTACCCAACATAGGCTCCACCTTGCCACCAAAGTAATTCTTTAAAATATGTTAGATAATGCCATTCTCCTGATGAGAACCCTCCAGCAACTTCACACTGCATCCCAATGAAATGCCAAGTCCTTCCTGTGACCTGTGATGCTTTGTTGCCTGGTCCTGATCGATGCTCTGCCACTTGCTCGTTGTTCCCCAGGCACCCTGGCTTTCTTGCTGTTTCTTGAATCCATCAGGCATGCTTTCACCTCAGGGCCTTTGCGTCTGCTCTGTTCTGCACAGAACATTGCTTCTTCACTGCATCTAGGTTGCTAATGTGATTTCTGTGGAGCAGCTTTTTCTGGCCATCCTTTCAGAAACAGTACCCACTGTTACTCTGTCCCCTTATTTCTCATCACATTATTTAGCTCTACCTGGCACATGATAAGCGTTTAGTAAATATTTGTTAATGAATGAATCAGTTGAATGAATTAAAGTATGCAAAGTCCTTTTTGATCAGGATAGCAGAAGGATGAATCTAATTATCATTGTATGTGTATATTCATCCCTTTAGTGTATACTGTGATACGTATACAGTAAAGTATGTGTATATATATGTGTGTGTGTGTGTAAACATATACATGTGTATATGTATATATAAATAGTGTATATATGTGTGTGTGTATATATATATATAAAATCATGTGTATATACATATACACATCTCAAGCAAAGTATCTAGCACACAGCCTGAAATATTATCAAAGTATCCATCCCTTATAGCATGATCAGGCTCTGTGTTAGATTTTTTTTCTGATATTTTTGGTTTTTATTTATTAATTTTTATTGGAGTATAGTTGCTTTATGATGTTGTGTTTCTGTTGTACAGCAAAGTGAATTAGCTATATGTTCACATATATCCTCTCTTTTTTGGATTTCTTTCTCATTTAGGTCACCACAGAACATTGAGTAGAGTTCCCTGAGCTGTACTGTAGGTTCTCATTAGTCATCTATTTTATACATAGTATCAGTAGGTATGTATGCCAATTCCAATCTCCCAACTCATCCCACTCTACCCTTTCCCCCTGGGTACCCAGAAGTTTGTTCTATCTGTGTCTCTGTTTCCGCTTTGCAAATAAGATCATCTATACCATTTTTCTAGATTCCACATTGTGCAAGATATTTAGCTTGCATTACCTGCTGTAATGAAACAGCTCTCAGATAGGTGCAATTATTATCCTCATCACAGTAATGCAGAAATGGTGTTTAAGAGAGGCACCTTGGCTCAAGGTCACACAGGTTTTAAATAACAGATGGTAGTGAACAGGATGTGGTCTGGCCCCAAAACTTTGAGTGAGTGACTTGACTGTACTCTCTGTATGCTGTGTCTCCTGATTTGGAATTTGCTAGAATCCTATAGGGGAACAAATAGGATAAGAAGGAGAATTTTATAGTATGTGTTTCGGCAAAGGACTACAAAAAGTTGCAGGGTATACATAGTTTTCTTTGAGATGAAAGAAGTTCCTATAGTAGTTTAGAAATTAGATGACATTAAAGTTCACCTGTAGTAATATGAAAATACAAAGAAAGTTTTTATTTCTTGTCCACACCAATGGCACGTGGAATCTTAGTTCCTCAAATAGGGATCGAACCCATGTCCCCAGCATTGAAAGTGCACAGTCTTTTATCACTGGGCCACCAGTGCCCCAGTAAAGATTTTATTCAGCTTAGTTGACTAAATTAAGAGACAAAATTTTAAAGATTACATTTCATACCTTCCTATATAAAGAAGAATTTGGGGGATACCTGTTATTCTGCATCATGTGTTCATCGTATTGGGCACATTTACAAACTTCTCCCCCTTCTTCTCTGTAAACTGGAAGGTATTTGTTCTTTTATTTCCTCCTGCGTTCATCCTTGTTATCTACACTTAACACTTGAAGGGCATCACTTCTTATTTTTGCTGTCTGCTCCTTTGCTTTCATGCATGTAGCTCAGTGGGCCTTAGGAAGCACTGCTGTTAATAAAGCTAGTGGATGTGATATAACTCCAGTAGAGCTGTTCACAATCCTAAGGGTGATGCTATCAAGTGTTGCATTCAATATGTCAGCGAATCTGGAAGATCCAGCAGTGGCCCAGGACTGGAAGAAGTCAGTCTTCATCCCAATTCCCAGGAAAGTTAGTACTAAAGAATGTTCTAACCTTTGGATAATTGCACTCATCTCTCATGCTAGTCAGGTCATGCTTAAAATCTTGCATGCTAGGCTTCAGCACTGTGTGAACCAAGAACTTCCAGATGTCCAAGTTGAGTTTAGAAAGAGGAACCAGAAATCAAATTGCCAACTTTAGCAGGATCATAGAGAAAGCAAGGGAATTCCAGAAAAACATCTATCTCTGTTTCATCAACTATGCTAAATAAAGCCTTTGTGTGGATCATAACAAACTGTGGAAAGCTCTTAAAGATATGGGAATACCAGATCATCTTACCTGTCTCTTGAGAAACTTATATGCGGGTCAAGAAGCAACAATTAGAGCCCTGTATGGAACAACTGCAGAGAAGGCAGTGGCACCCCACTAGTACTCTTGCCTGGAAAATCCCATGGACAGAGGAGCCTGGTAGGCTGCAGTCCATTGGGTCGCTAAGAGTTGCACACGACTGAGTGACTTCACTTTTCATTTTCACTTTCATGCGTTGGAGAAGGAAATGGCAACCTACTCCAGTGTTCTTGCCTGGAGAATCCCAGGGACAGGGGAGCCTGATGGGCTGCCGTCTATGGGGTCACACACAGTCAGACACGACTGAAGTGACTTAGCAGCAGCAGCAGCAGCATGGAACAACTGATTGGTTCAGGATTGAGAAAGGCAGTGTCTGCTGTCATCCTATTTATTTAACCTATATGCTGAGCACATCATGAGAAA
Organism: Bos javanicus; assembly: GCF_032452875.1. Taxonomy (NCBI): domain Eukaryota; kingdom Metazoa; phylum Chordata; class Mammalia; order Artiodactyla; family Bovidae; genus Bos; species Bos javanicus. The sequence goes on along the minus strand of NC_083876.1, from coordinate 23,641,617 downwards.
TGAGTTACAAGCTGGAATCAAGATAGGGAGAGGAAATATCAACAACCTCAGACATGTGGATGATACCAGCTGTTAAGGGCAGACAAGAAGAGGAACTAAAAAGCCTCTTGATGAGGGTGAAGAAGAGGAGTTCACGAGCTGGCTAAAACTAAATATTAAAAAAACTAAGATCATGGCATCTGGCCCCATTGCTACTGTTGCTACTGCTAAGTCATTTCAGTCGTGTCCGACTCTGTGCAGCCCTATAGACGGCAGCCCACTAGGCTCCTCTGTCCCTGGGATTCTCCAGGCAAGAGTACTGGAGTGGGGTGCCATTGCCTTCTCTGTCTCGCCCCATTACTTCATGGCAAATAGGAGGGGAATAGGTAGAAACAGTGACAAATTTTCTCTTCTTGGGCTCCACAATCACTGCAGATGGTGACTGCAGCCATGAAATCAGAGGATAATTGTTTCTTAGCAGGAAAGCTATGACAAACATAGACAGTGTGTTGAAAAACAGAGACATTACTCTGCTGACAGAGATCCATAAAATCAAGGCTATGGTCTTCCCAGTGTTCATGTACAGTTGTGGGAGCCGGACCGTAAAGAAAGCAGAGCACCAAAGAATTGATGCCTTCAAACTGTGGTGCTGGAGAAGACTCCTGAGAGTCCCTTGGACTGCATGGAGATCAAATCAGTCAATCTTAAGGGAGATCAATCCTGAATATTCACTGGAAGGACTGATGCTGAAGCTCCAGTATTTTGGTCCTCTGATGTGAGTAGCTGACACTTTGGAAAAGTCCCTGATGCTGGGAAAGATTGTGGACGGAAGGAGAAGAGGGAGTTAGAGGATGAGATGGCTGGACGCTATCACAGATGCAATGGACATGAACTTGGGCAAACTTAGGGAGATGGTGGGGGACAGAGAGGCCTTGTGTGCTGCAGTCCATGGGGTCGCAGGGTTGGACATTACTGGTGGCTGAATGGTGACAGTCACCTTTCTCTTGATCTCTGTAAACTGGAAGATGTTTATTCTCCTATTTCCTCCTCCATTCATCCTTGTTATCTACACTTAACACTTGAAGGGCATCGTTTCTTGCTCTTGCTGTCTCTATCTTTGCTGTCATTCATGTAGCTCAGAGCACAGGGACTTCCCCTCTAAGCCCTTACTGTTGTTGTTCTGTCATGTCGACTCCTTGTGACCCCATGAATTGAGGCACACCAGAATTCCCTGTCCTTCACTGTCTCCCCAAGTTTGCTCAAACTCATGTCCATTGAGTCAGCCAACCATCTCATCTTTGTCACCTCCTTCTCTTCCTGCCCTCAGTCTTTCCCAACACCAGGGTCTTTTCCAGTGAGTTGGCTCTTTGCATCAGGTGGCCAGAGTATTGGAGTTTTTAGCATCAGTCCTTCCAGTGAATATTCAGGGTTCCTTTAGGATTGACTGGTTTGATTTCCTTGCTGTCCAAGGGACTCTCAAGAGTCTTCTTCAGCACCACAGTTCACAACCATCAATTCTTCATCACTCAGCCTTCTTTATGGTCCAACTCTGACATCCAAACATGACTACTGGAAAAACCATAGCTTGGACTATACAGACCTTAGTTGGCAAGGTGATGTCTCTGCTTTTTAACACACTGTCTAGTTTCGTCACAGCTTTTCTTACATGAAGCAAGTGTCTTTTAATTTCATGGCTGCAGTCACCATCCACAGTGATTTTGGAGCCCCAAATATAAAGTCTGTCACTGTTTCTGTTTCATTTAACATGCTAGCCCTACCCAGACTTCCCAAGGTTCTCCTGGTACTTCCCCCTCAACTTCTTTCAGGGATGGCCATGCAATATCTGAACAACTCCTTTATATTTTTGTTTTGATTATTGTCTAGTCTCCACCATGTTACCTCAGAGCTTCTATATGCAAAATGTATATTTTATAAAATTATTTCACATTGTTAGGGTCTTTCTGTAGGATACAGACACTCTCCTTCCCCAAATATAATTCTTTGAACTACTTCACCTGAAACAGAACTTCTGTGCAGTGGGTGCTTATCTCAAGAGAAAGCATTAAGGGGATGTTGAACACTCTGTCAAAGTCCAGAAGCAGTGTGATTTTGGGACCAGTGAGATCCTCAAAGGATGTTACAGCTGGAAAGCACTGTGGAGGTCACAGGCCTGGTTCCTGTTGTGGTGGTGTGTTTTGCATAGGTTGTATCACTTCGGATGCTTTTGGCTGCAAATAGCAGAATACCGCAAATAAAGAATTAACAAGATTACCTACTGTCTTCCTTAACAAGATGCCTGGAGAAGGGGCAGTTCCTACGTTTGATTAGAAGCTCATCATCAACACTGAACCAGGTGCTTCCCATGGTTCCCCCGTTGTCTTCAGCTTGTTGATATATTAGTTTCAGGTGTATAGGGAATCAGTGCAATTATTTTTTTCAGATTATATTCCATTATAGGTTATCTCAGGCTGTGCTATACAGTAAATCCTTGTTGCTTATCTATTTTCTTAGGTTGGTGCAAAAGTAATTGAGGTTTTAGATCTTGAATTTTAAATCATTGTAACTAGGCTCAAACACATCTTTATGGATCAAAATAGGAACCATTATGATCAACACACTGAAGCATTGATTGTGGGATGTATGGTCTGGCGTTGTCATGGAGAACATGGGCCCTTTTTGTTGAACAGTGCCAGCTGCAGGCATCTCATCAGTTTGCTGAGCATACTTCTCAGATGCTGAGCATATTTCTCATACTTCTCAATACCAAAATAATGGTTTTGCCAGGATTCAGAAAACTGTAGTGGATCAGATGGGCAGTAGACCACCCAACAGTGACCATGACACTTTTTTGGTGGACATTTGGCTTTGGGAAGTGCTTAGGAGCTTCATATCAGTCCAATCACTGAGGTTGTCACTCAGATCAGATCAGTCGCTCAGTCGTGTCCAACTCTTTGCGACCCCATGAATCACAGCACGCCAGGCCTCCCTGTCCATCACTAACTCCCGGAGTTCACTGAGACTCACGTCCATCGAGTCAGTGATGCCATCCAGCCATCTCATCCTCTGTCATCCCCTTCTCCTCCTGCCCCCAATCCCTCCCAGCATCAGAGTCTTTTCCGTTGAGTCAACTCTTCGCATGAGGTGGCCAAAGTACTGCAGTTTCAGCTTTAGCATCATTCCTTCCAAAGAAATCCCAGGGCTGATCTCCTTCAGAATGGACTGGTTGAATCTCCTTGCAGACCAAGGGACTCTCAAAAGTCTTCTCCAACACCACAGTTCAAAAGCATCCATTCTTCGGCACTCAGCCTTCTTCACAGTCCAACTCTCACATCCATACATGACCACTGGAAAAACCATAGCCTTGACTAGATGAACTTTGTCACATAAAATCTACTTTTTGTCCCATGTCACAATCCAATCAAGAAATGGTTCGCTGTTGCTTAGAATAAGAGAAGACATTTCAAAATGGTGATTTTTTTTTTTATTTGCAATCATCTCCTGAGGCCACCCACTTGTCAAGCTTTTTCATCTTTCCAATTTGCCTCAAATGCCAAATGACTGTAGAATGGTCAATGTTGAGTTCTTCAGTAACTTCTTGTGTCGTTGTAAGAGGATCAGCTTCGAAGATGCCCTTCACTGGTCTTTGTCAGCTTCTGATGGCTGGCTACTGTACTCTTCATCTTCAAGGTGCTCATCTCCTTTGCAAAACTTCTTGAACCACCACTGCACTGCACATTCATTAGCAATTCCTGGGCCAGATGCATTGTTGATGTTATGAGGTGTGTCTGCTGCTTTATTACCCATTTTGCACTGAAATAAGAAAATCACTTGAATTTGCTTTTTGTCTAACATAATTTCTGTAAATATAAAATAAACTGCAAGTAATAAGTCATTAGCAAAAAACATAAAATGAGAAATGTGCATTAAAATGATGTACAACATAACCACATTTATTAAGAATGTATTCCATTATCAAACAGTGAAGTTCAACATTGCAAAAAACCACAATATGATTGCACCAACCGAATATCTATAGTAGTCTGTATCTGTTAATCCCATACTTCTCTAATTTGTTTCTTGTGCTTTCCCTCCCTCTCCCCTTTGGTAACCATAAGTTTGTTTTCTGTGTCTGTGAATCCATTTCTATTGTGTATACAGATTCTTTAGTATTGTTTTTAGACTTCCCATATAAGTAATATATATTTGTCTTTTTCTGTCTGTCTTCACTCAGTAAAATATTCTCTAGGCCCATCCATGTTGCTGCAAAATGGAAATATTTCATTCTTTTTTTTTTGAATAATATTCATATATATATATATATACACACACACACACACACACACACACACACACACACACCCCCCACATATTCTTAAGCCAGTCGTCTGTTGACAGGAACTTGGGATGCTGCTATGAACATTGGCGTTCATGTATCTTTTTTAATTAGAGTTTTTGTTTTTTCTAGGTATATTATATACCCAGGAGTGGGATTGCTAGATTATATGGTAGCTCTATTTTTAGTTTCTTTAAGGAACCGGCATTCTGTTTTCCATAGTGGTTGTACCAACTTACATTCCCACTGTGTCCAAGGGTTCCCTTTCCTTTACTACCTCTCCAACATTTAATTGTAGACTTTTTGATGGTGGCCAGTGTGAGGTGATACCTCATTGTGGTTTTGATTTGCATTTCTCTGATAATAAAAGATTTTGGGCATCTTTTCCTGTGCCTTTTGGTCATCTGTATGTCTTCTTTGGGAAAATGTCTATTTAGGTCCTTGGCCAGTTTTTCTTTGTTTTTTTTCCCAATACTGAGCTGCATGAATTGCTTGTATATTTTGTAGATTAATCCTTTTTCAGTTTTTTCATTTGCAAATATTTTCTCCCATTCTGCAGGTTGCCTTCATTTTGTCAATGGTTTCCTTTGCTTTGCAAAAGCTTTTACATTTGATTAGGTCTCATTTGTTTCTTTTTGCTTTTATTTCATTTGCCTTGGGAGCCTGACCTAGGAAAATATTGTTGTGATTTGTATTTGACTATGTTTTGCTTATGTTCTTTTCTAAGAGTTTTATGTTATCATGTGTTATATTTAGGTCTTTAAACCATTTTGAGGTTTTTTTTGGGGGGGGGTTTATAATGTGAGGGAGTGTTATAACTCCATTGATTTATATGTAGCTGTCTAGCTTTTAGTGTGAGATTTTTAAATGGAAATAAATATGCTTTTCTAAATGTAGGCTGCTGATAAAAGTATGTGTAACAATGGAATAGAAAGTAATTCTTCTTGTCTGATTGGATGATTCAGTTATGTCCAGTAGGGGTTTATGGAAAGAAATAGCTTCTAATACCTATCAATTTTATCATGAAAGTATTTTAAAGGCAGATAATGCCAAGCCAGTCACTGCCATTTTGTTTACTAAGTTTCTTTTATATGTTAGGGACTGTGTTAGGTACCAGGGATACAAAGACATAGATATGGCCTCATTCCTACCTATTGGATCTCTTGAGCTTCAGTGGGGCAGATCCCTATGTCAACACACAATTACAGTTCTAGGAACTAAGGACTACAACAGAGATGTGTAAAGAAAGGATTAGCACAACGGACAGTGTCTGTCCTGGAAGCTAATTAATATTATCCTCATCTCTAGGTCAAAAAACAGAGCCACAGTGTAGTCAAAGTAACTTGTCCATCAATAGCAGAGTCAGGTTGTGAACTGGATCACTGGCTTCAAGTCCCGTGTCCTTCGTCCCGCTCTGCATGGCATGAAAAATCTAGCCTTTCTTTAATTTGAGGGTGATGTCAGAAAAAAAACCTCCTGGAGGCCACAGTATTGATTGGCTCTGAGAGCTGAGACATCAGAAGGGTGAGGGCAGAGATACTCTTCCCATCAGAAGAGCATGGAAGGCTTCAGTGCTATATTGTTGGTGCATGATTTGTAGCAGAGAAAAAATTAGGGAGGGAACTGAGCCTTCTAATGAAAGACCTTCTGAGTTGACATATTGAATTGAATGAATAGCAAGAGGACCCAGGGGCTTTTGAGCAGGTGACTTCTGTAAGCAGAAGGATGCACTTAGGCAGTTATTTTTCCACAGACATATCTAGCTGGGCTGGAGGTGATCCAGAGAACAAGCTAGAGGTCCAAGTAAGAGGTAACAAGGACCCTGTCATGTGCTAACTTTCCATGTGGCTCAGGTGGATGAGAGGCTCAGGTAGTCATGGAACAAGAAGCAGGTGATCCCAAAATTGAGAGCCATCTGGGTTTGTTCCTATTTTCTTCTTTTAGTGAACAATCATTTACAATTTCTAAAAATTCAAGATTTCCGCCCCCCCCCATCCCATCTATTTTCTTTATTCTCTTGTGATATAATCTTGCCTCAGAGAGATTTTTCTAAGACATTTTTAGTTGCAGTTAAGACTACCAAAAAGAGACACTGATACTTAGTGTCAAGGTAGAGTAGCAGGGTATCTTCCATCCTGCCTGAAACAGCTGAGAAACTGGACAAAGCATATGAAATAACTCTTTTCAATATGTTGCATATTTGGCAGTAAAAGACAGTAATACCTGAGAGATGGGGAATAAACACGGTTAGCTGTAGGATTGTCCAAGTTCACAGCCACGAGAAGGTCTCCATGCCATAGCACAGGATGCTGTGACCCAGCTGGATCCTGAATGGTGGAGATGGAGCTAGTTTTTTGAGAACATGGACACAATTTAAATGCCTTTACCCAGGCTGATCAGAAAAGATGTAAATTATTAATACCAGGTAATTAAGAGAGGGGGGTGACATTACTACTGATTCTGTAGGTGTTAACAGGAAAATAAGGGAATGCTGCTGTGACCTGATGCCAATAAATTCAGCAACTTATATGAAGATGAGAAATTTGTTAAAAAGCACAAACTACCAGGCTCATTCAAAAATAAGTTTAAAACCTGAAAAACCTTGTGTCTATTAAAGAAATTGAGATCATGATTAAAAACCTTCTAACAAAGAAAACTCCAGGTGAAGATGACTTAATTGTTGTATTCTGTCAAACATTTATAAAAGCAATAATCCCAAACCCTTTCAAGAAGAATACACAGACTCTTCCAGAAAATTGAAAACAAGAGAACACTTCTTATTCTATGAAGACAGCTTGCCAGAGACATTACAAGAAAGAAAAACTATAGATCAATATTCCCCATGAACATAGATGTAAAAATTCTTCAAAATTTTAGCAAATCAAATCCAACAACATTTAGATAAAATATCATTACCAAAGAAAGGTGTTTATCCCAGGAATGCAAAGTTGGTTTGACATTTGAAAATTTGTCAATATAATTCACCATAATAATGGTCTGAAAAAGAAAATTGATTATGATCAGTATTTGACAAAGTTCAATATTCATTCATAAGAAAAAAATCTCAGCAACCTAGGAATAGAAGGGAGCTTTCTCAACCTGACATAGGACATTTATGAAAAACCTACAGCTAACATTGTGCTTACTAGTGAAAGACTGAATGATTTCACTCTGAAGCCAGGAAAAAAAAGACAGGAATATCTTCTCTTACCATTTCTATTCAGATTACACTGGAGATTCTAGCCATTGCCATCAAGTTAGAAAGAGAAGGAAAGGTATTGAGATTGCAAAGAAGTAAAAACTGACTTTTATTACAGACCAAATGTTCACCTATGCATAAAATGTGATGGAATTTACCAAAAAGAACTATTAAGTGACTTTAACAAACTTATAGGATACATCGCCAATAATACAAAATAAGTTGTTATTTCTCAATATTGGCACTGAACAATTAGGAATTGAAATGGAAAGTAATATCATTTACCATATCAAAAATGTGAAATACTTTGAAATGCATCTGATAAAATATGTGTGAGACTTGCATACTGAAAACTACAAAATATTGCTGAGAGAAGTTAAAGCAGATCTAAATAAATTGAGAGACAGGCTATATATACATGGATTGGAAAACTCTATATTGTTAAGATGTCAGTTCACTCCCAACTGATCAATAGACAATATAATCTAAATCAGTATCCCAACAGACATTTTTTGTCAAAGTTGATCGGCTCTGTCTAAAACTCAAAAGGAAGTACAAAGGATTAAAAAGTTAAAACAACTTTGGAAAAGAATAAAGTTGGAAAAGTAACTTTATCTGATTTCAGTTAATATAAATTTACAGTAAAGATAGTGTGATGTTAGTATAAAGTTGGGCAGATAGATTAACGGAACAAAATAAAGAATTGTTTAATAGAACCAAAGATATGTGCTTAAAATTTATTTTTAACAAAGGCAGTAAAGTGGGGAAAGAACAGTTTTTTCCAGCAAATAGTGCTAGAACAATCTGATGTCCATCTGTAAAAAAAGAAAAGATCATATAACCATAGCTCACACCCTTTGTGAAAACTGACAATGTATTATAGACCTAAACATGCAACCCTAAAATTATAAAGCCTCTAGAAGATATATAGGAGAAAATATTTGTGACCGTAACTTAAACAAAGATTTCTTAAATATGACACCAAAAAGCATAATCCATGAAAGGCAAACTTGATCAGTAGGATTTCATCATAATTTCTGTTCTTTGAAAGACACTGTTAAGAGAAGGAAAAAGAAATCTGTACACTAGAGAAAGTATTTGCAAATCATGTGTCTGATCAAGGACTTTTATCTAGAATCACTCAGTAGTAAAAACTAGTCAATAAAAATGTGCAAAGAATATATACCAATGGCAAGTAAACTAATGAAAAGTCCATGAAAAACATGTTCAACATCTTCAGTCATCAGGGAAGTGCAAAGAAAAACCACCATAAGATACCATACTACACCTGTTAGAATGGTAAAGAATAAACAAACTGAAATACACATGTACTTCTGGTAGGAATATAACATGATACAATCATTTTGGAAGTAATTTGCTGATTTCTTAAATATTTATTTCCAAATGACTTGAACACTCCACTCCTGGGCAGTTACCCAAGGGAAATTAAAGCATATGTCCTTACAAATACTTGTATACTAATGTTTGTAGCAGCTTTACTTGTAATAACCAAAAACTGGAGTCACCTCAGATGTCCATCCATAGATGAATGGATAGACAGTTTTGGCATGTCCATATAAGGCAGTACACCTCAGTTATCAAAAGGAATGATACATACAACAATATGATGAGTCTCAAAATGATTATGTGAATGAAAGAATCCTTTCCTGCCCCCATCCGCACCCAAAGAAAAAAGTATGATTTTCTTTACAGAAAATTTAGAAAATACAAGCTAATGTATATTTACTGAAAATGAATTGGTGGTGGCTAAGGGACAGCAGGGGAGGCAATTGAGGAAGGGTAGGAAAGAGGATTATAAACGAGATCGATCGAGGAAACCTTCAGGGTGATGGATACACTCATCATCATCAAATAATGTACTTTAAATACATGCAGTTTTGTGTATCTCAGTTTTACTTCAATAAAACTATTTTTTAAATTACCAGAATGACACCAGATTTGTTTCCCCAAGTTCTCCTAAGACTTTGAATTCTAAGGAATTCAAATGTGATAGATATTTAGCATTTAGATTCTCATGATTTTCAAGAATTTTTTTCTGCATGTTTTATGTCTTTGTTCAATTTTTTTTACTTTCTTTGCCTGGAAACTCTTCATTTCATGAAGAAGTAGAGCAGTATAAATGCATACCAACTGCTGGTGAGAATATGTGCTCATGCTTAAGTCGCTAAGTCCTGTTCGACTCTTTGCGACCCTATGGACTGTGGCCTGCCAGGCCAGTCTACTCTGTCCATGGGATTTCCCAGACAAAAATGCTGGAGTGGGTTGCCATTTCCTCCTCCAGGGGATCTTCCCAACCCAGGGATCCAACTCACCTCTCCTACATTGGCAGGCATGTCCTTTACTACTGAGCCACCAGGGAATATCGGATCGGATCAGTTGCTCAGTTGTGTCCGACTCTTTGCGACCCAATGAATTGCAGCACGCCAGGCCTCCCTGTCCATCACCAACTCCCAGAGTTCACTCAGACTCACGTCCATCGAGTCGGTAATGCCATCCAGCCATCTCATCCTCTGTCATCCCCTTCTCCTCCTGCCCCCAATCCCTCCCAGCATCAGAGTCTTTTCCAATGAGTCAACTCTTTGCATGAGGTGGCCAAAGTACTGCAGTTTCAGCTTTAGTATCATTCCTTCCAAAGAAATCCCAGGGCTGATCTCCTTCAGAATGGACTGGTTGGATCTCCTTGCAGTCCAAGGGACTCTCAAGAGTCTTCTCCAACACCACAGTTCAAAAGCATCAATTCTTCAGCGCTCAGCCTTCTTCACATTGGTGAAATCGCTGTGTTAAAACATTCCTAGTGTAAAATATGCATGCCCTCTACAACCTAGCAGTTCTCTTTCTAGGTATGGATCAAAAAATAGCAGCTCTTAAACTGGTCTTCAGGTCATTTTTGTACCCTTTAATTTTTGAGGAATTCAAAGAGCTTTTGTTTATGTGAGTTATATCTTTAGATATTTACTTGTGTTAGAAATCAAAGCTGAGAAAAGTTAAGAATATTTTTCATTTTTAAATAATCATAGTAAACATACTAGCAGGTTAACACAATACTTTTAGGGAGAATAATCATTTTCCAAAACAAGAAACAAATAAGGGTGGTATTGTTTTATGTTTCTATAAATCTCTTTAATATCTTGCTCAGTAGAAGATGGAGACTTGTATCTGTTTCTATACTCAGTCTGTTAGAATATGTTGTCTTAGTTGAAGTGTATGAGGAAAATCTGGCCTCACACAGATAAACAGTTGGAAAAGGGAGGACCTTTTCAGATAATTGTGGGTATTCTTCTTTGATGTGAGCTGTGCTGTTTAGTTGCTCAGTCGTGTCCGACTCTTTGCGACGCAATGGACAGTAGCCGTCAGGCTCCTTTGTCCATGGGGATTCTCCAGGCAAGAACACTGGAGTGGGTTGCCGTGCTCTTCTCCAGGGGATCTTCCCAAACCAGGGATCAAACCCAAGTCTTCTGCACTGTAGGATTCTTTACCGTCTGAGCCACCAGGGAAACCCAAAAATACAAGGGCTCATCTGGGACCTGAACCCTGGACCTCTCGCGCCTGAGGCAAGAACTATCCCCCTAGACCAAGCAGCCAGCCTGCTCTCTAAGCGGTGATTTCTTAAATTTAAGTGGCAGTATTGAATCTGAAATCACATCAGTGAACTTTTTATACTCTGTTGTATTAAAATCCTTTGGCATTTGTTGATCTGTACTTTGAATGAATTGATTGCATTATTTTGTAATTTGCACTAGTCATTTGGAAAATACTGGCTCAGGTGAGTTATTCACATCTTCTAAATGTTGACACATTTAATTTGAATAGTATCAACAAATGATGCTCATTAATATCACCAACAATTTTATCAGAAAAGTCTCGAAGTACTAGAGAGTTCCCAGGCTTGCCATGGCAGAGATGATTTTTCTGAAATTCTAATTTTTACTGAAAGACTGAAATTTATCAATGGCAACTAGTGCTGCCATTCATTTCTTTGAAGTGACAGGTTCATTTTATTTTTGAGAAATAACTGTTGAATACCAAGTCTGAATCATGATGGTTTGAAATCTGTCAGTCATACTTTTAAGTGAAAACAGTAGTCTGTGACAAAAGTGGTTAGTTCAGCTCATAATTCAAACACACAATTGCTTTTTCTTGAAATAGACATTGCTGTTTGTTAGACATCAGAAGTGCCTTAGAGACAAAACAGGGTCACCTAACATTTTCTATAAAGATTTAATGAGTAATATATTAGGCTTTGTGAACCACAGAATTGAGTTTGAGTTGTGTTATAATGATTCACCTACATCACTGCAGTGTGAAAGCAGTCTTAGACAATATGTAAACAAATGAGTATGATTGTGTACCAATAAAACTTTATTTACAAAAACAGGAATCACTCCCAAAAAACAAAAGCCCAGGACCAGATGGCTTCACAGGAGAATTCTGTCAAACATTCAGAGAAGAGCTAATGCCTATCCTTCTAAAACTCTTTCAAAAAATGGCAGAGGAAGGAACACTTCCAAACTCATTCTACAAGGCCACCATCACGCTGATACCAAAACCAGACAAATAAAACACGAAAAAAGAAAACTACAGGCTAATATCACTAATGAACATAGATGCAAAAATCCTCAACAAAATTTCACCAAACAGATTCAGCAGCACATCAAAAACCTCATACACCATGGTCAAGTTGGGTTTCTTCCAGGGATGCAAGGATTCTTCAATATATGCAAATCAATCAATGTGATACACCATGTTAATAAATTGAAAGATAAAAACCATATGAACATCTCAATAGATACAGAAAAAGCCTTTGACAAAATTCAGCATCCATTTATGATTAAAACTCTTCAAAAAATGGGCATAGAAGAAAACTACCTCAACATAGTAAAGGCCATATATGATAAGCCTACAGCAAACATTACTCTCAATAGTGAAAAACTGAAAGCATTCCCCCTAAGATCAGGAACAAGACAAGGATGCCCAATTTCTCCACTGTTGTTCAATATAGTTCTGAAAGTCCTAGCTAGAGCAGTCAGAGAAGAAAAAGAAATAGAAGAAATCCAGATCAGAAAAGAAGAAGTATAACACCATACACAAAAATAAACTCAAAATGGATTAAAGATCTAAACGTAAGACCAGAAACTATAAAGCTCCTAGAGGAGAACACAGGCAAAACACTCTCCGACATAAATCTATGACCCACCTCCCAGAATATTGGAAATAAAAGCAAAAATAAACAAATGGGACCTAATTAAAATTAAAAGCTTCTGAACAACAAAGGAAACTCTAAGCAAGGTGAAAAGACAGCTTTCAGAATGGGAGAAAATAGTAGCAAATGAGGCAACTAACAAAGAACTAATCTCAAAAATATACAAGCAACTCCTGCAGCTCAATTCCAGAAAAATAAATGACCCAATCAAAAAATGGGCCAAAGGACTAAACAGACATTTCTCCAAAGAAGACATACAGATGGCTAACAAACACATGAAAAGATGTTCAACATCACTCATTATCAGAGAAATGCAAATCAAAACCACAATGAGATACCATCTGACACCAGTCAGAATGGCTGCTAACCAAAAGTCTACAAACAATAAATGCTGGACAGGGTGTGGAGAAAAGGGAACCCTCTTACACTGTTGGTGGGAATGCAAACTAGTACAGCCACTATGGAGAACAGTGTGGAGATTCCTTAAAAAACTGGAAATAGAACTGCCACGTGACCCAGCAATCTCACTGCCGAGCATCCACACTGAGGAAACCAGAATTGAAGGAGACACGTGTACCCCAATGTTCATCGCAGCACTGTTTATAATAGCCAGGACATGGAAGCAACCTAGATGCCCATCATCAGATGAATGGATAAGAAAGCTGTGGTACATATACACAATGGAGTATTACTCAGCCATTAAAAAGAATACATTTGAATCAGTTCTAATGAGGTGGATGAAACTGGAGCCTATTATACAGAGTGAAGTAAGCCAGAAAGAAAAACCCCAATACAGTATACTAACGCATATATATGGAATTTAGGAAGATGGTAACGATAACCCTGTATGCGAGACAGCAAAAGAGACACAGATGTATAGAACAGTCTTTTGGACTCTGTGGGAGATGGAGAGGGTGGGATGATTTGGGAGAATGGCATTGAAACATGTATAATATCATATGTGAAACGAATATCCAGTCCAGGTTCGATGCAGGATACAGGATGCTTGGAGCTGGTGCACTGGGATGACCCAGAGGGATGGTACAGGGAGGGAGGTGGGAGGGGGGTTCAGGATGGGGAACATGTGTGTACCCATGGTGGATTCATGTTGATGTATGGCAAAACCAATACAATATTGTAAAGTAATTAGCCTCCAATTAAAATAATAAATAAATTTATATTTTAAAAAAAATGAAGAAGTAAAGCTCTCACTGTTTGCAGATGACATGATACCGTACATAGTAAACCCTAAAGATAGTATCAGAAAATTACTCTGGCTAATCAGTGAATTTAGCAAAGTTGCAGAATACAAAATCAATAAACAGAAATCACTTGCATTTCTATGTACTAACAGTGAAAAATCAGAGAAATTAAGGAATCAATCCTATTCACCATTGCAACAAAAAGAATTAACTATCTAGAAATAAACTTACCTAAGGAAACAGCTGATGTTCAAGCTGGTTTTAGAAAAGACAGAGGAACCAGAGATTAAATTACCAACATCCTCTGGATCATGGAAAAAGCAAGAGAGTTCCAGAAAAACATCTATTTCTGCTTTATTGACTATGCCAAAGCCTTTGACTGTGTGGATCACAATAAACTGTGGGAAATTCTGAAAGAGATGGGAATACCACACCACCTGACCTGCCTCTTGAGAAATCTGTATGCAGGTCAGGAAGCAACAGTTAGAACTGGACATGGAACAACAGACTGGTTCCAAATAGGAAAAGGAGTACGTCGAGGCTGTATATTGTCACCCTGCTTATTTAACTTATATGCAGAGTACATCATGGGAAACGCTGGACTGGAAGAAGCACAAGCTGGAATCAAGATTGCTGGGAGAAATATCAATAACCTCAGATATGCAGATGACACTACCCTTATGGCAGAAAGTGAAGAGAAACTCAAAAGCCTCTTGATGAAAGTGAAAGAAGAGAGTGAAAAAGTTGGCTTAAAGCTCAACATTCAGAAAACAAAGATCATGGCATCTGGTCCCATCACTTCATGGGAAATAGATAGGGAAACAGTGGAAACAGTGTCAGACTTTATTTTTTGGGCTCCAAAATCACTGCAGATGGTGACTGCAGCCATGAAATTAAAAGACGCTTACTCCTTGGAAGGAAAGTTATGTCCAACCTCGACAGCATATTCAAAAGCAGAGACATTACTTTGCCAACAAAGGTCCATCTAGTTAAGGCTATGGTTTTTCCTGTGGTCATGTATGGATGTGAGAGTTGGACTGTGAAGAAGGCTGAGCGCCAAAGAATGGATGCTTTTGAACTGTGGTGTTGGAGAAGACTCTTGAGAGTCCTTTGGACTGCAAGGAGATCCAACCAGTCCATTCTGAAAGAGATCAGCCCTGGGATTTCTTTGGAAGGAATGATGCTAAAGCTGAAACTGCAGTACTTTGGCCACCTCATGCAAAGAGTTGACTCATTGGGAAAGACTCTGATGCTGGGAGGGATTGGGGGCAGGAGGAGAAGGGGACGACAGAGGATGAGATGGCTGGATGGCATCACTGACTCAATGGATGTGAGTCTGAGTGAACTCTGGGAGTTGGTGATGGACAGGGAGGCCTGGCGTGCTGTGATTCATGGGGTCACAAAGAGTCGGACACAACTGAGTGAGTGAACCGAACTGAAGGAAACAAAAGAACTCTACACAGAAAATTACAAGACAGTAATGAAAGAAATCAAGGATGACATAAATGGAGAGCTATTCCATGTACCTGGGTAGGAAGAATCAATATTGTGAAAATGACTATACTACCAAATGCAATCTATAGATTCAACATGAACAGTATCAAATTACCAATGACATTTTTCACATAACTAGGAAAAAAAAAGTTCACAATTCATATGGAAACACAACAGAGCCTGAATAGCCAAAGCAGTCTTGAGAAAGAAGAGTGGAGCTGGAGGAACCAATCTTCCTGACTTCAGGTTATACTACAAAGCTACAATCATCAAGACAGTATGGTACTGGCACAAAAACAGAAATATAGACCAATGGAATAATATAAAAAGCTCATAAAGAAACCCATGCACTTATGGGTACCTTGTATATGACATAGGAGGCAAGAAGATACAATGGGGCAAAGACAGCCTCTTCAATAAATGGTGCTGGGAAGACTGGACAGCTACATGTAAATGAATGAAATTAGAATACTTCCTAACACCATACACAAAGATAAACTCAAAATCAATTAAAGACCTAAATGTTAAGACCAGAAACTATAAAACTCTTAGAGGAAAACATAGGCAGGACCCTCGATGACAAAGCCAGATCCTCTATGACCTACTTCCTAGAGTAACAAAAATAAAAACAAAAGTAAACAAGTGGGACCTGATTAAACGTAAAAGCTTTTGCACAGCAAAGGAAACTATAAGCAGGGTGAAAAGACAACCCTCAGAATAGGAGAAAATAATAGCAGATGGAACAACTGACAAAGGATTCATTTCCAAAATATACAAGCAGCTCATACAGCTCAAGACCAGAAAAACAAAGAACCCAATCAAAAAGTGGGAAAAGACCTAAACAGACATTTTTCCAAAGAAGACATACAGCTGGCTAACAAACACATGAAAAAATGCTCAACCTTGCTCAGTGTTAGAGAAATGCAAATCAAAGCTACAACGAGATAATCACCTCACACTGGTCAGAATGGCCATCATCAAAAAGTCTACCAACAATAAATGCTGCAGAAGGTGTGGAGAAAAGGGAACGCTCTTGTACTGTTGGTGGGAATGTAAAATGATACAGCCACTATGGAAGATGGTATGGAGATTCCTTTAAAAACTAAGACTAAAACCACCATATGACCCAGCAATCCCACTCCTAGGCATATACCCTGAGGAAACCAAAATTGAAAAAGACACATGTATCCTATTGTTCACTGCAGCACTATTTACAACAGGTAGAACATGGAAGCAACCTAGATGTCCATCAACAGATGAATGGATAAAGAAGTTGTGGTACATATACACAATGGAATATTATTCAGGCATTAAAAGGAATGCCTTTGAATCTGTCCTAATGAGGTGGATGATCCTAGAACCTATTAAACAGAGTGAAGTAAGTCAGAGAAAGATAAATATTGTATTCTAATGCATATATACGGAATCTAGAAAAATGATACTGAAGAATTCACTTACAGGGCAGCAGTGGAGAAACAGACATAGAGAACAGACTTATGGACATGGGGAGAGGGGAGGAGAGGGTGAGATGCATGGAAAGAGTAACATGGAAACTTAAATCACCATATGCAAGATAGACAGCCAACAGGAATTTGCTGTATGGCCAAGAAAGTCAAACAGGGGCTCTGCATCAACCTAGATTGATTGATGCTATTATTTTCTCCCATTCTAGAGGGGTGGGATGTGGAGGGAGATGGGAGGGAAGTTCCAAATGGTGGGGATATATGTACACCTATGGCTGATTCAGGGTGAGGTTTGACAGAAAACAACAAAATTCTGTAAAGCAATTGTCCTTCAGTAATAAAAAAATAAAGCAGCATGAAAAAGCAATAAATAAAGGATGATTTGAAAACCAAAAAAAAAAAAAAAATCAAGCAGACCTGGTTTGCCCAGCAAGCTGTAGTTTGCCATTCCTGACATAGAGTATTACAAAGATGAGTATACTAAAATTATGATTTAATAAAATTAATAACTTACTGCTTCACCAGGAACTTGCTTCTCAGAGGCCTTCTTTCTGTCATCCTTCTCCCATTTCCATTCAAGAGCACCCGTCTTTACTCTCTTCATTGTGTAAACCTCTCTGAGGCTAATCCCAACATCTGAGCCCTGGGTTCTAGACCTTATCCTGCCTGGAGAACATCCCATAAATTACCTCTTCTCTCTTTTCAAACTCAGCTCTTTTTGATTTTTCCTTCTTGGTCTCAAACAAGCTTAAGTGCCTCCTAGCTTTAAAAATGTCACATCCAGGCTGTGCTTAGGCTTTATAATTATTTCTTTTACATGGCAGCAGTCTCCGTGTCACACCTTCTATTCTTAGGGTTCTAGTTGCTCGGACTTTCTGTAGAGTTTGATACCAGTTATCCCTAATAGCTACTTGAAATATTTGAAGCTCTCTTATTAATTGGCTCCAAAATTTAATTTTCCTGGGCTTCTCTTCACCATTCTGTCTGCTGTTTTACTCAGTTCTTTTCCAGTCATCTCTTAAATATTAGCATTAGTCACTTAGTTGTGTCTGACTCTTTGCAATCCTGTGGTCTGTCCATGGAATTCTCCAAGCAAGGATACTGGAGTAGGTTGCTGTTCCCTTCTCCATGGGATTTTCCTGACCCAGGGGTCAAACCTGGGTGTCCTTCCTTGCAGGCGGATTCTTTATCATCTGAGCTACCAGGGAAGCTCTCTTAAATATTGGTCTTCCCTAATTTTGCTTCTTATTTCCTTATTTATAATGAATACTTTTCATTGTTCTGTGTATGATCCATGGCTTATCTCCTCTGCACGCATGATCTCATCTCCTGTATCGTTGCTGCTGTTGTTCAGTCGCTTAGTTGTGTCCAACTCTTTGTGAGCCCATGGACTGCAGCACGCCAGGCTTCCCTGTCCTTCATTATCTCTAGGAGTTTGCTCAAATGCATATCCATTGTGTGTATGATGCCATCCAACCATCTCATCCTTTGTCACCCCCTTCTCCTCCTGCCCTCAACTTTTCCCAGCATCAGGGTATTTTCCAGTGAGTTGGCTCTTTGTATCAGGTAGCCTAAGTATTGCAGCCTCAGCTTTAGCATCAGTCCTTCCAATGAATAGTCAGAGTTGATTTCCTTTAAGAATGACTGGTTTGATCTCCTTGCTATCCAGGGGACTTCCAAGAGTCTTCTCTAGCACCACAGTTTGAAAGCATCAGTTCATCAGTGCTCAGCCTTCTTTACGGTTCAACTCTCACATCTGTACATGACTACTGGAAAAACCATAGCTTTGACTATACAGACCTTTGTTGGCAAAGTAATGTCTCTGCTTTTTAATATGCTATCTAGGTTAGTCACAACTTTTCTTCCAAGGAGCCAGTGTCTTATAATTTCGTGGCTGCAGTCACCACCCACAGTGATTTTGGAGCCCAAGAAAATAAAAACTCTGTCACTGTTTCCATTTTTCCCCATCTGTTTGCCATGAAGTGATGGGACCAGATGCCATGATCTTAGTTTTTTGAATATTGAGTTTTAAACCATATTTTTCTCTCTCCTCTTTCAGTCTCATCAAGAAGCTCTTTAATTCCTCTTTGCTTTCTGCCATTAGGGTGGTGTCAATCATCTGCACGTCTGAGGTTATTGATATTTCTCCCTGCAGTCTTGATTCCAGCTTGGGCTTCATCCAGCCCGACATTTCACATAATGTAATTTGTATATAAATTAAATAAGCAGAGTGACAATATAGAGTCTTGATGTGCTCCTTTCCCAATTTGGAACCAGTCTGTTGTTCCATGTCTGGTTCTAACTGTTGTTTATTGTTGCTGGTGACTCCCAAGGTTGTGTCCAGGCCGTGCATTTTTCCTAAGCTTTAGAACCAGCTTCCAGTCCCCTGAGCTTCCCTGGTGGCTCAGTTGGTAAACAGTCTGCCTGCCATACTGGAGACCTGGTTTGCTGGGTCAGATAGATCTCCTGGAGAAAGAAATGGCAACCCACTCCAGTATCCTTGCATGAAGAATCCCATGGAAGAAGAGCCTGGTAAGACCCAGCCCGTGGGGGTCGCCAAGAGTTGCACACAACTGAGTGACTAACTTTTCATTTCTTTCCAGTCCCCTGTCAGGCATCTCAACTTGACTTCCAACAGCTACTTCATATATATCATGTCAAAAATAGTTTATATCTCCTTTGGAACCAGCTTTCCTCCTGTGTCAGTAAAAAAGCATTCACTGGGCCTTAAACTAGAAATCTGTAATTAAATTTAAGATTCCTTTTACTTACAATATCTGTGTGCTCACTTGCAAATGCCCATCAGCTTTACCTCCTAAATATTTTTCTGCTACTTTCACCATTTCTCTCTGTCTCCACTGCCTTTTCATGAGTTCAGGTTCATCTCCTCTGGCTCTCAGCTGGGCTTTCTAACTTGCCCTCATCTCTGTTGTATCTTTTCAGACAAAGGTAATTATTTCTTATCTTGTGTATCTTTTTATCTTGCAGATATTATTTAGTAATCGGCCAAGTGGTTGCCTGTAAAAGAAAAGTTTTACTGGTACTCTTCTGCTGAAATACTCCCTGGGGTTCCCCTTGCTCCATAGGTTAAAGTTGAAACTCTTTAATGTGAGGTGTGAGATTTCTCACTGGCCTTTCCTTGGCTCTCTAATTAAACTCTCCCCTCCATCTGCCCACATATGCACAGCCCCAGACCACCACAGTTCTCCTAGGAGGCACTCATTTTTTTAAATTTTATTTATTTTTAAAATTTATTTAAATTGGAGGCTAATTACTTTACAATATTGTGGTGGTTTTTGCCATACGTTGACATGAATCAGCCACGGGAGTACATGTGTCTCCCATCCCGAAACCCCCTCCCACCTCCCTCTGCATCCCATCCATCTGGTTTGTCCCAGTGCACCAGTTTTGAGTGCCCTGTTTCATGCATCAAACTTGGACTGGTCATCTGTTTCACATATGATAATATACATGTTTCAATGCTACTCTCTCAAATCATCCCACCCTCACCTTCTCCCACAGAGTCCAACAGTATGTTCTTTATATCTGTGTCTCTTCTTCTGTCTCAAATATAGGGTCGTCATTACCATCTTTCTAAATTCCATATAGATGTGTTAATATACTGTATTGGTGTTTTTCTTTCTGACTTCACTCTGTATAATAGGCTCCAATTTCATCCACCTCATTAGAACTGACTCAAGTGCGTTCTTTTTAATAACTGAGTAATATTCCATTATGTATATGTACCACAACTTTTTATCCATTCATCTACCAGTGGACATCTAGGTTGCTTCCATGTCCTAGCTATTGTAAGCAGTGCTGTGATGAACATTGGGGTACATGTGTCTCTTTCAGTTCTGGTTTCCTTGGTGGATATGCCCAGCAGTGGAATTTCTGGGTTGTATGGCAATTCTATTTCCAGTTTTTTAAAGAATCTCCACACTGTTCTCCATAGTAGCTGTACTAGTTTGCATTCCCACCAACAGTGTAAGAGGGTTCCCTTTTCTCTACAGTCTCTCCAGCATTTATTGTTTGCAGACTTTCTGATAGCAGCCATTCTGACTGGTGTGAGATGGTACCTCTTTGATTTATTTTTTAATTGGGGGATAATTGCTTTACAATATTGTATTCATTTCTGCCATACATCAACATGAATCAGCCATAGGTATATGTATATCCCCTCCCTCTTGAGCCTTCCTCCCACCCCATCCCACCCCTCTAGATTCAAACCCAGTGCTCTGTCACAGTCGTCATTTTTTTTTTTTTTTACAGCTTTACTCTTTGCACATTTGCTAAAAGTGTCCTCACTCCCCTCCCACGTCACAGCTGACTTTAGGGTCCCACTCAACTCTCCATTCCATGGCATCTTTGCTAATGCCCCACCATATTCTCAGTGCTGTGTATGGATCACAGCATTTACAAGCATTTACTTTGGGTACCTACTTTCTTCAGACCATTTGTAATCTCTGTAATAACCCTGTGCTCAGTCGCTTCGGTCACGTCCTGTACGACTCTTTACGACCCTATGGACTGTAGTCGCCCAGGTTCCTCTGTCCATGGGATTTTCCAGCTAGGAATACTGGAGTGAGTTGCCATGCCCTCCTCCAGGGGATCTTCCTGACTCAGAGATCAAACCTAAGTCTCCTGCAGCTCCTGCAGTGCAGGCTGAAGTTTTACTGCTGAGCCCCCAGGGAACCCTTGTGATAACTCTGAAAGGTAGTAATTATTACTGCCATTTTAAAGTTAAAGTACCAAACCACAGGTATATTAAGTGATTTCTCTGAAGTTGTACATCTAAATGGTTGCTGAGCTGGGCTCTGGACCTGGGTTCTTTCCTGCTCTGTCGTCCTGCATATCTGTATTCTTCCAGGGACTTCTTTATTGTCTGAGCATGTATTCATCTACTCTGATCAGCAGTACATTTCCACATTACCAGTTCAATAAGTAAAGGAATAGAAGAGCTTGTAGCTGATAATGAGTTTCAGGTATAAAGCAGTCCTATGATATAATCTTGGAAAATCATGTTAGAGCATAGCAATTTGTCTTTTTCAAAGAACTGTTTATTTAGATTTAGGGGAAAGTATTTTGGTTATTATACATTTTGTTCAACACATGTTTACTGCATGCTGTGTTCTTCCAAGCCCTGCCAGGAAACAGACATTGGTATGATTGTTTCTGTCCTCAGGGAACTATAGGAACTTATGACAGACAGACATCTGATGTGGGTGTGTGGGTGTGTGTGTGTGTGTGTGTGCGTTCAGTTGTGTCCGACTCTTTGCAACACCATGGACAATAGACCACCAGCTTTTAGGCACTAAGAATAAAATGCCTCAGGTTTTTAAGCAGAGGAACATGTGACTACATTCAAATAGGACCAGGAAAGATTTCCTGAAGAATGAGTAGAATTCCAGTAAAAGGAGACTTTATGGGATGGCTGTTCAGGGACTAGAAGTTTAAAATAAATGTAAGAAAGAAATCTGGTTTGGTCCATTTATAATTCATATCAATGATTGACACCCTTTAATCTTAGATAAGAGCTATTTCAGTGATGGAGTATCAATTTTAAAAAATTTATTTTTTTGTAAAATAGATGCATAAGACAAATGTGGAGCTTAATGAGTACTAAGTGTGGATTTTAAGTGAGAAACAGGATGGGTTTGTCATTGCGTTTGTTGCATGGAATATCCTAGGCCCTGGGTATCACATATAGTCCTCTGTAGGGTGGGGATGACCTCTGGTAGAATTCCTGCAGTTTTGTTTTGCTAAAGAGGTTACCTTGTGCTGTTGCAGTAGTCTTCTTAAGACCACACTGCCCCAGAGTGGCTTCGCTTCTGTTCCTTAGCACATAATCTTTGGCTGCATCAGCTAACTTTTTGGCAGTGGTCTATTTTCTGGATTCTGGGCAGCCTCTTTTGGGGCTATAGACCTTTTTTTCCCCTGAGGTACAGCTAGAATCACAGCTAATATGTAGATGTGGACAGTCAATGTGTTACAAAGATTCGCTCTCTTATAAACTCAGGTCAAATCATAGTAGTTTAATGCCTGTATGATGTTCTGTAAAACCTTTAGATGGGTTTAGAGGAATTCTTCCCTCTTTTAGTGTTTACTCTCCTCTGTCACTTACATGACAAGTGTGTTCATGGCTGCTGCTGCTGCTAAGTCGCTTCAGTCGTGTCCGACTCTGTGCAACCCCATAGACGGCAGCCCACTAAGCTCCTCTGTCCCTGGGATTCTCCAGGCAAGAATACTGGAGTGGGTTGCCATTTCCTTCTCCAATGTATGAAAGTGAAAAGTGACACTGAAGTCGCTCAGTCATGCCCGACTCTTAGCGACCCCATGTTCATTAGCACCCATCAAAATTAAAATCCAGATGAAGTAGGCTTTTTGATATAATGTTTCAAAAAATATTCTGTTGCCTTCAGATGGTGTATAGAATAAACATCTTCATGTTTAAGACATTGTTCTAAAAGTGATAACAAAAAAGATTAACATGAAGCTTAGCATTCCTGGAGTTTGTTATTTCTAAAAAATGACACTGGGCCCAGAAAATGGGGTAAATTCAGAAGAGGATACAGAAGAGAATTCAGTAGGGAAAAAAAAGCCCAAGAAAAAGTAAATACATTGGGTAAATGTATTTATTAATATGTGTCCATGTGTGAAAATATTACATACAATTTTTGAACATTTGTTTAGCTGTTGTCAATGCAGTTTTGGCTCATACTTTTGTAAACAGGTTTAAATGTTTAAAATTTGAAATGAATTTTTTTTACGCAATCATTTGTGTTATTGACCAAAATCTTCTGTTCTCATAGATTTGATCCAGGCTACCAATGAGACCAATGTTAATATTCCTCAGATGGCAGACACGCTCTTTGAGCGGGCAACGAACAGTAGCTGGGTGGTTGTATTCAAAGCTTTAGTCACTACACATCATCTCATGGTGCACGGAAATGAGGTAAAGCTCGTAGACCCAAGTGTTCTTTTTTTGGCAGGGGAGGGGGACTGATAAGCCTTAAGGCCCTCTCCACTTTTACTAGTTAGAAAAATAAGAGGAAGTATATAGAAAAGTCATCTGGAGTACAGTCTTGCTCTTCTGTTTACCTGTTTTTCAGAAAAATGCTGTTAGACATGTGTTAAATATGTATATACCATGTAAACATATTAATGGATAAAAATGTTAGGAGAAAGAAACAGCAAAATTGTTTTTCCCATTGGAAGTATTCCTTTGTGCCTCTGTGTGAAAATTGCTTACATAACAGTGTTTCATTTTGGAAAATACTCACAAACTAAAAATTAGCCATTTTATATGGGATGCCTACTGAATCCTATTAAATTCAAATGTTTCTGTTATACACAGAAATGCAAGATCATAAAACTTAATTCTGATTCAGTGAATATGATTTAGTTTTTATTCCCCATTAGAGAAAACCAGGAGACTAGGAAACTATACTGAGTGGGAAAAAAAAATCACAATGAGAATGCGTATTTTTAGAAATTCCCTAAAAATTCCCTTTAATATCAGAAGTTGTTGAAATTAATGCTTTGAGAATATTGATATTTGATTCTGATTTTTGTTTTTCAGAGATTTATTCAGTATTTGGCTTCTAGAAATACACTCTTCAATCTCAGCAATTTTTTGGACAAAAGTGGATCCCATGGTAAGAATATTATGTTTTATAATTTTCTTGCTAATCCTTTTGGTACAGAATCTTTTGATTTTTTTAATTATTCAAAATTCATTGAAAATCATTATAACCGATAGCTCCACTGGATATCTAAGAATAAAATATAAATATAACTATATATAGTTACTTTATAGTAGCTTTAAAATATTTAATTGTTAGGCAACTCAGCATATGAATTATATATTAATTTTATTTTTTGTCTTTCAGTATTTACCTTAAAAAATAACAGTGGGTATGCTAGACCCACAGTTGTTTGTTTATGAAGGTATAGGAGGCAGTGAAGTTAAAAATACATTCCCAACTTAAAAGTACTCAGTTTTAAATGTTTTTCTAAATTAATAGGATTTGTACTACAATCATGTGTTCATTCACCATATTTTCTGCTTGTGTATTATGTATAGGCAAGCACACTAAGCATGAATAGTTCTCAGATAACTACATGTATTAAGTCTGAAATAATGAACAAAAATGCGAGGAAAAATCAGAAAAGACATTCTGTACAAAGACGGTAGCATAACTAAATGGAATAGTCTTGGAATGTCTCATGCCAAAAGTATTTTTGCCTGAAGTAGGATTTTAAATGAGGCCTTTCTGGTACACTTATTCACCTCATCTTAGAATTATTTACATTTGAGGAGTTTAAAAAAATTGGAACTAAGCAAAGCACAGTTGAACATATTTTATTAATTAGTTTTATTTCCTCTGCCCTTCCTCCAGGTTATGACATGTCTACCTTCATAAGGCGCTATAGTAGATATTTGAATGAAAAGGCTTTCTCTTACAGACAGATGGCATTTGATTTTGCCAGAGTGAAGAAAGGGTATGTTGTTTTTTTTTTCTCATATTTGTTTGCACAGAGTAAGTCTTTGAGACATACGTGATATATCTTCACTAAGTTAAATACCAACTAATTTTGGTCATGGAGGCCCAGTTTACAATCACCTTAAAAAAAAAAAAAGAAACTCAACTAGTAATATTACGAAAGTTAGCCTTGAGGTTGCAATATTACTGTGCTTTTATTTTCATGCAGAAAATTTGATTTGCTGCTCAAAGTTGACATGGTACAACAGTTTATTTTGTTAAAATCAACTCAAAATTCTTGAATACTTACATACTTTTAAATAATTTTAAGTGGAGAGAATTTAAACAAGTTTCATTTAACAGAATGTGGCTGTAGCTGACAATAATTATTTCAGTATGTTTTGTTTGAGGTGAAACTGAACTGTGTGTATGCATGGAGATCTGTTTTTGACAGGTAATACTGTTCTACTATTATACATTGTTGTTCCTGTTGACCTACTAAGTCTTGTCCCACTCTTTTGCAACCCCATGGATGTAGCCCAGCAGTCTTCTCTGTCCATGGGATTTCCCAAGCAGGACTACTGGAGTGGGTTGCCATTTTCCTCCTCCAGGGGATCTTCCTGACCCAGGGACCAAACCTGTGTCTCCTGCATTGGCAGGCAGATTATTCACTACTGAGCAACCAGGGAAGCCCGTACTATTATACATGCACACACATAAGCACACATACAAACACACCATAATTGAACTGATAATACTCATGTCCATTGAGTTGATGATGCTATCTAACCATCTCTTCCTCTGCAAATCCTATATCCATTCATAATTTGAAATAATGGCAACATATAGAAAAGTTAATATTTTAGTCTCAGGAATCACCCCCCAAAAGATATAGCTCTATTTTCTGATAGCTGACCTAAATTTAGCTGAAAAATATAATCTTGCCTGTTCAAAACAGATTTGTTTCTTATGGGTGAACATTTTATAAAATTAAGATTTTGGCTTTATCCCCTTATATTAGAGATGATTCTGGTTCATATGCCTTCCTCTGGCTTCTTATGTGGCCCTGGGCAGCCTTAGCTGATGTTCTAACTCGATCATGACCTCTCCACAATAGAGCCACAGCCTTCATAGAAACTTCTGAACCCTGAATAGGCAAATAAGGGCACTTGGCGATGCTCTTCCTGCCCCAGAAGTGGGAGAGACCCCAAAAGCTGCCGTTATCAACCCGTTCACATCACCTGGGCATTTTCCTGCACTGTTTTGGTCCTGCTGCCCCTTGACTCTTTGGATACAGGGGCTCCTTGGGAGGCCTGCAGTGAGTGCTCCCTGCAGTGCTCCGTGCAGTCTCATTCTCTTCAGCTGGTTATTTGCACTCAGCTCTCTTTGACCAACCTGCAAATCAGAATGTCCTTTTCATCACTTGATGGTTATCCTAGTCTACAGGTTTTGAAGTCTTCCAAGACATGTTTTATTTCTCTCTCTCTCAAAAACAAACAAGCTGGGGTTTAGGGAACCTAGAGTGTTAATACTAGTATTAATATTTTTGTTGTAGACTTAGAAAAGTCCATTCATAAATTCAAGTGGCCTGTTTCATCCAGACCACACTGAGGGTGGTGCATAGAAAGCATTGCCTGTGTATTTGAGGATTGTGAGTACAGAGAGGAGAACCAACACGGCCTCTTCCTATCTCAAAATCAACCTGCAGGGCTCATATGGTAAAGAATCCGCCTGCAGTGTGGGAGACCTGGGTTTGATCCCTGGGTGGGGTTCCCCTGGAAGAGGAAACAGCAGCCCACTCCAGTATTCTTACCTGGAGAATCCCCGTGGACAGAGGAGCCTGAAGGGCTATAGTCCGTGGGGTCACAAAGAGTTGGACACGACTGAGCGACTGAGCACGCACAGCACAGAAGGAAAATAGCTTAGAACAACGTGCATGGTCTCAAGTTTTCCACATACAAGTAAGTTTTGCCTTTTCCTTTCTTAATTGTAGGGCTGATGGTGTCATGAGGACAATGGCTCCTGAGAAGCTGCTGAAGAGCATGCCCATACTGCAGGGACAAATTGATGCACTGCTGGAATTTGATGTGCGTATCTCACCAGAAAATGCATCTTACACAGTTATGTTGCCTTTTATTGGAAAGTGGGCTGCAGATAAAGAATTCCCTTAGGAAGTAGATTTAGATTCCCCTCATGTCAGTGAGGGAGAAGGCACTGGCGACCCACTCCAGTACTCTTGCCTGGAAAATCCCTTGGATGGAGGAGCCTTGTAGGCTACAGTCCATGGGGTCGCTAAGAGTCGGACACGACTGAGCAACTTCACTTTCACTTTTCACTTGCATGCATTGGAGAAGGAAATGGCAACCCACTCCAGTGTTCTTGCTTGGAGAATCCCAGGGATGGGGGAGCCTTGTGGGCTGCCGTTTATGGGATCGCACAGAGTCAGACACGACTGATGTGACTTAGCAGCAGCAACAATAACATATCAGTGAGGGGCTTCCTGGGTAGCTCAGTTGGTAAAGAATCCACATGCAATGCAGGAGACCCTGGTTCAATTCCTGGGTTGGGAAGATTCCCTTGGAGAAGAGATGGGCTACCCACTCCGGTATTCTTGGGCTTCCCTGGTGGCTCAGCTGGTAAAGAATCTGTCTGCCATGTGGGAAACCTGGGTTCGATCCCTGGGTTGGGAAGATCCCCCGGGAGAAGGCAATGGCAACCCACTCCAGTGTTCTTGCCTGGAGAATTTCACGGACAGAGGTACAATCCATGGGGTTGCAAAGAGTTGGACACGACTGGGCGACTAACACTTTCATTTTCATATCAGTGAACTGGATGAACAATTAGTTTAGGCTGTCAGTGTGGTGGAGATGATTTTGGTTGCCCAGATTGTCAGAGCAGTTTACAGGTGTTAAATAACTTCAGTCCTGGAAAACCACAAGCAGTGCATTCTTGGATCTGTATGTTCAGAGCAGGATGGTGGCCTCCTGTTGTGTTTGACAGGATCAAGTGGCTGCAGAAGGGACATCTGGCAGGTAAATACCCCAGCCTGCTATTAAAAGCCATTTTATAGAGTCTGCTTGTGTGACACCATCCGCAGAAGAGAATTATTTTTCTTCTGTCATGGTCCTTCTTTTGGATGATACCAACATGACTTCTTTGTTAAAACCATACCTGTGTCATGACTCTGGTGTAACTACACTAGTTTATACATGTGATAAGATTATATAGAACTAAACACATTTGCAGCAAGTAAAATTGGAGAAATCTGAATAAGATTGGTATATTGTATCAGTATCCATATCCTGATTGTGAGATTGTACTATAATTTTGTAAATAGTATGTGGAATCTCTGGGTTTTTTTTTTTGTTTGTTTGTTTTTATAATTGAATGTGGACTTGCAGTAATTTCAAAATAAAAGTTCAATTAAAGAAACATATCTGATGCATGAAAATAAAATATTCTGACATATAGGGAGAGTTATGGAGAAGGCAATGGCACCCCACTCCAGTACTCTTGCCTGGAAAATCCTATGGACGGAGGAGCCTGGTAGGCTGCAGTCCATGGGGTCGATAGGAGTCAGACACAACTGAGTGACTTCACTTTCACTTTTCACTTTGATGCATTGGAGAAGGAAATGGCAACCCACTCCAGTGTTCTTGCCTGGAGAATCCCAGGGACGGGGGAGCCTGGTGGGCTGCCGTCTATGGGGTTGCACAGAGTCGGACATGACAAGCGACTTAGCAGCAGTAGCAGCAGGGAGAGTTATAACTCACGTTGTTAGCTTTCCTCTATTTTGGTGGTTGACTAAAACAAAGATTTTCCTCAAATACTATTATTGGAAATCTCTGTTAAGATTATTTGGGTTAGTCTGTCACCAAGTCCTAGTCACAGCACCCAACTCCTGTGAAATTTCAGAAAAAGCAGCAAACCATGTTACTGTCTTATGAAAGATTTTACAGTAAGGAGTTCCCTTAGCTATATGTGGAACTACTTCCCTTAACTTTTTTTTTTGTCTTTATTCACTGATTTTTCTTAGCTTTCCTTACCTTTAATGATGGTATTGTCTTAATTAAAAGAGAAAAGAAGTCGTAGAATGAGAAAGAGCAGAGCAGGGATTGGGAAATGGGGAGAAATTATTCTTCTTTGTGCTGGTGATTAGAGTGTTTGGTGGGTGGTGGGGAAATGCTATGAGTCTCAAGAATTACTTTAGGGGTAGTTGGCTAAGGTGTCTATTCCCTATGCTAGGCTTCCTCCCTGAGTCACTGCAGGCCCCTGGTGTCTGAACTTTTCCAAAGAGACCACTTCATATGGGGAGGGAAAGAATGTACTATAACACAGTGGAAGCAGCAAGAGGACAGGTGTTCAGAAGTTGGGTTTGGTTTATCTGTGGCTCATTAATCAAATGTGTATTTTTCTTACACTTGATAGGCCAACTTCATTGACTTAAATTGAAGCGAAGAATTGGCAATCCTTTTTTATATATTAGAAGGATTACGAAAAGAGTTATATAGCATCTGTTGAATATGAGTCAATTTCTTGGTAATAATTTGAGACATTTTAACACACTCTGAGAAAAATTGTCATTTGATGACTTGCAGTTAACAGATGAAATTTTCATCTTTTTTCTAGGTGCATCCAAATGAACTAACAAATGGTGTCATAAATGCTGCATTTATGCTTCTTTTCAAAGACCTTATCAAACTTTTTGCTTGTTACAACGATGGAGTGATTAATTTACTTGGTAGGTAGAATTACTGAATGGTGTCTATGAAGAGAGACTGTATCAGAATGCAGAGATTTAGATACCACAGACTTCATAAAAAATCTAAAGACATGACTCAGGTCACACTTCTTTGTGTTTTCTTACATCAAGGTTAAGTGCAGGGAATGGAAAGCACTCTAGGTATTTTCAGCAGAAAGGGATTCCATACAGGAGTTTTGGTGCTTAGAAAATTTTGGATTGACTGAAGGAACAGATTCTGGGCTTTGCCTCTTGGATTAAGACTCATAATGATTAATAACTTCCACTGTGCTGACAACCACCTCTGAAACCACCCCTGACATGCTCCTATTTTGAAGTAATTCCATACGTCTCACCATCTTTCCTTCCACATAAAGTGAAAATGAGATGGAGATACTGCTTGACGATTGGCCTACAATAAAAGATTTCTTTCTACTGACAAGTCACCCCTTCCTGGGATGTAATGATTCAGCAAACCTCTTCCAGCTGGTGCCAGTTGGAAAAAACATCTCTAAGTCAAGCTTGAATTCTCTTTTCTGTCAACTGGTCGTAGAAAACTCCCCAGCGACCATAGGCATCATTGGATGGGGAGAAATAGTTATCCAGAAGACATAGGTGCAGTGGGAGTTGAGCCACCTGTTCATACAACCTTACCTGGGTGTTCAGGAGCTACTCCAGGCTGATCTCTTATATTACCACCTCCATTTGGTGATGGATTATATTCTTGCACTTGTTCAGCTTTATGGTTTGGTGTATTAGATATTGCTTGGTCTTACGATCACTTGGCATTCTCTGAGGTCAGAACCCTCAGTCTCTAGAAGCAAGCCAAGAGCAATTTTTCCAAAGGAAATTAGTTACTGTCTAAGAAAGATATGGCCCTGCTTCAAAGCACTAGAAGTGTCTACTGTATTTTCCTACTGGTGTGTGCCAGAGCCGTCCTGCAGCATTTGGATCTGCTGCAGGCACTCTGAGTGCCTTTCCATCTGCAGAATCTAAAGCCCCATGGTGCTCCAGGTTGGAGCAGTTGCAGAGTCATCCTTGATCTGGGCCCTGCTTCCATGTGACACCACACTGGATGCTCTGTTTAGAGCGGCACATACACGTGTTGTGTGTGTTACCTCAAAACTGAAAAAAACTCAGCAAAACACCTGCATTTTGGAAGTGCAAGGTGAAGCAGTGTGTTTTTCCTGTGGAGGGGACCTTTGGACCCACAGAAACTGCATTGAAGTAGCAGATCCCTAGGCTTTCATAGACTCTCTGTCCTTCCCTTTGACCTGCATGTGACTTATTAAGGCACCTACCATATACGAAATTCTTGCCCACCAGCTACAGCCAGCCTGATGTCATCAAATAGTATCCATTGACGTTAGCACAGCCAGAGAAATTAATATACTTAAGACAGTGAGCATGTACCGGCATCCTTGCCAGATGAAAGCAAACTACTTCTAATGGGCTCTGCTTGCTGGACTAAGTACAAAAGAACTTGCTAGTTTGTTAGATGCTTATCCCATGGCAGGAACTGTGCTGATTTTATGCTAGAAAGGACAACACATCTGGATGTCTGCAAGTAAGAATCATCACCTGATCAAGTTTCCAGTAACCTGTGGTTCATCTCTAAAATCCACTTAACTTTTGCACAAGCCAGATATGAAAGTTCAACTGGGAATATGATGGAACTGCTACCCTGTATGTTTGCAGAGATCAGGAAGCTGATGTGAGGATTCTGCTAGATTCAGTGTATTTCTGTTCCATCTACATATTCAGAAAACTGGGAAAATAACCAATGTTAGTTTTGTGCATCCACTGATAATAATTTTTTTTTATCTCCTAATCCCCAGAAAGCCTTCACTCAGATTGGTAGAAAATAATAGCAACATTTTTGGGATCCCTAGAGAATAGCATCGACTTAGAGTCTGTGTCCCT
Organism: Bos javanicus; assembly: GCF_032452875.1. Classification (NCBI taxonomy): domain Eukaryota; kingdom Metazoa; phylum Chordata; class Mammalia; order Artiodactyla; family Bovidae; genus Bos; species Bos javanicus. Next base: position 23,609,576 of record NC_083876.1, on the reverse strand, counting down.
GAAAACTGGGTATGTCCCTTTCCCATGTGTGTAGTCACTCTGGTAAATGTCCCTTTGCCGTAGGGTAGGAATAGATACCTGGGGCTGTCTTTCAAGGCTTTGACTCAAGAATATCTGGAGGGCTTATTAAAATTGAGATTGCTGGACATTAACCCAGAGTTTGTAATTCAGTAGATCTGGAGAAGGAGATGGCAACCCTACTCCAGTATTCTTGCCTGGAGAGTCTGTTGGAGAGAGAAACCTGACAGGCTACAGTCCATGAGGCCACAGCTTTGGACATGACTGAGCATGCATGCAGCAGCAGCAGCAGAGCACTCATGTATACACATCTAATTCAGTAGGTGTAGGGTAGGGCCTGAGAATTTGCGTGTCTAGGAAGGGCTTGAAAGGTACCGTTACCACTGATCTCTGGGAATTCCATTTGGGAACCTCTGCGTTAGAGCTACTCACGAATGCTCAGGCCAGTATTTTGAATCGGTGATTTTTGGCCTGTTCACTCACATTGATGAGTTATCAGTGACAACACAAAAGAAAATGTAGTGGTCCTTCTTTCCTGCTCAGAACTTGAGAATTTGTTTGGTTTTTCTAGACTTATATCAATTATTATTGTCCAATTCAGGAGGAAAAAGAATACAAGACATCTAGTTCAGTTTGTTTTCAGATCAGCATGAGTAAGCTTTTTTTTTTTTTTTTTAACTTTACAATATTGTATTGGTTTTGCCATATATCAACATGAATCCGCCACAGGTTTACACGTGTTCCCCATCCTGAACCCTCCTCCCTCCTCCCTGCCCGTACCATCCCTCTGGGTCATCCCAGTGCACCAGCCCCAAGCATCCAGCATCTATAAGTAAGTCCCCTAGAATATCTGGGAGCTACTTATGTTAAAAATTATTTTTTTACAATTTAAATTTAACTCAGGGTCATGTATCTTATCTGGCAACCCTACTGCCAACATGATCGTGGACAGTCTTGCACTGCTTTTAGTATGTATGGTTTTTTCCTCTTGAGGCAGACTTTGTACTTGTCTCCCGAGGGCAGGCTGGATTGCTGGGTTCTACACCTCATTCTCTGAATCGAAGCAGTTGGCGAGGGGAAAAGAGTAAGAAGTAGAGGGATGGGGCATAAGGAGAATTTTTATTTCCCTGTGGCAGGTGGGCTTCCCAGGTGGCACTGGTGGTAAAGAACTCGACTGCCAATGCAGGAGACAGATGCAGGTTTGATCCCTGGGTCAGGAAGATCCCCTGGAGGAGGAAATGGCAACCCACTCCAGTATTATTGCCTGAAGAATCCCATGGACAGAGGAACCTGGTGGGCTACAGTCCATAGGGTCACAAAGAGTTGGACACGACTAAAGTGCCTTAGCAGGCATGTGGAAGGTGATTATAGAATCTCCAAGCAAGGCAGGACCAACATCTTCAGAATGAGAAGGAAAAGATTTTTCCAGCAAAGGTAGCTCATTTTGGTTTGAATCTACCAAGTGCTTTTCTTTCTCAATAAGAGCCCTAACGTTCACAAAGGAGACCACACTGAGGCTAGAAATTTAATTTAGCCACACATGTTATAATTCAGCAACTCACAAGATTAGACTCTGACTTTAGCGATGACAGCCCTGTGACTGCAAGGATAAGATTATTGCAGGGCAGCATGGAGTACCATAGTCTGACTGGAGCCTTGAGCCAATCATTTTAAATCCTGTGTTGTCATTTTCCTTTTTAAGCTCTCGGGTGGAGTCAGAAGCAGGCGCCCTCCCCACCGTTCCATCTGCCTCATTCTCATCATGGTTCTCTCCCAGCCGCTGCTTGTTCTGATAAGCTTCATTCTAAGGTGCTCATTTCATAAAACCACAGGCCATAATTTAAATAATTATTTTGCTCCTCTGCAGCACGGATTCCACTAATCCATTTCTCCTCTAGTTGCAGGTGGTCATCTCTGCCTTCAAATTCAGTCAGGTTGCATATCTGATCCCAGACTCCCCCCTTTGTTTTTGAGGGTCTGAGTTCTAAAGCCAGTTCAGTGCGGAATATTGTGTCTATGCCAGAAACAGAAACCACTCTATGTATTCTAAACAGAAGAGGATTCCAAACAAGGGGTTGGATCCTCATGTAATTGCTGGAAGCCTGCAGGAACTGGTTCTGGGCTCAGCCTCGGGAGATGCTTCTGAAGTAATAAGTTCCTGTGCCCTAGGGAAGCTGCTGCTTCTGGGTCACTCCTTTAAGGTGTGCTGAAACTGCCTCGGCTGCCTTGCAAACTGGAAAGCTGGAGAAGTGACCCTGGGTGCTGTAATCCAGGGATTTAGGGAGTCAGAGCCAGTGGCTGTGACTGCGATCATTACCCTCAAAGCCCAGGAAGCTGGAGGATGGCAGTGGAGTGCTGAGGAAGATGTCTACCCTCCCAGGAGCTTATCACTTGCTGTAAGAGAAAACTGGATGGGTACAGGAAGCCTGCTGCTGCCTCAGTTTCCCCTTCCAGATTGCCCCAAAGTCTGTCTAATGTGTAGAGCTGAATTTGCCATCCTGGCTTCTCATGAGGATAGAAAAAGAATGGACTCGGGCGTACCAGTGACTGTCGAATACAGGGCCCTGGGAGGCTTTGCCTTTTGTGGGGAAAAATTCCTACCTGTGGTTTGCCGTTCAAAATCACATCACTTTTATTTCAGGTGGGAGAGTTTGTCAGCAAGCCAAGTAAGATTTTTGCCAGCCACTTTTTCTGACTGATCTTAATTCTCTTCTTTATGGCTCATAAATGTGAGCTTTTGCTGAAGTTCATTTTCAGCCATGTACTATTTGGCTTTTTCTGTATGCTCTTCATGGAAAAATGTTTATCTTCATTATGATGAGTCTTACATCTATTCTTTCAGTTCTTCCCTTCCTCCTGAGCTTCAGTTTTGCATGTCTACCGATATGTTGACATTTAAATTTAGATACGCTAGTAAAGTAATGCTCAAAATTCTCCAAGCCAGGCTTCAGCAATATGTGAACCGTGAACTTCCAGATGTTCAAGCTGGTTTTAGAAAAGGCATAGGAACCAGAAATCAAATTGCCATCATCTGCTGGATGACCAAAAAAGCTAGAGAGTTCCAGAAAAACATCTATTTCTGCTTTCTTGACTATGCCAAAGCCTTTGACTGTGCGGATCACAAGAAACTGTGGAAAATTCTGAAAGAGATGGGAATACCAGACCACCTGACCTACTTCTTGAGAAACCTATATGCAGGTCAGGAAGCAACAGTTAGAACTGGACATGGAACAACAGACTGGTTCCAAATAGGAAAAGGAGTATGTCAAGGCTGTATATTGTCACCCTGCTTATTTAACTTACATGCAGAGTATTATGAGAAATGCTGGGCTGGAAGAAGTACAAGCTAGAATCAAAATTGCAGGAAGAAATATCAATAATCTCAGATATGCAGATGATACCACCCTTATGGCAGAAAGTGAAGAGGAACTAAAAAGCCTCTTGATGAAAGTGAAAGAGGAGAGTGAAAAAATTGGCTTAAAGCTTAACATTCAGAAAACTAAGATCATGGCATCTAATCCCATCACTTCATGGCAAATAGATGGGGAAACAATGGAAACAGTGTCAGACTTTATTTTTGGGGGCTCCAAAATCACTGCAGATGGTGATTGCAGCCATGAAATTAAAAGACCCTTACTCCTTGGAGTAATATGTCCCTGGTGGCTCAGATGGTAAAGCGTTTGTCTGCAATGCAGGAGACCCAGGTTCGATCCCTTGGTTGGGAAGATCCCCTGGAGAAGGAAATGGCAGCCCACTCCAGTATTCTTGCCTGGAAAATCCCATGGACGGCAGAGCCTGGTAGGCTACTGTCCATGGGGTCGCAAAGGGTCAGACACGACTGAGTGACTTCACTCACTATTCACTACTCCTTGGAAGGAAAGTTATGACCAATCTAGATAGCATATTAAAAAGTAGAGAGACATTACTTTGCCAACAAATGTCTATCTAGTCAAGGCTATGGTTTTTCCAGTAGTCATATATGGATGTGAGAGTTGGACTGTGAAGAAAGCTGAGCGCTGAAGATTTGATGTTTTTGAACTGTGGTGTTGGAGAAGACTCTTGAGAGTCCTTTGGACTACAAGGAGATCCAACCAGTCCATTCTGAAGGAGATCAGCCCTGGGATTTCTTTGGAAGGAATGATACTAAAGCTGAAACTCCATTAGTTTGGCCACCTCATGCAAAGAGTTGACTCATTGGAAAAGACTCTGATGCTGGGAGGGATTGGGGGCAGGAGGAAAAGGGGACGACAGAGGATGAGATGGCTGGATGGCATCACCGACTCGATGGACGTGAGTCTGGGTGAACTCTGGGAGTTGGTGATGGACAGGGAGGCCTGGCGTGCTGCAGTTCATGGGGTCGCAAAGAGTCGGACACGACTGAGCGCCTGAACTGAACTGAAGCATGTTCTTTTTTATGGAATTTTTAAAAATCTGGCTCTGTTGGGTCTTCGTTGTGGCACACACGATGTCATTGCGGCGCACAGATTCTCTAGTTGTGGCGCACGAGCTCAGTAGTTGTGGTGCAGGAACTCAGTAATTATGGCACGTGGGCTTAGTTGTGCTGTGGCATATGGCATCTTAGTTCCCCAACCAGGGATTGAACCCACGTCCTCTGCGTTGCAAGGCAGATTCTTAACCATTAGACCATCAGGGAAGTCCCAGATACTATGTTCTTACCTAAAACTTGGCAGTCTCTGAAACAGCTCTCAAATTTGTCCTTCTTAACCTCCCTGTTTCTGTTTCTAATAATTATAATTAGTTATAATAATTAGTCTTCTAAACCTGAAACCTCAGTTTGAAACTCTGTTTGAGTTGCCCATTTACTAAAATCCATGCCAGTCAGAAATGATTCATTCTCATCCTCTCTCCCCAGGGTACCCCCTTTCATCCCCGCTTCTGTTTCTGCCTTTATGATTGATTTAGCGATTAAAGATATTAAGTCACATGACTCTATTCTGTTTTTGTCTTGAACAGTTCCTTCCTTCAATGCCGCTTAGCTTTATGTTGACTTTTTTCAAAGATTATACTAAACATACATTTTCTCCTTAAAATAATAACACTTCAATAAATATTTTTATTTAATTAGAAAAAGGAGGTCTCTTGGCTGTGATTAGGAGCAGAAAAGAAGATTTGTACCTTTTAAAATTAGAGACCTGAGTTCTCAAAAGTGGTAGTTGTACACTCTGGCATTGAATGGTCTTCGTTCATCATTGTTGTCAACTTGGTCTTGTAAAAGTAACACTCTAGAAGATAAAAACTACACTCAGTATCCTGAGTGTTTTGAGACCCGTCTGTTTGTATTTGTTTACTAAATGGTGTTGGCAATTAACTTTATATTATAGGTGAGTTTCAGTCCAGGACTTCATGACCAATTCTCTGTATCTAAATTGGAATCTATAGCGGTGTGGATATTTGTAAGCATTTTATCGCTCTGGCCTGTGAATAAGCAGATCCTTCCCTTACTGACTAATGGTCATTAGTAAGAGTCCACATGCAAAGTCTCAGTTTGTTTCACTGGAATGAGATACCTTTTCATCTGGTCCTTTTCTTAGGACAGTTATTCTGTGAAAGTCAGTACTAATATGACAAAGGACTTTATTAGCACTTTGTAAAGATTCATGTTACAAATGTCAGAATTTGATCATTTCAAATACTGAAAATCAACGTGTTACCTTTAATATGAAAGAAAAACATGCATTTCTAGGCCCATCCCCTCTGTTAAAAGTGTCAATTTCTCTGGTTTCTAAAGGGATAAGAGGACTTCAGCTTTGCACTGATCAGTACCTGTTGCCTTTCTGTGTCATTACCACTATTACAGAAACATTTATGAGATTATAACCTAAAACCATCATCATTGAATCTCTTTTGTTCCTTAATCCTAAATTACCAAGAAAAATAAAATACAATAATACAATATAAACAATTTAAAAAGCGTACAGAGGAGACAAAAATTTCTTAAAATTTTGGTGCATTGGTTCTAAGAGGAAATTGGGATTATTCAGCTTGATTTCTCTTTTTGTGTTATCGCTGAAGATCTGATTCAAAGACATAAACTCAGATTATAGTTTAAAGAAAAAAGTAAGACACTTAGAAGAAATTGTTTTGGGGAAGATTGTTTTAAAAGAAAAAAAGTGTTTTACAGAATAGGTCCTAATTTTCAAAGGTTTAAACTGGAAAGATTTGTTCCCGTATAGCACCATACATAATTCTGTCTCTAGTTGAGAACACAGGGTAGGGTGGATAAAGAAGGTATCCTAAAATTTGGTCATTTTTTAAAAGATCCACTTTCCTCTCAAATCTTAACAAGTAGAAAACACTATGCGTTTGTTTTCTTGGTCTTTTTGCTTCTCTTGAATGCCCTACAGGGGAGATCCATGTTAAAAAGTAAAATTACCAAAAGACTGACAACTGAAGGTAATGAGTAGCTACCCTTGATAATTAGTTCTTTGTGTAATTATATATTATTCAACTTAAGAAAATTAAAAATACTTTTGAGGTAGTAAAATAACATGCTGAATGAAATCTAGAACTTTCAGATGTGAGAAAGCATAAAAATAGCATACGTTTTGCAAATATAAAATGATGAATATACTGAGCCATCAGTTACAATCTAAGGTTGCCCGGGAGCTATTGTAGACATCAGCTGACTGTGTCTCTGTCTGCAATGACAATAATTTTTCCCTGAATGAATGGAGGAATGATTGGCTAGGGAAACCACTGCTAACATACTAGTTTTCTTCAAAACATGTATGGAGAAAATACAGTCTCATACTGTAATTATTATTCATGGCTGAATTCTAGTCTTGGGAGGCAGAAAAGGGCAGCAAAAGGATTCTGTAATTCTCTCTAGAAAGTTAAAGATTGAGAAAGAGAATATGATTATAGACCAGAAAATATGAAACTCCACTGTTTTATAACTAAAAGAATAATGTTTGAAAGAATTAGTTGATGAGCGGTAAAAGCAAGTGTTATTTATATGAAATGTAGACAATTTAAAGAATTCTTTAATTCAGGGAAGTTTATAAATGATTATAATAAATAGATTATTGCTTTATAATGAACTAGTAAGAAAATAAAGATGCTGTAAGATGCAGTCATAACTTCTGAGATTGTTATCAGCAAGAATTTGGGGTAGTTTTCTGAAACTGAGTACCAGGGTATATAGATCGTGAAGTAAACTTACAATGGATATATTCTTCTACTTTAACTGTATTTTCATTATTTAAATTGTTTTGTGTGAGACACTGTAGAACATAATACCTTTCTTGAACTACTGGAACCTCCCTTGTTCAGGTGTTTTCATACTTGGCATACATTTTAGTGCCAGTTGTTTTAATTCAGACATTAAAGTTGTAAGTAATAGTATCAGGGTAAGCTTAGAAGAAGATTGAATATAATACTCTTTTTGAAATGCTTATCTGCCTCTTCTAGAAAAGTTTTTTGAAATGAAGAAAGGACAATGTAAAGATGCTCTGGAAATCTACAAACGATTTCTAACTAGGATGACACGCGTGTCTGAATTTCTAAAAGTTGCAGAGGTAAGTAATATTAACTCATATATCTGAAATAAACAGTAGAATTCATAATCTGGAAAGACATTCTGCCAGAGTCACAACGTATTAGGGGCAGAAGTCATCTCATCCAGGTTCTCACCCAGATCTGTGCTCCATACTTCTGCATTTCAGTCAGATCATTCTGTGTCCAAATAAAAGTTTCGTGGATGCTGAGCTCACTCACAGCTTTGCAAGGTGGTTCATTCCTCCATCCCACCCTATGACTCTTCTTGATTGTAAGAAAGTTATTCCTTTGTATTGAATCCTAGAAAAAAGCCCATAAAAAGTCTGTCCATTGTTCTCAGTATGTAAATGACAAATCATAAACTCTTTCTTACTTCATTATTTTAATAATGTAATACTTTTCTTTACTTTCTTACTTTATTATTTTGTCAAAATGATTTAAACACAAGAAAAAAAGGAAACAAAGTATAATTAATTTTATAAAGTTTATAAATTGTTTCTTAATGATGTCTCTTTATAAGTAATCACAGTAACTGTGTAGCTATACAGTCCTCTTCCTGGAGTTATCCATAAATTGGTGTTTTCTCCTACGAAATCCAATGATCGACTCATACTGATAGTGGAGATTATGACATTTTACTACAGTCCTTTGTCAGGATGAATTAAGGGTTCCCTGGCGTGTCAGCTAACTGATTGCTAACCCCTCAACTTTGTGAGAGGGGTTCTGAAGCTCATCCGCAAAGAATAAAATGGTGTGGACGTGGGACATTTATCCCGTGTTTTTGCTGTTTTCACCATTTTCAGGCTATAACACAGGAATAATAGGAGTTTTATACATGTAATTTCAGAAGTACTCTAGCCTGTGTTATTTTTCAAATTTCATTTATTCACGGGAATGGTAATCGTCACATTCAAATTCCAAGTTCAGAATAATCTTGCAGAATGCTATCTTTTGAGCTTAGACCTGTTCGGTTTATAATCAGAATTTTTTAAAAAAAATTATATAATATGGAAAACAAAAGGTAAAGATTAGCTGTATAAATTAATGCTTTAAAGCATTCATGTGTACTTCCATGGGTTTATTGAAGTTGGTGGCCTTTAAGAAAAATAGAACTGCTTGAAACTTTTGCTGCTACACAAGTTTTTTGTATTTGATATGATTTTCCCATGATTTAACCATAAGTATCAGTATAATCTAGTAAAATTTGCCTACTTTTTTCCTGTGAAAAGATACCTAAGCACCCAGGGCAGAAGATTATTTCACGGTTCAATTAATTCCTGGTACACATTCTTTCCAGTGTTATCATCTGATATTGTGTATATCAGAAAAATAAAGCATTGGACATGTTACAGTTTGAGGTATATATTTCTCTAATCAACATGAAAAGGCTGGGATCAAGGTCTTCATGAGAAAAGGAGTACTTATTATCAATTCATTCCATTCTTACATGTAAAATTTTATTTTGTGTCTCGATAACCTCATGTTATCTCAGACCCATTTTAAGCTGCTGAGAAGGAGATATACAGAAATTAGATGTCATTTTGAGAGTTTTAAGTATTTTTGTTTTATTCGAACTTTATGACTAAGACTTTTTGTAGATTGGATGAAAAAAAAGTGAAAGTGAGTTGCTCAGTCATGCCCAACTCTGCAGTCTCATGCACTGTAGTCCACCAAGCTCCTCTATGGGGTTTCCCGGGCAAAAATACTGGAATGGGTTGCATGCCCTTCTCCAGTTATCTTCCTGACCCACATATCGAGCCCATGTCTCCTGCAGCTCCTGCATTACAGGCAGATTCTTTACCATCTGAGCCATCAAGAAAGCCCAGAATGGATACTAATTGACAAAGTTGTTTTTAGTAGAATAAATATTAATCGCAAGGGGCTGTGTTCTCTTTCATATTTAAATTACATTGTCCATAATTTAAACACTAACTGAATACCAATATTTAGTGGTTTGGTTATGAATGTTAAATACAGAGAATTTTCAACAAATGTACAACCCTTCTCTTTCTACGAAAAGTGATTGTGTGGGTACCTTGTACGGACTTCTGCCTGGTAAGCTGCCCTGTAGTTAACACCATTTGTCTGAAGGATGTGTGGGAGACTTCCACAATGTTGTTTATGAAATATGACTTTATTATAGGCTGTTTGGCAAATGTTAACATTAGATTTGTCTATCATATTAAAAGAAATATCCATAGTTCCTATGGCCATATCCACATTTTGCAGGGGAATTGCTTGAAGTACAGAAAACTTGCCATGTTTTGAATTCTTATGCTGAAGCTTCTAAAGCAGACAGCTCAAACTTTGTAAAATGGTTATTTAACAGGTAATAGGCATGTCTGCTAAACGCACTTCCCTTTTATAGAACTAAGTTATTCTTAGTTTGTGATTCCAAGGTAAATACCAACTCGTAGGAGTTATGTCTCCCAGAATACTTACAGACAGAAAGTGATGAAATTTCTGTAATACAGTCACACTTAAGCTCTGTCCCCTTAGTTAAGTGTTCAGGGCAGTAAAAATAGCAAATAAAGAAAGAATTCCTAAACTATGTCTTTAACAGAGTTACCCATTTAATAGAATCACATCACCTTTTACCTACGTGATTCCATTATTAAGAATCTATAATGCTTTTGGTTTCCCTGGTGGACAAACGGTAAAGAATCTGCCTGCAATGTGGATGACCCAAGTTCAATCCCTGGGTCGGGAAGATCCTCTGGAGAAGGGAACAGCTTCCCACTCTAGTATTCTTGCCTGGAGAACTCCATGGACAGAGGAACCTGGTGGGTTACAGTTCATGGAGTGGTAAAGAGTCGGACACGAGTGAGCATCTAATACACACACATAATGCTTTAATTTCAAACATGCTGACTTCATTCATATTAGTATTTTAATAGATCATCTCAAGAGGTATTGATATACAGAAGTGTGAAGTTGCCTTAATTTATAATTCCATAATTTGAAAGAATATGAGTATAAGGATGACACAGATAGCTCCCAACAAAGAATTACCATCCCAAAATGTCGATACCGCCAAGTTGAAAGACCTTCTTGGAGATACAGAGAAGGCAAAAGGGAGAAGTTAGCTCATATGTGTCACTCATGTGGATTTTCCACTCTCCAGTTTGACATACTGTCTTTGCAGAAGCCTGACACTTACACTTCCTGCATGTGCTTCTACATTTCCAGCAGCTTAACAAAACACTTCGATTCTCAGAGAGATACGTTTTTCTGTAAGCCTCAATTTCCTCATTTATACAGCATGAGAGAATTAAAGTTACGATTTGTATTTTAATCCCAACTTTTTATTTTGAATAATTTTCAAACCTATAAAAAGAGTTGATAGAGTTGTATAGTGAACTCCTGTATACCCTCTTCATTGATTGACCTTAAAAAAGTGAATCTATTCCCATATTTGCATTCTTACTAGCTCTTTCTTTTTCTATCCCTCACTCCCTTCTCTTCCTTACCCAAGCTACCAAGATTAAAAATTCACATGTGCTTTTATCTAGTAATTCTACTTCCACAAATGTGCCCTACAGATGTATCCACACAAGTGGAAAATGATGCCTGCAGCATTGCTTGCAATGACAAGAGATGGGAAGCAACTTAAATGTTCATTAATAAGTGACTTGTTAAATAAATTATAGGATGAGGAAGCTGCTTCAAAATAAATACATAATTATTTCCCACATTACTATACAATAACAGTATACCATATACACTGGGATTATGCTTTTAACTTGACAATGTATCTTACAGCCATATCCATATTAATATACAGAGTTTCCTCATTTTTTGAAGCAGCTTCCTTCTAGTTGCCATTAACCATGGAGGAAATTTTTTACATTTCAGTTTCTTAAGTTCTTTTTTTTAGGTTCAGCAAAATTCTGTTCATTTGTTATTTCTAACTCTGTTGCCAAAATCATTGCTCTTTTGTTGATGGGAAAACTACACAAAAAGCACATATTCAGACTGAGATTAATGTACATAATAACAACTATTTTTTAGCAAGATTGAGCTGTGCTTTTAACTAATACTCTAGGTGATCTAAGAAATTAATTTTTTAAATCCTGTTAAGTAACTTTTTTTTTTTAATCCACAGCAAGTTGGCATTGATAAAGGTGACATTCCTGACCTCACTCAGGTGAGTGATTGTCTAAGTGAAAAACTTAGTATGCATGAAATTACTAATCCATATTTTACCATAAATGGTCTTACTGCGGGCAGAGTCTTGTAAGCATTTGATGCATTTTGAATGTAGGCCAACCACCTTTCTTGGAAATCATTCTAACTTGCTTATTTTTTCTAGCTATTGAATATATTTCTAGAGATATGGAGATTTTCCTACTCTTAAAAAATTTCTTTTTGAAAGACAACTGAATATAATTATTGAGCTCATTTTTTCATTCTTAAATTTGAACCAAAAGGAAGCTTTAAATAATGTTTAAAAGGTACTTTATTCATGAAACATGACTATTCGTAGGCATGTAATCAGAACATTTGAACTATTATTCTGCTTGTTCTAGTTTTCATTGTGTCCCAGGAATGGAGAAGGGGGCACGAATGAGGAGAACACTGATGTCATAGTTCTACTACACTAATTCTTTTCTCCCCTATGAATGGGAGGAATGTCTATATACAAAAGAACCTTTTTTTAAAAAAAGTAGTAGTGGTAGATAGTGATTTTTTTCTGGAGACTTTCTAGAAAGCAAAAGCAGTAGTAGTGCTTCCTTATGAATCCTTTTATCTGTCAAGAGAGTACAGTGTACAGCTCCTCTGATGGAGAACTGAGCCCATTCACACATGCACAGAGTTATTGTAGGACCTTTCTCCTAATTGGCTGGAACTGTTTTTGTTGAATCAGCTTGTTGGCCTGTTATAGTAAATTTCGGTCCCAAACATGTTCTTTAGCTCAGAACAGATGATAGGAGAAAATATAGAACTGTCATCATATATACCAGTAATGAATATCTGAGTTTCCTATCATTGTAAATTAAAAAAAAAAAAGTTATTATCCCTTTAAGTGTCTCTATATTTAAATAATGTTAGCCTTAAATTTTTGTTAAAAATCAGAGAAACCCAAAGTAATGATCTCTGTATTTACAGTATTAAAATATCAATTAAATACCAAGGATTCTTTATAAATAAAACTCAAAAACCAATTCAGAACATGAGGGCATTATGTTTTTTGATTTAAAAGTTGGGCAATAGCAAACTCCCCTGACAGTCCAGTGGTTAAGACTTCACACTACCAATGCAGGGGGTGTGGGTTCGATCCCAGCTTGGGGATTTAAGATACCATATATTGTGTGGTACAGCCAAAACATAAAGTTAAAAACAATAAAATTTGGGAGATAACACCTTCTATTAGAGTATGTTATACTCTATTATGGAAGTTATTTTCTACTTCCAATAGCATAAAGTAGTTCTGCTACTATGAGAAGATAGTGTTCTTTAATCAGTTACATACCTAAATAAGATATTGGTATCATCTTGGTTATGGTTAAAGATTAAGTGTGCATAAAATACTATTAAAAATATCTTTATTAGATAAAAATTTATGAATTTTGTATCACTATAATAAAAAGCAAAAAAATCAGTGTGCTTTCATTTAAAATTAATTACAATAAACATTTTCATTATACAATACAATATAATACAATACAATATAAATACAATAAACATTAAAACTAACCTAGATAAATTATATGTTAACCCCCCAAAAAAGATGGATATTTAACTCAAAGATTAGCTTTTAGAAATGTTGAATCATCTTTATTTCAACTATATAGACTGTTCTTGCCATGGAACAGAAGTAAAACTAGATATATTGTTTAATAGGCTGGCAGGTAAGAAGAAAATAGGTCCTCAATTGTCTCACTTAGTTTGGGCAGAGTCTGAAGGGAGACAAAGAAAGGTTTAGAAGAATATTTAAATACCTTTTTGTTTGTAAAATTAGAAAATTATTAAAAGAAGATTTATAAACTTGGGTTTAATTTTAATGATATGTAATATTCATTATAATTTATATAATCTCTCAAGTCTAGAGACATAATATTTTATTTAATGATGTCTGTATTGTCATAATTTGAGGAACAGAGCCCCACCCTCATCCTTAAAGAAGATAAATCTTGCTCTGGATCTGGTATTAGTAGAAAGCTGTTCTGATGCAGAGATTCATTAGACACTGGTAACGCTCTCTCCTCTGCTTTTGTTATGACCTTAAGAGTCACATAAACTTTAATATTAGCATTTATTTTAAAATTACCTCCTTATTAAAAAAAATCCTCTACTTCATTTCTCCAATAGATATTTAAATCTCAATTCAAAAGTATTGTGTGCTTCTGAAATTCCTTAACAAGTAACCTAATGGTGGTTTTTGTTGGGATCATGAGCAGCAAAACTAAACACACTCCCTAATTTTTATTTAGAGGTCTCCATCGGTCTTATTGGAGGCTCATCATTGGATGGGGGTTTAGACCCGTTGTGACAATATGGTCTGATACAAGCTGAAAGGTGAGCTATTCTAGGGTTAGTCCTTCAGGTAGGGGTAAACCAAGACTAATCTGGAAATGGGTCAGAAATGCCAACCTGTGTAAAGTCTAAGATCTCTGAGATTAGATTCTGCTCTCTGCCAGCCTTCTCTGTGGCAGCCATGACTACTGAATCTAGCCATGGCAATGAACAAAAATACCCACCAAGGAAGAGGATTAAAGAGGGGGGAGCAGAAGGGCTCCCTATCGACTGGCAGTAGGAAAAGGCTGTTCCTAACTGAGAAAGGATTAGAATTCCTTTTGCAGCAAGATGACACAGAAGAATTGAATGGATATCTTTTAACTTAGAAAATGCACAATAAACACCAGTGTGGCATCTGTAGCCCTTCTTTTTTTTTAATTTAAATTTATTTATTTTAATTGGAGGTTAATTACTTTACAATATTGTATTGGTTTTGTCATACATCAACATGAATCTGCCACGGTGTACATCTGTAGCCCTTCTTAAGTTGTGCATATAATATCATCATAATAGCATTTTAAATGCTTTATAAATATTGAAGAAAAATATTTTTAATACTCAAAAGTTCAGTACTAGATAAGAAGTGAATGTGATATCAGAACTGAAATATTTCCTCCTCAGCTCTTTCCAGTGGTTTCTTAGAGCTAATGATCAAAAATTAGAATGCTCTTTTTGTTGCCTTTTTTTTTTCATTTGGTTTTAATGATGCTTTAGAATCTAGAGCATCTGAGTTGTAGATGGATGGTTCCTTTCAAAATCAGCTATGAATTTTTTTCCAAGAAAAGGATTTTCAAAATATTATTTCCTGTTTGGTGTGTGTGCATGCATGTTCCAAATTTAATATATCTCCATTCATGAAAAACATCTTAGGTTTTAATGTCAGGAATTCTGGTTGATCTAAAAACTACTGGTAAAGAAATGTCTTCTTTTAAAGACTGTACCATTGAATCAGTAACCGTGATATATCACTGTTATTTATTCGCTTTCACAAGCTGCCTGTTATTCTTTGGGTTGGTGTTTTCATCTGATTGGTCTATTGACTTCAGCATTATTTAAAATAAGCCACTAAGGGTACTGCTAATTATTCTGAAGTTCCTTTTACAACAGCAGAGGCATTGTCAAAATTTTGCCCCTTTGGAAATTTGAGACAGTTTTCATTTTTGTCTGCTGCATGGGAGGATGCGCTCAGTGCCATAGATGCACTTGAGAAGGTCAGCATTCCTACACTCACGAATTTTATTATCACAGTAGTTCCTTTCCCTCTGAAAATATTTGTGTTTATTTCTGTTAGATTTTAAATGTGCTAATAAGAGATATAAATAATAAAACATCTTTGAACCTCTAAGGTAGAGTGCTGCAAACTTAATTTTATGTGCAGTGCATTGCAGAGTGACACCTCAGAGTCAGTTTTGCCGTCTGTGTTTGTCTCAACTATTGTGATTTTTTAACTGCTACTTTGTTTTTAATTTTTTTCTTAAATTATTAAATGAAAAAAATGAAACTGCAAACTATCATCCTAGTTTTTTACATTTTGTTTTAGATAATTAAGAAATTATATAGGAAAAAATAACTACTTCTTTTGTTATCAATTTGATGTCAATTTAATGTAGTGTTCTCTATTTTGTAACTATAAATAGTATTTTTTAAACAGATTTAGCACAGAATCACATTTCTTTTATATTGCATTTAATATTCAGAGGACCTAAATCTTTTAAAGTTCTATGCCCAGGCCTCCTAGGTTCCATTATTTTGACAATTGTAATGATTACAATTATGACAATATGGCAGTTTCGAAGTTATCAAGTGTGGATTCATCTAAAAATTGTGAAGCCATTTCTGTCTTCTTTTCAAGGTTACAGTGCACATTCTGTTTATTAAGTGATCACATCTTAGTAGTTTATAGTTTTGCTGTAGAGCAAAATTTTCTTTATCTCTTGAAAATTCAATTTTTAAAGCTTAGAAGTATACCCTTAGTTTTAGTTTACTGTAATTTGCTAGGTCCACTTTTACCTGAGCTGTATATAAAAATTCTAATTTTATAGTTTTCAAAATTTATTATATCCCCTGGTAATCATTTATTCTATAGACATTAACTTTTTATATAATGCTCATAGAGCTAGCTATCTCTTTGTACCCTACCTTCAGCACTTTGGTCAATTTAATATTTTTATTCACTTACTAATTTGTAAATTTATGTTTGGCTCACTTAGTAGTTTACACTTAAAATAATCATGTAATTACATATATAATAGTCATTATTGTTAAAACAGCTTATGAGCATGTTAGTAAAATGAAAATGAATATTAAATATCTGAACTTTCAGAATTAAAATATTTCAGTAAGAATTTTATTTTCATTTGTCATTATAGGTACAATGTAAAATGTACAATTGCCTTGAATTCTGTGAGCTATTTCAGCATTTAGCATAGTTACTTTAAAATGCTTCAAAATTAATTTTATATTAATTAAAAAACAGTTATCAAAATTAATTTATAAATGTTATGATAGTCTTTGAATGCCTATGCTGCTGTCAAGGTCTAATTTGAGTTAAGATTTTTCAAGAAAGGTGAAATTAGATTTCTAATACTTGAAGAATAGATGGGGTAGAATATTTATATGAACCTATTATTTCTCTTTTTAATATACAGTAAAATGCCATCACTTTATATTGCCTAAAAATTATGAAAACAAACATTCAGGTACTTCTTACTAAAAGTTGAAAATATGTATTAAATTTGTCAAAATGCAATAGTCTTATTAAAACATTAATAATTTCTAAAGTCCCTATATTATGTATATAAATAGCTCAACAATAAGAAATCTTAATTGTGGTCAACTATTAAAATTATATTTCCCCCCCACAACTTTCACTCTCCCTTTTTTAATAAAGTAATGACTTTCAGTCAAGTGTGGATAAGTGAGATTTTACTGTATTTTCATATTTCTGTACATTTGTATTTGGGCACTTATATTTTTGATTTGCATGTAAATATCTTTACTTTTTCACTGTGTTCTTACGGAAGTACATTGTGAATTTAATTGTTTACTACATTTAAATAATATCTTTTAAAAAAGTCTATCCAATGTAATTTATACACTGAAACCACACTGTAACACTATTTGTTATGCAATGAAGTTATGTATATGTAAGATGGGCCTGTTTGAGACTGTGTGAAATTTAAATACTTAAGTACCAAAAGCACCTGGAATGAAATTATCTCCCATATGTATTGGGGTACACAGACCTCCACCATACAAAGTTACAGTGATGTTCCAGTGTGTTTATTTTGAAAGAAAGCAGTGCAGACATTTATTTTGTACTTTCTTATTGTAGGCTCCCAGCAGTCTTATGGAGACCCTTGAACAGCATCTAAATACATTAGAAGGAAAGAAACCTGGAAACAAGTACGCATTAGTTGTATATTCTGAATAAGACAGAAAAATACTAGAGTTGTTCTTTATGCAATGAGATTTATCATGGTACTGCAGTTTCATGGTATGCTTTATTGTAATTCTCAGTTCCGTCAAAACTCCCCACCCTTCCCATTAACTGATGATAGCGTGACCCCATATATAGCCGATCTGTGGGCTAATGCAGCAGATTAGTAGGTTTTACCTGTGTTGGCGGAACTTGCTGAATTATTTATTTGCCCTCAGAAGGGATTCACAGTCCTCAGATAAAGGTTTGCTCCTGTCTAAAAGTTGAGGCTGTCAATAGGCACAACTAAGAATGACTCCAATTTCCCAAGCAGCCTTTGAACACTGTTATGTTACCAGCCCCACTGTGGACAAAGCAAAGCCCTCTGGCATCACTTTCTGCACTCTAGACTCTCCCCACGTGGACCCTTGGGCGTGGCATGCTGCTGACACTTGACTCAGAGATCTTTCTCTAGACAGAGTAGCAATCGAGCAGCAAGAAGTGCACTTCTAGTATATTTCCCACCTTTGTGTTTGGACACTTAGATTTATATACATTTTTCCCGATCACATGCCCAAAATGTCCAGGTTCCATTTTTGTTCTGTCCAGCCAGGGTCATACTTGTCTGTTCACAAGACCTGATCCTTTTCAGTTTTAGCGCCTTGCTTAGACCGTAATTCTGTTCATCTTGGATGCCTGCCTCTCCTTGTCTCTGTGTGCAGGCATCTTATACATCCCAGGAGGGCCATCTCATGAAGCCTTCCTTAATCATGCACTGCACTGTGTTATGACTTCCCTTCTCCTCTTCCCCCCACCCTCATATGTGGTTTAAATGGATTTTCTGTTTCCTAAGGTCAGAGACTATTTTGTACTTCATTATCTTCATCTAAAAACTTAATGTAGCTCTCTCTACAGAGCCAGTTTGAAATCTGTTTTTGTTGGTGTTCCCAGCTGTATGTTGATTCTGTTTAGACTGACAGCAGAAATTGGCAGAGACAACCCATGAACTGCTCATTACAGGGCTGTCGGCTGACCATGGATTTTACCTGTGATACAGCTATTAAAATGCATCTCCTTTCTGCTTGTTTCTCTCTGGGCATTCTCCTAGAATCCAGATTGTTGTGTCTCAAAGTCACTTTTTTGCTTGCTGTTTCATTAGCTAAGGGTTATTTGTCATCTATTACAAGTTAGTATAAAAATTATTGCGTGTCTTAAATTTTCAATAGTAAACAATGACGTGGGACTGTCTCAGGCAGTGATGGCAGAGCTGTTTGGAGTGACGAATGGCAGGACCTCTCAAGGGCTCTGTCAGGGTTGTACTATTGTCCCAGATCTGTCCCCACTTCACTGTTGGCCAAGGATGATCACACTTTTGCAGGTAGATTGACGTCAACTAAAAAGGCACGAGAGTAGAAAGTCACAAAAGAAGGTGGCCACTTCCAGTAATTGCAGCCCCTTCCCCCACACCATATTAGGGTGTGTAGGAAGCCAGATGAGTTACCTAGGATGTAAACCAAAGGACACAGGAAGCCTGGGCAGTGTCCCTGCTCCTCTGGCCAGTGGATCCGTTTAGATGAGGAAATATGCACATCCCAGAGTGAGAGCCTCTCCCTGGGCAGTGCAGGATGTGCATGGGCGCAAGGCGGATAAACTGGCTTATCTGCCGTCTTTCCCCTTCATGTCCTTACACCTCGCACAGGTCTACCCTTTTCCCTGCTTAAATCGGCCAGGGCAGCGTTCATGTGAAAAGCCATCTCCCAGAGTGAATTTCATCAGCCTAACTTCAGATCTGAAGCTGCCCCCTTGTGGCTGCTACAAACTACTTTTGGGCTATTTAGCTATGGACATTTAGAGAAGTGAAATAAAAACTTAATGGTCTTCTGTTTTAAATTACCTTTGACTGAGCATAGTTTTCCTCTCTCCTTTAAAATCGTTAAATGCTTGTCAGATTTCTTTTCTGAATTGGCTAAGACCACCTCTGAACTTGTCTTTGCTTATTCCCTATTTTTAAAATAAATGAACTATAGTAGTTAACTGTTTATTTCTTTGTGTGTTTGTGCTTACCTGGGAACTTAAGTGAAGGGTGAGTACTGTATTGAGTGACTTTTTTGCATTTAGTTATTACTAAAAATGCAAAAAACACTCTTAAGATTCCACATTTGGTATTTCGAACATTTAAAACTGATTTCTGCCCATTTTACATATGTGTGTTTTTTCCATTATACTTTTGAAATTTGTCTCTCAAGGTGACTGGCATAAATGGTTTTACTTTATTTTGGTGTTAAATCAAGACTAATGAACTCTCTTAGGTAGCTGTACAGATATTCCTCTGAGATTTTAGAAATCAAAGACTTCTTCACTTGTTTAGTAAACAAAAGATTTCCCTGTGGCTCATGGCAGAACTGCCAAAATACAATGTTACAGAGAAAATTAAAGAGGTTTTCTTTGTCTTCTAGAAGCAGTATAAAATTATTCTAAGTAGATACTTAAAAGAAGCATTTTCAAATGTCTGCTAAAAAATATGTAGGCCTTTTCTATTTAGTGCCTTATATCCATTGATAACTCATTTTTTAAAATTTCTGCAATACTGTGTGATACGCATTTGTACATTATCTGTTTCTGTAATTCCACAGAACAAAAGAGAGAACTTGATCTTGTTTTATACGTGGATTTACTAGCTATTGAGGGTGCAAGAAACCTCAAGTTTAGTGTAATTAAAATTATTTGGAAGAGACAGGTTTTTCTCATATGCATTTTGTCTATCTTTCTGGCTAGCATTTATGACCAAAACTGTGTAGGGATTAGTGTTATGAATAAGAAATAAAATTTCTTCTTTTGATAGCTTACCATTAACACATTGGTAGCAAACATTGGCATTTTTATGTGTTCGTCATAAAAACCCATGGTTTGTTTGTAATGTTTTACAGGATTTAGGGTACATTACTATAGGTCATTCATTCTTGTCTTAAATTACATTCATGCCTTATTTTTCCCCCACGTGATTCACTGTGTACTAAATTTCTCTAGCGGAAGTAATTGAAATAAGTACTGAAATAAGTACCAGGCTTTAAGTAATGTCATATTTTATATCTAAAGATAATAGCATTTTCTTTTATAAAGAGCTAACAGCCAGTGGTAGGGTAGGGCATCCGCCAAAGAACAGGTTAAAAGAAGCAGTCCGTGTATTACGTAAGAGAGGAACAAATGTGCTAGGCTCCCCTGTGTTTTTCATCAGGACAGGCTGGAATGTGAAACGCGCACAGACAGACTTGGACCGGAGCCTGAAATCCACCATTAAAGAATGATGAGGCTTGGGCAAGTTATTTACCTCTTTGAGCCTCAGAGCCCTCAGACTTTAATCAGTGATAAATGATGCTTCTTAAAGCAGTGGCCCCAGTGGGAACACCTCTGGTTCTCCCTTTTTGAGGAAATCATGACGAAACCTGAATCTGGTCCATGGAAACAGAGATCGTACATCCTGACAGTTTAGTTTCATAACAAAATAACTGTTAAGATGTTTGACTAATTTATTCTGCAATGTATTTATCTGATATGAAACAATGCGATAGATTCGCTTCCTTCCAAAAATTTGGCATCTAGTGGCGAAGACAGGCAAATAAGATACAGTGCAATAAGTGGAATGATTGGAGGAGACATACAGTAGATTTTTGCTTAATCCACAGGGTAACTACAAGTATCATTTAGTAATAGCATTCATGAAAGAACTTGGCAAACTGATTCTTGTGCCAGTGATGCTATTTTGTACTTAGGTTTGAGCATGATATTCTTTAACTGTAGGTAGAGAAATTCTGTCATTTTTACTATATCTTTATTTTGCTAGAGCATAGCATATGTCAGAAACTTTTATATATTAGTTTGGGCCTATAGTTCAAAAAGTTCTTGTTCCTTCTCAGTTCTCTTTTCTGCATTAATATTTCTCATTGTGTCATACCACTAAGAATTGATTCATGAAAAGCTCTTGAGAGAGAAACAAATTAATTTCAATTAACTCATTCTTAGAAAGTGACCATATCAGGTGGCTTCTATGTTTCTGTTTTGGCTTTGCAAGGTTAAGACTATTACTTTCTTGAATTTTTATTTAGACCTAACTCCTTTGCTTTTCCACATATTTAAAGAGAAGAAATGGTGGGATTGGAGAAATTATTAACCAAAAACTCATTAGGGAATTTTCAACCTTAGTACTAGATTTGTAGGTTCCTAAGTTTCTGAGATACAGAGAACACTGTGATTTATTTATTTATTCCATTTATTTCAGTAGACCCTTAATGAGCAGCATAGATAAACATATATCCTTTTCTCCATAGGGTATGTTACACTGAAGATACCAGCCAAACTAAACAACCTAATCAAGCATTACCCGTAGGCTTCTATCTTCATTATATCACAGAGATCTCCGTGAGAGATCTCTTTATTTCATGTTCATTTTCAGTAAAAACTAAACAGGAAATGGCAGGCATGTGTTTGCAGATGAAATTGAACATAAGAGATATTAAAATGCATCTAAGATGGTTAACATTTCTTTTGCTATATCCAGTAACACAAAAAATTCATGATACTGTACCAAACTCCAGTTACTAAATTTCTGCTAATTTTATTTTACTCCTGCCACGTGTGCTATTATCTCTGTAAATAAATAGAAAACTATCCTCTAAGACCCTGATGATAGTCTTCTTACTGAAATCTTTTTTTTTCCTTCATGATGTTTCCTTACTAATTTATTTTCTGCCAATTCGGGGTAGTAAAATCTAAGCTGTTTAGGCAGTTGTTTCTGAAGCATTTTGCTGGAAATGGTATACAATAATCAGTGCCACCAGTAATCTAACTGAAAACAGAAATGTATTTCATCCTGATTTTCCCTCATTCCTTTAGAAACAAGCATTGAGCTTACCATTCTTTTCAAGCTCTCAAGTTTTCACAGGATAACAAGAACATTTCTCATAGATAGTTTTCATTACAGCCATGAAAAAAAAAAAAGACAAGCCCTGGGACATGAAAGTTGAGACACATATCAGGCGTGTGTAGGGATTTCTTTTTATTCTAGTGTTCCTTTAATGTATCACAATTTGATTAAATGAATCACAATGTACTTTAACCTTCATGGGTTTTCTGCCTTTTAAAAATATTAAACCAGATAGTTTTTAGAAAAATCTATAAAGCATTATTTTTCCCAGGTCTTCTTGGGCAAATTTTTTAAAATTGCAAGTTGAGCAGTTTATTTTTGATGGACATAGGCAATACAGATCAACTCCAGTAGTTAACTGAGTTGCTAGAGATACCAAAAAAAAGATTTTGAATTTAAGAATTTTTAGCACTAGAAATTAAGTGGATGGAAAATATTAGAAGCAGATGTCAGATAAAAATTGTTTTTAGAAAATAGTTTATGCATTACTAAAAAAAAAGTCTGTGTATAAACAAGTTAATGCTTGACCAAGCATCAGACTTAAATGCTTCTACAAATGTATTCAGGTTTATTTAGTGTTTATTCTTTTTGGTTTCCTTTTAGATCTGGTGCTCCCTCTCCATTAAGTAAGGTAAGTTTGTCTTGTGTTTTGTTTTGACCTTTTTAACAACTTTCGATTCTAGAGTTCAGTGGCAGTAAGTACATTCACATTGTTGGGCAGCGATCACTATTATCCACTTGGAGAACATTTTCTTCCCAAGCTGAAACCCATTACCCTTTAAATACTTCCTCCTCATTGCCCACCCTCATCCCCGACACCCCCAGCTCCTGGCAAGGCACCATTCTACTTTTTGTTGCTATGATTTTGACAACTCTGCTGCTGCTGCTAAGTTGCTTCAGTCGTGTCCGACTCTGTACAACCCCATAGACGGCAGCCCACCAGGCTCCGCCATCCCTGGGATTCTCCAGGCAAGAACACTGGAGTGGGTTGCCATTTCCTTCTCCAATGCATGAAAGTGAAAATGGAAAGTGAAGTCGCTCAGTCGTGTCCGACTCTGAGGGACCCCATGGACTGCAGCCTACCAGGCTCCTCCGTCCACGGGATTCTCCAGGCAAGAGTACCGGAGTGGGGTGCCATTGCCTTCTCCGTTTGACAACTCTAGGTGCCTCAAATAAGTTGAACCTCTCAGTACCTGTTCTTTTGTGACTGGCTTATTTTACTTAGCACAGTATCTTCCATGTTCATCCATGTTGTATTGGGTTGGCCAAAAAGTTCGTTTGGATTTTCCCTTCAGATCTTAGCATATGTCAGAAATTTCCTTTCTTTTGAAGTCTGAATACTATTCCATTCTATGTATAGACCACATATTGTTCATCCATCCCTCCATAGGTGATCGCTTAGGTCACTTCCACCTTTTGGTTATTGTAAATAATGGTGCCGTGAACGTGGTATTTGTATATCTGTTCAAGTCCCTGTTTGCAGTTCTTTAGAGTCTGCACCCAGAAGTGAAATTGCTGAATCATATGATAATTTTGGAGGAGGGCATGGCAACCCACTCCAGTATTCTTGCCTGGAGAATCCCATGGACGGTGGAGCCTGGTGGGCTACAGTCCATTGGGTCGCAAAAAGTTGGGCTGACTGAGTGACTAACACCTTCACTTTCGTGGTAATTTTATTTTGAATTTTTTGAGGAAAGGTAAGGTAATTTTTTTTTTTTGTATTTCCTCTTACATTAGTTTCTCAGTCCAGTATCATATAGCAATGTGTACTTAGCCCTCTATCTGGGCTAAAATTTTTTTTGAGTAGGAGAAATGTTCATACATTTATATTACAACTGAGAACAAATATATCAGTGTAACATCTTACTAGTTTCAAAGGACTTTCAAGAACTCTGAATCATAGCCTGGTGAGATAAATAAAGCACGTGATGTTGTGCCTGCCTTGATGGTGCATGCATGTTAAGTCTCTTCAGTTGTGTCCAACTCTTTACGATATTATGGACGATAGCCCACCAGGCTTCTCTGTCCATGGGATTCTCCAGGCAAGACTACTGGAGTGGGTTACCATGCCCTCCTTCAGGGGATTTTCCTGACCCAGGAATTGAACCTGAGTCTCTTAACGTCTATCTGCACTGATACGTGGGTTCTTTACCACTAGCACCACCTGGGATGGTAAAGAAACCAATCGTCATTGGGTATCCTTCCAAACATGTCTTTTAGACAGTATTGTAATAACGGTCATAGCTCCTTCAACTCCCTTTCTCCTTTAGCGTCTTGTGAGGACAAGATTAGGATTGTCAGTGACAAGAGTGATTTAGTTCTATAGGTCTGTAGTGTAGATTTGCCATTGTATTTTTCAGGCAAAAATGTGATAAATGTGCTCTTTCCTCTTTGCCGAATTTCTGTCATGTAACTAATGTTATTACAGACAAGAAAGATGGCATTATGACGGCACAGGGTACCCCAGACACCCTGTACTCTGTCAATACATGGCCATCTGCCTAAGAGTTCCTCAGGGAGTGCCATCAGTCAAACAAACAACTGAAGCTCCCTGGTGATCCCGCTACACAGCTGGATTTAAAATCATGTCTGTGAAAGAATTCTGCCACAGGACTGCTGAGTAGAGTGAGGTAAAATTCTGGAATCCTTTAGGATGGTCTGTTTTGGCATTTTGGCCAAATCAAATTTTGACTGTTTTCTTTTTGTAATAACAGGATTATTTTGGTTCTGTTTTCCTCCCTTCCTCATCCCTTCAGAGCTTATTATTACAAGGCAGTTTTTAATAAGCCTTTGGAGACCTTCATTTCTGCATTTTTGTTGGTAGATTCATTGCTGTCAGTACATTCTCCTTGGTATTTCCTAAACATCACTTTCTAAGCTTATTTACATGTGTCTGTTAAAACAAAAACCACAAATTTATTTCAGAGTTGTCAGTATCCACAGGGGACAGCATGCAACTTCATTTTTGTCAGTTGTTTCTATTCCCTTGTAACTCTTTCACATTCCATTTGGAAACTTTGAATTTTTGGTGAAGAACAAAGCTTGAGTTGACCCTTTCTGAGCAATAGTATTCATACTGCTCTTGGGTTTATCTTTTATCTTATTTGGAAGTGCTGAGTGCTTGGCACTTGTATATCTTTGGATTTTGAATTATTAGCTATATTCTTAGTGCCTGTGCCCATACTCAGTCACTCAGTTGTTTCTGACTCTTTGCAACCCTATGGACAGTGCCAGGCTTCCCTGTCCACAGATTATCCTGGCAAGAATACTGGAGTGGGTTGCCATGTCCTCCTCCAGGGGATCTTCCTGACCCAGGGATTGAACCTGCATCTCTTATGTCTCCTGCGTTGGCAGGTGGATTCTTTACTGAGCCACCTGGGAAGCCCAAGTAAGAATACTGGATCAGGTTGCAATTTTGTCCTCCAGGGGATCTTCCTGGTCCAGGGATCAAACCTGTCTCCTGTGGCCTCCTGCATTTGCAGGCCAGTTCTTTACCACTGAGTCACCTGGGAAGCATATTCTTAGGCAAATAGCTATATGTTGTTCAGTTGCTAAGTGGTGTCCCAATCTTTGCGACGCCATGGACTGCAGCATGCCAGGCTTCCCTGTCCTTCACTATCTCCCAGAGTTTGCTCAAACTTATGTCCATTGAGTTGGTGATGCCATCCAACCATTTCATCCTCTGTTCTCCCCTTTTCCTCCTGACCTCAATCTTTCTCCTCATCTGGGTCTTTCCCAATGAGTCAGTTCTTTGCATCAGGTGGCCAAAGTATTGAAACTTCAGCTTCAGCATCAGTCCTCCCTATGAATATACAGGATTGATTTCCTTTATGAATGACTGGTTTGATCTCCTTGCTGTCCAAGGGACTCTCAAGAGTCTTCTCCAACACCACAGTTTGAAAGCATCAATTCTTTGGCACACAGCCTTCTTTATGGTCCAACTCTTAACATCTGTACATGATTCCTGGAAAAACCATAGCTTTGACTATATGGACCTATTAAACAGATACTATTTAAGTCTGGAAACTCCTATACATTGCTTATCTCCTCAGTCCTTTTTCTTAATTTACTCTTTTTCAAATTTCCCCTACATTTGGTCTGCTTGAAATTAGGTGTCCTGTTTTAGCAGTGGCTGATGGCCCTTGCTTGATCTTGGTCTTTGTGCATTTTGCTTGCTGTTATGTCTCATTTCCACTTACAGAACTGAGTATCAGTGGACTGTTTTGAGATGATCCATTTTTCTTTCTCTCGTGAATACAGGCAAATTAAATATACCAAGTAAAAGAAAATAGAATTAGGATAGTTACTATACAGTTCAGCTCAGTTCAGTTGCTCAGTCGTGTCCAGCTCTTTGCGACCCCATGAATCACAGCACGCCAGGCCTTCCTGTCCATCACCAGCTCCTGGAGTTCACTCAGACTCATGTCCATCAAGTCAGTGATGCCATCCAGCCACTTAATCCTCTGTCATCCCGTACTCCTTTTGCCTCCAATCCCTCCCAGCATCAGGGTCTTTTCCAATGAGTCAACTCTTCACATGAGGTGGCCAAAGTATTGGAGTTTCAGCTTCAGCATCAGTCCTTCCAATGAACACCCAGGACTAATCTCCTTCAGAATGGACTGGTTGGATCTCCTTGCAGTCCAAGGGACTCTCAAGAGTCTTCTCCAACACCACAGTTCAAAAGCATCAATTCTTCGGTGCTCAGCTTTCTTCACAGTCCAACTCTCATATGCATACATGACCACTGGAAAAACCATAGCCTTGACTAGATGGACCTTTGTTGGCAAAGTAATGTCTCTGCTTTTTAATATGCTATCTAGATTGGTCATAACTTTCCTTCCAAGGAGTAAGCGTCTTTTAATTTCATGGCTGCAGTCACCATCTGCAGCGATTTTGGAGCCCAGAAAAATAAAGTCTGACACTGTTCCACTGTTTCCCCATCTATTTCCCATGAAGCAATGGGACCAAATGCCATGATCTTAGTTTTCTGAATGTTGAGCTTTAAGCCAACTTTTTCACTCTCCTCTTTAACCTTCATCAAGAGGCTCTTTAGTTCCTCTTCACTTTCTGCCATAAGGGTGGTGTCATCTGCATATCTGAGGTTATTGATATTTCTCCCGGCAATCTTGATTCCAGCTTGTGCTTCTTCCAGCCCAGTGTTTCTCATGATGTACTCTGCATAGAAGTTAAATAAGCAGGGTGACAATATACAGCCTTGACGTACTCCTTTTCCTATTTGGAACCAGTCTGTTGTTTCATGTCCAGTTCTAACTGTTGCTTCCTGACCTGCATATAGGTTTCTCAAGAGGCAGGTCAGGTGGTCTGGTATTCCCATCTCTTTCAGAATTTTCCACAGTTTATTGTGATCCACACTATACAAGAATCTTATTTTTTTTAATAATTAGCTGATTATTAGGTCCTCTTCTTAAACCAGCATAGGACAATAAATGTTGGGTTTTATTTCACTTTTTAAATTTTATCTTTTCATATTAGTGAAGGTCTGTTCTCAAGTTGTCAGTGACTTGAATCTTGTTTGGGGATAGTTCTCTGCTGTTTTTGAACTATTTTTTAAGTTAGATTTCTAGATGTTACAGGCATCTGAGAAGACTTTGCATGAAGTCTGTTTAAGATGCAGAAAAGAATGACCTGGGTTTTAAAGCAATCATTGCAATTGATTTTTTTTTTTTCCATTTTTGCAGGTAGCAAGATCTTTCCCACCAATTTTTTGTTTAGGAAATATGTTTGGCCTTCATTTTATTTTTTTAAATTGAAGTATAGTTGATTTACAATGTGGTAGTAGTTTATGATTGTCAGCAAAGTGATTCAGTTTTATATATGTGTGTTAATTCTTTTTC
The DNA here is from genome assembly GCF_032452875.1 of Bos javanicus. NCBI lineage: Eukaryota > Metazoa > Chordata > Mammalia > Artiodactyla > Bovidae > Bos > Bos javanicus. The sequence goes on along the minus strand of NC_083876.1, from coordinate 23,581,327 downwards.
AGTTTCCTTTTCCATTATAGGTTATTACCAGATGTTAAATGTAGTTCACTGTGCTATACATATTCAGTAGGACCTTGTTTGTCTGTTTTACATATAGTAGTGTATATTTGTTAATCCCAAGCTCCTAATTTATAATTTGGCTTCGATTAGAAATATATGCGTAGAAGTCATTGCTGGGTAAGGACAAATACTTTGTCATAATTCTATATAAATTACATATAACTTGTAATATTTGAAACATGTTTTGTCCACTATTGATTATTTATTATAATTCTCAATTTGAAATTTTCTTGAGTTTTTTCCTCCCGTGAGGACCTACCAAATGGCATAGGTCTGCAGAGTGGGGGGCCTGTCGCCTTGTGTCATGTAGATTCAGATTTGACCAGAGCGTGCTGTGCCTCTTCCCTTTCAGTCTTCTCCAGCCACAACTGTTACATCGCCTAATTCTACACCAGCTAAAACTATTGACACATCGCCTCCGGTTGATTTGTTTGCAACTGCATCGGCAGCTGTACCAGTCAGGTTAGTTCATGAGAATGCAGCAAACTGTTTATTAATATTTTGGCTAGGTTTTCATTTTATTTTTATGTATTGAACCCAAATGACTTCACAAAATGAAATGTTATTCTAGTGAATGTATGCTATTTTGGGTTGTTTTCAGGTACATAGAGTTAGTTCTAACCTTATACAGTTATATAAGTTTGTACCTCTCAAGGTGTAAGTAAGACCAAAGCTCTGGGAATTGCCTTGTTCAGATATTTGGGAAAGAAAGTGGAAGAAAGATGCACACATTTCAGGTTCTTCTGAAGTGGATGATATGGACAGTGTTTTCTGAAATTCATTTCTTCTTTTGTGAAATTTAAAGGCTGTCTTGAAGTGCTATAAAATGAAATGAAGTGAAGTGAAATGCAGTTGTAGGTCGAGTAGGTGGTACATATAGGAACTCAAACTCCACTTGTAGGAAGAAACTGTCAGGATGCTCCTAATTGCTTATATAGCACCTAAAAGTCAGAATACTGGTGAGAAAGATGGGGATGACTGTGTGTTGTATGAAATCTCTGAGGTGCCTAAAAGGAAGCCCCAACTAAGAGAGGCTTCCTCAGGTATTAATTTTAGGTCAACTCTTTGTTTTGGTTCTTTTGCCTTGAGAAGATTCTGGTCCCATCTTATAGTATCTGTGACTCTGATTATGAATGCTCTGTACTTGTGGAGACTTGAATTTTGAACTGAGCAATAAATCCACATAACGTATCCATGTAAACTATGCCTGTTGGTCTCCACTCACTTAATTCTAGTTTTATAATCACAGGCTTGGAAAGGCCAAGTCCTTTCTGCCTCTATACCAAGATAAATTGCTTCTTATAAAAGCTTTGATTCAGGTCTTAATAATAAATGTTTCCCTATTCTGGCTCTTAAACCAGTTGTACTTATAAAATAGATATCAAAACTAGGCAAGTTTCAAAGAATATTACTTGCAAATCTAATATGTAAAAAAGATAGGGATTGAACTGCTATTTATAAAGAGGGTTGGGGAACCTGGACCCTGATGGCTTAGTACCTGATCTTGCAGCCTTTAAGCCAGTGCTCCTTAAACCTGAATGGACAGTGAACACCTGGGGTCACAGTACAATGAAGACTCTGATATAGTAGATATGGGGTAAGCCTGGGACTTTGCATTTCTAACAAGGTCCCAAGATGCTGTTAGCTTGGAGAGTGTACTTTGAATAGCAAAGCTCTAGGCTCTTCCTTGGAACTTCTGTAGATGAAAGAGCTTTGGAAAGCACAGCCCCATCTGAGTAAGAGTGAAAAAATATGGAATTATTTATGGATGAGGCCTCTTACAGACCAACTTAATATGTTGCAGTTTAATGTAGAAAAAAGATACAATAGTGATTATTCTGGAGAAGGCAATGGCACCCCACTCCAGTACTCTTGCCTGGAAAATCTCAGGGACGGAGGAGCCTGGTGGGCTGCTGTCCATGGGGTCGCTAAGAGTAGGACACGACTGAGTGACTTCACTTTCACTTTTCACTTTCATGCGTTGGAGAAGGAAGTGGCAACCCACTCCAGTGTTCTTGCCTGGAGAATCGCAGGGACGGGGGAGCCTGGTGGGCTGCCATCTATGGGGTCGCACAGAGTCGGACATGACTGAAGTGATTTAGCAGCAGCAGCAGCAGCAGTGATTATTCATTTTAGTGTTCTTTGGTTTATAAATAAATTCTTCTTTTCAAGATGAGAATTATTTACCATGACACAAAAAAAAATACAAAAAATTTTAGGAAATAGAGAAAAGGAAAAAATTACCAATAATTCTCTTTAATATTTAGAGCATGTTTCCTTTTGTCAGAGTCCTCATAATCAGCATTTCAGATACTACTCAGTAGACATAACATGTTTAAAATTCTCCCTTACTTTGAGGCATTTAGATTTTCCCTTTTTCTTTCTGCTCTGTGATTCGCTGAGTAAGCCATTGCTTGAGGTATGATTTAACTTTGTTATTTGTGGAGCAGGAGTTGGCAGACAATGACCCATAGATCAGATCTAGCCCACTGTCTTTGTAAATAATTTTTATTGCAACAGGGCATGTTTGTTTGTTTACACACTGTGTCTTTTTCATGCTGCACTGGCAGAGTCAAGTAGTGACAGAGGCTGTCTAGCCCACAAAACTAAGATGCTTAGCATCTGGCCCTTGACAGAGGTAGTTGGCCAACTCTTGGTATAGAGGAACATATGTTTTACTGCTGTACTTTCACAAATATTATTCTCTTGCTGGATTTAAAATATCCAAAATCTGTGATGTTTTCTGCCTAAGTCTTTATTTAAAAAACATCTTTATATTTAAAATTCAAAAATCTGATTGTAAAATGATATTTGCCTTTCAGCACTTCAAAACCGTCTAGCGATCTCCTGGACCTCCAGCCAGACTTCTCCCCTGCAGGGGCAGCAGCAGCAGCACCAGCACCAGCACCACCTTCAGGAGGCGCCACTGCGTGGGGAGGTGAGTGGAATCAGACAGCTGTGCCATTTTTCTATTTAGCTGTTGCCATTCAGGTTATAGTTGTTCTTCTTTCCTTCTGATTATCCAAAATGGTGCTAGAAACTGGGGGAGAAAATGCTGAAAATGGCATTGATTGATTAAAATATACGTTGGAAGAGAGACCAAAAAAATTGAGAGACAAAGGGTACCCGTATGTGTTATGTGCATGTGCTCTGTTGCTCAGTCATGTCCGACTCTTCCCAGCCTCATGGAGTATAGCCCTCCAGGCTCCTCTGTCCATGGGATTCTCCAGGCAAGAATACTGGAGTGGGTTGCCATTTCCTCCTCCAGAGGATCTTCTCAACCCAGGAATGGAACCCATGTCTCCTGTGTCTCCTTCATTGAAAGGCGAAGTCTTTACCACTGAGCCACCTAGGAAGCCCCCAAAGTACCCATAATACAATTAAAATATTCAAGTAATCACATAGTTTTATTATTCAAGTTGAAACAGTGGGAGTATTTTTTCTTAGCTATTTTCAAATCCTGATTATTTTTAGTAATTGAAAGGTAGCTTTTTAAATTTGGTTCAAGTGCAGTCTCCCTAGTTGATTTCTTTAGATCTGAATTGGTTTTATTCATATTGAATTTGATTTCATGCAATTGGAAATCTGGGATAGATTCTTATTTGTGCCAGAAAAGATCTATACTAAACTTGTTAAGAGCAATCACATGTAAGTATGGCATGGATCTCGGAAAAAATTACACTTCTATACATATTTGATTTAAAAGGATACTTCATGCTAATATAAAATTAAGTTGGTTATTGCTTCATTCTTAAAGTTTCACAGAGTTGGTATTAAATACCTTACTCTACCACATCAAACTATCAAAGTAAAAATTTTTTTTAAGTTTGAAAATGGCTCATACAACTATAGAAATAACACTGAGGGAATGACGTAAGCAAGATGGTCAAATAGTAGGTGTCCCATCATACCTCCCCACAGAAGTAATCATTTGACAGCCATCCACAGACAAAAATGCCTTTGTGGGTGCTTTGGGATCCAGGAAAGAGGTTGCAAAGCCCAAGATCAAGAAGGCTTGATTTGAGAAGGCAGGTCCATGTAGGAGGCTCATCAACCTTGGTCCTGGCAACAGACCTAGAAACACTGCCATGTCCCTGTGGACTTGTTACAGTCCTCTTTGGCCATGATCCTGCCACAAGCAACATCTGCTAAGAGACCGGAACCATACACACCCATGCATTAGGTAACAGGCCTGCTGACCTTGGTCTCAGCTGTGGACCCTGAAACTGCCTGTGACCGAGCTCCAGCCTCTCTCAGTCTTGGTCCAGGAGCAGTCTCGCCTGCCCAGAGATCTACCAGGAGACATACCTGTCTGTGCACTTAGAGACAGGCCCAGTGACCTTAGTCCAACCTCAGACCCTAAAGAAGCCTTGTGACTAGGCTCAGCCCCTTCCAGCTGCAGTCAGGAAGCTGTCCTGCCCACCTGGGGACTCTGTGGGAGACAGACTTATCCATACCCATAAGGGCAGGCCTACAGACCCTGGTCCCAACTTTGGACCTTCAAGCAAATATCAGACTTGATTCAGCCCCACTTAGCTACAGTCCAGGGCTAGTCCTTCCCAGCCCAGAGACCTAGTAGGAGCTACACCCAAACATGCACTTGGTAACAAGCCCACCACCCCTGAACTCTACTGAAGACCCTAAAGTGGACCCTTGTTCTAGTTCCAGCCCTACTAACCAAGGTTGTGAAGGCAGTCCTGTCCACTCAGGGACCAGGAGGCAGGATCCGCACCCACCTAAGACCCTGGTAACAGGCCCAGCAACATGGGCACTACAGCAGACCCAGGAGTAGCCACATGAACTTGCCCCAACCCCATTCAACTGCAGTCCCAGAGGCAATATCATCACCCCAGGGACCTCACAGGAGAAGATCTTCACCTGCCAAAACTAGTGTTTAAAAACAGGAAGAGGTGTTTTTCCTTCAAATGCACAGGCACCATCACAAGGCTACATGAAATACAAAGTATCAGGCAAAGAAAAACTCCATGACACTGCCAAAGGAAACTAATAAAGCTCAGTAACTTACCCTAAAGAAATCTAGATTGTCTGCTAATGAATTCAAAATAATCATCCTAAAGTAGCTCAGTGAGATTCAAGGAAACACAGCAGGCAAGAAAACAAAATCAGGAAAACGATACATGAAATAAGAAAATAGAAACTATAAAAGAGAACAAAGCAAATTCTGAATGAAATAGAATACAGTGACTGAACTGAAAAGAAAAACTCTGTAGAGAGCTTCAACAGAAGACTGAATCAGACAGAGTAAAAATCCACAAACTCAAAGATAGGTCATTAGAAAATAGCCAATTAAAGGAATAAAAAGAGAAAAAAGAGGATGCATACAGGACCTATGGGACATTGTAAAATGAATGAAGATATGCATTGTAGAAGTCTCAGAAAGGAAGAGAGAAAGAAAGTGAAGTCACTCAGTCATGTCTGACTCTTTGTGACCCCATGGACTGTAGCCTACCAGGCTCTTCTGTTCATGGTATTTTCCAGGCAAGAGTATTGGAGTGGGTTGCCATTTCAGAAGGAACGCTTATTTAAAGAAATAGTGGCTGGTGGTGGTGATGGTTTAATTGCTAAGTTGTGTCGGACTCTTGCAACCCCATGGACAGTAGCCTGCCAGGCTCTTCTCTCCATGGAATTCTTCAGGCAAGAGTGGGTTGCCATTCCCATCTCCAGGGTATTTTCCCAACCCAGGAATCGAATCAAGGTCTTCTGCATTGCACGCAGATTCTTTACCAACTGAGCTACCAGGGAAGCCCAAAATAGTGGCTGAAAACTTCCTAAATCATGAGAGAGATATGGACATTTAAATTCATGAAATTCCAAAGTCTCCAAGCAACATCAACCCAAAGAATATTACCTAAGACACAGTATATAATCCAATTGTCATAAGTCAAAGACAAAGAGAAAAATTTGAAAACAACAAAAGAAAAGCAGTTTCTCCTATACAAGGGAATCCTGGTAAGGCTATCAGCATATAATGATAAAATCAATTCATTAAGACACTTGCTCCTTGGAAGAAAAGCTCTGACAAACCTAGACAGCATATTAAAAAGCAGAGACCTTTGCCTACAATGGTCCATATAGTCAAGCTATGGTTTTTCCCATAGTCATGTATGGATGAGAGAGTTAGACCATAAAGAAAGCTGAGTGCCAAAGAATTGATGCTCTTGAACTGTGGTGTTGGAGAAACTCTTGAGAGTCCCTTGGATTGCAAGGAGACCAAACTGGTCAATTGTAAAGGAAATCATTCCTAAATATTCATTGAAAGGACTGATGCTGAAGCTGAAGCTCCAGTACTTTGGCCACCGGATGGGAAGACCTGACTCATTAGAAAAGACCCTGATGCTGGGAAAGATTGAAGGCGGGAGGAGAAGGGGACGACAGAGGATGAGATGGTTGGATGGCATCACTGACTCAATGGACATGAGTTTGGGTAGGCTCCGAGAGTTGGTGATGGACAGGGAGGCCTGGCGTGCTGCAGTCCATGGGGTCACAAAGAGTCGAATACAACTGAGCAACTTAACAACAATAATTCATTCAGTTCAGTTCAGTCGCGTCCGATTCTTTGCGACCCCGTGAATTGCAGCTAAGAGGATATAAACATCAAAATACCTAAATATGTGAAGCAAATATTAACAGAACTGAAGGAGGAAATAGACAGCCATACAATAATAGTAGGGGGCTTCAGTATGCCACTTTCAACAGCAATAGATAGGTCATCCAGATGGAAAGTCAGTTATGAAATAGAAAATTTGAATAACAGCTTACCCCAAATGAACCTACAGACATATACAGAAAATTTCTTTCAACGGAGCCAAATATACTTTCTCCTCAATTGCACATAGAAAATTCTTCAGGGTGGAGAATGTTGGGACAAGAAAAAAATTTTGATGAAGAAAATTGAAGTCATATCAAGTATTATTCCTGATCTTCAGTGGTATAAAACTAGAAATCAGTAACATAACAAAACTTTGAAAATTCACAAATACATGGAGATTTTATAACATATGGCCAACCAATGGGTCAAAGAAGAAATTAAAAAGAAATTTTAAAGAACCTTGAAACAAAAGAAAATGGAAACACAGTATATCAAAACTTACCTGATGCTGCAAAAGCAATACTAAGAGGGAAGTTTATAGTGCTAAATGCCTCCACTAAGAAAAAAAAGATCTCAAACAATCTAGCTTTACATCTCATGGAATTAGGTAAAGAACAAACTTAGCCCAAAGATGGCAGAAGGAAGGAAATAATAAAGATTAGAGCAGAAATAAATGAAATAGAGACCAGAAAGACGTTAGAAAAGATCAACAAAACTGAGTTGGTTTTTTGAAAAGATAAAATTACTTTTGCGCGTGTGCACGCTCAGTTGTATTTGACTCTTTGCAACCCCAAGGACTGTAGCCCACCAGGCTTCTCTGTCAGTGGAATTTTCCAGGTGAGAATACTGGAATGGGTTGCCATTTCCTACTCCAGGGAATCTTGACCCAGAGATCAAACCAACATCTCCTGTTTCTCCTTCACTACCAGGTGGATTCTTTACCACTGAGTCACCTGGGCAGCCCAAAATTACCTTGGGCTAGACTAAATAAGAAAAAAGGGCAGTGACCCAAACTAAAATTATAAATGAAAGAGGAAACATCATAGCTGATACCATAAAAATGCAAAGAGTCATAAGAGATTGTTGTGAGCAATTATATGCCATGATTGGATAACATAAAAGAAATGGATAAATTCCTAGAAACATACAGCTGACCAAGATACAACTGACCAACAAACATACAACTGACAGTCAAGAAGAAATAGAAAATCTGAACAGACTTACCTGAATAAGGAAATTGAAGCAGAAATCAAAAACCTCCCAACAAAGAAAAACCCTTGATCATATAGCTTCATGAGTGAATTCTACCAAACATTTAAACAGAAATTAATGCCAGTCCTACTCAAATTCTTCCCAAAAAATTGAAAAGAGGGAATACTTCCAACCTTTACTTTTTTGAAGCTAGTTTTACACTCATACCAAAGCCAGATACACACACTATAAGAAAAGAAAATAACAGGCCATCATTCCTGATGAACATAAAACTACAAAAATCCTTCACAAAATATTACAAACTGAATTCAACAGCCATTAAAAGGATCATACACTATGATCAAGTGAGTTTCTCCTTGGAATGCAAGGATGGTTTGACAGTTGCTAGTGATACACACCACGTGGTAGAATAAAAGATGAAAATCATATGATGATCTCAATAGTTGCAGAAAAAGTACTTTAACAGAGTTCAACAACCTTTCATGATAAAACTGTCAACAAATTAGGTAGAGAAGGAATGTATCTCAACATAATAAAGGGTATATATGACATGTCCAGAGAAGGCAATGGCACCCCACTCCAGTACACTTGCCTGGAAAATCCCATGGATGGAGGAGCCTAGTGGGCTGCAGTCCATGGGGTCGCTAGGAGTCGGACACGACTGAGCGACTTCACTTTCTCTTTTCACTTTCATGCATTGGAGAAGGAAATGGCAACCCACTCCAGTGTTCTTGCCTGGAGAATCCCAGGGACGGGGGAGCCTGGTGTGCTGCCATCTCTGAGGTCACACAGAGTCGGACACGACTGAAGTGACTTAGCATAGCATAGCATGACATGTCCACAGCTAACATGATTCTAAATGATGAAAAGCTGTAACATTTTCCTCTAAGATTAAGACAAGGATGCCTACTCTCTTGAGTTCTATCCAACATAGTACTGTAAATCTAAGCCAGAGCAATTAGTGAAGAAAAAGAAATAAAAAGCATCCAAATCGGAAAGGAAGAAATAAAATTGTCTCTGCATCCAAATAGGAAAGGAAGAAATAAAATTGTCTCTGCAGATGACATGATCTTACATGTAGAAACCCAAAAGATGCCACCAAAAAACTGTTAGAACTAATAAATGAATTCAGTAAAGTTTGGGAATCAAAATTTATGTATAAAAATCAACTGCATTTCTATACACTAACAATAAACTATCTGAAAAAGAAATGAAGAAAATAATTCCATTTATAGTAGCATCAAGAAGAATAAAATATTGAATTGGCCAAAAAGTTTGATTGGATTTTTCTCTAACAACCCAAATGAACTTTTTGGCCAACCCAATACTTAGCAATAGACTTAACCAAGGAGATGAAAAGCCTCTACACTGAAAACTATAAACCATTGATGAAAGAAATTGAAGATATAATAAATGGAGATATAATAAATATCTCCAAATAAATGGAGATATATCCTTTGTTCATGGACTAGAAGAATTAATACTGTTAAAATGTCCATACTACCCAAAGTGATCTACAGAATCACTGCAGTCTGTAGAAAAACTGTAATGGCATTTTCCTGTAAATAGAAAAAAAAAAAATCTGTCATTCATATAGACCAAAAAAGACCCCACATAGCCAGGAACTCTTGAGAAGGAAAAACAAGGCTGGCTACATCAAACTTCCTGAAATCAACCTAAATTACAAAGCTATAGTAACCAAAACAGAATGGTACTGGAATGAAAGCAGACATCTCGACCAGAACAAAACAGGAACAAGAGAGTAGAGAGCCTAGCCCAGAAATAAACTCATGCGTAGTCAGTTAGCTCACCTTTCACCGGGTTGCCAAGAACACACAGCAGGAAACAGATAGTCTCTGTAATACATGGCATTGACAAGGCTAGATATCCATGTGCAAAATAATAAAATTGGAAGCTTATCTTACATCATACACAAAAATTAACTCAAATGGATTAAAACAAATATAAAACCTGAAACCATAAATCCTAGGAGAAAACATAGGGAAAAACCTCCTCGACATTGATCTTAGCAATGAATTTTTTAGTTTGCCACCAAAAACACAGGCAACAAAAGCAAAAATAAGCAAGTGAGACTACATTCAAGCTAGAAAGCCTCTACACAGCAAAGGAAACAATCAACAGAATGAAAGTGCAACCTATGGAATGGGAGAAAATATTTGCTAGAAATAAAAAAAGAACCCAAATACCTTGATTTTAAAATGGGCAAAGGACATAAATGGACATTTCCATAGAAGATGTGCAGATAGTTAACAGGTATATGAGAAGGTGTTAAATGTCATTAATCATCAGGAAAATGGAAATCAGAACCAGAAATAACACCCCACACTTGTTAGCATGACTATTATTAGTAAGAGAAGAGAGAAGTGTTTGTTGAGGGTGTGGAGAAAGGGAATCATTATACACTATTGGTGGGAATGTAAATTGGTACACCCATTGTGGAAAACAGTGGAGTAGAAGTTCCTCAAAACAATGTAAATAGAACTATTACATTATTCACCAATCTCACTTCTAGATGGATGGATATCTGCACTCCCATGTTCATTGCAGCATTAGCCACAATAGCCAAGATAAAAAAATAACTTGTGTTTGTCAGCAGATGAAAGGGTAAGGAAAACATGTTGTATACATTCAGTGGAATATTATTCAGCCTTTTAAAAAGAAGGAAATCCTCCTATGTGTGACAATATGGATGACATAAAGGACATTGTGCCAAGTGAATAAATATGCCAGACACAGAAAGGCAAATATGTATAATCTCACTTATATGTGGAATCTTAAAAAAGTCAAACTCATAGATGCAGAAAGTAGAGTTGTTGTTGAGCAATGGAGGGCAGGGCATGGAATGGGAAGATGTTGGTCAAAGGGTACAAAAGGTCAGTTGTAAGCTAAAGAAGTTCTGGAGATCTAGTGTACAGTACGGTTACTATAGTTAATAATACTGTGTTGTATATTTGAAACTTGCTAAAAGAGTAACCTTAAGTATTCCAACTACAAAAACACAGGAACTATGTGAGATGATGGATGTGTTAGTTTGATTGTGGTCATCTTCTCATAATGTATATGTATAACAAATTATTACACTGTGCATCTTAAATATGTACAATTTTTGTACATCAGTTATACCTCAGTAAAGCTGTGGGGGTTGAGAAACAACACTGGTAAAAGACATTAAGTGGCTGATGAGGAAACCAGTAAGATGATAAAGCTAGTTAAAAGAGCATTTTGAGGAATTGGGATTTATAGAAAAGGAATGTTAAAATAAGATGGCTAGGTTGGGTTCAAAAATAAGGCAATAAAAATCATGTCTTGAGGTTATCTTTTCTCCCAAACATAGTATTATATCACTAGCAGACAAGAACTATAATTCGATACATCATTTCAGAATCAGAGTCCTTAATTAATGTTAAATTGCAACATGAAATGAAGCTTCATTCCATAGGTAATTAAATAATCCTTGGGTGAGCTTGGTAAACATTGGCAGAGTGATATCAGAAGTACCTGCTATATTTTATTTTATTTAATAAATTATTTATTAAATATTATATTTATATAATATAATATATTATTAAATTATAATAATTTAATAATTAAATTAAATATTATATATTATTAAATTATATATTTATTTAATATTATATTTTATTTCCAAGTTTTTTGGTAACAAGATGAAAGTAACTAGTTGTGAAATAAAGTTGCTGACTATGTAGATGAGCATTTAAAATATTGGTGCTTTTCCATTTAAATGCTTCAAACTTCTCCCTTGTTAAAATGTTCAACTCCTAAGCCGACAGCTGTCATTTTTTAAAATAAAAAGTCTCAACATCACTTAACTTTATTAAATCTCTGTTTGTAAAGGAAAATATTGTTGAATTAGTTTTATAAAGGGCCTTCTTTTTTAAGAACCGTATTCAAGTGTTCATGGTATTTTTTTTTTAATTGTAGTATAATTGCTTTACATTGCTGTTAGTTGCTGCTACACAACATGAATCAGCGATAAGTACTATAAGGGCCTTCTGGTCCTTACGCTTTCTCATTCTGACCTTCATCTTTTTGAAATGTTTATTTCAACTTATATCTTATTTTCGTTGCCCCAGTATCTTATACAACATATTATGTTTTCTTATGTATTAAAGAATGCTTCAAATCTGTATCCTTAAATCAGACTTTCTCTGTCATAAAATTCATATGAATGGCTTTTATAGAACTTTTATAATTTAAAATTTAGTGTTAATTATAAATTCGTGGGGTTATACAAAATTTTTTTCAGTATTATATGAATGTATTAACTCTAATTTTCTCAACTAATTAAATCAGTAGATATTTGAGACTTTGTAATTTTTAGAGCTTATTAAGCATAGTGGTTTAGTGATTTAGAAACTTTAGTAAGTAAATAGTGATATTGTTAACTGTCTCCTTTCACCATATTCTCCAGTGTCAAACTGAAGAGAAATTGTGTCCTTTTTGTTTGGTTTGTTTGTTTTACACCAAAGGAATAATAAAAAGAATAACTCTAGGTGAGATATTTTTAAATTGTACTGTAACATTTTAAAAACATTTGGCCACACCACACTGCATGTGGGACCTTTATTCCCCAACCAAGGACTGAACCCCTGTCCTCTGCAGTGGAAGCACAGAGTCCTAAATACTGGACCACCAGGGAATTCCCAACATTTTTATTCATATTCATCTCTCAGTACTTTTTGCTAAGACCCACAATACTATGAGAAATAAGTTATAATAGCCAATTTTATTATAACACACTTCATTTCTTGCTTGTTAGGAATGAATAGCTATTGATGATTGAAACGTTGAGGTATCAGTGGATATAGAAGAAAGCAGATGAGTATGGTTTAGCTAGGGCTGTGCAGTGTGGATCTGCAGTCTGTCTTTCTCAAAGGCAGGGCAAGAGGTCTGAAATTCAGCCTGTTTCTGTTGGCCAGGCTGTGGGCTTTTTTCATCCTTGAGGAATAAGGAAAACCTTTTCCAACTTGCTGGCTCAGCAGAAACAGTTTTTCATAATTAATACAAAGCACATTATAGTATATCATAGTGTTGGCTTGGGACCTGATAGTTAGACAGCATTAGTCTTTTGTCTCAACAAAATATCTATAGCTATTTTCATAGCAATAGAAAAGTCAGCTGGTGAGGAAAATACTAATAAGTAAATTCTCTAGTTCTTAAGCAAATAGTAAAATTCCTAAGTCTTAATAAATTCAAGTAAACTAGTATAATATGAAATTGAGAGATAATAGTCACCTTTGCTGCTACTGTTTAGTTGCCAAGTTGTGTCCAACTCTTCTGTGATCCTGTGCACTGTGGCCCACTAGGTTCCTCTGTCCATGGGATTTCCCAGGCAAGAATACTGATGTGGGTTGCCATTTCCTTCTCCAGGGGATCTTCCCAACCCAGGGATTGAACCTGCATCTCCTGCTTAGTAGGCAGATTCATTACCACTGAGCTTACCTGAAAGGCCCCATAGTTACCTTGAATTTGCATTTGTTCCATAGATACACAGTGATATTTGAAGAGGATTCTAAATTATAACAAATATGTTTTGTTCTGCTTTATTGACTATGCCAAAGCCTTTGACTGTGTGGACCACAACAAAGTCTGGAAAATTCTTAAAGAAATGGGAATACTAGACCACCTGACCTGCCTCTTGAGAAATCTGTATGTTCTTATTTGGCCATAATGATAGTAAGAGAATTTCATTTTCTAATGATGTGTCCACACGAAGTGTTTACAAATTTCTCGTTAAGGGTTCTGAGTACTGATAAATATTGCCAATTTATGGGACATATTGTAAAGGATAGTACTTTTGTTGGTGTGAACCAAATTTAGCACATTCATATTTTATAAATTTAATTTAAATAGTGCATATTACATGTGGCATTCTGCTGGCCAATAATGATCGTCTTTGACTGAAAGAATACAGAGTGTTTTTAAAATCCCTATCTTTCTCCTCATAATAGGGAGAGTGTTTTTTTCTTCATAATAAATGCATCCCTCTGTACAAACAACTGAGTGTGTGTGTTGTATTTCTGTGCATCCTAGAAGTGGGAAATGGCTAATTTCTTATTGTAAATGCTTGAAGTAAAATTCCTACTTTTTGAGAAATACAGAATTACTCCTAGGGTTTTCTTAGAATTAATAGACTTAATAGAAATTTATTAACACACTCTTGAAGGCTCATCAATATTATGTGACCACATGACTTTGTTTCCATGTGAATATTATTAATAGCTATACTATCAGCTGGAGAAGGTGATAGCACCCCACTCCAGTACTCTTGCCTGGAAAATCCCATGGATGGAGGAGCCTGGTGGGCTGCAGTCCATGGGGTCGTTGAGAGTCGGACACGGCTGAGCGACTTCACTTTCACTTTTCACTTTCATGCATTGGAGAAGGAAATGGCAACCCACTCCAGTGTTCTTGCCTGGAGAATCGCAGGGACGGGGGAGCCTGGTGGGCTGCCGTCTATGGGGTCGCATAGAGTCGGACACGACTGAAGCAACTTAGTAGCAGCAGCAGCATACTATAAGCAGTATTTGTGACCCATATTACCTTTTGCTTGTTAGTTAATCTAGGTGGGGCACGTCTGTAGGTTGTTTTCACGCACATTCATGAATACACACACACATACTTTCTGTCTGTGAAAGATTTATAGAAACTTTGAAATTCATAGTCCTATGTCAACTTAAATGTTAGCTGTTGCTCTTTTTTATTGAAGTGTAATTGGCATACACCAATTATATTAGTTTCAAGTATACTACATTCAGCATTTCTATACATTCTGAAATGATCAGCACAATAAGGCTAGCTACCATCTAAGTCATTGCTATTATTAACTTTCATTATCAAGCATTTGATACGTTCTGGATATGGGTGAGCACTTAAATATATTAACACACTTAATCTAAAATGTGACTCCATCTCACTGCACCATATAGATCTCCTTGTTAATTTAGTTGTAGTTCTGTTTCCTTGGTTACAGGGAATGTTTTCTAGCAATTTCTGTAATACAAAAAAATTGCTCTGATTAAGTACTGCTTGCAAATGAATTGGAACGCTTATGCTGTAGCGGGTTTTTTTTTTTTAAGTTTAATCCTCTATAAAAAGTAGCAGTTTTGAGAATATTTGATAACTGTTCCCATCGTCCTATAATAGAAACTTGCTTTTATAGTAGAGAAAATTTTGCACAAACCAAGAAATACCTAAGATAAATTATGCTTCATGTGGAAAATTAAGATTTTGGAGAGTAAACCCTGTGGTTTCCAAGAGTAGAAAAAGGTTTTCAGCATCAGTTATCCACCAACAAGCTTAATCACTGTACATTTTCCTAGGAAATTTTACTTTCCATCTTTTTATATCATTTTTGTCGCCCTCTATCCTAACAAAACATTGGTTAGGAGCAAGGAATTAATGTTTTAATTTTTCATACTTTTTGTTTTAAATCCTTTCATTTTTGTTCCTTCTATTATACATAAACAGTCTTCTCCTTTCTCAGTTACCAAATGTATGAAATAAATTACCATCCCCTGTCATAGGCAGTGGGAGGTCTGAAAACTTAAATCACATGGTTCTTAGCTCTTCTGCTAAATCACATCACAGCTTAAGATAGCCATTGATAAGGGCAGGGGTAGGGAAAGCCCCACCAATGCCAGGAAAAGAGAGAAACCAAGTCCCTCTGCCTTCTGATGAACCATGTTGGTTTCTAATTTACATTTTTAGGATGTGTGACTGTAGAGTAACAATTGCGTTGGGCCAGGTCCATTTGGTTTGAGCAATTATTTGAAAGATGTTCTCCTTCTCAGGATTTGGGACCTGGACACCTAACAGCAAAAAATACCCTAGACTCAAGTCAGCATAGGTCCTTTTTTCCAGCTCTTTATTAGATGTGCATTCTGAAATTTAAAAACTATTTCTAAAGTCAAGAACTCCATGTGGTATAATATTCTAATGTTGCTATGAAATATGTAAGATTTGTTTAGGAAGAGCCTTGATTATCTTAGTGGACCTGTAGAGTGCTTTACCTGACATTTATTGGGTTTGCAAATTGCATAGTTAAATGAATGTGATTATGTTTTTCTTCCAGTTTTAGGTATAATTGATATACATCACTTTAAGGTGTATTGTGTAATGATTTGACTTGCATACATCAAGAAATGATTACCACAATAAATTTAGTGAACATCCATCTTTTCATATAGATACATAATTAAAGAAGTAGAATAAAGGTTTTTTTGCTTGTAATGAGAACTATTAGCATATACTGTCTTCACAACTTTCATATGTAACATACAGTGGCACTGATTATGTTTATCTTGTTGTATATTATATCCATAGTACTTATTTATCTTATAACTGGAAGTTGGTATATTTTGACTGCGTTCATCAAACTCCCCTTCACTCTTCCCCTGCCTCTGGTAACCACAAATCTGATCTCTGTTTCTCTGTGTTCATTTGTTTTGAAGCATATTTGACCTAAAACACTGTTAGTTCCCATTATACAATATAGTGATTCAGTATTTCTATACATTTCAAAGAAGTCAGCACCTTAAGTCTTGTTATAATCCATCCCCATACAAAGATTTTATGTGTTAATAACTATATTCCGCACAATACATTTCATCCCGACTCATTTATTTTGCAACTGAAAGTTTGTTCCTCTCAATCCCTCTCACCTATTTCTCTCCTACCCTAGAACCCTTCCTCTCTGGCAACCACCTGTTTATTCTCCATATCTGTGCTCTGTTTCTATTTTGTTACGTTTGTTCATTTGGCTTGTTTTTTAGATTCTACTAAATAGAATAGAATAGAATTATACTATTCTATATAATCGTATAGTATTGGTCTTTCTCTGACTTTTTTCACTTACATAACAAACCCCTAGGACTATTCACATTGTCACCGATGACAAAAATTCACTCTTTCTTATGACTAATATTCCATTATAGGCAGATAGCTAGACACAAACACACACACACACACACACACACACATCTTTATTCATCTAGTGATTGGCAGTTACGTTGCTTCCATATCTTAGCTCTGCTGCAATGAACACAGGGATGCATGCATCTTTTCTAATTAGTGTTTTCATTTTCTTTGGATAAATAACCTGGAGGAGTGGAATTGCTGGGTCACATGGTAACCTGTTTTTAATTTTCTGAAGAATCTCTATACTGTTCTCCGTAGTGGCTGCACCAGTTTACCTTCCCTAACAGTGCATGAGGATTCCCTTTTCATCACATTCTCACCAACACTTGTTATTTGTTGTCTTTTTGATAATAGACAGTCTTGCAGGTGTGAGGCAATATCTCATTGTGGTTTTGATTTTAATTTCCCTGACAGTTAGTGATGTGGAGCATCTTTTCATGTGTCTGATAGCTGTCTGTATGTCTTCTTTGAAAAAAAATGTCTACTCAAGTCCTCTCTTTTATAATCAAGGTGTTTGCTTTTTTTGTGGTTGAACTGTATGAGTTATTCATGTATTTTGGTTATTAACCCCTAATTGGATTTCTCATTTTCCAATGTCTTCTCCTGTTCAGTAGGTAGCCTTTTCATTTTGTTGATAATTTCCTTTACTGTGCAAAAGCTTTCTGGTTTGACATAGTCCCATTTGTTTTTGTTTCCCTTGTCTGAGGAAACATACTCCCCCAAATATTATTAAGGCCAATGTCAAAGAGTATACTGCCTGTATTTTCTTCAAGAAGTTTTATGGTTTCAGGTCTTACATTTAAGTCTTTAATCCATTTTGAATTTATTATTATACATAATGTGGGAAAGTCTAGTTTGATTCTTTTACATGTAGCAGTTCAGTTTTCCTAACCCCATTGTTTGAAGAGGCCGTCTTTTTCACCCTTTACTGTTACCTCCTTCGTTGTAAATTAATGGCCATATAAGTGTGGATTCACTCTTTGGTAGTTCACTCTTAGTGTATAGAAACTCAACAGATTTCTGTATATTAATTCTGTATCCTGCAACTTGACTGAACTGATACGATTTTAGTAGTTTAGTAGTTTTATTTTGGTGGCATCTTTAGGATTTTCTGTGTATGGTATCATGTCTTCTGCAAAGAGTGACAGTTTTAGTACTTCCTTTCCAATTTGGATTCCTTTCCTTTCTTTCCTGATTGTTTTTGTATGATTGTTGTGGCTAGGAGTTCCAATATTAAACTGAAGAAATGTGGCAAGAATGGTAATCTTTTCCTATTCCTGATCTTAGAGGAAAAGCTTTCAGATTTTCACTGTTGAGTATTGTGTTAGCTGTGGGTTTGTCATATGTAGCCTTTATTACATTAAGGTATATTCCCTCTATGTCCCTTTTGTTGAGAGTTTTTATCGTAAATAATGTTGAAATCTGTCACAAGTTTTTTTCACATCCATTGAGATGATCATATGATTTTTATTCTTCAAATTGTAACTATTTGTAACTATTTGTAACTATTCCTGGGGTAAATCCCACCTGATCATGATCACTAATGTATTGCTGGATTTTGTTTGCTAATATCTTCTTGAGGATTTTTGCATCTGCGTTCATCAGTGATATTGGCCTGCAGTTTTCTTTTTTGTGGTATCTTTGTCTGATTTTGGATCAGGGTGATGCTGGCCTTGTAGAATGAGTTGGGAAGTGTCCCTTCTTCTGTAGGTTTTTGAAATAGTTTCAGAAGGATAGGTGTTAACTCTTTGATAAATATTTGGTAGAATTCACCTGTGAACCCATATATCTGGTCCTGGACTTCTGTTTGTTGGGAGTTTTTCTAATTACTGATTCAGTTTCACTACTGGTAACTGATCTGTTTTGTATTTTTTATTTTTTCTTGATTCAGTATTGGGAAATTATCCATTTATTCTAGATTGTTCATTTTTTGTTGTTTAATTGTGTGTAGGAATCTCTTATGGTCCTTTGTGGTGTTGGTTATAACTTCTCCTTTTTCATTTCTGATTTTATTGATTTGGAGCCTCTCTTTTTTTTCCGTGATGAATCTGGCTAAAGGTTTATTTATTTTTTCAAAGAGACAGCTCTCAGTTTCATTGCTCTTTTGTATTGTTTTTGAATCTCTATTTCATTTATTTCTGCTCTGATCTTTATGATTTCTTTCCTTATTCTAACTTTTGTTTGATCTCCTTTTTATAGTTCTTTTATGTGTAAGGTTATGTTGTATTTTAGATTTTTCTCATTTCCTGAGATAGGCTTGTGTTGCTATAAAGCTTCCTCTTAGAATTGTTTTTTCTGCTTGCCATAGATTTTGAGTCACTGTATTTAATTTTCACTTATCTCTGGGTATTTTTTATTTCCTTTTTTATTTCTTCAGTGATCCTTTATTTAGTAATGTGTTGTTCAGCCTCCATGGATTTGTGTTTTTTGAAGTTTTTTCATGTAGTTGATTTCTAGTCTCAACATTGTGTTTGGAAAAGGTCCTTGATATGATTTTAGTCTTCTTAAATTTACTGAGACTTCTTTTGTTGCCTAGCATATGATCTATCCTAGAGATTGTTCCATGTGCTCTTGAAAAGAATGTGTTTTCTACTACTTTTGGATGTAATGTTTATATATGTGTGTGCATAAACATTTAAATTTATATAAAATAAAAAAATACATATAAAGTCTATCTGATCTAATAATGTAGTTTAAGGCCTGCTGCTGCTGCTGCTAAGTCGCTTCAGTCGTGTCCAACTCTGTGCGACCCCATAGATGGCAGCCCACCAGGCTCCCCCGTCCCTAGGATTCTCCAGGCAAGAACACTGGAGTGGGTTGCCATTTCCTTCTCCAGTGCATGAAAGTGAAAAGTGAAAGTGAAGTCGCTCAGTCGTGTCCGACTCTTAGCGACCCCATGGACTGCAGCCTAACAGGCTCATGCATCCATGGGATTTTCCAGGCAAGAGTACTGGAGTGGGGTGCCATTGCCTTCTCCGAGTTTAAGGCCAGTATCTCTATATTGATTTTCTGTTTTGATCATCTATCCATTGATGTAAGTCCCCTATGCCTTTTGTGTTACTGTCAGTTACTCCTCTTATGTCTGTTTAGATTTACTTTATTTAGGTGCTCCTACATTGGTTGCATGGGGCTGCCCAGGTGGTGCATTGGTAAAGAATCTGCCTGCCAATGTAGGAGACGCAGGAGACTCGGATTTGATCCCTGTGTCAGGAAGATGCTCTGGAGTAGGAAATGGCAACCTACTCCAATATTCTTACCTGAAAAATGCCATGGACAAGAAAGCCTAGAGGGCTATAATCCATGGGCTCGCAAAGAGTTGGACATGACTGAATGACTGAGCACACACACACATACACATACATGTTGGATACATATATGTTTACAATTGTCATATTTTCTTCATTAATCAATCCCTTGATTAGTATGTAATATTTTTCTTTGTCTCTTATAACAGTGTTTATTTTCAAGTGTGTTTTGTCTCACAGAAGCATTGCTACCCTGGCTTATCATTTCTATTTACATAGAATACATTTTTCCATCCCCTCACTTTCAGTCTGTGTATCTTTATGTCTAAAGTAATTATTATTAATGTCAAATTTATGTTTCTCAGCCTTTTAAATGTCTTCTGGGACTTTTGGTTTACTGAGTTCTCATATCGTTTTTAAAGCTCTGAAAAAAATAGCTTCCAAATGAGTTTTGATAAAGTTTCATGTTTAAAATAGATTTCCAGTAACATTCATGAATTCAAATGTGATGCCTGAGATGTATCACGTGACTGATACTAGAGGAATGCATTGGACACTCTAAATGTTTAACTTAAAGTCATAGTATAGTTAAAAACAATCCCTCTTAGGCTTATTATTTAGGATGCCATCTGTAATCCCACTGTTGATCACTAAGAAAGTATGAACCTCTCAATGGAATGCTGACCTCAGAAGGGCTGAAAAGTTTTGATACTACAGAATCTCTCACATTCATCTTGAAAATAATTTTCAATGTTGTCACATAATGTTTATAATTGTAAAAGTCATATATTAAACTGAAAAACATCTGGTAATGTGAAACTTATGAAGAAGAAAATAGGTTTGAGTTTCTTTTCTCTAACCCTTAAACTTTCATTCAAGTTAATATGTTGCACAGTCAAACTATAGCCATTTTAAAGCTTCTATTCATGCTCTGGTATTCTACACTGAAGTGACACATCAAATAAAGAGGATCAACAAAGTTCAATTAACTATGGTTTCTTCAGAATTGACAATTATAGTATAATGAAATCAACCAAAGCAAATGAAATGGTAACTCTGATAAGAAATCAATTGAGTTCATCAAAACCATTTAGACCTAACTTAAGGTAAGTCTCACGACCTCCCTTGCTCTCAGTTTTCCCATTATGAAATTGGAAATTTGATCTAGAGGATCCCTAACGTCACTTCCGGCTCTAAAGTTCCATGATAATAATAGGTAACATTTATTTTTTAATTACAAATGGTCCAGAAAGGTACATAAAGCTAAAATGTCTTCAGTTAGTGCCTCACCCTGCTTGGACATTGGTGTGGTTGAAAGTTTCAGCTTTATCTCTTATTTCTTCATATGCTCACCCCCATGGACATCAATAGACCTTTTGGGAGAGGGTGAGTAAAGCTTTATCTGTAAACCTCTGTTTTGAGAGACTTCCATATCTTAATAATTGTCCTCACTTTGATCATTTGGAGCCTGGTATATCTTTTGTGCTTTCCTTTTCTTCTCTTCCATTTGTTCTGTGTCTGGTGCGACGTAGATTCTCTGGCTGCACTTTCCTCTGTTCCCTCTGAAGCGCAGATCTCAGATCCGTTTGCACCAGAACCTACTCCTCCTGCTACATCTGCTGAAACTTCAGCTGCTGCAGCCTCTGCCTCAACTACCACAACTGTCACTGCTGTCACTGCTGACGTCGATCTCTTTGGAGGTTAGTCAGTCACATCCCTCTTCTTTCATTTTCCTTCCAGGATTACTAAAATTACCATAGTATGAAGATGTTTAAAATATTGTACACGATAGAACAGTATGACACAACTTTTTAAGTACTTTTTAAATGTTTATTCATATATATCTTTGCTCAGTTTGTCAACTTCATTTAGTTTTAGTGGTTTTAGAAGACAGGTTGCAATGCTTTGGACCTGTTTTATTTTCTGTTTTTTTGCAAAGTTAGGATTTAAGTCACTACTAGGACTCTTGTCCCATATATGGGATCCAGCCCTGCAGTATCTATAAGGGTGGTCTCAGATCCTTCTATCCTCCCATATTTAGGATTGGGTTTTTGGAATTTCTTTTTAGATTTGAACTAGCTAGAAGGAAAAAAATATTTGGGGAATATGAGAGGAGAAATTCTGGTCTAAGTTATTTTTTAAGTTTTAAGACAAAAAGTCCTCTAGAAGTTCAGATCTAGAGGTCTCTGAAAAGAGTTTAAGGACATCCATTTTTGCAACCTTAGGCTTGTTCTTTGCAAGCAAAGATTTGGATTGTCTTTGGCTTCAGAACTTTGAGAAATCACTGGAGTCAGTACTTGCAACACTGATTGAAAACAGGTTTATATCAGACTTTGAAATGATAGTCTGAAAATATTTTTTTCCATGTAAATGTAAGTTCTGACAGAGTTGATTTACAGCTGTAAGCCTGAATCAAATATCCTAGGCTCTGCCAGTATAACATGCCTGGACGCAATGAACCATCTGAAGCCACTTTATTTACATCTTCCCATCTTGAGTGGTGCTTATGTCCAAACCTGGAGAAGTGCTCATTTTAGATGTGTACATTGAATAGTGTTATAATCATCATAGTTTTGTTTCTTCATTTCAACATAACATCTTGCCCAGGGCATTTTAAGAACATGGTAAAGAAATCAGAGGATGCAAAAAAAAAAGAAGTCAGAGGATGCAAACAATGTGGTGGGGGCAAGAGAGTTTCTGCAAGTTCTAGTAGAGTTCATAAATTCCCCTGGGAACATATACTTACACACCATCACGTAACACTGCTACGTGCCACATTCTCTGAAGCTCACCAACAGTGTCTAAGACAAAGAGTCTTCAGCTTGACACTGCATTGTTGCCTCTGTTTCATGTGAGGCAATTTGCTGCTGCCTTGCTGCACTGCCATGCTATTACAGAAAAAAATCTGCTTTTATTAAAGTAGAAGGGATTTTCAGACTCTTAAATAATTTATTATAAAGAATTATTTGCCAGAGAAAGTTAGTTTTTCATTATGCCTCTATAACTTTTGAGACCAGAAATTAGAGTTTTAGTTTACATTTATAAAATCAACTTCTTCATCCCCTCCTTCTTCCCCCATGATTGGTCTTGAGTATGGATGGTTTCTCATAGGCTTATGTTAACAGGAAAATTCAAGAAAAAAATATGAGCAGGATGGTAACAATTTTGTATGTAAACATTTCTGTTCCTTTAGCTATTTAGATTTTTGGTTTTCAGTCCATTTGAAGGAGCTTAATTGCCTGTAAGAAATCAATCAACTCCATCTTGCTTCTCTCATGGTCCTCTAAAGCCTAAGATATTTCTTGGAAATATTCTTTGTGCCATTATGCTGTTCGTGTTGATCATTACTGCTTTGATGACATCCATCAAGCAGAAGAATCTGTATGTTTGGAAATATTTTTATGATGTCATTCTTTCTCCCTGCAATGTAAGTTTAAAAGGTCAGTACTGTAGCAAATCATATTACTTAATGCCAAAGAATGGAAGCTCTTCTCTAATTTCACCAATATCCTTTCTAGTCATCTGGCTGGAGGCTGAGGAGATGAGTATATCTGCAAATCTCATTACAATTATTTTTACTAATCTTTCTAATTCTGTAAACTGTCTCCTGGCCACTGGTAGCTGTAAAATCTCTAACCTTTATGTTCATAAATGTATGTGTTTCACCGTATGTTTTATGTTAGTACTTTTCAGTGATATTCCCTGGTTTCTTTCATGTTCTTTATGGATTTATAAGAAATCATCTAGAGGTAGGACTTTAAATTAAAATTCAAACTAAAATCTCTCTGGTCATGTTGTGTGGCCATTTAAAATAAATGTATCTTTAAAATGGGCAAGTGGTAGAACTTTTGATTAATAAGAGCATCAGTTATTTCACATATATGACTGTAAAATATGCCCCTATGAGGTTTTATGTAACATGGCTAGCAGGATTAAATAGACTTTAGAAATAGGATTAATGCATTTTTAAATGGCTAATTTTTAAATTTTCAGGAATATGAAATATTAAACATTAAAATTTTCTGTGCATTTTAGTCTTATATTTTCATTACAGATTTAAAAAATAGGGACTGTTATTTTAAAATACTCAGATTGATACCTACATAATGTTTTAGTTATTTCAGTGTAATTCATTAAAAGCATTTTTAAAGAAACATTATATTTGCTAAATGCTTTATTTTTTAAAAGGAACTTTAAGAAAAATAAAATCTCTGGTCAGGCAGAATAGGACTGCAAGGCAGTGTTGTGCTTTAAAAAATAAAATAGATAATAAGAGAAAACACAAAATTTTTTAAAACATTCTGTTTTTCATTGATGTAACAATAGCATATTAGTGTTTTTTTTTTAAAAACAACATAGTGTTTTTCTAAGCAGTGCAATGCTAAATTTATGCTAATTCCTCTTGCATTTGCCAGGATACCCTTTCAGTCAGCTGTGTTAATTTGTGAGCATCCTGCATGAAGATGGTAGGCTGCGAGCACAGAACCAAGTGGCTGGAAAACCAAAGGACTTGCTTCCCAAGCCTGACTTCATTTGTACAGGCTGCTTAACAAACTAATTAACCTTCCTTAAAATCAGTACTTAAGTATAAGCCCTTACAACTAGACTTAATGGAAGAACGTTATAATCTGAGACCTGGGAAAGAAAATGAAATGCTGGTGACGTTTGGGCTCAAGATGTTCAGAATGATTGAGACCTTAGAGCCATGTAGGTGATTTAAAGATGGCTTATGTGGCTGGAGAAGACAAGGAGGGATAGTTCACCCTGGGGAGGACAAGAGCAGTAAGAAATTTTCACATAGGAAGTCAGACACATGATAAAAATTTAGGGGGAAAATTCTTCCTATGTTGCCAGAAGGAAGAGAAGGCTAGTCTGCACAATGTCTGAGACACTGGTTTTCTGGGTAAGACTGGAGCAAGTCCATAACTGTAGAAAAGCAGGAACACACATTTCCTAGAAATAGCAGGGGTTGGTAATTGGCAGAATGTAGACATGAACTGTGAGTGGGTAACAACGGAAAGAGAACTAGATTGGAGGTGGTTTTAGCTTTCAATGCTGGAAGGATAATGCTGCCATTGATTATGATAGAAAGCTGGATAGCTAAGAAGTTTTATTGTTTTTTAGAAAACAACATCATAATTGCTTTATTGTCTCTCACAGTCTTACAGTCTTGGGGGTCTGCTGAGCTCAGCTGGACAGTTCTCTCTCAGGGTTCCTTGCATGGCTATATTCATACAGTGGCTGTGGGGTTGGGATCATCCAGACTCATTCATTCACATCTCCGTCTCCTATGCTGAGAGGACTTAAAAGCTGGAGCAGCTGGGGGTCCTTTGTTTAAGAGCAGTTTTGACAGTAGTAGATGAGTTAAGTTTATGTTTAGTTTCAGAGAAGCATTAAAAGGAGATGTCTTGCTGACAGGGGAAAAATAAAAAACCACCTTTCCTGAAAATATAGCTACAAATATGGGTTTCATCTGCTTACACAGAAGTGATCATTAAAGAGGCACACCCGTGAATACTTGTTTGAACTCAGCACTGATGTAGAAAGAAGGAAAGTGAAGTCGCTCAGTCATGTCCGACTCTTTGTGATCCTGTGGGCTGTAGCCTACCAGGCTCCTCTGTCCATGGGATTTTCCAGGCAAGAATACTGGAGTGGGTTGCCGTTTCCTTCTCCAGGGGATCTTCCTGACCCAGGGATCGAACCCGGGTCTCTCCTGCATTGTAGGCAGACACTTTACCGTCTGAGCCACGAGGGAATCCAATAGCACTGATGTAACTGGTACTTAATTCAGTCCTACAAGGAGGGAACAATATAGTAGAAAGTGGCACAGTTCATCACAGTAGAGTGGTTAACCACACAAACTTCAGTCAGACAGCTTACAGCCAAATCCTGACTCCACCATTTGCCAAACCTTGGGCAAGTCCTCAGAGTTTACAAGTTTCCATTCTCTTATCTACAAAGTAGAGATGATAGAACTTACATCCCAAGAGAGTTGTAGAAATTAAATGTAATAATGCCAGTGAAATATTTACCTAGTGACTGGCACACAAATAGTGACTGCTATTACTGTTTCTATTGCTTCTAATCACACTACCCTCAGTTCCAGATTTTATAAGACTAGAAAGAAAACAGACCTGACTCATGGCAAAATATTTCCAACAGTCCATGGGATTGCAGAGTCGGCATGACTTAGTGACTGAACAATAACAAACCTCTTAGACTGTTGGCCCCAGTTCTTAGTGCTTTCACGTTGCCCTGTCTTCTGTGATAACATGGCATCTGGGGAGGCTGTCTGTCCTATCCCCGACTGTTTTTTTGCCTATGCCATTACTATTATTCACCATCTCCCTTGACTGACCTTTACCTGAACGTGTTCCCTCAGTGTAGCTGTGAGAAGCAATCAAATCAAATCAAGCTGTAACATATGATTGTCCTATTGTCTATTCCAGCGATATCGGTGTTTTTGTAAAGAACCTTTTAACCCACGTGGGTCTCTAATGTTTAATGTTTGTTAATGCTGGGTTTCAGGATGTTACCATAGTGTGTCTCATACTCAGATCCATTTGAAACACTCTGGGTTAAACTGAGAAACAAGTGTCCTGACTGTAGGATTTCCTACCACTTAGACCAGGTAAATCTCTGAGAAAGGGGAAATACTGGGTAGCATTTTGTTTGACAAATTCTTTTTAATGGCTGGAGGAGCAGTATTCCAGGGAATGCTGGTAAGTATTGCAGAAGGCAGCAGTTTAGGATATAAGTCTAGCAGGTAAGTGGCAGGTACTTTTTGGTCCCCACTTTCCAGGAATTTCTTCTAGGCAGGTCGTATTTATGATAATTTCATTCCTTTTGTACTTTGGAATGAAAGGGTTTCTTTGAAAACTCCAGGTAAAACTAATTTTACCATAATTAACATGGTGTGTTGACAGAAACACATTTGGGATCCTTTGCACACATCAGCCATTTATAAATTGGGCATTTATAAATGGAGGCTGCTTGTATGTTAAGGGATCTACTGTATATTATTATAATTTACTATATACAGTTACATACTTGTAGTTTCAAAACATGAAACTATATCTTTAGTTCATTGAAAACAGGTAATTTTCAACATAACTAGAGCAATGCATTATTTGAAAATAGCCATAAATTTAAGTCAAAATAAAGGCATTATGGCATCATCTCCTAATTTTTTTTCTCTAGTTCTTTAAAGCAAATCCTTGGTTGTGTCTGAAATGTTTCTCAGGGATAATGAAAGTTTAACTTATGAATATTTATATATGTCATGTTAACAGTGCAATTTTGCCTAGACTATAAAAGAAAATTGAATTTAGATGGTTTATGTCATTGTATATTTAATTTTATTGGCATTAAAGAGGACATCCATGCTTGCTAGAAACCATGAGTCAGAGACATCATAGTAACATAGTATATAAATAATGAAAGCTCAATGTCTCAAACTGCCTAAGAAAGTAATTTTTGTGTTTTAATTTTCACATTCATTACTTTCTAGTGATGCATAAAACATGCTTCTTAGAGCCCTTATACAATGAGAATCCTGTCACCCTTTGGATCCTCACAGGTCTCAGCAGGCCCCACACTGCACCACTTTGCATGTAGCCAACATGAAGGGGCGCCAGGAGTCACTGTTCTGTGACTGCCAATAGTGCATGGGCTGTAAAAATGCATTTTAAGAATTCATGTTGTATAAGGGAGCCTTCTTTGCAATTTAACTTGGTTCTTTTACTATATTTTTCTTCTCTTTTTATCCCTTTCATTTCTTTTGTTTTAAAACCTGCACCCAAGATGCCTTTGCAGCTTCTCCCGGGGAGGCCCCTACAGCATCCGAAGGGGCCACCGCGCCGGCCCCCCCAACCCCCGTAGCAGCGGCACTTGATGCTTGTTCAGGAAACGGTGGGTTTCCAATCCTGAGCCCGTCTGTTGTCGTTTTGTCCTGATGTGAAACCCCCGTAGCTAGACATGGCCCTCTGTGTTTCTAATTTTACTTTCTTCTGAGCATAAAATATCACTCCTTCTAACAGAATGAAGAATGCTGACACTTAAAACATTAAGAAAACGAAGGGCATACTTATCAAAATTGACAATTTCTCAAGATTGACAATTTTTGTCACTGCAAGTATGCTGCCTTAATGTTTTTGTTCCCCTCTAATGCTACTGATGGACTTCCCTGTTGGCTTAGTGGTAAAGAATCTGCCTGAAATGCAGGAGACGTGGGTTCGATTCCTGGGTTGAGAAGATCCCTTGGAGAAGGAAATGGCAACCCACTCTAGTATTCTTGCCTGGGAAACCCCATGGAAAGAGGAGCCTGATGGGCTATAATCCATGGAGTTGTAAAAGAGTCCGACACGACTTAGCAACTCAACAACAACCATAAATGCTATCAGTGTATCATACTCTTTTTGTAACACTGAATTCCAATATATAGGCATGTTTTCATGAATCTTCCAAGCTACCAGGTTGACCAGATTAAGTGAGCATTTAAAAAATAACAGTCTCCAATCCTAGACCGTAGTCTAATCTGACAAATACTTGTTAAGTGTTTCAATTTCTGAATTTGTGGTACCTGCTAGATTTTCTTTTCTCTTTAGAAGAACATGCTAATCACTGATCCCCCACTAGTAGGGTCCTAGCTCAAAGCAAGCAGCCTAATGCCTAGCCAGCCGCTAATGTGTAGCCAGCAGCCTAAAGCCTAGCCAGCAGCCTAAAGCCTAGCTAGCGTGTGAATATCCGTGCCAGGTGTCTTGGTCCCCATAGTTATAACGCTGCTCTCTTGCCTGTTTCCTTACTGATGCTGTGTGTGTGTCTCCACTTTCCTTTCCCCAAGACCCCTTTGCCCCGTCTGAAGGTAGTGCAGAGGCTGCACCCGAGCTGGACCTCTTTGCAATGAAGCCACCTGAGACCAGTGTTCCTGTAGTTACCCCTACAGCTAGCACAGCCCCTCCGGTTCCCGCCACTGCTCCTTCTCCTGCTCCCGCCGTCGCAGCTGCCACTGCTGCCACTACCGCTGCCACCACCGCCGCCGCCGCCACTGCCACCACCTCCGCCACCACCACCTCCGCTCCTCCTGCTCTAGATATCTTTGGTGGTAATTTTTTTGTTGTCATTGTCGATGTCATTGAACTCTTGCCACCCGGTGGATTGTATTCCGGTCCTTGCGGTGTCCTGCATACGCAACTCTAGACTGCATGATGTCTGTGTCATGAAATGGTTCTCCAGCAACCATTTGCAGCTCGTTTCAGAACTCTTCCAAAAATGCTCACCCGCAACTGGAAAGTGAGGCGGTTTCTGGCGGGTCCATCCCGTTGAGTAAAGGCATGTGTGTTCTTGGTCTTAGATTTGTTTGAGTCTGCTCCTGAAGTTGCTCCCGCGCCTAAGCCAGAGGCTGCTCCTAGCATAGACCTGTTTGGGACAGGTAAAGCCAAAGCTCCCTTTCTTTACGTGAGTTTGCCTCGATGTTTTCATGAAAAAGCCCTTTGTCTACCCCTGTGATAATGCACTTGTTAGGTTTCTGACTTTGATTTCAGCTCTCTACTCACTTATGCTTGGTTTTGGTTTGTTTCACTTTGGGAAGATGCTTTCTCCTCTCCACCACAAGGGGCCTCTCCTGTGCCTGAGAGCTCTCTCACTGCTGACCTCCTATCCGGTGAGTGTTTCTGCCAAGGTCAAGCCTTCCTAGATGTTTTAGTGGTGGGGGTGGAGGGTATGTGTGGAGAGACAGATGCAAAAATATGAGGGTTGTCTTGAGTTCTTTTACGCTCAAAATTCACTTTAAAAAAAAAAATCTCATTTTTGGTCCATCCACAATTGCTGACCCCCTATATTTCAAATCTGCTACCAACTGGAAAGAGAAAAACTCTTTTTCATACTACATCCTGTGACCTCAGGGAGTAAAGTTTTATTTTCTTCTGTGAAATATGTATTTTTAAAACTGTTGGCTTTTACTCAACTTTTAAGCCTGTCTAACTTAAGAGGTTAGCTCTTCCTGCTATTCAACATGAAATCTCTGGGAGCTATTTGTCAAGGCTCAGGGTTTCGTTTTCCTTTGGGTGACGTGCCCTTTGTCCTGTTCTGTGCTTTGCTCCAGTGGATACGTTTGTAGCACCATCTCCTGCAACCACTGCCTCGCCAGCAAAAGTGGATTCTTCAGGGGTGATAGACCTTTTTGGGGGTGCGTATCTCTCCACCTTCAACACTCACAAAATCCTCCCCCCCCCCAGAATAGTTTTGAGATCTTGTAGTTCATTATTTTTTTTCTTTTGACTATGTGAAATTATTTTCATCTTTTAAATGTGAACTTACATTTTTAAGATCTTTCCATTTCTTTGTCATCATCATCTTCATCCTCATTGGCTCATCCTATTTTTTAGTGCATGCCCTAACAAAACCAGATGATTTTTCATTTGCAGTCTTGTGTTTTTAACTTTTCATTCATCCTCATGTAGAATCAACTGATTGGAATTTCCTGCTACTGCTCTTCCTTGGTGATCCTGATCTGTCAGCTAAATCAACGTTTCCAAGTTCTTTAAAGCAATATAAACATAGATTATTTGGAAATGAAAAAAGATAAGCCAGTTAGAATTGAAAGCATAAGCTCTAGATGTCATGCATTATTTCATAGGGTTTATTTATGTTGAGTTTAATGTTCCTAAATCCTCCCAGAGAACTAGAAGATGTTTCACTGACTTAAATGCATTTTTCTTTTCCTGTATGCTATTGGAAGAAAGGCACATGTACTGAATTAACTCTAGAACTACTCATTTGGATGATACATTCAGTGTCTTCTGTTAGCAGTAAATTTATTGGGGAAAGTCCAAGTTTGGAGTGATTTCTTTATGAATTTCCATAAGTGCGTATGCTGTGGGCTAAAATACCATCCTTAGCAAGTGAAACCCACATTGAGTAGTTAGGATATATTGATGCATTATGGCGAGTGCCATGAAAGGAATATGAGAGGTACAAAGGTGTCGCAGTTTGTGACATTCAGAGGCTCAAAACCTGTGGCAAAATCATTAAACTTTGATACAGGTAGGGCAGCTGCTGCTTGAATTGTTTGTTAAATTTTGTTTAATAGAGTTCTAATGGGAGGGGATTCTTTGCTTTGAGCAAAAAGCTTTAAAACTTTGATCCTGTTTTGATAGATTATAGGATTCAGCCCTTAAAAAAAAGAAGAAAAATAATTTTCTTACTCTTACAAAGAGGTGTTAATTTTTAAGTATCCTAGAACTCTTCTTTTGAGAGAGTGAACTGGTCAGAGCGTAATTCAATCCATTCAGTCATTTCACATATCCACAGGAGACAAGCTTACCACAGAGTGTCATGTCTGTGCATTTCTCAGCAAATCACTTCCCTTACTTACTGTTTACACTCTTTTACTTTTTTGCTGCATAATGGATAATGGGTAGATGCATTCGGAAGTAGTGCTTCTGAACCCCAACCTGCACCTCAGGCTGCTTCTAGCTCGTCAGCATCGGCAGACCTACTAGCTGGTAATTAATTGCATTAAAATAAAATAGTATTTTATGAAAGTTAAGTTTGGATATATTTTTATAAGTAACAGATAATATATAAATTTCAAGGTGCATGTCTTCTTTTCCTTTTAGACATGAAATTGAAAAATAAGACATTGTGTAATAGAAAGTTGATTATTTCCCAGGAGTTGATGAAATTGGTCTTAAAATCAGTTGTATGCAAGCCACCCCTGCAGCTCATTAGATGCTCTTAATATGCCTTACTTTCAGTTAGCATGTTTTTTATTAAAGAAATAATATGCTTAATTCAGCAATTTTTATCTTGCCCCCCTCCTTTTTAAAGGAATTTGTGGGGAAATGTACCACGATATTTGACAGTTAGTTCTATAATAAGTGAATACTCTAAGAGAAGCTTTTCTACATTTCCACCATTGGTTAGATTTTTTTTCCCCTCTTTTTTTTATTGGAATATAATTGCTTTACAGTGCTTTTTGAGTGAATAACATTATATGTAAATACAAAAGGAAATGCAATAAAGATATAGCATAACTAAATGTTAAAAATGATTTTTAGAGATTTTAAACCAAAAATTAAGGAGCATCTCAAAATTGGGGAGAAAGCGCTATCAAAAATTAGTATGTGAGTTCTCGTTCCTCGCGATGTTTCTGCCTCGCCGTTTAAGACCGGTGGCTTTCTTCGCGTCCATTGCATGTTGGGAACGGCAGTTCGTCAGACTGGCTATGTCGCTGTGAGATGCCGGCACTCGTGGTAAGTTCAGGTCCAGTCTGGCTTCGCACGAGCCACTGCGTTTCACGATGACAGGCGTGGCACGCTGTGGTCACCGTTAGGTATGCGCGACAGGCTTTCAGAGCAACTAAGGAAACAAGCCAAAAACCTACGACTTCTTATGGGCTTGCGGTCTCGCTGAAGCTCGTGCTCCTCACGGACCGGCTGTCTTCGTTCCTCTTCTCCCCGCTCCGAAAGTTTGAGCTTACTGTTGGCAGGCCCCTGGGCAAACGGTGTGTGAGATGGGACGGTCATCAAAGGACAAGCGAGATGTCTACTACCGTCTAGCCAAGGAGAAAGGCTGGCGCGCCTGTAGTGCCTTCAAGCTGTTACAACTTGACGAAGAATTCCAGCTCTTCCAAGGCGTGACGTGGGCGATTGACCTGTGTGCGGCCCCAGGCAGCTGGAGCCAAGTGCTGAGCCAGAAGATAGGGGGCCAGGGTTCTGGCCATGTGGTGGCTGTGGACCTTCAGGCAATGGCTCCACTACCAGGTGTGTTACAGATCCAGGGGGATATCACCCAGCTGTCCACTGCCAAGGAGATCATCCAGCACTTTGAAGACTGCCCCGCGGACCTAGTGGTGTGTGACGGGGCTCCTGATGTAACCGGCCTCCGTGATGTTGATGAGTATATGCAGGCCCAGCTCCTCCTAGCTGCTCTGAACCTTGCCATGCACGTCTTGAAGCCAGGGGGCTGCTTTGTGGGCAAGATCTTCCGAGGCCGGGATGTGACACTGATCTACAGCCAGCTGCGTGTCTTCCTCTCCAGGGTGCTATGTGCCAAGCCCAGGAGCAGCCGAAATTCCAGCATCGAGGCCTTTGCTGTCTGTAAGGGTTACAACCCTCCTGAGGGCTTCCTGCCCGACTTGACCAAACCCTTGCTGGATCACTCTTACGATTTCAACCAATTGGATGGCCTCAGCCGCATCATTGTGCCATTTGTGATCTCTGGGGACCTGAGCGCCTATGATTCAGACTGCAGTTACCCACTGGACCTAGAGGACGGCTCAGAATACAAGTGCACTCCACCCAGGCAGGCCCCCATCTCACCACCCTACCAGGAGGCGAGCACATTGAAGGAGAAAGGGCAGCTGGCCAAGGACAAGGAGATCCGCCCTCAGGACTGCCCCAGGAGCACAGTGGACAGGATGCCCTAGTCCCTGACTGTTCCACAGCGCCACACCCTGCAGCCCTCTGAGGTCGAAGACAGTGGAGTGAATTATTCGTCTTAACATGTTAAGTTAGCCAACAATCTGATAAGGACTGGGAAGCTGTTTGCTGTTAGGAAAACCAGAATTTGAGTTGATCTTGTTTTCAAATATCTCCTCAACCAGTCTAAACATACAAACTCCAAGTGGGAACCTCCAGCAACTACCACAAATAGAAGGAAAGAAACATCCCAGAATGTCCATCTTCACTACAGAGGGGAGTCTTGAGTGGGGTCTTGCTTCTTCTATAAATCTTTGCAGCCATGGGTCCCGAATATGTCCAGAACTCACCCTGAAAGCAGGGTTCTTAACCCTGGGTAGAAGTCAGGGGTATCTATGAACTTGATGGAGGGAAACATTACATTTTTATTTTCACTAACTGAAATTTTAGCTTTACTCCAGAATCTGAATGCTGGCAGCAAATCAGAATTGTAAAATTACTTTTACAATAGTAAAAGCAGTGTCTGCAACTTTCCACCAATAGAGGTCACAGTCACTTATTTAATGTTATGTTATAGTTGTTTTGGACATCTTGAAATACTGTTCACATTGGTCACTACTTTGAATAAGATCTTTTTTTTAAATTTGTCTTTTTGATTAAAAGATAATTGCTTTGCAGAATTTTGTGATTTTCTGACATATCAACAGGGGTCAGCCATAGGTGGGATCAGCCATAGGTGTGCTCAGGTCCCCTCCCTCCAGACCTCCCTCCCAGCTCCCTCCACATCGCACCCTTGTCACAGGAATTGTCACAGGGCCCCTGTTTGAGTTCCCTGGGTCGTACAGCAGGTTCCCATTGGCTGTCTATTTCACATGTGGTATTGTAGGTTTCCATATTGCTCTCTGCATACGTCTCACCCTGTCCCTTCCCCCTCCCCCATGTCCATGGGTCTGTTCTTTGTGTCTGTTTCTCCATTGCTTCCCTGAAAGTGAATTCATCAGTACCATCTTTTTGGATTCCATATATGTTTGTATCCATATGATGTTTGTATTTCTGTTTCTGGCTTACTTTACTCTCTGCTTTGGGCTCTAGGTTCGTCCAGCTCATTGGAACTGACTCAAATGCATTTCTTTTTATGGCTGATGGTATTCCATTGTATATATGTACCACAGCCTCTTTTTCGGTTCATCTGTGAATGGACATCTAGGGTGCTTCCATGTTCTAGCTATTGTAAATAGTGCTGCAGTGAACATTGGGGTACACGTGTCTTTTTCAGTTTTAGTTTCCCCAGGGTATATGCTAAGGAGTGGGATTGCTGAGTCATATGGTGGTTTTATTCCTAGCTTTTTAAGGGATCTCCATACCATCTTCCGTAGTGGCTGTATCAGTTTCCATTCCTACCAGCAGTGCAAGACGGTTCCCTTTGCTCCACATGCTCTCTGGCATGCATTGTTTGTAGACTTTTTGATGATCGCCATTCTGACTGGTGTGAGGTGGTATCTCATTGTAGTTTTCATTTGCATTTCTCTAATGGTGAGTGATGTTGAGCATCTTTTCATGTGTTTCTTTGTCATCTGTGTGTCTTCTTTGGAGAAATGCATTTTTAGTTCTTTTTCCCACTCTTTGATTGAGCTGTTTGTTTTTCTGGTTTTGAGTTGTATGAACTGCTTGTATATTTTGAAAATTAATTCTTTGTCAGTTGTTTCATTTACTATTGTTTTCTCCCATCCTGTTCAGTTAAGTTGCTCAATTGTGTCCAACTCTTTGAGACCCCATGGAAGCATGCCAGGCTTCCCTGCCCATCACCAACTCCTGGAGCTTGCTCAAACTCATGTCCATCCACTTGGTGATGCCATCCAACCATCTTATCCTCTGTTGTCCCCTTCTCCTCCTGCCCCCAATCTTTCCCACCATCAGGGTCTTTTCAAATGAGTCAGCTCTTTGCATCAGGTGGCCAAAGTATTGGAGTTTCAGCTTCAGCATTAGTCCTTCCAATGAATATTTAGTACTGATTTCCTTTAGGACTGACTGGTTTGATCTCCTTACAGTCCAAAGGATTCTCAAGCATCTTCTCCAACACCAAAGCATCAATTCTTCAGCACTCAGCTTTCTTTGTAGCCCAACCCTCACATCCATACATGACTACTGGAAAGATCATAGCTTTGACTAGACGGGCCTTTGTCGGCAAAGTAATGTCTCTGCTTTTAATATGCTGTCTAGGTTGGTCATAGCTTTTCTTGTCCCATTCTGAGGGTTGTCTTTTCACATTGTTTTTAGTGAATAACATAACTAAAGTACTAACTTGATGTACTAAAAAAAAAAGTTCATATATTGTAGCACCCCCCCAAAAAAAATTTAAGTGTGTAATTAAAACTCAAAGACTAAATGCATAATCTCTTGAAAGGACACATATCCCAGAAAAACTAGTTATTCTTCATTTAATTTACTGTTAGAGCTATGACATAATTGCAATTCCAGAATTGAACTGTGAATAAAATATCACCTTAGTCTTCTCCTTGAGTAGAAATTTCAGGTTCTATTTGGTGTACCTAGTGTGGTGAAACTAGAGAACATTCTAGAAGAGGCAACTTCTGTGTCCAAGGAGGACAGGCTAACAGAAAAAATCTCTCCAAGTCATTGAGGTTGCTGGTGGGATATAGGCATCACCCACATCTCAGACAGAGTCTGGCTGGAAACTTGAGAGTTATTATAACAAATGAAATTATTTCACCCAGTGAAGAGTAAAACCGTCAAATTCCTCTCATGAGATATCAACTGAAGATATAGATGTTTGAAAGATGGAGACAGTTTCCTGGATGGCCCTGTAAAAATGGACTATTAAGGGAGGTTAGGTATGTTGAGGGATATGCTTAATTTGTGAGGTTGATATCAAACAGAGAAACCATTTTCTTCCATAAGAGACAATTCTGGGATGACGGCACCATAATCTGTACTAGCATAGGTCTGTGCCTGTAGTGGGAGGGAGACCTACGTCCTGCAGTAGGAGGGAGACCGTTCATAGTTTCTCATTTTCTGTTAACCACATGGCACAGGTAGCTTTAGCAGGGCCATGGAAGTCCTTGAAATGATTTAAAATATAAAAACTTTCAGTGTGCAATTAATAACAGTTCCCACTAACTGGTATGGTCTATAGAGGACCAATCATTTCATCTCTAGGGGTCAGAAACAGAACAGACAGAAGGTTCTCAGGCTGTTGTTATTAGAAATATTGACTCTCTCAAATTGATTTTAGTAAATGGACTTAATAACTGTACCAGTGAGAATAAAGGAAATTACAGCATCTTTAACATAATAGAGCTCATGTGAGTGTGGGAAAATGTGTGTGGGAATGTATTTATCTACCAGTAATTTTAACATGGTACTCCCTCAACCCAAGTGATGTGTGTAGACAATGACTGGCAGTTTTGATATGTCTCTATTAATAGAACTTCATTAAGTGTGTAGGCCATTCCCCTGTAGAGAGATACATTCATAAGACTGATCATCTGTGATAAAAGGCAGTATGTCTGCAGCTGGTGATTCATGTAGGACAGCTCAAACATGTCTGTAGGACATCTGAGACATATATATATATATAGGCAGGAAGCTGAGCAGTTATTACTTTATTTTCAATTGCACAGACTTTCTTAATATAAATTCCAAAACAAAGAGAAAGGAGTATTCTCTTACTCCTTACCTCTATTCCAAGTCTCTAAAACTTTTCACTTAACAGGAGTTCTCCAAACTCCTTATTAATGCCTATCATTTTCCTGCTTAACTCTTCCTTTAGAGTAAAGCGACAGATTTTTCTTCCTTAACATAATAATCGGTTGGTTATTTTATATCACTTTATAGCTTTGTAATTAGTCTAGGTTTGTGAAGGTGCCTGCTTCATAAGAACTGAGTATAATGGGGAAAAGCCATCTTTCCAGATCTCTGTTGACTTTATAAACCTATCAGAAGGAGATAACTCTGGCCTCACACCTGGCTGTAGGAAAGAGGTCAAGTAGTATTGGGAAAAACCAGGGTTCTGGAAGATTCCTTTCTGAAATCCTGGCTCCGCACTTGCCATCAGGTCACCTGAATCAAATTATTTAACCTCTCTGGCCCCAGTTTCCTCATTCATAAAAATTCCTGGAGTGATTGTGAGGCTTAAATAAGCTAATATATGTCTTAGGTTGAATGATGTAAAATTGGTATTTTTGTAGGATCAAAATGGTCGAATATTGGCAGTGTATGTGGCTCAGATAGTTCAACCTAAAAAAATTGCTCAGAATGTGCCTGTCTTTTGGTGAGCCTCATGCCAATTTTGGCTAAACCTTCACTTTCATAGAGAAAACAGTGATCTTTTTTTTTCATTAAATAGTGTTATTTATTCATCTATGGGAATGAGCCCCTTACCTTATGAAACTCACCAGCACTAAGCAGGTGAGCCCTGGGTAAATGCACATGGTTTTCTCTTTTTATTACTGAGTCACGGGTGGTGTATTAACTTCCCTTTGCATCTTTTCTAGCTGTGAAAAGATAGGATTGAATCAGCTGATTTTAATGTCCTTTCGAACACTGATATGCTGTGACCTTAGAATACATTGTCCTTTCTTGACCAAATTTTAAGAAACTGAGCATCAGGTACAGTTGTTTCCATGTTCAACTGTAACAAAGAGAAACACACCCTTTGCCTAGATTTCCGACTGCCGTATTCCAACTTGTGGGGGATGTTTCCAAGAAGTCAACCTTAACGCAGCAACCAACCTCCCTAAAACCAAACTGGTCATATCCTCAAAAATAATTGCATTTATCCCATCTTCTAGTAAAGTAATGCTCAAATTTCTCCAAGCCAGGCTTCAGCAATATGTGAACCGTGAACTTCCAGATGCTCAAGCTGGTTTTAGAAAAGGCAGAGGAACCAGAGATCAAATTGCCAACATCCACTGGATCATCGAAAAAGCAAGAGAGCTCCAGAAAAACATCTATTTCTGCTTTATTGACTATGTCAAAACCTTTGACTGTGTGGATCACAATAAATTGTGGAAAATTCTAAAAGAGATGGGAATACCAGACCACCTGACCTGCCTCTTGAGAAACCTATATGCAGGTCAGGAAGCAACAGTTAGAACTGGACATGGAACAACAGACTGGTTCCAAATAGGAAAAGGAGTATGTCAAGGCTGTATATTGTCACCCTGCTTATTTAACTTATATGCAGAGTATATCATGAGAAACGCTGGGCTGGAGGATGCTCAAGCTGGAATCAAGATTGCTGGGAGAAATATCAATAACCTCAGATATGCAGATGACACCACCCTTATGGCAGAAAGTGAACAGGAACTAAAGAACCTCTTGATGAAAGTGAAAGAGGAGAGTGAAAAAGTTGGCTTAAAGCTCAACATTCAGAAAACTAAGATCATGGCATCTGGTCCCATCACTTCATGGCAAATAGATGGGGAAACAGTGGCTGACTTTATTTTTCTGGGCTCCAACATTGCTGCAGATTGTGATTGCAGCCATGAAATTAAAAGACGCTTGCTCCTTGGAAGGAAAGTTATGACCAATCTAGATAGCATATTCAAAAGCAGAGACATTACTTTGCCAACAAAGGTCCATCTAGTCAAGGCTATGGTTTTTCCAGTAGTCAAGTATGGATGTGAGAGTTGGACTGTAAAGAAAGCTGAGTGCCGAAGAATTGATGCTTTTGAGCTGTGGTGTTGGAGAGGACTCTTGAGAGTCCCTTGGGCTGCAAGGAGATCCAACCAGTCCATTCTAAACGAGATCAGTCCTGGGTGTTCACTGGAAGGACTGATGTTGAGGCTGAAACTCCAATACTTTGGCCACCTGATGCGAAGAACTGACTCATTGGAAGAGACCTTGATGATAGGAAAGATTGAAGGCAGGAGGAAAAGGGGACGACAGAGGATGAGATGGTTGGATGGCATCACTGACACAATGGACATGAATTTGAGTAAACTCTGGGAGTTGGTGATGGACAGGGAGGCCTGGCATGCTGCAGTTCATGGGTCGCAAAAGTCGGACACGACTGAGCGACTGAACTGAACTGATCCCATCTTCGCTTCATTATGATGTTAATTTTTAAATATCTACAGGATGTCTTCATTTAGGAAGGCTACATGATCCTTAAGTCACTTGAATACTGCTAAAATCACTTCAGGTAGTCCCCATGAATTTTAGAGAGCATCTTCTAATAGGTAACAGTTCTCCATGTTTCATTTTTTCATACATAAACAAGGAAACCTAAGCCAGTGTCACTATCCATTTCCAGGGACAGCATGATTTTCTGGTTAGAAATAGTAACTGGAGAATTTCAGTGGAAGTCATTTCCAAAATTATAAATTGACTGTTACAAAGTGTAAGCTGAAGGTTTTTTGTAAGCATTCTTTATGTTTTTTGGCAAGCATTTTGTGAAGAAAAAATATAGCTAGATGAGAAAAGAATACATTTATATATATAATATATATACCCAAACTTGAGTATAAAAAAGACTTCTTTAATTTTGATACGTGTTTGATAATAGGACATCATCTAATGTCTTCTTAAGGAGTCACTTTCTTCATGAAAGTGAAAGTGAAGTCGCTCAGTCGTGTCCAACTCTTTGTGAACCCATGGACTGTAGCCCACCAGGCTCCTCCATCCGTGGGATTTTCTAGGCAAGAATACTGGAGTGGGTTGCCATTTCCTTCTCCAGGGGATCTTCCCGACCCAGGGATCAAACCTGGGTCTCCCTCATTGCAGGCAGATGCTTTACAAAACCCAGGTCTCCCTCATTGCAGGCAGATGCTTTACCATCTGAGCCACCAGGGAATCCTTATATCTTTTTGTACAGAAGCAATACAGTGAGCTCTGCTTCTGTCTGTTGATTGAGAGCAATAATTTACTTCCAGGCTTCAAAAGAGAAACACTTAATTTGAGGTCTTTGCTTTCTCCTCACCTTTTAAATTCAAAAGTATCCTTCTTTCAATAAGTGTTAATTCAGTGTTTTAGATATTTGACTGAGTATTCGTGGAAAAGATGAAAAAAGACAGTTCCTGACACCAAAAAGCCACCCCCAGGGTGGGGACTTGGGGTGGAAATAAAGGATGGTGTATGGGTAGGGTGGGAGATGTACCAGTGCTGAGAGCACAGAGGCAGGACACGTCACCCATGTGTACCAGGTGTGGGAGGGGCAGGGTCCTTGTGGCTGGTAGCTGTGGGTGGCAATAGGAGGCAAAGAAGCCCTCCTGGGGCTGGTATTTGACTCATTGTGATGTATTATGGCCGCAACTGAGTTTGCAGGGAGGGGAGAAGGAGGTCCAGAGACAGGTGCGCTTGTTTGCTATATAAAGGAACCCACATTATATGAATCTGAAAGTTCTGGGGAGCCCATGAAGGATATTAGAGAAGTAACTTTGTCAGCATTGTCTACTCAGAAAGATCACTCTGGCTGCACTGTAAAGGCTAGGTTGGAGGAGCTACAGATTAGAGACAGAAAGTCGCTTTGTGTTGTATTGGGTGAGCCTAAATTTCTCAATGGCAGCAATTAGACTGGAACATATAAGAAATATATTAAGGAGGAGTTGATGGCAGGATACATGCATATTTTTCTGATTTGCATTTTATTATTATGCTGAGCCAATGTGTAAACTAAGCATTTTCGAGGTACCTGGTATTGTGATTTGAAGAAATAAAATTTAAATACAAAAATAACTATCTGAAGTTTAACCATAGTGAAACCACCTCAGCTTTATGTACTTCATCATAACAGTAGATTGGATTGCTGCAGGTTCTCTTAACAGGGACATAAAGTCTTATGTGCTCTCTGATTTGCAGTTAAATTAAATCTCTCATTATGTGTCAGATTTTAAGATACTTGAAAAACTATTCCAAAAGCATAACTTCCTGGGTTTCATTGCCTTCTCATCCATATGCACTCAATACCTTTTTGGTCTTCTGTTACTTCTGCTG
Source organism: Bos javanicus (assembly GCF_032452875.1). NCBI lineage: Eukaryota > Metazoa > Chordata > Mammalia > Artiodactyla > Bovidae > Bos > Bos javanicus. Next base: position 23,539,862 of record NC_083876.1, on the reverse strand, counting down.
ATTCTGTTTTATTGGCCTTTACCTGTCTTTAGTTGTTTCTGCTTATATTTTTCTGGAACTACTTTTTCCCAGGATTTGGGGGTTCTTTCATGGCTCCTTCTCCATCGCCAGTGACTCCAGCTCAGAATAACCTGCTACAGCCCAACTTTGAGGCAGCTTTTGGAACAACGCCTTCAACTTCTAGCAGCAGCTCCTTTGATCCTTCAGGTGAGGCAGTGATTTTTCAAATATTCTTTTTATTTGTTCTGTTTCTAAAATACACCGCCTCAGGTTCGTGTGATATCAGGAAATTTATAAGCAAATATTGAATGAAGACCTGGTTTTAAAACTGTTCAATAAATCTCTCCTTCTGTAACCTAAGTAAATATTTTCCATACATTTTTGGTGGCTTTAAGAATAACCTGCAGTCTCTTTCTGTTTTTGTTTTTATTTTTTAGCAGAAATTTAACTTAACATGCACACCATCTGTTTGCATGAGCTTATGTGCACATGGTTTGGAGAAAGTTAAGGGAAAACAAATACTTTGTGCTAAATCTTTGTGCAGTATCTCAATGTGTAGACACTCCCACTGCTGTTGCTTACACTCTCTGAAGTTTGCCTGGCCCTCCGTTTGATGAAGTTGACACGAATAGTATTCTTTGCCTGCCTTTAACCTTTCATCCTGCTGTCATTTTGTTTGTATTTTCTTCCATTCTACTCTTCTCATGCTGGGTCCCTACTACAAATTTTCAATTGGTGAGTTTTTGGTAATTGTGTTTCAGAAACACCCCAACTATATCCTCTGCCTGACAATTTGGTTGCTTCCATTGCCAGTGCTGAGTTGAATGCTGTCCTTCTTTTAATTTAGAATTATTGTAGAGTGGTGTGTGTATGGTAAATATGCATTGTTTTTTATATATTAAAAAAATTAGCAACCATAAAACTTTTGATGTAGGTATCACCAGAAGCTTTTCTACAAATTCTATGAGACAGCATTTTTGAATAGTCTCTCTGTATTCCGGGAACTAAACAAATGGTCATTTGTTACATGCTGATCAGGAACCATCAATAATAGCATGATTCTTAATACTGAAAATAGCATATATTGTAGCTATGCCCTTAAAGTTAGAACCAGAAGTGGTTCTAACTTTCATACTACAATGAAAGAAACAAAAATCAAAATTCTTGCTTCTACAGTATGTTTTTCAGATATTTGTTAATAGGTACTAATCATCAGATCAGATTTTACCCCACCACTGATTTCATAGGAATTGGGAGATTCAGACTTTCTTTCTCATTTAAGAATTTTTATAAAAGTAGGCATTGTAACTACCACATATTGAATGCCTATTTTGAGTGAGCATTATAGTAAAGGCATGACGTATATCATCTAGTTTAATCTCCACAACAAATCCATGTTGTAGTTGTACTCTTCCCACTTACAGGTAATAAAAACTCAGATAGTCACTTTCTCAAAGTCACACACTAGTGAGGCAGCTGACATGAGCCCAATTCTGATTCCCAAGTCTGTGTTCTTTCCTGAACGTTACACAATTTCTTTTTTCCACTTTCATGTTCATTAGTATTTCCGTACTTTATGAGTAGCCATATGTAGAGATGTTTTTTTGTTGTTATCGTCATTGAAAGTATGGATTAAGTCCCTTCTTTGGTAAAATTGTAAATGTATTTGTTTCATTCTTTTTCAAAAGAGTTTCCCTTTGATTTTGCATATTTCTTTTGCAATTATTCTGAACCTGTTCTATTTGATTTCCAGTGTTTGATGGTCTAGGTGATCTTCTGATGCCAACCATGGCACCAGCTGGGCAGCCTGCACCCATCTCACTGGTACCACCAAGTCCTGCAATGGCGGCAAGCAAAGCCCTTGGGAGTGACCTTGACTCATCTCTTGCCAGCTTAGTAGGCAGTGAGTAATAGAATAGTTTTCTTTAGCAGAATCATATGTGAATTTTTTTCTCTCTTTTTTTTTTTTTTTTTTGTATGAATTGTTTCTGAATTCACTTACAGGTGAGTATGTCAAGGAGTAGACAGAAATTCTTAGTGTTTTACCCAGTACAATTCCTTGGAAGATATACAGTCCCTGTGCCATTGTCTCACAAGCAACATGGAGGCCACTTTTAATCTGAATTGCCAAAGGTGTAATTAGAGAGCATGTAGAGTAAAATCTAAGTGTATTATCTTAAATAAAGTATTTAATTTTTTATTTCATTTGAAAATAACATATTTACCAATTGAGTATCCAAATTAGTTTCAGTTATTCATTGAACAAATATTTATTGAGCACCAGGCAGTCTTCCAAGCTCTAGAGATAAATCAGTGAACAAAGCAGATAGAAATTTCTGTTCTTACAGTGCTTAGCAGGGCAGAGACAACATTAAATATTTTCAAATAAATAAATTCTCTAATATGTTAGGTTGTAAATGCCATGGAGAAAAACCAGGACATCCAAAGAGGGTCTGTAAGTACTACAGAATAGCCCTCACTGAGAAGGTAAAATTTGTGCAAAGATTTGAAGGTAAAGGAATGAATCATATGGATATCTGAAGGAAAAAATTTGCAGGCAAAGGAGATGGCCAGTGCAAAGGCACTGGGGCAGATGATTGCCTGGTATACTCAAGGAGTTCCATGGACATTAGTGACTGGAGCTGGGTAAGTGAAGGAGAGAATCCTAGGAGATGAGGGAGCTATTACAAAGATTGGCCTTGTTTTAACTCTGAATTCAATTATTTTGTTAAGGTGAATGGGCTTACCATCACCAATACATTTTGTTTCACTCAAGGCTATGTCAAAAGTTTATCAGATCCCTGAGACAACTTTTTTCCTATGTAGTATTCCTGCAGACATATTTTTGTTTCCCATTCCCATGATTTAAAGAATACATTTCTCCAAAGAATATATACATATGGCCACATGAAAAGGGGCTCAACATCAGTCATCTGTGAAATGTCTATCCAAACCACAGTGAAATATTACTTCACAACCATTTTTTGCCATTTAGTTGCTATATCATGTCCAACTCTTTTGCGACCCCATGTACCGTAACCCGCCAGGCTTCCCTGCTGTGAAATTCTCCAGGCCAGAAAACTGGATTGGGTTGCCATTTCCTCCAGGGGTCTTCCCAACCCAGGGATCGAACCCAAGTCTGCTGCACTGCAGGCGGATTCTTTACCACTGAGCCACCAAGGAAGCTAGTTCACGCGCATTAGGATGGCTGTAATAAAAAAGATCATAACTAGTCTTGATGAAGACGTGGAAAAATTAAAACCCTCACTTCATGGGAAATAGATGGGGAACAGTGGAAATAGTGTCAGACTTTATTTTGGGGGGCTCCAAAATCACTGCAGATGGTGACTGCAGCCATGAAATTAAAGGACGCTTACTCCTTGGAAGGAAAGTTATGACCAACCTAGATAGCATATTCAAAAGCAGAGACATTACTTTGCCAACAAAGGTCCGTCTAGTCAAGGCTATGGTTTTTCCTGTGGTCATGTATGGATGTGAGAGTTGGACTGTGAAGAAGGCTGAGTGCTAAAGAATTGATGCTTTTGAACTGTGGTGTTGGAGAATACTCTTGAGAGTCCCTTGGACTGCAAGGAGATCCAGCCAGTCCATTTCAGCCCTGGGATTTCTTTGGAGGGAATGATGCTGAAGCTGAAACTCCAGTACTTTGGCCACCTCATGTGAAGAGTTGACTCATTGAAAAAGACTCTGATGCTGGGAGGGATTGGGGGCAGGAGGAGAAGGGGACGACAGAGGATGAGATGGCTGCATGGCATCACTGACTCGATGGACGTGAGTCTAAGTGAACTCCGGGAGTTTGTGATGGACAGGGAGGCCTGACGTGCTGCAATTCATGAGGTTGCAAAGAATCGGACGCGACTGAACTGAACTGAACTGAACATTACTGGGGAGAATGTATTGATAACATTGAGCAGCTGCCATGAAAAGTGATTTGGCAGTTTCTGGAAATGTTAAACATACAGTTACCATTCACCAGAGGGGGTACCAGGTGACTCGCCTAGAAAGCTCTTCCCTAGATCTCTGTGCAGCTTTGCACAAGCTTCATCCCATGAGGCTTCCTTGAGCACCCTATTTATCCTGCCTGCTCCCACTCTCAACCTAACCCACCAGCTCTCTCTTACCCTGTTCTTCATATTCACTTTTCCATAGGCTTGCTGTATTGCCTCTAGTAGCTTATATACTCTTCTATTATTTTGTTGTTTTATCATCCATCTCACCCCAAGAGAATGCAAATTCCTCTGTGACTGGGATCTTTATTTGCATCACTGGCTTATCTCATATACTTAGAACAGTGCCTGGCATATGGGGGCTCAATAAATATTTGCTGTAGTAGTCAATGATTTGAGATTAGAGCAGAATGATTTAACCCATTGGGTCAGGAGTTGCCAAGACAACTCACATAATTCGTAGATTCACTAGAAGGACCCAAGGGAGTCAGCACATGGTTGTACTCACAGCTGAGATTATAGCAGAATCGTAAGGATACACAGCTGGATCATCAAGGGAAAAGTCCAGAAGAATCCACACATGGACTTCCTTATGCTCTCTCCTCCCTAAGAGGGGAAGAACACACAAACATGCAACAACACACAAAGGTTTCTGCCCAGGAAAGCCCTTTATAAAGATTCAGCATCCAAGGTTTTTATTGGATCCTCATCCTGTAGGCACTCTGCCTAACATGTACCAAAATACCAGCCAGTCTCCTGAAAGGAAAGCAGATTTTCAGCATAAACCTAGTTGCTTGTACAGTTCAGACAAGTGAGCCATGCTTATCATTAGGAGAACAACTGTAGAGAACAATTTGGCTTCCCAGGTAGCTCAGTGATAAAGAACCTGCCGGCCAATCATCCCTGGGTCAGGAAGATCCCCTGGAGAAGGAAATGGCAAGCCACTCCAGTATTGTTGCCTGGGAAATCTCATGGAGTCTCAAAGAGTGGGACACGACCTAGCCACTGAGCCACAGAGAACAGTTTATATTAGCCAAGTTCCCACCCACACAGGCCTAAGATAGCAATCTCAAGCCTCCTAAGTTCACACATTTCTGAATACAGATTGACTTTAAAGTTTGATCCTTAAGAATAACGTGAAGTGAAAGAAAATGCTGGACTTGTGAATATGTTTCCTAAAGTGGTTTCTCTTCTGTAAAACTAAATGCAGTCATTTGTATGCACAATATGGACTTTTTTTAGACCTCTGATTCTTTGATCTTTTAAATGTCATATCATTTAAACTGAGTATAGAGATTTAAATTCTTTTTTCTCTTATCCATTTATAGATCTTGGAATTTCTGGTACCACATCCAAAAAGTAAGTATTTTTGAAACTGTCTGGTTTTCTTATGACAGTGTATTTGTACTTGTTTGAGACTATCAAACCTTGTACTTAATGGAGTATTACTCATTCTCAGACTAGGTAAATTGGTTTTTATTTCATTGTCAGTTTTTGTTTTGTTGTTATTCTACTGGAATCTCTATTCCACTATTGACTCGGCAATGAAAAGGAATAATCTGTTTCAGTCTCCAGATTCACACTAAATTATATCTAGAAATACTTGGGAATTGTGGTTTGAATACTTTAATAGCTTTAAATTCTAGATGCATTGTAATATTCCTCGCTAACATTGATTTTAAAAAGTGTCTCATGGAATCAGTTCTAAGGAAGAATAGTAAAAATGACAATGTATATGTTTTTTAGATGCGTATTTCAATATCTCTGAAATTGGGATGCATTTAGCAATAGATATAATCTTATAATCACTGGAAGGCAGTTGGTAGTCATGATTCAATTGTGTGAAACCTTCTGTTGAAGCCACAAAGATCCAGAAAGTGCCATCATGGATTCATTATCAGTTCAGCGAAGGGTAGACAGTATTTATGACTTACTTGGAAGTTTTTGTAACCAGTGATGAATTCAGTTGAATTTTGTGGCACATTTTTCCATGAGCAGTGACAGGAAATTCCTGTTGTCACTGAGGTCAAAACTCTCTTGATGTTTTTGTCAAATGTCCTTAAGCTCTCTTAGATACGATATGGTAAGGCTCTTCTGTCTGTTTCATCCATTCTCTTTATTACTTCTTGACCCCAAATACAAATAAACATTTAAGGAGCCACATACTATTCTTTTCTGATTGTGTGTGTGTGTTTTGCATGGTTGATTTTAGGGGAGATCTTCAGTGGAATGCTGGAGAGAAGAAGTTGACTGGGGGTGCCAACTGGCAGCCGAAAGTAGCCCCTGCCACCTGGTCAGCAGGCGTTCCACCCAGCGCACCCTTGGTACGTAGCTCCCAGAGGCCAGAGTGGTGCAGGCACTGTGCCAGTTTCCAGGTGTATGGAGCAGGGAGCATGTTGCTGAATTTTGCTACTGATGTTGTACTTCTTGATCCGTGTTGAAGAAATGGAGCAAGATGCAATATTTACCAAAAGGCACATTTCATTGACTTTATATTTACTAAAGATTATGACCTAGCTTTTTAAGTATTTCAAAATAGTATTTATACTACTTCAGACATTAGTTTTTTATTTCTACAATTATAGAAATGATATTTCGATATTTTGAAACATGTAATACCATTGATATTTATCTGTGTTTTTACCACATCTCTTGCCCACATTTCCTGATGGTAATAAATAATGAATACTTTTATTCTTGGCAGAAAGAGTGAGCTGTTTTCTGTTGTGTACCTGAACTTTCATTTTAAAACCCTATGAAGTCTTCTCACTGTTTTTTAAATTTGAAACTACTATCACCGCCTTTCCTATGAAATTTAGATAGGTCTCGTTTCTGTATCCCCTGGAGTAGAAAATAGCAACCCATTCCAGTATTCTTCTCTGGAGAATCCCATGGACAAAGGAGCCTGGCAGGCTGTAGTCTATGGGGTTACAAGGAGTTAGACCCGATTGTTTTTGTTTTCAATAACACTTTTGTTTTCAATACTATTATTATTAATTGAACTACAACTTAAGTGGTAGTTTCTATAGGAAAATATCTTCTCAGACTTGGTTTCCAAAACCCACTTCCTTTGGTCTCCCCACTCCACCTGCTGGTGTTTGTAAGAGAGCAGGAAACTCAAGGACTAATGCTTTCTGCCTTTGGTGAGTTCAAAGTCTGAAAGAACTTCATTTTAAGAAGTGATTTCTAAAAGATAACAATGAGAAGATTGCCTATTATATCTGGATGTTTACCTTTTAAAATCTTTCTTTGCATAAAACAATGCTTAAGAGGGCCATTTTTGTATTTATCTATAAATAAAGTTCCATTTTAATTTTTGTAAAGGATACTTAGTAGAAAACTACCCATCTCTTTTAAACTGACCTATAGGTCTGGAAGATCCCCTAGAGAAGGAAATGGCAACCCACTCCAGTATTTTTGCCTGGAGAATCCCATGGACAGAGGAGCCTGGCAGGCTGCAGTCCATGGGGTCGCAAGAGTCGGACCCAACTTAGTGACTAAACCACCACCACCATGCCCAGGATAGCCATATAATTTATTGTGCAAACTAGTGCTCTTTGAGGGCGAAAGGAAGCATAATTGTTACTCTGGGGCCCCAAGCATGTGTCTGGTGGCCCACATAGATGCTGAGACCATAGGCAGGTAGCACTCTGGGCCTAGGCAGCTGCATTCCATTCTTTATTTTCTTAGTCTATTTTTTTGAAATATAGTTGATTTACAATGTTGTGTTAATTTCTGCTGTGCAGCAAAGTGATTCAGCTGTACATATATATGTATATATTCTTTTTCATACTCTTTTCCATTATGGTTTATCACAGGATGTTGCGTATAGTCCCCTGTACTGTACAGTAGGACTTTGTTGTTTATCCATTCTCTGTATAAGAGCTTGCTTCTGCTAACCCCAAGCTCCCACCCCATCCCTCAACTGCACTGCATTCTTAAATACAAAAACAGTGTTGGCGGTAGAGGGAGAGAGACTCGATAACTCTGAATAAAATCCCTAAAGAAAGAAAAAGCTTCTTCAGAACGCATCTTATACATCTGTTAATACTGCACATTGTCAAGAAATCTCATAATTTATATTATCACCAAATTAAAAGAACTCATTTTTCTATTCTCTTCTATGCAAAATTAAAGAGATGTTATACGCAGTCCTAAGTAGTTTATACTCTTCCCTGGTGGCTTAGATGGTAAAGCGTCTGCCTACAATGTGGGAGACCTGGGTTCAATCCCTGGGTCGGGAAGATCTCCTGGAGAAGGAAATGGCAACCCACTCCAGTATTCTTGCCTGGAAAATCCCATGGACGGAGGAACCTGGTTAGGCTACAGTCCATGGGGTCACAAAGAGTCAGACACGACTGGGATGCTGAGGATCTAGCGTTGCTCTTATCAGCAAGATAAAGCTGTTCAGTGTTTTGGTTTGGGTTTTTTTTTCAGTTAGGGTATAGTTGATTTACAATGTTGTGTTAGTTTCTACTGTACAACAAAGTGAATTAGCTTTGTGTGTGTGTGTGTGTGTATATATCCCTCCTTCTTGGACCTCTTTCCCACCTACCCACCCCCATTCAGTGTTTTTTTAACTGGTTAGTTAAAAAACAGTCATGGTGATAGCAAAGTCAAAGAAGAGGATAGGGGAGTGGAGGGAAAGGTGGTGAGAATACTGATATCTGGCAGATCAACCATAGGTTAAAAAAAAAAAAAAAAAAAAAGATTTGGAGCCAGAGGTGGAGAGTAAGATAAGAAAGAAAAGTCTCAGGCAGAATCCACTCAACTGGGGATTATTGTGAACAAACTCAGCAAGACACTGGCTGCCAGGTTTCTATATGGGGCAGTTTGCTGAGTAATGAGGCCATTATCCCCAAAGGGGAACAAGGGAAAAGTATTTTAAAGACAGTGTTGAGCTGGAGACCTTCCTTGACCATCACCTCCCCTAAGATGAAGATTTTAACCATACACAGTCAAGAATTCATCAGATACTTAACAAACAACTCTTTTGCTTCTCTGAGGCCACAAGGCCACCAGTTATCTGATTGGCAGGCAGCATCCTAGAGACTGAGATTAACATTCTCATTCCTTTTAAACCCCCAAACACCTTATTTTTGTTTATGGGGCAGAAAACTTTACACTGTTAATAATGAAACTCAAGAAAGTTAAAGACAGTAGACTTTAGCATAAAATGTCCACAGCAGCTGTGGAAAGAGAAATTAGAACAACAAAAGTAATCTTTTAGGAGGGCAGAGTTGCCTAAACAGAGTTGTAGTTCTGTTTCTTTTGTTTATTTTCCTTAACGTTCTAGGCAGCAATATGAAGGCAGTTATTTTTTCATTGTTAACCCTCACTTTGTCACAAAATTTTACTACCATTTGCTCCATTTAAAGCAGAACTGTACTTCCCGATCAAAATTCTGGTTTGCTTTCACTTTAATCATTCTGAGTTTCTCTGGCTTCCATCCACCCCAGTTCTCTCATAAAATGTCTCTTGCATTTTTCTATTCCTTAAATACGTTTGAGTCTCTTTTTCTAAGGACAGTCAAGAAAAAGAAGAGAGAGCTGAGATGTGTGCTTCAGAAGCAATGAGGGAGGGTTTGCAGGTTTTCCCATTAATCTGCAGGCCTTTGTTTTTGAGTAGGAAATGAAAGGTTGGATGTCAGGGTGAAGACCCTTCTGCTGCCTTTTATAGATTTTATTAAGAGACAAGAGCTAGGTTACTTTTCTCAGTTTGTTTTAAATTCCCCTTACATGCTGCTTAAAGGTACAACCCAAATTAGATGTAAAAACTTTTAACAGGACTGGCATACTATCATGGCCATCAATAGGGTTATTCATTCCTAGTTTTGAGCACAACAGACCTGCTCAGTTTCCATCAGACAAACTAGGAAGGTACTTGCAACTCAGAAATATGTGCATTTTGTAGAAGGCCATAGTTCTGCCCCTAAAACCAGCTAACCTTTATACATCTGTAGGTGAAACATTTTGTCGAGGATTAAAAAAGAAAATAATTTTTTAAACCTTAGGATAAATAATATTGAGGGGATAAATTACTGAGTTAATCTACCATTTGAACAAAATGACAAACTTAGACTCTCTTTAAATTTTTGACCCATTTATTTGATCAGGAATATCTGCAGATTCACTTTGTTTTGATAACTAGTTAAAAACCTTTTTGCTTTCACATCACTAAATCCTAATGATACAATTCTTGTAAAAAATACAATTGTTATTGTAAGGTACAATTCTGATAAAGCAATTCCAATCAGTGATACAATTCTTAGTCTGATGAGTAGCCTACCCCTAGACTGTTGAAATAATGAGTAGAGTGAATCTGAAATATAATATTTGTCTTATAGAGAAAGAAAAATAACTTTCCCTCTATCCTTCTAAGTTCTTAGTGGAGACTCCTGTAGTAACACATATTAACAAGAGAAAAACAGAAACTTGTTAACATGTATGCTTCATATATACACGGGAGATACCAAAGGGAAAAAATGAGTAACTCCCTGAGGTGGTCTGAGCCACTGGCTTAAATAACCATCTTCAGCTAAAAAACAAAAGAAAGAAAAATATAGGGTGGGCAGTTAATGGAGAGGTTACCAGGAAGAGCAGGTCAACAAAGGTAAGATTTGTTATACAGGGCTTCCCTGATGGCTCAGCGGTGTAGAATCCGACTGCCAGTGCAGGAGACAGAAGTTTGATCCCTGACCCAAGAAGGTCTCACGTGCCGCAGAGCAACTGAGCATCACAACCACTGCGTCTGTGCTCTAGAGCCTGGGAATTGCATACTGAAGCCCGCATGCCCTAAAACCTGTGCTCTGCAATAAGAGAAGCCACTGCAATGAGAAGCCTGCGCACTGCAACTAGAAAGGAGCCCACGCTTGCCGCAGCTAGAGAAAAGCCCGTGCAGCACCCACCAGAAATAAGTAAATAAATAGAATTATTTTTAAAATTCATTCTTTACGTTTAAGTCAATGACTTCTCTATTGATAAGAGATTCTCTTGTGATTTAGTCATCCTACTCTTCCTGGTACAGAAAGGGGGAGACCCTTAAGTGGGATCTCCTTTGTAAATCTAAACACACCTTACAAAAGTTTAATGTCTACTGTTGTCAGGGCTCCTCCTGCATCTGCTGTTCTTCAGAATAATCAGCTCATAAGAATCCTGGTTCCAAAAAACATATTGGGGGGATATTTTGCTACCCTTCAGTATTTTCTTTCTTTTAAAAAATGTTTTAGATAAATTTGTATAACATTAAGTTACAACTTTAAAAGTGTGTAATTCGGTGATTTTTAGTATTTTTTTGAAGTTGTAAAACTTACATTCTCTATAATTCCAGAATATTTCCATCACCCCAAAGAGGAACATGGTCTTTCCCAATTTTCTGCTTCCCTATTCCATGACATCCAAAAACTTACTGTTTCTGTGGATTTGCCTCTTCTAGATTTTTAATATAAACAGAATCCTACCCTAGGGAGTCTTATGTGCATGACTTCTTCCACTTAGCCTAATGTTTTCAAGGTTGATCTGTGTTGTAGCATGTAACAGTACTTCATTATTTTATGGCCGACAGTTCTGTTGTTTGGATATACCACATTTTGTTTGTTCATTCATTAATGAATGGACATTTGTGTTTCCACGTTTTGGCTATTATGAAAGATACTTCTATTATTTGTATACAAGTTTTGGTAAGGATATATATCCTCAGTTTCCTTGGGAATATACCTAGGAATGTAACTGTCAGGACTTGTGTGACTCTGTTGAGCTTTTTGAGGAACTGATGCACTTTACCAAGCAGCTGCATTATCTTATATATTTATACCATCAGTGCATAGGGTTTCAATTGTGACTTTCATATGAATTTCCTTAATGACTAAAGATCTTGAGAATCTTTTTATGTGCCTAATGGTCATTTGTATATCTTTTTTTTTTTTTGAGGAATGTGGTGAGTTCTAAGGGATCTTTATTATTCTGGATCAGATCAGATCAGATCAGTTGCTCAGTCGTGTCCGACTCTTTGTGACCCCATGAATCGCAGCACGCCAGGCCTCCCTGTCCATCACCAGCTCCCAGAGTTCACTGAGACTCACGTCCATCGAGTCAGTGATGCCATCCAGCCATCCCATCCTCTGTCGTCCCCTTCTCCTCTTGCCCCCAGTCCCTCCCAGCATTATTCTGGATACTAGATGCTTATGAGACATAGGATTTGCAAATATTTTCTCCCATTCTGTGAGTCACCTTCATTTTCTTGATAGTATATTTTAATGCACAAGTTTTAAATTCTGATAAACTCCAATTTTATCTATTTTTGTTGCTGTTGCTTGTGCTTTTGGTGTCATGTTCAAGAAACTGTTGCCTTGTCCAAGGTCTTAAAGATTTATACCTAGACTTCTTTCTAAGAGTTTATAATTTTATCTGTTACATTAGGTCTTTGACCTATTTTTTAGGCTCATTTTCATATGTGGTATGAGGTAGGGGTCCAAATTGTTTGTGTTGCATGCACAAACCCAGTTAATCTGAGAACCATTTGTTGAAAATACTGTTTTTTCAACAATATTCTTCACAGTCTTCTCAAATATCAGCTGACCGTAGATGTGTAAATTATTTCCAGACTCTCTATTCTGCTGTATGGATCTATGTGTCTGTCCTCATGCCAGTACCACAGTGTTTTCATCAATGTAGCTTAGTTGTAAGTTTTGAAACCAGAAAGTGTGAACGAACCAAATTCGTTCTTGTTTTTCAAGATTGTTTTGTCTATTCTGGGTCATTGGATTTCCATATAAATTTCAGGTTCAGATTGTCCGTTTTTCTAAGAGAAGTAGTTAAAGTTGATAGGGATTGAAATTTTGATAGGAATCACACTGAATCTATAAAGTGAATTGGGAAGTATTGTCATCTTAACAATAATAGTCTTTTAGTCGGAGAAGGCAATGGCACCCCACTCCAGTACTTTTGCCTGGAAAATCCCATGGATGGAGGAGCCTGGTGGGCTGCAGTCCGTGGGGTCGATAAAGAGTCGGACACAACTGAGCAACTTCACTTTGACTTTTCACTTTCATGTGTTGGAGAAGGAAATGGCAACCCACTCGAGTGTTCTTGCCTGGAGAATCCCAGGGACGGGGGAGCCTGGTGAGCTGCCGTCTATGGGGTCACACGGGGTCGGACACGACTGAAGCGACTTAGCAGCAGCAGCAGCAGTCCTTAATAGATTAGACGATGTCTATTTTGCAAGTTGTCTTTAATTTCTTCAACAATGTTTTATAGCTGTTAGTGTATAAGTGTTCTACTGTCTTGTTAAATTTATTTCTAAGTGTGTTATTTTTAATGCTGTTATAGATTAAATTTTTTGTAATTGCATTTTTTATTGTTCATTGCTAGTCTGAACACCACATTGATTTTTGTATATTTATTTTTTATCTTGCAACTTTGCTGAACTTGTTTATTAACTCTGATGGTTTTTTGTGTGTAAATTCTTTGATTTTCTCTATATAAGATAATGTCATCTGCAAGTAGAGATAGATTTGTTTCTTCCTTTTTTATTTGAATGCTGTTTCTTTTTCTTACCTAACTGCACTGACAAGATCTCCCAGTACCTCTTTATCTTGTTCTTAGGGAGAGAACTTTCAGTCATTCAATATTAAATATGATATTCAGTTCAGTTCAGTCCCTCAGTCGTGTCTGACTCTTTGTGACCCCATGAATTGCAGCATGCCAGGCCTCCCTGTCTATCACAAACTCCTGGAGTCCAGCCAAACCCATGTCCATGGAGTCGGTGATGCCATCCGACCATCTCATCCTCTGTCGTCCCCTTCTCCTCCTGCCCTCAATCTTTCCCAGCATCAGGGTTTTTTCCAGTGAGTCACCTCTTTGCATCAGGTGGCCAAAATACTGGAGTTTCAGCTTCAACATCAGTCCTTCCAGTGAACACCCAGGACTGATCTCGTTTAGGATGGACTGGTTGTATCTCCTTGCAGTCCAAAGGACTCTCAAGCGTCTTCTCCAAAACCACAGTTCAGAAGCATCAGTTCTTCTGCACTCAGCTTTCTTTATAGTCCAACTCTCACATCCATACATGACCACTGGAAAAACCATAGCCTTGACTAGATGGACCTTTGTCAGAAAAGTAATGTCTCTGCTTTTCAATATGCTCTCTAGGTTGGTAATACCTTTTCTTCCAAGGAGTAAGCATCTTTTAATTTCATGGCTGAAATCAGCATCTGCAGTGACTTTGGAGCCCCAAAAATAAAGTCTGACACTGTTTCCACTGTTTCCCCATCTATTTGCCATGAAGCAATGGGACCAGATGCCATGATCTTAGTTTTCTGAATGTTGAGCTTTAAGCCAACTTTTTCACTCTCCTCTTTCACTTCCATCAAGAGGCTCTTTAGTTCCTCTTCACTTTCTGCCATAAGGGTGGTGTCATCTGCATATCTGAGGTTATTGATATTTCTCCCGGAAATCTTGATTCCAATTGTGTTTCTTCCAGCCCAGCGTTTCTCATGATGTACTCTGCATATAAGTTAAATAAGCCGGGTGACAATATATAACCTTGACGTACTCCTTTTCCTATTTGGAACCAGTCTGTTGTTCCATGTCCAGTTCTAACTGTTGCTTCCTGACCTGCATGCAGGCTTCTCAAGAGGTAGGTCGTCGGAGAAGGCAATGGCACCCCACTCCAGTACTCTTGCCTGGAAAACCCCATGGACGGAAGAGCCTGGTAGGCTGCAGACCTTGGGGTCGCTAAGAGTTGGACACGACTGAGCGACTTCACTTTCACTCTTCACTTTCATGCATTGGAGAAGGAAATGGCAACCCACTCCAGTGTTCTTGCCTGGAGAATCACAGGGACGGGGGAGCCTGGTGGGCTGCCGTCTATGGGGTCGCACAGAGTCGGACACTACTGAAGCGACTTAGCAGCAGCAGCGGCCATAGATTCATCCATCATCAAATCACTGAACAGCATAATTAATTTTTTTACAATTAATGAACCTACAATGACACAACATACTCAAAAACCATAATTTACATGAGTCTTCACTCTTGATGTTGTATGTTAAATAGGTTCGAACACATATATGATGATATGAATCCTTCACACAGAGATTTTTTTCGATCCTAAAAATCCTCTGTGATTACCAAATTCATCAATTCATATTCTGGCAACCCAACACTGGCAACCACTTAACTTTTTATTGTCCCCATAGTTTTACATTATGCAGAATATCATATAGTTTGCAGATATCAGTTGTGTTCCTCAAGCAATTAACCTAACTTCTCTGAGCAATGGATCACTCATATGTAAAATGGAAGTCAGTATCATCTGCTTTAAAGAATTATTGTAAGAATGAGAGATTGCATATAAAGGTCACAGAGTAGGCAAAAATAAGCACTTTTTATTTCTTTGATATAGTAACAGATTCTTTTTTTTGTTTTTTTACCTTTACAATATTGTGTTGGTTTTGCCATGTGTCGACATGAATCCGCCGCAGGTGTGCACGTGTTCCCCATCCTGAGCCCTCCTCCCTCCTCCCTCCCCGTGCCATCCCTCTGGGTCGTCCAGATTCTTAAATCAACTTTATGGAATAGGGCCAGTGACCTTACTGCCATATAGTTGGAATCACAGAGAATATAGTTTTTTCAGATTATTTCACTTGTATTCAAGTTTGTTCAATATCATTCCATGGCTTTGATAGCTCACTTCTTTTTAGTGCTGAACAAAATCACTACAGATGGTGAATGCAGCCATGAAATTAAAAGATACTCCTTGGAAGGAAAGTTATGACCAACCTAGATAGCATATTCAAAAGCAGAGACATTACTTTACCAACAAAGGTCTGTCTAGTCAAGGCTACGGTTTTTTCAGTGGTCATGTATGGATGTGAGAGTTGGACTGTGAAGAAAGCTGAGCGCGAAGCATTGATGCTTTTGAACTGTGGTGTTGGAGAAGACTCTTGAGAATCCCCTGGACTGCAAGGAGATCCAGTCAGTCCATTCTGAAGGAGATCAGCCCTGGGATTTCTTTGGAAGGAATGATGCTACAGCTGAAACTCCAGTACTTTGGCCACCTCATGCGAAGAGTTGACTCATTGGAAAAGACTCTGATGCTGGGAGGGATTGGGGGCAGGAGGAGAAGGGGACAACAGAGGATGAGATGGCTGGATGGCATCACTGACTCGATGGAGTGAGTTTGAGTGAACTCCGGGAGTTGGTGATAGACAGGGAGGCCTGACGTGCTGTGATTCATGGGGTCACAAAGAGTCGGACACGAATGAGCAACTGAACTGAACTGAACTGAATATTTTATTGTTTGGGTATACTGCAGTATATTTATCCATTCATTTAGTTCTTCCCAATTTTGGCAATTATGAATAAAGTTACTAGGAACAACAACAACAACAAAAAAGAGGTAGGTCAGGTGGTCTGGTATTCTCATCTGTTTCAGAATTTTCCACAGTTTCTTGTGATCCACACAGTCAAAAGCTTTGGCATAGTCAATAAAGCAGAAGTAGATGTTTTTCTGAAACTCTCTTGCTGTTTCCATGATTCATCGGATGTTGGCAATTTGATCTCTGGTTCCTCTGCCTTTTCTAAAACCAGCTTGAACATCTGGAAGTTCATGGTTCACATATTGCTAAAGCCTGGCTTGGAGAATTTGGAGCATTACTTTACTAGCGTGTGAGATGAGTGCAATTGTGCAGTAGTTTGAGCATTCTTTGGCATTGCCTTTCTTTGGGATTGGAATGAAAACTGACCTTTTCCAGTCCTGTGGCCACTGCTGAGTTTTCCAAATTTGCTGGCATATTGAGTGTAGCGCTTTCACAGCATCATCTTTCAGGATTTGAAATAGCTCAACTGGAATTTCATCCCCTCCACTAGCTTTGTTCGTAGTGATGCTTCCTAAAGCCCACTTAGCTTCACATTCCAGGATATCTGGCTCTAGATGAGTGATCACACCATTATGATGATCTGGGTTGTGAAGATCTTTTTGTACAGTTCTTCTGTGTATTCTTGCCACCTCTTCTTAATATCTTCTCTTCTATTAGGTCCCTACCATTTCCGTCCTTTGTCGAGCCCATATTTGCAGAAAATGTTCCCTTGGTATCTGTAATTTTCTTGAAGCAATCTCTAGTCTTTCCCATTCTTTTGTTTTCCTCTATTTCTTTGAATTGATCACTGAGGAAGACTTTGTTATCTCTCCTTGCTATTCTTTGGAAGTCTGCATTCAGATGGGCATATGTTTCCTTTTCCCCTTTGCTTTTTGCTTCCCTTCTTTTCACAGCTATTTGTAAGGCTTCCTCAGATAGCCATTTTGCTTTTTTGCATTTCTTTTTCTTGGAGATGGTCTTGATTCTTGTCTCCTATAAAATGTCACGAACCTCCATCCATAGTTCATCAGGCACTCTGTCTTATCAGATCTAGTCCCTTAAATCTATTTCTCACTTCTACTGTATAAGGGATTTGATTTAGGTCATACTTGAATGTTCTAGTGGTTTTCTCCACTTTCGTCAGTTTCAGTCTGAATTTGGCAACAAGGAGTTCATGATCTGAGCCATAGTCAGTTCCTGGTCTTGTTTTTGCTGACTGTATCTTTGGCTGCAAAGAATATAATCAGTATAATATATAATATAATATAATAATAATAATAATAATATAATATATATTATTATATATTATATTATATTATAATTATTACATATTATATATATATAATATAATAATAATATAATAATAATAATATAATATAATCAGTCTGATTTCGGTGTTGACCATCTGGTGATGTCCATGTGTAGAGTCTTCTCTTGTGTTGTTGCAAGAGGGTGTTTGCTATGACCAGTGCATTCTCTTGGCAGAACTCGATTAGCCTTTGCCCTGCTTCATTTTGTACTCCAAGGCCAAATTTGCCTGTTACTCCAGGTGTTTCTTGACTTCCTACTTTTGCATTCCAGTCCCATATAATGAAAAGGACATCTTTTTTGGTGTTAGTTCTAGAAGGTCTTGTAGGTCTTCATGGAACTGTTCAACTTCAGCTTCTTCAGCGTTACTGGTCAGGGCATAGACTTGGATTACTGTGATATTGAATGGTTTGCCTTGGAAACGAACAGAGATCATTCTGTCGTTTTGAGATTGCATCCAAGTACTGCATTTCCGACTCTCTTGTTGACTATGATGGCTACTCCATTTCTTCTAAGGGATTCCTACCCACAGTAGTAGATATAATGGTCATCTGAGTTAAATTCACCCATTCCAGTCCATTGTAGTTCGCTGATTCCTAGAATGTCAACGTTCACTCTTGCCATCTCCTGTTTGACCACTTCCAATTTGCCTTGATTCATGGACCTAACATTCCAGGTTCCTCTGCAATATTGCTTTTTACAGCATCAAACCTTGCTTCTATCACCAGTCACATCCACAACTGGGTGGTGTTTTTGCTTTGGCTCCATCCCTTTATTCTTTCTGGAGTTATTTCTCCACTGATCTCCAGTAACATATTGGGCACCTACCAACCTGGGGAGTTCATTTTTCAGTGTCCTATCATTTTGCCTTTTCATACTGTTCATGGGGTTCTCAAGGCAAGAATACTGAAGTGGTTTGACATTCCCTTCTCCAGTGGACCACATTCTGTCAGACCTCTCCACCGTGACCTGTCCGTCTTGGGTGGCCCCACATGGCATGGCTTAGTTTCATTGAGTTAGACAAGGTCGTGGTCCATGTGATCAGATTGGCCAGTTGTCTGTGATTGTGGTTTCCGTCTGTCTGCCCACTGATGTCCTCTCTTAGTGCCTACCGTCTTACTTGGGTTTCTCTTACCTTGGACATGGAGTTATCTCTTCATGGCTGCTCCAGCAAAGCACAGCCACTGCTCCTTACCTTGGACATGGGGTAGCTCCTCCTGGCCACCGCCCCTGACCTCATTTGTAAATGCCCTTTATCAGGTGTAGGAATTCCCGTTCTATTTCTAGTTTATTTAGTGTTGTTGTGTCATGAATAGATTGTGGATTTTGTCAAATGCTTTTTCTGCATGTACTGAGATAAGTTTTTCTTTTATTTCTTATATTATTATATTACATTAATTGATCCAGCCTTACATTTCTGGAATAAATCTCACTTGGTCATGGTGTGTAATTCTTTTAATATGCTGCTAGATGTGGTATGCTAGTATTTTGTTGAGAATTTTTATATTTATATGTATAAAGAATTTGGCTGTAGTTTTCTTATGATGTCCTTGTCTGTATTTGGCATCACAGTAATACCAGCATCAAAGAATGATTGGAAAGTGTTCCTTTTCTGTTTTTTTGAGAGCTTGAGAAGGGTTTATATTAATTCTTCTTTATACCTTTAATAGAATGGACCAGTGAAGCCATCTGTTTCCGGGCTTCTCTGTGATCAAAAGTTTTTGATTACTAACTCAGTCTCTTTACTTGCTATACATCTATTTAGATTTTTTTATTTCTTCTTGAGTCAGGTTTGGTAGTTTGTGTCTTTCTTGGAGTTTGACTGTTACATCTAGATTATCTAATGTTTTAGCATATAATTTCTTATAATATATCCTTTTAATTCTTTTTATTTCTGTAAGATTGGTAGTAATATCTTCACTTCCTTTCCTGATTTTGGTCATTTAGGTTTCTCTTTTTTTCTTGTCTACTTAAAATTTTATTCATTTTATTGATCTTTTCAAAGATCTTTTCTTTCCTCTTTTGTTTTTCTGATCTTTTTTTTTTTTCATTTTTCTCTGCTCTAATTGTTTTTATTTGCTTTCTCTGCTCACTTTAGAATTAGTTCTTCTTTTTTGTAGTTTCTTATGGTAGAAGTTTAGATTATTGAGTTGAGATCTTTCTCCTGCATATAAGCTATATGTTCTTGTTTCTTTTTATATCTCATAATTTTTTTATTGGAACCTGGATACGTTGAATATTGTAATAAGGCAGCACTGAAAATCATGTTCTACCCTTCCCCAAGGTTTGTTGTTGCTACTTTTTTTGTTATTGTTGTTTTGCTACTTTGGTAGATTGAGTTATTTGCTTGTTTGTTTTGTCCTTTAGGTACGTCAGCTGAGAATTAGACAGATACTACTTAAACTCCTGGAACCAAAAATATCTCCTGGTATTTGCAGAGGGGCTCTGCGTGTGTGTTAGGCATGACTTGAGACTCAAACAGGCAGGTTGTAACTCTACCTTAGCAATTACTACTGCTTGCTTACAGCCTCCAAGTCAGCCCAGAGGCATCTCAAGTCTTTCCGGAGTATGTACATAGCCCTGGGCATGTGCAGGGCTCTCTAATTTCCCAGGAGGATGTCTGGATTTTTCAAACCCTTAATCCTCAAAGCATCTCATTCTCCAGCCTTTCCTCTGAGCTTCTTGTTTAGGCTGCTATTTGCCGTGACTGATATCCATTACCTGATACAGCAACAACTGAAAAATTTGCCTTTAAGTATTTTCCATAAATGTCTTCAGATAACAGCTTTAGCATTAGATGTGTTCCTGGTTTGGCAAGATAACAACAAGCCTTTTGAGCCAGTGTTTCTAGGAAGCTACCTAGACAAGAGACACGACAAAGCAAATAATTAAAATATTTTCTGCTCCTTGTGATACTATTCCTGGGAATGTGTGCTGTTATTTTCAAGGCTACAGCTGAACTGGAGGACAGTGTAAATTTCAAGGGATTGCAGTAGGGTTAATTTTATGCTTAAGGGAAGTATTAGGGGTTTTGGTATATGACTGAAAACTCTCAAACGTGAGCCTGAAATGGGATATGTGAACAGTATCATGTGTAGTCTTCTAAATGCTTCCTAAAACTTGGAATTAATTTTGGTCTTTGTACAAACGTACAACAGTCAGAGAGAAGCAAATATAACACAAAAAAGAATAATAAAAAACTGGGAATAAAATCACCATATGACCCAGCAGTCCCACTACTAGGCATATATCCTGAGAAAATCAAAACTGAAAAAGATACACGTACTCTAATGTTCATTGCATCTCTACTTAAAATAGCTAGAACATAGAAGCAATCTAGATGTCCATGGACAGATGAATGGATGAAGAAGCTGTGGTACATATATATAATGGAATATTACTCAGCCATATAATATAATGCCTTTGAGTAAGTTCTAATGAGGCGGATGAACCTAGAGCCTGTTAGACAGAGTGAAGTCAGAAAGAGAAAGATAAATATTGTATGGTTGGTTGGTGGTGGTTTAGTCGCTCAGTCGTGTCCAACTCTATGCCACCCCATGGACTGTAGCCCACCTGGCTTCTCTGTCCATGGGATTTCCCAGGCAAGGATACTGGAGTGGGGTGCCGTTTCCTTCTCCAGGGGATCTTCCCAATCCAGGGATCGAACCTGTGTCTCTTGCATTGGCAGGCAGATTCTTTATCACTGAGCCACCAGGGAACCATTGTATGGTTGGTTGGTGGTGGTTTAGTCGTTCAGTCGTGTCCGACTCTATGCGACCCCATGGACTGTAAATATTGTATACTAATGCATATATGGAATCTAGAAAGATGGTACCAATGAATTTATTTGCAGGGAAGCAATGGAGAAACAGACATAAAAAACAGACTTATGGACTCAAGGGGAGGAAAGAGAGGATGAGATGTATGGAGAGAGTAACGTGGAAACTTATATTACCATATGTAAAATAGATAGCCAATGGGAATTTGCTGTATGCCTCAGGGAACTCAAATAGGGGCTCTGTAACAACCTAGAGGAGTGGGATGGGGAGGGAGATGAGGGGAGGTTCAAGAGGAAGGGGACATATGTATACCTATAGCTAATTCATGTTGATATTTGGCAGAAAGCAACAATATTCTATGAAGCAATTATCCTTCAATTAAAAAATAAATAAATTTTTTTAAGTGAGGGGAAATGGAAACCAAGTTTTAAACATGTAAATGAAAGCATTCCTCAAATTTCTAATTCAATGCCTATTGGAGAATATAATGATTAGACAAAAAACAGTTTAGAAAAATTTGACTTCCTTACATTGAAGGGGGCATAAGTAGGTAGAGGGCATAAGCTGAGCCCTAATAGCCCCACAATGGTGAACGTCACGTTAGTCACCTTTGTATCACAGGCGTGGTACTAGTGCCTATTTTTAAAAGTGAAAACTGAAATTTGAGGTTTCTTTATATCTTGACACATACTTAGGAGCATGCATTTAAAAGTTATATTCTGTCCTTTTAAAGCCATATTGTATTGGTTCTTTTTGTTTGTTGTTTGTGTGTGTGTGTATGTACGTGTCTCTGTGTGTTTTGTGGGTTTTTTTGATAGCAAGGAGCTGTACCTCCAACCAGTTCAGTTCCTCCTGTTGCCGGGGCCCCATCTGTCGGACAACCTGGAGCAGGGTTTGGAATGGTGAGTGATGACCTGTTTTAAAAATTGTAATTAATACTTCTAAGGACTTTGCCAATCCCAGATTAACTATAGAGTATAATTCTCCCCATAACCCAGAAGAGTAAAATTTAAAAATTAAGTCATCTGCTTTAGACATTAAGTAGTCTACACAGGACATGATCAAGTCAGTTATAAGACACTTAAAATAATTTTCCATCATCAAAATAATTTTTGTAGTGCACTGATAATGTCATTTTTGGAGTTCTGTTTGCCAAACCAGTGACCTGGGCTCTTAGCTCAATCATCAGAAATCAACTTTTCATCAGTATACTGACTTTTCACTTACCACTTTATCACTAGCAAATTTTAGGGCCATTTCCCATAAAGAAATAAGTCTTTACCTCTTTAAGAACTATACATACAGAAGATAGATAAACAACAGCAAAGCCTTGTTGGGGTAAGGATGCTGTCTGGCCAGCCAGGCTCGTCAGGCACCTCAGGGTTCCCTGCCATCTGCCAGCCTCACAACACCCATCATTCTAAGTTACCAGTTGTAGGAACTTTTCTGGTGGTCTGGAGTTTCCAAGGTGGGCTCAGTGGCAGAGAATCTGCCTGCCTATGAAGGAGACACAGGTTCAATCCTTGGGTTGGGAAGATCCCCTAGAGGAAGAAATGGCAACCCACTCCAGTATTCTTTCCTCAGAAATCCCATGGATAGAGGAGCCTGGCGGGCTACAGTCCATGGAGTCGCAAAGAGTCAGACACAGTTGAGTGTGCACCCCAGTGGTCCAGTGGTTAAGAATCCATGCTTTCATTGTAAGGGTGCACAGGTTCAGTCCCTTGTCGGGGAACTAAGATCCCCACATGCCACACAGCACAGCCAAAAACATAAATAAAAATAAATGTAAGTAAGCATCTTTGTAAAAAATTACAAGTGATACTTTTTCACAAACCTGGATTCCTCAGCAATTTTCTTTAACATATTAAAGACATAAACGTCAGGGCATTGCCAGAGTGGACTCCACTCACACTGGGAACCCCTCTGCTTTTTTCAGCCTCCGGCGGGGACAGGCATGCCCATGATGCCGCAGCAGCCTGTCATGTTTGCACAGCCCATGATGAGGCCACCCTTTGGAGTTGCAGCTGTACCTGGCACACAGGTCAGTTTTTAAACGTCCACAAAAGAATGACGTTAATTTATAAGTGTAAGCTGTCATGTGACCAACAATTTAAAAATGTTTTTACCTGATGCCATCTTCATGGTTGCTGCTTGGGAAGAGGTAAAGGGAACAAGGAAGACAGATGAACAGTGGTGACATTTAAAGGAAAATGATAGAAAAACTAACTGTCCTAAGGTCCCTCCATTCCTTCCCTTAATTTGGAATGTTTCCTGAGAACTACCAGGTATTTAAAATATCTAGGCATTTATTCCAGGAAAAAATGAGTAGCTCTAATCCATCGTCTTACTACGAGTTCCTAGAGTTAGCCAAAATTAAGGTTAGGGACACCATACTCCTTGCTGCTAAGTTTGCCCAAGACTAGTGACACTAACTGCAGTGAGTCTGCCAAACTGTGAAGCCTAGATCTTTGGCATCTGGTCCCATCACTTCATGGCAAATGTATGGGGGAAAAATGGAAACAGTGTATTTCCTTGGGCTCCAAATTCACTGCAGATGGTGACTGCAACCATGAAATTAAAAGACACTTGCTCCTTGGAAGAAAAGCTATGACCAACCTAGACAGCATATTAAAAAACAGAGACATCACTTTACTGACAAACGTCTGTCTAGTCAAAGCTATGGTTTTTCCAGTAGTCATGAACGGATGTGAGAGCTGAACCATAAAGAAGGCTGAGTGCTGAAGAACTGATGTTTTCTATCTGTGGTGCTGGAGGACTCTTCAGAGTCCCTTGAACAGCAAAGAGATCAAACTGGTCCATCCTGAAGGAAATCAACCCTGAATATTCATTGGAAGGGCTGATGCTGAATGATCATTTGGTCACCTGATGCAAAGAGCTAACTCATTGGAAAAGACCCTGTTGCTGGGAAAGATTGAGGGCAGGAGGATAAGCGGGCAACAGAGCATGAGATGGTTGGATGGCATCACCGACTCAGTGGACATTGAGTTTGAGCAAACTGCAGGAGATGGTGAAGGACAGGGAAGTCTAGTGTGCTGCAGTCCATGGGGTCACAAAGAGTCAGACCCAACTGAGTGGCTCAACAACAACAAAGCCTGAGGGAGCAGTTCCCACAAGACTACCCTCATCAGACGCTTCAGGTCCCAAAGGCCACCCTCAACTTCAGACCAGCTGCCTGCAGATTTAAGGTTTCCCAGGACCACCCTCAGATTAGGCAGTTTTCTAGAAGGACTCATAGAACTCAGGGAAGCACTAACTTTATTTACAATGACAGTTTTATTATAGTGAAAAGATACAAACAGATACAGCCAAAAGAAGAGATGCACTGGGCAGAGTCTGAGAGGATCCCACATGCGGCTTCTTTGTCCTCAGGGATGCGTTACCCACCCGGCTTCACTGTGTGAGGATACACATGTAGTACTGCTAACCCAGGAAGCTTTCCTGAGCTTCAGTACACAGAGTTTTTATTAAGCTCTCATTATATGCGCCGAAAATTTGATGCTTTTGAACTGTGGTGTTGGAGGAGACTCTTGAGAGTCCCTTGGACTGCAAGGAGATCCAACCAGTCCATTCTGAAGGAGATCAGCCCTGGGATTTCTTTGGAAGGAATGATGCTAAAGCTGAAACTCTGGTACTTTGGCCACATCATACGAAGAGTTGACTCTGGAAAAGACTCTGATGCTGGGAGGGATTGGGGGCAGGAGGAGAAGGGGACGACAGAGGATGAGATGGCTGGATGGCATCACTGACTCAATGGACGTGAGTCTGAGTGAACTCCGGGAGTTGGTGATGGACAGGGAGGCCTGGCGTGCTGCGATTCATGGGGTCTCAAAGAGTCGGACACAACTGAGCGACTGATCTGATCTGATACAGGAATGACTAACTGAATTATGTCTCACGTGGTTGAACTCCATCTCCAGCCTCCCTCCCTCCCTCCCTGAAGGTCAGGTTCATATCCTGTGGGCCCAAAGACTGAACTGTAATCATATGGTTGATTTTCTGGCATGGCCAGCCCCCAACCCTGAGTTACCTAATTAGCATAAATTATCAGGTGTGGTGCCACAAATCCACTCTGAATAACAAAGACATTCCAGATGCTAGGTAAATTCCAAAGGTTTAGAAGTCATCGACCAGGGTCCAGGACAAAGGGCAAACCTCTCTTTAGATGAGGCCAAGTTTCTTACTATACAGCGTGCTACCTTTATTTGCAAAGATGCTAAAATATATGCACCTTGTTGAACTGTTTTGCTGCTAATAATGATGTTCATGCTGATAAATCACCCTTTGTTTATTCCTCTCATAAATGCCTGGCCCAAGGGAAGGGATATGTAGAACCAAAGAAGTTTTCACCATGAGAAATTGATTTAGGATGGAGGAAGAACATTATAACTGCTAGCACCGTGCTGAGCACTCAAAACACGTGGCTCTAAGATATTTTAAGGATATCAGTAAATGGTTTCACTTCTAGTGTATAATTTTTAATTTATCACGTGTGTTTATATTGTCTCAGCCTCACAATAGGAATCCTGTTGTGAACCTTCTGAATGTACTTTAATCCCCTTTTCTTCCTTGAATCATCTCTAAATTCTTTCTCTGCCTGTTCCCAAAATTGGCTTCAGTTTCTTTACTTTAACCCTTCAAAAGCCATAATGACCAGGAGAGTGGTAGTGGGTGTCCAAAAAGATAAATTTAAAAGGTAAGAGACTCCAGCCTTCAAGGCCATCACCAAAGCACTGGTTTCCTGAGAAATTTTCTCCTCTGCTCTGAGATAATGAATGTTGTTTGGGGTTGGGGAGGGTGGTGGGCGGGGAGTGGATATGAAGGGAGGTTTTGGGTTTCATAGTTGGGATTACAATCAATCTAGATATATTTAAATTCCAAGACAAACTCTCACTTATGAATATTTCCTTGATGGTTAAATATATCCATGACCATCTGCTGCCTTTTTGAAAAATAAAAATTGAAAGGATGTTACTGAGATTTTTTTAAAGTCTTATTGTATTTGGTGTGCTGAATGCTTTAGAAATAACACAGTTTTATTATATAAGGTAGTTTTCCTGCTTGTTACCAGTGTTGCATAGCATCAATTTGTTTACTTAATTCAAAGGATGAAAATGAAAAATAGATGATACAATGAAAACAGTGTTTTAATCATTTAATTGAATTTATGGTAATTTGGGAAACGGTATGCCATAGTTATACAATCTTTAAGCTGTATTCCTACATCAGAGAAGAATCATAGCTGATTAGATACTAGATAAGAAAGCAAACATGAGTTAGTAGCTTTGGAAGACATAGAAATTTTTCATTACTGGTGTGTGGACTCTTGCTCTGTAGGTCAGTTGGTTGGTGTCTCAATGTTATATCACCTAATTATTAATTATGGACCAGTCCTTGAGTTTCTTACCTTCCAAACAACTTTGACCCTTTATGTTTATTTTTTCCTGGCCCTTCCATGAGATAGGATCCCAGTTTTAAAAATGGAAATTTGACTGAAACATACTACAGTTAATAGTTTCTGGACAAAGGAACAAATCTAAAACTCCTTATTTCTGGAGCTTTGTTTACAGAACCAAAAAAGAAAACATACATCCCTGCCCTTCAGTCCCAGGTTCCTGAGTTTCCATCTTGTTACAGCCATAGAAGATTAATTAGCTCAAAGGATATATGTTAGTTATTGTTCTATGTAGACTCCGTGACCTTTTTCAAGGCCTTGAACCCTAACATTCCTGCAAAAGCCTGTTCCCAAATCTTATGTTTGTCACACAATGAAATAATTCAGGTATTCATTAAACAGAAACAAGGTAAGTAAATTTTTGGTTGCTTTTGCTTCAGGTTTAGTATAATTCTTCTCTGTAGTATCTAGTAATTAATCTTCTCTACAAGCTGGATAGGCAAAATTAGAATTTGGTGACATTCACAACTAGATTATTTGCTCATCTGAAAGCAAACAGTGCCCCCAGATTTGACAGGTGTTCACTTAAAATACTTTATATGAAATTCTAGTCTATTTAGCTAATATTTTTAAGTAATTTCTTAAGTGACTTTCTGCAAGCTGTTTTCTTTCCATTTTTCCTTCAAACTCACTCTCACTCTGAGAAAAGTCATTTATATTCCTTTATTAGTTTAGAGGTACTAATAACTCAAAGTCACAATGCTTTGAATAGAGAAGTTGTTTTTTTCACTATGTATTCATAATAGCTTTAATGTGACTAGTTTTTCACATCTTCCCTAACTAATATCCATATTGTTCTACAAGAGTCCTCAAATTTTACTTTGGCTAAATTTGATGTCAAATAATTTCAAGAAAGCCAATATCCTTTGAAGTGTGTTTTTTAAATCTAAAATCCAAAACAACCCTATGACTTAAGTAGAACAAAGTAGATTGTGTAAACTTTTAGCCATCTAATCTCCTGCATGTTTGTTTTCTATGGTATGTGCTTGGCCTAATGCTTATCTATCTCTGTTTGCTTTCTGTTTCCACTGTCTTGGGCTGGCTTTTCCTCGTTAGCTTTCTCCAAGCCCTACACCTGCCTCTCAGAGTCCCAAGAAACCTCCAGCAAAGGACCCATTAGCGGATCTTAACATCAAGGATTTCTTGTAAACAATTTAAGGTATCTAATATTGAGCTTTTCCTGTGGGCTTGTAATAGTGACCTATGCTATGCTTAGCTATTTTATTAGGTATAATATTTGTACTTCTGTGTCTTTAATACATATATATAATAATAATTGTTTGAATGTGTATGCTTTTGAAATCCATATTGAAAGCTATCTTTGTCAGTGATTTTTTAATCTTACTTAATTTGCAAAATTAAGAGGGAGAGAAACCTCCAAACTGTCCTTACCCTGGAAAGCACATAGATTATACTAATAAAGCAAAAGTTTGCCCAAGCTACTTCATAAATTAGAAAATTACTACTGCATTCTATGATGACTAGAATTTATAGGAAGGTAACATTTATAATACATCATTTAGAAACTAAGAATATATTTGGTGACAATTGTAATTTTAATTTGCTTATTCTTTTTGGCCTCATCAAGTAAAACTTAGATTACCCTTTGTATGTCTGCATTGAGGCAAAATTTTCATTTCTAACATTCTAGTTTTAAATTTCTAATATAATTTGTGAAAGTACGTTATGGCTAATAGTGGACTTATAGAAGGAAACTAATGAAGACAATTTGCTGTTAACCCCAGAACCTGACACAGTGGATAGCTTCTCAACAAATATTAAGTTGGCCAAAAAGTTCATTCAAATTTTTCATGTTACAGAAAAACCAGAGCGACCTTTTTGGCCAACCCAATACTTGCTGAATGTGGGTGAACGCTAGTAGTGATGCTTTTCATTTACACAGTATTTTTCATTCTTCCCAATAATTAACTCTTTGATCACCTCTGTTGGAGATCAAACCCTGCAGGATAAGCTAGCCAGATACTCTGGCCTCCATTTCACAGCTAAAGAAACTGTCCCTTGGCAGTAAGTGATTTGCCCAGGGTCACACTGGAAAAGAAGGATGAGTGTTGAAGTTTTTGAACCCCTGTCTGGTGTTCTTTTTATCATACGTCTACTATATATATTTTTTTAAACTTCTTCTGATGCCTATGATGAATTTCGTGCATTTCTGCCTTGTGATTTTTTTTCTTCATACAACATTAATGATTTATCATTTTAAGGCCTTGACATCTCAGCCAAGTAATTCTCCTTGAGCCCAACTTTTCTGTTCTACTTTGGGCTGGATTGGGCTGAGGTAGGCATCATGAAGATGTAGATGCATAAATAAGACAACAAGCACTTATTTCTTAGCAGCTGAAGTTTCAGAAATGATCAGGAGTGCAGCAGGAAGCAGCACTTGTTATTCAGAAATGTTGCTGTCGGCATGTGCTGAAATTCTGAGAAGTGCCTGAAACAGAAGTGCCTGAGACACCCTCTGCTCTCAGATTCAGTCAAAAGAGGGACAGACACAGACTATGTTACAAAGGAGAGTTACGCCCATGCCTAAGCCTGAAGACCCCAGGAAGGGTTTCCTGCAGAGATGACACAGCATGGGAGATAGCAGCGAGGGGAGAGGGCGTGTAAATGAAGGCTTTGCATCCCTGGGGATGTCTCCCCACTCTGTTCTGTCACTTGTACAAGTACTTAGTGGCTCCTTGAAAACCTTAAACGGAGTCCTTGCCCTCCCCCCTCTTTATCACTGCCCTTTTTTAAGGTTAACTGTATTTAATTGATACTGAATGTCTTGCTAAGATTTTTTCTAAGTATACTTAGAAATTGGAAATTGGATACTTTCTAAGTATCCAGTTTCCAAATTTTGCCAATAGAATTTGCTTACTTAAAATGAAGCTATACATTGAAAAAAAATTGTTTTTAATTTTCCTGGATGAAATTTTAAGCTTGTCTTAAAGAATTGTGTAAAGTGTTTAAATGTGACGTTGGTAATATGAAGACCTGCTGTGTAAAACAGCAAAGTAAAATTGCAAGGAAGGTAAAATGTTTGAGAACTACATAATTCCGTTTTCTAATTCAAGTGCTTTTTTATCTTTACAGCTGCAATTTTTGTGACTGAATAGGAAAAAAAATAATGACTTTGGAGACTTCAAATAAAATTGATGCTCAGAGTTTCAAAGGGAGCCACCAGTACCAATCCCAATGCTTATTCATAACTTCTCTTCCAAAATGTGTAGCACAGCTGTGAAAGTGAACATTAGGAATGTGTACTACCTTAGCTGTTATCCCTACTCTCAAAGCTGTAGTGTATGTGGGTCCTTCGTGTGTTGCGTGACGTAAACAATGAATGGATGTTTCTGATGCCTTCAGTGCTCTCTGGACCTCGCCCATGGACGGATGACGCAGCTGTTGTGTGGTGAGCCACTGGGAAAGACGTGTCTGTGTTTTTGAAGGTTTCAATGTATATATAACTTTTGGACACACCTGAACTCTCCCCATAAATTCTCTTTTCTTCTGTATCTGCGTTACAAATATAGTGTGATAATATTGGATAGTAAGGAAAACACTCTTAAATATACAGAACTTTTTTCGGTGTGGAGTACACTTTTCCAATCACAGGAACTTCAGCTGTGGTGGGAAATGTTTATTTTTGTGGCACTGTATATGTTAAGAAATTTTATTTTAAAGAAAATATAAAGGTTAATGTCCATAACAAATATTTCCCCTCAAAGCTACCTTAATCAAGAATGAAAAACCATATGGGAAGAATTCCATATTTAATCACTGCTGTATTAAATTATCTATTTTAATTATGTTTGACAGGTTTTGCATCTAAATTGACCTACTTGTTCATTCTTGATTCAGTGCACTGAAAGTAAAGGGTCTGTTTCCATCTTGTCTGTGAAAATGCAATTAGAAGTGTGCTATTCAAGTGATTATGAAGGCACCCCAAGGTATAGCTGTAATTTAAAGTTTACTGCAGATCTGTTTATTTTCTTGTGGGGTTTCTGTACATCTGTTAATTTAGTATTTCTTTGTGTGTTCTGTAGACTAGTGTTCTTCCATTCCTCAATTGAGCGCAAAGTAGGTTTTGTTGTACCATTGTGATTAGAATTTAAACTAAATCAGAGAATTGTATTCTTTACTGTACATACTGTATTCTTTAATTTTTAAGTTGTCGTCACATTGTCTGTGCTGATGGCTTGGCTTAAGATTTTGATGCATACATGAGGTCACTGTTGATCAGTGTTGCTAGTGGCTTGGCCGCTCTTTGTTAAAGCATATTGGGTTGGAAAGGTGTTTGCCTTTTTTTCAAATTACTCAATAGATGTATGGTACCATTTAAAAGTGGTTGTATCTGAATTTACTGTGGGGATAACATACACTGTAATGGGGAAAATTACCTAAAACCAATTTCAACATGGCTTTTCTTTGTATTTCAGTTCAAAAATCCAGTGCATGTACGCCCTCTGAGATGCAATAAACACCTCAAACAAAGAAAATGCAAACATCATCTTTTTCTCTTTGATTATTTTTAATGGGAAAAAGCCTGTTTCAGATGACACACATATCATATACAAAATATTGCAAATGTTAAACCATTTAGGATGAGAAATACAGTCTGTGCCAACATAGTTTTGATTCTTTTTCAATAAAGTCAAAGTAAGGGGAAAAAAAAACCATTTTAATCAGCTGTCATTAAACTTGGGACTCCATGGCTGCTGCCAAATAAATTTAAACCCCATATTTCAAAAAAGAAAAGGATGAACTTTCTTTTAAAATATGCAATTAAATTCTTATATTTGCCTGAATTTTCTGTGGAAGTTGAAGAGTTAATTATTTTGGGTCATAGTTTCCTTACTCATGGGCTTCCCTTGTGGCTCAGCTGATAAAGAATCCACCTGCAATGCGGGAGACCTGGGTTTGATCCCTGGGTTGGGAAGATCCCCTGGAGAAGGGAAAGGCTACCCACTCTAGTATTCTGGCCTGGAGAATTCCATGGACTGTATATCCATGGGGCTACAAAGAGTTGGACACAACTGAGCAACTTTCACTTCACTTCCATACTCACACACTGGCATGCACAGATACTCAGACACAAAATCGAGATTAGCCAGTTTTAGTAAAATTGCATGACTTGATGCTTATAACTAGATTGTTACAATGTCTCAAAAAGTAGTCTAATCTCAAATAGAAGTGTTCCTCAAATAGAAAGTGAAAGTGAAAGTCTCTCAGTCAAGTCCGACTCTTTGTGACCGCATGGACTATACCGTCCATGGAATTCTCCAGGCCAGAATACTGGAGTGGGTAGCCTTTCCCTTCTCCAGGGGATCTCCCCAACCCAAGGATCAAACCCAGGTCTTCCTCATTGCAGGTGGATTCTTTATCAGCTGAGCCACAAGGGAAGCCCAAGAAAACTGGAGTGGGTAGCCTGTCCCTTATCCAGCAGATCTTTCTGACCCAGGAATCAAACCAGGGTCTCCTGCATTGCAGGTGGATTCTTCACCAACTGAGCTATCAGGGAAGCCATTTTTCCTCAAATAGAAGCATATTTCTATTTCTAAATTGTTTTTCTCTGAGTTACCTAGGATTTCTGTCTTGAGAACTAGCTTTCAGAAACTACTATCTGATTATATATGATTTTTATAGATTATAGTATGATCATATGTTACTTTGTGAGCATATTGTAATAAAATGTATTTCAGATTATAAATAATTTTAAGCTTTTAGTATTGCATTTTTAATATGCTTTGTCTGTTCATTGGCCCATGTGGTATAAATTCTTAATAGACAAAGATATAAGAGCATTATTTTTAAATTGGACGCTGAAACCTTACTGTGCTAAGATTCTTCATGTCCTTGTTGGGAGAATTATCTCATAGAAGAGATGCTGGATAAGGGCCTCTGCTCAAACAACTCATCTTTCTGGAGAACCTTCAACACAAGTCCGTTTTACCCATGTGTTCTTCTACGTGGTAAGGGTGTCTGTGCTACCTCACCTGGGCTCTGCATGCATGCACACCTGAGCACAAGTACCCTATTTGGGTTGTGACCACACCACTGCTCACACAAGGCATCAGTTTGCCAGCCAACACATGGCCTTCTGCCTAAATCCCCTCTCCAACCCCACGGTGTGACTCACTCCTCAGTCCATCATGGCTCCCTACCATCCTCTTCTCAGGGCCCAACTTTCATTAGCCTTGACAGCACTTGACATACTGTGTTATCATTGTCTGAGAAGGTGGCTTCTGCCCTGGCCATTTGGGAGCATGAAAGGCGGGAAACGTTTTCTCTTGTTCAAACCTTTAGCAACTAGCACTTCAGTAGGCGTGTGTCTGAAGGATAAACATAATGTTAGTTCTTAGAGGCCTTACCACTTGGCTGGATACTGCTCAGCTGTTACCATATTTCTGATGACTGAAGAATAATTCTTGTAGTGCATTTATTGTCAAATGTTACTAGAATTTGAATAGCTCTCTCTCAGCTCATTGCAATGGAAAAATTAACACCAATTGAAAACCCATCTTGAGTTGAAGGTTTGAATTACTTCATATATGGTGAAGTAATTACTAGTGGTTCTCTTAGTACGAAAGTGTCTCCGCTGTTCTCTTTCATGTTATTTATTGTGCTTTTAAAAAAAAGGAATAGAAACTTTGAGGGAGGAATCATGGGGTTCAGAAGAGGAAGAAAGGAGTGGACATGAAAAAATACATGAAAAGTTTGAATCACAGAAAGATAAAATGTGTAAAGTCCTCTTTCTGCCTCTTAAATAGACACACCTTTAACAATAGGTCCCTAGATTTTGAAGTGGAAAAAGAGCATGGTCTTGGAGCAGTAATGACAGTGTTTTCATGTGTGGAAGTGGTTGATTAAATGTGTGTTGTCTTGGTTTAAAAGTCATGTTGGTCTATACTTCTGAGGCAGCAGGCTTTGCGGTAGTTTGTTACTCATCCTCTTGGACTGTAAGAAAACTTCTGTTTCTCATAGCCTTGCTGACAGCACCTTTCACTGCTGTATACACTATTCAGGTCTCCCGTATGAGTGAAATGTGTGAGGGAGCAAGATTGTGTGATTTAGTGATAATGGTCACTAAACTCTCAGAGCTACAACACTAAATCATGCACCATTTACAACATGTCTCTTCAAGTGATTCTGAAATAGGAAACCATGCTATCATTGATTCTATAATTAAATATTCTATATCCGATCACAGAACAGAGGTGTTCAAACTCTGTATTTTCAGAACTAAAATTTGAAAAAAAAAATTTTTTTTGTTTTGGCCACACCGCCTTGTGGGATCTTAGTTCCCCAACCAGGGATCAAACCCAGGCCCCTTGCCATGGACACGTGGAGTCTAACCACTGAACTGCCAGGGAATTCCCTGAAATGTATTTGTTTGTATGGCTTATGTCTGTCAATACTTACTATGTTAGAAATTAAAACTGAGAATATTTTAAAATTTTTAATTCATTTTAAAAAATATTAAAACTATTCTATAGTAACATTGCTGCTGAGTCACTTCAGGCATGTCCGACTCTGTGCGACCCCATAGACGGCAGCCCACCAGGATGCCCCGTCCCTGGGATTCCCCAGGCAAGAACACAGGAGTGGGTTGCCATTTCCTTCTCCAATGCATGAAAGTGAAAAGTGAACGTAAAGTCGCTCGGTCGTGTCCAACCCTCAGCGACCCCATGGACTGCAGCCTTCCAGGCTCCTCCATCCATGGGATTTTCCAGGCAAGAGTACTGGAGTGGGGTGCCATCGCCTTCTCCGATAGTAACATTAGTGAAATATTTTTATGAAAAGTCCCAATTTAAAAAATTAGAGTGACATTGTTTTGCTATCTTTAACCTCTTTAATGGTAGACTTAACAGAAGACAGCTACCTTTTTATATGTACTTCTTCATTCAGTCTGTTGCAATATGTCATGTAGTCATGGAATATTTTACTGTGAGCACACTTGTGGAAAAAATGAGCATCTTAGTATTATTATGAAAACAGTTTTTACCATACAATATGGCTATAAAAATTATTTTGACCTCACAGACCCTCTAAAAGCATCCGTGGGTTCCGCAGGAGTCCCCAGACCATGCTTGGAAAACCGCTTCTTCAGATCTCAAAGAACTGTTTCTGGGACTTCCCTGGTGGTCTAGTGGTTAAGACTCCACGCTTCCACTTTAGAGGGCGTGGGTTCCATCCCTGGTTGGGGAACTAAGATTCCACATGATGCACAGCATAGCCACACATACAAGAATATTGTCCTCATGTTCTTTGAAAGAGAGAAAATTGGCTAGTTGACAAATTGTATCGTTTTCTACATGTGTGAACAGAATAACCCCACCACCACCACTGTCTTCTGTTCAATGTCTTTCCAAATGCCCTCCTCCACTGCCCCTACGTTACTTCTTAAGGGATGCTGAGGCATGTACAGGAATGAAAATTCTGCATCAAACTCCACAGAATCCCTGCTCAGGCACCCGCTTTCACCTTAGCCAAGTTACATAAGTTCTCTAGGTTTTGTTTTCTTGTCTGGAAGGGAGAAAATTTAATCTATGTACTTACTCTTCCATGAAATAATACCTGGAAAATGCTTGACACAAAGGCAGTGCTCTATAAATATGACTGTTGTTATTTTTAAGCATTATTACTGTTATTTTTGCTATAGATTTTGTCATTTGTCTACAACTTTTAAGAACACAAAAGGATGGCTATGGTAGTATAAAAAATAGTCCTAGGAATATTCTTTAGTAAAATACAATCACCAGAAGTTCTAAATGTGTTTTAAAATTTGGTCAACATTAAGTGCCTGTTACACATATAAATACAACTCAAAATTCAACTCAGAGCTGGAGGATGAGGTACCTGGACATGGTACAACCCAGCATCCAGCACAGAATTACTCTTGATTCCCTAGAGCTGCCTCCTGAGCACACTTTCCAGTATCTAACGACGCTGTTAAAGGGCCTCCATGAAAGATGCTGATATGATAGATGCTTTGGGCCGATAATAGAATTGTTTCCATTGGCCAAAGTGTTTCCACTTGGAGATCAGATATATTCAACAAATATACTTGGTTTGATGGTGATTTTTTTAAAAACTAGAAAAATATTTAGTGATTATTTGACTGAGATGGAAGTTAAAAATATCCAGAATGGATGTAGTATGTGCAGGTTGCGATACTGAGGACTGGAGTAAGGAGATAATTTTGAACAGAAGCCTATAGCAGCAAAAGACTATAGCCTGGGACAAAACCCACGTCTGTAGACAACCGCCCACAGGTGGGTAGGAGCTCGAAGGGTCCTCTTCCAACAAGGAGCTGGGAGAGAAATAGTCCTCTCTGAGTAATCATGTTCTCTGCTGTTAAGCCACTCTTCAATGCTAAATTCATCTCCAGATACCCAAACAGCCCGTGGATCATCTCTCTGCTTCAGACTAGGGAACATCTTTGGGGTAAGTCAACTAATTTTGTTATTAATAACTGTCTTTGTAAAACCTAAACAGGAAGTTAAGAACATATAACCTGATGTGACTCACAAATCTTTGTCAAGAAAATTTGGAGTTATTTTTAAAATCTGCTGTTTGGGATCACATGGCTTTGGGTACTCTGTTGAAAACAGGGCATGGAGTTGTGACCATGTGTGTAATATTTTATATGTAAATTTGGGGCCAGATTTTTAAAACAACCTAACTCTTCTCATAGGAAAATATATATATGGCTTCAAACTACATTAAAAGGAACATTTCGTTAAGAACAGAGACAAAGGTGTGATTCCTATTTGATTGGGTTCAGAACAATATATAGTTACATAAGTGACGTGTTGGTGATGTGTTAACTAATGGGTTAGTTTGCTGTAAACCACATCATATTTATAATTTAACTTTTTTGTTACTTTATATATGGGTGTTACCAAACTTATTAACAAATATTCTAAAAAATATTTAACATGTCTAAGAGTGAACTCTATTTCTCTCAAGTCTGATTTTCCTGTCTAGGTTGGTGGTCTCTGTCTCCCTAGACTCCCAAACCAGAAACCTGGGCTGAAATGACACCCTTAGTTCTTCTCTCCCACATTCAGTGGGCCACTAAGTGTACTGAACATTCTGCTCTTAGAATGTCTTGTAAGTTGCCCCCTCCTGCCATTCCTGATACCACTTCCTTGGAACAGCAGCCTTCTACTGGTTTCTTTGTCTCTAGTCTAATCCCCACCCAAACCCACCCCATTCCAGCCTACACGGTCGGCCAGGTTTTCTCTCTCAAAATTCCCATGTGATCACATGACTTTTCCTTGACTTCAAAGCCTTCATCTAAAGTTGAAGTCCAAGCTCTCTACTGGGGCATTCAAGTCTTAAAAAGTCTACTCGAGGGTAGAAATCTAGTTTGGAGCCTCATTCCTTGCCACTAGGAGGCGTTAACCTCCCATAGCAGCAATCCCCAGACACTGCGCCCTAAACGCAGGGGAAACTGTCTCACGTTCATACGTTCCATGGGCGGTTTCATCTCCCTTTAGATGCCCTCCACGCCCTCAAGCCCCTCACTGATAGGCTGGCAAACTTCAACGCATCCCCAGTTGGAGTATCACTTCCTCTAGGTGATGATAAACCTTTCTTTTCAAAACATCTGTCCACCCTGATAGAGTTGATCCTTCTCAGATGTGTTCCTTCAACAACTTGTACTCGCTTCACCTTTTTCCCACTATTTTTAAAATGTCTTTCTTACCCTATCGTGAATTCTTTGAAGAACGGTAGAATCTAGGACTTAATTCTGTATCCCATGTGCCTAAGATTGGACTCAATAAAAGTTTGTTGAGCTGTATTAATATTTGATCTAATTGATAGTGTAAAATGGATTGTGAATTAAAAGAACATAGTATGTAATTTCCAGGAAATAAGTAAAAATTGGACTTTGTCACTGACTGTAAAATGATTGCCTATTTCAGGAGTTTTATAACTTTGATTCTTTTCTTACCATCATAAGGACTTCCCTGTGGCTCAGATGATAAAGAATCTGCCTGCAAACTAGGAGACCTGGGTTTGATCCCTGGGTCAGGAAGATCCCCAGGAAAAGAGAATGGCAACCCTCTCCAGTATTCTTGCCTGGAGAAATCCACAGACAGAGGAACCTGGTGGACTACAAGTCCATGGGGTCACAAAGAGTTGAACACGACTGTATGACTAACACTTTACCATCATGAAACAGAACTTGACAATGTTATTGCTAAAATGTGTTTCCACTTACAGAAGTATCAAAAAGAATACCATCTATGTATTTTGATAGTTTTATCATCACTTATCTTACCAAAGTACTTAAGGCAGTTTACAGGGAAAAAATAGAAAAGTAGATAAATCTGAGAAAACACTTGATTGGGGAGAAAAAGACAAACATCATTGTGCACAGAGGGAAAACTGGAAGGACAATTAATTTAGGAAAGATGGGTTGTGACAGTGGTTCCCAAATCAAACTGAATTATGTTCATCATAAGTACTTGGAGAGCCTTATCAAATATAGATTTCTGGAGATAGATCTCAGTGAGACCCTGAGAACAAGCTTTCTAAAATAATTCCCCGGGTCCTTTCAATGAGCAACCAAATTTGTCCTCGTCGTTGTTCAGTCGCTCAGTTGTGTCTGAGTCTTTGCGACCCCATGAACTGCAACCAAATTTGGAAACCACTAAAATGTCACAAATCGGGTAGACTCACAGGGTTTAGCTCTATTTGAAAGTTATAGGTGATTCCAACAAAAGAGGGAATTTCTAGATATTCCAAAATAGAAAAATCCACAGAAAGTTTTGTGTGTTTTTTTGCCTTTAGCTTTAAAATTGAGACATGTAGCTCCTGGTCATAAAAAGATGGTCCCTAAGACATTATGATACATTAGCTTGCACCAAAACCCAAGCTTTCATTTGGTGGCTGTGTGCAGGAAAGATGCTTGACCGATGAGTGCCCAGCAGATCTTCCATGCGCCACATCAGCCACGTACCATCTACGTGAAGTGAGGCTGCTGCCCATTGGGTGGGTACAATGGTGTTGCTTATTTTCCCAGGCCACAAAGAGAGCCTTTTAAAGTACATGTTCCAAGTACAGTGGCAGAATACTAAATTTGGTTCTGTCTCAAAAATAATACGCTTTTATTTTTAGGCAGTTGCTTGATAAAGTGGTACTTTTGTTTGGCAGTAGAATTTTGGCCCCAAGCCCATTCTGATTTTTTAAAAGAAAAAAAAAACACAAAAAACTAAATGGTACTTTGTAGATATTGTAAAGAAAAACTACTGAAAAGTTTAAAAGGTGCATCTTCTAAGATTATTTGCTGCAAAGTTTTCTAACAACTGATCCATTTAAAGGCATTTTGAGGGGGGGAAAATGAATGTGTTCTTTTAGATCTCTCTACTGTTCACTAGTATTTTTTTTCTCCTATACCCTGAGGTGTATGTTGTTTTGTGATCTGGTGTCGGGATCAGTAACTGTAGTTTCAATCCTAAGTAAAGGAAAAGTTGCAGTTTTTACTCCTGTCAGTTAAAAGGAGAAGAACAGAGCATGCTTGGAATGGAAAGGGACTTCTTATCTTCCAGAAACCTCTGTAGTCTAAGGATTACTCTTGGGAAGCCCCTTAAGGGCCTTATCTAGCTGAGACAAGAGTAGTTCCTTAATAGGCAGTTCTTAGCAAAATATTGTGTTGTTGGCGAAACCCCAGGAAGCTGGAAGCTTAGGAGTGACTTGATGGGGAGGGGAAGTTGACTAGTTTCAGAAACCAGAGTTTCTGGTTGCATTACCCCAATGCTCCCAAAACATGCCAGCATACACACTCATTCACACTCACACCAGTTCTTTAAGGGTTGACTGATGGATGATCTCTGCCCTTAGGAAATTCCAGTGTTTCCTCCTTTCCATCATAGTGGATAATTTCTATAATTAGTATTATAATTGTAATTAATTAGTAGTTATATAATTCTAATTATATATTGTACTTAGTATTACAGTTATCAGCATATTATATCTGGTGGCCATTTACTGTATACAGGGCAGTCTACTAGGGTTAGACAATTAAAAGTACTGTATTTCACATCCTGAATTTTTTCCAGTACACAAGAGTCACTGTTTGTATGCCTTAGTGCTGGGTATGCATAAATTG
Source organism: Bos javanicus (assembly GCF_032452875.1). Lineage (NCBI taxonomy): Eukaryota > Metazoa > Chordata > Mammalia > Artiodactyla > Bovidae > Bos > Bos javanicus. Next base: position 23,499,862 of record NC_083876.1, on the reverse strand, counting down.
GACTCAGCTGTATGGCTACTTCTAAACTTTTCATACCGCTTTAACAGTCAAAATTCACAAGTATTTAAATGGTTAAGGATTTGGAGGGTATAATAAAATATTTAGGAAAGATTTTTTTTTTCTTTCTTAATTTTTGATCTTAGGATTTCACTTGGTACAAAAGCAAGTCAATTCTGTAGATCACACGTGTTTCTCTTCTTTTAAACAAAGCTTTAAAAATATATGTTAAACTCTTTTATGAAAAACATTCTATGATATCTTCTAAAACTCATACTGAACAGAACTAAATTTTATATCAGTTGTTCAGTCAACACTGGAACATAACATACATTGGTATACTTTCATAAGCTAATATCATTTGCTTAGCTACTAGCACCAAAATCAATTGCTTCAAACTCCTATAATTTTGTGGCTTTTAATACGTGTTCTTGTTGTTGTTTTAGTAGTTTAGTTTGCATGTGCAGTAGTTTAGATGCAGTTTGTCTGCATCCGTCTTTGTCAGGCTGTCATTTTGGGGCATTGTTCTCGACTTGTCTTGACAGCTGTCATCAATTATGTTTTGGGAAATGAGATGACCGAACTTATTAATATCATTTCCAGAGTAAAAGTAACTTCATGTCATCCATTTTGGTCAGCAGAGAATAACATTTAGAACTTAATATTTTTGTTATATTTTGGATACTTGAAATTACCAGCAAAGGAAATTCTGGATAAGTGAGATATTCACTGTATGGTATGTTACAAATCACTGATGAAATTGAATGGTAGTTATGCTGAGCAAAAGGTGAGAGGAACTTACCAAACTCATCTGTATTCAGTTGTGTGAACAGTTTTCAGAGTTCTGCTCTTACCTATGCCATGTGCATTAGAGTATGTATCACACACATTTCAGTGTATAAATGCATATGCAGCGATTTCAAGAACATAAATGCAAGTTTTAGTACTAGTAAAACATTTACAAATACAGATAAAAATATCATATTGTCTCAGTTTGGTAAAACTACACTGGAAGGGAATAATGGATCACATGGTCACAGTCACTGCAATGTGGATTAAAGTAGATATTCTATGTAGACTACTTGTCCCCAGGCTTGAGAAAAAGAGATGCATTTTAACATGTTATTGGAAATTTTAAAATGTTGCTTAAAGGAAAGACTTAGAAGGCAAGTTTTGAAGCAGAGATTATCTGATGAAATGTTTACAGGGCAGAGCAGGGGATGAGGTGTGACTACAGGAGCCTGGCACCCTTTGGTTTGAAGATACATTTATCAGAAATACCATAGCCACTAAAGGAATGTGGCATGTGTCTGACTCCTATAGCATACTACAATATTCTTATATTAAAATTCTCATTGCAAATAAACATCTCCATTACTTGAACATACACAATATGCAGTTACGATAATACCTTTAGTATTTGGAGCCTTATCATATAGTACAGAGTAGGTGCCCTGAAAGAGTAAGCTTCAAGGTATACTGGCTGATATTTTTAAGCATATATTTAGCACATCCTCTGTGCCAGGTATAAACACTTGAGATAATGATCATGAAAGTGAGGAAAAGGGGGTTGGTTAGCCTGGGCTGCCATTCTACCCCATTGCCTAGTTCCTCTGTTGTTTGCTTTGTTTATGAGTTCCCTTGGCCTGATACAAGTTTCAACTTGTGGGTTTGAAATAGATACTTGTTATAGGCTGAATGTTTGTGTCCCCCCAAAATCCATAGGTTGAAGCCCTACCCGCAATACAATAGTATTTGGCAACGGGGCTTTGTTGTTGTTGTTCAGTCGCTCACTTGTGTCCGACCCTTTACGATCCCATGGACTGCAGCACCCCAGGCTTCCCATCTTCATCATCTCCCGGAGTTTGCTCAAATTCGTGTCCATTGAGTCGGTGATGCCATCCAACCATCTCATCCTCTGTCGTCCCCTTCTCCTCCCGCCTTCAGTCTTTCCCAGCATCAGGGTCTTTTCCAGTGAGTCAGCTCTTCGCATCAGGTGGCCAAATTATTGGAGTTTCAGGTTCAGCATCAGTCCTTCCAATGAATATTCAGGGTTGATTTCTTTTAGGATTGACTGGTTTGATCTTCTTCCTGTCTAAGGGACTCTCAAGAGTCTTCTCCAGCACCACAGTTAAAAGGCATCAATTCTTCAGCACTCAGCCTTTCTTATTGTCCAGCTCTCACATCCATTAGATGAGGTCGTGAAAGTTGGGCCCTCATGCTGGGAATAGTGCCCTTGTAAGAAGAGACACCAAAGAGTGTGTTCGCTTCCTCTCTCTGAGAATACACAAAGAAGAGGTCATGTAATCACAAGCCAAGTTAAGAGGCCTCAGAATGAAACCTACCTTGCCAGACTTCCCAACCTCCAGAACTGACAAATAATTTTTTTGTTGTTTTTACCACCCAGTCTGTGCTATTTTGTTATGGCAGCCCTAGTTGATTAAGACAATTAACCTTGCCTGTGGGTAAAGCAGACTAGCCCAAACTGGGATCACAAGTTACTTCGGCCATCCTGCTCTAGACAGGTTCACTAACTGGATCAAACTGCACTTCCTAGGTGGCACTAGTGGTAAAGAACCCACCTGCCAGTGCAGTTTAGACATGAGAGATGCAGCTTCCATCCCCAAGTTGGGAAGATTCCCTGGAGGAGGGCATGGCAACCCACTCCAGCGTTCTTGCCTGGAAAATCCCATGGACAGAGGAGCCTGGCAGGCTGCAGTCTATAGGGTCACACAGAGTTAGACACAAGTGAAGCAACAGCATTCACGCATGCCCTACTAGACTTTATTTAGAAAAGAAAACTATCAAAGTGTGATTTTCCCCCTTAGTTGAATGGCGAATCAGTAAAGAATTGTGTATCTGCCTATACACTGACTCCAAATGATGAGAACATGATTTCACCACCAATTAGACCAAATATCCTAAATATCTCTGAACTTTATGATTTGACCATTGAAGAAAGAAAAATCACTTTATTAAAAAGATTCTCCTGTTAATCAATTGGAGCTTCAAAAAACTGGACAAGTAACATCTCCAATGTTTATAAAACTCATTTTCAATAAAAATATTTTTAAGCCTTGACAGGTACTTTTAAAAATCAGTAACCAAAATAAACATTATAGGAAAACCACATTAGTGAATAATGAAGATATTTTCAGGCTCTTTATACCTATAGAGCCACTTCCTTATAATGCCCAGTGCTTGGTTCAGTTCAGTTCAGTCGCTCAGTTGTGTCCAGCTATTTGTGACCCCATGGACTGCAGCATACCAGGCTTCCCTGTGCATCACCTACTCCTGGAGCTTGTTCAGACTCATGTCCATCAAGTTGGTGAGACCATCCAACCATCTCATCCTCTGTCATCCCCTTCTTCAGTCTTTCCCAGCATCAGGGTTTTTTCCAGTGAGTCAGTTCTTTGCATCAGGTGGTCAAAGTATCGGAGTTTCAGCTTCAGCATCAGTCCTTCCAGTGATATTCTGGACTGATTTCTTTAGGATTGACTGGTTGGATCTCCTTGCAGTCCAAGAGACTCTCAAGAGTCTTCTCCAACACCACAGTTCAAAAGCATCAATTCTTCAGTGCTCAGCTTTCTTTATAGTCCAATTCTGATATCCATATGTGACTACTGGATAAAACCATAGCTTTGACTAGAAGGACCTTTGTTGGCAAAGTAATGTCTGCTTTTTAATACGCTGTCTAGGTTGGTCATAGCTTTTCCTCCAAGGAGCAGGCGTCTATGAAATTTCATAGCTGCAGTCACCATATACAGTGATTTTGGAGCCAAAAAAAAAAAAATAGTCTCTCACTGTTTCCATTGTTTCCCCATCTACTTGCCATGAAGTGATAGGATCAGATGCCATGATCTTTGTTTTCTGAATGTTGAGTTTTAAGCCAACTTTTTCATTCTCCTCTTTCACTTTCATCAAGAGGCTCTTTAGTTCTTCTTTGCTTTCTGCCATAAGGGTGGTGTCATTTGCATATTTGAAGTTATTGATATTTCTCCCGGCAATCTTGATTCCAACTTGTGCTTCATCCAGCCCAGCGTTCTGCAAGATGTACTCTGCATCTAAGTTAAATAAGCAGGGTGACAACAAACAGCCTTAACGTACTCCTTTCCCAATTTGGAAGCAGTTGTCCGGTTCTAACTGTTGCTTCTTGACTTGCATGTAGATTTCTCAGGAGGCAGATCAGTTGATGATATTCCCGTCTTTTGAAGAATTTCCCACAATTTGTTATGATCCACACAGTCAAAGGCTTTGGCGTAGTCAATTAAAGCAGTAGATGTTTTTCTGAACTCTCTCGATTTTTCTATGATCCAATGGATGTTGGCAATTTGATCTGTGGTTCCTCTGCCTTTTCTAAATCCAACTTGAATATCTGGAAGTACGTGGTTCACATACTATTGAAGCCTGGCTTGGAGAATTTTGACAATTACTTTGCTAGTGTGTGAGATGAGTACATTTGTGTGGTAGTTTTAACATTCTTTAGCATTGCCTTTCTTTGGGATTGGAATGAAAACTGACCTTTTCCAGTCCTGTGGCCACTGCTGAGTTTTCCCAATTTGCTGGCATATTGAGTGCAGCACTTTCACAGCATCATCTTTTAGGATTTGAAACAGCTCAACTGGAATTCCATCAACTCCATTAACTTTGTTCGTAACAATGTTTCCCAAGGCCCACTTGACTTCACATTTCTAGGATGTCTGACTCTAGATGAGTGATCATACTATTTTGATTATCTGGGTCATGGAGATCTTTTTTTTATAGTTCTTTTGTTTATTCTTGCCACCTCTTAGTATCTTCTGCTTCTGTTAGGTCCATACCATTTCTGTCCTTTATTGTGCCCATCTTTGCATGAAATGTTCCCTTGGTATCGAATTTTCTTGAAGAGATCTCTAGTCTTTCCCATTCTGTTATTTTCCTCTATTTCTTTGCATTGATTGCTGAGGAAGGCTTTCTAATCTCTCCTTGCTATTCTTTGGAACTCTGCATTCAAATGGTTATTCTTTTCTTTTATCCTTTTCCTTTAGCTTTCTTCTTTTCTCTGCTATTTGTGAGGCCTCCTCAGACAACCATTTTGCCTTTTTGCATTTCTTTTTCTTGGGGATGGTCTTGATCACCACCTCCTGTACAATGTCACGAATTCCATCCATAGTTCTTCAAGCACTCTGTCTGTCAGATCTAATCCTTTGAATCTATTTGTCACTTCCACTGTATAATCGTAAGGGATATGCTTTAGGTCATACCTGAATGGTCTAGTGGTTTTCCCTACTTTCTTCATTTTAAGTGGATTTTCTATTGGTGGTACAGTGGTTCAATTGCATTAATCCAATATTCTTAGTTAATAATCACAGTTCATTTTTGGTGAGAGTAAATATTTGATTTACTAGTATAAGGCCAAAGAATTATGAGTAATTAAAATTGTCAAGATTGGGTAAAAATGCAAGATAAACACTGTACAATTTTTGCAATACATAGCAAAATGAACTGATTTAAAGCAATAAATTATATTCCTGAATTAGTTTTAATAACTAACAATCTTTAAGTGGTGAAAGATTTTTGTTATTACTAGACAGACCCTTCAGTGGAATGCTATGGAGGGAAATTAAAATCTAAAATGTGGAATTAAAATAGATGATCTTTATGTTCTCTTTTAATCCTGGGATTCTAAGAAATAAGAATTTCAAAGAATTCTTTGACCTACAAATAAAAAGGGTAATGATTTGTCCAAAACTCTGATCTTGATTATACATATATTTAAATCTTATTCAAAATGAACATTTGGGATTTAACTAAGAAGCATTTCAAAAAAGGAAAAACTGTTAAGTCTCTTCTGCCCATACACTTATGAGCAAGAAAAAAACATAAATGAAATGAAATATTTTATTTGAGTAAAGAAAAAACTCACAATTCTAAGTTTCAGTTGTTTTATAAATACTTACTTGAATTCACCCCTTGATAAGTCTCTCTAAGCAGTAAGTCAGTATCCTTGGCACACAGTAGACAGTGCCTGTGTATGTGGGTATGTGTGTTTGGCTAAGAGAATTCAAATTAATTTTCTATTTTAAATCTGATAAGTGTAACAGAAAAAGTATGTGAAGTTAAATTGAGTAATGTAAATAGTACATTTTAGTGGTCCCAGATGAGTCATGTAAGATTCATGATTCTCTTGGGAAAGAGAAGAAAATGAGAGAATCAAATCTCTGCAAATAAACTGAGCTAAACTTTTATATTTTTGGAAAGTATATTGTACAGTGATTTTAAGGAAATCATGTACATTCAGAACTTAACCTTAAGACCCAAACTGCTGATGCTGAGCATTCTAAATTCCTCCAAACTGACTCAAACCCAGGACTTATTTTCTAAGAATCTAAGATGAGGAATGTGTGTGTGTGTGTGTTTGCAAGTGTGCAAATATTTGAGTCACAGTGATCATATAGATGTTTCCCTAGAAAGGATCTGATCAAAACTTTTGAGACAACAGCCCTATTCCACTACTACTGGTAGTTAAATACTTCCCAGCAAAAAGTGCTTAGAATTAAATAGAATTTTTTTAATAAGCAGTTTAATTGAATACTTGCTAAAACCCTGTATATAAAACATATATACAAACATAGTAAGAGTTACAGTTGATTTATTGAATGATTTCTAACAGATTCATATTATAAAGGAATATAACTTGTATGAAATTTCAGCTATTTTCAACACCATTTACAAAATCACTTTTTATAATAATCTAGTCATGTATTCCCTTTGCATACTAGACAAGGGTATAACTTCTTACTATGGAAAATAATAACAAGTAAAATAACTTTGAACTCAGGCAGAATCAATGACTTGGGTTTATTCCAAAAGAAGAGTATGTATCCTTGAAACTGCCAGGAAGAACAGCCCAGAAATCAGGGCTAGCTACAGCTCCTAAGTTTTATAGTGCACTCACTTACAGATCACTAAAACCCTTTAAACACAGTGGCCTATACTAACGCACTTATGTGTCAGGAAGATCCCCTGGAGGAGGAAATAGCAACCCACTGCAGTATTCATGCTGGGAAAATTCCATGGATAGAAGAGCCTGGTGGGCTACAATCCATGGGGTTGCAAAGAGTCGGACATGACCAAGCAACTGAGCACACCACAACCTTCTTACAAGTCATTCAGCAAATATCTGTTCATTGAAGAAATAGTATTCAGTGCCTACTCTGAGTTTTGCCCCAGGGTGGTCACTGGACTCTTGTCTTCTGAGACTGCCCAAGTGAGGATAGAGCCTTGGTCCCTAGTAAAAACAATCAGAATTGTTTTTAAAAAATTATATTCATAAATTATACTCATCTTGTTAAAAGGACATATATAAAAATCCCCTAATCAGAGAAATCACCAATAATATATCTATGGCCCTATTAAGAAAATAACTGTGTCAAGGGGATGAAAGGGCTTTTCCTTGAAAAAGACATAGATTTCCTTGTCTAAAACTGTAACACTTCATTCATAGGAGATTGCGTGGCGTAAAATGATGCAGGCTTTCAATACCTGATGGTTTATAACTTTGCAACAGTCTTCCCTGTGCATACCTGAAAAGTCCATATTTTGAATATGAGTTAAAGACTTGAAATCGTAAAATGTTTCAACTTCCCTGTTTTTAAACTAAATTTATTTCATAGAACAAAGTATTTCTCCCATAAATAAGAACACTGCAGTTGGTATTTTTCAGGCAGCAAAATAGTTAATTGTTTTATTTATAAAGTTTTCTGTTCCTTGTAATTCTTAAAAATAAAACAAACCTAAAAGCTTCTTAGACCCAATGGAAAACACAATATTAACAAAGAGGGATAGCATAGGCTGAAGGGGTCTGTCTCAGAGCAGTACAGAGTGTGTTGTAAATTACTGCCTCAAATTTGATTGTAGCCATGGGACTGTCCACTTCTGGATATGCAGTTTCACATTTAATACGCAACCAACACCCTATAAGCCTCTTTTTAGAGTAGGACCCTGAGAGTTAGTCCATTGAGAAATCACATAGTATTTATGCTTGAAATTTTAAAGTGTCCAATCTTTAAAAAGGCAGAAAGAAGCAAAGCCTTTCCCACAAATGAAACTTATCACCATGTAAAGAAGAATATACACTTGGCATTAAAGTACCCATCTAGTTTCAAGATGTATACCTACACATTTTTTTAAATGTATGAATAGCTCCTAATTTTGAAAAAAGGAAACATTAAAAATGTTGAAATGCTACTGGTAGGGTTCAAGTCTGGGCAAAACCTATGAAGTGATCTTTGCTACAATAAATCAAAACTGCTTTTCTGTGCCATGTCCAGATCATCGACAGCCTCGTTTCAGGTATCTGTTAGCCTTGGGTACAATTGGCATCATCCCCGTGCATCCAGAGGCAGATCTGGGCATACTTGAGGGGTGTGATGCGCACGGCCACATTGTAGTCCTTCTGAACACCGTGCACGTCCACCCACTGGTGGCCAGAATAAATGGCGATGATTTTGCGTTTCCACCTCTTTTTGTCTGGCTCTTTCAAACGCAGATAGACCCCGGAGCCAGTGGAGCCTGATTCGGCATCGCAGTATTGATAGAGGAGGTCATTGGACTCATCAGACACACTGCAAAACCGGTAGACTAACTGATCTGCCCTGTCCTGATCGAAGCCTGAGAAGTGGATCATCCCACCGGGCAGCTTCTTGATGGTGGGGCTGACTCCCAGCTCCATGTATTTCTTCTTGTGAGGGCGCTTCAGCTCCAGAAGGGCGTAGTCATAGTCCAGGGCCGGGTCTCCGCTCTCTCCTCTAGCCCAGCCCTTGGGGATGTGGGTGTTCTTGACCCGGGTCCACTGGAAGGAGGGCCTCCCGTCAGCAGCTCTCTGACGCCGAGCAGATCCCTTTCTCCTCCTTCCAGCCTTGGCTGTCTCCTTCAGGCTGTCTTGGCTCCCCTCTCTTCCAGCACCACTCACTTCCCTCCTGTTCCTCCTAGACGCCCGATGTCTCTTGCCACCACCTTTATTTCTCATCTTCAGCAAGCCTACTCTTAGCTTTTTGCTGCCTTTGATGTAGCCGTTTCCATCGTGGACACAGTGGGCAGCGGTTAGGACGTGGTTGGGAGAGATGAGAATGCCGCTGCAGCCTGTGGAGAGCTTCACCGCCGTATTGAAAGGGAAATTGGTCAAGAACTTCTTATCCAGGATGCTGAACCTGCTGTCGGTGCCGTACACCTGTCTCTTTCTCCTCACGGGTGCTCCTTGAGAGGTAAGGTTTTGAGTTGGCTCAGGGACCCAACCTTGAACTTTCACTCTGGTCAAGGTTCGGCTCCCATTCTCAAAGACAGTCTCGTAGGAGAGAGAGTCTTCCAGGTCAGAAAGGCTGGGGGCTGGGAGATCTTTCTGGCATTCAATGCCACACACTCGATTTAACACCATCTTAGCATCTGCCTCAAAGGCGGGGCTGGTGAGATGGAAGGTCCTTTCACTGACAAGTCGGGGTATTTTTCTCACGTGCCACATAAAATCCTGTTCGCTTTCAGATCCATCGATGAGGGTCCACCCAAGGGTGAAAAGCATCAACCCGAAGAACATAGCTCCCATTTTGTTCTTCTATCTTGTCCTTTAAAACAGGAAAAAAAGAAGCTTTATGCTTTTTGTCTTATTGGGGTATAGTTGCTTTACAATATTGTGTTAGTTTCTGCTGTACAACAAAGTGAATCAGCTATAGGTATACATGTATCTCCTCCCTCTTAGACCCTCACCCCCCAATCCCAGCCACCTAGGTCCCCCCAGAGCACTGAGCTGAGCTTGCTGTGCTGTACAGCAGGTTCTCACTAGCTATCTGTTTTACACCTGGCAGTGCACATACATTAGTCAGAAAGAAAAATAAGTACCATATATTAATGCAGAGATGTGGAATCTAGAAAAATGGTACAGATGAACCTATACTGCTTTCTGTTTAAACGTTAATTACCATTCATTTAGATCTTGAGTCCTAAATGTAGCTTCACCACTAAGAGGAGTCCCTATTTTCACTGTACTTAGATTTTACTGAGATTAGATAAACACCATACTAAGCAGGCTCCTACAGATATCCAAAATCAGTAAATTTGATTTCACTCAAACTTCCCTCCACCTGCACTAATCCCCACACATCCCACCCCCACCTACCATCTTCCCCTCTTCCTCTCCAGACAGCCCAACGCATGGGAGAATAAGAAGAGGGGCAAGTGGGGTCCTCTGGTGTCTAAGCCACACCTTCCAAGGTCTCCTGCAACCTTATCTCCAGATGATTTAGAAATAAAGATAACGACAGATGTCTGACACTATCCCTGAACTTAGCGTCTTAATAAAGGCACGGACCATAAATTCCTCATCTCTAGAATGTAAACGACTAGCACAGAGCTCAAAAAAGCATTCACTGGAAAAAAATTTTTTTTAAAAAGTCCTTCACTAGAATGCACTACTTCCCTGAATCACGGCTTGCAGACCAAGCTGATTGATGGTGCAATTAAAATCATTAAATAGGAGGGAGGAGGGAGGAGGGTTCAGGATGGGGAACACATGTATACCTGTGGCGGATTCATTTTGATATATGGCAAAACCAATACAATATTGTAAAGTTAAAAAATAAAATTTAAAAATAAATAAATAAAATCATTAAATAATAGACCCTTCCCTGGCTCAGTGGTTAAGACTTCACCACCACCCCACTCCCTGCCCCGTCCCCAACCCCGGATGCAGGAGATTGGTCAAAGAGCTAAGATCCCACATGCCTCACAGACAACAAAATGTAAAACAGAAATGAGCCTGTCATACAGAGTGAAGTAAGTCAGAGATGAACTATCGTATATTAATGCATCTATATGGAATATAGAAAAAGGGTACTGATGAAACTATTTGCAGGACAGAAATAGAGACGCAGACATAGAGAACAGACTTTGGACACAGCGAGCAAACGAGAGGGTGGGACGAATTACGAGTAACATTGAAACATACATTATCATATATAGCTCAGTTGGTATAGAATATGCCTGCAATGCAGGAGACCCCCGTTCACTTCCTAGGTCTGGAAGGGCCACTGGAGAAGGGAAAGGCTACCCACTCCAGTGTTCTTGGGCTTCCCTTGTGGCTCAGCTGGTAAAGAGTCTGCCTGTGATGCGCGAGACCTGGGTTCGATCCCTGGGTCGGGAAGATCCCCTGGAGAAGGGAAAGGCTACCCACTCCAGTGTTCTGGCCTAGAGACTTCCACGGACTGTATAGTCCATGAGGTGGCAAAGAGTCGGACACGACTGAGTGGAAAAAAAGAAAAAGAAAAAATGGGAAGTTGCTGTATAACACAAGGAGCTCAACACAGTGCTTTAATAGCCTGGAAAAGTGGGATGGGGTTGGGAGGATGTTCAAGAGGGAGGGGACATAATTATGGCTGATTCACGTTGTATGGAAGAAGCCAACACAACATTGTAAAACAATTATCCTCCAATTAAAAATAAATTTTTAAAAAGTTTAATATAACAAACATCATAAATTAAACTTCAAAAATGGTCTACATTAAAAAAATTTTTTTAATCATCAGATAATATTCTAAAATATAATATTCAGTAGAAGTTTTAGAAATAAAGGAGCTCCTCTACTATTGACCTGCTTTGATTTTTTTAACAAGCAGAACCCCTTATCATAAAGAATACACAGCACGGGCTGTTTTATTCAAAAATAAGAAAAATATACCCTGTTCTTTTTAAAAACGAAGTTGTGCTTGGAACTACCAACCAAGCAAAGCAATATACAAAAATGTGTTACAGTGACATTTTACTGGATATTAAACTTGTAAGAATTTATGGAGCACAAGCAATTGTCATGGATTTACCACTTGGGGGAGCACAATCATGATTAAATCATAGGTTTAATGGGACCCTTTCATCATGGGTCTCATCACCTGAGAGCCATTGAAAGTTGCCAGTACTTGGTGAATTATATAATATCTCATCTATTATTTACATCTTCTTGCCTTCTTTTCCTGCTTCCCTGGGTTTGCTGGTATGTAAATCTCTTCCTAGAACTGCTGTTTGTCAGTTATTGCTTTGTGAGAGTAAGGGGGAGTGTAACATTCTTTGGAGCAGCAATTTGGAAATTTGTGAGCTATGTTCCAAGTTGTTTTTAACTAATAGTTAACATATCCAGGCTTACCAAATGCTTTGCACTTTGTATAAAGCAGAGTCAGTTCAAGGTTAGTTTATGCCTATAATACCTTCACTCTCACGGCTTTCTGATAAGCCTTTGCATGGAAAAGAAAGTTAATACAGGATGTCAGGAATGGCCCACAAACCAGGGTACACCCCTAAGATCCTAAGCACTGGCAGGAAAAGCAAAAGTTGCCTCTGATGCAGAGCCAAACATGGGCATCTCGTGACACAACAGAGTTCATCTTGCCATATCCAAGTATGGAACTTTATTAACAAACTAATAACATTCTTCTGATAAAACAAATCATATACTATATTAATCTCTTTGTTGTTTAAACATGATCTGTTCATTAAAATATAATTATTTTGAATCATTGTATATTAAAACATGTTAAGCAAGTTTAGAATAATCTTTACTTCTACTTTAGAATAATCTTTACCATTTTTTTCTATTTGCTCACACTTGAATGCTAAGTAATGGTGATTTTGGTGAATATTAAACTGTATTGTTTGCCTAATAGCTTGTACTTTATTTTGGAGACAGGCCATTCTTCTGTAGACTGATGGATATTGTCCCCTAAATCATTAAATACATTTCAGGAAAAATCCACACTCATGTACAATATTTTCTAATCATTACCATGGCAAATTTGATTTTACACAAAACAGTAATTATATTGGTAATGATTTTGTTGAACCACTTAGTATTTTGTACCTTCTATGCAGTTTTCTGGAGATGGCAATGGCACCCCACTCAAGTACTCTTGCCTGGAAAATCCCATGGATGCAGGAGCCTGGTAGGCTGCAGTCCATGGGGTCACTAAGAGTCGGACACGACTGAGTGACTTCACTTTCACTCTTCACTTTCATGCATTGGAGAAGGAAATGGCAACCCACTCCAGTGTTCTTGCCTTGAGAATCCCAGGGACGGGGAGCCTGGTAGGCTGCCGTCTATGGGGTCGCACAGAGTCGGACATGACTGAAGCGACTTAGCAGCAGCAGCATGCAGTTTTCATAATGAGTATTTCATCCATTTTATTTAATTGGATTGGAATGAATAAGGCTAACTGCTCAGTAACTACTGAGATCTTGAAATTATATGTTTTATTGGGTAGTTCCCAAGATGAAAAGTTGTCTTTCCCTTAAAACGAAATGCTAAAATCAGTTATTTGCTGCCTCTTAGTTTATCAACGGGAGAAGGCAATGGCACCCCACTCCAGTACTGTTGCCTCAAAAATCCCATGGATGGAGGAGCCTGGTAGGCTGCAGTCCATGGGGTCGCTAAGAGTCAGACACGACTGAGCGACTTCACTTTCACTTTCCACTTTCATGTATTGGAGAAGGAAATGGCAACCCACTCCAGTGTTCTTGCCTGGAGAATCCCATGGACGGAGAAGCCTGGTAGGCTGCAGTCCCTGGGGTCGCACAGAGTCGGACACGACTGAAGCGACTTAGCAGCAGCAGCAGCAGTTTATCAATAGACCAAAGTAGATGATTTTTTAAAAGATACATATATTGTTTTTAATCTATTTGATCCTTAGAAAAATGTCAAACAAATTTTTTGGTATAGGAAATATTTTTTTAATTATTTTAAGTTAGCCCTACATGCATGATAACAGCCATTCATTATGTACTTAATATATGAGTACATTAAAGACTGAGTCAGACAATTATCTTCATTAAAAACTACAAAGAATCATATTGTACATTTTAACATTTGATAATAGTGATCTGTGAAGTAATAAATGTGTCAAAGGCATTCCCAAGCAAAAGAAAGAGCATCTAAATCTAGGTACTGTGGTATTGCTCACACGTTTCTGTTTTTGTTTTCAGTACTCTGTCATTTAGCCTTGCAAGTTTTCAGCTACTTAGGGCTTGGATACTGCTACTGCTGCTACTGCTAAGTCACTTCAGTCATGTCTGACTCTGTGCGACCCCATAGACGGCAGCCCAGCAGGCTCCCCCATCCCTGGGATTCTCCAGGCAAGAACACTGGAGTGGGTTGCCATTTCCTTCTCCAGTGCATGAAAGTGAAAAGTTAAAGTGAAGTCACTCAGTCGTGTCCGACTTTTAGAGACCCCATGGACTGCAGCCCACAAGGCTCCTCCGTCCATGGGATTTTCCAGGCAAGAGTACTGGAGTGGGGTGCCATCTCCTTCTCTGAGGGCTTGGATAGGCATAATGCAAATACTGAATTATAATTGACAAGATGGTTTTTTTTACTGTGCAAATCACTGAACTGGAATATGAATCAAGTTTCCCTGTTCTTTACCAAATAAAACATGTGCCCTGTGCATTAATTCTGTAGGCAGACTTTTAAGAGCCACACGTAATGGTTAATTTTATGTGCCAACTTGACTGGGCCAGAAGGTGCCCAGATGTTTTGTCTAATATTATCCTGGGTATGTTTGAGAGGGTGTCTCTGGATAAAATTAACATTTGAATCAGTAGACTAAGGTGAGCAGATTGCCCTCCCTAATGTGGGTGGGCCTCATCCAATCAGTTGAAGGCCTAAATAGAACAAAAAGGCAGAACCTCCTGTGAATAATCGGGAACTCCTCCTTCCTGACTGCTCTGAGCAGGGACATTGTTTTTTGTTTTTTTCCCCTGCCTTTGGCTTCAAAATGAAACACCACTCAAAAGAATATTTTTAGTTTGTTAGTAGGATTCTATACTTGCATGTTGCAGAATAAACTGTCACATCAAGGAATTCCCAGGTTGTAGTCCTCAAACAAGCAGTGTCAGCATCCCCTAGGAACCTGTTAAAAATACTCATTCTCAGGACCCAACCCAGACCTACTGTTCAAAATTCTCCAGGAGGGATATGGGTTCCCAGCTGTGTATGTTTTAACCAGCCCTCCAGGCAACTCTGATACTCAGTACGGTTTCAGAACCACAGCAGCCAAAGCCCTGGTGCAGCAGCTTGAGACCCTCCTCAGAAGGTTTTTCCAGGGATGACTGCTTAACCAGGTTTCACATGACCCCTGCTTCCTCTTTGTGTACAAAGTAAATTTATTCTGAACTTCATGCTTTTCCTGTGTTAGCAACAGCTATTACAGAAAGATCCCGTGGAGTAGGAAATGGCATCCCACTCCATTATTCTTGTCAGGGAAATTCCATGGTCAGAGGAGCCTGGCAGGCTACAGTCCATGGGGTCTCAGAGTTGGACATGACTTAGCAACTAAACAACAACAATAATATTGGAAGACTCAGCCTTTGATAGAAAAAAAACATACTTTCATATAAGTGATTTAACAGTACATCTGAAAAGATTCAAATACAGTAGGCTTGTCTGTGATGCCTCCAGCATCCAATACTACGGATGATGCAAGAGCACCAGTTGGCCAGCCCTGGCCAGGGCCTTTTGAGGGACTCAGCTGCAGTGTAGCACAGGAATAAAAGCCATGCCCACATCTATCCTTGGGCATGGGAAGGGCAGAACCTTGTCATATGACCTCAGAATCACAGTAATAAAGGACATGGGTTTAGTCTAATTTGGCCTGTAATTTCAAATTGGACAAATGTCTTGGGACACTTTCTTTTGGAAAATCTAAGTTTGTCTCATGGTAAAATGTCAGTGTAGTGTAAATGATAGCTCTTACTGATAGAGCAAGCCACGGTTCAGTGGATACATGTACAGACGCCTGTCATCCCCAAAGCACTAACTAAAGAGACATGGCCCCGGCTGTGGAGCAGCTATAGTATTTTGAAAGCTTTAATGTCTCTTGTTTTCCCTCAACCTCCTCCTTTTTCCTGTCTTCCATTGTAATTGTGACCTTCCCTGTCACTTTCCAGATGGCTTGGATTTGGGGCTTCAAAGTCCAGTTTTGGTTAATGAAAGTGAGGTTGCAGTTATGGTTCTCACCATGAGTCAGTGTACACATAGTTGATTATGGGTTGGACCATGGAGATGGACGGAGCAGAAGGGAGTTAGAGAGGAAGCAAGGAATACCAGCATCTGTAGACAAACTCTTACTGATGGAGCAGATAGTATTCCACATTTGTACCTGGTCCATACTATTAACAGAAATAACCACCTGTAACTACAAGGGATTACTTGCTCTTGCTTTTGTTTGTTTGCTTGCTTATGCTTTCTTAGAAATGTGAATGCTGACAAGTATTTAGAATATTTGGATTTCTCTACCAGCATGGTAGTTATCAGGGCAGACCAAGGAGTAAGAAGACCTGGGCTAAGTCTCATCTTCACCACTTATTAGGCATCTGAATTTGGGCAGTTCATTCACATCAATGAAGTTTCTGTTTCCTCATCTGCAAAGTGAAGATAATAGTAATTTCAACTTCATAATTCTGAGAATTAAATACATTGATATATGCAAAGAATTACCATTGAGCCCAGAGCATGGACACATTCAATTATAAGTTCTTTTATATTGGGTTGGCCTAAAAGTTCTTTCAGGTATTTCCATACATGGTTATGGAGAAAGCAAACAAACTTTTTGGCCAACCTGATAGTTATTATTCTACCTTAGTAGGTAAATTCGGAGAAGCAATGGCACCCCACTCCAGTACGATTGGCTGGAAAATCCCATGGACGGAGGAGCCTGGTAGGCTGCAGTCCATGGGGTCGCTAAGAGTCGGACACGACTGAACGACTTCACTTTCACTTTTTCACTTTCATGCATTGGGGAAGGAAATGGCAACCCACTCCAGTATTCTTGCCTGGAGAATCCCAGGGATGGGGGAGACTGGTGGGCTGCCGTCTATGGGGTTGCACAGAGTCGGACACAACTGAAGCGACTTAGCAGCAGCAGCAGCAGCAGTAGGTAAATTAATATCACTTTAAAACAGTTAATTATATAAGGCAAAGTTATAGCACTTTTAGTTTTCTAAACAGTCAATTTTATACTCAAATATTTTTATTTCAGGGTAGTTTCTGACACACTCTGAAAACACCCTTTTTCTTTGTTTTGGTTTTTGTTCAAGGACAGCTTCATTTTAGAGACGTCCCAAATGAATGCTTTCCTAACTACTCATTTCTATGAAGATCTGTGGGTTTGTAATATATTTTTCTCATTGCTATTAAATAAGTGTAATTAAACATTACCCAGCCACAGAACATTTGAATTGCATTTCCAATGTATTATTTTAAGCCTGGACCTACCCTAAGAATTCTGGAACTGCAACAGGTCTTCAACCTAAAAAGAAACAGTCAATGTCAAAATAATTACTCTGAGGGAGCAATTTACAATGAGAAAAAAAAAAAAAAACAACTTTTTAAGTGAATCTATTCTAAAGTATATAGCATAGCATGACATAATAATATTCTCAGGCTCAGTTTCTCTTTTATTTTTTGGTTTGTTACCCTTTAAAGTTTACATTTTAACTTAAATAGGGCAGGCAGATGAAGGAAAGATTAGATGCTTGCTCACCATATTAAATATTTTGAATGAGTTTTTTTTTCCTGTATACGAACAAGAGCTGATTTACCATCAAAGATCTGTACCAGGTCATAGAGTCACTAACTTGGTCCTTTCTTTTCACCTGGTCCCTTGTAACAGACAGGGAGGTAGTTGTCCAAGTTCATGTGTATAGTTTGCTGCCATGGGACATAATTTTGCATTAATGTGTCAAACACTTTGTGGGGGCTCAGTCAGATCAATGGCCTTGTAGGACCAACATCAGCTTTTACCTTCATGCATATTTGGACATAGCAATCACTGCATAACCACTTTTGACAACTTCCCTGTCTTTTATCTGGCCATTCGTGATCCAAGCCACCTGCCCCTCCCAGCATCACTACCTACACTCACACACATGCATAAGTGTGAAAACACACTCCAGCCATCTCTCCTCCTCCACTTTCATTCTCCCCCTGTTCAGTCAACACTGACACACGAGGGATAGACATCATGGTCTGGATCTGCAGACAGAATGCTGGCTTAGGCAAAAGGCCGGGGCAGGAGAGGAGGGGCTTTACTAGTGATAGCAGACAGCTGGAGAGTGAGCATTAACTGTGTTAGGTTTTGGAGAATACTTGTAAAACTTTCATAAGTCACTTTTGCGTATGCACAGGAGACTAGGTATTTTATTAAGTTCAACTCCCGGTGCAGTGAAGCCCCCAGAGAAGGGGGGCTTCTAACTAGACACTAACTAGAGCACTGAAATGGATGCAACATTTAAGCTAAAAAGTGTGCGATCAGGATGACCAGAAAAGGAATAGTGCTCGATGTGTGACCAAGAGGGACAGGAGGAACTAGGGTGTTTCCAGGGTGGTGGAGGCAGTGGGTTTTGAAGTCAAACCAATTTAAGTCCACTTGTGACTTCTTAGCACTATGATTTGTGAAGATCACTTAATTTCCCCAAGCCTTATTTTCTACATTTGTTCAACAGGGAATAATACTTTGGAGTATTTTTGTGAGACACGAATATCATTAAGTTGGTGCAAAAGTAATTGCGGTTTTGCATCATTGAACTTGCCCGTTGATATTGGAATGCATTCTTAAATGTGGTTATGTTATGTATCTTTTTAATGTGCATTTCTTGCTTTGTTTTGTTTTGTTTTTTGCTAGTGACATTACTTGCTGTTTATATTTATTTTAGACTATAGAGATGATGTCTAAAATGTCATGTCTGCCATATTCACTTGACCTCTCACCAACCAACTACCACTTTTTCAAGCATCTCAACAACTTTTTGCAGGGAAAACATTTCCACAACCAGCGGGAGGCAGAAAATACTTTCTAGGAGTTTATCAAAACCCAAAGCACAGATTTTTATGCTACAGGGATTAGCAAACTTACTTCTTGTTGGCAAAAATGTGTCGATTGTAATGGTTCCTATTGTGATTAATAAAGATGCATTTGAGCCTAGCTATAATGATTTAAAATTCACGGTCTGAAACTGCAAGTACTTTTGTACCAACCTGTACATAAACACGATGCCCAGAGAACAGTAAGCCCTCAGCAAATGGCAGCAATTATTATTATTAGGATCAAACACTAAGAGTCAAAACACTGGTAAATATTTATAAAGGATTTCATGCATCTCTGACTGCTGTGGACCTCACCGCAGTACGCCAAGTACAAGCCGACCTTGTTTCATTGTCCTTCACTGCAATTCACAGATGCTATGATTTTTTACAAATTGCCACATGGCAACCCCACATTGACCAACTCTCTAGGAGCCATTTTTCCAACAGCATTTGCTCACTCTGTGTCACGTTTCGATAATCCTTTGTCTTTATTATTTGTTATGGTGATCTGTGATTGGTGATCTTTTGAGGTTGTTATTGTCATTGTGTTGGGGGCACCACAGACCACATCCACATAAGACGGTGAACTTAGCAAGTCCTGCGTGTGTTCCGACTGCTCCACTTACTGCCCTCTCCCCCAGCTCTCTCCCTCTCCTCAGGCCTCCCTGTTCCCTGAGACACAATTTTAAATTAGGCCAATTCATAACCCTACCATGGCCTCGAAGCGTTCAAGTGAAGAAAGAAGAGTTGCATGTTGCACTTTAAATCAAAAGCTAGAAATAATTAAGCTTCATGAGCAAGGCATGTGGAGAGCTGATATCATCGGCTGAAAGCTAGGCTTCTGGGCCAGTTAGCCAAGTGGGGAACGCAAGGGAAAAGTTCTTGAAGGAAATTAAAAGAACTACTCCAGTGCACACGCGAATGATAAGAAAGCAAAACAGCCTTGCTACTGATAGGAAGAAAGTTTTAACGGCCTGGCTAGAAAAGCAGGCCAGCTACCACATACTTTTAGGCCAAAACCTAAATCAGGAGCAGGGTACTAACTCTCTTCAATTCTGTGAAGGTTGAGAGAAGTGAAGAGGATGCAGAAAAAACTCTGAAGCTAGCACAGGCTGTTTCACGAGGTTTAAAGAAAGAGGCGATCTCTACAGCCTAAAAGTGCAAACTTACACAGCAAATACCGATGCAGGAGCTGCAGCAAGTTATACAGAAGATCTAGCTAAGATAATTCATGAAGGCAGCTACCCTGAGAGACAGATATTCGATGCAGCAATCAATGCTTGGCTTCAAAACTTCGAAGGACAAGCTGACCCTCTTGTTAGGTGCTAATCCAGCTGGTGACTTTCAGCTGAAGCCAATGCTCATTTACCACCCTGAAAATCTTATAGCCCTTAAAAATTAGGCTAAATTTACTCTGCCTGGGCTCTATCAGTGGAACAGCAAAACCTGGATGATGGTTCATTTCTCTACGACACGGTTTGCTGAGTATTTTAAGCCCACTGTTGAGACATACTCTCAGAAAAAAGATTCCTTTCAAAATATTACTGCTCATTGATTTTGAATTTTGAGAACCGTAAGTTATGTTTTCCTTGATAACTCACAAATGTTTATAGGAGATGAACTGATTCTAAGTAACTGAATCTAATTAAAATGGAATCTTAACCCAGAAAAAAAAAATTACTGCTCATTGATGTACCTGATCACCCAAGAGCTCTGAGAGAGATGAACATAAAATGCATATTGTTTTCATGCCTGCTAACACAACATCCATCTTGCAGCCCAAAGATCAAGGAGTCATTGTGACTTTCAAGTCTTATTATTTAAGAAATATATTTCATAAAGCTACAGCTGCCACAGATAGTAATTCCTCTGATGAATATGGGCAAAGTCAGTTGAACACTTCTGGAAAGGAGACACTATTGTGGGTACCATTAAGAACATTCATGATTCATGGAAAGAAGTCAACATACTAACAACACAGTTTGAAAGAGACTGGTTCTCATAGCCAAATTTGAGGGGTTCAGGTCTTCAGTAGAGGAAGCGGTGGCGGGTGTGCTGGAAACAGCACAGAAGGAGAGGTGGAGCCTGAAAATGTGACTGAATTACTGCGATCTCGTGAACAACTTTAATAGATGGAAGAGTTGCTTCTTATGGCTGAGCAAAGAACGTAGTTTCTTGAGATGGTGAAGATGCTCTGAAGACTGTTGAAATGACAATAATGGATTTAGAATATTACAGGAACTTAGTTGATAAGGCAGCAGCAGCCTTTGAGAGGACTGACCCCAGTTTTGAAAGTTCTCTAGGTGGGTAAATGGAGAAGGCAATGGCATCCCACTCCAGTACTCTTGCCTGGAAAATCCCATGGATGGAGGAGCCTGGAAGGCTGCAGTCCATGGGGTCCCTGAGGGTCGGACACAACTGAGCGACTTCACTTTCACTTTTCACTTTCATGCATTGGAGAAGGAAATGGCAACCCACTCCAGTGTTCTTGCCTGGAGAATCCCAGGGATGGGGGAGCCTGCTGGGCTGCAGTCTATGGGGTTGCACAGAGTCAGACACGACTGAAGTGACATAGTGGTAGTAGTAGTAAGTAGGTAAAATGCTATCAAACAGCATTGCATACTGCAGAGAAATTGTTCCCAAAGGAAGAGTCAATCAATGCAGCAAACTTCATTGTTGTCTTATTTTAAGAAACTGCTACAGCTGCCCCAGCCTTCAGCAACCACCACCCTGCTCAGTCAGCAGCCATCAGCATCAAGGCAGGAGCCTCCACCCTCAAAAAGATGGACTTGCTTAAGCTCAGATGATGGTTAGCATTTTTAGCAATAAAGTATTCTTCAACTGTAACATGCACTGTTTTTTAGACATAATGCTACCACACAGTAGACTACAGTAACTTACATGTTCTGGGACACCTTGCTTTATTGCAAAATCTGCTTCTTTGCAGTGATCTAGAACTAAAGCCACAGTATCTCCAAGTTGTGCCTGTCACAGCTCCCAAGGAGAGCCACATCTTAATCCCCAGAACCTGTGCCTATGTTCTTAATTGGTAAAGGAGACTCTGCAAATGTGATTTAGTTAAGGATTGTGTGATGAGATTAGCTTGGGTTACCCAGGTGAGCACAATGTAATCACAGGGCTCCTTTTATAAGAGGTGGGCAGGAGGGTCACGAACTCGAAGGAGCTGTGAAGTTGGAGGCAGAGGTCAGGGTGAGGCCGAATCATAAGCTACAAAACACGGGTGGCGGCTAGATCTTACAAACGGTAAGGAGACATTCTCTCCTGGAACTTCCAGGGAAAAACTGCAACCATGCAGACCCTCTCTGGACTTCTGGCCTCCAGAACTATAAGATAAGGTGTTGTTTTATGTCACTGAATTTGTAGTATTTTGTTACAGCAGCAGTAGGAAATGAATACACTCAGGTAAAAAAATGTTTGGATTGCCTGCCTCGGAGGTTTAGAAAGGAAGAAATAGTAGGGGGGAACACTGTCTGGGTCAGAGACCTAAACATAAATGAAAATTTTCATTTTTAGAAAAATTATACAACACGCAATTTTAGAACTAAACCTTGAATATTATGATAAAACACTATAGTGATGTGGAGTAGTATTTCTAGGCTGACTGGAGAGCTGGAACCGGGTGGATAAATTTGTTTTTCAACAAAAGCATACAGTGTTTACAATCCTATGCATCGTTTCAAAGCCTCTTTCCTTGCTTAAGAATCTCTGCGATAAATCCTCTTTAGTCTTTAAGTTGAACTAAAAACCTTCTAAGATATCTTTCAACATTAAAGTTCTAGCTTAAATCACAAAGGAAAACATACGAGTCACTTACTCATCAGTGAGCCTCAAGCAGTTTAAATTCCTTGACTCCTTAGGGTAGGAACTTGACTGCTATCCCTATTGCTACCACTAGGAGGCGAAGCTAGCCTGCTGTCTAAGTAGATCTCACATTTAAAAGGTTTACATTCATTAAGCTACAAAATCAAATTTAGTTTAAAAAAAACATGTAGGATTCATGGGATGGGGAGAAGTCTAACTGGTTAATAATATACAATGTGGAATAATAATATTCCACATTGTTGTCACATGTGGAATTGATCACATTTAGAAAACCCACCTCTAGGCCACAGAGCCCATCCTGACGAGCTGTGGGCTGATGATGTTGTCCACAGCCAGACAACCTTCTGGCAGGTGGTTTTCCAGAACCTCTGTGGTGCCAGCACATTTCCAGTATGATCTCCAGGGCCGCTAAACAATCCCCCAAAGGTGCGGCAGTTCACTGCAGCATGAAAAATCTTCAGCCTGCCAAATATTTCACATGTCTACCAAAGACTTCATAAGCCATTTCTAAAGGGTAAGCTTGCCACTGATTCTATGCTAAAAATAAATGGCAAGGAAGTTCACTGACAATGTGCCAGTTTCTATTCAAAATATGATAGCACTATCGTCAAGTTTAGTTTCAGGAATGAGACAGAATAATTAATGTGTGCTTAAAATGTTTGGCAGTAGTGGAGGGAAAGGAAGATGGTAAAGTTACACAGTTGATTATTTTACAGTTACTCACAACTTCTGTTTCTCATCACAATAAAAAAAAAAGAAAAACCTCTTTGTTTTTTAAGTTATTTTTCCAGGACCTGTACACTTCAATTTGTGCAAAGGATACGCTATGTGTAAATTGAATTTGGGGTGAAAGGCACTTAGGAAGCCCCAAAGGGAACCCTCTGCTGACTCTCTCACCCACTGACATAGGAAACGCACAGCATATGGCTCCTGACTTGTTTTCTATCTTGCAAGTTGGCCTTTGAAAGCAAAGCCTATCTGTGACTGCATTAGGTTTGCTACTCTTCAGGCTTTAAAGCATCTTATGATCACTGTATTTTTAGCTAAGCAAACATCTGTTAAAGTTTCTAAAGCTTTTGAAAATATTCTAGTTAAGCAAAGTCATAAAATAATAACTTTCATACTTTGCTATTTCCAACCTCTCATCTCAGATTTCTCATGTGCAAAGTTAACCCAGTGAGGTAGCTTCAGTTTCCGAAATTCTGAATCTCATCCCACTGTTAAAATGCAATATGCTTGCCGTGGACAGTTGAGCATTGGGCAAAGATAAATAATTAACTCACATTAGCAATTGATTGGAGAAGGAAATGGCAACCCACTCCAGTGTTCTTGCCTGGAGAATCCCAGGGACGGGGGAGCCTGGTGGGCTGCCGTCTATGGGGTCGCACAGAGTCGGACACGACGGAAGCTACTTAGCAGCAGCAATTGATTATTTTAACACGATGAGCACATTCTATGTGCCAAGCACTAGATTAAACAATCTCACATTTGAAAATACAGAGAAGATTCTTAAAAGCACAACAGTTTCTGAGCTGTCTGGAGAAAAAATAAGAAAGAGTATCCATGACCAACTTCTTCTCACATTAAACGAGCTCTTCTAGTATTTCCTAATAAAAATAAAATTCCATATGATGCTCGGGCACTACTTTCAGGCTGAGATGTCTTATTTGGCTGGAATCTTAACCTTCTCTCTTCTAAATTATAAACCAGATTCTAAGCATAGTTCTCCAGGCAACAGCACATGACTTTTATAATTCTCTGTGGGGACAGACGCACTTGGGATAGAATGAGAACTAATTTCAGAAGTGAGAAAGGTTAATAGGGGAGAAAAACCACCTCGCCAGGATATGCAGCTTCTTTCAAATCAATGATAGTGTGAAAAGGTCAGAGGAATCAGGCAGGAAGTGTTTCTACAACTTTTCAAAAAAAAAAAAATTATGGTAGAAAATATCAAAAGTAGAGGGAAAACTATGAAATAGAATGAAACATAAAATTATAACCCCTACGTGCCCATCACCCTGAGGCAACAACTACCAATATTTTGCCAATCTTGTTCCAGTGGTCTCCCCTGCCCCCCCCCCTTTTTTTTTGCTAGTTTTTTAGAGCAAATCCAGGACTTTTCAATTTCATTTCATCTTCTCACTTTAAAATGTTTTTCACTGCTCCTTTCGCTGACCTATGCAGCCAAGTTGATGAGAAAGCAAGAGATTCCTAGCTTTCATAGTAATCCTGCCAAAGAGGCTTTCAACCAGAGTAGACCTTCCAGGAATGCATTTTACACCTTTTTCGATGGCATCTGTTAATAATCATAAAAATAAAGAGGGTCCCCTCTGGTAGTGCTTAAGTAAAAAGAATTCCATTTATATTCCAATGCAAACACTTTTACTGTTAAATATTAACGGTGCAGAGGCCAGCACAAAGAATTGCTTACTTGCAAGAGCCGTTTCTTTGATGGCTTAAAAGTGCTAAGTTTGATCTCTACCTTTAGCGCACTTCAAAGGAGCTCTCCCTGGGGTGGGTCCTGTGTTTCTCAGGAACACTTCTAGGTTCTGGGGTCTTGCCCTTTCCTGGGGGGAAAAAGGGTTGGGGGTGTCTCCATCCTTACCTGCGAAGCTTCCTCAGTCCTCAGGGGCGCTGCCCAGCTCGAGTCAAAATATCCCTAAGGCGGTCACCACCGCTGGCGAGGCAGGAGAGAGGGGTGGGGCTCCGGGACAGCGCGAGCCGGAGCCGGGGCTCCAGGCCACCGTCCGCCAGCACCGCCTGGAGACTGTGGGGAGGTGGGCGGCGAGCTGAGCGCCACGGCCGCGAGATGGGAG
This sequence comes from Bos javanicus, assembly GCF_032452875.1. Classification (NCBI taxonomy): domain Eukaryota; kingdom Metazoa; phylum Chordata; class Mammalia; order Artiodactyla; family Bovidae; genus Bos; species Bos javanicus. Next base: position 23,474,332 of record NC_083876.1, on the reverse strand, counting down.
GGGAAAGGGGGCGTGGATGCGGGCGGACGCTGGGAGAGGTGAGGGGAGAGGAGGCGGCGGGAGGGCTAGGAAGCAGGAGAGACGCAGGCCTGGGGAGGGTTTACTAAGAGTTGGGCCTCTCACTCCAGAATCTCTGCCCCCCAACATTAGGAAAAATTCACGACTGAGTTCACAAGGACTGTCTGTCGCTCTGATCGTCTTCCTCCCTTAAATAGTGTCCAGAAGATACTCCCGAGTGTGTGCTTGGAGGAACTGGGTGTGATCAGGACTGTGTCTTTGTGTCCTAGTCCCCCAGCTCGAGTTTAGACGCCAGCTGTCTAGAAGACCCAGGGCCATTTCCCCAACCCCATCCTAAGCCCGTCTCCATCTGGGACCTCGCCACCCGGGACAGGCTCTCCACCAGCCAAATCCTGAGTCTCAGGCTCCTGCAGGCATCCACAGGCGACCTGAGAACACGCGACCCTCGTGGGCTGCGACGTGGGTCACCTTGCAAGCATCCCTTGAGGCCTCCAGGGGGCGCGCGTCAGTTTCCGTCTGTCTCCAGGCTGGAAGGCTTTTTCTACTTGGGAAGAGCATCCTTTAAGATATTTGCCCGCCCCTGTCCCACCAAAATTCTAACCGCATCCTTTCTTAATCTTTTATTCTCCTCCTTAGCAGAGGTGCTCCTTTGGGGTGGGTGCTGCACAAGGTCGGGGACTCTAATTATTCAACATCTGTTGATCTTCTGGGTGGGAGGTCTGGAGCAAAATGCACTAGTAGAAAAATAAGTACAGAAATTTGCTGCTGGCCCTCAAGGAAGGGAGATCAAGTAAGTGCACCAGTATTTATAACACACGGTCTTAGCATGTCCCATAATGCTTAGCTCATTAGTGGTTAATTTCATTTCTCGAATTTCTATGTATTTTTTTAGCAATGAAATCAGAACATATATACAATTTAATTTCCTGTTTTCCACTTAGTGTTTTCATTTATGCACTTAGTCATATAATTTATATCTATTAATAATTTTATCTGGTATAAAATAACTAGTTCTGAAGCTCTCTGTCTCACCAGTCAGATCATAATCTTCAAATGCATTCTTGAATCACCACCCTCTACCACAAGGGTTGGCTTATAATGTGCTGATAGTGTCGAGCTTAAAAATGTTTCCTAGTAAAATGGAGTGTGTGTGCATGCTCAGTCATGTCCAACTATTTGGGACCCCATGGTCTGGAACCCACCAGGCTCCTCTGTCCATGAATTTTTCAAGAGTACTGGAGTGGATTGCCATTCCCTTCTCCAGGGGGTATTCCCGACCCAGGGATCCACCTCAAGTCTCCTGCATCTCCTGCATTGGCAGGCGAATTCTTTACCACTGCTCCACCTAGGAAGCCTGAAATAGAGTGTGGGGAAAAATATAAAGTCCAGCATTCAGAATGGGAGTCTCCTATGACACTAAATAGATGTGCCCTGGGCCTCAGTCTCTTCATCAGTAAATTAAGAAGGTTGCACTGGAGGACTTCTGCAGTCTGTACTTCTCAAATATTTTTGGGATTCTAACACTGCATGTAGTGTGGGCGTGGGTCTGATTCCTTTAATTCTGTCAGCACCCCTCATTGACATCACATAAAGCTAAACTCATCGTGCTTAAATTTTCAGGGGCCCCTTCCTGAGCCTTTTGCCCCAAACCATATTTCTTCCCCAGCTTTACTGAGATATAACAGACATGTAGCATTGTGTAAACTTAAGATGTACAATATGATGATTTCTGAAACATATAGCAATATGTTTGCCAAAATAAGGTTAGTTAACACATCCTTTACTTCACATAATGACCATTTTAAAATTGTTAAGGTGAAAACATTAAAGCTTTGTGCTCAGAGTAACTTTCAAGATACAATATAGTATTGTTAACTATAGTCACCACCCTGTGCATTAGATCCTGGGAACTTATTCATCTTATAATTGAAAGATTATACCCTTTGAACCTGGAATGTTAGATCCATGAATCAAGGCAAATTGGAAGTGGTCAAACAGGAGATGGCAAGAGTGAATATCAACATTCTAGGAATCAGTGAGCTAAAATGGACTGGAATGGGTGAATTTAACTCAGATGACCATTATATCTACTACTGTGGGCAGGAATCCCTGAGAAGAAATGGAGTAGCCATCATGGTCAACAAACGGTCTGAAATGCAGTACTTGGATGCAATCTCAAAAATGACAGAATGATCTCTGTTTGTTTCCAAGGCAAACCATTCAATATCACAGTAATCCAAGTCTATGCCCCAACCAGTAACACTGAAGAAACTAAACTTGAACAGTTCTGTGAAGACATACAAGGCTTTTTAGAACTAACACCCAAAAAATATGTCCTTTTCATTATAGGGGACTGGAATGCAAAAGTAGGAAGTCAAGAAACACCTGGAGTAACAGGCAAATTTGGCCTTGGAGTACGAAATGAAGCAGGGCAAAGACTAATAGAGTTTTGCCAAGAGAACACACTGGTCATAGCAAACACCCTTTTCCAACAACACAAGAGAAGACTCTACACATGGACATCACCAGATGGTCAACACCGAAATCAGATTGATTATATTCTTTGCAGCCAAAGATGGAGAAGCCCTCTACAGTCAGCAAAAACAAGACCAGGAGCTGACTGTGGCTCAGATCATGAACTCCTTATTGCCAAATTTAGACTTAAATTGAAGAAAGTAGGGAAAACCATTAGACCATTCAGGCATGACCTAAATCAAATCCCTTATTATTATACAGGGGAAGTGAGAAATAGATTTCAGGGACTAGATCTGATAGACAGAGTGCATGAAAACTATGGATGGAGGTTCGTGACATTGTACAAGAGACAGGGAGCAAGACTATCCCCAAGAAAAAGAGATGAAAAAAGGAAACTGGCTGTCTGAGGAGGCCACAACAAATAGCTGTGAAAGGAAGAGAAGAGAAAAGCAAAGGAGAAAAGGAAAGATATAAGCATCTGAATGCAGAGTTCCAAAGAATAGCAAGAAAAGATAAGAAAGGCTTCCTCAGCAATCAATGCAAAGAAATAGAGGAAAACAACAGAATGGGAAAGACTAGAGATCTCTTCAAGAAAATTAGTGATACCAAGAGAACATTTCATGTAAAGATGGGCTCAATAAAGGAGAAATGGTATGGACCTAACAGAAGCAGAAGATACTAAGAAGAGGTGGCAAGAGTACACAGAAGAACTGTACAAAAAAGATCTTCATGACCCAGATGATCGTGATGGTGTGATCATTCACCTAGAGCCAGACATCCTGGAATGTGAAGTCAAGTGGGCCTTAGAAAGCATCATTATGAACAAAGCTAGTGGAGGTGATGAAATTCCAGTTGAGCTATTTCAAATCCTGAAAGATGATGCTGTGAAAGTGCTGCACTCAATATGCCAGCAAAATGGAAAACTCAGCAGTGGCCACAGGACTGGAAAAGGTCAGTTTTCATTCCAATCCCGAATAAAGGCAATGCCAAAGAATGCTCAAACTACCGCACAATTGCGCTCATCTCACACGCTAGTAAAGTAATGCTCAAAATTCTCCAAGCCAGGCTTCAGCAATACATGAACCGTGAACTTCCAGATGTTCAAGCTGGTTTTAGAAAAGGCAGAGGAACCAGAGATCAAATTGCCAACATCCGCTGGATCATCGAAAAAGCAAGAGAGTTCCACAAAACCATCAATTTCTGCTTTATTACTATATTATCTACTATACCAAAGCCTTTGACTGTGTGGATCACAATAAACTGTGGAAAATTCTGAAAGAGATGGGAATACCAGACCACCTGACCTGCCTCTTGAAATATGCAGGTCAGGAAGCAACAGTTAGAACTGGACATGGAACAACAGACTGGTTCCAAATAGGAAAAGGAGTACATCAAGGTTGTATATTGTCACCCTGCTTATTTAACTTACATGCAGAGTACATCATGAGAAACGCTGGGCTGGAAGAAGCACAAGCTGGAATCAAGATTGCCAGGAGAAATATCAATAACCTCAGATATGCAGATGACACCACGCTTATGGCAGAAAGTGAAGAGGAACTAAAAAGCCTGTTGATGAAAGTGAAAGAGGAGAGTGAAAAAGTTGGCTTAAAGCTCAACATTCAGAAAACGAAGATCATGGCATCTGGTCCCATCACTTCATGGCAAAGACAGTGGAAACAGTGTCAGACTTTATTTTGGGGGCTCCAAAATCACTGCAGATGGTGATTGCAGCCATGAAATTAAAAGACGCTTACTCCTTGGAAGGAAAGTTATGACCAACCTAGATAGCATATTCAAAAGCAGAGATATTACTTTGCCAACAAAGGTCCATCTAGTCAAGGCTATGGTTTTTCCAGTGGTCATGTATGGATGTGAGAGTTGGACTGTGAAGAAAGCTGAGCGCCAAAGAATTGATGCTTTTGAACTGTGGTGTTGGAGAAGACTCTTGAGAGTCCCTTGGACTGCAAGGAGATCCAACCAGCCCATTCTAAAGGAGATCAGTCCTTGGAGTTCTTTGGAAGGAATGATGCTAAAGCTGAAACTCCAATACTTTGGCCACCTCATGCGAAGAGTTGGCTCATTGGAAAAGACTCTGATGCTGGGAGGGATTGGGGGCAGGAGGAGAAGGGGACAACAGAGGATGAGATGGTTGGATGGCATCACCGACTCAATGGACATGAGTTTGAATAAACTCTGGGAGTTGGTGATGGACAGGGAAGCCTGGCTTGCTGCAGTTCATGGGGTCGCAAAGAGTCGGACATGACTGAGCAACTGAACTGAACTGAACCCTTTGACCATCTTCTCCCCATTTCTACCCTCCCACCCACTCCTCCACCCTTCCCCTGCTTCCCTGGTGTCTCAGATGATAAAGAATCTGCCTACAGTGCAGAAGACCAGGGTTTGCTCCCTGGGTTGGGAAGATCCCCTGGAGAAAGGAATGTCAACCCACTCCAATATTCTTGCCTGGAGAATCCCATGGATAGAGGAGCTTGGTGGGCTACAGTCCCTGGGGTCACAAAAAGTCAGGCATCACTGAGCAACTTTCACTTTTCAGCCCATTGAGCATTCTTGGCTCTCTTTTCAAATATAGGTTGCCTATATATGTTTGGGTTTATTTCTGGGCACTCAGTTCTGTTCCACTGGTATTTACATGTCTTTTTGATGTATAGATATTTAATTAGATTGGTTAGATTTATTCCTAAGTATTTTATCAGTATTCTATTATTTTTGATGTTACTGTAAATAGGATTTTTTTTTTTAAATTTGTTTTCAGATAGTTAATTGAGTGTGTTTAGAAACAACAGATTTATATAGATTGATTTTGTATCCTGAAACTTGACTGAATTTGCTTCTTAGGTCTAGGAGTCTTTTTGGAGTCTGGAATTTGCTCTGTACCAGTCTATACAAGACAATGTTATCAGCAAACAAAGACAATTTTATTTCTTCTTCCTGATGTCTTTTTTCCCGCCCTGGTGCCTAGCCCTTACTCTAGCTAAGACTTCAGTACTATTATGAAGGACAATAGTCACTCTCATTTTTCTCTGATCTTAGAGGGGAAGTTTTCAACCTTTCACCACTGAGCACGATGCTTGCTGTGAGCTTGTCATATATGGCCTTCATCATGTTGAGTATGTTCCTTCTATACCCAATTTCTTGAGAGTTTTTTTTTTTTTTTAATCATGAAAGGAGGTTTAATTTTGTTAAATGCTTTTTCCACATCTATGGACATGATCCTCTGATTATTGTCTTTCTGTTAATGTAGAGCATCATATTTCTTGACTTGCATATGTTGAACCATCCTTGCCTTCCAGAGATACATCTCACTTGATCATGATGTATGATCCTTTTGATGTGCTCTTGAACTCAGTTTACAAGTATTTTATTGAGAATTTTTGTATCTATATTCATTAAGGATATTGGCCTTTAGTTTTCTTATATCTTTATCTTTGGTTTCAAGGTAATGCTAGACTTGTAAAAATGAGTTTAAGAGTATTCTCTCCTCTTCAGTTTTTTTTTTTTTTTAAGAGTTTGAGAAGAATTGACATTAATTCTTTATATGCTGAGCTTCCCAGGTGCTGCATTGGTAAAGAATTCACCTGCCAATGCCTTTACATGTTTGGCAAAATTCACTTGTGAAGCCATCTGGTCGTGAGCTTTTCATTGTTGGGAGGGTTTTGATTCCTGATTCAATCTCCTTACTTGTTATTGGTCCATTCAGTTTTTACTTCTTCATGACTTTAATTCTATCAGCACCCCTCATTGATATTATATAAAGCTAAATTCATTGTTCTTACATTTTCAGGGCCCCTCCTGAGCCTTTTGCCCCAAACCATATTTCTTCCCCAGCTTTGCTGAGATATAACTGACATGCAGCATTGCGTAAACTTAAGATGTACAACATGATGATTTGTAAAGTATATAACAACATGTTTACTACAACAAGGTTGTATATTTCTAGGAACTTATCCATTTCTTCTAGATTGTCCAATTTGTTGGCATATAACTATCATAGTACTCTCTAATGATCCTTTGCATTTCTATAGTATCAGTTGTAATGTCTTCTTTTTTCATTTCTGATTTTACTTGCATCTTCTCTCTTTTTCTCTTCATAAGTCTAGCTAAAGATTTGTCAATTTTGTTTATCTTTTCAAAAAATAACTGTTTCATTAAAATTTTCTTTCTTTTTTTTTCTATTCTCTATTTCATTTATTTTTACTCTGATCTTTGTTATTTTCTTCCTTCTACTAACTTTGGGGGTAGTTTGCTCTTATTTTTAAATATAAGAGCAAACTAAACCCAAAGTCAGACTTAAACTGAAGAAAGTAGGGAAAACCACTAGACCATTCAGGTATGACCTAAATCAAATCCCTTATGATTATACAGTAGAAGTGAGAAATAGATTTCAGGGCCTAGATCTGATAGACAGAGTGCCTGATGCACTATGGAATGAGGTTCGTGACATTGTAGAGGAGACAGGGATCAAGACCATCCCCATGGAAAAGAAATGCAAAAAAGCAAAATGGCTGTCTGGGGAGGCCTTACAAATAGCTGTGAAAGGAAGAGAAGCAAAAAGCAAAAGAGAAAAGGAAAGATAAAAGCATCTGAATGCAGAGTTCCAAAGAATACCAAGAAGAGATAAGAAAGCCTTCTTCAGTGATCAATGCAAAGAAATAGAGAACAACAGAATGGGAAAGACTAGAGATCTCTTCAAGAAAATTAGAGATACCAAGGGAACATTTCATGCAAAGATGGGCTCGATAAAGGACAGAAATGGTATGGACCTAAGAGAAGCAGAAGATATTAAGAAGAAATGGCAAGAAAACACAGACGAACTGTACAAAAAAGATCTTCATGACCCAGATAATCATGATGGTGTGATCACTCACCTAGAGCCAGACATCCTGGAATGTGAAGTTAAGTGGGACTTAGAAAGCATCACTACAAACAAAGCTAGTGGAGGTGATAGAATTCCAGTTGAGCTATTTCAAATCCTGAAAGATGATGCTGTGAAAGTGCTGCACTCACTATGCCAGCAAATTTGGAAAACTCAGCAGTGGCCACAGGACTGGAAAAGGTCAGTTTTCATTCCAATCCCAAATAAAGGCAATGCCAAAGAATGCTCAAACTACCGCACAATTGCACTCATCTCACAGCACCCCACTCCAGTACTCTTGCCTGGAAAATCCCATGGATGGAGGAGCCTGGTAGGCTGCAGTCCATGGGGTCGCTAAGAGTCGGACATGACTAAGCGACTTCACTTTGACTTTTCACTTTAATGCATTGGAGGAGGAAATGGCAACCCACTCCAGTGTTCTTGCCTGGAGAATCCCATGGACAGAGGAGCCTGGTGGGCTGCCGTCTACGGGATCGCACAGAGTCAGACACGACTGAAGCAACTTAGCAGCAGCAGCAGCAGCAGCACACGCTAGTAAAGTAATGCTCAAAATTCTCCAAGCCAGGCTTCAGCAATACGTAAACCGTGAACTTCCAGATGTTCAAGCTGATTTTAGAAAAGACAGAGGAACCAGAGATCAAATTGCCAACATCCGCTGGTCATGGAAAAGGCAAGAGAGTTCCAGAAAAACGTCTATTTCTGCTTTATTGACTATACCAAAGCCTTTGACTGTGTGGATCACAAGAAACTGTGGAAAATTCTGAAAGAGATGGGAATACCAGACCACCTGATCTGCCTCTTGATAAATTTGTATGCAGATCAGGAAGCAACAGTTAGAACTGGACATGGAATAACAGACTGGTTCCAAATAGGAAAAGGAGTACGTCAAGGCTGTATATTGTCACCCTGCTTATTTAACTTATATGCAGAGTACATCATGAGAAACATGGGACTGGAAGAAGCACAAGCTGGAATCAAGATTGCCGGGAGAATTATCAATAACCTCAGATATGCAGATGCCACCACTCTTCTGGCAGAAAGTGAATAGGAACTAAAAAGCCTCTTGATGAAAGTGAAAGTGGAGAGTGAAAAAGTTGGCTTAAAGCTCAACATTCAGAAAATAAAGATCACGGCATCCGGTCCCATCACTTCATGGGAAATAGTTGGGGAAACAGTGGAAACAGTGTCAGACTTTATTTTTCTGGGCTCCAAAATCACTACAGATGGTGACTGCAGCCATGAAATTAAAAGACGCTTACTCCTTGGAAGGAAAGTTATGACCAACCTAGATAGCATATTCAAAAGCAGAGACATTACTTTGCCAACAAAGGTTCATCTAGTCAAGGCTATGGTTTTTCCTGTGGTCATGTATGGATGTGAGAGTTGGACTGTGAAGAAGGCTGAGCGCTGAAGAATTGATGCTTTTGAACTGTGGTGTTGGAATAGACTCTTGAGAGTCCCTTGGACTGCAAGGAGATCCAACCAGTCCATTCTGAAGGAGATCAGCCCTGGGATTTCTCTGGAAGGAATGATGCTAAAGCTGAAACTCCAGTACTTTGGCCACCTCATGTGAAGAGTTGACTCCTTGGAAAAGACTCTGATGCTGGGAGGGATTGGGGGCAGGAGGAGAAGGGGATGACAGAGGATGAGATGGCTGGATGGCATCACTGACTCGATGGACATGAGTCTGAGTGAACTTCAGGAGTTGGTGATGGACAGGGAGGCCTGGCGTGCTGTGATTCATGGGGTCGCAAAGAGTCAGATACGACTGAGTGAATGAACTAAACTGAAACATTATTTCCCAAGGGACTCAGACCAAAATAGAAGAGCTCCCTTTCCAAGGCTAAATCTTTCTTGTCATGAAAATGTACTTGGAAAGTTTTAGCCAAGGAAAGACAGGAAGAGGAGATATTTCATGGTCTATGGTTAAGTCTAAGTGATGACTCAACCTTGTAGAAGGGGCATGACTTGGATGTGACTGGAATCTTCCTTGTTAACTTTTAAACCCAAGGTTTGACCAAAACCTTTTACTTACTGGGTAGTATGCATATGGATCTTCGTGTTTAAAACCCCAGAGCCTCTTCACTAATACAGATGGAGAAAATGAAGCAAATGTGATGATAAGAAAAATTAAAAGATAAGGTGACATTTACCCTCAGGTGAAGATTTAGGCAGATAGAAGCCACCTATGATCAGCTAATTTGAGGAACAGTTTCTGGCTCTCCACAGACCTACAGAACCATTGGCTTTCTCAATCTTTCTCTGTGACCCAAGGAGAAGCAATGATGTGCTTCTAAAAGAAACCTGACAGCTGGTGTAGATAAGTGGAGAGAGACCTGGTGGCTCCGACAATAAAGAATCGGCCTGCAATGCAGGAGACCCAGGTTCAATCCCTGGTGGGGAAGATCCCCTGGAGAAGGGAATACCAATCCACTCCAGTATTCTTGCCTGGAGAATTCCATGGACAGGGGAACCTGGTGGTCTACAGTCCATGGGGTCACAAAGAGTTGAACATGACTGAGAGACTAACATTTCCACTTCACTTTTTCTCTAAGTGGTATTGATCCCTTCCTCCTGGGTGCCCACACTGGACCTGGGTACTTGTCATACTTTTTTTGGAATTGTTTCCATGCCTGCTTTCCAGAGTGGACTGTGAAAGACCCAAGGGAATCAAAACTTTTCTATCTCCAGCACCAAGAAGTACCTGAAATTTATTTATTCTTCTTCTTAATATTTATTGGCTGCACTGGGTCTTAGCTGTGGTGTGCAGACTCTCTGGTTGAGGCGCACAGGCTCAGTAGTTGTGGTAAACCCACCCAGTCACTACATGGCATGAATCTTGGTTCCCCAACCAGGGATTGAACCTACACCCCCTACACTGCAAGGTGGATCCCTAACCTCTGCACCACCAGGGAGTCCCAGGAGCTGGAATTTAGACAGTCAGTGTTAATTGTGAAGATGAAAAGGCCTCTAAAAAGGGACCAGAACTAAGAGATTCTCTCCCACTGCCACCTTTGATTTAGAACAGAGAGGATTATCAGAAGACACCAGATTTCCCACAGAAATCACTAAGACTTGACTTAGAACCATCACTGCTGCTGCTGCTAAGTTGCTTCAGTCGTGTCCGACCCTGTGCGACCCCATAGACGGCAGCCCACCAGGCTCCCCCATCCCTGGGATTCTCCAGGCAAGAACACTGGAGTGGGTTGCCATTTCCTTCTCCAATGCATGAAAGTGAAAAGTGAAAGTGAAGTCACTCAGTCATGTCCGACTCCTAGCGACCCCATGGACTGCTGCCCACCAGGCTCCTCCATCCATGGGATTTTCCAGGCAAGAGTACTGGAGTGGGGTGCCATTGCCTTCTCCGAGAACCATCACAAATAAGTACAAATAAAAAACCTGAAAAGTACCTGGACTCCAAGGAATGCAGCTGGGATGAAAACACTGATTCCCAACTAGAAAGGCTCCCAGAGACAGGATTTCATAGGTCATTGCTAGAGGATAGAGACCCTTGTAAAGCTGAATTTATAGAAATGTACGTGGATGCTAATGGAGCAGAACCACGTATATTCCAAGCTTGGAAGTTCATGATAACTTTTTGTTTATTATTACAACTTTTTGTCTCTTATTACTACTTTTTTTTGCGGGGTAGGGGTGAGAGGGTTCTGGAATTAGTGATAAATAACTACAAGACATGAGCAAGCCTTTGATAAGGATCTTTAACACAGTCAAAATGATCCTGGGAAAAGTGAGCTTTCCACTGTGTATCCAGTCAGAAAGAACAAAGGCTATTCTCTGAACATGGCACTGAGCTTGTAACAGCAATACTCTCAATGGAAATGGAAACTGAACACTATCATTTATTAGCTATGTGATTTTGTCCATCATTCACCCTCTCTTTGCCCCTGTTTCCTATCTGAAATTTGACATGACAAAACTTGTCTGAAAGAGGGGTTATGAAGCATAAATGTGAAAATGTATGTGGATATTCTCAGCTGTGGCCTGGTCCATGATAGGTGCTCAGTACATAGATTCCAACTCCACAGAGTCAGAGAAGAGGCCCCCCAGAATATAGTGGGTGACTTGTGGCAGAGGTCACTACCTCACTGCCAGATATAACTGTAAGCTGATTTTTGTGACTCCCAGGTAAGAGACCCAGGGACTTCTAATGTCAGCTTCTTCTGTCTGTTATGCTTTCCCTTCTTCTTCTTCTTTTTTTTTTTTTCTGATTTAAATGTGTGTTTTTTTTTTTAATTGGGGTATAGTTTGCGTTACAATGTTGTGTTAGTTTCTGCTGTACAACAAAGTGAATCAGCTCTATGTGTACATATACCCCGCTCCTTCTTGAGTTTCCCTCCCACACCCCGCCCATCTGTTCTCTTTGTTCCCTGACCCTGACTGCATCCAGAGACCATGCATCAGTGAAGTCAAACAGCCGTCCTAACTTTGAAGTAACCTGGTAGAGGGTGAACAAACAGGGACTGATCACTAGAGGGTAGGGCGAAGGGCATGAAGGAGGAGCGGTGAGAGATGGAAATAACACACAGACTGGGTCACCTCTGGTCTTGGGATCCATGACTCAGATTCCAGAAGTTTTGATTTTGCAGTCTGTTGGATGATTACCATGAAAATCCTTATTTCTAGGGTTTTTCTGTGAAAAATGAGAAGGTCGTGCAAGTCCAATTCACATTCCCTTGTGGCAAGGATCTATTGCCGCCAAGGAGGAGCTAACAAAGGAGATGGGGTGGCCCAGCCCTTCTCAAACTTGACAGTTGCCTCCCCTCCTTTCATCTGCCCTGTATCCCATCTGAATACTGGTTTCCATCTCTTATCTCCATGTGTTACTTGCTTCTCTTTGCCAATTGTACTATTGACACAGTAGGGAGGTACCAGAAAAGATAAGATCCGTTTGAGTGTTAGAAAGATAATCTTGGAAGCTGAAGGATTTGTCACTGTGACAGAGAGATAGAGAGAAAAGAAGGATGAAAGATCAAAAGTAGAAATATCAGCTTAGAGACTGCAAAGTTTAAACATTATAAACATTCCAACTGGGCAGTAGTCCTGGAGGTGGGGAGAGAGAGGACAGATTCCAGAGATAGTCTGGGAGTAAAATTGAGGGAGTCAGTGACTGAACATGGAGGGAAAATGAAGGAAAGGGAGCAAATGAAGAAATTCAGGGCTCAAAATAAATCAGTGCTATGCATGGGGATCATTATTACAACAATTTTTGTTTAGTAGTAGAAAAACAGAAGTCAAGTGGGTGCCCATCAGTGGAGAATGGTTGAATATACCATGGTTTCTCCATACTCTGGGACATTGTGCTGCCATTGTCAGAAATACTTCAGATCCAAACTATCTGCCATGGAGGGATTTCCTCTGAGTGTGCATGTGTGTGTGTGCCAAGTCATTTCCATCGTATCCGACTCTTTGCAACCCTATGGACTACGCCAGGTTCCTCTGTCCACTAGACTTTCCAGGCAAGATTATGCCTTTCTCCAGGGGATCTCCCTACCCAGGGATCGAACCCACGTCTCTTACGTCTTCTGCATTGGTAGGCGAGTTCTTTACCACTAGAGCCATCTGGGAAGCCCTGTGAGTGTACTTAGGTGAAATGCACTGAGGAACATAGATGATTCCATTAACAAAAACACAACAACCCCCAAATCTTCATGTGTATGTATATGCAGATAGGTATGTATTCATTCATATATACATATGTAAGTATGTGTCTGTGTGCATGTATGTGTGTGTGTATATTTGATTACGAGTATATGAACAAAGGAAGAAGGATGAGAAATATTAATAAAATGTGGGAGTCAGTGGAGGATGAAGGAAGTTGAAAAGCAAGAAAGAAACCACTATAGTTAGAAAATGTGGTCTTTGAATTTTTAAAGCATGTATATTTTATTCTTGTCGAATTGCATATGTGCGTGTAACTGTAGAAAAGGTGCATGAAATGTTTATATGGAACTTGAGGGAACCCAACCAATTTTAACTTCTTAGAGTTTTAGATTATAACATTGGTTTAAAACCCCCACAAAATGTGAACCTAAAACTGCTGAAAAAATGAAGTGTTTGAATTTTGTAAAAACCCACAATAGACATCTTTTCATTGTAGACAGGCACAAATCAAGGTATATTTTTCAGTTATCTTAACATTCCTCTCATTTTCATTTTAAATCCTGCCATGGTTGTTTACCATCTGGGTGAACTTAGGCCAATTTACTTTATCTCTCTCTTTCAGCCTGATTTTTCTTATTTGAGAAAGGGGAAAGACCATCTTAACCCTGAAAGGTTGTTGTTAGGATCAAATAAAAGAATATCCATAAAGTGCCTGGGAGGCTTTCCTCAGATGGAAGCTACTATTTTTTAATATTTTTAGAAAACATTTTACCCCTACCCTGCTCACAAGAGTGACCATGACGTATGATTCCAGCCATGACCTTCTGTTCCTGCCTGACCTCCTCTGAAACTTATCTGTTCAGCTCCAGTGATAACGCTCCCTCCTCTTTTCTCTAGACTTTAATCAGTCACTTTAGGCCAAGGAAGGGATTCTGCCCACTGGCCAGTGAGTGAGCATCACAGTTTCTTTCTCATCCTATTTTTAGCTGATCAGACTTCTTAGTTCAATACTTAGCATCAAATTCAAAGTCATTTTCAAGTCTCTTTATCATGTTTAACAGATAGAAGCTTTCCCAGGGGACAAGTGTTTTCTAGTTTGGCAAGTTTTATTTTTGCACCTTTTGCTCACAATGTAAAGAAAAACATGAAGCAAAGGTGGGATTTAGGAGTGATAGCATTACTAAGTGCTAGGTAATAATTAATATACTTATAGAGTCATCCTCCTTCCCAACCCCATCAAAATAGAATAGAAATTATTTGGACTTTTGATACAAATAGGGTCAAATTGATTTACAGGAACTAAAATCACTTTATTTTTATTTTATTTTTTTTTACTTTACAACATTGTATTGGTTTTTCCATACATCAACATGCATCCGCCATGGGTGTACACGTGTTCCCCATCCTGAACCCCGCCTCCCACCTCCCTCCACATACCATCCCTCTGGGTCATCCCAGTGCACCAGCCCCAAGCTTCCTGTACCCTTCATCAAACCTGGACTGGCGATTTGTTTCTTATATGATATTATACATGTTTTATTGCCATTCTCCCAAATCATCCCCCGCTCCCTCTCCCACAGAGTCCAAAAGATTGTTCTATACATCTGTGTCTCTTTTGCTGTCTCACATACAGGGTTGTCATTACCATCTTTCTAAATTCCATATATATGCGTTAGTATACTGTATTGGTGTTTTTCTTTCTGGCTTACTTCACTCTGTATAATAGGCTCCAGTTTCATCCACCTCATTAGAACTGATTCAAATGTATTCTTTTTAATGGCTGAGTAATACTCCATTGTGTATATGTACCACTGCTTTCTTATCCATTCATCTGCTGATGGACATCTAGGTTGCTTCCATGTCCTGGCTATTATAAACAGGGCTGTGATGAACATTAGGGTACACGTGTCTAAAATCACTTTATATTTGCATAATGTTTTACTATCTCCACTGCTGCAAAAACCGGAAGTATTGAGATATTTCAGGTAAAGCTGTACTGTGTCCCTGTTGAAGTTACTTAAGGTGTTTCTGTTTTACTTTTAGCTAAGAAATTCCATTTAAGTCTGGAAAAAAAAATTGTCATCTTGTCTATTTAGTTCTAAAATAAATCATTGATAAAGGGAAAATATATAAATAAGTTTACAAATGTAAATCACAATTAATTGAAAACTTTCCTCAAAATTTGGTTGATAGTACATAATACGTTAGAATAGGACTGTCCTGCTGCTGCTGCTGCTAAGTCACGTCAGTCGTGTCCAACTCTGTGCGACCCCATAGACGGCAGCCCACCAGGCTCCCCTATCCCTGGGATTCTCCAGGCAAGAACACTGGAGTGGATTGCCATTTCCTTCTCCAATGCATGAAAGTGAAAAGTGAAAGTGAAGTCGCTCAGTCGTGTCCGACTCTTAGCGACCCCATGGACTGCAGCCTAACAGGCTCCTGCATCCATGGGATTTTCCAGGCAAGAGTACTGGAGTGGGGTGCCATTGCCTTCTCCAAGGACTGTCCTAGCCCAGAGCTTTTCATAAAGAACCACAGGGGTTCTTTTATAATGAGGAGTTAGACTTTGAGTACTTCTTGGTCTGTTTTGTGTTTTGTTTTTTCTTATTTGTGTAAGAATTCTGAATACAGTTTTCTCTCTTTTTTGTCTCTAAATTATACTTTAATCTTTAAGCAGAGTACTTTAAATATTTTAGAAAGTAAACCTTCAGATGTGGCCACTTCTGGGTAAAAATTCTATTTCATTTGGTTTCCCACGATTAATAGAAAAAAAAGAAACCAACATTTACTATTTATCATGCCTCAGGCATTGTTCCGAACAGAGTTTCTTCCTCAACCTTGGCACCACAGAAACTTTGGACTGGATGATTCTTTGCTGTTTGGGGCTGTCCTGTACCTTGAATCCCGCTCAACAGCATCCTTGGCCTCTACCCACCACATCCCAATAGCACACGTCCATCCTTCCTCCACCAGTAGTGGCAACCCAAATGTCTCTAGACATTGTCAAATGTCCTTTGAAGGGCAAAATCACCCCAGGTAAGCATCCTCCACTGTTGCAGACACTTTTTCATTTTATTTACTCTTTACAACAGAGACTATGAGAGTTTACATTATTTTTTCCAAGGTTACATAGGGGGTTAATGAGTGGGTTCCTGGGATTCAAATTCCAGTTGGTCTAATTCCATAGTTCCTTCTCTTTTAGAGATCATGCTGGGAAGTGGGGGGAGTTGGGAAGAAAAGAAATGAAAAAGATTTCTTAAAAGACAAAAATTAATAGGTTTTTAAATTTTTATGTTTCAAGAAATAGGTTCAATAAAAATTATTCTGAATGCTATCCCTAATACTTTCTACATCTTCAAACCTCATTATCATCCCTAGGATGTGCTTTTTTAGCTGAAAAGTCAACCCCCAGCCCTTTCTCCCAACAAATATCTCATTTTTTCCTGAGAGATGAAAGTTGTCCAACATGAGTTTTTTCCAGCTTTTTTTCTCTTCATTTCAAAGTTTTCCAGCACCTAACCCATCCTTTCCCATCTTTCTTTCTAAGGCCAGCTCCTCTGCCTGTACCTAGATCTCACCTCCTCCCTTCTCTCCAACCTTGCTTCATGAATGATCGCTACAAATTGTCCCTATGACAAGTCTTCAGTTCTTCCCTAGGCCTGAGAACATGCTTCTCTCTTTGTAATGGTTAATTTTATGTGTCAACTTGAGTAGGCCATACCTGCTACAAAGTTCTTTGGTCAAATATTATTCTAGTGAGTGCTATGAAGGTATTTTTTAGATGTGATTAGAAATCAGTAGACTTCGAGTAGAACAGATTACACTCCATAAAAGGGGTGGGCCTTGTCCAACTGGTCAAAAGTTGGCCTCTCTGGAAGAAGAAATTCTTAGGACTCAAACTGCAATTCTGTTTTTGTTTTTTTATCTTTGTTTTTTTTTAATTTTATTTTATTTTTAAACTTTACAATATTGTATTAGTTTTGCCAAATATCGAAATGAATCTGCCACAGGTATACCCGCGTTCCCCATCCTGAACCCTCCACCCTCCTCCCTCCCCTCCCCTCCCTCTGGGTCGTCCCAGTGCACCAGCCCCAAGCATCCAGTATCGTGCATCGAACCTGGACTGGCGACTCGTTTCATACATGATATTATACATGTTTCAATGCTATTTTCCCAAATCTCCCCACCCTCTCCCTCTCCCACAGAGTCCATAAGACTGATCTATACATCGGTGTCTCTTTTGCTGTCTCGTACACAGGGTTATTGTTTCCATCTTTCTAAATTCCATATATATGCGTTAGTATACTGTATTGGTGTTTTTCTTTCTGGCTTACTTCACTCTGTATAATAGGTTCCAGTTTCATCCATCTCATTAGAACTGATTCAAATGTAAAAGCAAAAATAAACAAATGGGACCTAATTAAACTTAAAAGCTTCTGCACAACAAAGGGAAATATTAGCAAGGTGAAAAGGCAGCCTTCAGAATGGGAGAAAATAATAGCAAATGAAGCAACTGACAAACAACTAATCTCAAAAATATACAAGCAACTCCTACAGCTCAACTCCAGAAAAATAAATGACCCAATCAAAAAATGGGCCAAAGAACTAAATAGACATTTCTCCAAAGAAGACATACAGATGGCTAACAAACACATGAAAAGATGTTCAACATCACTCATTATCAGAGAAATGCAAATCAAAACCACTATGAGGTACCATTTCACGCCAGTCAGAATGGCTGCAATCCATAAGTCTACAAGCAATAAATGCTGGAGAGGGTGTGGAGAGAAGGAAACTCTCTTGCACTGTTGGTGGGAATGCAAACTAGTACAGCCACTATGGAGAACAGTGTGGAGATTCCTTAAAAAACTGGAAACAGAACTGCCTTATGATCCAGCAATCCCACTGCTGGGCATACACACTGAGGAAACCAGAATTGAAAGAGACACCTGTATCTTTTTTTTTTCTTGTGAAGGGAGCTTTTTAAATTTTGTTTGTATTTATTATTCATTTATTTTTGGTTGTGCCAGCTCTTCCTTGCTGTGCTCAGGCTTTCTCTGGTCGCTGGGAGCAGGGGCTGCTCTGAATTGCAGTGTGTGGGCTTCTCATAGCAATGGTGTCTCTTGTCGCAGGACACAGGCTCTAGTCGCATGGGCTTCAGAAGTTGTGGTATGTGGTCTCAGTAGTTCTGGCACATGGAATTAGTTGCTCCACAGCATGTGGAATCTTCCTGGACCAGGGATCAAACTTGTGTCCCCTGCATTGGCAGGCAGATTCTTATTGTACCACCAGGGAAGTCTGAGCTGCAGCTCTTGTCTGGGTCTTCAGCCTGCCAGCCTACCCTGAAGATTTTGGATTTGCCAAGCCTCCATAACGACATAAGCCAATTCCTCAAAGTATATCTTTCTCCCCCTGTATACACCCTATTTGCTCTATTTCTCTGGAGAACACTAACACACTCCTTTTCCTTAAAAAAAAAAAAAAAAAAAAAGACTTGAAACTGCCTTGCGTCTAAGCTAACATGGCTCCTTCTCTACAAAGTCAGCGCTACTATGCTGTCTCCTTCTGCTGACTACTCTTGTAGTCAGCATAAGGAGATGTTTGAAATGCTGGGGCTTTTTGCTTTGTGAAACAAGGACTTTATCTATCTCATTATTGCGTTTCCAAAATTTGTCTAGCACAATAACTTGAATGTTGTGGATACTTGAGCTTACTCATTTGAAATGTCAAGTCTTTTCTCTAAGTAAGGCTGAAAAACAACTGAGAAAAATGCAACAATAAACATTTCCTTTGATATTTCTGGACTTAGATGTTTGAATTTGAACTCTGTTTATTAAAAACATTCTTGTTGGGCAATTTAGTCCTCTCTTCTCTCAAAAAATGTTTTTCAGAGGTTCAATAAAAGAGTGACCCAAATGCAGAACAGGATCAGAAAAATCAATCCCCACATCTGATGAGTGGCTGATGGACACTTTTCTATTTTACTACTACAAGTTTAACTCCTTTGTTTCTGTCCATGGCGCCTAGAATGCCCTTATAAAATTGGAACATTAGGGAAAGTTTGAATTAATTATGTTTAATTAGATTTTTTTTTTTTAAGTCAATAAGGAGAAAAAAGAAACACGGTCAGAGAAGGAGTATTACTGTTGTTACTGAAAAAAGTTATGTTGGTTGGAATTTTGACCTTTAGGCTGAAAATAAAAAGGGGGTTTTAAAACAGAAACATATTTT
Source organism: Bos javanicus (assembly GCF_032452875.1). Taxonomy (NCBI): domain Eukaryota; kingdom Metazoa; phylum Chordata; class Mammalia; order Artiodactyla; family Bovidae; genus Bos; species Bos javanicus. Next base: position 23,455,092 of record NC_083876.1, on the reverse strand, counting down.
TAGGGAATGAAAAAGAATTTTTTAAAAATTCAGTGGGAACTTAGCATTGAGTTTTTAAAATAAGAATTTAGCAACACTCAGAATGCTCTAAATTGAAAAGAGAAAAAAAATTTACAATAGCAAAAACACCATAAATCAAATCACTTCCACTTTTATATTTGTTTTATTTTTATAGTCCTTGCCCGTTTATATAAATTTATAATTTTTCCAACAATATATTATGAAATCTTTCAAACAAATCACTCTATCCATCTTATTCTTGTTTTAAATACATTTCAAAGTAAGTTGCAGACAACAGTATACTTTACTATGACCAAATGGGATTTGTTCCAAATATGCGAGGCTAGTTGAACATCCAAAAATCAATTAATGTAATATATCACATCAACAGGTTAAAGAAGAAAATCATATAATCATATCAATAGATGTTGAAAAAAAATTGACAAATTCAACATTCATTCATGATCAAAACTCTCAGCAAACTGGGAATGCAGAATAACTTCCTTAACTTAATAAAGAACATCTATTTTAAAAACCTATAGCTAGGATTATACTTAATGATAAGAAACTAAATGTTTCCTTCTAAAACTAAGAGCAAAGATGTCTCTTTTCCTATTCAGCATCATACAGGAAATCCTAGCTAATGCACTGGAACAAGAAAATAAAAAGTATACAGAATGGAAGGGAAGAAATGAAACAGTCTTTATTCCCAGATGGCATAAATGTCTATGTAGAAAATACCCAAAAAATCAATAAAAAAACTGCTGGCAATTGTGAATAAGGCTGCTACAAACATTCACGTAAAGATTTCTGTGTGGGCATATGTTTCCAACTCATTTAGGTAAATACTTGGGAGCGCAATTACTGGACTTTATGGAGCCTATGTTTATCTTTGTAAAAACTGTTGACCTGTCTTCCAAAGTACACAAAAAGGCTACATGTGGTACTTTATGAACTGAATTGTGTTCCCCCAAAATTCAAATGCTGAAGCTCTTACCCCCAAGCTGACTGTATTTGGTGATAAGACATTTGCAGGAGTAATTAAGGTTAAACAAAGTCGTAAGTATGGGCCCTAATTGGATATCACTGGTGTCCTTAAAAGAGAGGAAAAGACACCAGGACTCTCTCATTCACTCTCTCTTTCTCCACATGTGCCCAGACAAGAGGCCACCTGAGGAAAAAGCAATATGGCGACCATCGACAACCCAGGAAGAAAGATCTCACCAAACACCAACACTGTTGGCATTTTGATATTGGCCTTCTGGCCCCCAAAACTGTGAGGAAAAAACAGTTGCTGTTTAAGCCACCCAGATTGTGTTATCTTCTTATGGTGCCCTGAACAGAGAAATGCATAGTATGATTCCAAATATCAGCTGTCTGAAAAAGGAGAGACTATAGAGACAATATAGTCCAATAGCCTTGTATGGATATGAGAGTTGGACCATAGAGAAGGCTGAGCACTGAAGAATTGATGCTTTCGAACTGTGATGCTGAAGAAGACTCTTGAGAATCCTTGATAGCAAGGAGATCAAACCAGTAATCCTAAAGGAAATCAACCCTGAATATTCATTGGAAGGACTGATGCTGAAGCTGAAGCTCCAATACTTTGGCCACCTGATGAAGAGCTGACTCACTGGAAAAGCTTTTCCTGATACTGGAAAAGATTGAGGGCAGGAGAAGAGGGAACAAAGGATGATATGATTGGATGGCATCATTGACTCAATGGATGTGAGTTTGAGAAAACTTTGGGAGATAGTGAAGGACAGGGAAGCCTGGCTTGCTGCAGTCAACAGGGTCACAAAGAGTTGGACATGACTTAGCAACTGAACAACAATAGAGATGATAGGAACATCAGTGATTGCCAGAGGTTCGGGCAAAGGGAGGGAAATTTGAGTAAGTGGAATCTGGGGCATTTTGGGGACCATGAAACTATTCTATACAATACCATAATAATGGATTCATGAGCTTATGCATTTGTCAAAACCCATGCAACTGACAACACAGAGAATGAGCCCCAGTGTAAACTATGGACTTAGGTTAATAATAATGTATAAATATTGGTTCACCAATGTTAACAAATGCTTCACACTAATGCAATGTGTTAATCACAGGTGAGACTTTATGCAAGAGTTACTTTCTCTGCAGTTTTTCTGTAAACCTAAAGCTACCCTAAAAAATAAAATTTATTAAGACCTTTAAAAATTAATATTCTTAATATTAAAATTAGTATCAAATATAACTACCCATTTTTTCTTCACAAATATGTGTACTGTAATATAATACCCATGTTTTCCAGTTGTTTATCATGTTCTTAAAAATATTTTTCTGGATTGCTGTTGACATTTTAAAGTTAAGGATTTTTTGTTTGTTTACAGAAGACTTACCCCAAGTCAGCTAAAACTGTAGCATATTTGTGACCTAATGGTGATAACTCTGGTCTACTTTTTTAAAAAAATAGATTTATCTATTTATTTTTTGGCTGCTTTTAGTCTTCTTTGCCATGTGGAGGCTTTCTCGGTTGCAGTGATCAAAGGCTGCTCTCTAGGTGCGGTGCACATGCTTCTCTCCTTGCAGGGGCTTCTCTTGAGGGGCATGTAGGGCCCACAGACTCTGGAATATGGGATCACTAGTTGCGGTGCAGGGGCTTAGTTGCCCTTCTATAGGATCTTAGTTCCCGGACCAGGCACTGAACCTGTGTCCACTCTATCAGCAGGTAGATTCTTAACAAATGGACCACCAGGAAAGTCCTTGATCGACTTTTTAAAGAAAAATAACATTCACCTTGAATATCTGAAAGCACTGCATATTTAGTTATTTTCACTTCTGCTCTGAGTCTCCATGTGAAGAGGTTGAAAATAAGGAAAGAGGTCAGAGCCACCCACATCCCCTTAGAAAGTAGCTGTGCTTCACCACGATGGTGCAAGCCTGCCTGCCAACTAGGACCTTGTTGGAGGTTATGGTGGTTGCCAGGAACCATGTGCTGTGCTGTGCTTAGTTGACCCCCATGGACTGGAGCCCACCAGACTCCTCTGTTCATGGGGATTCTCCAGGGAAGAACACTGGAGTGTGTTGCCATGCCCTCCTCCAGGGGATCTTCCCAACCCAGGGAGCAAACCCAGGTCTCCTGCATTGCAAGCAAATTCTTTACCATCTGAGCCACCAGGGAAGCCCCCAGGAACCATATATGCCCCAAATCACATACTCCCCTTTCATCAGAGACATTAAGGAAAGGTTATGAATTTGTTCATATTGAGTGTCTACAAAACTTAAAGCACACATTATCCCTTCTAAATCAATTCTCAGGACCACTCAACCTTTTACCACCCTTTTCCTCTCCAACTCCTTTTCCTCTGTTTTTATCCTTGGTCCTGCTCTGATCTCTCAACTTCCTTTTATCTTCCCTTTGCTACATTCCATATTATTTTCTACAATATATCTTCCAGTTTACTTTATATCATGTGTTGTTAAAGCCATCTATTGATGCTTTTGTAATTTTATTTCAGAGAATTTCAAAATTCTCCAAACACGTATGTTTGCAATAAATAAAGTATAATAAGTGCCAATGGTCCCATTGCCCTGCTTCAATAAGTGTCTTTTTTTCACTTTTACTCCTCTATATTTTCTCCACAACAAAGTATTATTTATAGCAAATCTGGTAATCTTCTTTCAAGACTGCTTTTAAACATGTTGCTACCACTCCTTGATAGTCATTCCTTAGCCTCTGCTCGTTTGTTCTCCTGGAGAATGCCAGGGACGGGGGAGCCTGGTGGGCTGCTATCTATGGGGTCGCACAGAGTCGGATATGACTGAAGCGACTTAGCAGCAGCAGCAGCAGCAGCAGAGACTCTATCTGAGTCTTAGGGTGTAGTGAGGAAAGGTAGGGAAAGTGTGACATATTCAGGCAGAGAGAAGAAACTGGCACTAGAGGTCTCAGGGCTGTTGCCTCTCCTGGGAGTCCTGTGGCACAATGATCAGTTTGTAATTAGAGTGTAATAGTGACCTCTGTCATAAACCATTTGTTTGATTCTGTCCCTGGTCACTCCTCTGGGTCCATGGCTTTGTGGCTCAAGAAGTTGGTCTTCTGAGTCCTTTTATTGCATATGCATTGAAGTACTTAAAAAAAAAAAAAAAAAAAGACCTCAAATAATTCCTTGAGATACGTTTCTGAGGAAAATGAGTGCACAAGGAAACAAGACATGTGAGCAAGAATCCGGGAGAATCAGACCAACATTAGTCCTTTTACATTTAATGTGATTACTGACACATTTTAAGTCAGTATAATTTTAAGTCCATCATCTTAGTATATGTTTTCTACTTGTTCTGTGTGCTTTGCTCTTCTTTTACTGGATTTTTTTGTATTAATCAAATATTTTCCTCCTATCCTTTATACTAACTTGAGATGTTTTGATGATGTAGGAAATAAATTGTTAACTCAAAAACCTTGTATACAAAAATTCACATAGTCACAGTTCTTACTTTTGTACTTTTGCATTGTAGTTCTTATTTTTCTATGTGAAATAATTTGGCCTCCTATTACGAGGTATATGTGGGTGGTGTAACTGTGTAGTAGATGCGTGGGGGGCTGTGTGTGGTGTATATGTGAATGTATTGCATATGTGCATATGTGTACATGTGCATACAAACATGTATGCTTGCACATGTGTCTGCATGTATAGTGTGCCAAGAGAGTGCTGCCTTTAACCCCTAAATAACTAGATGATGAATTTTAAGAGCACATTTCATAATTTAATGACATCACTTTATTAATTTCTGAATACAATGAAGTAATTCATTAAAGGACAGCAGACCGGTCTTTCAGAATAAATGGTTCTGTCAAACTGCTTTAACTTGTAAGCCAGAATTTAACTCAAGTATTTGAAGAAAAAAGTTGTGCATTCATAAAATCTCTCAAGGGGAAGATATGAATGATGTCCTAATTTAATTCAGCATGTATTTCCATAAACTCTTACAGCAAAATTCATAAAACATAGTAAGATATCATGTCAGCACTTCTAGCATGGGAGAAATATACGCTGTTTTGGTTTCACGTCAACGTTTTTTTTTTTTTTGACTGATTTCTTAAGGAAATACCTTCCTCTCCCTCCAGTAATGTGTGTAAACTTTGTTTGGAAAGCTTCAGGGGAAGGGAGGTTTGAAGGGAGGTCTGGAGCAGACTGCCTGGAGAACTTACTTCCCTTGGTGATTGATATGATCCAGGCTTACAGCATGCAGGTATGATGCAAGTCTGTGCATGTGTAGAGATTATGTTTAACCAAGAGTTTTCTTGGTGAAGGAATGAAATTGAACTCTGGGGAATTTTGAGAAATAATTCTGTGAGGTATAATTATAACTAAGGTCTCTTTGATGTGGCCAAGTTCTTTTCTATTAGCAGTGTTATATTAATTTATTTTACCTTGATTTTGGTACTGTGATAAAGACAAAAAAAAAAAAAAAAAAACACACACTGTCATCCAATACATTAATTCACAGCTTTTAAATACTTATAGTCCTGGGTTTTCTGCCAGGCACCATGGGCAATCTGACATGAAAAAGTCTGGGTTACTGTTTAAGGAAGACACAGTCTAGTAGAGGGAGCTATAATATGAGCATAGATAACTATAGGATAAAGTAGAAAGAGACAGGCACCTCAAATTTGCACAGCAGAGGCTGCGATTGATCAAAGAAAGCCTCATGAAAGAGAGGACATTGGAGCTGGGCCCTAAAGGATGAGCAGAAATTTGATAGCCACTGATGAAGTGGATGGTGTTTTTAGGGGCAGACACACGGCCAAAGATACAGTAGTGGATTTAGAGGAAAAGAAACAATTCTGTTTTGTTGGTATACAAAGTGCAAGAGAAAGCAGTAATAGATAATTCAGGAAGGATAAGATGGACTATACTGAGGAGGATGTTAAATGCCAAGCTACCATTATTACCAATTGAATGACTAACTGTTTATTATTCCCCTCACTATGTGTTAAAAATAGGACCAGCTGCTGTGTAGACATATAGAAGAAGGAAACATAGTCTATATGCAGCTAGGAAATAAAATATAGTTCAGTTCCTCCAATTTTAAATTGTCTCCACCCTTTGTAACATTATAAATATTTTGGTTTTTAAAATGCCTTGTTTACATTAATATTTAGTTACGGGAATTCTTGGTGATCTAGTGGTTAACCCTCTGCACTCCCAATGCAGAGCGGGCCCAGGTTTGATCCCTGGGTGAGGTACTCAATCTCACATGCTGCAACTAAGACCCAGTGTAGCCAAATTAATTAATTTAAAATTTAGTTAAGCATAGATTTAACTTTGTATTTATATTAAATTTATACTTACTATCATTTACAGGCTTCCCAGGTGGTGCCAGCGGTAAAGAACCCACTGTCAAAGCAGGATACGTAAGAGATGCAGGTTTGATGCCTGGGTCTGGAAGATCCCCTGAAGGAGCATATGGCAACCCACTCCAGTATTCTTGCCTGGAGAATCCCATGGACAGAGGATCCTTGTGGGCTACAGTCCATAGGGTCACAAAGAGTTGGACACGATTGAAGTGACTTAGTGCTTGAGCACTCACACACACACACGCACACACACACCATTTACATTGGCATTAACTGGAAAGCTGGTTCAAATAACAAAACAGTTTTCCATCGTCCTTCTTATGGCTCCTTTCATCAGTACCGCCTATAGTATCTATTCCTTTCTGAGCTTTAGTCTGCCAAGGTCAGAGATTTCTATAAACTTTTTTTATCATTCCTTAAATATCAAGACTGCAGAATTTCAAATATTCTTGCCAGTTTTTAACATTAAACATCTAGGATATGTATGGCCACTACTTAATAATTCCCCAGGTATTGACCTTCTATTCTATGGTTTCTCCAGTTTCAGTCCATGGTAGGTAGAAGACAGAATCTCACTTTTGAAATTTACATTTATTTGTCAATCACCAATAAGCTTGAATGTCTTTTCCTGTATTTATTTTACATTCAAGTTTCTTATTCCATGAAATGACCCTCTGTCCTGCCCTTTGATCTTCTATTAAAACATTTATCTTTTACAAAGATAAATTGATTTGTAGGACTACAAAATTGATTTGTAGGACTGTTTACATGTTTTAAACACCAATCCTTTATCAAGTATATGCCTTATAATAAATTCCTTCAGTTTGAGGTTTATCTTTGTTTCATTTATGGCATCTTTTGATATACAGAAGTTTTAAATCTTAATCATTCTAGTTTATGAATCTTATCCTTTATGATATATAGTTTTAAAATCTTGCCTGAAATCATCCTTTCCTAATCCAAGATCATAAAGTTATTTTCCTATATTTTCTTTTAAAACTTTTAAAGTTTTTCTGTTCACATTTACATCTTTTATTCACTTGAAATCTGTTTTATGGAATGATGTGAATTAAAGATTTAAATATAAATTTTTAGTATGGACAACCAGCTCCTCCAGCATTCTGTCTCCCCAGGAGTCAATGGCTCTTCTGGTAGATAAGAAGCTTCCTTATATGTGGATCTGTCTATATGCTGTTCATCAGTCTAGCTGTTCTCTCCTGTGCTAACCTACTCTGTCATAAACTACAGTGTCCTTTAAGCTTTAAGTACAAAATTAATAGCTTTAAGATACAAGATGCATGATATTTTTTTAATTAAAAAATATTTGTTGAACTATAGTTGACTTACAACATTGTGTTAGTTTCTGGTATGCAGCAAAGTGATTCTGTTCTACATATATTGTTTCCTTTTCATCATGGTTTACTATAGGATATTGAATATAACTCCCTATGCTATACAGTAGGAACTTGCTGTTTATCTATTTTATATATAGTAGTGTGTATCTGGAGAAGGCAGTGGCACCCCACTCCAGTACTCTTGCCTGAAAAATCCCTTGGACGGAAGAGCCGGTGGGCTGCAGTCCATGGGGTCGCTAGGGGTTGGACATGACTGAGCGACTTCACTTTCACTTTTCACTTTCATGCATTGGAGAAGGAAATGGCAACCCACTCCAGTGTTCTTGCCTGGAGGATCCCAGGGACGGGGGATCCTGGTGGGCTGGCGTCTATGGGGTCGCACAGAGTTAGACACGACTGAAGTGACTTGGCAGTGTGCATCTGCTAATCCCAAACTCCTGATTTATCACTTCCTTACCCTCTTTCCCCTTTGGTAATCATAAGTTTCTTTTCTATATCTGTGAGTCTGTTCTGTAAATAAGTTCATTTGTATTATAGCAATATTTTAGATTCCATATATAAGTGATATCATATTGTATTTGCCTTTATCTTTCTGACTTCACTTATTATCACTATGATAAGTTCTAGATTCACCCATGTTAATGCAAATGGCATTATTTCATTATTTTTCATAACTGAGTAGTATTCTGTCATATAAATATGTATATATGCATATATATGTAATAAAATATATAGTATTCCAGTATTTTTAAAAAGCTATTGAAGAAATAAATGTTCATGCATGGGAAGTCTCAACAACATAAAGATATCAGTTCTCCAAACAGACTTTTACTTTTGATGAAAGTTAAACCATATGACTGGAGAAGGCAATGGCACCCCACTCCAGTACTCTTGCCTGGAAAATCCCATGGATGGAGGAGCCTGGAAGGCTGCAGTCCATGGGGTCGCTAAGAGTTGGACATGGCTGATGCGCCTTAGCAGCAGCATCAGCAAACCATATGACTATTCCAGTATTCTGGAATACTACTCAGCCATGACAAATAATGAAATAATGTTATTATATGTATCATCTTCTTTATCCTTTCATCCATCAATGGACTTTGAAAATGCATTCAAGTCTTGGCTATTGTGGATAGTGCTGCTGTGAACATTGGGATGCATGCATCCTTTCAAATTAGAGTTTTCGCTTGATAATTTTTAGTGGTAAGTCCAGGCGCTGGTTTAAGTTCAGTTCAGTCCAGTTCAGTCGCTCACTCTTGTCTGACTCTTTGTGACACCATGAATTGCAGCACGCCAGGCCTCCCTGTCCATCACCAACTCCTGGAGTTCACTCAGACTCACGATTCAATAATTTATTATTAGGATTAAACCTGGAAATACATCTCAATATTTGCTTTAAATACAGTCAGGTATGCTGTTTATCAGGATCCATTAACTTAGGCTCTGCACTTTGTCAATTTTCCAGAAATTGTAATAAATTTGTATTGACCCAATTCAAATTTGCTATAGAATGTTTCTGAGGACAAAAGACATAGTATTATTAGGTTGGTACAAAAGTAATTGCAGTTTCAGACCATGAATTTTAAATCATTATGATTAGGCTCAAACACATCTTTATTGATCAAAATAGGAACCATTATAATCAACGTATTTTTGCCAACGAGAAATAAGTTTATTTCTGTAATGTAAAACTCCGTGCTTTGGGATTTGACACCCTCTTGGAAAGGATTTTCTGAATCCTGTGGGTTGTGGAAGAATTTTCCATGCAAAAAGTTGTCAAGTTACTTGAAGTAGTGTTAGTTGATTGGTGAGAGGTTAGGAGAATATGGCAGATAAGGCAAAGCTTCATGGCCCAACTTGCCCAACTTTTGAAGCACTGGTGGAAAAACATGTGGTCAGGCATTGTCATAGAGAAGAGCTGGGCCCTTTCTGTTGGCCAATGCTGGCTGTAGGCATTGCGATTTTTTTGTGCATCTCATCAATTTGCTGAGCATACTTCTCAGATGTAATGGCTTCACTGGGATTCAGAAAGCTGTAGCGGGTCAGACCTGCTGCAGACCACCAAACAGTGGTCTTTTTTTGGTGGAGAGTGCATGCTCTCTCTGTTGTCTCTTCTCAAATGGACACTAATCCTGTCAAATCAGTTCCCTACCCTTAAGACTTAATTTAACTTTTAATTACTTCTTTATTCTAAATACAGCCGAGTTGGGGGTTGGGGCTTCAACATAGGAATTTGAGAGAGATACAAAGATTCAGTCCTTAACAGGTAGCTATTTCTTAATAAATACCTTCATTTAAGTTATTTTCCAGGTTAAGTAGTCCTCTTCATTCCCTTTTAAAAGGAATATATACTTAAACGGCCAGACAAATGCTTGTGACTAGAAGGCCACTCACTAGTATGCCCCAAAATCATATTCCCACATTTTGAATGGTCAATTGTGTTGATTCCAAACCTGTTCATGCCCCACTGAACTTGTAATTGTATAATTTAATGTCATACAACATGGCACACAGAGCGTGGGCGGCTGCAACGGTGCGCAGAGCGTGGCCGAGAGGAGCTACCCCATGTCTGAGGTCAGGGGCAGAAGCCGGGAGGAGCAACCCCACATCCAAGGGGGGTTGCTTCGTGGGCGCCGGAGGGCCTAGAGGAGCTATTCCACATTCAAGGTCAGGAGGGGCAGCGGTGAGGAGATACCCCTCGTCCAAGGTAAGAAGCAGTGGATGCGCTTTGCTGGAGCAGCGGTGAAGAGATACCCCACGTTCAAGGCAAGAGACCCCAAGTAAGATGGTAGGTGTTGCAAGAGGGCATCAGAGGGCAGACACACTGAAACCATACTCACAGAAAACTAGTCAATCTAATCACAGTAGGACCACAGCCTTCTCTAACTCAATGAAACTAAGCCATGCCCGTGGGGCAACCCAATATGGGCGGGCATGGTGGACAGGTCTGACACAGTGTGGTCCACTGGAGAAGGGAATGGCAAAACACTTCAGTATTCTTGCCTTGAGAACCCCATGAACAGTATGAAAAGGCAAAATGATAGGATACTGAAAGAGGAATTCCCCAGGTCAGTAGGTGCCCAATATGCTACTGGAGATCAGTGGAGAAATAACTCCAAAGAAAGAAGGGATGGAGCCAAAGCAAAAACAATACCCAGCTGTGGATGTGACTGGTGATAGAAGCAAGGTCCGATGCTGTAAAAGAGCAATATAGCATAGGAACATGGAATGTTAGGTCCACGAATCAAGGTAAATTGGAAGTGGTCAAACAGGAGATGGCAAGAGTGAATGTTGACATTCTAGGAATCAGCAAACTAAAATGGACTGGAATGGGTGAATTTAACTCAGATGACCATTATATCTACTACTGTGGGCAGGAACCCCTTAGAAGAAATGGAGTAGCCATCATGGTCAACAAAAGAGTCCAAAATGCAGTACTTGGATGCAATCTCAAAAACGACAGAATGATCTCTGTTTGTTTCCAAGGCAAACCATTCAATATCACAATAATCCAAGACTACGCCCCAACCAGTAATGCTGAAGAAGCTGAACTTGAACAGTTCTATGAAGACCTACAAGATCTTTTAGAACTAACACCCAAAAAAGATGTCCTTTTCGTTATAGGGGACTGGAATGCAAAAGTAGGACGTCAAGAAACACCTGGAGTAACAGGCAAATTTGGCCTTGGAATACGGAATGAAGCAGGGCAAAGACTAATAGAGGTCTGCCAAGAAAATGCACTGGTCATAGCAAACACTCTCTTCCAACAACACAAGAGAAGACTCTACACATGGACATCACCAGATGGTCAACACCGAAATCAGACTGATTATATTCTTTGCAGCCAAAAATGGAGAAGCTCTATACAGTCAACAAAAACAAGACCGGGAGCTGACTGTGGCTCAGATTATGAACTCCTTATTGCCAAATTCAGACTGAAATTGAAGAAAGCAGGGAAAACCACGGAGAAGGCAATGGCACCTCACTCCAGTATTCTTGCCTGGAAAATCCTATGGGTGGAGGAGCCAGGTAGGCTGCAGTCCATGGGGTCGCTAAGAGTTGGACACGACTGAGCAACTTCCCTTTCACTTTTCACTTTCATGCATTGGAGAAGGAAATGGCAACCCACTCCAGTGTTCTTGCCTGGAGAATCCCAGGGACGGGGGAGCCTGGTGGGCTGGCGTCTATGGGGTCACACAGAGTCGGACACGACTGAAGCGACTTAGCAGCAGCAGCAACAGGGAAAACCACTAGACCATTCAGGTATGACTTAACTCAAATCCCTTATGATTATACAGTGGAAGTGAGAAATAGATTTAAGGGACTAGATCTGATAGATAGAGTGCCTGATGAACTATGGATGGAGGTTCATGACATTGTACAGGAGACAGGGAGCAAGACCATCCCCTTGGAAAAGAAATGCAAAAAACACAAAATGGCTGTCTGAGGAGGCCTTACAAATAGCTGTGAAAATAAGAGAAGTGAAAAGGAAAGATATAAGCATCTGAATGCAGAGTTCCAAAGAATAGCAAGAAGAGATAAGAAAGCCTTCCTCAGCGATCAATGCAAAGAAATAGAGGAAAACAACAGAATGGGAAAGACTAGAGATCTCTTCAAGAAAATTAGAGATACCAAGGGAACATTTCATGCAAAGATGGGCTCGATAAAGGACAGAAATAGTATGGACCTAACAGAAGCAGAAGATATTAAGAAGAGGTGGCAAGAATACACAGGAGATCTGTACAAAAAAGATCTTCATGACCAAGTTAATCATGATGGTGTGATCACTCACCTAGAGCCAGACATCCTGGAATGTGAAGTCAAGTGGGCCTTAGAAAGCATCACTACAAACAAAGCTAGTGGAGGTGATGGAATCCCAGTTGAGCTATTTCAAATCCTGAAAGATGATGCTGTGAAAGCACTGCACTCAATATGCCAGCAAATTTGGAAAACTCAGCAGTGGCCACAGGACTGGAAAAGGGCAGTTTTCATTCCAATCCCAAAGAAAGGCAATGCCAAAGAATGCTGAAACTACCACACAATTGCACTCATCTCACACGCTAGTAAAGTAATGCTCAAAATTCTCCAAGCCAGGCTTCAGCAATACATGAACCATGAACTTCCAGATGTTCAAGCTGGTTTTAGAAAAGGCAGAGGAACCAGAGATCAAATTGCCAACATCTGCTGGATCATCAAAAAAGCAAGAGAGTTCCAGAAAAACATCTATTTCTGCTTTATTGACTATGCCAAAGCCTTTGACTGTGTGGGTCACAAGAAACTGTGGAAAATTCTGAAAGAGATGGGAATACCAGATCACGTGATCTGCCTCTTGAGAAACTTATATGCAGGTCAGGAAGCAACAGAACTGGACATGGAACAACAGACTGGTTCCAAATAGGAAAAGGAGTACGTCAAGGCTGTATATCGTCACCCTGCTTATTTAATTTATATGCAGAGTACATCTGAGAAACGCTGGGCTGGAAGAAGCACAAGCTGGGATCAAGATTGCCAGGAGAAATATCAATAACCTCAGATATGCAGATGACACCACCCTTATGGCAGAAAGGGAAGAGGAACTAAAAAGCCTGTTGATGAAAGTGAAAGAGGAGAGTGAAAAAGTTGGCTTAAAGCTCAACATTCAGAAAACGAAGATCATGGCATCCGGTCCCATCACTTCATGGGTAATAGATGGGGAAACAGTGGAAACAGTGTCAGACTTTATTTTGGGAGGCTCCAAAATCACTGCAGATGGTGATTGCAGCCATGAAATTAAAAGATGCTTACTCCTTGGAAGAAAAGTTATGACCAACCTAGATAGCATATTGAAAAGCAGAGACATTACTTTGACAACAAAGGTTCGTCTAGTCAAGCTATGGTTTTTCCAGTGGTCATGTATGGATGTGAGAGTTGGACTGTGAAGAAGGCTGAGCACTGAAGCATTGATGCTTTTGAACTGTGGTGTTGGAGAAGACTCTTGAGAGTCCCTTGGATTGCAAGGAGATCCAAGCAGTCCATTCTGAAGGAGATCAGCCCTGGGATTTCTTTGGACGGAATGATGCTGAATTGGAAACTTCAGTACTTTGGCCACCTCATGTGAAGTGTTGACTCATTGGAAAAGACTCTGATGCTGGGAGGGATTGGGGGCAGGAGGAGAAGAGGACACAGAGGATGAGATGGCTGGATGGCATCACTGACTCAATGGATGTGAGTCTGAGTGAACTCTGGGAGTTGGTGATGGACAGGGAGGCCTGGCGTGCTGCGATTCATGGGGTGGCAAAGAGTCGAACACGACTGAGTGACTGAACTACTGAACTAAATGTCATACAAACTGGTGGCTCAGTGGTAAAGCATCTGCCTGCACTGCAGGAGACAAGGGTGACACAGGTTCAGTCCCTGGGTTGGAAAGACCTCCTGGAGGAGGGCATGGAAATTCATGTGTTCTTACCTAGAGAATCCCTTGGACAGAAAAGCCTGGCGGGCTACAGTTCATAGGGTTGCAAAGAGTTGGACATGACTGAAGCGACTTAGCATGCACAGCAATGCAAACTAATAGATATGAACAAAAAGAAAAAAATTCATTGTTTCTATGAAAATGAAATTGGCAATTCTTGGTTACATCCTTTTCATAAGTTTAATAATAGTTGACAAGACCACCGTAAGATATCTCATGCATGCATGTTCAGTCTCTTCAGCTGTGTTCAACTCTTTGAACACCATGGACTGTAGCCCTCCAAGCTCCTCTGTCCATGGCATTCTCCGGGCAAGAATACTGAAGAGGGTTGCCATGCCCTTCTCCAGGGGGTCTTCCCCACCCATGGATTGAACCCAGGTCTCCTGTATCTTCTGCTTTACAGGCGGATTCTTCACCACTGAGCCACCAGAAAAGCCCCCTGTAAGAGATTAGCAAACAGTAAGCGAAAATCTAGGATCTGCACCAAGATTGTTTCATAAATGTCTTTAGTTCTCTTTCCACTTTAAAGAAACTGAAACTGGATATCATAGCAAATGTGTTACACGTATATTTTATGGAAAGATCTGGTTGTGCATCTTCCAAGTCAGCAAATTCAAAGCATGGACAGTATTAAGCATGTTCACATCCTATGCACTTACACATTTCACTGTAAAATGTTAATGCATGTTTTTGAAAAAATATTTGTAACTGCCTTTATTAACTATCTGCTTTTCCCAATCACATCAAAAAAAAAAAATTCTATTGCTAACCAGGGCTACATTGCGGTCATAATTAGTACCCTATTGATTGACACAAAATCTAAGCTGCAGATAAAATTCCAGTCTTCAACATTGTCTCTCTTGTTTGTTTAACTCAGCAGCCAGCCACCCACATGTATAGAGGAGCTTTGTGCAGGCACCAATTATCAAAAGGCTGTGCTTTCATCCACACCATTAATTTTTGAAGTCAGAGGACAATGTGAGTGCATTGGCAAACACTACTACACAGACCCCTGGGACACACAATCCTAGGAAAGGTCATCTCCTCAAGGACTGAACAGACCTTCATTTCTTAACCTAGTCACCTGCAGTGTGTATTGATTATAGTATGGGTGGGGCTTCCCTGATGGCTCAGATGGTCAAGAATCTGCCTGTGATGCAGAAACCTGGGTTTGATTCCTGGGTGAGGAAGATCCCCCAGAGAAGGAAATGGCAACCCACTCCAGTATTCTTGCGAGGAAAATCCTATGGACAGAGGACCCTGGCCGGCTACAGTCCATGGGGTCAGACACGACTGAGTGACTAATGTTTTACACTTTCATGTGGGAGCTGGTTCCTTGATCAGGGACCAACCAGCACCCACCGTGTTGAAAATGTGGAGACTTAACCACTGGACCACCAAGGGATTCCCCACATTTTTCATTAGATTCTTTCCTTTGTCCTGACTGCACTGCAGTGGAAGAAATAGCAATTAAGTCATGTTTTTGTTTCCAAATATCAGAACACCACACCCAAAAGGAGCCCACTTATTTACTCACTTATTTTGAGTAAATAAGCCCACTTATTTACATAGAAGATTTTCCTCTGCTTCTACCAGATCCGATCTTACTTCATCTCCTCCACCAGGCACACATATTCAGAAAGTTCTCAGGGAAGTCAGCTTTGCCAGACCCTGCTTGTGACCGTCCATTTGTCTGTTGCCTGCTGCTCTCTATTTGGAGACTACGTTAAACAGCTGCTGTACGTTTAACTACGTTAAACAGTTGGCAACTGCATCTCCTCCAATGTTCCCCTTCCTGCTTAATCCACACAGGGCAGAGGTTGTGGCAAGGCGGAGAGAGGCACTTCAGCTACAAATCTCACCGCCCCCGCTGCTATCTAGTATGACTTTGCTGACTGCAGTGTTTCCAGACTCTTTTGTATTACCAGCATCACAATGACAAATTCATTCAATTGACTAGAATGACTCTTTGAACTCTAACCAGAATGGACATGTTATATGTAACAAGGAGTGCTATGAATTATGTTCATTAAGGTTATTCTCTGTGACCGGTTCCTTGGGATTGTCTAAATGAAAATGACTTGGGCTTACAACAGCCATAATTAGGAGGGAAAGGTAGTGCTGAGAACTTTCTAAATTGGTGTAAAAAACAGTGGTAGAATAAAAGACTCAAAGAGCTGGGAGGAACATTGGAATTCATCTAGTCTAAACACTCATTTTACAGATTAAGTAATAGCCAACATGTTTCTCGTCAGGAATATCATTGGTGTTTGGGCGGGACAATACTTTTGCTCTGAGGGACCATCCCACACATTGCAGGATGTTTGGCATCCCTGGCACCTGCTCACTGAATGCCAGGAGGTGCCAGTCATTATGACAACCACTATTCCCCCACCAGCTTCCCAGTGGGCGCTCCCTAAAGGAGTGGTACCCTCCCTGTTGAAAACCTTTGAGCCACATGGGTCAGAGACAACCAGGAAACCCATGCTAACACAACTGACTCATTGACACCCCCTCTGAAACTTTAATGTGTGCGGAAATCAGTGAGGGATCTTATTTAAAACGTAGACTCTGACTAGAGAGGTCTAACCAGCTTCTAGGTGATGCTGAGACTGTTAGTTTGCAGACTCCACTTTGAGTAACAAAAGAGTCCAGGGATCTAAATGACAGGATTCTGAAGTCTCTAGATGTCCTTACCAGGTCCTTACCCACCCAGAGCTGTGGAATTCTGC
This sequence comes from Bos javanicus, assembly GCF_032452875.1. NCBI lineage: Eukaryota > Metazoa > Chordata > Mammalia > Artiodactyla > Bovidae > Bos > Bos javanicus. Next base: position 23,438,214 of record NC_083876.1, on the reverse strand, counting down.
AAATGGTACCTGCCCTCTGTCCAAACTTCTCAGGAGAACAGCTCTAGCTTTGTCTTAGGAACTCTGCCTTAGTCTGAGCCTTCTCGTAGGTGATCTGATGGCAGTCTCTGCCTTTATCTCTGTGCACAGCAGGCTTAAGGTTATTATTTTGTTTCCAGAGCCTGACTTTATGAAAGGTCCCCTCTTGGAGTCTCATTTCTTCTCCTGTCCAGCTGCAGCTCCAGGAAACCCAACTGAGACCAAAACCAGGGACCTGCTTCCTAGGTAAGCTGGTGGAGGCAGGTAGGTTCTGGGAGAGCCAATAGCTGTCATTTGTCTCAATGACAGAGCCGAATAGACACTGGGTTTCCTGCTTCCTGCTCAGAGATCCTCTCCAGGGACCCATGTTCTCATCCCTACTGGTCCTACCATCAAGTGAAACTCTGTGTCACTCAGTACATCTGTTTAACTCACCAGGGAACTGCCACCCACTCTGCTTTAGCAAGAAGTCCATAGGGGCCAGCTTCCTGGTTGAAGTGCAACACTGAGAATCTTACAATGTAGAACAAATGGCCTAATGAGAAGTGAGTTACCACAGGCATTGTTGATGTTTTTTTTTTTTTCCCCCCCGCCTCCCTATTCCTGGCATTTGGAAGCAGTTGCTTGGAAGATTTTGAGTTGGGTTCATCTCCACTGGTGATAAAACAATTGAGATACAAGGAAGTTCAATCACTACTCACAGAATATCATCTCTATATCCTCCATGACCTTTTCTGGTTCCTTCTGTTCCTTTTCAGCCAAAGAAACAGGCCAGAAGGCCATCCATGTGGGTGGGTAGATATTTTATGGGGAGCCCCTGGTGGCTCAGACAATAAGAGTCTGCCTGCAGTACGGGAGACCTGGGTTTGATCCCTGGGTCAGGAAGATCCCCTGGAGAAGGAAATGGCAACCCACTCTAGTATTCTTGCCTGGAAAATCCCATGGACAGAGGAGCCTAGCAGGCTACAATCCATGGGGTAGCAAAGAGTCAGACACAACTGAACGACTTCACTCTTTCAATGATCTCTGAAACTCTATAATGTTTGTCTTAACGTGGGTTCCCCTGAAACCAGAGTCTGAGACAAATATTTGAGTGATGGCAGATTATTTGAGAATGGAGATTCCATGAAGAAGCATGGTAGACAGAGGAAGTCAAACCGAGAGGTAGGGGAAGATAAATAAGGATAATTGTCAAGTTGGCCCCTTGACAGGTGATGGTGCTGGATTCTTCCTGGATCCTATGAAATGACCTGAGAACTGACTAGAGCAGCAGTCCCCAGCCTTTTTGATACCAAGGATCAGTTTCGTGAAAGAGTTTTTCCACAGATGTGGGTGAAGGGTGGTTTGGGGATGATTCAAGTGCATTGCATTTATTATGCACTTTCAGTTCAGGTCAGTTCAGTCACTCAGTCGTGTCTGACTCTTTGCGACCCCATGAATCACAGCACGCCAGGCCTCCCTGTCTCAAACTCATGTCCATCGAGTTGGTGATGCCATCCAGCCATCTCATCCTCTGTCGTCCCCTTCTCCTCCTGCCCCCAATCCCTCCCAGCATCAGAGTCTTTTCCAATGAGTCAGCTCTTCGCATGAGGTGGTCAAAGTATTGGAGTTTCAGCTTTAGCATCATTCCTTCCAAAGAACACCCAGGACTGATCTCCTTTAGGATGGACTGGTTGGATCTCCTTGCAGTCCAAGGGACTCTCAAGAGTCTTATCCAACACCACAGTTCAAAAGCATCAATGCTTCAGTTCTCAGCCTTCTTCACAGTCCAACTCTCACATCCATACATGACCACTGGAAAAACCATAGCTTGACTAGACGAACCTTTGTTGGCAAAGTAATGTCTCTGCTTTTGAATATGCTATCTAGGTTGGTCATAACTTTCCTTCTAGGGAGTAAGCGTCTTTTAATTTCATGGCTGCAATCACCATCTGTAGTGATTTTGGAGCCCCCAAAAATAAAGTCTGACAGTATTTCCACTGTTTCCCCATCTATTTCCTATGAAGTGATGGGACCAGATGCCATGATCTTTGTTTTCTGAATGTTGAGCTTTAAGCCAACTTTTTCACTCTCCTCTTTCACTTTCATCAAGAGGTTCTTTAGTTCCTCTTCACTTTCTGCCATAAGGGTGGTGTAATCTGCATACCTGAGATTATTGATGTTTCTCCTGGCAATCTTGATTCCAGCTTGTGCTTCTTCCAGTCCAGCGTTTCTCATGATGTACTCTGCATATAAGTTAAATAAGCAAGGTGACAATATACAGCCTTGACATACTCCTTTTCCTATTTGGAACCAGTCTGTTGTTCCATGTCCATGTTCTAACTGTTGCTTCCTGATCTGCATACAGGTTTCTCAAGAGGCAGATCAGGTGGTCTGGTATTCCCATCTCTTTCAGAATTTTCCACAGTTTCTTGTGATCTACACAGTCAAAGGCTTTGGCATAGTCAATAAAGCAGAAATAGATGTTTTTCTGGAACTCTCTTGCTTTTTTGATGATCCAGCAGATGTTGACAATTTGATTTCTGGTTCCTCTGCCTTTTCTAAAATCAGCTTGAACATCTGGAAATTCACGGTTCACATATTGCTGAAGCCTGGCTTGGAGAATTTGGAGCATTACTTTACTAGCGTGTGAGATGAGTGCAATTGTGCGGTAGTTTGAGCATTCTTTGGCATTGCCTTTCTTTGGGATTGGAATGAATACTGCCCTTTTCCAGTCCTGTGGCCACTGCTGAGTTTTCCAAATTTGCTGACATATTGAGTGCAGCACTTTCACAGCATCATCTTTCGGGATTTGAAATAGCTCAACTGGAATTCCATCACCTCCACTAGCTTTGTTCATAGTGATGCTTTCTAAGGCCCACTTGACTTCACATTCCAGGATGTCTGGCTCTAGGTGAGTGATCACACTATCGTGATTATTGTAATGCCGCCTCTGATATGACAGGAGGAACCAGTCCACAGCTGGGAGGTTGGGGATCCCTGAACTAGAGGACAAAAGGAAGAAGGCTTAACAATTACCTCTCACTCCAAGGGTGGGCCTATGGGGGCTGACTCCCTGAGCTTTTGCATTGTGCAGCTGTGAGTGCCCAGTGAGTTCCTGAAGGAACCCTAGGGCAGAAGGTGAGGTTGAGTGAAATGTTAAGGGTTGCCTTAAGAGGCAGTAATCCTAGAGACAATAGAGGATACTGGAAACAGCTCTAGGAATCCTGGGAGATGGAGACAACAACCCCCACCCCGACCCCCACCCCCGAAGTGTCTTTGGCAGGCCAAGCACCGGCTCTTGTCTTTGTATGGCAGCTGTACTTTCTGAAAGTCATATTTCCAACCTGAATTCTATAGCCTTGCATTGTCATAGCAAGGACCCCAGTGGGAGTCTAGAAACTTTGTTCTTAGGAATTACAGACTCAGTTTAGAGCATTTCCCAAGGGTTGATTTCTCACTGTGAATTTGGGAAGACTGGCCATAAAAACAGCTTTGGAAAAATGGATGTGCATGTGTGTGCGTGCTAAGTCACTTCAGTTATGTCTGACTCTTTGTAACCCTCTGGACCATATCCTGCCAGGCTCCTCTGTCCATGGGATTCTCCAGGCAAGAATACTAGAGTGGGTTGCCATGCCCTTCTCTGGAAAACTGGATATGTACATGCAAAAGAACTACTTATAACATATACAAAACTTAAGTCAAACCTCCTCAAAGACCTAAGCATAAGAGCTAAAACTGTAAAACTCTTTCAAGACAATAAAGGGGGAAAACGTCCTGACAGTGAGTTTGGCAATTATTTCTTGGACATAACACCAAAAACAGGCAAAAAAAAAAGTAAAATAGGTAAATTGGATGACATCAAAATTAAAAATTTATATGCACCAAAGGACCCTCAACATGGAATGGAAGAAAATATTTATAAATCTTATATCTGGTAAGGAGCTGACATCTAGAATATGCAAAGAACTCCTACAGCTCAACAACAAAGAAACCAACTACTCAATTTAAAAATGGGCAGAGGACTTGGATAGAATCTCAACAGAAGCCACAAACAAGAAAAGCACGTAGAAGGATGCTCACCATAATTTTTAGGGAAATGCAAATCAAAACCAGAACGAGAGGCCACCTCATACCCCTTAGGGTGGCTACTGTATTAGCTTGTTATGGCTGCCATGAGAGAATACCACAGGCTGGGCGCTGTAATAGTAGAGCTTTGTTTTCTCACATTTCTGGAGGCTGGAAGTCCCGAGGTGTTGGCAGCTTTGGATTCTTGCAGGGCCTCTCTCTGTGGCTTGCAGATGGCAGCCTTTTCGCTGTGTCCTCACCCGGCCTTTCCCCTGTGTGTGCGCATTCTTGGTTTCTCTCTGGATGACCAAATCCCCTTTTCCTTTTTTTTTTTTTTTTTCCAAATCCCCTTTTCTTATGAGGACACTAGTCAGATGGGTTTGAGGCTCACCTTAATGGCTTCATTTTCATTTAATTACCTCTTAAGGCCCTATCTCAAAATATGATTACATTTAGATATGGGACTTCAACATACTAAATTTGAGGGGGCATAGTTCAGTCCACAACAGCAACTATGAGAAAAGAGAGAAAATAACAAGTGTTGGCAAGGACATGGACACATTGGAACCCTTGTGAATTGTTGGTAGGAATGTAAAGTCATACAGCTGCTGCGGAAAGCAGTAGAGTGGTCTTTATTTATTTTTTTTTAATTTTAATTTATTTATTTTAATTAGAGGCTAATTACAATATTGTATTGGTTTTGCCATACATCAACATGAATCCACCATGAGTGTACACATGTTCCCAATCCTGAATCCCCCTACCACCTCCCTCCCCATACCATCCCTCTGGGTCATCCCAGTGCACCAGCCCCAAGCATCCTGTATCCTGCATCGAACCTGGACTGGCGATTCGTTTCTTATATGATTTTATACATGTTTAAGTGCCATTCTCCCAAATCATCCCCCACCCTCTCTCCCACAGAGTCCAAAAGACTATTCTATACATCTGTGTCTCTTTTGCTGTCTCGCATACAGGGTTATTGTTACCATCTTTCTAAATTCCATATATATGCATTACTATACTGTATTGGTGTTTTTCTTTCTGGCTTACTTCACTCTGTATAATAGGCTCCAGTTTCATCCACCTCATTAGAACTGATTCAAATGTATTCTTTTTAATGGCTCAGTAATACTCCATTGTGTATATGTACCACAGCTTGCTTATCCATTCATCTGCTGATGGACATCTAAGTTGCTTCCATGTCCTGGCTATTATAAACAGTGCTGCGATGAACATTGGGGTACATGTGTCTCTTTCAATTCTGGTTTCCTCGGTGTGTATGCCCAGCAGTGGGAGTGCTGGGTCATAAGGCAGTTCTACTTCCAGTTTTTTAAGGAATCTCCACACTGTTCTGCATAGTGGCTGTACTAGTTTGCATTCCCACCAACAGTGTAAGAGGGTTCCCTTTTCTCCACACCCTCTCCAGCATTTATTGCTTGTAGACTTTTGGATCGCAGCCATTCTGACTGGCGTGAAATGGTAGAGTGGTCTTTAAAAAATTAAAAATAGGTTTTTTCACCTCCCCGCCTAGGGGCCGGATGGGGTGTCCACAGGCTGGGTTTGATTCCCATTGTTGTCAGACTCTCCCGTTCAGCCATAGGGCTGGGTGGCCCTAGGGTGAGCTTGCCCAGGGACCAGACTCGCTCCATTACCAGCCTTCAGGAAGCTGCGTGGATTCCTAGTCTCCTAGCAATGAGGGCCCAGCCTCCGCGTCCTGAGCCAGCTGCATAGCTGTCCAAGCAGTTGGGGTGCTATCCAGAATCCCCAAGCTGGACCCAAATGGGAGCCGAAGAAAAATAAATAAATAAATAAAAATACATTAACTGAAAATTAAAACTAAAATTTTCTTATGATCCAGCCATTCCAGTTTTGCGTATGTACTGCAAAGAACTGAAAGCAGGGTCTTGAAGAGATTTTTGTACACACATTCATAGCAGCATTATTTCCAATAACTAAAAGGGAGACATAACCCAAGTGTCCATCGAGGGGTGAGTGGATAAACAAAATGTTGTATATGCATCCAAACGAGTATTATTTAACCATAAAGAGGAAAGAAATGCTGACACATACTACAACATGGATGAATCTTGAGGACATTATGCTAAGTAAGCCAGTCACAAAAGGACAAACACTTATGATTCTACTTAAATGACACAGTCAATTTCATAGAGACAGTGGGGTTGGATGTAAGGGCAGGTGGATGAATGGAGAATTGTTGATTAATGGGTGTAGAGTTTTACTTCTGCAAGTTGACAGACTCTGGAGGTTAGTTGCACAGTAATATGAATATCCTTAACACCACTGAGCAGCATACTTAAAAATGCTTGCGTGTGTACATGTGTGCTCAGTCGCTTCAGTCGTGTCTGACCCTTTGTAATCCTATGGACTGTAACCTGCCGGGCTCCTCTATCTATGGAATTCTCCAGGCAAGAATATTGGAGTGGGTTGCCATGCTGTCCTCCAGGGGATCTTCCAGACCCAAGGATTGAACCCATGTCTCCTGTGGCTCTTGCATTGCAGGCAGATTCTTTACTGCTGAGCTACTGGGGAAGCTCTAAAAATGCTTAAGGTGGTAATGTTATTTTATATATATTTTTCTGAAATTGAAAGTAGATAGAACAAAATAAACAAAAATAGCCATGGAGGTAATAGAGGAGGAAAGTCATCGAAAATGGGTGGGGAGGGACTTCCCTGGTCCAGTGGTTAATAATCCATTTTCCAATGCAGCGGGTGGGGGGGTGGTGGGGGGGCAGGTTCAATCCCTGGTTGGGGAACTAAGATCCCACATGACATGGGCCAACTAAACCTGTGTGTTACAACTCCTGGGTCCATGCCACAACTAGAGAGAAGCCTGTTTGCCCCAACAATGAAACACACGCAACACAATGAAAGAGCCCAGGTGCTGCAACAGAAATCCTGCAGGCTGCAACTGAAAACCCAACAAATAAATAGAAATAGTTTTTAAAACATTTTAAAAAGAAAAAAAGTGGGTGTGGAGTTGGATAAATGCATGAACTGAGCATGAGCAAGTGGAAACTTTCAAGCCCCAATAAAAATGTTTCATTACTAAATGGGGATGATTTAAACTACTGAATTTTGCTGATACACAATAGCTGTTACGAAATCTGCTGCAAAGGCAGAAGCAAACCCTGTATAACTTGATCTCTTCCCCAGCCTTTGCTCATGAAGCCACTCTGCACCGGTGCTTAAAATCAGACCATACACCACAGGGCAGTGAAAAGAAATGTCCCTAGGGGATCAGGGGCCCCCCTGGCTACTGCTACACATCTATAGGGTTCTTTCTGGGCACTGCTGGTGCAGGAGGCTAATGCGCTTTGCCAGCTGTACTTAAATTAGTAACGAGGACAGCATGAAGATGTCAGCTTGCAAGCCATTCAAGCAAATTGAAAAGTCTGAAAAGGTGGTTACACTGGTGGTAGTCGTTAATGCACTAAGTCGTAAGTCTAACACTAACATTATGCTACCTAACATGCAACCAGCTTTGACAGCCACCAGAAACCCAGAGCCACTGCTTGTGTAAAGCAGCAGGGCCATAGGGAAGACAAAACCCTTCAATTTTTTTTTTTTTTTTAACATTTTGAACAGACTGATTTTCCATTTGGGTTTTGCCGATGTCTCTGCTATTTGCTCATAAGATTTTACAGACACTCTGTAATCTTCTCCAAAAATGTAAATAAAATAGTATGTAATTCACTTTAATTACATGTTTTTAACTGTTAAAATAACCAATTTTTATAAATAGATATAAGAAGCAATTTTTTGACTGCTACAATTATTTTATAATAAACACAAAAAATGTTAGCATTTGTGAAGAGTCTAAAAGAGATGACAAAGCTCAGAATGAAGGGAAGAGAAAATCATTTAAGACTTGAGTTCCTACTACACTCGATTTGTGGTTATGATTTTTTGGTTTTACTTAAAACAGTATTCCTATTGTTTTAAAAGTTCTTTATGACCTTCGTGTCAGGAAGGATTAGTCCCATTTAGCAGGATAAATTTTTAAATTAATTTTTATTGCAGTATAGCTGCTATACAATTTTTAGTTTCTACTGTACAGCAAAGTGAATCAGCTATACATATTCATATATCCCCTATTTTTTGGATTTCATTCCCAGTTAGGTAACCACAGAGCACTGAGTGGAGTTCCCTGAGGTATACAGTAGGTTCTTATCAGTTTATACTTATAAACTATATATTTATAAATAGATAGAGTTTATCTATTTTATACATAGTATCAATAGTATATATACATGTCAATCCCAGTTTCCCAATTCATCCTCCCCCCAGCAGGATAAAATTTTTATATTAAATGTAAAACCCAGTTTTGAGCATTGGTTTTTAAGGGAGACAAATATACCTGAGTACATCATGAGAAATGCTGGGCTGGAGGAAGCACAAGCTGGATTCAAGATTGCTGAGAGAAATATCAATAACCTCAGATATGCAGATGACACCACCCTTATGGCAGAAAGTGAAGAAGAACTAAAGAGCCTCTTGATGAAAGTGAAAGACGAGAGTGAAAAAGTTGGCTTAAAGCTCAATGTTCAGAAAACGAAGATCATGGCATCTGGTCCCATCACTTCATGGGAAATAGATGGGGAAACAGTGGCTGACTGTATATTTCTGGGCTCCAAAATCACTGCAGATGGTGACTGCAGCCATGAAATTAAAAGACGCTTACTCCTTGGAGGGAAAGTTATGACCAACCTAGATAGCATATTCAAAAGCAGAGACATTACTTTGCCAACAAAGGTCCGTCTAGTCAAGGCTATGGTTTTTCCAGTGGTCATGTATGGATGTGAGAGTTGGACTGTGAAGAAAGCTGAACGCCGAAGAATTGATGCTTTTGATGATTTTGAACTGTGGTGTTGGAGAAGACTCTTGCGAGTCCCTTGGACTGCAAGGAGATCCAACCAGTCCATCCTAAAGGAGATCAGTTCTGGGTGTTCATTGGAGGGACTGATGTTGAAGCTGAAACTCCAATACTTTGGCCACCTGATGGGAAGAGCTGACTCATTGGAAAAGACCCTGATGCTGGGAGGGATTGCGGGCAGGAGGAGAAGGGGATGACAGAGGACGAGATGGCTGGATGGCATCACTGACTCAATGGACATGAATTTGGGTGGACTCTGGGTGTTGGTGATTGACATGGAGGCCTGGCGTGCTGCGGTTCATGGGGTCGCAAAGAGTCGGACATGACTGAGCGACTGAGCTGAACTGAACTGATGTACAGATAACAGTAACTACAGTGGAAGGGTCTAGAATCATTTTATGTGCTAAATGATTAATAAGCCTAACAATACTAACAGAGGAAATTTGAGAGACAAATGTTCATGTTAAAGTACTTGAAGAGTGATTGGTTAAAAGATAAATTCTGTTTGTATGACACCAATGGTAGAAATATGGCTACTGGATAGAAATTCGACCAGAGAAATATTTTGGCTATTATAAAGGTTAAAATTCCTATTGCTAGTAGGAATTTTTAAGTCACATACTAAGATACACAAAATGTAATTTTGTTTTTTTTGTCAGATTTTATCTCAAGTCTCCAAGTGCAGGGAAAATGTCAGTTCAAGGAAAATCAGATCAGTTCAAAATCCTCAAATAGAGAGCATTTTTCTCGCTACAGACACACCAAGCGTGCACCAGGGCACAGGCATTAGTTAGGAATTCACAAGTGGACCATTCTCAAGCCACAGATGACAGGTCTTGAGAGGGACAGGCAGTGGTGGTTTCAGGTAGGTATGGTCCAGGGACACTTTAAGTCTTATACTCTTTCTATTTCTCTCCCTCTCTCTCCCCTCAGTTCACAGAATCTTTATGGATTCAGGGAATGGGAGGAGGCAGAATAGAAAGGAATTGGGTTACTTATTCATCCAAATCCTTCTCGAAGAACTGGACATTTTGAAGTCTTGTTTTGTTTGAAGTCACCCATTTGAGGCGATGGAAGCTTCAGACTGTTCTTCCAGTGGCCCCAGTGGATGAGATTCTTGGGGTGAGATGTATGAGGAAGGAACCCACCATAAATAGCAATAAAGTTTCCCCTGACCACCATGGATTGGATGCTCAGTGTTGCCAAATATTGTTCTAGGCGCTCACATTTTACCCCTACTTAGCCCTGTGAGATAAACAGATTTATAGCATAACAACACTATCAAAATATTATCAAAACAAAGCCAAACATCATTACTAACATCACTAACATACAGCCCATATGAAAATGTCCCCTACTACCCCAAAGGTAATTTGATAACATTTTATAAAAGTCCAACATCTAGTTAAATTTCCAAATGACATCTGGTGATTCAATTTTTTTAGCTTATGCTGATGATAATCTCTGAATACATTATTATATTAAGGGTTGCAAAATGCTGATTTTAATATGGTAATTTGTCCTGTGCTTATTTGAAATAAAAGGAATCCAATTGGAAAAGAAGTCAAACTCTCACTGTTTGCAGATGACATGATCCTCTACATAGAAAACCCTAAAGACTCCACTAGAAAATTACTAGAACTAATCAATGACTATAGTAAAGTTGCAGGATATAAAATCAACACACAGAAATCCCTTGCATTCCTATACACTAATAATGAGAAAACAGAAAGAGAAATTAAGAAAACAATTCCATTCACCATTGCAACGGAAAGAATAAAATACTTAGGAATATATCTACCTAAAGAAACTAAAGACCTATATATAGAAAACTATAAAACACTGGTGAAAGAAATCAAAGAGGACACTAATAGATGGAGAAATATACCATGTTCATGGATTGGAAGAATCAATATAGTGAAAATGAGTATTCTACCCAAAGCAATGTATAGATTCAATGCAATCCCTATCAAGCTACCAACAGTATTCTTCACAGAGCTAGAACAAATAATTTCACAATTTGTATGGAAATACAAAAAACCTCGAATAGCCAAAGCGATCTTGAGAAAGAAGAATGGAACTGGAGGAATCAACCTACCTGACTTCAGGCTCTACTACAAAGCCACAGTCATCAAGACAGTATGGTACTGGCACAAAGACAGAAATATAGATCAATGGAACAAAACAGAAAGCCCAGAGATAAATCCATGCACATATGGACACCTTATCTTTGACAAAGGAGGCAAGAATATACAATGGATTAAAGACAATCTCTTTAACAAGTGGTGCTGGGAAATCTGGTCAACCACTTGTAAAAGAATGAAACTAGAACACTTTCTAACACCATACACAAAAATAAACTCAAAATGGATTAAAGATCTAAACGTAAGACCAGAAACTATAAAACTCCTAGAGGAGAACATAGGCAAAACACTCTCCGACATACATCACAGCAGGATCCTCTATGACCCACCTCCCAGAATATTGGAAATAAAAGCAAAAATAAACAAACGGGACCTAATTAAGCTTAAAAGCTTCTGCACATCAAAGGAAACTATTAGCAAGGTGAAAAGGCAACCTTCAGAATGGGAGAAAATAATAACAAATGAAGCAACTGACAAACAACTAATCTCAAAAATATACAAGCAACTCCTACAGCTCAACTCCAGAAAAATAAATGACCCAATCAAAAAATGGGCCAAAGAACTAAACAGACATTTCTCCAAAGAAGACATACAGATGGCTAACAAACACATGAAAAGATGCTCAACATCACTCATTATCAGAGAAATGCAAATCAAAACCACTATGAGGTACCATTTCACGCCAATCAGAATGGCTGCGATCCAAAAGTCTACAAATAATAAATGCTGGAGAGGGTGTGGAGAAAAGGGAACCCTCTTACACTGTTGGTGGGAATGCAAACTAGTACAGCCACTATGGAGAACAGTGTGGAGATTCCTTAAAAAACTGGAAATAGAACTGCCTTATGATCCAGCAATCCCACTGCTGGGCATACACACTGAGGAAACCAGAAGGGAAAGAGACACGTGTACCCCAATGTTCATCGCAGCACTGTTTATAATAGCCAGGACATGGAAGCAACCTAGATGTCCATCAGCAGATGAATGGATAAGCAAGCTGTGGTACATATACACAATGGAGTATTACTCAGCCATTAAAAAGAAAACATTTGCATCAGTTCTTATGAGGTGGATGAAACTGGAGCCTATTATACAGAGTGAAGTAAGCCAGAAAGAAAAACACCAATACAGTATAATAACGCATATATATGGAATTTAGAAAGATGGTAACAATAACCCTGTGTACGAGACAGCAAAAGAGACACTGATGTATAGAATAGTCTTATGGACTCTATGCGAGAGGGAGAGGGTGGGAAGATTTGGGAGAATGGCATTGAAACATGTAAAATATCATGTATGAAGCGAGATGTCAGTCCAGGTTCGATTCATGATACTAGATGCTTGGGGCTGGTGCACTGGGACGACCCAGAGGGATGGTATGGGGAGGGAGGAGGGAGGAGGGTTCAGGATGGGGAACACATGTATACCTGTGGCGGATTCATTTTGATATTGGCAAAACTAATACAATTATGTAAAGTTTAAAAATAAAATAAAATTAAAAAAAAAAAGAAAAAAAAATTATCTTCATATTTATTTTAACCTGTAGTGAAAGTAGTGAAACTGTTAGTCGCTTTGTTGTGTCTCTTTTTGAACCCTTGCCTACCAGGCTCCTCTGCCCATGGAATTATCCAGGCAAGAATCCTGGAGTGGGTAGCCATTCCCTTCTCCAGGAGATTGTCCCGACCCAGGCATCGAACCCCAGTCTCCCATATTGCAGGCAGATTCTTTACTGTCTGAGCCACTCGGGAAGTCCCTTTAGGCTATAGAAACATGGCAAAAGGGATTTCTCTGGTGGTCCAATGGTGAAGACTCCATGCTTCTACTGCAGGGGGCATGAGTTTGATTCCTTGGTCGAGGAACAACTTGGCAAAAAAAAAAAAGAAAAGACATAAATAAATTTGTAAAACAAAGCAAAAACACCCCTTCTTTCAAAAAGAAACATAGCAAAATCTGTTTTACTTTTTTAATGTTTTTTCCCTCCAGTTTTATTTAGATATAATTGGCATATATCATTGTATAGTTTACGGCATGATTGGACTGACATATGTCATGAAATGATTATAATAGGTTAAGTGAACACCCATCATCTCATTTAGATTCAGCAGAAAAGAAATAGAAAAAAAATTTTTCCTTGTGATGAGAGCTCTTAGAATTTACCCTCTTAACTTTCAGTGAAGCAGTATTAAATCATCTTTATCATGTTATCCATCATATCGCTAGTACTTAAAACTGGAAGTCTGTACCTTTTGACCAAATCTGATCTCTTTTGATGAGTTTGTTTTTGAAGTATAACTGACCTATATCAGATAAGTGCTTCTATTGTATCGGTTTACAAGGTTAATATCTCTGATATCACAGCTTTAAAGAAGCACAGCTGAGATCTGAAACTATAGCTGCCTCATCCAAAGCTTGTAAGTTAATATTTTTGGTTTTATGCACCACCACTGCTGTATGTACTAGGAATAAATCAGCGTCAAACCATTATGCTCCCTTAGAATAGACTGTGTCAAAGAATTGAACTTTCTTGATCACCAGAGACATTTAGGGAAGAATAGAAGTCCTTTGGGCTAAGACATTTTCTATTGGGCAGTAATCTGTAGCATTCATTTCAAATTAATAAAACATTAAATTTGGAAGGAAATGATCATTTAACCCAACTACACAAGAATGAGAAGCATAATTTTCCCTTCTAATTCCATAAAATGCTTATTAGATTTTGAATGCCTAGTAATCTTTATGAAATTGCACTACTGCTAAAACTGCAGCAACTGGGCATGGTTATACTGTGGCTGAGCACAAAGCCAACCAAAAAGACACCTTTACAAATAAACAGCTCCACGATCTGAACAGTGTTGGCTGAATTTTAGAATTGCTTGATCTGCTGCAGGGTAATAATTCAATCTCATAAAAAGGAGAATTTTTCAGAGTATATGAGCCATGGAGATTGGGCATAAGCAAACCATGGCTGTACTCCCTACTGGTTGTGACAGGCCCAGCCTGACTCTCTTTGGGGCTGTTCCATGAGAGACTTGCTTCAAATGCACAGTAATCGTAAATAGCCATACCTTCTGCTGAGCCAGAGGAGAAATTCTGCTCCACCCTCCTATACCCAGAAGTGAGTAACAGTTAAAAGTTATTGCATTCACTATACGTGTTGCATAATAAGGCAGAAATGCACCTGGAGATGGCTTACACCACTAAGTGTTCTGTTACCATTATTCGCACATGGAACACTAATTGATTTGAGAAACTGACAAATACTATTGAAGATTCAGTTCAGTTCAGTTCGGTTGCTCAGTCACGTCCAGCTCTTTGCGACCCCATGAATTGCAGCACCCCAGGCCTCCCTGTCCATCACCAACTCCCGGAGTTTACTCAAACTCATGTCCATCGAGTTGCTGATGCCGTCCAGCCATCTCATCCTCTGTCGTCCCCTTCTCCTCCTGTCCCCAATCCCTCCCAGCATCAGAGTCTTTTCAAACGAGTCAGATCTTCGCATGAGGTGGCCAAAGTATTGGAGTTTCAGCTTTGACATCAGTCCTTCCAATGAACACCCGGGACTGATCTCCTTTAGGATGGACTGGTTGGATCTCCTTGAAGTCCAAGGGACTCTCATGAGTCTTCTCCAGCACCACACTTCAAAAGCATCAATTCTTCGGTGCTCAGCTTTCTTTATAGTCCAACTCTCACATCCATACATGACCACAGGAAAAACCATAACCTTGACTAGACAGACCTTTGTTGGCAAAGTAATGTCTCTGCTTTTGAATATGCTATCTAGGTTGGTCATAACTTTCCTTCCAAGGAGTAAGCATCTTTTAATTTCATTTAATTTTCGCTGCAATCACCATCTGCAGTGATTTTGGAACCCCAAAAAATAAAGTCTGACACTGTTTCCACTGTTTCCCCATCTATTTCCCATGAAGTGATGGGACCAGATGCCATGATCTTAGTTTTCTGAATGTTGGGCTTTAAGCCAACTTTTTCACTCTCCTCTTTCACTTTCATCAAGAGGCTTTTTAGTTCCTCTTCACTTTCTGCCATAAGGGTGGTGTCATCTGCATATCTGAGGTTATTGATATCTCTCCCGGCAATCTTGATTCCAGCTTGTGCTTCTTCCAGTCCAGCGTTTCTCATGATGTAGTCTGCATATAAGTTAAATAAGCAGGGTGACAATATACAGCCTTGACATACTCCTTTTCCTATTTGGAACCAGTCTGTTGTTCCATGTCCAGTTCTGACTGTTGCTTCCTGACCTGCATATAGGTTTCTCAAGAGGCAGGTCAGGTGGTCTGGTATTCCCATCTCTTTCAGAATTTTCCACAGTTTCTTGTGATCCACACAGTTAAAGGCTTTGGCATAGTCAATAAAGCAGAAATCCATGTTTTTCTGGAAGTCTTTTGCTTTTTTGATGATCCAGTGGGTGTTGGCAATTTGATCTCTGGTTCCTCTGCCTTTTCTAAAACCAGCTTGAACATCTGGAAGTTCACGGTTCACGTATTGCTGAAGCCTGGCTTGGAGAATTTTAAGCATTACTTTACTAGCTGTTTGGGTTAAATTACAGTAGTTGGGTTTCCCTGGTAGCTCAGTGGTAAAGAATCCACCTGCAATGCAGGAGACTCAGGTTCGATCCCTGGGATTAAGACCCCCTGGAAAAGGCAATGGCAACCCACTCCAGTATTCTTGCCTAGAGAATCCCATGGACAGAGGAGCCTGGTGGGCTACAGTCCATTGGGTCACAAAAGAGTCAGACATGATTTAGTGACTAAACAGCAATTTTTAAAAGTATTTTTTGTGTTATTTAATTCATGTATATATTTACGGCTGCACCCCATCTCCAGTGTTGTGCATGGCTCTCTTGAGTTTAGGTGCCCGGGTTCCTCATTGCGGTGGCTTCTCTCGTGCACAGGGTCTAGGCACGTGGGCTTCAGTCATTGCAGCTTGTGGACTTAGCTGCTCTGTGGCACGTGGGGTCTTCCCAGACCAGGGATCAAGCCCGTGTCCCCTGCATTGGTAGGCAGATTCTCAACCACTGGCCTACCCAGAAAGTCCTAAATTATAGTAACTTTTTATAAAATGTTCTAACTTATTTCTTTACTCACATATTGTCTATCTCCCACCATGAAAATGTGAGCCCCCTAGTCCTTGCTTTGGCAACACATATACTAAATTTCGAACAATACAGAGAAGATTAGTGTGGCCTCTGAGCAAAGATGATATGCAAATTCATGAAGTGTTTCATATTTTTAGAGACATGGATGGACCTAGAGACTATCATACAGAGTGAAGTACGGCAGAAAGAGAAAAACAAATAGCGTATGTTAACACGTTATGTGGAATCTGGAAACATGGTATAGATAACCTCATTTGCAAAGCAGAAATAGAGACACAGACATAGAGAGCAAATGTAAGGACACCGAGGGAGTAAGAGGTGAGATGAGTTGGGAGATTGGGACTGACATATGTGTACTATTGGTACAATGTGTAAAATAGTGAACTAATGAGAACCTCCTGTGTAACACAGGAAACTCTACTCAGTGCTCTGTAGTGACCTAAATGGGAAGGAAATCCCCAAAAGAGGGGGTATATGTGTATGTGTGACTGACTGACTTTGCTGTACAGTAGAAACTAATACAACATCGTAAAGCAAATATACTCCAATAAAAATTAATTTTAGAAAGGAATGTGAGCCCCTTAAAGGCAGAGATCTATTTGGCTCGTTCACTACTGTGTCCTCAGAGATGAGAATAGTGCCTAGAACATAGTGGGCAAGCAATGTTTTGTTGAATGCTTTGGCATTTCCTTAGAGCACAAAATGTATCTCAAGGTAAAATACCTAGGTGAGGGCAGAGTCTATTTGCTTCCTTACAATAGAAGGCGCAACCCAAAGACACAGATAGTAGAATAGTATCATCATTAGTAGTAGATATCAATAGTAGTAGATAGTGTCATCATTTGCTTTCTGAATAAACTCCTTTCTCAGCATCATAGTCTACCACTACAGATTAAATTCCTGTCTCTCAGAATTTAGTGATAATAGACATCTCAACTTCATTGAGTCTGACTCTTGCTTTTCAAAAAAAGCATAAGTCTGGAAAATTACATATGAAATATTAAACAATTTCACTTTATTCTTTATGGCCTCTTCTTGACTAGGCCTCAGACTTTGCCCCTAAGAACTGTACTTTTTAGCACAAATTGTTTTATCCATACTTCACACTAAAAAACTTGAACAAACACTAATATAATTTCTATTAGCTCAAGGCTGTGTTTCTAGGATGACAATCCCAGCTCCCTTAAAATGCCAGGCCTGGGAAAACTCAATACTGCCTAAAGAATTTATTGTTTGTTCTAGCAAAAATTTGACTACAGGCCCCTGACCTCACTTTTCTTAAGAGTATTGATTTTAGGAAACGTGCCATTGTTAATCTTTTCTCTGTCTCTTTGAGATCATATTTTCTGTAACTCAGGAATGTCTTAAGAATCTGGGAGCCAACCCTTTAAAATGCAATCAAGGCCAGGGCACTTGTCTCCTAGTCCTTTTGGGAGAATAGGGGCCTACCTTCCATAGGTGCCAGTTGGTAGACACAGATGGCCTAATCTCAATGACCAAACCACCTTAATGTCCTTTAGTAATGCTCCTTTAGCACATCCAGCACTTTTTAAATTTATTTTTAAATTGATGTATATTTGCTTTTCAATGTTATGTTCAGTTCAGTTCAGTCATGTCCAACTCCTTGCGACCCCATGGACCACAGCACACTAGGCCTCCCTGTCCATCACCAACTCCTAGAGTTTACTCAAACTCATGTCCATTGAGTCGGTGATGCCATCCATCTCATCCTCTGTCCCCCCCTTCTCCTCTCGCCCTCAGTCTTTCCCAGAATCAGGGTCTTTTCAAATAAGTCAGCTCTTTGCATCAGGTGGCCAAAGTTTCGGAGTTTCAGCTTCAACAACAGTCCTTCCAATGAACATTCAGGACTGATTTCCTTTAGGATGGACTGGTTGGATCTCCTTGCAGTCCAAGGGATTCTCAAGAGTCTTCTCCAACAGCACAGTTCAAAATCATCAATTCTTTGGCACTCAGCCTTCTTCACAGTCCAACTCTCACATCCATACATGACTACTGGACTAATGTTATGTTAGTTTCTGCTATACGATAAAGTGAATCAGCTATATGTATACATATATCCACTATGGATAAATGTATACAACCATATGGAGATACAACCACAATGGAGAACAGTATGGAAGTTACTGTTAAAAAACTAAAAATAGAACTACCATATGACTCAGCAATTTGACTAGTGGGGCTATACCCAGAGAAAATCAAAATTCAAAAAGACACAGGTACCCCAATGTTCATTGCAGCACTATTTACAATAGCCAGGACATGGGAGCAACCTAAATGTCTGTCAATATATGAATGAATAAAGAAAATATGGTACATATATACAATATAATATTACTCAGCCATGAAAAGGAACAAAATTGGGTCATTTGTAGAGACATGGATGTATCTAGAGGTCGTCATATAGAGTGAAGTAAGTCAGAAAGAGAAAAACAAATATCATATATTAATGCATATATGTGGAATCTAGAAAAATGGTACAGATGATCATTTTGCAGGGCAAGAATAGAAACACAGACATCCAGCATTTAAAAAGCCTCCTGCCTTTTGTTTTGCCAAGTTTAGTTCAGTTCTACAGTGAAGTCTCTTTCCTCTACTGCAGTAGCTTAGGTAAAACCTGTCTTGCTACTTTTAACCAGAGTCTGGTGAGTAATTTCTCTTTAACATCATGAATTGGCCCTTTATTCTGTGTGGCTTATCAGACTCTGTATTAGTGTGGACGAATTCTCACAGATTGTATACTTCATCTCAGCAGCATTTCAGGCTCCTGAAGGTGATGCTATTCCTCAGGAATGGTTATTAACACCGTCTTCACTGGGATGGGAGCTGGACTGGGGAGAAACTAGTGATGGATCTCCATCTAAAAAAGGGAAAATGATCGAGCTACACACTGAAGCAATGCCCAGGCACCTGTCTCCAACTGTCTCTTGAAAGTCTAAACTCAAGTCACTCTGAATGCCTTGTGTTATGTCACTTGGGTCTTGAAGTTCTCAGTAATTGTAGAGACTCTGAGTTCTGCAAAATAGTGGATATGTGGTTTAGGGCTCAGGAGAGAGATCTGGGCTTGGACACACAGAGTTGAAGCAATACATTTTCAGATATAAATTGAGTAGGTAAGACTACTCAGCAAGAATAAGTTGACTGAGGGACTTCCCTCATTGCCCAGTGGTTAAGATTCCTCCTTCCAATGCAGGAGGCGCAGGTTTGATCCCTGGTTGGAAATCTAAGGGCCCACATGCTGCAGGGCATGGCAATTCTTTTTTTAAAGACTGAATTGGCTGAGAGGAGGGCCAAAGATGATACTCCTAGGAAATGTGAATCCTTTCAGAAAAGGTGAAGGAGTGTGTGTTTCCCAACTTTAAATATATAGGAAAACTCAGAAAATAGAATTTGTATGGAACATTGCATGCTGCAGGTAAGCTGTGAGAGACATATAGGGGTGTCTATATGGATGTGGTAAAATTTTTCATTACTTTATGTATTGGTTTTACTAGAGCTTCTATAACAAAGTACCACAAACTGTGGCTTAAAAGAACAGAAATTTATTGTCTCACAATTCTGGAGGCTATAAATCCAAAATCAACGGTGTCAGCAGAGCCATGGTACTTTTGAAATCTATGAAGGAAATCTTTCCTTGTCTTTGGTGGTGGTTTGCCAGCAATCTTTGGCTCTTGGGTTTGTTGCTGTTTTGTGTGTGTGTGTGTCTTGAAACTGCATAACTTGGATATCTGATGATATTCTTCCTATGTATCTCTCTGTTTTCATATGCCTATTGTTTTCTTAAGGTACCATGCACCTTGTGCTCTGTGCTGAGTCGTGTCTGCCTCTTTGTGACCACATGGACTATAGCCTGCCAGGCTCTCTGTCCATGGGATTTTTCGGACAGGAATACTGGAGTGGGTTGCCATTTCCTCATCCAGGGTATTTTCCCAAACTGGCGACTGAACCTGCATCTCCTGTATCTCCAGCATTGCAGGTGGATTCTTTACATATTGAGCCACCGGGGAAGTTTGTTTTGTAAGGACACCAGTCATATTCAATTAGGGCTTCAGCCTGCTCCAGTAAGACCTCATCTTAACTAATTATATCTGCAATGGTTCTTTTTCCAAATGATGTCATATTCTGAGGAACTGGTGGTTATAACTTCAACATATGTTTTTATGGGGAAAACATAATTCAATCCATAATAACTTCTTTTTATGGCACAACTATAATAAAATAAAAGTAGTAAGAATGCTAAATATTGAATTTATAAAATACTTAAGCTGACTTTTTAATATCAAATTTTGTTTGAAATGGATTTCTTTCTAATTATATGTGATCTCTTCCATTTCCTTTTTCCTCTTGCAAATCCCTTTGAATGAAGCCACGGGCAGCAGAATATACAGCATGGTTTAGATACACAGCATAGCAGGGCCTGGATAATGAGATGATTTTCCCCACATCTTGGGGAAAAGATGATATATATCTCTTAATGAGCACTATGTTAAAAATATAATCTCACAACATTCTCCAGGAGTTAGAGCCCAAGAGACGCCACTGGCGAGCCATCATCCATTGGAGACAGCCTCTAGGGAGAGGTAGGGAATTTCTCCAAGGCCAGGAGGGGCTGCAGCAGCCCCCACCTTTGCTGGAAACTTCAGGAAGTGAGGAGCAGCAACGAAGGAACAGAGCAGATGGCGGCAGCGTTTGGGAGGTCTTCAGCATCTCTGTCACAAATATCCAGGAGGATCCAGTTGGCAGCCTTGCCAGTGGGGCCAGAGAGGTGGAAGAGGGACTTCCCTGGTGGTTCAGAGACTTCACACTCCCAGTGCAGCGGGCTGGTGTTTGATCCCTGGTTGGGAAGCTAGATCCCACATGCCGTAAGTAAGACCTGGTGAGGCGAAATAATTAATTCAAAAAAGAAGAAGAAGGGCAGAGAGATGGAAGAAGGCTTTTCCTTCATGGGGACACAAAGTTTGCTTGAAGGGAAAGAGGAAGAGGAGATGAGGAATGCGGGAGGGCACAGGTGGCTCTCAGAATCTGCCACCTTGTCGACCTCAGCTGGATCAGAGCCAGGGCAACACAGGCAGGTTAAAACCAGTTTTAATGACAGGTTAAACCTGTCAGCAGGAGGATGCGGAGCCCAACCACTGACAGGTTTTGGACACTTGGGTTAACATCTGTTGCAAAGCCTTTCTTTACCAACTTGGCATCTCAGGGAATTTCTGAACTGGAGTAGGCTCAGTTGGAGGTGCTTTTACTGCTGCTCCAGGCCAGGGCCCTGCTGCTCTTGGAGTCCATGGTCCTCCTGTGCCGTACAGTTCTGGGGGAGCTGGACACTGTGGGCCCTATGGCTTGTGGCACTTTGGCTTGAGAATCAAAATTGGTGAAAAGGTAGACGGAGGTGTTGCTGGACTTCCGGTCTCTTAGCTGGTACGTGGTAGGATCCAGGTTCGAAATATCCACTTGCCATTTAGTTTTAAAACAGACAAGGTGTTTTTGCTCAGGGAATTTGATCCTCATATTCTTGATTGTTATAAACAATAAGAAATGTTTCACTCAAATGTTGCTGTTGGTCAGTCGCCAAGTCATGTCTGACCCTTTATGACCCCATGGACTGCAGCACGCCAGGCCTCCTTGTCCCTCACCATCTCCTGGAGTTTGCCCAAGTTCATGTTCATTGAATTGGTAAGATGGAAGGAGCCTTTCTTTTCACTTAGATAGGTAATAAAAAATGTATAACCACTCAAATGTTTATGAAGGTTAAAATTATACATAAAGAATCTATCAACCCTTCCTTTTTAAAAAATTTGATGACAAATGTAACAGTAAATTGCAGAGGTGAAAATGGATTTTGAATCCAATTGAATTTTCTTTTTTGAAATATAAATATAATGTTGATTTACAATGTTTTAGTTTTACATGTAGGACAAAGTGATTCATTTTTACATATACATATATCTATTTTTTTCAGATTCTTTTCTCTTTTAGGTTGTTATAAAGTATTGAGTATAGTTCCCTGTGCTATATGTTGCTGTTAAGTCACTTCAGTCATGTCCGACTCTGCGTGACCCCATAGACGTCAGCCCACCAGGCTCTCCTGCCCCCGGGATTCTCCAGGCAAGAACACTGGAGTGGGTTGCCATTTCCTTCTCCAATGCATGAAAGTGAAAAAGTGAAAGTGAAGTCGCTCAGTCGTGTCCGACTCTTAGTGACCCCATGGACTGCAGCCCACCAGGCTCCTCCATCCATGGGATTTTCCAGGCAAGAGTACTGGAGTGGGGTGCCATTGCCTTCTCTGTCCTATAGGTACTTGTTGTTTATTTTATATGCAATAGTACATATATATATTAATCCCAAATTCCTAATTTATCCCTTGTCCCAGCCTTCCTCTTTGCTAACTATAAATTTGTTTTCTATGTCTGTGAGTTTGTTTCCGTTTTGTAAATAAGTTCATTTGTATCATCTTTTCAGATTCCCCATATAAGAGCTGTCACATGATATTTGTCTTTCTCTGTCTGACTTACTTCACTTAGTCTGAAAAACTCTAGGTCTATCCATGTTGCTGAAAATGGCATTATTTCATTCTACTTCATGGCTGAGTAATATGCCATTGTAAATATATAGCACATCTTCATTCATCTCTTGGTGGATATTTAGGTTTCTCCCATGTCTTGGCTATTGCAAGTAGTGCTATAATGAACATTGGGGTGCATGTATCTTTCTGAATGATGACTTTTCTCTGGAGGGGGATTTCCAATCAAAGTTTTCTCTTGATAAGCAAGTCTGTCTTATTAGGATGGTCATCCTGCAGCTACCTTGGAGACTACTCAAAGTAGAGTTGGCACTAATATACTTGGAGAGCGAATTTGGCCCTCTGAATCCTGCTCCCATAGGAAGGAATTCCTTCCTGGCTTCCTCACCACCACCAGCTGTCTCTGGAGCTATGCACTCACCTCTTTGGGCTGATAAAATTGATGTGCAACTTGGCCTTGGAAGTCAGTTCCATATGCTGCTGAGGAGAGAAACATACTTTAGGACCCACTCTTCTTATGTGGCCCTTAAAGAAATGGCAACCCACTCCAGTATTCTTGCTTGGAAAATGCCACGAACAGATGAGCCTGGAGGGCTACAGACCATGAGGTCTGTAACTCACGGACTGGCAACCCACGGCTTGGCATCGAATCACACAATAAATGTGCTTGTAATGACAGCCATCAGCCAGGAGGTTCTGTACTTCCAAGCACACTCAGGGTAAAGCAATCGATATCTCTCTGCCTCATGCCTGTTGGGAAGCTCTGAGGTAGAGGTTACATCCTTAAAAGAGCAACTTGTTAAGCAAGAAAGAAACAAAAAAGTGTAGAGTCCCAGAAACCAAGGAGGGTGTGGCCCACAAAGTCAAGCGCAGAGGATACTCTTGGAAGATAAGGCCTAAAAGGTTCCCACAAAGAGGTTGTGAGAGACCTTGGAGGGAGTGGTTTCAGTCAGTGGTAGGAGCCCAGGCACAAACTACCACGTGTTACAGAGAAGGCAATGAGAAGTAGGGGCAGTAGAGGCAGCTGACATCTCTTCCCTAAGCTCTGCCACTTGGTGTCTCTAAACTTCCTAATTTGCTTTGTTTTGTTTTTGTAGAATATTAAAATTCACCCCACAGGATTGTTGAGAGGATTGAAAGAATTAACATGAAAAGTTTCTGAAAATTATAAAGCATCAGAAATGTAGAAATATATATATATAATCAGGTATCTTTGTGTGTGTGTGTGTGTGTGTATGGGCGCACACATGCACGTGCATGCTCAGTCGTGTCTGACTCTTTGCAACACCATGGACTCTAGCCCACCAGATTCTTCTGTCCATGGGATTTTCCAGGAAAGAATATTGGAGTGGGTTGCCATTTCCTACTGCAAGGGTCTTCCCAATCCAGGGATCGAATCCATGTCTCTTGCGTCTCCTGCATTGGAAGGCGGATTCTTTACCACTGAACCACCTGGATGTCCATCAGGTATCTTTAGGTCTAATGATTCCTCTCTGTGTGATTCCTCTATTCCTCTATTCCTGGGCCCTCAGGTGGTAAGTGGAAGGAAATGCCCTGAGGGGTCTCAAAGAAAGGAAACAAAGTCCCTTCAAAGAGCCTTCTCTCTACAAACTATTGGATTTACTCTTCTGAGAGACAAGTGTTTTTGTGTTAATAGTGATTCAGCTTTGGCAAAATGCTGAGAAGCAGCCCACAGACATGATGATTAATTCCCTGAAATTTGCAGAGAATATAAAATAGAGGAAGGACTGGGAGTCTAGATTTGGGCTAGAAGTGGCCTTGACTGAGCCTGCAAATCCTAATGGAAACAAATCACTGGAATGACCCACCAGTGAACCCAACTCCACCTTTCCAAGCCTAGGTGGGGTGTACTTTGATGTTCAGCTTGAAGAAGAACATGTTCCAGAAGAAAGTGTTTGTGGATCAAAAAGCTTGGCTTCCTTTCCCATCAGGTTTATATGATCGATCAGTTTGACTGGGTAACAGGTCTGTGTACCATTGAAGTGGTATCAGGCCTAGCTATACATAATTGCAATTTTGAATCCTTCAATCCTGGAATTGTATTTACCTTTGCAATCAAACTGTTTCACTTTGCACACATAACTGTCTGATTACTTATGTAGACCATTCAACAGGTGGTTGGCCTTAGGGAAAAAAAAAAACAACTCAAAAGTATTTTTGGTATAAACTGAGACAGTAGTTTGAAGGACTATTTTCACTTCCTGAAAACTTTCTTCAAAGCAAAAATTGTACCAGTTAAATAGGCAAAGATTTAATTTTATTTTATTCAAGGCTATTGCAATGAAAGATTTTATTTAAGGTTATTGCATTAGGGGAGAACTAACTCTGAATGTCAGAACTGACTCTGAACTCAACTTTGCTGGAGACGAGGTAGGTTTTTTAAAGGTTGCAGAAGCTGGAGAATGTTTGAAGAAGTCATAGGTCATCTGTGGCTTCAACCAAATTAAAAAAAAAAACTCCTCCTACTTTTATGACATAAGGTAGTTTTGCAACTTGGAGGAAGGTGCCCACTGAAGTTAGTTAATCTTGGAAACAATCACCTTCCTTGTATTGCCTCCAATAAAAATGCCAAATTTTCAAATTAAAAATTGCAAGCATTTGAGTTACTCTCAAGACATTTAATACTAATTATCTCTTATTACATGATGTCATTGATGTACTCTTTTCTTAGAAGAACTCAAACAAACAAAAGCTGTAAAAAGACTGTATCAGAACATCCATCCTCTGAAGATTCCTCTGGAGTAAGAAAATGATTTTATATATTATATGTTTGTAAAAGAACTTACCTCTTTATGGAGAGTTAGTTATATCATTTAAAAAGCAGGATACACAGAGGAGGAAAGGAGGAACATTTATAAAGGGGAAAGCGAATGATTTTGGTAAATCTTGGTGTTCTGCAGTTAGCCTTAGTCTGAAGTGAAGAGGCTCTAGCCCCTGTCATTAGGAACGCATAGTATTAAGTTGTGGTCACACAGCTGGTTTCTCCCACATACTATGTTCTTGCCTATGTTAGACCTGGCTTTTTCTCTATTGTTAACTACTATCATGTAAATTTTCACTTGTTTTTCCATAGTTCCATCTCAGCTTTCTCTTGGGAACTGTACAGTGATCAGTGGCCCCTAGAGATAAGTTCACTGGGGTATTTATATGAAAAGTAATTATTTTGAATAACCTACGCTTTCTCTTCTGATTCAAGAGTTTGGAGTGTTGTATTCAACAAAAAGTAGAATAGCAGAACCCCTGCTCTTAGATCCCATCACACTGACACTCATGAATAAATGAATTATAGCAGTTTATTTCATAACTGGTTTGAATATGGAGGTGTCATATAATGCCTTTTTATTCTGAATCTTATGCCAAGTAGGTGTGACCCATTTCTCATTAGCTAAAAAGATGTCCTTTTAAGCAAAAATTTTCTTGCTGCTGCTGCTGCTGCTGCTAAGTCACTTCAGTCGTGTCCAGCTCTGTGCAACCCCATAGACGGCAGCCCACCAGGCTCCTCTGCCCCTGGGATTCTCCAGGCAAGAATACTGGAGTGGGTTGTCACTTCCTTCTCCAATGCATGCATGCATACTAAGTCGTTTCAGCCGTGTTTGACTCTGTGCAACCCAATAGACGGGAGCCCACCAGGCTCCTCCGTCCACAGGACTCTCTAGGCAAGAATACTGGAGTGGGTTGTCATTTCCTTCTCCACTAAACAGGCTAATATTCTACAAATACAATATAATTTGCTTTCACTCAATTTTTATATCAATTAAGAAGCACACTCATTTCATGTGAATAGCTGCTGAACTCAGTATAGACTTTTAAGAATATTAATTTAAAACTATTTTTTCAATAAAGAACTGGAAATATCCTTATTTACAAGCTAAACCAAGAAAGATTAGCAAAAAATTGGGAAGTAGGGAAGTGCTTAAGATTTCTGAAAAAAATCATTTACAAAGTTAGTCCCTTGTAATCTTTTTAGAAGCCATGATCTATAGTTTTATCTTTACATTATAACTAATTTCTTTGCAGAATGTCTTTTGTCTACAAATCCAAATGTAACTTCTTTCAAACACCTGGGGTAAACATTTCTGATTTATGGAAATTTTTTTATTTCTTTGGCCACATGGCATGTGAGATCTTAATTTCCTGACCAGTGACTGAACCCATGTCCTCGCAATGAAAGTGTGAAGTCTTACGCACTGTACCACCGGGAAAGTTCCTGATTAATAAAATTTTCATCATTGACCCTTTAAAAACTTCAGTACTTGAATTAAAAAAAAAAACATGATTCTGATTATATTCAAGGTATAAGGTAACAGTATTAATCCTATTAATGCTAATACTGTAATGGGTAGACTAATTCTTTCCAAGAATGACTCCTGGGACACTGCCAAAGTCTGTTTCCTTTTTCCACTGTTCGACTTCTTTTCAGTTTTATGTAAGCTTTGCTTAGACATTCACCCTGAGATCACAATACAATTTTCTTACTTCATTGAAAACTTTCTATCTTACAGTTTCAACGTTTTGGTTTTGTTTTTTTTTTTTTTTCACTTGTGGACTACAGGAACTACCATTTGAAACACAAATATATTTCTGTGTTCACTTTCCACACCACCCAGCTAGGATTAGAGGATAATGTCTTGGGAGTTGTGTAAATTCACCTTCTTGGGTTCCGAGTAACACTTTCAGAAGAGGTTTGCTTTCTTCTTCACTTCCAAAATGAAGAAAGCCTGTTGCAGAATTTGTTCCCATCATGAATGGGCTCCTTCCATCATGGAATCACAGACTCTTACAGTTAGACCTAGTCCAACATTCCACCCAAATTAAAAAAAAAAATCCATGATTTAGTATAACTTGGCACTCTGATAGATGGTCATCTACTCTTGGCTTGAAACCCACCCATGATGGGAAATTCATCATAAAAAACCTTGTTCTGTTTATGGCATAGTGTAAAGCCCACTGATTTTGGGAACTGACAGACTAGTTTACAACTCCCCTTCTAGCAACCTGAGGTGGGGCAAAGTTATTTACCTTCTCTGAGCCTCGTCTTCTTTGCCTATTTCTGGCATGTGCTGGTGGTGGTTTAGTCGCTAACTCGTGTCCAACTCTTGAGACCCCATGGACTGTAGCCTGCCCGTCTCCTCTGTCCATGGGCTTTCCCAGGCAAGAATATTGGAGTGGGTTGCCATTTCCTTCTCCAGAGGATCTTCCTGACCCAGGGATTGAACCTGGGTCTCTTGCATTGCAGGCAGATTCTTTACTGACTGAGCCACTAGGAAAGCCCATTTCCGGCATATAAGTGATCAAAAAAACAGCTAATGACAAACTATATGAGGCTAAAACTGGTTAATGTATAATTAACGTATACTTGAACTAGTTAAGTATACTGGTGTATACTTCAAATATTTATACCATAATATGCTACGGTTGTATACTTCAAAAACTAAACAAAATAATTTAGAATTAAAACTTCGAAACTTGGCATAAAACGAATGCTCAGAGGACCAGCAATGCTTTTCTGAGTGTGGGAAAGCATTTGCCTTTGAGAAAAATTTAGGATAAAAATTTCTTTTGCTGGGCGTGGGCAGAGAATTTGTCCTTATTCAGAGAGAAATTGTTACATGATACTATTGTTTTGATACAGTGTGCACATAGAATACATTGACCTTGTGAAGTTTCAGTTTGATTTGAATTTTTATCTAGCCTTTTATTTCCCTAAAGACATGACACTTGAATCTGATTCTTTTTTTTTTTTTTGTAAAATTTAATATTGCTCTTTTCCCGAAAACTTGCCAGTGAAGTAGACATGATCAGGTATCATCACCTTAATGACATGGTCCTCTTTTCCCCATGTCCCAGGTCACTTGCTGATCTTGGGGCAAGAGCTGATGGGACATGATGGGTGGAGCTATGCCATTGGCTCAGATCAGGAAAGGGGGAGAGGACTGAGATGAAGAACATTCTTTGGTTGATAAAACATTCTTTGCTTGATAAAACACAGCACTGTGTTTCTAACCAGTTTCCTTAGAAAGAATGCATATGGTCTTGATAAAGACATTTCTTATGTAATAATAGATCTCATATTAATGACATTCTTTGATTTTGACTGAAACCGGTGAGAGGAAAAATTGTACTCTGCATCTTACTACTTAAAATAGAGGTAGAAACAGTCTCAGGGCATGTGCAATCCCTCTATGGTTAGACTATCTCTCTCCAAGTGCAGGTCAAGAAACATTTCTTGAACTACTATGCCCCAAATGCTGGGAATTCAAGGATTAATGAAATGTGTGTCTTGCTCTCAAAGAGCTCATGATCAAGCAAGAAAGAGAGACACTTAAACAGATTCGACTTGAAGGTAAGCACAATAAAGTTATGCCCAGGTAACTGTATGATCAGAGTTCAGTTCAGTTCAGTCGCTCAGTCGTGTCTGACTCTTTGCGACCCCATGAATTGCAGCACGCCAGGCCTCCCCATCCATCACCAACTCCCGAAGTTCACTCAGACTCACGTCCATCGAGTCAGTGATGCCATCCAGCCATCTCATCCTCTGTCGTCTGCTGGGAGCCGGTGAGACATTCCACTGGTGACAAAGGTCATGAGGAAGGAGGCTCGGCATACGCAAAGGCGGGATCGAGCCTCAGGAGTCCCCCTGGATATTCTCGAGTATCTGCCCCCAAAAAACCAGAGTCTGCCTACTTTATTGCTTTGTGCTCTCACCTCTGACTTTACTGGGGGCTGTCCCCCACCACCATCTTGCTCTCTCTGTCAAAGAGTTAACTTACAGCTCCAATTAATAAAGTTCCTGGGCAATTAGGAGTGTTTAAATCCAAACCCCTCAGATGTCTCTCTAACTAGCCTGACAAGTTTACCCGGACTCCTACAGCTATGCATACGATTGTTTACAGTCTCCCAGCCTCGAGAGGCACGGGAAGCTTAAGATATTCAAATAGCTTAGAACCTCTCAGAGAGTTAGAAACTGTCAGAATAAACTAGTAAAGGATTTCATTGATGAGCCAATGATTGTTGCCAAGTTTTCACATCCCCTGAATTGTATCCTTGAATGTATATTAATTAATATAGTTGGTATGTAGAAAAAATAAGTAGTGGCCTTGGTGTTAGTAACTTTAGACCATTAAGGTAATAAAGTCTTTCCTTTGTTGTAAACCCATTACACATCCACCCTATAGGAATGCAATTTTATCTTCGGAAGATGGCGCCAAACCTTAAAATAATTACTCTTAGAGAAAATAAGTCTTTGTTGATAAGTCCTTGTCAAGAGTCATAAAATGTTAATAGGCCTTCTGGCCAGAAGATGATGTACATTACCTAAACCATTTGTATACGATAAATTTGCAAGAAAGAAACCCTGGTTTTTGATAAGGATCAAAAACTGCTGACTTTGCATCCCCTATTATCCTCTATGTGTAACTTAGGGTATATAAACCCCTGTTAAAAATAAAGCTACGGGCCTTGCTCACCAACGCTTGGTCTCCCCATGTCATTCTTCCCTTTAACTTCTGGCTGAAGTCTCCATCTGGAGCGCGGATATCCTCTGCGACCATTTATTTGCCTGGGCTTCTAAGACCCACTCGAGAAGGTGTCTAAGGTGGGGCACCTTCCGCTATTCGAGAGGGCGCCTGTGGCCTCCGTGGTCAGAGCTAACCTGGTGTCACGGGTTATATTGATTTTCCGCGTAAACCAAGCTACTCAGCCTCTTTTCTCCACTGAATTTTCCTACTGAGCTATCCTCATTCTATTACTCTTTATATCTCTAATTACCATTTGAATAGGTCGCCGACGCCGTCTCCCCTTCGAATACCCTGGATCAGCCGGGGCTGGACCTCGGCAGTCGTCCCCTTCTCCTCCTGCCCACAATCCCTCCCAGCATTAGAGTCTTTTCCAATGAGTCAACTCTTCGCATGAGGTGGCCAAAGTTAAGGGGGACCACTAATCCAGCCTGGAGGGATTCCTAGAAAAAGTGATCCCTCTAAGCCTAGAATATAAACTTCTCAGAGCAACAGGCTCATCTCTGCATCTCCAGCATCTAGCCCAATACCTGGCCCATAGCAAGTGCTACATAAATATTCACTGTATTCACTGGACTGAACTGAGGGTATTTTGCTGATGTCAAAAGTTTTATGAAAGATCAGTAGGGCTAATGTACAGTGAACTGTATATTCCCATTACAGCTTGAAATAATTCAGGAATAACCTGTTTATTTTCTCTGCAATGCAATATTGTACACATTACTGTTTACTTTCTTCCACCCACACTCTCAAGAATGTGAGGATGGGACTTGTATGAATATTTCCATTGCCTAGAACTGGCTGGGATTTAGTGATACTCAATAAATATTTGCTGAGTGAATATAGAACTCAAAATTAGTTACATTGATGAAACAGTTTAAAAGGAAATTCAATAAATTTTAATTACTTTTTGTTGTTGTTGTTTATATGAAGCAAATTCATGAGACTCTATGTGAGAATTCAGTGCCTAAATTCCTGTTGCCTAGGGCAATGGTTCTTGTTCTTTTGGGAAGTTCATGAATGCTATTAACTCCTTCTATAGGAAATGCATATACACATCAAGTTTTGACAACTATAAATATACAGAAATATCTGGTTGAGAACTCTTGACCTAGTGAGAAGGGGAAGTTTTTAAAAAGAATTGACTAGACTAGTCTTGTGGTCTTATTTTTTGAAAATGATTTTAATGTCTACTTAACACTGCCCTTTTCCTTAGTTTATTTACAATATGGGAGTTATGAATGACATTTGTGTCAAACAAGCTATATTCCATGACATTATCTGGCTCAATACTGAAACATATTTTGGAAAAATATATTATTCATTTCATTTTTTTCTCCTTTTGACTCCTTTTAATTTTGGTTAGTCAAAAAGAGTTTTGGATATATCAAATATTCTGATACATCATTCATAAGTGAACACCAGACGATTGTTTTAAAATATGTATAAGAAATTGCTCCCTTCCCTCATTAAAATTTTTAAAAATACAAAATAGACCACATTTTATTAAAATTAAAACCAGTAACCCTTGGAAATAGTTATCCAAAAGCATTGAGATCTGGAAAATCTCTGGAATTATAAAGAATTTCCCATGTCAGGTGTGGTAGGTAGTCTCTAACATGGCTCCCAAAGACTGCTGCTGCTGGTGCTGCGTCACTTCAGTTGTGTCCGACTCTGTGCGACCCCATAGATGGCAGCCCACCAGGCTCCCCCGCCCCTGGGATTCTCCAGGCAAGAACACTGGAGTGGGCTGCCATTTCCTTCTGCAATGCATGAAAGTGAAAAGTGAAAGTGAAGGTGCTCAGTCATGTCCGACCCTCAGCGACCCCATGGACTGCAGCCTTCCAGGCTCCTCCATCCATGGGATTTTCCAGGCAAGAGTACTGGAGTGGGGTGCCATTGCCTTCTCCGCCAAAGACTGCTACCTCCTGGTATTCACGCATTCTGTACAATCTCCTCTTCTTGATTGTAGATCAAACCTAGAGACTTGCTTCTAAAGAATAGGGCAAAAGTTATGGATGTCACTTCTGAAATTTGGAAGGCCATGCCCTATTCTCTCTCTCTGGTTCTTCTTGTTTGTTCTGAAAGAGCAAGTTGCCATGGTTGCTGTGCCCACGGGGAGTCCCATGTAGCCAGTAAGGCCAACTAGAAACTGAATCCTGCCAATGTCCACATCAGTGAGCTTGGAGTCTGATCCTCCCTGGTGGAGTTTTGAGACAAACGCTGTCGCCTTGAAGCAGTCTTGAGAGAGACCCTGAACTAGGGTATCAAGCTAAACTGCCTCCAGATTCCTCTCCCACAAAGACTGTGAGATAAAAATGTTATTTTAGATCACTGAATTTTGCGGTAACTTCTTACACATTAACAGACAGCAAATACTCAAGAACTACCTTATCTACTTCCAGGAAGACACTAGTGTTGTAATTAAAATGTTAAAATGACCTTCAGGGTAAATGCCAATGAATCAGTAGTATTTCATAATAAGGGTGGCATACTACCTGCAGAACTATCCTTTCTAAAATCTCAGTTGACTCATTTTAAAAAGATTATCTAATTTCACATTTCTTCAACAACATTTTATCCCCCTCTATGCTTTTATTCTTAGAATTTAACTTCTGTTTCACTTTAATAAGTTGAATAGGTAGAAATGTTTTCTCCCCTACGCACAACCACATTTGTTCTCTATGTCTGTGACTGTTTGTTTCACAGATAAATTCATTTATGTCATATTTTACATTCCATGCAAAACTGATATCAAATTATATTTATCTTTCTCTGACTTGTTTCACTTAGTATGATAATCTCTAGTTCTATTCATGTTGCTGCAAGTGGCATTATTTTCACCCTTCTTAGATGGCTAAGTAACAGTCCATCGTTCATATGCACCACATCTTCTTTATCTATTTTTCTGTTGATGGACATTTAGGTTGTTTCCATGTCTTACTATTGTAAATATTGCTGTGAACATAGGGATGCATGTATCTTTTCAAATTATGGTTTTCTCTGATATATACCTTACAGTGGTATTGCTGGATCATATGGCAATTCTTTTTTTTTTTTTTTGCAATTTATTTTTTTATTGAAAGATAATTGCTTTACAGAATTTTGTTGTTTTCTGTCAAACCTCAACTGGAATCAGCCATAGGTATACATATATCCCCTTCCTGTTGAACCTCCTTCCCCATCCCACCCCTCTAGGTTGATACAGAGCCCCTGTTAAGTTTCCTGAGCCATACAGCAAATTCCCGTTGGCTATCTATTTTCATATAGTAATGTAAGTTTCCATGTCACTTTTCCATACATGTCACCCTCTCCTCCCCTCTCCCCATGTCCATAAGTCTATTCTCTATGTCTGTTTCTCCACTGCTGCCCTGTAAATAATTTTTCAGTACCATTTTTCTAGATTCTGTATATGTGCATTAGAATACAATATTTATCTTTCACTTTCTGACTTACTTCACTATGTAAAATAGGTTCTGGGTTCATCCA
Source organism: Bos javanicus (assembly GCF_032452875.1). Classification (NCBI taxonomy): domain Eukaryota; kingdom Metazoa; phylum Chordata; class Mammalia; order Artiodactyla; family Bovidae; genus Bos; species Bos javanicus. Next base: position 23,404,436 of record NC_083876.1, on the reverse strand, counting down.
CTTCATCAGAACCGACTCAAATGCATTCCTTTTTATGGCTGAGTAATATTCCCCTGTGTATATGTACCAAAACTTCTTTATCCATTCATCTGTTGATGGACATCTAGGTTGCTTCCATGTTCTAGCTATTGTAAATAGTGCTGCTATGAACAATGGGTTATGTGTGTCTCTAAATTTTGGTTTCCTCAGGGTATATGCCTAGGAGTGGGATTGCTGGGTCATATGGTGGTTTTATTCCTAGTTTTTTAAGGAATCTCCATACCATCTTCCATAGTGGCTGTATCCATTTACATTCTCACCAACAGTGCAAGAGTGCTCCCTTTTCTCCACACCCTCTCCAGCATTTATTTTTTGTAGACTTTTTGATGATGGCCATTCTGACCGGTGTGAGGTGATATCTCATTGTAGCTTTGATTTGCATTCCTCTAACACTGAGCAATGCTGAGCATCTTTTCTTGTGTTTATTAGTGATCTGTACATCTTCTTTGGAGAAATGTCTATTTAGGTCTTTTTCCCACTTCTGTATTGGATTGTTTGTTTTTTCCGGTATTGAGTTGTATGAGCTGCTTGTATATTTTGGAAATTAATCCTTTGTCAATTGTTTCATTTCCTATTATTTTCTCCCATTCTGAAGGTTGTCTTTTCACTTTGCTTATAGTTTCCTTTGCTGTGCAAAAGCTTTTAAGTTTAATCAGGTCCCAATTGTTTACTTTTGTTTTTATTTGTTACTCTAGGAAGTGGGTCATAGAGGATCTTGCTTTGATTTATGTCATCGAGGCTTCTGCCTATGTTTTCTGCTAAGAGTTTTATAGTTTCTGGTCTTACATTTAGGTCTTTAGTCCATTTTGAGTTCATCTTTGTGTGTGGTGTTAGGAAGTGTTCTAATTTCATTCTTTTACATGTAGCTGTCCAGTTTTCCCAGCACCATTTATTCAAGAGGCTGTCTTTGCCCCATTGTATCTTCTTGCCTCCTTTGTCAAATATAAGGTACCCATAGGTGAATGCGTTGATTTCTGGGCTTTCTATCTTGTTCCATTGGTCTATGTTTCTGTTTTTGCACCAGTACCACACTGTCTTGATGACTGTAGCTTTGTAGTATATTCTGAAGTCAGAAAGGTTGATTCCTCCAGCTCCATTCTTCTTTCTCAAGACTGCTTTGGTTATTCAGGGTCTTTTGTGTTTCCATATGAATTGTGAAATTTTTTATTTTAGTTCTGTGAAAAATGCCATTGGAAAATGATAGGGATTGGGTTGAATATGTAGATTGCATTTGGTAGTATATTGATTTTCACAATATTGATTCTTCCTACTCAGGAACATGGAATATCTCTCCATTCATGTCATCTTTGATTTTTTTCATCAGTCTCTTATAATTTTCTGTGTATAGTTCTTTTGTCTCTTTAGGTAAGTTTATTCCCAGATATTTAACTCTTTTTGTTGCAGTGGTGAATGGGATTGATTCCTTAATTTCTCTTTCTGATTTTTCATTGTTAGTATATAGAAATGCAACTGCTTTCTGTGTATTTATTTTGTATCCTGCAACTTTGCTAAATTCACTGATTAGCTCTAGTAATTTTCTGATACTGTCTTTAGGGTTTTCTGTGTAGAGTATCATGTCATCTGCAAACAGTGAGAGCTTTACTACTTCTTTTCTGATCTGGATTCCTTTTATTTCTTTTTCTTCTTTGATTCCTGTAGCTAGGACTTCTGGAACTTTGTTGAATAATTGTGGGGAAAGTGGACACCCTTGTCTTGTTCCTGATCTTAGGGGGAATGCTTTCAGTTTTTCACCACTGAGAATAATGTTTGCTGTAGGCTTATCATATATGGCCTTTACTATGTTGAGGTAGGTTCCTTCTATGCCCATTTTTTGAAGCATTTTAATCATACATGGGTGCTGAATTTTGTCAAAAGCTTTTTCTTCATCTATTGAGATGATCATATGGTTTTTAACTTTGAATTTGTAAATATGGTGTATCACATTGATTGATTTACATATATTGAAGAATCCTTGCATCCCTGGAAGAAACCCAAGTTGATCATGGTGTATGAGCTTTTTCTTGTGTTGCTGAATTCTGTTTGCTAAAATTTTGTTGAGGATTTTTGCATCTATGTTCATCAGTGATATTGGCCTATAGTTTTCTTTTTTTGTGTTGTCTTTGTCTGGTTTTGGTATCAGGGTGACAGTGGCCTTGTAGAATGAGTTTGGAAGTGTTCCTTCCTCTGCCATCTTTTGAAAGAGTTTTAGAAGGATAGGCATTAGCTCTTCTCTGAATGTTTGATAGAATTCTCCTGTGAAGGCATCTGGTCCTGGGCTTTTGTTTTTTGTGAGATTTTTGATCACAGCTTCAATTTTAGGGCTTGTAATTGGGTTGCTCATAATTTCTGTTTCTTCCTGGTTCAGTCTTAGAAGATTGAACTTTTCTAAGAATCTGTCCATTTCTTCCAGGCTATCCATTTTCTTGCCATATAGTTATTCATAATATTCTCTTATAATCCTTTGTATTTCTGCATTGTCTGTTGTAACCTCTCCTTTTTCATTTCTAATTTTGTTGATTTTATTCTTCTTTTTTTTTCTTAAGAAGTCTGGCTAAAGGTACTTCAATTTTGTTTATCCTCTCAAAGAACCGGCTTTTCTTTTTATTAATCTTTACTATTGTTTCTTTCATTTCTTTTTCATTTATTTCCATTTGGATCTTTATGATTTCTTTCCTTCTACTAATTTTGTGTTTTCTTTTTTGTTTGTTTGTTTGTTTTTCTTTTTCCAGTTGTTTTAGGTGTAAAGTTAGGCTGTCTATATGATGTTTTTCTTATTTCTTGAGGTAGGATTATATTGCTATAAACTTCCTTCTTAGGACTGCTTTTGCTGCATCCCATAGGTTTTGAGTTGTCATGTTTTCATTGTCATTTTTTTTCTAGAAATTTTTAAATTTTCCTTTGGTTTTCTTCAGTAACTTGTTGGATATTTAGAAATGTGTTGTTTAATTTCCACGTGTTTCTGTTTCTTACAACTTTTTTCTTGTAATTGATATCTAGTCTCATAGCATTGTGATCAGAGAAGATGCTTGATTTGATTTCAATTTTCTTAAATTTACTGAGGTTTGATTTGTGACCCAAGATGTGGTCTATCCTAGAGAATGTCCCATGTGCACTTGAGAAGAAAGTGTATTCTGCATTTGGATGGAATGTCCTGAAGATATCAATGCAATCCATCTCATCTAATGTATCATTTAAGTCTTGAGTTTCCTTATTAATTTTCTGTTTTGATGATCTGTCCATTGGCATGAGTGGAGTATTAAAGTCTCCTATTATTGTGTTACTGTCAATTTCTCCTTTTATGTCTGTTAGTGTTTGTTTTATGTATTGAGGTGTTCCTATATTGGATGCATCGATATTTACAATTGTTATGTCTTCCTCTTGGATAGATCCCTTGATCATTATTTAATATCCTTCCTTATCTCTTGAAATCTTCTTTATTTTAAGGTCTGTTTTGTCTGATATGAGTATTGCTACTCCAGCTTTCTTTTGCTTCCCATTTGCATGGAATATATTTTTCCATCTTCTCTTTTTCAGTCTATATGTGTCTTGAGGTCTGAAGTGGGTTTCTTGTAGACAGCATATATATGGGTTTTGTTTTTGTATCCATTAAGCTACCCTATATCTTTTGGCTGGAGCATTTTGTCCATTTACATTTAAAGGAATTATTGATATATATGTTCCTATTGCCATTTTCTTAATTGTTTGGGGTAGACCTATTTTATTCTCTTGTATTTCTTGACTATATAAGTCCATTTAACATTTGTTGTAAAGGTGGTTTTGTGGTATTGAATTCTCTTAACTTTTGCTTGTCTGAAAAGCTTTTTTATTTCTCCATCAATTTTGAATGAGATCCTTGCTGGGTATAGTAACCTTGGTTGTAGATTTTTCCCTTTCAGTACTTTAAATATATCTTTCCATTCCTTTCTGGCCTGCAGAGTTTTTGGTGAAAAATGAGCTGTTAAGCGTATGGGGTTTCCTTGTATGTTACTTGTTGCTTCTCACTTGCTGCTTATAATATTCTTTCTTTGTGTTTAGTCTATATTAGTTTGATTAGTATGTGTCTTGGCATGTTTCTCCTTGGGTTTATCCTGTACGGGACTCTTTGTGCCTCTTGGACTTGATTGACTATTTCCTTTTCCATGTTGGGGAAATTTTCCACTGTAATCTCTTCAAAAATTTTCTCCTACCCTTTCTTTTCCTCTTCTTCTTCTGGGACCCCTATAATTCAAATGTTGGTGCAGTTGATATTGTCCCAGAGGTCTCTGAGACTATCCTCAGTTCTTTTCATTCTTTTTACTTATTCTGCTCTTCAGAAGTTATTTCCACCATTTTATCTTCCAGCTTATTGATCTGTTCTTCTGCTTCAAATATTCTGCTACTGATTCTTTCTAAAGTATTTTTAATTTCAGTAATTCTGTTCTCTGCATGTTTATTCTTTAATTATTCTAGATCTTTGTTAAATGATTTTTGCATTTTCCCCATTTCTTTTTCAAGGTTTTTGATCATCTTTACTATCATTATCCTGAATTATTTTTCAGGTAGTTTGCCTATTTCCTCTTCATTTATTTGGACTTCGTCTCACTTGTTTCTTCGTTTGTATAGTATTTCTCTGCTTTTTCATTATTATTTTTTTATCTTATTGTGTTTGAGGTCTCCTTTTCCCAGGCTTCAAGGTTGAATTCTTTCTTCCTTTTGGTTTCTGCCCTCCTAAGCTTGGTCCAGTGGTTTGTGTGAGCTTTGTATAGCGTGAGATTTGTGTTGAGTTTTTGTTTGTTTATCCTCTGGTGGGCAAGGCTGAGTGAGGTGGTAATCCTGTCTGCTGATGATTGGGTTAGTATTTTTGTTTTGTTTGTTGTTTGGATGAGGTGTCTTGCACAGGGTGCTACTGTGGTTGGGTGATGGCTGAGTCTTGTGTTCCAGTGGTTTCCTTTGTGTGAGTTCTCCCTATTTGATACCCTCTAGGAGAAGGCAATGGCACCACACTCCAGTACTTTTACCTGGAAAATCCTATGGATGGAGGAGCCTGGTAGGCTGCAGTCTATGGGATTGCAAAGAGTCAGACATGACTTAGCGACTTCACTTTCACTTTTCACTTTCATGCATTGGAGAAGGAAATGGCAACCCACTCCAGTGTTCTTGCCTGGAGAATCCCAGGGACAGGGGAAGCTGGTGGGTTGCCGTCTCTGGGGTCGCACAGGGTTGGACATGACTGGAGTGACTTAGCATAGTTGATTTACAATGTTGTGTTAGTTTCAGATGTACAGCAAAGTGATTCAGTTATACATATTACCATATCTAGTCTTTTTCAGATTCGTTTCCTATATAGGTTATTACAGAATATTGGGTATAGTTCTCTGTGCATATAGCAGGTCCTTGTTGATTATCTATTTTATATATAGTAGTGTGTATATATTAGGAGGTTGGGATGAGCATAGAATAAATCCCCAACCTCCTAATATATCCACCAACTTGCACCTTTCCCCTTTAAGCCTGATTATTTTCAAAACCTCAGAATGACTTCATAACTCTCCTACTGAATCTATGCAAAATTTTTTCCTCCTGCCCAAAGATTCCCAATGTCCCTATAGAAACTAGGCCATGTCTTTAGGAAAGTGATTTGGTCTTGCTATTTCCACTACAGTGAAATTTATTTTAGTACTCCACATTTCCACCCTGGCCTACGTGCTTTCTCCCAAGCCTCTTCATCTGTCATGAATGAATCTCTTGTATAACTCTCTTGAGTACAACCTTTCATGCACATTTTCTCCCTCTCCCATAACCCAGGAGGTCTGGAGCTCTGCCATGGTATTAGAGCTTCAGCTTAGGACTAGACTTGAAATGCCAGGTTTCTGGTGCCATTAGAGATTGATGCTGCTACTGCTAAGTCACTTCAGTCGTGTCTGACTCTGTGCGACCCCATAGACGGCAGCTCACCAGGCTCCTCCGTCCCTGAGATTCTCCAGGCAAGAACACTGGAGTGGGTTGCCCTTTCCTTTTCCAATGCATGAAAGTGAAAAGTGAAAGTGAAGTCGCTCAGTTGTGTCCGACCCTCAGCGACCCCATGGACTGCAGCCTTCCAGACCCCTCCATCCATGGGATTTTCCAGGCAAGAGTACTGGAGTGGGGTGCCACTGCCTTCTAGAGATTGATAGTTGGTGCCTAATGCTGGCTTAGTTATATTTCTGCCAGATCACTAGATGCTAACCACTAGATACAGCCCATGGGCTCCAAATTAACAAGGTCAATGTATTTTGAGTTGATCTCCAAAAACACAGACTATTCTTTTAAACTTCAAGTTGGATAAAGCAAAAAAAAAATTAGAGTAGCTTTTATTTGTGTGATTTTTTATTCATTATTTTCTAACATCTGTTTGAGCTACAAAGGCAAATAATTTAACACACTGTCAAGGATGAATGGCAATTTTAAAGCAATTACTAGCTGTTCATTAAAAGGAGAAATTGAAGTAGTTTTTTGAATCCTTTTTTTGTGTTTGAAAAACTTTACTTGAAAATAAATCATATTTGATATGTATTTTCTCTAACTGTAGCATCAAGTTTTTCAAAATATGAAGCAGATGTGCGTGTGTGTGCATGCTAAGTCGCTTTCAGTAACTCTGTTACTGAGAAGGAAAAAGTCACATAATATTGTCATTTATAGAACCTCATGTTATATTTGAAATCAATTATTTGTTCACTTAATTCTGTGCTAATCTGTTATTTAGGTGAGTCAGGGTTAACTGGTAAATTCAATATATAGTGTTATAAAAAATGGTTACCTTTCTACACAGCTTTTTAACTTTAAATTTGAATCCTTATTTTTTTTGGCTTGTTTTTAGTCCAGCTTTTTCAAAGTTAGACAAGTAGGGTGGATCCACACAGGTGTTTGGCAGAGGAGGGTATTATAAAATTTATCCTCCTTGTCTCAGAGTCGCATTATGTGGCTGGCTTTAGTGCCTCCTGGCAAGCAGAGATTTCAGGTATCCATACTGTAATGTGGTATAATGCCAAACTGTTGTCTCAATTTACCTTTGGAACAAAGAAGAAAATTGAGATTCCTAAAATTGTACAGTATATTGTTTTAATTATAGATACCCACTGGGTATGTTCCAAAGTTTAAAGTTTTGTTTTTTTCTGAATGTAAAAGTAATATGTACTCTTTATACAAACTTCATACATTACAGAACCATAAACTAAAACAAATCATCAACAATTTGGGAGCAGAGTTTTCCAAGTTAAAAAAAAAACAACTCTATCCATTTAGTATTCAGTATTACTTTTTGTGTTTTAAAGGTAGACCCTGGCCTTAGTAGGCTGAATTTCAACTCTTTAAAGTCAGGGTTTAAGTCTTTGTTGAATTTCTTACAATACTGCTTCTGCTTCATGTTTTGGTTTTTTAACTCTGAGTCATGTGGGATCTTAGCTCTCCAACCAGGGTTTGAACCTGCCACCCTGCATTGGAAGGTGAAGTCCATCCACTGGGCCACCAGGGACATCCCCAGTATTACTTTTAATATGATATTCTTACTACAGTTAAACCAATACATGGTTCCTAATAGACCCCAATATCTTTGGTTTCTAATAAATAATTCTTTCACTGCTGCTTGTTAACAGTCTATGAAATGAGCCTCATTTAGTAACCTCCTAACTACTTAAGATAATTAAAGTATTGTAGAATATTGTATGGAGAAGGAAATGGCAACCCATTCCAGTACTCTTGCCTGGAAAATCCCATGGACGGAGGAGCCTGGAAGGCTACAGTCCATGGGGTCGCGAAAAGTCGGACGCAACTGAGCGGCTTCACTTTCACTTCTCACTTTCATGCACTGGAGAAGGAAATGGCAACCCACTCCAGTGTTCTTGCCTGGAGAATCCCAGGGACGGGAGCCTGCTGGGCTGCCGTCTATGGGGTTGCACAGAGTCGGACACGACTGAAGTGACTTAGCAGCAGCAGCAGAATAGTGTATTATAGCTAATTTAATATTCTGGCACTAATGTGTATATTTTCTATAAACGGTCATTTTTCAAAATATTAAAAGAAAATATACCACATTAAATCACATTGAAAACAATTTTAGAAAGCACTTTGAAATCTTGTATTCACGATAATGATTGGTGACTCCAACATCTGATATACTGAAGATAGAGTAAGGGTTGGGGTCTGTATCTAAACTGAAGTATGGCTTAGCCTCTAGTTTACTTTTCTGGAATAAATTTTTCTCAACTTGTTTCCTTATGCACATTTTCAATCAGTGTCAATAACTTGTATGTATCAAGTTATGTACCACCCACTGCATATTTTAGATGATCTAGTACCCTAAAAAAAGTGATGGGAACCAGGAGTCTAATGGATTTCTTCACGCTCCTATGTGGCAGGTTGTATTTCCCAAATGGTTGCAGCAAATCTCCTGTCTACATGCTCTTCTTCCAGTGTGGCTTTGGCACTTTTCCCATTGAGATAGGTTTCTGTGACTACATCAAGAGAGTCTGGAGAAGGGACAAGGGTAAATAATCAAAAGGAAGAGCTTTTTTTTTCTACTCTGGAATACTTGTGCTGGAAGTCTTCAATCTCCAAATAAGCAGTTTGACTGCCCTGAGGCTGCCATGCCGTGAGGACCCAAATTAACCCAGAATGAGAGTCCCCGTGGAGAGAGCCTGAGAGTACTTGAACAGAGAAAGACAAAGAGAAGTGTCTGGACAGCTGTCAACTACTCTAACCTACCCTCTTTTCACTGGAAGCAATGATATAGATTTATTCTTGACAATGATGGGAGGTAGTTTTTATCTAGGTTGAGTAAAGCAAATGTAAGGAAGTAGTAAAATATTAATTCAATGAAAATGAATAGCAAAAATATTGAGCTGGGTCTTTTTCATAATATATATAAATTTACGTTTTAAATAACACAGTAAATATGTGTGTGTGCTCAGTCTTGTCCAACTCTTTGTGACCCCATGGACTGTAGCCCACCAGGCTCCTCTGTCCATGGAACTTCCCAGGCAAGAATACTGGAGTGGGTTGCCATTTCCTACTCCAGGAAGGTCTTTCCACCCCAGGGATTAAGCCCATGTCTCCTGCATCTCCTACATTAGTAGGTGGATTCTTTACCACTTGAGTCACCTGTGTGTGTGTTAGTCACTCAATCATGTCTGACTCTTTGTGACCCCATGGACTGTAGCCCTCCAGGCTCATCTGTCCATAGAATTCTCTAGGCAAGAATATTGGAGTGGGTTGCCATTTCTTTATCCAGGGGATTTTCCCGACCCAGGGATTGAACCCACATCTCTTGCATTGCAGGCAGACTCTTTACCAACTGAGCCACCAGGGAAGCCAAACAATACAATATATGCTATTAATGCACAGAAATTTTATTGACAGTATATATAATTTTACAAGGTGCTAAAACATTATACAATGGTACAATCCAAATGAGTATTCATCAGAGAACAGTCTCAATCAAATTTATGCCATTCTGTAGGAATATAGTAAGCAAATTTTTCAAGAACAGTTTGAAAACCAAGGATTATTTTAAATGTTGAATTTTCTATGTCCAATTCTGGTGGCTCATTAATTATTTCTAGATAAATCTTTTGCCAAAGAGGAAAGGATCTATGCCCTTTATGCTGAAGACTTAAAGAAGATAGTCAAATAAATATTCATGACAGAAAAGTGTGTATGAATAAATAGATCATGAAATATGTTAGAAAAGTTGTTTATGTGGAGTTCTGGAACAAAGAAGTGATAGGTGTCACAGAAAAGACCAAAAGATGTAAAATCACCATTGTTATGGAGTTGACATGTGAGCATTCATATAACTGAATTGCATATTATATTTAAATATAAAAAGTTCTGTGGAGAAAAGTAAGGAGGACCTATAGAGAGTAAGGAAGATGTGTAAAGGAAGAATAGTAATTGCTGTATTCCATGGCATGGTTAGTGAAGGCCTCAGATGACAAATGACACTTGAGCAAAGACTTGAAGGGACTGAGGAAACCATGTAGATATGTAGGGGACAAGTGCTCCAGAGGAGGACTAGCAAGAGCAAAGGCCACGAGGCAGGGATGTGTGTATTCTGTTTGGGGAAAAGTAAGACAGTCATAGTCAGTTAGAACAACAGGAAAGAGGAGTGGGGAGATAAATGTAATAAAGCCACAGAGATAAAGGGACTGGAACAGTTTCTATGGGGCCTTATGGGTCAGCTAATGACTTTGGCTTCTACTAGGAGTGAGGTGGTTGCCATTGGAGAATTTTGAGCAAGAGGATTTAAATTTAGAACTAGTCTTTATTTTTAATTTTAGGATAGAAAATCTGAACTATATTTCGCATTTGGGAATATTCCTGTGGGGTTTTTAAGGCCCAGGTTGTATGAATGCCCTTTATGTATGTAGTGAGATAGAACAATTATTATTTCAAACCAGATGTGCTAGAGTTGATTCTGCCTTTTAAAGCAAATGATATAGTTCATATCTACTGAGAAACAAATGTTTATATTATTATTGTATTTCCCCAGGGTAGATAGATAACTCTACTCGTGGAATATTAAATTGGAACTTGTCAGACATTTTATTCAGAAATACTTTATTTTAAAAAAACTTTAGGAAGACTCTTTTATTCTTTGTATGATATTTCCAACATTATGTGTTAATGGGCTTTTAAGGGGAGAAGGAAATGGCAATCCACTCCAGTATTCTTGCCTGGACAGAGGAGCTGGCAGGCTACAACCCAAAGGGTAGCAAAGAGTTGGACATGACTGGGTGTCTAAGTGTGAATGCACGGGCTTTTAAAACTAGCATGGAAGCATTTGTTGTATTATGGCTACGAAAAATGCAATATGATTTCTAAATCATTGACTTACACTTGAACTTTAGGAACATAATTCAATACCAATTTGGAAACTACCTATACAAATAAGTAATGTTTTTTTGTTTTGTTTTTTATGTGAACCATTTTTAAAGTCTCCATTGAATTTGTTACAGTATTGCTTCTGTTTGATGTTTTGGTTTTTTTGGCTGCAAGGCAAGTGGGATCTTCGCTCCCTGACCAGGGACTGAAACTATAACCCCAGCCCTGAAAGATGAAGTCCCAATCCTGGACTACCTGGTAAGTCCCAGGTAGGAAATGTTAATGGTTAACCTTCAGTAGACCAAGTAGTCTTAGATTTTTCAAGTATGGAAAAGAAGATTTTAATTCAAATATAAAACTCAATTTAGTTTTTAAAAAGTTCAAGTATGTTTGCAGCAACTTGGGTATATGCATCTATCATTTCAACTGTAAATTTTATAAAATTTAAGTAGAGAACAAGTACTTCTGATAAGAATTTGGTGTCAGAATTGAGATGTGCTTTATGTATAAAATACACATTAGATTTCAAAGACAGTACAAAAGAAAAATGTAAAACATGTCATTAATTTTACATTGATAACAAATTGACATACTCATATTTTGGATATAGTATTAGGTTAAATAAAATATATGATGAAAATAAAATTCAACTTTTTTTTTTTTACTTTTAAAAAACTTGGCTACTTGGAAATCTTTAAACTATATATACAGCTCACGTTACTTTTGGATAGCGCTGCTCTAGACCATTAGTTCTCAAAATGTGGTCCCTTAGCTACCATCAATATCATCACCTGGGATCTTGTTAGAAATGCAAATTTTGGAGCTCTACCTCCCACTTTATGAATCAAAGACTCTGGGGGTGGGGCCCTGCTTTAAGGAGCCTTGCAACTGATTCTGATGCAAGCAAAAGTGTGATAAACATTCTTCTAAACCAGGGGTCTGGAATTCTAATTTGGCTGCAAATTAGGATCACCTGGGGACCTTGGGGCACAGAATCCTGGTGCTAAAGTTACCACCCAGACCAATGAAATTAACAACTCTGGGTCCAGTCAAGAGTGTTTTTAAATCTCCCCAGGGGATTCCAATATGGGAAAAAGATTGAAAACCACTGGCCTAGATCCTTGATTTTTAACCTGGGGCTGCAGGAGGCCCGACCATGCTTTCTTTCCAGCCTTAGGTGTGTCTGCTTGGTTCTTCACCCTGCTCACTCCAGAAAGCCCACTGCTGTGATTTTCCTGCATGGATGGGGAGATGCAGGGTGGGGGTGGGCAAGAAGCCTTTGCCAGTATCAGAAGTTCACGTATCAAAAACACCTACCTGCATGTGTCTGTTAATCTGTTACATTAAATGTGAACATGGCTGTGCCTTCTTGGTTTGATATTATTGGGCTTGATTCAACAGGAGGATAAACTTGGAATTAAACAGGCAGCAGAAAATGTAAAAGCTTTGATAGAGCAAGAGGTGAAGAAGAGTATTCCTTCATTCCTTTTAAGATTATTATTTTGGGTAGGCCTTTTTCAGGTAGGAGCTTTATCTTTGTCCACCACTGTTAGCATTCAGCAGAAACTGGCAGGTATCACTGCGTTCAGTTGCTGACTTCCAACAAGGGTCCTAACAGTGGTGCTAATAGAGACGTTTCTGTCTTCAGGGTCATGGAGATTACTACCTTTAAGTTGCTCTAATGGTCAGTTCTCTTACTGTAGAAAAGTTAAAAACATTGGTAAACCCAGCCAATGTAACCTGAAAAACCCAGTTCATGTCACCAAGAAATGATGGATATCAAGCAACTCTTTGATAAACTCCCACTTCCAGTTGATTGACATCATGAAGAAGCATTGTGAAGAAGTATTCAGCATCATTGTAGTAGAGTATATACCTTTTCCAGTGCCCCATCTTAAAACTTCTGATGTTTGCAGTGTTAAAATGTTTTACAGATACATACATACCAGTGACACAGACTAAATAATGTCTTCTTTTGGGAGATTTATGATCTTCTAAGTTTCTGTACATGTATAATATGATCCAAAGCATACTAGTATTGAAATAGGTGAAACAGCTAGCTTCTTTTTCCCAAATGTAATTCAGCCAAATACTGCAAGCACATTTTTATTACATCATTTGAAAATTATTAGTGTGCTTAATGAAAACCTTTTCAGGTATAAATGAACAGTTAAGCTATAAATGATGTATGCATGTTCTGACTCAGTCTATGGATTTACCCCAAAATTATGAAGTCGGCATGCAGCATTTGTATTTTTATATATGTTTTCATATATATTTAATGATTGTAATATATAATAAGAATGAAGTGGTATTACATTATTCCTAACAGTAGAGATAATGCTTTTTAGGGGTTAATAAAGAGGGATATTACTTTCTTCAAAAAATTTGTCTTCTATGGAGCTCTAGACATTCTGTAGGGTCCCCCTAGAGCAGGGTTTCCCAATCTCCAGGATCTAATGCCTGAGCTGATGTAGTAACAGAAATAAAGTATACAATATATGTAAAGTGCATGAATCATCCTGAAGCCATCCCCCCATCCCAGTCTGTGAAAAAATGTCTTCCGTGAAACTGGTCCCTGGTGCCAAAAAGGTTGGGGACTACTGCCTTAGAGGACTGGGCTTTTGCATAGACTTTTATTTTTGAATCGATTAAAATAAATGTACAAGGATTCCTTGGTGGCTCAGTTGGTAAAGAATCTGCCTGCAAATCAGGAGACAGGGGTTTGATCCTTGGGTCAGCAAGATCTCCTGGAGAATGGAATGGCAACCCACTCCAGTATTCTTGCCTGGGAAATCCCATGGACAGAGGAGCCTGGAGGGCTACAGTCCATGGGGTCACAAGAGTCGAACATGACTTAGTGACTAAACCACCACCAAAATAAGCGTACATCTCTTTAAAACCTTCTAGTGAAATGACTCACGTACCCATTTTACCTATTACTATAACACTCAAATACCAATAACTAATAGCTTGGTTCATCAGGGGTTCCTTGGAGTCAGGTAAAGTCACCCCAAAATATGAGGACCAGGGGAATCTGCAAACAAATCTTATTCTATTAGTTTCTTCTCATGTATTTATCTTCCTACAGTTTGCTGCCCTTGGAAGCCTAAAACAGCTTTCCTTTGTTATGTCATTTCTCTACCAACTTCTTGTTCTTTGTTGAAGATGATGTATAGGCTGCAGTTCTAGGCTACTTGCTTTAGCCGCTCTTCATTTCAGTTTTCTCCTGGATAATGTGTGCTGTGTGTGTTAGTTGATAAACTCTTTTTCTTTTGTTAACATGTCATCTTCTTAGAGTCCCAGCTGATCACCTAGGATGGGTAGAGGTCAACTGTTGCCACCTCCATGTTAGCACTTATTCAAGTCCTGTTCTCACTGCAGTATGTAGATAAAAAGTCAACTCTCGCCATGGTTGCCAATTACACTGGGGCTGGCCACGTTTGAGTCAGCTGTCTGTTTTTTAAAAAATATTTATTTACTTGGCTGCGCCATATCTTAGTTGCAGCACATGGTGTCTTCAATCTTTGTTTTGGCATGTGAACTCTTAGTTGCGACATGTGGGATCTAGTTCTCTGACCAGGAATTGAACCTGGGCCTCCTTGTATTAGGAGTCTAAGCCACTGAACCACCAGGGAAGTCCCCCCGCTGCCTACTTTTGATTCTGAACTTGTAGGGTCAGCCACAAAATTAGAACCCTAAAAGGTCAAAGTTTTTTGCTTCATACAGAAACAAATCAAGAGTCAGGCATGTTAAGATATTCAACTTAAAAAAAAAAAAAGGAACTGATTTTACATAACAGTAATGGAATTGGGGGCAGGAGGAGAAGGGGACGACAGAGGATGAGATGGCTGGATGGCATCACTGACTCGATGGACGTGAATCTGAGTGAACTCTGGGAGTTGGTGATGGACAGGGAGGCCTGGCGTGCTGTGATTCATGGGGTCGCAAAGAGTCGGACACGACTGAGCAACTGAACTGAACTGAACTGAATGTGTTTTTGTGTGAAGAAATACAAAATCATTTACTTAATATCACAAACCATCATAGAGCTACATCTTTTTTCTGTTAGATTATCTTTTATTCTCATGAAAGTTACATTTGAAATGTTACATGTCCTGTTAGGTATTTCCTGAATTTTCTCTATGTGAAACCTCAACATTAGGTAGGAATGCTGAAATCATATTTACGTATGATTACAGTTCATTGTGCATCAAACTTGGGTAACAAAAAATCTGATTTTGTATTCTCACAGAGCATTAGAAACTACACTCTACTCCCTTGTTTGTGAATCACACCCATTCTTTGATCAACTGTGTGTAGAGTGACTGTAGTTTCTCACAAGGAAAATTCTAACAAGTTTTTTTCTGTTGTTTGGTGTTTTTTTTTTTTACATGTTTTTTGCAATAAAACCTAACTTTACAACCTTTAAAAAGGATTGAAAAAGTTGGTGTCCTTCCTAGTTGACATTTAGGTGGAAAAATAGGTTCTCTCCAGTAGTTTTGGTACTGCACACGGATATACAAAATGGCTTCCCCAGCTAGGCCTCATCTCTAGAGGGGTGGAGGGTTGGAGCTCTTTTCAAGAGAGAAATAAACGTAGTGGAAGAGAGATGTGAACTTTACCTGCACTGGCAGGCTCGTGTAATCCCTCTGTAATAATGGCTTGGGGGATAAGCCCACACACTCTTTGGGACTACTCTGTATTTATATCAGCTTTTCTATCTGTAAATATATCACAGAACTAGGACTAGACAGCTAATGTGTGTAAATTTATGTACTAAGAGCTGTGTTATAAAAAGGTTCTGTTGTACTTACATTTTTATCTCTTTTTCAGTATCTTGTTTTGTTTCCAGGCCTGCCATTGAACTGTTTTTGTCTTCCATGAATTACTTGTAATGCGCCTGAGTTAATTCAAGAGAATGAGTTTTGTAAAGTATACCTTCTTCTCAGATGTTGCTGGGTTAATTACTTATGTATTATAGAACTCACAGTGAAAAGTCTTACTGAAATGCAAGGAATCAAAAGAATTCTGTGACACAAATATTCCCTATTAAAAAGCAACTGATTCTAGATAATTTAAAGGCCAGGACTAAGAAACTGCTGGATATACGTGTGGCAAAAAACACTACTGTAACAAATCCTTCTGGTAAGGAAAAGTAACAATTAGAAATAAAACTCTTTGGTGAATGTCTAGTTTATGGATATATAAAATCAAATGTGTTGCTGTGTTGTGCTAAGTTGCTTCAGTTGTGTCTGACTCTTTGCAACCCTATGGACCATAGCTTGCCAGGCTCCTCTGTCCATGGGATTCTCCAGGCAAGAATACTGAAGTGGGATATAAAATCAAATACTGAATCCCAAACACACCTTTTTATACAGTCATTAGGTAGGAACAGGGCAGAAAGCAGCCATCCTATTAACTGAAAAGGAAACTGGGGCCCAGAAAGCTTTTAGTGTGTGCCGTGTTGGACACCCCTTTTGCCTGTGATATGACTACTTCAACATTCATTGAAACTTAAAGTATAAATATCAATAACAGAATTCCAGCATTGGGAGGTCTTTTACTCTGACTTTCTCGGTTTACCAAAGAAGAAACTGAAGCCCTTAAAGATTGAGGGCTTTATTATCATCATTCAGAGAGGCAGGTTCTTAAACATCCTGGTCTCCAGAACTTTAAGGAACAACATTCACAGGAAAAACGTGACTGGTCATTGGGATCTAACATTTGCACCTTGTCTTTTAATGAAAGCATTAAAATAAAATTCCCAGGGATGGCACTCTCCTCTCTGGCCTTTCTCCCAGTTCTACCCGGGGCCGAGGCTTTCTGGGTCAAGGTTGGAAGCTTCCTCCGGCCCTGGCAGGCATCCAGAATTATGAATAGGGAGTTTGGAAGCGTCTGATAGGAGACGCTTAGATGAATTAGATGAATTAAAGATGAAGTCTAATTGTCATCGGTCAGCTGAGGTCTTTTGCAAAGAGCCCCCCTGTCCCCGCCCCCCACCTCTGTGCGTGGGCAGCCGTCCTCCGCCCAAGGCTCTGGGTTTCCCATCCTTTCTCAACCTCCCCGCGGCTGCGGCTGCGGGGGACACCTCGGCCTGGGGTGATGGTACCCCCAGGGCGGGCGGGGAGCCTGACCTTGCCCCCTGCCCTTTAGGTGCTCCATTGGAAGCACGTCCCGCACGCAGGGATGGGCCGGGACGGTTGCGACTGTAAACCCATGGCGAGCGGGGGGACCCTGGGTGTGTGGAAGGGAGCGGCGCCACCCGGGCCTCGCTTTCTTCCTCCTCCTCGCTCGCCGCTCGCCAGATCGCCTACCATGACTCAGCACTTCTCGCAGGCTGCCCGGCTGGGGACACCGGCTCCTCGCCGGCTCCTCCCGCCGCGTCCACCCCCTCTCGCCACCCACGCCCGCCCCCCGGCCGCCGGCCCTTTCTCCGCGCCGCCGCCGCTGCCGCCGCACTCCGCGCCAGCGTCCCGGCAGCATCCGCCGCCCGGCCCGCTCCCACTCGCCGCGCACGCTCGCCCCCAGCCATGGAGCCCCGGACCCCTCGCCGCCGCCACACCCCCCAGCGCGGCTACGCCGTCACCCGGAACCCCCACCTCAACAAGGTGAGCCCGCCTGCCCCTCCGCGGTCCCCGACTCCGTCCGGCTCACGGGCAACAGCACCCCGACCCTCCCCCAGCGGCGCCACGGACGCCGCCTCGCCCCTCCGCCCGCGGCCCCCGGGACGCCCCCCGGGGCAGGCAGACCGGCGGGGCGACCCCCCACCGCACCCCACCCCACCCCGAGCCTCGGCGCTGGCCTAACGGAGGGGCCGCCGGGGGCTCGGGTGTGGGTACCCTGGAACGTGATGGGAGGCCGGGGGTTTGGCTCGGCGCCTCGGCATCTCGTTTGGGGAACGCAGGAGATGTACAGCTTGTTTTTAAATACTTCTCTGCTTCTCCAAAAGCAGAGCCAGGGCAGAGAAAGGAGTGGCAGCGAAGGGCGTGAACGGTTGTTGTCTGTGAGGGTAGCAGGTGGGCTGCCCGCTGGGGCCTCGGGGTGCCAATCCAAATAACGAGGTCCGCTCTGGGGTGCCGATCCCCGGAGGCTGCTGTGGGAGCGAGGTGGCCCTACTGGTCCAGCCTGGATGCAAACGTGCTCTGAGTGGCGGGTCACGTGAGCAACCTGAAAGTCAAGGCCTCTTGGTTTCTGGAGCGTGCCTGGTGGGTGGCTTCAGCCTCGGGCGCTGCGTGGCCTGGTGCACCACCCTGCCCTAGACTGTGGGGAGAGCCAGATTTTTTTGAATCGGGCCTTCTGGAAATGAATTTTCTAAGCCCTCCCCTCCTTTTCATTAAAAGGGCGATTCAGTGCAAGAGACCCCTTTTCAGATCCGTTTCCTTTTTCTTCACAGGTTAAACGCCCAAGATCTCTCTCAAATGAAAAAACACCTCGGCATGTATAAATTTGCTTATTGGCTATTTAGCATTCACCCTCTTTTTATAGTCAGGTTTGTCTGCAGATGGTTCCTTTTGTGTAAAGATGTGCTTTTTGACGTTTCCTTTGAATTTGGTATATGGAAAATGCCATCAGTCAGCACGGAAGCCTGTTGGTTCATTTTGGGATTCTCTTTACTAGACACTTTTTAACATCAAAAACTGGACTCAGCACCCCTCTCCCCGACTATGTTGCCTGGTAATTTGTATATTGTTATTAATGGCACGAAGACGTGTGGTTTCTTTGATTTAATAAGTTCTAGCTCCTGTGAGTTCTTTTTGATGTTGATGATGACAGGCAGTTTTACGTATCTATAATTATTTAGCATTTCTGGTCATAAAGCATTATGAAGTTTTAAATATTTCCCACTTTTTTTTTCGTCAATGATTTTAATTGCTACCTTGATTTTTTTTCTTCCTTTTTATTCTAAAGGTTGGGGCCTATTTTAGGTAGGAAAAAAGGGAAATTTTGATGTGACAAAACAATTTATTGCTTGTGTACCTGCCTGCTATAATTCATGACCAAGTACTGGGTAGCCTCTTAACAAGAATCACATGAGTGGTATAACCTGTTTGAATTTCCTCAAGTCGCTGAGGAGGGTGCCTGTTTCAAGTGGGTTGATGGAATAGGCAATCCCAGAGCAAGAGTCATTACGCCATTACTGTTTACATCAAGAATTTATGATCTTGACATATTTTCAGTGCTCTTCATGAGTAAGGATTAATTTCTACTTAAGAATAATAGTATCACAGAGATCTTCCACCAAAGGCATTAAGGTGTAGGTGGCATTAATGTGTTAGAAACACCTTTTTTGAATTTGTAATTGAATTTTATTGCATAGTATCAATTTGGACTTAAAATTCAGGTGGCCGACTTTGGCGTGATTAATGGAATAAGTTTTACTCTTGTACAGTCCTAAGACTGTGTGGTCCTCGTGGAAATAACAGAGTATCTTCAGATGAACCATTGAAACTATAACTGTGGGATCTTCTTGAAGGACCCTACTTTGAAGACCTCTGAGCCTTTAAGTTTTCCTCTAGCCCAGGAATTTTTGTTGGTTTTTGCGGTAACTTTGGCTACAAAGAAACACTAGTAGATGTTCCTCCTGTAACACCCTACCTAGCCTGTCAGCTGGCTACACTAAGCCTCTCACACAGACCTTCATCACCTTACCTTTGGGTAACTGAGACAGTTTTTCTGGTTTTATTTTCATTATTATAGTCTGTCTTACATGTAGATGTGAAAGAAATATCTTCGTCAGTTAGCATGTTCTTCACGTTCTGCTTCTGTTATCCGAGTATTTGCTGTGTGGCATTATTTCCTATTATGTGATGTGTATTCTCAGTCGTGTCCAACTTTGGGTACCTTGGGCTGCAGCCCTCCAGGCTCCTCTGTCCATGGAATTTTCCAGGCCAGATTACTGGAGTGGACTGCCATTTCCTCCTCTAGGGGATCTTCCCAACCCAGGGATTGAACCCACATCTCTTCTGTCTCCTGTATTGGCAGGCAGAATTTTTTTTTTACCATTGTGCCACCTGGGATGCCCCCTCTAATCTCTTTCCTATTATGTTGAGCATAAAATCAATCTGTCAATTAGGTTTACTGTCTTCTCCAAATTTATCTCATTAGTTCCTCAGTTTAGTTTTCCACTTAAAATATATTTGCTGAATCTCTTACTTAATACCTTTTGTCTGTGTGTAATTCCTACAATTAAAATATTTAGTTGATTTAGTTCTCTCTTTAGGGAAGAATCTCCTAAGGAGTCTTTATTATCATACTTAATACCTTTGTTTTTTATATAGTCTATTGTAGCATGTCATTTAGTATTTACTATAGTGTATTTTTTATTTGAGTTGGATTGTCATAGGGCAGGCATTGTAATCCTTAGTACAGAATTTTGCTCAATGTACATTAAATATTTAATGAATAAATGAACCATGTTTAAGAACTGTTTTTTGTCTTTCAAACAGAACTCAACTTTTAAAGCAGGTAGGTCTTAAAGTGGTAGTTTGAGCATTATTCTAAGACATTTACCCTTTTTAGTGTAATTTCTTGAAAGTAAACTCACATTGAAAGCTAAAGCTCAGTTGACTTCATATACCATTATATTGTATTGTGTAATGGCATATAGTCAGAAACGATGGAATTTGGTTTAAGCCTGGGCATGCCATGACATTTTATTTATTTGCTGGATAACCTTTCAGAGGTGCTTAATCTTGGTACAAATTGAATTTAACAGTAAATGTGATCAGAATTAAAAAATAAAGAATTTAAGGGAAGTCCAGTGGTTAGGATTCTACCCTTTCACTGCTGAGAACTCAAGTTCAATTGCTGGTCAGGGAACTAAGAACACATAAGCTGTGCAACACGTCCAATAAAGAAAGAAAGAAATGAAGGAAGAAGTTAAAAAAACCTTAGAGAAGTAGAATCTTTCTTCACTGGTAATAATCCTGTCTGGTTCTCACTGTTTGTATATTCACGTATGCATCACTGCAGGTAGGATTGCCTTGTAGGACGTGGAGAAGCATTTCTGCCTCACACATAGGAGATTCAGTATCTTTCTGTCCATAGCCCAAATTGCTTTTGAGGTGCTCATCTTTGTCTGAGTTATATGTCCTCTGATTTAACATTTAATGTTTATAATTTTCAAGGATATCCTCTGATTTCGATCAGTTGTATTTCAAATTTTTTCTCAGGAATTTTCAATAATAAAATAATGTTTCATAAATCACTCTTCAGAGTTAAAATTCTACATACAAAACTAATCACACGTATTTTTTTAATTTCCCAACTTATTATTTAGCTGTATTTCTTCGTGCAGTGGTAGAAAACACTAGTTGATAGGTGTGTTACAATTAAGTTGTTTACGTGGCTTCTGTATCTTTAAGACGAAATGATAAATGTGACCTATAAGTAAATTAGATCCAGTCTAAGATAGTGATGGTGATTTATCTATGTCAGTTTTGGTGAGCCTGTTAACTTTTACATGTGAGAAATGAGCTTCTGGGCATGTGCTTTTGCAGATGTTTGTCTTGATATGCCAAGACACAGATGAATGTGTTGTAGGGAAAAAAGAGAGAAACAAGGCTGATGACTGTGAAGGAAAGGTACCTTAAACCTCTTCTTTTTCTTCAATGTAAACTGTACTGGAATGAATCATTCAGAAATTTTTCACCTAGTATAGGCTTCCCAGGAGGCTCAATAGTGAACAATCCATCTGCTAATGCAATGCAGGAGACATGAGTTCGATCCCTGTGTGAGGCCGATCCTCTGGAGGAAGAAATGGCAACCCACTCCAGTATTCTTACCTGGAAAATCCCATGGACAGAGAATTCTGGCAGGCTACAGTCCATAGGGTCCCAAAGAGTCAGACATGATAGCAACTGAGCACACAGTTCTCTTGAGTTGCCTCGACAGTATGAGAAACTGATATATTATTTAATGTGAAATCTTACGGATGTGAAGGCAATCATAAGATGTACAGCCATATGCCTCCATATTTGTCTGTTGGCCTTGGTAACACAGGATAGCACAAAACAAAAAAATGTTGTGTTCTAATGAATAGAAGGATGAATTCGATTCGAGAACTGGTGATGTGGAGTATGGGCTTTGCTGGTGGTTGAGACAGTAAAGAATCTGCCTACAGTGCAGGAGATCTGGGTTCAATCCCTAGGTAAGGAAGATCCCCTGGAGAAGCGAGTGGCAACCCACTCCAAAATTTTTGCCTGGAGAATCCTCTGGACAGAGGAGCCTGTCAAGACTACAGTCCATAGGGTTGCAAAGAGCTGGATATGATTGATTGGAGTACAGAAAATGTTGAAGAGAGGAATAGCTTTGAGATTTTTCATTTTGTGTTCTGATGTCCTTCAAACTTTTGGACAAGTGTGGAAATATGAAATAATAGAATGAAGCCTCTAAAGCTTTGTGTCTAGAAGAAGTGAAGCCACCAATTCATTTCAGTGAGATTTTCTTAACTGGCTTCATTTATTTTCTTTGTAATATAGAGTGATGATATCATTTATTTCTTTTACATTTTAACATAGTTATTCAGAATCCACTATATGCTAGGTAATACTCTGGATACAGGGGATATTCAATGAATAAGATTCTTGCTTTAAATGTACTTACATTTCCATTGTAATATGATTTCTGTTTTACCTCTTTGCTCAGATATTAAAGAGTATATATTAGTTGTCCTTGAATTATATATTATAAACAGGTTTTTATTACAACTAATTATTGATACATTTTTATATGTAGAGTTAGAACTCAGAGCTAGAAAGATTATGAAGTACTTATGTTTTTAGTGTACTTTTTACTCCCTTCTCTCTTGAATTTTTGATTTAGCAAATTGAGCATGATTGTGTTACTTATTAAATTAATGAATTTTATAGTAAAAAAAAACCCTATATTTAGCTCTGGGTGAAACATTTACATTTTAGTCTCAGATTCATGTAAATGCACTCGACTGACATCAGATGACCTTTGCAATCTTTCATAGATTTTCACAGAATGCCAGGTGGAGGTTAAAGAATGTCTCTGTGGAGAAAAAGAACAAGGAAAGCCTTTTGCTTCTCAGGACTGTGCTCCAAGTGTGTAAAGGCTTGGAAGTTTATGAGAGAAAGGTAGAGGTATGCCCTGGGGAGTTAAACTTTTTGGGGTGAGTGCAGTGAAATGCAAAAATAAAAGATTTAGAGTCCAGTGAAACCAGCCTTTAATATATTTGACTTTGGAAGTAATCAGGACTCGGACAAGACAAGTATTTGGACTGTTTTCCAATGGTTTTCAAAACTGACATGATCAAATAATGTTACAGACTCCAGGTGGCCTGATTTGGTCTATTTATTACATCATTATTTATTTTATGTTACTAAGCCAACTCAACAAACACATTGGCAGTGTATGGACCCAGAATTGATCAGCAGACATGTTGCAATTCAGCAGGACTAATTTGGGACTGTTGGTGCCCTAAATTGTTAAGAAATTGTTTTAGACATGCGGCCTAAATATACAGTGTGGTTTTTGTATACTTAAAGGGCTATTTAAGATATTTTATGGCTTATATACTAATTTTTACCCATCTAACTTAGTGTATGTAGTATAGTACATTTTAAAACAAAGGATTATTGTTGCTGTAAATGAATTTAGAGAATTTAAAACAATTTAAAGAATTTAGAGAATTTAAAACAAAGACCCTGAAGATATATCTAAGTTAGCCATCAACTAAACTGGTTTCAGATGCTTGAGGCCTTTGAAATTAAAGACAAGGGAGACACTGTGCCTTTAAGCTTCTGTAGTTTAACCAGGTAGTTTGGAAAGTCAAAATAGTAATTGATAATGTTCTCTAAAAACATGGGAATATAATTATCAGAGGTTCAATGTAAATAAACAAACTCTAGACCTAACAACTATTATATTTTTACTATTCAGGTAATGCTTAAGTACATTAGCAAGAGTACTTACATGTTCATAGAAACATGATTATGTGAGTTATATCATGATTACATTATGAGTAGCCCAGTAGTAGTTAAATTCTAGACTGTTTCATTAAGACCTGGAAACTGAAGGAGGTCTAAGGCTCCATTATAATATTCCAGTTGGGCCCCTAAAGCTTGTAATATATTAAAATACATTTAAAACATCTATTCAGAGCCCTCTAAAATACTTTCAAACTTCTTTGATTGTAACACTATATATGTGTAAGTATATTGTTATGGGCTGAATTGTGTCCTTCCTAAAATTACATGTTGAAGCTTTAACTTCCCGTTTATCTGAATTTAAGCATATTTGGAGATAAAATCTTTGAAGAGATAATTAAGGTAAAATCAGATCTTTAGGATGGACCCTAATCCAATACGACTGGTGTCCTTAAAAGAAGAGACTAGGACTCAGTGGGAGAAGATATGCATCTACAAGTCAGGGAGAGAAGCCTTGAAATGTAAGCAGCCCTACCAACTGAAATCTTGGTCTTGGACTTTGAGCCTCTAGAATTGTGAGAAAATGAATTTCTGTTGTTTTAGCCACCCTTTGTGGTCTGTTGCAGCCGGCGCGCTTCTCAATGAAACTAGGCCATGCCATGTGGGGCCACCTAAGATGGGAGGGTCATGGTGGAGAGGTCTGATAGAATGTGGTCCACTGGAGAAGGGAATGGCAAACCACTTCAGTATTCTTGCCTTGAGAACCCCATGAACAGTATGAAAAGGCAAAATGATAGGATACTGAAAGAGGAACTCCCCAGGTCAGTAGGTGCCCAATTGCTACTGGAGATCAGTGGAGAAATAACTCCAGGAGGAATGAAGGGATGGAGCCAAAGCAAAAACAATACCCAGTTGTGGATGTAGCCAGTGATAGAAGCAAGGTCCGATACTGTAAAGAGCAATATTGCATAGGAACCTGGAATGTTAGGTCCATGAATCAAGGTAAATTGGAGGTGGTCAGACAGAAGATGGCAAGAGTGAACGTCGATATTCTAGAAATCGGCGAACTAAAATGGACTGGAATGGGTGAATTTAACTCAGATGACCATTATATGTACTACTGTGGACAGGAATTCCTTGGAAGAAATGGAGTAGCCATCATGGTCAACAAGAGAGTCTGAAATGCAGTACTTGGAAGCAATCTCAAAAATGACAGAATGATCTCTGTTTGTTTCCAAGGCAAACAATTCAATATCACAATAATCCAAGCCTATGCCCCAACCAGTTTAACACTGAAGAAGCTGAAGTTGAACAGTTCCTACAAGACCTGTTAGAACTAACACCCAAATAAGATGTCCTTTTCATTATAGGGGACTGGAATGCAAAAGTAGGAAGTCAAGAAACACCTGGAGTAACAGGCAAATTTGGCCTTGGAGTATGGAATGAAGCAGGGCAAAGACTAATAGAGGTTTGCCAAGAAAATGCACTGGTCATAGCAAACACCCTCTCGCAACAACACAAGAGAAGACTCTACACATGGACATCACCAGATGGTCAACACCGAAATCAGATTGATTATATTCTTTGCAGCCAAAGATGGAGAAGCTGTATACAGTCAGCAAAAACAAGACCAGGAGCTGACTGTGGCTCAGATCATGAACTCCTTATTGCCAAATTCAGACATAAATTGAAGAAAGTAGGGAAAACCACTAGACCATTCAGATATGACCTAAATCAAATCACTTATGATTATCCAGTAGAAGTGAGAAATAGATTTAAGGGACAAGATCTGATAGACAGAGTGCCTGATGAATTATGGACAGAGGTTCATGACATTGTACAGGAGACAGGGATCAAGACCATCCCCATGGAAAAGAAATGCAAAAAAGCAAAATGGCTGGGGAGGCTTTACAAATAGCTATGAAAAGAAGAGAAGCCAGAAGCAAAGGAGTAAAGGAAAGATAAAAGCATCTGAATGCAGAGTTCCAAAGAATAGCAAGAAGAGATAAGAAAGCCTTCCTCAGCGATCAATGCAAAGAAATAGAGGAAAACAACAGAATGGGAAAGACTAGAGATCTCTTCCAAAAAATTAGAGATACCAAGGGGACATTTCATGCAAAGATGGGCTTGATAAAGGAGAAATGGTATGGACCTAACAGAAGCAGAAGATATTAAGAAGAGGTGGCAAGAATACACAGAAGAACTGTACAAAAAAGATCTTCATGACCCAGATAATCATGATGGTGTGATCACTCACCTAGAGCCAGACATCCTGGAATGTGAAGTCAAATGGGCCTTAGAAAGCATCACTACGAACAAAGCTAGTGGAGGTGATGGAATTCCAGTTGAGCTATTTCAAAACCTGAAAGATGATGCTGTGAAAGCACTGCACTCAGTATGCCAGCACATTTGGAAAACTCAGCAGTGGCCACAGGACTGGAAAAGGGCGGTTTTCATTCCAATCCCAAAGAAAGGCAATGCCAAAGAATGCTGAAACTACCGCACAATTGCACTCATTTCACACGCTAGTAAAATAACGCTCAAAATTCTCCAAGCCAGGCTTCAGCAATATGTGAACTGGGAACTTCCAGATGTTCAAGCTGGTTTTAGAAAAGGCAGAGGAACCAGAGATCAAATTGCCCATATCCACTGGATCATCAAAAAAGAGAGTTCCAGAAAAGCATCTATTTCTGCTTTATTGACTATGCCAAAGCCTTTGACTGTGTGGGTCACAATAAACTCTGGAAAATTCTGAAAGAGATGGGAATACCAGACTACCTGACATGCCTCTTGAGAAACCTATATGCAGGTCAGGAAGCAACAATTAGCACTGGACATGGAACAACAGACTGGTTCCAAATAGGAAAAGGAGTACGTCAAGGCTGTATATTGTCACCCTGCTTATTGAACTTATATGCAGAGTACATCATGAGAAACGGCTGGAGGAAGCACAAGCTGGAATCAAGATTGCCGGGAGAAATATATCAATAACCTCAGATATGCAGATGATACCACCCTTATGGCAGAAAGTGAAGAGGAATTAAAAAGCCTCTTGAAAGTGAAAGAGAGGGAAAAAGTTGGCTTAAAGTTCAACATTCAGAAAACTAAGATCATGGCATCCGGTTCCATCACTTCATGGGAAATAGATGGGGAAAGGGGAAACAGTAGAAACAGTGTCAGACTTTATTGTTTTGGGCTCCAGAATCACTGCAGATGGTGATTGCAGCCATGAAATTAAAAGACGCTTACCCCTTGGAAGGAAAATTGGAAGAATCAATATAGTGAAAATGAGTATACTACCCAAAGCAATTTATAGATTCAATGCAATCCCTATCAAGCTACCAACAAATAATTTCACAATTTGTATGGAAATACAAAAAACCTCGAATAGCCAAAGCGATCTTGAGAAAGAAGAATGGAACTGGAGGAATCAACCTACCTGACTTCAGGCTCTACTACAAAGCCACAGTCATCAAGACAGTATGGTACTGGCACAAAGACAGAAATATAGATCAATGGAACAAAACAGAAAGCCCAGAGATAAATCCACGCACATATGGACACCTTATCTTTGACAAAGGAGGCAAGAATATACAGTGGATTAAAGACAATCTCTTTAACAAGTGGTGCTGGGAAATCTGGTCAACCACTTGTAAAAGAATGAAACTAGAACACTTTCTAACACCATACACAAAAATAAACTCAAAATGGATTAAAGATCTAAACGTAAGACCAGAAACTATAAAACTCCTAGAGGAGAACATAGGCAAAACCCTCTCTGACATACATCACAGCAGGATCCTCTATGACCCACCTCCCAGAATATTGGAAATAAAAGCAAAAATAAACAAATGGGACCTAGTTAACCTTAAAAGCTTCTGCACATCAAAGGAAACCATTAGCAAGGTGAAAAGGCAGCCTTCAGAATGGGAGAAAATAATAGCAAATGAAGCAACTGACAAACAACTAATCTCAAAAATATACAAGCAACTCCTACAGCTCAACTCCAGAAAAATAAATGACCCAATCAAAAAATGGGCCAAAGAACTAAATAGACATTTCTCCAAAGAAGACATACAGATGGCTAACAAACACATGAAAAGATGCTCAACATCACTCATTATCAGAGAAATGCAAATCAAAACCACTATGAGGTACCATTTCACACCAGTCAGAATGGCTGCGATCCAAAAGTCTACAAATAATAAATGCTGGAGAGGGTGTGGAGAAAAGGGAACCCTCTTACACTGTTGGTGGGAATGCAAACTAGTACAGCCACTATGGAGAACAGTGTGGAGATTCCTTAAAAAACTGGAAATAGAACTGCCTTATGATCCAGCAATCCCACTGCTAGGCATACACACTGAGGAAACCAGAAGGGAAAGAGACACGTGTACCCCAATGTTCATCGCAGCACTGTTTATAATAGCCAGGACATGGAAGCAACCTAGATGTCCATCAGCAGATGAATGGATAAGCAAGCTGTGGTACATATACACAATGGAGTATTACTCAGCCATTAAAAAGAATACATTTGAATCCGTTCTAATGAGGTGGATGAAACTGGAGCCTGTTATACAGAGTGAAGTAAGCCAGAAGGAAAAACATAAATACAGTATACTAACACATACATATGGAATTTAGAAAGATGGTAACAATAACCCTGTGTACGAGACAGCAAAAGAGACACTGATGTATAGAACAGTCTTATGGACTCTGTGGGAGAGGGAGAGGGTGGAAAGATTTGGGAGAATGACATTTAAACATGTAAAATATCATGTAAGAAACGAGTTGCCAGTCCAGGTTCGATGCACGATACTGGATGCTTGGGGCTAGTGCACTGGGACGACCCAGAGGGATGGTATGGGGAGGGAGGAGGGAGGAGGGTTCAGGATGGGGAACACATGTATACCTGTGGCAGATTCATTTTGATATTTGGCAAAACTAATACAATTGTGTAAAGTTCAAAAATAAAATCAAAAAAAAACAAACTAAGATTTGTCAACATTGAGAAAGAGATGTGCTAAAAAAAAAAAAAAAAGAAAGAAACAACCAATCTAGATAGCATATTCAAAAGCAGAGAGATTACTTTGCCAAGAAAGGTTCTGTCCAGTCAAGGCTATGGTTTTTCCTGTGGTCATGTATGGATGTGAGAGTTGGACTGTGAAGAAACCTGAGCACTGAAGAATTGATGCTTTTGAACTGTGGTGTTGGAGAAGACTCTTGAGAGTCCCTTGGACTGCAAGGAGATCCAACCAGTCCATTCTGAAGGAGATCAGCCCTGGGTGTTCTTTGGAAGGAATGATGCTAAAGCTGAAACTCCAGTACGTTGGCTACCTCATCCAAAGAGTTGACTCATTGGAAAAGGCTCTGATGCTGGGAGGGATTTGGGGCAGGAGGAAAAGGGGACAACAAGAGGCTGAGATGGCTGGATGGCATCACCGACTCCATGGACGTGGGTTTGAGTGAACTCCGGGAGATGGTGATAGACAGGGAGGCCTGGCGTGCTGCGATTCATGGGGTCGCAAAGAGTTGGACACGACTGAGCGACTGAACTGAACTGATACATGAATAGCCCAGAGGTGAGTCCCAGAGTTCATAAACAACTTTATGAGATTGCTTTTTTGAGTTCTCTTTCCCCTGTGATCTTTCTGATATTTCCTCTCTTCTTGGGGTCCACACTTTCCAGCCCACTTGCCAGAAAACTGGGCCTCTAGTTTCCCCGCTGGTGTGTACTTCCTCCAAATGCATTTGGATAGGGGGCCAAAAGAGAAAAAATGCAAACCAGACATTTGACCCATGATCTTGGGACCATCACTCTTTTGGTGGAAAAGGAGGATTTCCATCCCTCAGAAATTTAGTTATCTGCAGTGATCATCCTTCTAACATCAACTACAGAATTGTTTGGGGGTTGGGACTGGAGAGAATGGAAAAAAAATAGTAGTGAATTTACCTGCTCTGTGATCTTTAAAAGCATACCGATTTCTGGTTTTTTGACTAGAAAGAGAAATCTTCTCTGAGTACTCTTTTTGTATGCACTCAGTTGTACATCCAGCTTTGCTGCTGCTCTTTGAGAGGCCAGTTGATGAGAGAGGGGGATTTAAAAAAAAGGCCAGGTCATACTGAAGGGCAGAAGTCTAGGGAACCTCAGTGATGGTTTGGTGATACTTTGGATTCTGGTCTTTTCCCCAGGTCTTCTGCTACCATTTATTTTTCAGAATCTTCAGATGATTTCTCAATGCATTCTGTGCAAGGTCTATAGTTGGATTCAGTGGGAGAGACAAGGAAAAGTATGCTTACACCATCTCTCATAGGACCAGAACCATCAGATAGTTTTTTTTAAAGATGTGAATGTGTGAAACTAAGTCTAACTTGATGTTTAAGTTTCAGGGGGAAAACATCAAGAGATGAGCTCTCAAACATGTATTCACATTTTTGCCCATTTTCCTGAAAACTTATTTGCTACAAGCAGATAAATATTAGTAGTAAAGGTTATTCTGTGGAAAATCATCTATTTCTATGTAGAGTTCTATGGAAAATTTTCTGTATTCTAAGGATTTTGAAAGATAGTTGTTTTTTTTTTAACATCTGTATAGTACTGCACTTCTCTTATTCATGTTGCGATGGCAAAAATACTGCAGAAATTACAAGATTCAAAGTTCCTTGGTGGAAGTGTGTTATGCTGGTTTTGTTATAGCTTCAGCTTTCAACATAGTTGCTCAGAGGACCTGGAATATAGGTAAGTGTTCTATAAAAAATAGTTTATTAAAGAGATAAATGAAAGATTATTCTTGAAGTCATTCTGATAGCTCTGTTCTACCTTTCATATGTGGACTTAAGCTCTCCATAGATCACACACCACTTTGGAGGATGTTCATACTATTAGGTATGTGGCAGAGAATCTCTTTCCTTTAATAGGTGTAAGAATGACCCATGTATCATTTAGAATTAGACTTGGCTACATATAACAGGCTTCCCTGGTGTCTCAGATGTAAACTATCTGCCTGCAATGCAGGATACCTGGGTTCCGTCCCTGGGTCGGGAAGATACCCTGGAGAAGGGAATGGTAACCTACTCCAATATTCTTATCTGGAGAATCCCATGGACAGAGGAGCCTGGTGGGCTACAGTTAATGGGTCACAAAAGATTCCAACATAACTTAGTGACTAACACCACACACACATAAAACAAACAGTTCAGTTCAGTTCAGTCACTCAGTCGTGTCCGACTCTTTGCGACCCCATGAATCGCAGCATGCTAGGCCTCCCTGTCCATCACCAACTCCCGGTGTTCACTCAAACTCATGTCCATTGAGTCAGCGATGCCATCCAGCCATCTAATCCTCTGTCATCCCCTTTTCCTTCTGCCCCCAATCCCTCCCAGCATCAGAGTCTTTTCCAGTGAGTCAACTCTTCGCATGAGGTGGCCAAAGTATTGGAGTTTCAGCTTTAGCATCATTCCTTCCAAAGAACACCCAGGACTTATCTCCTTTAGAATGGACTGGTTGGATCTCCTTGTAGTCCAAGGGACTCTCAAGAGTCTTCTCCAACACCACTGTTCAAAAGCATCAATTCTTCAGCGCTCAGCTTTCTTCACAGTCCAACTCTCACATCCATATATGACCACTGGAAAAACCACAGCCTTGACTAGATGGACCTTTGTTGGCAAAGTAATGTCTCTGCTTTTGAATATGCTATCTAGGTTGGTCATAACTTTCCTTCCAAGGAGTAAGCGTCTTTTAATTTCATGGCTGCAGTCACCATCTGCAGTGATTTTGGAGCCCCCCAAAATAAAATCTGCCACTGTTTCCCCATCTATTTCCCATGAAGTGATGGGACCAGATGCCAAAACCCAACAAAACAGCAGTGACTCAATTAAGATCTAGCTCATTTCTCTTTCATACCTGAAGGAAATTAGAGTTGGTCTGGGAATCTTTGGTGGGTCCACAGAGTCATCAGGAATGTTGCAGCTCTGCTGACTTCAGGAGCACTTCGTGGTCCTAATGACTATGGTTTATAGACATTATATGCTGTTTCCAAGCTGGCTGCAGGACAGGAACACAAGAAGATTCACTTTCTGGTGGAGTCAGCTCCCTCAGAGGAGCCCTCCCACAACCCACACAACACTTCTGCTTCCATATCATTGTTCAGGACTTTGTCACATGACCACATCGCTCTCCAGGGTGGTCTTTTTCTGATGCATGGCCACCCTACATAATATTAGGATTTTCTTGCGGGGGAGGAAGGGAAGAACAGATGTTACAGTAGGCAGCTAGCCGTCTGTACTGTAGCCAGAGCTGCCAGAAACAATAGGATAGAGATTGAACCAGTGTAAATAAGAGAGATGATCATCATATTCTTAGAAAATGAGATAAATGGTTCTTAATATGCTTCAAGATCCTTGCAGATTCACTGAAGAAAAATAAAAATACAAAAATGTGACGTTTGTTTCCTTCCCGTTTCTGTGCCCCAAGCAAGTTGGTTTCCCTTTCTGGAGGCAACTACTGTGTCCATTGACCAGGGTTTCCATTATGTATTAGAAATATTGTACACAGTGTGACTGTAAATGTTGTATAAAATTAATTTTATATATTAAAATACATTGACATGGGGCATGAATCCCTTGGCGTGATGAAGACGAGATGGTGTTATAAAGAGAAAGGATGTAGTTGAGAATATGTGTGTGAATCAGATGGATACATGAAAAAACAGCTGAGAGTCATGGTCCCAGGCTCATGACCGTTCTGTCAGCTGTCTGGTGCCCTGAAACTGGTTCTGAAGCTTTGTTTTCTCTTTCTTCGCTGAGCTAGCTTGAATACGGGGATTCCTTAGAGTCGGAGTCACAGATACTGTGGGGCGAGTGCTTCTGATTGCCTTAAGCATTTTCATGAAAGGGCATAACATCAGGATGAAAAAAAAGCAACCCTGGTTTAAGGTTTAAAACCTTACCTGGTCAATGAGGACTTGCCTCTTTTATCATTCTTCTCATAGCTGCTGTTTGCTTCCCTCTGCTTTCTCCAAGAAGCCACTCGTTTCTGCCTCAGGGTTTGTGCCTTCGTTTCTGGCAGTGCCACCCCCAGAGTTTTTAACCCTCTCAATGAAGTTGGATCTTAAGTTTTCCCTTTTCTTTCTAAAGTTCATGAAGCTTTGAACTGCATTACATATGTTAATATATTAATATGAGCAGTCATATGAACAGTCACTGTTCCAGTGGTTTAGTGCCTGCAGTCACTGTAAGCAACCACTCAACATAAGTTTGTTGAAAAATATTTGGTGAGTATGATGATTAATTTTGTGTCAACTTGACTGGGCCACTGGGTGACTAGGCTTAGTCAAATATTATTTTGGGTGTGTCTGGATGAGATTAACATTTGAACTGGTAGACTGAGTAAACAAGACTTCCCTCCGTAAGTAGGGAACTCCTCTTCTTTGACTGCCAGTAAGCTGGCTTCCCTGGTAACGCAGATGGTAAAGCGTCTGCCTGCAAAGCTGGAGACCCAGGTTTGATCTCTGGGTCAGGAAGAGCCCCTGGAGAAGGAAATAACAACCTACTCCGGTACTGTTGCCTAGAAAATCCCATGGACAGGAGCCTGATAGGCTACAGTCTGTGGGGTTGCAAAGAGTCGGACACAACTGAGCGACTACTTTACAGGCTGGGACATCAGGTTTTTTTCCCCTACTTTTGGACTTGAGCTGAATCCTTGGGTCTTCCTGGGTCTTACACCCAGTGGCCTTCTCCCTAGAACTATACTATCAGCACTCCTGGTTTCTCCAGCCTTTGGACTTGGACTCAACCTATACTGTTGGGTCTCTGAGCCTCCAGCCTACCAACTTCAGTCTAGGGGACTTGTCAGCTTCCATAATTGCATGAGCCAATTCCTTATGGTAAATTGGTTCATATGTATGATGTATAAACATATACCCTACTGGCTCAGTTTCTTTAGAGAACCTGGATCAATACAGTGGGCTTTACAATCTTCCGTAAGGTAACTCTAAGAGGAGACAAAACATTTCTGAAAATCTCCACTGTGGATCTGAAGTAAGAAAGCCATCTTGTGGTGTTTCTGGGAATATCATGTGAAGTATATATATCCTTAGGGAACTGAGGCATAATTCTTTGCAACAGTTCTTAACATATTTTTTGCCAAAGTGCCCTTTGGAATTTTGGTGAAGTCTGTGTGACTCCTTAAATCAAAGGTTTAAATAAATAATTTCTTAAATAATACTGTTACATAAGAAACCAATTATAATAAAATGTAGCTATCAGAACACGGAAAAACAAATGTGGGATATTGTAAGATATATTCCTCTTTATTAAAGACTTAAATAGCAAGACAGTATATTTAAATATGGACAATTTAAAGCAAAATTTAGGGACTTTCCTCGTGGTCCAGTGGTTAAGAATCTGCCTTGTAATACAGGGGATGTGGATTTGATTCCTGGTCAGGAAACTAGGATCCCACATGCCGAGGAACAACAAGCTGACCCGCTGCAATTACTGAGTCTGTGCGCTGCACCTAGGGAGTCCATGTGCTGCCATGTAAGAGCCTGAATGCCGCAACTAATGCCTGAGGCACACAAATAATTTTTTTTTAATTTATTTTTTAAAAAGATTGTTGAAGGTCATCAACATGACTAGACTACATGTCTGTTCATGTTCTAAAACAACCATATTTTGGTCCTAAAACTATTGTAATTTCAAAATAATGGTAAATGATATTTCAAGATATATGCCACAGATTTAATGTGATATGAAAATATTTGTTATTTCTATTTATGACAGAGTCACAGGAGCTACTAATATTTCCTTTGTTTCCTTCCTTCTTTTATAATGGAGGGAAATACTTAGTTTCATAGAATTAGTGAGGAAAGATGTCTGTGCTTAAAGACTCCTGACTTACACCTCCCCATTTCTTGGGGATCTGTGATTATCAGATATATGGACCTTAGGTTCACAACCTTTGGTAGGGAACTAAATTGGATCTTCACAAAAAGTACAGACAGGGTGTCTAAAAAACTGATTCTTAAATTCAGGAGCTTTCTTACAGTACCAAGACCATGAAGAATAAAAGTCAATATTTACTTAGCTCTTGTGTATTCCTTAGAAGGAAAGTTATGACCAACCTAGACAGCATATTAAAAAGCAGAGATGTTACTTTGCCAACAAAGGTCCATCTAGTCAAGGCTATGGTTTTTCCAGTGGTCATGTATGGATGTGAGAGTTGGACTGTAAAGAAAGCTGAGTGCCAAAGAATTGATGCTTTTGAACTGTGGTGTTGGAGAAGACTCTTGAGAGTCCCTTGGACTGCAAGGAAGTCCAGCCAGTCCATCCTAAAGGAGATCAGTCCTGGGTGTT
This sequence comes from Bos javanicus, assembly GCF_032452875.1. Lineage (NCBI taxonomy): Eukaryota > Metazoa > Chordata > Mammalia > Artiodactyla > Bovidae > Bos > Bos javanicus. The sequence goes on along the minus strand of NC_083876.1, from coordinate 23,369,310 downwards.
CATTGGAAGGACTGATGTTGAAGCTGAAACTCCAGTACTTTGGCCACTTGATGCAAAGAGCTGACTCATTGGAAAAGACCCTAATGCTGGGAAAGATTGAGGGCAGGAGGAGAAGGGGACGACAGAGGATGAGATGGTTGGATGGCATCATTGACTCAATGGACATGGGTTTGGGTGGCCTCCAGGAGTTGGTGATGGACAGGGAGGCCTGGCGTGCTGTGGTTCATATGGTCACAAAGAGTCGGATGCGACTGAACTGAACTGAACTGTGTATTCATGATTTTGTTTTAAAAGTAACACAAGCATTTTTATAATACTTTATAATTTACATAAGATGTAGAAATATCTGGTCTCACTTTATCCTTTCAACAACAAAGTGAGACACACATAACATACACACAGACTGTGTATTCCATATGTTTGATTACTTCTGTTTAGTAGATGCAAAAGTTGAAGAGAGTCTCCGTTTAACCCCAAACACTTTAAGTACCTACTCAAAACCACAGTGTCAAATAATATCTACTTGTGAATTAGTGTGTGTGTGCTCAGTTGTGTCCAACTGTTTGCTATCCCATGGATTATACCCCACCAGGCTCCTCTGTCCATGGGATTTCCCAGGCAAGAATACTGAAGTGGGTTTGTCAGGAGATCTTCCCGCCCCAGGGATCGAACCTGCATCTCCTGTATTGGCAGACAGATTCTTTACCACTGCGCCACCAGGGAAGCCCACTTGTGAATCAGATTTGGGTCTCAATGCAAATAGATTTATGTTGCCATGAATTCTTATTTGCTGGTGAATTACGCATGTAAGTTTAAAGTGTACGAATCAATGGAACCTGTAATATACCCAGAACGTACTAGACAGCTGCCTCCCACAAAGACTTGTCCAAAATGTCACTAGTACTGAGGTTGAGAAGCCCTTGTTTAGATGAAAGTACTTAAAGAAAATCCCCACAAGCTCTGGCACTTAAGGATGGTAGGTGGAAATGTCATTTTGTCCAACCAAGTTGATCTTAAATGCCTGGTCAAAGTCAATTTAAAAAGCTGTCACAAGGGGATTAATTTAATTGAATAATCTAATGTATGTGTGGAAAGTTCAGTTGTTACCTGAGAGATTTCAAACCATCGGCTCTCTGTATTACTGTATATATTAAATATTTTTTTAATTTGAATGGGGTGCATTGGTTGTTCAAAATAGAACTACATAGAACTGAACTACGTGAAACTGACAAGTTGTTTCAGATCCATATATTTATTATCCATTTGTTTATCTGAAATTGATTGAGGCACTCCTCCATCCTGACTTTGAATTAGGTGCTATCGTACAAATATGAGTAGCATAGTGCCTGTCTTTCAGAAGCACCTAGATCTCTGGGTAAAATGGCTGTTAAACAGAAATAGTGAAGAATAGGAAGTTCATGATAGAACTTCATGATGATGTGAGAGAACACTGGAGGACATCTCTCTAACCCAGAGAGAAAGAGGAAAGCTTTCTTCAAGGGGATTCACCATTTAGCTATAGGCAAGGGGCATTTATGCATGCATGTGTAATTTAACTGGTAGCTAAATGTGTTGAATTGCTGTCTAATTTTCATACTCTGTAGATTCCTTCTTTTAAAAATTGGCGTATAGTTGCTTTACAGTGTTGTGTTCATTTCTGCTGTACAGCTAAGTGAATCAGCTATATGTATACATATATTCCCTCTTTTTTGGATTTCCTTCCCATTTACCCTATAGGTCACCACTCTATAGATTGTTCTGCTTCCTCAAAGAGTTAAGAAATCAAATTAAGTCATCATAGACAATTATTTTGTAATCCTGATCTTTTGGTTCACTTTGTGAGCGATTACTTTACATATTATCATAGGCATACTTAGAGGGTTGTCTGAAACATACACACACACACGTGCGCATATATTTGTTGTTGTTGTCCAGTCACTAAGTCATACCTGACTCTTTGTGAACCCATGAACTGCAGCACGCGAGGCTTCCCTGTCTTTCACTGTCTCCCTGAGTTTGCTGAAACTCATGTCCATTGAGTCAGTGATGCCATCCAACCATCTCATCCTCTGTCACCCCCCTCTCCTCCTTCCTGCAATCTTTCCCAGCTTCAGGGTCTTCCAGTGAATCGGCTCTTGGCATCAGGTGGTCAAAGTATTGGAGCTGCAGCATCAGTCCTTTCAGTGAAGTGCAGATATCCATGTGATCACTAGAGACTCTTCTGGCGATAGGTATTATGCATTTGGTTTGGATTATTCATACACATTTTGAACCAGGATCTTAGACTTAGTTTTATCCTTTGTGTATGTTGGTAGTTTCAATAGTTTACTAAGAATTACCAGTCTGCTTATGTAACAGGAACTTTTTGCCACTATGAAAAATGTGAAATTTACCTTAAAACTTCTTTGAGAACAACAGCACTCCATCCTGCTGAAAGGATTTTGAAACTTTATTAATGTTAGTGTTGATATTGATGGTTAACAACTTCTCAGCCTTTATAAGGAATATATAAAATTCTGACTTTTAAGTAAGAAATACTTAAGCTAATTAAACCTCTCATCTATATTTTCAAAATTCATTTGCTGTCTTAATAGAGGTGTTCTTTCTTTTTTAAAATTAAGCAAACATCACTTAAACTACAATATGGTTTACTTGCTCATATCCTGTAATGCCTAGATGAAATAAGTTGGGGGTGTTGTATGATTGATATTTTCTTTTAAGTTTTAGAGTATCTCAGGTCAAGTATATTTTAAGTATAATTTTATAATCATTACTTATATAAGTTTGAAAATGAAAGCGTTAGTCGCTCAGTCGTAGCGGACTCTTTGTGACCCCCATGGATTGTAGCCCATCAGTTTCCACTGTCCATGGGATTCTCCAGGCAAGAATACTGGAGTGGGTTGCCATTCCCTTCTGTGGGGGATCTTCCTGACTCAGGGATTCAACCCCGGTCTCCTGCATTGCAGGCAGATTCTTACCTTCTGAGCCACCAGGGAAGCCTGAATTACTCTATACTCAGTTCAGTTCAGTCGCTCAGTTGTGTCTGACTCTTTGCAACCCCATGGACTGCAGCACGCCAGGCCTCCCTGCCCATCACCAACTCCCGGAGTTTACTCAAACTCATGTCCTTTGAGTCAGTGTTGCCATCCAAACATCTTTGTCATCTGTCATCCCCTTCTCCTCCAGCCTTCAATATTTCCCAGCATCAGGGTCTTTTGCAATGAGTTGGTTCTTCCCATCAGGTGGCCAAAGTATTGGAGTTTCAACTTCAGCATCAGTCCTTCCAATGAGTATTCAGGACTGATTTCTTTTAGGACGGACTGGTTGGATTTCCTTGCAGTCCAAGGGACTCTCAAGAGTCTTCTCCAACACCACAGTTCAAAAGCATCAATTCTTTGATGCTCAGCTTTCTTTATAGTCCAATGCTCACATCCATACATAACTGCTGGAAAAACCATAGCTTTGACTAGATGGACCTTTGTTGGTAAAGTAATGTCTCTGCTTTTTAATATGCCGTCTAGGTTGGTCATAACTTTTCTTCCAAGGAGCAAGTGTGTTTTAATTTCATGGCTGCAGCCACTGTCTGCAGTGATTTTGAAGCCCAAAAAAATAAAGTCTGTCACTGTTTCCCCATCTATTTCCCATGAAGTGATGGGACCGGATGCCATTATCTTCGTTTTCTGAATGTTGAGCTTTAAGCCAACTTTTTCACTCTCCTCTTTCACTTTCATCAACAGGTTTTTTTAGTTCCCCTTCACTTTCTGCCATCAGGGTGGTGTCATCTGCATATCTGAGGTTATTGATATTTCTCCTGGCAATCTTGATTCCAGCTTGTGCTTCATCCAGCCTTAATATGATTATGGCTGCAAACATTAAAGTTAATGAATTCTGTTGTCATAATGAATTCTCACATGTGTATAGATTGTCTTCAAGAAATTTGTGATTTAGACAGTGTTTGCCTTTTTGCCATCCAGCTTGATTATTTTTAGTCATTATCTAGAAAAAAGAAGACAAACTACTGAAGTTCACTGGAAACAATAAAGATTGTTATCATGGAATGTAGATCTTATTTGTTCTGTTCTTGTGGTAATAGTTTCTAATACATTACTCAGGACAAAGTTTCTTTCTCAGTTATGTTTGCTCTGTGCAAACATGGTTTCCAATATGTCTTTTGTTATGCCAGGAATTTTGTTTTCATTTCTGCTTGGTAGTCTCAGTTTTCTCAAGAAGATATACATAAATTAATTATTAGTGTCCAGAAGAATAGTTGTGCTGTTTGCTGCCCTCAGAAGTGAAACCACATACCATTCTGATGTCTAGGGATTTAGTCCAAAAGGTTTTTTTAAGAAGTAAGGCAAGTAATAGAAAAGAAGAAAACCAGGCTTGAATGTCGAGTGTTAGAGAATGCTTTTAGGGAATTAGAATTATAAATGGTCTGGAAACCTAATATATGTATAGCTAAGCTTTTGAACTACATGAAAAAGACTCAATAGAAGTCATTTGAAAGTTAGAACCTGCATCTGTACCTTGGACACACTGTCCTTTCTTGGCCCTGCAGGAGAACCCTAAGCTTAAAATTCTTTGAAGCAGATATGTTATCTCATTTTTCTAATAAGAATATATTAAAGGTAGTGTGTCACTGTCAGGTTTTGGGCATGACTGATCTGTGTATCAGTTTCTCCAAAATATATCTCTATTAATATGTCTCTGTTATAGTTTGAAACAATGAAATAGAGAGCAGGGATTATTACATTGTCCAATATTCAACTTACTGTTTTTCTGAATACTTTCTGGGGAGCTCCTGTTCGGTAGGAATCACACTGATGTGTCATTCTTAAAACTGCCATATATATTTAAAAAATTTTTCAGGGATTTTAAGATTTAAGTTTACATATTCATTGTTTTTTCTGTTTAAATGTATTTGGCTACGTCGAGCGTTGTGGCGTGTGGAATCTTCTTGCATCATACAGCATCTTTCGTTGCAGAGCATGAACTCTCTAGTTGTGGTGCGGGCTCAGCAGTTGCTGTATGTGGGCTCAGTTGCCCCACAGCATCGTGGAATCTTAGTTCTTTGACCAGGGATTGAACTCACGTCCCTGCATTGGAAGGCCGATTCTTACCCACTGGACCACCAGGGAAGTACCAATATTCATTGATTTAAAAAAAAAATTCATAAAGAGTAGTGGTAGCTCAGCTGGTAAAGATCACCTGCAATGCAGGAGACCCTGGTTCAATTCCTGGGTGGGAATGATTGCCCTCAAAATGGGATAGGCTATCCATTCCAGTATTCATGGGCTTCCCTGGTGGCTCAGACGGTAAAAAATCTGTCTGCCATGCGGAAGACCTGAGTTCGATCCCTGGGTTGGGAAGATCCCCTGTTGAAGGGCACAGCAACCCACTCCAGTATTCTTGCCTGGAGAATCCTCATGGACAGAGGAGCCTGGTGGGCTGCAGTGCATGGGGTCACGAAGAGTCTGACGTGACCAAGCGACTGAGCACGGTGCATAGCAGTACGATGTGAGCCCAGTCATAGCACTTGAACTTAGCCCAGTGTTCCAGATTCCCAAGTCGTAGTGTTTTTTTTTTGTTGTTTTCTTTTTTTAAATTAAATTAAATTTTTTTAACTTTACAATATTGTATTGGTTTTGCCATATATCAACATGCATCCACCACGGGTATACACGTGTTCCCCATCCTGAACCCTCCTTCCTCCTCCCTCCCCGTACCATCCCTCTGGGTCGTCCCAGTGCACCAGCCCCAAGCATCCAGGAGAATGGCATTGAAACATGTATAATATCATATATGAAACGAGTCGCCAGTCCAGGTTCGATGTTTTTGTTTTCTTCAGAGTTGAATTGGCACTTCAGTGTATCTTGGAAAATTTGGCTAACAGTGTATGGAAGTTTGTAGTTATTAAACATCAAAGAATATCAGGAGATACCCAGATGGCATTTTTGTTTACATGGCATAAGGCATGCCAGAACTGTTAGACTGAGGAATTGTTTCAGACCAGACATTGGAAAATTCATGTAAAAAGACTGGCTAATTTCACCAATACATAAGTTAGTGCCTTGTAAAGCGAAAGAACAAGACTATGTCAGTACTTCTAATCGCCTTATTCTCAGAATATTAGTATTTTGATTACTGTTTTTGCAGGCAGATTTTCAAGGGCATAACATTCAGAAGTTTGCTGCTGCTTCAGATACATTTATATGTTTTTGAGACTTTAACTTCAGCCCAGCATTTTTTTCCCCTATTTTTAACTTACAAGTTTTATTTCAAGCTAAAGAAAAGTCTGTTGAGGCTTCTTTTACAAATACATTACTGTATATAATTTTGCTTCAACTTTAGGAGTTATTTCCTGACATTTTACTTTGTATCTTTATTAAAAGTTGTATCTTTAGCAGGTGAACTATGTCTTCTATTCTGTGTAGATTCCTTTTTCTCAAAAACATCCCTTTCTGGTTACTTTAAATTTAAAATATAATTTTACCAAGCTTATATTATACAGAGTGAAGTAAGCCAGAAAGAAAAACACCAATACAGTATATTAACGCATATATATGGAATTTAGAAAGATGGTAATGATAACCCTGTATGCGAGACAGCAAAAGAGACACAGATGTATAGAACAGTCTTTTGGACTCTGTGGGAGAGGGTGAGGGTGGGATGATTTGGGAGAATGGCATTGAAACATGTATAATATCATATGTGAAACGAATCACCAGACCGGGTTTGATGCATGGTACAGGATGCTCGGGGCTGGTGCACTGGGATGACCCAGAGGGATGGTACAGGGAGGGAGCTGGGAGGGGGTTCAGGATGGGGAAAACGTGTACACCGTGGTGGATGCATGTTGATGTATGGCAAAACCCATACAATATTGTAAAGTAATTAGCCTCCAATTAAAATAAATAAATTTATATTAAAAAAGGACAAAAAAATAATTTTACCAGGCTAATCAGTATCCTGAGCAGCCGTTTTAATGCTTTCAAATTTTGAATGTAAGTCTGTAAAATTTTTAAAACTTTCTGTTTTGTTTATGTAGCACATTGTGCACGTGTGCTCAGTTGCTTCAGTCGTGTCCGACTCTTTGCGACCCTGTGGACTCTGGCCCGCCAGGCTCCTCTGTCCATGGGATTCTCCAAGCAAGAACACTGGAGTGGGTTGCCATGCCCTCCTCCAGGGGATCTTCCTGACCCAGGGATCCATGTAGCACATTACTGAGGTCTAATTAGGTCGGTTAGTATTCTGAGCACTAGGGATAAAGTAATGGGAAAAAAGAGATAAAATTCCCGGACCTCATGGAGTTTGCATCCTTGTGGAAACACAAAGCACAAATAAAAAAGAAATTGGCATGGAAAGGTTCCAGCAACGCCATAGGGTCCCCTGGTATGGACTGGGATCCAGGCAGAGGACAGAGAGGATGGCTGGTCTGCTGTGCTGCAGGCAGCCAGGAGCAGGGGCACTAGACTGGATAGGCAGTGGTGGGGGGCGGGGAGGGGGGGGTGTCCTCTCAGCGGGGGACCATCCTCCTACTGTCCACGTGCATTAGACTCTGAAGGATCCATGACCAGCCATGTAACACTGGGGGCTTTTGCACTGAAGGGAATGGCTGCTAGTGGAGCAAAACACCTTGGAAATGGGCACCAGCTGTGTGGATAGCACGTGGAGCAAAGCCAGGCGTGGTCATGGTAGGGCCAGACCCAGAGTGGGCTCAATCTAATCAAACAAGCCTCTTGGGCTTCAGTATCTGGAGCAAGAGACCTTTCCAGGGAGACTCCTCATCCCAATGCTTCCAGGTTCATGACTCCTGGGGTTTCTCTGCTTTACTTGCCTCATACTATAACCCGGCCTGTCTCTTAGGTCCATTCTGCATTTTTGTATCCATTCATCAGTTCTATTTGGTTTGCTTGTTTTTGAGCCTCATAGTTTGTAATACTGCTGTTTTGTACAGTCAGTGTTCATGTAAACTGATCATGTAGATATAATAGTAAGGCTCCAGTGGGCTTACTGGGTGAGACTGGAAAGGCTTTAGAGAGGAGGTGGCATTCGAGGTACGGCTTGGAAGGAGAGAAGCAGGGAAGACTTTCTTGTCCATGGTATCCTGGAAGGATAAAGGAGTGCGGTGTGTCCAGGCAGTAGGGAGAAATTTTGTATAACTAGAAGTGTATAAAAGAAGGAGATAGTTTGGGAGAGGAGTGTTGGAAAAGTTGCCTTGAAATCATAGATACAGTGTCTCCAACCTATTTTGTATGTATTGGTTTGGCCAAAGAGTTGGTTCACCTTTTTGTGTGCGATGTGACAGAAAAACCCAAACAAACGTTTTTCGCCAGCCCAATAGAAACACAGTATGTCATAGGCGACCTCCTCATGTTCCTCATTTTAAAATCTCTTAAAATAACTGCTATTCATTTTTCCATTTAATGATTCCAGTACTGACAATTACATCTTCTTTCACTTGCATGTCTTCAGATAATCTCCTCCTATGCATCACCTGATTTTATCCTAACAATATCTAAGCGACACGAATCTGAAAATGCTATCCTAATATTGAAAAGTGAGGAAACTGAGGTGTGGAGAGACCCCATGATTTTCTCACAGTCACATGGCTGTGCTTGAATGGATGCCAGATCTGATTTTCAATTCCATATACTTACTGATCTCACTGGTGTGTAGATAAGCATTTTGTCCTTTTCCCCCTCAAATTATTGCATTTTTCTTTTCTCTATAGGACTTGGCTTTTACCCTGGAAGAGAGGCAGCAACTGAACATTCATGGCCTGTTGCCACCCTCCTTCATCAGTCAGGATGTCCAGGTCCTTCGAGTACTTAAGAATTTTGAGCGTCTGAACTCTGATTTTGACAGGTAACATGTTCCCGAAGGTGATTTTTTTATGTTTCTCTGAGGCAGCTGTCTAGTTTATGTCTTATTAGATGAGCAAGTTTAAATATTTAGTGCTTTAGAAAGAGTAGTCAGCTTTGAGGAAGATTTGCCTGTAAATACAGTAATGTTTGTAAAAGAATTTATCCTGTGTAGGAACATCTGAAGAAGATAAAATTTTCTTTTCTAAACTGTATCCACAGAGAAATGACTTTTTTCTCCTGTGACAGAGTTGTTGCTCTCAAGGTCAGTTACGGGGAGATGCCATTCCAGACTAGGTGAAAGTGGCTTTGAGTCAGACCTCAAGTACATTTTAGGTGAAAGTGCACTGTTCAGGTTTCCAAGTGTGGCTCCAACACTGTTCAGAGTTTAGGTCACTTACTTTGTCTGCAATCCAGTTTCCATGTTTATACAAGGGTGAAGGTAACATTGTTCCCTGCCTTTGGAATTAGCCAGCTGAAGCTGAAATCCCAGCTGTATCTCACGAGCATTGGATCGCTGAGTAAACCGTTACAGCCACTGCCATGACCACTGCATGTGTCTCACTGTTTTCTTTGGACTCTTTTTGTATTAAAATGTTGCATGCGTGCATGCTAAGTGGTTTCAGCTGTGTCTGATTCTGTAACACTGTGGACTGTAGATCACCAGCCTCCTCTGTCCATGGGATTCTTCAGGCAAGAATAGTGGAATGGATTGCCATTTCTCCTCCAGGGGATTTTCCCGACCCAGGGATAGAACCTGCATCTCCTATGGCTGCTGCATTGCAGGTGGATTCATTACCACTTGAGCCACTAGGAAAGCCCCTTAAGGTGTTAAACCCACCTAAACCTCAGTTTTTCCATCTCTGGGTTGAAGAGAATAATAGTTACTTGAAAATGTTATTGTGAAGGTTAGAAGAGAGAGCTAACCCAGTATCTAGTAAGTCTTCATAATAGGGTTCTCCAGAGATATAGAACCAACAGGATGTATATGTGTGATTATATACATAATGAGAGGGGGAGGGGTTTATTGATTGATTACTTGATTTTGATTGTTAAGAATGAGCTCAAGTGGAGGCTTGGTCAGTCCTAAATCTGCAGGTAGACTGGCCAGCTGGAGCCCTGGGGAAGAATCTGATTCAAGTTCAAAGGCTTAAACTATTTTTTTGTTGAGGAGTTAGAGGGAAGGCCAGTCTTTGTTCCATTAAGGTTTTTAAATGATTGGATGAGGCCCACCAACATTATGGAGGGTACTCTGCTTTATTCAGAATACACCAATTTAGATGTGAGTCTCATCCAAAAACTACCTTCACAGAAAAGTCCAAAATAGTGGACCAGATATCTGGATACTGTGTCCCAGCCATGTTGACACATAAAATTAACCTCTCCTTTTCAACTTGGAAGCCATGACTTTCTCCTTAAACTAAACTTAATCTCTGCATAAAGACAATAAAAAGGTCATACTTGAGCCTAACATGATAGAACTAGCCCAGGAAAAACTGAAAACATGCTAACACTTTAACCTAAAAGAGAATGTAAAATCCTAAGGATATGTTTACTTTTCTCCTTGATATCTTTTAACTTTAATACTATGATGTAAAGTTAACAATACATTTGACCCTTGAATCACACAGATTTGAATTATATGGGTCCGCCTATATGTGGATTTTTCTCAATAAATGCATCCTACAGTACTTACACAATCCATAGTTGATTGAATCTCTGAATGGGAACTACACTTGTAGAGGGCCAACTGTAAGGTATACCTGGATTTTTTGACTGTGTTAGGGTTGGCACCCTTAACCATCACATTGTTCAAAGCGTTCAGCTCAGTTCAGTCGCTCAGTCGTGTCTGTTCAGTTCAGTTTAGGTGCTCAGTCGTGTCCGACTCTTTGCGACCCCATGAACTGCAGCACGCCAGGCCTCCCTGTCCATCACCAACTCCTGGAGTTCACCCAAACCCATGTCCATTGAGTCGGTGATGCCATACAACCATCTCATCCTCTGTCGTCCCCTTCTCCTCCTGCCCTCAATCTTTCCCAGCATCAGGGTCCTTTCAAATGAGCCAGCTCTCCGCATCAGGTGGCCAAAGTATTGGAGTTTCAGCTTCAACATCAGTCCCTCCAGGACTGATCTCCTTTAGCATAGACTGGTTGGATCTCCTTGCAGTCCAAGGAACTCTCAAGAGTCTTCTCCAACACCCAGTTCAAAAGCATCAATTTTTCAGTGCTCAGCTTTCTTTATAGTCCAACTCTCACGTCCATACATGACTACTGGAAAAACCATAGCCTTGACTAGACGGACTTTTGTTGGCAAACTGTATTCAAGTACTATGATATACAGTCAGTGCATCTTATGTAACATGATAAAGGGATAAAAGAGGGAAAAATTATATTTGTTTATGTATCTTTGCATATGTATTATACATATTTATATATGCACAGATATATATGTATTTACGTATACACAAATGTATTCATAACATAGTAAGGAAGAAATACTCATAATAATTGCACTCCTCATTTCTATAGCTGGTCGTATTATCACAGCTGATATTTATAACTGTCTTCTTCCCCTACCCATTTCACATTTCCCTTGCTTTCAGCAAGTACTTCAGCCAGTCTTGATTCTTCCCCTGGTAGCCAAATTTTTAATTCTGAAGGGTCTGGCTCATTAGTAGTCCTATCGGAATTCGGTATTGTAGTTTTCCATTGACTTTAATTGTGGGGACCCCCTAAGGGATCTCTTGTATTCCAGACATCCTTTTCCTTACCTCCATTATTGAGTGGTAGTCCAGTTTCCCTTTGGAGTCAGGATCGGTCACCCCCACCAGCACAGTAACTTACTTCTTTGCCTGTTGATTCAGAGGCATGTGGTACCCAGAGTGGTCAGTGGCGGTCTTAACTTCCAGTTCATTGGAATCATTGTCTCCCAGTAAGACATTCTTCCCTTTGGAATGAACACTTTGGGGCCAGCGGAGCATAAGATCTCAGGGACAGGAAGCAGGAATTGATAGTGGATCACTTGGGGGCTTCCCAGGTGGCTCAGTAGTAAAGAATCTGCCTGCCAGGCCGGAGTTGTAGGTTTGATCTCTGGGTCAGGAAGATCTCCTGGAGGAAGGAATGTGGCTGTCGCCCCCTCCAGTCCATAGGGTTGCAAAGAGTCAGACACGACTGAAATGACTAAGCACACATGCATAGTTGGGAATGACAGCGATGGTGCCACTTCTGTTTCGACCCCCCTTGATTCTGGGACCTGTGAATGCTGGCTGTGGGAGAAATAGAACCATATATTGGGCTCTGATTCAGAGCAGGTATAGCCTCCCAGAGAACCTTGCCCAGCTTTGCGACATGTTGCCCCCTAGCTGGTACTGTAACTGAATCTTCAGAAGGCCATTCCAGCATTCTGTTAAGCCAGCTGCTTTAGGATGTTGGGCAACATGTAAGATCAGTGGGTTCGATTAGCAGGACCCATTGCCTCACTTCATTTTCCCTGACGTGAGTTCCTTGGTCAGAAGCCATGCTGGGTAGAGTACCATGATGTTGAATGAGGCATCTTGTAAGTCCCTGGAGGGTAGTGTTGACAGGAGCATTGTATGCAGGGAAGGCAAGTCTTCATACAGAGTGAAGGTCTATTCCAGTAAGAGCCAATGCTGTTCCTTCCATGGTAGAACTTGTCCAATGTAATCAACTTGCCACCAGGGAGTTTGCTGATGACCACATGGGACAGTGCGTATCAGGGGCTCAGTGTCAGTCTCTGCTGCTGGCAGTTTGGGCCCTCAGCAGTGTCTGTGGCCAGGTCGGCCTTGAGGGTGGAAGTTCATGTTGCTGAGCTCATGGGTACCCTTTATCCCTGCCATGACCACTTCTTTTATGAGCCTGAAGGTGGTAATGGGCTTCCCAGGTGGCACAGTGGTAAAGAATCGGTCTGCCAAGCAGAAGGTGTGGGTTTGGTCCCTGGGGTCAGGAAGATCTCCTGGAGGAGGAAATGGCAACCCACTCCAGTATTCTTGGCCTGGAGAATTCCACTGACAGAGGAGTCCGTTGGGCTATAGTCCATGTGGTCGCAGTCAGCCATGACTGAAGAGCACCCCTCCACACACACACAGGTGGTAATGGGTCAGCTGAGGAAAGGCTGACTCAGTTATTCATCCATGTGTATTTGCTTCTTAAACTTTACCATCCCTTCCATGTGTTTCTAAAGTCCTTCCTTTATTCTCTTTCATTTTTACTTTACATTCTTTTCCTGGGCCATTGTATCACTTGCCTCCTCAGAGCTAGTGACTTCGTAGTTTTATCGCAGAATGTTCCTCAAATACTGAGCATCAACTTAGTGTCAGGTGCTCTTTTCAATACTGGGATTAGAAGCAATGATCTCTGCCCTCATGAAACTTAGGTAAATTATTTTTGAAAAGTAGTAAATGGTAAAATAATGAATGAATTATTTAATATGCTAGAAAGTGACAAATGCTTATGAAAAAAAGAGAAGATGGAGTGTGGTAAGAGGGACTGAGAATGCGAGGGGGTGGGTAGGGTCACTTTTCATTGTTTAGTTCCATGGTCAGGATGGACTTCAGTGAGAAGGTGGGTTATGAGTGAGTAATGAAAGGCAGTGAGACAGTTAGCCATGAGGAGACTGAGGAGCAGTGTTCTTTTAGCTGGCACATTCAGGGACCAACAGGGAGACGTGTGTCTGGAGCAGGATGAGTGAGTAGGAGAACAGTAGGTCAGGAGAATAAGTTAGGTCATGGAGGATAGATTGTTAAAGATGGATTATGGAGGCCATAGTTGTAAGGCTTTTGCTGTTTCTCTGAGTGAAAGAGGGGCTCATTCAAGGTTTTGAACAGAAGGTCAGCATGATCTGAGCTATATTTCTAGAAAACTTTGCAATGTTGAGAATAGAATATAAGAGTATTTAGGAGACTTACAGGCAAAAGATGATGGTGATTTAGATCCTGGATGGTAGCAATGAAGGTGTGTAGATTTAGATAGATCTTGAAGCAAAATCACTGCAGATGGTGACTGCAGCCATGAAATTAAAAGACGCTTACTCCTTGGAAGAAAAGTTTTGACCAAACTAGACAGCATATTAAGAATTCTGCAGAGACATTACTTTGCTGACAAAAGCCCGTCTAGTCAAGGCTATGGTTTTTCCAGTAGTCATGTATGGATGTGAGAGTTGGACTATAAAGAAAGCTGAGTGCCGAAGAGTTGATGCTTTTGAACTGTGGTGTTGGAGAAGATGCTTGAGAGTCCCTTGGACTGCAAGGAGATCCATCCAGTCCATCCTGAAGGAAATCAGTCCTGAATATTCATTGGAAGAACTAATGTTGAAGCTGAAACTCCAAAACTTTGGCCACCTGATGCAAACAGCTGACTCATTTGAAAAGACCCTGATTCTGGGAAAGATTGAAGGTGGGAAGAGAAGGGGACAGCAGAGGATGAGATGGTTGGATGGCATCACCGACTCAATGGGCATGAGTTTGAGTAAACTCCAGGAGTTTTGATGGACAGGGAGGCCTGGCGTGCTGCAGTCCATGGGGTCACAAAGAGTCAGACATGACTGAGTGACTGAACTGAACTGAACTGAAGCAAAGCTAGTTGTAAAGAATATGTCTGCCCGTGCAGGAGATATAAAAGAGGTTCGATCTGTGGGTTGGGAAGATCCCATGGAGGAGGGCATGGCAACCCACTCCAGTATTCTTGCCTGGAGAATCCCAGGGACAGGATCCTGGAGGGCCACAGTCCATGGGGTCACAAAGAGTTGGACATGACTGAAGCAACTTAGCACTGAAGCAAAGCCAGCATAACCTCGTAATGTAATAGAGATAAGTGTTAGAAAGCCTCTAGAGCCCAGGAGAAAACAGCAAAGAAAGAAAAAAAGGAATGATCAGTGAAAAGGGAAAATCGAGAGAATCTGGTGACCTGGAATTCAGGTAAAGAGAGTGTATGGAGCTGTAGGGAAAACCACTTGTGTCAAGTGTCCTAAAAAGTGTTGACTTAGCGATGATGATTTCCACATGGCTAGATCAGGGTTAGCATCATCTTTTAAAAGTCATCATTTTCTTCCCAGTTGTTAGTGTTGGGAGTTGAAATAACATCTATTTGCCACGGATTAGAATCCTTGTGTCTCTGACTCCAAATTCTATGCATTTTCAACTATTTCAGAGAATGAGAATCAATCCAAAAAGGCTGGTAGGACTATTAAGGACAGTTTTGCAAGATTATTCCAAGTTGTACCAAACAGTTTAAGTTTTATTGTATAAACCACTGAAGATTACAAGTAATATGATAAGGTTGATATTTTAAAAGATAATTCTGGTTCAGAAATGCCTCTAGAAAGAAAAAGACCTCTTGATCTAAATAATTAGAAAAGCCCCTTAAACTTTCTTACCTTAGTAATTTTTAGGGTCATTGTTAACATTCCGTAGTTATTTTCTGCTTGTCATTTTTCTTGGCTCTTCAGTACTGCAAATTAAATGATGAAGTCTTTGTATTTAGTTAGTTAAGTTACTGTTTAAACTTTATCTATAGTGGTATTTTTCATTTGTCTTTAATTTTAAAATAGGGATACCTGGAGAAGGAAATGGCAACCCACTCCAATATTCTTGCCTGGAGAATCCTATAGACAGAGAAGGCTGGTGGACTATGCTTCATGGGGTCACAAGGAGTTGGACAAGACTAAGTGACTAACACTAACAAATAACCCATAGGTGAAAGAAGAAACCAGAAAGAAAAAGTTTAACTGAAGGAATTGAAAATACAAAATTTAAAAATTCGTGTAATGAAGCTAAGGCAGTGCTTTGACTGAGATTTATAGAATTAAATGCTTATGTTAATAAAATAGGTATCAAATCAATGATCTACGCTTCTATTTTAAGAAACTAGACAAACAAAAACAAATCCAAAGTGAACAGTAAAAAGGAAGTGCCAAAGATTGGAGTTGAAATCAAATAAATAGAAAGCAGAAAATTTAATAGAGAAAAATCACTGAAACCTAAATATATTTTCCAGGAGATTAAAATTCTTTTGTGGACTCCCTTGCTCATAAAATAAAGTCTAAACTCTTTAACTGGAAAAAAAAAATAGGGATAAAGTCATTTAAATATTAAATAAAACTGTGCTGTTTCAGCCCTGATTTTAGTGTTTGAATGACACCAGCTCAGGTTATTGTTCTTTATTTTTTTAGATGATTAGGAATATTTCTTTATTTTTTTAAACTGCAACCTGATCCAATTTTTATTTTATTATTATTTTGGCTACACTGGGTCTTTGCTGTGGGGCTAGGGCTCTTCATTGTTGCGCACAGACTTTCTCTACTTGTGGTATGCAGGCTTCTCTAGTGAAGCACGTACTCTAAAGCATGAGGACTCTCTAGTTGCAGCGTGTGAGCTTAGTTGGCCCATGGCATGTGGGATCTTAGTTCCCTGACCAGGGATCAAACCCATGTCCTCTGCATTGGAAGATGGGTTCTTAACTACTAGACCACCAGGGAAGTCCCAGGAATATTTCTAAAGTCTTTTTTGATCAGATGTTTTCTATGTGACCTAAAAATTACTGTATGTGTTCAGTAGCTGAGTCGTGTCCAATTCTTTGCTACCCCATGGACTGCAGCACACCAGGCTTCCCTGTCCTTCACCATCTCCCGGAGTTTGCTCAAATTCTTATCCATTGAGTCGGTGATGCTGTTTAACCATCTCATCCTCAGCCGCCCCCTTCTCCTTTTGTGTTCAGTTTTTCCCAGCATCAGGGTCTTTTCCAATTAGTTGGCTCTTTGCATGAGGTACTCGAAGTTTTGGAGCTTCAGCATCAGTCCTTCCAGTGAATATTCAGGGTTGATTTCCTTTAGCATTGACTGGTTTGATCTCCTTGCAGTCCAGGAGACTCTAGAGTCTTCCTCAGCATCAGTTCTTCAGCACTCAGCCTTCTTTATGGTCCAACTCTCACATCTGTACACGACTACTGGAAAAATCATAGCTTTGCCTATGTGGACCTTTGTTGGCAAAGTGATGTCTTTGCTTTTTAATACTTTGTCCAGGTTTGCCATAGCTTTCCTTCCAAAGGGCAAACATCTTTTAATTTCATGGCCACAGTCACCACCCACAGTGATTTTGGAGCCTAAGAAAATAAAATCTGTCACTGCTTCCACTTTTTCCCCTTCTGTTTGCCATGAAGTCATGGGACCAGATGCCATGATCTTCGTTTTTTGAATGTTGAGTTTTAAGCCAGCATTTTCACTCTCTTCTTTCACCCTCATCAAGAGGCTCTTTAGTGTCTCATTTTCTGCAATTAGAGTGGCATTATCTGCATATCTGAGGTTGTTATTTCTCCTGCAGATTTTGATTATAGCTTGTAATTAATCCAGCCCAGCATTTCACATGATGTACTCTGCATATAAGTTAAATAAGTAGGGTGACAATTTACAGCTTTGTTGTACTCCTTTCCAGTTTTGAACCAGTGTATATGTTGTTGCAAACATTTAGTTTTATAAACAGCTATTTTATGACTGTGTTGGAATGTAGATCTAATTATGTCCCATTTCCACAGGTATCTTCTCTTAATGGATCTTCAAGATAGAAACGAAAAGCTCTTCTATAAAGTGCTGATGTCTGACATTGAGAAATTCATGCCTATCGTTTATACTCCCACTGTGGGTCTAGCTTGCCAACAATATAGTTTAGCATTTCGGAAGCCAAGGTATGTAAAGTTTTATTTTACAGTTTGTGTCTTCATTTATTTTTTGTCAAGTTTTTGCTACAATTAAAAAAATTATGTAATGAGATAGAAGTTCAGAAAAATCTACAACTTCATTTGGGCCCCTGGTGGCTCAGACGGTAAAGAATCTGCCTGCAGTGCGGGAGACCTGGGTTCGATCCCTGAGTTGAGACGATCCCATGGAGGAGAGCATGGCAACCAGTTACAGCATCCTTGCGTGGAGAATCCCCGTGGATAGAGGAACGTGGTGGACTAAAGAACATTAAATATAAATGTATATATGACATTTTAAAATACAGTGTTTCATTCCTAGATTTAAGATCATGGGGAAGTTATTTTTTATAAACCAATTTGTATTTCCTTTTACAGATACTAAATGAACATTTTTTGGGTAAAAAAGGTAGTTGATCATAACTAAGTTTGTCTTTGAGATAGTAATTGCCTCTATTATGTGTACATTTTGTAACTTAAAGATTTTAGATTTTCCTGAAAATAAGGAGTATTGTTATTTAGTCGCTAAATTGTGTGCGACTTCTGTGATGCAGTGGACTGTAGCTCATCAGGCTCCTCTATCCATGGGATTTGTGGGTTGCCATTTCCTTCTCCAGCAGATCTTCCTGACCAAGGGATTGAACCCAAGTCTCCTGAATTGGCAGGCGGGTTCTTTACCACTGACCCACCATAGAAGCCCAAGGAGTATATTATTTCCTAAATTCAGAGTTGGCATTAAACAGGCCCTTTTGTTGATTTCCTTTAAGTGAAATTGTAACCATCTTTAAAGATATGTAAAATATAAAATGTAGTTTTTTAAAACCATGGCTTTATCACATTACTTTAAATACTTTTGCAGCAAGGAACAATTGAAATAAATATTAATGCTTTTAACAGCAGCAACAACAAAAGCTCAAGTTGAATATTTATGTGCTGCTTATAGTTCTGAATTTAAAATAAGAAGAAATGTTTATAAGTTTCTATCACAAATATAAAAGCCTACTGTAAGTTCTGTCATTGAAAGGAATGTTTCAGAGGTAAGATCTGAAAGTTAGTAGATTTCACAAAGGTGTATTGATGTAGTGGTAATATTTTGCACATTTGTGCCAATTGCCTTTTTTATAAAGAAAATAATTAGCCACATTATCCCTTATATAAAGAGAATAATCAATTGTAGATGGTCTGTTTAATTTCCTTAATAGCACATATCTGTATTGCATTTATATAATGGCTATGTTAACAGAGAATTTTTTTTTCATAGAAAAACAAGAGTTAGAATTTAGCTGGTAACTGTATGATGATGAATAATTCTTTTTTGAGTATATAAATATTTTATTTTTAAATTAAGCAATGCTGCTGCTGCTGCTGCTAAGTCACTTCAGTCGTGTCTGACTCTGTGCGACCCCATAGACGGCAGCCCATCAGGCTCCACCATCCCTGGGATTCTCCAGGCAAGAATACTGGAGCAGGTTGCCATTTCCTTCTCCAATGCATGAAAGTGAAAAGTGAAAGTGAAGTCGCTCAGTAGTGTCCGACTCTTAGCGACCCCATGGACTGCAGCCTACCAGGCTCCATCCATGGGATTTTCCAGGCAAGAGTACTGGGTGGGGTGCCATTGCCTTCTCCAAATTAAGCAATACATGTTCATTATTGAAAAATGAGAAAATACAAATATACAAAAGAAGTATTTTAAGAATACCTAGTTTCATGATAACAAAAAAACTCGATGCAATACTGTTTTCCTTATAGAAAGGATCATCTATATAAACTGTTGTTTACCTATCAGGTTATAGGTAGGTAAGTAGATAGATAAATAGGAGGGGAGAGGGAGAGGCAGAGATGGGGTGAGATGTAGCACAGCATTTGTATCAAAATGCTCACACGTATTAATTTTAGGTGACGTATTCATGGTATTCTATCAGATTTTATGCAGTATTTCAAATTATTTTTTAATTTTTTTATTGAACAATAATTGCTTTACAGAATTTTTTTTTTTCTGTCAAGCCTCAACCTGAATCAGCCATAGGTATACATATATCCCCTCCCTTTTGAACCTCCCCCCGTCTCCCTCCCCACCCCACCCCTATAGGTTGATACAGAGCCTCTGTTTGAGTTTCTTAGCCATATTTCTTAGCCAAGTTCCCATTGGCTATCTTGCATATGGTAATGTAAGTTTCCATGTTACTCTTCCCATGTGTCTCACCCTCTCCTCCCCTCTCCCCATGTCCATAAGTCTATTCTCTATGTCTGCTTGTCCATTGCTGCCCTATAAGTAAATTCTTGAAGACCATTTTTATAGATTCTGTATATATGGATTAGAATACAATGTTTATCTTTCTCTTTCTGACTTATTTCACTCTGTATAATAGGTTCTAGGGTCATCCACCTCATCAGAACTGACTCAAATGCATTTCTTTTTATGGCTGAGTAATATTCCTTCATGTATATGTACCACAACTTCTTTATCCATTCATTTGTTGATGGATATCTAGGTTGCTTCCATGTTCTAGCTATTGTAAATTGTGCTGCAACGAACAATGGGATACACGTGTCTTTTTCAATTTTGGTTTCCTCAGGGTAGATGCCTAAGGAGTGGGATTGCTGGGTCATATGGTAGTTTTATTCCTAGTTTTTAAAGGAATCTTCATACTGTCTTCCATAGTGGCTGTATCAATTTACATTCCCACCAACAGTGTTAGAGTGTTCCCTTTTCTCCACACCCTGTCCAGCATTTATTGTTTGTAGACTTTTTGATGATCACCGTTCTGATTGGTGTGAGGTGATATCTCATTGTAGTTTTGATTTGCATTTCTCTAATAATGAGAGATGTTGAGCATCTTTTCATGTGTTTGTTAGCCATCTGTATGTCTTCTTTGGAGAAACGTCTGTTTAGGTATTTTTCCCACTTTAGTATTGGGTTGTTTGTTTTCCTGATATTGAGTTGTGTGAGCTGCCTATATATTTTGGAAATTAATCCTTTGTCAGTTGTTTCATTTGCTATTAGTTTCTCCCATTCTGAGGGTTGTCTTTCCACCTTGCTTATAGTTTCCTTTGCTGTGCAAAAGCTTTTAAGTTTAATCAGGTCCCACTTGTTTACTTTTGGTTATATTTCCATTACTCTAGTAGGTGGGTCATCAGAGAAGGCAATGGCAACTCACTCCAGTACTCTTGCCTGGAAAATCCCATGGATGGAGGAGCCTGGTGGGCTGCAGTCCATGGGGTCGCTAAGAGTCAGACACGACTGACCGACTTCACTTTCACTTTTCACTTTTATGTATTGGAGAAGGAAATAGCAACCCACTCCAGTGTTCTTGCCTTGAGAATCCCAGGGATGGGGGAGCCTGGTTTGCTGTCATCTATGGGATCGCACAGAGTCGGACATGACTGAAGTGACTTAGCAGCAGCAGCAGCAGCAGGAGGTGGGTCGTAGAGGATCTTGCTTTGATTTATGTCATCGAGTGTTCTATGTTTTCCTCTAAGAGTTTTATAGTTTCTGGTCTTACATTTAGGTCTTTGATCCATTTTGAGTTTATCTTTGTGTATGGTGTTAGGAAATGCCCTAATTTCATTCTTTTACATGTAGCTGTCCAGTTTCCCTAGCACCTTTATTGAAGAGGCTGTCTTTGCCCCATTGTATCTTCTTGCTTCGTTTGTCAAATATAAGGT
The DNA here is from genome assembly GCF_032452875.1 of Bos javanicus. NCBI lineage: Eukaryota > Metazoa > Chordata > Mammalia > Artiodactyla > Bovidae > Bos > Bos javanicus. Next base: position 23,348,078 of record NC_083876.1, on the reverse strand, counting down.
ACCCATAGGTGCATGTGTTGATTTCTGGGCTTTCTATGTTGTTCCATTGGTCTATGTTTCTGTTTTTGTGCCAATACCATACTGTCTTGATGACTGCAGCTTTGTAGTATATTCTGAAGTCAGGCAGATTGATTCCTCCAACACCATTCTTCTTTCTCAAGATTGCTTTGGCTATTTGGGGTCATTTGTGCTTCCAGAGTTGACTCATTGGAAAAGACTCTGATGCTGGGAGGGATTGGGGGCAGGAGGAGAAGGGGACGACAGAGGATGAGATTGCTGGATGGCATCACTGACTCGATGGACGTGAGTCTCAGTGCACTCCGGGAGTTGGTGATGGACAGGGAGGCCTGGCGTGCTGTGATTCATGGGGTCGCAAAGAGTCGGACATGACTGAGCGACTGAACTGAACTGAACTGTGCTTCCATATGAATTGTGAAATTCTTTGTTCTAGTTCTGTGAAAAATGTCATTGGTAATTTGATAGGGATCGGGTTAAATCTGTAGATTGCTGATTCTTCCTACCCAGGAACATGGAATATCTCTCCATCTGTTTATGTCATCTTTGATTTCTTTCATTCAGTTCAGTCGCTCAGTCATGTCTGACTCTTTGCAACCCCATGAACTGCAGCATGCCAGGCCTCACTGTCCATCACCAACTCCCGGAGTCCACCCAAACCCATGTCCATTGAGTTGATGATGCCATCTAACCATCTCATCCTCTGTCGTCTCCTTCTCCTCCTGCCCTCAATCTTTCCCAGCATCAGAGTCTTTTCCAATGAGTCAGCTCTTTGGATCAGGTAGTCAAAATATTGGAGTTTCAGCCTCAACATCAGTCCTTCCAGTGAACACCCAGGACTGATCTCCTTTAACATGGACTGGTTGGATTTCCTTGCAGTCCAAGGGACTCTCAAGAGTCTTCTCCAACACCACAGTTCAAAAGCATTAATTCTTCGGCACTCAGCTTTCTTTATAGTCCAACTCTCACCTCCATACATGACCACTAGAAAAACCATAGCCTTGACTAGATGAACCCTTGTTGGCAAAGTAATGTCCCTGCTTTAATATGCTGTCTAGGTTGATTGTAGCTTTCCTTCCAAGGAGCAAGCATCTTTTTATTTCATTGCTGCAGTCACCATCTGCAGTGATTTTGGAGCCCAGAAAAATAAAGTCAACCGCTGTTTCCCCATCTATTTCCCATGAAGTGATGGGACCGGATGCCATGATTTTAGTTTTCTGAATGTTGAGCTTTAAGCCAACTTTTTCACTCTCCTCTTTCACTTTCATCAAGAGGCTCTTTAGTTCTTTTTCACTTTCTGCCATAAGGGTGGTGTCATCTGCATATCTGAGGTTATTGATATTTCTTCCGGAAATCTTGATTCCAGCTTGTGCTTCATCAAGCCCAGTGTTTCTCATGATGTACTCTGCATCTAAGTTAAATAAGCAGGGTGACAATATACATCCTTGATGTACTCCTTTTCCTATTTGGAACCAGTCCGTTGTTCTTTTATTAGTGTCTTATAATTTTCTGTGTACAGTTCTTTTGTCTCTTTAGGTAAGTTTATTCCTAGATATTTAATTCTTCTTGTTGCAGTGGTGAATGGGATTGATTCCTTAATTTCCTCTTTTGAGTTTTGATTGTTAGTATAGAGAAATACAAGTGATTTCTGTGTATTGATGTATCCTGCAACTTTGCTAAATTCACTGATTAGCTCTAGTAATTTTCTGATACTGTCTTTAGGGTTTTCTATGTAGCGTATCATGTCATCTGCAAACAGTGAGAGCTTTGCTGCTGCTTTTCTGATCTGGATTCCTTTTATTTCTTTTTCTTCTCTGATTGCTGCTGCTAGGACTTCCAGAACTATGTTGAGACACCCTTTTCTTGTTCCTGATCTTAGGGGGAATGCTTTGTGTTTTTCACCATTGAGAATAATGTTTGCTGTATGCTTAAAATGTATGACTTCCCTGGTGGCTCAAAGGGTAAAGTGTCCGCTTGCAATGCAGGAGACCCAGGTTCGATCCCTGGTTTGGGAAGATCCCCTGGAGAAGGAAATGGCAACCCACTGCAGTACTCTTGCCTTCAAAATCCCATAGACAGAGGAGCCTGGTAGGCTACAGTCCATGGGGTCCTAAAGAGTCAGACATGACTGAGCAACTTCATTTTCTTTTCTATCGTATGTGGCCTTTACTATGTTGAGGTAGGTTCCTTCTATGCCCATTTTTTCAAGAGTTTTAATCATACATGGGTGCTGAATTTTGTCAAAGGCTTTTTCTGCGTCTGCTGAGATCATATGGTTTTTAACTTTTAATTTGTTAATATGGTGTATCACATTGATTGATTTGCATATAGTGAAGCATCCTTGCATCCCTGGAATAAACCCAACTTGACATTGGTGTATGAGCTTTTTGATGTGTTGCTGAATTCTGTTTCTTAAAATTTTGTTGAGGATTTTTGCATCTGTGTTCATCAGTGATACTGGCCTGTAGTTTTCTTTTTTGTGTGTTGTCTTTGCTTTTGGTATCAGGGTGACGGTGGCCTCTTAGAATGAGTTTAGATGTGTTCCTTCCTCTGCCATTTTTTGAAAGAGTTTTAGAAGGCTAGGCATTAGCTCTTCTGTGAATGTTAGATAGAATTCTCCTGTAAAGGCATCTGGTCCTGGGCTTTTGTTTTTTTGGCAGATTTTGGTCAGAGCTTCAGTTTCAGTGCTTTTAATTGGGTTGTTCATAATTTCTGTTTCTTCCTGGTTCTGTCTTGGAAGATTGAACTTTTCTAAGAGTCTGTCTGTTTCTTCTTCCAGGTTCTCCATATATTTGTTCATGATAGTCTCTTATAATCCTTTGTATTTCTGCATTGTCTGTTGTAACCTCTCCTTTTTCATTTCTAATTTTGTTGATTTGATTCTTCTTTTTTTCTTAATAAGTCTCGCTAAAGGTTTGTCGATTTTGTTTATCTTCTCAAAGAACCAACTTTTAGTTTTATTAATCTTTACTATTGTTTCTTTCATTTCTTTTTCATTTATTTCTGGTCAGATCTTTATGATTTCTTTCCTTCTACTAATTTTGGGGGTTTTTGGTTCTTTTTTTTCCATTTGGTTTAGGTGTAAAGTTAGGTTGTCTATTCAATGGTTTTCTTGTTTCTTGAGGTGGGATTGTATTGTTATAAACTTCCCTCTTAGGACTGCTTGCTGCATCCCATGGGTTTTGAGTTGTCATGTTTTCATTGTCATTTGTTTCTAGAAATTTTTTGATTGCCCTTTTGACTTCTTCAGTAACCTGTTGGTTATTGAGAAACACATTGTTTAATCTCCATGTATTCGTGTTTCCTACAGTTTTTTCTTGTAATTGATATCTAGTCTCATAGCATTGTGGTTGGAGAAGATGCTTGATACAATTTAACTTTGTTACATTTACTGAGATTTGATTTTTGACCCAAAATGTGGTCTATTCTGGAGAATGTTCCATTTAAACTTGAGAAGAAGGTGTATTCTTCTGCATTGGGGTGGAATGTCCTGAAGATAACAATGAGATGCATCTCATCTAATATATCACTTAAGACTTGTGTTTCCTTATTAGTTTTCTGTTTTGATGATCTGTCCATTGGTGTGAGTGGGGTGTTAAACGTCTCCTACTATTATTGTGCTACTGTCAGTTTTTGCTTTTGTCTGTTAATGTTTGTCTTATGTATTGAGGTGCTTCTATGTTGGGTGCATTGATATTTACAATTATTATGTCTTCCTCTTGGATTGATCCCTTGATCATTATGTAGTGTCCTTCCTATCTCTTGTAATCTTCTTTATTTTAAGGTTTATTTTGTCTAATATGAGTATTGTTACTCCAGCTTTCTTTTGCTTCCTATTTGCATGGAATATATTTTTCCATCCTCTAATTTGCAGGCTATATGTGTCTTGAGGTCTGAAGTCGGTTTCTTGTAGATGTCATATATGTGGGTCTTGTTTTTGTATCCATTCAGCCAGTCTGTGTCTTTTTGTTGGAGCATTTAATCCATTTACATTTAAAGTAATACGTATTCTGATTGCCATTTTCTTAATTGTTTGGGGTTGATTTTGTAGATCTTTTTTCTTCTCTTGTATTTCTTGAGTATATAAGTCCCTTTAACATTTGTTGTAAAGCTGATTTGGTGGTACTGAATTCTCTTAACTTTTGCTTGTCTGAAAAACTTTATTTCTCCATAAATTTTCAATGAGATCCTTCCTGGGTACAGTCACCTTGGTTGTAAATGTTTCCCTTTCAGTACTTTAAATATATCCTGCCATTCCCTTCTGGCCTGCAGAGTTTCTGCTGGGAGATCAGGGTTTACATGTATGGGGTTTCCCTTGTATGTTACTTGTTGCTTTTCCCTTGCTGCATTTAATATTCTTTCTTTGTGTTTAGTCTTTATTAGTTGATTAGTATGTGTCTTGGCATGTTTATCCTGTATGGAACTCTTTGCACCTCTTGGACTTTATTGGCTGTTTCCTTTTCCATGTTGGGTAAGTTTTCAACTATACTCTCTTCAAAAATTTTCTTATATCCTTTCTTTCTCTCTTCTTCTTCTGGGACCCCTAATATTTGAATGTTGATGTGTTTGATATTGTCCCAGAAGTCTCTTAGACTATCCTCAGTTCTTTTCATTCTTTTTACTTTATTCTGCTCTTCAGAAGTTATTTCCACCACTTTATCTTCCAGCTCACTGTTTCGTTCTTCTGCTTCAGTTATTCTGCTGTTGATTCCTTCTTAGAGTATTTTTAATTTCAGTAATTGTGTTGTTTGTCTCTGTATGTTTATTCTTTAATTCTTCTAGGTCTTTGTTAATTGATTCTTAACATTTTCTGTGTTCAAGGTTTTTGATCATCTTTATTATCATTATACGGAATTATTTTTCAGATAGTTTGCCTATCTCCTTTTCATTTATTTGGACTTCTGTATTTCTAGTTTGTTCCTTCATTTGTGTAGTATTTCTCTGCCTTTTCATAATTTTTTTTTAACTTACTGTGTCTGAGGTCTCCTTTTCCCAGGCTTCAAGGTTGAATTCTTTCTTCCTTTTGGTTTCTCCCCTCCTAAGGTTTGTCCAGTGGTTTGTGTAAGCTTCATATAATATAGGGTGAGATTTATGCTGAGTTTTTATTTGTTTGCTTGTTTTTCCTCTAATGGACAAGACTGAGTGAGGTGGTAATCATGTCTGCTGGTGACTGGGTTTGTATTTTTGTTTTGTTTGTCGTTTAGATGAGGTGTCCTGCACAGGGTGCTACTGGTGGTTGGGTGATGCTGGCTCTTGTATTCAAGTGGTTTCCCGTGTGTTAGTTCTCACTAGTCGATACTCCCTAGCAGTAGTTCTCTGGTAGTGTAGGGTCTTGGAGTCAGTGCTCCCTCTCCAAAGGCTCAGGGCTTGATCTCGAGTTTTGTGTGGTTCTGTATGTTCTTTTCCCCTGGTCAGGTACTCTTGTCTGCTCTCAGCTGGTGTTCTGTATGCACTTCTGTGTCTGAAGGTGTATTCCTGATGTATCTGTGGAGAGAGAGGTACCCCATATCCATCTACTCCTCCGCAATCTTGTTCTCCTTTTTTTTTTTTTCCCATTTGTGCTTTCTAGTTTCACTGGCTCATAAGGTGGCCGGTCCCAGAGGTCTCCCAGCTGGTGCTTCAGATCCGAGTCTGTATTGCAAAGTCAGAATTTGAAATGTAAAAGAACACTTTACTAACAGAAAGTAAACTTCCCACAATTATTTGTAAATGATCACTTTATGGCAGTTTTCTGTCATGTGGATCTTTAATGTGTATATTTTGTTAAATTTTTGATGATTTTTGACGATATTTTTATTGAGATAATATTTGAAATGTTTCAGGTAAATAATGGAACAGTTGATTTGACATTTAGATACATTACAAAATGATCACCACAGTAAGTTGTCTAGTAACTGCCCCTACACAAAGTTATTACAGTGTTATTGACTATCTTCCTTATGCTGTATATTGTATCCCTGTAACTTAACTGAAAATTTGTAGCTCTTAATCTTCTTCACCTTTTTTGTCCAATTCCCCACCCTGCCCACCTGTGATAACCATCTGTTTGTTCTTTGTATGTATGAGTCTGTTTTCTTTCTGTTTATTTTGTTTTTTAGATTCAACGTATTAGTGACATCATATAGTATTTGTGGTATTTGTCTTTCTCTTGACTTATTTCACTTAACGTGATACCCTGGATCCTCCCAGTTGTTCCAAATAGCAAGATTTAATCCTTTTTATGAGTAATATTCCATTGTGTGTGTGTGTGTGTGTATGTTTGTGTGTGTGTGTGTGTGTGTGTGTATATGACCATAGTGTGGTGTCAGTCAGTCAGTCATGTCTGACTCTTGGCGACTCCATGGACTGTAGCCCACCAGGATCCTCTGTCCATGAGATTTCCCAGGCAAGAATACTGGAGTGGGTTGCCATTCCCTTCTCCAGGGGATCTTCCCAACACAGGGATCGAAATCTGGGTCTTCCCCAATGCAGGCAAATTCTTTCCCATCTGAGCCACAGGGGAAGTCCATATGTGACCATATATATAGTAAATATATATATGTATATATCACATCTTTTTTATCTATTCATCTATCACTACTTAGTTTATTTGTATATCTTGAAGCTGTAAATACTTCTGCAATGTACATTTTCTTTAAGTATATACCCAAAAGTAAAATAGCTGGATCATGTAGTAGTTCAATTTTTAATTTTTTTAAGGAGCCTCCATAATATTTTCTATAGTGGCTGCAGCAATGTGCAGTCTTACCAATGTTACCTTTTCTCCACATTCTCACCAACACTTGTTAATTTGTTGTCTTTTTGCTGATAGCCATTCTGACAGGTGTTAGGTGGTATCTCATTGGTGGTTTTTATTTGCGTTTCCCTGATGATTAGTGATGTTAATAATCTTAATTTATTTTAGATGTTAATCCCTTATTGGACATATATTTGCTATATCTTGGGTGAGTTTTGCTTTGTCTACCTCCTAGGTCACTGGTTTGTTCTTCTGTACCATCTAATCAACTGCTAAATCTAATTTGTACCATCTAATTCAGTCCTTCTAGTGTGTTTTTCTTTCAGTTATTCTTCAACTCTGATTGGTTCATTGTTAACATTTTTTAACTCTTTGTTGAAATTTTCACTGTTTTCGTCCATTTTTCCTCCCAATTTTGGTGATCCTCTTTATGATCATTACCTCGAATTCTTTTTTAAGTGTATTACTTATCTCTGTTTCATTGAGTTCACTTTCTGAGATTTTGTCTTTGTTCTTTCAGTTGGGACATAGTCCTCTGTCTTCTCATTTTATCTAATTCTCTTTTTGTATCTGTGTAGTACTTAAGTCTGTTATGTCTCCTAGTCTTGGAAAAGAGGTCTTATGTAGGAGACATTCCATGAGTCCTAGCAATGCACTCCTCTCTGGTCATTAGAGCTGTGTGCACTGGGAGTGCTTCCTATGTGGGCTGCATGTGCCATTAGTTGGGGTGGAGCTGACTCCCCCCCTGCCCAGCCCTGTGTGGTTACTGTGGGTACAGCCCAGGGTGGAACAGGCCCCAGAGTTAATGGGCTGGAGGGAGGATTCAAAGATGGTGCTTGCCAGCATCTGTATCAGCATGGTGCAATGAGAGACCCAACCCCAGGGGTGTCCCAGCTGCCTCCTGTCTCTCTGGAATGCTTTCCAAGATCAACAGGTGGGTCTTACACAGGCACCTCTCAAATTACTACCATTGCGCTAGGACTCAGCTTGTGAGATTTTCTTCTCACCCTTTAAGGGGGAGTCTCTGGCTCCTGTATCTCTCCTGCTCTCCCAAATGTAAGCTCCACTGGTTTTCAAAGCCACATGTTCTAGGGACTCATCTTCTGGTACAGGATCCCTAGGCTGGGGAGCCCACAGTGGGCTCAGACCCTTTGTTCCTCGGGGAGGACCACTGTGATGGTGATAGTCTTCCTGTTTTTGGGTCGCTAGCAGGGTCGGTCATGTGGGTCCTGAGTAAGCTGTGTCTTCTTCTATGTATCCATTTCATTGTGGCTCCTCTCTCTATGTATTTTAGTTCAATTCAGTCACTCAGTCGTGTCCAACTCTTTGTGACCCCATGGACTGCAGAACACGAGGCTTCCCTGTCCATCACTAACTCCCAGAGCTTACTCAGACTTATGTCCATCGAGTCAGTGATGCCATCCAACCATCTCATCCTCTGTCATCCCCTTCTCCTCCTGCCTTCAGTCTTTCCTAGGTTCAGGGTCTTTTCCAATGAGTCAGTTCTTCACATCAGGTGGCCAAAGTATTGGAGTTTCAGCTTCAGCATCAGTCCTTCCAATAAATATTCAGGACTGATCTCCTTTAGGATGGACTGGTTGGATCTCCTTGCAGTCCAGGGACTCTCAAGAGTCTTCTCCAACACCACAGTTCAAAAGCATCAATACTTTGGTGCTCAGCTTTATGGTCCAACTCTCACATCCATATGTGACTACTGGATAAAACCATAGCTTTGGCTAGATGGACTTTTTTTGGCAAAGTAACATCTCTGCTTTTTAATATGCTGTCTAGGTTGATCATAGCTTTTCTTCCAGGGAGCAAGCATCTTTTAATTTCATGACTGCAGTCACCATTTGCAGTGATTTTGGAACCCCCCAAAATAAAGTTTCTCACTGTTTCCATTGTTTCCCCATCTATTTGCCATGAAGTGATGGGATCAGATGCCATGATCTTAGTTTTTTGAATGTTGAGTTTCAAGCCAGCTTTTTCACTCTTCTCTTTCACTTTCATCAAGAGGCTCTTTCGTTCCTCTTTGCTTTCTGCCATAAGAGTGGTGTCATCTGCATACTGGAGGTTGTTGATATTTCTCCTGGCATTCTTGATTCCAGCTTGTGCTTCATCTAGCCTGGCATTTCATATGATGTGTTACGAAATGTTATATATCTTTAGTTGTAAAAAAACTTTTCTGCTAGTCTTTTGTTGTTATTGTTCAGTTGCTAAGTCACGTCCAACTCTTTGTGACCCCATGGACTGCAGCACGCGAGGCCTTCCTGTCCATCACCAGCTCCCATAATTTACTCAAACTCATGTCCATTGAGTTGGTGATGCCATCTAACCATCTCATCCTCTGTCACCTCCTTCTCCTCCTGTCCTCAGTCTTTCCCAGCATCAGGGTCTTGTCCAATGAGTAGGCTTTTCATATCAGATAGCCAAAGTATTGGAGCTTCAGCTTTAGCATCAGTCCTTCCAGTGAATATTCATGGTTGATTTCCTTTAGGATTGACTGGTTTGATCTCTTTGCCATCCAAGGGACTCTTAAGAGTCTTCTCTAGCACCACAATTCGAAAGCATCATTTCTTTGGTGCTTAGCCTTCTTTATAGTCCAGTTCTCACATCTGTACATGACTACTGGAAAAGCCATAGCTTTGACTATACGGACCTTTGTTGGCAAAATAATGTCTCCGGTCTTTAATATGCTGTGTAGGTTTGTCATAGTTTTTCTTCCATGGAGCAAGTATCTTTAATTTTTTATTTGTAAAACATATATATTTTATTGAAGTATAGTTGACTTACAGTGTTGCAGGTGCACAGCAAGGTGATTCAGTTATACAAATGCACATATATTATTTTTGAAATTATTTTCCAGCTTAGATTATTACAAGATATTGACTGTAGTTCACTGTTCTATACAGTAAACCTTTGTTGCTTGTTGCATATCTATTTTTTTTATTGGAAATCTTGTATTCTACTCATACTAAGTCAAACAAGTAGAATCAAAATGTCATAATGTTTTTTAGTTAGGCAAAAATTCATTTTCTTAAATATATGTATTATATGTATATATATACACACAAAAGCTTTTCTACTACACTTGATAAAGGCTTGGGAAAGAACATCAAAAAAAGAGGAGATAGAGAAATTGGAGAATATAGACTAAATGAAATGGAAGCACTGAATATTAAATAGAAAAAGTGAAACAAATCAGGTAAAAGTAAAATCAGCATATAGTTCAGTTGTTTTTAAACATGACTACTCATTATAAACATATCTGGAACTCTGGAGAAAAAAAGCCATACCTGAGCATTTGTATTTTTCAAAAAACTTCAAGATAATTCTGATATGCATCTGGATTTTAAAAAGTGGTAACAGGTTTTTCTATTAGATCTTAGTTTTGGTGATTTAGAGTTCTATTATTTTTCTGTTGACCAATCATAATACAGTGGTATTAAGTGAGTAATAGTTAAATAATCACAATAGTGAAAGATGTTTATCAGTTTTCACAATCAATAGCCAGATAGAAAATAAAAGATAATTACAGTTGCAAGCCATAATGGGAACATGGATTAACTTAACAATATAAAATAACTACATACAATTTGAGGGGGTCAAGCAGAGTGATGTGGTAAGTGGAATTGCATACAAGGACGTGTTTTCATCCACCTAGGCAGTCTCTGTCTTTTAGTTGGTGCATTTAATCCATTTACATTTAAGGTAGTTATTGATATGTATGATCCTATTACCATTTTCTTGTTTTGGGTTTATTTTCTGTAGGTCTTTTCCTTGTCTTGTGTTTCCTGCATAACGAAGTTCCTTTAGCATTTGTTGTAAGGCTGGTTTGGTGGTGCTAAATTCTCTTTAACTTTTGCTTGTCTGAAAGCTTTTGATTTCTCCCATCAAATCTGAAGGAGAGTCTTGCTGGGTGGAGTATTCTTGGTTGTAGGTTATTCCGTTTCATCATTTTAAATATATCATGCCATTTCTTTCTGGCTTATGGAGTTTCTCTTGAGAAATCACCTGATAGCCAGATGGGAGTACCCTTGCATGATACTTGTTTTTCCCTTGTTGCTTTTAATATTTTATCTCTGTCTTTAATTTTTCTCAGTAATTTTGATTACTATGTGTCTCGGAGTATTCCTCCTTGGGTTTCTCCTTCCTGGGACTCTCTGTGCTTTCTGGACTTGGTTGACTGTTTCCTTTCCCATGTTCAGGAGGTTTTCCGCTATTATCTCTAAAAAGTGTTTTCTCAGTCTTTTCTCTGTCTCTGTTCCTTCTGCAAATGTTGGTGCATTCAGTGTTGTCCCAGAGATCTCTTAGGCTGTCTTTATTTCTTTTCTTTCTTTTTTCTGTATTCTGTTCTGCAGCAGTGATTTCCACCATTCTGTCCTCCAGGTCATTTATCCATTCTTCTGCTCAGATATTCTGCTATTGATTCCTTCTAGTGCATTATTTGCCTCTGTTTGTTCTTTAGTTCTTTGGTAAACATTTTTTGTGTCTTCTCAATCTTTGTCTCAATTCTTTTCCCGAGATCCTGGATCATCTTCACTCTTATTATTCTGAATTCTTTTTCTGGAAACTTGCCTATCTCCACTTAATTTAGTTGTTTTTCTGGGGTTTTATCTTGTCTATTCACCTGCAACATAACTTTCTGCTTTTTCACCATGATTAACTTCCTGTAATATGTTTTTGTTTTAGCCACTGTGAGACTGTGGTTCTTGCTTCTTCAGTCTGCCCTCTGATGGCTGAGGCTAAGAGGCTTGTGTAAGCTTCTTGAGAGGGACTGGCGATGGGAGAAACTGGGTCTTGCTCTGGTGGGCAGGGCCTACTCACTAAAGCTTTAATCCAGTTATCTGCCGATGAGTGGGCTTGCATTCCCTCCCTGGTAGTTTTGCCTGAGGTGACCCAGCCCTGTCGTCTATGGGCTCTATAGCAGGGTTACTGTCAGAGACTTTACACCAAAGGGGACCTTCCAGTGCCCCCGGCCCTCTGGGGAGCCCCGCCGACCCACACCTCCACAGGAGGCCCTCCAACACTAAGAGGTAGTTTTGGTTCAGTCTCCTCTGGGGTCACTGCTCCTCTCCTGTGGGTCTTAGTGTGCACAACATTTTGTTTGTGCCCTCCAAGACTGGAGTCTGTTTCCCCCAGACCTCTAGAAGTCCTATAATTAAATCCTGCTGGCCCTCAAGGCCAGATTCCCTGGGGATTCCCAGGGTCTTTGTTGGGTACCTGGGCTGGGAAGCCTGACGTGGGGTTCAGAACCTTCACACCAGTGTGAGAACTTCTTTGGTATTATTGTTCTCCAGTCTGTGAGTCACCCACCCTGCAGGTACAGGATTTAATTTTATCATGTTGCACTGCTCCTACCATCTCACTGTGGCTTCTTTGTCTTTGGACGTGGGATATCTCTTTTTGATAGGTTCCAGCAAATCCCGGGGACAGGGGGGCCTGGTAGACTGCTGTCTATGGGGTCGCACAGAGTTGGACACGACTGAAGCAACTTAGCAGCAGCAGCAGCAGCAGCATCCTCTTATCGATGGTTGCTCAGCATAGTTGCAATTTTGGTGTTCTTGCAGGAGGAGATGAGCACAAGTCCTTCTATTCCACTATCTTGAATGGGAAGCCTTGTAAGTGTTTTTTAATTTTATGGCTGTTGTCAACATGCATAGTGATTTTGGAGCCCAAGGAAATAAAGTCTGTCACTGTTTTCGTTTTCCCATCTATTTGCCATGAAGTGATGGGACCAGATGATCTTAGTTTTTTGAATGTTGAGTTTTAAGCCAGCTTTTTCACTCTCCTCTTTCACTTTCATCAAGAGGCTCTTTAGTTCCTCTTCACTTTCTGCCATAAGGGTGGTATCATCTGCATATCTGAAGTTGTTGATATTTCTCCTAGCAATCTTGATTCCAGCTTGTGAGTCATTCAGCCTGGCATTGGGCATGATGTACTCTACATATAAGTTAAATAAGCTGGGTGACAGTATACAGCCTTGACATACTCCTTTCCCAATTTTGAACCAGTCTGTTATTTCCTGTCCAGTTCTAACTGTTGCTTCTTGACCTGCATATGGGTTTGCTTGCAATGCAGGAGACGTAGGTTCGATCCCTGGGTTGGGAAGATCCCCTGGAGGAGGGCATGACAATCCACTCTAGTATTCTTGCCTGGAGAATCCCCATGGACAGAAGAGCCTGGTGTACTACTGCCCATGGGGCGCAAAGAGTAGGGCACGACTGAGCGACTAAGCGCAGGTTTCTCAGGAGGCAGGTACAGTGGTCTGATATTCCCATCTCTTTCTTAATTTTGTCCTGTTTTTTGTGATTGACACAGTCAAAGTCTTTAGTGTAGTTAATGAAGCAGACGTAGATGTTTTTCTGGAATTCCCTTGCTTTTTCTATGATCCAGCAGATGTTGGCAATTTGATCTCTGGTTCCTCTGACTTTTCTAAATCCAACTTGTACATCTGGTAGTTCTCAGTTCACATACTGTTGAAGCCTATCTTGAAAGATTTTGAGCGTTACCTTGCTAGCATGTGAAATGAGTGCAGTTTTAAGGTAGTTTGAACTTTCTTTGGCACTGCTGTTCTTTGGGATTGGAATCTTTAGTCTTTAGATTGTCTTGGTGATGCTAGTGGTAAAGAACCTGCCTGCCAGTGCAGGAGAGGTAAGAGACATGAGTTGGTCCTTGGGTTGGGAATATCCCCCAGAGAATGGCATGGCAACCCACTCCAGTAGTCTTGCCTGGAGAATCCCATAGACAGAGACCTGGAGAGCTACAGTCCATGGGGTTGCACAGAGTCAAACAGTACTGAAACAACTTTAGCATGCATGCATGCACATAGAGAATTGCTCTTTAAGCAGTTGTGCTTTGGTGTGCTCATGGAGGAGGTGAGTTTAGGGCCATCCTACTCTGCCATCTTGATCCCACACCCCACCAATTCTGTAGTAGAATAATTCTCATGTCTTCTTTTATGATTATGAGAAAAGCAACCTGGTTGGAAATGTGTTACATGGCATGTATTTAAATATTATATTAGGAAGGAAGTTGTGATTGTGTTTGAATAGTGATGGATCTTTCAGGTGTCATTTAACATCTGTATTATTTTTTAATTAATTTTTATTGGAGTATAGTTGCTTCACAATGTGGACTATTTTTTTTAAGTCAAAATTGACAAATGTCTTTTTATCTTTTCCTATTGCAACAGTAGGTATTCTAAGACATTTAGAAACTAAACAGAAGGATTATACTCCTCATTATATTTAGTTCGTGAGTTTGATGGTAGCAGGAACATAATTAGTGAAAGTTCAGCATTAATAGTACAAGTATTGAGCTTAATACAGTTGCAAACAGGTGTGTCTTTTGATCTTATACTTTTTAATAAATCTTAATGACACAATACTTTCTTGTGGCCAGATTTTTATTTTTCATTTTGAATATGGCACTAAAATCTGGCTGGGCATCCAAAAATAAATTCTTATATGAATAACTGTACTTCTAACATTTTTCCTTGAGGTATGATGCTGGAATATTCATTTATTGGTAGTGTATGGAATTTCTTTTCTCTTTGGCATGGATATATTGTGTGGATTTTTCAAGGTGTTATGGATAATGATTTTTTAAGGCTGTTGTTGACTTTGTTTAGATTATCTTGTTCCCATAATATTCAGTTCTTGCAGAATTTTCAGTATTTGGTAATGCAGTCTGTTTATGTCAATATACTTAATTGTGGCTAATTTGTAGATAGAGGTGTCATTTTTGGAAGCTAAAGAAATTCTTTTTTATATTTTTGCAGAATGCTGATCCCACTATATTACTTAACTTACTTGTATTCTGTGAAACTGTTTTAAAATAAAAGTTTTGTGCAAATTGATAATGCAGGTATATGTAAAGTACAGCTAAAGTAGTTTTGCGTAATTTCTTTGGAAATATTTCCACCTGGTATATTTTACCTGCATTTTCCAAGAATCATCTCCCTTTCCTATAAGTTCTTATTAGCTGCATATCACTTTACCATGCCTTTGGCAGTTAATCATGTTCCTATTTTTTGATATTTTGAATGTTGTATCAAGGTACTTGGTCTCTTTCTTTTTTAACTTTATTCATTTCAGTTTTTCAATTAAGGTAAAATTGACATATACTGTTAGTCCCAGGTATATAATGTAATGATTCAGTATTTGTATATATTATGAAATTATCAACACAGTAAGTCTAGTTAACATCCATCACCATACATAGTTACAAAAAAACTGTTTTCTTGTGATGAGAACTATTAAGATACATTCTGTTAGCAGCATTCAAATATGTAAAGCAGTATTATTAAGTATAGTTGCTATGTGTGTATTACATCCCCAGGCCTTAACTGATTTTGTAACTGGAAGTTTGTAACTTTGGACCTTTACCCACTTCTCCTCATCCCCCACAACCCATTTCTGGTGATCCATAGTCTCTTCCATTTACAAGCTCAGTATTTTTTCCCTTTTGGTTTCTTTTGTTGTCATTTTACTCTTCGGTTCAGTCGCTCAGTTGTGTCCAACTCTTTGCAACCCCATGAACTGCAGCACACCAGGCCTCTCAGTCCATCACCAACTCCCAGAGTCCACCCAAACCCACGTCCATTTAGTCGGTGATGCCATCCAACCAATCTCATCCTCTGTTGTCCCCTTCTCCTCCAGCCCTCTATCTTTCCCAGCATCAGGGTCTTTTCAGATGAGTCAGCCCTTCGCATCAGGTGGCCAAAGTACTGGAGTTTCAGCTTTAGCATCATTCCTTCCAGTGAACACCCAGGGCTGATCTCCTTCAGAATGGACTGGTTGGATCTCCTAGCAGTCCAAGGGACTCTCAAGAGTCTTCTCCAAACCACAGTTCAAAAGCATCAATTCTTTGGTGCTCATCTTTCCTTATAGTCCAACTCTCACATCCATACGTGACTACTGGAAAAACCATAGTCTTGACTAGATAGACCTTTGTTGACAAAATAATGTCTCTGCTTTTGAATATGTTATCTAGGTTAGTCATAACTTTCCTTCCAAGGAGTAAGCATTTTTTAATTTCATGGCTGCAGTCACCATCTGCAGTGATTTTGGAGCCCCAAAAATAAAGTCAGCTACTGTTTCACTATCTATTTGCCTCTTCATTTAGTTTCAACTAGATTGTGAGCATCTAGAGAGAAGGGATAATATTTTATAAATTATTACTCTATTTCCCATGCTATTTAAACTTAGTGTCTGGTTTGTCTTGAATATGTTGTTTTTTACCTCATAGAAATAGTAACTTAATATTACTCTATTCATCTACTCACAAAGAAAAACAAAGTTTTGATTATTTATTTCTCCTACTGTTTTAAGCATACTGTTCTAACAGGCAAATTCTCATAAATAATAGATCTGAAATAAATTAGCTTCATTCCAAGGAATCAGGCTGTGAGGAATAATATTTTGATTAAATAGAGACCATACAACCTTAAAGGGGTTTCCCCCATAGCTCAGTCAGTAAAGAATCCACTTGCAATGCAGGAGACCTGGGTTTAATTCCTGGGCCAGGAAGATCCCCTGGAGAAGGAAATGGTAACCCACTCCAGTATTCTTGCCTGGAAGGTCCCATGGACAGAGGAACCTGGAGGGCTACATGAAGTTGCAAGAGTCAGACAAGACTTAGAAACTAAAGCACCATACAACTTTAAGCACCTACTATATGCCTTTCAACTACTCATCTTTGTACTGAACATCACTGATATGATTTTGGAAAAAAAATGAGCTAATACAACAGTTTGTTGGTGACAGGTTTTTTAAAAAAACATTTCCATAGTCTGATCCAACTAGTATCATTAATTGGTTGGCCAAAAATGAGGTGAAAAAGCATTCAGTGCTCAAATTAACCAGAGGAAAGTGGAATTAACTAAAATTAAACAGGACCCTTTAGATTTCTCAGACTAATATATGTTTTGCAAGTTTTTTGAATGAGGGAAATTAGGTTTAATCTGGATAATATATTTAGCATAATCTTGACACAAAGTAGTTTTTCCCAAGTGGTGGTGATTACAACTGGTATTACTGTAACTCCTGGATTTCTTGATGACTAAATGGATGATGGTAACATTCACTGAGTTTTGAAATAACCAAATATGTTTGTAAGGGAAGTAGAAAGTTCTTTTGGGGACATGTTGAATGTTTTTTTTTTTCCTGGACATTTTATTTTTTACTGAAGTATATAAGTGTATATATATATTATATATATTTCACATTCTTTTCCATTATGATTTCTTACAGGTTATTGATTATAGTTCCCTGTACTGTAAGTAGGGCCTTGCTGTTTATTTCATATATAGTAGTTTGTATCTGCTAATCCCAAACTCTTAATTTATTCCTTATCTGCTTTGATAACCATAAATTTGTTTTCTAGATCCATGAGTCTGTTTCTGTTTTATAAGTAACTTCATTTATATCATTTTTTTAGATTCCGCATATAAGTGACATGATGTTTATCTCTCTGTTTCTGAGCTAACTTCACTTAGTATGATAATCTCTTAAATACACCCATATTGCTGCAAATGACATTATTTCATTCTTTTCTATGGTCGAGTAGTATTCCATTGTATATATTTACCACACCATTTTTATCCATTCATCTGTCAATGGACACAGGTTGCTGCCATGTCTTGACTATTGTCAGTAGTGCTCCTGTGAACGTAGGGGTGCATATATCTTTTGAATTACAGTTTTGTCTCATACATGCCCAGGGGTGGGACTGCTGGATCATATGGCAACTCTGTTTTCTGTTTCTTTTTTTTTTTTTTTATGTTATATTGGTTTTTTGGTTTTTTTTTCTCTCCTTTTTTTTTTAATTTTATTTTTAAACTTTACATAATTGTATTAGTTTTGCCAAATATCAAAATGAATCCGCCACAGGTATACATGTGTTCCCCATCCTGAACCCTCCTCCCTCCTCCCTCCCCATACCATCCCTCTGGGTCGTCCCAGTGCACCAGCCCCAAGCATCCAGTATCGTGCATCGAACCTGGACTGGCAACTTGTTTCTTACATGATATACATGTTTCAATGCCATTCTCCCAAATCTTCCCACCCTCTCCCTCTCCCACAGAGTCCATAAGACTGTTCTATACATCAGTGTCTCTTTTGCTGTCTCGTACACCGGGTTATTGTTACCATCTTTCTAAATTCCATATATATGCGTTAGTATACTGTATTGATGTTTTTCCTTCTGGCTTACTTCACTCTGTATAATAGGCTCCAGTTTCATCCACCTTATTAGAACTGATTCAAATGTATTCTTTTTAATGGCTGAGTAATACTCCATTGTGTATATGTACCACAGCTTTCTGTTTCTGTTTTAAGGAACCTCCATACTGTTTGCATAGTGACTGCACCAGTTTGCATTCCAACCAACAGTATAGGAGGATTCTATAGGAGTGTGTTTTCTCCACACTCACTGCAGCATTTATTATTTGTAGACCCTTTAATTCTGACTGGCATAAGGTGGTGATCTCCCTTTGTGGTGGCCCAAAAGTTCATTCAGGTTTCTCAGCAAGAGGTTACAAAAAATCCAAATGAATTTTTGGGCCAACGCAGAGTTTTGATTTCCATTTCTCTAATGAAGTTGAGCATCTTTTCATGTGCCTCTTGGACATCTGGGAGAAGGCAGTGGCGACCCACTCCAGTACTCTTGCCTGGAAAATCCCATGGACGGAGGAGCCTGGTGGGCTGCAGTCCATGGGATCTCTAAGAGTCGGACAGGACTGAGCGATTTCATTTTCACTTTTCACTTTCATGCATTGGAAAAGGAAATGGCAACCCACTCCAGTATTCTTGCCTGCAGAATCCATCTGTCAAGACATGCTGAGTTTTAAATGTCTTTGGGACTTCCAAATTGAGGGGGGTGTCTAAAAGGCAATTAAATGTATAGACCTGGAACTTAATACATAATGTACATGCTGCTGCTGCTGCTAAGTTGCTTCAGTTGTGTCCGACTCTGTGCGACCCCATAAACAGAAGCCCATCAGGCTTCCCTGTCCCTGGGATTCTCCAGGCAAGAATACTGGAGTAGGTTGCCACTTCCTTCTCCAGTGCATGAAAGTGGAAAGTGAAAAGTGAAAGTGAAGTCACTCAGTTGTGCCCTACTCTTAGCGACCCCATGGACTGCAGCCTACCAGGCTCCTCCGCCCATGGGATTTTCCAGGCAAGAGTACTGGAGTGGGGCACACATTAGATATACTACATAAATGGTACATATTTTGATTTTGACAATGATGAAGATGATTTAAAAGAATAATTGTCAAAGAGAATCAATAAGATATGGGTTTTTTGCTTTCCTTTTTTCCCAGAAAATTATTGGAGAAGTGCATAGAAGGAAATACTAAGACAAACCAAAACAAAATATTAAGATAGTTTTTCTGTATGTATTGTTTATTTGTAAATATATTTCCTTTTGGAGAAGGAAATAGCAACCCACTCCAGTATTCTTGCCTGGAGAATCCCACGGACAGAGGAGCTTTGCAGGCTGTGGTCCATGGGGTCGCAATTGTCAGACACAACTTAGCAACTAAATCACATACTTCTTTGAAATTCCAAAAAGGTCTTGAAGTATATTATTGTTATTTGAATTGAACTAAACTTTCTGTATTACCTTATGTGTAATTTCATATGAGGATGTCTACCTAGTAGTACAGAAATGGTCATAAACATGACTATGATTCGATCATGGTTATCACAATGGAAACAAAGTTTCTGCAGGTATGCCACGAGGTCAGCAAATTCTGTAATGTTTTTGGGTGAGGGTGTTGGTGAATTGATATTTGTTTTGTGAAATAGCAGTAAGAAAAAATGCTTAAAAGGAATAAATGTAAAAAGAAACCTTCCCAAAGCCAATACTCCTTTAACCCAAGGATATTCTCATATGCTACAGATTTAATAATTAGAATAGCTGTCAAGTGTATAGTTTATAGAATGGACACTTTCATAGTGTATTCTGTTTTATAAATTTTCTCATTTTAAATCTACCTAGTTTTCCTAACATCTTTTTTTTTTATTATGTACTGTACAGTTTTGTGATAGCAGTTTATTAAGCTATTAGTGTTTTAATTAACTCAGTAATGAATTATAAATGAGGAGAATTTAAATTGCTTATGGAAAGTATGATTTCACAGCCAATTTTAATAGCTTATGAGTTATATGTTTAACCCCTAAGGCTGTGGTGCTTTGAATAGTTTTATTTTTTGTGATCTGATTGTTTGTGGTCCATTGTGATGTAAACTGCCAAGTGATCCAGTGCCCAGAGGTTAATAGACATCTCTTGATTTCCTAGGTCATCTTACTTCCAGAGCTAAGGAGTTTCTGGGAAGGAATCAGAGGAGGTCCTTAATCTCTTAAGTAGTCCTGGATATAGAGTGGCCCAGGTGGACCAGAACTATTCTCAACTGAGACTAGCTTCTTTCTGTTAAGCCACTTTAGCATCTTTGGAAATACTTAAGAGTTTTGACATTCAGGGAATATTTTTGGCTTATAGCTCTGGTTCAGTTTGTAATTTTTACTTTTTATTGTATTGGAAGCTTCTATTTCTATAGTTTTGTTGTTTTAGAGTCTCTAGAAATTGAAATGGTTGGTGTTTAAGAGAACTAATTTTTAATGCTTTTAGAAAAGTGAGCATTTAAATACTAGATATTGTTAAACTTTTTTACCCTTCCCCATACCTCCTATGGTAATATACCTTTGTTTTGGTTTATACTTATTCCAAAATATTCTTTTGTTCATTTATTTCTTTTCTCATGACATAGGCTGAATATTTGCATCTTTTGTTTCTACAGCACTACATCGTGAAATTTTTTTTCCAAAAGGATGAAACAAATTATTGGAATATTTGGGCTAGTTCAAGTCTCTTAAGTACTCTCTTGATTACTGTTAACTCAGTGATTTTTTAGAGATAATTATTTGCAAAAAGTTGATTTTCATTTATTGAGATTTAGAGGATATACTAATTAATTCAAATTGACTATTTTTTCTGAGCAGACTGTCATATTTATGAAAGTGTATGAATATATGTGATTTGTGTTAATAGGAGTGAGGTAGAGTAGCCTGTTATCTTAAGTACTAGAAATTCAGTGTGTGCCCACAAGTAGCTTAAAATACCAAACTATCTTCTTTCCTAAGTAATTCCTTAATTATGAAAAATCTGGAGAATGGAAAAAATGTAGTCATGATTCAGACATTATTTTTTCACATCAGTATATAAGTATTATCTAAATGTATGCATAGACATACAACTCTTTTGCAAAGCAGTGAAAGTTATCTTGTACTGTAAAAGACCCTTAAAAAGTGTAATGTAACAGTTCATTGAATCTCCATATTCAGCTGGAGACTTTTTGTGTGGAAAACTTGAATGGAAATTTAAGTTTAGGATCCAAAAATAACTTTGCTACAATCTGTGTGGTACACCCAGGTGTTTCGATTTAAGTTTACACATAACATATGGAAAATTAAGAAAAATTACCAAGTTTTATCTCAAGTAGTATTTGTGAAAATGTATTAATTTGGATGGTGTTGGGTGTTTTTAAGAAGGATTACATGTGCCAGTCTTTATTATTAAAAATAAAGAACTTTTTAAAAAGAGAGGCAGTAAGTTATCCTTCCCAGATCACATCTGGAATAATGTGTTTAGTTCTGGATTTCATATTTTTGAAAGGACTTAGGCAAACAGATATATACAGAGAAGAGTGACCAAAGCAGTGAGTTATTGAAAACTAGATAATGAGAAAGAGTTGGGGGGAATAGAAATGTGGAGCCTTAAAGACAAGACTTGAACAGGACATAGTTAGGTCTTAAGTTATTTGGAAGATTTTCATGTGAGAAAAAGAATACACTTACGTGGAATAGCCTCAAAATGTAGAACTGGAACATGTCACAACTAATTCACACATCTTTCAAATAGCCCTATCATTTCAAATGTATAGAAATTATACATTTCTAATTCAGAAAGTTTTTGGTAGTAACTTTAAATCACAATTTTAGGGCATATTAAAATTAGTAGATTTTCAAATAAGAAAGATTTTAAACAGGTTTAAAGTGATTTGATGACACAGCTCATCAAAATTCCTATTCTTTCCTCTCAAAATACACATAAGCACATGTCAGTTTATACAGCTGTATCCTAGTTATAAGGTGGTTCATTTTCAAAATTTCTCCAATTTGAATGGATAAATGTTTAATGTTGACATTTTCTCATCTGGAGTAATTATGTTCTCATCTGATTTTTAATTTTTTTGTAGTTTTTTTCAGACTATTGGTTTTTCTGTATATGCTTTGAAACTGTTGTTTATTTTTATACATTTTATTTAACTTACTTACTTAATTTAACTTAGTTAACTAATTTTAGCTAGTAGAGGAATTATTAGGAAGAATTTTCCAGGAGGTAATGTTTTGCCCCTCCCCTCAACCCCTCCCCACCAACCTCCATTCAGTAATTGAGTAGAAATAGCCAGCCTAGATGTTTGCTTTTATTCTTTCCAAAATTTCCTACATGCTTCTTAGGTATGCTTCTGAAAATGTGAAGGTCTATTTTCATGACAAAATAATCTGTATTTAGTATTGTCTAAGAATTCTTTTATATACCTTTAAAAAATATTGGATATTTTATACCTAGGTAATTTTATAGTCTAAATTTCAACTCTCCGAAGTAAAGTCATAATTGAAGTTGTCAATTTCAGTGCCTTACTACATATTTTATGATATTTTATATTCATTGTAGTAAAATTTATATAATATTTGATAGAATTGCACATTACATAATACTTAAAATAAATCATGAAAGTTACTGAATTTCATTTCTAAGCAAAGAAAATTTTCATTTATCAATATAAATTCTAGTCTTACATTGATTGGTGACTGAATGAATGACATTTATAATAATTTGGAGGGTGTCATATTTTATACATTTTACAGAATTACTGCTGCTTTGTGAAATAAGACATTTTCACTATGAAATGAGGTAATATATTTTAAAAGCTGAAAATGTGTAAGTATGTTATTTCCCTAATGGAAGAAGTTAATTTTCACTAACTGTGTGCCAAATAAATGCCATTTGTTTGATAAATTGAGTGTTACCTTAGGATTCTTTCCAGTGTTTTCTACCATGGAAAGTACTTTGGATTTTAACTATCAGAACAGCATCTATTAATTTTAGCTTAATTAATTGGAATGCTCATATCAGTTTTAAAATGAATGAAGAGGCTGCTGCTGCTGCTGCTAAGTCGCTTCAGTCGTGTCCGACTCTGTGCAACCCCATAGATGGCAGCCCACCAGGCTTCCCTGTCCCTGGGATTCTCGAATAAAGAGGAGCTTATCTCAAATTGATTTTATGAGCATTTACAGTTCACATTTACTTGGAAATAGTTGGTGAGTGAAGTTTGTGGACTATGTGGAGATGGAGTCATTAACGTTTGGTAGCTGGTAGTTTTAAAAATCTATTTATTTTATAAATAGTTTAAAACAGTCATTCCAAGAAGTTCAGTACCAAGTTGTAAGTACCAGAGTTGGGGCTTGAACTCATTTTTCTTCCTTGTTGTTCTCTGTAATAGAGTTCTGCAGAAAAAGAGAATCAGTAATATGTATGTATCAGTTCAGTTCAGTTCAATTGCTCAGTTGTGTCTGACTCTGTGACCTGATGGACTGCAGCACACCAGACTTCCCTGTCCATCACCAACTCCTGGAGCTTGCTCAAACTGACATCCATCAAGTCGGTGATGTGATCCAACCATCTCATCTGTCATCCCCTTCTCCTCCTGCCTTCAGTCTTTCCCAGCATCAGGGTCATTTACAGTGAGACAGTTCTTCCCATCAGGTGGCCCAACTTTTGGAGTTTCAGCTTCAGCATCAGGCCTTCCAGTGAATATTCAGGACTGATTTCCTTTAGGATTGACTGGTTGGATCTCCTTGCAGTCCAAGAGACTCTCAAGAGTCTTCTTCAATACTACAGTTCAAAAGCATCAATTCTTTGCTGCTCAGCTTTCTTTATGGTCCAACTCTCACATCCATACATGACTACTGGAAAAACCATAACTTTGACTAGATAGACCTTTGTTGGCAAAGTAATGTCTCTGCTTTTTAATATGCTCTCTAGGTTGGTTTTTCTTCAAAGGAGCAAGCATCTTAATTTCATAGCTGCAGTCACCATCAGCAGTGATTTTGGAGCCCCCCAAAATAAAGTTTCTCACTGTTTCCATTGTTTCCCCATCTATTTGCCAAGAAGTGATGGGACCAGATACCATGATCTTAGTTTTCTGAATGTTGAGTTTTAAGCCAACCTTTTCACTCTCCTCTTTCACTTTCATCAAGAGGTTTTTTCGTTCTTCTTCGCTTTCTGCCATAAAATTGGTGTCATCTGCATACCTGAGGTTATTGATATTTCTCCTGGCAATTTTATTCCAGCTTGTGCTTCATCCAGCCCGGCATTTCTCATGATGTACTCTGCATATAAGTTAAATAAGCAGGGTGACAATATACAGCCTTGATGTACTCCTTTCCCCTTTTGGAACCAGTCTGTTGATCCATGTCTGGTTCTAACTGTTGCTTCTTGGCCTGCATACAGATTTCCCAGGAGGCAGGTCAGGGGGTCTGGTATTCCTCTCCTGAAGAATTTTCCATAGTTTGTTGTGATCCACACAGTCAAAGGCTTTGGTGTCATCAATAAAGCTGGAGTAGATGTTTTTCTGGCACTCTCTTGCTTTTTCGATGATCCAACGGATGTTGGAAATTTGATCTTTATGTATATGTATATGTGGTTGTGTGTATGGAGAGAGATTTATTTTAAGGGATTGGTTCACGTAGTTGTGGAAGCTGGCAAGTCCAAAATATTCAAGGTAGGCCTCCAGGCTGGAGGACCAGGGAAGAGTGGATGTTGCAATTGACTCCAAAAAATCCTTTACTAGCAGAATTCCCTTTCCCTTGGGGAAGGTCATATAAGTCTTTTGTAAGGTCTTCAAATGATTGGACGAGGCCTGTCGACATTATGGAAGGAAAATTGCTTTATTCAAAGTCTGCTGATTTAAATGTTAATCTCATCTAAAAATTAGCTTTCCAGAAATATCTAGACTAATGTTTGACCGAATTATCTGGGTACCATGCCTAGCCAAGTTGATACATAATATTAACTGTCACATCCTAGACTAATGTTGAGTCTTCTTTTTACATTGATTGTATATTCTATCTTCAATCTGAGTTGTTCAGAGAAGCTATACTCTTTAACATGTAGCTTCTTGGGCTTTTCCTCATTGACTAATATGTGTTCTGATTTTCAGAAGTTAAATTAATATATTGTGTTGCTAAGATTTTCCCCCAGATATGGAGTGTTTACATGTAAAAAATTTCATGTATTTCTTTCTAGAAGACTTAATTCTAATAGATATTCCATAGGAATATTGTTCAAATATGGTTTCACCTTAAGAAATTTCTAACACTAATTGATCTATTGATAAATAATTTATCATTTAAATCTAGTTTTAGACATTGTCAAATAACACTGTTGATCACTCAGTGCTTCTGGAAGGGCCTTGCTTTGTTTTCTTTCCAACTCTGCCACTTCTTCAAAACCT
Source organism: Bos javanicus (assembly GCF_032452875.1). Taxonomy (NCBI): domain Eukaryota; kingdom Metazoa; phylum Chordata; class Mammalia; order Artiodactyla; family Bovidae; genus Bos; species Bos javanicus. The sequence goes on along the minus strand of NC_083876.1, from coordinate 23,322,741 downwards.
TTTTGCTGATTCTCTATGTTCACGATTTCTTCTCGCCTTCCTTTCTTCAACAGAAATATATTGTGTCCACTGCATTCCAGGCACTTTACTAACTGGACATGGGTAAATAAAAGACACATTTCCTGCCTTTGTGGAATTTACAAGTGAAGGCATACCTTGGATATATTACAGTTTTACAGTTTACCACAGTAAAGCGAATATTGCAATAAATGAGTCACACAAATATTTTTGGTTCTCCAGTGCACATGAAAGCTATGTTTATACTGTACTGTAGTCTGTTAAGTTGTGCAATATTATGTCTAAAAAACCAATGTACATGCCTTAATTTAAAAATACTTTATTGCTAAAAATTCTAACCATCATCTGAGCCTTCAGTCAGTTGCAGTCTTTTTGCAAGAGTAACATCAAAGATCAGTGACAACAGAGCACTGAAACAAAAATGAAAAGGTTTGAGATACTAGGAGAATTACCAGTGTATGACCCAGAGATACGAAGTGAGCAGATACTGTTGAAACAATGGTGCTGATAGACTTGCTCAACAAAAAGTTAGCACAAACCTTCAATTTGGTTTTTTTTTTTTTAAAGCATGTGAAGCACAATAAAATGAACATTATATGCCTATAATATTCAGGTGAACAAAGAAAGACGTGAGTACAGCTTGGGTTATGAAGGGAAATGAACAGAGGACAGTGATGAAGAATAAAGAGGGGATTTTTTTTCATGGTATAGCCAGGGATGTGCCTCTGAGGAGATGACATTTAAGCTGACACCTGAGGGATGAAGAGTTAGCTTATGAAAACCAGGAAAAAATTTTTTTGAGGCGAAGGAAATAACATGCTCAAAAGGTGTGGAAGTGAGAAGGGTAGCATGAGACAAGGTTTGAGATAGTCAGGAGTCACATGATAATGTTTCATTGTTATTTTTAATCCACTTGTGGAGCCACCGAGGTATTTGAAGCAGAGAATTAACAGCCTCCATTAAAGGTTTAAAAGATTATTCTGCCTCTTAACTGTGGTTGAAGATTGGAACTGTAGGGCTAGAATGGAAATGGGAGGACTCATTGATGTTGGCTCCCCTCCATCGATCCAGACCACTTTGAGTGGACTTGATCCCCTTAGGCTATGGAGTGAGGAAACTAAGCAAGGCTATTTTGTAAGCTAACTCAGTTGCCAGTCGCAGTAACCCATTCACATGGGAGTAACTCCACAGTCTCTCGGGCATGCAGTGATGGCTCTGGGTGAGGTGACTCAGATATATGACACCCTAGTGTGTTCACACTGACCCTAAAAGCATTAGCAGAGATAAGATCTGCTGTACATAAGAATTTCTCAAGCTTGCAGATTTAGTACAGATTTTATTTATAACCCAAGTCAGTTCTCCTATGGTCTTATCCTATGTTCATTGTACAAATCCATCCGGAACCAACACTTTCTTCCCCCTAAAGGAAGAGCCAACTGGGCCATGTTTTACACTGCCACTACATCCTATTCATTTCCTTTCTGTGCACGTATTTTTTAAATTAAAATATTATTAATGCGGGATTGGAGCTCCATAACTATGCCTGCATGGCTCAGTCTCAGCTGGATCTCCTGCCCCGCAGAGTTGAACTCCAGCTGTGTTCTTGGCTCATCTCACCCTTGTGGTTGCGAGAATGTAAACACTCTGCCTGATCCTCCTTATCTCATATATTCCTCTCCATTTCCCCTAGGAATCCATTGGCTTAACATTTTATTTCCATGAACTAAACTGAATCCATTTCTGCTCTTCAGTGTACTTCCTTCTTAGTCTACATAGCTAAGTTCAGTGGTCCTCCCCCTCCACTAAAATGTCAGTGCACCCCACTATTTTCATCTAGGTCCTGTTTTCTGTCTCTTCTGTTACTCCCCAGCATACCATTCCAGTCCTCCAAGCTTCATTTCTGTTTGTTTTTTAATTTCTCTGGCTAAGCCGGTTCTTAGTTGTGGCTTGACCAGGGATTGAACCCTGCTCCCCTGCATTGAGAGCATGGAGCCTTAACCATTGGACCTCCAGGGAAGTCCCGCCCCCAGGTTTCTTAACTTTGGAAAGTGCAACACCATCCACTTAGTCACCTCGACCAGACACCTCGGAGATTTTCAGGATTTTAACTCCCTTTTCTTTCCCATTGTGTACCTTGTTGATTTTCCCTCTTAATTATCTGTTGGCTCTCTCTTCTCCCACTGACATTCAATCCCACTGCCACTCTTTTAAATTAGGCCCTTCCCATTTCAAAAGAGAGTAAGGTTTCAAAAGGGGATGCCTAATCATGTCACTTTTGTGACTAAAATCATCCAATGACTCTTCATTTCCCCCATCATAAAAGTCCAGACTTCTTGGCATGGCCTTCATGAACTTCTGTAATCTGGTGGCACTGGCTCCCTCTCTGTCCTCGTGATTACCCCTTCTCTCCTCTTCACGTCCTCCTCGCCATCCCAACCTGAGGGTCCCCACACCCCCTCGGTGCTTTTCACAGGCTGTATCACACTGACATATACCAACTGACTTTCTTTTCTGTTTTCCTCTAGGGTAGCAACTCTGTATCCTTCACCTCTTACCCCAGAACCTAGTAGAACTTGCAGTCTTTGTTGAGTGGATAATGGGCAATAGGGCCTGAATAAAAATTGCCAGCCTATTATGTGCCTTGCACCCAAAGAGGCTTGGTATGAATCTCTTTATTGCTGCTTATTAACTGTGTGGCTTCCTGGGTCTGTAACATAAATTCCCTGACCTTTAATTTCCTCTTCTGTAAAATGAACATTGTTATTATATTTAAGTAAGATATTTTATTATTTATTGGCCACACTGCACAACATGCAATTGAACCTTAGCTCCCTACAGTGAAAGTGTGGATTCTTAACCACTAGACTGCCAGGAAAGTCCCAAGATGATCTTTCCTAAACCTTTTGACAGATGTACAGCAGAAATTAATAATTAGTTTATCTCAAGTTCAATATAGTTATGTTTCTCAAATATGAATTTCTTAACTTATGAAGTGGAAATTTCGTTTTCTAAGTATTGTAATTTAGTTTAAGGATGGTAGTCACAACTACCACATAATTGGTTAAGATGTTTTAACATATACTTAGTAAAATATAAGGAAGGGAAAAAATGAGTTTCACGTGAATCATCAAGTCAAACTGTATTCTCAGAATTAGAATATTTCTCAAAATACTATGTACAAATATAAATTATGTATTATAAATATAACTAATGAAGATACTTCTAGCAAATCAAGACCTGCAAAAAGCTACTGAAAACATGTGTTTATAAGTATTCATCAAACACAGTGGAAGTTTATATATTATTCTGCTTCATGACCAGTATATTTGGTACACATAACTCTGAAAACAGATGGAAAATGTTAAGTAATAATTTAAACTCTGTTAAGTTTCTCAAGGAAACACTCACCCAGAAGTATCCAGTGGTAGCAGGGAGTTCTCTTTCTTTCACATGAGAGGATGAGCTCATTAATTTTTCCAGTAAGACAAATGGGATACTGAGATTGCATACTCCTTTTTGCAAAGTTTATTTTTATACCAAATTTAGCTTTTAATTTATTATCTTGTAGTTATAAGACATTCCTAACATGTGACTTAAAGTCTTGGAGATGGTAATGTGGTTTTTTCCTTTATACCCTTCATTATTTCTCATGTAACAGGGTAGAGCACAGAGTTCATCAATAATGTGAAAAGTTGTACTAATGAAATACACTTTATTAGTGATATAAATAAAGAAGTAATTGGAGCACTGTGTATATTAAAGTTTATAACACTAACATGAGTAATCCCAAAGGATTTAATATATAGGTATGGAACTGCCTTCTTCTTGCCTTTACTTAGAAAGAGATGCATGCCCCACCTCCAATAAAAAATGTGAAGCAATCTCAGAGGACAATCGTCATTCTTTACCCAGAGAAAACCACAAATGCGTATAATGGCAAGAATTCCTTGTGGTTGGAAAAACAGATGAATAAGTTGCACAAAGGCTCATTTATGTATTAAGCTAGCTGAGTCAGCATAAGAAAACTTTCACATATGAAGGTTTTCTATCATGCAAGTGTCTGCTAACTGCTACCTTGACTTTGTATAAAACGTTCCCTCCCCTCATACACCCCCCCCAATTAATAGATGAGTATCGAGTAGAGAATATACCTCCCAGTTTGATACTTTAACAATACGCAAAGTATGCTCCATGAAATTTAGTTTTGATTTATTCAACTTGGTTTGCAGGCATTCATAATTTAACATTATATATACTATTTTTATTAGGGTCCATATGAGAAAGAAATACCAAATAGAGAAGATTCTTCTATATCTTGCATTAAAACTTCTGTTGGAAACAGTGTCCTTTATATAAGACTCATTTGATAGATTTATCTCAGATTTGAAGAAGTACCTTTTATTTCGTTCCCAGTTACACTGATATGCTTCCTTATATTAGATTTAAAGACTAATTCCATGTTCACTCTTGGACTTTGACTGTATTTAGCACTCAATTGCAGTGGTTCTCTTTAGATCATCTTCTTTTTCTCATCTCCCCTTCTCCCTAAAAACTGTATTTTCTTTGATGAGTATGTCTTGCAAACCCTGAGTTTAGATGGTCATTAACCCTGCAGTTCTTTCCAGGCTAACTGGAAAGCCTGTGTCCTCTTAAAAAGTATAGCATCTTATTAGAATTTTTCACTTTCTACCTTCTCCAAGGTAGGTGGCTTCCTGCACCCCAGGAAAAACAGAGTAAAGTCTGCCAATCTTCTAGATTCTTGTGTTTACTGTCATTTTCCTATGATTTGAATGATTTCATCCATGAATGTAAAACTTGTATTGGTTACTGTCCTAAACCTTTATTAATGTAATGAAAACATTTATCAGTTTATCAATTCTAGTTTTACTTTAGTTTTAAAGGAAAAAAGCCCCCCAAACAGAAGCTAAAACCATCATTTCAGTCTTTGTTTTGTTCTAATATTTTCTGTGCACCAATCCCTTTGTTTTCCCACTTGTGAACATGTTGTTATTCAGTTGCTCAGTTGTGTCTGACTCTTTGAAACCCCATGGACTGCAGCATGCCAGGCTTCCCTGTCTTCCTTTGCCATCTCCACAGAGCTTGCTCAAACTCATGTCCATTGAGTCACTGAGACCATCCAACCATCTCATCTTCTGTCGTCCCCTTCTCCTCCTGCCTTCAGTCTTTCCCAGCATTAAGGTCTTTTCTAATGAGTTGGGTCTTCACATCAAGTGGCTAAAGTATTGGAGCTTCAGCTTCAGCATCAGTCCTTCCATTGAATATTCAGGGTTGATTTCCTTTAGGATTGACTGGTTTGATCTCCTTGCAGCCCAAGGGACTCTCAAGAATCTTCTCCAACACCACAGTTCAAAAGCATAAATTCTTTAGCACTCAGCCTTCTTTATGGTCTAACTCTCACATCCATACATGACTACTGGAAAAATCATACCTTTGTTGGCAAAGTAACATCTCTGCTTTTTAATATGCTGTCTAGATTGTCATAACTTTTCTTCCAAGGAGCAAGTGTATTTTCATTTCATGGGAGCAGTCACCATCTGCAGTGACCATCATATGTGAACATGTGACATAGTTAATTAGCAAGATCTCAGGGGAACCTGATGGCTGAGATCCTTAAGATGTCATACGTTTTCTTTCAAGTGATTCTTCATCAACCTGTTGCTTTTTCCTTTTCAAGTAATTTGTTAATTAAATATTTAGGAGCTTAAAAGATTATATTCTTTTGATTGCCAGTATACTGCCAAACATTAGGATACATGTGTACTCCATCACTTCAGTTGTGTTTGACTCTTTGCAACTCTGTGGACTGTAACTCACCAGGCTCCTCTATCCATGGGATTCTCCAGGCAAGAATACTGGAGTGGATTGCCATGCCCTCCTCCAGGGGATCTTCCCAACCTAGAAATCAAACCTGAATCTCCTAAGTCTCTTGCATTGAGAAGTGGATTCTTTACCACTGCACCACCTCAGAAGCCCAGACATTAGGATAGGTTTAAATATTTCCAATAACCATATTCTCAAGTCTACAATAAAAGATTGAGAGTAACTGTGATAATTTCATTTGTTCCTAATGATGTTTTTTTCCCCTTTCTGAAGTAACATTCTTGATAGGAATTTTTTTTCTATTACTTCATGTCATATTACAATTATGCCAATATATAACTCCACCACTGAGAGGATTCTTTGGCTATTCACAATGTATGGGAAGCATAAATCCTTAATTTAATAAGAACAGCCTAGAAATAGTAAAAAATAATTTTCAAAATTCATGTTACATCTGAAATATAGTGAAAAGTGTATTCCTTGAATTCTAAAATCATTGCCAATCCCTTATTGAAGTACATGTATCTTTGTATGTCATTCACCTGATTTAAGAGTTTTGCTCAATTCTGTGGCCAGTCACAATCAGGAATAAATGTTAAATATAACATGGAACTTTGGCACATGTGGGAAACTAAGATAGCACATCTATCATCATCAGTGAAAGCTCAAGATTATGTTTATTACTGTAGATCTGTGATCACCATGCCATTTTGCTTGTTAACTCTAAGAGAATTTTGAAAGACTGTGCACCTCTTGCTCTTCTTAACTTGATATATAAAAACTTTCATCATAAGTTTGAACAGTTGCAAGAAATGTAGTGCCTATATTAAATTAAATTCTGGTACTGGACTTTTAGAAACAATTCGATAATACAGATAAATAATAAAAGTCATTAATTTTGCTAGGCATAATGTTCAAACTTTCTGCATATTTAATGATAGATAAAAATACATATTGCTAAAAACAAATTGGTCATGGGTAATAATTTTACCTTATAGACAAAGCTGTAGAAAAATACAAAATGTTATGTAAAATAAAATAATGTGGTTAACTGTTATAGGAATAATATTTTATATACTTAACAAAATTATAATGTGTAATTAAATGTTAGACCTTTATTTTGAACAGAATCATATTAAAATTTTTAATCTGTAGGTTTTATCCATTATATCAATAAGTACTTAATAGTTTTGGAAAAATCATAGGTGGGGCACCTAACTAGACAGAACTGAAGTTAGGCACAACTCCTCAAAAGAAGTAGCTTGAGAACCCTACATTTAATTTTACCCCTTAATTTCCCCAAAGTCTTATTGATATTGAAGGGTTGTTGCTGAACCACGAAAGATGCCAGGATTCTTAGCCTCCGGAGGAGAAGAATTCAGTCTGGGGCCAGAGATGAGGCTTGATCACTCAGAGCTTTTATGTAATAAAGTTTTATTAAAGTATAAAAGGGATAGAGAAAGCTTCTGACATAGACATCAGAAGGGGGCAGAAAGAATACCCCCTCACTAGTGTTAGCAATGGAGTTATATACCTTTTAATTAGTTATTACAGTGAATCAAAAGAATGTCTGGAGGTTGTAAAGACCTTACTAGATTCACTCCCATCATTTACATTTTAAGATTACAGGATTAGCCAGAAGGTTTTGTCTAGAAACTGTTCTCAAGCAGGATACATCATTGTTATATAATCCTAAGGAATGTAGAGGAAAAAAACATTTGTCCTTTCCTCCTCCTTGAGAATTCCAGACCCTTCTCTCCTTGGGGACCCCCGGACTTCTTATCAACCTGCCTAGGAATTGACTCTCTCAATATGATAATGTTACAGCTTATGCTGTTTGAAAGCGTATTTCTCACTTTCAGTTCAGTTCCATTCAGTCGCTCAGTTGTGTCCAACTCTTCGCGACCCGTGGACTGCAGCATGCCTGTCTTCCCTGTCCATCACCAACTCCTTACTTACTCAAACTCATGTGCATCAAGTTAGTGATGCCATCCAACCATCTCATCTGTCATCCCCTTCTCCTCCTGCCTTCAGTCTTTCCCAGGATCAGGGTCTTTACCAGTGAGTCAGTTCTTCGCATCAGGTGGCCAAAGTATTGGAGTTTCAGCTTCAACATCAGTCCTTCCAATGAATATTCAGGACTTGATTTCCTTTAGGATTGACTGGTTGGATCTCCTTGCCATCCAAGGGACTCTCAAGAGTCTTTTTCAACACCACAGTTCAAAAGCATCAGTTCTTTGGTGCTCAGCTTTCTTTATGGTCCAACTCTCACATCCATACATGACTACTGGAAAAACCATACCTTTGACTAGATGGGCCTTTTTTGGCAAAGTAATGTCTCTGCTTTTTAATATGCTATCTAGGTTGGTCAAAGCTTTTCTTCCAAGGAACAAGCATCTTTTAATTTCATGGCTGCAGTCACCATCTGCGGTGATTTTGGAGCTCCCCCAAAATAAAGTCTGTCATTTTTTCCATTGATTCCCCATCTATTTGCCATGAAGTGATGGGACTGGTTGCCACGATCTTTGTCTTCTGAATGTGGAGTTTTAAGCCAACTTTTTCATGCTCCTCTTTCACTTTCTTAAAGAGGCTCTTTAGTTTTTCTTCACTTTCTGCCATAAGGGTGATGTCATCTGCGTATCTGAGGTTATTGATATTTCTCCCAGCAATCCTGATTCCAGCTTGTGCTTCATCCAGCCCGGCATTTCGCATGATGTACTCTGCATATAAGTTAAATAAGCAGGGTAACAATATACAGCCTTGACATACTCCTTCCCCAACTTGGAACCAGTCTGTTGTTTCAAGTCCAGTTCTAACTGTTGTTTCTTGATCTGCATACAGATTTCTCAGGAGGCAGGTCAGGTGGTCTGGTATTCCAATCTCTTGAAGAATTTTCCACAGTTTGTTGTGATCCACACAATCAACGGCTTTGGTGTAGTCAATAAAGCAGAACTAGATGTTTTTCTGGAACTCTCTTGCTTTTTCGATGATCCAACGGATGTTGGCAATTTGATCTCTGGTTCCTCTGCCTTTTCTAAATCCAGCTTGATTATCTAGAAGTTCACGGTCACGTACTTTTGAAGCCTGGCTTGGAGAATTTTGAGCATTACTTTACTAGCGTGTGAGATGAGTGCAATTGTGCGGTAGTTTGAGCATTCTTTGGCACTGCCTTTCTTTGGGATTGGAATGAAAACTGACCTTTTCCAGTCCTGTGGCCACTGCTGAGTTTTCCAAATTTGCTGGCATATTGAGTGCAGCACTTTCACGACATCATCTTTTAGGATTCGAAATAGCTCAACTGGAATTCCATCACTTCTGCCAGCTTTGTTCTCAGTGATACTTCCTAAGGCCCACTTGACTTTGCATTCCAGGATGTCTGACTCTAGGTGAGTGATCACACCATCATGGTTATCTGGGTCATGAAGATCTTTTTTGTACAGTTCTTCTGTGTATACGTGCCACCTCTTCTTAATATCTTCTGCTTCTGTTAAGTCCATATCATTTCTGTCTTTTATTGTGCTCATCTTTGCATGAAATGTTCCCTTGGTATCTCTGATTTTCTTGAAGAGATCTCTAGTCTTTCCCATTCTTTTGTTTTCCTCTGTTTCTTTGCATTGATCGCTGAGGAAGGCTTTCTTATCTCTCCTTGATATTCTTTGGAACTTTGCATTCGTATGGGTATATCTTTCCTTTTCTCCTTTGCCTTTCGCTTCTCTTCTTTTCATAGCTATTTATAAGGCCTCCTCAGACAACCATTTTGCCTTTTTGCATTTCTTTTTTCTTGGGGATGGTCTTGATCACTGCCTCCTGTACAACATCACGAATTTTGTCCATAGTTCTTCAGGCACTCTGTCTATCAGATCTAATCCCTTAAATCTATTTCTCACTTCAACTGTATAATTTTAAGGGATTTGATTTAGGTCATACTTGAATGATCTAGTGGTTTTCCCTACTTTCTTCAATTTAAGTCTGAATTTTGCAATAAGGAGTTCATGATCTGAGCCATAGTCAACTCCTGGTCTTGTTTTTCTGACTGTATAGAGCGTCTCCGCCTTTGGCTGCAAAGAATATAATCAATCTGATTTCTGAGTTGTCCTCCTGGTGATATCCATGTGTAGATTCTTCTCTTATGTTGTTGGAAGAGGGTGTTTACTATGACCAGTGTGTTTTCTTTCAAAACTCTGTTAGCCTTTGCCCTGCTTCATTTTGTACTCCAAGGCCAAATTTGCTTGTTACTCCAGGTATCTCTTGACTTCGTACTTGTGCATTCCAGTCCCCTATAATGAAAAAGACATCTTTTTTTGGGTGTTAGTTCTAGAAAGCCTTGTAGTTCTTCATAGAACCGTTGAACTTCAGCTTCTTCAGCATTACTGGTTGGGGCATAGACTTGGATTACTGTGACATTGAATGGTTTTTCTTGGTATTGAACAGAGATCTTTCTGTCGTTTTTGAGATTGCACCCAAGAACTGCGTTTTGGACTCTTTTGTTGACTGTGAGGGCTACTTCATTTCTCCTAAGGCATTCTTGCCCACAGTAGTAGATATAATGTTCATCTGAGTTAAATTTGCCCATTCTAGTCCATTTTAGTCCATTTCTCACTTATACTTGACTTAAAGGCAATGTGACAGATTTCCAGTAATAGAATGAATTTGAATTTTTAGAGGGGGGTGGTCTAAATGTGAGGGGAAATGGCCGTTATTTGGTTTATGAAGTAGGATTGGAGGATCAGTTTCTTACCTCCAGCAGTGGCAACCTCCCCTGGAAAATTCTTTGGAAAAGTTGAAGCCAAATCTGGCCTCTGTACTCTGACAGCAAGTTAAATCTCAGAGACAAGAGTTTTGAGTGAAGTAGGAAAGACCTGCTATATTACTTTGTGGGGGGCCACCGTGGTCTAATGCCTTCAAAACTGTGTTTCCTAAACTGGAGGGGTTAGTGAGGAGTTTTATGGTGATAGGTCAGAGAGGGTGTGACCAGCTCATGGACAATCTTCTGATTAGTTGTTGGTGAGGTAAGTGGGAGTAAACATCATCAGTCTTCTGGTTCCAGCCGTCTGTGTGCTTATGGGCACCATACTGTTGTTAACTGTTAACTTCTCCCTTCTAGTGGGGGTTTCAGTATCTGTAAATCAGCTCAAAGATGTTGTGTGTATCCCTTGATGAGGAACCAGGACCCTGCCCTGAGGCTGCACTGTTCTTTCTTGACTGTTCCTCCCTTGTCTCACATCTACTCCCTTCCCTAATTAGCAATTGCTTGCATCTGCGTGTTGGAACCCAGGGAAGGTCACAGAGGCTGAATGAAGCATATTCCTGTAATAAAAGAAGTGGGGGGACACAGAAAGGCTTTATACCCAGGAGCCCCACAGGGTCTTGTGTGGTATCAAAGTGACCTCACATCAAAGACATTTGCTTGAACTTTATTTGGCAGTACACCAAGTCTGCCTATGTGGCTTATATTTTTCTATTGATAAGGTTTCTTTCTCTGAAAAGGGAGGAGGGAAGACTACCTAGGGACAATACCTGTACATAGCCATTTTTTTAAGCTTAATAAAGTTCTGTTCTTATGATTTGCTGCACATGCATATGAATCTGTTTTCTTCAGTGTGAGAAAAGGAAGTGGGACTAACTGGGTGAATAGTTTGATCACTAGTTTTAGGTTTATGCAAACGCCTCTGCAAGAATACAGACTTCCAAAGGAAAGACTTCTGGATAAAGGCCCAGAGTGTAGGCTGTGGGATTTACTTTATTAGCCATTTGAAAGGAACCTGAAAGCAGAGCTTCATCTAAGAAGCTCTTGCTATCCAAAATGCTGTTTATCAGAGAAATGAGAGTGAAGGAATTAGGATAAACTTTAGTTGGTTTATAGCAACAACAGCATGCTTAATGAAAGTTGTTACATTCATGTCGAGATTCCTTTAAGATTTTGGACATAGGATCATGAGCCTGAGTGGGTAAATTTCATGTAAATATTAGGACAAATCTTAATAGTCTGAGGAAAGTGTTATATGTGGGAAAGTAATTGAATTCTTCTTTATCCTTGTTTTCATCACTGTTTCGTGTCCTTAGTGCCTTTGACTTCTTGTGGGGAAAGAAGTGGTGTTATTCTTGGGCACTTCCATCATTAAGTGTCTCTAGGGCACTTCCATCATTAAGTGTCTCTATTATTTCCGCTCTTGAATGCCATTGCATAGTCAGTTTATATTGGCCTTCGATGTAACTCTCATTCCATAGACATCAAGTAACCGAGGGATTTTTGTCCTTCCATTGCCAATAAAATGTTTGATAGGATATATGCATTTTCCCATAACAGTGAGAACAAAAGTGCTTCCCCCCACTTCCCTTCATTGCTGTTATTTGTAGTTTTGGAAGGAAACCTGAGATATCAGCTTAGATGTGAGACTAAGCAATTATTCTATTTAATAGAATTTGCTAATTCAAACAGAATGAATCAGATGGATACTTGGCAAGCAATTGGTACTAATGCAGTTGTTTTTTGTGTATAGGAATCTACCATTCTATAACCGTTTCTCCATGTTTATCTATTCTCAGTTTAGTCTTCTGCTTCTTATCTCTGGGTATGTTTTTATTTTCCTCATTTTATGTCATTATTTAAATATGTAATTTTGGAAGGAAACCTGAGATACCAGCTTAGATATCAGCTTAGATTTAAGTAATTTTAGATTATCCTGTGAGATATGTTTGATGTCTTTGCTCCTGCTTTCTTAGTAAAGGGGAGTTTAGAAGAAGCAAATATCATGTAAGGAAATGAACACAAGGTGGGTAAGGTTGCCTTTTTCTGTGCAAAGTTAAATTGTCAACTTTTTTGTACCTTTTCTTTTCACCATCTAATATCTGGGAATAATGATAGTACAGACTGAGAAAGACCTGGATTTGTCAGCAGCTTTGTTTCCTTAATTTTTAATATCACAGAAAACCTTAAACACATATTCTATGATTTTCTTAAGCTTAACCATTTTGTTGGGTCAGCCAACTTGAACAAACTTCTTGGCTGACTCAATAATATTTAATAGCTTTTACAGATGCAAACCTTAATCACTTGTCTTTTATCTAAGTTGTTATTCTTGATTGAAATTTTAAAAATAAATACTCATACTCTTTGTAAGTATCCTATTAAAAACTTATATTTTTAAAGATATTTAAATACTGTTATCTTTTTCTCTTTATGTCTTCTCCACTACATCCTTTTAAAACTTTTCCTGTAGAGGTTTCCTTTTAAAACATTAAGTCATCTTTGCTGTCCTTTTAAGATTCCTTAAAAATCTATGATCACTTTAAATCTTATTAATTGACTGAAAATATGTAGGAATTTTGATATAATGACTGCCAGGTTTTGATCTGAGAAAGAGCACACTCCTTCCTCTCAAATTATTGTAAAAAAAATTGTTTGCTATGGCTTTCACTTCTGGAGGTACTAGATATTCTTTCTGTTTCCTTATTTGACATTTTGCAATAAATGAGAATGTCCTTTCCCAGGGTGTTAAGAATTGAACTCTTTTTCATTGACTGAGCATTTAGCATAGGATATGTTTGTCTTGTTCCTGTAAGTGATAGATAATTATATATAAGGCCAAAGTTTGTGTATTTCCATAATAATAGAGAATAGATAACTTATATTTTATGAAATGACTAAACCAGCATCCTGTATGGGAATTGCACCAGCCATATGAAGAGAGCTGCTGGTTCAGATTAGTTGGCGTGGCCAGTGTAGAAGAACCTGTCATATTCTTTAAAATATTTTTATTTACGATACATTTGTAATGATCACGATATTATTGGTTTGTGCCAATACTGATGCATTGTTTGTTCAATACTGATGCATTGAACAAAAGGAAAAGTAGTCCATTGTTACGCTTGATGAAACATTCTTAAAAATGATCAACTGTGGTAAAAATACATCCTTGTAACATTAATAATAATCAACATTTTTCACCTTAGGAAATAGAAGGGTCATTTTTCTACCAGTCATTCAAAATGGAAGATGTTATTTCCAGCTTAGGAACGAAAATATTATGTTTATATGATGGCAGACTTAGCATTTATATAAAAGGGGAAAATGAGGTCATTGACTTGTCAGAAAAACTAAGGACTTGCTTAAAAAACAAAAAAAAAATCTCACCAGCCAAAATTCTCTAAATAAAGGATATTTTTTAAAGCATGATGCAAACGTATTTCAGTTCATTTCAACAGATACTCAGAGAGCCTACGAATTTGCCTGTGTTTGACATGATTTGGTGTCAGGCATAGAAGTGAAAGTTCCAATGACATGTTCTCTATGGTCTCCCAACACTCTGATAGGTCTGTGACTGCCCACTTGTCATCCCTCATTTTTCTTTATGTAATGACCCACATGACCTGATTCTTAACTATGTGCCTGAAAGTTCCAGGAAAACGGGACAAAATTGACAGTAGAAAATTCTATAAAGCATATCTTATTTTTTTTATGGGGACCATTTTAAAAGTCTTTATTGAATTTGTTACAGTATTGTTTCTGTTTTATGCTTCTGTTTTGTTATTTTGGCCACAAGAGATGTGGGAATTTAGCTCCCTTCAGTTCATTTCAGTTCAGTTCAGTGGCTCAGTCGTGTCTGACTCTTTGCGACCCCATGAATCGCAGCACACCAGGCCTCCCTGTCCATCACCAACTCCCAGAATTCACTCAAACTCACGTCCATCGAGTCGGTGATGCCATCTAGCCATCTCATCCTCTGTCATCCCCTTCTCTTGCTGCCCCCAATCCCTCCCAGCATCAGAGTCTTTTCCAGTGAGTCAGCTCTTCACATGAGGTGGCCAAAGTACTGGAGTTTCAGCTTTAGTATCATTCCTTCCAAAGAAATCCCAGGGCTGATCTTCTTTAGAATGGACTGGTTGGATCTCCTTGCAGTCCAAGGGACTCTCAAGAGTCTTCTCCAACACCACAGTTCAAAAGCATCAATTCTTCGGCACTCAGCTTTCTTCACAGTCCAACTCTCACATCCATACATGACCACAGGAAAAACCATAGCCTTGACTAGACAGACCTTTGTTGGCAAAGTAATGTCTCTGCTTTTGAATATGCTATCTAGGTTGGTCATAACTTTTCTTCCAAGGAGTAAGTGTCTTTTAATTTCGTGGCTGCAGTCACCATCTGTAGTGATTTTGGAGCCCCCAAAAATAAAGTCTGACACTGTTTTCACTGTTTCCACATCTATTTACCATGAAGTGATGGGACCAGATGCCATGATTTTAGTTCTCTGAATGTTGAGCTTTAAGCACTTTTTCACTCTCCTCTTTCACTTTCCCTAACCAGGGATCAAACCCACACTCTCTGCTTTGGAAGGTGAAGTCTTAACCACTGAACCGCTAGGGAAGGCCCTATAAAATATATGTGTATGTTTTTTTAAGGTCTATTCTCTCTGAAAGGAGACTTTCTTCATTCACACTTCCTGTAGTTGGAAAATTCTGTTGAAATCTCAGGATTGGAAAAACAATATCCTAGACACAGAGAATAGTGAGACACAGCTTACTGTCATTCTAGAGCAAATCTTCTTTCTTCTTTGTGAGTTACTGAAACTAGAAAATTTAATTGCCTGACCTAGAGTTTTGTAGCTATGACTAAAACTTCTCTTCCTATCCAATACTGTTCTAGAATATGGAGCCCAAAAGGTATGATATGGTTTACTCATTATATGATTATATACTTCAGTTCCATACACTGGTGTCCTAAACTGTGAGATCAACATATGTAACTTTATTGTATTTTCATTCATTACAGTATAATATTTAAGTAACTCCTTTGAAATCAGAGGACTAACTACAAGAAAAATGGAAAATGTATAGAGGCTAGAAAAGTAATAGAATTAATAATTAAATATTATTAATGCAAAGGTCATGGAAAGAGAGAACCAAACTTACTAATATGCTTGAACAAATTATTAAAACATGGTTTTTATGCTATAGTTCTACTACTTTAAAGATTTGTTTTCTGGCAAAGAGAGAGTTGAGCCAAGAGGAATGTCACAAAAAGTAACATTAGTTCCCAGTTCAGTTCAGTCCAGTCGCTCAGTTGTGTCCGACTCTTTGCGACTCCATGGACTGCAGCACGCCAGGCTTCCCTGTCCATCAGCAACTCCTGGAGTTTACTCAAACCCATGCCCATCGAGTCAGTGATGCCATCCAACCATCTCATCCTCTGTTGTCCCCTTCTCCTCCCACCTTCAATCTTTCCCAGCATCAGAGTCTTTTCCAGTGAGTGAGTTGTTCACATCAGGTGGCCAAAGAATTGGAGCTTCAGCTTCAGCATCAGTCCTTCCAGTGAATATTCAGGGCTGATAATTCTTATCTTTGTACTGTCCCGTCCACTCTGTTTCTCCCTCTCATAAGTCTCAGACCTTCTTGTTAGGCAGTTGATTTACTTCCTCAATCGTCAACTCCCCTACCTTCATCATTAGCCCATGGCTTTTCTCTTTCATCATGACATATGTTGAGCTATTTTTGTTTAGATTGGCCCCAGACCTCTTTCCTGTGAATAAGAAACCCTGATTGCACATGACCTGATCACCTGGGCTCTACCTCATCTCCTCTCTTGCTGGTCACCTGGCTGTAGATGCGAATGGTGTATAATACAGGTTAACCCTTTATATTAGTGTTTAGAAGGAGTTTACATCTCACAGTAATGTGGAAGGGGACTGCTCTAAGTGTCGCAAAATCAGGGTCTTTGTCCTGCTTCTACTACTAAATAGCTGTCCAAGCCTGAAAAAAATCATTCTTCTTCTGCTCAAAAAGAAATGTATTTATTTTTTCATTTAATTAACTTTTCTCTTAAAGATGTGAAATAAAATCATTTCTTGAAAAAAGTCAAAATGTAGGAAAATTGCAAAGACTAATTACCCATACCCACCATTTGATTTACAGTATGGCACTGGCACAAAGACAGAAATATAGATCAATGGAACAAAATAGAAAGCCCAGAGATAAATCCATGCACCTATGGACACCTTATCTTTGACAAAGGAAGCAAGAATATACAATGGATTAAAGACAATCTCTTTAACAAGTGGTGCTGGGAAAACTGGTCAACCACTTGTAAAAGAATGAAACTAGAACACTTTCTAACACCATACACAAAAATAAACTCAAAATGGATTAAAGATCTAAACATAAGACCAGAAACTATGAAACTCCTAGAGGAGAACATAGGCAAAACACTGTCCGACGTACATCACAGCAGGATCCTCTATGACCCACCTCCCAGAATATTGGAAATAAAAGCAAAAATAAACAAATGGGACCTAATTAAACTTAAAACCTTCTGCACATCAAAGGAAGCTATAAGCAAGGTGAAAAGACAGCCTTCAGAATGGGAGAAAATAATAGCAAATGAAGCAACTGACAAACAACTAATCTCAAAAATATACAAGCAACTCCTGCAGCTCAATTCCAGAAAAATAAATGGCCCAATCAAAAAATGGGCCAAAGAACTAAATAGACATTTCTCCAAAGAAGACATACAGATGGCTAACAAACACATGAAAAGATGCGCAACACCACTCATTATCAGAGAAATGCAAATCAAAACCACAATGAGGTACCATCTCACGGCAGTCAGAATGGCTGCTAACCAAAAGTCTATAAGCAATAAATGCTGGCGAGGGTGTGGAGAAAAGGGAACCCTCTTACACTGTTGGTGAGAATGCAAACTAGTACAGCCACTATGGAGAATAGTGTGGAGATTCCTGAAAAAACTGGAAATAGAACTGCCTTATGACCCAGCAATCCCACTGCTGGGCATACGCACTGAGCAAACCAGAATTGAAAGAGACACGTGTACCCCAATGTTCATCGCAGCACTGTTTATAATAGCCAGGACATGGAAGCAACCTAGATGTCCATCAGCAGATGAATGGATAAGCAAGCTGTGGTACATATACACAATGGAGTATTACTCGGCCATTAAAAAGAATACATTTGAATCCGTTCTAATGAGGTGGATGAAACTGGAGCCTATTATACAGAGTGAAGTAAGCCAGAAAGAAAAACACCAATACAGTATAGTAATGCATATATATGGAATTTAGAAAGATGGTAACAATAACCCTGTATGCGAGACAGCAAAAGAGACATAGATGTATAGAACAGTCTTTTGGACTCTGTGGGAGAGGGAGAGGGTGGGATGATTTGGGAGAATGGCATTGAAACATGTATATTATCATATAAGAAACGAATCTCCAGTTCAGGTTCGATGCAGGATACAGGATGCTTGGGGCTGGTGCACTGGGATGACCCAGAGGAATGGTATGGGGAGGGAGGTGGGAGAGGGATTCAGGATGGGGAACACGTGTACACCCGTGGTGGATTCATGTTGACGTATGGCAAAACCAATAGAATATTGTAAAGTAATTAGCCTCCAATTAAAATAAATAAATTTAAATTAAAAAAAATTGAGGATAATATTGAAGTCCCCTTTGGCCTTCAGCCCGCTCCCATTACCTTCACCCCTTCCTCAAGGCAGTTGTTGACCTGAAATAAAATTTCTTAAAATATCCATCATATAGCATTAGATGAGATGAAAAGTAAGTTATAATGAGGTAGTTGTTGTTATTTCTAAAGTAAGCTGCAAAAAAAGGAATTCTTTATTCCTCAAATGTATGGTCCATTTTACTGCCCAAATATTCCTGTTTTCTCACATAGTATCTTAGAATATTAGTACACTGTATCTGCGTTTTTTCAGAGAATACTGCCAGTGCTTCGTTTTGGAATTCTAAAAATCTAGTTATAATAGCTATCAAGGTACTGCCATTTGGAAGAATATTACCTATCTTAGTAGTCACTTTTGATTTCTGGAAACTACAGCCATCTCTGCTAAATAATGCTGTGCATTGATGATTGGGTCCCAGAGTGAAAACAGAGCTGTTCAGCTGTGTGGATAGTCCTCTTGTATTTTCCCTGGCATCAAGCACTGTATCATGTCTTTCATAAAATAAATATGAATCAATGATAAATATGGAATGAGCATCTGAATTTCACTTTTTAGTATACATACTGTTTGTTTCAGGGTTGTATTGCTGTGTCACAAATTACTACAAACTTAGCTGATTAAGACAACATCCATTTATTAGCTAACAGTCCTGAAGGTCAGATTTCTGGCATGGTGTGGTTGGGTCTATGTTTAGGGTATCAGAAAGCCTAAATCGTGGGACTAATCTGCTCCCAAGGTGACTCTTGTTGGCAGAGTTCAGTTCCTTGCGATTGTAGAACTGAGGTCCCCATTTCCGTGTTGGCTGTCAGATGGAGACTGCTCTCAGCTGCTGGATGTAACTGTTATTCCTTGCCACTTGGTGTCCTCTAGATTCGCAGTAGTGCTTGGAGTCCTTCTCACTCCTTGAGCCTCTGACTTCCCCTTCTTTGAGCTGCTGGAGAAATTCTCTAAATAAATCTTAAGAGTATGGACCCACCCAGATAATCTTCCTATCTGCAGGCCAGCCGAACTTTCCAGTGTCATTCACCTGGAGTACAGTCCGTGCACAGTCCTAGGGCTGATTCAGGATGTGAACATCAGAGAGGTGGGAAATCTTGGGACCATCTGTCCCAAGATGATAGAAATCTGTCTACCACACTAATTTTCACTCCTCAGGAGGACTGAGACTAAAAATAGAGCTTTAAATATCGTCTGCAGTAAGCAAAATGAATTCACAAGATTATCACTGCAGAGCAAAATCAAGTAGTTACGCAATGAAAAATGTCATGCCTGTTAGCAGTGATAGGATATTATATATAAAACAAACACCTCAAAACTCTTACTTTTGGAAGTTGATGACCAGAGGAAGTTGGAAATCTACCTTTCTCTTCTAACCTCAATTAAAAATTTTTTACTTTAATCATAAATTGCTTTTAAGTCAGAAGGCCCCTGACTTTCCGCTGGGTCCTTCCTAACCTATAGACTGTCTCATCCTAGTTTTATTTCTAAGTTAAACCAGAATGAAGCCCAGGGTGATTAAACTATTTACCTGATGTGATCTTATAATAATCTGTGATTCTTTCTCGGACGTAGTAATTCTTGGAGCTGTCAGTTGGTTCTCTCATTATTTCTGAAGTCTTTTGCCATCATTAAAACCTTTTGCCCCCAGGTTAACGCTAAGAATTCAAATGGCAGGTCTGTTAGGAGCAAGTACTCCAAGTCCTAGAACTGGGCATTGGCTCTGGTACTGTGCTTTTCCAGGGACTTTCCCCATAATTTGTGGTTCCTTTTGTCTGTTCCTTGGCCTTGTCATTTTCAGAAGACCCCCAAAATTATATACGTCGACCACATAGCACCTGAGTGTTCTCTGGCCCAGGTTTTTTGCTGTAATGTTTTCCCCAACATTGGGTTAGCTAGTGCCAAATCATGTCTAAACTAACTTTCCCTTTTCTGCTTTCATGCTATAGCTCCTTGTTTCCTTCTTCTTTGTTTTTTTTTTCTCCTATGAGCAATGCAGAATTCCTGACTTAAGAGTTTATAATCTAATAGGACAAACATATAGGAAAGTGAAAAATTATATGACAATATGATAAGTATTATGTTACAGAAAAGCAGCAAGGGCCTGTGGGATTTGAGACATTCCAGCTCAGCCCGAATGTTGGTCAGGAAATATTTCCAAGAGGAGGTAACACTTGCATGGTCTGTGATAAGCAATTAGGAGCTGGCCTAGTTGGGAAGAGGAGCTGGGGGCATTGGAGGGAGGCCTAAATGAATCCTTTAAAGATGATCCAGAGTTGGAAACGAGATCATCCTCAAGCTGAACTAGTTGAGCAAATGCCAAGAGGAAAGGATGGGACCAAAAACGGGAGATAAAGCTAACTGATCAGATATTCTGCAGAAGCTGAAGCAAATTGAGCCTTGAAAATGAGTCCAAGGATGGGAACAAAGCTGGGTCCCAAGACCTTCACCGGGCATGAAAGTGAGAAAGAAAACTGTTTCTAGCCTGAAGAGTGCCAGCATTTAAGGGCTA
Source organism: Bos javanicus (assembly GCF_032452875.1). Lineage (NCBI taxonomy): Eukaryota > Metazoa > Chordata > Mammalia > Artiodactyla > Bovidae > Bos > Bos javanicus. The sequence continues at coordinate 23,301,901 of NC_083876.1, read as the reverse complement.
AAGAAGCAGAAATAGGAGATGGTGAAGGAGACCGGGAAGTGGTCCGAGAGTGACAGCGTGAGAGCAAACTGCGCTTGAAGACGGAGATACTGGGGCCTTATTCATGGATGAATAGTGAATAATGGGAGGAGGTTTCTAGGTGGAGAGCTTACAGCTGAAAGTCTCTATTTTGTCTTCCAAGTGAAAAATGATGTCTGAGTCTGATGAGAGTGTAGAGCCGTGGGGATAAGGGATGGGGAACAACGAAGTAGCTCTTGTGGTCAATCTCAGAGAAATCAATAGGAGGTCCTTGCGGGTGTCATGCTGAATTGTGAGGACCTGGCTGACGATGGGGAGGCTGTGAGGTTTTAATGGATCTAACACGCTTGGTTGAGCTCCTGTCTCAAAGAGCGCTCTGCGGCAGGGCTTGAGGGAAAGAGGAGGCAGATGGATTGATTTAGATTTGGTGGTTTTCTGCAAGGGTGTGACGGAAAGAGCAAAAAGGCTAGGGAGTTAAGAATGGTTGGCAGAACAGATAAAATCTAGCTGAGTAAAGAAGGACTTTCAATCAGCGTAGACTGCTAATTTAGAGGGAAAAAATAAAAGTAGGGACCAAAAGACAAAAGATATTAATGAAATCAAAGGGTAGTTATACCAGAAGAGGTGATATTTGGAGAAGTATGACATGGATTATTAGATCCTCATATCACAGGCTCTGCTGTCATTTCCAATAGATTCAAAGAACTAGACCAGGCTTCCCTGGTAGCTCAGTGGTAAAGAGTCTGCCTGCCAGTTCAGGAGACACAGGCTTGATCCCTGGTCCGGGAGGATTCCACATGCCGTGGAGCAGTTTGTCCCATGCCTCACAAATACTGAACCTGTGCTCTAGAGCCCAAGAACCACAACTGCGAACTCAGGTGCTGCAACTACTAAAGCCCTTGTGCCCGAGAGCCCAGATTCTGCAACAAGAGAAGCTGCCATAGTGAGAAGCCCGCACACTGCAAGTAGAGAGTAGCCTCCATTTGCCGCAACTGGTGAAAAGCCCACACAGCAACAAAGGCCCAGTACAGCCAAAAATAAATACATAAAGAGTAAAATTTAAAAATAATAAATAAACTGAAAAAAAAAAGAACTGGACCAAACCAAAAAGAAAAAAATTAAAATACAGGCGCATGATTGATGAAGGAAGACTTTGTATACTTAAATGTATGAAATCTGACAGAAAAATCAACTTGTTTTACTATAAATACATGAAAAACAATGACAAAAGTGAAAGATAAGAAATTAAGAAACTAATTTCTGCAATTACAATAAGCAAAGGGATAAAAGAGCTTCCCTGGTGGCTCAGATGGTAAAGAATCTGCCTGCAACTCAGGAGACCTGGTTTCAGTCCCTGGGTTGGGAAGATCCCCTTGAGGAAGACATAGCAACCCACTCCAGGATTCTTGCCTGGAGAATCCTGTGGACAGGGGAGCCTGGTAGGCTACAGTCCATGGAGTCACAAAGAGCCGGACACAACTGAAGCAACTGAGCATGCACACATGCACACAAAGGAATAAAAATCCTTCATCTGTAAAGATGGGATCTAGGTTGGTATTTCCCCAGCAGCTGTGGGTAATTGTAGCTTCTTTTTGCACATCCATCACCAGTTTTTTCTGCTCCTCAACAATTTGAGCAGCAGTCAGGCTGTATCCTCTCTCTGCTTCATGCTCCTCCTGTCTCTGATTAAAAGGCCTGGGGGGCCCAGCAAAGGGTTTTGGAGCCTGGGCGGGGTGGAGGGCAGCCTGGCTCAGGTGTGAGCCAAGCAGGTGGAAGGGAGGATCCAGTAAGAGAACGGTCCAGCACCCGGTGTCAGAGCCCCAGGGGGGCCATCTGTGGGGGAGGGCTGCCCACTTCAGAGACTGGCGCCTTGGCGAAGGAAATGGGGCGTGTACGCAGGGAGGGGACAGGATTGATTTCATACAAGAAGGCTGATCAAGTAAGGAAATGTATGAAGCATTATGGGAGTGTGGTTTCTTACTCTAGGAGAAGATTGTCACAAATGGGAAAACCGGGGGGAGAACACGAGGATGAATTCTGTGGTGGTGTTGGAATTGCAGGTATTAGTGTGAATTTATGGTTTGCCATGTATAGACAGATGAATGTATAGTTATAGAAATATATATATGTGTGTGTGTATCTGTATGTGTGCATGCTTGCGTGCTAGGTTGCTTTAGTCATGGCTGACTCTCTCTGACCCTGTGGACTGTAGCCTGCCATTCTTGTCCATGGGATTCTCCAGGCAAGAACACTGGAGTGGGTTGTCATACCCTCTTCCAGGAGATCTTCCCCAAGCAGGGATCGAACCTGTTTCTCTTACATATCCTGCATTGGCAGGCGGGTTCTTTGCCATTAGTGTCACCTGGGAAGGATGTAAGAAGTATGTATGTACACACACATATTCTCTAATTCTGTCTATTGAGTTGGCTTGGCAGCAGCGACACCCCAGTAACAAGGAGTACACTCAGCACTCTGATCTAAATGCTGTTCTCTGCCAGAAAAGGAATCAGAACTCCTTAGAAAAATTGCTGTTTCCAGGGCTGGGCCAGGATAAGCAAACGATGAGCTTGGAACATCCTGTCCCACAAAATCAGGAAGTGCTCAAAGGATGATGGCGATGTGTCGAAAGGACATAGAAACCAGCTTGAAGAGGCTCCCACTGGCCAATTCTGGGACATTTTAAGCATTAAATAATGTTTGCAACAGACTAAACAGAACCTATTTAATGAAATGATAAACACAAGTCCACAGTGATATGAATAAATTTAAAGTTGAATGGAGGAACAGGGTTTTTTCAGTTTTGGAGAATCTTCCCATAAAATAATTGTTCATTACAAAGAGAAAAAAGATCACATTAATCAAATGATCAAAGGGAACATTGTCAGTAATGGGACAAAGCAGGAATGGCGCCACCTGAAAGGACGCAAGGAGAAGCAGCTAGAATCACTTGTGGGGTATTCTTGACCAAGATGGATAGTCTGAATGGGATCACGAGGAAACACCAGTCACATCTACATCGAGTCGAACCTACCAGTCAAACCTACCAACTTACATCATAGAACAGTTTACAAAAACACCTGTAACTTCAAAAGCATTAAGGTCATGGGAAGTCAAGGAAAGACTGAGGAAATGTTTCAGACTGAAGAGGACTAAGGAACATGACAGCTAAAAACAGTGGACTCTTTTGTTATGAAGGAGGTATAGTGAAATGTGAATGATGTCTGAAGATTTCATGATAGCAGTGTATCAATATTAATTTTCTGGTTGTAGTTATAATTATGTAGCAGAATATTTTGGAGAAGGAAATGGCAACCCACTCCAGTATTCTTGCCTAGAGAATCCTGTGGACAGAGGAGCCTGGTGGGCTGCTGTCCACGGGGTCTCACAGAGTAGGATGCGACTGAAGCGACTCAGCATGCATGCATGCATTGGAGAAGGAATTGGCAACCTACTCCAGTGTTCTTGTCTGGAGAATCCCAGGGAAGGAGGAGCTTGGCGGGCTGCCGTCTGTGGGGTCGCACAGAGCTGGACACGACTGAAGTGACTTAGCAGCAGCAGCAGAATATTTTTGTTTGTAATGCACTCAATTATTTGGTAATGATGAGGGATCGTGTTGGCTACTTAGCTTGCAGATACTTCAGGAAAAAACAATTTTTGTCATATATTTAGAAGACTTCTTTTAAGCATTTTCTGAAGTAGAGAATAATATTAAAATAGTTTTCATCTGCTAATCCCAAACTCCCAATCTTTCCCGCCCCCAACCCATCCCTCTTGACAACCGCAAGTCTGTTCTCTATGTCTGTGACTCTGTTTCTGTTTGGGTCATATTTTAGGTTCCACATGTAAGTGATATCGTATAGTACTTGTCTTTCTCTCTCTGACTTACTTTTGTTTAGTATGATAACTCTGGGTCCCTCCATTGGATGGTGCAAATGGCATTATTTCACTCTTTTTTAAGGCTGAGTAATACTTCACTGTGTATGTGTGTATTGTGTGTGTATGCTCAGTTGTGTTTGACTTTCTGCAACCCCTTGGACTATAGCCCACCAGGCTCCTCTGTCGATGGGATTTTCCAGGCAAGAATATGGGAGTGGATTGCCATTTCCTCCTCTAGGGGATCTTCCCAATACAGGGACTGAACCCATGTCTTTCATGTCTCCTGCATTGGCAGGTGGATTTTTACCACTGCAGTACCTGGGAAGTCCGTGTGTGTGTGTGTGTGTGTGTGTGTGAATGGACATTTAGGTTTTTTCCATATCTTGGCTATTGTGACTAGTGCTGTTGCTGTCGTATCTTTTCAAATTATAGTTTTGTTTTGATATATGCCCAGGAGTTGAATTGCTGGACCGTGTGATATTTTTATTTTTAGCTTTCTGAGGAACCACTATACTGTTTTCCATAGTGACTGCACCAATTTATATTCCCATCAACAGTATAGGAGGGTTCCCTTTTCTCCATGCCCTCTCCCACATTTGTTATTTGTAGACTTTATAATGATGGCCATTCTGACCTGTGTGAGTTGGTACCTCATTGTAGTTTTAATTTGCATTTCTCTAATGATTAATGATGATGAGCATCTTTTCATGTGCCTATATTTTCTTGTTCCAAGCTTTCTTAACATTGTCCTCCCTTGACTTCCTGTGGCTTCAGAAACACTGGTTGTCTTAGATTTTTTTCGCAAGGACTCTTCTTAGTCATCCTAATCTTCTAGGAAAAATATAATTTATAATATTTCCTCTTTGACCGTCTCTTCTTTTTCTTTTATTCCTTTCAACTCCAGGCATATGATTCTTAACTCTGCATCTTTATCCTAGGTCTCTCTGGATAGGAAACTTCATTTTACCTGAATTAGCTGGTAAAGAATCTGCTTGTAATGCAGGAGACCCTGGTTCAATTCCTGGGTCAGGAAGATCCCCTGGAGAAGGGATAGGCTACCCACTCCAGTATAATGGGGCTCCCCTGGTGACTCAGATGATAAAGAATCTGCCTGCAATGTGGGAGACCTGTGTTCAGTCCCTGGGTTGGGAAGATCCCCTAGAGAAGGCCATGGCAACCCCCTCCAGTATTCTTGGCTGGAGAATCCCCATGGACAGAGGAGCCTGACTGGCTTCAGTTCATAGGGTTGCAAAAAGTTGGGCATGACTAAGCACAGCACAACACAGCTTTTGTGGGCATATTTTTTTTCTCATTAGCCTAGACCCGCTGGAGTAACTCAGCTTTCAGTTAGCTACTGGGGCTCACTAATGCAAATTCAAATTTTATGAAAATTACAGAGTCTAAATTTCTTCAGCTTCTGTAGGAGAGCATTATTACTGAAAACTGTAGAATGATTGCTTCCTCCTCTGGGTCAGGAGCAGTCATGAATTCATTGCCATAAGAAAATATATAAGTCTGGTTACCACAGAAAGTTGCATGTTAGAAAATGAACTCTATTTTGATATGAAATTAATTTCATTAGAGAGGTTATGTGAGACAACATGAAGTAAGAATCTTATCTTACAGATCTGTTTTAGAGTGGAATATATACAGTATCAGAGGTTATGAGAAAAGTTTGAAGTGCGTATCTGAGAAAATGATCCACATTTTTAAATTGTCTCAGTTCTAACATGAATTAGACACAATAGTATGAATATTTTAATTGGCATGGGTTAATATGCTTTGACTCAAGATTAAGTATTTTAAACAAATTGATGAATTAATAACCTACAAACTTGGACCAAGAAAATATGTTTATTGTAATCCCATTCATTTAAAAATATCATTGATAGATAATTTTCTTATCTGAACTTTTCATTTTATGAATGTATATATTTGTGTATGTTGAGATTAATGTTTCATGTCCAGTTTTTATACCAGGAAGCATGAGTCTTTGCTGATACACTTTTGGATCTCTTATTACATTTCTCATCAAGGAGACATTCCAGAAGTTTTACAAATTATTCTATCAAAGTGCTAGACTTTGGTGGGACATTACAGATTCTTCATTTTTTGAGCTTTCTCCAAAAGTAAGCACTTTTGCATAAATGAATCTCCTAAGTGCAAGAGATTAGAAGTGTCCAGATGGCTCTCACTGAAGTTGTGCTCATACGTTTGTACAATAAACTTGGACATTTAACTGATGCAAATTTTAATATATTCATTGTCCTTCTCGTTTAAAACAAAGATGCTGTTTCCTGAGATCAGTGTTACTTGGAAAACCTTGGCTATCTAACAAGTTCCCAAGAAACATTATTTAATGTACATTGCCAAGAACATCTTAGATAATTCAACAGCATTGCCGTCTTTAAAAAGTCCAAATATATTTCCTATAAATGTGACATTTATTGAGACCTTGTTGGTTGCATATTTGGATATGACAGGGTTCCAAAAGAAATACATAATTTATAATGAGCATATAATCATTCTGGAGAAGGAAAATAACTTCATATGAAACAGCAAAAAATAAGCAGGAAAGGATGTAATTTAGTGCCAACTTGGTAAATTAATATTTTTGTTGAATCAGACGGTCATCAGTCATCTGCCTGTGGTACTTACTATTATAATATAATTTTGGATTACTTAAGTCAGTATAAGTCTGGATTTGCTTCATGTTTTCTGAACTTAAAAACTTTTTTTTTTTTTAATTTGGAAGGTTTATTTTTTTATTTTTTTCAGCACTTTGAAGTCAGCACATATTGTTGGACACGTACTATGTGCCAACACACTTACAGACATTGGGCTTATAAGTATGAGCAAAACAGAGTCTCTGTACTTAAGGAACTTGCTGCTTTGTGTGTATATGTGTCCTGGAGGGTAGGGGGGCGTGGGCAGTGGCGGGGAGGAGACAGATGGCCAACATGTAAGAAAATAGGTAAGGGAACTTCAGAAACAAAAGTATTATGACAATGGTAAAAATATTTGAGTGGAGGTGCTTGGACTGCTGTTGTCGGAAAAGTCTTGTCTGAGGAATTCAAGTTTGAGTTGAGGCCTGAGTGATGAGAGGGCTTAGGCACCTAATTAGATTTACAGTTTGAAGCCCCAGGGAGTGGTCTCGGTGGAGGACAGACATATGAAAATCTTCACTGTGGACACAACACTGAAAGCCAGGCCAGTCACAGTTGGGATATAGGGTGAGAGTTGAGAGCTGATCTTTGTCTTTATCATATGTCTGTCAGCAGTGTCTTTGGGAAAGCTATTTTTGTGGAGAAGTGAGGAGGAAAGCCTAATTAACAGTGAAAAGAGACTGGGAGGTAAGGACATGAAGGCGCTAAGAATATACACGTCTCTATAGGGTTTTGCTCTGAAGGAGACAGAGTAGAAGGACGGTGGCCTTAAACAGTGGTTAAGATTGTGTGTTTGTTGTGTGTGCTTCTCTGCATTTGAGTTGGATTTAACGATACTACAGCAAAACTTATAAGTTATTGTTGCCAAAATCTTGACTCCCCTGTCCACCGGTGCTGAATGAAAATGCCGAAACAGAGTTTGGAGGAAATAGAAAAATGGCTTTATCTTTTCTTGGCAAAGTGGAATGCACAGCAGACTAGCACCTCAAGTACTGTGCTCCCCATTCCTGAGAATAGAGAGAGGTTATATCCCGGGGCTTGTAGTCTGTGGGTAGGTGATAAGGCTCAAAGCAATGAAGATCTTGTACTTTGTTTTTCCTTTTTCGAGGTTTCAAAATGGCCACAGCTGAGATCATGCAGCTCAGCAACTGGGTCTGGTGTCCCTGAAGTTATCAGCCCGTGACCTTCTTTCTGAAATGCTATCAGAATGGTACAACAGAGTGAAAGGGGAGAAGAATGCCAGGTGCAGAGTGTAATCTATATGGAGTCAGAGAGTAATTATTAATAGCTTTGTGAAGGACAAGTCTAGCTACAAGTGTTTGTTAGTAGTAACAGCTAAAGAATAACCAAGATTGTTTAACTCTTGCAGGCCTGTTTGACTGGTATGTGCCAAAGACTGTTCACTCATTTATGTTTTTGTGGCAATATTAAGACATCTGCACATTTTTTACTTTAATTTTTAAAGTTCCTTGTTAAGCTTTCATAGGAATTGGGAGGCCATAGGAGAGCACCGTTAAAGACTGAGAGTTAAAACTGAACGTGAAGAACAGAGTTACAAACAACGGGGACCACAAAGCAAAGAATCAAGTGAAACTGAGCTCTGGCAGCAGGAGTTTGCAGCAAAGGGTTTATTGCAGGAAGCCAAACAAAGGAACGAGGATAGGCTTGGTCTTTGAGTTGGGTGTTTTTAAAGGGGAAGAACAGAGGCTGGGGTCATCATCTTACATTTAACTACATTCCTTAATCATGGTTTCGAGTGTCAGGATGCTTCTGGTTTGGATTCTCTGGCCAGGTGGTCTGTGGCTTGGGGGTCTGTTAGCTCATCTTGCCTTAGAGAAACAGTCCAAGGTTGTGTGTTAATAATGTTTATCTATAATATCAATGATGTTATTTTTAATACATCAGCGATGATATCAACAACAGCAATTTTAGTGCCTTAACAATGTTAACAACAGTAATTTTAGCATCTGACTCGAATTGATTGAGGATTGAGGGGACAAGAAAGAATAAAGTTCTGGATAGAGGGATTAATCATAAACTCGGTTTGGGGGAGCCTCAGTATCAGGGTTTCACAGGTAATTTTCACATTAAAGGACTGCTCAGCATGTGTTTGTCACTTCAGCCCACTCCTATAGGTGGTCCTGTCTTCACATTGTGAATATGTAATAATGGAATATGCAGTGAAAATGCCTGTGTACATATGCTTCATGCTGTTTTTCAAAGTGCTTTTACATGTATTATCTTATTTAATGAAGACTATAAATTAATCTGTGGGAGAAATGATAATGCTATTTAAACTATGTATAAAAATTGGGAATGCTAAATTAAAAATACTTAAGAATATGTGTTATAAGGATTAACCTGCCTTTATTGTAGGTGTCAATATATTATTTAATACGATAACTAATAATATTGCAAGTAATGCTGCTACTGCTGCTAAGTCGCTTCAGTCGTGTCCGACTCTGTGCGACCCCATAGACGGCAGCCCACCAGGCCCCACAGTCCCTGGGATTCTCCAGGCAAGAACACTGGAGTGGGTCGCCATTTCCTCTTCCAACGCATGAAAGTGAAAAGTGAAATCGAAGTCGCTCAGTCGTGTCCGACTCTTAGCGACCCCATGGACTGCAGCCTACCAGGCTCCTCCGTCCATGGGATTTTCCAGGCAAGAGTACTGGAGTGGGGTGCCATTGCAAGTAATAACCTTACTTATAAGATTCCTGTCCCTTATTTGTTTAAGGAAATAATTTTGGTAAACGTTATTGATAAAGATGGAAATATGTTTAATGGCTTTGATAAAAATTATAGGTAAAAGTGGAGATACAGTAAATGGATTTTAAAATTAAAAAAAAAATGTTCCTGAGAGTTTGACAAGTCTGAAGTAAATTAAAATTACTCTTTTGTTCTTTCCTGTCAGAGGTCTCTTTATTAGTATCCATGATCGAGGACATATTTCTTCTGTTCTTAATGCATGGCCAGAAGATGTCATCAAGGTAAGTTAGTTACCACTTTTTTTCCATTGTGGCACATTTGTTCTTTTTCCTGTCCCATAACATACTGACCCTTTTCACAATACTAGGTAGCGGTAGCATTCTCTAGCGCTTCAATTTATATCCCATTGATTTTTGCATAGTGGATTAATTTTATCCTGATACCATTTAGATTCTAAGTTTCCCCTTTATTTCTGTCAGGTTTTTTTTAGTATTTATTTATTTATTGTAAAGTGATGGTAAGTGTTGAAAAAATGTTGAAGTAGTATCTGAATTTCTTTAAGCAAATTCCTGTTTCTTCTGTAATTATTCATCTACTTAGAAGAATCAATGTGGGCAAAAAAACATCTGTTAATTCATTTCCTTTATCATGGTAACCTCAAGTATCTCATGGGACTTTCTCTGGGAGGGAGGAAGCTAATGAAAACAGAATAATGTTGTATCTGACATTTGGTAGCTTTCTAAGTGAGACACTTTACCTAGATTAACTCATGTATTTAGTATCATGGTAATTCCATGAGGAAAGGAAGGCCCAGGTGGATTACACAGTAGTATGTGGTGGTGGTGGGAACTGAATGATGGTGTCTCAAGGTGCCTCCTCCAAAACAGCCTAACATATTGACCCTTTGTAATGAGACGTGGAAGATTTAACAAAGATCAGCTTTATGGAATATGCAGAAATAATTTTCACCCTTCTCTTCAATGTATTTACTTTTAAGGCAGTTCTTTAAGAGCTGTGTAAGATTGCCGGGAAAAATATCAATAACCTCAGATATGCAGATGACATCACCCTTATGGCAGAAAGTGAAGAGGAACTAAAAAGCCTCTTGATGAAAGTGAAAGAGGAGAGTGAAAAAGTTGGCTTAAAGCTCAACATTCAGAAAACGAAGATCATGGCATTTGGTCCCATCACTTCATGGCAAATAGATAGGGAAACAGTGGAACAGTGTCCGACTTGATTTTTCTGGGCTCCAAAATCACCACAGATGGTGACTGCAGCCATGAAATTAAAAGACACTTACTCCTTGGAAGGAAAGTTATGACCAACCTAGATAGCGTATTAAAAAGGAGAGACATTACTTTGCCAACAAAGGTCCATCTAGTCAAGGCTATGGTTTTTCTAGTGGTCATGTATGGATGTGAGAGTTGGACTGTGAAGAAAGCTGAGTGCCAAAAAATTGATGCTTTTGAGCTTTGGTGTTGGAGAAGACTCTTGAGAGTCCCTTGGACTGCAATGAGATACAACCAGTCCATTCTAAAGGAGATCAGCCCTGGGTGTTCTTTGGAAGGAATGATGCTAAAGCTGAAACTCCAGTACTTTGGCCACCTCATGCGAAGAGTTGACTCATTGGAAAAGACTCTGATGCTCTGAGGGATTGAGGGCGGGAGGAGAAGGGGACGACAGAGGATGAGATGGCTGGATGGCATCACTGACTCAATGGACGTGAGTTTGAGTGAACTCCGGAAGTTGGTGATGGACAGGGAGGCCTGGCGTGCTGCGATTCATGGGGTTGCAAAGAGTTGGACGTGACTGAGCGACTGAACTGAACTGAACTGAATATAGGTGAATAGAAAACTAAATGGAAAGATCACAAAAATTTTTGTTTACGCATTATTGTGTGGTAGAAAAAGCAAACACTCAGGTCTTGGTTCTTTGACATTAACCAGATAAATCACCTGAGGCAAATTATTTCAGTTTTCTGATCTTCAGAGGGATAGAAGAGGGACAGAAAATAAGAGGGATAGACTGAATATACTCCAAATCCCCCCTTACTTCCAAAATGCTCTGATTCTGTACATTAGTCCTTATGATAATAATAGTATTAATACCTACAGTTTTTTTGAGAATTTGTAATGTATCGGGTACTGTGATAAGTTCTTGTATATCATGATTTCATTGTATTGAATCATCAGTTCAGTTCAGTCTCTTGGTCGTGTCTGACTCTTTGCAACCCCATGGACTGCAGCATGCCAGGCCTCCCTGTTCATCACCAACTCCCAGAGTTTACTCAAACCCATGTCCATTGTGTCGGTGATGCCATCCAACCATCTCATCCTCTGTCACCCCCTTCTTCTCCCACCTTGAATCTTTCCTAACATCAGGGGCTTTTCAAATGAGTCAGTTCTTCCATCAGGTGGCCAAAGTATTGGAGTTTTAGCTTTAACATCAGTCCTTCCAGTGAACACCCAGGACTGATCTCCTTTAGGATGGACTGGTTGGATCTCCTTGCAGTCCAAGGGACTCTCAAGAGTCTTCTCCAACACCACAGTTCAAAACCATCAATTCTTCGGTGCTCAGCTTTCTTTACAGTCCAACTCTCACATCCATACGTGACCACTGGAAAAACCATAGCCTTGACTAGACGGACCTTTGTTGGCAAAGTAATGTCTCTGCTTTTTAATATGCTGTCTAGTTTGGTCATAACTTTCCTTCCAAGGAGTAAGCATCTAATTTCATGGCCTTCCATCACCAGTCACATCCACAACTGGGTGGTGTTTTTGCTTTGGCTCCATCTCTTCCTTGTTTCTGGAGTTATTTCTCCACTGATCTCCAGTAGCATATTGGGCGCCTACCGACCTGGGGAGTTCATCTTTCAGTGTCCTGTATTCTTGCCTTTCATACTGTTCATGGGTTTCTCAAGTAAGAATACTGACGTGGTTTGCAATTCCCGTCTTCAGTATTGAATCATAGATTTATTCAATTGACTAATGCTTGTTGATCGTTTTCTGTGTGCCAAGTGCTATGCTAGGTATTGGTGTACGGTGGTGAGCAAACACAATTGGTTCCTAATTTCATGCATCTACTCTGAAAAGTACCTTTTTTTAATCCCCATTTTTATCTATAAGAAACAGAAGCTTTAATTCATCAGTTTATCCAAAGTCAAATAACTGACATTTTATTCTAGGCTCAATGGATATGATGAGTGTAGTAGTTTGTAGAAAATCTAATAAATTTTGTCTCACAAAATTGGTTTTGCTTAAATTTATATAATGGCCATGAATTACAGAATAAAGATGATAGATCCATTAATTTCAATAAAGACAACAAATTACTTAGAATTAAAATCTCCACATGATTAAAATGCATGCTTTTTAGATATAAAAATAAACTAAAGTTAGAAATAAACGAAAATAAACTTAGATTAGAAATAAGCTAAAATAAAAAATAATTGTCTAGTAATACTCTACTGTCAGTTAAGAGTAGCAATAGACCGTGCTTGGTAGAACAGTATCCGGTGTAATAAGAGTTGAAGAGGATGAATCAGCATTGTTGTGAAATTAGGAGGATACATAAACTAAAGATCAGAGCACTGGGGACTCCTCAGTAATTATGTGCTATTTAATCATGGGCTCTCCTCTAATGGTACTCAAAATGGATGTGATTAGTTTCCAAGCTGTCATGAGTGTCACTTTATTTCCCAGTTTGAGCTTTTTATTTATGTGTACTCTGCCCATGTACTCCTCCTGACTGAAGACTGAGTTCTTTAAGTTGTTTGAATCATTCTGAAGGAGATCAGCCCTGGGATTTCTTTGGAAGGAATGATGCTAAAGCTGAAACTCCAGTACTTTGGCCACCTCATGCGAAGAGTTGACTCATTGGAAAAGACTCTGATGCTGGGAGGGATTTGGGGCAGGAGAAGAAGGGGATGACAGAGGATGAGATAGATGACTGGATGGCATCACTGACTCGATGGACGTGAGTCTGAGTGAACTCCGGGAGTTCGTGATGGACAGTGAGGCCTGGCATGCTGCGATTCATGGGGTCGCAAAGAGTCGGACATGACTGAGCGACTGATCTGATCTGATCTGTCTTTTTATTTTTAAACAATCAAATTAATCATCTGTATATATTTTAGAACTACATTTAAAATACATGTTTCCAATTTATTCTCCCCACTCTTCTACGCTTAATGATTATACAAAATCGTTTCCATCATTTATGATCATATAAAATGATTATACAAAATCATTTCCATCATTTATGATCATATAAAATCATGTCCATCATTTATGTTTTCTGACAGCTTAGTATTTCATTGCATAAATAACTTCAGAAATAGAGAGTAGGAACTATGGCCCAGGATTTGCAAACATCTATTAATATATTTTTCTTTTTATTCAAGGCTATTGTGGTGACTGATGGAGAACGTATTCTTGGCTTGGGAGACCTTGGCTGTAATGGGATGGGCATCCCCGTGGGTAAACTGGCTCTGTATACAGCTTGTGGAGGGATGAACCCTCAACAGTGTTTGCCTGTCATGCTGGATGTGGGAACGGAAAATGAGGTAAACGCTTTAAGTCTGTAACAGCTATACACCTTAAAAAGTAGTACCATTCCTGCATTTTGAGATTATTTTAGGAACCTCATGAAATTCATATTTTTTCTTTGATTCTTTCTCTCTCCTCAAACCTATCCCTCAACTCTTATAAGAAAAATTATTCATTCTCTTTTCCGTTTCTTTTCTTCTTTTCTATAATATGAATAATCTTTTACCAGCTTCTTTAGTGTTTTATTATCCTTTAGTAAGCACTCAGCCCATTATTCTGTAGAGTGTATGATTTACTTTAGGGTATCATAGTTACTTTTAAAAAATTACTGTTTTTTATACTAGACAGAAATTTATTAAGTATAGTCAGTCTGATATCTTGTTCTAAAAGTCTGCAGTAGATTATTTGGAGTTTAGCATTTCTCTTTACTGCATTGATAGACTCTTAGAGTTATATATTAAAGTGAAGTCGCTTAGTCGTGTCCGACTCTTCCTGACCCCATGGACTCTAGCCTACCAGGCTCCTCCGTCTGTGGGATTTTCCAGGCAAGAGTACTGGAGTGGTTACCGTCTGAGTCACGGTAAAGCATCTGCCTACAATGCAGGAGACCCAGGTTCAGTCCCTGGGTCGGCAAGATCTCCTGGAGAAGGGAATGGCAACCCACTCCAGTATTCTTGCTGGCCCCCCACCAAAAGTTATATATTAAGTAGTACATAATTTTGCTCATCTGTAATTGGTAATACTTGGATCAATTGTGGGTGATAGATGAGCTTGCCAGGTGGCATTAGTGGTAAAGAACCCACCTGCCAGGTGCAGGAGTCATAAGAGATGTGGGATCAATCCCAGGGTCAGGAAGAGCCCCTGAACGAGGGCATGGCAACCTACTCCAGTATTCTTCCCTGGAGAGTCCCATGGACAGAGGAGTCTAGCGGGCTATGATCCATAGGGTCACAAAGAGTCAGACACGACTGAAATGACTGAGCACACACACATGGGTGATAGATACTAGAAATTAAAGGTAGAATTTTCTGAAATAGAGATGAAAAATAATGGTCAATTAAGATAGACTTTTAAAAAGTTGCATGTGAATATCAAACCTAGGCCTAGAATGTCATCATCAAATGAGATATTTATCATGTTAAGGTGTGTTCTCTCTGTACCCACTGTGTTGACAGTTTTTATCATTAATGGATGTTGAATTTTGTTAAAAAGGCTTTTTGTCATCTGTCGAGATGATTATATGATTTTTCTATTGTTTAATTGGTTAATGTGTCTCACATTGATGTGTTGCATCACATTAATTTGCTGATATTGAACCATACTTGCATTCTTGGGATAAATCCCACTTGATTATGGTGTTTGATTCTTTTGATGTATTATCGAATTTGTTTTGCTAATATTTAGTTTAGGATTTTTATTTCTATGTTCATCAGTGACATTAGCTATTAATTTCCTTTTTTGTGTGGAACATCCTTCTCTTATTATTTATATCAAGGTGATAGTGGCCTTTAGAATAAGCTTGGAAGGATTCCTTTCTCTTCTAGTTTTTGAAATAGTTTGAGATGGATAGGTGTTAACTCTTCTTTAAATGTCTTATAGAGTTTTCCCTGTGAAGCTGCATGGTTCTGTACTTTCATTTGTTGAGATTTATTATTATTATCACCGATTGAATTTCATTTCTTATAATAAGTTCGTATTTTGTATTTTTTCCTGATTCAGTTTTTGGGAGATGTAAATTTCTAAGAATTTATTCATTTCTAGTAGGCTGTCCATTTTATTGGCATATGATTGTTCATAGTAATCTTTTATGACCCTTTGTGTTTATGTGGTGTTTCTTTTTTAACTTTTCATCTTTTATTTCTGGTTTTATATATTTGGGCCCTTTCTCTTTTTTCCTTGATAAATCTGACTATAGGTTTATTAATTTTGTTTATCTTTACAAAGGACCAGCTCTTAGTTTCATTGATGTTGTCTGTTTTTTTTAGTCTCTATTTCACTTATTTTTGCTCTGATCTTTATGATTTTTTTTCCTTCTTTGGGTTTTGTTTTGTCTTTTTTTTGTAGTTCTTGAGGTGTAAGTTTAGATGGTTTTAGATTTTTCTTGTTTCCTGTGGTAGACATATATTGCTATCAACTTCCTTAGAAATGCTTTTGCCGAGTACCTTAGGGTTTTGTTTTTATTTTTGTTTTAATTGATGTATAGTTGATTTACTATATATTATGTAAGTTTCAAGTGTACAGCATTCTAATTCACGATTTCAAAATCTTTAAAGGTTATATTCCATTTATAGTTATTATTATATAAAATATTGGCTATATTCCCTGTGATATACAATATATCCTTGTAACTTATTTATTTTATACATAATAGTTTTGACCTCTTAATCTCCTATCCCTCTATTGTCCTTTACACCATCTCTCTCCTGTACTGATAATCACTAGTTTGTTCTCTGTACCTGTGTGTGTTTCTTTTACATTATGTTCACTAGTTTATTTTGAGATTCCACATATAAATGATATCTTACAGTATTTGTCTTTCTTCGTCAAACTTATTTCACTTTCACTTTAGGATAATACCCTGCAGGTCCATCCATGTTGTTACAAAAAGCAAAAGGTCATTCTTTTTTATGGCTGAGTAGTATTCCTGTGTGTGTGTGTGTGTGTGCGTGCACGCGCGCATGCGCCACATCTTCTTTATCCATTCATTTCTTGTGGATACTTAGGTAGCTTCCATGGCACCCCACTCCAGTACTCTTGCCTGGAAAATCCCATGGATGGAGGAGCCTGGTAGGCTGCAGTCCATGGGGTCACTAGGAGTTGGACATGACTGAGCGACTTCACTTTCATGCATTGGAGAAGGAAATGGCAACCCACTCCAGGGTTCTTGCCTGGAGAATCCCAGGTACGGGAGAGCCTGGTGGGCTGTCGTCTATGGGGTCACACAGAGTCGGACACGACTGAAGTGACTTAACAGGTAGCTTCCAAACCTTGGCAGTCATAAATAATACTGTGAACATTGAGGTGCATGTATCTTTTCAGCTAAGTGTTTTCGTTTTCTTTGAGTATATAAAGTGAAAGTGAAGTTGCTCAGTCATGTCTGACTCTTCGAGACCCCGTGGACTGTAGCCCACCAGGCTCCTCCGTCCATGGGATTCTCCAGGCAAGAATACTGGAGTGGGTTGCCATTTCCTTCTCCAGGGGATCTCCCCAACCCAGGGATCAAACTCAGGTCTCCTGCATTGCAGGCAGACGCTTTAACCGCTGAGCTACCAGGGAAGCCCTTCTTGGGTATATAACCAGAGTGTAATTGTGTGGCCATATGGTAGTTCTGTTTTTAGTATTTTGAGAAACCTTCATACTATTTTCCATAGGGGCTACACCAATTTACTTTCCCACCAGTGATGTATGAGGGCTCCCTTTTCTGCACATCCTGCCAACATTTGTAATTTGTGGTCTTTTTGATGATAGCCATTCTGAGAGGTGTGAGGTGATATTGCATTGTGGCTTTGATTTGCATTTGTCTGATGATTAGTGAGGTTAAATATCTTTTCATGTGTCTGTTGGCCATCTGTATGTCTTCTTTGGAAAAATGTCTATTCAGTTCTGTCCATTTTTTAATCAGGTTATTTTTTAATATAAGCTGCCTCTATATTTTGAATATTAACCCCTTATTGATATCATTTGCAAATGTTTTCTGCCATTCAGCAGGTCATCTTTTTGCTTTGTTGACTCTTTTCTTTCCTGAGCAAAAGCTGAGTTTAATTAGATCTGATTTGTTTATCTTTGCTTTTGTTTCTTTTGCTTTTTGGAGACATACTCAAAAGCATTGTTATGATTTATGTCAGAGTGTTCCAGCTATGTTTTCTTCTGGGAGTTTTATAGTTTCTGGTCTTACATTTAGGTCTTGAATCCATTTTGATTTTACTTTTGTGTGTGATGTTAGAGAATGTTCTAATGTCATTCTTTTACATGTAGCTGTTCAATTTTCCCAGCACCACTTATTGAATAGATTGTCTTTTTTCCATTTCATATTCTTGCCTCCTTTTTCATAGATTAATTGAATATAAGTGTGTGGGGTTTATTTCTGAGCTCTCTGTTCTATTCAGTTGATTTATGCATCTGTTTTTGTGCCAGTATCATGCTGTTTCGATTATTATAGTTTTTAATATGGTCTGAAAACAAAGGTCTGTCTAGTCAAGGCTATGGTTTTTCCACTGGTCATGTATGGATGTGAGAGTTGGACTGTGAAGAAATCTGAGCGCCAAAGAATTGATGCTTTTGAACTGTGGTGTTGGAGAAGACTCTTGAGAGTCCCTTGGACTGCAAGGAGGTCCAACCAGTCCATTCTAAAGGAGATCAGTCCTGGGTGTTCTTTGGAAGGACTGATGCTAAAGCTGAAACTCCAATACTTTGGCCGCCTGATGCGAAGAGCTGACTGATTGGAAAAGACCCTGATGCTGGGAGGGATTAGGGGCAGGAGGAGAAGGGGACGACAGAGGATGAGATGGCTGGATGGCAACATCGACTCAATGGACATGAGTTTGGGTGAACTCCGGGAGTTGGTGATGGACAGGGAGGCTTAGCATGCTGCGACTCATGGGGTCGCAAAGAGTTGGACACGACGGAGCGACTGAACTGAACTGAACTGAAGTCAGGGATCCTGATTCCTCTAGCTCTATTCTTTCTCAACGTTGTTTTGGCTGTTGGAGTTCTTTTGTGTTTCCATAGAAAATTTTAAATTATTTGTTCTAGGTCTGTGAAAAATGTCCATGGTATTTAGATAGAGATTGCACTGAATCTATTCAGTGCCTTGGATAGAATAAGCACAGAATGTTGTCATTTTAACATTAATTTTTCTAATCCATGAACATTATTATATATTTCCATCAGTTTATGTCATCTACAATTTCTTTCATTAATATCTTACAGCTTTCTGTCCTTTACCTCCTTAGATAGGTTTATTCCTAGGTGTTTTATTATTTTTGATGTGATGGTAAATGTGATTGTTTCCTTAATTTCTTTTTCTGATCTTTTGTTGTTAGTATATAAGAATCCAAGAGATTTCTGTGTGTTAATTCTGTGTCCTGCAACTTTGCTGAATTCTTTGGTGAGCTCTAGGAGTTTTCTGACAGCACTTTTAGAATTTGCTGGAGTTGGTGATGGACAGGGAGGCCTGGCATGCTGCAATTCATGGGGTCGCAAAGAGTCGGACACGACTGAGTGACTGATCTGATCTGATCTGATGTATGTGCTAAGTTGCTCAGTGTGTCCAACTCTTTGTGACCCCATGAACTGTATAGCCTGCCAGGCTCCTCTGTCCATGGTATTCTTCAGGTAAGAATACTGGAATGGGTTGCCATTCCTTTCTCCAAGGGATCTTCCCAACCCAGGGATCGAACTTGTGCCTCTTATATCTCCTGCATTGGCAGTCAGGTTTTTTACCACTAGAGCCACCTAGGAAATCTCATTGCTATGCATATTATCATTTAATCTACAAACAGTGACAGTTCTATTTTCTTTCCAATTTGAATTCCTTTTATTTCTTGTATAATTGCCATGGCTAGGACTTGTAAAACTGTGTTGAAAAAAAGTGGTGAGCGTGGATATCCTTCTCTTGTTCCTGGTCTTAGAGGGAATGTTTTCTGCTTTTCACCATTGAGAATGATGTTGGCTATGAGTTTGTCACATATGGCCTTTATTATATTGAGGTAAGCTCCCTGTATGGCCACTTTCTGGAGAATTTTTATCATAAATGAGTATTCAATTCTGTCAAAAGCTTTTTCTGCATCTGTTGACATTATTATATGGTTTTTATTCTGCAGTTTGGTAATGTGGTGTATCACACTGACTGATCTGCAGAAATTGAATCTTTGCATTCCTGGGATAAATCCCACTTGATTATGGTGTATGATCCTTCTAATGTGTTGTTGGATTCAGATTGCTAGTATTTTGTTGAGGAGTTTCGGGTCTGTGTTCATCAGTGATATTGGCCTGTAATTACTTTTTTTTGTGTGTGATATCTTTGTCTGATTTTGGTGTCAAATGGAAGCTGGCCTTGTAGGAGTTCGGAAGTGTTCCTTCCTCTGCGGTTTTTTTGGTATGGTTTGTAGAGAAATGGTATAAACCTTTTCTGAATGTTTGGTAGAACTTAACTTTTGAAGCCGTCTGGTCCTAGACTTTTGTTTGTTGGGAGTTTTTAAAATTACTCATTCAATTTCATTACTGGTATTAAGTCTGTTCACATTTTCTGTTTCCTGCAAATTCAGTCTTGGGATAGTGTACCTTTCTAGAAATTTATTCATTTCTTCTCAGTTGTCCATTTTATTTGTTTATTGTAGTCTGTTGTATTTCTGTGGTGTCTCTCGTAACTTCTTTTTCATTTCTGACCTTATTGACTTGGGCCTCCTGGATTTCTTCTCTTGATGAGTCTGGCTAAAGGTGTATCAATTTTGTTTACTTTTTCAGAAACCCAGCTCTTAATTTCGTACATCTTTTTTTAAAGTTTCTGTTTTATTTATTTCTGCTCTGACCTATATGGTTTCTTTCCTTCTACTAACTTTCGGATGTTTTGTCCTTTTTCTAGCTCCTTTGGGTATAAGATTAGGTTGTTTGAGAGTTGTCTTAGTTCCTGAGGGAAGCTTGTATCAGTATAAACGTCCATCTAAGAACTGTTTTTGCTGCATCCCATAGATTTTGGATCATTTTGTTTTTATTTTCATTTATCTCCAGGCATTTTTTGATGTCTTCTTTGATTTCTTCAGTGATTCATTAGTTGTTTAGTAGCATGTATTTTAGCCTCCACGTGTTTGCTTTTTTTGCATTTTTTCTTGTAGTTGATTTCTGGTCTCATAGCATTGTGGTTAGAAAATATACCTGATATGATTTCAGTTTTCTTAAACTTACTGTGGCTTGTTTTGTGGTCTAGCATGTGATCTGTTCTGAGAATGTTCCATGTGCACTTGAAAAGAAATGTGCATTATGCTGGTTTTGGATGGAATGTTTCATAAATCTATTAAGTACATCTGGTCTAATGTGTTGTTTAAGGGCGATGTTTCCTTATTGCTTTTCTGTGTAGATGATCTGTCTATTGGTGTAAGTGGGATGTTAAACTGCCGTACTATTATTACTGTTGCTTTCTCCCTTTATGTTGTTAATACTTGTTTTATGTATTTAAGTACCACATGTTGTTGTTCAGTTGCTATGTCATATCCAACTTTTTGCAACCTCATGGACTGCAGCATGCCAGGCTTCCCTGTTCTTCACTATCTCCTAGTTCAGTTCAGTTCAGTCGCTCAGTCATGTCTGACTCTTTGCGACCCCATGAATTGCAGCACACCAGGCCTCCCTGTCCTTCACTACCTCCCGGAGTTCACCCAAACCCACGTCCATTGAGTCAGTGATGCCATCCAGCCATCTCATCCTCTGTCGTCCCCTTCTCCTCCTGCCCCCAATCCCTCCCAGCATCAGAGTCTTTTCCAGTGAGTCAACTCTTCGCATGAGGTGGCCAAAGTACTGGAGTTTCAGCTTTAGCATCAGTCCTTCCAAAGAACACCCAGGACTGATCTCCTTCAGAATGGACTGGTTGGATCTTCTTGCAGTCCAAGGGACTCTCAAGAGTCTTCTCCAACACCACAGTTCAAAAGCATCAATTCTTCGGTGCTCAGCTTTCTTCACAGTCCAACTCTCACATCTCCTAGAGTTTGGTCAAATTCATGTACTTGGTCAGTGATGCTATCTAGCCATCTCATCCACTGCCACCCCCTTCTCCTTTTGCCTTCAATTTTTCCTAGCATCAGGATCTTTTCCAATGAGTTGGCTCTTTGCATCAGGTGGCCGAAGTTGTTGTTAGTGCTTCAGCTTTAGCGTCAGTCCTTCCAATGAATATTCAGGATTTATTTCCTTTAGGATTGTCAGGTTTGATCTCCTTGCAAGTCCAGGGGACTCTCAAGAGTCTTCTTTAGCGCCACAATTCGAAAGCATCAATTTTTTGGCACTCAGTCTCCTTTATTGTTCAACTCTCACCTCCGTACATGACTACTGGAAAAATGATAGCTTTGACTATATGGATGGTTGTTAGCAAATTGATGTCTCTGCTTTTTAATATGCTGTCTAGGTTTGTCATAGCTTTTCTTCCAAGGAAGAAGCATCTTTTAATTTCATGGCTGCAGTCACTGTCTACAGTGATTTTGGAGCCCAAGAAAAGAAAATCTGTCACTACTGCTACTTATCTTTCTTCTATTTGCCATGAAGTAATGGGACAGGATGCCATGATCTTAGGTTTTTCATGTTGTTTCAAGTCAGCTTTTACACGCCCCTCTTTCACCCACACCGAAGAGGCTCTTTAGTTCCTCTTCAGTTTCTGCCATTAGAGTTGTATCATCCACGTGTCTGTGCTTGTTGGTTTTTCTCCCGGCCATCTTGATTCCAACTTGTGATTCCTCCAGTCCAGCATTTTGCATAATGTACTCTGCATATAAGTTAAATAAGCAGGTGACAATATACAATCTTATTGTACTCCCTTCCCAATTTTGAACCAGTCTGTTATTCCAAGTCTGGTTCTAACTGTTGCCTCTTGACCCTGATGCAGGTTTCTTAGGAAGCAGATAAGGCAGTCTGTTATTCCCATCTCTTTAAGAGTTTTCCACAGTTGGTGGTGATCCACACAGTCAAAGGCTTTATTGTAGTCTTTTATTGTAGGCTTTATTGTGAAGCAGAAGGAGATGTTTTTCTGGAATTCCTTTGCTTTCTCTATGATCCAACAGGTGTTGGCACTTTTATATGGTTATGTAGGAGATGTCCTAGGGGACCCAGCAGCAGTCTTCTCTCTGGTTGCCAGAGCTGTATGTTGTAAGGGTATGCCCTGTGTGGGCTGGGTGCATCCTTCTGTTTGACAGGGTCAGCTCCTGTGGGCCCGCTGGTAGTCAGGGCTGGTTCCTGTGCTGGTTGAGTGTGAGGCTATGCCTCATGAGGTGGCTCTAGGCCTACTGGACAGGAGAGTAGGCGTCCTGTGCATTTGGCTACATGACGCAGGGTTGCACCAGCGTGCTGCCAGCCTACTGGTGGGTGAGGCCGGGTCTCTGCATTGCTGGCTGTGCAGCTGGGAAGCTTGTGGCTAATGCTGGCCTGCCGGAGTATGGGGCTTTGACCTTGGTGTTAATAAACTAGCGGGAAGAGACCAAAATGGAGCTTTGCCAGAGCCAGTGTTAACATAGTAGAATGAGCTCTCCCAAGTGGCTGTTGCCAGCACTTCTTTTCTTGAGGGCAGTTCCAGTTGCTTCTTGCATATTTAAGTGGCTCTCTAAGATTAACAAGTGTGTTGGACCTAGCCCCCCTTTCAAACTACTGCCTCTGGACAGGAAATTGGCGTGTGTGAGAACTTTGTTTATACTTTTTAAGAGCCAAGTCCGTTTCCTACTGCCCTCCAGCTCTCCCAGATAGAAGACCTACTGGTTTTCAAAGCCTGATATTCTGGGGACTCATCTTTGCAGTACAGAACTCCTGGGCTCAGACCCCTTGCTCCTTGGGAAGAAACTCTGAATGTGATATTCCTCCTATTTTTGGCGGTATGGGTCCTGACTATCTTGTCTCTGCCCCTCATCTGTCTCATTGTGCTTCTTCCTGTCTTTTTCTTTGTAGAAAATCTCTTCTGTAAAACTTCAGGTATTTCTTATAGATACTTGTTCTGTAAAGAGTTGTCATTTTGGTGTGTCTGTGGGGGTGAGTTTGGGTCTTCTTATTCCCCTGTCTTGGACACATATTGACACTCTATTCTCTTTATCCTTGCACTACTACTTTACTGAGAAGACAAAAAATTTACTTCACTAAAATATGGTTGAGTTGATGGGTTTGTGGAAAATGTAGTTTTTATGTTGCCATTCTTTGTTCCACTTTCACATGTGGAAAAACCACTTGTAGTCAAAATATCTGCAATAGCAGTTTTTAATCTCATCTGTTTTGTGGATCTCTGTTCAGTTTTATACTTCATAATAGAAATACAGAATTAATTCGTCACAACATTTAGGGTTTTTTTCCAGAATCTAGAAAATTTCTTGAGGATTAGATCCCTTTTTAATAAATTATCTTATAAATGTTTTCTTCTTTTATCAAAAATACCTATATTGAGTAGTAATGAAAGTGGAAAAGGAGTTAACAGCTGATTGGTAAGTCAGTCCTCATTTTCTGACTCCTTAAATCTCTGCAGCTCACTACTTGAAGTTTACAGAAGCACTTGACTAAAATATACTCTTATTTTTTAAGTTAATAATGCAAAGCATTTATTTAGGTAGGATGATTGTGTTTTCACCTTATCTTTAATCTGTTATTTCGTAGTCCATGTTTTCTTTAATTTACTTGTAAAGCAATTGCTATATAAAGTTTATCCTTTACCTGAAGTAAATTGTTTTTGTCTTTAAGAGAATGGGCTTACCTTGTGGCTCAGCTGGTCAAGAATCTGCCTGCAATGCAGGAGACCTGCGTTCAGTCCCTGGGTTGAGAAGATCTCCTGGAGAAGGGAAAGACTACCCACTCCAGTATTCTGGCTTGGAGAATTCCATGGACTGTATAGTCCATGGGGTCGCAAAGTCAGACACGACTGAGCGACTCTCACTTCACTTTATGAGGATCCCATACTTTATTTCTTTTTTTCCCTGTTGTTGCCAAATCTTTTCATAGCGGCTTCCCTGGTGGATCAGATGGTAAAGAATCCTCCTGCAGTGCAGGAGACCTGGGTTCAATTCCTGGGTTGGGAAGATCCCCTGGAGAAGGGAAGGCTCTCCACTCCAGCATGGTGGCCTAGAGAATTTCACGGACAGAGGCGCCTGGCAGGCTACAAGTCCATGAGTTCACAAAGAGTCAAACATGACTGAGTGACTTAAAAAAAAAAAAATATATATATATATACACACACACACACACACACATATACACACACACACATATATATGTGTGTGTGTGTGTATAAAACTTTATGTTTTACCTGAAGTAAATTGTTTTTATCTTTTAAGAGGAGCCATACTTTTTTCCCCTGTTGTTGACAAATCTTTTCATGGAAGTTATGTTTATCATTTGTCTTTTAAGTAAGTGACCAATATCAAAGCTTGATATTTTACTAAAAATGTGAGTAAATGTGCCTTGTGGACCCTCCACGCTCTTCCATGTGTTGTTAGGCCTTAAACACTGCTACAGCTGTCACATGGGGTGTGCTTGCTAGGGCTGCTATAACAGTACCATAAACTGGGTGGCTTAACCAATAGAAGTTATTTCTCATAGTTCTAAAGGCTAGAGATCCATGATCAGGGTATCAGCAGTCAGTTTCTTCTAAAGTCTCTCTCTTGGCTCGTCTTCCTTCAGTATCTATACATGGTTATTTCCTCTGTGTATCTGTGTCTTAATTTTTTTTCTTAGAAGAGCACCAGTCATGTTGGATTAGGGCCCACCCTAGTGACATCATTTAACTTAATTATCTTTTTAAAGACTCTGTCTACAAATACAGTCATATTCTGAGACACTGGGATTTGGGCTTGAACCTCTGAATTTGGGGGAGGTTGCAAACCCAGTTGAGCCTGTAACACATGATCAGTTCTCAAGAGGCTCTGGAGAATTCATACTCCTATTCAGTATGTATAGGAGATTATTGTCTCTACATAGTCATTCTCTGTTTATTAAACCATTGCTCCAGGTCTCAGCTTTTCTGATCTGGTTTTATATTCAGTCTGGCCTTCAGATCATGTGTACAGTGTATTGAGATCTAGAATCATCTAGATCTTGTGATGGAACTTGAAGTCACAAAGTTGAAGTCTCTTCCACTGAGGAGGTTCCTACTTGTGTTCTGGAAAGAGCCCTTTATGTTTGGCATGAAGCAGCTTGTTGGAGAGAAACTGAACAAAATAAAAACCTTATAGATTTTCTGTTATATGTACTTGCCACGTATTTTTCAGCTCATGTACAGAAGTCAGTGTTGACATTAGATTGTGACCGGTATTAGGTTTCTGTTGCTATCATGACAAATTATTACAAACAATGGCTTAAAATGGCACAAATATATGACCTTATAATGCTAGAAAGCACAAGTCTCAAAAGGCTAAAATCATTAAAGACGTCAGCAGGGCTGAGTTCCACACCCTTGTCTTTTCCAACTTCTAGAGGCTGCATCTGTTCCTTGGTTCGTGGTCCCCTTAATCTGTTTTCAAAACTAGCAATGTAGTGTCGCTCTGATTCTGCTTCTGTCATCACATTTCTTTCTTTGACTACAGCCAGAAAGGTTTTTTCACTTTTAAGGATTCACCCTTCATCACATCTACAGTTTCTTATGCCACATAAGGTAGCAAGTTTACAGGTTTGTGGGGAGAAGCATTTCATTACTCTGTCTATCACATGGTCCCAGCTAGATTGTCAGCATTTTTCTCTCAAGCCTCCTCACTTTTTATCTTTGCTTTTCATATTATGCTTGCCACTTCAGACAAGTGAGCCTGCATTTGAATGATTCCTAATCATTATAGTAAAGTCAGAGAAGAAAAGATAATCCTCACTGCCTAACTTGGTTTGTATTGTCACATGGTTACTTTTTCACTGTCTCCTCTTAGCTCACCCTCTCTAAATTAGTGCGACAATGGATTATATCAAGGATTTATTCATCTGTTTTCTGAAGCACAGCACCGATGCCTTGGGAAAGAGAATGGAGATTTCAGTTTGGTTTTATATGTACTATAAGTCTCAGGAATTCCTTGAAGTTTGGGATATATCTTAGAAATGCCTGTTACATAAACTAAAATAGAAAAAAATTTACCTGAGACGGGAACTTTTAGGGAAGTAGAATACTTTTATTTTAGCTTAATAATTTATGTGGTTCTCAGTGTACGTCTCTTGAATGTTCAGTTCAGAATTAATGAGGGGATGTGTTAAGAATGCAAAATCCCAGGCTCTGATCCAGACTTACTGAATCACAGTCAAATTTTAGTCATTTTTATTTCCACAGCTTTTTAACATTTCATGCCAGCTCATATGCATGCTGACACTTTAAGTATTGCTTTAGACTCTTGATGACCATTAGCAATTAGATTGCTTAATCATATTGATGGCATGAACCAGCAAAACAACAAAAATTTTACATAATTTCTTTGCAGAATTTGGTCTTTTATTTAAAAGAATGAGTAAATAGCAGCATAGAGTATGATTATCTATATATTATAAATATAATTTAAACAAATGCTGAAAAGGAAAATATTCATAACATTTATGGCAGATAAAGATTTAAAATGTTCTTAGTATTCAAAGAAAACATTTAAGTTAATAAGAAAATGCTAAATGTGAAATATACAAATTGCCTAAGAAAACATGGTTACAGGTAATTTTAAAATGAAGACATGAATGGTCAGTAAACTTATGAAAAATGTTTAATGATATTCAGTTCAATTCAGTCACTCAGTCGTATCCGACTCTTTGCAGCCCCATGAACTGCAGCACACCAGGCCTCCCTGTCCATCACCAACTGCTGGAATCTACCCAAACCCATGTCCATTGAGTTGGTGATGCCATCCAACCATCTCATTCTCTGTCGTCCCCTTCTTCTCCTGCCCTCAATCTTTCCCAGCATCAGGGTCTTTCAAATGAGTCAGCTCTTCGCATGAGGTGGCCAAAGTATTGGAGTTTCAGCTTCAATATCAGTCCTTCCACCCAGGACTGATCTCCTTTAGGATTGACTGGTTTGATCTCCTTGCAGTCCAAGGGACTCTCAAGAGTCTTCTCCAACACCACAGTTCAAAAGCATCAACTCTTCAGCACTCAGCATTCTTTATTAGAAAAGAAATATAAGTGCATGCTACTTTAACATTACAAAAATATATTTATATATTATGTATTTTACATTTATATTTCATATATGTACACACATACATATGTGGAAAGATAAAAATCTTCCTTTGGCTGCCACAAAAGGAACATATTTATTACTATATATGTCAGTGGGGTATGGGGATTGTAAATTTGTTCATCCTTTCTAGAAAGGTAGAGTTCCAATACAGATCACAAGTTTTAAAAATAATCATCTAGTGAGTGATGTGAAGACTTTTTACAAATATTCTTATGTGAAAAAGGGTTATAAAACAGTCTATGATATTGTTCCCAACTTGGACAGATAATATTGTACATGCATAGATGCAGAGAGAGGGGCCTGGAAGAATATGCATCAAGGTGCTAGTGGTGGGTAGTTCTGAATGGGTAGAGCTTATTGGTTTTCTTTGGTTTTGATTTTACATTTTGTTGCTCTCAAGTTTTCTAATAGGAAGTATTATTTTTTTGTAATGATTTTTTTAAAGCCTTAAAATCTTAAGAAAATATTTTGTAATTCTCAAAAATTTTAGATGAGAAAGGTAGAAATGTGAGAGATATGAACAAGGTTAACAGTGATTACTAGTCAAATCAAAATTTCCAAGGTTTCAGAATTGAGGCAGTGCTAAGAAGTAAAATAATTAACTTTACCAATATATGCACTCCTTATCTCCTCTTCGGAGAAGGCAATGGCACCCCACTCCAGTACTCTTGCTTGGAAAATCCCATGGACGGAGGAGCCTGGTAGGCTGCAGTCCATGGGGTCGCTAAGAGTCAGACACAACTGAGTGACTTCACTTTCACTTTTCACTTTCATGCATTGGAGAAGGAAATGGCAACCCACTCCAGTGTTCTTGCCTGGAGAATCCCAGGGATGGGGGAGCCTGGTGGGCTGCTGTCTATGGGGTCGCACAGAGTCGGACACGACTGAAGTGACTTAGCGTAGCATATCTCCTCTTTGGGACTCTTCTTATGTTTCCATATGCTTTGTTCTTTACTCTCCCTAATGTTTCCTTTTCACATGCTTCTAAGTCTCTGTAAGTCTTCAGTGACAACAAATGCATTGCATGTGACATGTCTTGTTAAAGAAGGTCTATCTTTTTTTTAAAAGTGTTTGCTTAATACCAAGTCTTTCATTTATTTTCCAACAAACATCTATTAAGTGTTTACTCTTGGCTGCGAGAAACTTTTAATCCAACAAATTAATGTCACCTCTGTGCCAGGCTACGTGGTCTGTGGAGCCATTATTAAAATGGGATAATCTTGTTAAATTGCTTTTTGTAGATGTTATTTTTTTGTCAGCCAACTTTCCAAGAATGCACTCATTATTGAAGCCTTAATTATCATGAATTTTTTTAAAAAAATAGTAATTTCTGATAGAGACATTATGGCTAGAAGAAGTTTTTAACTTCTGATTTAATTCAAAAGCTATCTTGTTCATAGATCTTCATAATTGACACTTCACTGTAGCCAGACTTCTTTATGATATACTTTAATTATTAGCATGGGAAAGAATGAGAGAACAAAGCAGGGGAAACGTGTGACATCTTTTCTCAATTGTGTTCTTTTTCTGATTCACGTTTTAGAAGTCCAAATATATCCCAGACATGGAGAAAGTATTTTAATTCTGGCAGCCGTTAATCGCTCATTGGCACTTCAACATCAGCTGTTCAGAAGACTGCCAGTAGATTGTTTAAAGTTTTTAGACTTCAAGGAACAGCTGGGCTTTACAAGAGCACTCAGTTTCAGATTCTGCATTTCATGTGAAATACTTTTTTATGATTTGATATGTTAACTTCCAGCTTGCCAGAAAGCCTTAACTCATTGTTGGGCACTACATTATAAGTGGGATGACCAACAAAATGTATTGGCCAGACCAAGGCAGTTTCACAGTGAGAGAGAATGCTATTAGTAATTATTCTAAGACACCAGATGTGAACTGGGCTATAATTCCTGTTGGCTTTAAGCAAATTCCAACTCAAGTAATTCACATGGTTTAACCTTCTTAATAACGTAAGTATACCTACAAAATCATATTGTTTATAACAAACCTATCTAATCATAGTGACTTAAAATAATTACTATTAACGATCATGATTCCCTGAGATGGCTAGGGAGGCTGGAATGCTTGGGACATATAGCTTCTCATCCTTCTTATAGATTCTAATTCTTCACATATTGTTCACACTCTGCAGGTAAAATATGCTTGTATCCATCCTAGGTCTCCAAAAATGACATCCCAGTAGCAACAGCA
This sequence comes from Bos javanicus, assembly GCF_032452875.1. Lineage (NCBI taxonomy): Eukaryota > Metazoa > Chordata > Mammalia > Artiodactyla > Bovidae > Bos > Bos javanicus. The sequence continues at coordinate 23,272,007 of NC_083876.1, read as the reverse complement.
GGCCCAAAGTTCAGGATCCCATCATCTAAATCAGGTCTAGATGTGGGTGAATATTCTTGTGTTTTGCTCTGTGGTGTGCGACTGGTCTTATCTGCTCCCACATACCAGACATACAGTGGATGGCAGGGGCAGAACCTCCACAATAAACACTCCCGTCCAGAATGGCGGGGATAAGAATCACGTAACACTAAGTGTTCTGAATTTGCACTGGACGTGTTGCCAGGCCAGCTACTTGAGGGACAGGGAATGTTCTTTGAATCGGGCCCAGTTTCATTTCCTCAGAATGTGATTCTGTAGTTCATTGTTCTCCTAGGCTTTTGGCTCTACTGGCTGGGTTCTTGGTTATATCCTCTTAGATAGTCTTCCTTTTCCATAAGAAATAGTTGTGTTGCATCCTGAATAACTTTCTCAGCAAGCTTCTTGCCTATGGATAGTTGAGGACCCAGTGAAGTATTTTCGTTTCGAAGTATCCCTGTGTCAATTAATCCAAGTAGTGCAGTACCCTTACTTTTTTTTTTTTTTTTAGCTTTCTATGTATTAGATTATAGTCTCCTATTAGATAAAGCCCTACTCACAGTTCTTTTCAAAACAGACCTTCTCTGTATATTGGCTGACATAGCAGAGTGCTGTGGACCAGCCCCACTGAACTAGACAAAAATCTTTTAGGAACCTAAGTCTCTTAGGTTCCACTTTAAATCATTCAGAGGTTCTCAAAAGACTTGTTACAGTCGCACACTTAATTTGATCTTTGGCTGCTGGCCTTATTTTACTTTAGAAATCTTTTACACACAAGTTTTGTGCCCTCTATATTCTGTTTAAATTTTTCTCAGAGACTGAACATTTCCTTCTATAGTTCTTATCCATTTTAGCCTTAGCATACAGCTAATTTACACATTCAACATTATTCCTGAAAATCTTTTTAGTCAGATTTATAAGCTCATTAAGTGCATTTTCCTCTTTTCTAGATTACTGAAGGTGATAGTTTTGTACATGGTTTCTTTTTTTATCACACAGATTACCATTTTTTCCCAAAAAAGTTTGTCTTTGTAATTTCTTTTAGCAATATTTTGTGGTTTCTGGTATATAGGCCTTACACATATTTTGTTGAATATGTCCCTATGAATTTCGTGTTCTGGAGTGCTATTGTAAGTGGAGTCATGTATTTTATTTCAACTATTCATTGCTGCTGCTGCTAAGTCTCGTCAGTCATGTCTGACTCTGTGCGACCCCATAGACGGCAGCCCACCAGGCTCTCCCATCCCTGGGATTCTCAAGGCAAGAACACTGGAGTGGGTTGCCATTTCCTTCTCCAATGCATGAAAGTGAAAAGTGAAAGTGAAGTCGCTCAGTCATGTCTGACTCTTAGCGACCCCATGGACTGCAGCCCACCAGGCTCCCCTGTCCTTGGGATTTTCCAGGCAAGAGTACTGGAGTGGGGTGCCATTGCCTTCTCCGATTCATTGCTAGTATATAGATATACATTTGCTTTATATAAATTGGCCTTATATTCTACATTCATGTTAAATTCACATATTTTTTTCTAGTGGATTTCTTGCATAGATTCTTTAGTATTTCCATGTATATGATCCTTTGTGTACAAATAAAAACAGTTTGTTTCTTCCTTTCCAACCTTTATTCCTATTTTTTCTTTTTCTTGTGTAACTGTAATGGCTAGGATCTCTAGTATATATAGCATTTGATAGAAATAATGAGAGTAGAAATATCTTTGTCTTGTTTCTAGTCTTAGGGGTTGTTCATTGTGGGTTTTGCACAGATGTTTTTTACTAGGTTGGGGAAAGAAAAGAAAATTTTAGTTGCTCAGTCATGTCCAGCTCTTTTCAATCCCCTGTACTATAGCCCTCCAGGTTCCTCTGTCTATGGGATTCTCCAGGCAAGAATACTGGAGTGGGTTGCCATTCCCTTTCCTAGGGGATCTTCCTGACCCAGGGATCGAACCCAGATCTCCCACATTGTAGGCAGATATTTACCATCTGAGCTACCTGGCAAGCCCAGGTAGAGGAAGTTCCTTTCTTTCTTTTTTTTTTTTTTAACTTTATTTTATTTTACTTTATAATATTGTATTGGTTTTGCCATATATCAAAATGAATCTGCCACAGGTATACATGTGTTCCCCATCCTGAACCCTTCTCCCTTCTCCCTCCCCATACCATCCCTCTGGATCGTCCCAGTGCACCAGCCCCAAGCATCCAGTATCGTGCATCGAACCTGGACTGGCTTTCTATTCGTAGTTTACTGAGAGCTTTTGTTATAAATGTGTGCATATTACTGTATATAAATTATACCTCAATTAATAACTGATTTAATAAAATTACCCATTCTAAAGCATGAACAGCGTAGTGTTGTCTGATATATATTAGTTTTGGAAAAACTTAAACTGTGTAAAGTTTTAAAAGTTTAAGAAAAGTCTTATTTAAGACTAAAAGGTTTTTAACATCAGTCAACAATCTTATTAAAGATATACTCAAAATGTTTAAGATTTTTCTTTCAAAAACAAAAAATAGATCCAAGAAAGGAATTGCTGTGTTTCCATTTACTAAGCTAATATGATACTTCAAAACTTTGTTATTTTTCTGGGTGGTAAACTTTGCCTGTAAAATCTAAATTTGGCACAGCTGAGAGATTGTAATACCTTTTCTTTTCTCAAGAATAAGACCTAAGAATAACAATGAAAACATAAGAATGCTTTTAATGTTTAGTAACTATATTTTGTGTTCTTATTAACATTGTAGATATATATAATACTAAATAATAACTCTATAGGTTAATTCTGAAACAAAATAGCTAGATTTTATTTAAATTTCTACTCTTATACATATGAGAAAACTGAGGCTCACTCAGAAAAAGTAATGATTTGCCTTTCGTTGTTTCTATATTTATGGTAATTTTTTTTAAAAATAGGAGTTACTTAAAGATCCATTGTACATTGGACTACGGCAGAGAAGAGTAAGAGGTCCTGAATATGATGATTTTTTGGATGAATTCATGGAGGCAGTTTCTCTCAAGTATGTATAATCTTTATTTTGTCTATATTTAAGTTGGATTTCAAAAACTTAAAGATAATCTAACATAATAAACTATAAAAATGTTCAAGTTTGGTATAATATGTTTAATAATTATAAGTGATTTGAGTGAAATATATATATGTATATCCTCATAAATATTGCTGACCAAATGATAATGTCATGTGTCTGTCCCCCCAAAAGTTGTCTGTGTTTCTATCCCTGAAGATACTTTTTTCTTACAAGAAACTTCAGCTTCTATGGTTTGGGATTCATAATTATTTTGAATGAGGCAGTGGCCAGTGACTAAATTACCTAAGTAAGCCTTTTCATGATTATTGGCAGTCTGCATTTTGTTTCTGGCTGCTGATAAAATCTGGTCTTCCATCATCTTCCTGGGTGAATCTAACTCTTTTGTGGTAGGAGAGGCAGAGAAGTGAGCATGAATAAGTACGATCCGCAGGGTCCAGAATGAAGCAACGTCCACGAATCTCTGATTTAGTCTACTGTATTTGATTAAGATGCAGTACAATATTTCACTGAATACTTCATTTAATTGTGGACCAAGGGCTGCTATAAAATTTTCTATTTTTTTCCTTCAAAGTAGAGACTTCTGCCATAATTTAGTAACATACTCTGAGAGAATTTTTTTCACACTAACAGTGGTCCCATTTGTCTCTGTATAGCCACAGAAACCATGTACTATTTAAAAACATATATGTTGCTTTGGTTTTTCATAGAAATGAACTCATCACTGGCATCAACTGTAACTATAGACATACTTCTGGTTTCTTTTTATTATAAGGTTTAATTTGAAGAAGTTGAATTCAATAGCAGAAAGTGCTCTCATCAGCTTGGAAAATATATAGAATATTTTGAATGTTACCCAAGGTTTTAGTGAGAAGTACATTTACCAGTTAGTATGGACTACTTTTTTAAAACCCGTGTCTGATTTATTTCGTATTGTTATTTAACTTATTTAATTAAATTGTACTTATAGACATAGTTGAGCAACTCTAAAATTCAAGAGTTCATGGTACAGTTAATTACCAGAAGTTTTTCATATTTAATTTTAAATTTCTTACCCTTTAAAATTGATATAAGATTGTGCAATTATGTGTAACTTTGTAGGTAGCAATATTAGTCAAGAGATTGTATAGAGAATACTACAAGGTGGCATAAAAGAAAAAGAAATTCTCAGCATATTTGTTTTTATTTGTCTGTTTGTGTAAACAAAATTTATCTTTATATGGGTGACTTCGGTATATTTACCAAGAAACTGAGTCATGAATATAGCATATATGGCCTATGTACTTAAATATTGTTGAAATAAAGAGAGAAATGTATGGCCTATATACTTATGCTGTTGAAATAAAAGAGAAATAATTCCACAGAAACAAAAAGAGAAATAATTCCATAAACAGTAAAAAGCTTTCTGGATGAAAAGCTAATTTTGAATGAGCTTTGTCAATCTAGAATCAGAAAAACTGTGTGTGTGTGTGTTTAATGTTGAATTGAGAAGTTACCTAAGATCTATAATAGGAAATGGGGATTGACAAAAGTCAACAATAATTTAAAATGCAGAGACCACCTATAAATCAGGAATTACACTTCTGGGTTCTTCCCAGAGAAAAACCCCACAGACTTTTCAAAGATACTTTCTAGCATAACTCTACTTTGGGAAGAGTTTTCTAGAAATGAAACCTACTACCGCTACCAAATTAAATTGGGACGTAATCCTGAAGAGAAACCCAAAATTATTTAAAAAGGAAATGTAGCTTACATTCAAGGTGGCAAATGCCTGTTAGGAGTTGGCTTAGCCAGGAATCGGATTCTAGATGGAGTTATTAAGGAGTGCAATTGGAATCTACCCTTTTGTAAGGGAAAGTACAGGAAAAGAAGTGGATGAAGGAGAAGCTGAACTACAGTGTCGACTTGCCAACAGCCCTTGGGACCACACTTTCATGCTGTCTATTTAGACCCCTAGGAAAAACTCATTTCCATTCCCCACTCCCCAACCAATATTATGTTGGTTTTCTAATTTACCTCTTGTGAGGATTGAGTTGGGGCAGTTGTAATTTCTTCCTTTTGGCTTTCTCCACAATTATATTTCTTAGCTCATGGGCCAGAGACTTGTTACGGGTGTTGTAGCAGTCACCAAGTAGGTATCTGTCCTGGTTCTGTATTTGAGGACTGAGGAAATCACCGCCATGTGGGTCTGTGGTCCCAGGGCCCATTACGAGCTAGACCTTGGCCAGGGCTCCATTTATGCTTGGGCTCTAAATCCTTCTAACAGGGATGACAGCATACTGATGCTTCAGGTCTGTGCCCTCAGAATGTCTGAGTAGTCTGTCTCCTTGGCGCACAGTTGCTGGATTAAAGGACTGTAGGTCCCTTTGGGGGAAGGTTGGGGGAATTACTACCTTGTATTCTTGTTATAATGTTACATGGTCCTTCCCTCTGGAGACTAGACGACTTCTTCAATCAGTGAGTTCTGGGTCCAAAAGTTAGCTAAGATTTGGAAACTGAGTCAGTGATTGAGACATTATTGGGGCAACTACTCTCCACTTTGTGGCCATTCATCTTTGATTTATTTTGAATGTACATGTTGAATAGTCGCCTTGTTGGGATGCCATATTTTATTAATTATGTCAATAACTCTCTGTGGGTCAAACACACCCCATACACCAGCCTTGCCACTCTCAGGATAATCGTGCCCACCTGGCTTCTGGTGGCTTCTGATCTTCACCTGGTTCTGTTATCCCCGTTGCTGTTGATGAGCCTAATTCTCTTACATACCTTCCCTCTGTCACTTCTGGTCTTCAGAAGAGAGCCACCACTCGGAACCTAGTAAAGTAGATGTCATCTCACTAGTACCTTCCTTGCAACTTAGGTTAGTGGTGTGTTTTCTGGGCCTTCCTGTGGAATATCTCCATCTGATGGGGTTCTGGCCCTATGCAGCATGTGCACCCCAGAATATACTCTCTGAACCTGTGCGCCCCTCTTCTGACCACTGCCATAGAGTTTCTGGCATTTCATATTTAACATGAGCTATTACTTCATCCTTGTTTTTAGGTACCATCCTAGTAGCCAGTTCACACATTTCCTGAGATTCTTGCTGGTTTTAAGTCTTGCCTCTTAGGACGGCGCCCTCACATGGATGGTGGTGGTAGTGCTGGTTTAGTACCTAAGTCATGTCTGACTCGTGACTCGATGGACTGGGCCTGCTGGGCTCCTCTGTCCATGGAGTTCTCCAGGCAAGAATACTGGAGTGGGTTGCCATTTCCTTCTCCAGGGGATCTTCCCTACCCAGGGATCAAACATGGGTCTCCTGCATTGCAGGCAGATTCTTTACCAACTGCCTGAGCTACAAGGGAAACCCATCCTCACATGGATAAACTCTCCCTTGTCTAATCTTAAATTCCAGCCCCTTTGATCAAACACCTTCAGGATTTAATCTTACATGTACTCTCCTTGCTAATGTAAACTTGCTAGATCTTTCAGTTCCTTCCTCAAATAGTGTCTTTCTTTTTCAGGCCTCATCACCCTATGTGGGTTATATTGTGATATAACCCTAGTTACATAGGCCCGAGTGTCTGGAGAGGAGGTGGGGGTGAACAGATCGGGGGTTAGGGATAGATAGTTTTGTCTTATTGGGGAGAAGCCTCTACCTACATCCTCCCCAAGAAAGAAGGGGCAGGGCTACTTATACTGGTTCAGAAAGTTCTGGGGAATTTGAGAGTTCAAGATTTTGGGGAGGTATCGAGTAAGACATCTTGTGCCACGTGGGAGGAACCTGGTCTTTTCCAGTCAGGATGTTGACTTAGCACATCTCCCGTGCCTGCAGGTTTGGGAGTTTTTGACTGCTCTGACACTTAATCCCAGCTCCTGGTCATTAGCTTTCTCTGCCCGAAAGGCCTGATAAACATTTTCATACCTACCAGAGAGTTCCTCTGGCTTTCAGGTTGGTCGTTACTTGCTTTTAGCTTTTTTATTTCTTTCAAATTTCCAAAGGCGTTCTTTTTCTTTTTAAAAATATTATTGGAGTGTAGTTGATTTACAATGTTGTATTAGTTTCTGGTATATAGCAAAGTAAATGAGTTATACATGTATTGCCCTTAGCTTTTTATTGTCTTTGCCCATTGTCCTTAAAGTTATTATTTCTCTTCTGTTTCTCAAATATCATTCCAGCTACACTGTTCCCTTCTGCTGACCTGTCAGCCCAACCTATCCCTGGCAAGAGCTTTAACTGTTGGACAGCCACCTTGTGCCAGGGCTTCTCTGTGTTCCCCTGGGGTTAGGGTCCTCACTGCCAGACAGACAACTAGGGATCCAGCTCCGCAGCCCCATCCTGTCACCTGCTTTCTCGGACCACTCCTGGTACCATCAGTCACAGATTAGGATATCTGGGACATATTCGGAAGCACACTTTGGTCTTCAAGAGGTTTGTAAGAAGTGCCCTAGAGGTCAACTCCCATGTAAGGGGTGCAGAGGGAGAAGAAATGGGCACAGGGACAGAACTGAGCTGGGATGCAGCACAAGACACCTTCCTCCGGCCCCATGGAGAACTCTGGAACCACAGTAGCTTTTCAGAGTTGTCCTCCATTGCCTGAGATGGCCCAGCCTTCCTGTTTGTGCATCATTTAGTCGTTGGATGTGGGTCCCCCTGAGAAGGAGCATGACCTATGGTTTAGGGCTCCCTGTAGCTGAGACAGTCCCTGGGACAACAGTGGGGAATCTGAGAGCCATGTCACAGTAATGTTTAGATAAAGATAAAAGCTGAGCAGAAAAAAGTATTGAGGTTTGTAATAAAGGCACGTGCTAGAGTCTTAGGAGGGACCATATTTCTGATATTCTAAGTCACGTGACAGACAAATGCTAGCCTCTGCATAGTATTCTTGTTTTGGAAACATTGACCGTTGGAGCAAACATTGAGTTGCTTCAGGAAACCATGTGCTAAAAGAAGCTCAATTTCTCCAGTAAAAATGTCACATCAAACTGTTTCTTCTTTTTCACTGTTTTGACCCATTTGTTCATTTATTGAAAGCCAGGCACTGTGTTTGGTGCTGGGAATATGGAACTGAATCAGACAAAAATAATCTTTGACTGTCACATAGCTTCTTTACTAGAGGAGTCAGATAATACACAAGCAAATAAGGAAATGAAACAATGCAATTTATGGTAATTACAATGGAAGAAACAGGAAATTGTACTGAGAATAATAGGAAATGACTTAATTTATATGTCAGGTAAGTTACTAGATACATTCTATAAAGTCAGTTGTCAGTCATGATACTTTTTTAGGCATGCTACTTTTGTTGCAAGTTGATAAGAGCTCTTTGACTATAGTTAGGTAAATTCATAAACAGTGGAAAACTGAATCTAGAAAATATTGATTGATTAGAACAGATACTAAGGAGCATCTCCTGTGGAGTAATACCACCGGTCCATTTCCCTAACTTGCCTTTTCAGTGATTTTATCAGTTGGTCCAATTACATATTTGCAAATATCGATTAAGAAAATAATCCTGAGTAGAAAATAGTTTCTATATCCACATATGTTCACTGAGCATTTTTATCTCATGGTTTTCTTCCCTCTGTGTCCTGAGTAGCACACCCTCCTTGCTTTCTTCCTACCTCACTGGTTGCTCCTTCACACCTCTCTTGGCTTCTTTCTTCCCGTCCCCTTGACCTCTGTCCCTTGTGGTACTCCAGGGCTTGGTGCTTTCCTAGGTCCTGTTTATCTTCACTTCCCTTGATGACCTCCTCTGGTTCTTCTTGTATCTGTAACTCCCAAATCTATGTTTTGAGTCTGTATCTCTTGGAACTCTAGAATCATAGTCAGCCTCCTCCTTGACTTAGATCTGTAATAGACAAGAGCATATGGAGAAGTCCAGAATTGGACTCCTGACCTCCCACCTCGCTGACCCCTGCTTCTGTTGTAGGATTTCCTATTTCAGTAAATGACAGCCCCATTTGTCCTGTTCCTGAGGTGAAACTCATTGGCATTATCACTCCGTACCCATCAGATCAGATCAGATCAGATCAGTCGCTCAGTCGTGTCTGACTCTTTGCGACCCCATGAATCGCAGCAGCCAGGCCTCCCTGTCCATCACCAACTCCCGGAGTTCACTCAGACTCACGTCCATCGAGTCAGTGATGCCATCCAGACATCTCATCCTCTGTCGTCCCCTTCTCCTCCTGCCCCCAATCCCTCCCAGCATCAGAGTCTTTTCCAATGAGTCAACTCTTCGCATGAGGTGGCCAAAGTACTGGAGTTTCAGCTTTAGCATCATTCCTTCCAAAGAAATCCCAGGGCTGATCTCCTTAAGAATAGACTGGTTGGATCTCCTTGCAGTCCAAGGGACTCTCAAGAGTCTTCTCCAACACCACAGTTCAAAAGCATCAATTCTTCGGCGCACAAAACTCGTTAGCTCTAATTTGAGAGTATATCCAGGATCTAGGCCCTTCTCATTGCCTCTGTTATTACTTCCCGTATCTTCTCCCTGATTATTGTCAGTCTCCTGACTAGTTTGACTGCTTCCTCCCTTGTGTGCCCCCTTAGTCTGTCCCTAGCACTGAGGCTAAAATGATTGTAAGTTAGGTAATTTCTCTGCTCAAAATCCTCAAGGGCTTATCATTTCATGCAGAATTAAAATGAAGTCAAAGTGTTGAAAGCACTAGTCAGTCAGTCATGTCTGATTCTCTGTGACTCCATGGATTGTAGCCCGCCTCTGTATGTGGGATTTCCCAGGCAAGAATACTGGAGTGGGTTGCCATTCCCTTCTCCAGAGGACCAAACCCGGGTCTCCTGCATTGAAGACAGATGCTTTACCTTCCAAGCCAAGTGGGAAGCCCTGCAGAGAATAAAAGTAAGTCCTTGCAATAGCAGAAAAAGACCCCGGACCAACTGACTGCTTGTTTGCTATTTTTCTGAGTAAACCCAGGCATGCTGATGCCTCAGGGCTTGCCAGTTTTTCTTCTTGAAATCGTTCCCATCCTTACCTTACCCAGTTTTCCACATGGCTAGCTCTCTTGCCTCCTTTAAAGAGATACTTAAAATCCTGCTCCCTCCCCCGCTTGCCCAAGGGATTTTCTTGGCAGTACAGTGGTAAGAACTTGGGCGCTTTCACTGCTAGGGCCCAGGTTCCATCCCTGATTGGCGTGGGGGAGAAAAAGAGAGAAATAATAATATAAAATAAAATATAATTTCCTCAACTATTTCTTTCTCAGAGAGGCCTTCCATGACCAACTTCTTTGTAATTATACCTCTAATTCAGTTTTTTTCTTCCCTGCATTTATCAGTATCTCATGTATTTATATTTAATTATTTATGTTCTGCCTACTTCCCTATGCTGTAAGTTTCACGAGAGCAGGAGTTTTCTCTTTCTTTCACTGCCATATCCCTGGTCTTTAAGATATTATCTGCTGCTGCTGCTAAGTCGCTTTAGCCGTGTCCGACTCTGTGCAGCCCCAGAGACGGCAGCCCACCAGGCTCCCCCATCCTTGGGATTCTCCAGGCAAGAACACTGGAGTGGGTTGCCATTTCCTTCTCCAATGCATGAAAGTGAAAAGTGAAAGTGAAGTCGCTCAGTCGTGTCCGACTCTTAGTGACCCCATGGACTGCAGCCTACCAGGCTCCTCCGTCCATGGGATTTTCTAGGCAAAAGTACTGGAGTGGGGTGCCATTGCCTTCTCCAAAGATATTATCTAGCATGTGATAAGTACTCAGTAAATATTTGTCAGGTGAATGATTGAATTTGATTTATTTTGTTTATGTAGCTTAAAATGATAGATACGAATGGAAGAACTCTGATATTTTAAATAAGTCACATAAATATTTTCATGTGATTTAATTTCAGGAAATATTAAACCTCTTATAATCCTTACATACTGCCAAGTACATACTAAAAATACTACTTGTAGGTTACTCCTTAAATATTTGTTTCTATTTTGTGGTTGTACTTCTTCAAGTAGCTTTTGTTTTCCAAAATCAATTGCATCTGAAAATTAATAAGAACAGTAGTGACAGCTTCAGCTCTATTGTCTAAAATCCTTTGGAATTTCATTCATAGTTATTAACTAAATGAGAAAACAAAAAAAGAAAAACAGTACCTCAAGAGAGCTTTAAAAAGCTAGTATTAAATTTTTTTTAATTTAATTTTTATTTTTTTTTATTTATTTTTTAAATTTTATTTTATTTTTAAACTTTACATAATTGTATTAGTTTTGCCAAATATCAAAATGAATCCGCCACAGGTATACATGTGTTCCCCATTCTGAACCCTCCCTCCCCATACCATCCCTCTGGGTCGTCCCAGTGCACTAGCCCCAAGCATCCAGTATCGTGCATCGAACCTGGACTGGCAGCTCGTTTCTTACATGATATTTTACATGTTTCAATGTCATTCTCCCAAATCTTCCCACCCTCTCCCTCTCCCACAGAGTCCATAAGACTGTTCTATACATCAGTGTCTCTTTTGCTGTCTCGTATACTGGGTTATTGTTACCATCTTTCTAAATTCCATATATATGCGTTAGTATACTGTATTGGTATTTTTCCTTCTGGCTTACTTCACTCTGTATAATAGGCTCCAGTATAGATAAGAAAGCTGTGGTACATAAATTTTTTTAATGAAAGTAATAGAAGCTATTCATCTGTGACTTAATCTTTTTTCGTTTTTCTTTTTAAATGATTAAAATAAAAAATCACTTGAAAGTACTAGGAATGGAAGCAGAGATGATTATTATATTTAGACCTCAACCTTGGCTGCCATCACAGATTTTATTTTGCTCTGTCACTTAACACCTAAGGGAAGTAATCTTAATCTGAAGCCATACCATCTGCCACTTCTGCAGGGTGTGATAATGGTGTTTTCATAAAAGGATGTTTTCTCTACTGATTTGACACTGAACCAGAGCCTTGACAGTTTGCCTGAGACACACCAGACTATTCAGAGAGGTTATTAATTTGGTCAGAGTTCTCAAAATTAGATTTCAAAGGAATAAGCCATATAGCCCCTGATTATCGTGGCCAGATTTACTAAATATATTTTTATAATTATTATAATACTTTCTCTTTCTAAAGATGTCATCAGATATACAAGTTAATGTGCTCTTCATCATTACTCAGGGCTGCAGTTCAACACTTTCTCCACCGTTCTACACTGAATCTTTGGTTGCGCCTTACAGAAGGGGCCTCGTTACTTCCCTGTTATCATTCTTTCTCCTGTTTCTGCTGCGGTTAATTTCATGGCTGACTTTCTGTGCTGCCTTCTTCCACCTGTTCCAATCATTGCCTTTTATTCCTGATCCTTTTTTTAGCTGAATGGGTATATTTATAGCTTAGATGATTTTATCTATAAATCTTTGAGGCCCTTTGGATTCCACCTGTCACTTTGATCAGCATAAGTTCCTTAGGTTTTCGTAAGAAATTTAATAAAAACATATGACTGTATGGGACACCACCTGCTAGTCTTCCTTGTGGTCCAAAGGTGAGGTAAACCATTTGAAAAAAAAATCAGTGGAAAGAATGTCTGTCAATATGAGAAAAATCAGCAACCATGTAACTAAGGAACATGACTCAAATCAAATTTATGACTCAGATGTTTTTTTTCCATTTTTCCATCCAAAGAAAAATCAGATTCACACTTTCACTATAGCCATATTTTTCTTGAAATGCCAGGTATTTCTATTTATAACTTTCTCTCCACTTTTTTTTCAAGTACATGAAAAAGATAGGTCATGTAAGTATTAGCAATCTATAGGTGTGCTTTAGGTATACATATGTGTAAATATATATATACAGTTTTATTCCCTTAAAGATTTAAGATGGATGTGTATTGGGTTGGCCAAAGAATTCGTTTGGATATTTCCATAAGATCGCACAAAAACCCGAACAAACTTTTTGGCCAGTCCAATACTTCAGTATTTTAATGCTAGTTTTGCATCTTGGCCCATATTCCAGTCCAGTCTTGGAGGAGCCAGTTTGACTTGGAGGAACAAATCAAATTTATTATCTCTTTCTGAATATAGTTTACAACTCTTTTCTTGCAGATGCTTTTCTTTTCTAATTTTATTCTAAACATTAATTCTGATTGCATTAATTCTAGCATTCCTTTAATATGGATGCATATTTTTTACACTGGTTTTATTCTGTGTGAGTATTACATATGTTACTTTATTGTGCCCTGTTTTCCTTACTTGAATATGAGTTCTGTCAAAAAAACTTTGTTATCAAGGGATCGTTTTTTTCTCACTGTCCCACATTATACTGTACCATGTGAAAGTGAAAGTCATTCAGTCATGTCCTACTCTGCGATCCCATGGACTATACAGTCCATGGAATTCTCCAGGCCACAATACTGGAGTGGGTAACCTTTCCCTTCTCTAGGGGATCTTCCTAACCCAGGTTTCCCTCACTGCAGGCAGGTTCTTTACCAGCTGAGCCACAAGGGCAGCCCAAGAATACTGGGGTGTGGGTAGTCTATCCCTTCTCCAATGAATCTTCCCAACCCAGGAATCGAACCAGGGTCTCCTGCATTGCAGGCCAATTCTTTACCAACTGAGCTGTCAGAGAAGCCCTACTGTGCCACTAGTGAGTATAAAATAACCCTGTTGAAAGCATTACTTAAATGTTGAAGCCATCAAAACTACTGTGACACATATCTGAAGGAAAGGTGATTTTCTAACATAAACTAGAGAATCATACAGTTTTATGAATAAAGTGGCTCTGCTATTAGTAAACTAAAGGTTTGAATTTTAATTACAGAGAGACGTTTATGTTTTAGAGTTTACATTTTCTCTAAAGAAGAAAAGTGTTTTAGTAAATTCCCGTTGTTGTATCCATTATTGCCTGTCTTTTTCTCTTTGAATCAACAAGCATTGAGATCTATGTAGAGGAATCCGTTGATCTTTTATCTGAGTTTATGAAAGCTGTATCATTTTATTTATTAAAGATAATCATTGTGGTTTGACAGTTTGTATACCATGCTTCCTCTCTTTCTTCTGACTTTCATTTAGCTAACTGAACCCTAACTTCTTTTATTTATTTATTATTTTTGGCTGTGGTGGATCTTCATTGCTGCGTGGGCTTTTCTCTACTTCCGGTGAGTGGCTTCTCACTGTGGTAGCCTCTCTCGTGTGCGGGCCCTAAGGGCATGTCAGTTCAGTTCAGTCGCTCAGTTGTGTCTGACTCTTTGCGACCCCATGAATCGCAGCACTCCAGGCCTCCCTGTCCATCACCAACTCCCAGAGTTCACTCAGACTCATGTCCATTGAGTCAGTGATGCCATCCAGCCATCTCATCCTCTGTTGTCCCCTTCTCCTCCCACTCCCAATCCCTCCCAGCATCAGAGTCTTTTCCAATGAGTCAACTCTTCGCATGAGGTGACCAAAGTATTGGAGTTTCAGCTTCAGCATCAGTCCTTCCAATGAACACCCAGGACTGATCTCCTTTAGAATGGACTGGTTGGATCTCCTTGCAGTCCAAGGGACTCTCAAGAGTCTTCTCCAACACCACAGTTCAAAAGCATCAATTCTTCAGTGCTCAGCTTTCTTCACAGACCAACTCTCACATCCATACATGATCACTGGAGAAACCATAGCCTTGACTAGACAGACCTTTGTTGGCAAAGTAATGTCTCTGCTTTTTAATAAGCTATCTAGGTTGGTCATAACTTTCCTTCCAAGGAGTAAGCGTCTTTTAATTTCATGGCTGCAATCACCATCTGCAGTGATTTTGGAGCCCCAAAAAATAAAGTCTGACACTGTTTCCACTGTTTCCCCATTTATTTCTCATGAAGTGATGGGCACATGGGCTTCGGTAGTTGAAACACAGGGGCTCAGTAGTTGTGTCTCCTGGGCTCTAGAGCACAGGCTCAGTTGCTCTGCAGGATGTAGAATCCTCCCAACCCAGGGATCGAACCCATGTCTCCTGTATTGGCAGGCGGATCCTTTACCACTGAGCCACTGTGGAAGTACAGCCCAGTTCCTTAAAATTTTTCTTTCTTGTTGTTGTCCATCTATATTACCATACGTATTAAGTTAGAAAAATTTGGATATATCTGCTAGTTGCTGATACTAAAAAAGAATAATCACTGTAGATTTCCTTAGTCGTATTCATCGATTAACCTAAAAACAAAAACCAAAAAACCACTACAAGTAACAATGCTTTGTGGATCACAATAAGGTTATCATCATCTTTTCCTGCCTCCTTTTGTGTGTAATCTTCTTTTCCTGCCCTCCTTAGTTTACATGTCTTTATAAACAGAGCAGATACGCACCTATGAAAGTAGTTTAGTTTTTACTTTCAAAGACTAACCTTAATCTATATGGCTGGGTTTGATGGCGAAATAGTGTTACCGTACTTGAATGAGATAGAATTTTACTATTGGAAATTAAAGATGTTGAAAGGAAAAGGGGAATTAAGCAAAGTCAGAAAGGTGGTGGGGGTAAGGTCAAAATTAAAAGGGACTCTTTTGTTCTTTAGGAAGTTTGGAATCTAATTTGCAATTAATGTTGTATCTTGACTTAACATTATTGCTGATGGGCAGCATGTCTCAGTTAGTAAAAGTCAGAGCCCCTGTGTTGGCCCATCCTGATCTCCTGTGCAGAGGTCACTCTGTCTGCCCTGCCTGCCCTGGCATTGGACTCTCAGGGCATGTTCCCACCTCAGAACATTTGCGCTTTCTTGTACTTCTTTCTAAAATATCCTCCACTCTCCCCCACCTGCCCCCTTCCCTCCCTGAAATCTACTTGATTAACTTGGTTTTTTAGTCTTTATTGAAATCTTACCTTCTCCTAAGCCTTATCCTTATTGCCCCATCCAGATAATAACTGAAATCAGCCCAACCTTCTTGCCACCCCTGGCTCTCCTGATACAATTGTTTGGCGTGACTTTTTCCTTATAAGATAACTTTCTTTTTTCACATTTTTTTTTGAGGTGGACCATTTTTAAAGTCTTTATGTCTTTATTGATTTTGTTGCATTACTTCTTTGGTTTTGGTTTACTGCATTATGTTTTTGTTTTTGGCCACAAGGTATGTGGGATCATAGCTCCCTGACTAGAGATCACAGCTGCACCCCCTGCATCAGAAGGCAAAGTTTTAACCCCTGGACTAGGGGAAGTCCCTTATGGTATAACTTTATATTATTTATATAGATTACATCATTGTATATAGTTTATTTATTTATTACATTTATTGCTTACTATGTGTCTCACCCACTGGAACGTATGTTCCCCAACAGTGATCTAGTTTGTTCATTTTATGAGCAAGTTCTTATGTTAATGCCTGATACAGAAGAGATATATATTAAACACTTGTTGAACTGAATTGAACTATACTCAGAGGGAGACCACACAGAGAATATGAGTGAATTGGTACAAATGTTTCACTATTACTAGGAAATTAAATTTTAAACATGCCTTCTTTTTGATGAGTTACTTGCATCATTTTCATTGGAAAGAGAACCATAAAGATGTGAGTGGTGAATACCTGATTTTCTCAGATCTCAATAGACTATTTCTTGAGGGACTAAAAATAAGTACTGAAGTTGGTATGTTATATAAAATAAGGACTATACATTTGATGCAAGCTGGTAGTAGATCTTTTTGAGCTGATAGATTTCCAAGTTCTATTATTTAAAGCTGTAACAAAATTTGTGTAAAATTTGTCATAATCAAGACATAAGAATAAAGTAATTATTCATATTACCAAGATGATTACATTCTGGCTAATTCAATTTTCCATCACTTGACTGTTATTTTTGTTTTACAAATTATAAAGCAAGCCAGAATTAACACAGCATGCCACAATTTTGACTTAACCATGATGTAGTGGTTAATTCTTTAGACTGTTTTTCTTTGTGGTGTCCACAGATGGTGACCCATTTTTTTTTTTCACATCTTTAGTCAGAACAATTCCACATCCTACAGTGTATGTGTAAAGACTGCCACATTTGCAAATAGGAAGAAGAATGAACAGCTGTTAAATGTATTGTTAGCCAGTATGGTGAGACTGGAATTATAGAAATTCTAATATAAAAAAAGGCTCAGTCATTTTGAGGCTAGGTTGGAGTGGCGTCGCCTGGGATAGGTTCAAAGTTCATTTCTTCGGAGTCCTCCTAGAGTGACATTTCTTATTTCATTGAGTTCACTGTAGTTTGGGATCTGACTTTCAGCTCAGGAAGTTTAGAAAGCTGACTGCAAAGCCCGTATCTCAGGACCATGTGATAAGTAAAACCTGGGCTTTAAAAAGTACGTGGCCAGATTCAATTAGGTATATAGATTTCTCTCTTCAGTGAGAGGGTGGATTATAATTAAACATTCTCAAAAGTGTTCCAATTTTAGGAGTTTATTAAAGTATTGTAGAAGCTGTATTTTGTTTCAACATTCAGGGCTGGATCTGTTTCATAAAACATGGTGATTCAAGAATATCTGTGATCATTATGAGTCAGTTGAAAATGTTGGTCACATCATCTAATTATACTTGACCCAGAGGAATAAACTCACTCAGTGTTTTAAACTACTTTGTTCTGCATAAACTTTAACTTTTCCTTGCTGCCCAACGTTTATTTTAGCAGGAGCTCAAAAGACAGTTGGCAAAGGGAACAATTCAAGAGAAAAGAATTTCACAAAAGATTTTTTATTTGCCTTACATTACTTTCCCTGTGCTACATATTAATTGTATAATCAGCTTCAAAGCAAGTTCATGATAAAAATTACTTCCACAATTAAAAAATGATACAAAGATACTAAAAGTTGTTGAATTATCTGTGCAAAGATTAAAAATGAGATTTGGGCTTGCATAAGCTATTTATGATAATCACGTAGACCAGTTCTTTGGTTTCTCTGTGTGTTTTTAAAACATCTATATCAGTACCATTTGATTATATCCTGAAATAGAGACAAATAATTTCTTCTTGAGTATTTGGTTATATCTTATCTGATTATATTCTAAAGCAGAGATCAGTAATTTCCTCTTCTTGAGTATTTTCTTTGACCCCTCAAAGTTTTCTTGTGCATATATCTCATGAACAAGTTCATTATTAAATCCATCTGACTTTCCTACTGTTATGTCCTTGATCCATGCCTGACTCCATGTCTATCATCATAGCCCTTCTTCTTAGACCTTGACCTCTTTTATTCTTTATCACCATACAAAACCCTTCAGTAACTTTTGCATCATAGTAATAAGTCTTCATACACTTACCTTCACCCCTTTTAAACTCTTTTTACCTTCCACACATAAACCCCTTTCTGATCTGTTCCTTGCACTTGATCTTTCTGTCTTGCCACCTTCTACGCTCCATGTATCCTTTGTACAATTCATGAAGATCTAGTTTTAGTTGCCTGTACATGTACTTGTCTATCACACCTTTGTATGTATTGCTCCTTCTTGCCTCACTGTTTTTGATTGTTTAATCACTCCTTGTCTTTTATAAACCAGTTGCAATCTGTAGACTATCCTTGTAATAGAAGATAGAGGCTTCTAATAGGTAATAGAGGCTTCTCTGGTAGAGCTAGTGGTAAAGAACCTGCCTGCCAGCGCAGGAGACATAAGAGATGTGGGTTCGAACCCTGGGTTGGGAAGATCCCCTGGAGGAGGGCCTGGCACCCCACTCCAGCTTTGGTGCCTGGAGAATCCCATGGACAGAGGAGCCTGGCAGGCTACAGTCCATAGGGTCACAAAGTGTCGGACACAACTGAAACGACTTAGCACGTGGCACACACATATGGTTCCTTAGCATGGATACACCCTAATAGTATGCATCACACTGAGTTGAAATTACATTTATTCATCTGAGTTAGCACTAAGTCTTGGAAATACTAGAAGTCAAGGACTGGGTCTTTTTTTTCTTTTCCTTTATAATACCTGTCATAATACAGAGTAGGTGCTCGAAAAATGGTTGTTGAATGAGGACTGAGGTGAAATTGTACAGTTCTGGAATGTTGGAGATGTAAGTATCTGAAGACTGTATAACTTTAAGGGAAAGTATTGGATGATTACTTGAAATTAGAACTGAATTGCATAAAGAAATAGTGTTTCCACTCTCTGTGGTTTATAGTATAAAACTAACAACTCTTTATAGATGAACAAATCATCCATAGAGTCATTGTATTCATGTTTCTGGATAGACTTTAGTATTTTATATGCATTACAAGGGTAAAAGGACTTTTTGCATAGGAAGTAAAAGTTTGTTGTCATTCAGTTGCCCAGTTGTGTCCAACTCTTTGCAACCCCATGGACTGCAGCACACCACGCCTCCCTGTCCCTCACCATCTCCCAAAGTTTGCCCAAGTTCACGTTCATTGCATCGGTGATGCCATCCAGCCATCTCATCCTCTGACACCCTCTTCTCTTTCTGCCCTCAGTCTTTCCCAGCATCAGGGACTTTCCCAGTGAGTCAGCTGTTTGCATCTGGACCTTCAGCTTCAGCATCAATCCTGCCAATGAGTATTCAGGGTTGCTTTTCCTTAAGGTTGACTGGTTTGATCTTTTTGCTGTCCAAGGGGCTCTCAGGAGTCTTCTCCAGCACCACAGTTTGAAAACATCAATTCTTTGGCATTCTGCCTTCTTTATGGTCCAGCTCTCACAACCGTACTTGACCACTGGGAAGACCATAGCCTTGACTATACGGACCTTTGTCAGCAGAGTAATATCTCTGCCTTTCAGCACGCTGCCTAGGTTTATCATAGCTTTCCTGCCAGGAAGCAATCATCTTCTGATTTCATGGCTGCAGTCACCATCCAGTGATTTTAGAGCCCAAGAAGAGGAAATCTGTCACTACTTCCACCTTTTCCCTGTCTATTCGCCATGAAATAATGGGGCCGGATGCCATGATCTTAGTTTTTAAAATATTTAGTTTTAAGCCAGCTCTCACTCTTCTCCTTCACCCTCATCATGAGGCCCTTTAGTTCCTCTTTGCTTTCTGCCATTAAAGTGGTATCATCCCCATATCTGAGGTGGTTATTTCTCCTGCCTGTCTTGATTCCAGCTTGTAACTCATCCAGTCCAGCATTTCGCATGATGTGCTCAGCATATAGGTTAAATAAACAGCAGACAGCCCTTTCGTACTCCTGTCTCAATCCTAAACCAATTAGTTGTTCCATACAGGGTTCTAACTGTTGCTTCTTGATCCACCACATACAGGTTTCTCGGGAGACAGGTAAGATGGTCTGATAGTCCCATCTTTTTAAGAATTTTCTGCAGTTTGTTATGGTCCACACAGTCAAAAGCTTTGGTGTCATTGATGAAAGAGAAGTAGATGTTTTTCTGGAATTCCCTTGCTTTCTCTATGATCCAGCAAATGTTGGCAATTTGATCTCTGGTCTGTCTGCCTTTCTAAACCCAGCTTGGACACCTGGAAGTTCTTGATTTGTGAAATGCTGAAGCCTAGCATGCAAGATTTTAAACATGACCTTACTAGCAAGGGAGATGAGTCTAATTGTCTGATGTCTTTAGTACTACCCTTCTTGGGAATTGGGATGAGGGCTGACCTCCAGTCCTGTGGCCACTGCTGGATCTTCCAGATTTGCTGACATATTGCATATAACACTTTGATAGCAGAGTAGTAGAAGTTTAACCTTATGTATGTCCCGTATTTATTATGAGTTTGTTTACCTAAAAGCACTGATGTTGTTTTCTGATTACAAACAGTTAAGGATATAAACAACTAATAATTCTAACCTTTTTTAGCTTTACTAACTGAACTCAGGCTTCCCAGATGGCTCAACAGGTAAAGAATCCACCTGCAATGCAGGAAACACAGGAGACACACACAGGATTTGATTCCTGAGTCGGGAAGATCCCCTGGAGAAAGAAATGGCAACCCACTCCAATATTCTTTCCTGAAATATCCCATGGACAGAGGAACCTGGCAGGCTGCAGTCCATAGGGTCACAAAGAGTCGGACTGACTGAGCAGCTAAGCACCTGGTAGCAACCTGAAAGCACTGGTGTTGTTTTCTGGTTACAAATAGTTAAGGATATAAACAACTAATAATTTGAACCTTTTTTAGTTTAACTAAACTCTGGATTATGCTAATGGATTACTCCACATCTATAGTCTCTGCCCAGTAGAGTTTCAACTGTTGAAAATCATGTGTGCACAAAGGCAGTAAGTAAAGAGATGCTATAAGTTAATGCAACAGAATAATTAAAATATTTAATTCATTTTAATGGTATTTGTGATAAAAACTGATGCCAGATTTGTATGGTAGCTATGAAAGTGAAGTGAAAGTGTTAGTCTCTCAATTGTGTCCAGCTCTTTGCGACCCCATGGACTCTAGCTTCTCTGTCCATAGAATTCTCCAGGAAAGAATACTGGACTGGGTTGCCCTTTTCTTCTCCAGGGGATCTTCCCAACCCAGGGATCAAACCCGGGTCTCCCTCATTGCAGGCATCTTCTTTACCAATTGAGCCACCAGAGTAGCCCCTATGGTAGCTATGGCCTTTGTTTATTTATTTATTTTTTTAATTTCTTTGAAAGATTTCACACTGACTCCAGATTTTCTACGACAGGTCTTTATTTTTTTGTCCGTACTCTTGCAGGATCATAATTCCCTGACCAGGGATTGAACCTGGATCCTGGCGCTGAGTCCCAACCACTGGACCTCCAGGGGGTTCCCTAGAGATGGTCTTTGGAAATACCTAGAATGAGGGCAAGTGCAGTGAAAGGAGTGACTCGATAGCAGACCCAGTACGATAGTCCCTTCCTCTCTCTTGTCTTATCCCCCGCTCACATATATATATGGTTGATTTTCTAAGTGAAATTCATTTCTGTTCTGTTTATTTTAGGAAACGTTTCTTGCTCAGGTCAAAAGGCTAGGTACTAAATCTTCACTTTCAGCAAAACATACCTAAATAAAATTTTTCCCATAAGGAGTTGTTAGTGCTTGAATCTCTTCATACGAAGTGTCTGGAGTGGTCAACGTCATAGGACCAGAAAGCGGAAACATGGGTGGGGAAGGAGAGGAGGAATTAGAGTTTAAAGGGTCTGAGCTTTGCAAGACTACAAAGTTTCCAGAGATCTGTTGCCCAGCACTGGAAATATACTTAAATTATTGAACTGGACCCTTAAAAATGGCTAGGATAGTAAATTTAATGTTAGATGTCTTTTTTTTGCCACAGTAAAAAGGAGAAATTATTAGTAAAGTTTTTATAGATGAAAAACTTTAGTGAAAAAGCTTTTTAAAGATTTGCAAAATATCATTTAGTGTTAGAGACTAAAATCTTTCTTATTGTTATGATTACATGAAATATTCAGCCCATGAAAGTGTTTGCAATAGTAAACCTCAATAATATTGTAATTGAATATAGTAACCTTCACTTTTAAATGCAGTTTGATGTTGATTCATTTTATACTCCTTTTACTGACAGGATACTGGCATTGTAACCCAAAGTGATCTGATATATTTCACAAGAGCTACTTTTATAAACAGAACACCTTGAGGCTAAAAGGAAAATTTTAATATAAATATGCATTTTTCTATATATTTTATGCTTTGTGAATTTCCATGGAGTAGTTATGCTGCCCTGTTTATTACTTGTTTGTAATTTTTCCTAAATGGTATAAAATACAAAAGTATTTGCTTTTAATATACCTTTTACATACTACTGAACCCTCAAAATATTAAGTATTGAAAGGCACATTTTCTTCTAACTTAGAAATTATCAGAAGGTGACTTCATTTGAATGCAGTTTTTTTCCCTTGTTCCCTTGATATTTGAAATTATCTATTTAAATACAAGAATGAATACTTTATACATTCAAATAGTATCATGGATTTGAATCTTCAAAAGTTCAGGAATGACTTTTACTACTGAGAGAGAAAACAGATTAAAAATTAAGGAAGCATTGGGATGTCCCTGACGGTCCAATGGTTAAGACTCCATACTCCCAATGCATGGGTTTGATGCCTGGTCAGGGAACTAAGATCCCACATACCACACAGTGTGGCAAAAAGGAAAAAAAAAAATTGTAATTCCTTCTTATTTTGGATATGACACATTAAAAAAAATGACCAGATGTCTTCCATCATTAATAATAACAGTAACAACTACAATGACAGCTAATATAATTTTAGGATACGCACCAGCCTCTGTTCTCAGAGCTTTTACTTTCTTTTCATCCTCAAAACAAGCCTGTATCATCCTTACAATTATTTGACCCCATTTTTCAAATAAGAAAACGGAGGCACAGAGAAATTAAGTAAATTTCTATAGCTATCCAACTGAAAAGTAACAGGTCAGAGATTCAAATCCAGACGGTCTGGCTCCAGAGCCCATGCTCTTAATCAATGTGCTACATTCCTCTCTGATTTGAAGGAATGTTATCCAAATATGACAAGTGCAGATAACATAGCCTCTATTGTCCATTCTGAGTTCAGATGTCTTATAAATGCAACTTTTGGTATAATGATGAAAATAATAGGGATCACAGTAACTCTAAGCTCTAGACTGAATTTTAAACATACAGCCACAAAGATAAGCAGTGCCCTAACAAATTTTAGCAGTTATGGAAGATTAAGTGAACTTAATCTTTGTTTGAAACTATGCATTTTCCGCTTTCCCTAAACATTATAACTTCCTTAAACAAAACAGTTTGATGATATCTTGTGGTATCTGAATGATAAATGGATAGGAAATTCGTGTGAATTCAATAGAATTTTTCTTCCATGGGAATTCCAGATCTTGCTGTTTCATGTGTTTCACGTACACTCCTACCTCAGTTCTTTGCCCCTGTAGGCTTTCTCTCTTCCTCCCCATCCCCTCCTTTTAGTCTTTATTCACCTGTCATCTTCTTAATGAAGTGTGCTCTGCATTATTCTATTATAAATTGCACCCCCTCACACTGGCTGGCTTTCTCTGTCTCCTTCCTCTGCTTTATTTTATTATAGAGCTACTTATTACCTTATGACATGTTATATAATTTACTTATTTATTATCTGTCTCCCATAAACGGGTAAGGACTTTTGTCTCTTTGGTTCACTGTTTTATCACCAGAGCCTGGCTCCTAGGAAACACTCAGTAAATGTTTATTGAATGCATTCAACCTCTCTGTGGTTTCTTAATAGTAGTTCAGATTAAGATTTAGCTGGTAGTTAACAGAATGAAGGGCTTCCCTGGTGGCTCAAGGGTAAAAAAAAATCTGCCTGCAATGCAGGAGACCCAGGTTCGATCCCTAGGTCAGGAAGATTCCCTGGAGAAGGGCATGGCCACCCACTCCAGTATTCTTGCCTGGAGAATCCCATGGACAGAGGTGCCTGGCGGGCTATATAGTCCATGGGGTCGGACACAGCTGAGCGACTAACACTTTCACTTTAAAAGAATGAAATCTTTCATGCTTTTTGTTGCAGGTGAAAGAACAAAACGGAGGAAATTTATCCACTTGGGTTCTGAACAGTCTCTAACATATAAGATGTTTTCAGTAACAGTTAAATACATATTTTACTTTGGTGGTTCAGGTTGTTGTATTAGTTTTATAATACAATGTACTCCTATTCCTATTTTTCATTCTTAGTATTCTGATGTTAATAAAAGACAAAATAAGCAACTATATCCCATAATTATGCATATTAAATTATAAACACATAGTTGATTTCTTCTGAAATTATATTCTGCCTTATAAGATTTAATCCAGCTAAAGCACTGGAAGTCATCGCATTCTTTTGCCTTTTGTTCCTAAATTTAATATTAATTTAGGTTGACTTATATGGGGCTTCCACATGGCACAGTGGTAAAGAATCCACCTGCTAGTGCAGAAGACTTGAGAGACTTGGATTCGATCCCTGGGTCTGAAAGATTCCCTGGAGTAGGAACGGAGAACCCACTCCAGTACTCTTGCCTAGAAAATTCCATGGACAGAGGAGCCTGGTGGGCTACAGTCCATGGGGTCACAGAGAGTCAGACACAGCTGAGCAACTGAGCACACCTATGTGTCACCTTATTTAGAAATTCTTGCATTATTTTTGTAAAAACTGAAAAAGAATGGAAGTCATTTTTTATTTTTCTTTAGAATCACTTCATACCCCTACTATGTATTGATTGCCATGAAAAGTTGATTTGTAGCTGTGTGTTATTATTCAGCGAGCTGGTAAATCATTGATGTCTGGAATTTTACATGGTGGAATGCCAGCCTAGAAAGGTAGAGAATTTTCCCAGACATCTTTCATATGGAAAGATAGCCATTTAAATTTGGTTGGTTTTAGCAACGTGATACTGCATGTAGGCAGAAGCATGCCATAGCCAAATGGGACTTTATGTGAACTTCAGTGTAGGTTCAGTGTCAAACCAATATTTTTACAGTTGTGTAAGTTAAACATTTTTTTTAGGTAAGCAATACTGATATATTGAAAACTGAATAAATGATAAGTGAGGGTAAAAGAACAAAAACAAAAATCAAATATTGTTGACTGGTCTACCATGAGAGGGGCTTGCCTTGTGGCTCAGCTGGTAAAGAATCCACCTGAAATGCAGGTAGACCTGAGTTCGATCCCTGGGTTGGGAAGATCCTCTGGAGAAGGGAAAGGCTACCCAATCCAGTATTCTGGCCTGGAGAATTCCATAGACTACTGCATAGTCCATGGGGTTGCAAAGAGTTGGACACGACTGAGCGACTTTCACTTTCATACACTGAGAGAAATTAGCTCAGTCTTCTGCAACTATACTTCATCATATTAATGATTGCTATAAACTTAGTCAAATAAAATATTTATGGTACATTGAATTATCTGTTCAGTAAGCACATCAAGCACATATATGTTCCAGGCATTCATTTTGCTAACTTCTATTAAAGAATTCAGTCTAGTTTGGATAGAGAAATAAATCAATAGACATTTTCAGTTAGCCCTGTAGTAGAAATGAGTTGAGTACTGTAAGAGACTATACTATGGGAAATAGTGTACCTAATAAGTAATGTGGGGAAGATGAGTTGTCAGAGAGGACCTATCTCACTTGTCTCTTCTGGCTTTTATAGAAAGGGTAGTTTAGTATTCACTGTTCTTTTTTTTTTTCAAGGGCCAAACCATATGAAATTAAAATCAGGGGCAGATTTGCTTACTGTGTTCCTTTTGATTCGCCATCATCCCTTGATATTTTGAAATGTTATATTAAATTTCCATGAAATTGGCTTTAATCATGGAATAAGGCTGCCTAAATCTGCATATGTATCTGGAAAGGTTTCAAAGTATTTTTTCACAAGTGAGTGTTTTGCATTTAAAGACTTAGACACCTGGCCTCAACACCTTTTAATGTGCCAGATGTAAGATCTTTCCCAGGCATACTCTTAAATACTTCTGCAAAGTTAGATTTCAGAAATGCGTGCCAGTACAGGAGATTTCATTTTATTTGTGAAATGGTTGTTAAAGTAGGTTGACAAATAATATTAAAAAATATTATTTCTCAGCAAGTATCAAATATTCTTCCTTTTAGCATCAGTTCATTTATTCATTCAATAAGTAATGTGTATTTGCTATATGCCAGGTGGTGTTCTAGGTACTGGATATATATTTTGATTACTAGCAGTATTAGACTCACCTGCCCAGAGTTGTTATATCAACTAATACCTACTTACATGTTCATGGTGAGGCAAGAGTTATAAAAATTTCTGTCACACTTTCAGGTCTTTAGCCAGTGTGATTATTGGATCAATTCTTTCACTGTTGTGGGTAGCCTTTTCTGTCTGTTTGTTGAACTTGCCATCATCTTGCCAAAACATGAGTATCTAAAAGATAGAGTAGTTTGAAGAACCAAAACTTGAACTACATAGAGCTCTAGTAGACACATCCAACATACTACAAGTAAAGGAAGACCAAAGTTAATTAGTATACCAAGAAACTAGTACTGACATAAACATTCATTTTTCTCTCCTCTACTAGTGTATAAATTATACTTCTTTGAAAAAATTTAGTGGTTCCCCCAGAATTTGTGTTACACATTTGAAGCTAATACTAGACCCCTTTCAAGAACCTGTATCACATCATGGGTAGTGTAGGTAGCTTATAACAGAGTATTCCCAGTTCTCCAGCCAACCCTTATTTCATTACTGTCTTTCATTTTACCCATAAGCTATAATTATGTAATACATTCCTCCCATTGTTTTGAAAAAGCTGTTATCTATCAAATCAGTTAAGACAAAGAAACAAGGTTTTCTTTTATTTCCACTTATTTCTTCTCTGACGCTCTTTATGTCAGAGATATATGTAGATCTGAGTTTCATTATGTAGATCTGAGTTCCTGACCTACATCATTTTCCGTCTCTCTGAAGAACTTCATTTAACATTTCTTGGAAGGCAGGTCTACTGGTGATAAATTCCTTCAAGTTTTGTCTGAGAAAGCCTTTATTTCTTGTTCTCTTCTGAAGGATAATTTTTCTGAATACAGGTTTCTAGGTTGGTGTGTTTTTTTTTCTTTCAACATTTTGAATATTTCATCCTGCTTTATTCTTGCGTAGTTTCTGGAGAGAAATCTGATGTA
Organism: Bos javanicus; assembly: GCF_032452875.1. Classification (NCBI taxonomy): domain Eukaryota; kingdom Metazoa; phylum Chordata; class Mammalia; order Artiodactyla; family Bovidae; genus Bos; species Bos javanicus. Next base: position 23,244,510 of record NC_083876.1, on the reverse strand, counting down.
ATCCTTAACTTTCTTTGTCTGTAGGTAAGGTATTCCCTTCCCCCTGACCCATGTATTAAATACTTTACAATACTTCAAAACCTCTTTCAAAGTTTTCTCTTTGTTATTGATTTTCTTCAGTTTGAATATTACATACTTAAGTATAGTTTTTTGTTTGAGGGTTTTTTGGGGGGATATTTATCCTGTTTGGGGTTCACTGAATTTCCTGAATCTGTGGTTTGGTATCTGTCATTAATTTTGTAAAATTTTTAGCTGTTATTAATTTAAATATTTCCTCTCTTCCATTCTTTTTTCTCCTTCTGGTACATCCATTATGTGCATGTTACACCTTTTTTAATTGTCCCACACTTCTTGACTATTCTTTTCTTTTTCTCTGTTTACATTTCAGTGTTGGAAGTTTCTATTGACACTTTTCCATGCTCATGAATTCTTTCCTCCTCTGTATCTTGTTTACTGATGAACCTATCAAATGCAGTCTTCATTTTTATTACTATGATTTTGATTCTGAGCATTTCTTTTTGACTCTTTCTTAGAGTTTCCATCTTTCTGCATATGTTCTTGCATGTTGTTTGCATTTTCTATTAGACTCCTTAGCATATTAACTGTGGTTATTTTAGGTTTCTAGTCTGATTATTCCAAAATCTCTACCATATCTGAATCTTATTCTGATCCTTGCTTTACATTTTTACTTTTATCATGCCTTGTAATTTTTTGCTGAAAACTGAATATGATACTTGGACTCCAGTTAGAGGGTTGCTCCTGGTCTTCTGTTCCTGGTGAACTGGGATTCTCTGTTTGCTGGGTCGTCTCTCTAGTTTTCAGAGCAGCAGCATTGGTCTAAGAAAGGAATTATTAATTTTGAGTTTGTTCAGCTTTTTTTTCTTGTAATGACTGAAGCACCATCTTTCAGGCTGTTTGCATGTCAGACTGGAAATCTTGACCCCTGGATTCAGAAGTCTGGGATGCAGATGACAGGAGGTTCAGGAAGAAGAGGATGCTTTCAAGCACACGGAGTTAAAATTCTAAATCTTATATTTGTTTTCAGTTTTAGTTTGTTAGTCCAGACAATGACCTTGCCTTTTCATGTCCTATGTGAATCCTTTCCCCTCGTATTACCTTAAATTTCATAGTTTTCTAACTGTTCTGCCACAGACCAGCCAAGCCTTTGATCTTCCGTGACCCAGAGCTAACATACTGTGGTGGGCGCGTGACCATTGGTTTTCAGATGTGTTTTCTGCTAAAGAAGAATTATTAGTTGATCTGATTAAAGTGTGAGAGTTGGGCCTGTTGGAAGATTTATACTCAGATCCCAAAAGACACTGAATTTCTCCCATTATTGAAAAAATTGTAGCAGTTAAAGTGGTAGGCATTATACATCTTGGCTCTTACAGTGAGTGAATTTAAGAATATAAATATTCTGTTTACAAAAGACAATGTAAATGGGCAGACTTATTGTAATTATTTAGTTCACAAAATCAGTTAAAAGTTATATTAGAGAGAATATTTATTGCTCTGTTTTCCTTTAAAGGAATTCATATTCTCAAGTATTTTTTTTGAGGTGGGATTCAGTTCATTTAAAAACAGATGATTCTGTGTCCTAAGACTTGATGCACTAGAATTCATTCTAAAAATCTTTATTTTGTTAACTGTTTGTTGTGGAGCTAAAGAATTGTTAACATATAAATTAGTTGTTTTTAGCATTAGTCTCTTTCCTGTGGTAGTTTGTTAATAGATCTCTATTAAAAAGCAGAACTTTTTGCAGTTAATAGATTCATAAAAACATACTTTCCATCCGTCTTTCTTTTAGTTTAACTGTGGACATGAACACTTAACAGTATCGCAAGAGAAATCAAAATGGAAATTGAAAAAGTCAGATAGGGGAACTTCCCAAGTGGTCCAGTGGTTAAGACTTCGCCTTCCAATGCAGGGGGTGTGGATTCAATCCCTGGTCAGGGAGCTAAGCTCCCACATGACTTGGGACCCAAAACCAAAAGAGAAAACAGAAGCAGTATTGTAACATATTTAATAAAGGCTGTAAAAGTGGTCTACATCCAAAAAATTTTTTTAAAAGTCAGGTAGTAGGCGTAAACTAACTTTATGTTCTCCTTCTCCATGTTTCGGTGTTAGCAGAGGATTGGGAAACCGGTATTGGATTATTATTAGCACAGCTGAGGAAAGGAGACAGATGCTGGAAATGTAGCAGTGAGGCTTGGGATGAAAGTTTCAGCAAAGAGGGGTTAATAGGGTGAAACACAAGTGAATCAAGTAAGGTAAGGGTTAACTTTTTTCTCTTGAAAATGTCCCCTTTTTCTCATTGTAAAATAAGATACTTGATGTGAAGGGGTTAAGAGGCACTTAACCAAATAAGGTCACTGGGCACACATGGGAGTCCAGTTAGAAAGCCTTGGCAGAAGAAGATGTAACTGAAGCAGCAGAGACAGGATCGTATCACTTTCATTCCATAACAGAGAACATGAAATGGATTCTTGTCAGCAGACATAAAATCTTCTTCCAAAAATCGTAGTGACTTTACCTGATTTGGCACTGTAAAATCAATCATCTGAGTATTTTAGGATAATTGAGTAGAAGGCAAAATCAAGCTCTATTTTCGTTTTAACCTCTATCTTTTTTGAGGAAAAAATGCCTCATCATAGAAGGAAAACTGTTTTGCAATCATAGAATGAGGATTTTGAATGTAGAATAACACAACTTTGGGGATTTTTGTTGAAAACATGAGTTTTGACTTCAGATGGTTGATCTTTTTTTTTTTTTTTTTTATTGGCTTCTAAAGCAGTTTGTTAAAAATTGATAGTGGTGGAAAACTTGAAGAGCAATCTTTAAACCAAGGTTCTCGTGAAAGCTAGGGAAAACAAAAAAGTATATATTTAGTCATTGTTTATATTTAAATGTGGTTTTTCAAAAGATTAGCTCATTACAAACATTAAAACTTTCTTATTTTATATCTTCTTAAACGAGATCATTTGAAACTCATTTTAGAAACAAATATTGGGGCTTTGTACCTTTTGCCTCTATTTCAAGGGGCTATTGGTTGCTTTTATAGAATTTTTTTTGCTTACAAACAGCACCACTCTGAATCTGTATTCTCTTTTCTTGAAAAATTTCTTTCCTCTTAATTTGGGATTTGAAAAATATAAACCTTACTCTTTTCACCGGATACCACAGAATCCACAAAATGTTATTGTTATCAGTTTATGGGAAAGCAAAGTGACTAATCCAGCTCATATGAGCAAAAAGAGCAAGGGCTTCTCTACTCCACATATGTTTATGATTTAAGCATCCAACTTTCAGAAAACCAGTTGCAGCCTCCGTGTGACTCAGTTGTAGCCACAGGAGGTTGTAACTTCAAGTAAAAAAATCAACTTCATAAGCAGAATATAGGCAGTAAGCACGACATTTAAAAACATAGACATCATTAAACCAACTCATCAGATAGAGTAACAGGATCCTAGAGATATGAATATGAAGTATTTTTCTTGTATATATTCTCCTTTTTCCACTGAACTGCTGTATAGCAATTCTCTTATGATTTGCTAGAGTCAGCCTTAGGAAGAGAGAAATTGGTACATTTATAAAACTGTCTATAAAATTGTCAGTAGTGATTACTTTGGCAGAGGAAAGTGTAATAGTTAAGTGAGATTTGTCCTGTGTAAAGATCAAGCTTTTTTAAAACGTGAGTGGATTTTAGGGAGAAGAGGGATTTTGATCATTTAGCTATAAATCTGGAATCTGGTCTGTGCTGGAATTTAGCTAACAAGTACAAAAAGAAATGGTTTAGAAGATAAGTTATAGTATGCAAAAGTGGATATAGCTTGGTTAAGAGTATATTTTAATAGTATATATGGCTTGGAACAGGCTTCCCTGGTGGCTCAGTGGTAAAGAATCTGCTGGCAATACAGGAGACCTGGGATCAGTCTCTGGGTTGGGAAGATCCCCTGGAGGAAGGCATGGCAACCCACTCTAGTACTCTTGCGTAGAGAATCCCATGCACAGAGGAGCCTGGCAGGTGGCAGTCCATAGGGTTGCACAGATTCAAACAAGACTGAGGCAACTAAGCAGCAGCAGCAGCATGCCTTGGAAAACTCAATAGAATTTATTACGCAGATCAATTAATGTATGGTAATAGCACTCATTTTACTGACAAAATAGTACATATCTTTTTCTACCACTTGCTCCAGCACTGTTTTTAAATACTTTTTAAAAATATTATTATTGTAATGATGTGTTTATTTTTGGCTGCGCCGGGTCTCCATTGCTGCCCAGGCTTTTCTCTAGTCTCAGCACGCAGGGACTACTCTCTGGTTGTCGTGCGCAGGCTCCTCATTGCAGTGGTTTCTCTTGCTGCAGAGCACGGTCTCTAGGGCATGCAGATTTCAGTAGTTGCAGTGCATGGGCTTAGTAGTTGCAGTTCCTGGGCTCTAGAGCGCAGGCTCAATAGTCTGCTCCATGGGCTTAGTTACTCCACAGCATGTGGGATCTTCCCAGACCAGGGAGCGAACCCATGTCTCCTGCATTGACAGGCAGATTCTTTACCCCTGAGCCATTAGGGAAGCCTGACACTATTTTCTGATGCATTATCTTGTTTTTTTGTTCCGTTGGATGGAGAAAGTATGAGACATATGGTCTTTTTGCACGAATGCATTACAGAGGTCTGTAGGTATGGACTTCTAGGTATATATTTTATCCAGGGTTTTGGAACAATATAGAGGTTATTTTTCTTGCTATGGAGAAATACAGAGTTTTGGAATGAGACAGAAAAACATATTTCAAAAAGTTAATGGAGACTTTTACTTTTCCAAGCATCTACTTATTCCAGAAGTTTACATTTGGCCAAACTCCTAGTTTTAAAACCAAAGATAGGTATTAGAATCTCATTACAATCAGTATTTGACTGGGTCATTCTTAAAGACTTAATGTTCCTCCAAATTCTCATTCATCTGGTCACCAAGGACAAGAATGCAGGAAGAATACCTTAGTTATTGCACTTCTTTCCTGATCTTTCTTCATAGATAGGTTTCATTCTGGCCTTTAATTATTGTGAATTTCAGACAAGTATTGATGAAAAAAGGGGGAATTGGTGTGTATATCTGGAAAAATAATTTTAGGGGGAGAAGCTAATTTTAAAAAAGAATATCAGCTATGCTTTGACTTCTGCATTATTTTGGAAATAATTTATATTGTTTGACTTATCCTTAATATTTCCCCTCTACTAAACTAATACAACAGTCTCAAGCTTTTGAACTATGAAATCCAAATATATGATAGTCTTTATGAGAGAGAAGACAGTTTACTGAAAGCTTCCCAAGAATGTTTCTCAAGTTTTATAGTTTGTTTTCTTTAATGTTAGTTGTTTGTGTATTTTATTATAAGCAAAAAAAAAAAATCAAAACACAAATGGTAGAGGAACAAGTTTTAGAGTGTAGATTAGTCATTGACAAAGAGAATTAGACTGGAGGTATTTATCATCACTGAATATTTTATTTGAGATGACCCTACCTTTACCCTGCAGCTTCCCTGGTAGGTCAGACAGTAAAGAATCTACCTGCAAGGCAGGAGACCTGGGCTTAGTCCCTGGGTTGGGCGCCTCCCCTGAAGAAGAAAATGTCAATCCACTCCAGTACTCTTGCCTGGGAAATCCCATGGGCAGAGGAGCCTGGTGGGCTACAGTCCTTGGGGTCGCAAAGAGTCGGACACGACTGAGCAACTAACACACCCACATGTGGTGTACCTGCAGTACCTTTACCTGTGTGCTGGAGTGACACTTCTAGAAATATATCCATGTATCTAAGGAAAGGACCGATAAATGTTCCCAGATCATTGTTTACTCAGTCATGGTTTCTCATATTCCCAGGCCTAATCACTGCTCTTGTGATAGATAAGAAAATCACAATGGGTGAATAAAATTAGTGAGTGCTTATTATGTGTTATCAATTGTTCCAGTGGCTTATATTAGTTCAATCACACCTATGAAGTGGGTACTATTATTATTCCCATTTTAGCCATGGGGACACTGAGGTGTTCAGTTCAGTTCAGTCGCTCAGTCATGTCCAACTCTTTGCGACCCCATGAATTGCAGCACGTCAGGCCTCCCTGTCCATCACCAACTCCCAGAGCTCACTCAGACTCACGTCCATTGAGTCAGTGATGCCGTCCAGCCATCTCATCCTCTGTTGTCCCCTTCTCCTCCTGCCCCCAATCCCTCCCAGCATCAGAATCTTTTCCAGTGAGTCAACTCTTGGCATGAGGTGGCCAAAGTACTGGAGTTTCAGCTTCAGCATCATTCCTTCCAAAGAAATCCCAGGGCTGATGTCCTTCAGAATGGACTGGTTGGATCTCCTTGCAGTCCAAGGGACTCTCAAGAGTCTTCTCCAACACCACAGTTCAAAAGCATCAATTCTTCAGCGCTCAGCCTTCTTCACAGTCTAACTCTCACATCCATACATGACCACTGGAAAAACCATAGTCTTGACTAGACGGACCTTTGTTGGCAAAGTAATGTCTCTGCTTTTGAATATGCTATCTAGGTTGGTCATAACTTTTCTTCAAAGGAGCAAGTGTCTTTTAATTTCATGGCTGCAGTCACCATCTGCAGTGATTTTGGAGCCCAAAAAAATAAACTGAGGTGTAGGGAAATTAAATAATGCCCAGTGTCAAGAGGTAATAAGAAGTAGAACTGGGTTATTAACTCAAGCAGTTTAATTCAGTAGAGGCTTGGGCTCTAATCTGCTCCATCAAGATACCAACTTGAGTTGTTCATGAAGCAGTTCCTGAGATGGAGTTGAGGTATGAGGAGTATCCTGGGGTTAATGCCTGTGAAACTGGGAGGGAGAAAAATTGGGCAGGGAAAGCCTTCAGACCGGAGCACATCTGGAAACAGAACTGGGCAGAGAGCACCATGGACTGTAATATATATCTGCCAAAGTCTCAGCCAACTCCTCAGGAGCTGTAGAGCAGAGAGTGCTTGTTAGATGAGTTCCACATTGAGTGGGAATGGCCAGCCCCCAGTACTGCTGCTGTGCTCAGACACTGACAGGGGGCTCCCCGGGAAGAGCATGGCCTTGGATGGAATGCTGCAACCCATCTTCCAGCACTGTGGCCAGAGGCAGTTACCTAACTCTACCCCTAGGCAAGTTTTGTTCTGGAGGGGTTGTCCAAGCAGCACGTTTCTGTGGCTGCCTAACATCATCCTACCATCTTATAGATACAAATACCACTTCACATCCATCAGATGGGCAACAGTGATTGAATCTGACAATGCCAAATGATTGGGAGGCCGTGGATGAATATGTCCGCTGCTTACAGGAGTGTAAATTCATAAAACACTTTGGCAACATGGTTAAGATTATCGTGATCTACTGCACAGCTCTTGTACCCCAGAGAAGCTCCTTGGTAAGGAGACATGTACAGAAATTTTCACAGCAGCATTATTTGTAGTAGTAAAAAATTAGAAGCAGTCCAAATGTCCATCAATAAGAGAATTGATCATTTGTGCTGTGTGTGTGTGTGTGTATGTGTGTGTGTGTGTGTGTATATTTGGGCTTCCTTAGTAGCTCAGGCGGTAAAGAATCTCCTGCAATGCAGGAGACCAGGGTTTGATCCCTGGGTCAAAAAGATCCCCTGGAGAAGGGAACGGCAACTCACTCCAGTATTCTTGCCTGGAGAATTCCATGGACAAAGGAGGCTGGCGGGCTACAGTCTATGGGGTGGCAGCGTCAGACACGACTGAGCAACTAACACACACACACAGAAATTGCAGTATCACATAGTACATTGAAATATTATGAAATATTACTTCATGTGTCCACATGAATATCAGAGAACTGAGGAACAAATTCCCAAAGGAGACTTTTTAACTCAGCCTGAGTTCTTAATAATGGCACCCTAGTGTCACTTCAGAAGAATCAGATATTGTTCAGTATCCATCAGGTTCATATACAGTTATTCATGAATACCAAGCTTAAAAGCAGTGCCGTGTTTGCTTTTGAGTCGTGTCCTACTCTTTGCGACCCTGTGGACTGTAGCCCACCAGGCTCCTCTGTCCATGGGATTTTCCAGGCAAGAATACTGGAATGGGTTGCCACTTCCTTCGCCAGGGGATCTTCCCGACCCAGGGATCGAACCCAGGTCTCCTGCATTGCAGGCAGACGCTTTAACCTCTGAGCCACCAGGGAAGCCTAGTAAAAGGATAGCTTGCGTGAGGGTGATAAACATCAAGTTTAAGTGAGTGGTTGCCTGAGGTAAGTAGGATCAAGGAGGGGCATAGGGAGTTTCAAGTCATATGTGACTTTTTTTGTGGTCTGATATATAATAAGTATGGCATAGTGTTAATATTTCACAAAATTGTTTACGGGAACATGTAGATGTTAGTGAATTTTCTCTAATGCTTTTCTCTGTGGTTAAAATATTTTGTTAATAGATTTGTGGATATTTAGTAGTGAAACAGTAGGTGTGCATCTAAAATCTACTTTCACATGCAAGGTGTCCTGTCCACAGATCCAGATAAAGTCCTCCATTCAAGGAAGACCAGTGCCATTCCACTGAAATCCTTTGTTAAAAAGTTTTATGGCATACAAACATAAATCTATTTTTTAAAAAGATGTTAACCTCACAGAAGTTAATGAAATCATTCAAAATTCTATGGAAATATAAAGGACTTAGACTTGTTAAAAGAATTAAAAAAAAATAAAGTTGTAGAATTTATACTCCTTCATTCTAAGACTATGACTGTGTAGTACACCAAGATAGCCTGATATTATAAGGCAATAGAACAGAATAAATCAAAGAATAAAAAAAAATCCACGGAGACCCATGTGAAGATGGTTAATTAATTCTTGATGACATATCAGTGTAATGCAGGGAGATTAGGATAGTACTTTCAAGAAATAGTCTTGGAACGACTAGATATTCATAAGGAAAAGCAAGAGTCTCAAGTCTTAATCTCTTACCCCACAAAAATGAACTCAGAGTGGTTGTAGACTTAAACATGAGGCTAAAACTATAAAACAGTTAAAAATACAGAAGAAAATCTTTGTGCCTTTGGGTTTGACAAAATTTCTTAGAGAAATCACAAGTCATAAAAAAAAATTTTTACATTGAACTTAAAATTATTAATAAAAGCAAAGCTCTTCAAAAGATACTGTTTGGGAAATGACAAGGCAAGCCACAAACTAGGGAAAAGATTTATAATATATACATCTGATGAATGTCTAGCATCCGGAATATATTTAAAGACTACAACAACAACTTGTACAGCTCAAGATAAAGAACTTGATTTCTTAAAAGAGGCTGACAATTTGAAGCAAGACTTCACAATGATAATTAAGCACTTGTAAGCTCATAAGTTATCAGGGAAATGCAAATGAAAATCAAATGAGAGGCCATTACATACCTATTAGATGTCTAGAGTTTAAAAGACTGATGCTCGATACTGGATGCTTGGGGCTGGTGCACTGGGACGACCCTTAGGGATGGTATGGGGAGGGAGGAGGGAGGTGGGTTCAGGATGGGGAACACATGTATGTCTGTGGCGGATTCATTTCGATATATGGCAGAACCAATACAATATTGTGAAGTTTAAAAAAAAAAAAAAAAGACTGATGCTGGCAAGTGTTGGTGAGCATTTCCAACAACTGGCACTCTTATACATTGCTGGTGGGAGTCTAAAGTGGCAGAACCACTCTGGAAAACTGTTTAGCATTTATATTTTTTATATACCTACCATACTACCAAGGTTTTTCTGTCATGTATGAATGTGAGAATTGGACCATAAAGAAGGCTGAGTGCTGAATAAACTGATACTTTCAAATAGTGGTGCTGGACAAGACTCTTGAGAGTCCCTTGGACAGTAAGGAGATCAAACTAGTCAATCCTAAAGGAAATCACTGTGTGGATCACAACAAACTGTGGAAAATTCTTCAAGAGATGGGAATACTAGACCACTTGACCTGCCTCTTGAAAAATCTGTATGCAGGTCAGGAAGCAAAAGTTAGAACTGGACAGGGAACAACAGACTGGTTCCAAATAGGGAAAGGAGTACGTCAAGGCTGTATATTGTCTCCCTGCTTATTTAACTTATATGCAGAGTACATCATGAGAAACGCTGGGCTGGAAGAAGCACAGGCTGGAATCAAGATTGCCGGGAGAAATATCAGTAATCTCAGATATGCAGAGGACACCACCCTTATGGCAGAAAGTGAAGAACTTAAGAGCCTCTTGATGAAAGTGAAAGAGGAGAGTGAAAAAGTTGGCTTAAAACTCAACGTTCAGAAAACGAAGATAATGACATCCAGTCCCATCACTTCATGGCAAATAGATGAGAAAACAATGGAAACAGTGATAAACTTTATTTTTTTAGGGTCCAAAATCACTGCAGATGGTTACTGCAGTCATGAAATTAAAAGATGCTTGCTCCTTGGAAGAAAAGCTATGACCAACCTAGGCAGCATATGAAAAAGCAGAGACATTACTTTGCTAACAAAGGTCCATCTAGTCAAAGCTATGGTTTTTCCAGTAGTCACGTATGGATGTGAGTTGGACTATAAAGAAAGCTGAGTGCTGAAGAATTGATGCTTTTGAACTGTGGTGTTGGAGAAGACTCTTAAGCGTCCCTTGGGTAGCAAAGAGACCTAATCAGTCAATCCTACAGGAAATCAGACCTGAATATTCACTGGAAGGATGGATGCTGGATCTGAAACTCCAATACTTTGGCCACCTGATGCGAAGAACTGACTCATTGGAAAAGACCCTGATGCTGGGAAAGATTGAAGGCAGAAGTGGACGACGGAGGGTGAGATGGTTGGATGGCATCACCAACTCAATGGGCATGAGTCTGAGTAAGCTCCAGGAGTTGGTGATGGACAGGGAGGCCTGGCATGCTGCAGTCCATGGGGTTGCAAAAAGTCAGACCTAACTGAGTGGCTGAACTGAACTGAAAGGAAATCAACCTTGAATATTCATTGGAAGGACTGATGCTGAAGCCGAAGCTCCAGTACTTTGTGCACTCATGTTGAAGAGCCTGCTTCTGTTTCTGGGAAAGATTAAGGGCAAGAGGAGAATGGGGCAGCAGAGGATGAGATGGGTGGGTGGCATCACCAACTCAATGGGCATGAATTTGAGCAAACTCAGGGAGATAGTGAAGGACAGGGAAGCCTGGCATGCTGCAGTTTGTGGAGTCACAAAGTCACGACTTAGTGACAAAACAGCAACAACAGTACTGCCAAGGAATTCCATTCCCTGGTATTGGTTTGGCCAAAAAGTTAATTGGTGTTTTTCCATAAAATCTTATGGGAAAACCCAAATGAACTTTTCGGTCAACCCAATATTTTCAAAAGAGAAAATGAAACCTTTCAAATTTTCATGGCACCTTTATTTGTAAGATCCCCAAACTGTGATCAACCAGATGTCCAGATGTCATAATATATCCAGACTGTGGTATAGCCATAGAATGGGAAAGTATTAAGCAATAAAAAGAAACTATCAATTCATGCAATAACATGGATGAATCTCCAAAAACCAAGCTAAACAATAGAAGCTAAATACAAAAGATTTCTTGACTGTTCTTCCATTTATATGAAATCTGGAAAAGACAAAACTAATCTTTAGCAATGGAAAGTAGATCAGTGGTTGTGTGAGAACACTGTTGGGCTGAGGGTTGCTTAGAATGGGCTACATGAGTGCTTTTGGGGATGTTGTCGAATGTTCTGTATCTTACTTGTAGAGATAGTTCAATGGGTATGAAGTGAAATGAAGTGAGTGAAAGTTGCTCAGTCATGTCTGACTCTTTGCAACCCCATGGACTGTATAGTCCCTGGAATTCTCTAGGCCAGAATACTGAAGTGGGTAGCCTTTCTCTTCTCTAGGGGATCTTCCCAACCCAGGGACTGAACCCAGGTCTCCTGCATTGCAGGCAGATTCTTTACCAGCTGAGCCACAAGGGAAGCCCAAGGATGCTGGAGTGGGTAGCCTGTCCCTTCTCCAGCAGGTCTTCCTGACCCAGGAATCAAACCGGGTCTCCTACATTGCAGGCGGATTCTTTACCAATTAAGCTATACATTTGTCAGAACTAATCAAATTGTACACCTAAAATGGTTGTTTATTATCCTGTGTTATTAGAGTTGATTTTAAAGGCAGCAAGACAGAAAAATCTTAACCTGACAAAAAAGCTGTTATAGTTTCATATCATTTATTGAGGTGACTTTGTGGATTTTGTTATTATTTCATTATTTAGGTTTTTCAGTCACTTTCTGTATTTTTCTCCTGTCTAAAGAAAAATCTCCTTTTGGCAGTTGCATTGTGTAGTAGAAAACCTAATGGAGTCTGAAAAACAAAAAAGAGGAATCATCATTTGAATTGACCAGTTAAGACTGAATGAGGAGGATGTTGAACCTATTAATTTATTATAAAAGGTTATCAGATATCTTGTATCTGTGTTCCTATTCTTAAAATAGTCTCCAGTGAATTATCAATGGTGAAGTGGATCACATATATACAATATTTATGTATGTACATAAATATATAAAACAAAGCTATGAGAAATCAAGTCAGTATTTCTCTTGGTTTTCATGTGCATGCTTAGCAGCTGCTCAGTCACGTCTGGCTCTTTAGGACCCTATGGATGGTAGCTTGCCAGGCTCCTCTGTCCATGGAATTCTCCAGGCAAGAATACCAGAGTGGATTGCCATTTCCTCCTCTAGGGGATCTTTCCAACTCAGGGATCAAACCTGCATCTCCTGTGCTGGCAGGTGGATTCTTAACCACTGAGCCACCTGGGAAGCTCTCTCTAGATTTTCATTAGTCTATTGTTGCTCAGAAGTAAGAATGGGATTCTGTTATTCTTACACGTGTGAATTCTAACTACCTTTTTTCAGAAGTTACTTATGTTTCTTGCACATCTCTGAAAAATGGGTGTATCAAAATACTCATGGACAATGCAAAATTTAGACATCTTGCCAGGTGTATCTACCTCATCAGTAATAATAGTTTTATTCAGAAATCTCTCATCAGAGAGGCTGCCTCTGTTCTCTATTTGGACTGCATGGAGAGCAAAATTTTCAGATTTTTATTTCCTTACCTTTCACTAATCAGGTTTGTAACAGGGTCAGATTTTTCAAAACTTGAATACTTTGGATACTGGTATGTGTTGATGACCTCTGTTGAGTATATTTTTTCAATTCTTTTTATTAATTTAGGATTGTTCTCAGAAAGGTAGCGGAAACAAGAATTTGGCCCCAAAGACTCTTGTAAGTAAAGAGGCAGAATAAGTAGTTAGATTCTAAGCCCATTGGATTATTAGCTTCCTCTTAAGTGTTATTTTTCAGGAAGTACTGTTTTAGGCATAGAAATAGTTGTCTTGGCTCGTATTTCTCAGTGATGCCAGAATAAAATTATTAGTTTACATATGACAAGTTGTCATACTTCCGCACACACTTGTCCAAAATCAGGTTTTGGAAATATGTCAGTATTGCAGAGAAAGAGTTGCATTCTTGAAGACTTAGACTGAAATATATGTATACTTGTTAGTTCAAAAGGGTTTCCCTAGTGGCTCAGACAGTAAAGAACCTGCCTGCCAATGCAGAAGACATAAGAGACGTGGGTTTGATCCCTGGATTGGGAAGATTCCTCTGGAGAAGGGAACGGCAACACACTCCAGTATTCTTGCCTGGGGACTCCCATGGACAGAGGAGCCTGGTGGGCTACAGTCCATGGGGTTGCAAAGAGTCTGACACGACTGAGGGACTAAGCACACTGTTACTTCAAAAAAAGCATCAGAGTCATTTCAAAATGATTTAATGCAAAAGGAAGTCAAAACAGTTCTTTGAACTGTGTCAGATTTTGTCCCCAAGGATTGTTCAGAATTAAGTAAGGACTCTGCAATAGGATTCTGATTGTAGTATGTTAGATTTTAGATCACTTAAACTAATAATTGAGCTATTTTAAGGTGGGGGGGAGTCATTGACATGCAGGTAAATGTACCCACACAGGTGCCAGTAGACACAGCCTTAAGTTTAGGCTTAAGACCTTCAGGATCACTGGAACACGTGATGATTTAGTTCGTGAAGTCCCTAGTATGTGGGAAGAAAAGAGCTTATTAAGAAAGCAGGGACACAGTAAGTAAGTAAGTAAGTAAGACACAGCCTTAAGTTTAGGCTTAAGTAAGTAAGTAAGTAAGCCTTAAGTTTAGGCGTAAGTAAGTAAGTAAGTAAGACACAGCCTTAAGTTTAGGCTTAAGACCTTCAGGATCGCTGGAACACGTGATGATTTAGTTTGTGAAGTCCCTAGTATATGGGAAGAAGAGCTTATTAAGAAAGCAGGGAATATGATATTTTTGGCATTCTTATTAGTATTAGACAATAATACTCCCATAAGAAATACTATTAATATGGAAATATAAATAGATATAACTTCAGGGCACATTATTGGTAGATGGGTTCTAGTTATGGAAAGTGGCTAGTGTTCAAACTTGGACGTTAGTCCAGATGACGGCCAGAGAGGCCAGGTTTGTCATTTTCATTGGATTTGTGCCTTCAGCTAGTTCCAAACGTATAGTTCTCAGATTTTTATTGAATAATATGCATAGATTCCTCTTATACAGTGGCATAAGAATGGATATAATTTTTCCAAGTTTGTAAGTAGTGGTATATGCAAAGCCCTTTTTCATTTTAAAATTGATTTTGAGGTTTCCCTATAAAATAGTGTGATTGATTCTTTTTAAAACAAAGTTAAAATGCTAATGAGTGTTATCTCTTCTCAGGTAATACCCTAGAAATCTGTACAAGGATTACTGCCGATATTTGTAGTACTTTTTGGAATGCTGCTCTGAATATTATGTTTAGAACTTTTAGTAATTCTTTTAAATTTCACAATGATGGGATTTAAACAAAAATCCTTTGAGGCTGATAGTGATTCTTAAGAACAGTCAGAGTGAGAATATTGGTCCAAGTCAGTATTTAGATCTAGTTCTTGTTCACAACTATTTCTTTAGATTCTTTTTATTGTTAGTTAACAAAGAAGGAATAAAATTACCTAAAATACAGAATGATAAGAGTGGTGGTGGTGTAGTCACTAAGTCGTGTCCGACTCTTGTGACCCCATGGACTGTAGCTTGCCAGACTTCTCTGACCATGGGATTCTCCAGGCAAGAATAGTGGAGTGGGTTACCATTTACTTATCCAAATGATAAGAGTAATATAACTGATTTTAAAGTCACTTTGAAAATAGTTGAACAGTTTGCAGCATCATTGGATATATGGTATGAAAGTGGACACTCTGAGGCTAATGTTCATATTTACTTGAATATGTAAATTTTTACAAGTATCTGTGAAAATATAAATATTCTGTGTTTTTATAATCTAAAATAAGATATTTTCCTACATCAAAAAAGTCTGGTATCATAAGTGGCTGCTGTACTTGGGCCTTCTGGCTTTTCTCTTAGTGATACTCACTAGTGCCTGCTCCTGTCATCCTGGGTTTTATTTAATAACCTTCCTGGGCATTCCTTGTTAAATGGTCTCCAAGGACCTTTCTAGCTTGAAAATTTTATGGCTCTGATAATCTTCAGCAAAATCACATACAGTTCTCTTTGCTGCTCAAAGCTTGATTGCTAGTGTTTTGTGGAAGTTCTTGGCTTTTAGAAATAAACAGTTTGATCTAGACTAAATTGGGAAGGAAGCACAGACAGATTTATTGATTCAAACTGCAAAATGACATGATTGAGGTTGGATATAAGGTATTTACTGGAACATGCATAGAGACCTTTAAATCTCTATGGTAAGTTTGTTGACAGAGTTTATAGAAGCATTTTCCAAATTTCTGCATATTTTATATGAAGGCATTCTGGGCGTGGAAATTCACGCATACTAGGAAGGAAGGATCAAAACGCAGTGATACATTGAAGCAGAGATCTGTCCATTAGAGTCAGAGCTGCCCTGAGGATTTGAGCCTGTACCGGCGCTGCTCAACTCATAGACACCAGGATTCAACTTTCACCCAGCCATAAACCCACCTCCTCGCACTCCACCTTTGCAGTCCATCATGTGGGCTCTGAGCATTGTTGTTCAATCGCCAAGTCATGTCCAACTCTTTGTGACCCCATGGACTGTAGCGTGCCAGGTTTCTTTGTCCTTCACTATCTCCCCGAGTTTGCTCAAATTCATGTCCATTGAGTCAGTGATGCTATCTAATCATCTCATCCTCTGCTGCTTCAGTCTCCTTTTGCCTTCAGTCCTTCCCAGCATCAGGGTCTTTTCCAGTGAGTCAGCTCTTTGCATCAGGTGGCCAAAGTATTGGAGCATCAGTTTCAGCATTGGTCTTTCCAATCAATATTCAAGACTGATTTCCTTTAGGATTGACTGGTTGGATCTCCTTGCAGTCCAAGGAACTCTCAAGAGTCTTCTCCAGCACCACAGTTCAAAGCATCAATTCTTCGGCGCTCAGCTTTCTTTATAGTCCAACTCTCACATCCATACCTGACTACTGGAAAAACCATAGCTTTGACTATATGGAGCTTTGTGGGCAAAGCAATGTCTCTGGTTTAATTCACTGACTAGGTTTGTCACAGCTTTCCTTCCAAGGAGCAAGCATCTTTTAATTTCATGGCTGCAGTCACCGTCCGCAGTGATTTTGGAGCCCAAGAAGATAAAATCTGTCGTTTCCATTTTTTCCTTTTCTATTTGCCATAAAGTGATGGGACCAGATAGCATGATCTTAGCTTTTTGAATGGTGAATTTTAAGCCAGTTTTTTCACTCTCCTCTCTCACCCTCATCAAGAGGCTCTTTAGTTCCTCTTCACTTTCTGCTTCACATTAGTCTCCCATTTTAATGTAAAAATAACATGTCATTTTTCTATTCCCATGTACCCTTTCACATACTTCATGCTTTTTCATATTTCAGGTTTTGTGTTTCCTTTCCCCTAAACCAAACTCCCAACATTCCCTTTCCTCTCAAAACTTTCCACTCTGCCTTTGGAAATCTGTTCCTTAATAAGGCTCCCTGACTTACTCACTGGATGGTCCTTTGCCTTCCTGCTTTCCTGAATTATGACTTTTATTTAAGACCTCCACTTTTCTTGAACTGCTTTCTTTCTTTCAAATATATATATACATATATTATAAATTCCTCTAATCTATAAATATATTACATATATATTTAATTTAGCTGTGCCAGCTCTTAGTTGTGGCATGTGGGATCTAGTTCTCTGAATGGGGATCAAACTCAGGCCCCCTCTGTTGGGAATGTGGAGTCTTAGCCAGTCAACCAGCAGGGAAATCCCTGCAGTGCTTTCAGATAGTCATGCTTGTTGGTCCACACAGTGTTTTAGGGTTGGGAGGTGAGATCAGCACCTTCTCCCGTCTGTGCCTTTTAGACTATGCTTCCTTCATCCTTATGTAAGCCCTCCCCCGACATCTTTGATGTTTCTGTCAATTATCTTCTCCCAGTTTCTTAACTAACCTCTAATTCTTAATCATTTTCAAAGCCTTTCTTTCCACTGACTTTCATTTCCATGTGGGTAGTGTGTTTGGGAGGCGTTCTTGTTCTTAGGATCTCATTTCTGATGGCCTTTATCCCACACTACTTTAGACTCCCACTCGTGGCTGCATCATGGGCCTTATCTTCACAGGCAGCTGCTCAAACTCTGGCATACTGAAGTCACACACCTTAATTTTTCACAGCTTCCTCTGCTTGCATATCTCTGAGGTTGCTCTAAAGCAGTGTTTGCAAAGCAGAACTCATTATCTTCCCTACTAACCCTGCTTCTTCTCCTGAGATTTTTTTTTTTTAATATACTCCATCGTCTGCCATGTGGCCCAAATTAGAAACTTGGAATTCATCCTAGATTTCTTTTTTCCTTTCTTTTTTAAAGAAAAAAGAAATCTCATCTACTACTCATCATCCCCTCTTCACTTAACATAGTCCCTTCTGTCTCCTGAATGTTTTTCAAATCCACCTACTTCTCCCTATCCCCACTCTCATTCCAGATGCAGGCTTGGTATTTAGTGGCAGCCTGTTAAGAAAGCTTCCTACATCTGGTCCTGCTTCTCTTTATGCCATTCTTCATCCTGATCATACAGGATGTCTGTATGATCTACTCTAGGTAGTCTAAAATGCAAATTGATCATGTCACACTCCTGTTTAATGTCCTATTTATAGGATCAGGTATGCGAACCCCTTAATATCGGTTAGAGGACCTGCATAATCTTGCTCTACTTACCTCTATAGCCTTAATTCTTATCTTTTTTCCATCAAGCCTTGTGATTTAATCATAATTTATTTCAGGTCTTGAAATATGCAATTTATTTATTTCACCTTGAGTCTTTGAGCATGTTCCCTGTTCCTCATAAATTCTTCTTCCTCTTAACTTGATAAACTCCTACTCATCCTTCAGGCTTTAGCTTCTTCTAGAAAGCCTTTGCTCATCCTCTTAATTCTTGGTAGGTGACCCTGCTCTGTTTTGGAATGCTGAATTTCCTCTGTTACAGTGCTTACCAGACTGCATTATATTCTTCTACTTACTGTATCCACCATAAGACTACAAACTCTGTGAGGTCAGAAATGTATCAACCGCACCTGGAACAAATCCTCATCCCTAGTAGGTGCTTCCCTGAGGGAGGGCATGGCAGCCCACTCCAGTATTCCTGCTGGAGAATCCCATGGACAGAGGAGCCTGGAGGGCTACAGTCCATGGGGTCACAAAGATTTGGACATGACTAAGCACAAGCATCAGAGAAGGCAGTGGCACCCCACTCCAGTACTCTTGCCTGGAAAATCCCATGGATGGAAGAGCCTGGAAGGCTGCAGTCCATGGGGTCCCAAAGAGTCGCACATGACTGAGCGACTTCACTTTCACTTTTCACTTTCATGCATTGGAGAAGGAAATGGCAACCCACTCCAGTGTTCTTGCCTGGAAAATCCCAGGGACGGGGGAGCCTGATGGGCTGGCGTCTATGGGGTCGCACAGAGTTGGACACGACTGAAGCGACTTAGCAGCAGCAGCAGCAGCAGCAAGCACAAGCATTAGTAGGTGCTCAGTATATTATTTGGTAAATGAATAAATAAAGGAAGAAAGAAAGGATAAGGTTTCTTTTTGAGAATAAGGGGATATAAGTTTAGATGAGATCACATTACAGAGGACCTGCTTTAAAATAGGATAAACATATTTTTTTATTTTCTTACTGTGTAAACTGGTTTCAGTCGGGCAGTATACGAAAGCAAGGAGACTAACCAGTAGATGGTAGTACTATGGCAGTGATGTGGTCCAAAGAACCTGGACTTGAATTGAGGCACTTAGACTAGAAAGCGTAACAATTACTATGAAAAGTGTATCCGAAGAAGGTGTAACAGAGCTTGACCACTAGAGTATAAGGCAGAAGGCAAAACAGAAATTGATTATAATATTTTAATATTGGTGGAAATAGGATTCGTTTTGTAAGGAAAAAAGTTTAGAGTTTCTCGAAGTTTAATACTTTTATATTAAATTAGAATTGTTAGAGAAAAGATTTCATTGATTTTGGAGGCAAGATGTAATTCTGAAATGTTTTTGAGTAAAATATACTAAATATAAATTTTAGCTATAAATGCAGTTTCAGAATTTGTTGATATTTAAGGAACTTAAATTTTAACAAATCCTGCTATTTTTTTGAGAAGTAGATGACAACCGAAGAAAATAATTCTATTTTGTTGATGATATATTGTTTGTCCTTAATGTTATAAAATTGTTAATTTTTTGATACTGTAAAACTTCTGATACTATAAATAACAGTAAGAATTGTTGACAACATATTAATATATTATCATATATGCATTTATTCCTCATTATAAAAAGGTTTATAATATAACATTTTTCCATGCCTCTCTTACTATCATTTTGGCAATATGGAGTTTTTTTAAAGGATTAGTGACAGAAATTATCAATTTAGAAGTTATTCATCTGAAGATGATTACTGAATCCCCATGCATGGGTGAACTTAATAAGGAAATGATTATAGGAGGAAAGAAATGTTTATAATTTACAGTGTCAAAGAGAATAATTAAGTGTCAGGAAATATAAGAATAATAGGAAAAATGAAAGATATTATCTAAATGTTAGGAAATAATACAGAAACAAAGTAGTAGGAATTGGAGCCATATTACAGTAGGTTAACAAAGGAGTAAACACATTTTCTTAATTCTTACTGACAAGGAAAAACTAAACTTGAATGGTTCTTACCAAGGAGAATTTCAGTCAACTTCATATGACTTACCCTAGCATTCAAGACTATATATAATCTGAAATTCAGTGGCCGTTATTGATCTTAAGTTCCTCAAATATTGTCCTTAAGCACAAACTCTGAGACCTCTGTGGTTTTGTTTCCCACCTCAGTCTTTCTCATTGGAATCCTACCTAAGAGCTTAGTTTAAACCTCAACTTGATTCATGTTGTCTTCCCTAAATACCATAGTGATCGCTTTGTGTGCCACTGATGTTGCTTTTAATTTGAACCCTCTTTAAATTACTTGTATCTTTTGTCTTCCTGATAAGACTGTAAGCATTTTAAGGACAAGATCCATGTTTCCTGTTTGCAGCTCAAGTTGCTCAGTTACATTATTGAAAATGAGTAATTTGTCTTTAAGGTACCCATCAGAGCTAAAATGCTCTGGATCTTAAATGCTGCATAATTCGACATACGTAATTGTTCATTGTTGTTCAGTCGCCACGTTGTGTCTGACTCTTTGCTTCCCTATGAACTTCAGCACGCCAGGCTCCCCAGTCCTTCACTCTCTCCTCAAACTCATGTCCATTGTGTTGGTGATGCCATCCAACCATCTTATCCTCTGTTGCCCCCTTCTCTACCTGCCCGTGATCTTTCCCAGTATCAAGGTCTTTTTGAATGAGTTAGCTCTTTGTATCCATTAATAAATCCTAAAAAAATTTATTAAGTCAAAATATGCTTGGTCGGCCTAGTTAAACAGTGACTTCTTGATACTTTGTAATCAAAGAAAGACTAATGTTTTCACCAACATCTGCCCATACACTTTTTAATACAAAAATAACCTAGTATACTGAATGCATACAAATGCATTATGTTAAAATTTTATGATAAAATTATAACTCCCTTATTTTTTCAGTACAGTCCCTTTCTTTCTAAAGAAAGCACTTCTTTGATGTTGACATTGGTGCTCTGTAGAAGCCAGTATATAAAGTAGTTAAAACCATTGGCCCTGTGGTTCAGCCCATACTCTACTAGTTATTAGCAGCATGAACTCAACCATGGCCCTAAATCCCTCTGAGCTCAGTGTCTTCATATGTAAAATGGATAATAACTGCCTTCCCCATTGAGTTGCCAAGAGAGTTAAATGAGATAATTCCCATGAAGTGTGGAGAACTATGTCTGGCACTTAGTAAGTACTGTCAAGTGTAAGAAGGGTTTTGTCTAATTTAACAATGCCACAAGAGAAAGTCCTCTGCAGTTTTTACATATTAATTTTATGGGTGGTATTTTTGTTAACTTCTAAAACTATATACCCACTGTTTTATGTGATATTTTGATCATGAAATAGTAGGTTCTTTTCATAGTCATGTAGAATCCAGTTGGCTAACACCCTTGTGTTCCACTGCTTATAATTTCATAGAGAAAAGGCTGGTTCAATCTGGAACAAAATATCCCTTCCATGGCTTTCTTTCATTATATGATGCAAGACGCTTGTGTCACAAAATGAATTCAGGATGCCTCTCTCTAAATCTTTAGGACTCAAATCAGAGTTAACTACCAGGTAGAGAAGATTCATGAAATGAAAACTGATAGGCAGTATTCTCCAAGGAACGATTCTAAAATACCCTTTTGTAAATGAGGTCTCTTGTGTACGCCTTTACTACCTATGCCTATTCCCAAATTTCACTTAGAAAACATTATAAATTTATAGCCTGACCACACTGTGTCCTAAACACTGAAGGCAAATCATATTGTGGGGATTTCATTTTAACCACAGAGAAGCTGGAAACAGCCCCAAACCATGGGACCAAGTAAGTAGTAGGTCCGGGAATAGAACTGAGAAGGCTCTGATTCCTCCTCACATCCTGTAACCGCAAGGCTCTGGGGCTTTGGAACGTAATAACAGAGCATCTGGTGCTGCCGGACCACAGTACATGACACAGCAGGAGCGAAGCATAGGAGAACACTGTCTGAAAACATGTAGCCTTTACTTCGTGAAGAAGGGCTGCCTAGGAACCAGGGGAGGAACAATGGGAAGGAGCCATGACGAGCACCAGGCGATGCTTGAATGATATTTATGTTTGGGGTGATCAGTTGCTGCCACAAAGTTTGCTTCTCTGCTAAGGTTTTTTTTTTTTTTTAAGGGTAATGATTTGTAACCATGGAGATGCTTTTACCCATTCTTAACATTTTAGTAATTTTTAATCAGGATAGCTAAACAGTTTCCTAGAATGGCATTATATAGCATTATGGTATCGGAATTTGGTACTTTAAACTTCTTTTTCTAAAAATAATTTTATTTATTTATTTTTGACTGTGCTGGGTCGTCTTTGCTTCGAGGGCTTCTCTCTAGCTGTGGCAGGTGGGGGCGACTCTGTAGTTGCAGTGCACAGGCTTCCGGTTGTGGTGGCTTCTCTTGTTGCAGTGGGGCACAGGCCCTAGCACGCATGGGCTTCAGTAGCTGCGGCTCCCAGGATCTAGATGACATGCTCCATCTTCGTGGTGCATGGGTTTAGCTGCTCCATGGCACGTGGGATCCTCCCAGATCAGAGATCGAATTTATGTCTCCTGCATTGGCAGATGGATTCTTTACCAGTGAGCCACCAGGGAAGCCCTGAGACTGCCTCCGAATTATAGGCCTAATATTAACAAGAAATGAAAAATGAGGGACCCTGCCTCAAGGCCGCACTATTGTTTATTGGCTTTTCCTCTTGTGTCTCTGCATCCCCTCCCTTCCCTGATTAGCAGCTGTTTCTTATGTGCCCTTAGGAACTCAGGGAAGTTCATGGAGGTTGAAGGCTATTCTTCACAATTAAGAAACAGGAGACAGAAAGACTTCTGTGTCTAGGAATCCCACAGATCCTCCTTGGTTTCACTAGGGGGACAGTCAGTGCAAAGCTGAAGTGACTTTCTTCAGCATACAGAAGTGAAAGTAGGAAGAATGAACTTGAAGGAAAGAAAGGACCAAATGAAGAACAGATTGTGTACTGGAGAAGGAGTTGGTGGAAGACTGGGAAGACAGGACTAGGGGCAGAGTGGAGAGTACTGGAAATTTTATTCATATAAATAATCTGGCTGTAGAACTTTTAGACCATTAACTTCTTATTAATTCATATCCTATTAGTCTTTTTGCTCATATGGGAATTTTCTAATACTGCATGGTTGGGCTGAAATATTACTTCTTTTAAAGACTTAAAGGACTACTGTAAAAAGTC
This sequence comes from Bos javanicus, assembly GCF_032452875.1. Lineage (NCBI taxonomy): Eukaryota > Metazoa > Chordata > Mammalia > Artiodactyla > Bovidae > Bos > Bos javanicus. The sequence goes on along the minus strand of NC_083876.1, from coordinate 23,221,095 downwards.
TTCTGATCAAATAACTAATATTTCCAAAATGACTTTGATAGAAAGACAAAAGAATAAGGAATAGAATTTTAAAATGCTGATGGAAAAAATAGTTTTGTAGAAATTTATCTTCCTAGGTAACTGTAGAAAATAAGTAGTTTCAAAGGAAGGGCAAATAAATATGAAGAAAAATTATGAGTAATTGTGACTTACATAATTTAACATGATTTAAATTCCTGTTTGTATTTGGACATTTATCCAAAAGAGAAACATGTGTTTACATCTTATAAGACTAAATGAGTTATTTGAAAATTCTTGGTTTGACTAACCTTTTTACTTCTATTAACAGAAACTTTTGATACTGAAAACTTCTATAGCCTACTTAGTGCCAGTTCTTTTAAAAAAAGTAATATGAATTTGATTTAGTTTCTTGTTAAATAGTAGAGAAATTCTAAAATGAGTCATGTCTATTTAAATAATAGAAAGATTATGCTTTTTTTGAACTAGTATGAAAAATGCTAAACTCTAAAACTTCTGGAATTTGGGCAAATAAAGGGAAAACCTACTCTGATGCAATATTCTTGCCTGGAAAAGTCCATGTCCAGAGGAGTCTGGTGGGCTACAGTGCTTGAGGTCACAAGGAGTCAGACTCGACTAAGTGAGCACAATTGTATGACTGAGCACTGCTCTCATGCAGCATTCAAAACAACTGATATTCATAGTATTCAGCAGTGCAGATTACTAAGCAATAAGTTATTCCTATTGTATGAAGTAAATTTTTGCTTACATTTTATATTTGCTTGATCTTTTCTCTACTGAAATAGTACTATCGGATAGAGTTTTAAGTCTCCTAAGAACTTTTAATCTAGTTAATGAGACGTCTACACACTAGCAGTTTTAGACCCAATGTAATTGATATAGGAAGTATTTGCCAATTCAAGAGTAATGGTGATTTGCAATGGCAGTGCCTTAATAAAGACATAGGGGGAACTCAATGCTCTGTGGTGACGTAAATGGGAAGGAAATCCAAAAAAGAGGGCATGTGTTAATATACATACATGCAGCTGATTGACTTTGCTACACAACAGAAACTAAGACAACGTTGTGAAGCAACCCTACTCCAATAAAACTTAAAGGAGAAAAATAAAGATGTGGGAAGGAGGACATGGCATGTTTGAGAGTGGAGGAAAGCGGTGCAGTGGGGACGGGACTTACCCTGGAATACAGGGAGAGAGAGAGCAATTTAAAAGATAATATTTGATGATAGGCCCTTGAGTTTAAGGAATTTGGGTGTCATCATCAAAGCAATCCACTCTGAATTTTGAGCACAGAAGTAGCTGGAGGAAGTTGCTATTTATAAACATCTGGCAGCTCTGTATCACATGCTTGAGGGGAGCAGAGAGACCAATAGACTTTTTGCAGCCCTAGCAGGAGCGAGACTAATTTCTTTGGCTACAATAATTTTAAATAGTAAAAATGATGTGTGTTAAGTTGCTTCAGTTGTGTCTGACTCTATACAACTCTGTGGACTATAGCCCACCAGTCTCCTTTGCCCTGGGATTCTTCAGGCAAGAATACTGGAGTGGATTGCCATGCCCTCCCTCCAGGGGATAGAACCAGCATGTCTTATCTCTCCTGCACTGGCAGGTGGGTTCTTTACCACTAGTGCCACCTGGGAAGCCCCAGAAATGATAGGAAATAGTAATTAAATGAATACAATGTATTAAAAAAAAAAAGATAGTAAGACAGTAGCTTTAATCTTTGGGTCTCTGAGACAGGGAAATACATGTTTTCATTAAAAAAAAAATTGCTGAGGTTGCGAGTCAAGAGACTACTTGGCTTTGGAAATGTTCCATGAAGATGATTGAGTTTCAGTAAGCGATCTGGGTTAGACATACAGAATAGATGATTTATAAGAAGGTGTTTGTTTAAGTCTTGAGGAGACAAACTTCACCATGAAGAGGTAGGACCATAACAAACACTGAAAAACCAGACCTGTGCTTAGTTTGTATTAACAGTTGGTTTGCAACAAAACATAGCCCCTATTCAGTCTTTTGCACTATTCAGTCTTTGCACTAGTTTATTTTCTGATTAAATTTTATAAAACTTTTCTGTTGTACGTCTTCTTAGTTTTAGAACTTGGCATTATTCAAAGATACATACTTAAAGGTATATGTAATGACCTACAGTGTAATAGAAAAGAATCAATCATAAACTTAAAGCTTACTTTAAACATCAGACTCGTCCATATTGTCAGGCAGAGCTGAATGCAAATCTCCCCTCCCCAGCTTACCAGGAACTCAAGGCTTTCCTTATCTAGAAGACTGTACCTTGAGCTTAAATGAAAAGGTATTTGTAAGTTACATTCATCCAACAAATATTTGCTGAGTACTTAATAGATTCTTTGGGAATATAATGAGTTTAATTTTGAAATTTTCAATTTGAGGTTTGTTCAAGTGAAATTATCCAGCTGATCATGAGATTTATAAGTTTGAAATTCACAGGATTAGACTAGAAACATATATTTGGGAGTCACTGTACGTAGTGATTAAAACTATGAGTTGGATCGTATCTGTTGGGACACACACACACACACACCATGCTATAAACCAAGGACAGAGTCATGGGAAACACCAGTGTTTGCATGCTAAGAATTCCCTAAGGGAGAAAGAAGAAATGATCAGTACTTTGGGGGAAGGCGGAGAAGGCAATGGCAACCCACTCCAGTACTCTTGCCTGGAAAATCCCATGGACGGAAGAGCCTGGTAGGCTGCAGTCCATACGGTCGATAAGAGTCAGACACTACTGAGTGACTTCACTTTCACTTTCCACTTTCATGCATTGGAGAAGGAAATGGCAACCCACTCCAGTGTTCTTGCCTGGAGAATCCCATGGACGGAGAAGCCTGGTGGGCTGCAGTCCTTGGGGTCGCACAGAGTCGGACACGACTGAAGCGACGCAGCAAAGCAAAGCAAAGCAAAGAGAAAGGCATGATATCACAGAAGCCTAGGGAACAGAGTTTCAAGCAAAAAGAAACAGAATTAGCAGAAGTGCAGCAAAGAGCTCTAGTCAATTAAGGTTTGAAAACAATGTTCCTTGGATTTTTATTTCAGAAGTACTGTAATTTTAGAGCACACAATTTTAGTAGAGTTGTGAGGGCAGAAGGTAAATGACAGAGGATGGAGAACAATGTCAACTATAAACTGTTATTTCATGTACATTAAAAGGAAAGGATAGGAAAAACTTGGGGTCAAGACTTCTCATTTCTACCTCTAATGAGAAGCTCAAAATCAGCTGTTGATAAAGAGGAAGGAACTTGTCCAGAAGAATGTTGTTGTTGTTCAGTTGCCAAGTTGTGTCCGACTCTTTGTGACCCCATGGACTGCAGCACGCCAGGCTTCCCTGACCCTTACTGTCTCCCAGAGTTTGCCCAAGTTCATGTCCATTGAATTGGTGATGCCATCCAACCATCTCATCCTCTGTCGCCCCCTTCTCCTTTTGCCATCAATCTTTGCCAGCATCAGGATCTTTTCCAGTAAGTCAGCTATTCGATCAGGTGGCCAAAGTGTTGGAGCTTCAGCTTCAGCATCAGTCCCTCCAATGAATATTCCTTTAGGATTGACTGATTTGATCTCCTTACAGTCCAAGGGAGTCTCAAGAGCCTTCTCCAGCACCACAGTTCGAAAGCTTCAGTTCTGCAACACTCTGTCTTCTTTATGGTTCAGCTCTCACAACTGTACATGACTGTTGGAAAAACCAAAGCCTTGGCTATATGGACTTTGGTGGCAAAGCGATGTCTTTGCTTTTTAACATACTGTCTAAGTTTGTCATAGCTTTCCTGCCAAAAAGCAATCGTCTTCTGATTTCATGGCTGCAGTCACCATCCGTAGTGATATTAGAACCAAGAAGAGGACGTGCATCATTGCTTCCACCCTTTCCCCTTCTGTTTGCCATGAAATAATGGGACTGGATGCCATGATCTTTGTTTTTTAAATATTGAGTTTTAAGCCAGCTTTTTCACTCTTCTCCTCCACCTTCATCAAGAGGTTCTTTCTTTGGTTTCTCTTCGGGTTTTGCCATTAGAGTGGTATCACCTGCCTATCGGAGGTCCAGAAGAATGCATTGTAATAGCTAGGAGAAAGGGAACTAATTAAGAAAGAAGGGATGAAAATGTGGGCACTGGTGATGAGTTACCTTGAGCAGGAAGAGGAACACCTTGTTGACTGATGCCTGAAGGGTAGTGCTGAAGACAGAGACGTGGGGTGCAGTGGGGGGAGAATAGTTGAGGGAGGTAGTGTGTTATGCCCTCATTATGCCCGGAAGTAGGAGAAAGTAAAGAGGTCAGGATTTTAAAGGACTGGCAAAGATTAGGAATAGTCTTTGGGTACAGTGGAAGTGGAAGCTGACCAAGGACAAATAAAAGGAATCACACAAATAGAATGGCAGTGAGAGTCTAGCCGAGATTGGAGAGTACGTATCTCTAAATCACCTAGCAAGGAGGTTCCTGCCTACAAGGCTTTCCCTGGCAGTTCTCAGATACATGCGATATCAATGGTGGTAATTTCCCTTGCCATAGATGGCTAGGCTATGGATGGTCGTAAAAAGGTTCAAACAGGTTAATTTCAGAAATAAAAACCCCAGAACCCTAGGCTAGAATTTTTATGGTTTCCAACATAAAATTCTAACTTTGTCTTTCGCTACACCCTTACATGTACCAAATATGACATTTTAGCCAAATAAGGCTTCTTGCTGTTTTTTTTAAAGATTTTTTTTGTTTCCTAAATTTCACTTCAATTACTTTGCTTCTGCTATTTACTCAGCTTATGAAACCCTACATCTCTTTTGAAATCATGAGGTGATTAAAACTCAATTTGTTACCTGGTTTGTAAGCCCAGTAAGGGATGTTGCCTGTCTTCTCAGCATCTGTTATACCACTTCTATATTACTTTTCATGTACTTCCGTATATTTCAGAGTATCTTAGTTTCTACTAACTTTTAAATTTCTGAACTGCAGGTACCATATTTTTGTCATCTTTGTAGCTTGTCACAGTGCCAGTGAAATGCTTTTTCTGTAGTAAGCATGTAGTAAATATTTACTGAACTTACACTGTATTTCACATTTGTACTAAGTAGCAAGATGGGACCTTTAAAAGAAGATAATGTTTTGCCTTTTCTGTAGGCTAGTGAACTGAACTGAACTGATAGGCTAGTTTTAAAGGTTTATTTTTAAATGTTTTTTCATTAACTTCTTCTAATGTGAATGTTTTGTCCCACAGGTATGGCATGAACTGCCTTATTCAGTTTGAAGATTTTGCCAATATAAATGCATTTCGGCTCCTGAGAAAGTATCAAAACCAGTATTGCACATTCAATGATGATATCCAAGGTAATCAGATTTTCACTGCATATGGATCAAAAACAATGTGCCTTGATATTAGTTCATAATTTTATAAGGATTCAGATTTAATAAGAAATGTGCACTAGACACCTATGAAATGCCAGGAATTGTGTTTGATGATGTCACACATTGTTTCTCATTGAATTCTACATATTTGAGACTCTGACTTTAGAAAGTACTGTTATTCTGCATGAGCTGGAGAAAGAGCGCCCTAGAATCTGATAAAACCCCCAGGGATTATGGCTGAACAAAGAATGAAATATATGAAAATATATTATTCATTGTGTAAAATGAAGAGTGTATACACTTCTCTCTTCAACCTTCATCTCAATCAGCCACAGTTTCTAAGCATCGCCACAACAGAAGCTGCCTTTGTATACAGCGTGTGCCAGATTCTGCTGTTTGTCTTTGATTGATTATAGATTCTTGGCTACCTGCTTTTGTCTGAGTTGTTTTATTTTTCTCTAAGCTTTGTTTTGCTCCTTTCTCTAGGTCCTCCTCCCCCAAAGTACTTCCCCAAATCCAAAACCTCCCAGTGAGAATCTTATTCTTCCTGTTTCATGAAGGGCAAGTAGAATAAAAGCACAGGCAGAGAGTCAAAGGAGAAACACCTGATGAGTTCTGACAACTTAAAAGATCACACATAGACTTCCATTTCACTAATCACAATGAACATTTTTCCGTATTGACCTTACTTGGATTCTCAGCAGCTTTTAACATTGTGGACCCCACTCTCTTCCTTGACATACTCTCTTCTGTTAACTTCCGTGTCACAGACCCCCACTGACTTTCTTCCTACCTTTCTGAATTTTTGCTTTCCCCCGCCCCCCAAGTTTCATCCCTTACTGACTAGCTATTAGATGACAGAACACTTCAGCATGCAGTGCCAGGCCCTTTTCTCTTTGTTCTGTGTTATATGTTGGGTGTATACTCCAGGGTCACACACTGCATTAGCAGATTTATATCTCTAGCCCAGACTTCTTTGAGTTCTAGGTCCATATACCCATTGGGTTATTTTAAACTTTCGCTAGGAGTCGGGCACGACTGAGCGATTTCATTTTCACTTTTCACTTTCATCCATTGGAGAAGGAAAGGGCAACCCATTCCAGTACTCTTGCCTGGAGAATCCCAGGGACGGGGGAGCCTGGTGGGCTGCTGTCTATGGGGTTGCACAGAGTCGGACATGACTGAAGCGACTTAGCGGCAGCAGCAGCAGAGATATCTCAAAGTTATCTCCTACTTAGCCTCCCCACCATCAAACTCTTATTTCCCCACCAAACTTGACCTTCTCTGTGTATTCTCTGTCTCCATGAATTCCTGATGTCTCTCTTCTTCACCTCTCTCTGCCAAATATAGCCCATTACTCATCCTCCTGACTTTTAGCACTAAGTTGGATAGAGAAGGAAGTGAAGGTGTAAGGACAGGTAGATAGGGCAAAAGGGTCTAGATTCCCTATCTTTAATAAAGTTAAAGACTAGGTATAAGGGGGATAATTGAATAAAGAACTGAAAAGGTAGAAGGTTACAGACCATGTTGAGTGAATTATTCTAATATAGGTCTTCCAAGAAGAATTAGTTCTGAGTGATGGTAAGAACCAAGATACAACTTATGATGGGAGGAAGACAGCCAAAGGGGAGTAAGATGAATGCCATTGAAATTGATGGGATCCAAGAAAAGTTTAAATGTAAAAGGAGGATAATATTTCTCTCATAGAGTTTTTATTGTGGACAAAATAGTGATTTGTGAAAATACTCTATCAACTGAAATATACTGTATAAATATAATTTTTAAAATTTGCTATGCCTAAGTTCTTTAGTATAACATAGCTATGTAAATATAATGTCTCTTTACATTTTGAACCATACCAACGTAATTGGTCTAATCTTTCTTTTCCTAACATCCTTTGTAATGCCAATTATGTAATTTATCATCATTTTTATGACAAAGATGCTTATGTTATTTCAGTTTTCTTCTTTTTGTATTCATTTTTTGAGTGTTTATGAGAAGTGAATGTGTAGAGGATTTCAGAGAGGAAATGATAGCAGTCTAATGTGCTACCGCTCTAATCTGAAAATGCAGTGTATAGTGATAGAATGCTTTTGATGCTATAGACAAAGGCTTTGTAGACCAGTGTCTCTAAGTCACTTACCTGTTCATTTCCTTGTTGCCTCTAAAGTAGCCACCAGTTAAACTGTTAAACAAACCTATCCTGTCCTTTCTTTAACATTCTCTTTCAATTTTGGAGTCTCACAGAAATGTCTGTGTAGAAGTTAAAAACCAGGATTGTATAATCTTGAATCATTTTGCAGAATTAATAGGTATCAGAGTTCGGGTTAAGGAAAAGAACGTGAAATCCAAGTCATCAGACAAAATGAGCAATTAAGAATTAGGTTCAGCATTTCTGTCAACTGTCGTCAAGAATTTAGGAGTCAAGCCTTGGGCTGCCTCAGAATTAAAGGAAATAAGAGACAGATGCCAAGCCAAGACCAAGAGCACTACATGTGGAGTTGCCCTGAGAATTCACTGCAGAATATTCCCCACAGCAGGTCACCACTGCGGAGGCATTAAATGACTAGTTTTTCACCCCAGCTAATCCGTCTTCAAATATAATCTGCACACACATAGCCTACATTATCTCTGTATAGGTGTTTTCGTGTCCTGCAGCCTTAGCCAACAGAAAGTTAGGTTTGAGAAAATGGGACTAATCTCTGACTCGAGAAAACTTCTGGCAAGTTACTGAGGTTCTGCCTAGCCATGACCAAACTATTTTGTGCTTTCTTCTTCATCCCGAAATAGTGTCCTTAGTGACACATCTTCACCATATGTTTCTATTTTACCTTTTTAACCTTATGTTTTTACCGTTTTGCCCACAAATGTAATACTTTCCTCACTGTGGGCATAGAAATTACATTCTAGTGCCAATGAAAATAGTTATGTAACTATTACAGCCTTACCATGTAAATAAATGCTTTTAACTATACCCTTGGGGGGACTTTTTTCTTAACAGATGTGTTATTGAAATGTATTAGCTTTTTATGAAAAGTATTTGATTTTTAAAAAATACTTAAATTCTAGTATATTAATGATCTAAGATAATGTTAAATGATAAAGATTTTGGTTCAACTGTTATTTAGACCTTCATGCATTCTAGTTGTAAATTATTGCCAACTAGAAAAAATGTGCAAATTAAATCTACTAAGGAATGGATATTTAATAATACAATATGGAAACCATCAAATTTCAGCAAATTCAGATCAAAAGAATGAAGTTTCATCCTCTGGTCATTTAAAATCATCTACAAAAAAGAGATTTTTCTTCCCATAATACCCTCTCTGGAATGTCTATGTTCTGACTTGACATTTCTAAGTATTTTGCATAGAAATTTTTGCCATGATAAACTAGTGATGACTAGTGATAAACTAGTTAGGATTTTTTTTTTTAAATAAGGTAATCTTGTACCAAATACTTTGATCATTGTAAAGATCAAAGATAGACGTGGTAGAACATTTTGCAAAAGAAGGAATACCATTGGCCTGAAAACATGTTTTAAAGTTTAACCACACTAGGTTTTAAAAAGCATATTAGACGGCAAATGAGATACTCATTTTCTCTGTCAAGGTGGCAAAGATTTTTCTTGTAATCCCAACTGTTAATGATGCTTTAAACAATGAACATTCTTTTACATCGATAGTTGAGAATATAAATTGGTACAACTCTTGAGGAGTCAATATGTGTCAAAAACCTTAGTCATAGGCAGATCTTTGATCCAAGATTTCTATTTTTAGAAATTTATCCTCAGTAAATGAAGGTGTATGAAACAAATGTACAAAGATTTTTAGTTTGCTGCTACTGCTGCTAAGTCGCTTCAGCCGTGTCCGACTCTGTGCGACCCCATAGACGGCAGCCCACCAGGCTCCCCCGTCCCTGGGATTCTCCAGGCAAGAACACTGGAGTGGGTTGCCATTTCCTTCTCCAATGCATGAAAGTGAAAAGTGAAAGTGAAGTCACTCAGTTGTGTCCAACTCTTCGCGACCCCATGGACTGCAGCCCCCCAGGCTCCCCCATCCATGAGATTTTCCAGGCAAGAGTACTGGAGTAGGGTGCCATTGCCTTCTCTGATTTTTTTTTTTTTAGTTTATATATTTGTTTATTTTAAAAATTGAGATATGGTTGACATATAACATTGTATTAGTTTTAGATATAGAATATAATGGTGTGACGTGTGTATTTATTGCTAAATGATCACCGCATTAAGTTAACTTAACATCCATCACCACATATAATTACAAATTATTTCTTTCTTGTGATCAGAACTTTTAAAATCTACTCTTGTGCCAACTTTCAATGTACAATGTTATTAACTTGGTCATTATGAGGTGTTACATCCCCAGAACTTATTTGTCTTATAACTGGAGGTTTGTGCCTTTTTGACTTCCTTCACACATTTTTGCACAACCCCCACCAATCTGTTCTCATATCTATGAGTTTGGTTTTTGTTTTAGATTCCACACATAAATGAGATGATACAGTGTAGGTCTTTCTCTGTTTGACTTATTTCACTTAGTATAATGCCCTCAAGGTCTATCCTTATTGACACAAATGATAAGAGTTTCTTTCTTTTTTTTAGTGTTCAATAATATATATGTATCTACTTCAAATTTTCTTTACCAGTTCATTTGTCAGTGGACACTTGGGTTGTTTCCATGTTTTGGCAATTGTAAATAATGCTGCTATGAACATATATGAGCCTCCCAAGTGGCACTAGGGGTAAAGAACTCGCCTACCAATGCGGGGGACGTAAGAGACCGGGGCTTGATCCCTGGGCTGGGAAGATCCCCTGGAGGAGGGCATGGCAACCCACTCCAGTATCTTTTGCCTGGAGCATCCCACCGACAGAGGAGCCTGGTAAGCTACAGTCCATAGGGTCACAAAGAGTCAGGCACGACTGCAGTGACGTAGCACAAACATAGAAGGGCATATATTTTTCAAGACAGTGATTTCATTTCCTGTAGCTAAATACTCAGGAGTGGAATTACTGGGTCATGTGGTAGTAATTCTAGTTTTAATTTTTTGAGGAACCTCCGTACTGTTTTCCATAGTGACTGCAACAGTTTTCATTCCCACCAACAGTACACCAGCATTCTCTTTTCCCCACATCCCTGCCAACACTTGTTATTTTTTTTTCTTTTTTTGAATACCAGAAATTAAGTTTATTCAGGAATAGAAGAGGAATTGCAATTTGGGAAACACATGCTGTAGCAAGCTACAGGCAGTTCCCTTGTCTATTTGATAACAGCCATTCAATCAGGTATGATGTGATAGCTTGTTTTGGTTTTGAATGGCATTTCCCTGATGGTTAGTGATGTTGAGCACTGTTTCATGTACCTACTAGCCATTTGTATGTCTGCTTTGGAAAAATGTCTATTTAGGTAAAGATATTTGTTGCACTGTTGTATTTATGGTGAAAATCATAAACCTTTTAAATATCAAAAAAATACAGATTTGGTTAAATAATCATCACATGTTCATACTATGCAATATTTTAACTATGCAAAATAATATTTTAAAATATATTATTAATGTGGTAAGATACTCACAAAATATTTTGTGATAAAAAGTATATTAAAATAATAAGCATGGCATGAAATATTTTTTATAAATTAAATTTTTCTTGAATTTCCATATATCAGGTATAGAAGAAATTTGTGAGACTGTACATCAGAATGTTGAAAGTTATCATACCTAGACAATGGGATTATAGGTGACTTATTTATTATTAAGGTTAGCCAAAAAGTTCTTTTGGATTTTTCTGTAAGATATTATGGAAAAACCCGAGCAAATGTTTTGGTAACCCAATATTATTTATTATCTGTGCCATTATCAACTTTCTGCCAGTATTCTTTGAGTTAAGTAGGAGAAGAGTAAACATCCATTGAATCTTCTTTTCCATATGGTACCCCTGTGCTCTTTTCCCTGGTAGCTTGCAGTAATGACTGGTGTCTTACAGTCTGGGCACTCTCTAGAGATTAAACCTCTAGTTGCTTTCTAAACTTCCAGTGTGTTGGGGGAGCCATTAGGAGAGGAAAATAGATCTGGGTTCAAGCTACTTCTTAACAAATTTTGGGGCAGCTTCCTGTGCATAGTCTTTCTTTTTCTCCCCACTTCCAGAGGTACTTGGTGCCTCCTACACCCAGGCCTTTTTAGAGTTTTGCAGTTTGCTTCTTAGCAGCCCTCACGACTGGCCAAGAATTCACCTTTTTCTACTAATTCAGTTACCATTTGCCCTTTGGGCTTCCGGCTTCTGAAATTGTCTTTGTGTTCTCTTCTGCTAGCCTCTGATTTTTAAAGGTCTTTTTTCTGTTATTTTAGTAGAGCTTGTTGATGGGAAGGAAAGTTAAAGTATGTGTTCAGTCTCTGATTTTGCACTGTTAGCCCTGCCTCCCTGTCTCTGCACTTGCTTTTCCTGAATAGTGTATCCTCCTGCCCAGGGTCCTGTACCTCTCACAGTCATCCTTCACTTCTGTGCTCAGGTGGTGAAAGAAAGTGAAAGTGAAAGTGAAGTCGCTCAATCATGTCTGACTTTTTGCGACCCCATGGACTGTAGCCTACCAGGCTCCTCCCTCCATGGGATTCTCCAGGCAAGAGTACTGGAGTGGGTTGCCCTTTCCTTCTCCAGGGGCTTTTCCTGACCCAGGGATCGAACCCTGGTCTCCCACATTCCAGGCAGACGCTTTAACCTCTGATATCCCTGCCTGTAAAGTCGTATCCGACTCTCTGCGACCCCATGGACTAGCCTACCAGGCTCCTCTGTCCATGGGATTTCCCAGGCAAGAATACTGGAGTGGGTTGCCATTTCCTTCTCCAGGGGCTGTTTCCCACCCAGGGACTGAACCCACGTCTCCAGCATTGCAGGCAGATGCTTTACTGTCTGAGCCACCAGGGAAGCCTGCTAAACATCCCTGCTTAAAGTAACTTACCCATCCTCCTCCACCTTCTAGTTCCCATACTTCACCTGATCTATGTGTTTAGTAAAGCACATGAGCATTATAAGTATTTGATTACAAACCCACTCCAGTGTTCTTGCCTGGAGAATCCCAGGGACGGGGGAGCCTGGTGGGCTGCCATCTTTGGGGTCACACAGACTGAACACAACACGACTGAAGTGACCTAGCAGCAGCAATCCTTCTCTGGACTTCCCTGGTGGCTCAGTGGTAAAGAATCCACCTGCCAATGCAGGAGATGTAGGTTTAATCCCTGGGTTGGGAAGACCCCCCTGGAGAAGGAAGTGGCAACCCACTCCAGTAACCTTGCCTGGGAAATCCTATGGACAGAGGAACCTGGCAGGCTACAGTCTATGCGGTCACAAAAAGAGTCAGATATAACTTAGCGACTAAATGAAAACAACAACAAAGTCTTCTCTACTAGTTTTATATAGTAATTCTAATCAAATTAACAAACAAATTGCATGATTAGAAGTAATTCTTCCTTTCATAAAAGTTAAGACTGATGTTTAATAACCACAGCAGAAGGACAGCATAACTGGTGATTTCTTTTCACGTTAAAGTTGTATACAAATATGAATAGAAGTTTTTATACTTTTAAGGTTGACTCTCTTTAGTATCTTGCTAACAATGTTAAATATTACATACTCTTTAAAAGTGATAGTACAAAAGATAAACTTTAACCTGTCTTTGATTTACTAAAAGTTTATTTTTCAAGCTCAAAGCAAAAATTATTTTGAACAATTTATTGTGGAGGCCCACATGTTTGTATAACATCAATTTACCACATTTACTCCCTTGATTGCAGTGAAGTTTAAATCAAAATAGCACTAGGAGGTAGGACCAGGTTATGTATAAGAATCATGTTCAAGTTCACCTTTTGGGAGTACTAAAAATATCTTTCTAGTTTTGTTAATTTTGTAAAGAGAAGCTTAAATGTTTCATTATGTCCTCAGGAAATATTATAGATATACTTGTAAAAATATAAGGCTCTGATATCCAGTATAGATAGAGACTTATTTTGCCTTATTTGGGATAATATAGTTGAACTTAAAACACTTTGATCTTTACTACAGAATGATGTAGCATGACAATATAAAAATAAGTCACGCATTCTAGCTAGTATCTTTTGGAATATTTTATTCTGTCTATCCTCAAATGCCCAGTTCTATTTAAAAATCAAAGCAAGAATACAAATACATTGATTGCTGATGTTACATGAACTTTGAGTGTTCAGTTGGTTAAAACTTGGGGTGGTGGCAGAATTTGTAGAACCCCCTAAAGTTTTATAATGTCAGCGATGGAAGGGAGCTTAGAGTCCCTCAAATTCAAACTTCTGGCCAATGTAGCTGCTAAGCTGCTAAGTCACTTCAGTTGTGTCCAACTCTGTGTGACCCCATAGACGGCATCCCACCAGGCTCCCCCATCCCTGGGATTCTCCAGGCAAGAACACTGGAGTGGGTTGCCATTTCCATAGCATAAAATGCTATTTGTAAGTGTTCATCTAGTGACTGGAGAGTTATACCTCTTTCATTAAAATTTTCTTTTCACCTGTTTAACAACTCTAGTGAATCTATCTCTTTTTTAAAATTAAAAAAAAATTTTTTGTGCCACATGGCATGCAGTATCTTAGTTCCCCATCAGGGATAGAACCTGCACCCCCTGCAGTGGAAGCACAGAGTCCTAACCACTGGAGCCACTGACCGCCAGGGAAGTCCCAAATCTACCTTGATGTGTGAGACAAATATCATTCTTAATCCTGCCATGGTATCTTTCCTACACAGATCAGTATTTTACTCAGGCTTTCATTCTAAATAACATATAGAAGAGTGGCTTTTATGTAATGTGTGACTTTCACAATTCATTATTTGTTGCATGGTAGCTCAAAATTGCAAGCCTTTAATTTTTGTGTTCCTAAATGAAAAACATGCAAGAGACACACAGGTCTTCAGCAATTATCATTTATTGTGATCTTATTTGTAACTACCAAATTCTGTAAGAAAGAAACAACCAAAAGATTGAAAAGAACATATCTACTGATGGTGAAATGTTGAATGCCAATTTGGTAGCTGGCATACATAACACTTCATCACTGTGTCATTCATCAAATCTATTCTAATCTGATTTTCATTGTTGTTTTTAACCAAATGAGGGAATTTAAAGTTTCAGTGGGCTTTACTACCCTTCTGAGTGATCTAGGAATCATAGGTAGAGTGTTACTTTAGAGGAGTAAATTGTAGATACAGCTGGGAAGTACTGCAGAAAGCTGCCGAGTTTTATTTCAGATGTGAACCATAAAGAAGCTGAGCCATGTAATTATGTTCAAAGCAAAAGAAACACTCTGTGATCTATGAAAGTTTAAATGGCAAAGTAATAAAATTAGAGCTGGTAAAGTTTCTACTACTATGAGGCATGATGAGAAACGGTCAGTTTTTATACTAAATAAATTTTGTGTTAATTTTGTCTAGTATCTTTGAGATTCACCAATGATTTATCATAAATAGGCTGATCAAAGACTGTGCTGACCTCAGATTTTCATTGCTATTAAGTGTTAGTTTTTCCAGTTGAAAATCAAAACATTTAAATTTTCTAATGGCATCTAGTTCTTTTTATCTCATACATTGAATGATTTTATAGCTAAGGACACTGATGGACACAATGATTTTTCTAAATTCGTTCAACTAGTAAACAGGTTGAGCTGGAAATGTACCGGAGAATCCAAACCTCGTGTTCTTTTTAATTAATTAATGTATTTATTTATTTTTAAGTTGAAGTATAGTTTATAGCATTGTGTTAACTGCAGCTGTACAGCAAAGTGATTCAGTTATATGTATACTGATGTATATATATTCTCTTTTTAAATGTTCTTTTTCATTATAGCTTATCATAGGATACTGAATTTAATTCTCTGTGCTATACTGTAGGACCTTGTCTACCCATTCTGTATATAAAGATGACAGCTGCTAAGCCTACCCTCCCACTCCACCCCTCCCCTAACTTTCTCCCCCTCGGCAGCCACCAGTCTGTTCTCTGTGTCTGTGAGTCCATTGCTGTTTCATTGATAGGTTCATTTGTGTTATATTTTAGATTTCCACATATAAGTGATGTCATACGGGATTTGTCTTTCTCTTTCTGACTTACTTCACTTAGTATGGTCATCTCTAGTTGCATCCATGTTGCTGCAGATGGCGTTATCTTGTTCTTTCTAATGTCTGAGTAGCATTCTATTATATATGCACGTGTGTGCACGCGTGTGCATGCGTGCGCACACACACACTGTATCTTCTGTATCCATTCATTTGTCGATGAACATTTAGGTTGCTTCCATGTTTTGGCTGTTGTCAGTAGTGATGCTAGGAGCATAGAGGTGCATGTATCTTTTTGAATTATAGTTTCATCTGGATATATGCCCAGGAGTGGGATCGCTGGATCATGTGGTAATTCTGTTTTTAGTTTTCTGACAAGCCTCCTTTCTGTTTTCTACAGTTGCAACTCCAACTTAACTTTCCTACCAACAGTGTAGGGGGGTTCCCTTTTTTCCACATCCTCTCCAGCATTTCAAACCCCAGGTTCTTAGTCATCACATCACCAAACTCAGTCATAAAACCGTTTTTGGAAAGTGTTCAACCGTAGTAAGTTGCTGTCTTAAAAGACTGATGTCAGTAGCTTGAGGATTTCACATCAGATGCAAGCATGGGTTCAGACAACTGCAGATTCCCTTTCTGAGTCAGTTAACCTGTTGTGTGATGATTTCAAGAAGTGAATATCGATTTGAGGCTTGGGATTCGGGGTACTACAGCACCCGTGTGAGGATCGCTCAGGCTGTCTCTTACTTGTTGCAGGAACAGCATCTGTTGCAGTTGCCGGCATCCTTGCAGCCCTTCGAATAACCAAGAACAAGCTGTCTGATCAAACAGTTCTATTCCAAGGAGCTGGAGAGGTACCTCCCTTATGGAGTGCTTATGTTCTCCTAAACTAGTGAATATAGCATTCATTCTAGTAACTCATGAATTTTAAGTCTGAAGTAGTTCATGAAATTTTTAGTTTATTGAAATTACAGGTTTTATTGAAAGATTCTTTAAGTTTTGAGGCTTATTAATTTTTTACAGGAGACTTTAGAGACAGAGAGGTATTTTTTGCAGCTATCAATTTGTAAAATTGTCAGATGTTTCCATGGGTTTTTGTTAGGCATATTTAAGGTGCCATGCATGAACCAAAAATGTTTCCAATGCATGATTAATTATGTATAGAAACCTTTAAGCTGTTACAGCCGGTGCTAACTTTTAGTATCCTCCTGTGTCACATACCAAAATTTTCCTAATTTGACTCACAATTCAGTATGCACATATATAACTATATACAGGATTTTTTAGAAGAAATATTTTGAATCGGAGATTCATCATGCAGTATAACAATTCACATGCGAAAGAACTACAACATTTTAAATTGTTGGAAGGAGATGGCAGCAATACAAAATAATGCTATATCCATTTAAGAAGCCTTAGATTTTATAATTTAATATGACTATGAGTAAATGTATTCCACTGGTAGAAACTATGTATACTATGTTGGGTTTGATTTTACTTGTTCTTAAAGCAAAATCTGTGAAGCTAAAATTTGCATGCCAAGTTATAAACGTGAACGTATTCAGAGTGTAAATCTCAAATTTATTTTCACATCAAAATGAAAGCCAAGGTTAAATTATAGCTCATTAAGGTTTGAGGTTATTTTTTTAAATTTTCGTGAATGTTACATGCTGTACTTAATTTTAGTAAACGTCTTTAAATTTCTGAGGGTTTTTGTTGAATGCCGCAGGCTAGTTCTTGATACTCAGCAGGAAAGAGGTATTCATGGTTGGATGATCCAAAACTGGCCCTTCTTTGTCCCTGAAAAGGTTTTGGAAATTTCACAGATCATCACCAAATTTATCATATACCAAAGGAGTTGATTGCTTTAATCTTATAAGAAGTCTCACAGTACTTTCTTTGTCCAAATTAGAGAGTAAATAATGCTTGAGAACACACATCTTATGTGTTCTGTTTTGTTGCCTAATTGGTGAAGTTCCCATCCAAATCACCCAGCTTCATTCTTCAAATTCAATTAGCAGAACAATAAGCAATACAGTCCGATAAGCCAGGGTGAGCAGTTCATTATTTTAAATTCAGTATTTTCTTATCAGAGGAAATCTTAATTGTATGAACAGAATTAAAGATACGGAAAACCAAGGATATCACTGGTTTATCTGTGGCTAAATATCAAGCCACATAATAGTGATTCTGTTGTAATAAGAGTAAATAATTGTCATTTAGCATAGTAAACTCTGGGAGTTGGTGATGGACAGGGAGGCCTGGCGTGCTGCAGTCCATGGGGTCACAAAGAGATGGACACTACTGAGCGGCTGAACTGAACTGAACTGAAATGTGACAAAAATACTTTGCTCTCCAAGGTTAAATTACAGCTCATTAAGATCTGGGTTCTTTTTTATTTCTGTGAATTGTTACATGCTGTACTTAACTTTAGTAAAGTTTAAATTGAAGTTTAAAGGAGCTTTGAATGAATATAGCTCTTTGGATTGGTAGAAAAAGCCATTTTGTACTTGTTTATTAACAGTGATGAAATGAGGTAAAATGTAACTCTTTTTTTTTTTTTTTTGGTTTTATTTATTTATTTATTTTTCTTCCAATTTTATTTTATTTTTAAACTTTACATAATTGTATTAGTTTTGCCAAATATCAAAATGAATCTGCCACAGGTATACATGTGTTCCCCATCCCGAACCCTCCTCCCTCCTCCCTCCCCATACCATCCCTCTGGGCCGTCCCAGTGCACCAGCCCCAAGCATCCAGCATCATGCATCAAACCTGGACTGGCAACTCGTTTCCTACATGATATTTTACATGTTTCATTGCCATTCTCCCACATCTTCCCACCCTCTCCCTCTCCCACAGAGTCCATAAGACTGTTCTATACATCAGTGTCTCTTTTGCTGTCTCGTACACCGGGTTATTGTTACCATCTTTCTAAATTCCATATATATGCGTTAGTATACTGTATTTATGTTTTTCCTTCTGGCTTACTTCACTCTGTATAATAGGCTCCAGTTTCATCCACCTCATTAGAACTGATTCAAATGTATTCTTTTTAATGGCTGAGTAATACTCCATTGTGTATATGTACCACAGCTTTCTTATCCATTCATCTGCTGATGGACATCTAGGTTGCTTCCATGTCTTGGCTATTATAAACAGTGCTGCGATGAACATTGGGGTACACGTGTCTCTTTCCCTTCTGGTTTCCTCAGTGTGTATGCCCAGCAGTGGGGTTGCTGGATCATAAGGCAGTTCTATTTCCAGTTTTTTAAGGAATCTCCACACTGTTCTCCATAGTGGCTGTACTAGTTTGCATTCCCACCAACAGTGTAAGAGGCTTCCCTTTTCTCCACACCCTCTCCAGCATTTATTATTTGTAGACTTTTGGATCGCAGCCATTCTGACTGGTGTGAAATGGTACCTCATAGTGGTTTTGATTTGCATTTCTCTGATAATGAGTGATGTTGATTAGTTGATAACTAATACCAGAAAGCAAAAATTAAAAATCTAGAGTAGAGTTTGGAATTTCAAAAATACAATGTTAAAAAAAAAAAAAAAGAAGAAGAAGAAGAAAAATAAAGAGAGAAAACAAACAAACAAATACGAACAATGTCACAAAAATTATAAAGAAAATACAGGTACAAAATTGATATCAAATACCAAAAAGCATAAATTGAAAATCTAGAGTAAAGTTTGGAATTTCAGATATACAATGTTGTATAAAAGAAGAAGAGAAAGAAACAGAGAAGAAGAAGAAAAAAAAAAATCACAGAAATTATATAAAAAAAAACTATAGGTACAAAATTGATAACATATACCAAAAAGCGAAAATTAAAAATCTAGAGTAGAGTTTGGAATTTCAAAAATACAATGTTAAAGAAAAGAAGAAAAAAACAAAAACAAACAACAACAAAAAAAAACAACAAGGTCAAAAAATTATAAAATATATATATATGAAGTTTGCTGAAGAAGAAAAAAATAGGGTCTTTTTTTTTTTTTGCAAAGTAATAGGTTATAAAAGTGAAAATTAAAGGAACAATAGAGGACTTAAAATTTTTAAAAAAAAAAAAGAAAGAATGATCGTAAAAATAATAAAAATATATCTAGGACTTTTTTGTTTCTTTTTTTGTGGGTGTTGTGGGTTCAGTTCATTTTTGGCTAGTTCCTTGGTCAGATTTATATTTCTCAAGATCTATAGTCCCCTTCCTATGTAGTCTGTAGTAACCACAGGGTTTTGATCTATTGCCTGTAGCTTCCAAGGCGTTTCCCTCTGTTATATCTTCTTCTGTTTGCTAGTCTCTTCAGTATCTGGTTTCCGCCCTGACTCAAAGGGCATGGTGGAGGACACTTTTTTTTTTTTCTTTTTTTTTTAGGCTTACTTGTTCAGTCGCGCTGTGGGGAGGGAGGGAGGGATGCTGCAAACAAATAACACTGGCGTGGGCTCGCAGTGCCTCAGCCACCCTGGGTCTGCCCCCGCTCACGGCGCGTGTAGCCTCCCTGTCCACACTGCTCGGACTCTAGGTTGTTCCGCCGGGAACAATCCGAGGCTGGCCCTGGGCTGCATGCACCTCCCAGGTCCAAGCCGCTCAGGTTCAGGCACTCGGGTAGTCCTCAGAGGCGCAGACTCAGTTGGGCCTGCGTTTTGTACTCTTCCCAGGTCCGAGCGCCAATTTGCTCTTCCCAGGCGAGCGCCAATGCTGCGACTTATCGCCTCCCCGCCACTCGGTTATCTGGATGTAAAACTGGCGCACCTTCTCAGGCAGATGTTGACCGTCCAGACCCCCAAGAAGTTTTAGTTAGCAAAGAAGCCTGCTTACAATTTTATAGATAATGTCTCTCTGGGGCTGCGATTGCCCCCTTCCGGCTCTGGCTGCCTGTCACCGGAGGGGGAAGGTCTGCAGCCGGCTATCTCTGTTCAGTCCTTTGTTCCGTGCGCGGGCCTGGCGGTCTTAGGTTAGGGCTGGCTTTTCGCGTGGTAGGTATCCCACAGTCTGGTTTGCTAGCCCAAATTATTTCGCTCAGATAGCGCTCAGGGTATTCAGGCCAGATTCTTACTCTCAGCGATGCAGCCCACGCCGCGCCTCCCTGCCCAGCCCCGATTCGCTAATGGCGGATGCAGGCGTCTGCGCTGCTTCTCTGCTGGGGGAGTTACCGTAGGGCTCGCAATCTGCGAGTTTTAAATTGTTTATTTAATTTTTCTCCCTGTTATGTTGCCCTCTGTGCTTCCAAAGCTCGGCACAGATTCGGCAGTGAGAAGGTTTCCTGATGTTTGGAAACTTCTCTCTTTTTAAGATTCCCTTCCCGGGACGGAACTCCGTCCCTCCCTCTTTTGTCTCTTTTTTTTTGTTTTTAATATTTTTTCCTACCTCCTTTCGAAGAGTTGGGTTGCTTTTCTGGGTGCCTGATGTCCTCTGCCGGCATTCAGAAGTTGTTTTGTGGAATTTACTCGACGTTTAAATGCTCTTTTGATGAATTTGTGGGGGAGAAAGTGTTCTCCCCGTCCTACTCCTCCGCCATCTTGGCTCCTCCTCTAAAATGTAACTCTTGATAAGGGATTATGTAGAACCACTTGAAACATTTTTGTTTTTCAGGCTGCCTTAGGGATTGCACACCTGATTGTCATGGCCATGGAGAAAGAAGGTTTATCAAAGGAGCAAGCCATAGAGAAGATATGGTTGGTTGACTCGAAAGGATTAATAGTTAAGGTAAGAGTTCATCATTTTTAACCAGGTACAGTATTTTAATCAATATGCCATTCTAGATGCCCATCTCTAAGACAACTACTATTTCCACCTACCCCATCCCCAACCCTGTGTTAAAAGAGTGTCTAGGGAAGCCTGGCTTGCTTCCTGACTCAAGGGTTAAACCCAGGTCTTCTGCATTGCATGTGGATTCTTTACCATCTGAGCCATCATGAAAGCCCACAGTGATAGGTTATACTTACCTAAATAAAGGATACTGTGACATGAATTGGGTAGTAGCCTCATAGGTGTAATATACAGGCTTGAAGTTATTTTTATGGCATAGTCGGTAAAGAATCTTCCTGCAATTCAGGAGACCCGGGTTCAATTCCGAGGTCGGGAAGATCCCCTAGAGAAGGAAACGGCAACCCACTCCAGTATTCTTGCCTGGAAAATCCATGGACAGAGGAGCCTGGTGAGCCACAGTCCATGGGGTTGCAAGAGTCGGACGTGACTTAGCGACTAAACCACCACCAACAACGTTATTTTCAAAGAACTATAAATAGCATTAAAAGATTCATTATTTAATATTAGGTGAAAATAGGAAAATGTCATATTACATACAACTATTTTGCTTTAAAATTTGAGTTGCATATAAAAATCATAGAAACGGATCGAATACATATGACTTTAAAACCGATTTTAGCGCTTTTATATATATTCCAAATTCTCCTGAGTACTTATTTTTCTTTAAAGCTAGAAAAATGTTCATTTTAAAAAAGATTTAGAGAAATTTTGTTTTAAATGAAACAAAAATATGGTTCATAATTTTTTGTAGCAAATGAGTATCTATAAAGCTGTGAAATAAGACTGAAAGTACCTTTACAACATCTCTTGAGGACCAAATAATAGTAATTTTATTAACAATAAATGACAGTGTAACTGTTTATAGTATACAGGAAATAGTTTTACATTTCTTGGCTTAAAAATTGCTATTGCTTTAAAAAAAATCAGCATAATTGTAAGAAACTGTACACTGTGGCCATATGACATGTCCTGTCACGAAATAAGAACGTTTGCTGAGTGAAGTCATCTGCGGCTCGGGCTTTGTGCTTATTGTGGGGACACTGTAAGGCTCTTAATCTCAGGAGGCTCCCAGCCTCATGGGAAAGACTCAAACAAGCCAACAGTTACAACTCCACAGGACAGTATAGAAATACGTGCTTGGTGCCAGGGGTGCACAGGAGACGGTGCTCCCGCCACACCAGAGAGAGTCACGGGGAGGTTGAGGATGGTTCCGAAGCAAGGTGTCTATCCAGCTAAGTTTGAAAAGAAGAGTTAGGAGTTAATCTAGAGTCTCCATGGACATCTTCAGCCTCTTACATGCAAAACTGAAACAAGGGAAGTTGAATGGCAGATTCACTCTGAGATCCTGACTGAAGTTACGAATCATGTCTTCCACCTCTCTGATATCTTCAGAGCCCTGCTAGTGTCGAGTTACTGGCAGTAAGTGTATTATTAATAAATGAACTAATGACTGAGTGCCTTCCGGACAGAATAAGAGCATTTGCAAAAGAAATTATTTTGAGAAAAATATCTAGGACTAAGACTGAAAGGAATAGAGTGACAGGTGATGAAGGCTCTTCTAAATGCTGAACTTGAGCAGTTTTCAGGCTCGTCACTCTGATGGCATCGCGGAGGATGGACTGAAACGAGGTGAGGCTGAGGAAAGGAAATTAGGTACAAAACCGTTGCATTAATACAGATCAAAGGTAATTGGGGCCTGAAATAAAGCAATGAGTGAAAGATGTTTGATTCGGTAGGTATGTAGGAAATAGGATCGGCATACTTAGTAACCAGTTAAATACAGAGGGAGGGTTAGAGTAGAGAAAGGAGTCTAGCAGGATGCCTTGGGTGTCTGTGTAAGTGATGTGGCCATTGCTGTTTGTTTGTTTAAAAAGAAATAAAGAACAGGCCCGTTTAAGGGAAAGATAATGAGGTCGGTTTTGGACATAACAAGGTAAAGGTGTCTGTGGAGACCTCAGATAGAGATGTCCCCTTGGCAGTTGAAGAGACAAGACTGATGCTCAGAAAAAGGATTTGGACTCCCAGAGATGGAGATCTGGGGATAATCCACATATATATAGTGGGAGCCACGGGAAAGCTGTACACACTGTGCTGTACTTCGGGGTGCAATACATTCAAGAATCAAAAAGGTGAAAGCCAATGACTGTGATTTCTAATGACATTTTAATGAGAAATCTTCATAAAAATACATAAATTTTAGCATCTCAAGTAATTTTAACATAGACTTACTGAACTGAGACTCCACATTCCATGGATTACAATACTTAGAATAACGGATTATAGCATGACTAGTATTTGGAATAACTGTGAAGTTGTTGCCTAGACCTAATTCGTCACTCTTATTTCATGTTTTTTACTTGCCAAAGTAAAGAACTGCATATATTCTCCTTGCCAAGATAAATAAAGTTATGTTTAAAAAGATTGTTATATGTTTAATAGTTTTGCACTATTTAATATGAGAAACATATGAAGCTTCAATTCACCACTGTTTTTTCTTTCATGTTCTTAAACAGTCAAATTACTATGTTGATTTTTGTGGCGAAACTAGTAAATCTTAGAATAATTACTAAATTAGTATAATCTAGCTCTCAATTTTATATGATCTTTCTGTGCTTGTTATCCTTTATCCTTAGCATTTTTACAACCCCTCTTGAGAGCCAATTATAATCATTTCATTAATTTCATTAACTTACAATGCAATTGTTTATAATATATAAAAATTATCTTAATGTGTTAAATAAAAATTTGTATAAGTCAAACTCCTTCAGTTTTTAAAGACATAAAACCAAGAACTAAAAAGTATCACTGTGAAGTTAGTGCATTTATGGAGTTTATCATCTCATCATCAGACTAGACAATGATTATTCTAACACGTTTTCTGCTTTCATTTTCAGCATGACATCTATGGTATTTTCTGTCATTTATTTCACATCCATATATGTTCAATAATATCAGTGTTTTAAATAATTCATCAATATCAGTAAGGTTGATTGAAATGAATTATTTGGTCACTGATAATACTCAGATAGTTTTAGTATCTTATAGCAAGAAACAGATGACATATCTATTTAGCCAACTAATATTAGTATATTTTAATATTAACCAATATTTTCTTTAAAGTAAATCATTCCAAAATAAAATTAGACGGAGAATAAATACAGTAAAGAAAGGATAAAAGAGGAGCATTGCCAGCATGACTAGGATTTGCATTTCACAGTGATAATTTGGACCATTTTTTAGAGAGGACAAGAAATCACAAAACCTTTTTAGGGAGGACAAGAAATCACAAAACCTTTTTAGGGAGGACAAGAAATCACAAAACAAACCAATCCAGACTTAATCTCTCCCTTAAATAAATACATTTGACTTTCACTAATGAGCCAAATTAGTGCTAAGGCAGAAATCTCAAAAATAAAAAGTGAAGTGTTAATAGATATCATGAAGGATAAACTTCATCTAACCCAGAATAGGACTATAGTATTTTGTTTTTATTTTAATTTTCTTTTGCTCTAGTTTACATAACTCTGTTTTCAATTTTTAAAACAATTTTTTCTTTATAGTTATTTCTTTTAGTTCAGTGTTTGGTTCCAATAAGGCAGAGATAGTGAATAAAAGTACTTTATATGCTACAAGGGTAGTTTTGACAATATAGTTATTTCCTCCCTGAGAGTTTAATTTTTAGGTCTAGAACTTGAAACTCCATGCTGTTTAGAAAAGTTCTTCTTTTCCTTGTGATCTTATCAGAATTTTAGCCCGTAATACTTTCACCACCTTGAATGATGGCTCATATATTTCATACATTGTGGTTTAAAAAAATCTAACTCCTAAGAAATGTTGAAGCTTGGTGAAAAAGATCCAGCTTGCTTTTCTCCCTCCCTCTTTTCCATGTCTTCTAGAGTATGATCGATGTATATGTATATATTAAACAGAGCAGAGGGAGAAGATTATATGCATGAGTCTTTCAGACAGTCAGAAAATTATGGATTTTTAACAATTATTGATTTTTAACAATGCACAGTTAAATATTTTTAAATTACTCAATTAAATATTGATGGAGTTACCCACTTAGTATCTTCAGTTATGGCCACTCTGCACCCCTTTTTTATGCTCTAACATGGAGTGCTTTTGTCACACCATTCATCTTCTTTTAATCTGTTCTGAGATGATGAAACCCAGCTCTGCGCTCTTTAGCAAATGCACACACTTACACTGCAACTGAAATATTACTGATAGTGTGCTAGGAAGGTTCTGTCTTCAGATAAAGAGGGGGCCAGATTCAACTCTGAAAAACTAATGACAGCAGTATCAGGCCAGTAAAATGGGGCAGGTTGTCTAAGCAGGCATGCATTCAAGAGTTCTAGTGCCTGGAGAATCCCAGGCAC
This sequence comes from Bos javanicus, assembly GCF_032452875.1. NCBI lineage: Eukaryota > Metazoa > Chordata > Mammalia > Artiodactyla > Bovidae > Bos > Bos javanicus. The sequence continues at coordinate 23,195,478 of NC_083876.1, read as the reverse complement.
CGGGGAGCCTGGTGGGCTGCCATCTATGGGGTCACACAGAGTCGGACACGACTGAAGTGACTTAGCAGCAGCAGCAGCAGCAACAGCAGCAGTAGCAGTATCTGTGCTTAGTAAGGAATACATATTTACCAGTGGCAGTGTACAATTACCTTTTTATACCTCCTGGGAAATGAAATGCTAACTCCGAATCTTGACAGTGTTTGCTGCCTTCCTCCCCCAGGTCCCACCAGCACATAGGTGCTTTTGAAAAAGATAGATAGTTGTTCAGTCTGGTTGTATCTTTTCTACTAAGAATCAGCACAAAACAAGGAGGGTGGGCGGAGACCAAAGAGATAATAATATTTGAAGGAAATTCCTAGATATTCATAGTACATTTGGTATAAGTAGAAACTCCTAAAAAAAGAGAAACACCATAGAATTTGAGGTTCAGTTCAGTCACTCAGTTGTGTCTGACTCTTTGCGACCCCATGAATCGCAGCACACCAGGCCTCCCTGTCCATCACCGACTCCCGGAGTTCACTCAGACTCACGTCCATCGAGTCAGTGATGCCATCCAGCAATCTCATCCTCTGTCGTCCCCTTCTCCTCCTGCCCCCAATCCCTCCCAGCATCAGGGTCTTTTCCAATGAGTCAGCTCTTCGCATGAGGTGGCCAAAGTATTGGAGTTTCAGCTTCAGCATCAGTCCTTCCAGTGAACACCCAGGGTACTTGAGAGAAAAAGTGGCAAATGCAGACAAAAAGCATTTCAGCAAGGGTTCCTGAAAAGGAAGACTGAACAGAAAAAAAAAATCTATATCTACCTCCAGCTGAAGTATTTGGTGTAAAGAAGGTGTATTCCAAATTGCATTTTGAAAAGAAGAGAAAAGTGAGCCATTGGTATAGAAAACAGGAGTCCAAAGGTAAAGACATTTGCCTGAATATTACAGATCCAGAGAAGGTCCCATTCCAGTAGTTTTTTAATCTAAACCAGATCAGCACATCAGCTTTGAAAATTGTATAGAAAATACTTGGGAGACCTTTATTTTTGTCTTTTGATTTTTCTGTTCTTGGCAAGTTGAGCCCTTTGGTGATGCTGGTATGCATGATTCCTGGCCTTCTTTCAGTGTTCCCTCTGCATTCCTAAGTCCCCACTAAGAATTACGTCTTTGGGGGTGAGGCTGTAGGTAATTTATGTTTCTTGCTAGACAGATGTCTTCTGGCCAAGTTCTGGCTTTAGTGGCCTGGAGCTGCCAGTGCTGTTACAATGATTAATAAAGTAAGATGTTCACGATAAGCGCATAAGCATACATCTTTTCCTATGATTTTTATCAGTCTTCTTCATGATTTGTTTCTCATTCCAGGAAACTTAGGGGGTTTTAAGCCTTATTAAATACTTTTCATGGTATCTCATGAAATAGCCAAAAGAGCAGTACTAGAAATCTGTGCTTTTACGTTATTTTGTAGCATTCTTTCATTAGAACTCATCATTTTCTACTTTTTTGAAAACAGATCACATATTAATATCTTTAAAAAAATGCTTCTGGTAGACATCTGATAAACCCTTTAGTGCAGTGATGCTCAAAACTGGCTAATCACTCAAATCATCTGAGAAGTTTGAAAAAAAAATACAGATGCCAGGGCCTCATCCTGGACTTGAATTAAAATAGCAGGGCTCAGGAATCTAATTTTCCTCCAGTGTGTCTGGTACTCAGTTGGCTTTGTAAAGCCCAGATCAGGTCCGTTTTCATTACACTGTCATCATCACCTAACCGAACCATTTTCTAGATGGAGAAACCAGCATCCATCAAAGTACCAAAGGCCTCGCCCAAGGTCGTGAGTGAACGGAAGGGCCTGAGGAGGACCCCACTACCCTGAGCCCGAGTCCCATGTTCTGTCTCCAGCACTTGTAGATGGCATTTTCTGGGGAGGTTTTCTTTATTTTTTTGTATATTATTAAAGCTTTCAGAAGTAACATAAATGTATTTGTTCTTAGCTGTTAGAATGGACTCTGATACTAGTATTTATTCATGTCCCTAAGCCAAAAATTTATCACAATTTATATCAGTTTATTTTGACCATAATTAATAGCTGTGAGAACAATGTTGTAGAATACATTTAAAGCATTTTTAATTTGCTGTTTGGGATAATCTGAGACAGTATGCTGTGGAAAATATTTTGAATTACTGAACTAAAAAATGGGGATTATGTCTCTCACAATATCTTTTAAATTCATTTCATATTATGGATTTGTAGGTCCACATTCAATATAAGCAGACAAGACCCTCTTCTTTTATTTATAGCTTACTTGTAGCAGTGGTACCATTCATATTATACGAGGCTGAATTTACTTATTGCAGCTGCCCATAATATCATTTCTAAGACTTTTACTCTCATGCTGCTTTTATTTTCTCATGTAGAAGGCTACTTCTTGGCTTGGTAATATAATGAAAATGAATTGTTGTTCAGTTGCTCAGTCGTGTCTGACTCTCTTCAGCTCCGTGGTCTGTAGCACGCCAGGCTTGCCTGTCCTTCACCATTTCCCAGAGCTTGCTCACACTCATGTCCATTGAGTCGGTGATGCCATCCAACCATCTCATCCTGTGTCGTCCCCTTCTCCTCCTGCCTTCAATCTTTCCCAGCTTCAGGAGCTTTTCCAATGAGTCGGCTCTTCACATCAGGTGGCCAAAGTATTGGAGCTTCAGCATCAGTCCTTCCAATGAATGTTCAGGATCGATTTCCCTTAAGATTGATTGGTTTGATTTCCCTGCAGTCCAAGGGGCTCTCAAAAGTCTTCTCCAACACCACGTTCAAAAGTGTCAATTCTTTGGCACTCAGCTTTTTTTATGAAAATGAATTGGTGTTCATTTTTAATGTGATCATATGCAAATTTATTTAAAGCTGTATACCAGAAGCAGTTTGGATATGTTCTCATCGGCATGTTGTTTGTCAGCAGCTAAATGGTCAAGAATGGGTTGTTTCCTGACTCAGAAGCTTCAGTAAGCACTCTCTGTGGCCTCCTCGTTCTTATGTTTCTCTCTGCGGGCCATGGTGTTTTACCATGGATTGTGTGGAATCTTCCTGTTTTGTGAGTGCAAGCATTTTTTAGAATAAACAAATCAGGGATGCAGTCTCCTCTAAGAACTATTTTTAGTACTTCCTATTCTGTTAATAATCCTGAACATCTTATACATGTCCCTTTTCCTCACAATCCTTTTGGTGGGGGTTCTTTTTTCTATTCCAAAGTAAATCACAGAAAAAGATTAATGATCACATTTTACTGTTATTAAAGAAGAAAAGGTGATACTCGAATGCAGTAATATAACATGGAAGGAAAGCTCTAGGACGTATGGTAGTTTCTTTGACCGTAGTCCGCATTGGTTATTCCTTTGTTGGAATGTATTTGCTTAATACTTAAACCGGTCAGGTGGGAACCGAAAGGCCAAGAGGCAAAACCCTGAGGTTCATTCAGTCTTCTCTAAGGGATACACTTATTATCAGCAGCCGTCAAGATTACATACCACCAGGTCGAGATGACTATGGTTGTTTTGGAGTAGGTGAATAGTTATCCTGAGATTTTTTTTCCTCTGTTAAAGAACCTAACAGAGGCTCTGACAGTAGGTATCCTGAAAAGTAAATCTCTAAACCTTTGAAGAAGTAAGCACCAAACTGAAGTTTCATTTATACTAACTAGCTGCTGCTGCTAAGTCCCTTCAGTTGTGTCTGACTCTGTGCGACCCCACAGACAGCAGCCAACCAGGTTCCCCCGTCCCTGGGGTTCTCCAGGCAAGAGCACTGGAGTGGATTGCCATTTCCTTCTCCAATGCGTGAAAATGAAAAGTGAAAGTGAAGTCGCTCAGTCATGACTGACTCAGCGATCCCACGGACTGCAGCCTACCAGCCTCCTCCGTCCATGGGAGTGGATGGAGGAGCCTGGTAGGCTGCAGACCACTAGCTAAACGAACACAGTACAATGTTGTGTTAGTTTCTGGTGTATAGCAAAGTGATTCAGTTATACATATACACATATCTATCCTTTCTCAGATTCTTTTCCTATGTAGGTTGATAATAGCCTTTTAAAGCAAGAATATTGAACCAGGAGTAACAATTTGCATACAGTCTGACATATACCATTTGTAAAGTGTTTTCTCCAGAACTGGACTGTGTTGTATTATTGGAAAGACTGAGTTTTAGCACCTGCCTCCAGCAAGCTGCATACTGTCCTGCAGCCTCTGTTTCTTCATGCAAAAACCTAATTATATTTGCCCTACTTCTCAAATTGTTGAGGGGATCAAATGAAATATATGAAGATAACTTATAAGCTATAAAGTATCATATAAAGTTAGGTACTGATTTATTATGTAGTCAAAATCTTCAAAATTTATAGGTAGAGTATTATTATAATTTAAAAGTCAAGTTTAGTAAGTGTGTGTGTGCCAGGTCACTTCAGTAGTGTCAGACTCTTTGCAACCCTATGGACTGTAGCCTGCCAGGCTCTAATGTCCATGGGATTCTCCAGGCAAGAATACTGGAGTGGATTGCCATGCCCTCTTCTGAGGGATATTCCCAACCCAGGTATTGAACCCATGTCTCTTAGGTCTCCTGCATTGGCAGATGGGTTCTTTACCACTAGCGCCACCTATTGTTTTTACAATTTAAAAGTCAAGTTTTAATAAGTAGCACACTTAATTTAACTATTTCTTCCTGTGAACAAAAAACTATTTCATCACTCATTCTTTGATGAAAGCTTCCCTGGTGGCTCAGACAGTAAAGAATCTGCCTACAATGCAGGAGACCAGGGTTCAGTCCCTGGGTTGGGAAGATCCCCAGGAGAAGGGAACAGCTACCCGCTCCAGTATTCTTGCCTGGAGCATTTCAAGGACAGAGGAGCCTGGTGGGCTACAGTCCACAGAGTCACAAAGAGTCTGACATGATGAATGACTAACTCACTGAAGTAAGGAAAATGAATAATAGGTAAATGAAGAGAATTCTAATTTGAGCAGATATTATCCCTGGTCATAGAAGTGTAGATGAGAATTTCATCTTCAGATCTACTAATTATGTGGAAAGATAAAATACTGAAAGAGCAGGGGGAAAATGAAGGAAGCAGATTTTTAGATAACATTCCCTACCCCCATCCTAAGTTCCTTTTTATAGCTGGGATATTATAATTAGATGTTTCTTAGATAATACATGGTGCAACTATGAGCAAAACATTACAAAATAAAAGCACACGAAGCTAGTGCTTATTCAGAACATCACAGTATTACATAAACATGGCATCAAGTTCCATTCTTAGTGAGTGGTCCGTAAAGGATTTGTGCAACCACTAAAGGCCGCTCTGCACTCTTAAGACACTGCTTCGTCAACACAAATCATATCTAAGAAACAGTATCTTTATTTAAATAATATTTTGCATTGCCATTTGTTAACGCTTATTTCTTGCAAGGGTCTGTAGAGTTAGGATTTTAAATATTAAATAATAGTTAAATAAGGGAAAGGCTTTATTTTGTTTACTGTTACACCCTCATTGCTTGGAGCGTTGTCTGAAATATAAACCTTTGTGACAAGAGTCAATGAAATAATTCTCTGATAATTGGAGAGGAGACTTTAAGAATAGCTGGAAGACATACTACATAAACCTATTCAGTATAAATTCTGCTAATATGTGTAATACTCTGAAACTTCCTTGACTCTCATACACTTGGCAGATTTATCATTTCTTCTTATTTGCCCTACGTAGGGACGTGCTGCCTTAACACAAGAGAAAGAGGAATTTGCCCATGAACATAAAGAAATGAAGAACCTTGAAGCCATCGTTCAAGATATAAAACCAACTGCCCTCATTGGTGAGCTTTGGCTTCTTCCCTCTCCTGTAAACCCTGTCCCCACCCCACGTGGGCCTGATTTGTTTCCTTACGGTTAATTTTTTTAAATTACTTATTGATTTATCTTATTTTTGGCTGCACTGGGTCTGTGTTGCTGCATGAGGGCTGTCTCTGGTAGTGGTTGCTACTCCTGTTGCAGTGCGTGGGCTTCTCACCGAGGTAGATTTGCTTGCTGTGGAGCAAGGGCTGTGGGCCACGTGGTCCTTCAGTAGCTGCGGTCCACGGGCTTAGCTGCCGCATCGCGTGTGGACTCCTCCCAGACCCGGGATCGAACCCGTGACCCTGCACTGGCAGGCGGGATTCCTGTCCACTGTACCACCAGCGAAGTCCTCTTGCTGATAATTTTTGAGACATTCTTTAGCTTTTTGAAATTCTGGTCTTGGAATTACACAAAGTTACCTATTCCCTGAAGCAGCAGTGCCCCCTAGACGCCTAGATTTGTAAATTCAGTGCCGCCTTGTTACCGATGATGCCAGCTGAGGGGGGTGGTTCCCTTTGCTAACTCTGTCAACCTGTCAATACCTGGCACATCCAGCACTTTGCCAGGCCAGTTATTCCAAACAGACAGTGGCTCTCAGATGGGGGCGATTTTGCCCAGTTAAGAAACATTTGGCAACGTCTGGAGACATTTTTGTTGTCACAGCTAGAGGGAGATTGTCTGTCATTGGGTGGAGACCAAGGGACACTGTTCCACCTCCTCCACCACCCAGGAAAGCACCCCTGCCCCCAACAAGGAATTGTCCAGCCCATTGCTCATGGGGCCAAGGTTAAGAAAGACTGAAAACAGGGACTGTAATTTTACATCTTTATATCTTCCCCATAGCAGACAACATGGTAGTTTCCATACTGCACGCGCACAGAAAGATGTTCAGTGTGGACGAATTTGTTGTGGTTGGAAAAATATCTCAAAGTTTTGAAGCTTTATATCCTTTATTTTGTGTGTGTATAATGCCAGCCCTTACTTGGTCTTCCATTCCATTTGCAACAGATGACGATTTTGAGAATAAGGATGAGAACCCTAATAAAAACAAGTGTTTACTCCATGACAGCAACCGTAGTAAACCATTGTTTTTTTATAAAATGTGTTCTATCAGGAATCTTACTGTTTAAAATGTTCATGATGCTAACTGCTTTGTCTGTTCAAATTCCTTCAGTGAGTCATACTCCAGTTCTGTCATTGAATGCGATGATTGACTTAAGTGTTAGCACTGGATAATAAAACATGATTACTTGGTAGCCTCAGACACTGAAATAAACTTCTAGAATTGTTTATAGAGAGATAATATATATTAGATACATTTATTTTCCAATAAAAATGCCTATTATCAGAATTCCTAGTGATTGGTCATTAAATCTACTCATGAGCCGAATATTAAAACTCTTGTTTTTTTTTTTTTCATAGATACTATAACCTTAAAGGCTATTGGCATTAACGGACACCTCTTTTTGTCATTTTCATACAAATATTCTGTATTGCTTAGGGTATATTACAAAATGACCTGACGTGTCTCATTGTTTGGTGGGGCTGGGGGTGGAGGGGGCATTGGATTAAATAACCAATGATGGCCCTGTTCACTGGTTTCTTGTTTCTCTGTTAGGAGTTGCTGCGATTGGTGGTGCGTTCTCAGAACAAATTCTCAAAGACATGGCAGCCTTCAATGAACGGCCTATTATTTTTGCCTTGAGTAATCCAACTAGTAAAGCAGAATGTACTGCAGAGCAGTGCTATAAACTGACCAAGGTAAAGGGAAAAAAAAACACGTAACTGATATTTTAATAGTCAAATTGTAATTCTTTGTAGGGAAGCCCAGGGTATCTAAGGTGCCTGCCAGTTAACCTTTAAACATTTTACAACCGAGAGTGAAGGCGAAGTAAACAGAAGGATAAGAACCATATCCTTTTTTAGAGTGTCATATAAATCCTGTTCTTCAATAAAACAGAATAAACTTTGTAATGTTTTATTGATAATTTTCCTTAAGTGCTTTGGAAGTATCTAAGATCTAAACATAAAAGTTAAAGAGGAAAAAGCTTGATCCTAGATGCTTATTAAAATAACTTTTAACTAGCTATTCCTAAACACAAGCATACAGTATAAAACCACAGCCTTATTTTTACTTTGCTGACTGCTCCTGGGTTTGGATTTTGATGCTGTGGATGGAGCATTTGGGCAGTTATTTTGACATCCAGCCAGGTTGGTATAGGCATCCTTAAAGCTTCAATACATAACTATTTCCAAAACATGTTTATGCTTTTCAAGGGCATTTCTTAGACTGTGATGCTTTATTTGTTGAGGGTTTCCTATCCCTGTTTTTGAGGACTGAGCAGTTTCATCTATATCGCCTCCCAGATCACACAGATGCCCCCTCGCTTTGACTGGCAGTCTGGAGTCTAGCCCCTGACAGGCCCTGAGTTCATGCTGTCTTAAAACTTGTAAATACGAGGTTCCTCAAAAACATGAGAAAATATTGGGTTGGTCAAAAAGTTTGTTTGAGTTTTCCATATGAACTTTTTGGCCAACCCAATATTAAGACTAGGGGGAAAAAATATAAAGACAGTTGTTTACAATTATTGATAATTTATTCTTATTTGCTAATCCCTCTTGTGCTAGTGAATTTTTTTTCCTATGGGACTTTCCAGATAATTATTTACAATGTATAAAATTTGTCCCAATGATTACATGGAAGTGTGTTGACCCCTAAACTCTAATCTACAATGTCAGCCTTTCTAAGACTCAAACTCCAACCCATCACTTTTGTCTTCAGAAGCCTCTAGGCTAGGGATGGTTGATGGCCCTGTGTGTTGGACCACAGCCAACAACGGGTGGTGGTCATGGGGTCTCCTGTAGTTTGTACGCTTCTCCTTGGAGGAGAGAGGAAGATAGAGAAAAATAAGCACCCACTTCAGAACTTAACCACCAACATCATGAGAGCCTGCTCATTCACACTTACTAGGGAGTCAGTGAAAAATCAGACCTCTTTCTAAGTACTAGATACTTGCACTATTCTCTTAGGATCCATCTGTTTGAAGACACCCTGCCTCTTTTCACGGTTGCGTGTCTGTCTTGCAGGGTCGCGCCATTTTTGCCAGCGGCAGTCCTTTTGATCCCGTTACCCTTCCGAGTGGAAAGACTCTTTATCCTGGCCAAGGCAACAATTCCTACGTGTTCCCTGGAGTTGCTCTTGGTGTTGTGGCGTGTGGACTGAGGCATATCACGGATAAGATTTTTCTCACCACTGCTGAGGTATTGTAAAATACTGTCTGTCTGTCAAGGCTGTGACAGATCAGCTCGTTGTAGGCCATCTGCATCTCAGCTCACTCCCTAGAAGGTGTAAAGTCCGAGGATCAAATCTTTCCCCCAGGGGAGTAAGGGGTGGGTTGTAAGTTCACAGTGAGTCACTAGTAAGCATTGTTCTTCTGTAGCCAGCAGAAAGACTGTGTTCTGATCCCTTAAAAGGGACCTTTTTTAAATTGATGTACAATATTATATAAATTACAGGTGTACAACATAATGATCCATAATTTCCAACGGTTATACTCCATCTGTGCCTATTATAAAATATTGGCTGTATTCCCGTGCTGCACAATATGTCCTTGCAGCTTGTTTTATACACAGTAGTTTGTGCCTCTTAACCCCACCTCTTATTTGCCACTCCTCCTTCCCTCTCCCCACTGGTAACCGCTAGTTTGTTGTCTGTGTCCATGAGTCTGCTGCTGCTTGGTCATATTCACTATTTTTTTTTTAATTTTATTTTATTTTTAAACTTTACATAATTGTATTAGTTTTGCCAAATATCAAAATGAATCCGCCACAGGTATACATGTGTTCCCCATTCTGAACCCTCCTCCCTCCTCCCTCCCCATACCATCCCTCTGGGTCGTCCCAGTGCACTAGCCCCAAGCATCCAGTATCGTGCATCGAACCTGGACTGGCATCTCGTTTCATACATGATATTTTACATGTTTCAATGCCATTCTCCCAAATCTTCCCACCCTCTCCCTCTCCCCCAGAGTCCATAAGACTGTTCTATACATCAGTGTCTCTCTTGCTGTCTCATACACCGGGTTATTGTTACCATCTTTCTAAATTCCATATATATGCGTTGTTATACTGTATTGGTGTTTTTCCTTCTGGCTTACTTCACTCTGTATAATAGGCTCCAGTTTCATACACCTCATTAGAACTGATTCAAATGTTTTCTTTTTAATGGCTGAGTAATACTCCATTGTGTATATGTACCACAGCTTTCTTATCCATTCATCTGCTGATGGGCATCTAGGTTGCTTCCATGTCCTGGCTATTATAAACAGTGCTGCAATGAACATTGGGGTACACGTGTCTCTTTCCCTTCTGGTTTCCTCAGTGTGTATGCCCAGCAGTGGGATTGCTGGATCATAAGGCAGTTCTATTTCCAGTTTTTTAAGGAATCTCCACACTGTTCTCCATAGTGGCTGTACTAGTACTATTTTGTTGCATTTTTTAGGTTCCACATATAAGTGACATCATACAACATTTATCTTTCTTTGCCTGACTGACTTCACATAGCATAATGTCCTTCAAGTCTATCTCTGTTGCTGCAGATGGCAAATTTTCACTTTTTTATGGCTGAATAGTGTTCCATTATATGTATATACCACATCTTCTTTAGCCATTCATCTTGATGACACTTATGTTACATCCATATCATGGCAGTTGTAAATAATGCTGCTCTGAACATAGGGACACGTGTATTTTTTTCAAATTATAGTTTTGTCTAGATATATATATCCATACACTCTGAAGTGGAATTTCTGGGTCATATGGTAGTTCTAATTTTAGTTTGAGGAACTTCCATACTATTTTCCACAGTGGCTGTACCAGTTTGCATTCTCATTAACAGAGTTCAAGAGAAGGAACTTTAAAAAAAAAAAATCTGAAAATTTTGATCAAGTTCTGTGACAATAATGAGAAAATTAAAATTTTTGTTTCCAAATCATGAAATAAGATTTCTCATGATTTCATGGGAATCTTCTATGGAGAAGATTTCTATGGAGAACCTTCCTAAATGATGACATTTTCGTGATTTGAAATAAAAGTCTGATTTGGTATAGTGAAGAAATGTTTATCATTCAGGGTTCAGTGCAGAATACAGCAACCACTATAGTATTTCAGCTAAGAAGAAATTAAAACAGAGAGTTTGGTGTTTGTAAAGTCATTAAAAGGACAGAAGCAGGCTCTTCTGTGGGCCTCCAGGAAAGATTCACAGAACACACAGCAGACCCAGTAAGGACGCTGCATTACACTACTGTTTGGCACTCTGAAGGATCTGAAATTTCACCTTTGCTATTTAGTTGCTAAGTCATGTCTGACTCTTTTGCAGCCCCATGGACTGTAGCCTGCCAGGCTCCTCTTTGCATGGGATTTCCCAGGCAAGAATATTGGAGTGGGTTGCCGTTTCCTTCTCCAAGGGATCTTCCTGACTCAGGGATCAAACCTGCGTCTCCTGCATTGGCCGGTTGATTCTTTACCACTGAGCTACCAGGGAAGCCAAAAATTCAACCTGACTTGCAGGCTAGCAAGTCAGCCTGCCTCAGATTCACAGATGCTGGCAAAGGACACAGAACTCCTAGGTCAGATAGAGGAATTTGCTACTCCTAGCACAAGAGCTAATGGGAACCTCAGGCTCCCATCAGTTTCCCTTCCCTCCCAAGCTTCAGGAGGATGACACAGTGGTTGGACCTTCATTTGTGAAATCATGAGCTTGTGATCATCAGAGTGTTCATCTGGTTGATACTTTTGAGGTGGATGCAATTCATGGGGAGAAATTTAAATGAGTTTCTTCTCTTAAAATTAACCCACTGCACAACGTGCTAACTGACCCGAACCACATCCAGACTGATTAACATTCACGTGATTTCATCACATATACAGGCTTTTCTCCCCACCGTGAAAGATGTGTATGTTACTGGCGTGATCTCAAGGAGCACAACCCCAGGGTTTTGCACTTGTCATTCCGTGAGAACATCTGTCTGTCAGCCCTCCTGCTCGGTCTCTTTGTCCTCACTGCACGATGGCTAGGGTTTCAGAGCTTCTCTGACTCAAAAAGTCGTGTTAAACGTAAGTAGATGCCTACCTACTGAGAGCTTTCCAAGTTGTTCTTACATTAAGGAAAATGTAGTCATTGTCTTTTATAGCAGCCACATCAGAAGAAGAAAGATGATCTTTTACGGCTGCCAGTGATTTCTTTCCTAAATAACTCCAGCACCCTCTAGTGACAGATTTCTAGCTGATGATCTCTCGGGCTGAATCTTTTGGCCTTTTCATCACCTTCTTCTTAGGCATCACATAATATTTCTGTTTCTTATGCCACATCAGTGGTTTCTTTGTGTCCCTTTCAAGTCCCTTTAAAAAATTTTCATTAGCGTACAGTTGCTTTACAGTGTTGTATTAGTTTCTGCTGTACAGCAAAGTGAATCAGCCACATGCATACATGGATCCTCTCTTTTGTGGATTTCTATCCCTTTCAGGTCACCACAGAGCATTCCCTGTGCCCTCTAGTTGTTACCTATTGACTAAGCTTCTTCCCAAAATTCATTATCTTTTGTTCTCATTTTTCTCTTTTAATTTCTGCTTTCAGAGATCTCACTCTTTCTCTCGTTTCCATTGTCGTCATTCTGAAAGGGACCAAATATGTGTATCTCTGTTCTTATCTTTTACCACATCTCCTGTGACCCAATGGGTATTTCCACCAAAATGCCCTGCTGTTTCTTTAAATAAAGATGTGAAAAAAACATCTTTCGTCTTCCCTCACCCTCAATATCCGCATTTCTCTTTGTGACACCCACTTTGTAAGCAGGCTCCAAGGCTTGGAAGACTGCCCTTCTTTTCATCCTCCCTAATCCCAAAGCCTTGAAATATACCACGCCTAGGAACAGCCATGGGACTGCCCTGTGTATCGCCTTGACCTGAAATGATTCCTTCTCCACTGGTCTAAGCCTGTCTTCAGATCATGGCTTAAGTCCTGCCTTATCCTTGGCTCTTTCTGTGACTGCTCTGAATTATTTTTATCTTTCTCCTTAGCCATGACTATTTTTAGCAAACTCTTTGATATTTCATTTGATTCCTCGTTGTATTATGCTTTCAAGTGTTTCACATATCAAACAGTCAAGTCTTGCCTTATAACTAAATCATATGTGATATTCTGTAAAAACAGAAGGTCTCCCATATACATCTTTCAGAAGACCAGTAGCACCTAACACCATGCTAAAACACATAGCAGAAACTTACTAAATACTTATTCAATTAAATAAAACTAGTCACTGGTATTTATCAGTGAGAATACAATACTACAGACACGCCTCTTGTTCAGTGGCTAAGTCTTCTCTGACTCTCTGGGACCCCTTGGACTACAGCACACCAGGCTTCCCTGTCCTTCACTGTCTCCCGAAGCTTACTCAAACTCATGTCCATTGAGTTGATGATGCCATCCAACCATCTCATCCTCTGCTGTCTCCTTCTCCTCCCGCCTTCAATCTTTCCCAGCATCAGGGTCTTTTCCAGTGAGTTGGTTCTTCGCATCAGGTGGCCAAAGAATTGGAGCTTCAGCTTCAGCATCAGTCCTTCCAATGAATATTCAGGGTTGATTTCCTTTAGGATTGACTGTTTTGATTCACTTGCTGTCAAAGGGATTCTCAAGAGTCTTCTCCAGCACCATGATTCAAAATGATCAGTTCTTTGGTGCTCAGCCTTCCTTGTGGTCCAACCCTCACGTCCGTAAATGACTACTGAAAAAACTATAGCTTTGACTAAATGGCTCTTTGTCTGTAAAGTCTCTGCTTTTGAATGCACTGTCTAGGTTTGTCACAGATTTTCTTCCAAGGAGCAAGTGTCTTTTAATTTCATGGCTGTAGTCACTGCCTGCAGTGATTTTGGAACCCAGGAAAATAAAATCTGTCACTGTTTCAGTTTTTTCGCCATGAAGTGATGGGAGCAGATGCCATGACCTTGTCTTTCTGAATGTTGAGTTTTAAGCCAGCTCTTTCACTGTCCTCTTTCACTCTTATCGAGATGCTTTGTAGTTCTTCGCTTTCTGCCATTAGAGTGGTATCATCTGCATATGTGAGGTTGTTGATATCTCTCCCGCAATCTTGATTCCAGCTTGTGATTCATCCAGCCTGGCATTTCTCATGATGCACTCTGCATATAAGTTAAATAAGCAGGGTGACAATATACAGCCTTGACATACTCCTTTCCCAGTTTTGAACCTGTCTGTTGTTCCATGTCTGGTTCTAACTGTTGCTTCTTGACCTGCATATAGGTTTCTCAGGAGGCAGGTCAGGTAGTCTGGTGTTCTCATCTCTTTAAGAATTTTCTGCAACCTCTAGAATGCACAAAAAGAAGAATGCTCTTGTCTCTATTTTGTAGTTAACAAAAGTAGCATGTAAGAGATCTCGGTGAATGTTTTGTTTGGCCACCACATATCTAGTAACTGTTAGGATTATTGTCAAAATGCTAGTTGGCTCTCTTATGGAACTAGAAATCCCACGGATTGGCACCAATCCCAAAGACTATTGCTGCAGATTTTTATATCACAAAGAGATTTTTGGCTTTCTTGGTCCTCTGGACAGTCTCTTGGACTTAGAGTGTTCAGGGTCAGCAATACAGACTCCCAAGTAGTCTGTACAGCAGCCTGAAACAGTCTCCTGTCTCCGGTTCACATCTGGGAGGCAGACTTGGTCCTCCTGCCCTCACACCCCTCCTCCTAAATCACCTTCCCCACCCTCTCTAATGTCTGCCCAGATGACTGTAGAGGGGATCCCCCTGACAACAGCACCTGGAGGAGACGGTGATTCATGTAAGTCACTGGATAACTGAAAACCCAGCTAATTTTAATATTCATATAGTGCACCCCACTCCAGTACTCTTGCCTGGGAAATCCCATGGACGGAGGAGCCTGGTGGGCTGCAGTCCATGGGGTTGCTAGGAGTTGGACACGACTAAGCGACTTCACTTTCACTTTTCACTTTCATGCATTGGAGAAGGAAATGGCAACCCACTCCAGTACTCTTGCCTGGAAAATCCCAGGGACGGGGGATCTTGGTGGGCTGCCATCTATGGGGTCGCACAGAGTCGGACACGACTGAAGCGACTTAGCAGCAGCAGCAGCAATGCTATCTAATGTATAAGCCAAATTCAAATTTTGTCAGTTATTTATAAAAGACCTTTATAACTTGCAGAGTGCTCTTTTCATATGCAGGAACGTCTCAGCCTCTCTGTCTTTTCTGGCAATGGCATTTTGAAGAGCACAGGCTAGTTGTTTTTCGCAGTGTTCCTCATGATTTAATTCAAGTTATGTGGTTATAGGGTTTGGTTTAGTTGGCCCAATAATCATATCCTTCTCGGTACATCACATCAAGAAGCTCATGATGTCACTTTGTCTCATTTGTAAGCTATTTCATTGAGGTATGATTGACAAAAAGCCACAAATCTTTCAACTTGAGTTTAGAGATAAATATACACCTTTGAAGCCATCACCACAATCCATACCATAAACAAATATATTACCTCCAGAAGTTTTTCCCACCCTCTTTATTATGTGTGTGTGTGTGTGTGTGTCTGTGTGATAAGAACATTTAACGTAAAATATCTACCCTTGTAGCACATTTTTATGTCTACACTGTTTCCTTTAGAAACAGGGAGTGTGTGGGGACAGCCCACGCTGAAGCTGATTAGATGGTTCACATGATCCAAAATCTGTGTAACATTAATATCCTGCTCTGCAGTGTGACTCAGAAATAGCTTTCTCAGTCTCCTGTCTGCCTCCCATATAAGAGTACGTGAGCTGGGAGTCAGGCATGACCGACCTCTCCCCGCTCTGCTTCCAGGCCCTTTCCTATCACTTCTCTCATTGTCCTCTGAATTGCTTACTCCTCTGCCCCCGGTGCTCTAGTGCATCGGGTCAGAAAGCTGCCAGCATTTCACGGTGCAGTAGAAGAGGAACTGAGTTAAGAGGAAACCCAGATGCTTATCACCATCTTTTTCGCTAATTATCTTCTCCCCCCAGTCTCCAAAAACACTCGCATACACACACCAGTCTCTAAGCCTCTCTGAGCTCCATTTTCCATTGAGAGAGGGAGAGATGCAAGTGCTCATGACATTCATGTGATCTGCTTTTATCTATAACGATATTCACCATTTTCCTCACAACTACCACGTTGTATGATATGAAGTATTTTTTTTTTGTCTTTATTTTTTTTTTAAGGTCATAGCTCAGCAAGTATCAGATAAACATTTGGAGGAGGGCCGGCTTTATCCTCCTTTGGACACCATTAGAGATGTTTCTCTGAAAATTGCAGAAAAGGTAAAACCACTGTGGTTCAAGTCTCATTGTTTTTCCTTCCTTCTATGGCTAAGTGTGCATATTTAGACAGTAAAACGGTAGTAAAAATGCACTTCCTTGAAATGTCTATGTCCACTTCTTATGTCAGAAGTCAGAGAAATGAGGCATGGTGCCCTGAAAGAGCGTAGGAAGTGTATTTGATCCTTCGGCATGGGCTGAATCTTTGATTCCCCTACCCTTCTTTTTCTCTCCCAGAATTGAAGTAATTCATCAGGCTTTCATTTCAGCTAAGCTTCCCCAACTTCACCCTTTATTGTTTGGTATTTTTCATATAACACTGTGATAGTCACCACAATATTGCAAGTATGATAGAGTGACGTTTAGGCTTTTAACCACCCAAGTCTCTGTGATATGCGACATCTTAAAAATCGAAGTTGATTAAATTGGGCAGGAAGCAAAACAGTGAGAACAGAGAACTCAAAGCTGTTGAGGTGGCAGATGAACTCTTCAAGGAGATAGTCAAGAAGAACCGTAATTTTCTGTAACTAAGATGAGAGAGAAATGGACTTTTTTGTAGGGTGGTTGTATTCATCTGCTAGGGCTGCCATAGTAAACTGCCACCAGCTGGGTGACTTACACAACAGAAATTAACTTTCTCACAGATCTGGAGGCCGGAAATCTAAGATGAAAGTGGTTGGCAGGTCCAGTTTCTTTGGAGGCCTCTCCTTGGTTTGTTGATGACCACCTTCTCACTGGGTCCTCTTGTGGCCTTTCTTCTGTGTGTGCCTATCCTTGGGGGCTCTCTGTGTGTCCGTATTTTCCGTTTTTACAAGAACACCAGTCAGCTTGGGTTAGGGCTCACCCAAACAGTCTCATTTTAACTTAATTATCTCTCCAAAGACCTTGTCTCCAAATGCAGTCCCACTCTGAGGTACTAGAGGTTAAGGCATCACATTTTGGGGTAGCATAGTTCAGCCCACAGGAGTAGTCACATGTTGAAACTGGAATTTCTCAACCTCAGGCCTGTGCACATGACTCTCTGTGCACTGGGTAACTCTTTGTTGTGGGGGCTACTCAGGGATTATAGACGGTTTAGCGGCATCCCTGGTCCTTATTCACCAGACGCCAGTAGCCTCTACAACAGGTGTGACAACTGAAAATGTCCCCGGACATTGCCAAATGTCCACTTGGAGGCAGAATTGCTCCTGGCTGAAAGTAAAAATTTATTAACAAATTTATCAAAACAGTCCCGCTTAGGATTCATACGTCATTATTTATCTTGTTGATTGAAAGTAAGTGCTTCAAAAACCAAGTAATCAAAACAAACAAACAAAAAACCTTTAAATAATTCTGCTTGGTTATCTGTTCATGGAAGAGTATCCCCATGGTTTGTCCCAATTCGTCTCTACTAGTTTTAAACCCCTAATAGTTTGGATTATTAGTGCATGGGACATCACATTGTCATGTTAAGTTCCTTTTGAAGATTTCAATGAAAAGGAGTAGCATATGATCAGAAGAGAAAGTAAGATGATGAAGGACAGTAGGAGAGTACAAAGGACTCCGACATTTCTCCAGGCAAGAAGACTGGAGTGGGTAGCTATTCCCTTCTCCAGGGGATTTCCCAACCCAGGGATCGAACCTGGGTCTCCTGTGTTGCAGGCAGATTCTTTACTGTCTGAGCCATCAAGGAAGCCCAAATTAACATGCTCCTAATTTCTCCTAATTTGTATCTACTAATTTTAAACTCTCAATAGTTTGAATTATTAACACACCAAACATCACATTGTCATTTTAGGTTCCTTTTTAAGATTTCACTGAAAAGAAGTAGCATATGATTGGAGGCAAAAATAAGACAATGAAGGACAGCACTCAGATATCACACCTATAAAGGGAAAAAAAAAAAAGCTGAGTGCATAAACAGAAGTTGGGAAACGAGGACAAAGAATCAGCTTCAGAGAGGAAGGTGGTGTAGTAGACTGAAGGTTGCGGTATCCATGGTGCATTCAGATGTACGATTCTAACAAGTAGATGGTGATGACTGAAACTTAAAGAGAGGCTGGATGTAAAGATGGGGGATCATTTATATGTGGTAGCAGGGGAAGCTCTCAAGGTAGTTGAGGTCACCAAGAGAGCAAGTGGAAATGAAAGAAAACCAGAGAGAGAAGAAAGAAACCAGTTAAAAAGGGCACCAGTAAAAAGAAGAGGCTCAGAACTGAGCTGCTTGTCAGAAATGAGAGAAGACACCGTTTCAGGATGGGGGTGGAAGTTATGAGTGATGGAACCAAATCCCAGTGATAAGAACAGAGGAAGACATTTATTTAGTGCTTAGGAGGCTTTCAGAAACTTACAAACACGGTCACAGTCCGGCAAGAAGTTGGGAAGTCGGGGAGAATTAGGAAAGCAACAATATATAAGCCACTCTCCAGAGAGTCTGGCATTGACAAGGAGGGGAGAGTGAATATTTCACTGATGAGAGCATTGTGAATACAGTGTGTCCTGGAAGCAGAAGGAGGAATGGATTTGCACAGAGTCTGGGTCAGGAATGAAACAGAACATTTTATTATAAAAGTGATACAGCCATTGCAAAAGAGGCACAGGGGAACTTTTTGGGGTGATGGAAATGTTCTGAAACTGGATATAGTAACAGTTGCCTAACACTCTGAATTTACAGAGGTAATTGGATTGTATGCTTGAAATGGTTCACTCTGAATTTACAGAGGTAATTGGATTGTATGCTTGAAATGGTTGAATTTTGTTGTCAGTGAATTGTAACTCAAGAATATCTGTTAAAACATAGTAATACCATCTCATAGGCACTCTGGAAAGTGGAAAATACCTGATATTCTACTTTTCTAATGCAAGTATTGTCATCCTTTATTTTGGTGTGTTTGGTTGCAGTCTTTTTTCATTGGGTTGCTTTCTTTTCTAACATCATTATAATAAGGTATAAGCATGTATTCACATACTTTGATTCCTATTTTTTATAAGCGTTTATCCATAATATAGCACAGTCTTTATAACTTTAATTTTTCAGAAATGCATAATTTTACATTGAGAAGAGATAATCATTCTAATATTCTTCAAAATCACACTTATTCAAATAAGTCTGTCATACAAACAGCTCTTTAAGGATTGCATTCTTAAAAAACTGGAGTGAATTAAAGAGCACATGGGGAGTGATTAATTTTGACAGTGGAATCCGTTTTTCTCAACACAGGGGAGGAGAAAATGTCAAGGCATGGAGGAGATAGTTTGAGATGTTGAGAAATTGAGAGTTTTCTCTGATTAGTTGGAATTTTCTCAGCAAAGTGAGGAGAATCAAATTGATACATGATGGGAAGGCAAGGTTTGAAATTGACTTGAGAGGAAGTGTTTTGTGTGTTTGTTTTTGAGTTTTAAAGAATAAAAGCATCACGTGTAACCATGTGGGGCCAAGTAAAGTTAGGAAAAGTGTGACATGTCAGGCGACAACTA
Source organism: Bos javanicus (assembly GCF_032452875.1). Classification (NCBI taxonomy): domain Eukaryota; kingdom Metazoa; phylum Chordata; class Mammalia; order Artiodactyla; family Bovidae; genus Bos; species Bos javanicus. The sequence continues at coordinate 23,175,824 of NC_083876.1, read as the reverse complement.
TGAAAGGAGAAAGTGCTGAGGATCACCCTGGCCGGGGACTAGAATGGGGACTGTGACAGAAAGGCATGGAGACAAGGTTCTGTGACACCAGTCAGGCAGGGGGCATGGAGACTGCCCCCGGAGCCCCACAGATTAGGGTGAGCGTCGCCTTAACTGTGGGATGAATAAAGAGATTCTGTAGGAGGCTCAAAATCGAGATTGCTCAAAGTGCAGGATATCTGAGTTCAAACTCTGTTTAAGGTATTGAGTTCAAGTTAACTATCAGGTCATTTCAAGGCTTTTAAGACTGACTCATCTGAGAAATTCTGGTAGGCTCACCCATGAGTAAATCTCGGGCAGCCACACTTTCCTTCGTTGCTGACATCATAGTCTCCTCTTGTTACATGATTGCCTTTTCACTTTATATCTTTGTGATCATGTGTTCTTATTATAATACATTGAAGTTTTGGGGAATAGGCAAGATGTAAATTATTTTAATCTTTTGAAATGGATATAAAATTTCTTTTTTTATGGAGGTATAGTTGATTTACACTGTTGTATTAATTTCTGCTGTACAGCAAAGCAATGCAGTTTTATATATACACACACACATACACACACTTTCTTTTTTATATTCTTTTCTGTTATGGTTATCATATTCAATATAATTCCCTGTGCTCTGCAGTAGGACCTTGCTGTTTTTCTATCCTGTGTATACTGATAATACCTGACACCTACTAACCTCAATCCCCTACTTCAGTCCTCCCCTTGGCGACCACAAGTCTGTTCTTTGTGCCCATGAGTCTGTTTCTCTTTCATAGATAGCTTCATTTATGTCAGGTTTTAGATTCTACATATAATTGGTATCATATGGTATATGTCTTTTTCTGACTTATTTCATGTAGTATGATAATCTCTAGTTGCATCCATGTTGTGGCAAATGGCATTATTTTGTCCTTTTTTTAATAGCTGGTTAGTATTCCATTGTGTTTATTTACTGTGTCTTTATCCATTCATCTGTTAATGAAATCAGATGAAAAGTTTCTGATGTGCTCATCATCACCTCTATTCATTAAAATAACTAATATTCTTTTTTTATTTCTAGATTGTGAAAGATGCATACCAAGAAAAGACAGCCACAGTTTATCCTGAACCCCCAAACAAGGAAGCATTTGTCCGCTCTCAGATGTATAGCACTGACTATGACCAGATTCTACCTGATTGTTATCCTTGGCCTAAAGAGGCCCAGAAAATACAGACCAAACTTGACTAGTAGCATAATAGCTGGCATTTCTAACTCCATTAATGAGGTCTTGAAGTCTTTCATGATTTTCAAAGATTGAAATCTTTTATAACGATTCATAATATGCTAGATTATGATAATTTTACTTTAATAACCTAAAAATTTACAGAAGAATATTAATATACTTTACTGTGATTATCTCATTGAACAATTTGCTTCATTTACTTTCTGGTTATTTATGGTTTTCATCTTAATTATCTTTAAAAGCTATTGTAACTACCACTGAGAAACCCATCATTTTTATATAGGGAACTAAGGGGAAGTCCAAAATTAGTAATAAATTGATATGATCAGTATTAAAATCCATAATTTTTTGTTGCTCACTTTATTAAAAATCGACTTAAAAGATTAAAATCAATTTAGGCATGGACGAACTTTCGCTAAAAACAGAAACAACACTTTGTTGCCTAGAGAAAAATAACTCCTCAGGTATTTTTATGCCAATCCTGGATTATATGTGCTCTTTTGATGCAACAGAATTCTAACGTTTCTAAGAAAGATCATTGCTGTTTACAATGCCTCGTGCAGCCTTAGATTTTAATATTCTTTCGACATTATTCCGTCTCCTTAACACCGTGGTCCTCCATCAGAAATCCCTTCGTAAAACACCTTTCTTTCTCCCCGACCAATGCCCCGTCCTTCAGCCCTGCACATTGCTGCTGGGCCCTCGCAGACCACGGCCCTGTCCTGAGGTTCCAATGCCCCATCCTTCAGCCCTGCACGTTGCTGCTGGGCCCTCGCAGACCATGGCCCTGTCCTGAGGTTGGTGGCTTCAGCTGAACACAGCCTGAGAAGTGGGCAGAGCAGAGAGAGTGGGGGCCATCTTGAGAAAGAGCTGCCTGTGAGGTCAACGTCTTCAGACACACATCTCCAGAGTCAAGGCAAGCGGGGTTCCCAACTGAGTAACCTGCCCAAGCATCCCCTTGAGTAGCTCAGGTAATTAAGAGCTCGTTGTGTTACAGCAAACTCACCTTCCTCTGAGTTTGAAGAAAATTTTGTCACCTCTTCCCTAATATCAGAAACCTTCTTTACATCAGATATTAAAATATTCTAATGACTATCAGTAGTTACAGTCCAGAAATGAACGTTAATTTCAGGTTTTACTTTAGAAATTAATAAACCAGTGCAGACAAGTTAAAATTCTTAAGCTCAGGTCCAATAACATTTACTATTTATTTACAGAATTATATGGAGACTTCTTGTTTTTGAAGTAAGGCTTTCAAGGAGTATAAGAAAATGTTCGGATAAACTGTAGTAATAAATGATTTCACTGAAAGTTACACAAATTGTTGTAGTAGAAGGGGTAGGGGTATTTCTGAAGGTAACGGTTAGTCAAGAATTGCCTCAATATAGTTATTTTGAAAAGATCTGGAATGCCTTTTCTAGTTTTCATCATTTCTTGTCTAGTTTTCATGTTGTCTTGTAGCTCTAACTAAATGTATTTACCTATGCAAATGATTTATTAAAGCACTAGAAAAAGCAAATGAATAAAATGAGGAAGTAATTGTCTTTTTCTCAAAATATTGTTATGCTTAAAAATGACAGTGCTGGGTTTTGGCAGTCATATGATTGAGAATTTTGAATTTTAAAAATATTCTAAGCTGATTTCACTTTGAACTTCATTCATTTAATACATGTGTGGTCATTTAGTACATGTTTGCTGTATACTGTTACCAGTGAGCTACTTCGTTATCCTCAGAGAAAGATAATGAAGCAAACATTGGATGATCAGGTACCATGTAGTCTACATCCCTTATCTTATTTAATGAAGTCCTCACCATTCCCATATGAAGTAGATACTTTAACGTGCCATGTCCGCAGAGCTCATAAGTGAAGGAGGGGAACTCTGCATCTGTGTTTACCTTTCTCCATCGTCTGTTTTGCATCTGCCAGAGTACAGTCAGAACAGTACTGTCTGATAAAAAAAAAGAAAGTGGGACACATGAGTAATTTCTGTGGTCCTATAAGAAGAAATGAAATGAAGTCACTCAGTCGTGTCCGACTCTTTGCGACCCCATGGACTGTAGCCTACCAGGCTTCTCCATTCATGGGATTTTCCAGGCAAGAGTACCGGACTGGGTTGCCATTTCCTTCTCCAATAAAAAGAAGAAACAGGTAGAATTCATGTTCATGTATTTTATTGGAAACAATATATCTAGAATATTATGAAAAGAATTGAGATATTGTTATACATTTTTACATTTCTTTTTTATTTCTATCATTTATTTATTGTGCCGAGTTGATTGCAGGACTCAGAATCTTTGATCTTCATTGAGGGATGCAAGGTCTTTTCGTTGTGGGTGGGTGGTTTTAGTTGCAGCATGTGGGATCTAGCTCCCTGACCAGGGATGGAACCCGGACCACCTGCATTGGAAGCACAGTCTTAGCCACTGGACCACCAGGGAAGTCCCCCTATTTTTGCATTATTTTGTTCACACTAAGCCTCCAACATCCAGGTATATACATCAGAGTCATGAGAAACATATAGAACAGTGTAATAGAACAGCTCACAGACGGACGCCCTGAATAGTTACAAAAGTAGCACAAAAATCAATACATAAAGAATGGTGTTCAGTAACCGGATTGGGACAGCCGACCTACTACATGGAGAAAATGGAAACTGGAGCCCTGCCTCACCCTATGTAAAAAGGAAGACTTCAGATGGATGAAAGACCTAAATACAAATGGTAAAAAATGTAAGTTAATAAAAATTGATGTAGCAATGTATCTTTGGTACCCTTCCCCCACTCCCACGCCACCTCCCGCCGGCCAAACACAAACATGAAGTGAAAAATGGATGGATTGCATCATCTAAGGATAGGAAGGTTTTGGCTGATAAGTGGGTGCTGCCATTTAACAGTATAAAGGGAAGAAATCTAGGGCTGTGGAATAGGTTGATTGCTTTTACAGAGATGGACTCATAAACAGATAATTTAGGCTCAGGGGCTTAAATTCTCAGTTCTAGTCACTGTATAAACTCTAGAAAAAATGCCTCTTTTTTTTAAATTAACTTATTTTTTATTGAAGAATAATTGCTTTACAGAATTTTGCTGTTTTCTGTCAAACCTCAACATGAATCAGCCATAGGTATACATATATCCCCTCCCTTTTGAAACTCTATCCCATCTCCTTGCCCATCCCACCCCTCTAGGTTGATACAGAGCTCCTGTTACTCATTATAAGACTGAAATAACAGAAACCCAAAATCATAGGTCATCCTGCTGGTTGCCAAATTTTAACAGGAGTTGCATTCACAGCCTCACCAGGACTCTTATGTGAAACTAAAGAGTATTGACCAGGACACAGGAGGATGTTGATTTGGACTGGGGATCTCTGGGTAGGGGATTTGGAGGACTTGTAATACTCTAAACCAGGCTTGAGTTCTGACCATCCTGTGTCCCAGGAGACCCCTCACTCCCAGGCAAACCAGGACAGTTGGCAAGTCCTTCCTTGCTCATCAGCATGGGAGCTCTTCTGCCTACAGAGGTTGTAAATGCCTTGTGTGAAGAGCCCATAACAACCTCACTCCGTCTCCTCTTCCTCCTCCCGGGTGATGTCTCATGATCTCCATAGGCATCATTTAGAGACCAGCATGGAGAGGAGCTGTGGTGGATACAATTAGAAAGGCAAACCCAGGAGGAGAAGACTCACAACAAAAAAAGTCTAGACTTTGCTCATTTATATTGGCAAAATCTCAGGAATTCTGAAAATGTTCTGAGGTTGGAACAGTGTTATTTGGGATTGGGCCGACTTCATGGAGGGCTTCCCAGGTGGCTCAGTGGTAAAGAACCAGCCTGCCAATGCAGGAGCCACAGGAGACGTGGGTTCGATCACTAGGTCAGGAAGATCCCATGGAGGAGGAAATGGCAACCCCCAGTATTCTTGCCTGGAGAATCCCATGGACAAAGGAGCCTGGCTGGCTACAGTCTGTAGGGTCATAAAGAGTTGGACACAACTGAGGGACAACACACACGCACACAGACTTGGTAAATGGGAGGTGCACCGACTGCAGATCCTGCATTTAATGTGCTGCCTTGAGCAGCTGAAAATGCCTCTGCTTGTCGGTTTAGTTGACTGAAATGTAGACTTGACAATGATGCACACTAAATGAAATTGAGAACATGAATATTCCTTGAAATAATATAAAGGGATTCAAAGTTTACAAAGATAGGATTATATGAGTAGATTTGCAGTGGGCAAATCTGACAATTTCAATCCTAATGATCCCCTAAGTCTCCCAAGAAGACCTATTGGTGACCCTCCTTTCACTAAAGTCGAGATATAGACTGATGAAGGGATTAGTAGCGTCAATGAAAAGCATTTTTAAAAATTGAGGTATATTTAATATGTAACATATTAGTTTCAGGTTTACAAGGTAATGTGATATTTATATATTGCAAGATGGTCACCACAATAAATCACCATAGCTAGTTACAAACTTTTTTTCTTGTGATAAGAACTTTTAAAATTGTATTCAGTTCAGTTCAGTCGCTCAGTCGTGTCCAACTCTTTGCGACCCCATGAATGGCAGCACACCAGGCCTCCCTGTCCATCACCAACTCCCAGAGTTCACTCAGACTCACGTCCATCGAGTCAGTGATACCACCCAGCCATCTCATCCTCTGTCGTCCCCTTCTCCTCCTGCCCCCAATCCCTCCCAGCATCAGAGTCTTTTCCAATGAGTCAACTCTTCGCATGAGGTGGCCAAAGTAGTGGAGTTTCAGCTTTAGCATCATTCCTTCCAAAGAAATCCCAGGGCTTATCTCCTTCAGAATGGACTGGTTGGATCTCCTTGCAGTCCAAGGGACTCTCAAGAGTCTTCTCCAACACCACAGTTCAAAAGCATCAATTCTTTGGCACTCAGCCTTCATCTTTCAAATATACAATATTATTAACTACAGTCATTATGTGCTATGCTAAGTTGCTTCAGTCATGTCCAACTCTCTGCTACCTCATGGACTGTAGTGTGTCAGGCTCCTAAGTCCATGGGATTTTCCAGACAAGAATATTGGAGTGGGTTGCCATACCCTCCTCCAGGGAGTCTTCCTGACTCAGGGATCAAACCCACATCTCTTAAATCTTCTGCATTGGCAGCTGGGTTCTTTACCAACAATGCTATTAAATCCCCATGACTTACGACTGATCGTTCATACTTTTTGACCCCTTCACCCATTTTGCCCACTCCTCCATCCCCTGTATCTGGCAATGACCAACCTGTTCTGTGTATTTGTGAGCTTGTCTTTTTTTTTTTTTTTTGGATTCCATATATAAGTGAGATTACAGGATATTTGTCTTTTTTCTAACTGATTTATATCACTTAGTATAATGCCCCTGAGGTCCATCCTGTTGTTGCAAATGGTAAGATTTTGGTTTTTTTATGGGGTGTGTGTGTTTTCTTTATCCATTGCATACTCACATGTCTTGGTTGTAGTGCGTATTACTGCAATAGGGCAGCAAACTAGTTTTTATTTTCCTCAAACAAATACTGAGAAATGGGATTGCTGGATCTTTTGGTGGTTCTATTTTTAATGACTTTAGGAACCTGTGTACTTTTTCCATAGTGATTATACCTACCAGTTTACATTCCCCCTAGCAGTGCACAAAGGTTCCCTTTTCTGCACATTCTCACCAACATGTTTTATTTCTTGTCTTTTTGATTATAGCTGTTCTAACGTGTTATCTCATTGTGGTTTTGGTTTGCGTTTCCCTGATGATTAGTGATGCCGAGCATCTTTTCATGTACTTGTTAGCCATCTGTATATCTTCTTTGGAAAACTATTCAAATCCTCTGCCCATTTTGAAATCAGATTTTATTTTTTGCTAATGAGTTCTTTATATGTTTTGAATATTAGCCCCTTTTCAGATATGTACTTTGCAAATATTTTCTCTCAGTAGGTTGCCTTTACATTTTGTTGATGGCTTTCTTTGCTGTTAAGACCTTTTTAGTTTGATATAGTCCCACTTCGTCATTTTTACTTTTGTTGACTATGCTTTTGGTGCCAAACACAAATATCATTGCCAGAATTGATGTTAAAGAGCTTAGCACCTGTTTTCTTCTAGTTTATGGACTTTAGGTCTTTCATTCAAGTCTTTAATCCATTTTGAGTTAATTTTTGTGTATAGTGTAAGATAGTGGTCTAGTATTTTTTCTTTTGCATGTGACTGTCCAGCTTTCCTAATAGCATCTATTGGGAAGACTGTCCTTTTGCCATTGTATATTCTTAGCTTCTTTGTCATAAATGATCATATATGTGTGGATTTCTGGGCTCTCTTAATCTATTCCACTGATCTGTGTGTCTGTTTTTATGCCAATACCACACTGTTTGTTTATTCATCTATTTAGTTGTTTGTCTGCATCAGATATTAGTTGCATCACACAGGATGTTCATTGCATCATGCAGGATATTTTGTTGCAGCACATGGACTCTCTACTTGTAGCTTGCGAGCTTCAGTAGTTGTGGTATGTGGGTTCTCTGGTTGTGATACTCAGGCTCCAGAGCACGTGGGCTTCGGTCGTTGTGGTGTGTAGGCTGTCTAATTGTGGCACACGGGTTCAGTAGGTGTGGTGCACAGACTTAGTTGCTCTGAGGTATGTGGGATTGTAGTTTCCTGATGAAGGATCAAACCTGCATCCCCTGCATTGCAGTGTGGATTCTTAGCTACTGGACCACCAGGGAATTCCCCACACTGTTTTGATTACTGTAGCTTTGTAGTATACTTTGAAATCAGGGAGTATGATGTCTCCAGTTTTGTTCTCTCAAGAGTGCTTTGGTTATTCAGAGTCTTTTATCATGCTCTACAAATTTAAGGATTGTTTGTTCTATATCTCTGAAAAATGTCATTGTAATTTTGATAGGAATTGAATCTGTAGATTGCTTTGAGTAGTATGGACATTTTAATAATATTATTTTTCCTAATGAGCATATAATATCTTCACACTTATTTGTGTCATCTTCAGTTTCTTTCATCAGTGTCTTATAGTTTTCAGTGTACAGGTCTTTACCTCATTGGTTAAATTTATTGCTAGGTATTTTATTCTTTTTGGTACAATTATATGTGGGATTGTTTTCTTGATTCTTCTGATAATTCATTATTAGTGTATAGAAATACAACAGAATTTGTGTACTGATTTTGTACCCTGAAACTTTATTTCTTTATTCTAAAATTATTTTGTAGGGTCTCTAGGAATTTCTATATTTAATATCATGTCATCTGCATTTCAGAGAAGGTGATGGCACCCCACTTCAGTACTCTTGCCTGGAAAATCCCATGGACGGAGGAGCCTGGTGGACTGCAGTCCATGGAGTCGCGAAGAGTCAGACACGACTGAGCAACTTCACTCTCACTTTTCACTTTCATGCATTGGAGAAGGAAATGGCAACCCACTCCAATGTTCTTGCCTGGAGAATCCCAGGGACGGGGGAGCCTGGTGGGCTGCTGTCTCTGGGGTTGCACAGAGTCGGACAAGACTGAAGTGACTTAGCAGCAACAGCAGCATCTGCATAGAGACAGTTTTACTTTTTACTTTCCAATTTGGATGTCTTTTATTTCTTTTTCTTGACTAATTGCTCTAGCTAGGACTTCCAATGCTTTGTTGAACAAAAATGACAAGAGTGGGCGTCCTTGTCTTGTAACTGATCTTAGAGGAAAAGCTTTCAGATTTTCCCCATTGAGTATAAATGATGTTAGCTATGGGCTTGTCATATATGCCTTTATGATGTTGAGATATGTTTCCCTGATACCCACTTTGTTGAGAGTTTTTAATAGATATTAAATTTTGTCAAATGCCTTTCCTGCATCTATTTGAAATGGTCATTTGATTTTATATCCTTCATTTGGTAATATGACTGTATCACATTGATTGACATTCTGATGTTGAACCATCCTTGCATCCCCGGAATAAATCCTGCTTGATCATTGTATATGATCCTTTTAACACTTTGTTGAATCTAATTTGCTAATATTTTATTGAGGACATTAAAAGCATTTTAATGACTTCTCTGTAAGCTGGGAATTGCTATAGTTAAAAGGAGCTCTTTATTTCAATAGAGACATCAGAATCTTGGGGCTACTAGATGCTTAAAAGCAGCAGTTTGCAGCAAATAACAACTGGAGACAAAGGGTACTAACCAGGACAGTGTAATAAGTATAGTTTGGCCTACAGAAATCTTTGGCGGTCGCCAGTAAATCACAGGCTCCCAGAGCCAGAAATGATGCTGAAAAAATTGAACAACTAGGACAGCACAGGTGTTGATCTAGAAAAATGGGTGCTGGTGTATACAACTGATACAGCTGCAGTAATGCATATCAACTGAACAGCAAGTTGCATGCCAAGTTGCCTTAGTTGTGCCCAATAGTCGTGCCCAACTCTTTGGCAACCCTATGGACTTAGCCCTCCAGGCTCCTCTGTCCATGGGATTTTCCAGGCAAGAATACTGGAGTGGGTTGTCATGCCCTCCTCCAGGGGATCTTTCCAACCCAGGGATTGAAACCACATCTCCTGCACTGGCAGAGAGGTTCTTTACTACTAGTGTCACCTGTGAAGCCCAGTTGAATATTAAATTGGCTTTGGCCATAAAATGGGGGCAGCCCACATAAGCGGTATGTATAACAACAACAGCAGAAAAGCAGGATCAGAGCCACCAAAGATAGTGTCAAGGCCTTCACTAATCTTACATGCACAGACATGAATGAAAGACCTCTACGGTGAAGAACTCTGTAATCTTCTCATAAATATGTTTCCAAAATCTACCTTTGAGGCTCCATTTACTAGGATTTTCTGCATTGCAGAAAGACAGATGTGCTTAGTCGCTTTAGTCATGTCCAACTCGTTGCCACCCCATGAACTGTAGCTCACCAGGCTCCCCGCTGTTTGGGATTTTTGCGGCAAGAATACTGGAGGGGGTTGCCATTTCCTTCTCCAGGAGATCTTCCCAACCCAGGGATCAAACCTATGTCTCCTCCATCTCCTACACTGCAGGTGGATTCTTTAGCGCTGAGCCACCAGGGAAGCCCTAACCACTAGGCATTTTGGAAATCATCTGGCAACAGCTCTGAAGCCAGGATGGTCTATGAGATAAAGCATATGCTATATGAATGAATCCATTGTCTAGTTATTTTCACAGTGAAGAGTTAGAATTGATTTCTTCATCATCTAAGGCAACAACCCCACACTGGATCCATGATGCATCAGTTCAGTTCAGTTGCTCAGTCGTGTCTGACTCTTTATGGTCCCATGAACTGCAGCATGCCAGGCCTCTCTGTCCATCACCAACTCCGAGTTTACTCAAACTCATGTCCATTGAGTCAGTGATGCCATGCAGCCATCTCATCCTCTGTCCTCCCCTTCTCCTCCTGCCTTCAATCTTTCCATGATGCATAGAATAAGAGTTATTCTGGCTGGAGTACCAAATGATTCACCAAGATAAATCCTACTATCAAAAGCTTTAAAAGAAACATAGGTGTGATTCTTATCATGTCCAGACTTAAATGATCTTTGGCATGTGTAAGAGACAGATAGGGCTTTAAGAATGACAGCATTATGCTCATTAATCAGATTGTAATTCTAACTGTAGCAGTTGTCAAACAGGTTATCTTTCTTGGAGCAAATCAGTAGGTAGATGTTTTGGCCAGCACATTTTTTGTTTTGTCTTTATTCCAGTAAGGAGAGGACACCTGTAGCAGCAGTTTTTGATAACCAACATTAAAGATTGTCGGAGAAGGCAATGGCACCCCACTCCAGTACTCTTGCCTGGAAAATCCCATGGATGGAGGAGCCTGGTTGGCTGCAGTCCATGGGGTCGCAAAGAGTTGGACACGACTGAGCGACTTCACTTTCACTTTTCACTTTCATGCATTGGAGAAGGAAATGGCAACCCACTCCAGTGTTCTTGCCTGGAGAATCCCAGGGATGGTGGAGCCTGGTGGGCTACTGTCTATGGGGTCGCACAGAGTCGGACACAACTGAAGTGACTTATCAGCAACAGCAGCAGTGTTCCATTAACTTTCTGTGTGCCATTATATAATTCTTGATACTAGACCTTGATCATCTCATTATACAGGGCATCATGCTGGACTAACACATTGATGATATGTGCTCATAAGACCTAGAGCACAGGTGTCATCGCTTCTCTGGATACCTGCTACGATACATCAGGCTGGACAGTAGAAGATAAATCCTGTGAAAGCACAAGAGCCTGCCACCTCAGCCAGCTTTGTGCTGGTCCAGTTTCCTGGTGTGTTGGAATATTCCGGCCATAGTGAAGAGAAAATCGTGTGCTCTATTTCACCTACAACTAAGGCGGACCCTCGGTGTTTGGTGGCTTTCTTTGAATTTTATGTGCAGTGCTCTAGCCCATTTATGGGTTGATCCAAATGCTTCTAGATTTGACTGGGCTCAGGAAAAAAAGGCCTCTCCAGCTGATTCAGGTTGCAGGGAAACATGGTTCTACCATGTGGACCCTATGAGGGAGATCCAGTGGGCTGAGAATTTTGAGTAAATTAGGATTTTATATAAAATCAGGATTTTTGAGCAAACCACATTCCCTTCAGAAAATACCTATTCTTTCAACTTAGTACTGGGCCCACTTGAAGTGAAAGAAAATTGTCCTGCTCAAGAGTGTTATATGAAGGCCTCAGGTAGGCTCCTGCAAAGCCTTCTCAAGTTCTCAGGATAGCTTGTAAGCAGTCATACAGAAACTCAAGTTCACAGGCAACATATTTTTGCTTTAATATAGCAATGTTTTTGAAGTCCTTGTGTTATGATGTGTCAGCTCATCAGACCCACTCTTCAATCCATTATGCGAGTATCCTCTGTCCTTAGCCTAACAAAATAGACCAGCAAGGAATGAAAAGCAGAGAACAAACTTGAAGAAAAACTGATTTAATTTAGTAAGCTTTAAAAAGACACAAGCATGTATAACGAGCATTCTTTCCAAATAAACATTTTAAACATATATGTATACAGTATCAGGATTCCTGAATTACAAGCAACAGAGGCTGATTCTGACTCCAGAAAAAAAGGGGGCAGATGTTAGGTGTTAATAGCTCACAGGAGGTTTTGGTCAACTGAGCATTCCATAGGCCAGGAAGGAGGATGGCATTAGGGATTCTAGCAGCAAGAGTTCAAAACCATCTCTCCAGGAGACTGCCAGCTGGATTCCAGTCACTCCTCCCAGGGAAGGGGAGTTTCCTTAGTGTAAGAGTGTGTGTGTGTGTGTAAAGAGGTACCCGCTCCTATGAGGCTGGGCATACAAACCAGCAGTGTATCTACTCTAGAATACCTACAAAGCTGAGTTTTGAATTATCATTACATAAAACATATATATTTCTATAAAATCTACATTTCTATTATTAGTGCTTCTGCGACAGTTGGATGGCATCACCGATGAAATGGACATGAACTTGGGCAAACTCCAGGGGATGGTAAGGGACAGGGAATCCTGGCATGCTGCAGTCCATGGGGTTGTGAAGAGTTGGACATGACTCGGTGACTGAACAGTATTAGTGCTTCTGATAGGGGGAAAAAAAAACACAACAACATTGGTACATGCTTCTATTTGACATGTCAAAGTAGGTCCTGAAAAACGATCATCAGAAATAGCTCCAGGAGCAGTAAAGTGTTCAAAAACCAGACTTTATTCCCTTCATTTGAATTATGTATGATTTTTTTTCATATTCTTTAAACTTACCTTTCTGTGACTACTTTAGCTCATTTAATCATAGAAAACACTCTCTGAGTGGCTTAGGTACATATTAGATGAATGGCACCTATTACTGTCTCAGTTCAAAGGGGAAAAAGTTAACAATTAACATCTGTTTAGGGCCTGAACCCTGTGAACGCTGATTATGCTTCTTGATGGCTCTGGGGAGACGACATGGGAAGCCGACTCCTATGCTGTGTTGTTCTCAGTCCTGGTAAAGACTGAAGAATGAGTCTTTGGCAATGTCAGTCCTACTTCTTCCCTTCGTACACAGGGAAAATGAGTCCCAGCCATGTGCAAAGCCACGATTAAAACACGAACGGGCAAGCTGGATGAGCAGCAAGGCAGGCCCACGACAAGAGTCTTGGTGTGAGCATCCGAGTTGCGCCCTGAAAGGAAACTGATGAGCTGAGTAGAGCTCAGGCAGGATAGAGTGGACCCCATTCCCAGGCCTCATGGTCAGGAGACTCAGCTTAGTGCAGGGTCTGCTATCTGTCACGTCCTGGCCCTGCCCGAGGACACGTGTCTGCATCCTAGACACAGAGGAAAACCAGACACTGGAATGGACTGTTTCACCAAAGATTCTATACACGCCGCCAGCACACGCAGCAATTTTGGCATCTAACAGCATCCCGAATGGGGAGTAAGGCATTCCATCCATGTCACTGAATCTCAGCCCCCAACTCTGGGGACTGAGGGGTATCCTTACAGAGGATACATCCTTAGGGGACCCGGGTATATCAGTGGAGTGCCTGTGACCCAGCAGGAGAATGGAATGCTCCCTGGGAAAGGGCAGTAGTAAAGAGAGACCAAGACCAGGAAACCAGAGAAAGCTGAGTAGAGATAGCTCAGGAATGTCCTTCACCGCAGGTGAGACTCCTAGAAATTCCTGGCCAGGGGTAGATGCCTTGTAATAAAAAGGTTTGGTAAGAGCTGCGTAAACAGGGGCTATTATCATTAAAATACACTCATTTTAACGAAGGCTGGTGAAGACTGTGGAGCTTGAAGTTTTCAGAAGACATGGTGGTGACGTCACTTTTGTCCTCTAGGAAGCAGACGGTGAAGGGCCATCCACAACAATGCCCTTGGCCCATAGGACGATGCAAACTGGCACAGGGAAGAAGACCCAAGTGCACAACCTGTGGGACCCGGTGTGGGCAAGAAACCATATTTGGTTCTGTGGAGAAGAACCCAACCAAGAATATTGGTGCATGATCCTTCGTATTATGACTCAGCCGATGCAAACAACACAGGGCACAGCTCACCACTGTTAGTTAGCATTTGGTTTTACTAAAAGGAAAAACCCCACATAGAAGAGTTTAAGTTAAAGAAATGTGTAAACACGTGTTCTTAGTTGCTATTTTCAACTTGACTGAGAAAAATGTGTGGCGTCCCCTGCCTGCTAGCGACAGGAAAAGGAGAAATGTTAATATTTATGAGTTCATAGCTGCAGTTTGACCACTGCCATTCAGCTGGGCTTTGAAAACTCCTTTTTAATCAAATTAGCTTCACTGGTTAGACTGACTGGTTTTTATTAGTTTACTGTGAAATAGTTTTCAATTAACATAAGAACACAGAGGTAACATCGCCATCACACTGTTATAAAGTTAAAAGGCTTATGAGTTTGTTTCAATACCAGGGTAAAATACTGGAGCTAGGTTTCCCCACCGATGATGCTAACCAGCTACTAGTCCTTTTATTTTGCTCTTATTAATAGAAATATAACTTAGTGAGCTTAAGTTATAGCTAATGTAGGCCTCTTCATAGAGGCCTCTTCATAGCTTCCTAGGAGTCAGAACTTTTGCTTTCAATACCAAATAATATCTGGAAAACATGCTCACTTTTGTGTTTTTTGAGAAATTCCAAGAACTGGCCCAGATTCATGTGATAGTCATTCCTCAAGCCGTAGTCACCATGGGCCTCAAGGAGTAATTCTTCAAAAGAATGGAAAAGGCGCAGGTCTTGCCCATCTCCTTCTGTTTCCATACTCTCCGCATGCTTGCAGGAAATGTGCTTCCAGTTGGGGTACCTGATTGTGTGCCAGAATTCCTCACAGTGCTCTTTGAAGCCCTCCACACAGATTATCCCTGGCTTTCCTGTCATGCAAAATCCTGTCACGTCCAACCTTTTCCCGACCTCCAGGATCTTTTTCCGGAGGTCCTGCTGATATATATGGTGACTGTAGATCCACATCCGGAGGAAGGTGTTCTTGACTGGCTTTGCTTGTGTCGATGGTTCGTCCACGAGCTTTCTGTTCAGGAAGTAGGAGGCACTGTTGTCCTGTAACCACTGGATGGCCGCGCACACACAGAGCTCCCCTGGATCAAAAGTCCCGATGTAGGAAGTGAGGCCTTTGTTGAGAAGCAGCTGCTGCTGTCTGTCAAGTTCTGGAGACCGTGCAAACATCTGTAGTGCTACATAGGGGTAGCTGTGAGGCATGGTTACTTGCAAGTCAATTTTCACCTTAAAATGAAAAGCAAATAGATTTAAGTACCGTGAAATCACATAAGCTAGTTTATCAATGGCCACTGCATGATTCTGATCAAGGTATCAACAATAGTTACTGCTTCTGTTACGTGTGTCAGCTGTGTGCCAGACACTGCACAACTTTACAAACACAATTTTACACAAACTCCTTCCATTGATGCATTCCTTCCTTCCAATATTCATCAAACACCGAGCACGTGTCAGGTACCCTATGTTGAAAAAAATATTTCAAGGTATTTCTTCTTCACAAGAAGCTAGACATTAGTTCTGTCCTTCATGAAGTCTAGAGCCTAGTGAAGGGGGCAGACATTAAACAAATCATTACATGCAGCAAGTATTTCATTGCAAAGGTGAGAAGCATGGCCATGGAAGAGTAGAGGGATCCACTGAAATGTCTAACCAGAGGGGCTACACGAGGTCTGGGGAGCCAGGGAGTCTTCCCTGAAGGAATGATGACCCAAGGCTGAGTAAGTAAATAACAGGGGTTCTCAAATGCCTGGACCACTTGTTACATGGGCGATGCTAACACTGTTGGAGATAAACAGATCAGAAAATGAAGGTCAATTCATTTTCAGAATTTAGATTTTCCACCTGTATTTGCTTTCAGGGTCATGGTGCCACCAAAGAAACAGTCATTCACTCCTTAAAAACAGTGCTGCCAAAAAGACAGCATTTAGATCTGGGGAAATCATAACATATGTACAAGATAGTCCATACTACAGTAGCAGGACTGGTTAAACTGGACAAGTGACAGAATAAAGGCACTGTAAAAACCAGGCATATTGGTTTAAATGGTGAGCAGATGTATGTAAAATTCAAGATCTTTATTGGAGACAACTAACATCCCATATTTTCCTTTCAAACAAGTAAAGGAAATATGCATCTGGAATATTCTCTATCTGCTTCTTGTAGAGGAAGCTCAGGCTCCACGTGTTTTCAATAAAATCCGGGAACCTGGCAACAAGGAAAACAACTCAGGGCACCTACCTTGGGCTCCTCGATCTGCAGGGTGATCACAAATTCGATTTTTGGTGGCAACGCCTCCCTTATGCCGTCCAAGTATCTCTTTATGTTCGTCAGGGCATTGACATCTTCAAGTTTTACTTCTCCTTGGTTAGGAAACATAGAAAACAGCATTTCCATCTCCAGCAGCTGAAGCTGAAGGCATTCCTTCATTGAAGCCGACATGCTGACTCGAAATCAACCTGCCAGGAAAACTGGAAAGGCCCAGGGACACTAGGTTTGTCAACGTCGGCGGTGTCCAGGGAAATTTCCCGCAGTTCCCTTTCCGTGGTAGCGGCTCTGCAGGAGCGCTATTACGCACCGAGAGCTATGGGCACAAAGCCGGACACTTACGCTCTTCCGCTTTATTTCCTGACCCCCAGATCTAGCATACACATCTCCCAAAATGTGTCGTTAAAATTCAGATTCTCTTTTCCCCCGCCGCCCCCGGTTCCGATCTGGGTCCAGGTATCTGGATTTTCAACAAGTGTTCGGAGTTATCCCGTTGCAGATGGCTGGCAAGCACCACCTGCGGACACTGCAAGCTTGAATTCTGGGAAGGGCGAGGGGCCCAGCTTCCAAATCCCACCAAGGTGTGCGGCTTGGGCGGCGGTGTCCGCAGCGACCAGAGAGGTCCGCAGTATCGGCGAGGCAAGGCTTAGGATCCCCGGGCTCCGGGGTCTTCTAGGCCCGCCGCGCTCCACGCCAGTTGCAGACCCTGCGGCCTCTGCGCCACGGACCCCTGCCCGGTGGGCCTTTCGCCTGTCGCAGGAGCCACCCCAGACCGGGACAGCAAATGTGAGTCCCGATGATTTGGATCCTCTTGGCTTGTGCCCCTAGGGGTTCCAGCTTAATGAGAGGGGTCGTCCAGGTAAATAAAACGACGTTTAATGCCAGCTGGCGGGGAGGGAAGGAGCGGCTCGAGAAAGATTCCCAGAATAAAACGTTTGGGAGATGAACCTCGAGAGTAGAGAAGGGGGATGCGGGGCGCCGAGTGGCGCTCACTGGGGCTGGGACCACCTTGTTAGAGGCCCCGTTTCGGGGCTGGTACCCTCTTCCCACTCAGGATCACTCGGAACCCCGGCTTCCCAGGAACGTGGGCCTGTCACCCTCTGAGACCCGAATTTGGAGTCAGGGGCTGCGTTTTTTTTTGGCCCGTCGCAGCGCTCTGAGGGCCTGTGACCCTCAGCCCCAACCCCCGGGCCACCGCGGGGGCCTCACCCTTCCTGGTCATTCAAAGGGAAACAGCCCCAAACCCTCTCGCAACCTCGCAACGCGGATCCGCAGTTCCGCAGGCGCGAGCCGCGCGTGACGGGCGACGAGGCGGGGCGGGGCCAGCAGGCCGTCCCCCGTGCTGATTGGCTGAGGGGCGGGGCAACGAGCCGGAAGCCACGCAGAGCCACGTCTTCGGATTCTCAGCGCCGCAGTCTGTTCCCGGCGCTGCGGCGAGGAAGGTGGTCGGCGCGGTGAGGGTGAGGGGAGTGTCTTAGCGGAGGTGAGCGGGGCCCCGAGGCTTGGCGGCGAGAACGGGACGTTGCGGTGGGCGGGCGTTTGGCCACCCGAGAGGCTAGTGGGCCGGCTGGCGGACTGAACTGCGGGCCGCGAGGGACACGCCTACTCGTCCTCGGGCTGGGGAGCGGGCTGGAGGCTTGGGCCCGAGGGTCGAGCTGGGGAAAGGGGTCTCGTCCATCACCTCAGTGCGGGCCTCAAGGCTGGGTGCCAGGAAGCGTGGGCAGATTCGGGGGCGAGGAGGAAGGGGAACTAACCAGGTGCTGAAGGTTGAATAGAGGGAAGGGGATCGTTCTTAGCTTTTTTGAGTGGTGACAGTTTGGACTTGACAATACTTTCGATAAAAAGTCTTTGCATACTCATCAAAAGTAGTTTTAGGACATAAAACTCTTGAAATGACGGAAGCATTTTATCTTGACTTTTTTCTTTTTTTTAAAGACTTGTGGACGAAACAGATTTACGCCCTTATGAATAATTATGGTATATTGCCAACTGGTCAGTTTTTAATGAAATGTCTTCATGCTTGAAAAATAGATTTGATCACTCTGGGTCAAACTAAATTAGCTTCCTAAATGCCAGTTTTTTCCAGCTGAACAAAAACATTTAACTGTTCATTGAAGTAATGAAGGACAATAAAGAAAACAAGGAAGCCTAGTGGGCTACAGGCTGACCTTTGACTTTAAAATTAAACGTAAAAGGAAGATGTTGCTTGTTTCAGAGCTTAATTTAGAAGGGCATCAGGATCCTCCCTTATGAAAATACAAAAATCCACCCCATGGTGTATGTGGAGGTCTGGGCAGTCTTGGAGAGGAGGCTTTTCCCCTTTGCTTTTCCTTTGGGAATCAGTCTCTGTAGCCTGGGAGGAATAGCAGAACTTCACAGATTTCCCATATATTTTGCATATGCAGCTTAGATCCACCTGAGAATGTGACTTTAGGCCTCAGTCCATCAGCAGCTCCCCATGTAAAATTTAGGTTGGGTAAGCTAGACCCAGAATTAAGTTTTCCCATTTATAAAATGAGATGATCCCTGATCATGTAGGATTTTGTGAATCGTAAATGGTCATATGTGTGGATTTATTTCTAGGTGCTCTTGTTCTGTTCCATTGATCTGTCTTTTTTATACCAAGGCCATACTGTTTTGATTACTGTAGCTCTGTAGTGTACTTTGAAATCAGGGAGTGTGGTGCCTGTTCTTCTCAAGAGTGCTTTGATTATTCAGCATCTTTTGTTGTGCTGTGGAATCTTCATTTTACTTGGGAGTGGACTGTTTAAAAGTTTGCCTTGTGTCCAGGAATTGCTGGGGACAACCTGATTTCTGTCCTGAAGTGGACAAAACAGGTAATGCTAACCCACGAATCTTTCTACTGTTCTTCCCTCTCAAACATAGGCTTCTTTGGGGAGGATCAGAAGGAGGCAGATATGTTAGTTTGGGATAACAGGTTTTGAAGCAAATGGTCCTTGGAAGATTTCTTATTATACCTGAAAAATATTCCTTGATTTTGCAGACATGGATTTAGATGCTGTTACAAAGCAGTCAGTGTTACATGCCAAGCCTGACGGGCTCATTCTTCAATATGGGACTGCTGGATTTCGAACGAAAGCAGAACACCTTGATCATGTCATGTTTCGAATGGGATTATTAGCTGTCCTGAGGTCAAAGCAGACAAAATCTACCATAGGAGTCATGGTAACAGCGTCACACAATCCTGAGGTAATGCATTTAGTGCTCCAATAAGACAAGCTTTTATTTCCAAGACCAAACCTTAGTTTCTGAGCACTTTGACCCCAATTCAAATTCTGATTCTAGTACTTCGCTTTTTCCTTGTTCTATGCCTTTGTTTTTGAACAAGCACTTTTCTTAACAAGTGGTCATTTAGCTCACAACTCTAACAGTTGTGGAGAGAGTGAAATGAGACAGTCATTTTTTGGATTGTGTCCATGTTGAGAAATAACACAATGGCCTTATAACTTAGTTGTATTGAGACAGCATCAGTAATAAAAAGTGTTGCCTCTGTTAATGTGGCAGAGACTTGAAGAGATTGGAGGCAAGCTGGGGGAGGGGAGATGACAAGTTTTTGAAAAGACTTAGCACACTTTTAAAATTTTCAGACAGGTCTTCTATAGCTAGGGAATAGTCTCCTGTTCTGAGTGAACAGCTGGACGTGTGACTTCAGGGATCCAGAAGTGAACATTGGACTTGATTGATCAGGCCCGATGAGTCTAGGGTTTATGACAATCGAGTTTTTTTTAAAGTATTCCTCTGATGCAACTTAACTATCTTATTCTGTACTGGCCTATAACTCACTAAAACATTGTTTAAATAATATGCTTCTGTTCTGTTGCTAGGACACAAGACTTTTGCCTTTGTAGCTAAATCAGCAGGTTAGTGAGGGATCCTAACCTCTTCCTCTCACACCCGCCCCCACCGAAAAACAAGAGGATGTTGCTTATTCAGCTTCTAAATGTGGATTGTTATAAATGTGTTAACTGTTTAAATGTCTAAATCACCACACTTGCTTAATGATTTGTAGGCAGAACCCCACGTTTATTAATTCCAGAAGCACTTCTTAAAACAATTTTGAGCTCTGGCCTTCCAGTGTGTTCTTTTGAGTGCAGCCACAGGGAGAAGGATCTCCAGGGACCCTGGTTCTGCTGCAGTTGTGCCTCATCAGTTAATTGATGGTGAATGCACAGGTGACAGCCTTTTAAAAGGCTAGGGGGGCACAGCAGCTGTTGGGTGTAAGAGTCAGATAGATGATGTTTTAACATCAGCACTGACACTTCCTAGCCGTATGAACATAAGCAGATTACTTGCTCTGAATCTCGGTTTTCTCAGAGATTGGAGTAACCATAGGAGGATTAGTTAGATTGATGACATGTGTCGTGAGGATTCACTGAGGTGAGGTATGTACAATACCTGGTCCAGCACCTGGCCTTCAGTCATGGTCACCAGTGAAACTGCCCAGCCGTCACTGTCTTTTGTTTGGGGAGAAACAGCTTGGGTTTGCTTCCTCACCCTCATGACTGCACAGATGACTTATTACTTTTTATTTTTATTTTTTTTTTAGGAGGACAATGGTGTAAAATTGGTGGATCCTTTGGGTGAAATGTTGGCAGCATCCTGGGAGGAGCATGCTACCTGCTTGGCAAACGCTGAGGAACAACAGTTGCCGAGAGTGCTGGTGGACATCAGTGAGAAGGCAGCCGTGGATCTGCACCAAGATGCCTTCGTGGTGATCGGTAGAGATACCAGGTGCACATCAGAGCCATGGGGAAAGCTGATTTTTGAATGCCACATAAATGGTTGTATCAGTTTTAGCACCCGAGACAAATGGAAAGAGTCAAGTGGAATGGAACCACCCTGAGAGGTTCCTCCTGGTCTTTTCAGTAGGACGTAGGAGTGAAGTCACTGCTACAGCTTGGGCTTGGTGTCCGAGCCCCAACTCTCAAGCTTACTGCACGAGTTGAGCAAGTCACTTAACCTTTTGGAGCCTACCTTTGCTTACCTGTAGTGTTGATGGTGAGCCTGCCTCATGCAGGACTTCCTGAGGATTGCATAGGGTAATATAGGCAATACACCTGTTTCCTGGCACAAGACAGGCACTTGCCAAATGTCTCCTATCCCTTTATTTCTGTAGGTTTGCGCCTTTCCCCTGTAGAGTAAGAACATGTGATTATTATTTAACTATGTTTAGAGATTATACCCTGTGTTATTGTTGGCTCACACGTCATTTTCCTCTGCTAGAGTTCATTGGAAAGTGTTAACCATCTATATTATTTCTACATGTTTGTCACATTTAGCAGCTCTTGCCTTCTTTCACAGAGAAGTGTTACTTTAAAATGTTAGATTAAAAGTGTACTTTGAAACAGAAGCATTCTCTTTAGCATAAGATCTGATTCTAGCCAGAGATTTGTTCTAAAGTAAATTTCTACTCAGTCTCCAATGCCTTACCATTTTGCCCTTACCCATTAAGTGTTTTACCCTTAACGTGTTACCACGGATTGTCGATTTGGCTTTATGTTCTGAAGCAGATACCATCTCACGGTAAATCCATCCACATGTGTTTTCCTCTCACCTGTTTACTAGTTTAAATGATATAGAAAATCTTGTTCTGTAAAGCAGGTATGTATATTGATCTTTATTTTCAGATAGAAAAATAACTTACTCTGACTTTTTAACATGAAAACTAGATTCTGTATTCTTGGTGGTTTAACACCTAGCCTTGGCTTACGCACGCTCTGTGTGTATTTACCATTACTGTTTTCAAGCAGTAAGTGTGGTTTTACCGTCAAACTTGAAAAAGTGCTCGAGTGTAGGAGTAATTAGTGTTACAGTTAGATTAGTGTTAAAGTTTATATCTATTTCCTAAATTCATTTAAAAGGCGAAGCTCTTTCCAAGAAGCATATTGAGAAAGGCTACTGGAAAATGCTTACACTTTACCCATATATTTCTTTTCATAGTTTTTGGGCTATGCAGGTTTCATTTAGTTTGAATACAGTGGACTTATTATTCTGAAATTTGTAATCCAGAATTTCTGCGTTTGCTTTTAGAACTTGCAGCTCAGTTGGTCTTGGATTAGATGTAATATTTTCTTCCTTTTCTTTCCTAGGCCTAGCAGTGAGAGACTTTCACAGTCTGTAATAGATGGCGTGACAGTTTTAGGAGGTCAATTCTATGGTATGTACTTGTTCTGATTTGTAAATTAATCTTTAAAAAAAAATCTCAAAGTGAATACATAATTTAATTTAGAAAAGTTTGAAAATAAAATTAAAGTGAACTTATAGATATAAGCTACTAGCATTTTAAGTTAAAAGTTAAAAAAATTTTTTTTCTGGTCATTCGTGTTATATTTTACCTGTAGGAGATTATCTGTAGGCAGTGCTGATCTTAAACAACTTCCTTTAGTGAGGCTGAACATACTGATACAAAAACCCTTGAAGTTACTTGAAAAACTCATTCTGGGGAGTTCTTATTACTATCAGGCAGGTATTCTCTAATAACTGATCACGTTTGGAGTCAGTGTGACAAATAATGATGAAAAATACCTTTGACAGACTTGTAATCATGATTTTTAAGTTTTGACAGATGATCTTTCCTATTTTACCAAGTGAAGAATTAAATGCAACGAAACAGGCTGGAATCCTCTTCTCACACTGGTTGTGCATCTTGTGAATGCAGTGACTCCACTAGGCTTGGAGGTGAATTTTCCTAGTGTCAGATCTCTCTCATTTAAAAGTATCTTCTCTTGATCCTCTCAACCTCCTATGTGTTCCCTCAATTCCCAGTTAACCCGGCCTCTTCCAGACTCGCCTGGTTTGCTTCTCTATTTGCTCTTCTGATTATAAGAAGCCTGTTGGCAGTGAATCCCCATCCTTGCCCCTCCAGGGAAATGTCTGTCCCAACACTCATCTGCTAGGAAGCAGAAATTCACCTGGGGCCTGGGCCTCCCCAGGGACTGTTTGGTTAAGCTGCCGGACCCTGTACCTGCACAAGTGCTTGTCTAGAGAGAGGACTTGTGGCTTTTGTCAGATACTCAAAGGGATCTGTGACCTAAGAATAACTCTCAGAACTTACATTTTAATTTTTGTATTTCAGTTGATCTCTTGGCAGCTATCCACGCTGTGAACTCTCCCTTTTTTTCCCTACTTCCTTGACTTTGTTACTCCATGTTGTCCTGTTTGCAGGATCCTCTTCTGTCTCTCCTAATATGGGCTTTGCTCACTTCTTGCTTTCATTCTGCCTCATTTCTAAATGAGCATCCTTGCTGCCATAGCTCCAGCTGCAAATATTGTTTTATTCATTCATTCATTAGTTCATTGGACAGTTTTGACTACCTGCTACGTAGAACCCTCCAGGAGTCTGTTTCATGGCATAGCTCAGCCTATAGTAAGAAACCCATTTTGGATCATAACATGGGTCTAATGTGCTTGTGTGAATAACTGAAACAGAATTTTCAGAGAACAGTACTTACCATCCTCCATGACATGTGTTCATCTGTTTCATTAAAATAATGGAGAAATGCTGACCGGGTCTCACTAAGTAGATTCCATGACCTGTTGTCAGGGTTTTTTTTTTTTTTAAATAATTTAAAAAAGAAATTCTTTTCAGTTACACTGGGTCTTCGTTGCTGCGTGCGGGCTTTCTCTAGTTGCAGCGAGCGGGGGCTGCTCTCTAGCTGCGACATGCGGGCTTCTCAATGCGGCGCCTTCTCCTGTTGCCGAGCATAGGCTCAAGGCCCTCAGGCTTCGGTAGTCGCGGCTCTCGGGCTCAGTTGCCCCGTGGCATGTGGACTCCTCCTTGACCATCCCCTGCGTTGGCAGGTGGGCTCCCAACCACACACCACCAGGGATGTCCAGCAGGTGGATTTTAAAGCACTGGTCTGAGTCATGTTTCCACGTAGGTGGCTGCCCACTCCCCCAGGTTCCCCCTGTCCCAATTCGTGTTCTTTCTGCCATCCACAGAATGAATGGTTGACCTTTCCAGCTCTGTCATTCTAACTCTAGAACCATCACTCTTCTAGTGTTTGAACCTAGGAAAATTTGAGAATGATTTAAAAACAAACAAACATCTTTTGTTCATTGCTCTCTTCCACTTAGTGTATTTCAGGAAATCAAAGGTGGTTGATGTGGCTGCAAGCTCAGGGAGACTGGGAGAAGCTACTAGAAGATAAGGTTAGGGAGGTGAGTAGGGGCCGGGTCATTCTAAGCCTTACAGGTCATGAGGAGAATTGGGATTTTACTTTCAGTATAGTGGGAGTCCACTGAAGGAGTTTATGCCAGCGAATGGGATCACATTTTCACTTTAAGCCAGTCCCTTTGGCTGTGGTTTAGAGGAGGGAGTCGGTCATCGGAAAGGAAGATAAACCAGCTAGGAGACTATGTAGTAAATTCATGCAAGACTTGCTAGTGAGAAAAATGGGAAAAGGTGAAATTAGTAATGAATTTAAAGGATTTCTGTGACTCATGGTGAGGTTAGAGGTGTGAAGAATAGCTGCTAGGTTTCTGGGTTGATCTGTTGAATGGATGGTGATGTTTTTATTGAGTCACTGTCATTTAGTAAATGTTTATTTTGTAATTTTGATTCTGGTCACAAAATCCACTTGTTTCAGCCTTCAGTGTGTGTCTCTGGACTTTTGTTTGTCTCTCCTTCTGCACTGCCGCTGAGCTGGTCTGAGCTTTTACCCACTTTTTTTCTTAAAGCTCTTCCACCTTCTCCCATCTAATCCTTATACCAGAGCCAAATATCTGTTTCACAGCTGCAGTGCTCAAGAACCCAAAGTGACCGTTTGCCTTCCGCCCAGACTCTTGTGCTTGGCTTTGAAGACCATTGACAAGTTTTGTCACACTGTATTTATTGGATCCTGGTCCACTTTTGCTGTTTCTCTTGCTTCTTACTCGTAGTCCCTTTCTTGTGTGTTTAGCTATTTTTGACTATAAGCTGTTTGTTTTCTGGGAGAATTATCTGTGGGACATTTTTGAGGTTTACGATGAAGGTGTATCGCCCTGGCAGGGTTTAGTGTTTGCATCTGCTCGGGGTACTACCCGGCTGGCGGGTGATAAGGTTCTTTGATGACAGCATTCTTCTGGATCCCTGTGGTTATGTGCCTCTGAGCTGGGGGTCCCTGGAGGCCTGTACTTGTGATGACAGCTCTTCAGGAATAGACTTTCCCCTCTGCCCTGTTTGGTGCCAAGTCAGCTTTCTGGGGAGTAGGCCCTGGGGGCTTACTCACTTCTGACTCTGTCTTGCCCTGAAGAATTGTTGTTTAGTTGCCAAGTTGTGTCCAACTCTTTTGCAACCCCATAGACTGTAGGCCGCCAGGCTCCTCTGTCCTTTGGGTCTTCCAAGCAAGAATTCTGGAGTGGGCTGCCGTTTCCTCCTCCAGGGATCAAACCTGTGTCTCCCGCATTCTAGGCAGACGCTTTACCGTCTGAGCTACCATTTGTATATAGTAGTGTGTATATGTTAATCCCAACCTCTTAATTTATCCCTCCCCTCCATGTTTTTCCCCTTTGGTACAATAAGATTGTTTTTGAAGTCAGAGAGTCTATTTCTGTTTTGTAAATAAGTTCATTTGTTTCATTTTTTGAATTCCACATATGAGTGACATCATATGATACTTGTCTTTGGCTTATTCCTAGTATGATAATCTCTAGGGCCATCCATGTTGCTGTAAACAGCATCATTCAGCCTTCTTTACGGCTGAGTAATAACCCATTGTAATATGTACTGCATCTTCTTTAGGCATTCCTCTGTCAGTGGACATCTAGTTTGCTTCGTGTCTTGACTGTTGTAAATATTGTAAATAGTGCTGCAGTGAACCTTGGGGATGTGTAATGTGAATTCTGGTTTGAAGAACAGGCCTTTAGGGCTTCAGGCACTTGAAAGCCTGTTCTGCCGGGTTGCACGTCTTAGATCAGCATGGACCTTCTACACAGAGAACCATTGCTCAACTCCTAGTTTAGAGAAGTGCCCTCAGAGCAAAACGGGCTTCTCTTATCTTGCATCCTGGAATTCTCACTTAACTCTGGCCTAACTGGTATTGCAGTTCTTTTTGAAAAGAGATAAAAGTCTTTTATCTTTCATTTTCGGTTGTTTTTAAAAGGAAGGTTCATCTGAATTACATAGTTTATAATGTTATGAAAATAGAACTCAGTTATTACTTTTGTACATTGCCAGTGATCTGTACCAAATGACTGGTTCAGCTGTCATTAGTAGTTCATATTTCTTTTAGAACTGAGTATGTGTCCAGCGTGTGCCTCTTCCACCACCAAACAGTTCATTCTGACTCCATCCACCTGGCAGCCACATCTTACGCGTGCAGGGCTCAGTGCCTCAAACCTTGCCCCTCCCCGCCTTCAGATGCTGCCACCTGGGCTCCTGACCACCCTCTCCTTGGGCCGATTAATTTGTTCAGATAGGCACATAGAACTCAGGGAAGCATTTTACTTCCTAGAGTACCAGTTTATTATAAGGAGTGTAACCCAGGAATGGCCAGATGGTAGAGATTTATGTGGGGAGGGGCGTGGAGCGTCAGTGCTCCCTGGGCACCCCAGTGTCCACTGGCTCCCCATCCTGGAACCCCATCCTTCAGGGTTTTTATGGAGGCCTCCTTACATGGGCATGGCTGCTTAGATCTTTGGTGTTTGAACTCAATCTCTTGTCCCTCCTTTCTTCCCTCCCTGGAGCTTGGGAGGAGGTTGGAGGAGGGCAGGGAGGACTATAAGTTTCAGTTCTTTAATCCTGTGGTTGGTTCCTAGGCAACCAGCTGCCACCCCTAAAGTTTCTAAGGGCCTTCTGAAAGTTACCTCATTAGCATAACAAAAGATGCCTTTCTGTGGATGCTCTGCCGGAAATGGAGACAGATCAAATGAATGATTCTTAGTATAAATCACAGTATCACAGCATGACCTGTAGTTTTAATGACTTCAGTGGATGTTTATGCATATTTCTGGGTGGTTTAAAACTTAGCGTTTCTTGTATTTTCTGAGATGTCTTTTTTTAAAGAGGATTTATGACCCTGAAATTGACACAGTATGAGTCTTCAACTTTGTTAAGAACTATGTGAAATGGCTTTTTGCGTTTCTGTGACAGATTATGGCTTGCTGACGACGCCCCAGCTGCACTACATGGTCTTCTGTCGAAACAGCAACGGCCAGTATGGAAAGGCAACCGTCGAGGGTTACTATCAGAAACTGTCCTTGGCCTTTGTGGAACTTACCAAACAGGTCAGAATCTCTCCAGTGTGGTTAGGGTTTGAGCAGTTGCCTAAAAGAACATCAGTTGAACAGTTTATTTAAACAGTTTGTTTATTGTCACTTTTTTCCCCCCAAATTTGGCCTGTCTCCTTTTTCTTTCCAGGGCTCTGCAAGGTCTGGCCCTTGTACCCAGCTAACTCTGTGTTGGCATTTACTTGGCAAGGCACATAGTATGTTCTTGTTACCAACCAGGGTTCTTGGCCTCCTTAATCCGTAGAAATTGGTAAGAGGCCAGACAAATTCAGGCAGGGCTTTGTTGGGGCCTGTGCTGCAGCAGAAGGGAGCAAAACCCACAGATTCACTTGCTTGCTGAGGGGAGGCCAAGGTGGTTCCTTACACTGGAGGGAAGAGGCATGTCCAGGGTTCTGGCGAGAGGAGGGCTTAGGTGGTTTGTCCACCCCTTAGCTGGTGTTGCCTGCAGGGGCATGCACAGTGCCTGCTTTTGCTCCCGGCTCTTCAAAAGTAGCAGTTGAGTCTTTTTGGATGGTTTTCGTATCTCGTTGTCCATAATTTGCCCCAACTGCATGCATGCAGTTATTTTCAGTCCCTCTTCTCTTTGTATTTTGTTGCTGGAGGAGACTTTGTCCAGGTGCAAGCGCTGCAGCAAAGGGTCTCAAGTGCCAGCCTGTCTCATTTTGAGCTCACTGGGGGAGAAGCGTGACGAACTTGCCGTTTTCATAAGTGTTCATGCAGATGAATTTGCTCTTAGAATTACTGTAGGTGCTGTTGGCGTCATACTGGAAGCATCTACTGTTAAGAAAATTTGTCTTCAAGGTGTATTAGCTTCCTAAACCTGAACAAAGATTTGAGGGGTATAATTCACTTGATCAGCCAATATTGAGCATATGTTATTGTCAGGAATTGTTGACCAAAACCAAGTCCTTGCTCTCATAGAACTTATATTTTGGGCTGAGGGTGGGTAGGAGAGGAGATTGCCGGGAAAAAACCCACTTGCCCGGTGGTGGCATACACTATGAAGAGAATGACAGATATTATTGCTGCTCATTCATCTGTATACTCGTGCCCACATTTGAGTGACTGCTATGGAATACAGACTAATAAGGGACCCTGCTAAATTATAATAAAGCTTCATTTCTGTAATTTATTTGGTCTGTAAAACTTTTCCAATTTCTGTGACCAAAAAATGGTGTTTTAAAATCTTACTTGGGTGTTTTACAGTTTTCATATGAACATGTGTACCCTTCTGTTTCCTGGCTTAAAATAGACATATTAACTGAAATAATGGAAGCTGTTTCCATATGCATACCTGTGCTTTATGCTTCACTTTGGTATCTTGAAATTGTTCTTCCATTTCTTTTCCTTTTCAGGCCTTCTGCCGTGGAGATGACCACAGAACACTTAAGGTTGACTGTGCAAACGGCATAGGGGCCCTGAAGCTGGCAGAAATGAAACACTACTTCTCCCCGGGGCTGTCAGTTCAGCTGTTCAACGATGGGACCAAAGGGAAACTCAATCATTTATGTGGGGCCGACTTTGTGAAAAGTCATCAGAAACCTCCACAGGGTATGCGAAAAATGTGTTTTTAGAGCTCTGTCTGAAACCAGTCACTCAAACAGAGGTGGCAAAGAGAGAGTTGTGCAGCTGTCCTGGCCCTGCTGCTCTTAGACATCTGGGCCTCGTCCGCTTGCCGTTGCCATGCAATGACATGCAGAACACGGCTGCTCTCGGCCCTGAGAGTCTTGTGACTCTCCACAGGGGGCGGGAAATCTGGTGGAAAAAGCAAAATCAGGACGTGGGATTTTAGAGCACTGATTCTTAAGCTTTAGCAGACATAAGAATCACCTGGAAGGCTGGTGAGCACATAGATTTCCTGGGCTCTACCCTAGGGGGTCAGATTATGTAGGTCTCGGGTGGTTTGTCCATCTGCTGCTGTCCGTCTGTTGTGGTAAAGGAACAGTCATGTTATCTAAAATCTGATGTGACCGTTGCTCAGGTTCAGTAAACTATGCAAGTTACACAAGACATTAACTCACTGGTTGTAATATTTTGCTCTGAAATACCAGTGTTTCTTGTTACTGATATAAACAAATGAAAATCACTTTTTTTCAGGATTAAAGTATATACCGTATCTGCTGCTGATTATTTTGTATATAAGGATCGGCATTGTATGTAGTACAAGGGAAATTGAATTCAGTTTAATACCTATAGCTTTCAAAGCACTATGTGGGAATCTGTGTTGCCAAACCACTGGCTTGTAGAAGGGAATTTTATTTTAGTATCATATAGGGTTTCAGCTTAGATAGATTTTAAGTGCTCTTTTTTCACTTAGCTGTGAAAGAATTTACTGTGTAAAAATACTAGTAAACCTGTTTACTATTTAAAGGTTAAGATACTGGTTTTATTTGGAAGGGTGTTTATGTTTTATTTCCATTTAAATGAATTCTCTTCCCTTGATTTTGAAACAGTTATCTCCATTCATGTTCAAAAACAAAATATGCTTATGTAGAGCCTCAGACAGGAGGAATGATCAGGATTTTCCTCATTGACAAAATACTCCAGTTACTTATATTTGATTATACCCTCTGCTTGGTCACTAAGGATAGAAATGGTTCTTTGTCTGTAGGTGCAAAGACAGTTTTTCCTTTTAACTGGGCTTCAGTTCACAAATTGGGAGAAACTTTGTTCAGCTGAAATTTGAGTTTTTTAAATCTTAAGGACAGGCTCACTTTTTACCTAGCACATGTTTAATATTGCTGAAGTCCTGGAAGGATAATTTTAAACACCTCTTGAAAAGTCATAGTGGGCATGTTTCTGTATAACACAGAGGGTCATTTATAATCAATACTTAATGGAAAAAAAAATTTCCCTCTGTAACTAGTGTGAGAGAAAAACCTAAAACTTTTTACATTAAATTTTATCCCCCTTTCTTAGACTGAAATGTGTTTTGATTTATTCTCTGTGCTAGGAATTGAAATGAGGGCCAATGAAAGATGCTGCTCCTTCGATGGAGATGCAGACAGGATCGTTTACTACTACCATGATGCAGACGGTCAGTTTCATCTCATAGACGGAGACAAGATAGCCACCCTCATTAGCAGTTTCCTCAAAGAGCTCCTGTTGGAGGTACGGTGTTGGGGCTGACCACCCTTTCAAACAAGACTCACTGAGGAAATTGTTCCGTATCAGGCAGTTGCTTGAATGTCTCAGAGGCATGATTCGTGGGGAGTTCCTCACATCTATGGCCAGAAAATACAAAAAGAAATGGTCATTCCTGTCATTTCAGTGTTAGGGCTCTGGTTTTGGAACCCAGAGGGAGTAGTCTTTTCTCTTTTGGCAGAGAGCTTCATGATTTGGAGCTTTACAAAGTTCTGGTTTCTTCATAGCTGCCTTTTTTCTTTTTTGGCCTAACTGTGGGGCATGTGGTATCTTAGCTCCCCAACCAGGGATTGAACCCACACCCTCTGCAGTGGAATCGTGAAGTCTTAACGGCTGGACCACCAGGGAAGTTGGTAACTGATATTTTAACGAGAGGTTCACAAACATCATTTCCCAGAGCCTTGAGTTTATATAAAGAGTCTCCTCTGAGGGATTTATTTACTATGATTATGATAACCTTAGTGACGTGAGGTTTATTATATTATGCTCATTTGGAAATCTCAGATTACCTTTAAGTATAAAATGTAATGATAATTATCATAATATGGAAAAGGTATACTTTAAGAATTCAGTGTGTATTTTTATTAAAAACTGAAGAGATCAAGAAATGACAGGTTTCTCTAAAAAGGATTCTTTAGCAACCGAGATGTCCTTCATAGGTGAATAAACTTTGGTTCATCCAGACAAAGGAGTATTATTCAATGGTAAAAAAAAGCTATCAAACCGTGGAAAGACACGGAGGAAATGTGAATGCATATTTCTAAGGGAAATAAGTCAAACTGAAAGGGCTCTGTATATCACTATGGGTCCAACTATAGGATATTGTGCAAAAAAAAACCGAAAACACAAACTATGGTGACAGTTAGAAGATCAGTGGTTTCAAGGGGGTGGGGAGAAATGAATGCTGAAGGATAAATAGATGGAGCACAGAGGATGTTTTAGGGCTCAAAATATTCTACATACTATAAGCATGGAAACGTGTTCTTATACATTTGTCCAAACCTGCAGAATATACAGCACTAAGAATGAATCCTAATGTAATCTGTGGAGTAATATAAAGGAAAATCCGGTGATTAAAAAGAATTCCTTGCAGAATTGCTTTAAATAATACTCAAAAAAGTACTTAGGTTTTTTCCTGGCATACATGTAAATTTTCCGTGAGTTGTTTATTGCATAAACTAAGTGATGGCCCAACTGGCCAATATTTTTTTCATCCTTTAGAACTCTGTTTATAGGTTTGCTTTTGTAGGGTCTTAGCCTTTGATGGCAAGGTAATTGTCCTTGTTTTTGTCTAGATTGGAGATGGTTTGAGTCTCGGTGTTGTACAAACTGCATATGCCAATGGAAGTTCAACACGGTACCTGGAAGAAGTTATGAAGGTATTGAACACTTTCCAATTTTTGGTAGCTTCTTCATCATTACCTAAAGTGAGGTATTTCTGTGAGGAAAATAATGCCCTCATAAAAATGAATAGATTAAAATGCATGGAACTGAGCTGTTGTTTACCTAAGGGTAGAAAGTGAAAGTGTTAGTCGCTCAGTCGTGTCTGACTCTCTGCAACTCCATGGGCAGTAGCCTGCCAGGCTCCTGTGTCCATAGGATTCTTCACGCAAGAATACTGGAGTGAGTTGCCATTCCCTTCTGCAGGGCATCTTCCTGACCCAGGGATTGAACCCAGGTCTCCTGCTTTGCAGGCAGATTCTTTACTGTCTGAACCACTAGAGAAACTGAACTTAAAGGTAACTAGAAATCAAACAAAATTAAAGAAAAAATTAAATTGTCCCTAATGCAGAAAAAGAGACTTTCCTTCCTCCCTTTTCCTAGAGTGTTTCTTTTAGCAAACTTATGTTTTCTCTGTCCTTTTGTAATGTCAGTCTTTTGAAAGGCAAAATAGGCCAGTTTTAGTTAAGGTTTTTCTATAAGGGCCTAGAGTACCTCTTTGAAACATAAACATCAAGGAAGGTAGCATCCCAACACTTAGCCTCCTCAGAGTTTGACCACCTTACCACTTAGAGCTGGGCACCCATCTGTTTGACAGAGAGATGTGAGAAATTGTATCATTCCTTTGGAGAAGGGCAATTAGCCAAGCCCAGTGGCCACAGCTTTCGGACAGACCCTCGTAGCTCAGATGGTAAAAGAATCTGCCTGCAATGCAGCAAACCCAGGTTCGATTCCTGGGATGGAAAGATCCCCTGGAGAAAGAAATGGCAACCCATTCTGGTATTCTTGCCCAGAAAATTCCATGGACAGAGGAACCTGGTGGGCTACAGTCCACAGGATCGCAAACAGTTGGACACAACTGAGTGATTAATATGCACGCACACGCATGACAAAAGGTACTGCAGTCTTCCTGAGAGGTAGACCTGTTTGGTAGATAGACTGCCATGGGGTTTTGTAGGGGGAGAGACTGGGCTCAACTCCTGATACAACAAGGAAAAGTGGAGATTTTATAGCCAAGGAATAGGATATGGGGGCAGGGAGCGGGTTGGTGAATGGAAAATTGCCAAGAGGAACCTCAGGGAGGGTTCTGGCTAAACCAGCCTAACAGGACTTCTGTTGATGGCAGGCCTGGGTGGTCAGATGGTACGGGGTAGGGACTTTGGGCTGATATGGAGGGTAGGGGATTCCAGCTAAAGTGATTGAGCGAAAGATTCTTTGTAAAACTGGGTCCTTGGAGACATGGCTGAGGACAGGACCTGTTCAGGCCCAAAAGAGCCTGACTCTCATGTGGTTGAGGAGAGCTCTTGGTCACGAGATATCTTGAGGTGAGTAAAAGGGTGGGATTGCTTTCTGTCTTTGCAGTCTCTTTCCAGGGGTCCCTAATCTTCAGGATCTAGTGCCGCGATCTGAGATGGAGTGGCTGTGATGTCAGTAATAGAAAATGCACAATAAGTGTAATGCACTTGAATCATCCCGAAACCATTTCCGGCCCCCAGGTCTGTGGAGAAATCGTCTTCCACAAAACTGGCCCCTGGTACTGAAAAGGTTGGGGGCCGCTGTCCTAGAGGATTGCCTGTGATGTGCATCACAGTCTGGCTTATTGCTTATTCAGTAACAGAACTTGTCTTACTCTTCTGTGGAGATGTTTTGTGGGTTGGTAGGAGATTTTGTTTCTAATCATTTCCCCAGCATCCACCAGGTGACTCTCCCTTGTACCTCCCACCTGCTTTAAGAATCAGAGGCTGCAGGACCCAAATTGGGTCTGCAGAAAGTAATTCTTTCTCTCCCTGGCTAGTGTGATATTTTCCAACGTCAGTGTTATTCCTTGTCAGATTCCTGCATTTCACTAGTTTTTGTGGCCATCCCATTCTTTTTAAAGCAGGAATGGCAGTCAGGTTCCTTTCGGATCTGGATAGAAGTGAATGAGTCCAGCAGCTGGGCACAGACTTGGAGGTGTGGCCAGGCCAGCTGCTGTCACCTTTGGTCAGAGTCTTCAGGAGAAGCCAAAAATCTGTGTGAATTTCTTACCTTTGAAGTCTTGGCAGCAGCTGATTCAGCATTTAAAAGAAATGGTTAGGCCACATGAAACATGTCTGGAGGTGACTAGCTGGTGTCCTGACTTAAATATATGGTTACGGTAAATATATGCCTTAAATATATTATATATATATATATATATCAAGGGACTCCATCTGGGGCCCACTTGCCTGCCTTTCACAGAGATTCTTGGTGTTTGGGTTATTCTGTATTTTCTTAATTTGTGTCTCAAAAATGGCTTTTATAGTAAGATGCCCTGTTGAGGAAACTGAACATTGGTAACTTCCTTCTCAACACATTCTCTTGTAGATTTAATATTTTTAGCCCTAGCCATTCATGAGGTCTCCTAAACCCAATAAAATGCCAGGCCCGTCTGAGCTTGCTCTTTTGCAGTTTTGCTGCTGTCTTTCCTTAACCATTCTCTTGCAGATCCATCCGAGACTTGCTGCCCACTGTTAGTACTCCAGTCACTGATTTCTTACTAGGAGTAGCCATAGAAACCACCTAACCTAAGCCAGAGCTTAGCAAACAGTGGGCTCTGGGCCACATTGAACCTGCCGGCTGTTTCTAGTTTCATGGGAATACAGCCATGCTTTTGTTTTCATATGGTCTTGTGACTGCTTTCTCACTACAGAGACAGAATCAGGCAGTAGTGATGGAGACCACGTGGCCTACAAAGCCTGAAATATCAGTTATCTCTTTATAGTAAAAGCTGGAAGACCCTGATTTTAAGCCATTCTCCACACTGTAGCTAAACAGCTTTCTGAAACGATCAGATCAGGTTACTCCCCCAGTTGGAATCTTTCATTATAAGGGGCCCCTCAGCTCTCTCACGCTGCTTTACCCTGGAGTGTGTACTCTTGCTGTGCAGTCGCTCCCCCACAGGGACACTTAGGCTTTGTATTTTCATTGCTTAATCTCACTAGACTAAGTTCCCTTAGTCTAGGAGCTTTGTTCCCTACGATGGTAGGTGGTGGTGGTTCAGTTCCTAAGCCATGTCTGACTCTTTGCGACCCTGTGGACTGTAGCTCACCAGGCTTCCCTGTCCTTCACCATCTCCCAGAGTTTGCTTAAACTCATGTCCATTGACGTGGTGATACCATCCAACTATTTCATCCTCTGTCGCCCCCTTCTCTCCTGCCCTCAGTCTTTCCCAGCATCAGGGTCTTTTCCAGTCAGCCAACTCTTCTCATCAAGGGGCCAAAGTGCTGGACCTTCAGTTTCCGCATCAGTCCCTTCAGTGAATATTCAGATTGATTTCCTTTAAGATTGACTGGTTGGATCTCCTTGCTGTCCACGGGACTCTCAAGAGTCTTCTCTAGCACCACAGTTCGAAAGCATCAGTTCTTTGGTGCTCAGCCTTCTTTATGGTCCAACTCTCACATCTGTATGTAACTACTGGAAGAACCATAGCTTTGACTACACAGACTTTTTCTCAGCAAAGTGATGTCTCTGCTTTGGAATATGCTGTCTAGGTTTTTCATAGCTTTTCTTCTAAGGAGAGAATATCTTTTAATTTCATGGCTACAGTCACCGTCTGCAGTGATTTTGGAGCCCAAGAAAAGAGAATCTGTCAGTGTTTCCATTTTCCCCCCATCTGTTTGTCATGAAGTGATGAAATTGCATGCCATGATTTTTTTTTTCCCCAGACTTTTTATTGAAGGATAATTGCTTTACAGATTTTTGCTGTTTTCTGTCAAACCTCCACCCTGAATCAGCCATAGGTATACATATATCCCCTCCTTTGGAACCTCCCTCCCATCTCTCTCCCCATCCCACCCTGCTAGGCTGATACAGAGCCCCTGTTTGAGTTTCCTGAGCCATACAGCAAATTCTCGTTGGCTATCTACTTTACATATGGTAATATAAGTTTCCATGTTACTCTTTCCATACGTCTCACCCTCTCCTCCCCTCTCCCCGTGCCCGTAAGTCTATTCTCTATGTCTGTTTCTCCATTGCTGTCCTGTAAGCAAATTCTTCAAGACCATTTTTCTAGATTCCATATGTATGCATTAGAATACAATATTTATCTTTCTCTTTCTGACTTACTTCACTTTGTATAATAGGTTCTAGGTTCACCCACCTCATTAGAAGTGACTCAAAGGTATTCCTTTTTATGGCTGGATAATATTCCATCGTGTGTATGTACCACGACTACTTTATCCATTCATCCGTTGATGGACATCTAGGTTGCTTCCATGTTCTAACTATTGTAAACAGTGCTGCAATGAACAATGGGATACATGTGTCCTTTGCAATTTTGGTTCCCTCAGGGTATAGGCAGAGGTTTATAACAACAACAAAAAATGTGAGGGGAAAAAAAAAGCTCAAAAGCTTAATTAGATTTCATCATGCCAATAAAATGGACAACAGAGGCGGGGGGTGGCGGGGAAGGAAAGACAAAATCCAAAAGAAACTACAGAATAAGTCAAAGCATAAGAATACTAAATGTTTTTCTTGAGTCACTGCTGTCCTTTCCTTTGCTGGGAGTCACAGCCCACCTCACCTCCCTAGGATGCCCTCCCACACTATGCTGACCTCTGGAGCTTCTGTGGGGCAGCTCAGATTCTAATCTGGTCCTACTCCTCTGTGTCCTTGCCTCCAGTGTCCACAGCCATCAGAACTAGTGCTTTTTCTTACGTGGGAGCTCTCAGTGTCCTTTTATATATTCCATGGACACGGAGTATGCCTAGTTGATCGTTTGGATTTAATCAGCAGCTTGTACAGCTGGTGGGAAGGTTTAGGGTCTTCTTCCTTAGACACACTGCCCCTGGGTTTCAGTTGTGGTTTTATTTCCACCTCTGCATGTTTGGGTCGTCCACTGGGATTTGCTTCTGAGGCTGTCCTGGAGGACTTGGGTTTGCCCCATGAGGGCCAGGTGTGTGTGGAGGTGGTACAGCTGCTTGGGTCACAGGGGTTCTGGCAGCACCAGGTACTCAGGAGAGTTGGCAGCTAGGGCAGCAGGAAATACAGTGCTCTAGAAGGGTATGGCAACCAGTATTGGCCAATATGCTCCAATATTGCCTGGAGAACCCCCCTCCCTGATAGAGAAGCTTGGCATACCACAGTCTACAGGGTCGCAAAGGATTGGGCACAACTGAAGCGACCCTGCACCCAAGACACAAAAGATTTATTTTGCCTGTGGCACTGTCCCAGTGTGAGTTGAGTGTGAAGGTGGTGCAACTGCTTGGCTGGCAGGAACCCTGGTGGTGTAAAATGTGCAGGGACATGGACTGCCTCCACTGCAGGAGTTACGGCCCTCAGTCTTTTTTCAAGCCTTTTGTAGCTGGCTATCAGAAGGCCTCTTTGGCCAGTTTTTCTCTGTAGCTCTGCCCGTTCAGGCACTTAGAGGGCTCTCTTGCCTGGGGTCCTTCTCTGTTGTTGGGCAAGTCAGGCACATAGAGGGGGGCCCCCTGGGTGGGGTCCTACTCTGTAGTTCAGTGCATCAGGCATTTGACGGGCCAGCCTCTCTATTGTTCAGCTGCTGATGCTGACATGTCGGGGGAGAGAGGGCCCCCACGCGTGCCTCAGCAGTATCGCCTTGCTTCCATGGCTGCCTGGCTTTCTTCCACAGGCATTTCCCACCACAGTCTCCTCCCTCACATCCCCTCGATCCATCTCTCCGCAGTCCACAGCAGCGCTTGCCCTGAGATTGCTCCACAATCCCTAAACTCCAGCTGCCAGCCATTGTGCCTTCCAGGAGACCTGGGTCCCTGTCTGGGGTATGTATGGCTTTGGCAAGGACTGTCTGATTCTCATTCCATTTAGGCTGTGACAGATCAGCTATTTCACTCAGCCTTAATGTTTCTCCTCTGACTCAAGACAGTTCCCCCACCTGCCGAGGGCAGGTCCAGTCTTAATAACACTCCTGTTTTTCCCCCTAGTTCCTTCGTCCTACTGAGTTTTGCGTGGTTCTGTATATTCTTTTCCACTGGTCAGGTACTCCTGTCTGCTCTCAGCTGGTGTTCTGCGTGCACTTCCGTGTCTGAAGGTGTAGTCCTGATGTATCCGTGGAGAGATGTACTCTACGTCCACCTACTCCTCTGCCATCTTGTTCTCTCCCATGATCTTTTTTGAATGTTGAGTTTTAAGCCAGCTTTTCACTCCTCTTTCACCCTCATCAAGAGGCTCTTTAGTTTCTCTCTGCTTTCTGCCATTAGAATGGTATCATCTGTGTATCTGAGGTTGTTGATACTTCTCCCGGCAGTCTTGATTCCAGCTTGTGATTCTTCTAGCCCGGCATTTCGCTGATACATACTCTGCATATAAATTATATAAGCAGGGGGACAATATACAGCCTTGATGTACTCCTTTCCTAATTTTGAACCAGTCTGTTGTTCCATATCTGGTTCACTGTTTTTTCTTGACCTGCATACAGGTTTCTCAGGAGGCAGGTAACGTGGTCTGATATTCCCATCTTTTTAAGAATTTTCTGCAGGTGCTTGTGATCTACAAAGAATTTTCCAAATTTGCTGGTATATTGAGTGCAGCACCTTAACAGTATCATCTTTTAGGATTTTAAATGGCTCACCTGGAATTCCGTTACCTCCACTAGCTCTGTTC
The DNA here is from genome assembly GCF_032452875.1 of Bos javanicus. Taxonomy (NCBI): domain Eukaryota; kingdom Metazoa; phylum Chordata; class Mammalia; order Artiodactyla; family Bovidae; genus Bos; species Bos javanicus. The sequence goes on along the minus strand of NC_083876.1, from coordinate 23,136,926 downwards.
CTATATTTCCTAAGGCCAACTTGACTTCCCACTCCAGGATGTCTGGCTCAAGGTGAGTGACCACACCATCGAGGCTGGAAGTACACAGTAAATATCTGCTGATTAACTGCTGCTGTTTTATAAATATGTGTGTTTCAGGTACCTGTCTACTGTACTAAAACTGGTGTTAAACATTTGCACCACAAAGCTCAAGAGTTTGACATTGGTGTTTATTTTGAAGCAAATGGGCACGGCACAGTAAGTTCTCATAAATGATGATCTGCCTTTAGCCTGCACTTTTTTTTTTTAAAAGATGGAATTCTGTACCTAGTTAGTAATAGGTAATATTCCACTTTGTTGAAATGATTGGGATGGTGATAGAAATGATTTAGCTGATATTTTATGTTCTGTGAAACCGTGGCTCTCTTTTAGATTGTAATGATCTTCCTTTGAATGTGAAGAGATAATACTAATTTGTTCCTATAATATATATATTTTCTTTGAAAATAAGTAGGTCTTAATTCCCCTGCAACTGGCAATTTATACATCATTTAAAAATTTTCTTCAAAAGTGTTAGGTTGAGGACTAACTTATAAGCAACTAGAACTGAGTTTAAAGTAATTTGCAATAGGCATATAAAATTTTTTATGACTCTTAGCAGAGGAAGAATCAAAGTTTGAGATATAATTTGCATATCCTGATACTCACCATTTTAACATACATTAATAAGTCTGTAGTATGTTCATAAGGTTCAGAAATTTTCTTTATTATGTTTTTTAATATCTAGCCTCGTTTCATAAATGGATTTGAGATGGTTAACAGAAAATGTTATCTAGGTCAGATAATTCTCATTAATTCAAAATTAGCTTGAATAGGCCATGACTATAAGAGGAAAAATAGTAAGTTACTAGAAAATGTAATTGAAATATAACTTCAGTGATCTTATGCAGGGTTGGTAAATGCTTTTGAACTAGTAAATATTTTAGTTTTCACAGGCCATAAGGTTTGTTGCATCTGCTCAGATCTCTAGTGAAGAGTGTAAATGAAGGGGAGTGGCCATGGTTCCAGAAAACAAGTGACCAGTGCAGCTTAAGTTACCAACAACCTTTGTTTCATGGAGTGGCCGAATGCGCTGTGCTGCTCCTTTTCGGTATTGGGCCTCTGAAGGCACTCAAGTCATGTGTGGGCAAGCAACTCAAAGTGGCGGGAATCCTGAGCAGCATGATGTATATTATATTTAATATCCATGGCACTGTTTGCCATCGTGTAATATGTATGACGAACCTCTTTTCTACTTTTGCTTAGCTTATGTCGTTAAAAATTAAGAAAACTGTACTAATGGCAATGAATTAGATTCTTCAAAGTAGAATGGATACAGGTCAGGCTTAAGGAAGCTGGTTGCCCAGAACTGGTTTAGCTGGCTGACAGTAACATCATACACCCACCATGTACATTCATTCACCTTTGCCAGGGTGATTATTTTCTTGGTAATCTTCACATTTTGGTAACCAATTTTATAATCCTGTAATACATTCTGAGTTCTGATTTGATCTTAATTTCATATATTCTACAGCTGCCATTTTTATCTCCTTGGTTTCTCCAGATTCACTGAGAGTTTCAAAAGTAGTTTAGTTGGGATGATGGTACTTACGACTGGGGCATGGTTAGTGTTTGGTGATTTTTTTGGTATGCTTTTATTGTAGGTACTGTTTAGTAAAGCTGCTGAAACAAAGATAAAACAACTAGCAAAAGAATCAGAAGATGAGAAAAGGAAAGCTGCCAAGATGCTTGAAAATATAATTGACTTGTTTAACCAGGTGAGAACTGTGGGGGGATGGTGGACTCTTGGTTGTGCTGTGCTTTGTCGCTTGGTTGTCTCTGACTCTTTGTGACCTCGTGGACTGTAGCCCGTCAGGCTCCTGTCCATGGGGATTCTCCAGGCAAAGAGTACTGGAGTGGCTTGCCATGCCCTCCTCCAGGACTCTTGGTTACTTACACAGTCAGAAGGTAGACAGGGTCATGTACTGCATCAGACACTGAAGTGGAAAAGTTGTGGCAGCTTCCTTGCAGCTGTGTAGATTTATACGGAAGTGCAGTGACAGAACATTCATGTGCTTCAGATTTTCAAGTAATGATTAGTTTACAGCTGAGGTCAACAGATTCAGCTATGAAGTATATCTGTGAGGCTAAATATATATACACACACACACATATATGTTTTGAAACCAACCTTGTCAAGGGAATTCAGAAAAAAGTCTCTGATGAAGCACATCTGTGGGTCAGATGATTGGGACTGGAGTGGAGACTCTGGCAGTGGGAGAGCAAAGCGTAGGTCAGTGGAAAGCGATAGAACTTAAGTCTTGCACATATTGGGCAGTTCATATACCTCAGTGTGTAATCCTTGCATAACAGGAAGCGTCGTCGGCATAACTCCCGTTTTATAAATGAAGAAACAGACTTAAAGAGTTACTCAGTGGCAGAGTATGGCAGAGTATCCAACTTTAGGTGTGTTTTACCACCAAAAGCTCCACTTTACCATGCGTGAGGCCTTCCACCATCATGGCATAATATCTCAGAAGGGATCTAGTAATAAATAAAATGTTGATTCAGAATGTTAATGTTGGAACCTTCAGAGTTATCCAGCCTAACCTCACTTTACCTATGAGCAAGGAGATTAAAGGCAGGCTGGTATTAGTATTCTCTATAGTCCTTTTACTGTTGCCTTCCATACAGGTCTGTCCCTTGCGTAGTTCATTTATCCACCCCAGTCAGTCATGCAGCATGGGGGGAGGAGGCAGCCAGGACATGGTTTTCTGACAGAAGACATTCGTATCAACGCCATGCTCGTGTTCTCGCATTTTGCAGACAATTGGTGATGCTATTTCTGACATGCTGGTGATTGAGGCCATCTTGGCTCTGAAGGCCCTGACCGTGCAGCAGTGGGACGCTCTCTATACAGACCTTCCAAACAGACAGCTCAAAGTTAAGGTGTGAGCCAGATCACTCCCTTTCTAAAAATTAACTAAAATAAGTTCATTCTACACGTATGTATTGTATAGAAAAGATTGCATTTTCTCACATCTTTAAAAACTACAGAATCTCTCTTAACCATTCTACTGTTATTTAGAAGTATTTGGTTTCCAACTTTATTATAAATATGTATCACTTTAAAAGATTTTATTATTTAAATTTTAAAGATGTGAGGAGAGAACAAAATAATGAACCCCCTTTACACTAGCTTCAACTAGTATCTTCCACATCCCCAATATTATTTTGAAGCAAGCCCTGGGTAGCTTGTTGGTTCAAGTGTGGATGTCTCCTTCCTCTGCATTATTCTTGGTTCACATAGTACTTCCGGAGGCTAGATGCTGAGAAGTAGAATCTGGGCTGCAAGGGCCAGAATTTTTAAAGGCATTTTAGATAAACTGCTGATTGTTTTCTATATGGATATATACCAGATTACACATTTACCAACAGACATTTTTGAGAGACAGATATTGAATCCAGAGTTCACAGAAATGACTGCTGATTGTTCAGTTTTTTTTTTTTAAGGAGATTTTTATGATCCCCTTTTTAAAAAATACCTAAGATTATTTGATCAATGACTAAGCCATATAGTACTGGCCATTATTTCAGTAGTGACTATAAGACAGTCTGTGGTGATCTATCTCAGTACTATACTTTGTGGTACAATCAGCTGAAATGTAGGTCTGTTCCTGTTGACATGAAATAGCCATAATCTTTTAGTGGGAATTACGTTGAATGGGTTAAGCTTCTGAAAGGGAGTATGATATAGAAAAAAACATGAAATGCTTGTGCCTAGGTTGCAGACAGGCAAGTCATTAGCACCACAGATGCTGAAAGACAAGTAGTTAAACCTCCGGGACTCCAGGAGGCCATCAATGACCTGGTGAAGAAGTACAGGCTTTCTCGCGCTTTTGTCCGGCCCTCTGGTACAGAAGACATAGTCAGAGTCTACGCAGAAGCAGACTCGCAGGTAAGCTGAGACAGGAAGGAGGAATGTGCAGTGAGAATCTAAAGAGGTGGAGGAGGGTAGCAGGAAAGAAAACTATTTTAATGGTATTGGAATCTCTAATGTTCAAGATTTATGGAGCCTTTTTTCTTCAGTAGTAGTTACAAAGTTGACTAAAACTCCCCCAGATATTCTTCTTGTAATGTATTCTATATTTCCAAAAGGGTCGTATTTCTAACTGCTCTAAGAATACTACTTAGTGTACCAATACATACTTAGTTTGACACACAGTAATTAAGCTTATGCATCCTAAAGTGGAATATACTTTTTTCCTTCATTTAAAAACATCCTATTGCTTCATGAAAATGACTTACTTTGAGGTTCATTTCTAAACTCACTGATACTGCACCCATGCTGCCTGAAATTTGTCCTTGTGTCTAGGCTTTCAATTTGGTTTTCAAAAATTTTCCTTTAAATGACTGCCTCAGATAAAAAAACACTTAAGTCTCTGACCTATCAAGAAAAGAGACGCACACAGCAAGGCTAAATTACAGGGGGGTGACCAGAGCCTCAATAAAAGATCTTTTCAATTTATATAGTAGCTGATAGCTTTTTTGCAGAAATTCAGGCCATTATAGAATGTAGTAAATAAATATATCCCTGGTGCATGAGGAAAGGATAACTGGGGCCTCAACTGTTACTTCCTCTTTTGGTCAATTGTGGCTTTCTTGCCACTAACAACTTACTGCCTAAAGAGTCAGTAACTCTTCACACTATTACTGACTGGAGACGTATTATTATGTCTTTTCTTACTGAATTTATTCAGAGTTTTAACATGATAAATCAGATTATAAAATAAACTTACCTGATTTAGAAGAATGTGACTTGTTTTCCACTTATCTATTGTAATTTGTTACTGAAAGATGAAAAAAAGTTGTTCTCATTTGAATTATTTGTTAGTGAAACAAAATTGGAAAGCTTCCTCCCCAGGAGTTGCAAGTAACCTGGTAGCTGCTATGTCTTTTTCATCTAATATCCTTTTATGTCACTTGCAGGAAAACACAGACAGCCTTGCATATGAAGTGAGCTTGGCAGTATTTCAGCTGGCTGGAGGAATTGGAGAAAGACCTCAACGAGGTTTCTGAGGACAATTTTTATATTCTTTAGAAACCAGAACTTTTTAAAAAAACTTTTTTAAAAAAGTTCCTACAGAATAATATTACTGCCACTGTTGTGACAGGTTCATAATAATGTTTACAGTGTACCTTACTGGATTGTTTCTAGGTCTGATTATTTTTCTTAAACACTACCAGAATCATTCTTTAGAAATAGGTAAGCCTTATATTTGTTAAGTTTCATTTTTTAAAATAAAACTAAATTCACCTGTAATATTAATCACACTAATGTAAAATACTGGAGCTCAAGTATATGATTCCGTCATTAACTTTATAACATATGCAAGGAAAAATTCATGAAGGCTGCTAGAAAATTAAAGCTTATTTATTACCAACTCCTGTGATGTCTTTTCCATCGATGTTACCTCCCCACGATGTCATTTTGCAGTCCTGGTAGTCACCACTGGTGATACAACTGAGCAGGGTGGAGAAGACTTAATACAAATCCAACCAGTGTTTTTCATAGCAGAGTCTTCAAAGCAGCTCTTATATACTTACCTCTTGAGTTAATATCAGCGGGAACTCAGAAGGGTGGTGACTGTGGAGGCTGTGGACCTCTACTCTGTACTGAGGTGGAGATGCCTGTGCTACATTGACTTACAAGGATGCATGGGCCAAGCCTCAGTTTTCTTTACTCCTCTTAGTGAAGGTAAGTGGGAGAAACTGGCTGTAAGACATTACCAAGCCTCTGACAGAGAAGTGACACCATTTTTATACTAGAATGTGGTTAATAAGTCAAAGCAGAAGAGTCTCCAACCCATCTAAATTAAACAAAGCCTGAAATGAATAGAAAAAATGTACAGTGTGTATTTGGCAGATTTAAGACAACTCAGGACAATAAAACAATGGACGATAGTGGACTATTTACGTATATATAGATCTCTCTTAGGCACCATAATCAACATGAGCCCACAGTTATTTAAACTTGATTCAGGCCACAGTCAGACATTTGTTCTTATTTACAAATATTTAAATTAAATACAACCTGAAACATGTTTTGTTACATACAAAAAAAAAGAAACTATACAACTCAGGAGCAAATGTTTTAAATAATTACATTTAAACTAAATGGAACCACTTGTGGTGCTCAAGTTTTTACCACCCCTTCCAGAAAATCTTTTTCTACCATCTCTTCTATTTTTTGCCTAGCTTTGCTGGAAAATGGTTTGTGGTTTTCCAGCTTCAAGTCCTTGTTGGGGAAGGCGGTGGAGTAGAGGACGGGGCTCCCTGAGTGTCCTGCGCACCGGCTGGTGACTTTGCTGTTGAAGACCTGGCTGAGCACGTTGAAGAACGGCAGCAGCTGCTCCAGGCTGCGCACGGTGCAGGCGGTGAGCAGCAAGTGCCCCGGCTCCCAGCCCAGCGCTCTCCCTGAGTTGTCCTCCTCCGGAGTTTTCTGCAGAAAACAGAGAGGCAGCTGTTAGCAACAGAAGGCCTCAGTCTGTGAGAAAACTTAAACAGAGTTAAGAAATGAATACAAATGATGACATTAAGTCTCCATTCCAGACTTGCTAAAACACCTGCTTCTAACTGAGGCCTTCTGGTGCCAATTATTAACTGTACACTGTAGGAAGATTTTCCATCTAGAATGCACAAGCAAGCTTAGTTATTAGCGGAATTGGTTTTGGATATGGACAAATACTAAAGTTCATCTTGTGCTTTGCATATACTCAAAAAGCTCCCAGATTTCTGGACTCCCACTAATGTATCCGAGGACTAGGTCATAAAATGACCACAGAAGAAGAGACAGAAGGTCTTATACATGTCACTGTTAATACATCAATCAATTACATTGTGGCCAGAAGGCTTAAACCTGCCACGGGACAGTAGCAGAGCCCAGTGAGTAATCACACCACACAGGGAGAGGAGAGGCCCGCCAAGGGGAGACCTGCTGTGTGCTTCTAGCTTGCACACCACACAGGGAAGGGGAGGCCCGCCAAGGGGAGCCCTGCTGCGTGCTCCTAGCTTGCACACCACATGGGGAAGGAAAGCTGGGCCTGGAGGCAAAGTTAGTCCAGGGTTGGTATCCTGCTCTGCCTTGTCCTTACTGTGGGCAAGATAAAACCTATAAAACGGCGCAGCAGAGAAGTAAAATGAGAATGTATGTGAAGACTGTCCACCAAGTACAAACAGTAATTTACAGACTTAAGCAGCTAATTTGAGAAGCCACCTAAATTATACAAATACAGTTGTAGACATTAGTCTATCTACACAATGTTCTGAGAGATCTGAAGATGTCTGAAGTGGGGCAGAATCATAGATAGGAAAACATACTGAGTAAAGATAATGAAAACAACAGGTAGAAAAAAAATATCAAGCAGGACTTAGGAAGCAGAATTATAGTCGGTCGTATTTGTTAACAAATGGGGTTTGCCTTCTAAGATGTTGCTGAGAAACTTTCATTGTTTACTTAGTATTTTAATATCACTAGTTTTCCTAGTGGAGAAGCAGATGCAAAATCCAGCTTATTTTCTTGTGTGCTTAAAATCCTGTTTGAATCTATTTTCCCTTCTTAGAAGTCTCTAGGAACAAATAAGAAAAGATCATTTTGTTCTTTATCTATGGCCAAATTAAAAAAAAAGCAGCAGCTATCAGTTTATTTCTTAGTACAAAATCACTTTCCTTTCCTCTCACCTAGTAATGCTGGCTTTAATGACAGTCCCGGGACTGGCAGCTACACCACTTTTACTGCCCTAAGTCCAAGCGTGATTCAATAGCCATTTAAGGGTCTGCAGAGATGAACTGAGTCTGAAGGGAAACAAGTGATATCCTTGAACCATCTACACAGCCAATTTCCAAACCTTTTGATTATATTCCTGTCAAGAGGTACTTTTAATAGAAGGACTTTTTTACTAAAAATTTAGCTCTTGATCAAGAAGAGTGCACTTGTTTTAGTGCTTCTGTTCTTAATCAGAACTAAATCACTGCCTCAGTAATAAATAAAATTTAAAAAGTCAAACATGTTTCCATGTGAACGACTTCTTTCACTTCGACAGTCTACACTGGAAAGACTTCCTTCCTGTTTTACCTCTCTCGTACTGCTGAAATCCAGACCTGGGTTTGTGTCTCAAGATTTGGTCCAGATGTGGCAACTTTTGCTGCCATATCACAAGCATCAAAAAGCCACCCTCACCTGATGACTGGCCATCTCCAATCCCTCCAAAATCACTGTCTTAAAGTCCTCCTCCTTGTCCTGTGGAAGGAAAGATTAGAACTCATAGCCTTTGCTCAGTGAAAAGTGGACTTGGCCATGAAGACCTTGTTTTAAGGTGTTTTGGATGAGAAAATGCTTTCCAATAAAACATTTTTTTTTATTTTGTGGGAGGAGTTCTATAAAAACTCATTACTATGAGATGCAGGGATGACAATGTACCTATAACCACATAGCTTCTGGATTTGTTGTCATGATTATTTTTTCAGACCCTGCAATATCAAAATGAAAGTACCCAAATGTGCTCCTAAACTCTGGATTCAACTTTCACCTTCATCTCTGTTCTGTTACTTATTAGTCCCTAAAGAAACAACTTGATTTTAAGTCAAGTTCTGCACTGTCCCCCATTCCATCTCTGTAGCCTGTGGAATGCGGTTTAAGAGCTGCTGCCTGAATAGGGGACGCCAGAAGACTGGAAAATTTCTGAGCACTCAAAGCACGTATTACAAACTAGTACTCAAAATAACAACCCAGACTGTCCCCAAATTGTACAATTTCATTTTGAAATTTTCTGAAGGCAAAGAAAAGACAAAACATTTGTAACAAAGGCCTACTGATGAGAGTAAGAAACTCACTATTTTCTTGGGTAAAGATCTGTAATTTATTAGCCTGATGCATAGTGGAAGTTGTACATAAGATATGCTATATCTTACAAATGTTACCTGCTTATATGTAACAAAAATAAATTGAAAAGAACGCAGTACCTTTGCCTTTTTCCGAAGAAGTTTTGCTAGTCGTACTACGTAAGGTTTAAATTCTCGTTGATGTATGCCCTGCCTTCTGACTTCCAAACCAGAATCATCTGAGACTTCTGGAATGAAGGCCCATCGGTACCTATGTATAGAAGAATGGTATCAACATCAGTAGGATACACGCTGTGCCTCTAAGACAAGTCCGCTTAAATACAGTAGACACATCGCGACTGCACCACTTACACGGATTCATGTTCAGCTGTGCCGCCCGCAGCCCTGTCACCTTGAGCTTGTTTCTTAACCTAAGCCTTCGTCAGTGAGTAAAGACACTGTCAACTACCCCACAGAGTTGAAGTGAGTAAATGAACATTTGTAATGAACACATGAAAACTGGAAAATACTCAACACCGTTTTTTTCATGAGCACAACCAAGTAACATGTTTCGTTCCTAGGTAAAAATCTCTATCACATACTTGGCCAGATGTTTCCTACCTATTACATAGTAAGGTGGGCAAAGGACTGAAAGGATTTAAGAAAGATCTGAGTAGGACTTCTGAGTACACTTCCATTCTATTTTTGTGTTTAAAATTTCATCTTTAATAAATAAAATTAGTATCTATGAAAACAATTCAAACAGTATAAAAGGTTGTACAAAAGAAAGGTAGTCTCCCCTCACCACAGGTTCCACCAGTACTGCCAGTTTATATCCATCCGGAGTTTATGCATAAAAAAGCATGAATTCACACAAGCAACCCCCATCTCTTTCAATACATAAAAATGACTGCTGTTTAATTACATATCTTGGAGAAAGATCATATAAAATGCCATCCTTTTTATAAGCTACATAGTCCTCTAGTGTTGGAAGGTACTGACTTAACCAGTTTCCTACACTGTCCAATTTTTTGCTATTACAAATACTGCCATAATGGATACCCTTATGAATTGCTGAATTTTGTGCATGTCTCTGAGAGGACAGTGGTTGGATAAATCATAGGATATAGCAGAATTATTGGCCTAAGGAAAATATGTATTCTGAATTTTGGTAAATATAAACCTCTTTGGAGAAAAATTAGACAATATCAATGTATCCTTCCAACACTAGTAAGAATGTTTCTACTTAAGGGTAAAAGGAGATACACTTTTAGATCTTTACCATTCTGATAGTTACTAATAACTTTAATTTCAATTTCTCTTATGAGTAAGCCTGAGCATCTTTTTAAACATTTGAAAAAATCATGAGTAAAAAGATATTACTCTTTCAAAAATTATGAAATTCTCCATGTTATCTTTTACCACCTTATAGATTTTAAGGGAAAAAAAAAAGACATAGTAGTTAAAAAAAAAACACGTAGTTGATATTACATTTTTGATCCCTTTTCTGTATCTTGACAAGAGGGTAAGCTCGTTATGGTTCTCACCATGGAAGCTAAAAAGGAAAGTGAAGACTATAGTTTTACTACCTCTGTGAACATAAGCTTCCTAGTTAATTTTGGACAGTTTCCTACAATTCTGCTTAGTATCCTTTTCTAAATTTCTTCAGGAGTAATATTTTACCAGACATCCAACCACTGAAATTCATTAAGAAGTGAATATATATGGTTTCAAATGGGGGGAAAAAGGAATGGGAATTGATGTAAAAAAAATTTCTAGTTCTTACCATTACATTTAATTAAAAGTAAGCTTGTGCAACAGCAGTTTTTAGAGAAAAAAGGTTCTGGTATCTTACTCTTTATCCTATTAATATTTCATTGCACCCTATTAATAGCCAATATTCTTGAATATATTGGATAGAATAATACAATTTATAAATGTATAATTTAATGTGGATAAATTCTCCAATTATCTTAGCCACGTATTAATGAAACAATCTTATAGTGCTTGCATATTACTTTAACAAATATGAAAAAAAGTGAAAGTGATAGCTGCTCAGTTGTGTCCGACTCTTTGCAACCCCATGGACTATAGCCCACCAGGCTCCTCTGTCCATGGAATTCTCCAGGCAAGGATACTGGAGTGGGTAGCCATTCCCTTTTCCAGGGGATCTTCCTGACCCAGGGATTGAACCTGGGTCTCCTGCATTGCAGGCAGTTTCTTTACTGGCTGAGCCACCAGGGAAGCTCAAATATGAAAAACCATAATTAAATATTTTGAGCACTTATGAACAAGGCATTTCATGAGAATTTAGTTATATTAATTTCTCCCTCTTCCCTTCTGCCATCTCTAGTTCAGTTCACTATCATCTGAAAGAAAAGGTGGTAAAGAAGCTGCCTGCCAATGCAGGAAACACGGGTTCAGTCCCTGGGTTGGGAAGATCCCCTGGAGTAGGAAATGGCAACCCATTCCAGTATTCTCATCTAGAAAATCCCATGGACAGAGAAGCCTGGCCGGCTACAGTTCATGCGGTCATAAAAGAGTTGGATATGACTTAGCTACTACGCCGCCACCACCACCAGCTCCTGCACTGGGCCTGAAGCTGGTGAGTCAGGTGTCCCACTGCCTCACATCTGCTGGCTACTCAGTCTACTGACTGAATGGTCTCTTGGTCATAATAGATCCATGACAACCATTTCCAATACCTCCCAATAACAGTGTTGCCCCACCATCCTCCTGCCAAAAATTATAAATACTTTGACTTACACAAAAAGTTCTATCTTAGATGTCACTGACCAAAGCAAATGCATTTCCAAAATGTCTACTTAATATCCTTATTTTACTTACATCTGAAATTGAGGAAGATTTTCGGAGGGCAACGCCAGAGCCAAATCCAAAAATTTGCAAGCAGAGAGATAGAGGTTTAACCACCGCTGGCTGTTGTATGAAGTAGAAAAGCCATTACCTCCTGTGTAGGTTGTCTCCAGACCAGCCACAGAGGGGCCTGAAGTCCTGTGGGCAGGGACAGTGCTATCAGCAGTTGTACCCTCTGACAAGTAATTCCCAAAAAATCTCAAAATGCCAGCTAATATTTTTCATAATCAGTCTGGTAAATGTACCAGTAGTTGCTAAGCAAGGTCATGACTAAATTATACTGTTCTCAAATCAAAAATTCATTTCTGTTCATTTAAATATTAAGAATATAAAAATAGAGAATAACTGTACTCAAGAAGGATAAAAATATAAGCTGTGAAACTAACAGGCCTCCCTGCTACTCAGTGCCCTTCTGTAAAGATAGTGAGAGGGAAAATTCCTCTCATAATCCCCACGGTTATTAGTACAGGGGACACTTAGAAACCTAGCACTGAAGAGTAGCAAACAAATTCAAGACACAGTGTCAAAGGAACTTTTCAATTTGTAAACTGATTTGTACAAAAATTCCTAAATAAAAATAAATTCTGTTTAGTCATATATTAATAAACTGCTTCACTAAAAAGAAGAAAATTCTAGTACATTAAACTGAGATCCTTCTGGAAGATATGGACATCTGAATACCTTAGTTACAGGTTACCTGCCGTAATAGGTTTTGCTGCATGTTTCAGGGAAAAGAGATGACCTGCTAAAACCAACCTTGTTCACATAGCAATGTGGCTACATTACTGTGGTGACAGTTGTAGAAATAGCATTGCCTGAGACTGTATTTATGTCTAGAGGCCCACAGCCGCAAATTTGGATAGTTTAATTCAGTCTAAAAAACCTAAGGTATACATGAAACTGTACCCATAGCCCAAAGCGATAAACTGGATAACAACAGACTAAATACATAAACTGTTCAGATGAAATAGTGTCTATTCCATCCTAGTTGTAAAGTAACATTCTGGATGATTTAGGATACTAAACACTGACAATACTAAAATGAATTACATATTACCGTGAAATATCTTCATCAGCAGTGAGTTCCTGCTCCATCAGTAAAAATACCTGTACCTGAAGACCACAGAATAAGTGTCAAATGTTTATCTAATCCTTCCTTCAAGTTATCTTTAGGCTATATTTTCATCAATCCAAACACAAATTTTAGGATACAACTTTAGGATCATGAAATTATACTTAGTTTCTAAAAATAAAACTGGATGTTTAGCACAGAGCTGTGCTACTCATCTGGCAGAGGTGGGATGAAAGCATGCTCTTATTTGGTGATTATGAAACAAACCATAAAAAGACAAATGTTACAGCCATTTGTTTGTGAGGATAGTATAGGGCTGGGTTTTCAGAGTTAAGAGATTGTTTTCTCTTTACTTACTCATCTCTTCCCCCCGCCCCCCACCCCTCAAGTTGTTCAGATGAGGGTGATGGTTTGGTCTGAGAGGAGAAAGGGCTGGTATCTGGGACTTAAGAAGATTTATTGTTTGGGACTTTACAAAATCTTATCAGAGTGTCTCTGAAGCAGCTTATCTGGGTAAGTGCTGCATTTCAGAGTGATGCATGCCTTCAGGCCACCTAAATCCAGCTAACCCACCTCTAATCACCCTGGAGGTTCTACTATAGGCGGAACCAGGCCTGGCAACCATGACACAGTTAGAAGTCAGTGTAGAAGAGAATGAACTAAACCAGATCAGACGAAGTAACGATTCACAAGGAGCTAATAACCCTGAATATTGCATATTTCAAAGTTTAAACTATGGAGACATAATCTGACTTGTTTCACTATTTTCAGCTGTAAAAATTTTCGGTAACAGGCTTAACTAGAGTTCAATTCTCTTCCAAAATTAGTTTTTATCCAGTAAGCATGCTGATGCTTGTCACATTGTTTTATAATTCAGATTTACTACCCGAGTTAAAATTAACTCACAAGTTCTGTGATCATGGTAGGCCAGAGCGAGGTAAGATGTTGTGGAGACATTCTCAAAAGTAACACTCTGAAAAACAGGAACACTTGAGAGTGAAGAGTTGGCACCTGGGGCAGACGAAGACTCTCAACCAATCTCTCTGAAAACAAACAAACAAAAAAATCCAATATATTTTCAATATCTAAATATTTAGAATCATTTCCATATAAACATTTCTATATAATCCAGTATTTCCAAAACTATGATGAAGAATCAACTTTTTAAAAAATTTGTAATCTGGTGCAGATACTTTCATTAATTTGATTAATCAAATTAATTTCATTAATTTGATTTTTACTAGAAAAATCAAATTAAAGATATATAAAATTCAGTGCCATGTTCTCATTTCTAGATTCAAGAGATTCTATCAAATTGCTGTAAAGGCTTAAAATGCTTACTCTACATTTCTGTACTTATCATGGATGGAATAACAGACTGCTACTAGTCTATGGACCACACTTTGAGTAGCACCAATCTAGTCAATGTTAAAAACATCACAGGACAAGTAGTGTGTACGATGTACACTGGACATTAGGTATAAAGAGTCAGAAAAGAAGGAGTCCTTTATCTTCAGAGAGAGAGGAATAATCTCTGTAAAAAGATGACAATCTCATTCTCAACCCAATCCCCACACCGCCTGCCGAGGCTGGTGGCTGCCCGCACACTGACTTGTGTGCAGCAAACAGTTCTGCCCGGGCAAGTTCACTCCTGCTACAGGGCCACTGGTGGCTCAGGGTGATGACTGCACCGATACCCTCCAGGACACAGGACCACCAAACCCAGGTGATGAAGGTGATCAGAAACCTTACACAACCCGCTGCTCTGTCCCCAGATTCTAGCTAAAATTTCCTGGTTATGTGTCTATTTCAGTCTCCTCCTTTAAAGATGTATAACCTCTCATCCACAATAAAAAACAAAAAACAAAAAAACCCACTAATATGCCTGGCTGCAGCAAAACAGTCTTACACCTCATTCTCAAACATGACTTCCCAGGAAATTTGACCCAAATAATAAAATAGAGACCATGTTTAGGCAATCCTATGAACTCAGTGTTTGATTTCTTTTACATACGAGTGATAATTAATTTTTGTTGTTTCAATAGAATAAATTTCTAATTCTACAACATTCTCCATCCACCAACATTTGGTAAATATTTCACCCCAACTTACAACTTAGGGAAAGTATTTTCTAAGGAACAACAAAAACTCAACAGTTTGGAAAATAGAGAAAATAGTTTTCCACTGTTTACCTTGTATATCAGGAAGATATTTCTGATACTGGTCAATTTCACTGCTAAAAATAGCAAATGCTAATCTTTTCAGAAGCATGGCTCTCTGCTCTAGTTCCACATCACGGTTTGCAAAGAGATTAAGTGAACTGCTTTGGGCCACAGCTACACGAGCTGAGGGGGATAAAAAAGCAAGAGAGGTTGTTACAGTCATCTAGCGATTTGAAAAAAGATGCTTGTGCTTTTCATTTTTAAGAATGTCTAGAAACCCTATGACATCCGAGAGACAGGCGCTTCTGGTGGAGGACTGGGGAGCTCTTCTCCGAGGCAGATGGGCTGGCACACAGAACCAGCGTCCACAAGTCAGAGACCAATTAGTAGGAAGTGCAATGTGGAGAGAGAAGAAAATTGAGGACTGACTATAGGTTTCAGAAAGTGAAATCACTAACAATGCCATTTTATAAAGCCATTATTTTATGCCATCTGCCTAAATCCTTCTCATTGTTTTAAAAACTTCTGGCCTGGCCCAGCCTAGCCTACCGAGCTCTCCCTCCTCTTGTCTTGTACTCACCCCCGTTCCCTCTTTGTAGCCATTCTGTCTTTGCTCTTTTGTGAACTCAGTAAGCTTGCTTCTATCCTGAGGACTTTATAATTTTTGTCCTTTATTCCTAGAATACTTTGTCCCTAGGCATGCTCATGGCTGTCTTTTTTTTTAGTTTCACCTCAAGTATGAGCTCCTGAGCTGTTATTTAAAATCTCTTGTAGCGCCCTATTTCCTTCACAACTTCTTACTTGCTCCCTGAAATAATTTTACTTATTGGATTAAGGTAAGCATAATGCCTGCTGCATTTTTGTCTTTTAATAAATAACTGTTAAAAAGATGAATCTCAAAACAAACCTGTGGAGATTAGAGAATACACTGTCCCTTTTCCAGAGGGGAAACTGCAGCCTGGTTAAGAAGGGACATAAAATTCTAGGGATTCATTCAACTTCGCTGCTATTTAAGATCATTAGTTGGATAATTTTCAAACTTTAAGAAAACAAGACAACTTTTTTTTTCCCAAATGAAATACTATCGAGGAACCCCAATTTATAAACAAAATAGAGAAGGAGTGGGGTGGAAAGTGATTCTGACTTCTTGGCCCCTCTCTTTCTTCATTTAAAGGAGATAAACACAGCCCCAAGTATCTTCTTTTTCGCCCTGGCTCACAGCATGGGTCTCACTTCCCCTACCAAGGATGGAATCCAAACCCCCTGCCGTGGAAGCCTGGAGTCCTGCCCACGGGATGGATGGCCAGGGAATCCCCCAGAGCCCTAGGACTTAGAGTGACTTGTTTGATAGGTCTGTCCCTGTTGCCTGCTTTTCTTGGCCTTCCTGGCGGTCAGTCCTTCCTTCAGTGATTACTGAGTGCCAGGTTCCATGCCATGTGCTGGGGAAACAAGTTAGAGACAAATGTGACAAGGCCAAATAGTTTACTGATTATTTATCTACTACGCTATCTTCTTCAAGTTTCAACTTTATATTCCTGTAGGGTACTACGTATCACTATAACCTGACAAAGAGCTAATTCAGTAGTTTCTGGACAAGAGCAAAGCAAATAAGAATGGCTCATGTACAGGAAAGACACTTAGGTTGTCATCCATAGTACTCACTCATTAAATCTCTAAACGTTGTCTTATCATGTGTCATCAGATTGTCCATAATTGCTCTCCAACTGAAAGAAACCAGGATCATGATATGTAATTAACATTTTGTTGTTAGTATTTAAAAAGTGTTCTACTTTGCAGATAGCAGTTGATTTCAACAGATTCTGTGAGATGCATTAGCATGTTGAATAGAAGCAGGAGGACTTACTGGTTAACACAAGAGGCATCCATTTGAAAGAAACTGGGATCCATAAAGAGGTCAAAGGCTTCTTTTTTCCAAGCTCTCCGTGTGTACTGATACCCACTAAGACTGCTCAGCAGCTGGACACAGGCTCGATAACTGGGTGCATTATGTGCACTGAGAGGAAGGAAAACCACGTTAACCTCTATGTTATAACTATTCATCATATTAAGTTACTCATAAGTATTCACATTTACCTAAAGCAATGATGGGAAATAGCACTTGTGTAAAAGAAACATTTTTATCACTATAATTTAAGGTAAAAATAAAGTCATTTTGTGATAATTTCATTTTTGGAATAAAGGAACACAACTTATTTTTAACAGAATACGAGTTAACTAACACATCTAGTTAAATAATAGTAGTACCTATGATTTCGGAGGTAGGGCACAACATAATGCATAATATTTACAAGTAAAGGAATGACTCGTTCTTTTTCATCACTGTAGAAAACCATATCCAAAAGATGAGCCAAAACCTAAAAAAAACATAAATGAAATGGAATGTATAATCTGAGAGCTGAAACTGACAGCATCTAGAGGTGGTTTTCAATCTGTAAGAACATCTAGAATACCTTAAAATTAGAAAAATCTAAAAGCAAATTCCTTAAATCCACTTTTACATGAATGGCTTCTGCAACTATTTGCATTTTTTCCCATTGTAACTAAAGAATATACATATGGGCAAATATTACTAGGAAGAGGAGAAAAAGAGAGGTTAAGAACCTTCCAATGTGATTAGGGAGTAAACACCAAATTTAAGACTGGAAACTCAGTACCTCTCTCCCTGACTGGGTTACCAGGGGATTTAGGAAAAATCCAACCTCATGAATTGAGATGCAACTCTGTCAACTAGCTATTTGCCTTAGTCATACTGTTCTAATCTTTGTAAGGTCCAGTAACCACATCTGTAAAGGGGAAACAAAAAGGAACTGCAGGTCTGTATAACAGGGTATAAAAAAAGAGCATGTCAGAGCATTTATATAAAAATGTTTGGTAAACTGTAAATACTTAATAGTGACCAGCATCGTTATATCACTTCTACCCTTCCCTACCAAATTGTGATACAAAAGCACTGTTCAATTTTAAACAGTACACTTGTAAAAAATAGTGCATGGGGGGAGCAATGTCTAAAGTTGCTAAAGTCACGTCTGACTCTTTGTGACACCGTGGACTACACAGTCCATGGAATTCTCCAGGCCAGAATTCTGGAGTGGGTAGCCTTTCCCTTCTCCAGCAGATCTTCCCAACTCAGGCATCGAACCCAGGTTTCCCACATTGCAGGTGGATTCTTTACGAGCTCAGCCACAAGGGAAGCCCAAGAATACTGGAGTGGGTAGTGTATCCCTTCTCCAGTGAATCTTCCAGATCCCGGAATCGAACCAGGGTCTCCTGCACTGCAGGTGTATTCTTTACCAACTGAGCTATCAGGGAAGCCCATACAAATGTTTGGTAAACTGTAAATACTTAATAGTGACCAGCATCGTTATACCACTTCCACCCTTCCCTACCAAACTGTGATACAAAAGCACTGTTCATTTTTAAACAGTACACTTGTAAAAAAAAAAAAAAATAGTGCATGGCAGGGAGCAAGGTCTAAATTGCTGTCATTAATATTTAACAAACTACTAATCTGAATACAAAGTCTAAACTTTATTTTATACTGATTTCTTGAACTACAAAATAATATTTCAAATTAAAATCTCCTTTGTAAGAACTACTTACTAACTGTTTACTTGAAAGTTCATGTGAAAAAATCTGACAATATTTACCTCAGAAAGTAATGTCAATGCATGGACACTATATACAGAAGGAGTTATGTTTGAGGTTTCCATTGCAGGTGATAACATATCTAAATAAGAAAAAAGACAGGTAAAGATATAGTTAGGTTTTTTTCCCACTGAAAAAAACTACATGTTAAACACAAGAAAAGGGAGGATTTTACAGCAATTATAGTGCTGGCTGCAATAATTTCTTAATGAGTGGTGGTGGTGGTTCAGTTGCTAAGTTGTGTCTGTCTCTTGTGACCCCATGAAGCCAGCCAGGCTTCTCTGTCCGTGGGATTCTCCAGGCAAGAATACTGGAGTGGGTTGCCATTTCTTCCTCCAGGGGATCTTCCCGACCCAGGGATTGAACCTATGTCTCCTGCATCGCAGGCAGATTCTTTACAGCTGAGCCACCAAGGGACAGATGCCTACAAATACAAACTTCAGTGTAGGGAGATCAATACCTTCAACATCAGATTCTAAATTGGTTCCATCTACCATTATTTTTGGAGAAGGCTTAACTTCAAGATTTCGCCGCAGCCATGTTGTCTGTTCCAAAGAAGAACCAGCAATTGCACCAATTGCATCCACTATTTTATGAGTCACATCCTGAAGAAACAAGGAGAACCCATCATATCTCTGTGTGTACACAGGCACACACATGAAACTTCACAGATGATCTTATCTGACCTTCCCATTTTAGATTTGAGAGCACTGAGAAACAGAGTTTTGGCAACAGCACTCAATTCAGAATGACTTACCTGGAGGTCTCTCTGGTCTTTTTTATTTTCCAAACTAGGGTTTTTCATGATAAACTCATTCAGAACTCTGAAAGGGTCAAAGAAAAAAAACAAACAGGAAATATTAGTGTAAAGAAAATGATGTAACATAATTTTTCACAGCAAGTGGTTTATGGTCTCAATTTTAACTTTGTATGTGTAACGAATATGGGTGTATGTGGACATTCTATGACTCAGGTGAAATGCATAAACCTATGCATGCAAACATCTGTGCAAGGATGTTCATCGCAGCATTATTTATAAAATCGGAATGTCCAGCAATAGAAGAGATAAACTGTGGTGTATTCATATGAAATACTAAACAGCAATGAAAATGAACAAATTATAGCTACATGAAATTACATGGATAATTTTTATTAAACATATGCTGTATGAAGTAGTAGACATAAAACAGAGTTGTTGTTCAAAAACAAGGCAACATTTATCTGTGGCACTATATGTCAGAATAGAGACTATCTTGAGGAGAAGGGAAAGGACAGTAATTAGGAGGGAACTTGAGGGGACATATGGTGTCTCATTTCTTAATTTAGGTTTGTGATTGTACAGTTGACATCTTTACTTTGTAATAACTTATAATTTGTATGTTTTCTGTGATTTATATATTAACAAAAAATTTAAAAACCCCACCAATCTAATATAAAAATGGTTTCTTATGTGTATAATAGATAAAAAAGATTTCTTGAATGTAAGAAATCCATTTCCATTGTTTGCTAAAATTCTACTCAATATTTAACTTGATTTTATTAACTATATGCATAATTATTTCCAAACTAACACATAAAGTGATATTGAAGAACAATCATATAAATTCCTATTTTATAATTAGGAATTTTTAGAGGATCAGTGGACTGGTTGGGAGAAAAAATAAACCACCCAATTTAAAAAAGGAGTTAGTTTTCTAGTATAAGTGAAAATGCCCAACTTTTAATTTAAATACTCAGAAGATACACACATTGAGAAGGAGGTATAACACTTCATTATCTGAGAAATGAGAAAGGAAGAAAAAACAGGTGATGAAATAGAAAAATCTTGCAGGGGAGAAGGTAGAAGTCTGACAGTTGGTTTTAATTTTTAATGAGATTAGCAGGATATTTGGTGATGATTCAAAGAGCTGTCCATATATTCCTTCTATGAGCCTTAGAACAATTTAGAGGTAGGTAAGGCAGGTATTATTACTCTTGACAGATGGGAAAATAGCCTTGGAAAAGTTTATTGATGTACCCTGGGTCCCAGAAATGAGAGTTAGAACTAGATATCCAAAGAGAAGAATCAGAAATCTTTATGGGAACACTGTTCTAATTTCCAGGGTTTACAGTTCTCTCTCATCAATAAAAACTATCATACACACTAGTTATCTTTATCTTTGGTCCAGGAATTGCAGATGCCGAGTCCACTGCTCTTTCCACTACACCTTCAATGTCGTAAACCCCTTCAGATTTCTGGTTTAGAAGACAGCACGAGGGTCTAGGGATCATTCCTAGGGTTCGCAGTGTTACTCAGCTTCTACAGGCTGACCAGCTCTCCTCCAGCTCTCATCCTTGTTCTTCTACCTCCTCTCTGCTTCCTGGTG
The DNA here is from genome assembly GCF_032452875.1 of Bos javanicus. Classification (NCBI taxonomy): domain Eukaryota; kingdom Metazoa; phylum Chordata; class Mammalia; order Artiodactyla; family Bovidae; genus Bos; species Bos javanicus. The sequence continues at coordinate 23,115,888 of NC_083876.1, read as the reverse complement.
TAAGACTACATTCCTACATTTACCAAAATCTCGAGTCCATTTTACCAAAGAACCCTCTAACCCTAACCCTCCCTCTACTTCAAAATTTTCTAGACCACTGGTTGCCAAAGCAGAATCACTGGTTCCCTTTAGGACAACAGAGAAGCTAAGTCTGTATATAGAACCACCCAACTACACTTTTAAAAAACACCAGCAGAGCTACAGAGGCTGACTAAGGTTGAAGTTCTTTGCATGCGGTTGAGTTTACATCCCATTCAGTGGAACAGCACATTGAATGTCTGGAGTAATGCAAACAGGTTGGAGACAAGGGTATTCCCTTTGGGGAATTCCCCTCTTCTGTCTTAAGCAGTCCTTTTCAAATTCCAGGATGTAATGTAATCACTTGAGACCCTTGTTAAACTGCAGATTCTGATTCGGGTGGTCTGGGTTGGAGCTTGAGAGTCTACGTTTCCAACAAGCTCCCAGGCGACTCTATTGCTGCTGGTTGAAGGATCAACCTGAGTCACAAAGTTTTAGAGGAAATGCAGCCTTCTTTCTCACTCTTACCCCTGCCATTCCCCGGTCTCCATCCCCTCCCAGCTGTCTCTGGAATCTGGTGCTTCCAAGGAGGCCCCCGCTCCCTACAATCTCCTATGGAGCACTCTCCCCTTAAATAATAGTCATTATCAGCCAGGCACTATTCTAGGAATTTAACAAACACTAACTCTAAATGATCCTTGTAACAACTTTATGAGGTAGGCACTATTATCATCTCCATTTTACAGATGGAAAGGTTATATAACCTGTGCAGGGCCTTCTAGCAAAGAAGTAAAGGAGTTGGGATTTGAATTCAGGCAGAGTCTTTGCTGTTCACTACTCAACATCGTCAGGTTTCCTTACCATTTCAAATCACATTTTCTTCTGCTACCTTGTCAGTTCTCTTTCTTTTCGTGATCAAACAAACTCAAAGACTACTTCACACTAACTTTTTTCACTCTAACCCTTGCCCTTAACATCTGTGCTTATTATCTCATCCAACTCTTTTCTCCTAAATTACCAATCCTCTTTGGATCATCAATAAATACACCCTCTTTTTATACATCATCTTCCCTAATCTCTCTAAAGGGGTTAACCATGCCTTAACTTCTCTTTGCTTCTAGAACCCTGAAAATACCTGTTTTTCTTCTACCTTTCTGATGTTTTTCTTTTCTATGTCCTTTCTTGGCCCCCTTTCCTTCTTTTCTTGTCCTGTTATTTCGATCCCATAATCCACAGCACACAAACTTGCTACCTCCCATTAGAAACGATTCTATCTTCTTTCCCCTATGATCTATTCTACTACTAACTTGCTGGTCATATCCCTCCTCAAAACCTGCCATCACTCCCAGCCCCTGCCCAAGACCAAATTTCTTAAAAAAAATGCGAATTCCTTTCCCATTCCAGCTCCCATCCCCATCTCATTCACCCACTGTCCCACTGCTATGCCTACACCACAGCCAAAGCAGACAAGGCACCTCGCCCAGTATCCCCTCCCTGGCCCACAAAGGCTTTCCCCTCCTACCATCTCCACTCACTGAGCAAATATTTCCCGGGGACATATTATGAACCAAGGATAATGGAGAGTAAAAGATACTGTCCAGACATCATGGCGCTTGCAGTCAAGGGTAACTAGAATTACCAAATAATCAGGCACATTAACAGAGATCAGGAAGCAACATGACAGAGAATGACTTTTCATGTTCAGGGTTCTGAACTCAGATGACTATGAAGCTCCCCTTCAGTCATCCTGCTCACCTCTGCCCCTTTCAATCCCACACTTTCTCATCGCTGAGTCACTACTGCTGCACCAGTTTCACATTAGCATGTTCACATTTTGCATATGTAGAAACACACAATGTTGCCTCCACAATCCCACTCCCCCCAAGAAGGTAGAGACACACCATCACCCAAAACATGTTATTCAGCAATCAGAGACAACGGACACTATACATTTGAAATCATATTTTTTAAGTGAAACTGCTTACCCAAGTATAAGAAACTGCCCTGGGGCTGGAAGGCTCAGTTGTATGGAATCTTTCAGAAGTATCAACAGTGATGCCCAGCTATCCACTAAATTGGGCACTGGAATTCTGCAAGATGAACACAGTTTCTATACACAGATAAAGCCAATATCAACTTTAATTTTCCCTATACTTTCCCAGTCTTTACCATATTTCCCTACTTTCTCTGAAAATTTTCTAAATTTGATAGACTGTGATACTGTTATAGAACATTTCTGAAAGCTTTATATTTTCTACTCTTATTATATGTAAAAAGAAAACCAAGCATACATACTTAAAATATCCAGTGTAACTTATTACAGTAGAAATTTTGCCATAGAATTACCAGTTCTTAACCATACTGACTCTCAAAATGCAGCTCAATAAATTTGTTTAATTATTGACATCATAGTTACCTACTTCCTTCCCTATTCTCTCCACTTCTCTCTTATATTAGCTCTTTCTCCTTCACATATGAGTCTCTATCTCATCTAAGGGAGGGCTGTCAATCTATCCTGAATATCAGTCTCTCACCTCTACAGAAATTAAGATTCTCTTTGTTTCTTCTTGACCTTAACCCTAACTCTTCTACCTAAACTTAGATTTTAGGCAGTCCCTATTCTAAATCACAACCAGTTTAACCTAACTTTATGTTAGTCATCAATCACAAACTGATGCCAAGTTTGATGATTAAAATGGAAAAAATTAAGGTTCTTGAGTAAGTTTATCAAAACTCAAATCAACGAAATTCTATTCAGATGTCAGCTAAATGCAAAACTGGAATGCCATAACAAGAAGATATTGTCATATCATTCCATTAAAAAAAAAAAAACAGATTAGACGACCTTGCGTTCTCACCTATATCAAAATAATGGATCAGTGGAAACTGGCATAGTTTCAAGAACAGGATGTAGTTTGTTTATTATTTTCTTACAATTCAGTGTTTTAATGTCCAGTGTACTTTAGTGTACTTAGGTCTTTATATCTGTAGGATCCACATGACTGGGTCATTAAGAGGCCAACTGCCTTTATTAATATTTCCACAATGTTTTTCTGTTACCAGTATTAGTTCTTTTAGTTTTAGAAGGAAAAAAAATAAGTAACTTCTTGAAAGAATTCAGGTGCCTTCTTCCTTGTTTCCTAATTTTTATGCATTGCTAAATAAAGTGAGGAGAGATCCACAGCAGTTATCTTACCTTTGAATATAAGCATAGAAAAACTGAAGCATGCAGACTTCCAAAGAAAGATGTTTCTATAAACAAAAGAAACCAATTTTATAGTGAAGAAAAATGCTGCTTTTTCTTTTCCATAGTTATAACTACTCTGTATTTTACCAGTTTTAAATTAAAAAAATTAAAAGCAAACAAAATCAAACACTAGGTTGTCATCCAAATCATGCAGCTCTCTTCCATGTAGCAGGCAAAACACAAAAGCTATTTAAAAAGCTGAAAATGGTTTAGAAAGAATCAAAAGATTCTCAATTCCGACACCCCCATATACAAAGCACACCCCAGTCATTATTTTTAAATGATCCATTGACTCTATAAGCATCAACAGTATTTTAATCAGCCTATGCTTGGCCAGGCTATCAGAATTAGGTTGACTTTTTTTTTTTTTTTTAAATAAAATGGAATTTAAATCTATTTTACCACAAGTTTCTGTTAAATTAGGACAGGTAGGTAGGTATGCTGCTAAGTCGCTTTAGTCGTGTCCGACTCTGTGTGACCCCATAGACGGCAGCCCACCAGGCTCCGCCGTCCCTGGGATTCTCCAGGCAAGAACACTGGAGTGGGTTGCCATTTCCTTCTCCAAGGCATGAAAGTGAAAAGTGAAAGTGAAGTCGCTCAGCTGTGTCCGACTCTTTGTGACCCCATGGACTGCAGCCCACCAGGCTCCTCTGCCCATGAGATTTTCCAGGCAAGAGTACTTGAGTGGGTTGCCATTGCCTTCTCCAGTAGGTAGGTATAGTTGGTTCCAAATCTGAACTAACTCCTAATAGCCTAAAATCTATTCTCTAAAGTTAGTGCTGAATGTAACATATAATAAAAAGAAGGCACCCGCCCTTAAAAATCAATAATAGACAAGAAAATAACACTGATGTCCACTTTCATTTACCCAATTTGATTTGTTATGTTTTGACACCAACTATTCCCTTGAAAATTTCCCCTTGTACCACATGAGGAAAAATCAAATATCTGATGAATTCAGAACTTAGTATATTGAGAACAGGGTTGGTGGCAGTTGAGGAGTACAGAACTTGCTCTTATTTGATTTTATATCCTTCACACTTAGCCCAATGTCTCTGGCATAAGTAGGTGCTCAAAATAAATACAATGAATTGAGCTTTCACAAGCAAATTTAAAATCCTATCACAAATGCCCCAGTGGTGATTACAGAACAGTAAGGAAATTGTTAAAAAGTTAGTAAGGACACTGGCTATTTTTGTACACAAGTAGTACACTCTTTAGGCAATAGAAAAAATAATGCAATATTTTCAGATATGTGCAATAATTCTTTCAAGGAAGTAATCAGGCCTATTTTGGCTTGGCCTAAAGTCTAATGTTAGCAGTTGGTAAATATTTTTTAAGAAAATTGTACCTCTTACTGTTCCTGAAATAAGGAGCGGAAAAAGTAGACAAGTTCATAACTTTACTAACTTGTAGACTTTTAGGTCTGCCTAACTAGAGACAACGCATTGGGAGTGCAAAGACTCTGTCACTGACTTCTTGGTAGCACAGATTGTACATGGTCAAGAAATGACATCAACTAGAACTAAAGTTATAGCAAAATGTGAGGAGCTTACAGACTTAGACCCTCATTGCAAAGAGAGAGCAGCAAGAGGCTGTGAAAAAGGAAACAACCGAAGTGAACAGACCTTGGGCTCTGGCTTCTGTGCTTTTCCTCTACACGACCAGAAAAATCTCACCTAGGAATCTGGCCCCACACGTACTCACTGCCTTAGATGTACATATGGAGCGCTACGAGCAGTGAACTGCTCTTCACTGGCCACAGGGAGGATCATGCCAGCGGGTCACTGTAGATACTGGTAACTGTTTTTATTAGGGCAGAGTGAGAACACATGCTCTCATCTCTGCAATCTATTTACAAGGATGCATTGTACAAAAAATAACTTCCCTACCAGGGTCATCTCTGAAACACAACTGGAAACAAATCAAAGGGTAGCTCCGCTTACCTTGTCCTTGGCTATGGCTGGGGGCTGCTTCAAGACATCTTTCACAGTCTGTATAACAGTCTCTGCTCTCATGACACTGATAGACCGAACCAGTTCTACTAGTAAGAGCTGTTCTTCACTGGCTGCAGGAATAACCTGGAGAACACATCACTGTATTCACTTATGTATGGGTAAAGGTAAATCTTTTAAGAGAAACCACAGAATTAAGAGAATATTTTATGGCCTCTTTTAATATAAAGGCCCTTTCATGTCCCTTGATGACTTTAGGTAAATTTTATTTTTTATCAATATAATACATGTATATTGTTTCAAAAAGACAAACAGGACAAGGTATCTTTTAAGAAAAAATAGCAGTGTGCTTGCACTTATGCCCCAAAGTGACCAGGCTCAACTCTTGGCTCTTTCCTATCATTTCTGAGTAATATTCATGGTTGTTATTTTTCCTATTTCAGAATATTTTCTTCAATTTTACATATTATCTACTGACATCCTACTTTAGAAGACAAACTTCTGGTTCTATTACACTCTTCTCCCTATCCTTCCACCATAGTTACATCATAATTTCATTTAAATATACACCCAATATTCATATGTTTACTTATAGTTATGTTGTATATTACCAGTATACATGTCTTCTCTTGCACGACTTTTTGTTTTTCCTAAACTGTTTTTTTGTGTGCTAATTTTTAAAATAATCTTCATTTATTCATTCCAACTGAAAAATCTTAACAAGTCTACATTAATAAGATAATCTGCTTCAAAGAAATAATTGTTTTATTACAATATTTATTTCTATTTATTTGGCCATGCCAGGTCTTAGTTATGGCACGCAGGATCTTTAGTTGGTGGCATGCAAACTCGCAGGTGTGGTATATGGGACCTAGCTTCCCAACCAGGGATCGAACCTAGGCCCCCTGCATTGAGAGCACAGAGTCTTAGCCACTGGACCGCATGGAAGCCCCAATATAATTGTTTTTACTTTAATAGTTTTTAAGGATCTTCATAAAGAAACACTGAATGTGATGAACTACGTATGCGTACTTTCATTCATTTCAGAGTGGTTTATGATGTGAAGAATTATTTACGCACATTTTATGTTTCCCCAAGTTTCACTAAAATCATGATGAAAAATATAAAAGATGTATGAGTAATTACATATCAACCAGAAGATGTATGAAATGAATGAATATATATCAATGAAAAGTATTACAATGGCCTATTCACAATGTTTTATATGTAAATGTGTTTAAAAATATGATAGTATACACAAGAAAACATAGTTTTTCTTATGCAGTGTGACTTCAGTTGGATTTTTCTATCTTTACAAAAAAAATCTTGCTTGACTGTCACAATATATTTAATAGAAGTGTGTGCATATATACAAGTGCATTTGTGTCTACACACTGTTTTTGTTTGCTTGGCCTTCTCTATCATAAGTTTATCCCCAAAGAATCCAACAGCTGTAAATCTCCTCTAACTACATGCTCAAAACCATCAGATCAGATAACTAACCTACCTTTTCCCCTTCCTGCTTTTTCTTGAGATATCTCTGATAGATGTCTTTCTGTTCTACCCTGGTTTGGTACTCTCTAGGCTTGCTATATAGTATCATCTTGTTTTTTCTCCTGTGACCATCAGCCTTTCTTTTTTCCTGTGTTGGAACTCCCATTTCTTGGATCCCATGCTGCCTTCTTTCTTGGTTTATTCCTCCTCTGCTGGAAATACATCTTACAGTATTTGAGAAAGGGTGAATCAACTGCAATTTTTTTTGAGACATTTCAAAGTCAAAACTCACCTGAGTGACACTTTGGCTGGGTAAAGTACTACAGATTGAAACTAACTTTCCAATCATAAGTTCTAGTGTTGCTAATGATAAGTCATATCATCATCCATTGAATATGACCAGTATTTTCTCTTTAGAAGGTTATCAGACCTCCTTTTCATCTCTGGTGATCTGACATTACTTGCTGATCTTTATGTAGACAGATCTCTTTTCACAGTGCCTATAAAAATTCATTTCCTTTACTTCTGGGGAATTTCCTTGTACTATTTCTTAGATACTTTTCTCCCCTCGTTTTTTCTATTTCTTCTTTCTTCAAAAAGATACTGTACCTCCAGTATCATTTCCCTAATTTAAAAATCTCCTTTCCTCTGTTTTCCACAACTCTAAATTTACATTCTATATTTGATATTTATCTACTTTCACTTCTCTTATACTGATTTTGTTTTGCTTCTGCTAAAAAATTTTGACATTTAAGACAATTAAAAATTTTTGCAATAGTCCTTCTTATAATCTCTTATTTCATGGATGTAATATAATTTTACCTGGTGAACTTTACATTTTCTTCTGTTACCTGCATATTACTTTTGACTTTCTCTATCTACTTGTTTTGGTCTTTATCTAATTTTCAGAGGCTTTCTTCATGTGACTGGTATTCCTTGGCTCTCTATTTCCCAGGTAACTCAGCTGGTAAAGAATTTGCCTGCAATGCAGGAGACCCTGGTTTAATTCCTGGGTTAGGAAGATTCCCTGGAGAAGGGATAGGCTACCCACTCCAGTATTCTTGCCTGCAAAATTCCATGGACAGAGGAGTCTGGCAAGTTATAGTCCATGGGGTTGCAGAGCTGGACACAACTAAGCACAGCACAGCAATAATAATAACTATACGCAAATATATTTACAGCGTCCTTATTAAGTGCCACGTACTGGTAAGTGCCATATATATATGCATACCCTTCCTTCATCCCTCCCATCTTTCCATCCACCCTTCTTCCCTCCCTCCGGTTCTGATTCTCACAACCCCATAAAGCAGCAATGCTAACCTGAGGACGTTATATAGCTAGTGAGTGGAGAAGTCAATATTTGAACCCCAGGGACCTGGTTTCAAAGTGTGAGGTCTTAACAACTGTATTACTACTGCCTTTCAAAAAGAAATTGAAAGGTGACAGGAAGCCAAGCATTTAGGTGCAAGACTACTGGATAGGTGGCCCTTCCTGTGTAGTGCCAGCAGCCTAGTTTTGGAGTCCTTTTTTTGTTGTTGTTGTTGTTGTTTTTAGGAGACACAAAAATTTAAGTAGCTTAGGTCAGGCCATTTTCCTAGAGAGGAATCCTAAACTCCTACCTGAACAACATAATGGCTTCCTGCCATTTTGCTGGGGTGAGATTGATTCCATTTTTCAGAATGTAGACTTTTCCTGACTGCTGTTTGAAGCATGATGTCTAATTCCTACCTGTATGAACCTTGTACTTGGATGCAATCTCAAAAATGACAGAATGATCTCTTTTCGTTTCCAAGGCATATCATTCAATATCATAGTAATCCAAGTCTATGCCCTGAGCATTAATGCTGAAGAAGCTGTAGTTAAACAGTTGTGTGAAGATCTACAAGACCTTCTGGAACTAACACCCCAAAATGATGTCCTTTTCATCATAGGGGACCAGAATGCAAAAGATGTCAAGAAATACCTGGAGTAACAGGCAAATTTGGCCTTGGAGTACAGAATGAAGCAGGGCAAAGGCTAACAGAGGTTTGTCAAGAGAACGCACTGGTCACAGCAAACACCCTCTTCCAACAACAAAAGAGAACACTCTACACATGGACATCACCAGATGGTCAACACCAAAATCAGACTGATTATATTATTTGCGGGCAAAGATGGAGAAGCTCTATACAGTCAGCAAAAACAAGACCAGGAGCTGACTATGGCTCAGAAGAACTCCTTATTGCCAAATTCAGACTTAAATTGAAGAAAGTAGGGAAAACCACCAGACCATTTAGGTATGACCTAAATCAAATCCCTTACGATTATACAGTGGAAGTGACAAATAGACTCAAGGGATTAAATCTGATAGAGGGCCTGAAGAAATATGGATGGAGGTTCGTGACATTGTATAGGAGGCAGTGATCAAGACCATCCTGAAGAAAACGAAATGCAAAAAGGCAAAATGGTTGTCTGATGAGGGCTTACAAGTAGCTGAGAGAAGAAGAGAAGTGAAAGGCAAAGAAGAAAAGGAAAGATATACCCATATGAATGCAGAGTTCCAAAGAATAGCAAGGAGAGAGAAGAAAGCCGTCCTCAGTGATCAGTGCAAAGAAATAGAGGAAAACAATAGAATGGGAAAGACTAGAGATCTCTTCAAGAAAATTAGAGATACCAAGGGAACATTTCATGCAAAGATGGGCTCAATAAAGGACAGAAATGGTATGGACCTAACAGAAGCAGAAGACATTAAGAAGAGGTGGCAAGAATACACAAAAGAACTGTACAAAAAAGATCTTCATGACACAGATAAACATGCTGGTGTGATCATTCACTTAGAGCCAGACATTCTGGAATGTGAAGTCAAGTGGGCCTTAGGAAACATCACTACGAACAAAGCTAGTGGAGGTGATGGAATTCCAGTTGAGCTATTTCAAATCCTACAAGCTGATGTTGTGAAAGTATTGCACTCAATATGCCAGCAAATTTGGAAAACTCAGCAGTTGGCCATAGGGCTGGAAAAGGTCAGTTTTCATTCCAATTCCAAAGAAAGGCAAAGCCAAAAAATGTTTAAAATACCACACAATTGCACTCATCTCACACGCTAGTAAAGTAATGCTCAAAATTCTCCAGCCCAGGCTTCAACAGTACGTGAACCATGGATTTCCAGATGTTCAAGCTGGATTTAGAAAAGGCAGAGGAACCAGAGATCAAATTGCCAACATCTGCTGGATCATCGAAAAAGCAAGAGAGTTCCAGAAAAATATTTATTTCTTCTTTATTGACTATGCCAAAGCCTTTGACTGTGTGAATCACAACAAACTGTGGAAAATTCTTCATGGGAATATCAGACCACCTGACCTGCCTCCTGAGAAATCTGTATGCAGGTCAGGAAGCCACAGTAAGAACTGGACATGGAACAACAGACTGGTTCCAAATTGGGAAAGGAGTATGTTGGCTGCATATTGTCACCTGGCTCATTTAATTTTTGCAGAGTACATTATGAAAAATGCTGGGCTGGATCAAGCACAAGCTGGAATCAAGATTGCCGGGAGAAATATCAATAACCTCAAATACTCAGAAGTCACCATCCTTATGGCAGAAAGTGAAGAAGAACTAAAGAGCCTCTTGATGAAAGTGAAAGAGGAGACTGAAAAAGTTGACTTAAAACTCAACATTCAGAAAACTAAGATCATGGTATCTGGTCCCATCACGTCATGGCAAATAGATGGGGAAACAGTGGAAACAGTGTCAGACTTTATTTTTTTGGGCTCCAAAATCACTGCAGATGGTAATTGCAGCCATGAAATTAAAAGACGCTTGATCCTTGGAAGAAAAGCTATGACCAACCTAAACAGAATATAAAAAAGTAGAGACATCACTTTGCCAACAAAGGTCCATCTAGTCAAAGCTATGGTTTTTCCAGTAGTCATTTATGGATGTGAGAGTTGGACTATAAAGAAAGCTGAGTGCCAATTAGAATTGATGCTTTTGAACTGTGGTGTTGCAGAAGACTCTTGAGAGTCCCTTGGACTGCAAGGAGATCCAACCAGTCCATCCTAAAGGAAATCAGTCCTGAAAATTCATTGGAAGGACTGATATTGAAGGTGAAACTCCAATTCTTTGGCCACCTGATGTGAAGAAATGACTCACTACAAAAGACCCTGATGCTAGGAAAGGTTGAAGGTGGGAGGAGAAGGGGACAACACAGAATGAGATGTTCGGATGGCATCACCGATTAGATGGATATGAATTTGAGTAAGCTCTGGGAGTTGGTGATGGGAGCCTGGCATGCTGCAGTCCATGGGGTCACAGAGTTGGACTGACTGAGCAAATGAACTGAACTGTGAACCTTGTGCCCTTGGATCAAGAGTCTCTTTTCAAAGTACTCTTCACAAAGTAAATTTGACTCCAGTGTCCTGATGAGGTAGGGTAAGAGGAGTGGGTGGCTGCTTGGGTTGGGAAAAGGGAACTATAAACTTTCAATCAGTCCTCCAGATTTCAGCCCCATCCTAACTCTTTGCCTTTGGAAGTACTTGATACTTCTACTTCCAGACTGTCTATAGATTTACATTAGTAATTGATCCTTTGCTTGCAGCAAATCAGTAGAGCAGAGAAAACTGATATTGATATCCAAGTCAGTTATAACTCAGACATGTTTCTCGTCGTGCAAAACTTTTTGACACTTGTGGTCATATGACATTTACGGCCACACTTATGTGGTTACCCCTCCCAAGTTTTTGTCAGTGTAGGTTTTGTCATTTAGAATTGTTTCACTCTCATTTTTGGTAAGAGGGAAGATAAAAATGCATGTGTTCAATATGCCATGTTAAAGCACATGTACTTAACTAACTTTAAATAATCCAAGATCTCAATTCTGTCCAATGTAATATCTACTACTGAATCCTTACATGCAAAATGTCATATAAAAGGAATGTTTATTTTTTATTACTTGAAATGTGTCAGCATACATGTAATATGAAATCAGCACAAAAATAAGATTAGAAACCTTCAGCTAGACAAATCACATACCCTATAGGAATAAATTATTTAACAGCCTTAGTATTCTAGTGAGTCAGTATTTATATCCAATACAGAATAGTTTTTTGAGCTTTCAAACTCACAAAGCAACAAAATTTCCACATATATAAAGACAATATATGAATTACATTTAAGCAGTCACATTGTAACGAAAAGCTAATCAAGATGAAAATTTCTCTCCATACTCTTGCTATGCACCTTAAATGACTATCATTTAAAAAACACTTTGTATCTGATTACCATTTCTATACAGCTACAGTGTTAATATCATATGAATTTCTTTTTTCACATAAAGTATCTTTTATACTTAAGAAATTTAGGCAATATATTATTATCTAAACTGGAAGACAAACTTACTTTTCAGCGATCCACCCCATCCCAGCCCCTAATCCCATTGCAACTAATGGAAAACTGAAACTCAGCATGTATTCACCATATGCTTACCAAGTGAAAAGATAAACACATACCTTGGTCCTGGTGGGGGCTTTGTTCTGTCTTCTCTCATTCCATACAAAGGCAATGGCAGCCATAAAGTGAACACCATGATTCATTGAAATAGGCCCCAATAATTCTAGGATTTGCTGCCTCAAGTTCTAAAAAAATTTGAGCAAATTACAAGTGCATTAAAATTTATGAAAGCATTAATAACTGGACTGCACTTTTAGTTTTTCTTGGAAGAATATATAGAACTTGTTTGTTTTACCACCTAAATCGTGATAGTGAAGTGAAGTGAAAGTTGCTTAGTCGTGTCCGACTCTTTGCCACCCCATGGACTATACAGTCCATGCAATTCTCCAGGCCAGAATACTGGAGTGGTTAGCCGTTCCCTTCTCCAGGGGATCTTCCCAACCCAGGGATCAAACCCAGGTCTCCCGCATTGCAGGTGGATTCTTTACCAGCTGAGCTACCAGGGAAGCCCAAGAATACTGGAGTGGTAGATAATGGTATCTGTGGTAAATAATGGTGGAGGAAAGTTTAATAATGTTAAGAGATGCAACTATAGTCATTTTAATTCAAAAGGAAAACAAATAACCTGTAACAGTTTAATCCAAATATTAAAATAAAACATCATTTTATTTAAATTTTCTATTGATTTCCAGCCTTCCTCCACAGTGCCAGGAATGCTCCCATGACTCCCAAGTCTAGGAAGTCAGATCTGGAGTAAGATTAGGTAATTGAGGGATATCAATTTGATGACTGGCCATAGCAAACATGCTTTTAAACAATCACATAATTTCCCTCTAAATATAAAGAAGAAACTTTGAGAAATATCTGAAAGTATAAGAAGAAAAAAAATTTTTGAATCAACCATTAACTTCATCATCCTGAGATAATCAGTATTAGCTCATGAATTTTCTTTATTCCTTCTTCTGCAGATTGTTTTTCAACATAATTAGAAATACAATATTTGTTCAATTATGTAAAATTCCTGTTTTACTAAACTTTTAAGCACTTTACATCGACTAAGAATTCTTCAAAACCATGATTATTAGTGGCGACATAATGTAACACTGAGTAAATAATTTACTTAATCATTCCCTTATTGTTCAGGATCTCTTTTTTCTTGCCATTAAATAAGACTGTGGTGGTGGTAGCTTAGTCGCTAAGTCATGTCTGACTCTTGTGACCCCATGGAGTGTAGTCTGCCAGGCTTCTCTGTCCATGGGATTCTCCAGGCAAGAATACTGGAGTGGGTTGCCATTTCCTTCTCCAGGAGATCTTTCCAACCCAGGAATCGAACTTGGGTCTCCTGCATTGCATGCGGATTCTTTACTGACTGAGCTATGAGGGAAGCCCATAATATTTATTATAAATAAGGCTATAATAAATATTATACATATTTACATAATTTTGATTACTTTAGAATTTATTACTAAAGAAGATTACTAGGTCAAAAACTATGTAACTTAAAGATCTCTGTACATATTGCTAAACTATCTTCCAGGAGAGATTTGCATATTAAAATGTCAGCTTGAAATGTTCTAAAAAAGGAATAAAGTTATAACATGTGTGACTGAATCTCAAAAATATTATGTCACATGAAAGAAGTTAGACACAAAAGATCAAATAATATATAATTTCTTTTTTATAGGAATTGGCCTGAAAAAGCAAATCGATATACAGAGAAAACAGATTAAGGGTTGATGGTGGTTAGGGATGGGAACCAAGTGCCTGAAGATGGGCATCTTTTTGTGGTGATGGCTATGTTGAAACATTAGATTGTGGTGAGAGTACTATAGCCCTTCAAATTTACTAAAAAAAAAAAACAATGTATTATATATGCTTAAAAAGTATGATTTTTTAAATGTCGTTTCAAGAAAATACTTAAAATTACTTGGTAACTAATTCCACAATCCACAGAGTATCATAAATACTACTCAAATTATTCAAAAATTTGGAACATAATCTCTAGCAGAGTTGTCAAACAGACTCTTGAGCTCCAAGGGTGAAGAGTGACTTATCTAACCTTTGTGGCTCCAAGGTTGATAGTGGTAACAGAGGCAGATGCAGCGATGGTCGTTTTTTCCGAGGAATCAGCCTGATGCAGCACGCTCCAAAGCAGTGTCACTGAGGACATGATCATGTGAAGGATCGAGAGGATCCCACTGCGGGCTTCACACAGGTGTTTGTGATCTACACTGACCAAAAGCTATCAAAGTCAGGGGAAAAAGAAACATGTTATTTACTGAGGTTTACAAATGGGGACTTATTAGGCCTCACAGTCTTTAAAAACCAGTCAAATATTCGTGCAGTCTCACCTGGTGATACTGTGTAGTAGGATCCAACAAACAGTAGTGGATAATGGCCGTGACCCCTTCCAAAAGGGTAAGAATCATATCTGGTGGGATAATTGATGCCATCCACAGGGGCCTGGAAGAAAATGTATCCATGTGAACACAAGGTCTGTGAACAAGACGTTTGTGTTTCATCAATAATAAATGTCCAGCATGCGCTAAGCACACAGTAAGGGCTCAATAAATATTATATAAATAAATAAATTAGGAGCTTTTATATCCTCATCTAATAAAATAAGTGTGACACATTAAATGTACTAAAGTTCTTTGGGGATAACAAATTCTAAACAAAATAAATAAATACAGCCAGCAAATCTCTGGCAACTATGTAATGGCAGGCATATCAGTATTAAAGGATACAGCCAGTTTTCTTATATCCAGTACCTGAACTCACACAGGAGATAAACCAGACACTAGTCTATTAAACACCTGGATAAATTTTGACAGATTAATTTTGAATATGGCCTGGGGATACATATAAAATTTGACACCAGACAATGAAAATTCAAAACAAGAAATAAAATCAGATGGGAAAAGAATTATTCATAATTGTAAATTAATTTTAGTGTGACATTAACTTGCACTTAGATCAACATGTCATATAAACCAAGGAAACCCTTTGCAAAGCTTTCTGCTACTTTTGCCAGCTCAGTCAAGAAGAGCATCAAAATTAATTTCAGCTCTATGGAGGAAAAAAGTCCTGTTAATCTACTCCTTCTGTTTTCCATTCTTGATTCTTTTATGCATACGATTCCTCAGTTTTCTTCTTTATGAAAACAACATACTACATGTAACCTAACAATAACCTCTAATTTATTTACCCAAATTGCAACTGACTTTCTAGATGATGAAGTGGTCATACATGTAAAAAATGCCAATAATGACAAAATTAAAAATCAATTATTACCTACTATCAGATAATCCTGTTTCATATTTGTACTGTTGAATTAAATTATCTAAATTTCTGCAAAGCTGTAGTGTCACAGAGACAACCACTCTCTGGAGAACTTTTCCCATGTAAGGCAGAGTAGATGTGATTAAACCAATCCACTGTGGGTGCATCTTACAGGCACAGTGTTGATGCAAAGCTCGTATCACCGCACAGAGGAACATGCCTTGAGATGTGATCGGCTGGGCGTGCAAATACTGAAGAGAAGTCATGGGCTGATGGGGATTGATGTGCTCCAGATCAGACACCACAAAATCAAAACCTGTTTCATTCTCTTCAGGGATAGTCATTACCCTGTGTTCGAGAACAATGAGCCTCTGAAGCACTTTGAGAAGTTGTGACTGGAGTGTGCTGCCACTGTCAAATTCATCTTCGGAGAAATTGATGAGGCTGTCCTCTGAGAAACCTTCTTCCACGGCAATCACGTTCTTACCTGCCATCTTTTCACTGTGCCATTTCTGTGCACTAAAGATAGATGACAGCAAACAGTGAAGAATCACTTTCTGAACTTTGCACTTAGATAACATATCAGAGATAAAACTAGGGAAACCTTTTGCTGAGCTTTCTATGACTTTTGCCAGCTCGGTGAAGAGGAGTGTCAAAATTTCGATGCTCATCATCTGCATGTTTCGATTGCCTATTAAATCTTGTGCTGTAACCTTGACATGAGTTGGGTAATGGCTACGCATATAATACAAACACAGAGAAATAAGGATTTCTATGTACATAGAACTCCGGAAGTTATGATTTGAGTCCACTGGAATGTGACTATAAAAATCTTTTCCCATAACAGAAATCCGGTGTCTGGCCAAAAGATTCTGAAGCAGAGACAACTGAGGCGTATATGCGTTATTTACACTAGTGGTTGAAATGGCATTTACAAAAGCAATAGGGTTAGTTTTCAAGATGGCCTTGATGGCAGAAAAAGCATACAGAGTCCTGGATGAATCGTACAACTGGAGATACAAAAGCACATGTTGGTAGAGAGGATGGATGTTGAAATTGGGAGATTTTCGTGATCCTGGAGAACCCATGTCACTCTCAATTTCAGAAATTTCTCCCTCGCCACAGCTGTACCAGTTCTCTAAATCCAGACCATCGCTGAAGAAAACACTGGTCTGCTTGGGTTTTTCATTTGAAGCTTTCTTCTTGTCATCATCCTTTTTTCTGGCAAGTTTTACTTTAGGTTTTGCTCCTGGTTGTTTACCTGACTCCTTAACAATTGTTTCTTTCTCGGAGACTTTTTCTGATAATTTTTCTTTAAAGCTGAACTGAATGCTACTGTGACTTCTCTGTCGACATCTGGTTTCTGTAGAAGCAACAGAAGAGTCATGGAAAGTCTGTGTGGTTCCTGAAATACAAGGTGAGGAGCTGTTTCTGGAAATTCCATTTGGCATACACTCACAGCTTCCCTCTGCAGACACAGACAGAAACTGAGAACTGTCATTATTCAGCAAAGCACTCTGGCTCTGCTGAGCAGGCTGATCTTCGTTGCTAGTCACCTCCTCGCCTGGATCCACATCACTGTCCTTCGGGGGCAGCCCTTCAATTTCTGACTGAGATGTCACTGATGCAGATTCCGCTTCGAGGCCACTGACAACTTTACATATCAGGTCAAAGACCACCTGCTGAACATCATCATCTGGGGAGCCTGCGCTTGGCGCTTGGGAATCGTCTTGTGCTGTCATGCTCTCAGGATCGGCTTCATAACTCAAGTTGTCCCCAGCAGAGGACTGAGAACATCCTGAGTCAGACCTCTGAAGTATTTCTATCTGTTGGTCTGGCAGATCGAAATCAGACACAACCATAGGGATTGTCTCACTGCTGGTACTTAGGAGGGACAGTCTGTCACTTAATGGATTAACAGTAAGGCTGAAGTTCTCCATTTCGTCCATGGTAAGTGTCTTTTCACCATTTCCTTTTGATGCCATGAGTTGTACTTGGCTTACTGGCAAAGAAAGAGAGTAAAGAAAAACAATACAAAATACATTAAAATAATTGAAATGTAAACCAAACAAGATTTTTTAATCATTACTTTCATTACTTACTTATATTTTTCTATTAAAACGTTTATTAATGTGTTAGACCTTTTAAGGTAGAAAATTATGTAGATGACTATTAATTAGAATTTAATAAAGACAACTCAACATTAGAAGGGCTATTATTCAACTGAATTAAACAAAACAGCACATTTAACAGAGATAAAATATAAAACGTTGCCCTTATCCCCAAATACGACATTCTTTTAAAATAGTTCAGTATATAGTTAATATATAAATACATAATCTCCTTGATTTTAACAAACTTCAACAAGCATTTATAAATTATCTAGTTTAAGTAAGGCCCTAAATGAGGAGAAGAGCGTGAGAAAAGGAAAAAACATCACTCTTTACTCTGAGAAGTTTTAAAACGAGTAGGGGATCTCACAAATACCCATTTCTGTGCCTTTAGGGGAGCATTTCTTCAGAGAGGGTGAAGGCTTAGTTCCATGCAAGAAGTGCAAAATCAGAAGCTTCAAATTCAGGGAAAGCATCATGACACCACAGATGAGGTCTGAGAATGATCTCAGAGAGGTGAGAATTCAGCAGACAGGCAGGAAGTACTATAGACAAAGTGTTAATGCAAAGAAGTGCTGGCGGTAAGCAGAGCAGAGCATGTTCTTAAGAGGATTCAGGGGAAGCTGTGGAAAGGAAGCTAGAGAAAGGAACCATGGCTCTGTAGAAACACACTCAAGATGAAGCAGGAGCACAGTTCTGTTCTAACTTCACCACCTACCAGCTGTGAGACTGAGAAAGCCCCAGCCTCATCAGTAACATGACCTTTTCATTCCTGACCTTACCGGATTATTTTACAAGAGAGATAAATGAAGTTGATTCTTTTGTCCGTAAAGTACAATAATCTAAGGGGCCATTACTGGTGTATTATAGAGGGTATCATTTGACAATCTGTGAATGTCTATTCATTTCTATTATTAGTAATAGTATTCTATTAATAGTAATAGCAAATACTTATCAAATATTAATCATAACAGTGAACATTTATCAAACATTTATATGCCAGTCACTGCACTAAGCATGTCACTAGCATGACCACACCCAACGCTCACCATGAAGTTTTGAGAGCTGGGTATAATCATCCTCATCTTACAGATGAGGGATATGACACCTGAAATTGAAATGTGCACTGAAAGCTTACTATAGATTCCCAGTGGAGTATCTATAGAACACTGCAGGACCAGGACTATAAAGTCTACAGGTTATTTGCTAATACTGAAGAATGTTTCTCACCAGAGCTATGCTAATGCCTCCCCTGAAACAGTCAGCTGATAACAGAGATCCAAGTCCTCTAAGATGGTCAGTGATGAGGTACAAACTGACACACGCAAGCAGCACTATTGCATGCAGAGGGGAAAAATCGGCCCATGGAGAAATTCTCATGTTTGGTTCTCTTGACAATCACTGTTGTGTGTTCGCCTCTCTCTTTATTTATTAATTTAATTCTAAATAAAGTTGTTCTACTTCCATGTGATATTCACCATTATTGCAGGAAAAGTTCTGCATGAAATGCTTGTCACTCTCTTCTCCAGGAAAACAGGGAGCCTTATTCCAGTAACGTTCTGCTTGCACTCGCTGCACTGAAACCCTCTGAGTTTTGGGATGCAGTAAGAGCAATAGCAGTGGTTCCAAAACTCTTGCGATATCATGTCTTTGCAGAACTTGGTTCAGCCAGGCTTGTCCCACAGAGCTGGTGGAACCATCGAGACTGTTAAGGCTATCTAGCATGATGAACAGTGACCTACAATAAACACCAATAATTAAAACAAAGAACAGAATACCTACTTTAGTTTTAATACTCTAATTTTTAAAAAATTAACATTACTCTAAGTTGTATTTCTTACATTGAATTAACTATTTTAAAGTAATTATATTTCAGAATAACTTTTGACTACAGAGTTTTGATAACCTTAATCCCCAGTCTCAGTAGATACAATGAAAGAAAGAAAAAGAAAGTGAAGTCACTCAGTCATGTCCGACTCTTTGTGATCCCATGGACTGTAGCCTACCAGGGTCCTCTGTCCATGGGATTTTCCAGGCAAGAGTACTGGAGTGGGTTGCCATTTCCTTCTCCAGGGGATCTTCCCAACCCAGGGATCGAACCCGGGTCTCCTGCATTGCAGGCAGATGCTTTTACCATCTGAGCCACAAGGGAAACCAAAAAGATACGAGAAAGGAGAAAATAGTCCTCTCTCTTTTCTCATACACTTGTATTTTTTGAAATTTCACAAGCATACATTATTTCTATAAGATAAATACTGTAAAAAACAGAAGAAAAAACTTGAGAATTAGTCTGTTTCAGCGCCATATTACTGTTTGTATCACTAAATCTAGCCCCTCTACAAGTCAACACTATTTCCATGTTGCTCTGTGCTCCTTTGCTCTCATTCTCTTTATTAGTTGAAGCCATGTGCTTAATTCAAGGAAAGACCTTTTGTGAAAGGTGTGGAGGTATGGTTTGGGATCAGAAAACCAAAGATAAATCTGGGCCATCTGCTTTATCTCATGTATGATGATCTTGGGCAAATCACTTAACTTCACTGTCATGATGAGAACAGGTGGTTACTGAATTAGAGGTGGTACTTGTGAAGTACCCAGTCCCAGGGCCCAGTTTACTAGAGGGGTTCGGTAGCAGACCATTAGAGAATGCTGATGCTGCTTTATACCAGCTGAGGTAACATCCAGCTATCTGATGCTAAATGGAGCTTCAAGCACAGTTAGATTTGGGGCCACCTTGATGAGACTTGCTGGTGAGCCTGCTATCTGATGTTGATGTATGTAAATCTACCTATAAATGGCATCTCCTTGGAAGTTACTGCAAATCTTATTTCTGGTATCTGAGGCATCTATGTAGTCCAAACAGCAAAACCACTCTCAGGCAGCTAACTGTAGATTTTTTGAATCTACAGAAGTGATCCACAGAAGTGTCAATATTTTAGTTCTAGATTCTAAGTCTGGTTCAGGCAAGATTGGGAATAACTGTTAGAGAAACACTTATACCTTCTACTGTTTATATGAAATTTCACTGAATGTAGACTCAAGAAGGCTGCACCTGTTTCTACATCCCTGACATTTAGAATGGTGTCTGGCATATAGGAGGAACTTGATGAGGTCACCCGATGAAACGAAGGGGCACTGGGTGCTCCAGAAATACAGAGGGAAAATCGGTTAGATAAATGAAAATGCCATGCCTTTTAATACAGCTTAGACTAAAAAAATAATTTATAAATTTCTTTATAAAATCTGCAAATTGCTCTCTCCTACTCCTGCCAAATTAGCCAGGGGATTCGAGAACAGAAACATTAAGATATCTTACTATAAAACCTGAATATAAGGGTCACACAATCTTGAGGGCATTAGCCCACTGTGGCCCCTTTTGCCTGGCAAAGCAATAAAAGTTACTCTTTTTCTACTTCACGTCCCCTCAAAAACACCTGAATATAAAATGTAACCAACCTGTCAAAAGACCGTGCAAAAGATGAGGACTTATTTATATGGAGGTCCCTTGTCAGATGCCAAAGAACTGCAAACTTTGCATGTGCTTCCATCCTTATTTTCTGAGGACAAATATGGGAGATGATTTTATTATCCATGAATATATTGAGTGATTTTTAGTAAAAAAAAAAAAAAGTTGCTATTTAAGACAGTATTATGTTCAGCGTTCACAGTACTCTAGTACATGCTGAAATAAGCTGTATTTTTTTTATGGAAACAGAAATGCACAAAATACTTAAATATATACAGAAATATTAAACCTAAAGGATCATCTCATGCTGCCATATAAGTTATTATTTAGTTTAGGTGATTAGTTTACTAGATTATTTTATAACAGGGGATGGAAAGAACTAATAATGTGCATGTTACTATATCTTGACTACAGGAAGCACTTTCCCCTTCATTTTAATATAAGTACACAGTAGTCAAAACTAATTTTATGGCGCTATAGAATTTGCTTTTGCTCCCAGAAATTATATATTAATTCCAAATGAACTTATCATCACTTATAAAGCTGTTTTACTAGATTAAAATTTTAAGGACTTAAAAAAAACTATTTCTACACAAAAACTATTACATCACTTTTGGGATTATCTGGGAAAGATTATGTGATAACAATGGATGAAATAATGTAAGAATAAATTATTTAGAATGATCAATATTTGACATTCGATAATAATGCATTAGTAGAAATTATAGTATTATAAGAAATTGCATAGTCTTCTTCCAGCATTTGTAGAATCCATCAAGTAAAAAATCCCCCAAATCAGACTGCAACTGTCTAAACTGTGACAGGTTAGAGGAATGCCTACTTTTCCTGTCAGCTTAATATGTGCTTTTCCAATGAAGCTTGCATTTGTACATCGACCAATAAAAACACATAAAAAAAAGTAATAACTGATATTTTAATTTTTTCATGGATATACAATATCCTTATTCAGAACTTAGAAATGTTATACAAGTAAACAGGGATATAATTTGTCGTAGATTTATACTTAAAATAAAACAAACTATTACATCAAAATACAAGGCTTTATTTAAAAATTTCTGAACAATTCTGAAAGAATGTATTGAAGGAGAACTAGAAAATTAACATTTCTCTTGGAATAAACTTTTCATTCTTCTCATTCACTCCATTTGCCACTTCCCTGCTGCCAAATGCTTCATTTACTCAATAGAAAGCCTTTTGGAATATAACCTATTCAAACTCACTAGCATTTAGAATTTTTTAAAATGAGGGCAATCCAGTTCTAAAAGCTGTTCAATAAAATTTTCTATTAATATAAGAAAGCAGACACAGGAAGACCTCAAACTTCATTGGGTTACCCTGACCAGGTCAATCAGAATGATCATTACAGCTTCTTTTCAGGCCTGCTCATAACTCAGCCATCTTTAACTGACACTTATGAATCACACTTCATATACATAGGATAAAAAATCCTTATTTATTCTCTGTCCATGGAATTCTTCAGGCAAGAATACTGGAGTGGATAGCCATTCTCTTCTCCAGGGGATCTTCCTGACTGAGGGATTGAACCCAGGTCTCCTGCATTGCAGGCAGATTCTTTACCATCTGAGCCATCAGGGAAGCCCATAACCTCACATATTAGCATTCTGTAACTTACAAATGTTATTTCACACACATTAGTAAATGAATCCACCAGTTTCATAACGGAGACCACTGAATACATCTTTAAACGACCCAAGAACTCAGACCAGCAACAACTTGAATCATCACTCCCCACTCCTGATTCACAAAATAAACCCAGCATTTGATTTGGATTGCTTGATTTTTCAGATTACTGTCACTTTTTATAAAGAACTTTCCTCTAAGAAGAACAGAACACATTTATTTTAAAGACATGATAATCATTCTGAATGAAGTTATCTTATTCAGATACTAGATGCCACAATTTTCCTAGGGTTTCCTTAATTTGCCTTTCAGTATAACGGGAGCAGGGGGTAGGGTGGGCACAGGACCAGCAGAGAAGAATTTACCTTATCTTTATGGGTTAACTGCTGACTTATCACATCCTCACAGATGCTGGATGAAGGAACCAAGTTATGTAGTTGATAAAACAGTTCCACACTCTTCTGGTGGTGCTGAGGTGTCGCATCTCCCAGCTGGTTCCACAATGTTAAAGCTACATGCTATTTAAAAAAAGATATAAAAGTCACAGTGTCATACAATTGTAAATGAGAACTTCTAAACATTTCCTATTAGGTACAAACAAGCCTCTGACTGCCGGACCTAGAAGGTCTTAATACTCATTATGTCGCTGAAATGAGATTTAAAAGTGTAGCTTTCCATCTGCTTACTTCTTGTCATCCAGGTTTTTTAGGATCTCTTACAACAGACCCTCCTTTAACTAAATTTACTTTAAGCACCAAATATGTTAGCACTTTTTACAGGGCCCAGATAAGACCCCATTTCACTATTCTAGTGACATTTAGTAAAGTGATGCTAGAATACACTATCTTTAAGAGGATGTAAACCCCACACTGAATGAAGTTTAATGTTTATGGTTGTATGTCACGAAGTGAAATACAATTCATAGTTCAAATATCCAAACTTCTTAAAACATAAAATAGGCTGTGTGTATTTCAGCGCTACATGTGTTAACACAGCACATGGTGATCTATGACAGTCATCAGGGTTCACCACCACCACATGATAGCCCAGCTTTAATCTAGCCGGACGGACTATCTGAGGGATACAATGACTTGAAGATTAAAATTTTTTATATATAAAGAATCTACCTGCTTAAGCAAAATATACTTGATGTTCTTTCTATGCCAAGGATATCATATGTGCTGCTGTGAAACAAATCAAAGGATATGCATGTATCACAGATGATCATCAGACAATTTAGGGTTGGAAAACTTTTTTCTGGATATTTTGGAGACCTAAAGTTGTACTCTATGAAAAGCAAAAGTGTTACAACCATTTCATCTGGAAATATATTTTTCAGTATAAATGAACTTTTCTTTTTACCCCAATAGTCCTCTTATTCTTTTTTCCTCCTCACAAAACTGAGAACAGGATTGGCCAAGCAGTACTGATCAAATATGGTACATGGTATCTTTTCCTTACAGTATGATGTTAAGAGGTGTTCAATTAAGCCTGACTATCATCTTTGAAATCTCTGCTAAGCAAATCAGGTTGAGTGTCGTCTTAGTCATGCTTGTAGTTCTTAGAACTTACCTTGAAAAATTCAGTCTTCTCAGCTATGTATCTCAGATTGCCCGGTGTGAGAGGAGGTCTAATCACCACAGCTACTCGTCCCTGGTTTGGACTTAAGGGCTGGGCAGGCTCCACACTGTTGATGTTTTCCCCAGTGACCATGGCCACAGACTGAGTCAATCCCACCAGGTCCATCACTAGTGAAATGGCAACACTCTGCACACTGAAATCACTTGCTTGGCTGCAAGCATTCATCAGCGTCTGGAGCCACAGTGGAGGCTGCACATGCTCCCAGTCTGAAAGAGAAGCCGGAAGCCAACACAGTCCATCACAGTGAACCTTTCACGCATATTCTGTCTTCCAAGTTAATTTCTAAAAACAAAGCACTTATATCTAAGAACTTTAGGCCTTGCTCTGTGAACAAAACCATGGTTTCTCATATACACTACAGCTTCAAGAAAATAAAGCAGCAACAGGAATTTCATAAATTTTTTAATATGTATTTTTCTTATGCCAAGTCACACAATCCATTTTCTGTCCTAAAAAAGTTTATTAATAAACAAATATTATGTAGCTCACTGCCCTCTGTGTGTGTTATACATAAATTTAAAGGAATGTAAATTTATATGATGCTAGTCATAATAAAGGAAATCAGCAGATCTGAATGTTACACTAATTTTCTCCAGAGAAAGGAGTTAATTTCCTCCTTAGCGTCTGCTTGCTCGCCAACAAACTGTGAGATATCATGATCACAAAATTCTCCAACATATCAATCTCCTCAAAATGACAGTATTTTGTTTTAAAAAACTTATAAATTAAAGCAATGCGTTTAAAAATTAACTGGCTAAAAAAAGAAATCAAATCCCAGTTTTAATATCTGAGCATTCCTTAAGGGTGAGTGGGTGGGAAGCATACTATAGAACATATTTTTAAATAAATAAAACAGAGACAACCTTACCAGTGTCTGATTTTTCAGAACGTAAGTCTGAGGTATGGTTCCCCTCGGCAATGTAAACTGGGAAGCTGGAGCACTCCAGGAAGAGCTGGCAGGCAGCGAGGAAGGCAGAGAGGTATTCTTTTGAGGTTTTTTGTTTACTTATATTTCTGTCTTTTACGTCCCCCTGGGAATCCCTGTCCCAGTTCAAAACCTCTCCCTGTTCTCCACTGAGATCCCCTTGATGCTCTGGAGCCAAAGCCTGAGAGAAGGCGTTGCTCTGGATGATGTAGAGGTTGATGAGTCTGGTGAGAAACTGCTGGACATACTCCAAGCAGCACTGCATTGCGGTTTTCTGGGCTGTCTTCCCACTTCGGGGTGCCGTCCCCTGAGCGATTATGGAAGGGGGCTGGATGATCGTTTCTTCAGACCCCACAGTGGAGGCCGTTTCTGTTTCAGAGGATGTGCTCCCAATCGGGATGGCAGCTGCCCCCTGCCCCTCACTCAGTTCTCTGTCAATGTCATCAGTTCGGTCTGCTTGATACTGTATGAACTCAGTGAACCCACTCTCTGATGAGCGACTACTGGGTGGATTTTCTCCATCTTCGAACACTTCGGTAGGATTTTCAAGAGAAACTGATGAGACCTGGTAGTCAGTAAAAAGAGCAGGAGGCTGAGTAACTACATGTATATACTAGAAATTAAAATAGTCACATTTTGAAAGACGTCAGCTATGGATTAGACTTATTCACAACTTAACTCACATTTCACAGTCTAATCCATATATCTGGTTAACTCTTAAAACAGTTTCTATAACTGATTCATGTACCTATGATAACAGGAAATACTGACACAGTTCTAATTAATATATTAATATAAAGTCATTCAAGAAATATTTATTATTTGCTATACGCATAACTTAAGCTTAGGTTCTTGAGGACAAAATATGTATACATAAAACTCTCTGATCTATATCCTTGTTTCAAACTACTAACAGTTTATTCAATCTACTTCGTGAAATCACTTTCCTAATGTCTAAATAATGCATGGAAATGAGACATGCAATGTTAAAAAATTACATTTTAAGAACTAGAAATAAAATCTACTAGGTCTTCTATTCAGGACCATATGAAAGTGAAACTTGTCTGAAATATGTAAAAGTTCCATTTTAATGTTTGCCATTAATCTTACACTCTTTCAACGAAGAGTTATTGAACCCATACTATTTGCCACATTAGGTACTAGCAATAAAAGGAATTATTTATAATCTAGAAGAGATAATTAATTACAACACAAAAAACGAACCAACTACTGAAGTAGAATAGAGCTATAATAGAATAGATTAACTGTTCCTTGTCTATAAAGGTAGGATGGGTATAATCATCAAGCATATTTTCTGGTTTAGTAAGTAAACAAAAGCTGTATACATCATGAAATCCTTGGGCAACTGTACCAGAGCATAATTTGAACTTGAATAAGATGACTAAAAAGTGATCTTATGGATAATCCCTGAAGATACGCACTCTAAATGCTGCCACAAAGCTGGGCCTCACCCAGAGTTCTTTGCCTCAGTGAGTGACACAACTGCTCATCCAACCAGGAAGGCAGAGAGCTAAGGGCGCTTCTCGCTACCTTATCCACCACTTCTCCACTTTCCCTACATCCATCCCAGTACAGTGGTCAAGGGTGCTGGCCATTAGTTTGCTGCTGCTAAGTCACTTCAGTCGTGTCCAACTCTGTGCGACCCCATAGACGGCAGCCCACCAGGCTCCCCTGTCCCTGGGATTCTCCAGGCAAGAACACTGGAGGGGTTGCCATTTCCTTCTCCAGTGCATGAAAGTGAAAAGTGAAAGTGAAGTCGCTCAGTCATGTCCAACTCTTAGCGACCCCATGGATTGCAGCCTACTAGGCTCCTCCATCCATGGGATTTTCCAGGCAAGAGTACTGGAGTGGGGTGCCATTGCCTTCTCCGTTAGTTTGCTAAGGCTCTGACATTTTCTCATTTGGCAAATTACTAAACCTCTCCAAACCCAGGTTACCTAATCTATGTAACAGAGATGGCAATATTTTGTACATTTAAGAATTACTATGAGGATTAAGTTAAGACAGTATATACAGTAGGGGGAAAAAGTGAAAGGGTTAGTCGCTCAGTCATGTCCAACTCTTTGCGACTCTATGTACAGTAGCCTGCCAGGCTCCTCTGTCCATGGAATTCTCCAGGCAAGGATGCTGGAGTGGGTAGCCATTCCCTTCTTCAGGAGATTTTATTGACCCAGGGAAGCCAGTTCTCCCACATTGCAGGCACGTTCTTTACCATCTGAGC
The DNA here is from genome assembly GCF_032452875.1 of Bos javanicus. Lineage (NCBI taxonomy): Eukaryota > Metazoa > Chordata > Mammalia > Artiodactyla > Bovidae > Bos > Bos javanicus. The sequence continues at coordinate 23,088,421 of NC_083876.1, read as the reverse complement.
CACCAGGGAGGCCCCTGTGTATACAGTACTTGTCACTTATTAAACAATAAATGTTAGCAGTCACTTGTTACCCTACCAGTCCATTACTACAGCTTATGGACTTTTCCTCCTCAACACATGGCTGATCCATCCATTTCTGTCTTCACTCCCCCACGGTGTTAGTACATGTTACTACCACCTCTTACCTGCACTACTGCAGGTCGCCCCACATCCATTTCTGTTTCTCAGATCCATACCCCAAACTGCAGTCAGAGTAACGTTTCTGATACACAAATCTGACTATGTCACTTGCCTTTTTCCCTTCAGTGTCTTTCCACTGCTGCTAAGATAAAGAATAAAAGCCTTAGTACAGTGACAAGGCTCTGTAAGGCCTGGCCCCACCTGCGCCGACAGCGGCATCTCCCTCACCGTCCGTGGGGCGCTCCTTGCTCCTGGGCGCCTGTGCAGATGCTCCCTGCTCTGTCTAGTGCTCTCTGCGTCCCACCTCACCCGCGCTGACTCCTCTAGAGCTGCACTCAGACAACCCTTCCTCAAGAAAGCTTTTCCTGGCCCCCGATCTAGGTCAGATCACCCCATTTCCCACACTCTGACCACTCTATACTTTCCTTCATACATATATCACAGCTATAATTAAATGTGTAATGATTTCTTTAATGTGTGTCTCCCAAGTAGAAGGAAAGTGTTGGGAAGGGCAGAGTTCACCAAGGTATGCCTAGTCCACTGCTGGGTACACAGAGTGGGTGCTGAATGGAGGGAGGTTATTTTCTCTACTTCAAAGGTTAAAAAAAAAAAACAAAAAACTGAGGCTCACGGAAGTTCAATACAAAACTTGCCCAAGATCACAGAAAATAAGCTTAATATTTATCAGAAGAGCTCAGATTAGATGATTCCAAGTTCACACTCCCTTCATGGCAGCAGATTGCTGTCTCTATAACAGCATAAGAACTGTCACATTATAATGCAAAAGATTAAAAGTGGCCATTTGAACTGAACCTGTCCATTTTTCTCCTTTGAAAAATCTTGTATTAATACATTAAAAAAAAAAAACAAATCTTGTTTAAATGGTAAAACTGTCATTAGCTTATTATTACTTCTGTATTAATCTTTTTCATATGAAGATTATAGAGCAATGGGTGACATTATGTTAATAAAATTCATACTATAAATTCAGTTACACTTGCATACATTTATATTACTTAGTTGTATGGTCTATATTACATAACTATGGTTCAGATAGCTTTACAATAAAGTAACTTTCTTAAAATAGAAAAGATTGACATGTTTGGACATTTGGGTATAGAGATCCAGGGCACTGATTTTACAAAAATATACTAAGTGCATGGAGACAAAATTAGATTTATAATTTTTAAAAGAATCATTCCATCAGTTACAGTGTCAAAAAAAAAAGAGATATAGAAAATACTCTCAGCTTTCAAATATGATCAATTTTAGACATCTCAGTGAAGATAATACCATCAAGTTTCAGTAAAAAAAAAAAAAAAAAAACACCCCAAAACAGAAAAACAACATAGATACTCTGGAAATAGGCAAGAAGATCAAAAGGTAGGGTGGGCTGGAAGCCTATCTAAGGTTAATCAACCACTATATTACAAAAGTATATTATTGAATTATTCTTCATTTAACATGAATGGATGTTCTTATTTACCTTACCTCTAACCACCAATAAAGTGCCTCCAGATGTTTTCTACATAATATGTGAATATGCTATTGAGAGAACACTACAGTCCCTCTCCAACTTTCATAAATCTCATTCAAAAAAAAAAAAAAAAAACCAAACCAGTTAACAGTTAACATCTATTTTAGTTTTATTCCTAAGAAGATACTAGAGGCATAAAGGAAAAACAGCACACAAAATGCACTGTCCAACAATGGAATTGATATGTACACCATATAAATAATAAGCATGTAGGAAAGGAAAATAAGACAGACTAGTTTTAGTTTATGTAGGATGATCCTGGGATATATTGAAATTGTTTGGTGGTAATGCTCATTTCATATGTGAAAAGCAATATATTTAGGAGGTACAAGAAAAAAGATTTAGGGTTAAGACTTGATGGAAAAGGCTGTATGAGATCATCCTGATAATATTTTGCCAGGCTGACAAAATTAAAAAGCAAAAAAGTAAGGGCAAATACACAAACACAGGATTTAATGCAACGAATCCTTAAATGCTTATATGCTAGAAATTTTTAAATTTTTGTTTTAACATAGTGCCTCTGTGCCTATATTCAATAAAAGTACATGATTCCATTACTGTTTTCACAATATTCACTAGAAAAGAATTGTAATATTATAAACTTGAAAGCTTTTAAATTCTTGATTTTTCCATACTTGTTTAAATATGCTACTAGTGCCAAACATTAAAATTGTAGTCGATCCTGAGCAATGTGGGGGTTAGAGGAACCGAAGTCCTACAAAGTCAAAAACCCACATGTAACTTTTGATACCCCCAAAACTTAACTACTAAAAGCTTACAGTTGACTGGAAGTCTTACCAATAACATAAATAGTTGATTAAAACACATTTTATATATCTATGTGTATTTTATGCATTCATAAAATACCTTTTTCTTAATTTTTGTGATATTTTTAGGCTATATTATTTATCTGAGAGTTTTTTCAAATTGTCACAAATTTTCAAAAAATTTTCCAATATATTTAGTGGGCAAAAAAATCTGCATATAAGTGGACCCACTCAGTTCAAACCTGTGTTGTTCAAGGGTCAACTATGTTACAATTCTATTCAACATCATAAAGTAAGCATTAAGAATCTGGAAGACTGAGGAGAGCAAAAAGATTCTGGATTTCAAGAAGAACATGTCAAAAATTTAGTGTGCATATGAAAAGGACCAATAAAGTTTGGATTATAAGCCTGCTGTTTAATAGGATAGTTATTAGACACATGTGGCCTACTGAGCTGTTGAAATATGCTGATCTGACAGAGAAATTAAAATTTTTAATACAATCAATTTTAATTAAAATTTTACTTAATTTAGTTCCGAGAAAACATTAAGGTATGTTCAAGGCTATGGTTTTTCCTGTGGTCATGTATGGATGTGAGAGTTGGACTGTGAAGAAGGCTGAGCACCGAAGAATTGATGCTTTTGAACTGTGGTGTTGGAGAAGACTCTTGAGAGTCCCTTGGACTGCAAGGAGATCCAACCAGTCCATTCTAAAGGAGATCAGCCCTGGGATTTCTTTGGAAGGACTGAGGCTGAAGCTGAAACTCTAGTACTTTGGCCACCTCATGTGAAGAGTTGACTCATTGGAAAAGACTCTGATGCTGGGAGGGATTGGGGGCAGGAGGAGAAGGGGACGACAGAGGATGAGATGGCTGGATGGCATCACTGACTCGATGGACATGAGTCTGAGTGAACTCCGGGAGTTGGTGATGGACAGGGAGGCCTGGCGTGCTGCGATTCATGGGGTTGCAAAGAGTCGGACACAACTGAGAAACTGATCTGATCTGATCTGAGGACAACCTGGGTATGTGAGTTTAATTTTTCAAATGTAAATTTTACCAACTTAAGTACAGAGAAAGTACTTCTAATAAAAATTTAGTATTTGAATGTGCTATAAGTAGAAAATACACAGTAGAATTTTGAAGGAGGTACCAAAAAATGTAAAATGTCTAATATTTTTTATGTTACATCAATTTTATATTGATTACATGTTGGAATGACAATATATTTACTCTAATGGGATAAATATAATTAAAATTATTTTTACCTGTTTCTCTTTTTTTAATGTAGGTACCAGAAAATTTTAAATTATATATGTTGCTTGTATATAAATTATATATATTATATAAATTATATATATTTCTCTTGCAAAGTGTGAATACAGTTATATTGCACTGGAGCCAAAAAAGCCTACAAAACAGTCTACTGCCAGAACACTGGGAACAAGGAAAGATTCACTAATATTTAAATGATTACATGCAGTGATTTTAGTTAGAAACTGTTCTGCCTTGAAGAAATATATTTGGTTTAGAATGAAAAATAATAGTGAAACATTACCTTTTTCTCTTCCCACTCCTTGACTGAGTTGTTCTGCCCACTTGGAAACTGCAACACACCTCCAGTGCTGGCAGATAACAGAGGAGGTTGAACCTTGCTAAGAATCTTTGAACAGAGCCTGAGCGAATCTGTGAGTTCGGTCAAGTGCAATGTCTGGAGATGGCTTGTCAGGGCGGATATCATTCTGAGCAGCAACTGGGGTAAGTGTTCTGTCTGGATTTCAATGTAAGTCTCCTGAAAATAAATGTGAAATGACAAAAGTTCACACAGTGTATAACCCCAGTGTTATGTTATTTGTTTTTAATCTATATATAGAAAAAGGAAATAATTTTATATGTATCATGCTCTTAATTAACATTGGTCATTTATTACTAATGACATAAAATTTCTATTCCAAAATTCTCAATTTAAGTACTTCAAAGCATGTATTATAGAAGAACCCCAGTTTTATCTGTTATAATACTGAAATTATAACATAAAAAAGTAAATAGAATCAGTTAAAAACAAAACAGGCTGAATGTCATACCTGACATAGCACCCTCATACTTCTAGTAGGCTTCAAAAGGAGAAAGCAAAGAATTGAGGAGAGAAAAGGGGAAAAGATTTCCAACAGTATTCATTTAATAGAATCATTAATGAATACAAAGGCAGCAATAGACTACTATATACTAAACATGTAAGACTTCAATAACATGCAATTACAAAATAAATTCCATTTATTATATAAGAATTATATATGTATTATAGATTATATAAGTCAGAAGACAAAACCTTTGAAAAATTTTATTTAAAAAGCTAGGCCAAAAGGGAAAATCAATTTAATTTTAAAAACGATACTTATTTGAAGATGAGGTCTATCTTCAACATGAAATATTTGAGCTGCGTTATTACATTTCCCCAATATTTTTTTACCAAGGTGATCTTACCAAAGAAACTATATCCAACAAAAAATCCACCAGTAAGCAGAAATTGGTCAGCTGTAACTCAGATGACTCACTACTATCTCCAGGCCCAGTCTGAAGTCTGGCATGCAGTGTCCTCCTAAAAGGACAAAATTCACTTTATCAAGTATACTATCAAGTGATCTGAAAACATGTGACTACACTGTTGCCTTTTTAATGTGAGTCACATCAACACTGGGATGCACATAATTAAGTTCTTGTGATGAAGTATGTTCCCTTTCCCCTAGGACACTACTGCATCTCTACATGGAAAATTCCCAAAGCAAGATTCCTAGGCTGAACCTCTCCCTGTAACCCCCATCCTGAACTTCCAAGTATTCTGGATGGTTCTATTTGGGACTTATTTCTCATTTCCCCCACTATACATTTCCTCTCTTAGTTAAAATGCATTATTTGCTGCTTGATTTTCCAGCGTTTGTTCATATCAACTTGTCTTTCTGGACCGTCATCCTCCCCTAACCTCATCCTTTCACATCCAGAACACAGCCATTCTTCAAGGTTTGAGATTAAAAGTTACCTCCTCCAGGAAGACTCTTCTGATCCAAGCAGTAGAAATCATTCCTCCAACAAACATGCACATTAAATTGTGTTAATGCTAAATGATCATACACTGCCCTACACCCTGAAGACACAAAGAACATGATCCAGTCCCTAGCCAGCAAGAAATATAAGCAGACAGAAAAATAATGTCAGTGTATGAGAAGCAGATTCTGATGCAGATTTGAGGGGGTAGGACCTCTTTATTGAACCTTTCCAGATGGGCGAGGGAGAAGAGTATTTTACAAGATAGCACAAGTGAAGGCTCAGCAGCAGCAGCACTGAAGGCTCAGTTAATGCTGTTCAGGGAACAGTCCAGGTTAATTAAGGTGCACTTAATGTTCTTCAGGGAGTACTCTAGGTCAAATAAAGAAGGGTGTGTGCATGCATGCGTGCAAGCATCTGTGTGTGTGGGTGTGTGTGTGGGTGTGGGTGTGTGTGTGCATGTGAATGTAGAAAGTTGAGTTCAGTTCAGTCGCTCAGTCATGTCTGACTCTTTGTGACCCCATGAACCACAGCACACCAGGCCTCCCTGTCCATCTCCAACTCCCAGAGTCTACCCAAACTCATGCCCATTGAGTCGGTGATATCATACAACCATCTCATCCTCTGTCAGCCCTTTCTCCTCCTGCCCTCAATTTTTCCAGCATCAGGGTCTTTTTAAATGAGTCAGCCCTTTGCATCAGGCGGCCAAAGTATTGGAGATTCAGCTTCAACATCAGTCCTCCCAATGAGTAAACAGGACTGGCTGGATCTCCTTGCTATCCCAGGGACTCTCAAGAGTCTTCTCCAACACCACAGTTCAAAAGCATCAATTCTTTAGCGCTCAGCTTTCTTTATAGTCCAACTCTCACATCCATACATGACCACTGGAAAAACCATAGCCTTGACTAGACAGACCTTTGTTGGCAAAGTAATGTCTCTGCTTTTTAATATGCTGTCTAGGTTGATCATAACTTTCCTTCCAAGGAGTAAGCATCTTTTAATTTCGTGGCTGCAGTCATCATCTGCAGCGATTCTGGAGCCTCCCCCCAAAATAAAGTCTCTCACTGTTTCCATTGTTTCACCATCTATTTGCCATGAACTGATGAGACCAGATGCCATGATCTTAGTTTTCTGAATGTTGAGTTTTAAGCGAACTTTTTCACTCTCCTCTTTCACTTTTATCAAGAGGCTCTTTAGTTCTTCTTCACTTTTTGCCATAAGGGTGGTGGTCTCTGCATATCTGAGGTTATTGATATTTTCCCAACAATCTTGATTCCAGCTTGTGCTTCATCCAGTCCAGCATTTCACATGATGTACTCTGCATATAAGTTAAATAAGCAGGGTGACAATATACAGTCTTGACGTATTCTTTTCCTGATTTGGAATCAGTCTATTGTTCCATGTCCAGTTCTAACTGTTGCTTCTTGATCTGCATACAGATTTCTCAGGAGGCAGGTTAGGTGGTCTGGTATTTCCAACTCTTTCAGAATTTTCCACAGTTTGTTGTGATCTACACAGTCAAAGGCTTTGGCGTAGTCAATAAAGCAGAACTAGATGTTTTTCTGGAACTCTCTTGCTTTTTCCATGATCCAGTGGATGCTGGCGATTTGATCTCTGGTTCCTCTGCCTTTTCTAACTCCAGCTTGAACATGTGGAAGTTCATGGTTCACGTACTGTTGAAGCCTGGCTTGGAGAATTTTGATGATCACTTTGCTAACAAGTGAGATGAGTCCAAGTGTGCAATAGTTTGAGAATTCTTTGGCATTGCCTTTCTACATTCCTACCACATCATAATCTCTCTCTTAAGGTACCTGTAAGCCTTTAATACTAGGAATAAGCATGTGCATGTCTTACTGGCTGTTGCTATGAGCTCTTTGAAGACAGGGACTCTCTATATGTCTAGCAATAGCAGTTCAATGAGTAAGCATGCGACTTTCTAAATCATTGAATGGATTAATGCTTTATAGTTTTAAAAGACTTCTAAATCCAAGATCATAAACGCTTACTTGTTGACTATATGCCCTTGAGTCTTGAAGTTTAATTAATCTGGTTCTGACAGGGGTTTGGTCTAGAATCCAGATAAAAATTCTACTCAGAGTCACTAGTATTACTGGGTTTTCAGAGCATTTTTTAAGCTGTAAGTCCTAACGGGTGGATAACAATATAGGCTGCTTCTATGTTTTTAAAAACACAAAAGCGACCAAGGAATTTTTTGTTATTCAAAATGAGAAGCATTTTGGGAGAGCGTGCTGACCAGCCACAAATTTGCTATTTCCTCCACAATGAAAACCTAGATTACTATAGATTAGAAAGGGAAAATCTTTTTCATCTATTCTATTGACTCAATTACTCATCTCTAAACTCCTTTTCAAAGCTAAGATTATATGATCAATGATTCTGTATTCGAGAATGACACAGCAGAGACAGATTATGGCCATTAAATAAATAATAATTGTTAGTAGTAGTACTAGACTGTATAAAATAATATTCTTTTCATTAAACTCAAAAACTCAAAAAACAAAGACTATTAGATTAAAATGAATAAAACAATTTAACATACCTACAACATTCTTCAAACCAACGTGCAACGTAATCCCACATATAATAAGGCTCAAAGGAATTAAAGAGAAGGTTGGCAGTTTTAATCAGTTCTGCAGTTTTCTTATTTTCCCTTAATTTACTAAAAAAAAAAAAAATTGATAAATGTTAACATTTACATTTTCAAATTTAAATATGACTGCAAAGTTATTAGGGGAGTACATGTTCCTAGAAAACTTGAAAATGACAATACTGCAACAAGTAATTTTTACCTACTGCCACTTTATCACTTTATGCGCAGTTATTTTTCCAAATTTGAGTTGTTATAACTTAAATGTGTGATTAAGCTCAGAAATCAGCTTTGCATAAGAGAAAAAGCTGTGCTTCCTGCAGAACAGGAAGTTCTTTCTGAACTATTCTGAGAGCCTGATTGTGAATCTGGCATTAAATTCCTTTGTTTTCCTTAGCACATGTAAACAGAACTGTGATTTGATTTTGACAGCCTTGATTCTGAAAGAATTTTGTCTGCTTTCCTGCACTATTCAGGATTTGTTTGAGAAAGGTTAAGTTTATTTTGCGAGTTTCAGTAACAAAAAGAACTAATACTGTGAATAGTCATTCTTACTGAAATTCCACCGGGAAAAAATAACTTTGCTATTTCAACTGGGAACCCTGTAGCCTATTAAATACTCACCTACCTACCATTTCCTTTCAACCTTAACAATTAAAACAATTGTTTTTATATATAGTGAGGTACTGTCGATTACAACAAGCACGTTATAGCACAAAGCTAATTAAATATTCTATGTGCTCAGGAGCGCAGACTGTAGCCCACCAGGCTCCTCTGTCCATGGAATTTTCCAGGCAAGAATACTGGAGTAGGTTACCATTTCCTATGCCAGGGGATCTTCCCAACAGAGATCAAATCCGTGTCCCCTACTGTTGCCTGTACTGGCAGGTGAGCCACCTGGGAAGCCCTAAATACTTTATAGGGCAAAATAAATTATCAGGCAGTGTACGAGTACAAGGTGGGCTTCCCTGGGGTGGCTCAGACAGTAAAGAGTCTGCCTGCAATGTAGGAAACCTGGGTTCAATCCCTGGGTCAGGAAGATCCCCTGGAGAAAGGAATGGCTACTCATGCCAGTATTGTTGTCTGGAGAATTCCATGGACAGAGGAGCCTGGTGGGCTACAGTCTATGGGGTCGCAAAGAATTGGGATACAACTGAGTGACTCATATACACACACACAGAGTATAAGGTTAGTCAATAATTACTTCTCAAACAAAAATTGGAGAGGATTTTACTTACTAGAAAGCAAAAAGTGTCTTAAAAGGCTTAATATATAAAAAGTATGTTTTAGGAAAGCCCAGGTTGTCTCCAAAGTCTCACCAAGGTGACACTACTAAAATGCAAAGCGGGAATTTTCTGGCAGTGCAGTGGTTAGGACTCTGCACTTTCAGTGCTGAGGACCTGAGTCCAATTGCTGTTCAGGGAACTAAGATCCCACAAGCCACACAGTGTGGCCAAATAAATCAAATCAAATGCAAAGTATGTAAAAGAAATCGCTCTCTTGAATCCTTTGTCATAATGATAGGTGAGACTGGGGGAAAAAGTATGCTCCTTAAAGTAGAAAAGAAATGAAAAAATAAGACTGTCAATATGTATCTACCATTGACTTAGAGAATAGGATATGTTAACATTATCTGACTTGTCCCAGCCATTAAAAAAAAAAAAAAATATATATATATATATATACACACACACACCCCCACACACCCACACACACACACCCACACACCCACACACACACACCCACACACACACACCCACACACACCCACCCAGGTGGCGCTACTGGTAAAGAAGCTGCTGGCCAAAGCAGGAGGCTTATGTAAGAGATGAGGGTTAAATCCCTGGGTCAGCAACATCCCCTGGAGGAGGGCATGGCAACTCACTCCAGTATTGTTGCCTGGAGAATCCCATGGACAGAGAAGCCTAGTGGGCTAGAGTCCACAGAGTTGCAAAAAGTCACAACTCAAGTGACTTAACCCACACACACACAGATAAACAATCTGAAAGAGGAAATAATCAGTTGAAAAAAGTCGGTAATGAACACCTATTGCCCTTTGATTCATCTGAAATGACTGTTCAAGTGTTTTTCTGATCTATTCTTTGGTCTCCTGAGTATGCCAAGGTACCAAGAGGCACTCCTCCATGCAAACTACTAGTCCTGGTTACCAAACAAGGTACAGCTTTCGTTATTAACTGATATGTGGCAGCTAATCTCTTGTGAGTTTGATAGGTATGAATGAATTCCCTGGAATCTGTATCTTCACATTAACGGCTAAAATTTAGTTTTCTAAACTGGCGAGCTTGAGAGCCAACCCTGGAAGGTGGTGGCTACACAGCAGTCATTATCTGTTTGAAAGGTCAGTGCAGTTAATTATGAAAGTTCATATTTCTAAAACATAGTAAGACCTTAAATTTACTCGTTCATAACACGAATTTCATACAGCAATGTCTCCTTTTAAGTATTAGTAAATGAGGATCTTTGTGTCGTGCTTAATTTTTTGGTAATCTACCTGCTTAACTGAGCATGATCTTTGCTGAAGGGTGGTTCCATTTGAAGATCCAATTCTGCTTTGCACTGAGAATATAACGTTCTAAACACTTCAATTAGGACATCTTCTAGGATTACAGGTCCTAAAATTAATACACATATTAAAGATTATAATTAACATTATAAATCATGATTATCTACAAATTGACACAATTAAAGTATGCTTTAAAAGAAGTATTTGAAAAAATAATGTTTTTTCCAGAAGTAAAACTAAACTTCACATCCTGAGAAGCTAACACAAAATAGTAAATAACTGAACAAATGTTTATTTAGAAATTACAGAATCAGGAAAATTGGTTTTGCCAGTTAAAAGCTCTTTCAGCTTGGACAATTTAAACTCCTTTGAATTTTAATTTCTTCATGTAGAATGAGGATAATAAGAATAAACTTATAGGACGATCAGTATTAAGGGTTAGGAAAAATTTTGTAAGATAGATAGCATAGTTTCCAGAATATAATGGGTATTCAATTAATGTAAATTATATTACTATTAATTAAAATAATACAAAAATTTACAAGGCTAACCTTTATTGCTGTAAGAGATACCAATCTTAAAAAATTTTCTGAACTTCATCTATTATCACATTAATAGTTAAGATTAACTATCAAAGCCATTGGTACAACTCAAGTTATCTTTATACTTAAATTTTTTCATTTTTATTTTAAGAGTTGGTAGGAGAACTTATGCTTATTTTCTGAAATGCCTATATATAATTTAATAAAATTATATCTTATTATTTCATTTTATTTTGCCCAGGCTTTTCTTAATTTCTGCACCAGCTGCCATAACTGCCTTCCCAATAGATCAAATATATAAGAAATATACAATGAAGAAAGGGAAAACACAAAAAAACAGGATGTGGGGAAGAAAGTTGAGGGATATGACTAAAATATTTTGCCTAAGTCCTTGAATTCTGGGAATTATAAGACAATCATGACAGATCATCAATGTTTTGATTTCAGTAACTTAGCCAGGATTGAGGAGCTTAGATAGCATCTTTAAAGTGACCCTGCTATCTACGTAGTACAGGGTAGATGTATGATAACACATAAGTTGAATGTATAAGCTAAGTCGCTTCAGTCATGTCCGACTCTGTGTGACCCACCAGGCTCCCCCGTCCCTGGGATTCTCCAGGCAAGAACACTGGAGTGGGTTGCCATTTCCTTCTCCAATGCAGGCACGTGAAAAAGTGAAAGTGAAGTCGCTCAGTCGTGTCCGACTCTTCACGACCCCATGGACTGCAGCCTACCAGGCTCCTCTGTCCATGGGAGTTTCCAGGCAAGAGTACTGGAGTGGGGTGCCATTGTCTTCTCCGAATTGAATGTATATCTGTATCTTAATGTTCTAGAGCAGTGGTCCCCAATCTTTTTGGCACCAGGGACTAGTTTTGTGGAAGACAATTTTTCCACAGATGGTTGGGGGGGAGGAGGGATGGTTTTGGGATGACTCGAGTGCGTTAAGTTTACTGTGTACTTTATTTCTATTATGATTACATCAGTTCCACCTCAGACCATCAGGCATTAGATTCTGGAGGCTGGGGACCTCTGTTTCAGAGCAAATTTTAGCAAGGAATTATTGAGAACCTATATTTATAGGTCATCTCAAAATACGAAAATTTTTCTAAGTATTACTTTGTCTTATTTTTATTATGCAGCAATACAAAACAACCACATGTGATCTTATGCCTTAGGATAGCATATATTACCTAGCTCAGGTTTGTCCAGTAAACTGATTAAAATACGAAAAGGTTTTAAATCCTGCATTAGAGTACTCTCTTCTCCAAATACATTCACTTGTAAGATTCCCACCATTGCCTTCAAAAAAGAAAAAGTATATTAGTCATTTAAGTAAACAAATTTAAAGGGTTTTTTCTTAAAAAAAAAAAAAAAAAATTTTTTTTTTTTTTTTTACATACAACCATATGTAAACAGAGATTTTTATCTCCTATTGTTTTTCTGAAGCTCTTTTGCCAAAGCTGGCTTTTTTTCCTTGGCTGGGGGGGAAATAATTATATTCATTTGTCTTGAAAGAAAGTGCTTTACATTGTCTCTAGAAAGAAGGTGAAAAATTAAAGAAAATTTAGAAAAATAAATTTATGAATTTGATTTCCTAAAAGATAAAATCACTTCTCTTGACAGTCAACATGCCCTAAATTCTGCCTGTTATCATGGTAGTATCGCTATTACACCATTATTTTCCCTTCGATAACTCAAAACTGTATTCTTATAACCTCACTCATTTCAAAATATTTCAGATACCATGTATTTCCTCAGTTTATTTGGAGATATCTTGAATAAACATAATTGAAGTAAAAAATAATATGAAATAAACCTATGGATCATTGTAACATTTCCATCATAATAGTAGTTGTACCACATTGAGATTCCTGTTTCGACCTAAATTTCCCTGGAATTTCAGAGTAAGTAACACAGGCGCTCACTTATTTTTGGAACAGTTCCAACTTTTACAGGGGCAGACAGGTAAGAGGCTGCAATTATGTTATAATGAAGTCAGGAAAACAAAGTAAATGAAAAAAAGATCTCAGGACTTACACAGAAGTAAGTCTAGCTTACCATAACTTATTCATTTTACTGTAGTCATTGGCTTGTTACAGTCATTCTTAGGAGGTCTGTGAGTCTTATCTCCACCCCTTCAACTGTAAATTAATTCATTGAAGGCAGGACTTTGACATACAGATTACTTATTGAGTAACTACAGTGGTCATAGAGTAACAAAAAAAAAAGAAAGAAAGCTCCATTACCTGAACCAACAAGTCTTTTGAAAAGGTAGTAAAATAGTAAGTGGCATGTTCTTCAGGATTACTGTGTCTTGTGCTTCTGGGTCCTATGATAGCACCGTTGTTATCAAAACCTCCATGGAAACAAAGTGTAAAATAAATTAAAACTGAATTCTTAAAACTGTTGTTCAGTAAATACCAAAACAACAAATGTATCAGAAACAGCACCAAACACTTACCAATTAGTAGCCCAATCAATGTCAGCAAGAGAGATCATTTTAGATAGTTTAATAAAGGGAAACCAATTCAATACATAAGTGAGTATCATAGTATACTTTCAGAATTATCTTGTTTTTTTCGAACAGTGAAATAACTGAAGATTCAGAAAATTCAAAATGAGTTGTATTGTGTCTTCTCACTCTGGGCAGTAGAGTCGTAAAGACAGGCCAAACATTCACAAAAAGTACAGAAAAACAAAGTGTCCACGGTAACTTACTGCCTGAGTGGGAGAAGGTACCACGTGTGGGACAGTAGTGTAAGTCCTGATTCAAGTTTTGGATATTACGTCATAATTCTGATTATGAATTTATTCTTCTTTGTCTACATACTTAATAGTATAACAGCTTCAATTTATAAGGAGAAAAAAAAAATCTTGGCAAAGGGAACATGATCCATAGATTGAAATAGCTTTTTCAACTAAGAAGCTTCTGAGATTTCTTCATATCATATGCTAATCACTGGGTTTTTTTTGTTTTACTGTTGTCTATTTAAGTAAATTTTAGTCTCTTCATTTAGGACATACATAAACTTGATAATACTTATGTATGGAAATTTTCCCTTCATCCTTTTCCCAGATAAGACCACACACATCAAACACCTACCGAGAAGCCAGGCATAAAGTCTTCGGTTCAGGGACATATCCCTCCTCAGGACTACGTGCAGCGCTGCCGACAAGATCCGGATCATATCTGGTCGAGTGGCCTGCAACAGTTGGGAATGTGGCTGTACTTAATCACATATAAAAACATATCACATTTTTTTCCTCTTTAAAAAAAATAATACCTCACAGTATGTTCAGAACTTTAGGGCTTATGAGGTACTTTCATACAACATTATCTCATGCAATCTTCCGAACAGAGGAATTATTACTTATATTTTACAGATTAGGAAACAATAAGAAAAGGTGGGTAACAGTTATTTAGTTGCATAGCTAAAACTATAACTGAATTATTTTAACCTCCATTTTAAAGTTCTTAATCCTATCCAACAGTAGCAAAGTCAGACAGAAAACCAAGAAAATGGAGCAGGAAGGGATAGACACAAGAGAAGACTATGTCTTCAGTGGTATCAACACTGACTACACACTCTTTAGAACTCCACTGTTTTCATCAATTCTAAGTCTTTCATTTCTTGTTCTTTCTAAAATTTTTGATCTGTAGTATTTCAAACATAGAGAAATACAGAAAACAATATAAATGACCCCTTTTTGAACCCATCACCCAGCTTTAACAAATTTTAATTTTTTTTCATCTTACTCCAGGTTTTTTAAAGAGAAATAGTATATATTTTTTTTTGCCTCTTTCCTAATAGCCATAATTGGATGTTTAAAATATGATTTACTAAAGGAGATCTGGTTTTAGCTAAAAGGGTTAAAGTTCAAAGAGAAAAAGAAAGCAGTTAATTAAATTGCTGTCAATTTTAAGAATATCACTAGATAGTCGCTTTAGAATTTTGGAATGTGAGCATTACAAGGTAAGGTAGAAATCTACTAGTCTCACAACCACTTTAGAATAAAGGACCAGAGCCCCTCACAGGGCCAAAGCACTTAAATGCCTGGTTAGTGCCCCAGCTGCTTGAGGATGCACCTCTCCTTAATCAGACTAGGCAACTTTTTACTACACCATGCTTTTTGACAGACATTAGTAGAAAGGGATTGACCCAGCTTACTTATTTTAAAGGAATCTTAGAGAAATAACTGACATGCTAAAGAACACAGATCAAGAGCTGCTAGAATACTGTTACTCATTGGAACACAGATTATCTTCTATTAATCTAAGCAATTCTCAAACGGTGGTCCCCAGACTCCTGGAGATCTCTAAGACCCTTTTGGGAGGCTCACAAGGTAAAGAAAATATTTATAACACAATACCAAGTCGGTATTTGCCTTTTGTACGTCTGTTCATGCAATAGTGGGTAAAACCGCTCGCATCTTAGCACAAACAGAAACAGCGCCAGCAGTAGCAGCCACTGTACTTTCAGTCATTGTTTTTTTTACTGTCACGTATTTTCAGTAAAAATTAAAAAAGAAGAAAAGTCAGTTTCACTTAAGAATGCTGCTGATTAAACAACAAACATTTATTGCATTAAATGTTTGACTCAAATTCATGTTGTATTCTGCACTATTCCGTGCAATGACAGGAGCACACATAAAGCGCTCCTTCTGTAAACTGAAGCATGATGGATGTCTCAGGGGAAAACCCTTCTGTGACTATGTGAACTGTGAGGTGAACTACCAGCTTCTGTCATTCTACTTTCACCTGAAAGAAGACTGACATGATCTACGATTCTTCAGGCTTGGATACTTGGCAAAAACTTTCTCAAAAATAAACAAAGTGAGCCTATCACTTCAAGGAAAACAATATTCATTGTTACAAATAATAAAATTTGAGCTTCCAAGAGAAAATTAGATTTTGGAAAATCTGTATTTGGATTGAAATTATACTGAAGTGAACTGACTTGAAAGCTTCCAATACCTAACAAACTTACTGATGAGATCAGTGGTCATGCTAGTAAACGTGATCATTTATTGCTGTGTTAGCACTTCGTGGTTTAGTCACTAAGTTGTGTCCAAATCTTGTAACCCCATGGACTGTAGCCCACCAGGCTCCTCTGTCCATAGGATTTTCCAAGCATGAATACTGGAGTGGGTTGCCATTTCCTTTTCCAAGGGATCTTCCCAATCCAGGGATCAAACCCGGGTCTCCTGCACTGCAGGCAGATCTTTTTACCAACTGAGCTACCAGGGAAGCCCAAGTGTGAGCACTTGAGAGACACAAAAAGTTCAATAAAACAACACTTTCCAAACAGCCAACTGTGATGTTACAAAAGCATATATGGTACAAGATCCATTCAAAGTGTAAGACCAGTGGGTTTTAATCAAACAGACTATGAAAAGTTCACTGATATGGTTTTTGACTTCATATTACAACTAGTTTTTTTAAAAAAACTATAGCTTCTCAAGTTTTGGAAAGCACCAAAGAAGAATATACTATTTTAACAAAAAAAGACTATTGAAGTACTCTCCTTTTCCAACTAGTATCTGTATGAGCTCTAACTTAATTCAGATACTTTAATTAAAAAAAAAAACCACAACAGAGTGAATGTCAAAGTAGATACCAGCATTCTGCTTTTTGTTAGACCATACACTAAAGAGATTTACAAAACATAAGCAGTACTAATGTAATAATTTTTAATGTGTTAGAAGATACTTTAATACTATTTGTTATAATGTGATAATCTTATTATTTTTAAGTGAATTTAAATTTTAATATTTATTTAATATTTAAATATTTTATATTTATCAGTTTTAATTTCTAATATGATAAACATAGATCTAACCTATAAAAGCAAAAGAATTTTTAGGATTCTCAATATTTTTAAAGAGTGTAATTGGGGCCATGAAACCAAAGAACTGCTAATCTATTTAATCTCAGATATATACATTATAGATATTGTCACAAGATCCTGAATGTCTTCCAATCTTATTTTGAGAGGAAAAACATCCTTGAGAAAGAAAGAAGTCACTTCTTGGTTACTACTGATATCACCACATATTTCTAACATGGATTTTGCTACAATCTCAATTAAAGGTGTAACTTCTAGAGATTCGGGTCATGCTAAGTCACTTCACTGTGACTGACTCTTCGCAACCTATGGACCTTAACCCACCATGGCTTCTCTGTTCATGGAATTCTCCAGGCAAGAATGCTGGAGTAGGTAGCCTGCCCTCCTCCAGGAGATCTTCCTGACCCAGGGATTGAATCCGCCTCTTACATCTCTTGCACTAGCAAGCAGGTTCTTTACTGCTAGAGCCACCTGGGAACTTTCCGTAAAAAAAAGAAAAATAAAAAGAGTCTAGCAAACTTGGCAAGTGCTAACACTCCTAACAGCACTCTTTTTGGGATAAGGTAATGAAGGCTCTCTTCAACTACAAATACAACTGATACTGGTTATGAGTTTATTATAGGCAAGACATGGAAAGGAGGGAAGTGGGGAAGAAAGATTACTTTGTCATGATCCTTTGATCCTTCTTCTCAGGTAATCTAATAATATGGTATGGTAATGGGGGAGAGAGAATTGGGTCTGGGTAGAGTATGTACTTTTTAAGAAACATATTCAACATAGCTATTGTTTTCATAATGCAAATTATACAGAAGGAAGCCAGAAGAAAAGCTTCTTGGCTGGTAGGGATACAGAAGTGGTAGAGTAAGCAAGTTCTGAAGGAAGCTCTTGTTGGAAAAAGGTTGAGAAATACTAGTCCACTGAGATTACACGTTCTTCTCAAGTGAACTCTACCATGACTTAATTCTTTAGGTCTTGCTCAATCCTCTATCAGTATACTGAAGGACTAAGACTGCTGAATGTTTGAAAGGGAAGAAAGCAATGGGAATGCTTAAGAGTAAAAGTTAATGAGTTTTTTCAACAAAGGGCCAGATAATAAACATTTTAGGCTTTTGAGCCACATGTTTGTCATATTCTTCTTTGTTTTCTTTTATGAGCATTTTAAAAAGTAGAAAATCATTTTTACCTTGTGAGCGGTTTGCCCACCTCTACAGTGTAAGTTTAGATTATCCTGATATGTCCCAGCAGGCGTTTCAGTGAAAAGTCAGAGGCAGAACAAATGCCCCTGGCTTAAGGATGGCAAGTCTTAAAATAGAAACTAGGGGTAGTTTATGCCTTACCCCTGTAACATACTGTTAGAGTACGTAGTAACATACTGTTCCTACTACTAGGAGCGGTATAGGCAATAAAGTGTAAAATTCTTCAATTATTAACAACTCAATTTCAAACTGAATAAAGTAATAAGGAAAAATTTGAGCATGGCCAGTCGTAATGAAAACGCACTAGTTATCTATTAACAGCTCTTACAAAGCCCCAAATAATGGTCTTTTCTGCTAATGATGTTTGCGAAATAAACTTTTTCCAAGGTATAACTTCTTCATATTACATTTGTTAGGCATGTAGCAACACCATTCTGAATACTTACACACTGCTGTTCAAACTCATTCATCAAAGTTTACAACTCAAAATAATTTAGATGACTTCCTTAAAAATCAGGATACTGATTCAATTAAGTTCCAGCTTCATTTATGATTTAAGTGAGCTGTTCTCATCTATCATGAAAGTACAGGTGACCCATGAACAACGAGGAGGTTAAGGGGAACTGACAGCTAATTGAAAAAATTCAAGGATAATTTTAGTTGGACCTCCATATCTGCAGCTTCACATCCCTGATTCAAACAACCATGGATCCTGTGGTACTATAGTGCTTACTACTGGACAGAATTTGTGTATAAGTGGACTCATGAAGTTCAAACACTTGTTTAAGGTTCAACTGTACTAGAGAATGTCGGAGCAACTAGATATTTAGCTTTCAAATTATAGCCAACTCTGCTAATGGTCTGACACACATCCCCACAATCACCAAACCAAGAAAAAATTACATTAAGACAAAAAATAACAGCTGGGCAGAAGGTCTCAAGAGTGAGCTGTGGCTCACTCACAGCTAGCAATGAATATAGTACCTTTTGCTTTTGATAGGTTAGAACTTTTTTTTTAAGGTATGAAATAATCTATTTCACTTTCCATATTTTTACCCAAATCAATAAATCTTGTTTCCCCCCAAATTTCAGAAAGTCCATTCCTTAAAAAGGAAATATGTTTTCTATGTACTTGCTGGTTGATAAAACAAGAGAATCCAACTTAAATATAATTTTAAAAATAACAACAGATTAGGAATCTGAATTTCCAAAGAATGCCTTATATTGAAACTGGCATTAATGTTTTACCTGACTCATGTGGAACGGAAAACAGAAGAGTATGAGGTCCAGTGTGCTTCTCTGGACGAGCACACTTGAATCCTGCACCGAAGTACTTACTGCTTCTACCTAAAATAAGAGAGCCTTTAGTATTTATTGTGTATTACCTTGGGAAATAGTTACCATGAAAATGTGACAATGCTTCAGTTTTCCCTAAAAAATAAAAATATGTTTTCAAATTTATTTCGTAACCACTAATTATACATACTGACATTGCTTTGGATAGGTAAACATATTATAATAGTTCAAAATTAAGAATAACTAAAAAGTACACAGCCAAAAGTTCTCTCCCATCTGTTTTTAATTACCCAATTTTCTTTGTGCAAGCAATCAAGACTAGTGAATATTTTCTTCAAATATAAATAAATAACATGCATGCATATATCACAAACTCTGCCTTGTTTCATTTAACAGCACATTCTGAAGTGCTTTCCTTAACACTACAAAGAGTTTCAGTTTTTATAGCTAGAGAAATATTTCCTTTCATAGATTAATCTTAATTTAACTAGGCTCCTAATGATAGACATTTATACTATTTATATCATTTACTATTGTAAATTATGTTGCAATAGACATATAATGTACAAGCACACCCATAGGACAAATCTTTCAAAGCAGAATTGCCATACCTTGGAATATATGCTGTTACAATTTAAATAAAGTAATGTTTTCTCTTAACATTTTGCATATTTATATTCTTACCAGCAATGTGTGACAATTTGCTCTCTTGTGTTTACCTGCACATTTTTTGTTCTTGCGAATCTAATACATGAAAAAGGGTACCTTGATATAGTTTAAACTCTTGCTTCTCTTATTATAAATAATGTTGAGAATGTTTTTAATATCTTTGAATTATTTTTATTTCCTTAGGTTAAGATTCATTTCAAATCCATTGTTCTACTTGATTAACATTTACTAATTAATTTATGTAGCTTTTTGAATAATGATGTTAGTCCTCTGTGAAGTACTGTAAATTATTTTCCAGTTATGACACTTATTTTTGAAAGAAAATTTAAACAATGATTTCTTTAACACTTCCATTAAGTTATTAAAAGGAAATGTAATAATACATTGGAAGACAGTTTGGTAGTTTCTTATAAAAAATGTATTAGAAGAAAATATAGAAGTAAATCTGTTTGATCTTGGACACAATTTCTTAGATATATCTATCAGCAACAAATGACAAAAAAGAAAATGGGTAAATTGGATATGATCAAAATTAAAATTTCTGTGCTTTAAAAGCATACTATCAAGAAGGTGAGAAGACAATTCACAGAATGTGAGATAATATTTTGAAATCATATGTATGATAAGAATTTAATATCCAAAATGTGCAAACTAAGCAAATCTAAACGAAGATCATGGCATCCGGTCCCATCACTACATGGGAATAGATGGGGAAACAGTGGAAACAGTGTCAGACTTTATTTTTGGGGCTCCAAGATCACTGCAGATGATGACCGCAGCCATGAAATTAAAAGACGCTTACTCCTTGGAAGGAAAGTTATGACCAACCTAGATAGCATATTCAAAAGCAGAGACATTACTTTGCCAACAAAGGTTCGTCTAGTCAAGGCTATGGTTTTTCCTGTAATCATGTATGGATGTGAGAGTTGGACTGTGAAGAAGGCTGAGCACCGAAGAATTGATGCTTTTGAACTGTGGTGTTGGAGAAGACTCTTGAGAGTCCCTTGGACTGCAAGGAGATCCAACCAGTCCATTCTGAAGGAGATCAGCCCTGGGATTTCTTTGGAAGGAATGATGCTAAAGCTGAAACTCCAGTACTTTGGCCACCTCATGTGAAGAGTTGACTCATTGGAAAAGACTCTGATGCTGGGAGGGATTGGGGGCAGGAGGAGAAGGGGACAGCAGAGGATGAGATGGCTGGATGGCATCACTGACTCGATGGACGTGAGTCTTAGTGAACTCCGGGAGTTGGTGATGGACAGGGAGGCCTGGCGTGCTGCGATTCATGGGGTTGCAAAGAGTCGGACACGACTGAGTGACTGATCTGATCTGATCTGATAGAAACAGAAAATAGATCAATGGTTGCTAGAGACAGGAGTGAAGAGAAATTGTGATGAGGTTAATGGGTATAGATGGAGTTTCTTTCTGGGGTGATTAAAATGTTCTCAAATTAGATAATGGTGATAGCTGTACAACTTTGTGAATATACTAAAAACCACTGAATTATACAATGCAAAAGGATAAATTTCACAGCATGCGAATTATATCTCAATGTTATTTTAAAAAGCTAAACATATTTACCATATGAACCAAGAATTCCATCCCTAGGTATTTATTTTCTCAAGAAAAATGTCTGTTTAAAGATGTGGTACATATATATATAAAGAAACACTATCAGCCAGAAAAAAAGAATGAAATGATGACATCTTCAGTAACATGCACTGACCCAGAGATTATCATACTAAGTGAAGCAAGTCAAAGACCAATATCACATGACATCACTTATATGCAGAATCTTTTAAAACATGACACAAATGAACGTATTTACAAAATAGAAACAGATTCACAGACTTAGAAAACAATCTTATGGTTACCAAAGTGGGGAGGGATAAATTAGGAGGTTGGGTTTAACGTATACACTCTATTATATTTAAAATAGATAACCAACAAGGACCTATTATATAGCACAGGGATCTCAATATTCTGTAAAAACCTAAATGGGGAAAGAATTTGAAAGAGAATGGATACATGTATATGTATAACTGAATCACTTCGCTGCACATTTGAAACGAACACAATATTGTAAATCAACTATCATGTGCTCAGACACTCAGTTGTGTCTTGACTTTTAAAGTTAAAAAAAGAATAGTTCTGAGTGGGGGAGAAAAAAAGAACATACATCTGTACAAATAACTGTATGAAAATGTTTATATTATTAGTTTAGTCTTAACGGCCCCAAACTGGAAACAATGCAAATGTTTGTTAATCACTGAATGAACAAACTGTGGTACATTCATAAAATACTAGATAGCAGTATAAGAGATTACTGATACATATTGACACATGCAAAACATGGATGACTCTCAAATGTGTTATACAAAATGAAAGACATCAGACAACGGCTAACACTGCATGATTCTGCTTATGTAACATTCTGTGAAAAGCACAATCTAGAGGAAAAGAAAATAGAGCAGTGTTTGCAAGGGCCTGGGGGTGTAGGGGAATGGGAGAGACTGCAAATGGACACAGAAGAACTTTTGGGGGTGATGGAAATGTTCTTTATCTTGATTTTATAGTATTGGTTGCTTGTCTGTATGTATTTGTCAAATTCATACAACTGTACACATAAGATGAGTTAATTTCAATGTATGCTAATTATACTTTAATATAACCAAAATATGTATAAAAATCTGCCAGTTCATAATTACATGGGGAGAAAGGAAAGGATGAGTAATCACAAAGTTTTATTTGAAACTTTTCAAAAGGACCATCTAGGGTTTTCTTGTTTTTCCATTCATTGTTCATTTTAAGAGTATACACTCTATAAGCATAAATGGTTTCCTTCTGTTAATTTTTAAATTAAAAAGTATAAGCAAGCAATTGACGTGAATTTTTCCAACTATCTTTCACTGTCTGCTTTAGTAATACCTTCTTTTGCACAAATCCCATACAGAATCTGGCCTATTACTTGGTCTAAAATCTGTCTTTCCTATGAAGAAAGCTATGATCCAAGAGAAGGTTCACTTGAGAATAATAAAATGAACGTGGCTATGTAAACAATGATCTGATCAGTTAGCAACATGGTAATAAAGACCATTTATTTGCTTGACTGATAGATAATGAAGATAACATATAAATGACAATCCCTTTTCTATGAAAAATAAAAAAACTTGAAATTTCCCAAATCAATAATGTGACTATTTTGGTCTTTAAGTTTCCTTGATGAAAAATATAAGACTCATGAAAACAAGAACATCATTTGTGGCATGATTCTCAGTATCTGGCTATAAAGAAATATTAGTTAAATGAGCAAACACATGTAGACCTACCATTAGCTCAATATCACTGCCAATTATATAAAGCTGATCTTCCATGGAAAGCTTCCGGTTCAAGTGGGCAAGAACATAGGTGATTCCAGGCAGACGCACAGCAGGACTGGTGAGAAGGCTACCCCAGAGGGCACTGTAGAAGGCTGACTGGTCCACTGCAGCAGCAACCTTTTCCAGTAAAGTGTTTGTTCTGAGGTACAAAATAAAGTGCTTTGAGAGGGGAAACATTTAGCTTCACATTGTTAAGCATAAACCATTATACTCTCCCAGAATGTACGAAAGCATCCTTGCTGTAGTCGTATGTTCTGCCCTGGACACAAGTGGGGTGGATGGGAAGAACCATACAGGTCAGAGTCAGAGGGCTGGGTGTAAGTTCTGGTTCCATCACTGGCTACCTGTGTAATTCAGGGAAATCACTTAGTCTTTCTTGAGTTCAGTTTCCTCAGCTGTAAAAAAGATAACAACAAAAACACCTCCACAAGTCCCATCTACCTCAACGAACTGTTAAACCCACACTTTAGTTAATAATAAGGAACCTCATAGGCTACAGTTCATGGGGTCGCAAACAGTCCGACACAACTGAGCGACTTCACTTTCACTTTTTTCATAGAAGAACATATCTTCTGTTGACTTTCTACAAAATTTTAAAGGATATTTCCTTTTCTTGGAAATCATATTACATAATTTACATCATGCGAAATGCCAGGCAGGATGAAGCACAAGCTGAAATCAAGATTGCTGGGAGAAATACCAATAACTTCAGATATGCAGAGGACACGACCCTTATGGGAGAAAACGAAGAGGAACTAAAGAGCCTCTTGGTGAAGGTGAAAGAGGAGAGTGAAAAAGCTAGCTGAAAACTCAACATTCAAAAAACAAAGATCATGGCACCCGGTCCCTTTACTTCATGACAAACAGATGGGGAAACAATAGAAACAGTGATAGACTTTATTTCTTGGGCTCCAAAATCACTGCAGATGGTGACTGCAGCCATGACATTAAAAGACACTTGCTCCTTGGAAGAAAAGCTATGACCAACCTAGTCAGCATATTAAAAAGAGAGACATTCCTTTGCTGACAAAGGTCCATCTAGTCAAAGCTACGATTTTTCCAGTAGTCATGTGTGGATGTGAAGTTGGACCATAAAGAAAGCTGAGCGCCCAAGAATTGATACTTTTGAACTGTGGTGTTGGAGATGACTCTTAAGAGTCCCTTGGACTGCAAGGAGATCAAATCAGACAATTCTAAAGGAAATCAGTCCTGAATATTCCTTGGAAGGATTGATGCTGAAGCTCCAATACTTTGGCCACCTGATATGGGGAACTGACTCTTTTGAAAAGACCCTGATGCTGGGAAAGGCAGGAGGAGAAGGGGATGACAGAGGATGAGATGGTTGGACGGCTTCACTGACTCAATAGACATGATTTTGAATAAGCTCTGGGAGTTGGTGATGGTCAGGGAAGCCTGGCGTGCTGCAGTCCATAGCGTTGCAGAGTCGGACATGACCAAGCAATTGAACTGAACTGACTGAATTTAAAACAACTTGAATGAATTATGCTATGACAAAATATAAGATGCATTATTCAAGATAAACAAAGTAATACACAAAAATTTAATACACTGTTGTATAACAGATTCAGAATCAAGAGAATCTGATGAAGTTCTACTGTTTACTTGCTATGTGATTTAATACTAACACTGTAATCTCTTCTGGTCTCAACCTACTTATGCATTAAAAGAACATGTTTTCACATCTTTTTGTATTGAATAACTGGCAAAACATAATGCTATGATCTGAATGTTTTTGTCCCTTCAATATTTATATGTTAAAACCTTGATGCCCCAAAGTGACTGCATTAGAAGATGGAGGCTTTGGGCACCCTCATGAATGAGATTAGTGTTCTCATGAAAGAAATTCCAACAGAGCTCCATAGCCCCCTCCAGAAGGTCAGGATACAGGTAAAAGGCGCTGGCTGTGAATCAGGCAGAAGGCACTCACCAGAACATGATCATGCTACCACTTTGATTCTGACAGCCAGAATCAAGAATGGTGAGAAATAAATTTCTGAATTTATTTCTGAATTCTTGCATTTCTGAATATTTTTGAATTTCTGAAAATAAATTTGCACTCAGTCTGTGGTATTTTTTTAAAAAAAGCCAAAGGGCTTTCAAGCTAAAAGGACTAAGACACATAACAAGATAAATCATACAGATATCATAGTCATAAAGATCATTATTCAATTTCCATGTTATATTTTAAAAAATTTTAGTGTTATTTATTTGATGGCATGAGGGATGTTTTAATTGCAGTATGTGGGATCTAGTTCCTGGACCAGGGATCGAACCCAGGCTTCCTGCATTGGGAGCATAGCATCTTAGCCACTGGAACACCAGGAAAGGCCCCACGTTAAATTTTTAATTATAACTAGCAGAGTTATATGGAGAAGGCAATGGCACCCCACTCTGGTACTCCTGCCTGGAAAATCCCATGGACGGAGGAGCCTGGTAGGCTGTAGTCCATGGGGTCGCGAAGAGTTGGATATGACTGAGCGACTTCACTTTCACTTTTCACTTTCATGCTTTGGAGAAGGAAATGGCAACCCACTCCAGTGTTCTTGCCTGGAGAATCCCAGGGATGGGGGAGCCTGGTGGGCTTCTGTCTATGGGGTCGCACAGAGTCGGACACGACTGAAGCGACTTAGCAGCAGCAGCAGCAGCAGAGTTATAAAATCATATTAATTTTATGCTTCCCTTAAGAGAATAGAACAATTTAAAACAAAACTGACTCATAAATGAAATAAAATAAGCTCACATCATGTTTCTAAAATTGTCCTGAAACAGAAATTAATTTTTTCTCAAAGTAGCTTTTTAAGAGTGATCCAATATTTTCAGGGTTAGATTCCTACATCATTATGGTAGCAGATGAACATACAAAAAATAGAGTAACTTGTTTAAATAAATTATATAAATATAAATCATTAGGACTACTCATAAAGAAAGTTTGGCATTTTCTATTTCTGACATCTTAGTTCATAATTTCCTTTTTGGTAAGAATATCAGTAACAGAGATATTAAAGATACTTAATGCTATCAAGCATTGTATACCACTATTAACTTCCAAAGAAATAATAATAAGCTTCAAACAGACCAACTCATTTTCTTTGAAGAGTTAAAATAGCAAGAGTACCGTGTCAATAGCTACTCAAAGAGTGCTGTACCTGGAGACAGGCTATTTTTAACAATTTAAAACTGGATGGCACACTGCCCAATCTTCCATTCTTTTTATTAATCTAAATGTCCTATCTACTGTATTATTATTTTAAATTATGAGTCACCATTTTTTAAGTGACTTACAAGTGCTGAAGTACTGGACTAAGTAATTTCAATATTACAGTAACACAATGAATGGTATGTTTTTTAATAGATGAGGAAACTGAATAAAGTTCAGAAATGTTGAAAAAGTTTTTCTAAGCTCACACAGTATCTGCCGAACTAGGATTTGAACTCAGTCTAGCTATCTAAGTCTGTATTCTTATTACCAGCTATATTTTCAGTGTGATAATGCAGATTAGATACACTACAAAAAATTTTTTTTTGCTATAAAAATCTTCAGGTCAGGTACTAAAGTGTTTAGAATAATCAGTTTTTGTGATGTTAATATTAATGACTTAAGGATGCTTGCTGACAAATTCATGACTTTGATTACTTAGCTGCAGCAATAACAGTAGCATCTTACCTCTCATAGTACTCTGATCCTTCTTCTAAGCCAGGAAGAATACCAGTTAGCAATCCTTGTAGACCAGGCTTCAGTGTTTTACCCAAAGGCAGATAATATATCTCATACAAACTCAACAATGTTGGTTTCACTGACATGGCAGCATTTGCAAGGAGAGGAAAGAGTCCAGAACTGTTTTAAAAAATAAAAACAAAAGTGAGAGGCAAAATAACTACAAAATATTAATTCATATATACCAATATGTATGTATATATCTTCTTAAAATGAAATAGTAAGTTATACTGCTTACCTTAAAATCATATCTATACTGTATAGTGATGACTTCTATATCCATTAAACAAACCTAGGTCTCTCATCTGAGCTTCATACTCATAAACCCAAAGGTCACCTAGATGTTTCATAAGGCCTTCAAATTCCACAATTCGTAAACAGAATTCCCTCTCTTTCCCTTCCCCAAAACCTGATCCTTCCCCTGTAATTTCCATTTCAAAATATGGCAACAACAACAACAACAAAAAATATGGCAACAGAACCCATCTGTTTGACCAAAAACTGTACATCTCAGAGTGATCCTTGACCCTTAAAAAAATAAAAACCTTTAAACTGGAATCAGTCATCAAGTTTTCTCTCCAAGCCATTCTCCTAGATATTTTTTGTAAATATAATAAATTCTCTCCATTTCCACCAGATAGTTCCTTAGAAAAGACCACCAAGATATCTCAATCACATCTTACCAAACATCATATTTTAATCACTGAATTATCCAGTACTGCTTCAGTGTTGCTCAATAAAGCAACTGTTCTCAATAAAACCCTTCATTGGTTTCGTGCTGGTTACTGCCTAACTGCTTACTGTGGCTTTAACATCTTGCTACTACATACCTCTGTACAGCCCACGCATGCTCACCAATATCACTCCTGCACCCTCTGCTTCAGCTACACTGAACAATTCCTCTCAAGTTCACTTCAGAACTTTCCACACTCTCTTCAGCGCCCAGGCCTTCACACATGCTGTGCTGAAAGGTACAATCCCTGCTCCCTCACTTTCTCCTCATTGTCTGCATGACTCTTAGACTTTCAGGAATTGGCCTAAGCTATTTCCCTGAGAAGACTATCTCCTAATTAGACTAGGTTAGGCTCCTTATTAAATGTTCACATAGTACCCAATACTTACTTATTTCTAATAAGTAACTTTGTTTTATTAACAATAAGTAAATCCATTGCTGTGCTAATAATAAGTAATGCTACTCCTTGAAGCAAAAGGAACCATCAACAAAGTGAAAAGACAACCTACAGAATGGGAAAAACTATTTGCAAACCATATATCTGATAAGGGGTTAATATCCAAAACACGTAAAGAACTTGTACAACTCAATAGCAAATAATAGTAATAACCTAAGTACAAAATGGGTAAAGGACCTGAATAGACATTTCTCCAAAGAACATATGTGGTCAACAAGTACATGAAAGGATGCTTAACATCACCAGTCATCAGGGAAATACAAATTAAAACGCCATGAGATCGCATCTCATGACTGTTGGAAGGACCATCATCAAAAAGACAAGAGGTAACAAATGCTGGTGAGGATGTAGAGACAAGGGAATCCTTGTGCACTGCTGGAGGGACTCCAAACTGGTACAGCCACTATGGAAAACAGTATGGAGGTTCCTCAAGAAAGTAAAAATTCCACTTCTGGGACTACATTCAAAGGAAACAAAAACACTAACTCAAAAAGCTATCTGAAACCCCATTTTCACAGCAGCATTATTTATAACAGCCAAGACATGGAAGCTTAAGTGTCCACTAATGGATGAACAGATAAAGAAGCTGTGAGATATATATATATATATATATATATATAAAGTGGAATATTATTCAGTCATAAAATGAGGA
This sequence comes from Bos javanicus, assembly GCF_032452875.1. NCBI lineage: Eukaryota > Metazoa > Chordata > Mammalia > Artiodactyla > Bovidae > Bos > Bos javanicus. The sequence continues at coordinate 23,059,260 of NC_083876.1, read as the reverse complement.
ACTCCTACCATTTACAACCTCTTGGATGGACCGTTAAGGTATTATACTGAGATAAGTCAGACAGAAAAAGACTAATACTGTATGATCTCACTTACAGGTAGAATCTTAACTAACAAAAAAAAGACAAATATAAAACCCACACTCATAGAAAAAGAGTCCTCAAATTTGTGGTTATGAGAGGTAATGGTTAGGGACGAGGTGGGTGTGAGGAAAGTGGTTAAAAGGTACCAACTTCCAGTTATAAGATGATTGAGTACTATGGATGTAATGTAAAACATGACTAGAGTTAACACTGCTGCATGACACACAGGAAAGTTCTAAGAGTAAACCAAGAGTACTCTAAGGAGAAAAATTTTCCCCATTATTCTTTTCTTCCTTCTTTCTGTTGTATCTAAATGAGATGATGATGTTCGCTGAACCTATTGTAATCATTTCACAATATATGTAAATCAAACCAACTTGCTGTATACCTTAAAATTATACAGTGATGTATGTCAATTGTTTATCAGGAAAACTGAGGGAGAAAGACTAATTCTGATAGGTAGCTCTGTAATATCAGAAAGCAAGAGGCCTTTTGGCCTGGCTGGATGCCCGCTCTGCCTTTTGCTTCAGATGTGTGATCAGTGGAACTGGCGTGTATAGGGCAATAATATATGGGCCCTGCTGCCTGCCATTATGTCCGCTGCCCAGAAGGCCACTGCTGCGGTGATCTTCCTTTGTGGACTGGGAGATACAGGGCACGGATGGGCAGAAGCCTTCACCGGGATCAGAAGTGTCCACACCAAATACATCTGCCCGCACGTGCTAGTTATGCCTGTAACATTACATATGAACATGGTCATGCCTTCTTGGTTTGACATTACTGGGCTTTCACCCGATTCACTGGAGGATGAAACTGGAACTAAGCAGCAGCAGAAAATGTAAAACCTTTGACAGAGCAAGACACGAAGAATAGCATTCCACAAGAGATGAAGAACAGCAATCCTTCTAACAGAGTTATTTGGGGAGGATTAGGGAGGTGCTTTACCATGGTACATGGCTCTGACTACACAGCAGAAGCTGGCTGGTTGTCACTGCTCTGGGCTTCCTTTCCACAGGGCCCGTATCAGTGGTTTGAGGAGAGACATTTCTATTCTTCAGTGCCATGGAGATCTGGACCCTTTAGTACCCCTAATTCCTGGTGCTCTTACTGCAGAAAAGCTAAAACCATTGGTAAATCCAGCCAATGTAACCTTCAAAACCTATGGAGGCTTGAGGCACAGTTCATGTCAACAGGAGATGATGGACACCAAGCAGTTCGTCAGTCAACTCCTACCTCCCATTGACTAATGCCACTAAGAGGCCTTGTGTAGAAGTGCATACCAGCATCGTCTATTAGAATACACACTCCTGTCTGTGCCCAACCTTGAAACCTCTAATGTCTGCAGTGTTAAAATGTTTTGCAAATACACACCAATGACACAGGCTAAATAAAGTCTCCTCATGGGAAATTAATGATCTTTGAAGTTTCTATATACATATTTGTATATGACATAGTCCAGGATACATTAGTATTAAACTAGCAGTATACACTAACTGATACACTGGTATTGAATACACTAGTATTAAAATAGAGAGAGAAGCAGCCAACTTCTTTCTCCCAAATGTAATTCAGCAAAATGATAAAATAACTGCAACCAGATTTTTTATTATATCACTTGAAAATTATTAGCATGCTTAATTAAAACTTGTTCAGATATAAATGAGCAGTTAAAATGTAAATAGTTTATGTGTGTGGGGACTTAGGACTACAGGCTTATACCCCAAACTGCCAAGTCACCAGGCAGTATCTGTATTTTTATATATGTGTTCATATATACATAATGATTATAATGCATAATAAGAATGAGGTGTTATTACATTATTCCTAATAAAAGGGATAATGCTTCTAAGTGTCAATAAAGAGCAATATTGCTCTCTTCAATTAACGGCCCTTTTATTTTGGGGGAACAGCTTTTTCTTTGCTGAATATACTTTGTTTAATACTCTTTTTCTCTGTAGAAAAGAAATGTGTTCCTTCTTTTTTATCCTTCACAACAGACCAAATATTTCCTATTTGCCACAGACACCTGCTGTCAATATGTGCTGTAATTTAATATTCTGGATCACATGCATGATGGCACTGAAAATATATTTCTACTGACAGAAAGAAACCGGACATCCTTTCAGAGTTTCTACACTACTTAAAGTGGATCTTTAGCTACAGTTTAGACCTGCAGATTTACTAGAATCTTCAGTCCAGGTAATGAGAATAATTCTGTATTTTCTTGTAATTAAGTGAAAGAATAATTAGGTCATATTCTAGTATGTTCTCCGATATTTAAGGCTGATCTTAAAAATGGTAATCTCTAAGATGATTTGCTCTAAGGTGATTCTCCTCATAGCATAGAATTTACATATTTTGCACATAGGTTTGAAACCAACTACAGCAGGAAATGAACAATTCAAAAATTTTGCTTTACTCTTATTTGCCAATGGACTAATTTGAAATTTTCATGTAGTTAGATGACCTTTTAAAGTTAGCTTTTGTGCAAACATAAAAGTAGCAATTATTTAATTTTAAATAGATTTTTCACAGTATTGGTTAAAATTACTTGAAAACAAATTTCTGGGTAAATCTGTTTAGTCAGAACTCAATACAAATAGTGTAGTTCCCACACAGTTTAATATACAGCAAAAATGTATGCTTGATATTTCTGAACTGTTGTTAATTTTTCTGAATTCCAACTGATTAGAACAATATTAGGACTGCATTGGCACAAATGGGTGCTACTTGATGATAGAAATGATTTGGTATGGACTATAGATGATGTTAATAATTAAGCCATATATTTATACCTGCATTTACAATTTTTAAACAATCACTAAATCATTTTACTTTACTTATAAGAATATAAACTGTTGCTGCACTGACACAAATCAGTGAAATCTAATTTACATCAAGAAATATTCCATTGAAACATTCATTGTAACGTGAGAAAATGTAAACCTTCTGCATGGTTTCTATCAATGTGAAATAAAATTGAATTCTGATTTTAAAAAAAAAGGCAAGAGACCATGACTCTATTTCACAGTAATCCAAGTCTATGCCCCAACCAGTAATGCTGAAGAAGCTAAAGTTGAACAGTTCTTTGAAGACCTACAAGACCTTTTAGAACTAACACCCAAAAAAGATGTCCTTTTCATTATAGGGGACTAGAACGCCAAAGTAGGAAGTCAAGAAACACCTGGAGTAACAGGCAAATTTGGCTTTGGAATATAGAATGAAGCAGGGCAAAGACTAAAGGAGTTTTGCCAAGAAAATGCACTGGCCATAACACACACCTACACATGGACATCACCAGATGGTCAACACCGAAATCAGATTGATTATATTCTTTGCAGCCAAAGATGGAGAAGCTCTATACAGTCAATAAAAACAAGACCAGGAACTGACTGTGGCTCAGATCATGAACTCCTTATTGCCAAATTCAGACTAAAATCGAAGAAAGTAGGGAAAACCACTAGACCATTCAGGTATGACCTAAATCAAATCCCTTATGATTATACAGTGGAAGTGAGAAATAGATTTAAGGGCCTAGATCTGATAGACAGAGTGCCTGATGAACTATGGAATGAGGTTCATGACACTGTACAGGAGACAGGGATCAAGACCATCCCCATGGAAAAGAAATGCAAAAAAGAAAAATGGCTGTCTGGGGAGGCCTTACAAATAGGAGTGAAAAGAACAGAAGCAAAAAGCAAAGGAGAAAAGGAAAGATAAAAGCATCTGAATGCAGAGTTCCAAAGAATAGCAAGAAGAGATAAGAAAGCCTTCTTCAGCCGGTCAATGCAAAGAAATAGAGGAAAACAATAGAATGGGAAAGACTAGAGATCTCTTCAAGAAAATTAGAGATACCAAGGGAACATTTCATACAAAGATGGGCTCGATAAAGGACAGAAATGGTATGGACCTAACAGAAGCAGAAGATACTAAGAAGAGGTGGCAAGAGTATACAGAAGAACTGTACAAAAAAGATCTTCATGACCCAGATAATCATGATGGTGTGATCACAGACCTAGAGCCAGACATCCTGGAATGTGGAGTCAAGTGGACCTTAGAAAGCATCACTACGAACAAGGCTAGTGGAGGTGATGGAATTCCAGTTGAGCTATTTCAAATCCTGAAAGATGATGCTGTGAAAGTGCTGCACTCAATATGCCAGCAAATTTGGAAAACTCAGCAGTGGCCACGGGACTGGAAAAGGTCAGTTTTCATTCCAGTCCCAAAGAAAGGCAATGCCAAAGAATGCTCAAACTACTGCACAATTGCACTCATCTCACACGCTAGTAAAGTAATGCTCAAAAATCTCCAAGCCAGGCTTCAGCAATATGTGAACCGTGAACTTCCTGATGTTCAAGCTGGTTTTAGAAAAGGCAGAGGAACCAGAGATCAAATTGCCAACATCCACTGGATCATCAAAAAAGCAAGAGAGTTCCAGAAAAACATCTATTTCTGCTTTATTGACTATGCCAAAGTCTTTGACTGTGTGGTTCACAATAAACTATGGAAAATTCTGAAAGAGATGGGAATACCAGACCACCTGACCTGCCTCCTGAGAAATGTGTATGTAGGTCAAGAAGCAACAGTTAGAACTGGACATGGAACAACAGACTGGTTCCAAATAGGAAAAGGAGTACGTCAAGGCTGTATATTGTCACCCTGCTTATTTAACTTATATGCAGAGTACATCATGAGAAACGCTGGACTGGAAGAAACACAAGCTGGAATCAAGATTGTCGGGAGAAGTATCAAGAACCTAAGATATGCAGATGACACCACCCTTATGGCAGAAAGTGAAGAGGAACTAAAAAGCCTCTTGATGAAAGTGAAAGTGGAGAGTGAAAAAGTTGGCTTAAAGCTCAACATTCAGAAAACGAAGATCATGGCATCCGGTCTCATCACTTCATGGGAAATAGATGGGGAAACGGTGGAAACAGTGTCAGACTTTATTTTTGGGGCTCCAAAATCACTGAAGATGGTGATTGCAGCCATGAAATTAAAAGACACTTACTCCTTGGAAGGAAAGTTATGACCAACCTAGGTAGCATATTCAAAAGCAGAGACATTACTTTGCCAACAAAGGTTCGTCTAGTCAAGGCTATGGTTTTTCTAGTAGTCATGTATGGATGTGAGAGTTGGACTGTGAAGAAGGCTGAGCGCTTAAGAATTGATGCTTTTGAATTGTGGTGTTGGAGAAGACTCTTGAGAGTCCCTTGGACTGCAAGGAGATCCAACCAGTCCATTCTGAAGGAGATCAGCCCTGGGATTTCTTTGGAAGGAATGATGCTAAAGCTGAAACTCCAGTACTTTGGCCACCTCATGTGAAGAGTTGACTCATTGGAAAAGACTCTGATGCTGGGAAGCATTGGGGGCAGGAGGAGAAGGGGACGACAGAGGATGAGATGGCTGGATGGCATCACTGACTCAATGGACGTGAGTCTGGGTGAACTCCGAGAGTTGGTGATGGACAGGGAGGCCTGGCGTGCTGCGATTCATGGGGTCGCAAAGAGTCGGACACGACTGAGCGACTGAACTAAACTGAAGACCTTAAAACCAAGTCCTGCCTTTACAAAGTGCTTAATAAATGAATTAAGAATCTGTCTTGCTCCTACTTTATACTGAAAACAGAGGTCATCTAGTGGGAACTCCCTCAACTTCCCACATTTCTGCCTTCAACTTTAGGTACAGTGTGACTTAAAACTACAGTAGTAGCCTTGCCTCAGGGTCCAATGTCTACCTTTCCCAGGGCCCTGTTTTATCCAACATACTTTTTCTTTCATATAATTTCTTTCTTCCTGCACTAACAACTGTGCTTAAATTTCTCCCAATGATTCTAAAAAGAGAACAAATGACAACAAAATTCTAAAACCTTTATCTTAATTACTTCCTGGCTTGAAGCTGTCTTCCTACTTCAACTTTTGGAGAAAAAACAAACAAAAAAACCACTTCTGTCTATCACCTTCTGATACGTCTACCCGCTCTATTAAAACTGTTCTCAATATCATCACCATTCTCTACTAAAGGCCACATTTGTTGGTCTACTTTCAGTCCTGACTGTTTCATTTGTCTGTAGTATTTGATACTATTCACCACAACTTTCTCTTGAAACTCATTCCAGTTTTGGCTTCCAGGTGAGCTCTGTCTCCTGGTATATTTTCTCTCTCTGACTCTTGTTCCTTTCCACTGACTACTTTCGTCCACCTGCCCTTTAAATAATGTAACTCCTAAATATTCACGAGACTTCCCATGAATATTTCCAGGTGGTTCAGTGGTAAAGTATTGCCTGCTGATGCAGGAGATACAGGAGATGAAGATTCGATCCTGGGTTGGGAAGATCCCCTGGAGAAGTCAATGGCAACCCATTCCAGTACTCTTGCCTGGAGAATCCCATGGACAGAGCCTGGCAGACTACAGTCCATGGGTAACAAAGAGTTGGACAGGACACAGCAAATATTCACAGAATGGTCCTGTTCCTTTTCCCTACTTATTATTCACAAGGTACTGGCTGATTTCAGTCATTCTCGGACACTTGAATGCTGTCAGCTCTAAAATCCCTTTCTAGGATTTGTATTAGCAAAAGTTTACTTTACACACCCACTTAATATTTGATGGGGCTCAAATTGCACATCTAGTGTTCTTAGTGACAGCTTAGTGTACTGTATCACATTAAAGAAAGAAACTTGAAGACACAATATGTTTTATCATGTAATAGGTTACAGAATTTTAAAAGTATTGGTATTTAATTATGCTAAAGAATAAACCTTTAGATTAAACTAAAAATTTAAAAATCCAACATAATACAAATTCTAGTTTTTAAATTAGCTATACTCTAAAAAATACAGAATAACAATTTTACTCATAAGGTATGTGTATGTAAGACTGTCTGCCATATTTAGACATAGTATTCTAGAATTAATTTATTCTTCTTATATAACATACTGCTAATAAAATTAGATACACTGCAAGTTTGTGAAATAGTTGTTTCTTAAGATAAACTTTCTGTTTAAAAAGGAGCAGACATGAGTTATATTGAAAATTTTTGCCTTAAGGAAGGAATCTGTCAGTTATTACATGTAACACTGAGCAATTCTCAGTTTTTTTTTAAAGTGCTCTTCAACACAGTAGTATTATCAGTATTAAAAAATACCTATTACTGACTTTCAAAAAATCCACAAGGAATTTAAAGAGAAGAAACATACACAGTAAAATAGATCAATGAAATCAAAATTTTGTTTTTAAAAAGACTAAAAATATGATAAACTCATGACAACGCTGACCAAAATGTACAAAAGGCTATCTGTATTGCCGGTGTCAAGAATGAGACAGGAAAACTAAATATGCACATGTAAAAGAATGAAATAAGATCCCTATCTCATGCCACTCACAAAAGTTAACTCAAAATGGATTAAATACTTAAATATAAGGCCTGAAATTATAAAACAGAGGAGAATATATACATAAAAGTTCCTTGACATTGGTCTCGGCAGTGATATTCTGGGACAGGTAACCTAGAGCAAAGGCAGCAAAAGCAAGAATAAACAAGTGGGACTGCATCAAACTAAAAGGAAAGAGAGGATAAGATACGGGGAAGCCAGAATGAAAAGTTCTAACATGTTTTAAATCATAGCTCCAAATAAAGGAAGAGAGAATATATGGAGTAAAGGCAATTTAAAAAGACTTCAGAATTGATGAAAGGTATTGACTCAAACCCATTCACGGATCATAGTCTTGTCATGGTGAAGATGCTTGTGCAACTCAAAGAAGCTATGAGCCATGCCGTACAGGGCCCCCAGAGACAGACGGGTCATAATGAAGAGTTTTGACGAAATGTGGTCCACTGGGGGAGGGAATGGCAACCCATTCCAGTATTCTTGTCACGAGAACCCCATGAATCATATAAAAAGGCAAAAACATACGACACCGGAAGATGAGCCCCTCCAGGCTGGAAACTGTCCAACACGCTACTGGGGAAGAGTGGAAGGTAATAACCGATAGCTCCAGAAAGAATATAGCAGCTGGGCCAAAGCAGAAATGACGCTCAGTTGTGGATGTGTCTGGTAGTGAAAGTAAAGTCCGACACTGTAAAGAAAAATGGTGCATAGGAACCTGGAATGTAAGGTTCAAGAATCAAGGTAAACTGGACAAGGTCAGGCAGGAGATGGCAAAAGTGAACACAGACATCTTAGGAATCAGTGAACTAAAATGGACTGGAATGGGTGGATTTAATTCAGATGACCACTGCATCTACCACTGTGGGCAAGAACCCCTTAGAAGAAATGGAATAGCACTCATAATCAACAAAAGAGTCTGAAATGCAGTACTTGGGTGCAATCTCAAAAACAAAAGGAAGATCTTGGTTTGTTTCCAAGGCAAACCATTCTATGTCACAGTAATCCAAGTCTATGCCCCAACCACTGATGCCGAAGAAGCTGAAGTTGACAGATTCCATGAAAACCTACAAGACCTTCTAGAACTAACACCAAAAAAAGATGTCATTTTCATCACAGGGGATTGGAATGCAAAAGTAGGAAGAGAGATCCATAATAACAGGCCAGTTTGGCCTGAGAGTCCAAAATGAAGCAGGGCAAAGGCTAACGGAGTTTTGTCAAGAGAGCATGCCGGACATAGCAAACACCCTTTGCCAACAATCCAAGAGACAACTTTATACATGGATACCACCAGATGGTCAGTATCAAAATCAGACAGATTATGTTCTTTGCAGCTGAAGATGGAGAAGCTCCCTACAGTCAGCAAAAACAAGACATGGAGCTGACTGTGGCTCATATCATGAGCTCCTTATTGGAAAATTCAAGCTTAAATGGAAGGAGGTAAGGAAAACCACTAGGCTATTCAGGTACAACCTAAATCAAATCCCTTATGATTATACAGTGGAGGTGACAAATAGATGTAAGGAATCAGATCTGGTAGACAGAGTGCCTGAAGAATGACCAACAGAGGTTCATAACATCATACAGGAGGCATTGACCAAAACCATGACCAAGAAAAAGAAATGCAAGAAGGCAAAGTGGTTGTCTGAGGAGGCTTTACAAATAACTGAGAAAAGAAGAGAAGTGAAAGGCAAGGGACAAAGGGAAAGATAAACTGAAGGTAGAGTTTCAGAGAATAGCAAGGAGAGATAAGAAAGCCTTCTTAAATAAACAATGCAAATACAAGAAAACTATTAAATAGAATGGGAAAGACTAGAGATCTCTTCAAGAAAATTAGAGATACCAAGACAATATTTGATGCAAAGATGGACATGATAAAGGACAGAAACAGTAAGAACCTAACAGATGTAGAAGAGATTAAGAAGAGGTGGCAAGAATACACAGAACAACTATACAAAAAAAGTCTTAATGACATGAATGACCACAGTGGTGTGGTCCATCACCTAGAGCTGGATATCCTGGAGTGTAAAGTCAAATAGGCCTTAGGAAGCATCACTACAAACAGGTCTAGTGGAGGTGACGTAATTCCAGATGAGCTATTTAAAATCCTAAAAGATGATGTTAAAGTGCTGCACTCAATATGTTAGTAAATTTGGAAAATTCAGCAGTGGCCTTAGGACCAGAAACAGTCAGTTTTCATATAATTTCAAAGAAGGGAAATGCCAAAGAAAGTTCAAACTACCAGACAACTGCACTCATTTCATACTAGGTAAAGCTCAAAATCCTTCAAGCTCAGCCTCAGGAGTATGTAACCTGAGAACTTCCAGATGTACAAGCTAGGTTTGGAAAAGGCAGAGGAACCAGAGATCAAATTGTCAATATTCGCTGGATCACGAAGAAAGCAAGGAAATTCTAGAAAAACATCTACTTCTGCTTCGCTGACTACACTAAAGCCTTTGACTGTATCACAACAAACTGTGGAAAATTCTTAGAAATGGGAATACCAGACCACCTTACCTGTCTCCTGAGAAACCTGTAGGTCAAGAAGCAACAGTTAGAATCAGACATGGAATAGCTAAACAGTTTCAAATTGGGAAAGGAGTACGACAAGGCTGTAAATTGTCACCCTGCTTATTTAACTTATATGCTGAGTACATCATGCAAAATGCCAGGCTGGATGAATCACAAGCTAAAATCAAGATTGCTGGGAGAAATCAACAACCTCAGACATTGCAGATGATATCATTCTAGTGGCAGAAAATGAAGAGGAACTAAAGAGCCTCTTGATGAGAGTGAAAGAGGAGAGTAAAAATGCTGGCTTGAAACAACATTAACAAAACTAAGATCATGGCAACCAGTCCCATCACTTCATGGGAAATAGGAGAAAATGCATGGCAACCAGTCCCATCACTTCATGGGAAATAGAAGGAGAAAATGTGGAAGCAGTGACAATTATTTTCCTGGGTTCCAAAATCACTGTGTGCGGTGATTGCAGCCATGAAATTAATAAACACCTGTTCCCTGCTGGCTCAGACAAAGAATCCACCTGCAATGTGGGAGACATGGGTTCAATCCATGGGTTGGGAAGATCCTCTGGAGGAGGGCATGGCAACCCACTCCAGTATTCTTGCCTGGAGAATCCCCATGGACAAAAGAGCCTGATGGGCTACAGTCCACGGGCTCGCAAAGAGTTGGACACGACTGAGCGACTAAGCACAGCACACAGTCCTTGAAATGAAAGCTATGACGAACCTACACATCATATTAAAAAGCAGAGACATCACTTTGCTGACAAAGTTCTGTACAGTCAAAGCTATGGTTTTTCCAGTAGTCATGTATGGATATTTGAGAGCTGAAACATAAAGAAGGCTAAGCGCTAAAGAATTGATGCTTTTGAATTGTGGTACTGAAGAAGACTCTTGAGAGTCCCTTGGATTTCAAGGAGTTCAAACCAGTCAATTCAACCTTCAGGGTTTGAATGAATATTTAATTCATTGGAAGGACTGATGTTGAAGCTGAAGTTCCAATACTTTGGCCATCTGATGGGATGAGTAGACTCACTGGAAAAGACCCTGATGCTGGCTGGGAAAGACTGAAGGCAAAGAAGAAGGGGTTGGCAGATGATGAGATAGTTAGATACCATCACTGACTCAATGTACATGAGTCTGAGCAAACTCCAGGAGACAGAGAATAGAGGAGCCTGTCACGTTACAGTCCATGGGGTTGCAGAACTGAATACAACTTAGGGACTGAACATACATAACACTGATTCACATATTTTAAAATCCCAATGAATCCCAACCAGGATAAATAAAAAGATAAAAGTGAAAGTGATAGTTGCTCACTTGTGTCCAACTCTTTGTGACCCTATGGGCTGTAGCCCACCAGGCTCCTCAGTCCATAGGATTCTCTAAGCAAGAATACGGGAGGGGGTTGCCATGCCCGCCTCCAGGGGACTTCCCAACCCAGGGATCTAACCTGGGTCTCCTGAATTGTTGGCAGATTCTTTACCATCTGAGTCACCAAGGAAGCCCATTTATCTCTAAATGTTGTGTTAGTCGCTCAGTCATGTCCGACTCTTTGCAACCCCATGGACTGTAGCCTGCCAGGCTCCTCTGTCCATGAGATTCTCCAGGTAGGAATACAGCACAGTAAAACTGCAGAGTACTGGGAATTCCCTGGTGTTCCAGTGGTTAAGACTCTGTGTTTCCATTCCAGAGGATCCAGGTTTGATCCTGTCAGGGAACTAAGATCTCACAAGCTGCACAGTGAGCCATAATAAATAAATAAAACACAATGCTTTTAAATTTAAGTAAATTTTTCTAATGTACTTTTTTATCAAAGTAATTACAATTGATATTGAAAACTTTCATCATTAAGGAGTTTTCAATTGTTTAGCTTTTACTGCAAAAAACATAAAAAAGTTTTAAAATACTTTATTTACACGCAAACACATAGTAAAATGATCTCACCTATATAAAAAGAGATCTTTGGCAAGTCGCTTAGGTCCAATGATTTTGAAGATAATTTCGTACGTTTCAAGTGCCTTCCGATGAACTCCACCCGGTAGTGCTGGATGCAGACACTGAGCTAGGCGCTTGCCTATGGTCAGCTTTTTGGGTACTACTTGGTATTTTGCATTATTTTGTAAAACCTTGAAGAAAACATCTTAATTCAGTTGAGAAAGAATATTGCATTTCATTTTACTTCCATTTTCTGGCATAGTATTATCAAAAATCCTTGATATAGGACTTCAAAGGAGAAAAAATTAGAGAGGATGTAAAAAAAACTTTTGTTTTTGTCAGTTACATCAGTAAAACTAGACTGAAAATTAAAACTGAGGATTTAAAAATATTTACTAATTTGTTAAAAAATCAATTTGTTACATGTAAACAGAAATAACATTTTTATGAAAAATAATAGTATTTTCCAAAATAAATTTGCTCAGAAGAAAGGTACTATTTTAGATTTTTGAAAATCTTTTAACAGCCTTCAACCTTTTTTTTTCTGATACACTGTTTGAAATATATTTAGAAAACTGAACCTCAACAAAAACATGTAGTTGGAAGAGGAACAACCACTGCTGTAGTATATCATTTTACAGCAAGAACACACATAAGATTATACTTGTCCATTTGCTTTTACTAATTTCCCAACTGGACCAAATACATATTGCTGTATTCAACCACCGCATTTCTTTAGAAAAGATGGTCAAGGTAGAATTTATAGAAGATGCAAACTCATAAATACCACCCAAAGGAGATTAATTTATTTAAATAATAGAAGATTTATAAATGAAGTTCTTCAGAGTATTATGGCAAAATGCTGCTGCTGCTGCTGCTAAGTCGCTTCAGTCGTGTCCGACTCTGTGCAACCCCATAGACGGCAGCCCACCAGGCTTCCCCGGCCCTGGGGTACTCTAGGCAAGAACACTGGAGTGGGTTGCCATTTCCTCCTCCAATGCATGAAAGTAAAAAGTGAAAGTGAAGTCGCTCAGTCGTATCTGACTCTTAGTGACCCCATGGACTGCAGCCTACCAGGCTCCTCCGTCCATGGATTTTCCAGGCAAGAATACTTAATAAACATTCAGAATGTATATGGTACAATAGACGAGAACTGGAATTGAGATGAAACACAAAAGAAGTCCTTTATTTTAGAAAATAAAGAACTGAGGTTAAAATATATAAAATGATTGTTCTGCCAAAGGCAGTACAAAAGCAAAGCACTAGATCCTTCCAGTTCATAAAAAAAAAAGTAAATTTGAAGGGTCTGAGGTCTGCTTAGATATAACATTTTCAATGGTCTTCAATTCAGTCTTCAATTGGATGTAACCAATATAAATAAAACTAGACTTTAAAACGCAAAGCAAATCAAGGCCACAACATCAATAGGAATTCAACTACAAAAAAATATTTTTTTAAATTAGCTGCCTTTCATTTCTAAAACATTAAATTGAATTTTAGATGTAGGAGCAAAGAATCAATATTTACACATATTTGAAAGAAAAGTATAAATAATTATTACCAGAAGTTCCTCTGCAGAAGGAAAGTTAATGATCTATAACAAAATGCTTCAATAAAGAAATTCTACTAATACCAAATAAAAACTTTTAATAAAGCAAAATACGGCACTATTTTCTAAAATCATTTGAGTTAAAAAACTTGTATAAATAAGGTGAAAATTTAGTATATTAATAAATGATAAAATTTTAAACTAAAACATATTTAGACTATCTGCAACAGATTTGTACATATATAACCCTTGCCTTGTATCACCATGACTTTAGTTAAGTTTCACTGGTGCATTGCATATCCTATGTTGTGGTATCTGGATACAGTGAAATCTGTTTTCATGATATGGATAACTATAAAAATTAATAGTACTTAATTAGGCAAATTAATTTCCAAAGTTTAATGAACTGCTTTTACACACAGTTCCTACTAGTAGTAGTGTCAGTCGCTCAGTCGTGTCAGACTCTTTTCGACCCCATGGACTGTAGCCTGCCAAGTTCCTCTGTCCATGGGATTCTCCAGGCAAGAATACTGGAGTGGGTTGCCATTTCCTCCTCCAAGGGATCTTCCAACCCAGGGATGGAACCCACATCTCTTACATCTCCTGCATTGGCAGGTGGGTTCTTTACCACTGGTGCCACCTGGGAAGCCCCAAACATACATTTTATAGCCAGGCAGTTCTGAATTATAGTCAGTGCCTTTTACAAAAGTGTAAAAAGCTTTTTACAAGCCTAAGTTCCTACTAAGTCTTCAGAAAAGAGCCCCTTCAAGATAAGTAAAAACGTAACTACCTTTAAACAAACTCATACTTTTAGATGCAATTTCTTGAAGATATTGTAAAAATTTTAAGAATTTATCAAATCTCAAATGATAAATTTTAGAAGTCAACATGTCAAAAAGAAGTTTGTGCATCTCATTTTAAGATAAATCCATGGCACACTGAAAATGGAAGTTTTTCTTTTTAAATTATCAGGGTAATTATCTATAGTAAGTATTAAAGTTGAAAACTATTGTCCTTGATATGTATTTTAGGATAAATTGTATGATAAACTGATGATGTTAAAATAGTTACAAGAAGTGCTCACTTTTCCTATCTGTTCCCCTGGTCCACTTAATATTTAGAAGCATTCATATTCAATACATGCTATTAAAAACAAACCTAAAGAAGCTCCAATATCAAAACTATGGGTATGAAGTGAGAAAATTTTGATGTAAGTTTAAAAAAAAAAGGGGGTCAAAATCCAAAGCTACGAGTTGAACAGTGATGCCGCTGTATTAACAGTGGATAAAAACCAGACATGTCAAGAAGGATCATCCAAGGCCTCGCCCCAAGGCCTAAGCAATTGCTTGCCACTTCTGTAAAAAGCACTGAGTGTAACTAAGAACTGCCTGGATATAACACATTTCTTTGATGCTTTATTCCATTTGGAAAGGACGCAGCAGTTACTGCTTTCCATGTGCAGCTCTTCATTTTGCTGCCAGGAACTCCAGAACCATATCTGATACTCAATTATAAAACCTTGTCAACCTTCGTGGTTAGCATATTTGTTTCCTAATCTTGCATTTATACATAATAATAGATTAACTATATTTTTCAAGTACTGTTGTGGTTTTGGTCTCAAAAACAAAACAAAACAAAACAAAACAAAAAGCCTGACTACAAAGGCATGCAATTAATGAAGTAAAATAGCAGAATCAAAAGTAATTCAGCCTAGCACTCTGTGATGACCTAGAGGGGTAGGCAAGGGAGTGGGGAGGAGGGCTCAGGAAGGAGGAGTCATATATAATTATAACTGATTCTCATTGTTGTATGGCAGGAGCAACACAACATTGTAAAGCAATTATCCTCCAATTAAAAAATAAAGAGGAAAATATTCTAGATTGGAGAATTTTAAAAAAGTAATTCTGAGGTTGTTTTTAAATTCTTTACTTCAAGATTTAGAGAAATCCAGAAAATACAGATGCAGATTTCTGATTTTTATCCCTTCTTATGAAATGAGCAAGACAGACATACCTTATTAAGTTTTCCAAGTGCTGATATCAAATCCGCCCACTCACTGGAGTATTCAAAATTCTTCAGTGCTTTGTCAACTGCAGCTACATAGTTCCTGTATTTGGAGTCACTCAATAACTCCAGCTCTTCTGTGTTCATCCTCCCACAGCGTCCTCCTAGAGACCAATTCCAAAGTCATGTAAAATCATTACCTACAAAAACAAAGTTTGCAAGAGGAACCAAAGTTACAAAGGAAAGTATTAAAATGGGTTCAGAGCTAATGGCTAACTTTATTTATTTATTTTTAAAATTTATTTTAATTGGAGGTTAATTACTCTACAATATTGTATTGGTTTTGCCATACATCAACATGAATCTGCCATGGGTGTACACGTGCTCCCTATCCTGAACCCCCCTCCTACCTCCCTCCCAGTACCATCCCTCTGGGTCATTCCAGTGCACCAGCCGTGTATTCTGTATCCTGCATCAAACCTGGACTGGTGATTCGTTTCTTATATGACATTATACATGTTTCAATGCCATTCTCCCAAATCATCCCACCCTCTCCCTAATGGCTAACTTTAAAATGTGTTTTGAATTAGAAGTGATCAACATTCTAGGCAGCTAGCATTCAGGGTCATGGAAATATTCAAAGACAGCTTCAGAGATAACTACTCATGTCTTCCTTCCTAGGGACTGGAGAAATGGCTGTGAGCACTTAGGGCTTACGAAAAAGTAGGAAATATTCCTGCACTTAGTTCATATTAGAAATCATGTTATTTCTCTGTCATATTTGCCAATATAACACTTCTGATACACATACACCTCCTCTTTGTTTTGATCCTAAAATGTAATAAAACTGGTTAGATTAGAAACATCAGGGACTTTAAAAACAACAACAATAGGGAAAAAAAAAAAAGAAATGAATGACTTGGAGATCATCTTATTTTATTAAGCAATAAAAGTATGGGCATATAGTATGAAAGAACATTAGCTTTTTGGAACTAATAAAACTTCTAATAAAACTGGGCTTCCCTGATGGCTCAGTGGTAAAGAATCTGCCTGCTAATGCAGGGGACACTGGTTTGATTCCTTATCCAGGAAGATTTGACATGCCTCAGAGCAATTAAGCCTGTGCACCACAACTACTGAAACTGTGCTCTAGAGCCTGGGAACCACAACTACTGAGCCCATGGTGCCCCAACTACTGAAGCCCACGTGTCCTAGAGCCCACGCTCCACAACAAGAGAAGCCACCATAACGAGAAGCCTGGGCTAGCCCTGCTCGCCGCAACTAGAGAAAAGCCGGCAAAGCAACGGAGACCCAGCAAACAAAAATTTCTAATAAGACTGACAAGCATAAGTGGTAGTTTAAAATATGTCCACAAATTCTTCGATATTACTTTAAAAAAGCAGTGCCTAATTCTCCAGTCCCTTGGGCTGGATTCTGGGCCTCAGTCCTAATGAAAATAATACGGCAGAAGTGACAATGTGTAATGGCCAAGATGGTCATAAAAGCACTTCAGCTTCGTCCCTGCTCTCTCTCTGTTAGGTCACAGGCTCCGGGGAAAGCCAGCTTCAACAGCACAAGGACACTTCAAGGAGCCCTTATGGAGATGTTCCTGCGGTAAGGAACTGAGGCTTTCTGCCAACAGCCTTGTAAGTGAGCCATCTCTTCAGAAGATCCTTCATCCCCAGGCAAGCCTTGATTTGACTGTAGTACCAACTGACATCTTGACTCATTTCACGAGAGACTGTGTGCCAGAACTACATAGCTAAGCCTCTCGAATTCATGATTTACAGAAATTCTGCTGCTTTAGGCCACTGAGTTAGGGAGTAATAGCTACACAGCAGTAGAATAGATAACACAGAGTACTAACAAGGATTTAATTGAGGCTCAATTTTAAAATCAATGTGGGAGGACTTCCCTGGTGGTCCAGTGGTAAAGAATCTACCTTGCAACTCAGGGGACAATGGTTTGATCCCTGGTCAGGGAGGATCCCACATGACGAAGGGGACAACTAAGCCCGCGTGCCGTAACTACTGAGCCTGCACTCTAGAGCCTGTACTCTACAGCATGAGAAGCCACCACAGTGAGAAGCCTGCACAATGCAATGGGGACCCAACACAGCCAATTAATTAATTAATTGATTAAAAAATCAATGTGGGGACTTCCCAGGTGGTCCAGTGGTTACGAGTTTGCCTTCCAATGCCTGGGGTGTGGGTTCTATCCCTGGTTGAGGAGCTGAGATCCCACATGCCTCAGGGCCAAAAAACCAAAACATAAAACAAGCAGTATTGTAACACATTCAATAAAGACTTTAAAAACAGTCAACATCAAAAAATCTTTCCCACACCTACATAAAAACCAATTCAAAATGAATCATCTAAATTTAATAGCTAGAACTATAAAACTCTGAGAAGAAAATACAAGAATAAATCCTCAGATTTATTCTAGGCCTTCTTAGGATTTCTCAGGAATAATACTAAAAGCAGAATAAGCAATACAACCACAAGAAAGGGAAAACAAATGAACTGGACTTCATCGAAATGAAAAACCTTTGTGCTTGGGCTTCCCTAGCGGTCCAGTGGTTAAAAGTCTGCCTGCCAGCGCAGTGGACACGGGTTCGAGCCCTGATCTGGGAAGATCCCAAATGTTGCGTGAGGGACAACTTACCCTGTGAGCCACAACTACTGAAGCCAGCGAGCCTAGAGCCCGTGCTCTGCAACAAGAGAAGCCCCTGCAGTGAGAAGCCCAAGAGCTACAACGAAGAGTAACTCCCGCTCCCCGCAACTAGAGAAAGCCTTCGCAGAGCAAAAAAGACCCAGAGCAGCTGTAGATAAAATAAACCAATGCATCTTAAAAAAAAAAAAAAGAAATAAGTTTGTGCTTCAAAATATGTCATCAACAAAGTAAAAAGACAACTGACAGAATGGAAGAAAATATATCTCCCATATTTCTGATGAGACACTTGAATCATATAAATAAAGGACTCTTACGAGTCAATAATAAAAGGACAAATAATTTAAAATGGGTAAAGAATCTGAATAGTCATTTCTCCAAAGAAGATACATGAATGGTCAATAATTACATGAAGTGATAAACTCAACATCATTAACCATCAGGAAAATGCAAATCAGAACCATGAGATATTTCACCCACACTAGGATTGCTAAAATAAAAAAGACAGTAAGTACTGACAAAGGCATGGAGAAGCTGGTACTCTGGTACACAGCTGGTGGGAATGTAAATTGGTGCAGCTGCTTTGGAACGTAGTCCGGCCGTTCTCAAAAGGTTAAACATAGAATTACCATGCAACCCAACAATGCTACTCCTAGGTATGGTACACATACACAAGAGAAATGAAAACACGTTCACACAAAAATTTGTACATTAATGTTCAAAGAAGCATTATTCATAATAGCCAAGGAGAAACAAATCAAATGTCTGTCAACTGATGGATGAATAAATAAAAAATGGAATATTATTCTACTATAAAAAGGAATGAAGTGCTGATACATATGACAACATGGATGAACTTTGAAAACATTATGCTAACTGAAAAATATTCACAAAACACCACATATTTTATTTTATTTTTCTATTAAATGATAGTTGTAGTGGTAGAGAATTCTATTATTTTCTGTTAACCAAGCATGCTACAATGGTATTAAGTGAATAATAGTTACATAATCACAATAGTAAAAGATGTTTATCAATTTTCACAATCAACAGCCAGACAAAAAATAAAAGATAATTACAATTTCAAGCTATAACATGAAACATGATTAACCTAACAATATAAAATAATTACATACAATTTAGGGGGTTAAGAAGAGTGATGGGGTAAGTGGAATGCACACATGCACATGTTTTCATCTGCCCAATCAGTCTATGTCTTTTGGTTGGTGCATTTAATCCATTTACATTTGAGGTAACTATCAATATTATGATCCTATTACCATTTTCTTAATTGTTTTGGGTTTATTTTCTGTATGTCTTTTCCTTATCTTGCATTTCGTGCCAAGAGAAGTTCCTTTAGCATTTGTTGTATAAAATAAAAGAAGAAAGAAAAGAAAACCTACAGAATGGGAGAAAATATCTGCTAATGATGCAACAGAGAAGGGCTTAATTTCCAAAATATACAAACAGCTCAAACAACTCAACAACAACCAGAAGCAAACAACACATCAAAAAACAGGCAGAAGACCTAAATATGTCTCCAAACAACATGTCTCCAGAGAAGAAACACAAATGGCCAATAGGCACATGAAAAGATGCTCAACATCACTACTTCTTAGAGAAATGCAAATCAAAACTACAATGAGGTACCATCTCACACGGGTCAGCACGGCCATTATTAAAAACTCCACAAATAACAAACGGAGGAAAGAATGTGGAGAAAAGGGAACTATATTCAGTATCCTATGATAAATCCTATCAGAAAAGAATATAAAAAAGAAATTTATAGATGTGTGTAACTGAATCTCTTTATATACAGCATAAATTAATACTTTGTAAATCAACTACACTTCAATTAAAAAAACTGTTTATAAGGATGGTTACACAGCTCTATGAATGAACTTAAAACCACTGAATCATATATTCTAAATAGATGAGTTGCATAATATGTGAATTGTATCTCAATAAAGATATATAGCTATATTTATGTTTATATGTGTAAGATACATATCTATATATGTAAGATCTACATGTATATACATATATGTATACATATAAAAATGGGCTTTAGGGATTTGTGCATTACTTCAAATTACATGTAAAATGTATATCTTACATTTTATTGGAGAATGGTGCACTTACAGTGTCAAAAACAGTTTTTTTAAAGTAATCCTCAAAAGGAGGAAATGGTAACCCACCACAGTATTCTTCCCTGGAAAATTCCACGGACAGAGGAGCCTGGCGGGCTGCAGTCCACAGGGTTGCGAAGGGTCTGATATGACTGAGCACGCACACAGGCAAAAAATGTTAAGAATCACTGCTCTAGAGAATATAACCTACATTAGTAAAATCTGTTTGCATTAAAAAAACTAAACTAAAAAAGCCCTATTAAATCAAAACTTTCCTATGTAAGGTTACTCCAAAACAAAGCAATACACACTTTCCAATTCTGAAACTGGAGCCTATTATACAGAGTGAAGTAAGCCAGAAGGAAAAACATAAATACAGTATACTAACGCATATATATGGAATTTAGAAAGATGGTAACAATAACCCGGTGTACGAGACAGCAAAAGAGACACTGATGTATAGAACAGTCTTATGGACTCTGTGGGAGAGGGAGAGGGTGGGAAGATTTGGGAGAATGGCATGGAAACATGTAAAATATCATGTAAGAAACGAGTTGCCAGTCCAGGTTCGATACACGATACTGGATGCTTGGGGCTAGTGCACTGGGACGACCCAGAGGGATGGTATGGGGAGGGAGGAGGGAGGAGGGTTCAGGATGGGGAACACATGTATACCTGTGGCGGATTCATTTTGATATTTGGCAAAACTAATACAATTATGTAAAGTTTAAAAATAAAATAAAATTAAAAAACAAAACAAAACAAAACTAGACAGATCTTAAATCCCATCTTTGGAGAGACTACCACCTAAAAATAGAGTCACTTGACATATGAAATTATTCACTTCAGCACATTAACTGCCAACCAGTATGTCTGCATGCTTACTAGACAGACTATCCCTGATCTCCCCATTGGGAGGGCTGGGAGTGGATACTTTCCCTATTGGGAGGGCTGGGAGTGGAGAATATAAAGTAAGGTAAATCCTTCAAGATAATTAATCTACTTTTCTCATTAAAACTGTGTTATCTGACCCCAGGGGCTTAAAATAAAGTTTATGAGGGAAAAAAGTCCATTTTATTGTTCTATCTTGAAGCTCTGAACTCTCAAAAGCAGCAAACCCAAACATAAAGCAGTATTTTGAAGTACTACTCTGAGAAATCCAAGACGACTTTCAAATTTAAATAAGTAAATAAAAATTGATCTCAACTAACTTCCATTTCAAAATTGATTCTGTTTTATAGAAGAGTTGGATTTCCTCTACTATGGTAGAAGTCCTTGAGAACAAGAACTATGTTTTATACACAGCACATAATTTACAATCCAACTGAAGCTGGACTCATATACAGTGATTTAAGTGTAATGGTTAAGACTGGGAATAAATTAAAAATTCTGTGAGAGCTTTCTTCATTAATCTATGGTTTCTTTACTTAAAACTAGACTTAACCACACCTATGAACAACCACAGAGCAGTGTATGCTTCAGATACAAAAGACTGACATAATAAAATATATAAAGCCATTCGGTTCAGTTCAGTTGCTCAGTCGTGTTCAACTCTTCAAGACCCTGTGAATCGCAACACGCCAGGCCTCCCTGTCCATCACCAACTCCCGGAGTTCACTAAGACTCACGTCCATCGAGTCAGCGATGCTATCCAGCCATCTCATCCCCTTCTCCTCCTGCCCCCAATCCCTCCCAGCATCAGAGTCTTTTCCAATGAGTCAACTCTTCGCATGAGGTGGCCAAAGTACTGGAGTTTCAGCTTTAGCATCATTCCTTCCAAAGAAATCCCAGAGCTGATCTCCTTCAGAATGGACTGGTTGGATCTCCTTGCAGTCCAAGGGACTCTCAAGAGTCTTCTCCAACACCACAGTTCAAAAGCATCAATTCTTCGGCGCTCAGCCTTCTTCACAGTCCAACTCTCACATCCATACATGACCACAGGAAAAACCATAGCCTTGACTAGACGAACCTTTCTTGGCAAAGTAATGTCTCTGCTTTTGAATATGTTATCTAGGTTGGTCATAACTTTCCTTCCAAGGAGTAAGTGTCTTAATTTCATGGCTGCAGTCACCATCTGCAGTGATTTTGGAGCCAGAAAAATAAAGTCTGACACTGTTTCCACGTCTATTTCCCATGAAGTGATGGGACCGGATGCCATGATCTTTGTTTTCTGAATGTTGAGCTTTAAGCCAACTTTTTCACTTTCCTCTTTCACCTTCATCAAGAGGCTTTTGAGTTCCTCTTCTCTTTCTGCCATAAGGGTGGTGTCATCTGCATATCTGAGGTTATTGATATTTCTCCCAGCAATCTTGATTCCAGCTTGTGCTTCTTCTAGTCCAGCGTTTCTCGTGATGCACTCTGCATACAAGTTAAATAAGCAGGGTGACAATATACAGCCTTGACGTACTCCTTTTCCTATTTGGATCCAGTCTGTTGTTCCATGTCCATGTTCTAACTGTTGCTTCCTGACCTGCATACAGATTTCTCAAGAGGCAGGTCAGGTGGTCTGGTATTCCCGTCTCTTTCAGAATCTTCCACAGTTTATTGTGATCCACACAGTCAAAGGCTTTGGCATAGTCAATAAAGCAGAAATAGATGCTTTTCTGGAACTCTCTTGCTTTTTCGATGTTCCAGTGGATGTTGGCAATTTGATCTCTGGTTCCTCTGCCTTTTCTAAAACCAGCTTGAACATTACGAAGTTCACAGTTCACGTATTGCTGAAGCCTGGCTTGGAGAACTGTGAGCATTACTTTACTAGCATTACTTTACTAGCATTTAAAGCCATAAAGTTTGATAATATTAATACATAATGATTTATGGAATGAAGGTTAGAAAGAACACAAACTAAAATGTTTGTAAGTTTCTGAAAATTCAGGAAAGAAAGAACTGCAAAACCAATTAAATTTAAGGAAAAATCAACTTGACTGGATTTTCTGAAGGTGTATAAAAATAGTACAAAATCACTATAAATTCTAATCATTAAATCTAAGAAAACACTATTAGGAGATAGAATAAAGCAAATGCATAAATTTTACTGAAAAGAACATTTTTTTTCCTTAGTATTTCCAGTATAAGATATAACATATCAATTTGAAGGTACACAATATTTGTACCTGGGGGAAGAGTAACCTAAAAATCAATTTAACAGTAACTTCTGAGAATGAAATGAGTTATCTGTAACTGGGGTATTAGTGTAATTGTGAAGTAATGTTACTTCAATTGACATATCCTTCAGACATATATTTCTTATTTGGTATTAAAAACAAAACAAAAACTAACCAATAATGACCAGCTAAGTTCTTGTGTTACATGCTCACAGCTAAAAAAGTTGAGTCAGGTAAGCAAATTGGATTTTCTTTATTTATTTAGCTAAAAAGGTTCTAAATATTTTATTTTATTTTATTTTTTTTCCTTTTTTTAAATTATTTTATTTTTTTTTAATTTCATTTTATTTTTAAACTTTACATAATTGTATTAGTTTTGCCAAATATCAAAATGAATCCATCACAGGTATACACGTGTTCCCCATCCTGAACCCTCCTCCCTCCTCCCTCCCCATACCATCCCTCTGGGTCTAAATATTTTAAATATGATTAAAAAGACTGCATATTGCACAGAACACATATAATACTAGATAAAACATCAAGAGCAAAATCTTATGAAAATAGTTGAAAACGGAGACAGAACACTCTGTAGAAGTTTCATCAGCAGTGAACTATACTATTTTCTTTCATATTAAAAGGCGGTCAGACTTCGTTATACTTCCTCAATAATTTGAATGCAAATGAAATTATTCATTATGTATCAGCAGAGAGGTCAAGGGATGATGAACAACTTTTGAGCTTTCCATCAAATATACAATAAATGCAAATTCCAATATACAATAAATGCAAATTCCAGTACTTGGGCACCCTCCCTCCGCCATATTTTATTTTGAAGAAGCTTAGATGAGTAATTTTCAAACTATCTGTAGTAAAGAACCAGTTTCTCCTTCAACCCACAGCTGACTGATACTTTTCTAAGATGTAAAATCATGTATATGATCAAATTGCTACAAATGTTTTCAAATGTTTACTTTTTTCTCTATGCTTATCTTATGTTTCCTTAACAAATAATTTATGAATGGCCCACAAATCACACTCTGAACACCACTGATTTAGGTTATAATACAAATGCAACATATTCCCATATTGCACTGAGGAAACTTTATATGCTGCCATTTCTCCAAAAGGGTTGTGGCATGTGGCAAAAAATACATTCAATAACAAAACAGTAATTTGTAGAAAATCCAGCCCATGGAAAGACAGGCAGGAGAGGGCAGGGACTCCAAGCACTGGGTTAAAGTCAATACATTTGGGAACCCAAATCCTAGTTCTAACACTTACTTAGCAGTATGAATTTGTGCCAGATGTCCCAAACTTGTTTTTTCCTCTGTAATAGGAGATAATATCTACCTCAGTCAGTGTCAAAATTTTAAAAAGAACATATTAAAGTTATCAGTTGAATGGTTCTATGAAGATGAACAGTTCTATGAAGACCTACAAGACCTTCTAGAACTAACACCAAAAAAGATGTCCTTTTCATTATAGAGGACTGGAATGCAAAAGTAGCAAGTTAAGAGATACCTGGAATAACAGGCAAATTTGGCCTTGGAGTACAAAATGAGGCAGGGCAAAGGCTAACAGAGTTTTGCAAAGAGAACACACTGGTCATAGCAAACATTCTCTTCCAACAACACAAGAGACAACTCTACATATGGACATTACCAGATGGTCAATACTGAAAGATGAAGATAGCAAAGCACTAAATAGTCAGGAGAAATACAACCGGGAGCTAACTGTGGCTCAGTTCGTGAACTCCTTATTGCCAAATTCAGACTTAAATTGAAGACTGTAGAGGAAAACACTAGGCCATTCAGGTATGACCTAAATCAAATCCCTTACAATTATTCAGTGGAAGTGACAAATAGATTCAAGGGATCAGATCTGATAGAGTGCCTGAAGAACTATGGATGGAGGTTCATAACACTGTACAGGAGGCGGTGATCAAAACCATCCCTAAGAAAAAGAAGTGCAAAAAGGCAAAATGATTTTCTGGAGGCCTTACAAATAGCTGAGAAAAGAAGAGAAGTGAAAGGCAAAGAAGAAAAGGAAAGATATACCCATCTGAATGCAAAATTCCAGAGAATAGCAGAGAGAGATAAGAAAGCCTTCCTAAGTGAACAATGCAAAGAAATAGAAACAACAGAGTGGGGAAAACGAGAGATCTCTTCAAGAAAATAAGAGATACCAAGGGAATATTTCATGCACAGATGGGCACAATAAAGGACAGAACGGTATGGACCTAACAGAAGTGATGGAATTCCAGCTGTGTTATTTCAAATCCTAAAAGATAATGCTGTGAAAGTGCTGCACTCAGTTTGCCACCAAATTTGGAAAACTCAGCAGTGGCCACAGGACTGCAAAAGGTCAGTTTTCATTCCAATCCCAAAGAAAGGCAATGCCAAAGAATATTCAAACTACTGCACAACTGTACTCATTTCACATGCTAGTAAAGTAATGCTCAACTCCAAGCTAGGCTTGAACTGTACATGAACCGAGAACTTCCAGATGTTCAAGCTGGAATTAGAAAGAGCAGAGGAACTAGAGATCAAACTGTCAACATCCACTGGATCATAGAAAAAGCAAGTGGATTCCACAAAAACATCTACTTCTGCTGTGTGGATCATAACAAAATTGTGGAAAACTCTTAAAGAGATGGCAATACCAGACCACCTTACCTGCCTCCTGAGAACCCTGTATGCAGGTCAAGAAGCAACAGTTAAGAACCAGACATGGAACAACGGATTGGTTCCAAATTGGGAAAGGAGTACATAAAAGCTGAATATTGTCACCCTGCTTATTAAACTTATATGCAAAGTACATCATGCAAAATGCTGGGCTGGATGAAGCACAAGCTGGATAAAGATTGCGGGGAGAAATATCAGTAACTTTAGATAAGCAGATGATACCACCTTAATGGCAGGAAGTGAAAAGGAACTAAAAATAAAAAGCCTCTTGATGAAGGCGAAAGAGGAAAAGTGCAAAAGCTGGCTTAAAACTCAACATTCACAAAACTAAGATCATGGAACCTGGTCCCATCACTTCATGGCAAATAGATGGGGAAACAATGGAAACAGTGAAGAGATTTTATTTTGGGGGGCTCCAAAGTCACTGCAGACTGTAACTGCAGCCATGAACTTAAAAGACTCTTGCTCCTTGGAAGAAAAGCTATGACCAACCTAGACAGCATATTAAAAAGCAGAGACATTACTTTGCCAACAAAGGTCCATCCAGTTAAAGCTAGACTGCGCGGAAGCACAGTGAAGAGGAGCTACCCCACGTCCGAGGTCAGGGGCAGAAGCCCTGAAGAGATACTCCACGTCCAAGGTAAGAGAAACCCAAGTAAGATGGTAGGCACTGAGAGGGGGGCATCAGAGGGCAGACAGACTGAAACCACAATCACAGACAACTAGCCAATCTGATCACATGGACCACAGCCTTGTCTCACTCAATGAAACTAAGCCATGCCGTGTGGGGCCAGCCAAGATGGGCGGGTCACGGTGGAGAGGTCTGACAGAATGTGGTCCACTGGAGAAGCGAATGGCAAACCACTTCAGTATTCTTGCCTTGAGAACCCCATGAACAGCATGAAAAATCAGTAAGACAGGACACTGAAAGATGAACTCCCCAGGTCGGTAGGTGCCCAATAAGCTACTGGAGAGATTGAGGGCAGGAGGAGAAGGAGACAACAAAGGATGAGATGATTGGATGGCATCACTGACTCAGTGGACATGGGTTTGGGTGAACTCTGGGAGTTGGTGATGGACACCGAGGCCTGGCGTGCTGTGGTTCATGAGGTTGCAAAGAGTTGGACACAACTAAGTGACTGAACTGAACTGAACTGAGTCAAAGCTACGGTTTTTCCAGTAGTCATGTATGGATATGAGAGTTGGACCATAAAGAAGGCTGAGCAACGAAGAACTGATGCTTTTGAACTGTGGTGTGGGAGAAGGATCTTGCAAGTCCCTTACACTGCAAACAGATCAAACCAGTCAGTCCTAAAGGAAATCAATCCTGAATATTCATTGGAAGAACTGATGCTGAAGTTGAAGCTTCAATATTTTGGCCACCTGATGCAAAGAGCCAACTCATTAGAAAAGAGCCTGATGCTGGGAAATATTGAAGGCAGAAGGAGAAGGGGATGACAGAGGATAAGATGGTTGGATGGCATCACCGACGTGATGGACATGACTTTGAGCAGCCTCTGGGAGATGGTGAAGGACAGGGAAGCCTGGTGTGCTGCAGTCCATGGTATCTCAAAGAGTCAGACATGACTGAGTGACTGAATAACAACAACAACAAAAGTTATCAGAGTACCTGGCATAGAAAATGCTCTAAAAACAAAATTATTACCAATAAAAAACTAAACATAATACTAGGAACCAAGTATGCTAATTATAAGGATTAATAAACTATAATTAAGCATCAGATATGGCTCTGAAATTACAGGCAGGAAAATGGGAAATTATTACCAATTATATCATGAATACATATTAAAACTATCATGGTCAAACATGCTTTGTTTTTTCTTTTTTTACTATTTTATTAAACTACACATATTTCTTACACCTATTAGATGAGTTGTGATGAATGCATACACCCATAAAACCATCATGACAATCAAGATTTCTTACCATAATTAAGATACAGAACATCTCCATCACTCTAAACAAGAAACTAAACATATCCATCACCTCTATCAAATAAGCTTTTGGTTTGAAATTTTTAAAAAAAAATCCATTTTATCTCAATAGATACAATAACAAACTAATATAACTAGGAAACTAGAAAATGTAAAAATAAACACAAGTAAAAACTGTAACTTGTTTTTTTCTTAAAGTGATACAGATAAGTCAAAATAGCATTTATAATCTTTCAGGTGCTGTTAACAAGCAGCTTTTCTGACCTGGTCTATAGTCTACTTGACAATTCAGCTGTAACTATTTCAAACTTATATCTCAGATAAGTTGAGGCCAAAATGTCATAAAACATGTTTAGTATAGTGTTTTGTCACTCAAACATAAAAATGAAACAAAGTAGTTGTTTAAAAAATAAAGACGTAAGTTTCTCTAGGCAAATTACACCCTTGAAAATGATCAGGTGGTAAGGTTTATGTTTTCACACTTCACAGTGTAAAAAGGTAAAATCTAAGGAATAAATAAAACATTTCAACAGAGCATCTGAATTTAAGAAAAGTTTTGCTTAAATGCTTATAAAAATGACTAGACATAATTTCAGAGTAACTGCACAAAGATACTTCAGTCACCTGGTTTGCTTATTACTAGCTGAGCTTCCCCTTCCCTCCTTCGTTTGGCATGAAAGAGAAGAGCAGGCTGAAGTGAGCAAGAACAATTCAGTATTAACCAATTGTAAAGATGTACCTTGGCCACCTGATGCGAAGAGCTGACTCATTTGAAAAGACCGTGATGCTGGGAAAGATTGAGGGCAGGAGGGGAAGGGGATGACAGAGGATGAGATGGCTGGATGGCATCACCGACTGAATGGACATGAGTCTGGGTAGGCTCCGGGAGTTAGTGGACAGGAAGGCCTGGCGTGCTGAAATTCATGGGGTCACAAAGAGTCCGACAAGACTGAATAGCTTAACTGAACTGAACCTGGGGACTAAGTGTGTTACCATATCCCAAGGATGTATATGAATATATCATTTAAAGCATCATGTAATGCATAATATCAACAACATAACTGTCTATTATGAAAGAAAAAACACCTAAAAATGTTATGAAGATAATCTTTCCAAACTTTTTTGAGGAAACAAAAAATTATCATTAGTAAGTGTTACCATCTAACAGATGACTGTGGCAATTATTGACAAGTTTATTTCATTCTGATCAAAAGTTCCAAATTTCGACGTTGACAGTTTCAGCAAATGATCTTTTGCAAATCATTTATTTAATCAATTTATAAAGCCAGTTACTCCAGAAAATTGGTAAATGTCCCTGGGGCTAACAATATGGAGAGAAAAAAAGACCTACTAGGTATTTCACAAATAGGTTAAGATTACCCACTAGAGTCCTGATGCCCTGTACTTCTCCCACTCTAACCTGATCACAAAACTTCAAATAGCATATATTCTGAAACTCCAAACACATAATCAACAATCTCTGCAGTCCCTGCCACCTTCTGGTCTTAATTATATTCTTAATTATATTCTAAGGAAAATACCTTCCAAGCAGCTCAGTCGCTCATTTGTGTCCGATTCTTACAACCCCATGAACCGCAGCACACCAGGCCTCCTTGTCCATCACCAACTCCCGGAGTCCACCCAAACCCATGTCCATTAGTCGGTGATGCCATCCAACCATCTCAACCTCTGCTGTCCCCTTCTCCTACCGCCCTCAATCTTTCCAAGCATCAGGATCTTTTCAAATGAGTCAACTCTTCACATGAGGTAGCCAAAATATTGGAGTTTCAACTTCAGCATCAGTCCTTCCAATGAACACCCAGGACTGATCTCCTTTAGGATGGACTGGTTGGATCTCCTTGCAGTCCAAGGGACTTTCAAGAGTCTTCTCCAACACCACAGTTCAAAAGCATCAATTCTTCTGTGCTCAGCTTTCTTCACAGCCCAACTCTCACATCCATACATGACCACAGGAAAAACCATAGCCTTGACTAGACAGACCTTTGTTGATGAAGTAATGTCTCTCCTTTTTCATACGCTGTCTAGGTTAGTCATAACATTCCTTCCAAGGAGTAAGCGTCTTTTAATTTCATGGCTGCAATCCCGTCTGCAGTGATTCTGGAATCCAGAAAAATAAAGTCAGCCACTGTTTCCCCCATCTATTTGCCATGAAGTGATGGGACTGGATGCCATGATCCTAGTTTTCTGAATGTTGAGCTTTAAGCCAACTTTTTCACTTTCCTCTTTCACCTTCATCAAGAGGCTCTTTAGTTCCTCTTCACTTTCTGCCATAAGGGTGGTGTCATCTGCATATCTGAGGTTATTGATATTTCTCCCGGCAATCTTGATTCCAGCTTGTGCTTCTTCTAGTCCAGTGTTTCTCATGATGTACTCTGCATATAAGTTAAGTAAGCAGGGTGACAATATACAGCCTTGACGTACTCCTTTTCCTATTTGGAACCAGTCTGTTGTTCCATGTCCAGTTCTAACTGTTGCTTCCTGGCCTGTATACAGGTTTCTCAAGAAGCAAGTCAGGTGGTCTGGTATTCCCATCTCTTTCAGAACTTTCCACAGTTTATTGGGATGCACATAGTCAAAGGCTTTGGCATAGTCAATAAAGCAGAAATAGATGTTTTTCTGGAACTCTCTTGCTTTTTCGATGATCCATCGGATGCTGGCAATTTGATCTCTGGTTCCTCTGGCTTTTCTAAAACCAGCTTGAACATCTGGAAGTTCTTGGTTCACATACTGCTGAAGCCTGGCTTGGAGAATTTTCAGCATTACTTAACTAGCATATGAGATGAATACAATTGTGTGGTAGTTTGAGCATTCTTTGGCATTGCCTTTCTTTGGGATTGGAATGAAAACTGACCTTTTCCAGTCCTGTGGCCACTGCTGAGTTTTCCAAATTTGCTGGCATATTGAGTGCAGCACTTTCACAGCATTATCTTTCAGGATTTGAAATAGCTCAACTGGAATTCCATCACCTCCACTAGCTTTGTTTGTAGTGATGCTTCCTAAGGTCCACTTGACTTCACATTCCAGGATGTCTGGCTCTAGGTGAGTGATCACACCATTGTGATTATCTGGGTTGTGAAGATCTTTTTAGTATAGTTCTTCTGTGTATTCTTGCCACCTCTTCTTAATATCTTCTGCTTCTGTTAGGTTCCTACCATTTCTGTCCTTTATCGAGCCCATCTTTGCATGAAATGTTCCCTTGGTATCTCTAATTTTCTTGAAGGTATCTCTAGTCTTTCCCATTCTATTGTTTTCCTCTATTTTTTTGCATTGATCGCTGAGGAAGGCTTTCTTATCTCTCCTTGCTATTCTTTGGAACTCTGCATTCAGATGCTTCTATCTTTCCTTTTCTCCTTTGCTTTTTGCTTCCCTTCTTTCACAGCTATTTGTAAGGCCTCCTCAGACAGCCATTTTGCTTTTTTGCATTTCTTTTTCTTGGGGATGGTCTTGATTCTTATCTCCTGTACAATGTCATGAACCTCTGTCCATAGTTCATCAGGTACTCTGTCTATCAGATCTAGTCCCTTAAATCTATTTCTCACTTCCACTGTAGAGTCATAAGGAAACTGATTTAGGTTATACTTGAATGGTCTAGTGATTTTCTCCACTTTCTTCAATTTCAGTCTGAATTTGGCAATAAGGAGTTCATGATCTGAGCCACAGTCAGCTCCTGGTCTTGTTTTTGCTGACTGTATAGAGCTTCTCCAACTTTGGCTGCAATGAATATAATCAATCTAATTTCGGTGTTGACCATCTGGTGGTGATGTCCATGTGTAGAGTCTTCTCTTGTGTTGTTGGAAGAGAGTGTTTGCTATGACCAGTGCATTCTCTTGGTAAAACTCTATTAGCCTTTGCCCTGCTTCATTCTGTACTCCAAGGCCAAATTTTCCTGTTACTCCAGGTGTTTCTTGACTTCCTACTTTTGCATTCCAGTCCCCTATAATGAAAAGGGCATCTTTTTTGGGTGTTAGTTCTAGAAGGTCTTGTAGGTCTTCATAGAACTATTCAACTTCAGCTTCTTCAGTGTTACTGGTCGGGGCATAGACTTGGATTACTGTGATATTGAATGGTTTGCCTTGGAAACGAACAGAGATCATTCTGTCTTTTTTGAGATCGCATCCAAGTACTGCATTTCAGACTCTTGTTGACTATGATGGCTACTCCATTTCTTCTAAGGGATTCCTGCCCATAGTAGTAGATATAATGGTCATCTGAGTTAAATTCACCCATTCCAGTCTGTCTTAGTTCACTGATTCCTAGAATGTCGACATTCACTCTTGCCATCTCTTCTTACCTCTTACCACTTTCAATCTGCCCTAATATTCCAGGTTCCTATGCAATGTTGCTCTTTACAGGATAGAACCCTGCTTCTTTCACCAGTCACATCCACAACTGGGTGTTGTTTTTGCTTTGGCTCCATCCCTTCATTCTTTCTGGAGTTATTTCTCCACTGATCTCTAGTTGCATATAGGGCACCTAGCGACCTGGGGAGTTCATCTTTCCGTGTCCTATCTTTTTGCCTTTTCATACTGTTCATGGGGTTCTCAAGGCAAGAATACTGAAGTGGTTTGCTATTCCCTTCCCCAGTGGACCACATTCTGTCAGACCTCTCCACCATGACCCGCCCGTCTTGGGTGACCCCACACAGCATGGCTTAGTTTCAATGAGTTAGACAAGGCTGTGGTCCGTGTGATCAGATTGGCCTGTTGTCTGTGATTATGGTTTCCGTGTGTCTGCCCTCTGATGCCCTCTCAGTGCCTATCATCTTACTTGGGTTTCTCTTACCTTGGACTGAGGTATCTCTTCACGGCTGCTCCAGCAAAGCGCAGCTGCTGCTCCTTACCTTGGACGTGGGGTAGCTCCTCTCGGCTGCCACCCCTGTGCTTCACTAAATGGCAGGCATATTTTCATTCATTTAACCATATCTGATTTTTTGAAGTATAGGTGCTTCTTACTATTATTACTGTCCAATTAAGAGATAAACTTAGGCATAGAAATACACATGATACAGTTACCTGCCAGAGCCAGGGATTTACATGTAAGCAATCTGGCTTTAGAGTTATGATTCAGAACCACTACTCCTCATTCTCATGGAGACTGTTTTCCTTCTTATAGCCAAACCTAACTCAGGGCCATGGAGTGAAGTGTCTTTCTCATTCCCCCTGTTAACACTTACCTGGCAAAATCCCAATCCTGGTTGAGCTCAATTATGCCTGAACCCAAGCAACAGAACATCGCTGGAGAAAACTTACACAACCAAGCTGATCGACTGCACTTTAAATTGAGAAACACCAAACTCAAATGCTCTTCTAATCCATTACATTGCTTTCATAACCTTACTTGCTTGACAACTATTTCATACCTTCTCTTCTCAAAGCTCTAATGCCACCATTTCTCCATCATTGCTAAAGACTGAGCTTCAAAGTAAGAAAACAGAAGAAAAAGGAACGCTCTCATATTCCCTCCAACAAATCTCCAAACCTGTCTCCACTTAAACCCACACTCTCTACTTTCCCTCCTATCCTGGGAACAAGGGACCCTCTTTCTTTTGCTGTGTTCTGGATTCCACCCCCTCTACCTTCTCTACACTTGTCCCTAATTGTTTTATTGGCCTACTCTCCCCACTCAGTACCAGTGTCTCCTTCTCTCCAAGATCATTCTCCATCAGCTACAGACAAGCCCTGGAATCTCTCAGGGTGAAAAAGTAAAATCCTTAGCCTCCCCGTGACCCCTCACAGGCTCTCTGGCTACCAACTCATTTTTCTTTTCTCTATTATTACAAAACTTATTGAAAAACTTCTCTGTGCTCACTACCTCATTTCCTTATCTTCTATTCAGTCATTGGCCCACTTAAAAAATGCCTGATGATGCATGACCACTCATATAAAGGTCACTTCTCTAGGCCTTCATCTTCATCAACTTTTCAGCAGTATTCAGTACCTTGTTCTTGGCCCTCAAGGTATGCTCTGACTTCTCTAGCCAATCTTTTTCAGTCTATGCTGGCTCCTTTGCTGTACTGAAATTTTATTTTACTATTATTTTTAAATGCTGAAATACCTTAAGGCTCAATCAAGAGCTCTCCTCTTTTCTCTCTCCTGAGTTATCTCCTCTGGCTCTATAGTTTCAAACAGCATTTAAATAGTATAGCCTAAATATATAACTGCCTCTTCTATATTTCCTCTTCTATTCTTCTAACCGGTTGTTGTCAACTCCAGCACATCACTGAATCCTACTTCTATTCTTGAGCTCTATAATCCAACATCCACAGAGAAGTCAGAGATCTTTTAAAATTGCATCATTGTAAGAACATCTAAACTCAAACACAGAACACAGCAACAAGTTTTGCACTGCAGAGGATCTTGTATTTGCTATTCTGCATACCTGGCAATTCTTAGGTCAACTCTTTGTGTGGCAAATTCTTTCCTATCTCCAAGTAATATCAAACCCTCAGAGAAGCCTTTCTCCATGGCCCACATGTGGCCTACAATTACTCCAGAATATCACATGGTTACCCTCCTAGCACTGATTACCATCTGGAATCGCCCTGCTTGCTACTTTCCATCTACTCTCCCTCACTGGAATGCAAATGTCACAAGGCCAGGAACCCAACTGGTCTCGTTCACTGCTGTATCAGCAGTCTCATAAAAGTGGCTGATGCAGTAGGCCCTCAAATGCTTTGAATAAATATATTAATCAGTCAATGTGAACACAGTTCACAAACCATTTTTCTTCGTTTCCCTGAGAAAAGCTTTGTAGAAAAGAGCAGAATTACAGTTCTATTTATTTAACCAGTGTAACCAACATGCACCCTTCAAACAGACTATATTCATAACGACTATTACATGCTTTAAAAGACTTAAGACTCCTCTAAGAATACTTATAAAAAAAACATGCTATATCCCATTATATTTTAAAAATTAGTTCAGTTTAAGCATTTTTATTAGGCATAACTACTTAATGTGGAAGATGCCATTCTAGCCCTTGTGAAAGGAAATCCACTATGATAATCCTACCGGTCTAATCTTTAAAAATTAATTAGGTACCAATCTCTGATTGAAGAAAATTTTGACAGTCTTACTATACTTTATGCAGGCTTCCCACATGGTGCTCAGTTCAGTTCAGTCATGTTGACTCTTTGTGGCCCCACGGACTGCAGCACGCCAGGATTCCCGGTCCAACTAGTGGTAAAGAAAACACCTGCCAATGCAGGAGACACAGAGACTCAGGTTCAATCCCTGGGTTGGGAAGTGCCTCTGGAGGAGGGCATGGCAACCCACTCCAGTATTCTTGCCTGAAGAATCCCATGGACCAAGGAGCTTGGTGGGCTAAAATCCATAGGGTCACAAAGAGTCGGACACAACTGAAGCAACTTAGCATGCACACATACTTTATGTGTATATTTAGTTATATTTTTACTTTTGCTTTCAGTAAAAATTATAAAAATCAAAACTTTAAGATATGAAAAATCCCAGCATCCCATCAAAGTGAAAACTGGCAAATTTGATTTAATTTTGCTTTTTTTAATAGACATATACAAAAGTATACATCTGTTAAAAACATCTTTGAATTCTATAAAAGTGGTATCTTAAGGTTCCTTGGAGCTTTAAATCCTGTGACTTTTGTGACACATAAGCAGTGTGAAGAAAAGTAACTTAGAAAATAGAAAACTGTGAGCACATATTACAACTTAAAATGATCCATTCATGAGCAGCTGGGATTCTGTCGCGAGCATCCCACTGTACACAGCTGTAACAGTGATGAATAAACATATATCCTTGAGTTACAGATAACCATCCTGCCCCCGAAGCACATCTGGAAATAAACACTGCCCACAGAGTATTCAAGTTGAAGATAATAATAGCAACGGACACTGACTTAGCAGATAATTACTGCTAATCTGTGGCAGGCACTTCACTAAGCTCTTTTCCATGAATTACCTCATGTAATCTTCACAGCCAATCCATGAGGCATGTATGTTCATGGAACCATGTACAAATGAACACTGGTGTCTGAGGTTCCACAGAGAGTAAAAGGAGCAAACAGGAAGAACTCTGGCAGGCTGAATCTTGGATCTGGTCCTTAATCACTATCTTTCTGAAATTTTCTTTTTAACCATTTAAAAAACTTTATATTTTTTTTTAAATTACGGGATAATTATTTTACAATATTGTGATTTCTGCCAATTTCTGTATGGTTTCTGCCATACATCAACAAGAACTGGCATTAGGTATACATATGTCCCCCCTCCCATTTCCCTCTCCTCTGAACTACTTTGTAATCACAGCTCTTAATTCTTCTGCCTGGCATATCCAACCTCTCTTTTTAAAAAGCCTGTTCAGGCTATCCAGCCTTTCTTGACTCTTTAACTCCCCCCATTTTTAGACATATTTTCTTTTCCTATTGCAGTTACTTCTTTAAAAAAAAAAAACTATAATAATGTAATATAATAATAGTACCTCTGTTATTCCTTCTAGACCTTGACTTAAGCACAGGGACTAAAGCTCAACTCTGAATACTCCAACCTAGCTCACTGCTTGATCCTGACAGTGTTTCAGTTCAGTTCAGTCTCTCAGTCGTGTCCGACTCTTTTCGACCCCATGAATTGCAGCACTCCAGGCCTCCCTGTCCATCACCAACTCCCAGAGTTCACTCAGACTCATGTCCATCGAGTCAGTGATGCCATCCAGCCATCTCATCCTCTGTCGTCCCCTTCTCCTCCTGCCCCCAATCCCTCCCAGCATCAGAGTCTTTTCCAATGAGTCAACTCTTCGCATGAGGTGGCCAAAGTACTGGAGTTTCAGCTTTAGCATCAGTCCTTCCAAAGAAATCCCGGGGCTGATGTCCTTCAGAATGGACTGGTTGGATCTCCTTGCAGTCCAAGGGACTCTCAAGAGTCTTCTCCAACACCACAGTTCAAAAGCATCAATTCTTTGGCGCTCAGCCTTCTTCACAGTCCAACTCTCACATCCATACATGATCACAAGAAAAACCATAGCCTTGACTAGATGAACCTTTGTTGGCAAAGTAATGTCTCTACTTTTGAATATGCTATCTAGGTTGGTCATAACTTTCCTTCCAAGGAGTAAGCGTCTTTTAATTTCATGGCTGCAATCACCATCTACAGTAATTTTAGAGCCCAGAAAAATAAAGTCTGACACTGTTTCCACCGTTTCCCATCTATTTCCCATGAAGTGGTGGGACCGGATGCCATGATCTTCGTTTTCTGAATGTTGAGCTTTAAGCCAACTTTTTCACTCTCCTCTTTCACTTTCATCAAGAGGCTTTTGAGTTCCTCTTCACTTTCTGCCATAAGGGTGGTGACTTCTGAGTATTTGAGGTTATTGATATTTCTCCCGGCAATCTTGATTCCAGCTTGTGTTTCTTCCAGCCCAGCTTTTCTCATGATGTACTCTGCATATAAGTTAAATAAGCAGGGTGACAATATACAGCCTTGACGTACTCCTTTTCCTATTTGGAACCAGTCTGTTGTTCCATGTCCAGTTCTAACTGTTGCTTCTTGACCTGCATACAAATTTCTCAGGAGGCAGGTCAGGTGGTCTGGTATTCCTGTCTCTTTCAGAATTTCCCACAGTTTATTGTGATCCACACAGTCAAAGGCTTTGGCATAGTCAATAAAGCAGAAATAGATGCTTTTCTGGAACTCTCTTGCTTTTTCCATGATCCATCGGATGTTGGCAATTTGATCTCTGGTTCCTCTGCCTTTTCTAAAGGCTTGAACATCAGGAAGTTCACGGTTCACATATTGCTGAAGCCTGGCTTGGAGAATTTTGAGCATTACTTTACTAGCGTGTGAGATGAGTGCAATTGTGCGGTAGTTTGAGCATTCTTTGGCATTGCCTTTCTTTGGGATTGGAATGAAAACTGACCTCAATGAAACTAAGCCATGCCCGTGGGGCAACCCAAGATGGGCAGGTCATGGTGGAGAGATCTGAGAGAATGTGGTCCATTGGAGAAGGGAATGGCAAACCACTTCAGTATTCTTGCCTTGAGAACCCCATGGACAGTATGACATTGTTTAGGTTAGATTAAACTACAAGGCTAAATGACTATAAATTCTGATATAAAAGGGTTTTGTCTTGGTTGTTACCTATAAAACAGTGATTCTAATTCATTAAATGACTACAATGGAAGAGGAACTATAATACAGTATATGTATGTACCTATATGTACTATATATACAGTGTATACAACAACTATACACGGTATGTACAATCTACTTGCCTGAGAAAACAATTTCAAAGAAGTAAAAATACACTCTCAATTGGGATTAAATCTTAGAGGTGCTACAGGTTTGAGTTTTGTGTCCAAAACCAGTATAGCTGTGGCTGTCCCCAAGTTAATGATACTCAGGACTGATGGATTCTGCTGAATCAGAGGTATGTTCTATTTTATAAATTCTATTAATAAAGCACTGAAAGGATGCTTTACAAGACCCAGTAAAGACATTTATTTTGGTTTTCTTTTGGGAAAGGGAGATGTAAGTCCTTTAAGGGCTGTTAAGGAATTAACAGTTTAAGGGCTTTTAAGTAAGGGAACAAAATGCTAGTTCAAAATGCTAGAAAATAAGTATTTCAGAGAAATTTCTCACATTTCCTTGAAACCTGTGGGCATCACTGACAATTCAATTATCTATCCTATTCTAGTTTAGTCATATATTTGTACTAAACATATCTACAAAAAAGAAATGGTTGTGTTGATAATTCAAAACTCAGAATCTCAAACAACCAAATTTTGCTTTGGGAACTTACTGTTTGCTTTTTAAAAAATATACCCTTTTAACATTTAGCATTTGCTAATATTAAAATCTGCTGGATTTCTCTATTGATGGGTATGGGAGAGAGGAAGAAACAGTAATTTTTCAGGTGGCAAGGGTAAGTCAGCCTAGAGTAAATATCAGAATAATACACTTGCCAAGGCAGAAAACAACATAAGAGATGCAAGTTTGATTCCTGAGTCGGGAAGATCCCCTTGTGGAGGGCATGGCAATCCACTCCAGTATTCTTGTCTGGAGAATCTCATGGATAGAGGAGGCTGGCAGGCTATAGTCCATAGGGTCATAAAGAGGCAGACAAGGCTGAAGCAACTTAGCATGCACACAAGAAAACATTGTTTCTTTTTTTATATATGAGAACAATAATGATAAAAATGAGTAGCTATTCACAGTGATTTAAAAGAAAGATGTGAAACAAGATGGACACTTCAATAATCTTTATAGTACAATTAAATCTATCAAAGTTAATCGATTATTTCAAATAAAATTTAATTTTTTAATTAATAATAAGAATGTTCTCAGCATTAAAAGTTAGTGAACAATATGCCAGTAATTAACTTTACAATTCAACTTTAAACTAGATTGGTTTCCATACAAATTAACATAAAAACACTAAACTGTACACACTAAACAAATTTTTCTATAATGTATTTAAACTTACATGAGTATCTGTAAACAAATATTATAGCTCATAAAAAAAGATATCATTTTTTTTCCCAACTGGAAAAAATCCTATGCAGTAAGGTTTATTTTCCTTTGTGAATTTTATTGAAACTGTTCCAAAAGTATAATCATGAAGAGTAAAACACACACTCATTAAGATGCAAATTTAATATATGCCTGGACTTCAAGGAGATCCAACTAGTCCATTCTAAAGGAGATCAGTCCTGGGTGTTCACTGGAAGGACTGATGCTAAAGCTGAAACTCCAATACTTTGGCCACTTCATGTGAAGAGCTGACTCATTGGAAAAGACTCTGATGCTGGGAGGGATTGGAGGCAGGAGGAGAAGGGGACGACAGAGGATGAGATGGCTGGATGGCATCACCAACTCGATGGACAAGAGTTTGGGTGAACTCCAGGAGTTGGTGATGGACAGGGAGGCCTGGCGTGCTGAGATTCATGGGGTTGCAAAGAGTCGGACATGACTGAGTGACTGAAGCGAAGTGATGCATATAAAGGATAGGATCAAAATATTACACAGGCACGAAGGTGCCAACTATAATTTTACATACAGGGATTTACAAAAAAGCTCTTGTGTTACACACAAACATGCGTGTATCTGTGCACATCTGTTTGCTCAAAGCTATGAAAGAATGGTGCTAGATAGTAAGTAGCCTTGCAGGTATTAAATCCCTCAATCAGTAAAGGAAAGAGACTAGAATTAATCTGAAGGGTATCAAGATACTTCACAGAGAAAACTGAGGTACTACCTACAGCAGATTTGCCTTGCCTCTACACCTCTTCCAATATTTATTCCCTTTTACGTTTTAAGGTTGAGGTAAAAACAGAACAACAGTATTAATAACTTATATGAAAGAACAAAAGTTGGCTGAGGTATTACTACTCTGCAAGAGAATTAACTCTAAATACTGTGGAAAATTCTGAAGCACTAAACAGAATCCAGAGTCAAGATAAGATATTGCTTTATCTTTATTTAGAGTCTCTTCACAAAAATTCCCCTTGTGGCTCAGCTGGTAAAGAATCCGCCTGTGATGTGGAAGAGCTGGGTTTGATCCCTGGATTGGGAAGATACCCCGGAGAAGGGAAAGGCTACCCACTCCAGTATTCTGGACTATATAGTCTATGGGGTCGCAAACAGTCAAACATGACTGAGCAACTTTCACTTTCATTTCACTTACAAAAACTAAGTATCCTCCAAAGCACTGATAAAATTATCAACCTCTATTATTATTACTAGACTCTCCTTACTTTCAGTTTCACTATGTCGAATTTTTTTAGGGTATCACTCCAATACAAGAACCCTGTCAAGCACTGCTATTATTATTCTCTGAACGTCTTTTTTTTTTTTTTTTTACTTTACTACTGAAGTAAAACGGCATCATCATCTTCCCATTCACACAAGCTCAAGCTTTGGCTTTATTCCCTATCCTTACATTCAAATCTATCAACAAATTCAGCTTTTTTTTTTCTTCAGCTGAAGGGGACTGTGGTAGACAGTATCTTTCAGAATGACCTTTTAACCATGCATGGCTCCTGAATAGTTTTCACCTGGACTATTACAATAACTATTTTTCACCACCTTCAGCTTTCTAAGAGCCAATTATATCACCCAGCAAAACACGGTTTCAGTATATTACTCCCTACTGGAAGCTTAGAAAAATAAGTTTATAAACCATGAAAAGCACTTCAGTCCAGTGCTCACTCAGCATGCAGGAAGTACTCTTATCACTGCCACAATTGTGACATTCAATCACTTAGAAAGTAAATGCAAGCTCTTACTCATATGACTAAAGTCTTTTCATAAACTAGACCCATTCTTTCAATCTGGTAATTCATATTTCTATTCTAGGTAAGCAAAACCTAATGACAAGGATTCTTTACTTGATCAAACTTTGGTCAGGGTTTGGAAGCTTCTCCTAGGGGCATCTGTGCCTGTTCTTGGAAAATGTAGTTTTTGACTGCTATGTCAGTTTAATCAGAATCTCTTTCATCCTCAATAACTGATCACCCTAAATATTGATCAAAATCCTCAACACCAACTGCTGGTCATCCCAGTCAGTCTGCCGCAAGAAGCCTGTTAGCTTGTGTGATTGGGAAGATAATGCTGCGGTTTTACTTCAGTAGTAAAGTAAAAAAAAAAAAAAAAAGACGTTCAGAGAATAATAATAATAACAGTGTTTGACTGGGTTCTTGTATTGGAGTGATATCCTAAAAAAATTCAACATAGTGAAACTGAAAGTAATCCCCTCTTACCCCTCATGTTTTCTCTTAAGAGCTGCTAAGTCACTTCAGTTGTGTCCAACTGTGTGTGACCCCATAGACGGCAGCCCACCAGGCTCCGCTGTCCCTGGGACTCTCCAGGCAAGAACACTGGAGTGGGTTGCCATTTCCTTCTCCAATGCATGAAAGTGAAAAGTGAAAGTGAAGTCGCTCAGTCGTGTTTTGACTCTTTTCGATCCCATGGACTGCAGCCTACCAGGCTCCTCCATCCATGGGATTTTCCAAGCAAGAGTACTGGAGTGGGTTGCCATTGCCTTCTCCTCTCTTAAGAGAGGTTTTCCATTCTATGACCTCCAGCTACTTCTCAGCCATAAAGTCCCACGTGCCCACGCTGAGAGTTGAAGCCAATTTCTCTCCTTCACTGTAAAATCCCACTGCCTATGTGCTAAGTCACTACAGTCGTGTCCGACTCTTTGTGAAGGTATGGACTGTAGCCCACCAGGCTCCCCTGTCCAAGGGATTTCCCAGGCAACAACACTGGAGCAGGTTGCCATTTCCTCCTCCAGGGGATCTGCCCGACCCAGGGACAGGACCCCTGTCTATGATGTCTCCGGCATTGCCAGGCAGGTTCTTTATCACTAGTGCCACTTGGGAAGCCCCAAATCTCACTGCAGTTGTCCCTATATCTATGATGATGACCCTGAATAAGGCTGGCCTTACCACTTTAACAATTATCATTGAATTTTTTTTTTTTTTTAACACTAGTCAACTGTTCAAGACTTGCTCCTTCCCACCTTGGTGGTTTTACAATATGATATTTCTTCTCTGGATAGGTCGTATGCACCTTTTCATCACCTAAAATTTTTCTATCTAACTATATTCAAAATGCTATGATTCCATAATACCTTCTGATCTAACCCTTCTGACCTGGCTCATTCTTTAATCAGCATCATTTGTTGATATCTGGAAACATGGCTTATATTACAGTATAGTATTTAAAAATGCACCTATGCTACATTTCAAAAAGTTCAATGTCATTTTTTCAATTGTGGTAAAAATGCATAAAATTTATCATTTTAACGATTTTTAAGAGTACAGTTCAGTGTTGTTAAGAATATTTGAACTGTGCAATTTATCTCCAAAATTTTTCATCTTGCATAACTGCAACTATAGCAATTAAACAACTTTTCTCTCAAGATCATCTGACCAAGGTTTATTTCGAGGCTTTCTATTCTCCACTGGTTTCCAGTCTTCTTTATGCCAGTATCACACTGTTTTGATTACTCTAGCTTTGTAATATGTTACAAAGTCTTTTTAAAAAAACTCCTTCTGCCTGAAACACTGAATCACAACTTAACCTGGCTAGTATCTGCTCACTCTTCAGGCCTCAGATTTTACCCTCTTCAGAAAGTCTTCCCTGACCGTTACATTTCTCCAACATTCAAATACGCAATTCCTTCTTGTGGACTCCAACTACACACTGTATCTCCTCTATTATAGAACTTACTTTGTTTCACTGTAATTAAACTGTGACTCCCAGGGATGTTAATCCCTTTAATACGGTCTTTACCTATCATTTTAGCTTTTCCATTGCCAGCTCTGAGCAATGCTTGACCTATAGTAAATAACGAATAAATATTAAAAACTGAATGACAGTAGAATATACTCAAGTGGTAAAAAGAGTAAGAGTAATTGATTTAGAAAATGTTCCCAAAATATATCAAGTAAAAAAATCAAAGTGCAGAATAGATGGTGTTTACAGAATGTGCTTGGTTGCTCAGTCATGTCTGACTCTTTGCGACCCCATGGACTATAGCCTGCTAGGTTCCTCTGTCAATGGGATTCTCTGGGCAAGAATACTGGAGTGGGTTGCCATTTCCTTCTTCAGGGGATCTTCCCAACCCAGGGATCAAACCTGGGTCTTTTATGTCTCCTGAATTGGCAGGCAGGTTCTAAACCACTCGAGTCACCTGGGAAGCACCCTGTTACAAATATACTTAACAGGAAATGCACTCCAGTCCTATTCTGTCATCACTCAAAAACTACCAAGATTTGGTCAGAAGAGAAAAACACATTATAGGCAGAATCTTTACTGCTTGAGCCACCAGGGAAACCTATTTTTATAGAATGCTTCAATTTACACACACACACACACACACACACACACACACACCAAAGGGAAATATATATTCAAATAATCTGGATACATTTGACATAGCTTTGAAAGAACATATAAGAAAATAGTAAAGCTGATTATTTCCTGGAGGTCACACAGAAACTTGGGTGGATGGGGGCCAGGGAGAGGAAGACTTTTCACTGTATACTTTTTTAATACTTTTAAAATCATATGATTCATTCCCTCTTTGTGGCATTAAATAAGCTTAATTTTTTAAAAGGTACATGAATGAATAACATCCCAGAGGAACATCAAAGAGCAGCTATGTAGTATGTGGCATTTTTAAACCCCGCCCCCCTTCATTTCGTAAGAAATAAGAAAATCAAAACGAACAGACTGTA
Source organism: Bos javanicus (assembly GCF_032452875.1). Taxonomy (NCBI): domain Eukaryota; kingdom Metazoa; phylum Chordata; class Mammalia; order Artiodactyla; family Bovidae; genus Bos; species Bos javanicus. The sequence goes on along the minus strand of NC_083876.1, from coordinate 23,015,002 downwards.
TCTGCAGTGTTACATGTGAATCCAGGGTCATCCCATCATTACCAAAGAACCATGGAGACTAAGAATTTTGTTGATAAAGTACTTGACCTGTTTAGTCATCTTCAAGGAGCATTTTAAGTTAATTTTTGAGTGTTCATTCTAAAAGCACAAGCCATCTAAAAGCAAGCATGTACCACTTATCACTGAGCAACCCGTTCACACACTAGCTTTACAAGACGTGGTAGCCAGCTTCCAACATGGCCCCAATGATCTTCAAGCTCTTGTGTAGTCTCCTCCCACTGCTGGCCTGTATGAACAATAAATAGAACACTGCAGAAGTGAAAAATCAGGCCATAAAAGACACTGAGGCTTCTACCTTGATGTGTCTTGGATCACTTATTCTGGGGCGGGCTGACCTTTATGCCAAGAGGACATTCAAGCAGCCCTGTGGGGAGGCCACCGTGGGGAAGAACTGAGGCTTCCCTTCAACAAGCAAAAAGAGCTTCCCAGTATGTGGCTGAACCACTTTGGAAGGCCAGTTAAAGCTTTAGATGACTGCAAACCTTTAAATGACTGGTTCTCAAGCCAGAACCTGAGACAAGTCATTCCCTTATCCCTCCTGAGATTTATACTGTTCTTTTAAATCACTACATTTTGAGATAATGTTATGTAGCAACAGAAAACTAAAGTTTATTCTCAAATTAATAAATTCCTTTTTAAAATCACAACCTCTATTAACTTAGGACATTTTAAAAAGTAGTTATTAGGTCACATAAAATAGGCAGCCTCAAATTATAGAATCAGGTAGGCTTGGAGAAGGAAATGGCAACCCACTCCAGTGTTCTTGCCTGGAGAATCCCAGGGACGGTGGAGCCTGGTGGGCTGCCGTCTATGGGGTCGCACAGTCAGACACGACTGAAGCGACTTAGCAGCAGCAGCAGGCTTGGAGAATAGTGTTTCGAAAACAGATTTCCAGTAAAATGCCAGTTGCCATTTTAAAAAAATCATGTTGCTAGAACCCCTCATTCAGGCGAACTCTTGACTAAAAACTGGTGGTAAAACTTATGGAACTGTGGTTTACAATATGGAAGTTACTTAAATATTTATTTTTATTCCAAAAATACAGACATTTTAACCTTAAAGAAAGTACTATGTTTCATTTTTTTCCTCAGGAGAAAAATATGTCAGGAAACTTTAAAACTTTTTTAAGATTAAAAAAAATCTCTGTCAGGAGACACACTGTTAACATCATAAAATGACCTTACTACCCAAGGCAATCTATAGAGCCAATGCAATCCCTATCACAATACCAATGGCATTTTTTACAGAACTAAAGCCAATAATTTTAAAGTTTGTATGGAAACACAGAAGACCTTGAATAACCAAAACAGTCTTGGGAAAGAACTGAGCTAGAGGAATCATGCTCCCTGACTTTATACTATACTACAAAGATACAGTCATCAAAACAGTATGTTACTGGTAAAATAGACACATAGATCAATGGAACAGAAATGAGAGCCCAGAAATAAACCTATGCATTTATAGTCAATTAATCTATAACAAAAGAAGCAATAACATACAATGGAGAAAAGACAATCTTTTCAAGAAGTGGTGCTTGGGAAACTGGACAGCTGTATGGAAAAGAAAAAAAATTAGAACATTCTATTAACACCATATATAAAAATAAACTCAAAATGGGTTAAAGACCTAAATGTAAGACTAGAAACCATAAAACTCCTAGAGGAGAACCTAGGCAGGACATTCTTTGACATAAACTGTACAAATATTTTTTTGCAACTGTCTCCTAAGGCAAAAGAAGCAAAAGCAAAAATAAACAAATGGGACCTAATGAAACTGAAAAGCTTTTGCACAGCAAAGGAAACCATCCACAAAACGAAGACAAAGTATGGACTGGGAGAAATTATTTGTAAATGATATGCCTGATAAGGAGTTAATATTCAACACATATAAACAGCTCTTATGACATCAAGAAAAAACAACACAGTTAAAAAATGGGCAGAAGAACTGAATAGACATTTTTCCAAAAAGGAAATGCAGATGGTCGACAGGCACATGAAAAGATGTTCAACACTGCTAATCATCAGGGAAATGAAGATCAAAACCACAATGAGATTATCACTTCACTCCTGTAAAAATCACTTTCATCAAAAAGAACACAAATAATAAACACTGGTGAGGATATGTATAAAAAGGAACCCTTATTCACTGTTGGTGAGAATGTAAATTTGTGCAGCCATTATGGAAAATAGAATGGAGGGTTCTCAAGAAACTAAAAATAGGACTACCATATGACCCAGCAATGCCACTCCTGAGTATATATCCGTAAGAAACAAACCCACTAATTCAAAAAGATACATGTACCCCAATGTTCATAACAGCATTTACAATTGCCAAGATATGGAAGCAACCTAAGTATCATCAACAGGTGAATGGTTAAAGAAGAAAAGTGTTATTTGCTCAGTCATGTCTGACTGTTTGTGACCCCATGGACTGTAACCTGACAGATTCTTCTGTCTATGGAATTCACCAGGCAGGAATATTGAAGTGAGTAGCCATTACCTTCTTTACGGGATATTTCCCGTCTAGGAATCGAACCATATCTCCTGCATTATAGACAGACTTTCTACCACTTGAGTCACTAGGAAAGCCCTGGTTAAAGAAGATGTGGTATATATATACACAATGGAGTATTCCTCAGCCATAAAAAAAAAATGAAATTTTGCCATATGCAGCAACATGGATGGATTTGGAGGGTGTTGGGCTAAGTGAAACAAGTCACAGAAAGACAATACTATATAGCACTTACATGTGGAATCTATAAAACACAACAAACTAATGAATACAGCAAAAAAGAAGTCAACTCACAGATAACAGAGAACTAATGGTTACCAGTGGGGAGAGGAGGAGGAGAGTGGCAATACAGGCGGGGGCAGGAAATTTAAGAGGTATAAGCTGGTATGTATGGCATAATCAACAAGGAGTTATTGTACAATATGTAGAATATATTAAATATTTTAAAATAACTTTTAAAAAGTGTGATTCACTACATCATGCACCTGTAACTTATGTAATATTGTACATCAACACTACTTCAATAAAAAAATAGAAATAAATACAAAAAAATTGAGACACATTGTAAGACACGATAAGCATGTATGAAAAGGCACCGGGTCAAGTGATAGCTCATCATCATGCTGAATATACGCAAAAAGTCTAACTGCAGACTGGGGTGGCATTTGTGGTATAAAAACATACAAAATTCCATGGAATTCCCTGGCAGTTCAGTGATTAGGACTCTGTACTTCCACCGCAAGGGGCACGGTTTGATCGCTGCGGGGAACGAAGATGCTGCATGCTGTGCAGTGCAGCCAAAAAATGAATAAATAAAACTAAAAAACCAAAACTCCAGCCATCTGAAAAATATGATTGATGGCAATAACACATATCTTAAGAGTTTAAGGTAGCTTAGCTGATATTGGAGAAGGAAATGGCAACCCACTCCAGTATTCTTGCTTGGAGAACCCCAGGGACGGGGGAGCCTGGTGGGCTGCCGTCTATGGGGTCGCACAGAGTAGGACACGACTGAAGTGACTTAGCAGCAGCAGCAGCAGCTGATATTTTACAGTACCTTTCATAATATAACAGCACAAACAAAACCAGCTGGAAACGTAAGTGTACAAGGGAGTTTACATGTATAATGGAGTTTATGTATATAATGCAAAGGACCAAGTCTGGTGTGCTTTTGTAGTTTTTCAGACTATAGTCAGCTATCACTTTTAAATGATAAGTTTATCTGCACTGCTTCTATTACGCTGCTTAATTTTATAGTATAGACACAGAAAAGAAACTTCCTGCTGGGGTGAAGGCTCTTTTATGAAATAAAAATATTCATCCAAAGTGCTCTTATCTTATTTTCAAATTGACATTGTACCCCAGAACTTTCGATTAACAGTAATCTGACCCCTGACTGAGCACCAAGTTATTGCTCTGATAAACCTAGTATCACCAGTCAGGTAAATTAGTTTTTGGAAAACAGTAGTACCAAACTAAATAAGTCTATTCACCTGAATTCATTGTTCATGAACACAAAATACTGGCAATTTAGACACTGAGTGCATCATACACATCTATGCCGGTAAATAACCTCAACTAGTTGAGACACACAGTGTATTCTGTAGAACAAAAGTAGGGAATTCATTTTCTTGCCTCTTCATGTAAAACTCCATAAAAGAGGAGACTTTTTTTAAAAAGTGACTTAAGTGACACTGAATCAGGTGAGGAAGTCATTCTCCCTTCCTTCCTTTTTCAGCTCCTCTGACTACTTCAGGATGTCTCAGATACCTGTTTTTTATTTATGGTGGTTACTTCAAGTTTCCTTTAAAAATTATGTTAATAATTCCACTGATAAATATGAAATAAGTATACAGAAAGTATTCACTGGAAGGAATGATGCTGAAGCTCCAATACTCTGGCCTCTTGATGCGAACAACTGACTCATTGGAAAAGACCCTGATGCTGGGAAAGACTGAAGGTGAAAGGAGAAGGGTGTGGCAGAGGATGAGATGGTTAGTAGCCATCAATGACTCCACAGACATGAATTTGAGCAAACTCCAGGAGATAGTGGAGGACAAAGAAGCCTGGTGTGCTGCCGTCCATGGGGTCACAAAGAGTCAGAAAGACTTAACGACTGAACAACACAACAAATACAGGATGTATGCAGACATGGGTGAAAAGTTTGAAGATGATATAAGAATGATTTAAACAAGTTTGAGAAATACTGCACTTATCCATTTGGTCAACAAATAGAAGTGCTTACATGAGCATGCCATTGGTTTTGCCATCATGAAGGATAGGAAAAATGTTCAAAGAAATGTAAATCTGAAAGCCAGAAAGAAGGCAAAAAAGATTCACAAAGTGGCGCTTGAGCTAGAACTTAATAGTTATGATTCACACATGTAGAAACAGGGAGAAATTCAAAGAGAACAAAGACATAACAATACAGGCCTGAGTGGTGGGTGACATGTTCCAAATCTTGATTGTGGTGGTGGTTACACGAGTGTGTATGTAATGTACACATAAAACGAGTGCACATTATTACATGTAAATTTTTCCTTGGTAAGTGTGATACTGTATCTTTGACCTATGCAATGAACAATCATTGAGGCTTCAGGCTTGGATATCTTGGGGAAGGGGAGGTAAACACAATACAAGAAGGGAAATCCCAATTTGGAGAAGGGGATCAAAAGTACTCACTTGCATATAATACATTTTCAATAAAAGCTGTACACAAAAATAGCAGTCCATACTTCAACAGTACATGAACCGAGAACTTGCAGATGTAAAGGCTGGATTTAGAAAAGGCAGAAGAACCAGAGATCAAATTGCCAACATCTGCTGGATCACAGAAAAAGCAAGAGAATTCCACAAAAACATCTGCTTCACTGACTACTAAAGCTTTTGACTGTGTGGATCACAACAAACTGTGGAAAATTCTTAAAGAGATGGGAATACCAGACCGCCTTACCAACCTCCTGAGAAATCTGTATGCAGGTCAAGAAGCAACAGTCAGAACCGGATATGGAACAATAGACTGGTTCCAAATTGGGAAAGACTACATCAAGGCTGTATTTTGTCACCCTGCTTATTTAATTTACATGCAGAGTACATCATGTGAAATGCCGGGCTGGATGAATCACAAGCTGGATCAAGATTGTGGGGAGAAATATCAATAACCTGAGATAAGCAGATGACACCATCCTAATGGCAGAAAGCGAAAAGGAACTAAAAATAAAAAGCCTCTTGACGAAGGTAAAAGAGGAAAAGTGCAAAAGCTGGCTTAAAACTCAACATTCAAAATACTAAGATTAAGGCATCTGGTCCCATCACTTCATGGCAAACAGATGGGGGAAAAGTGGAAACAGTGACAGACTTTATTTTCTTGGTCTCTAAAATCACTGTGGACAGTGACTGCAGCCACGAAATTAAAAGATGCTTGCTCCTTGAAAGAATATCTATGACAAATCTAGATAATGCATTAAAAAGTGGAGACATCACTTTGCCAAAAAAGGCCTGCCTAGTCAAAGCTATGGTTTTTCCAGTAGTCATGTATGGATGTGAGAGTTGGACCAGAGAAGGCTGAATGCTGAAGAACTGATGCTTTCAAACTATGGTGCTAGAGAAGACTCTTGAGTCCCTTGGACTGCAAGGAGATTAAACCAGTCAATTGTAAAGGAAATCAGTCCTAAATATTCATTGGAAGGACTGATGCTGAAGCTGAAGTTCCAATACTTTGGCCACCTGATGTGAAGAGCTGATTCACTGGAAAAGATCCTGATGCTGGGAAAGATTGAGGGCAGGAAAAGAAGGGGGCAACAGAGGATGAGATGGTTGGATGGCATCACTGACTCAATGAACATGAGTTTGAGCAAAGTCTGGGACATACTGAAGGACAGGGAAGCCTGTTGTGCTACAATGCAGTCCTTCGGGTCACAAAGAGTCAGACTTGACTGAGCGAGTGAACAATGACTACTACTTCTACTTAAGAGTTTCTTCTCAGAAAGAGAACTTACAAAAATTATGGCCTGCCTATTAAAAGTAAATGCACTGTGCCTCATTCCCTCAAACAAAAGAGCACATTAACATATTAACAGTACTCACCCCTAACAAACCAACAAAGAATAGACAGAAGCAGCCACACTAGTTGTGTGCTACTGACACCGGACAGAATTTTGCAAAAGAGTTGGAGACTGTATTCAACACTTACATCTTGTTCCTAAGCAATTTAGAAATAACTGCCTTAGACTTTACATTGTAACCTTTAACTTTTTCCAGAGATCTAGCTCTTAAAATTATTTAGTTATCAAGTACATTTCACGTGGTTTTTGTCACATTTCAGTTTTTAAGAATCCGTGACAAGTCTTTACTTGTCAAAACTTTATGCTACTCTTAATAAGATCAATAACTTAACCATAAAATCAAATTCCAAAATGAGGTAATTACAGTTATAGAGAAGCATCAAGAGGCCAGAAAAAAGAAGATGCCCTTCTGTCATAAATTAATGCATTAAAGTTCACAGTAACCCATGTGAATCCTTGTTACAGTACTAAGGCAAATAGAAGCCTTTTGGTCTAGCGAGTTGGCATTTGATCTTCATGCTCTAGCAAGCTGAAGCTGAAGGCCACAGAAGCATATAATGTAGGAAATTTTAGAGATGAAAGGGGAGTCTGCTCAACTACAGTAATTTTCAAATGGGTATTCTATGTAATTATACTCCAGGAGATGTTAACATGTTGGCCACGACAAAATTCGCTCTCTGGCCATGTACGTTTGAGAAATGCTTCGATAACCTTTCCCTGGAAGCTTCCACTCTGGAAGTTTATGTGTGTATTAGCACAGTAGGGCTAGAAGTCTTGTGGTTAAAAGCAAATGAAAAGTTAAGCCTGATCTAAACTAATGTTCTTCCATACGGAGCTTGCCTGGTAAGAATAAGGTAAAGAATCTGCCTGCGATGCAGAAGAACCAGGTTTGATCCGTGGATTGGGAAGATCCTCTGGAGGGGAGCATGGCAACCCACTCCAGTATTCTTGCCTGGAGAATCCCTAAGGACAGAGGAGCCTGGCAGGCTACAGTCCAAGGGGTTGCAAAGATTTGGACACGACTGAGCAGCTAAGCACAGGACATGCCTGCTCCCATATTATTTGCTACAGAACTCTGTTTGGAGGTAGTAAGAGCATTAATGGATTCAGAAGAGTGTTCAGGGAAAATAGTTTGGAAAACTCTGATTCTATGAAATTCTCTTAGATGACAAAACTGAGGCCTAGATAGATAACACCCGGTCAGCAGAACAAAGGTCTTGAATGAAATCTCTCCTTTCCAGACCAGAGTTCTTTCACGTAGTTTAACTACTAAATAGGACTTCTTTGACTGCATATACTCAAACATTTAATTCTGTCTGCCTGCAATGCGGGAGACCCGGGTTTGATCCCTCCGTTGGGAAGATCCGTGGAGAAGGAAATGGCACCCCACTCCAGTACTCTTGCCTGGAAAATTCCATGGACTGAGGAGCCTGATAGGCTACAAGTCCATGGGGTCACAAAGAGTCGGACACCACTGAGCGACTTCACTTTCACTTTATATTTACATTTTGGTTACGCTATTACATTTCCAGGTTTGTATATTAAGTTAGATATTTTTACTTCTTACAGTCTAGTCTCTGGCTCCTAATAATCAGGGTCACCCGGAGATCTGCTATTGTCTACTAAATTCTGGGGAATGATTTAGTTCTGAGCAGCTGAAAGTAATCATTTTAAAAGAAAGCATTGGTACTACAACTGGTTTTAATTTACTCTAGTTGTAACTTCTGTCAGCGCAAGGAAATAGCCGTTGTTTATCAGGTGAAGAGTCAGCACATAAAACTGACGTGTAATCCACAGTAAAACACAAGACATAATAATGTCTACATCAAGTCAGCCAATACCATCAAAACTAAGGGATCTTTGTCCTTCTACAGTTCAGGGCTTACTTGTCAGGCAAAAACTTAAGTTTCCTATCTTTTTTGTATTTATTTTTAAAAATGTTTTGACTGCTTTAGTCTCCAGATTTTTCCCATCTTTCTTTCTCAAACCCTACAGAACTCTGTAAGTGTAGGAATAACCAAAACATAATGTATTTGACTTTAAAAGAGTAGTTGTGTGTTACTCCCCTTTCCTCCCCTGGGTAGGCGAGAATGAAGGAAAACTAACAAGTGACTATTGTTATGGTGCAACTTTAAAAGGCTTGAGAATCAAAGGTGATGCCTGTTAACAACTTCCTTATGACTAATGTGACTTCCTCTAATAAACTTCTACACTCCTTTCCAGCCCCCACCCCCCACATGGACTATTAACCAGGGCGGGCATTCTCGTCTCTTCAGTCATGAACCCCTCCAAATGCAAGAGACAGTATGATGATGCCTCGATTCCAACAAAGAAGTGAGTCCGCGCGATCTGCTCACACAGGTGCGACCGCCGCCCCAACCCCGCGTACCGCGCGCCCCTGCGCAGGAGGCTCGGCCCGACCACCCGACGCCCCGGCTCCGCCTCTGGCCCCCGGGGCCCCGGGCCGCCCTCGCGCGGCCGCCGCCGCCCGGCCCCGGCCCGCCAGTCCCGCCTTCATGGAAACCACGGGGCGGGCGGCCGGCGGGTTTCGCGGCTTCCAGGCGGGGTTCAGGCGGCAACACCCCCGAGGCTACCGCGGGCGGACCAACCGGGCGTCCCAGCTGCTCAGGGACTAGCCGGGCCGGGGAGGCCGCTCCGAGCCGGAGGCCGCGGCCTCGCAGCCGCGCTGGGGGAGGCGGGGCGGGGACGCTGTTACCTGCCGGGGGCTCGGCCGCTCCTGCCGGCGCCGCTCTCCTGGCAACCGCGGCAGCGACACGGAGGTCGGGAGCCGGACGGCCTAGTGACAGCTCCCAGTGTGCACCGCGCCCGCGCCCACGCCGGCGTCGACGTCCGTGGCCCTCCATCCCCGCCCCCGGTCCGTTCCTCGCCTCCCGGCGCTCGTTGTCGCCGCAGCGCCCTCAAGCGGACTATCGCGGAAGCGGCCCATCGTCACCAATGAACCGAGTAGACCTGTAGCCGGTGTTTTCCATTCGCCGGTGTCAGCCTCATCAGGATGGAGGAAGAGATGGAAGGGATGCTAGGAGTTGAAAATAACTTTTAAATATTCTTCAAGCAACGATTTAAGTGTTTATTTAAATTGTTTAACTGATTTCTCAATATTTAATGTGAGGAACTCCAAACCTAGAGAGATTAAAAGACTTGGGAAGTTAGAAAACAAATAGTTGCTATCACATTAGGAGCTATTCTGATTGCAGAACTCGAGAATCACGTAGTTACAAGGAGAATTGCACCCTGGTGCCTAAAATGTAGGGTCAAATATGGTTTCTTTTGCAAATGTGACTATATATCAAATATAACAATTCTTAAAAATAATCAAACATAAATTGTGAAGAGAATGCTGCATTAAGAATGTTACATAGGAAATTCCCAGCTGGTACAGTGCCTAGAATTCTGCACTTTTGCTGCCGTGATCCAAGTTCAAGCCCTGGTCTGGGAACTAAGATCCTGCAAGAGGCCCAGTGCACAAAAAAAAAAAAAAAAGAAAAGAAAAAGAAAGAATGTTACATATTTCAATATATGTTAGTACTTAAGCACTTAATAGCCTTGAACATTAAAGGTGGAAGATAGGAGGAGCCAAAACAGTGGAGAAAAATAATAAATTAATATAGCATATATATATAAGGAAGAGAAAAGAGTTTTGTTTAAGCCAGATTGATGACCATAACCTCAGAGAGACAGATTCAAGAAGCACTTGAATTTTTCCACTGGACTACAAAATGGGGGTGGGTTATAAAGGCAGAAGGTCCCCAAATCATAAGATATTTGTCAATAATTAGGATTGGAGCTGACAAAGAAGGGTGCTTGTCATGTAAGGGTTGACTGAGGTCTGAAATGGTTACATAGTACAAGAGGAGAGCTTGAGACTATAAAGTTGCAACTGGCAGCTGCTGGCAGCAAGGCTCATTGGTGTCCTTGGATGTGATACAGTTCAGAAAATTTCTCAGTAATACAAGCACATGTCTGAAACCATGACCATGGTGGCCACGTGGCTCCCTTTGGAATATCTGAACCACAAATCCTCGATTTTTTAATGCATTTTTTACTTTAATGGTTGAAGTAGATGTATGATGCTTTTTTTTTTTTTTTTGGCTATACTAGTTAGCACTTGGGATCTTAGTTCCCTGACCAGGGATTGAACCCATGCTCACTGCAGTGGAAGCACAGTCTTAATATCCCTGGATCACCAGGGAGATCCCCAGTGCATATTTAATAGGCCACAAATAGGCTGTTTGGGTTAGCCTAAAGTTCCAGTTAAATCATGTATAAGCCAGCATGTTTCTTAATATGTGAAATTTTCTTCCATCAAAACCATCATCTTTTGTCACCATGGAGATGAAATAGCAGTAAACTTTTAACTGCGCTTTTACCTTCATCCATGATTTTGAATTATTCTGATGGATACAGGAATTTGTGAGGCAAACAATAAACTTTAATAACTCCAAATATGGATTTTAGAAAAAAATGTCTTGAACTAGTATCTTTAGGAACATGACTTTATTATTTGCTTACAAAATATTCAAATTAACCTGTTCAGTGTGTAATAATTATGACTTCAAAATGATAAAATGGAAAATCAATAAACATATTAATACAATTTTCTACATACAAGTAATCATTGTTTCTGTTTTCTTTTGTTTTTTTTTTTTAAGCCTCTTGTTTTAAAATAATCGTTATAATTCTACCTTGGCCTTACATTTTAATATTTTCCCATGATAAGTACTTACATTATACTGGATCCTTCACTGGGTCAAACGTTCCAAAATCATCTGCCAGTAGTGAGACAGGCCTCGGACCCAGGACCCTTTGCTGCAGTGCTGCAATGCTTGCTCCTGGACACACCTCTCCCCCAGCAACAAAATACAAACAAACTATATGGGACTAAAAGTAGCTGTGTGCATGTGCAGTTAGGGCAAATTCTGGACAAGAGATACAAAGAGACCAAAAAGTGGGAGACCACTCCCTCTTCCTGCAACAGGGGGCCCAATAAAGCCTTGCCTGGATTTCTTGTCTGGCTTCAGGTCAATTTCTATTCAGTAAGGATGCCAAGCGGAGAAGGCAATGGCACCCCACTCCAGTACTTTTGCCTGGAAAATCCTGTGGATGGAGGAGCCTGATGGGCTACAGTCCATGGGGTGGTTAGGAGTCGGACACGACTGAATGACTTCACTTTCACTTTTCACTTTCATGCATTGGAGAAGGAAATGGCAACCCACTCCAGTGTTCTTGCCTGGAGAATCCCAGGGACGGGGGAGCCTGGTGGGCTGCCGTCTCTGGGGTCGCACAGAGTCGGACACGACTGAAGCGACTTAGCAGCAGCAGCAGCAGCAGCAAGGATGCCAAGAACCCTAGCCAGTAACAGTAACAATGAGATTACAGATTTCCCTGAGTCCGTTTTTACTTTTGCAAAAGTGAAGAGTAGAAATGTACATATAGAGTCATTCTCATCTTCCTCTTTTCAAAAGTTATAGGAATGCTTATGGAGAGAGTGTGGAGAGAAGAGAACTCTTGCATTCTTGGAGGGAATACAAATTGATACAATCACCATGGAGAACAATTAAAGTTCCTTAAAAAACTAAAAACTACCAAATGACCTAACAATCCCACTACTAGGCATATATCCTGAGAAAACCATGTATCCTAATGTTCACTGCTGCTGCTGCTAAGTCACTTCAGTCGTGTCCAACTCTGTGTAACCCCATAGACGGCAGCCCACCAGGCTCCCCTGTCCCTGGGATTCTCCAGGCAAGAACACTGGAGTGGGTTGCCATTTCCTTCTCCAATGCATGAAAGTGAAAAGTGAAAGTGAAGTCACTCAGTCGTGTCCAACCCTCAGCGACCCCATGGACTGAAGCCTTCCAGGCTCCTCCATCCATGGGATTTTCCAGGCAGGAGTACTGGAGTGGGTGCCATTGCCTTCTCCTGCATCACTATTTACAAAAGCCAGAACACAGAAGCAATCTAAAAGTCCATCTACAGATGAATGGATAAAGAAGATATAGTATACATATATGATGGAATATTGCTCAACCATAAAAAGGAACGAAAGTGGGTCATTTGTAGTGATGTGGATGAACCTAAAGTCTGTCATATAGCATGGAGTCAGAAAAATACTGTGTATTAACGCATACATATGAAATCTAGAAAAATAGTACTGATTAGACTATTTGTAGGGCAGGATAGAGAGGCAGACATAGAGAACAAACTTGTAGATATATATGTGTGTGTGTGTGTGTGTGTGTGTGTGTGTGTATATATATATATATATATATATATATATATATAATGTAAGGGCTTCCCTGGTAGGTCAGCTGGTAAAGAATCTGCTTGTAATGCAGGAGATCCTGCTTCGATTCCTGCGTCAGGAAGATTCCCTGGAGAAGGGCTAGGCTACCTAACTCCAGTATTCTTGGGTTTCCCTGGTGGCTCAGATGGTGAAGAATCTGCCTGCAATGTGGGAGACCTGGGTTCAATGTCTGGGTTGGGAAGATCTCTGGAGGGGGGCATGGCAACCCACTCCAGTATTCTTGCCTGGAGAATCCCCATGGACAGAGGAGCCTGGTGGATTACAGTCGATGGTGTCACATAAGAGTCGGACAGGACTGAGCAACTAAGCACAGCACCGCATATATTATGTAAATACTACTCTCTCTCTCTCTCTCTCTATATATATATATGTATGTATGTATGTATGTGGAGAAGGAAATGGCAGCCCACTCCAGTGTTCTTGCCTGGAGAATCCCAGGGACGGGGGAGCCTGGTGGGCTGCCGTCTCTGGGGTCGCACAGAGTCGGACACGACTGAAGTGACTTAGCAGCAGCAGCAGTATGTATGTATGTATGTATGTATGTATGTATATGGGGCTTCCTGGGTGGCTTAGTGGTAAAGAATCCTCCTGCAATACAGAGAATGCAGGAGACGCCACAGGTTTGATCCCTGGTTCAGGAAGATCCCCTGGAGGAAAGCATGGCAACCCACTCCAGTATTCTTGCCTGGAGAATCCCAGGGACAGAGGAACCTGGCAGGCTACAGTCCATAGGGTCACACAGAGTCGGACAAGCCTGAAGCCACGGAGCATGCATGCACACATGCATGTATATTTCATGGGATTGCAAAGAGTCGGACAGAACTGAGCGACTAACACACACACACACATATATGCTATCTTGTTTTTGAAGATATACACTACCATGTGTAAAACAGATAGCTAGTGGGAAGCAGCTGTATAGCACAGGGAACTTGGCTTAGTTCTCTGTTATGACCTAGAGGGGTAGGACTGGGGGAGACTCAAGAGGGAGGAGATACATATATATAGATAGATAGATAGATACACTGACACACACATAGCTAATTCAGGTTGTTGTTCAGCAGAAACAAACACAACATTATAAAGCAATTATACTCTAATCAAAAAAAATAAAACATCAGAAACAAAATAACACAGGTTATGGGAATGCTTAATCCTGTGCTTCATGATACTGGACTTAACCACACTCTCTCTTGTGCAGACAACAGAGAACTTCTCAAAGTTTTGCAACCCTTTCCATTCTGGAGCCTTCTGGTCTAAATTGGGAAGCGGCAGCTAAGTCAGTCCTGGCCATTTGTTGCCTCAAGACAGAGGAGAACTATCAAACACAGACCAGGATTTATAAAAGCAAAACAAAAAACCAAAGAGACTATAGTTCATTAAAACAAAACCAAATTCAAGGTAAAGTGCATCTGGGGTGAGGAATTGGGCTCTAGACCCTGCTGGGGATAAATGCCTGCCTACCCCTCTCGTCCAGTCTCATCTCTCCCCAAGCTACCCAAAGCAGTGTTCTGGGGTCCGACCTTGAAGGTCATTTACAGGGAGCCTGGTGCATCAGGTCGCGCCCTTAAGAAGCGGAGTGGAAGAACAGTTTGGCTTCCCCGTGCCCACCTTTTCTCTGAGCTCTGACCCAAAGGCCGGCTTTGAAAGCGCTTACTCTCACTGATGGAATCCTCGCGGCGGCGCGCTCTCCGCCCGGCAGGTGGCGCTGTGGGCTGGCGGGCACCCGAGCTCCAGGTCCTAGAGGCCCACGCGGCCGCCACCGCGGCCGCGGTTCCTGCTCAAGCCGCACGTGCAGCCGCTTTCCGGCCCCGGTGGCCGGGTCTCCAGAGCTCTCGGCTGAGCGTCCGCATGGCGGCGGTTGCAGCGGAGGCGCGCGTGTTCCTGGAGGTGCGGAGACGGCTGCAGAGCGCGCTGCTGATTCTGGGGTAAGGCGGGCGGTGGAGTCTGGCCTTCCAGGCGCAGCCGTGCTCGCTTTAACGCCGCCCCGGCCGGCTCCGCCTCCCTCGGAAGGATAGGGTTTTGAATTTCTTTTTTCCAGTTGCTTAGAGCGAGCCTCTGGGTTCCTTAAAGTGGAGTACCCTCTCCACACATGCAAACCGCGCGCCCCGGTTACCCACCCCGCCTCACCTTCTTCCCAGTTAGCATCACCCGGGGGCTTTCTAGAAATGCATGGTCTCAACCCCATAGCCGACCTGCTGAATCGGAACTTCACGATTCCCGGGATTCAGATGCACATTAAAGTTTGAGGATCCCTAATGTGCAACACTTTTGACAGTGCCCCATGCTTCCAACAAAACAGTGCAAAAAATACGTTGCCCCTTTGGGATCCTCGTTACCTGTTCTAATATGAGAATTTCCTATTTTGTAAATATACTCCTTTTTTGTTGGTTTGGTTTCTGCACAAGCTGTTCTCTACGCAGAGGAACGCACGCACCCGTTCAATAAATGTGTCTTCCGTGAACAGCTAGCAAGGGTTTCAGGCTTCTTTTGGGAGCTGTTTCTTTCTTTCATATTCGTAGTTCCAAGAAGAAATCTGCAATAACTTGCTGTTCATTACACAGACATAAAACTTTCAGGAAAAGTGTTCTCCTGTTTGGTTTGGTGATGTATGGTACCTCGACTGTTCACTGTGACCACTGTTTCAAGTAGAGTGAGTTAGATGTTAAAATCCTGAGAAGTTGATTACACAGAACCACTCTGAAGGTAGACCTCACTCTGATGCTTAGCCTTCTCTTTCCCTGAAACCAGCCAGGTACCCGGTGTAGTGGTTTTGGATTTGGCGTGAGCACTGGTTTCAATCCTAGCTTTACTTCACCAGAGTAGAATCCTTTCATTTGATTTTTTTCAATTGTAAAATAGGGATTCTTTCTTGCTCTTTTTCTGCTGTGTCTTCCCTTTCTCAAATCATGAGTTCAAAGAAGTGCTTCATGTCCAATTCAAATTCACCTTGTAAAGTTATTCTGGGCCCAAAACCTTAGGCAAAAGGAAACAAGACAACATCCTTACTTCCCCTCATCAAAGGAACCCTTCATGCTTCCCCTGGATAACTCTTCCTTCTTTAAGCTAGTTAAGAAACCTAACGTTTCATTGTCCCGAGTGTCCTTTGGCTGTTGAGCTTTACCACCAGTCAATTGCTCCAACCCAAAAAGTAACTACTATTCTAATTTCATTCAGCAAAGATCAGTTTGTCATTTCTTGAATCATGCATAAATGGATTCATATAGTATGTACTTGTTTGTTTCTGGTTTCTTCTACTGTGTTTCTGAGATTCATGTTTCATCTATTAATATGTTATCACATGGCTCAATAGTCCGTTCATTTTTTTCCTGCCAAGTAGTTTTCCACTGTATGAATATATGACAATTCATTATTCATTCTTCTATTGCTGGATATTTTGTGTGATTCTCAAGCCAGCTTATTATGAATAAAACTTGTACATTGTTGTATTTGTGCTGGGTCATAGGGTATGCGCTCAGCCGTGTCTGACTCTTTGTGGCCCCATTGACTGTAGCCCACCAGCCCCCTCTGCCCATGGAACTTTCCAGGCAGAAATACTGGAGTGGGTTGCCACTTCCTACTCCAGGAGATCTTCCTGACCCAGGGATCAAATCCATATCTCTTGTGTCTCCTGCACTGGCAGGCAGATTCTTTATAACTAGTGCCATCTAGATGACTTTACTTAATGGGAAACTGCTGAAGGAAGTGTTCTCCAAAGCTGTTTATACCAGTTTATACTCTAGCCAGGGGAAAAAAAAAAAAGAATTCCAACACATTCACTTTCTAGTCCGCATTGAGTGTTGTCAGTTTTGGATTTTAGCTAATCTAGTGGATTAAAGTCGGAGAAGGCGATGGCACCCCACTCCAGTACTCTTGCCTGGAAAATCCCATGGATAGAGGAGTCTGGTGGGCTGCAGTCCATGGGGTCGCTAGGAGTTGGACACGACTGAGCGACTTCACTTTCACTTTTCACTTTCCTGCATTGGAGAAGGAAATGGCAACCCACTCCAGTGTTCTTGCCTGGAGAATCCCAGGGACTCGGGAGCCTGGTGGGCTGCCGTCTCTGGGGTTGCACAGAGTCGGACACAACTGAAGCGACTTAGCAGCAGCAACAGCAGCAGCAGCAGCAGTGGATTAAAGTAGTATCTCATTGTCATTTTAATTTGTATTAATTAAATACAAGATTTATTAATTAAATACAAGATTAATAATGTTGGGCACCTTTTCATTTGCTTTTTGGTTATTCATATATGTTCTTTTGTCAAGTGTCTTCTAATATCCGGTTGTCTTATTGTTGAATTTTAAAGAGTTCTTTGTATAGTCTGGAAATAAGATCTTTTTTGTTTGTGCCTGTGAGTATGAGACTATTCTCTCCTTATCTGTAGCATATCTTTTAATTTTCTTAATAGTGCCTTTTGATGAACAGAAAGTCTTAAGCATAGTGAAGTCCAGTGTACTGCACCTTTTTTTCTTTAACAATTGGTGTTTTTTGTGTCTTAAGAAATCTTTGCCTACCTCCAAGTCGTAAGACTTTTTCCTATGTCTATTTTCTAGGAATTGCATTGTTTTACCATTTACATTTAGGTCTGTGATCATGTCAAATTACTTTTTGCATTTGGCATCAGGTAGGTGTCAAAGTTTTTTTTTTTAAGAATATCTCCATTTGTTCCATCACTGTTAATTAAATAGCTGTCATTTCTTTCATTGAAATAACTCAGTATATTTGTCAGAAATCAGCTAACTACACTGTTTTCATGTTATGTCTTTTTTACCCTTTTACTCTCAACCTGTGTCTTTATATGTAAAATTTTAAAAGCTTGTACTAAGTGGAGTTTAAAAAAAAAATCCATTCTGACAGTCTCTTTATTTTAATTGGAATTTTTAGTCTATTTACAGTTAGTGTAAATGATATTATTATTCTTTTCCTAATCCTAAAAGAAATACTTCTAGCATCTCATCATTAAGTGTGATAATTTTGACTTTTTGGAAAAAGTCTGTTTGGTACATTGCATAGTCCCTTTCTGCTGCTGCTGCTGCTGCTAAGTCGCTTCAGTCATGTCCAACTCTGTGCAACCCCATAGACGGCAGCCCACCAGGCTCCCGAGTCCCTGGGATTCTCCAGGCAAGAACACTGGAGTGGGTTGCAATTTCCTTCTCCAATGCAGGAAAGTGAAAAGTGAAAGTGAAGTCGCTCAGTCGTGTCCAACTCCTAGCGACCCCATGGACTGTAGCCTACCAGGCTCCTCTGTCCATGGGATATTCCTAGTTTACTAAAGGTTTTCATCATGAATAGACATTGTGTTTTCTGTAATGATTTCTGCACGTATTGTGATGGTCCTATTTTTTTCCCTTTATTCTTTATATCTGTGAATTGCATTAGGAAAATCTATTTATGTTAAACCATCTTATCATTCCTGGGATAAACCTTGGCCATTCATTAAATCCACAGATGTTTACAGAGTTCCTGTTCTAGGGCCCAAACTAAGATTCTAGGTGCTAGGTATACAGCTAGATGAAAATACAGCAAAGATGAAAGTATTTGCTCTCAATGAGCTTATAGTCTAATGGTGGCAAGAGGTGGGCCGAAAACACACAAATATAAACACACAAGGCTTTAGGAAAAGTAAAACAGAAAAAGGGATAGGGAAAAAAAATTCCAACCCTTTATTCCAAATGAAAAACTAACATTGGAACAATAAACTGAAAGGGGTGATGTTTGGAAATGTACGATACCCAGTGAAAGACTGTCACCGTCCGAGAGAACAGAAATAGGAAGGGGTGCTTGGTTCAGAGAGATGTGGATGGGCCGGTGGAGCACATAGTAAAGGCTATTACAGTGATGTGCTCTCCAGGAAATGGAAATAACCACCAGGAAATGACCTACTCCAGGAAAACCAATGACCTTCCTCCAGGAAAACCAACCAAACAAAAATCCTTTCTGATCTGCAGCATTTATTAATTCCTGAGGTGTAAATACTTTCACCGTAGATGATGTCAAACTACCAAAGTGAGGTCAGTTGGTTTGCATAATACCTGGAATTTTAACAACTGCCTCTAGCATATCACTGGGTCTTAGAGACCATTGAAAGGACCCTAGCTTGGACTCAGTGAGATGCGAAGTCATTAGGTAGTTTCAAGCAGTTTCTGAAAAAACACAAGAGAATAGTGACAAAAGCCTCACAGGTAAAAAGTGTGGGCAATTAGGGTTCAAAAACTTTGTTTTGAAACAATTGTGAACTTGAGGGTAAGTTGCTGTCACTCTTGAATATTTTTTTTTACTCTGAATTTTCCTACAAATGAGAACATTCTCCTACACAACCAGCATGCAACTCTCAAAACTGGGAAATGTGTTACTGCTGTCTTACAGTCTGACCTTATTCTGGTGTTTCCAGTTGTCTACTTAATATCTATAAAAGCGAAGGAATCCAGTTCAGAGTGATGCCCTGCATCCCCATGTTTTCTTCATCTCTTTCAGTCTAGAAGACGTCCTCGGTTTTCCTTGACTTTAATGATACAGCTTTGAAGATTCCAGCCCAATTATTTTGTAGAATATCCCTCCATTTGGTTTTGTCTTATGTTTCCTCAAGATTAGATTCAGGTTGTACATCTTTGGCAGGAATATCACAAAATTGATGCTGTGTTCTCATTGCATCCTGTGGCACATGATTTTGATTTATTCAATTAAAGTTCATGTTAACTTTGAGAACTTAAATAAGGTGGTATCTGCCAGGCTTCTTCACCATAAATTACCCTTTTTCTTTTCATTATCAATAAGTATTAATTGGAGAGCTGCTTTGAGAGTATGGGAATGCCCTATTCCTCCTCATACTTTCATTTTATTCAGATTTATTTATTTATTATTATTTTTAGTTGAGGTACAGTCACTCAGTTATTTACACCCATCTCAGTATGGTGGTTATGTTTCATTCAGTGGGTTACTTTTTTTTTTCCTCAAATTACAACCAGATGTGGCCAGGGAAGTCCTTTCAAGATGATGTCTGTTTCTTTGCTTGCGTTTTTTTTTTTTTTTTTAGTCTTTGATTTCTTCTTTACTTAGTTTCGGAGAAGGCAATGGCACCCCACTCCAGTACTTTGCCTGGAAAATCCCACGGATGGAGGAGCCTGGTGGGCTGAAGTCCATGGGGTCGCTAAGAGTCAGACACGACTGAGCAACTTCCCTTTCACTTTTCAGTTTTGTGCACTGGAGAAGGAAATGGCAACCCACTCAGTGTTCTTGCTTGGAGAATCCCAGGGATGGTGGGCTGCCGTCTATGGGGTCGCACAGAGTCGGACACGACTGAAGTGACTTAGCTTAGCTTACTTAGTTTCACAGTAAGATATTCCAGACTCAGGCTCATCTCATTCTTTTCTTGTCCCAATCCTGGATGTAGTTATTTTTTCCAAGGAACTCTGTTTTGTTTCTTTTTTTTTTTTCCATTTGTTTTTAAGTAGAAAATGACCTTTAGAAACCAAGATCTGGGTATAGAGTGTGCTCATTACTATTGGAGTGTCACTTCTCCCAGACCCTCTACTAGACAGAACTAGTCTGTGTATGGCATATGTATTATGCTTATGTATTCATGTATAGTATGTGTTTGTAAATATATCATAATACACCTATATTTATTAACTTTATTTATTACTTTGGTGCAAATGTAATTTTGGTTTTGAATTATGAATTTTATATCAAGTTGCTCAGTGGTGTCTGACTCTGTGACCCCACAAACTATACAGTCCATGGAATTCTCCAGGCCAGAATACTGGAGTGGGTAGCCTTTCCCTTCTCCAGGGGATCTTCTCAACCAAGGGATCAAAGCCAGGTCTCCTGCATTGCAGGTGGACTCTACCAACTGAGCCACCAGGGAAGCCCTAAGAATACTGGAGTGGGTAGCCTATCCCTTCTCCAGTGGATCTTCCCAACCCAGGAATCAAACCAGGTTCTCCTGCATTGCAGGTGAATTCTTTACCAGCTGAGATACCAGGGAAGCCCTAGGAACCATTACAATCAATACATTTTTGCCAATGAGAAATAAGTTTGTTTATACCTATAGCATAAAAATCTGTGCTTGGGGATTGGACAAACTCTTGGAAAGCATTTTCTGCCTCCTGCTGGTTGTGGAAGCATTTTCCCTGCAAAAAATGTACTGGCAAGAGTTCATGGGAATATGGCAGATGAGGCAAAACTTCAAAGACCAATCTGTTCAACTTTGAAGCATTGATTGTGTGATGTGCAGTCAGGCCTTGTTGTGGAGAAGAATAGGGCCCTTTCTGCTGACCACTCCCTTTTGCAGGCATCCATCAGTTTGCTAAGCATAGTTCTCAGATGTAATGGTTTTGCTGGAGTTCAGAAAGCTGTAGTGGATCAAATGGGCAGCAGATCACCAAACAGTGGTGACCACTACCTTTTTTTTAGTGCAAGTTTGGCTTTGGGAAGTAGTTTGTAGCTTCTTCTCTGTCCAGCCATTGAGCTAGTTATCAGCAGTTGTATAAAATCCATTTTTTGTTGCATGTCACAGTCCGATGAAGAAATGGTTCATTGTTGTGTAGAATAAGAGAAGACAGCACTTCAAAACAATGATTTCTTTGATGTTCAGTCAGCTCATGAGGCACTCACTTACCAAGCTTTTTCACCTTTCCACTTTGCTTCAAATGCTGAACGACTGTAGAATGCTTGATGTCCAGTTGTTCAGCAACTTCTCCTGAGGTTGTAAGAGGATCAGTTTCGATGATGCTCTCAGTTGGTTGTTGTCAACTTCTGATGCCCAGCCACTGCGCTCCTCGTCTTCAAGGCTCATCTCCTTTGCAAAACTTCTTGAACCACCAGTGCGCCGCATGATCATGAGTAGTTCCTGGGCCATGTGTGTTGTTGGTGTTGCAAGTTGTTTCCACTGCTTTACAACCCATTTTGAATTCAAATAAGAAAATCACTGGAATTTGCTTTTTCTGTAGCATCATTTCCATAGTCTAAAATAAAATAAATAGCAAGTAATAAATCATTGGCAAAAAATTGGGAATGTGCATTAAAATGATATATAACATAATCACATTTATTTAGAATGTAATCCAATATCAAATAGCAAATTTCAGCACTTGCAAAAGTGCAGGTACTTTTGTGCTAACCTAAAATATGCATTGGGAATCATGATTTTGCCCAAGTGTTTCAGATTCTAGTCTACTACCACAGGATCCATTGTGGTTTTCTCCCTTGCCCTCTTTGTAGCTGTTCTCCCACCGTGCGAATCCTGGCTTCCACTATCCTCATGCCGTGTATTAGTATACTCGGTAAGTTTCACTCTGTGTAGAGTTTTCCACTGGCATTCTTTCCTACTTCCCTTCCCTCCACTCTTTATTGACACCTACCTCATCTGCTTGGCTCTGTTATGGACTGAATGTTTTGGTTCCCTAAGAATTCAGGGAATGCTGAAGCCCTAAATCCCAATGCCAGGGTGTTAGGAGATGGGGCCTGTGGGAGATAATCAGTTTTCAATGAGGTCATGAGGGTGGAGCCACTATGACGGGATTCCTGTCCTTAGAGGAAGACACACCAGAGTTTCCTATGCCTGCCAGATGAGGAGACAGAAGGCCAAGATGGAGGCCCTCTCCAAGAGCGGAGTCTGTCAGCTTCTTGATCTTGAACTTCCCAGACTCTGGAACCATAAGAAATCAATGTTGTTTAAGCCGTCCATTCTGTGGTGTGTTGTTATGGCCACCTGAGCAGACCAAGACGGGCCCAGAAACTCCATGGTGAGACGGGGCATCCTCTCTGGGCGGCCCTCCTGGCTGCCACTCTCCTCCCCCTGTGGGGTTTCTCACGTCTACCCCAGGCCCCGGTGGTGCTCCTGCCCTTGGTCAGGTGCCTACCTTTCTCTGCCCTGTGTAACTGAGTCTTTCGGGAAGGGGAAGGGATAGGGGGAAGTGTGGTAAGCCAGGGATAGGGGGCCGGAGACCTGGGAACCTGGTGGTTTCCTTTGAGACACTTCCAATTGCCAACTGCACGGTTCAGCTTGAAAGTCACTGAAGTAACCAACTGGACAAATTGTGTCTGTAGAGCCGTGGTTGGCAAACATGGCCCATGAGCCAGATCTAATCTGTGGCCTGCTTTGGAACAGCCTGTGAGCTAAGAATGGATTTTATATTTTTTAAAGGGTTGTTAAGAAAAAGAAAAAGTAGACTGTGCCTTGGAGACCATATATGATCTATAAAACCTGAATATTCACCATCTGGCCTTTAATATAGAAAGTTTTCTGACATCTGCTTTAGAGGATTATTTCTTCAACATCATTTCTGAAGACTAGACTTTTGACTAAGTTTGATATTGTCTTCTCTGGAAAAGACTCAGTTGTTTTTTTTTTTTTTGTTTTGTTTTTTGTTTCTTAAATAATTTCTTGTTTAATTTCTTTTTAAAATTTCTTGACCTTGCCAAGCACGGTGCGGGATCTGACTAGGGAGCAGACCCTCGGCCGTGGCAGCAAAAGCTCAGAGTCCTAACCATTGGACTGCCAGGAAATTCCCAAGACTCTAGTTCTTGATTCTGTATTGCCAATTAAGTGCAGGTCCACATGCTTCAAAAAGGAACTAGCCATAAAATAATCTTACACCTTCCTAAGGCAAAATAGGAAGCCTGGCCAAGATTCACACATGAACACAGGGTGTGACCTCTCTACTTGGATGACGTTCAGGCAGGTGGCCCATCTTCTGCACTCCAGTGACACTGAGCAGATGGGCTGCTGCTGTGCTTTGCTGCTCTGGTCCAATGCTAAGCATGTTCCAGCTTCACAGGGGGATCATTTCTAGATGTCTTTATCCCCTTGTATACTTTTGGTGCTTGGTAGACAGCAGCTGTGTTTTACTCTGTTACTACATCAAGTGATCTGTGTTTGTAGTGGGTTGGATCCTTTCTTGCCTGGTATTCCTACATCACTAGATTGTTCTCTTCATTCTTTTTTTATTCTTAAAATTGACAGTTTTTTTTTTTTTTTCTCCTGTGCCTTTTGTTTTACGTACTCCTGGCCTCCTTATCGGAGAAGGCAATGGCACCCCACTCCAGTACTCTTGCCTGGAAAATCCCATGGCTGGAGAGCCGGGTAGGCTGCAGTCCATGGGATCGCTAAGAGTCGGACACGACTAAGTGACTTCATTTTCACTTTTCACTTTCATGCATTGGAGAAGGAAATGGCAACCCACTCCAGTATTCTTGCCTGGAGAATCCTAGGGACGGGGGAGCCTGGTGGGCTGTCGTCTATGGGGTCACACAGAGTCGGACACGACTGAAGCGAATTAGCAGCAGCAGCAGGCCTCCTTATCAAAATCCTGTATATCAAATACCAATGCTTTACCCTAATTTACTATAAATAACATAAAATATCATTGAAATGCTGGTCTCAGAAACAATATGTCACTGACTCATCCGTTCATTATTCACATAACATTTATTTAGTGCTTAGGCCTGGGAGAGTCCCTGCCCTTCTCCACTGCTTCCATAGTCCCCTATGTTTATCATGAGTAAGTACAGCGTCATTTTAATGCTGTCTTGATCATTCCTATTTTTCTTGCCTGTCCCCTACTTGGGGTGGGGGCAGCGTACAGAGAAAATGCCCTGTTAGTCGTTGTCCTATTCCCAGTACCTAGCACATTGTAGAACCCAAAAAAGGGGTGTTGAGTGAGTGAATAAATGTCCAAACCACGCTAGGGTCAAGGGAAACAAAGGTGAATAAGCCACTGTCTTAGGCAACCTTGTTGAATTTTCTGGCCAGAAGTACTCTGATGAACTAGGGAGTGATGTCTGACCGACCAGCATTCCGCTGTGCTGGTTCACAGAAGCTGAAGACAGAAAGAGTGGTGAGACAGGAGAGGGGGTGTCCGGAAAGGAAGTGGCCTGCTGTGCAACAGAATGGCTGGAGGCGGCGAGGGGGCGGTGTTCAGGCTTCAGTACAGGGAGGAAGCCCAGGGTTAGAGGAGAGATTGGCACTCAGGATCATTAGCAAGGGAAAAAAGTGCATGCTTTAAATGCATGGTTAACATTAAAAAAAAAAAAAAGAATAGAAAAGAATGAAAAATGTGTCTGTGAACTTTAATGTTACATTGACAGAAGAAAGTACTCTGACCTCATTTAATAGATCCGTTTCTTTTATGACAGGTTCACTGCTGTTTTTTTATCCTGGGACAGTGACTAGACTCAGGGCCCTGATTGAAGAACAGAGGGCTCCTTGGCCATTTTAGTTTCTTTCATCGTCTGGTTTTCATCCATGTGAAATCATCTCTCGCCTGTTATTTCTAATTCCCAGGGATTCCAAGGAAGGAGGTCTGCCAATGGCTGTTTCGGTAACGCCGTCCTCGCTCCGGATGCAGAGCCCCGGCGGCTGCACGGAGCTCCGGCTGCCGGCAGGGGTCAGGCTCGCGCCGTCCACCTGCCGCGGGCTGCAGCACGTGCCCGGGGACGGGCTGCACCTGCGGCTACACGCGCGGGCCGAGAGCCGCCCCGGTGAGTAGCGCTGGCCTTTCTGTCTCTGCATTTGCTTTTTCATTATAAATCAAAGGTGATTTTTTTTTGGGGGGGGAGAGTTGAACTTTTCCCAAGTGAAGGGATCAGGCTCATCACCTGCAGGAAAGAGCTGAGGGTCCAAAAGATCTAAGTTTTTGTTTTTTGTTTTTTTTTGCCAACTCTGCTCATTATTAACTGCATGCAGTTGAACAGGTCACTTTGTTTCTTTCAGCCTTTTTTAAGAGTCTTTTTTTTTTTTTTCTTTTTCCTATGAGACTGTGTTTTTTAAGAGCAATTTCAGGTTCACAGCACAATGAAGTAAAAGGTACAGAGGTTTTCCTGTGTCCTCCCTGCTTTGTTTCTTTAACTGTAAAATAACCTGGCTCACAGAGTTGATAGGAAGATGAAATCAGAGGGCGAGTGTGCCAGACCTGGTTGATTTTAAAGCCTTGTATGAAGGCATTCATTCATCCAGCAAATATGAACTTTTGATCTAGGTGCTGGGGTATACAAG
Source organism: Bos javanicus (assembly GCF_032452875.1). Classification (NCBI taxonomy): domain Eukaryota; kingdom Metazoa; phylum Chordata; class Mammalia; order Artiodactyla; family Bovidae; genus Bos; species Bos javanicus. Next base: position 22,989,047 of record NC_083876.1, on the reverse strand, counting down.
TAGATAAGCTAGAAGATCTCTGCCCTCATAGGGCTTACATTCTAATGGTGGAAACAAATATTGAACACACAAGTTACTTGGATACAGACTTAAGTGCCGTAGGAGGAGTAAAGCAGAATAACAGTGTAGGGCATGACTAGGGGCAGATGAGAGTCAGGGAAGGTCACTCTGGGAGAGTGATATCTGACCAGAGAATGCAATGATGGGAAGAATCCCATACATGTAGAGACATTTCCAACTAGAGAGAGTAGGACATTGGGTTGGCCAAAGAGTTCTTTTGGATTTTTCCAGAAGATGTTAGGGGAAAACCCAAGCAAAGGTTTTGGCCAGCCCAGTAGAAAGATTCCGAATTGAAGTTTGATGCATATTGTTGTTATGCCTGTTAGATTTCCAGTATTCTGTTATTGGCGTATGGATTCAGTAAGACCATAGAATCATTTCTGAAAATAATTTAATGACCTTTTTGGTACATTTCCTCTCTTGCCATTTGAGTACTGTGCTTCAGAGGATTGAAAATGCTGTAAAAAGGGGAAGCGGAGGCTGTAATAAATGGCTGTGATGCTCATTCTCTGAGAAGGATTAAAGTTCTTAACAGCTGCATTTGGGATTTCTCTGTTGCCACGTGGATATGAAGCCTTTCATCTGAGCTGCAAGGAGCCCTGAGGCAGAGTCAGCAAGATGGTAACCAAGAGCTCTTGGGGAGATGTCAGGCATTCCTGGAGCCTCTGTCCTGGCGTTTGAAAAGAAAGAGAAGTAGAGGGAGTTTTACTTTTTTTTTTTGCTAGAGAGTGATTTTTGCTCAAGTCCTGGATGAGTGAAAAATCAGTCTGAGTTGAGCAGGGTTGGTTATAGGAAAGAAATGTCCTGGAGCTGAAGTGGCATAGGATAAATCTAAGAATGACTGTTGGAATAACCGTGGAAGGAGGGATGGGCCTTTGAGATGGGACACAGACTAACAGACGCTCTGAGAGTACCTGATGATGGGCAGGGGGAGGGTGGTTTCAGGAAAGAGGCCTTGGGAATCAGACTCCTGTGACGTCCTTGCCTTTCTTTAGCGATGATGAACAGTAACCACTGCAGGAATCAGGGGTCACATCTGGAAACTGGGGACAAGCAGGCGTGAAAGCCACAGTGGAGTGTTTTCAAATCTGCTGCTGGTTTTCTGGGACCATGATTTTAGGTCCCATACCGAGGAGGCATGGAAACCTTCCAGAGACAGAATTAGTTTGTTGCCTATGCGTATTCTGTAACAGTTATTAGACAAACAGCAAAACTTGAACTATTTTTTTTTAATTTAAATAAGCAAACATTATTGTTTGGTTTTAACTGTCAGACGCAGTAAATTGACTGCTGTGTGTTGGTTTGCATATTGTTTGGATCTCCAGTTTCTCTACATTTTTAACATGTATTTTGCTTAACCATCTGAAAAGGAAAAACATTCAAAGTCCTGTTCTGCAGTGCATTAAGGGGTATGCAAAATAGATTCCTCAGTGCTTAATTGCTTTAGTGCTTTCCACATAATAGGTGGTGAATAAACTTTGATGCTGGGAGGGATTGGGGGCAGGAGAAGGGGACGACAGAGGATAAGACGGCTGGATGGCATCACCGACTCGATGGACGTGAATTTGAGAGAACTCCGGGAGTTGGTGATGGACAGGGAGGCCTGGCGTGCTGTGATTCATGGGGTCGCAAAGAGTCGGACACGACTGAGCGACTGAACTGAACTGAACTGAACTGAAACCATTGCTCAGTGAATAAATATCAGATAGGTACAAAATATCAGATAGGTGCATACTATTGTAAACGTAAATCAAAATCTGTGGTAGGAAGCAAATAGTTTTAGCATTCAATCTTATGTTTCGAAATTTTTGCAAAGTAAACTTTTCGACTATAAGAATACTCTTTTAAGGACTACAGTAGACATACTGTTACACGGTTCTGAACACATAGGTCAGACGTGACCCTTGACCCAGAACTGGCTGCAGTAAAATTTGATGGAGCATCAGCATTGGATTCATCCCCAGGCAGCAGTACTTCCCAGGATGCCCCTGTATCAGAAGGTTCTGACTTGATCCTGAGCCTGCATCCCGCTGGGCGAGCAGCAGAGGGCAGTGTGTCGTTGAAAATTTGTTTATCCATCCTGAAAGGAAAATCTGGGGTGTCTTATTTTCTGCTCAGAGTTAAAGAATACTGTTGGGTTCACCTTAGTGCTACAGGGCAGTCTTAGAAATTAAACAGAAGAATTTTTAACTCTCAAGGCTTAAACTTTCTAGCATGGATGTTTTTTAAAAGATCTTAAGATACAAAGTAACAACAAAATTCAAATGGCTTGATTCTAATGGATATAACCTCATTTCTTCAGACTTTTTCTTTTAATCTAATTTTTTTAAGTTATTTTTTATTTTATTGATTCTTGGCTGCACAGAGCCTTCGTTGCTGCATGCGGACTTTCTCTAGTCGCAGTGAGCTGGGTCTACTCTCTGTGTGTGGGCGTCTCACTGCGGTGTTGCAGAGCACGGGATCTAGGCACATGAGCGCAGTTGCCCCGTGGCATGTGGAATCTTCCCAGATCAGGGCTTGAACCTGTGTCCTCTGCGTTGGCAGGGGGATTCTTAACCATTGGACTACCAGGGACGCCTCAGACTTTTTTAACAGATATTTTTGTGGATTGGGTTTTTTGTTCTTCGGGGTTTTTTGGAAATGAAAATTTCCTTTCTTTGTGAATGAAATAACAGAAACTAAGGGAACATTCTGTCTTACATTGCTCTTTCATATACTGTGGGAAATAATTTGTTTTCCCACAGCTTTAATCAGAAATTGAGTTTTGCTCTTGTAAGATGGAACTGTTCTTAGGAGCTATTTCATTCCCAGAGACCTTCCCAATAAAGACCAATTTCAAGATTGATATTGTTTGTACAGACTGATACGATCCAGACCGAACATCAGCTTTGTTTAAATCGAATTAAACTTAAGAACTCTGTTTACCAGCAGTCTCAGTGATGAAAAACTGTCCCTAAGTCTAGCAGAAGAAAGCTAAGGAAGGAGAAGCTGTGTGTAGTTAGCTCAATGTGGAAGAAATAGCTCCTTCTCTCTCACCTTTAGTATTGGTATTTCTAGAATGAGGGAGATAACTCAGTGCTATGTTACATACATAATTTTTAGGGCAATACCTAGCTGTGAAACATGTAGCAGAATCTGGTGTTTTTTTAAAAACATTCCCAATATTTGCTTGGCGTTGAGTCATCAGATAATACTAATTAAGTGTGTACTTCTGGGTAGATCATAAACAGTGTTTATTGGTGATAATTTATTGCAGCTATTAAACTCTTTAAGTATGTCAATATATTTATCCCAAACCTCTTAAGACACGCTGTTTCCTTGATTTCCTCTAGAACTGATTTCAGTGTTTAATCAAAGCTCACAAGACCAAGAATGTTGCACGTTTTATTGCCAGTCCTGTGGTGAAGTCATCATAAGGGACAGGTAAGGAGCACGATTAGCACTGACTTATTCTGCACCTGGCAGTGGCTGTTCTCTTTTCCCATCAGAATTTTTGAAGGAACTGCCAAGAGGGCAGTCTGTAGCCTTCAGATGAGAGCCAGCTCAATGTCACTTTTTGAACCAGAGCAGCCCCCAGACTCCAGCAATCACGGGGCAGCTAGGTCTCCTCCAGCTGACAAAGGGGGACAGCAGGCTGCTGGCTTTGAGGGAGGGAGGCTTGTCTTGGGTGTAGAAGCCGGTGCAGACCAGCCCCGCTCCTCTGAAATCAGACACGACAGCTATCACACGTTGTAGGCGTCATCCTGGTGAATGAGCTTTTCCACATGAAGTGCGTTTTCTAAATAACAGAAGCTTTTGCAGCACGATTTTTTTTTTTACTTGAGCTATTTTTATTAGTGCCTCTCTAAAATCTGTTTCCTATTTCCCTGCTTATTAAAACAGCGTATAGAGCACAAATTAACCTTTTCTTGCTGCTTAGGTTAATCTTGTAGCCTGTTCGTGGTGTGCAATGATTTCCCCATTGTGATGGGGAGGGCCCTTTGCTGTACTCTTTGCATTCCCACGTTGTCTCTTTTATTTTTCCATCTTCTCCTCCTTCTGTCAGCCTCCTTATTGCCTGGGCATGAACCGTTCTCCCTGAATTTTCTATTCACTCATAGGCTAGAAAGACGGAGCAACCCTTATTACTGTTAACAGTACTATAAAGGAAAAGTTCAGAGCTCTTTGTTAGTGTTTCCTTAGAAATTTAGATGGGAGTGGACGCCTGTCCATACCTGAGACCCGCTCCGGCGTTCGGGGTCTTGGTGGAGGGAAGACACCAGTCCTCTCTATCCCTGTGTGCCGGGAGGTGGCCAGTCACTGGGACTGATGCTTCTTTGTTCTCCATACCCCTCCACTTCTTCCACCTCTTAGTCAAGGCCACAGTCCTCTCACCAAAGAGCACTTCCCAAAGGCAGCTGGGTTCCCCATTCAGAGCCTCCCCAAGCCTCCCATTTCTTCCAGGATAGATTCCACTAGCCCTCAGCATACCACACGGGGTGCTGGAGGAGCTGAACTCTGTTTACTACCGCACCCTCCTGTTTCAGTCTCCTTCCCCCAGCCCCTTCCTCCCTCACCCGCAAAACCACACACCGTTATTTACACACGTTCTGTGCACAGCTCTGGTGATGGGCTTGCAGTCCCACAGTTTTTTCACAGGCAGCCCCACCGCAGTCCTTAGTGAAACGTACCTCCTCTCTGAGAACATGCCCATCTCCCTCTGATTAGCTTCTCTCTAGAGTCAGCATATTCATCAGACTGAATATTCATTGGAAGGACTGATGCTGAAGCTGAAACTCCAATACTTTGGCCACCTGATGCGAAGAACTGACTCTTTTGAAAAGACCCTGAAGCTGGGAAAGATTGAAGGCGGGAGGAGAAGGGGACGACAGAGGATGAGATGGTTGGATGGCATCACTGACTCAATGGACAGTCTTACTCACATATCTCCCCACTCCTATTGAGAGTGCAGTGTGGTGTAACAGAGACCAGGAAGCCAGACCATCTGGGTTTGTGCCCACCATTTACTAGCTGTGACCCTGGGAAAGTTACTTGACCACTCTCTGCATTCATATTTTCTTTTTTGGTATTATTATTACAAAAATCTAGATAACAATATAAGCTACCTCCTTAGGGTTTTGGGGAGGCTCGAGTGAGTTTAACTGGGAAGCTTTCAGGATGTGACAGCTACTGCTGTGATTCTTACCCTCACCACCGTCTTCATCGTCATCACCAGCGGCAGCAGGCTCAGTGCGTTCTCTGTAAATTCTTACCGGTTTGAATGAGATAAATGTTAGGGTGCTTATCCTGGCCTTCCATCAGTCTGTCTCACTTGCTCTCTGATTCCTGGGTAGATAAGATCGCGGAAGGTCATGCTCGTGTAAGTGCGGGGTCCTGAGCAGAGCACAGTCCGAGTGGTGATCGTGGGGAAGCCACGGCGTTGCTCTGAGTCTGCAGAGGAGGGAGACGTCCTCGCTCAGATTTTCCAAAGCTGAGGTGGCTGCAGAGCGTGCTGTCGGGAACAGGCCAGCTTGATCCAGGAAGGTTCAGAGGATTCCAGGTTGCCCTGGTATTTAGTTGGGAAAGTTTTCCTCCTCTCCGTCTTTTTCAGGCTTCGGTTTAACTGTCACTCACAGTCTCTGACACTTGCGTGCCTCTGCAACAGTGAGAGACCTGGGAGTTACAGAGGAGCTTCCCTGGTGGCTTAGAGGGTAAAGCATCTGCTTGCAATACGGGAGACCTGGGTTTGATCCCTGGATCGGGAAGATCCCCTAGAGAAGGAAATGGCAACCCACTCCGGTATTCTTGCCTGGAAAATCCCATGGACAGAGAAGCCTGGTAAGCTGTAGTCTGTGGGATCTCAAAGAGTCGGACACGACTGAGCAACTTCAAAAAAGTTCACCAGAGGATTAGAGTTTCCTGGTGTGCCTGTCTTAAAGAACTAAGTTTGTTCTTTGTCAGCTGATACTGCATCTTCTGCCTTGTGTCAGTCCCGTTTATGACCTTGAGACCGTGGAACTGGGAACAAGGGCTGAGAGGCTGACGCTGATGGACCATACTCACTGTCCCAATCCTGACCTTTGGAAGCTGTGGACTGAGAAGCAGAGGGGAGAACCAGACCTGGGTTTGAACTCCAGCTCTACCCTCAGAGGCTGGGGAACCTTGTCCACATCACCTCACCTCAACCGTGTAGTTGTAAGATGGCCTATTTTCCTAACTTGTGAAGAGCGTTTAGAAAGTGAAAGTGAAGTCGCTCAGTCATGTCTGACTCTGTGACCCCATGGACTGTAGCCTGTCAGGCTCCTCCGTCCATGGGATTTTCCAGACAAGAGTGCTGGAGTGGATTGCCATTTCCTTCTCCAGGGATCTTCCTGACCCAGGAATCGAACCCGGGTCTCCTGCATTGCAGGCAGATGCTTTACCGTCTGAGCCACCAGGGAAGCCCTTGTGAAGAGCGTTTAAGGCTATAACATAAATTGGAGTGAATACTTGGCAAGCTCTTTTTAATTGTCTTTACAGACTCGTTCTACCCCCTTTTCCGTAATTGGCCTTATCAGCAAACCAGCACATTAACCCAGTACAGTGTTTCAAACCTTTTTGATTCAGGACTCCAAATTTTTTAGGCATGCCAGGGAAATGACCCCCTCTTTCCCCTTTTCTTTCTGAGAAGATCCACAATGGATGTGACTCGCCCTTGCTTAACAGAAAGGCTTCCCTGGATGCCTTCGTGTGTCACAACTGTGGGTCTGACACGTGGAGGCCTCTTGGGTAATGTGGAGAGATCCTTAGTGGGCAACTGAAAGCTTTGCTTCCATCTCAGTCGTAGGCAGCTGGCCCTTTGATGGAAAACCACGCTTCCTCCTGTGTCTGCACAAGGACGTCAGGCCGACCGATTGCATTAAGCCCCGTGGTCTTCTCATTTCTCCCTCAGTTACCTGTTCTGTGCAGGTGGAAAGGACAGCTGTGCTTATTAAGTAGATAGTGAAGCCGAAGGTATTTCAAAGCAGGCTTGTAATCACAATCAACTCATTGTTGGCATCCTTTTCAGAAAGGCATCTTGGAATATGGTGGTTTATCTTGGCAAGAGCTCTCGTGTTGGGAGAAATGGAGCCAAGTTAAATATCTGCTTGCTGGCTAATCTTTCTATCTGGGAACAAGTGACTTTGATTCTCAGTTTCCTCATCTGAAACATTGGGAGGTTCAGTTAGACAGACAGGGGACAGTCCTGCCAGCATGAAAATTCTGTGATTAGTGAACCTCAAAAAATTGCACCTTGGCTTCTGTGAATTATGACTATTTGGCTAGTACAAAACTCATGCTTGTTCTTTTTTTTAATGTAAAAGATTCTCATCAAGCAAATTATAGGTGCAGAAGACTGTTTAACCTATTAAGACTCATTAATGGCTTTTAATACTTACTAGCACCAGGGTGCACAAAATCTGCTAATCACAGCCATCTTTTTTTCTTCATTCAGAATCACACATTCCTAGCTGTTTGTTTTGGTTATTTACAAACAAAGAATGTCTTGTTTCTTTACAGTGAAATTCTCCAATTTGTATTCTTATCAGTTCAGCAGAGTTGTTTTGTAAAAATGATCCGAACATACACAATTTTTGATTATGCTCTTGTTGAGAGTGAAAGTCCCTAATACCAGGCAAGAACAATAATAAAATTTACTTCATTGTGATTAGTCTCAGAACCAGCTAAATGATCATTGTGTTTGGAATTTGGTATGTCTTTTAGAAATAAATGCATGTCAGACTTGAGTTATATCGGTTGGCTAAGCAGATGACTTTGAAACCTAAGCCTGCTTTTCAGTCATTTTTGAGGTCTCCTGAGGTCTCTGGAAAGGCCCTCCCTGTTCTATCTGCACCACCAGAGCTGGGTGGCAGCCCAGCAGCTCTGAGGGCATTGAAACTCTAGCAGGTAACAAGCAGAATAGACTTACTGCCACATAAGAGATGTCAGAATATGCACCTAGTTGATTGGTCACCTTGACAGACAAGCTATTATTGCAGTCTGAAAATAACTACTCCTATGAATAGTCACAATTCTATGAAGGAGAACAAAGAAGTGAAAAGAGAATACAGGCACACACTGAATTGGTTCAGTTCAGTTCAGTTGTTCAGTCGTGTCCAACTCTTTGTGACCCCATGGACTGCAGCATGCCAGGCTTCCCTGTCCATCACCAACTCCTGGAGCTTACTCAATTCATGTCCATTGAGTCGGTGATGCCATCCAACCATCTCATCTTCTGTCCTTCTCTTCTCCTCCTGCCTTAATCTTTCCCAGCATCAGAGTCTTTTCCAGAGGCAGTTCTTTGCATCAGATGGCCGAAGTATTGGAGTTTCAGCTTCAGCATCAATCCTTCCAATGAATATTCAGGATTGATAATACATTAAATATGTACATAATGATAATAAAATGCAAAGCTAGTTTCGTAGTATTTGTAGGCCATCAGTTAAATAATGCCAGCTAAATTTATCTAAATTCCAGCAGCTATGTTTTGAGCTTTAGATACTTGATGGCTTCTTTAAAATTTTTATCGTCCACTTGGTTCTAATCCAATGTGAAAGGTCTGTATTATTACCATTGTTATTATCAGTGATTAATGGTCACTTTTAAAGCTAAGGCATTTCATTTTCTTCTTTATGTTTAAGTTTTAAATAAGCACCATCAGTCAGTAACATTTATTAAAATCATGCATTTTAAGTTCTTTTCCCCAAAAGCTTTATGCTTAAGATGCATTAAAAATAACTAGCACATTTATTTTTATTTTTAATTGGAGGAAAATTGCTTTATAATGTTGCATTGATTTCTATCATACAACATTGTGAATGAGCCATAAGTATACATATGTCCCCTCCCTCTTGAACCTTCCTCCCACAGCTTACTGCCCCCTATCCTAACCCCCCTAGGTCATCACAGAGCGCTGGGTTGTGCTTCCCGTGTTATACAGTAACTTCCCACTAGCTATCTGTTTTATATATGGTAATGTATATATTTCAATATAACTAGCACATTTTAGGAGAAGGCAATGGCACCCCACTCCAGTACTCTTGCCTGGAAAATCCCAGGGATGGGGGAGCCTGATAGGCTGCCATCTATGGGGTCGCACAGAGTCGGACACGACTGAAGCGACTTCACTTTTAATTTTCACTTTCATGCATTGGAGAAGGCAATGGCACCCCACTCCAGTACTCTTGCCTGGAGAATCCCAGGGACGGGGGAACCTGGTGGGCTGCCGTCTATGGGGTCACACAGAGTCGGACACGACTGAAGTGACTTAGCAGCAGCAGCAGCACATTTTAATTACTTATAATTATGTGTTGCTGTTCATCCTAGAATCTTAAACTGAGAGAAAGTTTAAGAAATTATTTCACTCTTTTTCTGAGCTTCAGCAGATTTTTACCTAAAAACTACCTTGAAAAAAATACGATATCTATTTTCTTCAGAAAGTTCTCTTGGGAAGTAAATCCTATCAAAGTCTTAGGGTTTTCGGTAGATATACTTTCAGGAGAGCTGTGATTTAAATACATCTTTTGTTCTTAAAGGATTTATGTTTTTTCCAAACATCAGAAAATTTCCTTCTGCTGTAAAAACACTTTTGTCTTTGCCATGACTTGTGAATTGGGTGTTTTCTTGCTCGATGTCTTACATAGGTAGCTATGGGATTACGTAGAACTTTTATTCACTGTGATTCCAGGTCAAGTTTGAAATACCACGTTTTGGGTGAATGTGTGTGAAGTCCCCCAGATCTCTGTAAATCTCGGTGCAGTTTCATTTCTGATGGCGTATGAGGTCTTGACATCGCTGCCTTGAGCACTGCACTGAGGATCTTGTTTATTGGCACTATGTGCAGAATGGCTGGGGACAGAGAATCTTAGCGAGCTTGTCCAGATCTAGAAGCCTGTCCAGGCCCCCCTGTTATTCTAAGCGGGCACCTTTGTTTGTCTTCCTCCTCTTTGTTAAAATCTGGCCTGTAGGGTGGGATGATTTGGGAGAATGGCATTGAAACAGGTATAATATCATATATGAAACAAATCGCCAGTCCAGGTTCGATGCAGGATACAGGATGCTTGGGGCTGGTGCACTGGGATGACCCAGAGGGATGGTACAGGGGAGGGAGATGGGAGGGGGGTTCAGGATGGGGAACATGTGTACACCTGTGGCGGATTCATATTGATGTATGGCAAAACCAATACAATATTGTAAAGTAATTAGCCTCCAATTAAAATAAATAAATTTATATATATAAAAAAATCTGACCTGTCACTTCCCCACCTTCAATTCTGTGATGCTCCCCAACTGTCTGGAGAACCAGGTCCGCAGCCCTTAGACTGTTGTGTCACACCCCATGTGGTCTGTACCATCCCACCTTCCCTGTCGCCTTTACTGACACGTGTGACCAGGAGAGGGAGTATATTCCAAGGGAAAGAGTTTGGTACCTGGAAAAAAGTGGAAGTGTTAGTCACAGTCATGTCCAACTCTGGGACCCCATGGACTGTAGCCCGCCAGGCTCCTCTGTCCTAGGGATTGGTGCCTGGAAGACCTAGGCTAAGATCCGGCCTTCATTTATCATCTTTGACTCTGTGAACTTGTACAGATTAGTTAACATGTCTGAGCCTCCCTTTCCTTCTTTATAACAAGAAAATGGAGATTCTCATCTCACGAAATTGTAATGGGCATCACATGCAATGAAGTGTGAGTAGTGCCTACCTGAGGTTTTCCGAAAGTTCAGCTGACCTTGTGGACTCACAGCACTACCCGGCCAGACCGTGTTTCTTGCCTGCAGACAGGGCAGTTGTCTGCAGCAGTTCAAGCAAATGGCAAGTCACGTACCCTCTGGGGACCCTTGTCTCCCCATATGACACGGTTCCAGGTATGAAGTATAAGATTTATATCAGCAGGTGCAGGGGCTATCCTGAGAAGAAGCCTCATACCCTAGGCAGGGATCTCAGGATTCAAAGGGATCTTATGACAATTCTTTTCCATTGTTTTTAATTTTTAAAATTTATTTATTTTTATTTGGCTGCGCTGGGTCTTAGTTGTGGCATGCAGGATCTAGTTTCCTGACCAGAAATTGAACCTGGACTCCCTGCATTGGGAACACAGAGTCTTAGCCACTGAACCCCCAGGGAAGTCGCACCTTATGACAGTTCTTCAGCATAGTTTCTAGGGTTCCCTACAAAGGCCTGCATTCAGAGAAGTCCAAAGCATGACATCCTCATTGGATATTTACAGATCATTCAGACTTGCTCCTGGTCCAGATGCAATATGCCAATCAATGATCATTTTTATTACAGTTGGTCTTGACTAGCAATATACTCAATGCCTACCATCTACCTGGTTTCCAGGGTAGCAGGTCTAGGTGGTTAAACTAAAGGTCACATCCTCAAGCAAGGAAAAGGTTTGGTAATGCTCTCAATTTGAGTATGCTGCAGTAACTGCCTCACATGTTACAGTTATCAACGTATGCTGTTAATATGTTTGCACCAACCTCATAGTTCATTCCTTTGACAAGTGAGAGCTTACACGGTGAGTCAGCCACTGTGGCTGGTGCTAGGACTACAGTGGCAAGTTAAGCATATATGGCACCTCTGTTCATATCGTTTCCTATGCTTGTTATGTGCTTGCTTAGTTCCTTTCATTGTCTAGAGAACTCCTATTCATCCTTCAAAGGTCAGCTCACATTTTACTTCTTCTCTGAAGCCTGTGTATACTCAACTCCCCTAACACTTGGTACGTATTTCCCTGAGTTTGTTGATTGGTTTTGCAAATGCACAGATCCCCTAAGGTAATATACACATTTTATGTGCAGGTGGGAATGTGCATTTGAAGAAAGAGGTGAAAAAGGGGATCTGAGCCATCCCATACCTTTCCCCCCTCAACTCCTGAGAATTTAGAACTAGGACTCTGTTATGAGCACCTGTTATATTCTGGTTCTGTTATTCCTTTCTAGATATATATTTGCTACTGGAATGTGAATACCTTGACAATGGGGCTATATGTATTGCCGCTGATATTTTGTGTCAGCAGAATACCTGACTCCTAGTAGGCTTTTAAAAAGTATATGTTGAAAGAATTGCTTCTTAATCTCCTTAACAGACTCAGCACTTTGAATGATGCTAGTGCTGAAGTATTGCTTAATTTGAAAGGGAATGTTCTTGCTCCTCTTAAACTAAAATCGGCCTTTCTTGTTCCTACTTCTGTCTTCTGGAATTATAAATTAAATGTCTGCCCTCCTCCATGATATGATTGCCCTTTTATGAGACTCAGAATTGATTGGGAAAATCAAAGAAAAAGAATTCACACAAGGGAATCATTTAAAAATGATGCATTTGCATCTTAAATATTTTCATTTAACACATGCAAATGTACTTTAACTTAACTAGTCTTTTATTATGAAACTAATATCATTATGTTGAATGTGAGTCTGCTGCTGTGGACTCTTTTAGCTTTTTTCACTTATGCTATCCTAAATTCATTATCCAGAGTTTCCAGTTTAGGTTCTTTAAAGTCGAATGAGAAGTTAAACACTGAAGCAGTCTGATTGCAGAATTCTAGGTTTTTACTCTCCCTCACCTCAGTTTTTTAGAGTTGTGTTTCCCACATTTCACCAGTGATGTTTTTTAATAACTGACTTTCCTTTACTCTGAAATGTGTAGTTTTTAGAGGAATAGCAACTCATATTCCCTTGGTGTATGTGTTTGATTAAATTATATAAGTAAAATAACGTGTATAAGTGGCATAAACAGGTCTGTGATCAAATACAGTTGATCCTTAGCGGATAAATGGTCCAGCTGATTGGAGCTGAAGTGAACAAGTATTCAGGGTGCTTTAAGCTTTCACAGTATTCAGAAGCATTAGGAAGACCAGGAGCATGTTTGTTTTCTCTTTTTTTCAGGATAAGTTATTTTGAAATGTCCTCATCATCTTGCCACATTTCTTCTCCCCTTAGACTCTTCCCAATTTAGATTAGAATAGAGGTAAACCAGGCAAAAGTCTCAGATGTCTATATTTGTACAAGAAAAATATAAAACAAAAATAGTAGCAAATATAAGGGGCTTCTTAATTGTAAGGATGTTCTAAGTGTAAAAATAATGCCGGAGTGGAGCTTTGTTTCTCTCCCCTTGCGTGGGGCCTAGACTTCATGACTCACTTCCAAACAACAGAGTGTGCAAAGGCAGAAGTAGGAGCTTTTCTAGTGGAGGAGCATAGCAGATGCCACCTTAACCCAGTGATGGAGGTTGACATCCCCAGGGATAAGTCGTATTGACAAAGGGTCCCCTCTGGTGTGCTGTGATAAGAAGAGTGCTTTACCTCAGGGGCAGACTCCCCCCAAACCCGTAGCCCCAGTCTGATCTCGAGAAAATATCAGACAAACTCAAGTGAGGGGTATTCTGTAAATTACACAACCGGTATTGGTGCTAGTGGTGAAGAACCCACCGGCCAGTGCAGATAGAGGTAAGAGACACAGGTTCGATCTTTGGATTGGGAAGATTCCCTGGAGGAGGGCACGGCAACCCACTCCAGTGTTTTTGCCTGGAGAATCCCATGGACAGAGGAGCCTGGCAGCCTATAGGCCATAGGGTTGCACAGAGTTGGACATGACCGAAGTGACCTAGCAGGCATTACTCTTCAGAAATCTCAAGGCCCTGAAAATCAAGGAAGGACTGCCCCAGAGCAGAGGAGATGAGAGCAACATGATGTTTCAATACAATGTGTTGGAGACTTCCCTGGCAGTCCAGTGGTTAAAACTTTGCCTTCCAGTGCAGGGGCCACAGGTTTGATCCCTGGCCAGGGAACTAAGATCCCACGTGTCGTGTGGCGTGGTCGAAAATTTTTTTTAAATTTTGTTTAAATAAATAAAAATAAACACAATGTGTTGTCATGAATCAGATTCTGAAACAGAAAAAGGGGACATTAGTAGAAAACCTGGGGAAATCCAGATAAAAATAGTAGTTTTGGCAAATCTTCCCTAGTTAAATAAGCTGTTAACATCAGGGAAAGCTGGATGAGGTATATATGAGAACTGTGTGCACTATCTTTGTAACTTTTTTGTAAATGTAAAATTATGCTAAAATAGAAAGTTTATTAAAAAGTAGTAATGAGAGAAATCACAGAAGAAAGGGTTGGGTGATTTGAAATTTAAGGCATGGTGACGAAATGAAAGTCAACATCCCTGAAACAATATTTGTCACAGATTTTAGACCAAGGACTTATATTCTTAATGCAGAATATACTTGTACAGCTTAATAAGAACATAGTAATACCTCACCGGAAAACAGCCATTGATCATAATTTACAGAAAAGATACAGTGGTGAATAAATATAAAAGCGGGTTCAATCTCACCAGTAATTAAAGAATTGCCAATTATAGCAGTTTTGAAAATATTTTTATTTTCACCCATTACATAGAAAAATGATAATATTCAGTTCTGGAAAAGGTAAGTGGAAGAATTATAGATTGGAATAGCCTTTCTGGAGAGCACTTTGTCCATAGGGGAATTGGATTTAAAAATATGTGTATCATTTGTGCTTATACTCTCCCACTTAAAAGATTTCTTTCCCAAGAAAATAGTCAGATGTGTATACAGATTTTCTAAAAAGACTGTTCATCATAATAATTGTTATGTTGTTAATAATGCAACACTCAAAACCCAAATATCTAACAGTGAGGGAATGACCTAAAAAGTTTTGGCATACCTGTGGAATAGAATAGAGTCATTAAGTAGTCTGATATAGTTTAAAAAAAAAAAAGCAGCAATGCAAGCAGGATACAGTTTGTGTATTTCCTTTGCTCTCAGACGGTGTGCATATGTGTACAGCTGTCTCTCTTGAAAGGCTGGCAAGGAGATAAACAATCATGTAAAAAAGCAGTTACCTGTCCTTGAGTGGTAAGGAAAAGATGGATTTTATTTGCTTTATACCTCTCTGTATTTTCACAATTGTCTATATTGAGTATATATTACTGTTGTCATCAAGGGGAAAAATAACACTGCAAGCAATACGGTTAATGAGTTTCTTTCATCTTTTATGCTGATTTAATTTTGAGATCACAGTTCCGTTTTGTTCTGTAAACCATGATCTTTCCTCTTTCCGCTAGGATGCTCCTGAGAGTGCTCCCCCTGCCAGGCGATAACTGGGGCGCTCTGGTTGACGAGTGGTGTTGTCATCCTGACCCCTTTGCTAATAAGCCACTTCATCCACGAGAGAATGACTGTTTCACCGGAGACTGTTTCTACCTGGTGAATTTAAAGAGTGATTTGTGGCAGCCAAGACCTGAAGGAGCTCCAGTGGAGACACACCATCTTTCTTCTGAGAACCATCTAAAATTGGTAAAATATCTTTTAAAATAAATGCTTATTTAGAGGTGGGTTTAGAAACTGGTTTCTCCAGTCTTTTCTTCATTCAGGGCATGTGAAACAGGCAGTCCTAAAGGCCAAAATCTTTGATTTTTCAACTGCTTCTATCAAGCCCTGCTCTTTTGATATATAGAAAGGGCTTGTACAGGCCTTAAACCAAAATAGTCACAGGGGCTGGAGGAAGAAGGGAAAGAGGCTTCTTTGTGCGTAGATTTGGGAATGTTAGTGTTTTACAAACCAAAGTGCCCTATTTCCTTGCTTTTAGGACAGTATTCCATAATCCATGTGCATTTTATCCTCAGAGTCTGATTTAAATGGAAATTGTTCTTTGGTTGTAGGATATCTACTGTCCTGTGAGGTCCAGGTATTTCCCTGTGTCTTTCTGTAGTCTAGACTTCTGCGGGTGTCGTACGAGCGAATGCCATCAAGCAACAGAGGAAGTGCAGGAGTGTGGAAAGTAAGCTCAGGCCATAGGCTCCATGTTGATGCCTGACAAGTGAGATCAGGTGCTCCTGCTCTCAAAGTTGCTGGAGGGAGAAGGCTGTTTCCTCTCACTGCAGAGAGCAAGTGGTTTACCTTATTTTAAAAGAAAATCAATGGCATTGACTCGGCCCTTGTGAGAAATCATTCCCCGGATGGCAGGTCAATACAGATGTGATTTAAAACGTTAAGAAAATCATTGCCAGAGAACCTTCCTTTTAACATCTGATTATTGGTGGGAACCAAGGCATTGTGTGTTAAATTTCATTTAGAGCTCCTGTAAATTTTATAGTAAGAACTAGACCACTCTAGGATATATGCAGCAGTCCAGAAGATCTTAGTTTGTCAGCTAGTTTATAGAACTGTTTCATAATTCAAGAAGGCAATGGCACCCCACTCCAGTACTGTTGCCTGGAAAATCCCATGGACGGAGGAGCCTGGTAGGCTGCAGTCCATGGGGTCGGTAAGAGTCGGACACGACTGAGCGACTCCACTTTCATTTTTCACTTTCATGCATTGGAGAAGGACATGGCAACCCACTCCAGTGTTCTTGCCTGGAGAATCCCATGGACGGAGAAGCCTGGTAGGCTGCAGTCCATGGGGTCGCACAGAGTCGGACACGACTGAAGTGACTTAGCAGCAGTAGCAGCAACATAATTCGAGGGAGATTAAGCAAGTTTGACAAATGTTGAGGTTATCAGTTTAAATTATGTAAGTGTCTCAACTTTCACCATAAAGACAAGTCCCTTTAACTTTAGGTTCCATTTAAAATCATAATACTTGACTCTCTCTCCCCTCTCTCACCCCAACTCTCTGTAAGTATCTTAAGCTTTCATAAAGTCATAACCATTTGTATTTCCTTTGATCTCCACTGGTTTTTGGGCTTCCCTGGTGGCTCAGAGGTTAAAGCATCTGCATCCAATGTGGGAGACCTGGGTTCGATCCCTGGGTTGGGAAGATCCCCTGGAGAAGGAAATGGTAACCCACTCCAGTATTCTTGCCTGGAAAATCCCGTGGATGGAGAAGCCTGGTAGAAGCCTGGTAGGCTACAGTCCACGGGGTCGCAGAGAGTCGGACACGACTGAGCGACTTCACCTTCACCACTGCTTTTCAGTGTATGTATGTGTGTCTATTATACAATATATATTAGATGAAGTATATGTATTCTAATATATGCATATATTAGAATACATATATATATATTAGAATACCTCCATAATTATAGTGCTTTAGCCATCTATAGTTTTCAAAGATACATGGTAAGCACTTAATGTAAATCTGTTATATTTAATATGGTTGCGGTAAAATTATATTTTAATCTAAATATACAAATGCTTTACTCTTTTACGTATATTAACTTTCATTTTTATGATTAACTATACATTTTAAAAATATTTGGAAGATGTGAATAGAAGAGAAATGGGGAAAGATTAAATAAACAAAACCATGAGTTTCCCTTTTTAGATGAACTCTGTATTCTATATGAAAACAAGCTCCTCACATTTGCATCTTTATCAGTTATGATGCCACTTACAAGAATTTCTCTTAATTGTGAACAGCCATCCTATGAGTTGTGTCATAGTCACATATTGTGTTTTTTAAGTAACAAGGAGATGATGGGAAATTACTGTCATGACAAGCTACTGTTGACAAGATTGTTTTCAAGTTAGCTTGGATGGAAGTTTCACTTTAATTGCATATTGCAGCAGTTGAAAGAATATGCCTGTGACCAAAATAGTAACATAAATTTGGAGGGACTTCTTACACAGTGCTCTCATGGCTCCTGTGGGAACAAGGCTTCTCTGTGCTGTTGAAAACCTATTTCTCATATCGCCCCGTCTAGCCATCTAGCAGGGTTTTGAAATGTCACATGGTGACACAGCATCCTAATGGTATCTCTTGGGAAACATTTTTTTGGTGAGACAGTATCAAGGGTCCTTAGAATGGAAGCCACACAAAGGAAAGTAAAAATGAGGACAGAAGGCTAATCCACCTCTCGTAGCAGCAGTGCCATCGTGCAGATATATTGATTTAATTAGTCCACAACAATGTCTGTCTTTGATGTTTGCTCTGTAGAGTTCCTACACTGCTAGGCTGCTGCTCTGCACAACTTGCTTGATTATTTCCATGAAGCATAGGTCAAGAAAAATGCACTGCAAAGCAGAGTTTCTCTTTCACAAAATTGAAAGCGTTATAATATGTTAATTTCAAAGATCAAGACTAGTTGAGCTTATCAGACATGAATGATGCGTTCTGTGTGTTATCTGAGTATTTGGTAGAAGTAATTTTTTTATCTCTACTTGTAGGAGATTATAAAAACGTATTTTATGAGGAGCCCACGTGGAACAGGAACTTTTATTTTTAAAATAAATGCTACTGGGACTGGGAACAAGTGAACCTTTATTTTAAAAAAATGTATTTTAACTGTGGGAAAAAATTTTAAGAGATAACTCACCTCAGCATTAGGAATGTATATTTTAATTCTGTTTAAGGCATCCTTGACAATGAATTACTCCAAAGCATATCTCTTGAATTACAAAACTCATAAATGACCAAAAAAAGAGCATAAACAAATGTAAAGTTCAACTCTTATTCCTTTCCTTCAATACCCCTGTGTGTGTAGCATTTTTTTGTGTGCCTCTGTGAATATGGCAGTATACCTTTTCTTTTCAAAAGATATTTACTGAAGATTTCCCTATTCTTAGATCTATTATCTCTTGTGATATTTTTTATGCCTGCCAATGAAATGAAAATTTTGCATCTGATAAGCAGATTGATAAAGGTGGCATCTCAACTTTCGGTAAGATTCATAATATTGTTCTAGACTTAGAAAGTAGCCACACATATGACTTCATCCTATATTTTAAAGAACAAATGAAATTGAACATTGCTATTTTTGCCAGTAAGTATGACTAACAGTTTTACCTTTTTTTTTTTTTCTTTTTTGGTTGTTTGTTTTGTTAAGTTCATGAGGATTTCTTTTTTCTTAAAATAATGTGTTGAACTTTATAAACATTTGCAAATGTAAAAAAATAGAATTATGAACTTACGTCAGTCATCTTGATTCATATAGTATGCTTCATCTACCCCTTTTATTTTTAGTTTTTTGCTCAAGTGCTTTAAAGCAAATTCTAAACATTATGTCAGTTCACTCCTATATAGATTATTCTTTTTTGCATGACCACAGTGTCATTTTCACACCAGACAAAATAAACAATTATTACTCAGTGACACAATAGCAGGCCTTTAGCATCTGATGGGCATACGATCCTATCACTTCATGGCAAATAAAAGGGGAAGAAGTGGAAACAGTGACAGATTTTATTTTCTTGGGCTCCAAGATCACTGAGGACAGTGAGTGCAACCATGAAATTAAAAAACACTTGCTCCTTGAAAGGAAAGCTATGACAAACCTATACAGTGCATTAAAAAGCAGAGACATCACTTTGCTGACAAAGGTCCATATAGTCAAAGCTTGGTTTTTCCAGTAGTCATGTAGGGATGTGAGAGTTAGATCATAAAGAGGGCTGAGCACCAAAGAATTGATATTTTCAAATTGTGGTGCTGGAGAAGACTCTTGAGAGTCCGTTGGACAGCACAGAGATCAAACTAGTCAATCCTAAAGAGAATCAACCCTGAATATTTATTGGAAGGACTGTTGCTGAAGCTGAAGGTCCAATATTTTGGTCACCTGATGTGAAGAGCCAACTGATTAGAAAAGGCCCTGATGCTGGGGAAGATTGAAGGCAAGAGGAGAAGGGGACAGCAGAGGATAAGATGGTTAGGTAGCATAATCAACTCAATGAACACGAACCTGAGCAAACTCGGGGAGATAGTGAAGGACAGGGAAGCCTGGCATGTTGCAGTCTTTGGGGTTGCAGAGTCGGACACAACTTAGCAGCTGAACAACAACAACCAGAATTCCCTGGTGGTCCAGTGGTTAAGAGTCCACCTGGCAATGCAGGGGACACGGGTTCAGTCCCTGGTCTAGGAAGATTTCAGGAGCTGTGAGGCGACTAAGCCTGTGCACCTAGAGCCTGTGCTCTACCAAGAGAAGCCACCACAATGAGAAGCCCCCACACCTCAGGAAGAGAAAGCCCATGCGTAGCAGTGAAGATTCAGCACAGCCAAAATAAATAAATAAAAATTTAAAACAAACTGTAAAAAAAACAGTACCTCATGCATTCAATTGTGTGAATTTTGATTCAAAAAACCTGACACTAGATGATACTTCTAACAGAATTGGTAAAATCTGTATAATGGAGGACAAAGGAGCCTGGCGTGGTGCCATCCATGGGGTGGCAAAGAATCAGACATGACTCAGCAACTGAGCAACAACACCTTTTGACCACCTTCACCCATTTTTGCCCATCCCTGCAACCTCTAATAACCACAGATCTGTTCTCTGTGTTTAAAAGTTTAGTCTTTTGTTTTCTTAATACTTAGAAAGAATTATTCTAATAATTCTAGAATTATTCTAGAAAAACTGCCTGCTGTTTTAATCTGTATCCCTATTGATAAAGTTGGATTTTTTGTTTAACAATGTTCCAGGAATTTGTTCTAGAACACTGTCTCTGTCTTTTCAGGTATAGTACATATATTAAATGGAAAAATAGAATTATATGAGTGGGTTAAGTATTTTTAATTTCTCATGGTGGTTATGAATTATAGATTACTTTTACATAAGTTGCCCTGGACTGGGAGTCAGAATAATATGAGTTCAAACTCTCATTCTTCTGTTTTCTAAACATATGAGTTGGGGCAAGTCACCTACCTTTCTACCTTTGTTGCCTGCCTGTTTTATTCTAAATCCCCTGGAGGAGGGCACGACAACCCACTCCAGTTTTCTTGCCTGGAGAATCCCTTGAACAGAGGAGCCTGGCAGGCTGGCAGGCTATAGTTCACAGGGACTCAAAAAGTCAGACACAACTGAAGTGACTTAGAACGCACCCATACGCATTTTAATCAAGAATATTGAGGTGCTTTTTAGAATTTTTAAGATGCTTCTTGTTCAAATTACTTGGCACATGTAGATTATAAGGAAGTGATTTGGTTTGGAATAATTGTTCTGTTCATTATTTTGTCTCTAGACTTGAAAAAGAAAGATCTCTGTGCATGTGGTTTATGCATACAAGCTAAGTGTATTCCCAGTATTTAGTAGATGGCAAAATAAAATGTAAAGTTCAATGTATACTCGAGAGATCATGTTAAAATTATATATTCCTTTTAAGAAAAGCTGAATGACATTTAAATGACATTTTTCTATTCTACAGAAACCAAAGGCAAATACCAAAGTAATTTGTAAGCGTTGCAAGGTAATGTTGGGAGAGACTGTGTCATCAGGTAAGAATTTCATAATACAAAAAAGCCCAAATGACTGCTTTCTTGTTATGTATAAAAAAAAAACAAAACAGGGGATTTTATGGGACATATATATGAAAGAGATGACTAATACATGTTATAGAATTGAGAATTGATGCTTTTAAAAATAGAAATCAACTAATATATCATCCAATATGCCAAGAAGTTTGTGTATTTTGACCTTGATAAGTACATCGTAATGAGTCTTAAGTATTCAGAATTTGGGTCGTTTCAATATTGTATATCTTCTTTTAGATAAAAAGTAGTGTAAAGTTTGTTTCTCAAAGAAGGTGGAAGCTTTTTTTTTAAATACAACTCCTCAGTCAGAGGAATTGGTTACCGGGGATAATGGAGGAGATGCTTTTCTTGGTTGTTGTCTGCCTTAGGGCTGTGTTTTGAGGCTTGGGAATGGGGAGGGGGTGGGGGGGTACACAGAAGTTGTTGAAATGGAAGAAAACACATTCTGAGTTGTATACTCTGTTCCTTGTTCTTTTTCCCAGTAGTGTTAATTATATTTTGTGTAAAATCTGTGTTATGCCACTATAAAGTTTAATAATGAAAATCCTGATAATTAAAATTCATCACTCTTTATAGATGTGGTTTAAAAATGTCTAGAGAGCTCCAGCACATGTTAGCTTCATGGGTGAAGAATAATTGTTTTTAATATAATTAATTAGAAGATGTGATTTAAGTGAAACTGCCATCCTCAAGGGAAAGCAGATGGTGGCATTTTTTGTTTGTTTTTTAAGATCATCAGAATCTCATAAGTAGTTACTTGCTCAGAGTGAACAGAAAAGGAATCATGAGTAGCAGTATAGCGTGCCACCCTCAATGTCATTTTTGGAGAATGAAAGCAAGTCCCTTAGCAACAGTTTAGAAAATCTTAAGGCTTCCAGCTAAATAAGGTGAATTGACTTTTTTCATGCTTTTCTCTCCTCCCTGAAGCCCAGTTAAAAAGTCAGTTAAGGAATTTAAAAAAAAAAAAAAAAAGGACATCCATGGAGGCAAAAGAGAAGTGGAGAGGAGACAACAGTGATGTGAACCGGAGGTATAAGCAGACGTCTTTGGAAGCTGTAAAGCTGAGAGCGGGGTGGGAACACACTTGGCTGTGTGGAGGAGGCTGCAGCCATGGTGTCTGCAGAAGACTGATCATCTTATCACGAGGGAGCCAGAACTCAGCTGTGGAATCCCAGAAATGGACAGAATTGAGAGATAGCAGTTATCACGGACAAGGGGCTGAAAGCAGGAAGTTTTAATTCAAAGTTTGTATAGGAGCCGTTAGATTCCTGAGACTCTTTCTCTCTTTGCAACTTGCTTGTACATTAACGGTAGGAGATTGGAGCAGCCTTTCTTGGAATAATGGAAGTGGACTAACCAGAGAAAAGATCTGCAGACACTGATTCTTAGGGATCATTCAGCAACAACAACAAAAATGAGCTTATATTCAGCCATTCTACTGTCAACAAGCCTTATAACCACCCAAGAGCTTTCTCTTAGCATTTTATTACTTTACATTTAAATATGAACAGATTGCTGAGAATCAATAAATGTTAAAGACAGTCCAAAGCAAATAAATAATCAAGTGCACAGGGCAGGGCCATTGAAAAGAAACAAATTATGTATAAAACAGAAAAAAAAAAAATCTCTTAAAAAACCATAATAAATGTCCTTGGAGAAATGAAATAATACTGCCTCTACAATTCAGAGAATGTCACATTAAAGATGTAATAGCTTAAAAAAAAAAACCAAAAGAAGATAAAATTAAGGAATTATTTCAGAAATCAGGATCAAAAGACAGAGATTGAAAATTGGAAAGGAAATTAAAAAGAAAAAAGATCATGTAAGTTTCCTAAGGATAGGAATATTGTCTATCTCATTTATCACAATGAGTTTAGCCCTTAGAACAATATTTGACATCTAGTGGGTACCCAGTAAATATTTGTTGATTGAGTGAATGAAATGAGCCTTTTAGGACATCCAGCACCTAGCTGAAAATTCTAGAAAGAGAATAGAAACAACAAGGTGTGGGAAATCCATCATAACAAATAAAATATAAATAATATATTTATAATATATTATATATATATAAAATATTATATATATAAAAAATAACAAAAATCCATCAAGAACAAAAATACTAAAAACACACTAAAAAGATATTTCCTAGAACGAGGACTTATGGGCCCCAGCTGAAAACTGAAAGTATACACTAACTGTCTTAAACAATTAATGAAGGATGATGAGGAAGCTGCTTAAAGCCACATCACAGAGTAATCTCTGAACACCAAGGACGAAGCTTCTAGAGAGCAAAAAGCAGGTAATGTACAAAGGATTAGGAATTAGAATGGCACTGAACTTCTTAACAGCAGCATTGAAAGCTAGAAGATGATGAAAAATGCCCTCATAATTTAGAAGGAAAAAGATTTTCAACCCAAAATTCAGCAGATAGTCAAGCGTGAAGATTATAAATACATTTTTGGAGCTATAGGGCCTCAAAACATGGACCTCAAAGTTATATTTTCCTTAGGGAATCTACCATAGTGTTATGCATCAGCAAAAGTAGGAACTGAACCTCAAAAGAAAAAATGTGGGATTTGGGGAGCAGATTATTCAACACAGGAGAATGAGTTAAGGAATCCCACTGGGAGGGGTGTACAGCAGGCCCAGAGAATAACAGTCTGGATTGAAGCAAGCACAGAGAAGATTGTAAAAGAAAGATTTTTTTCAGTTATACACCGAAACTGATAGTCATTGAATTGTTTGACCACATATAACAAATAATCTGGAGATAAGCCATTTTGTCATATGGGCAAAATTAGCTAAACGTGTTTGGAAAACAAAACATGAAAAAGCAAGCAGTTATGCACTGTGGGAAACAGAAGATTGAACAAAAAAGGAGCAATCCCAGGGTATGATTATGGTTACAATCATGTGAACACTGAATAGCAATTTAACCAAAAACCTTTATGATGTGATACCTAAGTATATTAGGAGGTCATTGTATGTGAGCGTGTGTCAGGGGGTAATGTAAGAGAACGTTACCCACATCTACTCTAAAAGTAAATTAGTGGATCCCCGGTGGAGCTCCCCAGGTGGCACAGTGGTAAAGAACCTGCCTGTCAATGCAGGAGACGCAAGAGACTCGAGTTTGATCCCTGGGTCAGGAAGGTCCCCTGGAGTAAGAAATGATAACCTGCTCCAATATTCTTGCCTGGAAAATTCCACTGATGGAGGAGCCTGGCAGACTACAGTCCATGGGGTCCCAAAGAGTTGGACGTGACTGAGCAACTGAGCACACCCATAGTTTCAAAAATGGTGGCATAAAGAGAATGCATAGTTCCCCTCTGAAGGAATCAAGTACAGAACTGTACAAGTTCAGAAGAACAGCTATTAGAAAATAACCGAAATGAAGCAATGATTTGAGAAATGTTCCGTTATCAAAAACTGCTACTGCTTTGGGCTAAAATGGCAAATTTGTGGCTTTTTTGCTTGAGGTCATTGCCATATTTTCCCTAGCCCCTGAATTTGGGAAGGAGAAAAAACACAGCTTTATTATTTATAGGTGGTTAAAGATTTGGTTCAGGGTAGGCAAAGGAGAAAGTAGAAATTTAAGAGGGGATATTTTGAAAGCAAGAATGTCCTGGAAGGGCTGAGCTAGCATAGCTCTGACTGATTGCTAAACTCTACATACATACAATAGATGCCAAGGAGTCCATTAGGAACTGAAAGCTTAGAGAGACCTGAACATTTATTGTGCCTTTGGTTCATTCCTTAGTCCATATACAATTTGGGTAGCAGAAGGTGGAAGCCTTAGTGGTTTGAAGTATTTGAGAAGAACCTTGCCCTAGATTTGCTGATAGCCAAACTATGTAGAGATAGCAAATACTCTCTAGGGAGTCAAGCTAAGCAAAAGACAACTGAGCATAGACACGGTGACTACATACTGTGGCAAGGCATATTTTGTGGTTTTTTAGTCCAAGCTTATTAATTGACCTATAAACCAACAACCCTTCAAAGGATAAAAGAAAATCCAGAATTACTACAGTTCGATGGACATGAATTTGGGTGAACTCCAGGAGCTGGTGATGGACAGGGAGGCCTGGCGTGCTGCAATTCATGGGGTCGCAAAGAGTCAGACACAACTGAGTGACTGAACTGACTGACTGATTACAATAATATCCTATTTCCTTCTAGAAATTATTAGCCATGCAAAGAAAGAGACAGGAGTGGTTCATACTCAAGGAAAAAGCAGGACTCAACGGATGCTGAAGAAGTACAAATATTAAATTAGCAGGCAAAGATGTCAAAATAACTAATTATAAATATGGCAAAGAATTAAAAAGACAAATTAATAGCAAATCTCAACAAATTAGAAACTTCAGAGAAACACCCAGTTGGTAATTACAGAGCTGAAAAGTACAGTAACTAAAGAAAAATTCACTGGATTAACTAAAACCTCGTATTTGAGATGATAGAAACAAACAAAAATTATTGAAGATAATGAAAGTGTTAGTCACTTAGCTGTGTCCAACTCTGCAAACCCATGAACTGTAGCCTGCCAGGCTCCTCTGTCCATGGAATTCTCCAGGCAAGAATACTGGAGTGGGTTGCCATTCCTTTCTCCAGCGGATCTTCCCGACCCAGGGATCGAACCCAGGTCTCCTGCACTGCAGGCAGACTCTTTACTATCTGAGCTACCAGGGAAGATAGGTGAATAGAAATTAATCAATCCAAAGAACAGGCAGGAAAAAAGTCTCAAAATGAAGAGAATATCAGACTTGTGGAACGATGTTAAGTGTTTTAGTAAATGTGTAAGTGGAGCTTTAGAAGGTGAGGAGAAAAAACATCAGGGAAAAAAATGGGTGAAATGTTGTGAAATTTGGTGAAATATTTTAACTTTTGGATCCAACAACTGCAGTGAATCTCAAGTAGGATAAACACAAAGAACATTTCACCCAGGCATATTGTAGTCAAACTGATAAAAGCAAGAGATGAAGAGAGAATCTTGAAATTCAAAATATTGGGGGAGAAAACAGTAACACCTCTCAATTAATAATTCTATATCCAGTAAAGCACTACCTCAAAACTGAAGGCAAAACAAGGACTTTTTTAATAAATAGGTGGAAAGAATGCATTACTAGCAGACAATACTAAGGACAGTTCTTCAGGCTAAGTGAAAGATAAGCAGATGCTAATTGGAATCCACAGGAAGGAATGAAGAGCAAGATAAATGGAAAATATGTAGATTACCACAAAAGCACACTCAACAGAGGTTAGCATAAAATTAAAAACCATCTTTTCCTTGCATTTGCTAGTGCTCTAAAATTAGAATTTTGATATCGAAGACTACACAAAGTGAGAATCTAACAGGTGACTGCACAAAAATATGAGACCCTGAATGACTACATGGCACAGTGAAGGCAAATCACAAGTGAATACAAGCCTGTGAAATTACAGACAAATATCAATCCTTTGAGACTGTAGGAATTTCAGATCTTGAACGTGGTTAGTCTGCTTAGAACTAGACATAATGCCACGGGCCTGGGAAAATCAATTGCAAGTCATCTCTGGAGGAAAATACCTCATTGTGAAAACATATTATTCCCACAAAGAATTTCTCAAGTACAGTGTGTACCATACAACCAAACATAAATAGTCACATAAGTAAACTAGACTTCTATCAGTGAGAAATAACAAAAACAGCAAACAATAGAAACAGACACCTGTTACTAGAATTATCAGATATAAACTGTAAAATGACCGTGCTTACTGTTGCTGCTGCCAAGTTGCTTCAGTCGTGTCCGACTCTGTGCGACCCCATGGACTGCAGCCTACCAGGCTTCTCCGTCCCTGGGATTCTCCAGGCAAGAACACTGGAGTGGGTTGCCCTTTCTCCAATGCATGAAAGTGGAAAGTGAAAGTGAAGTCGTTCAGTCATGTCCGACTCTTAGCGACCCCATGGACTGCAGCCTACCAGGCTCCTCCATCCATGGGATTTTCTGGGCAGCAGTACTGGAGTGGGGTGCCTTTGCCTTCTCCCATGCTTACTGTATTTAACAGCATAAAAGACAGGTTTGAAATAATCAAAGGGTAAAGGCAACTAAAACAGTAAGCATATTTGGAGAAGATCTGCAACAGAATTTCTTAAAAATATAATTGAAATTTAAAACTCAGTGGGTAGCTTAACAGCAGATTAAGCACAGCATGGAGCAAGAATTAGTGAACAGAAGATAGATGAGAAGAAAAATCTGTAATTCAGCACAGAGAGACAAGAAGGTAAAAAATACAGGAGAAAGGGTAAGAGACATAAAACGCAGAGGAGATCTAATGCATGTTTGATCGTGCTTCTAGAAGAAAGAAATAGACTAGAGCATAGTATTTACAGAGAGAATTGTTGAGGATTTTGCAAAAGTGACGAAGAACTACAATTTGTAGTCTGAAGTCCAGTGAATTCTAAGTGTATGAGGCCCAAATGAGAGAAATACATAGAAGTATATAGCTAGATACGTCACAGTGATACTGAGGGAAAATTAAAAAAATGGAAAACGAAAAATTCTAAAGTAACAAAGGAAAAAGACATTACCTTCAAAGGGACAGCAGAAATAGAGATCTGAAGACAGGAGAATGATAGTGTGCACAAAGGTTAAAAACTGTTAACCTAGGATTTTATATCAGGAGAAAATGTCCAAATACGAAAGAATCAAGACAAGGATAAATATATTCTCTGTCAAGCAAAAACTAGGATAATTCAATTCTAGTGATTTGGTTTCTTATGAAAAGAAATTTTACCAGTATATTAAGCAAAAGAAATGACTCCAGAAAGAGGGTCTAAGTTCTTGAAGGATTGGTCAAGAAAGTGGCCAATATGTTGGTGACACTAAGTGAATGTTAATTTTGTAAATTAGTACTACCTTGTGGGATTAAAATTGTGGAATTAAACTATAGTTTCGACAACAACTGGGACAAAAGGATCACTTTAGAATGTTAAAAAGTTCAATTCTGCATCTAATAGCATGATTTTAAATAGTAAAGTGAAAAATTGAACTTCAAGGGGAAATATATAAAGTCATCATAATGATTCAAAAAAAATAATCCTGTTTTTTTTTTTGCCTTTTTCTGTGTGTTGCATTGAGCAGTTGTAAACGTTTATAGAAGATCTACAAGGAACAATTTTTCATCTTATTAAAACAATTAAAAATTTGTTGGCACACCACTTTTAATGACTATAAAATTCTGTTGCTGAAATATGTAGATGTTTATTTAATTCAACCATCCTCAATTTTTAGAAATTTAATTTTGTAGTATTTTCTATTAATATTATTGTAAGCACCTTAATAGATAAACGTTTACAGATATCTGTGAGTATTTCTTTGAGATAAGGCATTTAATTATGGTGTTAAAAATGTATGCATATTTTTTTTTCACTTTGATTTTCTCAACCAATTCTCAGCCAAAATGTATATATATTTTTAATGCCTTCACCAAGTGGCTTTCCAAAAATCTGTTATTTGCAATCCTGATAGCAGGAGGAGAATAAGTGTAACTGTTTCTCCATATCATCATTGCTGCTACAATTTATTTTTCAAAAACATTTTTCTATTTGATACTAAAAATATTTCATTTTAATTTCCATTTCATTACTAGTGAGTGAACATTTTTCATGGATTTTTTAAAAAAATCAAAAATGGTTATGTTTATGTTCATTTCTGTTAAACATTTAGTTTAAATTTTTCTGTAAATGAAGTAATCTGATAACCAGATTTGGTAAAAATTGGATATTAATACACTCATTGAGATTCTGGGTATATATTAATGTAAGGTTCACAGCTTCTGTGCTTGGGCTTTAGAATACTATGATTAAAGAGGCTTTTTCAGTGACTCCTAGGACTGTGGCTACTCTACAGAAATGAGGAAACCAAAAGACTGAGTTTTAGATGAGTGGACTATGGTTGTGATGTGCCTAGTTTTTATAACAATGCATATTTGTGAACAGAGTCTTGCTGCACCAGACTCATCTAGGGCATGCTCTTCTGAAACAACACTGAGCTATCTGAAGTCTCAGGGCTGTCATTTTATAGTTTCATCAATCTTTGTCTTCTGAAGCTAAGTCGCTTTTAGAAAAGTTTTACTGAATATTCATTGTACCAGTATATCAGATATTTATTTTGAAATGTCATAATTTGAGACCAACATGCCCACAATAGAAATACTAATTGTGGAGCTTTTTAACATTCTTATTTTTTGTTTCTAGAAACCACTAAGTTTTATATGACGGAGATAATTATTCTGCCATCTGAAAGAAATTTTCCCATGATACCAAGGTACAAATAGCAAATTGTTTGTTCTGTAATTTCACATGTAAAGAAAGATGGGAACAATTGATTATTTAGGAATTCATTTTTATTTTTGTTTGCTTGGAAAGGAAAAATGAAAGCCTTTGGAAGGGCTTTTAGGTAGTACAATGAAAGCACAGATATGAAAGATTTGAAGATTTATTTATGGTTTGTTTACATAATGATATAAACAAGTGTGCTCTTATAAATCTAGTTCTGAAATTTTTTTGTGCCCTTTCTATGTGCTAGATAGCCAAGGTCTTATAATCATCCATAGGTTTTTGAGTAATTATTTCTGGTTTTAGTTTAACTTACTTGCAATGTGGGTTAGTTTTCAAATGACTTCTGTGTTTTTAAAAAGAATATTGCGTATCCACTAAATTCATTAGTATTTCTTTTCTTTGAATCTTTTTAGTTTTGCAAACGAAAGTTAACTATAGCGTGTCTTTCAGTTCATTTATTGATGTCTAAAAATTATGGCCCTCTGACTATAACCTTGAACTGCGTCTTCTTATAAATACTTTGATTATGCATCTCAGATCTGACGCTCTGAGGGGAAGCAAATAGAAAACATTGGAGATAATACTGTCTAATGTTTGGAAGGAAATTTCTCATCTTCTTTTATAACCTAGTTATTCACTGTTTAATTTACCACAGCTTAAATGGAATATTGACTAATCTAACAGTGTATTTTTTAATTTCATGGAGGAAATACTTAGGTTAGGCTTCCCTGGTGACTCAGATGGTAAAGAATCTGCCTGAAATGCAGGAGACCTGGGTTCAATCCCTGGGTCAGGAAGATACCCTGGAGAAGGGAATGGCTACCCACTCCAGTATTCTTGCCTGGAGAATCCCATGGACAGAGTAGCCTGGCAGGCTACAGTCCATGGGGTCACAAAGAGTCGGACACAACTGAGCAAGTAATACTTCTTACTTTTCACGTAGATAGGTGGGGGTGGAAAATGTATTAATGATTGAAGAATAGGGTATAGAAAGACTGGCTCAAGAACTTCTCTGGCGGTTCAGTGATTAGGACTCCATGCTTCTACTTCAGGGAACATGGGTTTGATCCCTGTTTGGGGAACTAAGATCTCACAAAGACGGGTACAAATACCAAATACGTTAAAAATAGATTAAAATGAGCGCAGATTGTGAGGGAATGGGCAGCATACAGAAAAATCTGGCATGCAGCCACCTCTGCTTCTTCGGTACCCTGTGGGTATTTGGGGCTCTTCTTGTTAGTTATTATGAGAGGCTCATTATGAAAATTGGTTTCTGTTCAAACAGGTCTCAGTTTGTACAGAGCGTTCTCGCCCAGTGTGTGGTGGAACTCTCCTCTGCTAGAAGCACTTTTAGATTCACTATTCAAGGTCATGATGACAAAGTGTACCTTCTGGTAAGAAGTGATTTTTGCCCAGTTTTTTGTAGCCTACTAGTTCAGGGGCTCAGAAGTTCTTTGGGTTTTGTTATTCTTAATTCTCAGGTCTAGAAAATAAGTGATCAAAATTTTTAAAATTTTAATGTCAGCTTAATTCACAAATCAAGCGCCTTTAATTGAATAACAAATGATTTACCTGCTACTGTGTAGAAATCCCATGCACAGAGGAGCCTGGTGGGCTGTAGTCATGGGTTCGCAAAACGAGCTGGACGTGACTTAGCGACTAAACAACAACAGTAATGTGCTAGGTACTAGGAATTCACAGAGAAATAAAACCTAATTCCTGTTCTGGAGAAGCTCATGCCACAAAATAAAGTTTTTCTGCTTTCAGTTTTTAATGGCTTTGTCAGTGTAACACAATTCTCTTTTTCACTTTTTACCTCTTTATTTGATACTCTTATGCTTAAAATATGTTCTATTGATCCTGCTTTTATCATTTTGTGTGTGTGTGTGTGTGGTAAGAACACCTAACGTAATCTACCCTCTTTACAGATTTTTGTACTATAAAAATATTATTTTATATGTTATATTCCAGCGTTGTTAATTATAGGCACAATGTTGTACAGCAAGTCTCTGGAACTTACTCATCTTTCCCAGCTATAACCTTATACGCTTTGATTAGCCACTCCCTGTTTCTCCCTCCCTCCAGCACCTGGCAACCACCATTCTACTCTCCACCTCTATGAGTCCAGTCAGTTCAGTTCAGTCACTCAGTCGTGTCCGACTCTTTGCGACCCCATGAATCGCAGCACGCCAGGCCTCCCTGTCCATCACCAACTCCGAGAGTTCACTCAAACTCACGTCCATCGAGTCAGTGATGCCATCCAGCCATCTCATCCTCTGTTGTCCCCTTCTCCTGTCCCCAATCCCTTGCACCATCAGAGTTAGACTATTGTAAATTCTTCATGTAAATGGAATCATGCAGTATTATCCTGCTGTGTCTTATTTTATTTATCATAATGTCCTCAGGGTTCATCTGTATTGTCACATATTACAAGATTTCCTTCTTTTTAAACGCTACTATTCCACTGGGTGTGTATAGCGCATTTTCTTAATCCATACATCGTTGGTGGGCATTTACATTGCTTCTGCATCTTAGCTATTGTAAACAGTGCTGCAGTGAATATGGAAGTGCAGAGATGTCTTCAGGATCCTGATTTCAACACTTTGATGTTTGAGAAGTAGTGGCAAGTTTTGCAGAAGAGGCTCCACAGCTAGCAGAATCATCCCCTACATAAACCACAGGCGTCTAATACTAAACTGCAGAAAAGAGTTTAGGACATTATGTAAAAATCCAAGACTGCGGGCCCAAGTCTCTTGTCTGCCTCCACATCAGTTTTATTCAACCAGTAAACATATATTGAGCACTTCTTATTTGAAGGACATTGTCCTAGGTGCTCAGGATAGAACAAAAATGCCTTCAAGGACCACACGCTAATACGGGAGCATGGTAGCTAAAAGGAGGGAGGGAATTGACGTTGTTACTTAATACTGCTTTGTGACTGACGATCCATCACAGGGACTTCATGCTTCTCTAATTCCAGATAATTTTTATTCAAGGTTAAAATATTTTCTAAGTAAAGGTGACACTAAGTCATAGTCTGAAATCAGCTTTAATTTTCTTTTTTCCACCATTTTTTTTACTTTGGCCCCACCTCGAGTCTTGCAGGATCTTAGTCCTCCAACCAGGGATCGTGCCCCTACAGTGGAAGCAGAGAGTCCTAAGCACTGGACCGCCAGGGAATTCCCTCAATTTTCTTTTCATCTTTTCAAGTTGAAAATCAGGAATAGGAATTTTTTTAAACTTACTACTAGTGTATATTTAAGTTAAAATTTTTTTCATTCTTATAAAAGTAATACATTCTCGAAATACATTCTGACAACATGGAGAACATAAAAGAAGGGCTCCTTCCTTCCATTTTGTCCCCTCTTCTGCCCTGCTGTGTCATACCATCCAGAGGTAATCATTAACAGTCCATTTTCACCCTGTTTATATGTAATACACCCACAAGTATTTGTAAAAATAACACAATGCTGTGATGAGCATCATTCTTCAACATGTGTACTTGACTCAACCATGTATCATGAGTCCTGTTTCTTGTTAGTGTAAATATGGACTCTTATTAATGATTAGAATTCCACTGTATGGCTGGTAAAGACAGTGCTTCAGGGAAAATCATCTTTGCATGTGTATTTTAGTCCGTTAGAAACAGATTTTTCTCATCACTCTTGGAACTTGTGTATTTTAAACTCTGATAATTATTGCCTCCAAAGAGTTGGACTAATTTATCTTTTACAAACCTCCTTTACCCTCTACAGACATTCTTGGTACCCCACCCCGGTCCCCTCTCCTTGGCTGGTCCCCCGTTTCCCAGGGATGAGAGTTGCCTGCTCATGGCTCACAGCTGCCCTAGTTCAGAGACTTGCCCCATCTGGACAGATGAAACCTGGCCTGGGGAGTTTCTTGTCCTCTCTCACCCCCACCCCTGTCCTGCTCAGCCTACTGCCTGTGACTTGACCCTGGGCTACAAAACCTGCCATCTCCTGTCTCAAAATGGGACTGATTCTGTGGGTGGGATTCAGGTTCCAGGGCTCCCTGTGAGATTAGGTTGAGTCCACATCACTGGCCAACTCCTTCCCCTGCCTTCTTCTCTTTCCCTCCCACCCTTTCTCCTGAGAGTAAATCCTCAACTAATCAACTGAATCCAAATCCAGAAGCAGTCTCCCACAAGCAGTGTGTGGGAAGACCTGCTCCAAACCCTTCTTCTGAGCTCGATGTTGTCAGTCTTTTTGTATTTGCCAATCTGATAAGTGAAAAGGAGTGGCACAAAAATTTTGTATTTCCTTACTAGTTAGAGTGACATTTTAATATATTTATTACTTATTTCTTCTGTTTAATTATTTTCTTATTCCTCACCTATATCTCTCTTGGTCTGTTTTTCCCACTTGCTGATTGCTGCTGCTGCTAAGTCGCTTCAGTCGTGTCCAACTCTGTGCGACCCCATAGACAGCAGCCCACTAGGCTTCCCCGTCCCTGGGATTCTCCAGGCAAGAACACTGGAGTAGATTGCCATTTCCTGCTCCAATGCATAAAAGTGAAAAGTGAAAGTGAAGTCACTCAGTCGTGTCCAACTCTTAGCGACTCCATGGACTGCATCCTACCAGGCTCCTCAGTCATTGCTAGGAGCTCTATAAATTGTGGATAATAACTTTGTGTTACATATTTTCTCCTAAGCAATTGTCTTTAGAAACTATGTTATCATCGGCTCTATAAACATTTTACTTTTCAAGTCTTACCCTACTTCAAAGTTGCATACATGATTTTTCAATTTTTCTTTTTTTGGTGTTTTATAGTTTTATCTTCTTTTAAAATAGGTTTTTCTTTTTTTTTTTTCTTTTTTGAGTGGTGGTATGAGATATGGATAGGATTTCCCTGGTGGCTCAGACAGTAAAGTGTCTGCCTACTATGCGGGAGACCCAGGTTCCATCCCTGGGTCAGGAAGGTCCTCTGGAGAAGGAAATAGCAACCCACTCCAGTACTCTTGCCTGGAGAATCCCATGGACAGAGGAGCCTGGTAGGCTACAGGCCAGGGGTCGAAAAGAGTTGGACACGACTAAGCGACTTCACTTACTCACTTACGAGATATGGATAGGGTGGAGATGATTCTTTTTTTTTTTTTTTAATACGCTTATGCTTAGACTTTTCTCTTCATTTCTTTAGCTATGGCTTTTAAACTCAGACAGTTTGGTGATTGAATCTTTGGGACAGTACACAAATATCAAAAAATTCCCTGTGTTGGAAGATGTATTGAAGCCCGATTCCAGTTCTGCCTGCAATGCAGTCAAGGTCCTCTACCAGCCATGCATCAAAAGCCGGAATGCAGAGTAAGTCATGCTTTCGTATGCTCCCTCCACTTTGTGTTTTCCTTTCTGCTGCCATGTTAGTATTAAGAAATTAAGGAATTCAATGGGACTGTGCCACTTCCCTACTGGATGCTGCTAGCAATCATACTGCTACATATTGTGCTCTCAAAATAGATTGGATCATTATAGATTATTTATGCTAATATGCAGAAAGCTTACTTTTACTGAAAATAATTGGCCCCCCCCCCCTTTTTTTTTGGTAATCTCAGCTGTCTGTGCATATGGCTGCAGTACTAAATCAGGCTTCGACAGCTATGAATATTTACTGATAAACGCTTTCCAGGCATTTGGGATACAGTCGTGAACAAAACTCAGTGCCGGTTTCCTAGGGTTGTCATTCTCATAGGGGGAAGGCAGACTGTAAACAAAACAGACAAAACATCAAAGACTGATAGAGCTCTTACTGTAAGTCAGGTGCTCATCTGAGGGCTCCTAGCTCATTCAAAGCCTAACAGTAATCCTGTGGGGTAGGTGCATGTATCAGTTCAGTCCAGTTGCTCAGTCACGTCCGACTCTTTGCAACCTAGTGGACTACAGCACGCCAGGCTTCCTTGTCCATCACTAACTCCTGGAGCTTGCTCAAACTCATGTCCATCAAGTTGGTGATGCCATCCAACCATCTCATCCCCTGTTGTCCCCTTCTCCTTCTGCCTTCAATCTTTCCCAGCATCAGGGTCTTTTCCAGTGAGTACACGTATCACCCTGTGTTAAAGACAAGGACACTGAGACACAGGCATTAAGTTACTCTAGTGAACTATAAAGCAAGTTAAGATAGTTGGGGAGAGGAGGTGTGGGTGTAGGAGGTTGGCATTTTATACTGAAAAGTCTTCCTCAGATAAAATGACATTTAAGTGGAAACCGTGAAGGCAGTGAGGGGAGTGAACCGTCTCTGAGGAAGAGCATTCCTGGCAGAGGGAACAGAAAATGTTCTTATTTGAACAGATTGGAAGCTTATACTTGTCCTGTACTCGCTGATGGGTTTGATCAAATTTGTACTAAGAACAGAAAGATCCCAGTCTTCTGGGAAGTAAGTAAGAAATTCTTAAAAATTATTGCTTGTCTTTTCTTTGAATTATACAAGCAGTACAAGTCATAAAATATTCAAACAGTAGAGACTTACATAAAGTAAAATATGAAGGTTCTCCATCATGTCCCTCTTTAGAAGAAAAAAGTATGTTCTGTATTTTTCCACTTTGTTTTTTCTTTTTTGCATCTTAACATAATTTGAATGATACATGTGTATTTTTTCACACTTACAACAACAACACTGTGTCTTGGAGATTCTTTCCATGTCAATGCTTGGCACTTTATGAAATGAATGTACTGTAAGTATTTAACCATATTTCTGTTGATAATATTATGTTTTTGCTGCTTTAAGTAGTATTGCACTGTGTGTGTTGTACATTTGTTTTGTGATTATGTATAGTTTTTATGAGTTATTTCTAAAACTAGAATTACCAAGTCAAAGAGTATGACTTTTAAAATTTTGATGGTAATATCAAATTATTTTGCAAAAAGGCATTGCAAGCTTGTCCTCCTACATAAAGTTTCTATAAATATCCTTTTCTCTATACCCACACCCAAGCTGCCACATAGATTTTATTTTTGCCCATCTGATGCCAGTCTAAATGAAACAGACAGTTGACTATCCTTGTGTTTTATTGAGGCATGATCAGAGAATATGGCTTATGTATTTGATGCCTTGGGGACTTTGTTGAAGAATGTGTGTATGTGTGTATTTTTGTTGTTATTTAGAACTTCAGTTGTGTCCGACTCTTTTGCGACCCCATGGATTGTAGCGGGCTCCTCTGTCCATAAGATTTCCCAGGCAGGAATACTGGAGTGGGTTGCCATTTCCTTTTCCAGAGGATCTTCCTGACCCAGGGATGGAACCAGAGTTTCCTGCATTGCAAGCAGATTCTTTACCACTGAGCTAGCAGGGGAGCTGCACGCGTGTGTGGGCGCCCGTGTGTGTGTGTGTGTGTGTGTGTGTGTGTACCTTTATATGTTTAGGTTTATATAGTCAAGTTTATTACAACTTTTTAATTCACCCTTTTTATTTATTTGAAATGTGGCTCTTTTGCGAAGGGCATGTTAAATCTCACTATGGTTATGGAAAAGTCGTTTTCTTCTGGTTTTGATGCCTTTTTCTGCATAACATGTTTTGAAGCTACGTAATTAGGTACGTAAAAGGTTTGTGCCGTAACAACTTGACTGATTGCATGTTTTATCAGTAAGATTTTTCTCTCCTTTCACTTGATACTCTTTTTCTTTAATTCTGGTTTGCCTGATGTTATTATCACTATATTTACTTCCTTTTTTAAAAAATTATTGATTTGTTATCTTGTTTTTCATTTGTTTCTTTTCAGCTGTCCAATGTTATCTTAGGTCTATATCTTGTTAACATATACCTGGTAAGCAGCATGTAGCTGGATATTTTAAAACTGCAGTGTGACAGTCTGTTTATTTTAATAGTGAACTTAATTAATTCTTGTTTATTGTGATTACTGATGTAGTTGAACTTAGTCTGCTTTTACACTGGTGGCCTTCTCTGTGTCATTGCTTTCCTTTGATGATTTGAAAGTAAAAAATGTCTATTTAAAAATGTTTTTTAGTGGTTAATGTTAAATTTTTATTACACATCCTTAAACTTGTTTTTAACATTGGTTATCAATACCTATATCTATTTAGTATCCATTCTCTTCACCAAAATAAGAAACTACTCTTAAAAAAAAATTTTTTTTTGTATATTCTTTTCCATTAGGTTTATCACAGGGTATTGAATATAGTTCTCTGTGCTGTACAGTAGAACTTTGTTACCTGCTAATTACAAGCTCCCAGTTCTCCCCTCCCTGACTCTCTTTCTTAACAAGGCTTCACGTTCAGTCTCTCCCTCCTAAGATACTTTCTCTCCTTTGGTGAGATCATTTATGATTCTGAATTCTGATGATGGAGGTTGCTTCTCCTTTTTTAAAAATATTTTATCTATTTATTTGGCTGCGTCAGGTCTTCATCATGGTGCTTAATTGCTCCATGCCATGTGGGATCCTAGTTCCTCAACCAGGGATGGAACCCATGTCCCCTGCAGGGCAAGGCAGACTCTTAAGCACTGGACCACCAGGGAAGTCCCATGGTTGTTTCTTCTTAAGGAAGTATCAAGCCAAAGCTCTACCCCATTTGCTTACTTCTCACTTGTACTTCTGCATAATGGCTATAAATGGCTTTATATTTTTATTGTATAAGTGTGTTACCATAAAGGAGAAGGCAGTGGCACCCCACTCCAGTACTCTTGCCTGGAAAATCCCATGGACGGAGGAGCTTGGTAGGCTGCAGTCCATGGGGTTGCTAAGAGTCGGACACGAAATGTGCAGGATTATTTGATGGTTTTAAAAATATTTACAAATAGCATTATATTGTATGTGTATTTTTGCAGTGTTTTTAAAGTCATGATTCTTTGTTCCAGTTGTTTGATTTGATAAGTCTAATACTTCTTTTAAACTTGGAATATAGTCAATCCTTGAATATCTGAAAATGGCTTATACCTCTTTTTGTCTCTTGGAAAACTTTAGGATTTTTCTCTTTATCTTTGGTTTCTAAGATTTCATTCAAAGGTCTAAATGTAAGTGTTTATTCAGAATTTTCTCTAATGTCATAAACTATTCTTGCCTTACAGATGCAGTGTTCCCTCAGTCTCTGTGAGAATAATAATTAAAGTCTTCTGTTTTTTTATTAACTCTTTTTCCTTGAATATTATTAACTTTTCTCTTTCTGAAAAGAGACCTTGTGTTTGGTAGGGGCTTCCCTGATAGCTCAGTTGGTAAAGAATCTGGAATTTGGAAAGATGGTAACAATAACCCTGTGTACGAGACAGCAAAAGAGACACTGATGTATAGATCAGTCTTATGGACTCTGTGGGAGAGGGAGAGGGTGGGGAGATGTGGGAGAATAGCACTGAAACATGTATAATATCATATATGAAACGAGTCGCCAGTCCAGGTTCGATGCACGATACTGGATGTTTTGGGGCTGGTGCACTGGGACGACCCAGAGGGAGGGTATGGGGAGCGAGGATGGAGGAGAGTTCAGGATGGGAAACACAGGTATACCTGTGGCAGATTCATTTCGATATTTGGCAAAACTAATACAATATTGTAAAGTTTAAAAATAAAATAAAATAAAAAAAAAAAAAGAATCTGCCTGCAATGCGGGAGACCCCGGTTTGATTCCTGGGTCGGGAAGATCCACTGGAGAAGAGATAGGCTACCCACTCCAGTATTCTTGGGTTTCCCTTGTGGCTCAGCTGGTAAAGAATCCACCTGCAATGTGGGAGACCTGGGTTCGATCCCTGGGTTGGGACAGTCCCCTGGAGAAGGGAAAGGCTATCCACTCCAGTATTCTGGCCTGGAGAATTCCATGGACTGTATATGTATAGTCCATGGGGTCGCAAAGAGTCGGACACAACTGAGCGACTTTCGATTGTGTTTGGTACTACCTTTCATGGTGTTGCTTTTGCCAAATGTTTGATAATTTTACTGAAATTCCTGCACTAGGATGTAAACTCCAGGAGAGCCAGGACCTTGATTGTCTCACTCTTTACCCCATCTAGATGAGTGCTCGAAGAAGTGCTCCAAACATGCAGTCTATGTTTACATCTAATGCAACCCATGTGAAGTGAATCACACGTGGTTTTCTGTTCGTCCTCGTATTTCATAATCACTCTTTTAGCTATTGATGACTGTCGGTTTTCATTACCTTAGCCTGCCTTTTTGGACTAGGGAACGAGAACTCAGGAGATCCTAGTCCGGATGTGCCCATTTTTGGATAACTTTTGACTATTATGAAGAAGGAAGTAGTTCAGATTTATGTTATGGTGGTACACCTTGACTTCATCGTGATGAAGACTTTTTGTACTGCCTTTCTTTGGGAGGGTTAAACAAGGACTCAGTGCACCTGTCTCATCATTTCATGTGTTCTAACTGGAAATGTAGTGACTATAGTCCATTGTATTCTGTTGTATTTATTAGTGGACTTAAAACTTCAATCTTGGGGATAAGTTGACATCCAATAAATGAGCTTATTACTTTAGTGTGCCTATTCTGTAGAAGTACATTTGTTGTGCTTTTCCTCTGGCTAGTTTGCCTCAATGCCAAAGGTGGGGAGGAAAGTTCACAGGTTGGTAAACATCCTGTGAATTATTTACTTTTATCTTTTAAGGACATTAGTATCTCTGTTGGGGCATGACTGAGTAAATTGTAGACTCCCTGGCATATTTTTGGCACTTGGGGTGGTATATTAACTATTTTAGTCAAATTGGCTAGAATTTTTTTCTAGTGGAAGTGTGGATTGCCAGATGGCAGTCTAAAAGAGGAAAATAGCAAATGTAACTATGGTTTTATTTCCTTGAGCACATATAAAAAAGTAGCATGTAATATTTTTAGAATGTTCTTTCTAGCAATAGACACACATGTCTCTTAACATTTTGAAGTCTATTTTTTTTTTTTTAATCTCTTTACCCCTGCCCACTCTCAGCCAGAGTTATCTTACAACTCACACTCCTTAGTTTGCATGTCAAAGTTTAGATCTGAAATACTAACTTTTTAGCTTTGGACTCTTAAGTTCACTTCTGCAGTTTAATTTTGTTAATTCATTATTTAACCTGTTACCTCCTATTCTTTAGATTGGGGGTAATTTTTTCCCTCAAGGGACATTTGGTAATGTCTGGGGTTATTTTTGGTTGTCACAACTGGAAGGACTAATGGCATCTAGAAGTAGGTGGCAGTGGGGTTGCTCTTAAATGTTCTGGAGCCCTTAAAACAAAGAATTATTTGGTCCCAAAATTCCAGTTGTGCCAAAGTTGAGAAATACTGTTCTTGATGATTTCCTGAAACCAGGCTGTGTCTACCTTTCCACTCTGGGTGTCACAGCCAGAACTTTTCTTGAAATGGTATTTAGTCCAGTGAATACAAGAAATTTTACTGTGGCGTTATAATAGAGCCAGGCAAGAGAAGCCCTTAGCATGTGTTTGTTGCTGTTACTGGGGGCCGTTACCCTGCTGCACGTTTCTAGGTAACGGTTACCACGGGGACCGTTAGTGGTCTTGCTCAGCCATTGGTTGGTGCCACAGTGGGCCCCTCCCCAAAGTAAGCCACTGTCAGTGAGTGACCCTTAGTGGTCCTGCTCAGCTATTGGTTGGTGCCACAGTGGGCCCCTCCTCCAAGCGACCAACTGTCACTGATTGACCGTTAGTGGGGCTTTCAGCCAATGGCTGGTGGAATGGTGGTCCTCAGGTGGAAAGTGAGGTAAGAGGTGGATCCTGGCTTTCTCCACAGGGCCCTCTTGCTTACCCAGCCTCTGGCCAGTCAGTGAGCTGGCGTGTCCAGGGAACAGGCTGGGAGCTGTGTCTTGTAAGACTCCAGAGCCCTCACCAAAGCTGCCCCATTGGCCTTGGCCCCGCAGTGAACGTCTCCCCCGTCCCAGTCTCTGCAGCATAACGGCAATGGCCGTCTGCATGGAACACAGTCTTTCTCTTTCTCCCCCTCCCCAGTTTGCGCAGCCTGAGGGCCAGTTGGGTTGGGCCTGGCCTGGCTCCCTCAGCGATGACAATGGGCTAGGTCTAGGGCCCTGGTTCTGAGGGAGCC
The DNA here is from genome assembly GCF_032452875.1 of Bos javanicus. Classification (NCBI taxonomy): domain Eukaryota; kingdom Metazoa; phylum Chordata; class Mammalia; order Artiodactyla; family Bovidae; genus Bos; species Bos javanicus. The sequence continues at coordinate 22,947,466 of NC_083876.1, read as the reverse complement.
GCCTGCCCCTGAGATCTGCGTCCCCTTAGCCAGGACTGGACCTCCGAGGGTGAAAGTTATTCCTTTGGTATACATTTACAGCAACATTGTTACCTGACTGTTGACCACAAGAACAAAGGACCTGACAAGAAGTTTGCAACAACTAACCACACCCCTCCCTCACCTTTCCTCGAAAAGGGCTTTGCTGAAAGCTTTTGGGGAGTTTTAGATATTTTAAGGTAGAAGCCACCCGTCTCGTTGCATGGCCCTCAATAAACCTTTCAGTTTGCTCTAAACTGACGTTTTGATATTGTTTGGCCTCACTGTGCGACTGGCCAGACTTACATTTCAGTAACATCATGAGTCCAAAATCTCTGTAATCCCACGTGTTTATTTTATTTTTCCACATGTTAACTTTGTTAGAATAAATAGGCTAAATGGTAAAATAGTGTAACTATTGTTATACTGATTTCTGTTTCTTTGGGGCACACATGAAGAATAGATATATTTTTGTTAAACAGGAAGGATTTCACAGGTATCAGGTTCTTTGTTCTCATATTTGTAAGAGAATAGATCTTAGGGAAATGTAATCATTAAGAGAAAATAAAGACTTTTTAAAGCTAAGTTGAATTCTCTTTTGTATAAGTTATATGAGTCCTACTGTTGGTAGTGGTTCTTTCCACCTTTTCAAAAGATACAATATCTGACTTAGGCATCTGGAAAATTTGAACTGAGAACTGTTCTATTTTCTCCTGTTAATAGCATTTTCTTGCAAAAGATATTGAGGGCTGAAATGTTGATGTGTTATATTCACCCCTAATGTTAGTAGAGTTTAGAGGTTAAATTTTACAGACTAAGATTTCTCTCTGTTGGCTAAATTGGTAAATATTGGTTCTAAATTAGAAGTGTTATTTTTACCTTAAGATAGTTATCATTATTGCTTTTCCTAATGAAGTAAAGACACATATAAATCACACCCATATGCATTTCATATACATAAAATAGTATTACTAGTTGTTTATATTCGTGAAGTGTGTCTTTATTCACGTTTTCTCCTTTATTTCAGAAGGAAATTTGAAATTCTGCTTAGTTTTTCTTTCTTGTGGTAAAAATCACATAAAATTTACCATCTTAATCCTTTTTAAGTGTACAGTTTAGAAATGTTAAGTGCAGTTGCCCTTTGAACAACATAGGGGTTAGGGACACCAACTGTGCAGTAAAAAATCCACTTGTAATTTATAATCAGGTGTCTGTGTTTGTGGAGAAGGCAATGGCACCCCACTCCAGTGTTCTTGCCTGGAGAATCCCAGGGACGGGGGAGCCTGGTGGGCTGTCATCTCTGGGGTCGCACAGAGTCGGACAAGACTGAAGCGACTTAGCAGCAGTCTGTGTTTGAGGTTCCTCTGTATCTGCAGTCATGAATTCAACCAACCACGGATTGTATAGTACTGTAGTACTTAACTATTGAAAAAAATCTGCATATAGGAGGACCCACACAGTTCAAACTCTCATTGTTCAGGGGTCAGCTGTATATTCGCATCATTGTAAAACCCATCTCCAGGACTTTATTATCTTACAAATCTGAAACTATAATATTTTTCTGCTTCCCCTAGCCTGTGGTAATCACCATTCAATTTTCTGTTTTTATGGGTTTGCTTTAGTGTCCTAGGGCTGCCATAAGAGAATGCCACAGACTGTATGGTTTAAACAACAGAAATGGCTTTCCTTATAATTCTGGAGGCTAGACATCCAAGATCAAAGTGCCATTAGGATCAGTTTCTCTTCCTGGTTTCCAAGTGAATGGTCATCATCTTGCCTGTGTCCTCATATGTAGAGAGAGAAGGAGGGGGAGGGATGGATCTTGCATCACTTCCTTCTCTGATGAGGCCTCATTCTTTTGACCTCCTTTAATTTAAATACTTCCTTAAAGGCCCTATCTCCAGACACAGTCACATTGAGGGTTAGAGCTCTAACTTCATATTCAGCATACGAATTTTGGGGAAGCCACAGTTCAGTTGATCACATTGGCTACTTCAGATGCTTCATGTAAGTGGAATCATAATAGTATTGATCTTTTTGTAACTGGCTTAATTCACTTAGCGTTCCTCAAGCTTCATCCATGTTGTAGCATGTAACAAGATTGCTTTTCAAGGCTCAATACTATTCTGTTGTATGCATAGACCACTTTTTGTTTATCCATTCATTCCTTAGTGGACATTTGGGTTGCTTCCACCTCTTGGATATTATGAATAGTTCTGCTATGAACTTGGGTGTGTAAATAACTGAGATCCTGCTTTCAGTATTTTGGATGGATACCCAGAAATGAGATTGTTGGATCATATAGTAGTTCTGTTATAATTTTTTGAGGAACCTCCGTAGTATTTTCCATGGTGGTTGCAGCATTTTATGCTCCCACCAGCAGTGTACAAGGGTTCTGATGTCTCCATATCTTCATCAGTATTGTCAATCTTGTTATCTTTTGTTTTTTTTTTTAATAGTAGCCTTTCTAGTGGATATGAGGTATTATTGTGGTTTTAATTTTCATGTCTCTGATGATTGGCCTTCTTTTTATATACTTGTTGGCCATTTGTATATCTTCTTTGGAGAAGTGTTCAGGTTCTTTGCCCATTTTTTAATCTTTTTTTTTTTTTTTTGATATTTTGGTCTTGAATTGTAGAGTTCTTCATTTATTTTGATATTAACCACTCTTCAGACATATGACCTGAAAATATTTTTTTTATTCTGTAGGTTTCCTTTTTACTCTGTTGATTGTATCTTTTGATGCACAAAAATTTTAAGTTTGATATACTTCCATTTATCTAATTTTGCTTTCTTCGTCTGTGGTTTTGGTGTCGTATTTGACAAATCATTGCCAAATTCTCCTTAATTTTGAAGCTCTGTATCTAGTGTGGTAGAGACTATCATTGCCTGAAATACTTTGGAATTAAAATTAAGTGATTTTGTGTTTTAACTGAGTTTGTATTTTTTACTGATAAAAACATAGATATTAGTTTATGCTAATTTTCTGTTCAACAGAACATCCAAGTTTGTTACTTACTAATTGCATAGCCTGCTAAAACACTACACATGAACTTATTTGGATAGTATGTGAATACAATGCTGGAATGAATAAATAAACGAGCAAGTGAGTGAAGGAATTGATATGTGTCACCAGCCCCTTAAGAGCACTTTATCATACCATCTCAAGTGGACATCTTCTGCTTCCCCACATAGGAGTCATGTGATCATGTCAGCGCACCCCAGTTAGGGACACTGACTCTGCAGAGTAGGTGAAACCTACACTTCAGAAATGAATGTCAAGTCTTACCTTTTATAAATAAGGAAACTGAGGAGCAGTAAGAGAAATGAGTACAATTAAGTTTGTTAGGCACTGAGAAAGCCACAATTAAAGCCATGTTATGATTCCAAATTCAGTGCTTTGTCATTACATTCTATAGTCCATCACCATAACATTTTAGGAGATGCAAAAATGTCACTCTAAATGTGTACTCTTTCTCAAGAACTGTTTTGTCCCTTGGTAGTTTAGAATATGTCAGCATTTTGATTACTCCTCAAAATACACTGCTTTCCCTACTATACTCAGTGAATATTTATGCATGTTAATATATAACTTCGGTAGCAAAAACTTCTGATTTATAATGTGTTCATATCTGATCTTATAGGTCAAAATTTAAGGTTACAAATGTAACTTTTTCAGATGTCCCTTGCCTTACCTTCTTAGGACAGGAAATCAATTGAAAGAAAGTTAATCCAAAAATATAGAAAAATAATTAGGTACCTCCAGGAAATATAAATGCTTCTCTGGAAAGGACTTTTTACACATTTTATCTTACCATATTATCACTAAGACTTACCCATCTAGAGACCACTCTTCATTATGAAGCAAGTTAAACACCCACTTTTTTGATCTATAATTGGAAAAATTCCTCTTCTGAGTGGACAGTGTTTTGTAAGGTGGCCTAAATTCAGGCTTGTTTTATTTGGAATTTGTGTATTATCTATGAATTTATTTATAATCATTAAAGAAGATACAGGAATACAGGAAATAAGATAATTATAATAAAAATGAACTTTTTTTACCTGGAGATTCTAACCAACCAGGTTTCCTATGAAAAGTAGTTCATCTCTTGGGATTTCTTTCTTAGGGGAAAATCTGGTTTCCTTCTTCTGGTGTAAGAACATGAGCCAGGTATTGTTCTGACCTTTGGAGGTAAGCAGGAGGTATGGGGTGACTGGGACTGGATAAAGGAAGGAAGGGGAATGTGTATATGAAATTGTTTCTTCGCTTTTCTGTATTTTCTAATCATGTGTTAGGTTTTTTTTGTTGTTGTTTTTTTAATCAAATCTGAGATAGTTATCTTAAACTTTCACATCTGAAGAGTTTTGAGTTTTTCTTTTTCCTCTTTTTTATTACCTCCTACTCTGTGCTCCACAGTAAGAACATAGCGATTTCTGCCATAGAGGAACTTGCAGTAAAGTTAAGGCAACATGGTAAACGTATCCCCTGCCTCAAATTCTTAAAAAAAAAAAAAAAGAAAACTGCATACATGTTGAGGGACAGGAAATAGTATTCACTAGCTGTATTAAAGAAAAATGGGGAAAAGTTAAGAAATGTTTTCCTCCACTCCACCCCTATCCCAGTAAAAGCTGAAAAGGGCTGGCTGGCGACTGTGGTGGGTCCTCGGGAGCTCAGTGGCTGCTGCTGCTGGGAGTCCTTTGCTCACAGAGGGTCTGGGGTGGAGGGGTGGTCATCTGCTCACAGAGGGGCTGGGGTGGAGGGGTGGTCATCTGCCCCCAGAGATGCTCCCATTTCCTTGCTCAGCCTGTTAGAGTCTCCTCAGAAGTTCTCATTTGAAGAAAAGATTCCACAGCTGGTACAAAAATGTTTGAGAACAGCTGTTCTTTGGGCTATGCATTTCTCCAGACCCTGCTTCACTAGATCATGCCTTAGAAAAGGGACCCCATTTTAATTGTTAGAATGGCCTTCCTTTTTGGGGACTGAAACCTACTTGCCAGAAACTCTCATCCAGAGCTACCAAAAATTAATCTGCTAATTTTTGAACACCACAACTGTTGTAATATTTTAGATCATCTGACCCTCATTCCTAGCTTTTCTTTCCTCCAAGCTAGACCTGCTCAGATGGAATGGTTTGAAGCTTTCCTTTCCTCGTGCAGTCTCTCTTTTCACTTGGTCCCCTTTCCTGTTACCATCTTGATTGCCCCTAAGATGTTGCCACAGCATCTTATCAGATTTACATAGACTGGGTGAAATGGGGAAAGCTAGAGCTGGGAGTTTATCCTCTGTGGCTGTTCTAGGTAATTTTAGGTACAAAGAGGAACTAGACAGGAAAGACTGACTTTCAAGAATCCATTTGGATTTGGACATTAAAAGTTTCCAACGCGCGGTGTTGAAAATGGTCATTTATTCAAGAAATACTACTGTGTTGTGTACTGCGAGGGCAATATTGAGCTAAAAGAGATCTGATGCCTTGCACGATAGACTTATTAGAGTCTAGTGGAAAATGCAAAGGTGTAACCTGATCAGTGCTATGAAAAAGATAAATGGTACTCTGAGAGAAAACTATAGGGAGACCAGGTTCAGATTCCATGAAGAATTCCATGAAGAATTGATGCTTAACTGCTGTCTATGTGAAGATTCTCTGGGCAGTGGGGAAAAGTCCATGAAAAAGGACCTGTGATGGGAGAGAGCACAGTGAGTCCAGGAGATAGAAAGAAGGCAGAGGTGGCTCTGCTGGAGAGAGAAACAGGGACAGGTAGGGAGGAGGCAGACCAACCCAGGATCCTGAAGGGCATTGTATAGAGTTTTATCTTTGTGTTTATCCTAATATCAATAAGAATTTTATCCACAGAGAAAGTGGTTTTAAGTTACCCTTCCAAGAATTTTCTGACAACCATCTAGAGAATAGTTGGATATGATAGATCAGATAGAAAGCTATGGCAGAAACTCAAAAGAAATGATGATAGTGGGTGATAGTAGGTAAGATAGAGTTGAGTTAGTAATGTTGCAGCACCTGGTGATTGATTGAATGTGGGAGATGAAGTTTACTGAGATAGATAACACTGGGAGAAGATTGTGACATTCAGTTTTACACATGTTGAATTTGAGGTACACTTGGTGTTGGAGAAGACTCTTGAGAGTCCCTTGGACTGCAAGGAGATCCAACCAGTCCATTCTAAAGGAGATCAGTCCTGGGTGTTCTTTGGAAGGAATGATGCTAAAGCTGAAACTCCAATACTTTGGCCACCTGATGTGAAGAGTTGACTCATTGGAAAAGACTCTGATGCTGGGAGGGATTGGGGGCAGGAGGAGAAGGGGACAACAGAGGATGAGATGGCTGGACGGCATCACCGACTCGATGGACATGAGTTTGGGTGAACTCCGGGAGTTGGTGATGGACAGGGAAGCCTGGCGTGCTGCAATTCATGGGGTCGCAAAGAGTCGGACACGACTGAGCAACTGAACTGAACTGAACCAAGTCATTATAGAGGAAACAGCACATAGAAAGTTAATATATAGACCTGGAGTTCAGATGAAAGGTTTGAGCTGGATTTGTAAATGGGTGAGTCACCTGCATATTGGTCATAATTGAAGCCAAGGGCATAGATGAGATTGTTTGGGAAGAGAAGATAGGACTGAGCTATGAAAGACTACTGCATTTCTGGGCCAGATAAAGGAGAATGAGCCTGCAAAGGAGACAGAGGAGTGGCCAGAGAAGGAGAAAAGCTGAAAAGTGTTGTTTCATAGATGCTCATGGTGGAAAGTACTTTAAGAAGGTGAGAATGGTCAGATGCTGTTCAGAGACCAGGTAAGATGTTGAATTGTAGATATACATCTGGGTTGGAATGTGTGAGCAGTGAGTGTGAGGTGATGAAACAAAGACTACACGTGAGCCACCATTTCAAGGAGTTGGCTTTGAAGGGAAGGAGGAATAAGGGGATAGGGAGCTGACTGAAAGCAGGCAGGTTGGGGTCAGGCCCTCTTGAGCCTGTTTAAAAGCCAATAGATAGGATCCTGTTGAGAAGAAGAAATTGACTAGATAAGAGAAAGATGTTATGCCTGCTATGCTAAAATTCTGACAAGATGGGGATGGTACCGGAGGCTCAGATGTAGCCTCCAGCCTTAGAGGCAGGAATGGTTCTCTTTCTGTGATAGGAAGGAAGATGAAAACTGTGGAGGGTGGAACAGATTTGCATATTGGGTTTTGGAAAAATGAGAGAGACTCTTCTGATGGCCTCTGTTTTATTTGTAACATAAGAGTGATGAGGAACGGGCATGAGGGAAAGAGGTGGGGTCACAGACAGTGGAAGTAGAAGGAGAATGTTGTCGTTTAGTCACTAAGTCATATCTGACTCTTTGTGACCCCTTGGACCTTGTGACCCCAGGCTCTTCTGTCCATAGGATTTCCCAGACAAGAATGCTGGAGTAGGTTGACATTTCCTTCTCCAATGGAGGAGAACGGAGAAGATTAAAAATGGTCCTTTGGAGCAGATGAGGGTTTGGTAGGCATTGTTCATTGCCCATTTGAGTTTTGGGACCATGAATTCCTGGTGATATGAATCTTCCCCTCTGTGTGACTTTCTTCAACTTACCATCTACTCGAGAGTAAATTCCAAAGACAGAGTTAGGTTCACCAGCATTAAAGTCTATGCTAAGAGTATTGTGTTATTAGCAAAATATTAATATGATGGACCACAGAATGTACATGACCTGTTTTAACAAAGATCAAGTGTTGGAAAGTGGCTGTAGCTTCCAATCATTCACTGAGACTTAGTTGTTGTAAAGAAGAAATTTACTTTTAATTATATATTTAAAGCTTCTAAAGTCTTATGTTAAAGACCACCAGATTATTGATGGGAAAAGAACTCTTAAAATATATTAAGGAAAACTGTATACTTTTAAATAGAGCTCTTGCATTATTTAAGTATATACTCTGAGTTAAACTGTCCTCAAGATTTTCCATAGGATTTTTGTAATCCTACTTTGTGAGGAAATGTATTGGCCTTGGGATGATAATAAGGAAAGAGGTATATATACCTCTTCACATCTGCCAAAGTTTTAGTTGACATTTATCATGTAAAGTGACAGCAGTGGTCCTGGTTGCTTCTGCTCTTATTCTAGGCATCTGGGGTGAAAAATGAACCTTGGATTCTAAAATCATCTGGAGTAGAGGGAAAATGTCAGTTTCAGGATCACTTGGGGCCTTTTTTTTTTTTTTTTAAATCCTGATGGCTGCAGGAGCCCTCTGGGTGCTTGCACCTATGTTGAAAACCAAGATAAATTGCACATCCCATTGTCAGCCTCCCTATTGTTAAGGCCTGCTGCTTCTGTGACATCCACCCTACAGCGAGTGCTTGTCTCAGGACCCAGGCAGGGTTTCAGGCCGCGGGCCTCGGGCAGTACTGCTGGTCATGGAATGCCTTCCCACCACTGCACCAGGTTAACTGCCAGAACCCTCCTCTAGCCATTTTCTGTCCTGTCCTCGCACCTTATAGATCATTAGTGATTCCCCAGGTCAATGACGGAGAAGGCAATGGCACCCCATTCCAGTACTCTTGCCTGGAAAATCCCATGGACAGAGGAGCCTGGTGGGCTGCAATCCATGGGGTCGCTAAGAGTTGGACACGACTGAGTGACTTCACTTTCACTTTTCACTTTCATGCATTGGAGATTGAAATGGCAACCCACTCCAGTGTTCTTGCCTGGAGAATGCCAGGGACGGGGGAGCCTGGTGGGCTCCTGTCTATGGGGTCGCACAGAGTCGGGCACAACTGAAGCTACTTAGCAGCAGCAGCAGGTAAATGAGGAAGCCATCATCCTTGAGAAATAAATTTCAGCATCATAGGATAAAACTCACATGTCCTCCGCCACCATCTCCAATTCCAGCCCCCTGACCCGACAATGAGTCACCACTGTAACCAGGTTGCTGTGTATTTTGCCAGACTATCTAAACATAGACATGTATGTATGTATGCCCTAGAAATACATGTGGAAATATTTTGTCTTCTCTTTTTTCTTATCATATAATATCCTTCTGCAATTTATTTTTTCTCTCAACATTATATATTCTCAGTGCATGTAGATACATATCATTTTTTTAAACTGCAGTCTGATATTCCATCTTGCAGATATTTTATGATTTCTTAAGACATTTATTACAATTATTTAAAATCTTTCCCTGATACTCACAGTTCTGTAGTGAAGACTGTATTCATGCATCCTTATGCACTTCTGTAAGGATTTCTTTCAAGTGAATAGAACTGCAGTTGCTGCTCCTGGAATATATTTATTTTACATTTTTAAAAATAAACTTTTTATTGGAGTAGCCTTAGATTTATATGAAAGTTGCAAAGATAGTACAGATGGTTCTTGTGTACATAGCTTTCACCCATTTTCAGTTTCCCCTGATGTTATCTTAGGTTTCCATGGCACCTCTGTCAAAACTAGGAAACCAACATTGGTACATTGCTGTTAACTAAACTTTAGGCTTTATTTGGATTTCACCAGGTCTTCCACTAACATCTTCTTTCTATTCCAGGATCCAGTCCATGATATCACATTGCATTGATTTGTTGCATTTCCTTTGCCTCCTCTGGTCTGTAGCAGCTCTGCAGACTTTCCCTATCTTTCATGACCATGACTGTTTAAAGAAGTACTGCTTAAGCATTTTCTAGAATGTCTCTTAGTTTGGGTTGTCTGATTTTTTTTCTCTTGCTTAGATTGAGGTTATAGATTTTGAAAAGAATACAGTTGTATCACATCATATCAGGGGGTACATGGAATCCACAGGCATCACTGACAGTGTTCACCTTGGTTACCTGGCTAAGGTAAGGCTGCCCAGTCTTCCTCACTGTGAACTGACTGTTTTTCCTTTTCCATGTTCTTTTCTTTGGGATTGAGTCACTAAATCTAGCCCACACTGAAAGAGGAGGGGGGACGATAAGCTTCACCCCCAGGAAGGGTGTACTATCTACATATATTATTTGAAATTTTTACTTAAGGAAGATTTGCGGTTTTTTCTTCTGTTTATTTATTTAGTTATTTTTATCTGGTGGACTCATATATTTTTATTTCGTACCTTAGGTTATAAACCAACATTGTGTTGTTTATTTATATTTTCATATTCATAGCAGTTTTATTTTTAATAGCCCTAAACTGGAAATAACTCAAATATCAATCAATAGATAAGTGAACAAACATACTGTAGTGCCATGCAGTGGAATACTACTGAGCATTTAAAAATGAATGACTTCCTAGTCTACACAACAACACGAATACTTCTTTTTCCTTGTGAATTATTTATTTTTAACTGAATTAAAGTTGATTTATAATATTGTTAGTTTCAGGTGTACAACATAGTGATTCAGTATTTTTACATATTATACTCCATTTAAAGTTATTATAAAATTGGCTCTATTCCCTGTGTTATATAGTATGGTATTTATTTATTTGCTGTTTATTTATTTTGTTGCTGAGGTTGTTCCAGCTTTGGCCATTGGGAGTCCTTTTCAGCTGGCTCCTGTGTACTTTGACATGTCCTCAGACTTTTTAATTTTTGATCACTTTCTTACTTTCTGATACTGCAAAGTGCTGCAGACTCATCTCATATTTTCCCTGCTGCAACCCTTGGATTAGCTGTAAAAGAAGCCCTGGTTCTTTTTATTGAAAAATGGAATTGATCCTTACCGCTGGTATTTTACATTTTAATAGATAGTGCTCAGTTGTTCTCCCAGGGACTATTCTTTTTGTCACTTTTACTTCTCATACCTGTTCCAATACTTTATAATATCAGGGTTATTAATTTTGGCCAATCTGATAGAATTGTATCTTTTTTAAGTGAGTGTTTCCCTGATTCTGTGGTTGAACATGTTGGTATATGTTTACTATCCATTTGAGTTTTTTCCATGAATAGCCTGTTCATCTTCCTTTGCCTGCCTAAGCTGATGTCTATGAGTCTGGGTGGTTTTGTGTGTGTCTTTGGTATTAGAAGTTCTTATAGATTGTGGATATTAATTATGTATCTGTTGAAAATATTTTTCCACCCTGTAACTTAATTTTAAACTTGATTTATGATGCCTTGTGAAACAGAAGTTTACATTTTGATCATATCTAAATTAAAATTATAATTGGAAGTCTTTCAGTATCACCCTTAAGGAGATCTTCTTTTGTGTAACACAGCCAATCATGCTTTTACTCAAATCATCTACTGAAACTGCTCATCTAAAGATCTCAAGTGGTCACCTGCTGAGCAAAAGTCATTTGCTTTTTCTCAATCCTTAGCACTGAACAGTGTTCACCATTTCTTATTGGAAATGGTTGCCTTGGCATCCTCTTGTTTTCATTCTGACCTCTTTGACCTCTTCCCTATACTCCTTTGACCTCTTCTCATCTTCTCCTGCCACATCTGCTTTGTCTTATACTTTACTGACAGTGATCTCCCTAATGCCGTCTTCCCCTTTGCAAAGCTCATCTGCTCTCATGGTAGAAGCTAATTTCAGCTGAGTAAAACCTTTCATGTCTACATTCTCAGTCCTCCCTTTCACTTAAGTTCAGTGCTTACATCTCCTCTTGTCTAGATTGTCTCTGCCAGAGATCCCTCTGATCTCATATCTCAGATTGAATATGGCCAAGGTTAACTCGTTAGCACTAGCGTTCCTGGGGAATCTATGCTCCCTCTTGTTTGTGCCTCTGTCAGTGGCCACATGACTTTCCTAGTCAGCCAGGCTCAAATCCTAAAGTTGGCCTTTGATTGTGTCCTGTTCCCCCAACACCTAACCACTTATAAAGTCACATCCATTCTACCTTCAAAACCTCCTTCATATCTATCCTTTCTTTTCTCTTTATAATTACTATCAACCTAATTCAAGACTGTCACTCTTCATGTGAAGTTTATAAATGTTTCTTCAACCTATTTAAACTCTCTATATCAGTCTATATTCTGCAGCCAGAGCTGGTCATGCCAATCACACCACTCCCTTGTTCTCTTTCACGTACCCAGTCTTCATCTCTTTGGATTAGTGTATGAGGTCTGCTACAGCCGACTCTTCTCTCAAACTAAATGGCTCAGATGGTAAAGTGTCTGTCTGCAGTGCAAGAGACCCGGGTTCAATCCCTGGGTTGGGAAGATCCGCTGGAGAAGGAAACGGCAGCCCACTCCAGTACTCTTGCCTGGAAAATCCCATGGATGGAGAAGCCTGGTAGGCTACTGTCCACGGGGTCGCAAAGAGTCGGACACGACTGAGCGACTTCACTTTCACAGCCAACTCTAACCACCTCAGCCCTGTCTTCTCCTTGCCTGTCACATGTTCTGTGTTGTCCAGTTATAATGGAATTCTACAACTTCTCCAATATTTATTCATTTGTGCAGATCATATAAAGTTCAGTGTGTTTGTTGTTGTTTAGTCACTAAGTTGTATGTGGGCTCAGTCACTCAAGTTGGGTCTGACTCTCTTGTGACCCCATGGACTGTAGCCCACCAGGCTCCTCTGTCTATGGGATTCTCCAGGCAAAAATAGTGGAGTGGGTTGCCATTTCCTTCTTCAGGATATCTTCCTGACCCAGGGATTGAACCTGTATTTCCTGCATTGGCAGGCAAATTCTTTACCAGTGAGCCACTTGGGAAGCCAAGTATGTTTGTTAAGATACGTAATTACCCATAGGACTCTAAGCTTTCCATTTCAACCTATATACATATTATTTTTGTAATATTCCTATAAGAAAGGAATTTATATGGAAATTGATATCTTGTTTATAAGTATCATTGCATGGGTAAGGTCTTCATTAACAAACCTGTAAATATTTTTTCTCTTATTATCCATGGCTCATAAACTATTTTTACATCTTAGGAAATTATATAAAAAATACATAGAAACTTGTTCTAGGTCCTGTGAATTTGGGGATTTTTTAAAAAGTTTTATTTCCATAGCTTCTTTTTTTTTCCCATTTTAGCAGCATACAATCATAATTCCTTGACTGGTGAAGTGGCTTAACCTTACTAATTTTATCACAGAGTTTGTTTCTAAATCAATAAGGCCAAGAGGGGAAGATTGGGAGGCGTAGCTAACATTTTATAGGCTATGTTGTTCCAGTTATCTCTGAAAAGGGTTTTGGGCATAGTTAAGTTTTCTGAATAGAATTGCCTCTAAGTTCAAGTAAGATTTATATAGATACTGTACATTACATTCTGACTTTTCCTTGGGGTTAATATGTTTGTGGTTTCTATGCATTAGGTACTCTTATTTTTTGCAAACTTGATATAAATCCCTTCCTATTTAAAGTGTTTAAGGATAAATATAGTTTTAATGATCTAATAATAATAATATTACCCTCACTGATTGAAATTTTATTATATGCCAGACTGGTCCTAAGCTTTTCAATACATTATATCATTGAATCTTCATATCATCTCTGTGTAGAAGTGCTATGCGTGCATGTTAAATCGCTTCAGTTGTGACCAACTCTTTATGACTCCGTGGACTGGAGCCCACCAGGCTCCTCTGTCCATGGAATTCTCCAGGCAAGAATACTGGAGTGGGTTGCCATTTCCTCCTCCAGAAGATCTTTCTTCCCAACCCAGGGATTGAACCCATGTCTGTTATGTCTCCTGCATTGGTAGGCAGGTTCTTTACCTCTAGCGCCACCTGGGAAGTCCTGAAGTACTATGGGTATCATTATTTATAGCAACCAAGGTTACTTGCCCAGTGAGGCACAGCCAAGATGTGTTAGACTTAGGATTCAAAAACAGGGCTGTCTTGAAAACCTTTGACTGTGCCTGTCATGTATCCTTCTTGTATCAATATTAACAGACCAGCATCTAAAAAAAAAATAGTGGTGGAAATGGATTTATTTACTTAGCACTGCTTTTGGATTCTTTAGATTTATACCCTCAAGCCTTGTTTAAACCCATAAGTAAGAGTAACTAATTCTTTTTATCTACCTAATAAAGCCTAAACCTGGCTACTGTCTTTAAACCTGATTTCAATACATACTCTTTTTTTCCCTCCTGGTTGCAAACAGCAGCTTTAATTGGCTGCCCCTGAGCCCATCCAGGTTTATTTCTGCATTACCATTGACTCACTAATGGCTTCAGACTGTCTTGATGATTTGGGGGCTGACCTCCTTCCCCTTCTTTTCCATATTTGACTCACAGGCAGGACTTCTCAGCAGATACTTTGTTTTTCCAGTATTCTCCACAGTGAGCCCTCATTTAGGTCTCCTGCTACATTTCCTTACCCTGGCCTTTGAACCTAATTCCAATAGCTACTTGTATATTCACCTCACTCTTTTCTCATCAAGGTAACTGACTTATTAGGCACTGCAACACCTGTAGATCCACCTTGGTCTATCAGCTACTTTTTACCTCTTTGGTGAAACCATTCAGTCTGTGTTTAAAAACAACTGCAACAAAAGTAGAACTTTAGGATAGGAGATGGTTTAGAAATGCTTTGTTTTTATCAAAACTCTTACCTAAATAATGCTTTAGATGGTTATGGATGTATTCAGGTAATTAGTTAAACTTACATATAACCCTGCAATGTGTTCTTAAAAAGTAGTATGAACTAGAACAGAGTAAAGTAGTGATCAGTTCAGTCGCTCAGTCATGTCCGACCCTGCAACCCCATGGACTGCACTAATGGCTTCAGACTAATGGCCAGGCCTCCCTGTCCATCACCAACTCCCACCCACTCAAACTTATGTCCATTGAGTCAGTGATGCCACCCAACCATCTCATCCTCTGTCATCCCCTTCTCCTCCTGCCTTCAATCTTTCCCAGGATCAGGGTCTTTTCCAATGAGTCAGTTCTTTGAATCAGGTGGCTAGAGTATTGGAGTTTCAGCTTCAGCATCAGTCCTTTCAATGAATATTCAGGACTGATTTCCTGTTCTAATTTAAAAAGCTAGGCCTGGGGCTTCCTGATGCAGTTGTAGACATGTATTTCTTTCTTCTTTTTAGATTTGTAGATATTGTAGATTTTACTTAAAATTTTTAGCCATGTGTCAAGTGCAGTAATACAAAACTCAAAAGATTCACTGATTCAAAATTGTGGTGCTGGGAGACAGACTAAGTTAATGTTACTTGTTTAGATGGCTAAAGCTTTCTATTAACTTTTTTCCATATAAAAATTCTTTTAATGAAGCTATTTTTGGAATCATTTTGTCTTTTAGAAGCTTCTGCATACAAATGAAAGAATGAATTCTGTTGCCTCCAGAGTTTCTGAAATTCTCTGTTTTTCTGGGCATTTTTCAGTTTAATCTTATCTGGTATGAGACTTCAGCATTCTGAAGTAGGACAGCCTACTTCACAGGAGAGATTCCCCCACCTGTAGTTGGGGATGCTTGTTAGGGTGTTTGATATTGAGATGGCCTGAAACATTTGGGGTACTCAGGAGTTGTAGGAGGAGGGCATTTGACATTTTACAATGCGAAAAATATGGGATTGGAGTCAGACATGAAACCTAGTCCCAGATTTTCCAGTGACTAGCTGCAGTGACAGGACAAGTGACAGTCTCCTCCATGGCCTTTGTTTCCACATCTTTTGGGGTGGGCATACTTCAACATTCTGCAATGCCACGACTTTTGGACACACACAAACGTTTTAAAGAGTGTGATCTCAAACTCTTTATTGTGTGTCCTTTTTTAAATAAACTGAACACTTAGATTTCCTTGCTTATGATTGCAGTGTGTAGCCTCAGATTCATTTCAATAGGCATTCACTTAGGTTTCCTGTGTGTAAAACTTTCTGCTTAGAGGCATAGAAAATAAACATATAAATAAGACAGAATTTTAACTTCTAGACAAATTTCATAGAAGATACATGTGTTATGTCCTATGATAGACAAACAAGGGGCTTTCTGATTGCTTCTAATTAAGGAAAATTTCATGGAGAAGGTAGCATCTGATCTGAAAATGAAGAAATAGAAAGATAATGGGAACAAGAGGTTGAAGAGGAAAAGAGGCTGATCAAAATTGGGAAATTACAGGATATATTTCTCAAAATATATTTCAAAAGATATTAATAGGTATTTTGGGGAGAGAAAATGATGCCAAAGTCCAATAATACTAACACTAAATGAGAGTGTTACTGTGCAGTAATTGTTGCCTATTATTACTACCCTAACCATTTTGTTATTAAACAAATTTGTTAATCAGTGACTCAGTGAAACTGTGTATATAGATAGTTTTAACTGCTATCCTGCTCAGCACCCTAATATTCTAAAGGTAAATATGAGTTACTAAGAGTAACTTAAAGTACTTACTATTTATGAATCTTACATGTTCCATGGGAACACTGGGTCCAAAGAATATATTTTTGAGACACTGTGTAAGAAGATCCTATGTATCAATGGAGCAAAATAAATATAGAAAGCAAGATTTCCTGATATAAACTGAACCAAAGTTTGAAAATAGGAGTTTAAGGAAGTAAGAGATTAAAACCGAAGAATGCATATATGCACACATGCCATTTTCTTGTCAGCCAGTTGGTGTCAGTGTGTGCCAAGGGTAGCTTGGTTACATCCAGCAAGGGGAAGAGATTGGAGGGCAGTCACAGGTCTGTAATTTCCAGCAATGCCTGTTTACCAAAGGGAGACAATTCATAAAAGAATTTATATCTGTTTACACTTTTAAAATGAATATATTTTAAACCACTTAAATAATGAGTTGTACTTTGCTAACACACACTTGCAAGAACCCTACCCCACTGTACACACAGAGAAGATGGAAGATTTATTTATTTGTTTGTTCATGAATTCATCAAATAGATGGTATGTCAGGTGATAGGTACACATTAGCAAATAAAAACTACAAAACTGTTGCTCCTGTAGAATATGCAGTCTAGGGGTGGAGCTAACCTGTATCTAGCTTTGTGTGTTTTGAAGAATATCACTACTTACCTGGTGACTACATGGAAGAGACCCAGAAGGCTAAGTTAGTTCTTAGTAAAGGACTCAAATAGAAGTAATCTCAAGAATGGTTCACAAGACAGAATGTGTCCAACAGTACTTCTGTGCCCACTAGCCTCTTGAATTGGACTCTGCCCAGTGTGCTGGCTTCCCAGGATTATAGCTACAGGTAAACTAGCTTGTGTAGAATTAAAACCACTGGGTTTGTTATGCAAGTATACACACACGGCTAGTGTTATTCACTCTAGTGCCCATGGCCCACAGAGTGGACAGATAACCAGCTGGCCCCAAACTGTCATCCCACTTCCAGCTCTCACTTCCATTGGAAAACTGAGTTTCTCCCACTTTATCTTCCCTTCCCTAAAGAATGCAGGTGTTTTTACAGAGACAAACTACAGATCCCATTTCTTTACCTTGGAGACACGACCTATAAATGTCAGAGGGCTTATTTGACATCTTAGCATATTTATATAGACTCTCTGTGTTTGTACTGAAATCTATGGCAACAAAAGAAAATTTAATAAAATTTTTTAATTTACTTTTTTTTTTAGCATGAAGATCTTGACTTTTTTTTAATTGATGCACTTAAAACTTTTGCAGGTGACACTAATTAATGCTACTGTGACTTGTATATTTAATTCTTTGGAACCATAGTGATTGTGCCTGGTAGCTCTGTTTCCTGAGGCTGTGCGCTTGGCAGATTTATGGCTAATCAGAACTTTGGTTTAAAAAAAAAAAACAAACCTTAAGGGAAAATTCCAAAAGTTGGGAATTCAGGAAATACTCAGGGGAAGATAGTTTTTGTTCAGCCAGTTTAGCAGGTAAATGTTAATTGATTATGGATTGCTCTGCTTGTGTTCTCTTTATTTTTAATCTTTAAAATGATAACTTTTTATGAGTAGAATTTATGCTTTTTACTTTCTTACATAAGCTCTTCCTCAGCAAAAATTTTGGGGGATGGCAGATTTACTTATAAGCACTTGAGGGCATAGTTTAGAATCATCATCCATTCTTCACTATATACTTTAACTCACTGTGAAAGCTAAATAAAGGGTCTATTTAGATACTTGTAAAAATGGTTTGTTATCCAATTCACAAGATTGTTATGAAAAAACTACCTAATCCTTACCTAACTCAATATATTAATAAACCAGTGCCATGTATTCATTTAATAACCATGGTACTAGGAAAAATGAGTTATTGCTGGCAAGTTAAATATAAAACACCACCTTCTTGGTATCATTTGGATTACTTGATGGTGTGTGATGATTTTAAAATGTCTACCAGTTCTTTATCCCTCCTTTTAAGAGATGAAGCTTAATTTTCTTGTCTCTTGGATGTAAGCTGATCTTAGGAACTCATTTCTAATGAGGAGAACAAAATGGATGTGCCTGGGGACCTCCCTGGTGGTCCAGTGGTTGAGAATCTGCCTGCCAATGCAGAGGACTCAGGTTTGATCCCTGGTCCAGGAAGATCGCACGTGCTTCAGAGCAGCTAAGCCCCTGCACCACAACTACTGAGCCCACACGTCACAGTGCCCTAATGGCTGGAGCCTAGGCTTCACAAGAGAAGCCACCTCAATGAGAAACCTGCACACTGTGAGAAAAGAGTAGCCCCTGCTTGCCACAACTAGAGAAAGCCTGCGCTCCCCAAAAGACCCAGCTTAGCCAGAGTAAATAAGTAAATAAATAAAATAAGAGAGACCAAATTCCATTAAAAAAAAATCAAAAAAAACCAAGTGGGTATACCCAAGAGTGGATTCTGAGAGTAGGTTATGAAAGGCACAGAGGATTCCTCCTTGCTGTGGGTCTCAAATAACTGTCTCTGGGGGAATCCAGATGCCAGCCGTCAGATGACTGTCTTCCCTGCTGGCATCTTGGCTACCAGCTCGTGAGAGATCCTGAATCAGAGCCACTCAGCTCAGACCTTCCCAGATTCCTGTCGCACAGAAACCATCAGATATTTGTTTTAGCTGCCAAGTTTTGGAGTGGTTATTATGCAGCAGCAGATGACTAACTGCAGGGATAAGACAGAAACCTGGAGTCCCAGGACATACTGCCCTCACCTCCAGCAAATTTCAGGGGCTGTGAATCCCATGAAATTGGATAAAAAAATTTGTGTGTATTATGCATGGGTATTTCTCTTGGCAAGTATTCAAAGCTTTCATCCATTTCTAAGAGGAGACTTTAATCTCTGAAAGGCTCCAAGTCTGTTTTTATTCAGAGGAAATAGAGCAGTGGGACCCAGAGAAAGATAGAAAGGTTTCGTTGTGGGAAACATCTCTTACGTGTAAGTAATTGATGGGTATTTGCTGACGAAAGCTGGACTGAATCAGGCTTTAAAAAGTGAAAAGAACTTACACAGCCACGTGGGATGGTTCTCTTTCAAAATGTGCTTGGTTTTTAGATCAGGGTGGGCAGCTTCCAGCTAGCAGGACAAGTTCAGGATGCCCCCAACTCGCTTGCTTTTGTAAATAAAATTTTATTGATACACAGCCATGTACATTTGTATAAACATTGTCCGTGGCTTCTTTTGCCATATAAGTTGTGACATATCCCACAAGCCTAATAAATTTATGATCTGACCCTTTGCGATAAGGTTTACTGACTTTTACTTTTTAATGCTGTGATGAGACTGGCATTCCTGGCTTAAAAATAGTAACTAAGATGCATGTTTCCAACTGGTGAGTGAGTACACTCCTTGCCATGTAGCAGACTATGTTACAGATAAATAATCTATTAACAGTTATTCTCCAGGCCCCAGAGGAGTAATTACCATCCTGATGTAAGGAAGAAGTGGCTGTCCAGACAGCCTCCTGGAGAAATGAGGTGTGTAGAACAGAGGGCCAGGGTTAATGATGCTGGATCAGAGGTGAGTACCCCAGAGGCCTTGACTGCTCACAATGGCTCTTTCGCCCTGAGGGGTATAAATAGGAGAGCTTGCTGTAACTTGTTACCCATAAAGGAGCTCTTGTTTCCTCTGTATGTGTGTCAATAACTTGACATCTTTTTTTTCCCCCCCTCAAAGAATTTTCATAAACCTGACCTATGTATGATGCGTTCTTTTGAAATAAGAGGTTTGAGGGCTAGATTCTACTCAATTTCCATTTTAGTTCTGTTTTGTATAGTATTGTGAACTCATCACTAAGTTATTGATTGATTCTTCCATATAAAAGTGATATTCAGGATACTGGGTTTCATTCTGGAACTTAAGGTTAGATTCTGTTTCCTTGAAGTTAACCTTTTGGAAACAGCTGGTTTTACTTTGTACTTTTGGTTTCACTGTGCAAAATGTTTCTTTTTTAACGTCTAAGACACTTCTCAAGCTTTAACAGTAATCCAGTTTGGGATAAGTCTCAAAAGGAAATGGTGCATAGTCCATGTCAGTGTCTTGTACCGTTTTGTCTTCTTATTTCTGCTGTTACTGCCCAGATACTCTACCTCCAGCTTCATACCTGCTATACTGTTACATGTGCTCACATCAACCTCATGTGAACACTGTCTAATGTCCTCAGCAGAGAAGAGCAGTTACCAGATTCATGCATCTGTATTCAAGCCGACTGTTCAAAGATTCCGTCTGTGTGGCTGGTTAGGTCAGTGAAAGAGTATTTGTTTTCTCACATATTTAGTGAGGGCTTCTCTGGTGGCTCAGCAGTAAAGAATCTGCGTGCAATTAAGAAGATGTGAGAGATGCAGTTTCAATCCCTGGATCGGGAAGATCCCCTGGAGGAGGAAATGCCAACCTGCTCCAGTGTTCTTGCCTGGAGAATCCCATGGACAGAGGAGCTTGGGATCACAAAGAGTCAGACACGACTATCTGACTAACTTTCACTTTCTTTCAGTTTTTAATAAACCTTATCGTTTGCCATATTTGTTATAGATAGATAGGCTCTAGATCTACAACTAGATCTAGAATATACACTACTACTTCCTCTTGAAAAATTAGACTATAATAATATTTTAAAATAATTCTAACATGGCTTAGAAAACCTTTAATGGGCTTTAGCCAAAAAAAAAGTGAAGACAGACTCTTCTCACCTATAAATGGGTATATACCAAAAGTTTCTTTCTGAGGCAGTTCCTTAGAACTAGAAGGATATTTCTCATAGAACTTAGTTCTCATAGAACTAATATTATAAATATCAAATAGATTTCCAGTCAAGTCCACAAAAATCTATTAATCCGTAATATAGTATAGTCTACAAACTGACAAGATATTAAGGGTCAGTACAGGCAAAAATAACATAATTTTTCTGGGAAAACTCTTTTTCTTCTCATGTATGAAGTATGTTGATTCACAATATATATTTCTTTCAAGTATACAGCACACTGATTCAGTATTTTTGTAGATTGTATTCTAAATTAGTATAAGATAATGGCTATAATTCCCTGTGCTGTACAATATATCCTTGTTGCTCATCTGTTTTATGCATAGTAGTTGTATCTGTTAATCCCTGCTCCTAATTTGCTCCTTCCTCTACCTTCTGCCCTTCGTTAGGCACAAGTTTGTTTTCTATATCTGTGAGTCTGCTTCTGTTTTGCATATATGTTCACTTGTATTATTTTTTAGATTGCACATGTAAGTGATGTCATACAGTATTTGTCTTTACTAAGCATAATATTCGCTAGGTCCATCCATGTTGCTGCAAATGGCAGAATTTCCTTCTCTTTTTATGGCTGAGTAATACTCTACTGCACACATAGACATACACACAAACACACATAGACATACACATATACCATATCCTGGGGCTTCCCTTGGTAGCTCAGTGGTAAAGAATCCACTTGCAGTGCAGGAGGCATAAGAGATGTGGGTTTGATCCCTGGATCAGGAAAATCTCCTGGATTGGGGCATGGCAACTCACTCCAGTATTCTTTCCTGGAGAATCCCATCGACAGAGGAGTCTGGCAGGCTATGGTCCATAGAATTGCAAAGAGTAGGACATGACTGAAGTGACTTAGCACGCATGCATGCATACAGCATCTTTATCCATTTAGCTGTTGAGGGGCTCTTGAGTTGCTTCCATGTCCTTGTTATTGTAAATAGTGCTGTTGTGAACATTGGGGTGTGTGTATCTTTTTGAATTAGTATTTTTGTTTTTTTTTTCCAGATATATACCCAGGAGTAGAATTGCTGGATCATATGGTAGTTCTATTTTTAGTTTCTTTGTGAAACCAACTATACTGTTTTCCATCGTGTTCACCAATAGTGTAGGAGGGTTCCCTTTTCTCTGCATCCTCTCCAACATTTGTTATTTGTAGAGTTTTTGATAATAGCCTTTCTGACAGGTGTGAGGTAATATCTCTTTGTTTTTTTGATTTGCATTTCTCTAATAATTAGCAATCTTGAGGCTCTTTTCATCTCTATGTCTTTTGGAGAAATGTCTTGGGTCTTCTGCCCATTTTTTGATTGGGTTGTTTGTTGTTTTGATATTTAATGATCAGGAAAATGCTTTCTTTCTGAATTCAGAACTCCAAAAGATGAGTGACTTTCCTACATCTTTAAGGACTGAGTCTCGTAAAACTCCTGGATCATTTAGTTGCCATATGCTTTAAATTCTGAAAACAAAAGCAGTAACATTTATATCATTTGTGACTTGAACTTTTCTCACTCATAAATTAAGTACTTGAAAGAGCAGAGTTTATCTACATATGAATGATTTCAGTGATAAAAGCCTACCTTTTATGCTTTTTTTCATATATTATCTTATTTGATATTCACAAGAAAGCTTTGATGTTTAAAGGCCAAATATTATTACCCCTATTTTATAGCTGAGAAGACTGAGGTTCAGAAGAGTAATGGAAACACTCAGGAATTGGAGGAACTGGAGCTGAGTCTTGGTTCTTTTGTGAGGTCATATGCATGTCATTTAAACTCTTGAACTTCAGCCTACTTGTCTGTAAAGTTCATGTAATGAAACCAATTTTGGAATGTTATTATGAAGATTGAATGAACTGATATACATGAAATATTTTGATAACATAAGATATATTATGCAGACTTTCATTCTGCTCTGAAGATGAAGATCATGGTGGCGGTATTTTAATAAATGGTCACCAAGTTGAAAAACTAGAATGATAATGAGACTCATCTGTATGATATAAGGAAATGGGGAATGTTTAGCTTAGAGAAAAATCAGGAGAAAGGATTAGATATTTACTGAAGGGCTCTGGTTGTGAAGCATAGATTTCACTCAATTTAAAGAATTGGGGAGATATTCAAGCCAAGACCATACAGTCACGTGTTAGGAATATTGCAGGGGGGGTTAATTTTTCTCAGGTTTCTAATTTTGAGATTCTGTTGTTGAAATCGAACAAACATTTAGAGTCAGAAATTCTTGATCTCTGATTCCAATGTCTGAGAAGTATCAGTACTAGTGAGGATAGTCCTATGATGGAATAAAAATGGCAAAAAATGATTTTTAAAAATTGGTTCAACAAATATTTATTAAGCACTTACCAGCCATTTCTGGTGTTTCATTGTTTGAACATATGAGATTCTGTTCTGTTTGCAATCATTCTCTCACCTTTTAAATATATCCCATGTCAGTCTTGATCATTCTAGGTCTTGGAAGGGAGGTGATAAAATGTTAACATTGCCCACTACTTATGTTCTTGTTATTCCAACTGATTTATTTTCCAGTTTGATAGGAACTTTCTTGCCTAGACTTTAATTCTCCAGGGTAAAGTCAGAATGTGTTGAAATGACCTCCTAAAGAAAAAGGGAAAATAGATCACCTCATACAAAATGTGTTTTTGCATCATAGGCTCTGAGGATAAAATATGTGGTTAGATGAGTACCGTACCAGAACCCTAATGCTATTTAAACACACGGATGAGTGCATTGTGTGTATTTTATGTATTTAAAATTGAGATTTTTGTTTGAACAGTGTCTTTCATTTGGTGTATTTCATGGTGATTTATCATAATAGACTGCTTTAAATCATCTGAAATAGCAAGACATATGAATTTCAACAATAACTTCCCCAAGGCTAGAGAAGTCAGCAGGAGCTCAAACCGCTAGGTAGACAGGTTTTTTTTTTTTTTTTTTCCCCTAAACTCATATGCAAGTGTAAAACTTTTATGAGGCTGCTTTAACGAGGCCCTTTGGGATTTAGGGTTATTTATCTAAGCTCTTATTAAAAATGAAAACTTTTCTATGTTTAGCCCTGGAAAGCAAAACTTATCCTAACAATACTGAAAGCTGGGAGAATGAATCCTGTTCTGCAGACTGATTCAAAAATAAAGTACAGAAACTTTGGGGCTAGTGTCTTCAGCACTGATATGATAGGAAGGGGATAATAACATCAGAACCAGTGTTTCAAGGTCTCCTTTAATTAAAAATTTAACTCTACTATGCTGGTAATTTAGGGTGTGCATAACTTACCTAAAGGGCTTTCAGCCCGAGAGTCCTGTTTCCCAGAGCACTCTGGTGCCTCATTGAAGTTGAGTTGCCCCAGGACAGTATTACCTGATACAAGGTCTGTGGGCACTTTTCACTTATGGCATCTGTACTTGTTAAAGTTTTTGACTTCTCTCTTCCCTGCTGAGAAGAGGGCCATGAAAAGGATAATGTTTGTAAGATTAATGTGCCCAAATCGCTCTGTACATAACCCAGCAGAAGAGCCGAAGCTGCCGCAGGAAAAATTTTGCAGTCTTAAAACGTGTTCAGCTTCTTTGTAGGTATGTGCTGGTTTGATGAGTCTGGGTCCTGCAGTGAATCTATTTTTAGACCCTGAGAGTTAAGATTTTAAATTATCTGTGATGTGGTACAATTATGGGGAGTAAGGACCTTGTGAGGGTAGAGAGCAAATGTTAACAAAATCAGGGACAAGATCTTTTGCAGCCTTTAAGAACTTAGCACAGTCAATTTAGCTTGGGTGTGTTCAGCCCAGCTTGCAGAAATTTTTTTTTTTTTTCCAGAAATTTTTGAGGAGAAGGTGAGTGGATAAATGGATGAATGTGTGGATAAAAAGGTGAAGTTGAGAGATGGATCGACAGATAAAACTTATTGTTGATAATATGATTGTTGGTGGATAGGTTTCTGTGTTACAGGGTGAGTATAAAGAATTGAACAAACAGACATGTCTGAGTGAAATCATGGCAACAAATGCAGAGTTTTAAAGACATATGAGATCAAAAATGAGAACTTCTTGCCAGTGAGCATTTGTGAATTGTTTTTTAAGGGTGTTAGCTCAACAATTAACCTTAAGAGTACTAATGTAAGTCATTGGAAGTAGTATTTCACTTAGTGGAATCTGGGAACTTCTGAGTTTCCACCTCTGATTCTGAGACAGTACAGAGAAGAAAGAATAAGGGTGTGAAGCACACAGATAATATTTCTAATGAGGGAAGCACCAAACTACCAGCTGGCAATTATGATGCAGAGCATAGAGGAGACAGAGGGCAAACACTGAGAGAGATGCTGATGGCAGGAATGTTGGCTGAAGGCCAGAGGTAGATACAGTACAAGCATAAAACTTTAAACAGGTTGGGAAAATGTCAAAATCAACTTCAGTTTAGAAACTTCTATTCTGGAAGAATCTCAAAGCAGTTGCAAATGGGAAGAAGACTCTATGTACACTTGGTTTTAACTCTTCAATTTGAGCAGCTGTTGTAACAGTTGAGTTGCTAGGCACTGTCAGGAATAGAATATTTTAATTTTGGAGAAATCCAACTGTTAAAACAGCTGTTTGGTCTGATTAGACTTAGGCTGGCTCTGCTTTGGTTACATGACCTAATGGGATCATAGCACCAGGCAGATTGGCTGTTAATATAATTTTATTGGAAGTAACTAAAAAACGAATGGATGGTGGGTTGAACACTGACTTTCCAAAGAAACTACATTCCCTTCTTTATTTTGGCAAAGTACAAAAGCAAATAATACAGACTTTTACCTTGTTCTGACTTCATGGGAATTACCTGAAATAATTTTGCCTTATGTTCCTTTCATGCAACCTTTTTTCCTGTGGCACTTAAAAGAAGTCTCCCTAGTTTTATTAACATCTCTTTATTGTCTCCTAATAATATATCTATTCAGGTCACCTCAAGTAGTATCACTTGTGTGTGTTTTTTTTTTGTTGTTGTTGTTATCTAAACAAAGTGCTATTAACAGCAACCACCAAATATGTCAGTTTGTAAAAATCACAATTTTTTATATCTAGAATAACTTGAGTGACGCTGACAATGATGAAAATCTTGGATTTGAAATTTACCATCTCGAGTACTTTTTTTCATGGAAAAGACCACTGATTAAGTTAGTTTCAGTACATTTTTAAAGATTTAAAGTACTTGTAAGATGATTTGCTTGATTTCTTGCATTAAAAACTATATCTTAATATAATGTTAACACCTATTGTAAACATTCAAAAATAGGTTTCATGTATTTTCAAAGTGAAAATAGCTTTAACTTTTTATAGGATCATCAAAATAGTCATTTTCATTGTAAACATTTAAAACAATACAGGAAAATACAGTTGAAGAAAGCAAGCAGAATTCTTAGAATTTCAGTCTGCATAGGAGACTGCTATTAACATTTTTGGCACTCCTCCTTGTGTATATCTCTTTATGTATATATACACAAAAAGATATGGTTAAAAGATTTTGTTTTACAGAAATTAATTTTAACGATATGAATTTTTCTTTATTTTACTTCTGTGTGTGTGTGTGTGTATGTGTGTGTGTTTTAACTTGTGAAAACATTGTGACTATCTTTCCATATCAGTGTAGATTAGCAGTCATCACTTAGGTCCTGATTTTGGAGGGTTTCATATTCTGAAGTAGTGACTTATTTTTGCTAGTTTCTAAAACTCAGTGTTATAAATATTAGAAAGCAGAATTGAAGATGATGCCTGGGATGTTAATAGGAGATGAACTTTGGTACCAAAGTATACTTCCACTGAAAATACATGTTTCTTTCACTAACTAAAGCAAGTTTATAGGTTTTGAATGTTTATATCAATAATGTAACCAAAAAACCCAACAATAAACAAATGGGACCTAATTAAACTTAAAAGCTTTTGCACATTAAAGGAAACCATAAACAAAATGAAAAGATGACCCACAAAATGAGAGAAAATATTTGCAAACAAAGTGATTGACAAGGGATTATGATATCTTTAAAATGTACAAGAGCTCATACAGCTCAATATCCAAAAAACAACCCAATCAAAAAATGGGCTGAAGATCTAAATAGCCACTTCTCCAGAGAAGACATAAGATGGTCAAAAAGCACATGAAAAGATGTTCAGCATTGCTCATTATTCACTTCAGTTCAGTTACTCAGTCATGTCCAACTTTGCAACTCCATGGACTGCAGCACGCCAGGCTTCCCTATCCATTACAAACTCCCGGAGCCTACTCAAACTCATGTCCCTTGAGTCAGTGATGCCATCCACCCATCTCATCCTCTGTCGTCCCCTTCTCCTCCTGACTTCAATCTTTCCCAGCATCAGGGTCTTTCCCAGTGTTCATTATTAGAGAAAGGTAAATCAAAACTACAAGGAAGTATCACCTCACACCAGTCAAAATGACCATCATCCAAATGTCTGCAAGCAATAAATGCTGAGAATGGTGTGGAGAAGAGGGAGCCCTACTACACTGTTGGTGGGAATGTAAATTGGTACAGCAACTATGGAGAACACTATGGAGGTTCCTTAAAAAGCTAAAAATAGAACTACGTTATGACCCAGCCATCCTACTTCTGGGCATATATCCAGAGAAGACCTTACTTTGAAAGGATACATGCACCCCAGTGTTCATTGCAACACTGACGTGGAAGCAATCTACATGTCCATTGACTGGAGATTGGATAGAGAAGATGTGATACCTATGTATTAATACAATGAAATATTATTCAGACATAAAAAATAATGAAATAATGCTATTTGCAGCAAAATGGATGGATTAGAGATTATCATACTAAGCGAAGTTCAGTTCATTTGAGTTGCTCAGTCGTGTCCGACTCTTTGCGATCCCATGAATCAAAGGATGCCAGGCCTCACTGTCCATCACCAACTACCAGAGTTCACCCAAACTCATGTCCATCGAGTCAGTGGTGCCATCCAGCCATCTCATCCTCTGTCGTCCCCTTTTCCTCCTGCCCTCAATCCCTCCCAGCATCAGAGTCTTTTCCCATGAGTCAACTCTTTGCATGAGGTGGCCAAAGTACTGGAGTTTCAGCTTTAGCATCATTCCCTCCAAAGATATCCCAGGGCTGATCTCCTTCAGAATGGACTGGTTGGCTCTCCTTGCAGTCCAAGGGACTCTCAAGAGTCTTCTCCAACACCACAGTTCA